>NC_057352.1:60046621-62591731 GCF_016509475.1 Prionailurus bengalensis
GGAGGAAGGGGGAGGGAAGGAGTAGAGAGGAGGGAGGGAGGAGGAGGGAGGAGAGAGGAGGGAGGAGGAGGGAGGAGGAGGGAGGAGGGAGGAGGAGGGAGGAGGGAGGAGGGAGGAGGGGGAGGGAGGAGGGAGGAGGGAGGAGGGAGGAGGGAGGAGGAGGGAGGAGGGAGGAGGGAGGAGGAGGGAGGAGGGAGGAGGGAGGAGGAGGGAGGAGGAGGGAGGAGGGGGGAGGAGGGAGGAGGGGGGAGGAGGGAGGAGGGGGGAGGAGGGAGGAGGGAGGAGGAGGGAGGAGGGGGGAGGAGGGAGGAGGGGGGAGGAGGGAGGAGGAGGAGGGAGGAGGGAGGAGGAGGGAGGAGGAGGGAGGAGGGAGGAGGAGGGAGGAGGGAGGAGGAGGGAGGAGGGGGGAGGAGGGAGGAGGGAGGAGGAGGGAGGAGGGAGGAGGAGGGAGGAGGAGGGAGGAGGAGGGAGGAGGGAGGAGGAGGGAGGAGGGAGGGGGGAGGAGGGAGGAGAGAGGAGGAGGGAGGAGGAGGGAGGAGGGAGGAGGAGGGAGGAGAGAGGAGGGAGGGGGGAGGAGGGAGGAGGGAGGAGGAGGGAGGAGGAGGGAGGAGGAGGGAGGAGGAGGAAGGAGAGAGGAGGGAGGGGGGAGGAGGGAGGAGAGAGGAGGAGGGAGGAGGAGGGAGGAGGAGGGAGGGAGGAGGGAGGAGGCAGGGAGGAGGAGGGAGGAGGGAAGAGGCAGGGAGGAGGAGGGAGGAGGGAAGAGGCAAGGAGGAGGAGGGAGGAGAGAGGAGGAAAGAGATAGGAGGGGAGAAGAGAGGAGGGAGGGAGAAGAGAAGAGGGAGGAGGGAGGAGGAAGGGAGGAGTGGGAGCCTGCGTCACTAGGACCAGGACAGAGAGGAGGGTCACGAGAGGGCGCAGGAAGAGGCTGAACCAGTGGAGCACACCCAAGTGAGAGAGTAGGATTTGCACCCCAGAGGCAACCCGCCCAACCTGCCAAGTCACCCTCGGTCCCCCACAAAGCCCATGATGCTGGTGAGTGAGGGGCAAACCCTGGCATCGCAGAAGAGGCTGTGGCTCCCGGCCCACCCCACGCTCTCCAACTGAGAACAGGGAGCGGGTGTGCCACCATTCCTGGAAGTCCCCCCCTCAAATGTGGGATGTCAAACCTTCCACTGCTCCTGGATCAACCCTGAGGTTTGCAGTTTTCTCACACATGGCTGCTTTGGAAACGGCAAGAGCGAATGCAGGCAGGTCCCATCGCTCCTGAGGCTCCCAGCCCCGACCCACCAGCGGGTCACCCGGCAGAGACACAGCGGACCCCAGAATCAACAAGTCCTTACGAAACACCTACTGTGCGCCAAGCACGGAGAGAGCTGCCGGGGCAGCAGAGGAAAGCCCCGCACCCGCGCCCCTCACTGACTGCAGAGCTCTCTCCTCAGGGACCCACATGGCTTCCGTGTGGCCACAGTGCCCAGGCCACAAGACTGACCCCCGTGATACAAAGCCCAGTGGGCATTCCTGCAGCGGGAAGGGATGGAGAGGACACAGTGAGCACCCCTACAGCAAAGTGACTTGGAGCCGCCTGGAGGCGGGCAGTTTATTGAGAGTGAGGTGACGTGGATGGAAGGCAAGAGAGCCAAGTTCAAGTCTCGCATCTGCCACCGGCTTGCCATGTGGCTTTGGACACGGCACTGCCCTCTCTGGCCTCGGCATCCCCATCGACGAAGGAAGTGGTTGGGCTAGGTGTCCCCAGAGGCCCTGCCAGCACCCAGGGCTCAGCACATGGGAACGGAGAGCTCTCTGAGGGTGGGGCCAGGCCAGGACCAGGGCCTCCACCAGCCACAGTGGCCTGGCCGAGCCCCTGGGGATCTCACCTTCTCCCAGGTGAGAGGCAATACACAGCCGTCCCAGGCCCCAGGCCCCAGAAAGCCAGACAGGAGTCTGGAGCAGGTGCAGGGTGGGGTTATGTGCAGAGGTGGGACACGAGGCCCCCACAAGACCCTTCCCCAGTCCCTCCGATGCAAGCTGGCCTCCCAAGGCCACACAAGCACCCAGCTTCTGGGCACTGGGCCTATCAACGGGTCATTTCCAGACAAGAGTGTGATGTGTCCTGGCACACAGCTGGAGCTCTGTAATTCATGCACCCACTCCCTCATTCGTTCAACACAACGGCTCCTGACTACCACGTCATGTGCCAAGCTCTGTGTTCAGTGCCAGGCATACAAAATACTGACTTGATAAACTTGGCCCAGTAGGTAGAAAGGGACGATCCCACAAGCAGTATCAGTCCCCAGACACACAACGCCCAGCAAGGGCTGTGCGACTGGAGGTCCCTCACCGCTGCCCAGCAACAGCCCAGCACAGTGCTATCAGACGCCCAGGGTGTGCAAAGCTGGTGTACCATCGGCAGCAAAGTTCACTCAGAGGGACCTCCTGGAATTGGGACCACATTAAGAGAACCGGGGTCAGAAGACGTTTTGCATCCCAGCTCTGCCACTTAGAGCTGTGTGACCCTAAACAAGTTACTCTCCCTCTCTGAGCTTGAAGCTTCTCATGTGAAACACATTTAAGGGCAATACCTCCCTCCCAGGTTGTACATCTGATACAAATGGGTGGCAGTGCGGCTCAGTGACTGAAACCTGGCTCTGCCTCTCACCAGCTGTGTGACCAACAAGAATTAGCCTCTCTGAGGCTCAGCTTCCCCATCTGCAAGACAGGCCTGAGGCCATGACAAGTCCTCCCCAGAGTCCACACTCTTGTCCCCCTAGTGCCAGAGCCAGTGTAAAGCAGGGGGCATCACTGCCCAGAAAGAGGTCTGCACCCCCGCCTCCCTCATCGGAGGTGCAGCCACAGATGTGGGTCTGGCTTGGACCGTAAGAACCTTCCGGAAGACTTACATAAGTTAATACGCTATTCAATACTTCAAGACAGCTGTAGTCAGCAGGTGGCTACTGAATAAGTAATGGATGACAAAGGGCCTACTTGCTGAGTTCTTTGGGGTAAAAAACAACCCTCCTCCAGAACCACTCGCCACTTGAAGGAGCCCCAATCGGAGTCTGGCTGCTGGTCCTCCAATCAGTGTTTTCTGAAGCCCGGACACTGTCCGACTGTCCAGCCACGGCACTTGTTCCGTGGATTCTGCAGCTGAAGAGACGACCCAGACAGCTCCCCTAAGGCTACCGTTTCCTGGCTGGGGCATCATCACCCTCCGGGGGTGAGCTGACACCTGGGAAGCCAGCCATCCCACACCCGACACAAGAGCATGGCGGCAGGCTCTGCTCCGTCCAGGGCTGGGAGAGACTCATCAAACACAGGAAGCTCTGCCAGCAGGAATATGCTGACCATTGTTCTGGAAGCCAGAAGAAATGGGTTCACAGCAAAGAAACAGTTCTCAGTTGGCTGTAAAGGACCTTTCCTGGAAAGGGAATTTAGGGAATTTCCCTCGGGTTGAAAGAGATTCTGTTGCAGGATCCTTTCTAGTCTCAGAAGTCCTGCGGGGCGGGGGGGGGGGGGGGGGGGGGGGCTCATCTGCATTCCACAAAGCCAGACGTTTTCCCAGGAATTGTTTTCCTCTCTGCTTGCTGCATCCTGTTTTTCTCCATTTCAGTGTCCCCACTACAGGAAGCCTCCTAAGACCTTGCCATAGGCTTGCCCCATTGTCCCCTGTGCTCCCCTCACTCTGTGCATGTCCCCAGTCCTGGAAAGCTCGCTGTTCTGCCCCCCAGCCTCCACATCACCCGCCACCACCCTGGGACTGAGGCCTGGGACAGGGAAAGGGGCGCAGACCACAGCCTCAGGAGGGGTGGAGGGATGTCACCCGTGATAAACGTTGAGGAGCTCTTCAGTTTCATTTGAGTTGGACGTGGCTGCTTTCATGCACAGCAGTGGCGTGGGGTCCTTGGTCCCTGAGTGGGCACCACACAGGCTTCCTCCCAGAAAACCAGAGACACCATCCCCATTGAGAACAGCCTGCAGGCCACGAGGTCCCTGGGAGCTGGCCTAGCTCTGTGTGGCATGAGCAGGGAGGCAGATCACCTCTCTGCTGTCGAGCCCAGGGCTCCATAGCTGTACCAGGGGTGAGTGGTCACTCCACCGGGCAGGCCGTCATGAGCCATTAGCATCGCTGGGACCTACTGAGCACTTGACATGGAAATAGGGCTCTGGGAGCCTGCTGCCTTTTCCCTCACAGCAGTTATGAGACTAGGAAGATGAGAAGCAGACCAGCATATCTAAAGTAAATGTTGTAACCAAGCTCAGGGAACATTCTAGAAGGCCATGAAGGCTTAGGTCTGTGGCTCTGTCGGCTGGCCAGGGAGGACAGGTCAAAGGCAGCAGTCACAGGGCTACATCTTTGCTGTCCAACATGATGGCTGCTGGGCACAGATGACTATTAAAAGTTAAATTTAGGGGCGCCCGTGTGGCGCAGTCGGTTAAGCGTCCGACTTCAGCCAGGTCACGATCTCGCGGTCCGGGAGTTCGAGCCCCGCGTCGGGCTCTGGGCTGATGGCTCAGAGCCTGGAGCCTGTTTCCGATTCTGTGTCTCCCTCTCTCTCTGCCCCTCCCCCGTTCATGCTCTGTCTCTCTCTGTCCCAAAAATAAATAAACGTTGAAAAAAAAAAAAAAAGTTAAATTTAAGTGAATTAAACTAAAATTCAGGTCATCAGTTGCAGTGACTATATCTCAAGTCCTCAATAGCCACATGTGGCTTGTGGGCTGCTGTACTAAACAGTGCACATCTGGAACATGCTATCATTGCAGAAAGTTCTACTGAGGGGGGCTGGGCTGCATGGTTACTGCTCAGTAAATGGTATGAGAGAGATAGAAGAGGAGGCATGGGCAGGGGGAAGGGGGGGGAAGGGGGTGGGAGGGGGAGGGGAGGCTGGGGGGAGGGGGAGGGATGGGGAAGGAGGGAGGGGGTTTGAGAGAAGAGGAGGCATGGGCAGGGGGAAGGGGGTGGGGGGCAGGGGCAGGGGGAGGCAGAGGAAGCACTTTCTCTGGGCTCCCTGACTTGTGTCTGAGGAGCCATGGACCACGGGAGCGTCCTTCCCTAAACTCCTTAAACTCCCTGGAACAACAAACACTGTGCCTGGAAAATCGAAGATTTCAGGGTCTCGCCCAGAGGAAGCAGCCGTAGTCACACAGGTGGCCTGAACTACCGCTGGGCCCACCTCCTCTGACTGACCTCTGTGCTGACCTCCTTGGACTTCTCCAGCTTCGCAGAGAGGTTTCCAGAGGGGAGACTTCCAGATCACACCTTCTCGTGGCTGCTCCCGTGGGGCAGGCAGGTGCCGGGGCTCAGGTCCGTGATGACCACAGAGCAGGGCTGGTGTGCACCAGCCCTCCAAGGTGTCTGCATTCCCGACAAGTGCGCCTCACTCGTGGAGTGTGTCTGGGGGATTTCTGGGGTCAGATACTCTCCCACCTGGAACAAAACCACTGCCACCACCACAGGGGTCCAGGCATCCCCATCAGCATCTCTGCCGCTGCCTTGAGCAGGCCTCCAAGCCCACTCTCACCCTCCTTTCCACTCAACTTGCTTCAGCCAAGCTGGCTTTTCCCAAACACAAGTCTGACACACTTGTGATTCTTTTTTTTTAAATGTTTATCATTATTATTTTGTAATGTTTATTTATTTTTGAGAGAGAAAGAGAGAGCAGGGGAGCAGCAGAGAGAGGGGGAGACACAGAATCTGAAGCAGGCTCCAGGCTCTGAGTTGTCAGCACAGAGACTGATGCAGGGCTCGAACCCATGAACCAACTGAGCCACCCAGGTGCCCCCACACACTTGTGATCTTTTAAAAACTGCCAAGGCCTCCTGCCATCTGGTCCCTACTACATCTCCTGTCATTACCCCTCCTAAGCATGAGGCTCCTATGTAGACAGAATGCTCCAGACTCTGTCCTGGGCAGGCCCACATTGTGCACCTGTGCCTGTACACTCTGTCCTCACCCTTCATCGCCAGGATAACTGAACTCGCCTTCAAGTCTCAGCTCAGACCACCTTCTCCCAGTAACCTTCCCTGACTTCAAGACCAGGCTGGCATGCCTTGTCTTCTCTTAGTTTCCTCCAAAAGCAGAGCCTGAGGCAAGGATTAACTGCACATGCTTTACTGAGAGGTGAGCCAGGGGGGCCTGTGAGGGAACAAGGAAGCGAGCAGAAGTGAGCAGCCAGGACAAAGCGCATTACCAAGGTGACCACGGAGGGCAGCGAGGTTCAGTCCCGCTAGGAGCTCCAGGAGACCTTAAAGAACACCACTCGGAGCTGTCCCATCCAAGGGGGAGGAGGTTGGGTGCGTATTCACAACTGCCACCCATCACTTGCTGAGGGCTGCCCCCAGGGGCATCACTCCCCAGGACACCCAGTCTGCCTGCGTGGCTCCCGCAGCCAGAGAGACCCCAGTCAGGGACTGCTGGTCCCTGGGGCAACATGGGAATGTGGACAGGATGCCAAGAGCAACGCTGGCACCCCCACCCCCATGCTCATTATGCAACTATCCCTGTGTTACAATATCCCATCAGCCAAAGGGCAGCCTGGGGGTTGGGCACATCTTCCTACGATCGCCCCTGACCATGCCTGACAGTAGTAACACCGACAGATATTTGCTGTTGAGTGAATGATGCTTCACTGGCCCTTGGGCCAGTGAAGATGTGCCCAGGAGAACACCGCTCTGCCCCTGGGGGAAGCCTGGAGGCCCTCCAGGATGACCTATGCTCACAGGGAAGGGTGTGCCCCAAATGCCCCACAGGGCCAGTCCCTGGCCCCAACAGGAGCCTGGTCATGCTCCGTCCTCTTCAGACTAGATCCCCATCTCTTCCTGCCGTCACTAAGGTGGACACCCCAGTCCACACGTGCCCGAGTCTACTTACTGTGGGAATCTGTCCCTTCTTTCCTGCCACACAGGCCAGCTCAGGGTGGGGGGCTCAGTGGGTCCCACTTTCCTCTCTGTGCTTTTCTGTATTTTCAAAATCTTCCAAAGCAAACTGTACTGCTTTTTTAATTAAACTTTTATTTTGAGATCATCATAGACTCACATGACTGATAAGAAATAATAAAGAGAGATCCCATGATACCCCTCATCCAGTCCGCCCCAGCTGAGAACATCTTACAAAACCATAGCGTAACATCACAACCAAAACATGACAAGAGTCAAGATATGGGACATTTCCATCACCACAAGAATGCCTCATGTTATCCTTGGACAGTGGCACCTATTAGCCCTCCCCGACCCCTGGAAACCACTAGTCTGTTCTCCGTTTCTTTAATTTTATCATTTCAAAAATGGTTTATGGAACTGGATATCCACATACAAAGAGCACCATATACACACACCCCACACCATATGCACGCGTCCACACCATAAACAAAAGTTACAAAACCAACTCAAAATAAATCAAACACCTGAATGTACAAGCTGAACTGTAAGTCTCTTACGAGAAATCATAGGTAAATTTTTGTGACACTGGACTAAGCAGTGGGTTCTGACGTATGACCATCTGACCTAAAGCATAAGCAACCTAAGGAAACAGAAAAATGGATTTCATTGAAATTAAAAACTTTTGGACTTCAAAGGACATCAGCAAGAGAGGGAAAATCCTTGCAAATGATACACCTGATAAGGACCTACTACCTAGAGCACATCCAGAACACAAACTCAACAACAGTGAAAAACAAAGGATGATCCAATTAAAACACAGGCAAGGAGTCTCAACAGACCTCTCTCCTAAGCAGACACGAATGGCCAATGAGAACACGTAGGGATGCTCAATGTCACCAGTCATCGGCACTCCACACCCACAGGGACGGCTATCACCCAAACAATGGACAGTAAGTAACAAGTGTCCGCAAGGGTGTGGAGAAATCCTAGTGTGTCGGCCTGGCCGGCAGGAATAAATATGAAGCATGACAGTGCAGGGCCCCGCTATGGAGGACTGCGGCAGCCCCACAGAGCACTGAACAGAGCTGCTGCTCCACCTGGCGTCCCCAGGTGCCCACCAGAGAGAAAGGAAAAGGTGTCCACACAGAAACAAACATTCAGAGTAAAGCCGACAAGCGAAAACCACCCCAGGTCCATCCAGCCCCACTGCATCCACATAACAGAACATCACTCAGCCAGAGAAGGACGCGGCATCCCCGGCTACAAGACACGTGCGCCCTGGAGACCCTGCACTGAGTGCAACATGCCGACGCAGAAGGCCCGCACATTACAGGCCTCTGTTCACGTGAAACATCCAGAACAGGAAAAGTCACAGAGTAGGTGAATGGCTGCCAGACGCTGGGAGGGAAGGGAGGGAGGAGTGATGGATCATACGCGCGGGGTTCTTTCTGGGGCGACGACAAAGGTCTAGAACTAGACAGTGGTGAGGGCTGCACCACCTCATAAATACACCAAAATGCACTGAATCATCATACTTTAAAAGGTGCAATCTATGGGATGTGAGTGATATCTCAGTTTAAAAACTCAACTCCATAATTTTACACTACTTAAAGCATGAGCCACCCTAAAGAGGTGCTAAAGCCACTTCCCGACCCTCATCTGGTGGGCCCGCTGACCAGGGTAGAGACGGCCTCCCTCCCACAGGGACCCAAAATGGAGAACGGACCCTCCTCCCATAAAGGAGAACCAGATGCCCTCGTTCAAGAAGGGGCCACCGTGGAGTCTCACAAATAACATTTATTGGCCGCATTCAGGGTCTCACCAGCATCCCTAGCCTCCCGGATGATAAGCAGCTTGGACTCAACCCTGGGTGTGAATTATAAGACCTGAGACAATGCGGGCCATCACAGACTCCTCCTGACTTGATTACAATTGACATGTTCGCGGATGTTCTCAACAGTAGCTGAAGATTCCAAGTTCAAACCCAAAACAACTGGCTGGAAAGCAAAGAGAAAGACAGTTACTAGGAACAGTGGCCCACGCTGAGTCCACAGTGCCTGGGCAGGACCTGTAAGGAAGCCTCCATGGGCTGGAAGACGGGGACACCCTCACAGCAGAGGGAGAGGTGCCATTCAGATCACTGGTGCACTTGGTTCCTGAGGAGCCCAGGCAGGAAAGGGGGCAGCGAGGTGATGCCAGGATACCTTGTAGCCGCGAGCCCTGGGGTGGATGGGCACTCGGCCCCCAGAGCCCACTCTCTCCCTTGGGTGGGAAAGGGAAGTCCAGCCTTGCAGAGCTATGCACGGAAGCCAATGTGAGGAGGCTGTGGCAGCCCCGTCTAGAAGGGACCTGCCTGTCGGTCATGGCCCTTCCAGGGTCCCTGCTGGGAAGGCCCCACGCTCCCCCTCTCCCGAGGCCTCCACAGCAAACCTCTGCCAGGCCAGCTCACGGGCAGCCGGCAGCTTCTCCTGAGATAAGCCACTCATGTAGTCTGTGGGGGTCTCCCAGGGCACCCCACAGACACCCCGGCCAGACAAGATACTTCTCCCGAACAGCTGGCTGGGACCTATGCCCCTGCCCTAAGAGCCTGGTTCAGAGGCAAACGCCTCCTACAACACCTTCAGGGCATCCCCTTGAGCCTGCCCTGCCCATCCACCTCACTTGTCATCTACACCCAAGCTTCCTTCTTTGCTCTTCCCAGAGCGGGCACGGGGGAGCCCTACCTACTTTGATGTCACGTTGGCAAAGATTAAAAAAGAAACAAATCTTTGCGAAAAGCAAAGAAGAAACCATGGCATGATGTCAGGAGCCCTACTTGTGTTCACCGATCACACAAAGCTCACGGACCCCTGCCCCAGCCCCCTTCCCGAGAGCACTTGACCCACAGAGGATGCAACCCACGTCTGGGCAGGCGCTTGTTTGAAGATGTGCCCCGTGGCATCATTTGTAACCACAGGGGCAGAGGCAACACCAGGGCCCAACACCAGGGGAGCGGGCCTACAGGATGCGGGGGGAGGGCCTTCCACCTCTGGCCAGGATGGGAGACAGAGAGCTAACCTCCTATGAACAACCAGAAAACTGGACAGAAGACACCTACAACCGTGTCAGATACTGGACATTTTCTAGAATATTCCTCTTACATGGAGAAGACAGACGAGCAAAGAGCCAACAAGTCAACATATGTAGGTTTGAACTGCACACACTGACATGCTGCCATAGCTTTGCAGATCTTCTATTCACACGTGTGTGGGCACCTGCACGGATGTACACAGGTGTGATGGAAGAGCCTGCGTGGGAAGGTAAATGGGGATGGGGGGGAGCTATTTCAGAGACTAAAGGAAGCAGCCCCTTCCTGTCTGCTTGGGGAGGTGTCATCCTGGAGGCCTCATGGGGGAGGGACTGGGTGGGGTTCTAGGTGACAAACGCAAGGCCTGCGTGCGGCTAGTGGGTTTGAGGTTGGGGAGAGGGCTTCCCAAAATGGAGCCTCGATGGATGGGCCTGGGCTGGGGGAGAGGCCGCAGGTCCCCAGACCTGAAGGGGTGCTTCTACCCCAGAGGGCTGGCTGGGCAAGTGGGCTCCAAGGTCCACTTGCAACCCTGACAGGACAGAGATGTGCGCAAGCTAGAACCAGTGGCAGCCTGCCACAGGACTTGGGAACAGGGAAGAGCCCCAAGGTGCCCAGCCCCCCGCCGTCAGCTCTGACGCACCTGGACTGCCGTTCCATCAAGTGTGTGGTGCGGACGGTAGGAGCAGCAGCGTGGTAATCCCGCCACCCCATTCCTCACCCTCTCACGGAACCACAGCCAAGGTCTCCCACATTCTCGGTTCAACTGATCCCGAGGCCGCCGACCGAAACAGCCCGGGAGGGAGACGGGCCCAGGACCCCCAGTGCCCCCACCCTGTGCCTGCTCACCGAATGGCCACCACGACCCTCACGACGGCCTGCAGCAGGGTGAGGAGGCTGAGGCTGAGGGGCAGGATGGGGGCCGGGGGGCTCTCTCCCCTCCCCGGGGCCGGTGGCTCCTGGTGGTGAAGGGCCTGGAGCTGGCGCCACTTGAGGAAGAGGCTCCCATCACAGCAGACCCGCCAGCGGTGGTACCGGGAGCGCAAGTCCAGCGGGGATTCTAGGCGAGAAAGCGAGTCAGGCCCAGGGCAGCGTGAAGAGGGCCCGCCGCGTCTGCACACCCCTTGCAGGAGAACCCTCTGGAACCGAGGGCGGGGACTCCAGGTGCCCCAGCAAGGCTGGTCCCAGCCCCATGAGTGTGGACGCCGACCGACGCTCACGGAGGTGAAGGGACCGTGCCGTTCACTTCATTCGGGGCTGACCGTGGGGCTCCTGCCGGCGTTTCTGGAGTCTTTACCCCTCACGGCCACGTGAGGGCACGGCTATGGTTATGGACGAAAGGAGACAGAATCCAGGTGGCATGTGCTTCACGTTAATCTTTGTTTTCAGAGGAAAACAAGTGGTGAAGCCCAGATGGAACCAGACTGGCAAGAGGCTGATAATGACTGCAACTTAGCAATGGAAACATGGGCTGTGTCTGAGTGTCTGAATCCATGACCCCAGGTAGGGCTCCTGGGCTGCTGTTGCCCCAACGTGAGCTGTTCTGAGACCTGCTTGGTCATCCTGTGACCCTTCTGATGTCACATCTTGTTTATGGTTTATCACACTACTGACATGCTATTACAAATTACACTTTATTTATATGCTATACTGTACTATATACTACATTACTACTCTAACTATACCAATATGTAAAAGCATTGTTAGTATAAAATACAATAAATGTGTTTTGTTAAAAAATTCTACCGCAAAAGCATGGAGAAGAACACCAGAGGAGCCCCTCTTTACAAGGAAAATACAAGAGGAGAAAGGCAGACTTTCTCTTTAAAATGGAAATAATCCGGATTTGACACCAAGGGAAATATTTTTAAATCACTGTATATGAAGCTCAAGGGGCAACAGATCCCGCCTGTCCCGGCACCAGTGGGACCCAGGCCCTCAATCCTGTCCTGGGACCGGTGGGACCTGGGCTCTCAATCCTGTCCTGGGAACACCCTCTGGCCTGAATGGGTTTAAGGCTTGGCACAAGATCCCTATAAACTGCCTGAACTGTCAACAATGACTGGACTAAAATACTGGTTTTTGAAAACATATCAAATTGATGCATGATTCAACAATAAACAGCTTTTAGCTACTCTTGAAGATGCCAAGTATTCACAGCCAAAAACAACCAATAAGAATAAACCCATAAACATGTGATTATACAGTTAAAAGAGCACTTTCTCAAACTGTTCTTGTCCTGCTACTGTGGGTTTTCTTTCATAAAGTGATTTCTGGCTCTTCTCCCTGAAACTTGAGCCAATGTATCGCTTGCTCTTGGTTCTTTACCTGTCTTCCTGCCCCCCCACCCCCCACCGCCCGTGTGTTACGCGCGACTCAGCCTAGACACACACCACCTAACCCTTGTCCTCACCCAAACAGGGCTTTAGCTTTTCAAATGCACACGCTTGGGGTCCTACAGCATGGACTGCAGCAACTTAGTTTCTCCACACAGCCACGTGCCTGGGGGCCCCTCCCATCATGCCACAGGCTCTCCGTGGCAGGTGCCACATTTCAAATATACCACCTGCTTTTATGTCCATCCTCCTACTGAGAGACACTTCAGCTGCTTTGGATACCTTGCCGAGGACAGACACGCGGTGGGGGTGTCTACGAGACATCACCCAGACGTGGGCTCGCTGGACTAGAGAACATGTGCATCACAAAGCTGACGGATGGGAGGAATGGGGAGGCAAAAAGTACGAACTTCTAGTAATAACATAAGTAAGTCCTGGGGATCCAATCTACAGCATCATGAGTACAGTTGGTAATACTTCACTGCATATTTGTAAGTTGCTAAGAAAATAGATCTTAAAAGTTCTCATCACAAGAAAAGAAATCTGTAACTGTGTGAGGTGACAGATGTTAACTAGACTTCTTGTGTTGGCTATTTCACAATATATTTAAATACCAAATTGTTACGCTGCGCTCCTGAAATGAATATAATGTTATGTGTCAATTATACCTCAATAAAAAATAATTTGATAGAGGCCCACACAAAGGCTGTGTAGATTTGTGCCGCTCCTAATCGTGTTACTTTTATTACCAGGGAAGACATGTATTTCTGTAGCATTAAGAGGTGGGTGTGCTGGCTGGTGGCCACTCATCCTGGCACTCTCTCAGCCAGACCTGTGCCCCTGGGCTCTGGCAGGCTGCTCAGATCGCCTGCCCATCCCAAGAACCCAGCCCCAGCCCGGCATCCATCCATTCCCTCCTGCACAGATTGTGGCCAGGGTGCTCCCACGCAGAGCAAAGCAGGGGCACAGCTGGGCACGGGGAGGACCTGATACAAGCCACAAAGCATGCCTGCTGCTTCGCTCATGGGCAACACGGAGGAGGCATACATGTTAGCCGTCAGCGCCGGAAAACGCCTTCCAGAACAATCCAGCCCACTTGTTTGAGGGACAAAGAATGTACCGGTGGGGATGGAGATGCCGTCTCCTCGTGTGCTGAAGGGAATGAATGACACAGCAGGTCACAAACACACAAATATATGCACACGCCCCGTTGCGAGTATCTACTGCATCATGAACAGATGAGTACGTGGCACGTACTACAGCCTCCATAAATGTGTGACGATACACGCACTAGGTCTCAAATATGCAAATGTATAAATACACCGCAAGAGGAATACGTGTCTAAATATTACGTCATGAGCATATGGTGTGTCCGGCACATGGAAATGGAGGTACAGGCGCCACGTCGTTAATAAATACGTATAGTAGCCGCACGTACACGTATGTATGTGTGTATATACCCACCCGCCCCCCACACACACTATGTCATGAACCACAGAAGGTTAGAGATTAAAAGAAAATACGCTTCAGATACCATCTAACTCCAGGCTGCAAACTGGCTGCATCTTGAGAGCCACTGCAGATGGACTGATAGAGTCTAAGGCTCTCTGGGTTCAGTGGGAAATGGGGGGTGACTAGCGATGTCTGGCAAGAGAAGGGGGCGAAAAGGCGGAGTGTATGCCACACAGCCATGTCTGTTTTACAGACGTGGGGAGGAGAGAAGCCTCCTCATCCCCACCATAAGACCCCGCCTCCCTTGGGGAGCGGGAGGGGATGAGACGCACATACGCGCTGTTACCTTGCATGCCTTTAAAAACTCTGCTGCCTTTTCACCACCTAAAAGAAAAGAATGTGGGCAAATGTATCAGCCCTGGCCTGGTGATCTACCAGAAGGGTGGGCCCAGTGATGTGGCCTAGAAACCAGGAAAGGGCTGTGAGCAGCTCAGGACGCAAGCCAGCTCAGGACACAGCTTCAGGACCAAGCTCAGGTCTCCTTTTAAAAGGCCTTTGAGTCTGAATTCTAGGGACAGTTTGCTATTTGATGACAGCAAACCAGCAACTGGAAAGTGGGTGGAGGCAGAAAGGAAGCTTCTACTGACCACCCAGGGCACCTGAAATGCCGTGGGGCTGAGGAGGACTGGGCCTGGCCAACCACCCCAGCGGGGGCTGGCCTGGAATCCAGAGCCCTGGAGAGGGCCAGATAGAGCTGAAGAGTGAGGACAGAAACTCAGAACAATGGTCCTTCCTGGCTCCTCCATCCGCCTGCTGGGATGCCCACAGAGCTGGAGCAGGAGGTGAGGCCAGGTGAGGGAGGGGGAGGAGGGGCAAGAGAGGAGGAGGGCAGGAGAGACGGCAGGAAAGATGGCAGCAGCAATGCTGTCCCCTTCAGAGGGCAGCGTGACCCGCCCTCCGGGCACCCCCCCAGGACACGGAGCCTGCCCCTCCCCTGCACACACCACCACCCCACCCCACCCCCCGCCTGCACTCTGCTGCCTTTGCTGTGCCTTCCAGGAGACCCTGGATGAACGGAGGCCACTGTGGGGAGAAAACCCGGTACCCTCCACCCCATCTCCGGGTCCCTCTCGGGCCTCACTGCCATGAGCCTCCCTCTTACCTTCGTGTGAGGCCTCAGGACCTGGGGCACCCAGTAGGGCATCACAGCCTGATCCCTAGGCATCGGGAGGCGGCCCCCAAAACGGTGGCATGGGCAGGGGCATGCCTTGGTGGTTTTGGGGGTATAAAACTGGACCATCTTTGGGATCTAACAGAGAGGAAGGGAAGACAAGGTCCAAAGGGATAGTGCCCCAGAAACCTTCACGCTGGAACAGGGCCCTGGGAAGTTCTTCTTCTGTACCCCCACACAAGCACACCCCAACCACCCCGCCGAGGGAGCACAGTCCCAGGGGACCGCCTGCATCTCTACAGTGCCACGACGCAGGGTGCCACGGTGGGACATGTGGGCTGCAGTCAGGAGGCATGGCTCTGCCCTGAGCTCGGAAGCCACCAGGAGTGGCCCCTGGGCACAACATTTAGCCCCTCGGAGCGTCAGCGGTCTTGGCTCTAAAGGGGGCTCTGCCAGATTTCTTAAAACATAGGTCAGAGTCCAAAACGGGACAGTGTCTGATTCAGCAATTCCACTCTCGGACACACGTGCGTCTGCAAAACGATGCTCTTAAAGGCGGCCGGCATCAGCACCGGCTGTTGGGGCCCAACAGCACGAATGCCATCTGTAAGGGACGATAAAGGTGGGACACGGGGACAGCAGGGAATGGGGCAGCCTTTGGAAAGAGCGAGGCGGACCTTCCCGTCCTGACGTGAACGAGTGCAGAGAGGGGACGGTGAGTGAGTCGTGCCAGCACAGCAGCTGCCGTGCGTGGTTTCCACGGAGAACCTACGTGCCCTGCTGCCTGTGCCTGAGTTGTGGGGGGCCATGCCCTCACTGCGTTCTGCACCCTCCCACAGCCCTGCCCTTTGCCCTGCGACCCCAGTTCCTTGCAGCAGAGGGACAGCATGGAGCCCACCCCGGACCTCGGTCAGGCCCAGAGAACAAGAAGTGACAGCAGCCAGGGCCCGCACGCCAGCCCCAAGATCAGGGACAGGTGGGGCCGTGGGGCCCAGCAGAGCCCCTCGGACACCTGTGCAATGACAATGACTGCTGTTTCAACCCAGGCATTTGGGCATCGGTGACATGTCGCTTGTGAAGGAGCACACTCACAGCTCATCTGCAGGCCACGTGGGGAAGCGTCAGAGAGGCACGGGCAGGGGGGCGTGATCTTCGCCGTACCCCTTTGTACCTCTGGAAGTCCCCACCATGTGCTCGTGTCGCACATTATAAAAGACACTAAAACCTACCTCTGAGTGGACCCTGCCAACTTCCTGAGGCCACGGAGGGCCCCACAGAGCACGTGTGCGACGTGAGGCGAAGCACAGAGGACCCCGCAGGGGAGGGCTGAGGGGTTGCAGGCTCATCCAAAGGAGGAGATGGAACAGGTTCTGGAGAACCCCTCCCGCTTGCCACCAGGGTGTCGCCCAGCAGGACGAGCACACTCGGGACACTTGTGCCCACCCACCCCCCAGCATGCACCTGAGAGCCCTCCAGATGTGGACAGCACAAACTCCCTGGGCAGACCCTGTGGGTGGCCCCTGCCGCGGTCATTCCGCACCACCCACCCCTTGTTAAAAGAACCCAACTTTGCTCAAGGGACCAAGTGCCCAGTCCCAAGGGACCAGCCTCAGCCAGGCAGGGCTTTGCCAGCAATGTGTCTGGGGGTGAGAACAAAGAGATCAAAGACAAGTTGGCTGGGGCTTCTGGGAATTTTTTACCCTGGATAAGAAAAGGGAACGAGACAGTAAGCCTTCCATGCACCCTCCCCGCCCCCCCCCCCCCCCCCCCCCCCCCCCCCGCCGAGAAAAGGAGGACATCATAAAGGCTTCCTTTGCGCCACGTGTATCATGGTGTAAGGAGGAGACCCATGGCCGCCATCTCAAAACACGCAAGCTGGAAGTACCAACACTAGGAGTAAAGGGTAAAAAGAATCTGGATCTTTAAACACATTATCCAGCCATAAAACCAATCCTAGAAGAATCCCCTCTCTACCAAAGACCCTGGTTGAACCCACTGTGGGTCAGCTCTCTGTTACTTGCACCTAACACCGCCCCTGCCGGAACAGGAGCCTGTTGGGTGCATGGAAAGGAGGCTGGAGCCTAGCGGGGTGGGGGGTGGGCAGCAAGGTCAGGAAGGACCCCAGGAACTCCATCAGGGACTTTGGTCCATACTCAGAAATGAGGGGCTATGGGGGAGCGACAGGACCAGATGTACAGTTTTCAAAGCTCTTGGGTGGTGGGGGTGCCAGGGTGCCTCAGTCGGTTGAGCATCCAACTCTTGATTTCGATGGGGTCATGGTCTCACAGTTTGTGGGATCAACTCTTGTGTCTGGCTCCACGCTGACAGCACAGAGCCTGCTTAGGATTTTCTCTCTCTCTCTCTCTCAATCTCTCTCTCCACCCCTCCATTTTCCCTCTCTCTCAAAATAAATTTAAAAACTTAGGAAAATAACTTATAAAAGCTCATGGGGCTTCAGATCAGAAAATGGACAGCCAGAGCTAGAACGGATGGAGGCAGGGAGACGAGCTGGAAGACAGGAGGCAGGCTGGGCGCCTTGGCCTCTGCACTCCTTCCACCCTGCTTAGGGCCACCTCCTCCCCGACGCCCAGCAGCAGAGCTCAGTGGAGAGAGTCACGGACTCTAATCCCTCATCGGCTGTGGACTGACCCTGTGACCTTAGAAAAGCCCCTGTCCCTCTCTGGACCTCAGTCTTCCCATCCTTTAAAGGAGTACAATCATACCTACCCTGCCCAACTTTCAAATGATACAATGGCCAGCAGGAGGGACTGAGGCCATCATCACTGCCTAGAACAATGTGACTCAGTGACCTTGAGGCCACTGACCTGTTTAAGAATCTACTAAAAAACAAGAAATGAGAGATGGCCTCACTACAGATTCTACTGATATTACAAGGGTAATTAGAGAATATTATGAATAACATTATGCCAATAACTTTGACAAGGATACAATGGACAGAATCCTTGAAGCTCACTAAGCAAGAGACAGATAACATAAATAACTCTATATCCATGAAAGAAATTGTTTGCGGTTAAAAACCCTCCCACAAAGAAACTTCTAGCCCCATATGGCTTCACTGGTAAATCCCACCAAACCCTAAAGGAAGAAATAATACTATTCCACACAGAGTCTTCCAGAAATTTGAAACGAGAGACCACGTCTCAACTTATTCTACATGGCCAGCATTACCCTAGTACAAAGGCAAACAACGAAAAGGCAGATCAATATTCTAATCAAATTCTAACCAAATATATCAGGAGAACAATACATCATGATTACATGGGGTTTCTCCTAGGAAACAGTTTAACTTTTGAAAGTCCATCAATGTAACAATATTAACAACCCCCCCCCAAAAATTATCATTTCGATAGACATAGATAATACCCAACATTCATTCTGGATACAAACTCTGAGCAAATTAGGAATAGACAGGAACTTCCTCAGCCTGACACAGGGCATCTAAACCAACAGCTAACATCACACTTAATGGTGAAAACCCGAATGCTGTTCCCCTGAGATGAGGAAGAAAACAAGGGTGTCTTGTCTCCCCACTGCGTTCATCAATGTACTAGAAGTTCTAGTCAGGGGATAAGGCAAGAAAAAGAAATAAAAGGCATCCAAACTGGACAGGAAGGAAGGAAATCCTCTCTCTCTGCAGATGGCATGATCTTCTACGTAGAAAATCTGAATCTACAAAAAGATCCACTAGAATAAAGGAGGTAATGCAATATTGTGGGATACAAGATCAAAACACAAAAGTCAGTAGTATCCTTAAAAAGTAGCAATGAGGCGGGGTGCCTGGGTGGCTCAGTCAGTTAAGCATCCAACTTCAGCTCAGGTCATGATCTCACGGTCTGTGAGTTCGAGCCTCAGGTCGGGCTCTGTGCCGACAGCTTAGAGCCTGGAGCCTGCTTTGGACTCTGTGCATCCCTCTCTCTTTGCTCCTCCCCTGCTCATTCTCTCTCTCTCTTTCTCTCTCTCTCAAAAATAAACATTTAAAAAAAATTTTGTAATAAATAAGTAAAAAATGACCTTCAAGCCATAGGAAAAAAAATCAACTTAAAATGGATCACAAACCTAAACACAAACTATAAACTATAAAACTCTAGAAAAAAAAAACACAGGAGAAACCTTTCCAATCTTGGCTTAGGCAAAGATTTCTTAGAAATGCTTAGAATGCATGTGCCACTGCTGTGCTGGCAGGGATGGAGGGGGAGAGGGCGCTGGGGTGGAGGGGGGAGGGGTAGGGGGGGAGGGGGGAGGGTGCACCTAAACAAGATCCAGAAAAGATCAAACTGACAAACTGCGCTTCGTCAAAATTTAAAACTTATGCTCTGTGAAAGATACTGAGAAGAGAATAAAAGGGCAAGTCAAGAAGACGGAGAAAATATTTGCAAATTAACTATTTCATAAAGAAAGTATGTATCCAGAATACATAAAGAATTCTCACAACTCAATAGTAAAAAAAAAAAAAAAAAAAGCAAACAACCCAATTTTTGTAAATGGGCAAAATATCTGGAGAGACATCTACGTATCAAGTAAGGTGCGCAGATGGCAGGGGCGCCTGGGTGGCTCCATCAGTTAAGCGTCCGACTTCAGCTCAGGCCATGATCTCACAGGTCGTGGATTCGAGCCCCATGTCAGACTCTGTGCTGACAGCTCGGAGCTCAGAGCCTGGAGCCTGCTTTGGATTCTATGTCTCCCTCTCTCTCTGCCCCACCCCTGCTTATGCTCTGTCTCTCTCTGTCTCTCAAAAATGAATAAACATTTAAAAAAAAGTTGTTTTTTTTTTAAAGTAAGATGTGCAGATGACGAAAGCATATGGAGGAGACCCTTGGCATCACTAGTTACTATGGAATTAAGTAGTGGAATTTAGCCACCTATTACGATGGCTAAAATTTAAAAGACTGACCAAACCACATGTCAGTGAAAACGTGGAGGGACTGGAACTTTATACAATGCTGGTGGGAATGTCAAATGACACAACCATTTTCGGAAAACAGTTGCCAGTTTCTTAAAAAGTTACACGTACCCCTACGGCATGATCCAACAACTCGCCCAAGAGAAATGAAGGCACGTTCACACAAAGACTTGTACACAAACGTTCACAGCAGCCTTACTGCTAAGAGACAAAACTGCTGGAAATGATGCCAATGTCCTTCAGGGGGCGAGAGGCTACACTGTGGCTGATTCAGATGACAGAGCACTCTCCAGTACTCCTCAGCGACCACGTGGATGAAACTCAAAAATAATTACGCTAAGGGAAGGAAGCCAGAGTACCTACCACACGACTCCATTTATATAAAATCCAAGGAAACGCAGACTGGCCGCCAGCAACAGAAACAGACCAGCAGTTGCCAGGGATGGCGGGGCAGGGAAGGCTGGGTGCAGTTGCAAAGGGCACAAGGAAACCCTTCAGGGTTGTGTGTACATGTACATTAACTCAACGACGGGGGTGGTTCCACAGTGTGTATCTATGTAGAGATTTAGCAAACTGCCCACTTCACACATGTGTGGTTATCGCATGTCAATCTTAACTCCATAAATCTGGTTTAAAATAAAAATCCCGATTTAAAGAAAAACACCAACTGTCTCCCAGAAATTGTAAAACATCACTCATGTAATATCTATGATGCTGAGATGTGAATGGTCCCCTTAAGTTCACCCTGGACTCAGATGAAGAAACCTGGCTCAAGTCACCTACCTGCTTTCGGGGTCTCAGGGACAAAGGGACCCAGTAAGGCAGGGCAGCCTTGACCCTGGGCACGGGCAGGCAGCCCCCGAACCTGGCCTGGCACTCACAGCAGATGGGCTCTCGAACAGTGCTGGGGACCGGATACATCTGAGCATGAGCCAGAAAAGACAGAATTAAACACGCTGTTACATTTAGCGATGTGAGCCGAGGAACTCTCTGGAATAGTCCATCAACGCTCAGAGAGAGCCGGGGTCGAGGCAGGGTGTCCAAGGGCAGGGAACAGGGGCCTCAGCTCCTTCTGCAGCTCAAAAAGAGGCAGGCTACCACGGCTCACCCTCCAGAGTCATCTAGACAGAGACCAGCAGAGCTTGCAGACCAGGTCGTGAGGATCCCCGGCCATTTACGGTCACATTGCCGTGTGCATGGCTGGGGAAGTACAACCAACTACAATGGGGGCTGCTCTTTTTGTGGTTATGTCAGGGGTGGGGGAGGCAGTGGGTGACCCTACATAGAGATACTAGGGGCCGGGTGATGGGCCCCATGTCTGACACAGCCTCATGAGGTGTGGCTTTTGGATGCACCCATATTCTCCACTCTCCCCAACCCACGGGCATGTCGGAGATGGGGCAAAGACCCTGAGTGTTTGCTTTCCTTACCGAATAATCTATGAGGCACACTTCTTTCCCAAAGATTTGAAATGTGCTCTTCCTAGAAAACAAGAACAGGAAGGCTTAGAAAGTTCTGGGCTTTGGGTACATTGGGAGACAGGGCTGTTGGGCGACGATGTGGGCCAGATTTCTTGAAACTGACTCTTGTCATTAAACCCCAGGGAGGGAGGGGTCATCCTTCTGAGACTCAGAGGGTGTAGGGGCTGACAACAGAATCAGGTGTATGCACGCTCACATGCTGACATCTAGGGGGTCTCTGAATGCCGGGCTCGTGTAAAATCCTGTGTTCCCAAACCTAGTTGCTTCACGCACCCTCCAGCTAAACTTGTGCTAAGCCCTTCAAGAAAGAAAGCAAGCTCCAACCTGCTGAGAACTTCCCAAGCCCTGGAGCTGCCGACCACCACACCTAGGACATCCCCAAGCTTCTACTTGGGGAAAAGACAGTCAAACCTGTCCATTAAATGAGAGTCCTTCCAGCATAACCTGAATGCTCTGTCTCTGGGATGACAAAAGCATTTGGGGCTACACAGACCGTGTTACCCTTCCTCATTGTCCCCCCTACCCCTGCAACAAACTGCTAGAATGCCATATGGGGTCTCCAGGGGGCATGAATGGAACACACAGCAAAGCAACTTTTCCCTGACAGTGATGGGCCCGGCGGGGGGGGGGGGGGGGGGGGGGGGGCGCGGGGACGGTTCTGTAGCATGGAAACCGTAGGAGTGACACGGCGTTTTGGGGTTTCATTTTTACCGTGATCACCACCACTACTGCTATCTTATTACAGCAACAGCTTCGGGTCATTGAGCTCTCTCAGCACACCCAGCTGCCGCCAGAAAACACGGGATGCGGCCCCTGCGCGCATCCTCCCCCTGCTGGTAATGACTGCATCGCTAGTTCCTTAAGGGGCCACCCCTGTCTCCGCCCCCACCGCTCAGCCCCCCAGCCCAGAGGCTGAGGCCCAGCTCTCTGAGGACGTTGGCTCAGAAGGGGGACATTACCCAAGTCAGCCCAGAGAAACTCATTTGGGGACTGGGGGCCAAAATTTAGGGGAAAAAGAATGTCCTTTTGTGTGGAGGTTGGAAGCCTCAGGTCTCGGCTCCAGGAGGGAAGCCGGCCCGCAAGCAAGCGGAGCTGACAGATGGACAAAGCAGTCCCCGACCACAGTCCCTGAGCATCTGGATACACCCGTGTCTGAAGAGCTGCCCTCCGTTCTCAGCCGGTGGAACAGTAACCCGCCCCCCGGAGCTCCCGTCAGCGCAGACGTGCCCTCTGCCCTGCCTACGGGACACAAGCTACCGCTGGGCCGGGGTGACGTGGGGCCCGGGCGCCTGGCGGCGGGGCTGGGGCTGCCCCGGGTGCGGTGTCCGCGGCCCGGCGTGAGGGGCTCAGGCACGCACCTGCCTGCCGCGACGCGCTCCGGGGAGTGCGTGCTGACAGACCCAACGGACACCCGGGGCGCCCGGAAGTGCCCGCCGCGGCTGTGACAGGGTGACGGGGTGGGAGGGAGCGGTGACCATCGTGAGGCGGCTGACGACACCACGGCCGGCTCCCACGCGTGCGGCTCCTCCCAGCAGCCAACGAGCACACGCACGCCGCGCACGGGCCCGCCCACCCCCAGGTCCCGCCCCTTCCGCCCGCCGGTCTCTCCAGGTCCCGCTCTTCCGGCCCGACGGCGCCGCTGACTGGCCCAAGCTCAACCAATCACACGCCGTCTTCTAGGTATGTGCCCTCATCTGACGGCTGATTGGTCCCTGGCGGCACGGGCTCGAGGACTTAGGGTCGGCAGGTCGGACCGAGGTGGAGCGTAGCTGGATTCCCGGGCTGGAGCGGGGCTCAGAATCTCTGCCCGGGTCTCCGGCGCTGGATGGTGAAAAGGCTGTGGCCGCCGGCCGGGCGTAACTCGTGGCGCCCTCAGGCCGCCGGTTGCCTCTCTCAAGTTCCGACGGAGCGGTGCGCACTGCATCTCACGTGGTGGCCGCCTAGCCGGCCCAGGCCTGGACGCTGCGGTCCCGACGGTGCCGGCCTGCGTGGCCCCGAGTCCCCGCGCTATGCGCGGTCGCTGGACGCGAGACTGGACGCGCGTCTTTACAGACCGGATGAGGTCTGCCTCTCCGTGTTGTTCTGCTTTATCCCAGACTCCAGTTTCCAACTCTTGCAAACGAGTTTACCCCCACCTTTTAGTATTTTCATGCCGACTATAATATTCTCCGTTAATCCAGTGTTTGCCCAAACCAACACGAGTAACTAACCCTGATGGGCGGCACCCCGATGGGCTGCCTCCTAGCCGTGGAGTGAACAGGATGCGCCCGGGCACTGCACAGGTTTCTTGGCTCCGCTGCTGAAGTGTTAGGGTCAGAACCTATGAACAGGGCTGAACTTCCAGCCAGGGCTCACATGTATGCTGTTTGGCCGGCATCCAAGCTCACTGGGCAGTGCCCCTGCCATATTAGCTGCCACATAGTTCAAACATCACCCCTGCGTGTTGTGTAAGTAATGTCACGTCTCTTTATTAATAGCTCATGACAAAATTGTCCAGGAATCTCACTACAAAACTAGCACTTTATTTACAGCTCTCTTGTCTCTGCCCGCCTGCCTTGGAGTCTCCATTCTCCTTCTGAGCCGACAGGAATATCACTGCAGCATAGAAGGCAGGCTCATGCCTTCTGGAAGCTCTGGCACACTGTCTTGCTGTTTCATGTCAAGAATAGCTCATCCCTGCCCCCATCACCTCCCCCTCTCCAGGAGTGGCTAGAAGGTCTAACAAATGCCAGCTTTATTGAGGATGTGGCAGGTGGAACCCTCATACATTGTTCACAAAATTGAAATAACTGTTGGCAAACCGTTTGGCAATATTTACAAAACCTAAACATCTGAATGAATAGCCTGTAACCAAACAGTGCCTTGCCCAGGTATACACTCCAAAGAAATAAGAACTTAGTCCACCAGAAGGCACACACAAACCCAGCCAAAGCAACTTTTAACTGCTTCAAATCAGAAATGCCACAGATGTCCACTCGCAGGAGAAAAGATGAAAGAAACCAGAACACTACACAATGACGAATACTACACAACCACAACCCACAACAGTGTAGAAGAAGCCAGACCCCACAGCATGCAGTGGGTGCACTGCATGTGTCACTGTAGTGACTGCACACGGACGACTGCAATCCAGGAAAGCAAATCCATCACCACACAGCGATCCAAAGCAGTCCTTGCCCACTCTGCCCTGAGTGCTCAGTCACAGGAGCTTGTTCCCAACTCTGGCCCTGCCTGTGTGTTATCAGGCGGCTCGCCTCACTTCTCCAAGCCTGGGTGTCATCTGTAAAATAGAGCCATAGAACCAATCCACAGGACGTTGGAGAAGATGAAATTTAAGACCAGACACGGTGTAAGCCTCCCGGGCAGGTCAGCCTGTCGTTACAGAAGTGTGGCAGCTCCCTGTATTTTCCCTTTCCCTACCCACTTAAGGCAGAGCTTGGCTCGTTGCCACTGCCTCAGAGGAGAGAAGTCAGACCAGAGAAGCCTGCGGCCATTAAACATTTCTCGGTTTGGCTTTTGTTTCCAAAACCCCCAGGTAGGAGGAGGAGGAGGAACAGAGAGAGACCTCTAGGTCCCAGAATCATGGGGTAGTTGTGCAGTGCGGTCACCAACCGAGGATCCCTGGCTGAGAGCATGATGAGTGGGCCTGTGTTCCACCTGCACTGTCCCCTGGGCCCGTCCCCACTCCCGACCTTCTATGACCTGCATAGGAGCACACCGAGCTAGCAGGAGCCACCAGACCAGACAGAACAGTCTGGCCTGGCTTGAAGGGGATGGAGACGTGCTGGGCCACTGAGGCAGCCATGGCCAGCATCTGTGTGTCTCTTCCTCCCCATCCCCATAGCACCCA
The DNA here is from genome assembly GCF_016509475.1 of Prionailurus bengalensis. Classification (NCBI taxonomy): domain Eukaryota; kingdom Metazoa; phylum Chordata; class Mammalia; order Carnivora; family Felidae; genus Prionailurus; species Prionailurus bengalensis. Next base: position 60,071,770 of record NC_057352.1, read on the forward strand.
CGTGTCCATGGCTGTCAGCTCCTGTAACTGCCCGGAAATGACACCCAGCCACCAGAGAGTCTCCAGACCCCTGTCTGGGGGCAGGCCAGGAGTGTCAGGATTAATGCCCCTGGGAGCAGCCCTCAGCAGTGACAGGGAACGTGGATAAGTATCTGAGCTTTCGTGCCCGCAGGTGGGACAGCTTGGGGCATGTTGCATACTGCCCCCCAGCTTCCCTGCAGGACCGGACCCCAGCTGCCCACATTGCTGCCCCCCTCCCTTGATGATGTCCTTTGCAATGCCCCTTGCTTCTCACCTCCCCATACCCTATCCCAGGTCATCTCCCCAATAATATACCTGCAGGTCCTAGCTCAGGACTGGCTTTTAGGGAAATCAGCCAGGACAGGCCCCTCCTGCCACCCCTGTGACCATCCCTTGCAGCCTGGAGGGGCTCTTTCAGATGGTCACGAAGCCTTGTGCCGCCTGCATCTGGCACAGAGCCTGGGTCCAGGGCCAGCTGTGCCCTCAGAGAGCTGGTGGCAGAGGGGACTCTCCCCAGCCACTCCTGCGTGTGGGGAGGTGGGGGGGGGGGGGGTCGGGCTGCAACAGCACAGGGCTAAGTGAGCACCTACAAAGCTTTCCAAACCGACAAGCCCTGGGCAGGTGTAGAACAAGTGAAGGAGGGCGACCACAGCCTTGCCGGGGCTCAGGCAAGAGGAGTGACGCATCTCCAAACACCAGCAGGCACGGTCCACGTTCTTGCACGGTCCCTTGTTCCAAACCGGGTTTCCCAAAGATATGGACCTCCCCTAGTAGTCAGAGAAAAGGGCCTGTCCTCTACTCCAGAAGAGGACCTGACCCACAGTTACAAGCAGGGGTGGGGCCAAGTGGGGATGCCCGTGTGACATGACAGAGCTGGCTGCCAAGACAGAGGGCCCAAAGGGGCAGGTCACACGCCCACCCCTGTGGGCAGACAGAACAAGGGAGAGGCCACCAGCAGGAAGGACACTGTCCTCAGGACCACCAGAGCGCTGCCGCCAGGGCTGTGGCTGGGGTACTGCCACCTCCCACTCCTCTTGGCTCGTCCACGTCCGTTTCTTTGAGAACCTTGTGACTACAAAAGCCTGTATTGTTGCTAACCCAGAAGTTGTGATTTTGTTTTGAAGTTTGCTATCACAGGATAACCTTGCCTGACTGACCCATGACAGGCTGAGGAAAGGGGTTCTACAAGGCTAAGCCCGTGGGTTGGGTAAAAACAAGATTTAAAAATATTTTTTTCAAACTTTTTAAGTAGGCTTCGCGTCCAGCGCAGAACCCAACACAGGGCTTGCACTCAGGACCCTGAGATCAAGATTCGGACGCTTAACCGACTGAGCTACCCAGCTACCCCTAAACTTTTTTTTTCTTTTTTAAGTAATCTCTACACCCAAAGTGGGGCTCAAACTCACAACTCCAAGATCAAGAGTCACATGCTCACATCCCTCATTAGGAACACTTTGGGGTCTCTTGAAGTAACCCTTCTCAGCCTAGTCTGGGTCAAGGTCATGCCAGGTGCCACAGACTCTTGCAGTATGTTGTGTTAATGGCTCCCTGGAGGCAGAACTCACTTTTTCACTCAGATTGGGGCCCTGCATTTGACCGGCCCCACTGGTGGGCATCATTCTGTACAAGTCTGCTGCCCCACATCCTTACCCTTCCTTGTGGGGTCGCAGGCTCCATTGTCACCCCTTACTGTCCCTGCCTCTCCAACCACACCATTCTGGAGCTCTCTCTTCGGTGAGCCGTGTACCCTCAGCACCTTGGTCTCCCTTTCCTTCTCCCTCACCGTGTCCTGCACTCTGCTGAGATGCCACCACCACCACCCTTACCATCATCAGAGTGCCATAAGAGAGATGCAGCCCAAGCCAGACAACCAGGCTCACAGAGAGTCTGTTCATTTCCAGATGCCTGTCACTGTCTCAGCCCAGCACCAAGGACCCATGTCCTAGTGCCTCCCATGAGATCAGAGCGTCCTCTGGGATGGGCTCCACACCAGGTCTCCCCATGCCCATGGTGCTCTGGAAGCCTGCGTCCCAACAGAACTATGGGATGTTGGCAGCAGGGCAGAGAAGCTCCATGGTGATAAGGGCCATCTACCTGGGCTCCGTAGCCTCTGTCCCCATCCCAGGTCTTGGAAGGAGCCTGAGGAGACAACAGGAATTGGGTCTAGGCACTCACTGGCCTCTGGTCCACAGGGGTGCCCAGCAGCAGCCCTCTGAATGACAATCTGCAGAGGGGCTGACCTGCCCATCCCCTGCAGGCTTAGGGCTCCCTGGCGGAGATGACAGCATCCCTGAGCCAGTGTCTGGGCACCTGCTTTCCACAGAGTGGTCACAGCGCTCTGCTGAGGTGGGCCCCAGGGCCGAGTCACTAACAGGTGGGACTCCCGAGACCGCATTCGGCCCAGCAGCACACCCAGGCAACAAATCAGATCTACTTCCCTGGCCAGGCCTGTTCTAACCCAAATCCCCACGGCAGCCTCCTGCGCAATGCCTCCCACCTCCACCAGCAGTCCCTTCTCAGCTTGGCAGCCAGGGCTCCTGGGGGCTCTGAGTGCAAGACCCAGGCCTCCCTCTGTCCCTGGGACACCACGTGACCTGTGCCTGTGTGAATGCAAGCACACGCACATGCATAGAGACACAGACCCACACGTAATGCACACGGTGTTATCTATGGTATTCAGAGGTCACGGGGAGTATTAGAAAAGAGTCTAAGAAGGCTCCTTGGAGGGAGATGGTGAAAGAAGCCAGACTGGCACGCTGCGTGCTGTGGCTCTATTCTGGAAACTTGATGTGCTGAGAAAGGCAGAGCCACGGGATGCAGGCCAACCAGTGACCGCGGCTCGGAAAGGGGAGTAGGACTCTATCCCGATCGTGGTGCTTGTTCACAGCTGTGTGCACACGCTAAACATTCACATAAATCACAACGAACCTAACCAAGAAAAGGAAAAAGGACAGCTCAACCATCTGTCACCAAAGAGCGAGGGACAGCTATTTGTTAAAAACATGTTCTTCTGAGCCCTCTTCCCAAAAGATACTGGGAAAGGAGATAGTTGTTACACAGCATGGAGGACAGCCACGGAAGAGGTGTGCTGCATGCAGCACCAGAACCCTTAGCGGGGTTGGGAAGCTATGGATGCTCAAACCCTCTCCCCAGAGGCCGTGGTTCAGCATCCCGGGGCTGGGCAGGCATCTCCCTCCCTAAACTCCTGGTGGTGCTGAGCTGCACACCCGGCCACCCCACGGGCCCAACGGCAGGCAGCACTACTGCCGACAATGGCCCTCGCCTCCTCCGGACCACCAGGGGCCAGGACAAGGGTGCCAGGGACGGTAGCACCGGTACCGGGAGAAGCCAAAACTCCAGAGCACCAGAGACCCAGCTCCCGGGCCCCTGCCGAAGGTCCAGGAGTGACGTCCCTCCTGGGTCGAGGGAGACGGGTGAGGACACAGCACTTCACCCACAGACTAGGCCCTATAGGTACTGGGCCAGGCATCACCCAAGCCAGGCACCACAGTCCATATGCCTGCTTCCGTGTTGGCCTTGACACTCCACCGCACAGGGGATAGACCACACTCTGATAGGGTACCGAGTGTCCAAGGGAGGCCCCTAGGCCCGTTTGGGGGACCATCTTGTGCTGTGACCTGTGCAGGCCTGAGACCCTGCCTCTTGTTCACTGCTGTGTCTACAACGTTCAGCACCACGTGTGGAGCATGGAGGTGCAGGTACTGACCCCATGGCTCCCCACAAGGTGACCACCCACAGGAGACACCGGCCATGTCTGCAGGCATTTGGGGTTGCCATGATGGGGAGATCAGGGAGGATGTTCAATACCCTACAGCATCGGATGGCCCCAGCACAGAACCCCATGCCCCCACACATGGGAGACTAAGCACCCAGCCAGCTCCAAACAAGCAGCTAGGGCTTGGGGACAGAGCAGCCCTAGGAGTCAGGAGGTGCTGAGCCAGCAGTGGGACTGGTCCCCATAAAGATCTTGGGTCTGTGGCTGGGTCACTGCAGGACAGCAAGGCCATCTGGGAAGGGAAGGCTGGGTCTGCTTCTGAGACCTCCCTCTAGGGCCCCCCAACACATGAGGGCAGTCCACTACCTCCTTCCCCCTGGTTCTGCTCCCCAAGAAACACCTGTTCCTCCCAGGGCTGGACATCCACACAAGGGCCTATGGGTGGAGGAAGGGGCTGCAGGCGCTGCCCTCCACATGTGCAGAGCATCTGGCCCCTGCAGCCCTGTTTCCAAAAACCAGGTGCTAGGAAGACAGCCTTCCAGCACTCATGGATTTTCAAGTATGCTGGCTGGTGTCACATGTGCATGCAGCCACCCTAAATCCCCCAGCAGAGGCCAGGCTACAGGGGGCCCCAGGAGGGAGCACAGGGAGATACATGACACACACACGGTGCTTGGCCAGGGCCCTGCCAGCCACAGCCTCCTGCGGGGGAAGGACCAGCCAGCCCTCCTCCAGGGGACCAGTGGGCCTAAGCCAGTGCCCAGATACAGGAGGGGAGTGCTCCTGCCCGAGTGGGAACAGAAGGTTCTTGTACTTCCTGTATTAAATTCTTGCACTGTTCACAAGATAACTTTCACAAACAGAAAAAAACAAAACCCGAAAATGAGATCCTCAGCTGTGTGCCCACCACAGAGCACAGCCCCAGCCCTCTTCTATTCAGCCAATCTTATCCTGTTCTCAGAAAAACCAAACTCTTTTTGAATTTAGTCTAAGAAAATCCCACAGGGGCCCCCACTCCTTCTGGGCCACCGCTCGGGGATGGGGCCATATATCAAGCCAAGGTCAAGAGGGATCCAGAGACCTACCGTGGTCTGGGTTCCAAGGGATCACTTACCGCTTCATTCCACGACAGAGAAACCAAAACTCAGTCAAGTCCTGATGTGAGAGGCTCCCAGAGGGCCCCCCAACCCCACCAGGATCCAGCCCCCTCCTTTGGCTGTCAGCCCCCCACCTCATATTGTTTATGGCTCTGGATCACATCCCAAAAGAAACAATTACAAAGCACACAAGGTTTCAAAAACTGGTTTATGGAGAAACAGCCCCACAAGGTCCCATCCAGTGACAACGCTGGGCACAGGCTCACAGCAGTGGCTCCTCGGGGCGTGGCCCTGCATGGCCCCTGCTCCAGCCCACCCTACACCAGAGCAGATGCCTGGGGGGGACAGCGACTCCCCACACCTCACCTGTGGCTGTCAGGGCGTGGGACTTCAAGATCAAGCAGCATAAATGTGCTTCTTCTCCAAGTAGGCTATGTGATCTCAAATAACAACCAAAAGTAAAATCAGACTAAAAAAGCACGGGTTCGGAGCCCTTCCTAGGTTTGGTTGGTCTCCCTGTGAGCACACAAAGGACCAAGCCTCGGTGCTGCCGCTGGTCGCCCATGCCACCGAGCACTCGGTACTTTGGCACTGTTTTGTCCCTGTGCACAGCTTCGGGCAAACCAACAGCGTCATGGCTTTCTCTACTCACTCAACGCTTCTGAGAACGTGTAGCCAGGTGACATTCCGGATCTCCCAAACATAAAGACAGGGACGTCAGCGTATGTTAGCACTGGGATTGGCCACGGACTGGGGCACGCTAGCCTCAAGCCAGGGAGGGCTGCACGAGAACATTCCCATAAGCATTCCTAGCACTTGGAGCACGAAGGCAGAAGACGGGGTGAAAGGTCCTCACACTGCAGGACAGCCTCCTCAAAGCACTGAGTCTACACGGGGCGCTCGTCCTCAACAAAGCAGACACCGTGGGCACGAGGGGCTCAGAAATCCCAGGAATCCCGTGACTGAGTTGCCAAGTAAAGGGACTGGACAGGTTCTTCTGCATTCCCGCTCACGAGCACTACAAGGTGACCACACCTCAGCAGGGCGAGACACCCGGACAGCTCACAGATAGAAATCCAGCCCCGAACATGGCAACCGTCGAGCACAGAGGATCAGCTGGCTGACGGAGGGGCCTTGCCCAACTGGGCCCCAGCAGTAAACCACGCCAGGTTCTCAGGGAAAGAGGAAGTCTGCCATGGCGGCTCCGGCTCGAAGTCTGTTCCACATGAAGTGGGAAAGCAGGCCCGGCCTGCTCCTAACCATAGGCCACCGTGGCAGCCCTCCCGCCCTCTGCCTTGGCCAGAAGGAACGCTGGAGGTACAGGCACCCACCCAAGCCGCCTGGATCAGGACAAGAGGGGAGGGAGGGAAGGAGGGAGCGGCGGGTGGCTGTGACCCTGAGCAACAGCCACAGGGAGCCAGCTGCCCAGACAGAGGGACTGAGGGGTGACGCCAGGAAGCGAGGCCCGGTCTGGACCGTGGGAGGGAGGATTCTGGAACTCCCGCCTCACAAGGCCTCCAAACCTGCTCCCCAGCAGCAGACACTGCAGGTCTAAGCTGGGCAGGCCAGCGTAACCAGAGAGACCGCCAGGCCCGATTCGCACAGGGAAGAAATCAAGGCCATTTGCAGCAGCTTTATGCAGGGAACCTTCAGCCCCAACACAGAGGAACCCAAAGACTCACATCTGAAACCTGTAATCACGTGCTTCCGGGTCAAGTCCAGAACAGCACATGCCCAGGTGTGCACAGACACAACTGAGGCTCCTGCCACCATAAAGCACAACAGACGTCCCCGGTGTCACGGCAGTTCGGTGGCGAGTAAAGGTGACATCAACCGGCGGAAAACGTCCAAAGACCAACCCGGATCCACCTGCCACCTTCCCCCAGTCAAGCTCCACAAGGGCATAGACAGCCCCTGAATTGGGCCATTCAGGTTCCTTTTTGGGACCTGCTTTATCAAAATCCCAGCTGCCTTTAGGCTTCCAACCACAACTTCAGCCTTGTTGAATCCTCACCTGCAACAAATTAACGGGCTGGAAGCCGCCCTGACGAGTGGTGCACACTCTGCCGGAAGGGGCGCCTGCTGGGACTGGTTTGCACGGACCCTGCACACTCACCTACAAACTGGAAACCAGAACCGGCCACGGATACGCCAAGTGGGAAACAACACGTACTCTGGGCCCCCGGCTGCGCAGGTGACACACTCTCACCATCCACCGCCACGGACCCCGCCTGGCATTACCCAGGCCGCTGCCCACCCTTCGGCCCCACAGGCCCCCGTCTGACACCAGAGACGGGACGGTGCGAATGCAGCCAACAGCCACTGCCAGTGGAAACCACGTAAAAGGGCCCACGCTCCAGAGGCAGGTCCCACAGTCTGGGTTTGAGACTGGTTTTTCATCAGAAAGGTTCATCTTCGATCCAAATGGGTTTCAAGGATGAGGGGAGGCCCAGGTGGAAAAGCCTCAGAATGAGCCTCCGAGCGAGCCCCAGGCTCGGGCAAAGTGGGACACACAGCGGCCACACACCCAGCGGGCCTTGCCCCGTCCTGCCCGAGGCTTCGCGGACGTGGTTACTGCCATGTGGGAGCAGCCACAAGGGGCAGGGATGGGAACGCTTGGAGGCTTGCTTGGTCCTGCGGAAGACACGAACACAGACCACGCCTCAGCCTGACTCCAGGTCCTACCAGAAGCATGTGAGGGGCGAGCTCAGCATCTCTGACAGCCGGCCAGGAGGGACCCCCCCCCCCAACCTTCTCCACTTGCCTCCTTCCCGCGTCAGAGTCTGGACAGAACCTCCTAGAAAGTCTGCCTTTTAGGGGCCGTGCCCCAGAGCTTATCAATTCTATGATTCTGGGAAGCAAAGGAAGTTCAAAGTTGCCAAATGTACTGAAGCTACAGCAATAGGGATTTTTATTTAAAAAAAAAAAAAAAAAAAAAAAAGGCCAGTCAGGGAGAAATTCGTCAGGAAAACAGGACATGTTTCATGGGACATCTCAGGTTGGTCTCTACATGAAGGCACCACAAAGCTGCCCCCTTCCCTGGGGTCCCTTGCCCCCAGCACAAGGGCTCAGCACAGTCCACCCAGCAGGGACGAGCCACAGACAGGGGGACGAAGTCTGCCCCCCGCCCCGGTGGAGCGCCTGCCATGGAAGGGGAGCATGGTGACAGCTCTCTGCAGGCTGGAAGCGGAGCAGGAGCTAATTCTTGGGGGTCTACGTGCATTCAGGGCTCTGTTCTTCAGGAGACACTAAGATCAGCAGAGACCTTACAACACTGGGTCCCCAAACGCAGGTGTCCATGGGACACGGGCACACCACCGGCAGAAGCGTCCGTGCTCAGGGTCTCCACACTGGAGGACCCCGAGATGCCTGGTCTCCAAAGTGCATTCCACATGTAGGGGGTGACTTTTCTAGAAAGCTGCCCTGTTACCCACAAAGGGGCTCCAAAGTCATCTGGTGCAAGCACTCTGCTGCTTTAACACTTCTGAGAACAGCACCTGTGTATACTAAGCAAATGGGAAAAGGCAGGGCTGGTTCAGATGTGGCCCTGCAGAATTCTGAAGAAGGTTCTGGGACAAGTGGCTCAGCTCAGGGTTCTGACACCAGAGCATGTGCAGGAGGTGGATGGGGGGGTGTGTGCAAACAAATGCCCTGCCTCGAATTGGCTGCAGCAAAGGTCTTGATTCTAAAGCTGGAGAGAGGCCAGGGCCTCCAAGCTGCCCAAAGGCCCACCATGACGTTTCCTACTGACCCGTATCACTAACCCCACTGCGCGGATTCACAAGCCCATCAGAGGTGAAATGCTTCTGTCCAAAATCCAAGCAGGTTAGTAAAGACACAGGAATTCAGTCCAGGGTCCTGGCCTGATACACCCGACCCCCTGGAGCTCCCTCACTGCACACACTGTGCCCCACCCAGGCTGTAGAACGCTCACCTCACAGAGGCCCTCGCCCCAGACCCTTGCCAGACCGCAGCCACGGTCACTCGCCTCACACATGATCCCGATCGTTAGCCCCCAGGGTCGCTCTGCCTGACCCAAAAAACGTTCAGCAGGCCAAGGACAAACCCAGTTTCTCCAGCTGAGTTGTTCACAAAACTGTGCAGCCAGCCCTCTCCATCAGTTCTGTCCTGGGTCATTCTTTCTGTGAGACAAGCTCAGTCAGCCTTCCCATGAGCTACTGACGAGGACACGGGCATACGTCGCACACTCTGTACAGAGTTTTGGGGTGGCTGGGCCGAGACTCCTACGAGGTGGGTGTTCTGGTCAGAAGGCCGAATCTCCAAAGTGCATGCTGCTTCCCGTCCCGGGCGGCAGGGTCCGGGGCCCCGGGAGCCGCCCCACAGGAAGTGGCCCGTCAGGAGGTCAGGGACTGGATGTTCTTCAGCATCTCCTCGAAAGCCTGTGGGGATGGCGCCTCTGCGTTCCGGAAGGTGGCCCGCACCCTGCTGTACAGACTGAAGGATTTCAGCTCAAGCCAGATGAACCCGAAGCGGTCCTCGTCGAACAGGATAAAGACTCCAGGAGTGCGCTCAGGGCTGGTGAAGCCGTGGCCGGCGATGAGGCCCGTGCCGTAAAAACTGAACAAAGACAAGAGGAAAAGTGCATGGGGAGGGAATGAGAGGGACCCAGAAGGAGTGCACCGGGCCCCAGTCCTGCCCTGTCCTCCTGGGCTGTTGCAACGCCCGCCCCCCGCGCCCCTGCCAGCCCCTCCTCCCGCCAGCAGGAAGCCGCAGGCCTCAAGGCCCGAGAGCCCGTCTTGCCCGGATCACCTAGCAACCCTAACTGCCCAATGCACCAAACCACGGGCTGACGGTTGGGCTCACCCAGCTAAAGGAAGAGGGTCTCCGGCAGCCCCAACCACGTACCGCTGTCCCAAAGGACACCTTCACAAAGCTAGCCCAGGTAACCAGCCTTAATTCCAGGGATGCTTATGTTAGCACATCAACGACTCAAATACAATCAATAAAGACTTACTGTCACGAACCCAGCAGGCAGAACTTCCAGATTTCCATAAGGCCAAGTTCAAGTTTCAAGACCAGGGTCAGACTAAGCTACGTTTACGTCTTTCTTGCCAAGAATTTGGGGCTCCTACAGATAGGTAATAGGGATGGGGGCTGGGCCCATCTCCTGGGACCCCCACCTCCAGCCACCACACCAAGGCTCCCCTGGGCGGGAGAGGAGAGCAGGCCTGTGCCCGAGGGTGTGCACAGGAGGGTGTTTGGGGAAAACCTAACATGGGAAAGCAGCACCAGAGGCCACAGGGAGGCCAGGTCCTGAATTGGTGCGGTGGCAAGGCCTCGCAGACACAAGAACCGAACAGGAGGGACCGCAGCACGCCCCTCCCAGGTCACAGAGCCCAATATTCAGCAGGTCCTGTGTGTCCACCGCAGGGCTGGCCTCAGAGCGCCCTGGGGAGCCACAGCTGAGCCACAAAACACTACAAGTTTTCCATTTCCTAAGGACAGCAGAGCCCTATTTCATGACCTTTGATAAATTCACATCAGTCGAAATCCTACCGGAACGCGATTTGCATGCCTCCTCCAGGAAAACCCAAATTCAGCCACTTTGGTTGACAACTGAGCAGCATGAAGAAATGGAATTGATTTTCCCAGTGGGAGACAACAGAACACACGCTGATCTCTGCTCAGGTTCCTGGAGCTGGGCTCCTGAAACCCACATAAATTCCGAGGGGATAAGAACACCAGGAGGTGACTCAGGTGGCTCCCGGATGGCAGGTGGATCAGAAGCCTGGAATCCTCGGCTGCTCCGCGATCCCCCAGAGAGGGAAGAGGGCTACAAACGGAGCTAATGACCGACCAGGCCTACGGGAGGAAACCTCCAGAACAACCCACAGTATGGGGTTCAGGGAGCTCCCAGGTGGGGGAACACGTCCACCCCAGTCCCAGGGCGGGTCAGGGTCCCACGCATCTCGTCGTGTGGCTGTCCATCTATGACCTTTGTCACCGCCTTCAGCAAGATGGTGAATGTAGTGTTTCCCTGACTTCCGTGAGCCGCCCCAGCACATTCATTGAACATGAGGAGGGGGTCGCGGAATCCCCGACCTACAGCTGGCTGGTCGGAAGCACGGAGACAAACTGGACTGGTAACAGGCGGCTGAGGGGGCAGGGCAGTCTTGCAGGGTCTGACATCATCCTGGGTGCACAGTGTCAGGACCCAGTCGAGTGGCAGACACCGGCTGGCATCATGGAGAATTGCTTGCAGGTGTGGGGCACTGGGCGCTCAGAGCCAATTTAGCCGCCCAGCCCATGCACACTTCAGTCCTCCTCGGGGAGCTCAGTGCCCTGCCCACACTCTAGTGGGCATGTGAAGTGCCAGTCACAGGGCCCAGGGGTCAAGGCAACAGACCTCTGCACATAACTGGACACACGTGGAAGCCAAGCAGCTATGATGCCACGAGACGGGTCATTCCCTCAACACGTCCCCTAGGGCGACAGTCCAGGAGAACTTCCTGCAATGATGGAACATTCTAGACCTGCAGAGCCCAACACACCCGTGGCTGCCGGCTGGGGATGCGGCCATTGTGACTGAGGACCCGAGTCTGTCCTTTTAGGTCATCTCAGCTCCAGCAGCCCTGGAGGTTAGGGCTGGGGTGAGGGTCTCCTCATGCGTCCTCCAGGGCTGGGTCCGGGGCGGATGAAGGGAGAGGCCTGAGACAAAACCCTAAGAACATGAGTCAAGAAGCAGGAAGCCGGCCCTGCGTCAGGGAACCTCCCAGCCTCCGTGGGGAGGACAGTGCACCACCAGCCCTTTACACATGCTTTCTGAGTTGGGAGGGAATCCACAGGAAGAAATGAAGGACTGACGCTGGAGTATGTCCAGCAGGAGACGGAGGGACACCCCCAACAGGCCTCACCGGCAAGGACACCAGGTGAACTCAAGCCGGCTTCTAGGGACACAGGTTGGGGAGGGCCCCCTCCTCACCGGCTACCTTCGCCACCGCCGGTGGACTCACCTGTCTACCCTTCCCCTGACTGACTGTGCAATGGCAGGCATCTGAGAGGAGGCCTCACGCCCGGTGGTTCTAATAAGCCCCCTTTGAGGCTCCCCAGGGGTGAGAGCTCAGGAGCCCCCGAAGTCTGAGATGTGGCCGTGCAGCCCAGGGAAGGACAATGCCCACTCGGGCCCAAGCTGGAACCCAGAAAGAGTTCCCTGCCCAATGCAGCAAGCCCTGCGCTGGCCCCACAGCCCGCGTCCACGCCGGCTGGGCAGGGGGGCTCTCCAGAAGGCCTGTCGCGGCCGCCCTGGCATCCTTACCACATCCTGCAGGTGCGGGGGTAGTCCTCGTTCCGCGAGCTCACGCCCACAGGCAACACGAACGGCTGCCCCTGCCCGGACTGGGCCGGCTGCTCGGGTGCAGGCGCCGCTGCGGCCGCGGCCTCTCCGTCCGCAGGCCCCCCGCCCTTCTCGGCAGGCAGCTCCACGCTGGGCTGGGCAGGGCCCCGCTGGGGCTCGCGGGGGCTCTGCGGGGCGCGGCCCTCGCCGTCCTCGGCCCCGTCCTCCTGCTGCTGCTGCTCCTGGCGCACCTGCTCCCGAACCTCCAGGACGATGCGGGACAGCTCGTTGAAGCTGCGGAGGCTCTCCACGTCTGGCAGCTGGATGCGGTGCATGAGGTCGATCTCCACCGTCTGCTGCCCAGCAGGGATGTTGGGGTCACCCTGAGGAGCGAGCGGGCGGCCGTCAGCGGGGCTCAGAGACCGGCACAGACACGCTGTACAGTTTCCAGCTCAGAGCACAGCACACCTCTGGCCAAAGGAGCTCACTCCAGCATTCCCACTGACTTAGCAGCAACTCCTTACGAAGTAAGAACGTCTTAGATGCCCATAAAAACTAAGTGCCTACGGCAGGCAACCCATCTGTGAAGGGGTCTTTGAAAACACGGACCTGACAGCATCCGAGTGACCTTGTGAGGTGCACAGGCCCCTGGCACAGTGGCTCATGTGTGCTTGAGACCTCCAGGTGTAAAAACCTTCCCAGTCTGGAGGGGCTAAGACTGGGGCTTAGATGGGGCACCTGGGTGGCTCAGTTGGTTAAGCGTCTCTTGATTTCTGTTCGAGTCACAATCTCACGGTTGTGAGATCAAGCCCCACATTGGGCACCATGCTCAGAGTGGAGCCTGCTTAAGAGTCTCCTTTCTCTGCCTCTGACCATCTCCCTCTCTAAATAGAAGAAAATAAGATAAGATAAAAGAAAAAAACTGGGGCTTAGAGAAGTGCACAGACCCTCCTGGCCTGGGCGCCAGCCCAAATCTGTCTGTCCGGGACGCAAACGCTCCTGAGCCTGAACCCAGGAGCTCCTCCAGGCCCTGCACCTCCGCATGGGACCCCAGGGCTGCGCTCTGCTCACAAGGAGCCTTCCCAGAGCACAGGGGCCCTGGCCGACCAGGATTCAAGAAGAAGGCTTTGTGAGAACTAGGAAGAGGCATTCCTCCCCGGGACGCTTCGGTGCACCTGCCAGAAAGGCGCCCTGGCTATGCAAATGACAGGTGAGCACGGTGTGACCGGTGTCGATGAGGCAGGGACAGAGGGCTGATTTGTTTAAGACCCGCCCCCGCCACCTTCAGCTCAACAATCCTCCGACTGTGTGCACCAGCTGCTGAGGTCAGGACGGGCAGTGGGAGCCCGTGTGATAACGCAGGGGGCTCCGATGTGGCAGCACCCTACCGTCACCTGGGGAACTCCTGGAGCCACGCACCCAGGTCACCCTCCATGGATCAGAGTCTCTAGGGCCCGACATCAGTGTTTTCTCAACATCTCCAGGGACTCTGGCGTGTGGCCAGGACCGGGTGCCATGGGGTAAGGCCACCTGAGAAACGCTCCCGATCCCCTAGAGGTCTCGTGAAATGCAAATCCTGCATCAGTGGGTCTGGCTAGGCCTGACAATCTGCGTCCCCGGCAAAGCCACGGCTCCAGGGCCCACTGTGAGTAGCCAGGGTGGCGCCAGACTCACCGTGATCTTCGTGCCCCTGGCCCGCTTCCCGTGGAAGCTGAGCATGACGATCTCTAGGCCGTGGCTGCCATAGGTGCCTTTGAAGAGGCCGGGTCTGATGAGGTCGTCCGGGTGGCTGGGCGGGAGGTAGATGCGGCGGTACGTCAGGCAGTTGCTGTGGGGGGAACAGGTGGCTTGAGAGCAGCTCGGGTGGGGGGACGGGGAGGCAGAGTACAGAGCTCACGCACCTCCCTGCCTGGTGACGGAGGGCCGGCAGGGCAGGGCAGCCCGGTACAGCCCGGTTAGGGTCCTCCCAGGCCAGTGGGGGGCAGGAGGCATGCCGCGTTACTGAGCCTCAGTCGTCGCCCCCTCAAAACACACACAGGGCACACGTCACACCTCATCGGATTCTACCAGGGCTTACGCTCTACCGGGCACCGGAGGGCAGCTGTGGCGGGTAGAGCTCTCTGCAGAGGGGGAGGGGATGCCACTCCTGCTCTGTCATCCCGGCACAGGGACCCGAGACTGCAGAGGGGGCGTTCGCTGCACCAGGGGTTGTTTACGTGGGACCCGGGGACAGGCCCAGGGGCAGAGGCCAAGGCAGGGAGAGCAGCTAAGAGAGGCGGAGGCCTCCCCCAGCAGACGAGGGGAAACGCCCTGAGGCTTTGGCACACGGGCCAGGCTTGTCAGAGCACGCCGCTGCTGGATGCTGGCAACAAAGCAGACAGAAAACAGACACCAAGGTAAGGCACGGTGGGGAGGATAGAAACTGTACTCACAGTACTCCGGGAGAGACTATGCTCACAGTACCTACCAAGAGAGGGTCTGTATTCACACCACCCACAGAGGGAGCTGCGCTCAGTAACCATGAAGGGGGACTAGGCTCACAGTACCCACAAAGGGAGCTGCACTCAGTGTGCATAGGGACGGAGTGTGCTCAGTACCCACAGAGCAGGGGTGCACTCGGTACCCATGGAGAGGGACTGTGCTCAGTACCCACAGAGCAGGGCTGCACTCACAGTACCCACAGAGAGGGATTGAGCTCAGTACCCACAGAGCAGGGCTGCACTCACAGTACCCACAGAGAGGGACTGTACCCAGTACCCACAGAGCAAGGATGCGCTCACAGTGCCCACGGAGAGGGACCGCGCTCAGTACCCACAGAGAGGGACTGTACCCAGTACCCACACAGCAGGGCGGCACTCACAATGCCCACGGAGGAGGATGCACTTACTCGTACTGACTAGTGTAGATAAACTTCATCAGGATGAGCTCCTGCATGTGCTCGTGGAAAATGTCCTCCAGTGTCCGCCCCCATTCTTCCCTCAGCCACGTGCGGAATTCCTTCCAAGAGAACACGGTCATGAAAACCACCATGACTCACACGTAAGGCCATTCCCCGTGGCACTGAGCGGATACATGCAGCATCTTACAGCTTGGGCACGCCTGCACCACAGTCCCCCTGGGGTGGACGGGATGGAGATTCGGCTGGCCAGAGACAGGGGCTGCCATACTGTGGTCTCCCGGGACCTGGCCTCCCTCCTGGGGGGTGAGTCACCAATGAAAAGTAAGGGGCTCTGGCCCCCACTTTCCCAAACTTCAGGAAACAAGAGGGACCGTGGGGTCCCTTCAGGCAAGGCTGGGGCCACGGCCCACGTCCGGAGCTCCCAGGCAGCAGCCACATAAGCCTCGCTTCCGTGGCCGCCATGGGATATGGTGTCTAATCCAAGCCTAGTCCTCAGGCTTCTGGGCTGCAGGACTCTTGTCGCTAAACCCCGTGCTGGTCACAGTGGCTCGAGCCGCTTTCACCAGCTGCCGATGAAGAACGAGATAGGTGTGGCCGGAGGAGAATGGAGGTGTCTTCATAGCTACGTTATACGTTCAAAAAGTTTACGTGCAAGAAGGGAGGTTCTATAAACATGTGTCCTCAAAACTCAGTAATTCATTGTGGAATCAAACCATGTGAAGGATATTTAGTGCTTAATAACTTCATGGTGTGTATTTAACCTAATCCCCAGCTCTGAGTTCTGAACTCAATGTAGCATTTTTAATGACCGTCTAAAATTAGCTTTACAAACAGAAGCAAGAGAGATTTAACAACAACAACAACAAAATACAGAAGAGCTATGATCCGTCAGTTGCTTTAACACATCACTGCCTAACCTCGAGCCACAGTGACTGAAGCACCACAAGCTCAGTGTGTACAAATCAACTGGAAGTATCTGTATCAGGAGCACAAAACTGGAAAACGAACTTTTACGTCCTATTTGCAGCAGCCTCAAACAACACAAGACCTGGGATCACATGTTAGGAAACATGTGTGTGGCCCCTGCTCCGACAACCCACAGCACCGAGAGGGTGCGAATGAGCCTCCGTGACAGGGGTGCCTGCAGCCGGGAGGACTCAGACCAAGCCAGCAATTCTCTCCGAATCCATCTATAGACTCAGCGCCATGACAGTCACAGTCCCACCAGGATTTCTGTAGAAAACGACAAGCCGATTCTGAAATTCATATGGAAATGAAAAGAACCTACAACATCCAAAGCCATCTTTCAAAACAACAAAGTTGGAGGACCTCCACCAGCTCACATTATGACTTAAAGAGAAAACCACAGTGATCAAGATGGTGGCAGGAGCATCGGGACTGACAAAAACATCGATGAAATGAAACGGAGAGCCCAGAAACAGACCCATTTAGCTCGTCAGCTGATTTCTGACAAATATGTCCAAGCCACACAATAGGAAAAAAAAAGTCTCTTTCACAAATGATGCTCAAACAACTGGACAGCCATGTGGGGAAAAGGAACCACGATCCCGGCCTCACACCACACACGAGAAATAATTCTGGATGGGCCACAGACCCAAACATAGCATGAAGCTACCACGCTTCTGAAAAGAGCGAGAATCTTTGTTAACTTAGGGATAGGCAATGTTTTTTGGGTTTTTTTTTGTTTTTTTAAGTTTGTTTTTGAGTGAAAGAGAGCATGCGCACACGTGCACACAAGCGGGGGAGGGGCAGAGAGAGAGAGAAGGAGATACAGAATCTGAAGCAGGCTCCAGACTCTGAGCCTTCAACGCAGAGTCCGAAGCAGGGCTTGAACACACGAACCTCAAGATCATGACCTGAGCCGAAGTTGGACACATAACCGGCTGAGCCACCCAGGTGCCCCTAATTTATGAAGGTTTTTCTTTTACGGTTATTTTTCTGTATCTTAATAAACACTGCCTGTCCCAGGGCACCCGGCTGGCTCAGTCACTTAAGAGTCCAACTCCGGCTCATGATCTCACAGTTTGTGAGTTCAAGCCCCACACCAGGATCACTGCTGTCAGTGCTGAGACTGCTTCGAACCCTCTGTCCCCCTCTCTTTCTGCCCCTCCCCCACTCATTTTCTCTTCTCTCAAAATAAATAAACATTAAAAAAAAAGAAAACTGGGGCACCTGGGTGACTCAGTTGGTTGGGCATCCAACTTTGGCTCAGGTCAAGATCTCACAGCTTGTGCGTTTGAGCCCCACATCGGGCTCTGTGCTGACAGTTCAGTCTTGAGTCTGCTTGGGAGTCTGTGTCCCCCTCTTTCTGCCCCTCCCCCTACTCACACACTGTCTCGCTCTCTCTCTTACTCTCAAATATAAATAAATATGGGAGAAAAAGAAAACACTTGACAAATTATACTTTACCAAAGTCAAAAGCTTCCACTCAAATGGCTGAACTCATGGAGGAAAGGCCCTCAAAAACTCAAACCAATAAGCAACAGATAAAAATGGAACTGAAGTATAAATGAGCAAGGATTTTGATGTTACCATGGTGAATAATCAGACTTGAACTAAATACCACGGAAGATGGCTTGTGAGGAGTCGTAATCTTATTTACTTTGCATGAAAAGGTCAGAGTCATTAGAAATAGCAACCAGGCCCAATTACTCAGAACAAAGGCCTTTGAAATATGTTTATTATGCAATTATCTCATGAGAGGTCCATGCACAAGGAAAACACAGGAGCCCGGAACACAGAAGACAAGAACAGTATTTCCCAGAGCCTGCTCACCACGTGCCGGCGCCATACAACCATCGTGTTCATCTTCACAGCAGCCCGGGAGACAGGTGCTAGCGTCTCCCCCATCCTACAGAGGTGTGGGCCTTCGGAAACCCTTCCTATGTCACCAGGAGTAGGTGGCAGAATCACACCTCATCCAAAGTCCACGTGCTCCCTGGCCTTGCTTCCACCAGGGCCACCGTCAAGGCCGGGAGGAGCACCGGAAGCAGGGGGCTCACCCGCCCTGGTGGGTTGTGAACATGAACCAGCAAACTGACGACACATAACAAGAATCTGGAACATCTTCAGGGCCTTTTACCTGGCAATCCCACAACTGTATGGTCCAAAAACCAGGTAAGGTTTTTGCACAGAGTTCAGGCAGTTCAGTTCCAGGAAGAAGCCTGGCGTCTCTCCCAGGCGGCCGTGGCCAGGCCTGGTGCTAAGACTTTCACATGCTGTGCCCTACTCAGCCCTCCAGCTCACGTGGGTTCTGCGGATAACTGCATGGCCCCATTTCACAGGTAAGGACTGAGGCTCTCAGAGAGCAAGTCACTTGAGCACGTGGTCAGGAGGGCGTGGGGAAACACAAACACCTGAGCACAGGCCCCATGCCCGACTGCAAGAGAGAGGATCACTCTCATAGAGTCAATGACCTCAGGTGACAGATGGGATGTTGCGGTCAAACTACAGTTTGTAAACAATTCTAATGAGACTGGGAAGTATTTCTGGAACAGCTAAACAGCTTTAAAAAAAAAAAAGACCCAAATTAGATAGAGTTAGATTGTAATTACATAAAAAAACAATTTGGAGAACATGAAGGGATAACACAGGACAAGCACAGGGGCTGACCCTGCGTGGGGCTCCAATGAATTTGGGTTTGATGATCAGAAGGTGACATTTCAATGCTCAGGTGAAAAAGTACAAAAGACAAAAAAAAAAAAAAAAAAAAAAGGCAAAACAAAAGCATCTTGCGTCCGTTCAGGAATGTAGCGCGAGAACCTCTCCACACGACAGAGCGCCAGGAGCGAGGCCTGGTCGGGAGGGATGACAGACACCCACAGCATCTCAGGGGTGGGGCCTGCCCATCCCGCCTCCCTCCTCTCTTCCCCATCTCTGCTCCTCCCTGCAGCCCCGATTTCCAGAAACCTCAGGCTGGGGGCTGGACAGGCAGAGGGTGGGCAGGGAAGACGGCAGCTGGGCCTGGCTGTCATCTAGTGATGGAGGCCAGAGGAGGCAAGTCTGCGTGGGCCCAGGAGCCTGCCCTGCTCACAGAACCCAGGAGAGGGGCTGCGGTTTGTGGAGCACGCACAGGTCCCCCGGGGTAGGCCACGAGGAGCAGGCTGAGGGCATCGCGGCCTGATTCGCGTCTGAACTTGGCATTCAGAGGTGCACACGGCGGGCAGAAACCCCGGGCCTGGAGCTGGGTGGGACAAGCGGAAGGGCTGGTGAGCAAGACTCGGTGTATGAGCCAGAGACCCACAGGGCACCTGGAGTCAGCACTTCTCAGACAGCCCAGCCGCCCGGCATCCCTCACGGGCTCTTTGTGGTGCCACAGAGAACGAAGGAGAGCAGGGTGCCAGGCCGGCCCCTGGGGGCGTGAGGACTCCCCCGTCCCCCGGGAAGACTGCACTTGCTGCCACGGTCCCCTGCTAGCCCTCTTGGCCGCCAGGAGCTCTCAATCCCCTGGGAAGTGCCCTCTGGGCCCAGAATTTTATTTTTCGTATGTTTATTTAGTATTTTTGAGAGAGAGAGAGAGAGAGAGAGAGAGAGAGACAGCACAAGCAGGGGAGGGGCAGAGAGAGAGGAAGACACAGAATCCGAAGCAGGCTCCAGGCTCCAAGCTGTCAGCACAGAGCCTGATGCAGGGCTCGAACCCACGAACTGTGAGATCATAACCTGAGCCGAAGCCAACGCTCAACTGACGGAGCTACCCAAGCGCCCCAGGGCCCAGATTTTTAAATGACCGTCAGCCATTAGAGCACAGGGCAGCCAGAGTCCAGGGCTCAGCCCTTCACTTCTGTGCTCAGAGATATCAGGACACATGGCGATGCCCCCCCCGCCATGGCCTGTCCTCTCTCCCTGGAGCCTGGAGCCTGGAGCCATCCTCTGGATCCAAAAGACTGAACGAGAAAGTGAAGACATCACCGGCTGACACACAAATCCACAGGAGAACCCCATCCCCACACAGCTGAGGGGAGACAGAGACAAGCGGCAGACAGCAGAGCACCTAAGGTGGACAAAGTGACCACAGGGCCAGACGGCAAGCTCTCCCACCACAGCAACTCCAGGCTGGCTCACTGGGGACCTTGAGGTCCCGCCGCTCTGCCCGGGGACGGTCTGCCTGGGGAACAGGGCGCGGCCCTCTGCTCTGCACGGGGGATGGTCTGCCCATCCTCTCGGATGGGCCGGGCAGGGGAAAGAGAGATGCCTCTGACTACATAAAAGTTAAAAACACATAAACATGAAAAAAACTCCTGGAGAAAAACACACTATAAATCAAACCAAAAGACAGAATAATGAATAAGAAATGACTCGCAACTCACACCTTGAAGGATTCATTTCCCCAGACGATAAGCTGCTACGAGTCAGTTAGAAACGTCAAGCAGAAAAAGCAGCAAGGATGTTTCCTAACGTTCGGAGAAGGAGCCACGGGGAGCCCTTGCTCATGCCCCTCACCTCAGCCTCGGCTGAGGTCGCGGTAAGGGAAACGCAAAAGGACCCCAGAGCCAGGAGACCAGCAAGGCCGAGCTCCTGCCTCACACGGACTCGTTCCTAGTTTCCATCCACCAAGGACTCGTGTCACTGCTTTTACAATCGAAGTTACACCATTCCACTTCCCGACCGGCGAGCCCACACACAGAAGGCGGCGGCCAAGAGCTTTTCCCGACCCCAGCACGTGTCCTTCCGGAAACACACCGCACGGTCCCTTTACAGTCTCGACAACCGAGGAGTGTCCACTCTCAGGAAACACGCGGACGTCTTCTGCTGAATCGTGAACTACAGCAACACCTGCGTGTTGTGCGTGCGACGTACATGCAATCGTCGGTGACACCGTTGTGAAAGAATAGAGCATTTCCATCACGTGCCACATATGTGAGCCAACAGGGACCTCCTCCGCCTTCAAGGGATTCCAGCGAGCGTGTGCGTGCACTCTTTACACGAAGACACGCGTACGTGTGCGCTTACGTTCAATCTCCCTGCACTTCTCGGGCTGACAGGGAAGCGACCGGACTCAGAACCTGACCGAGAAATGCAGGCCCAACCAATAACCATCAGTTCAGGGAGCATCCGACACTTTAAAAATTCAAGTTTTCCTTAGGATGTTTTGAAATGGCAGTGTGACTTAGGTCCTCAGAACACAGAAACTCAAAGGCAATATGAAATTACTTGTGCAAATAAAAGAAGTCCAAAGAAACTCACGAGTGAAGCTCAGAGACAGGCCTCCCTTCTGTGTGGCCATGACGTGGAAATGTCAGCCACGAGGCCCGTCTGCCGGGAGAACACAGAGGCTCCAGAAAAGCCGTCTGGTCTCCCCACGCACGCACACGCGAGATGAATCTCCAACAGCACCTGGACTCTCTCGCCAAAGGGGCAAAGGGGAGCCGCTCAGAGAAAACTACTTCTCTTCGCTCCGCCTGTTCTCAGGGGTGGCGGGTAACGAAAGCCCGTGGCCGTGCACCCGCACACACGGTGCCCTTTCCGACGGACGGGGCAGGGGAGACGACCCTCTCACAGGGGGCACGCTGGCGACGTCAACCCGCGAACGGGGGGGTTCCGGCTCACCTCCTGCCTCCCGCCAGACATCCTGTGGTGGTCCGTCTGGTTGCACTTGGTGGAGAACTCGTCCTTCTTCACGATCTTGAGGGTTCACGACAAAGGAGAGGGGAACGGGTCAGTCACGGCACGCCGGGCAGGCAGCCTCTCCGGCACGGACACCCCCCGCACGCGTACGGAAGCCCAAGAGCCGCCGAATCGTGGCCAGTCCCAAGAAGGCAGCTCAGGGCTGCCCGGACGCACACCTCCTCCTCAGAGGACAGGGCATCTGGGAGGCTTTTCCAAGGCGACATGTCACAGCACAGCTCAGGGGCTGCTGTTTCACACGGGCTCACTGGGGTGGCGGTTCGCCAAACCGTTCTCAGAGAGCAGAGTGTTTTATTCCAAGTTGATACTCTTTCAAAGAGGAAACCCGGGAGCGGTGAGGAAAAAGGACGGTTCCGACCGAACCCAGAATCCCTGGCAGGTCCCGGCGAGTGAGTCTCTGAGGGGCTACATCACAGCACCATCACGTCGGGAACACACCCCAGGGGCGGGGCTGAGCCCCCACTTCCTCCCCTGTCTGCTGCTCTGTGTGCACACGGGCCTGCAGCTGGGAACCCCACGGCCAGCTCAGCCAACACCGCACCCCCCCTGCCACTGGGACCGGGGGCGACAGAGGAGCCCGGCCCCATGCCTGCACTCGGCTACTGTATGTAAGGGAGCCCCGGGCGCTCACCTGGATGTGGCCATTGTGGGGCCCTCTGTGGCCATACATGCACTCCACCGTGGCAGACTTTCTCTCCATCAGGTGGACCCTGAATAAGGGCTTGAATCGCATGGGGTCGTCCACATGAGGGTCGTGGGGAGGCAGGTACATCCAGCCAATGATGAACAAGCCGTCCACCTGTGGTGAGGAGGAAGGGCACAAGTCCACGTGAGATTTAGGCTGAGGGGCTGAGGCAGAAGGTCTCCACCCCACACTGCCCTCGAGGACCAGCCTCGTCCCCACACCGCAGCCCCGCCCAGAATCTTGGGGCCCGGGAACATACAGTCTAGCGCACCAGGATCCAGCGCATCAGGATAAGCATGGCCCACCTACCAAGTGCTTGTTGTTTCAAAAGTAGTTACTTTTCATAAACATGGTGACTGAAATCTTCTAAAAGAGTAGAACTTAAGTGTTCTCACTCAGAAAAGAACGGACAGAAATGGGAAGTGGAGGACATACTCGTCACTAGATGGCAGGAATCCTTGCTCAAAGCACACAAGTATCACCAACATGTATTCCTCACGTAGCCCACAACTTGGTCAATTACACCTCAACGAGGCTGAAAATAAACACATACCTGCACCATTATCTACAGTAGCCAAGATATGGAAACAGCCTAACTGTCCGTCAACAGATGAATGGATAAAGACGTAGTGGGTACACAGTGGAATACTACTCAGCCATAAAAAATGAATGAAATCTTGGGGCGCCCAGGTGGCTCAGTCGGTTAAGCGTCCGACTCTTGGTTTCGGCTCACGTCACGATCTCACGGTTCATGGGTTCGAGCTCCCCATCAGGCTCTGCACTGACAGCACAGAACCTGCTTGGAATTCTCTCTCTCCCTCTGTCTGCCCCTCCCCCGTTCACGCACACGCACTCTTTCTCAAAATAAACTTTAAAAAGCTAAAAATAAAAAAATAAAATGCCTGAAAATCAGAAACAAACTAAGAAGACAGATGCCGTGGCTGTGCAACATGCATAACTGTGGGTGTGCACGCTGCCGTGGCTCTTTGGTGCGTGCAAAGTGGTGGCAGACACACAGGGACTGGACTGGGGGCGGGGGGGGGGGGGGGGGGGGGGTCCCGGGCAAGGAGCTTGGGTGCGCTCCCATCATTCCTGTGGCAAACCGGTCTGACAAGGGCAAGCCAACACTGTTTTGTCATGGCTCAATTCTCCCCTAATTACCCCCTCCTTTCAGAAGCTGCAATTTCTTTTTTACTCTATTACTCACTGCCAGGAAAAAAAACAATTATCACCCTCCCCGCCTAAAGAAAGGAAAGCAGTCTGCCCACGCTGGGGAGCAGACTGGCTTGTCCTGAAAGGAACGTTCTAAATGCAAGGCTTTCCCCAGTGATGTTGAACATAAATAATAAAGCATGTTTCTTAATGGATGTTTCCACTGCATCGTAAAGAATATGAAGCAATATTTATCCCTGTCCAACCCCCACCTGGTGAGCAAACCACAGAGTGACAGAGCTCCTGGGGCCCCGAGGTGACTCAGCTGAGCCAGGCTCTGAAGAGCCCACGCCGAGGCTATGCAGGGCCCCAATGTGCCGTCTGTTACTACCACGCGCTTGTGGCCGGGCCCGTGGACTCACCAAGAGCGTGTGCAAGCAGAGGGGGAAGCAAGATCAGAACACGGGCGCTCCCCAAAGGGCACCAGACTCCATTCACACTGGAGCACCAGCGGCAGTGACACGGGGGTCAGGCACCTGCACACCCCCAGCCCTGGGGATTCTGCTAAGAGCACATGGCGAGCCCGAGGAGGGAGGACAGCCACGCTGGAGACCCAGCAAAGCGCCGCACCCCACGATACAGATGCCTGTAAAGCACTAGAACTGAGCAGCTACTATTCAAACCAGGACAGGCAAACGACGGAGCAGCACGTAAAAATGAAGCTACAAGACTTTCCTCCTGGGGCGCCTGGGTGGCTCAGTCGGCTGAGCGTCCGACTTCGGCTCAGGTCATGATCTCACGGTCTGTGAGTTCGAGCCCCACGTCGGGCTCTGTGCTGACAGCTGGGAGCCTGGAGCCTGCTTCCGGTTCTGTGTCTCCCTCTCCCTCTGGCCTTTCCCCATTCATGTTCTGTCTCTCCCTCTCTCTCAAAAATAAATAAACATTTAGGGTGGCCTGGGTGGCCCTAGTTAAGTGTCTGACTTCAGCTCAGATCATGATTTCACGGTTCGCGAGTTCGAGCCCTGCGTCGGACTCTGTGCTGACAGCTCAGAGCCTGGAGCCTGCTTCAGATTCTGTGTCTCCCTCTTTCTCTGCCCCTCCCCCACTCACACTCTGTCTGTCTGGCTCTCTCTCTCACAAATGAATAAACACTAAAAAAAATTTTTTTAATAAATAAGTAAATAAACATTTTTTTATATAAAAATAAAGACTTTCCTCCTGCTTAGGACCAGGGTGCTTACAACAAACAGCCCCTCCTGCAGACACCAACTGGGAAGTCTGCACACACAGCAGTTCGAATGCTGCCTGAAGACACCAGGGGCCCCAAGACAAGGACCAAGGGCCTGAAAAGAAGGGACAGGTGAGCCAAAGGGGGCAGGGCCTCCCACCCTTGGGTCCCAGGCACCTGACTACTCCTGGCAGAGGGTGGTGGGGTGGTGGAGCCCCCAAGGCTGCCTCGGAAGCCACGGCTCTAGGGCACGATCCCAAAGTGTGCATAGCTCTGCCCTTGAGGCACCTTCCAGATCCTAACCTGTGAGGCCGGGAGATGGAGAAGTCAAGCAGAAAGTGGCTGCTGAGAGGCCAACCAGCCAGGAGAGGCTTCAGCGGTATCTGTGCCCTGCTGGGAATACAGGCCCTGGAGAGGAGGTGCCTAGGCTCTCTCAGGTGACAACCTGGTCAGAGCCAAGTGCTCTGCTGGCTATGAACCCAGGCCAGAGGCCAGGGACCCACCTGGGGAGAGCAGCAGTCACGGCCACGGGTGCGGGCAACGCCAGGCCATGCCTGAAAATCCAGAGGAAAAAGTCTGTAAAGTGAACTGGAGGTCACAGACTTTAAAGTAACTTTGCCTCCTCATGTATTCTACAAGACAAGGAAGAGGGAAAAACCTCACCAGAAGCACAAGAAACAAAGCCAGACTTGCATCCTGGCCACGGTGGAGTAACGGGGGCTGCTGTGAACACAAATGCGACCACGGCCAACACGCAGCGAGGGGCTGTAACCCCTGGCCACGCTCTGGATTCCTGCCAGAGGCACCTGCCAGACCCCAGAGCAGAGAGGGGCCCAGGCAAACAGAGAAAACAGAGACTGGACTTCGAGGTGGCTGGCGTGCTGGAGCACGGGGGTCAGAGTCCCAGAAAGGAGGGAGCTGTGTGGAGAAAGACCCCCGGGATCTGCCGAGGGGCCCACGCTCCGGCTGAACACCGAGCCCGGGACAGGCTGGGCACACGCTGGACAACCCCCGGGTCGGACAGGTCTCGAGATGTCCCAGCTGCAAGCAGCAGAGATGGGGGCCTCCAGGAACCCCCGGGGCACGGACAGGGGTGCCCCAGCACCGGGACTTAGACACAGAGCTAAAGCACGCCTCTACGAGAGCCCCCGACCGCCTGACCTGCCTGACCACGTTTGAGGGAAGAGAATCACCCAGCTCCTCAGTATTGAGCGACAGTGTCTGCCTCCACAGGGAAAAGAACCGGCCTGCAGGAGACGGAAAAAGGGCGGACAGACAGAATCAGGAAGTCTAGGCGGCTGAAACAAGAAACACTATGGTCTGGCAGGGAGAAGCTCTCAGGAGACAGGATCAGGCTACTGGCACAACCAAGCACCTGCACGCACCCCCACTGGGCAAGCTGTCCCCTTTGGTCCTCTTCTGCCAGCCCTGGTCCCCTTTGTCCCCAGGAGCACAGGCTCATCATCCCTTCCTGCCTACGGTGAGCCGGGCACTCAGCAGGCAGAAGGCAGTTCTTCTGGGGCCTGGCCCCCAGGAGAGTCTGTGTGAAGGGGTGCCCACGATCACATTCAGGTTGTGTATTTTTGGCAAGGATCCACAGAAGGGAGGCTAAGTCCATCGAGTGAAACCAGGAGGAGCCTGAGGTGAGAGTCCCACTGCCAGTTAGCTAACAAGGATCACCGCGATGGGTGCTGTTGGCCACATCTCCCCCCCCATAAAGGCTTCTTTCTCCTTGTAATCATGACCGCTAAACAGTAGCCCCCAAAGAAGTCCCTGGAACCCATGAACGTCACCACCCTATACTGCAAAACAAGGATTTGATAAACGTGAAGTTGAAGATCTTAAGAAGAGATGGCTGGGGCTCACCCGGGCCCTCAATGCAACCACTGCATTCCCGAGAGAGGGAGGCAGACTAGGTCTGAGACACACAGAGGGGAGAGGCTGTGTGGGGTCGGGGGCAGAGGCTGCAAGGGTGCAGCCATAGTCAAGGGACACCTGGGCCTCACAGCTGGGAAGAGGCAGGGAGGACCCTCCCCCAGAGAGAGCCTTCAGAGGGAGAGCGGCGACCCCACGACACCCTGGTCTCAGCCTGGTTAATACTGAGGACGTCAGGCTTCCAGATGAGTGACAGAATCCACTGGTGGTAGTTTGGTAATTTGGCCCCCGGAAGCTAAGACAGCGAGTAATACAGGATTTGTGGGGAGAGGCTCGCAGATTGTGGAAATACAGTTTCCCCCAAAGTGCCCACCGCTGGTTTTCCCATCCATCGAGGACCCTGGCCTGACCCCAGTGTTACTATGGTGGGTGAACCCCACTTTCCGACTCCGCTGAGGCTTCCAGTCGGCACCAGGCCCGCCTGGTCCCAGGGCCACCGTGCCTCCCAGGTGACTCACCAGGACACTGCACCCCAGCCCGCCGTCCTGGCCACTGAACTGCGTCTTATTCATGGGACAGGCACTCGCGAGCGTTAGTGGAACGATAAAAAGTCCGCATGACGAGTCACAGCTGGGGCACGCCTCGGGGCACAGAGACGGGGCCGCCAGGGTCAGAGGGTGACTGTTTACGGCTCCAAGGGGCCCCTGATTTAGGACAAGAAGTGAGTGCACAACCCAAAACTAGCGTGTCCTGCTGGCGTGAACACAACGGCCGAGATGTCCGCAGGCGGGGACCAGGATGAGGGAGGGAGGACACCCTGTGGCTCCTCACCACGAAGTCCAAGGTCGCAGTGAGAACCTTTGGTCATTTACAAAATCGCAAGTCACCTAAGGGGGCTCCCTGTGACCACCGGGCGGCGCCTCGGGGAGAAGACCACTAGGGCCTCAGTCCCACCCGCACCAGGGCCCAGCGCCGCGGGCTCGGACTCACCACCACGTTCAGCAGTCCTCCGTAGGGCCCGATGTCTGGCTGCCACAGCCCCAGGATGTGTCTGTAGCGGTGGAGTACTGTGGGAAGAGAGAGAGCTGTCACGCCGGGGCCGGCCAGGCTGTGCTTCACAGTCACCCGGGAGGAAGCGCCTGATGCTGGTAACTAACAGAGCCTCGTGCGCAAATGTGGACCCAAGCAGATCTTTGCAAAGGTTTCTAGAGAATTCTAAGAATGAAATGTCTTTCGAACCCTTAACAAAACAGACAACTGGACCATTCTGAAACCTAGCCTCTAAGTGATCAGTGCCGGTGACTGCTGCCTTGAAAGACACAGAGGGAGCACCCCTGTAAAGTGGGGAGCCTCCCATCAGCGGGGGAGTCAAAGACTGGGACACCTCCCTCCTGGGGACACGGCAGAGGGGACACTGGCATCTGTACGCGAGACGTGTCCGTAAAGCAGTTAGGCTAAAATTCCCACCAGAGTCAACTGCACGCTGTCTTGTCTGGGCAACAGGTGCCCACGTGTGACCCACGACAACACATTTACAGCAGGTACATCTGAGAGGGTGTTTCCAGACAAGGTTAGCATTTAAATCCGCACACTGAGTAAAACCAACCGCCGTCCCCAAATGGGTGGGCCTCATCCAATCAGTGGACAGCCTGGAAAGAAAGGCTTTTCCCAAGGAGGGGACACCTGCCTGACCCCGTGAACTGGGACATCAGTCTTTCTAACTTGGGACATGAAAGGAAACATGGGCTCCTCCAAGGTCTCGAGCCTGCCAGATTTCAGACTTCAACTACACCCTCAGCTCCTCTGGGAGCTGGTCCCAGAGCCACCATGCCTCCCAGGTGACTCACTGATGGCAGACCTTGGGACTTATCAACCTACATTCACTGTGGGACCCAATTCCTTACAACAAATTTCTTCACATAAAGGAATGGCTCTGTTTGTCTGGAGAACCCAGGCTGACGCACAGCGGGAGGCAGGGATGGGCGGGACGGCACGATCACATCATTCTGCGGGAAGCAAGACCCAGCCAGCAGAGCCAGCGGGACCTGGAGACGGGCTGGCAGCTCTCAGGTCTCCACTGTGTCTGGAGTGCAGGGAGGAGGAAAGTGAGGCCAGAAGCAGCCCAGGCCTTTGAAGTATGCAGACGGCTGGCGGACAGCTACCCGCTGTCACCCGAGGTTCCAGCCTGTTAACACAGGTTTCTAAATGAGCCTTTACTGTCTCCCAGACACCTGCCATTCATCCCGTGTGCAGTCTTCTGAGTCGGTTTACAAGACGCACAGTAAAGTCGGTCTGGCTAATTTACGGTCACACCCGGATAGGTTTTGTGTTTAACACACAAGCAATAATCAGCAGGACCAGGAACCATAAACAAATGAGCTGCAGACTGACGTATATACTCAAGGGTTCAGGGGTGAAATATGACAGCATCTGCCACTTACTCTGAAATGCATCAATCGAGCAGGATGATGGAGAGATGGGTGGATGGAAAGCTGTGAGATAATAAAGCGTCACAGACGGTTGTAGAATCAGGTGATGGCAAGCGGGTGTTTGCTCTATGATCCTTTTTGTAGACTTTTTAATTTTCATGATAAAACACGGGAGAATAAAGTCAATGGGCCCATTCAGCATGACCCTCTCCTCTCGTATCCCCCTTCCCTAGTCCCCAGCTTGACTGCAAGCAACAGTCTGTTCTTTCCAAATCAGTCTATGACCACACAGCTCCTGGACCACTCAAAGACCACACAAGACTCTTAGCAACTTTGAAAGGAGACCTCCCTCTTTTCCTTTAAAAGCCGCAGCTCTGGGGGCACCTGGGGGGCTCGGTCAGTTGAGTGTCGGATTCTTGTTTCAGCTCAGGTCATGATCAGGGTGGTGAGATCGAGCTCTGCATCAGGCTCCACACTGAGCACGGGGCCTGTTTGAGGTTCTCTCTCTCCCTCCCTCTGCCCCTTCCTCTCTCTCTCTCTCTCTCTCTCTCTCTCTCTCTCTCTCTCTCTCTCAAAAAAATAAATAATAAAAAATGACAGCTACAGCTCTCTGAAATTAAAACACTGCCTCCCAGCTGTCTGCCTGGAGTGGCAGAACCCTGGTATAAGCTCTGCACGTGTGAGAAAAATCATTGTTCTCCTTGTGGCTTCTGCTGACACAACACTGGCTCACAGGCCTGGGATGGCCCCCAAGATGGTCCAAGAGAGAGACAAGAGACCAACACCCTCAGCCCAACTGTGAGCACCCTAACTTCTAAGCAGGCAAACCATTTCACAACGTAAAGGTAAAGTCTGTGTTTTATGTTCTGCGCTTAAAAAAGTGGAGCCACCAGAACGTAGTCTAGCAGAGGTGACCTGAAAGCCTCAATGAGCCCAGGGTGCCCCCAGGAGGGGAGCCACGTTCGGAGTTAGCCTCTAACTAACGCCCAGGGCCGCCACACAAGGAGCGGGCACTGGCTCGCCCACTTCCCCGCACGTTCCCACGCGGCCCTCACCCTGACCCTGTGTGGGCAGAAAGAGGGTCTGGGCCGAGATGTCCTGGCCCAGGGCACTGAGCAGACCTCGGGGCTTCTCACCCGGAAGACCCCCAGCTCACAGAGCCCTCCCCAGCGTTCCCAAACAGCCGGTGGCCACTGGTCAGGAGAGGTGGGCGGGATCAGGTTACAGAGACTGGCGTAGCCCCGGCAGCGGGCGTGAGACCCGAGAGTCCAGCGGACCGTTCTAGACGCTTCGGGTGCTTTACTGTCACGAGCACCAGGCCACGGCCTCGGTTCGTGGGTAGAGAGCCTCGACACGAGAGAACTACACTATTCGGGATGACGGAGGAAACGCCGCTGCTCCAGCCCCACGAGGCAGGACTCAGGCCTGTCAGAACACTGGTATTCAGCCAAATGAGGCAGCTCAGAGGCTGTTCCAACCGCTGGTCCCCGAGGTCAGTGCGGCTGTGTTCAGAAAAACATTCCCAGCTCTGAGACACCCCACCCCCCGAAATGGAAATGAGTGAGATAATCTGAGGTGAAGGGACCTCTCGGCTAAGCACTAACGGGAAAACGCCCCGTGCTAGTCCATGCCCGCTAACTCTCATCCGCCAACAGAAAGGCCACTCAACAGGCCCAGCGGGAAACTCTTGGCACGCGAGGCCCAAAAGATCCGGCTCTCCTCGGCACAGCGTGAGCTGGGAGCTGGCTGTCCCGGGTGCAGCCGCGATGGCCCTCCACCAGCCAGGCCAGAAAGCTGCTCTGGAACCATCACGTCTGCTGCTGCAGAGCAGGGGTTTCAGGCAGTGGGTGGTTCTCAGACTCAGACTTGTGAAAAGACTAGCATAAATGCAACTGATGTAACCGCTGCCACTTGCTGGTAGCTTCTGGTTATTAAAACAAAATCAGAGGAGGGGACACGTCCAAACTCATTCCCCCCCCAAGGCCAGCGTGACCCTGATACCAAATCTAGACGAGGAGGCCACGAGAAAACTACAGGCCAACATCCGTGATGAACCAAGATCCAAAAACCCTCAACAAAATATTAGCAAATCACATTCAACAACACATTAAAAGGACCATTAACCACAATCAAGTGGGATTTATTTCAGGGAGGCAGAGATGGTTCAACATCCACAAATCAATGTGGTAACAATCACATTAACTAAATGAAATCATATGTCATCTCAATAAATGCAGAAAAAGCATCTGTTAAAATTCAACATGTACCGATGATTAAAAAAAAACAAAAACCTCTCAACGAGACGGGTATAAAGTGAACACAGCTCGACATGATAAAGGCCACATGCAAGAACACCCTCAGCTAGCATCATACTCAGTGGGGAAAAGGTGAGAGCTTTTCCTCTGAGATCAGGAACAAGGCAGGGACGCTCACTCTCGCCGCCCGTATTCGACACAGTCCTGGAAGTCCCGGCTGCAGCAGTCGGGCAAGAAAAAGAAAGAGCAGGCGTCCAAATCGAAAAAGAAGAAGAACTGTCACTGTCTGCAGATGACACGGCAGAGCATATAGAAATCCCCAAAGGCTGCGTCAAAAACGCGTCAGAATAAAGGAACCGAGCGAAGCTGCAGGATACGCACTCAGCATGCAGAACGAGACGAGGCTCTCAGAATCCGGCCGGGCGACGGGCAGGCTGCCTCCCTCCCTCAGACCCACTTCCCGCCGGGGCCTCCCTGCCCTTTGTAGGAGCGCCTTCCGTCTTTACACTGCCAGGGTCTCCCCCTCCTCGGGAACCCCACGTGTTCTTGGCTCCACCAGGCAGAGGGGACTCTGGAGGAACCTTCCCATCAGGTGCACCTGTGCGGCCAAACACCGTGTCATCTACGTCGAGGGTTAAAAGCGACTCGTGCGCCTCGTCCTGGAGGAGTGTGTGACACTCCGCCAGAGCCCCTGTACCTACCAGAGCCGTGGAGCATCGCTGGGACTCCAGACGGACGCGTCACAACCCTGAGTCCTCTGGTCACTGGTCACCATCAATTCACACATAGGGACATGCGTCAGCTACGTTGTTAACGATGCGTCCCCCACGATGCCGCCAACGCCTCACGGACACAGACCACCAAGAGTCTCAGGCGATGACAATAACATGCAGCCTGACAGACAAACAAGCACAACCGACACGGCCCAAGCCACTCATGGGGGCCACAGATGCCCTCAACGCCCAGCACCATGAGGTGGGCTGACGTGCGCCTCCCCAGGACAGCGTCTTACGCGGAGGCTGCTGACCGTTTCCGGCCCGGCAGAACCTGGCCCAGAGGACTTCAAGAGAGCAGGGAACACCGGGTGCCAAGAGCTCCAGGAACAGGGCAAACTGGTGAGAGAGAAAGAAACAGTGCCGGGTCCCAAGGTTCTCACAAGCCAGTCGCCACGCAGACATTTCCAGAGGATCTGGCCAACGTCAAAGATGTTGCATCCTGGGGCGCCTGGGTGGCGCAGTCGGTTAAGCGTCCGACTTCAGCCAGATCACGATCTCGCGGTCCGTGAGTTCGAGCCCCGCGTCAGGCTCTGGGCTGATGGCTCGGAGCCTGGAGCCTGTTTCCGATTCTGTGTCTCCCTCTCTCTCTGCCCCTCCCCCGTTCATGCTCTGTCTCTCTCTGTCCCAAAAAAAATAAATAAACGTTGGAAAAAAAAAAAAAAAAGTTGCATCCTGAGTTGCCCTCTACAAGAACGCACCAGGAGCCCTGGAATACCGACGGCCTGGGCATACAGGCCTCAAATTCGGGTTGAAACTGGTTTCCTTTCTTCACACACGTGAACTTCTTTCCTGATGTTCTAACAGACCGTGGAGACAAGAGTGCTCGCAGCGTAAGTATGTCCCCAGAAAAATGCAACCAATACTCACAAGTGGTTGTTGTCGTTGTATTTTCTGGGCCGTCCAAGGTTTCTGTAATGCCCACTGTATTTTTAAACAATACCCAAACCTTAGAGAGGACAGCAGTGGGTGGTGTCTGATTAGAACAGGCCTGTTACAAAGCTGTCAGCTACGAGCTTGGGGGGCGGGGGGGGGGGGGGGGGGGGGGGGGGGGGGGGAGGGGAGCACAGCTTGTGGGTGAAAAGTCTAGATGGACTGTGACACATCCCGACAGTCACAGAACACTCCTGCCCACCAGGGGGACAAAAGGACACACTCTAGGTACTGCCCACAGTGGGTCAGAATTCCATCCTAGCCCTACGGTATAAGCCCCAGATGGACGGTGATTCCGGAAGGATCCGTGACAGACCTATGACGTGATGAAGCTCTATGGTCCTGCGCACAGGCGGTTCGGGTCAGCACAGTTCAACGTTCGACCTTTGCTCACTGACCACTAAGCGGGAGGGTGGGTCACTCCACAGCACACTGTTCTAGAGGAACCTTCCAAGAGGGCAAGAGGGTTCAGAGAACACAATTCACGCCTTTCGACTTCAGACTTGACCCACTGGACCCCCCAGGTGGCCCACCCGGCTCCTCGTGCCTGCTCACACGCACTCCTGACAAGCCCCCTTGTCACAGGAGCTGAGCACGAGCTCACACGTACCCTGAGGCACACTAACTAGACCCAGGATGGTCCCTAAGCGCCACAGGACCAGCGGGCACGTGTCAGCTGCGTCAGCTGCGGGCACGGGATGAGGAGCAGTCCCAGAAGCAACACTTCTCCCTCTGCTCCCATAGGGTCTGTTAGACACGAGACTCCAGAGGGGGCCTGATCCAGGCACGAGACACAGACACGCGGAGGCTCAGAAGGGTGGGCGTAACAGGACAGAGCGGTGCCCTGTGCTTCTAGGAACGTGAAGACACCTTTTAGCGCAAGCAGGTACGTTTCATGTCTTCTCAACAACAGACACTCACCCTGCATCTCAGCTCAACCTTATGAAGAGCTGAGGTGGCATTAATCACCTGGAACAGGGCTTATGGAAATTTCCAGACTCGAGTGATGCCAATCAAGAGAGGAATCAGATTCTAATTAACCAACTGTTTCTACACACTTCTGTCCAGCATGGGTACATCGTAGGATTTCTTTTTAATTCACGCAAGCTATTACAACGTGACTAATGAAGTCTCGGAGCAAACCATTTACGTTTAATTTTGGAATAGAAGTGTTTCAAGGCTTCTACCCTGTCCTCTCTCTTCAGCCTCAATAAACAACAAATATGAAAACGTGCATCAACAGAGTGGTCTTGCTGCTACAACCCAAAAACCCCAAAGCTGCTGCGGAATCCCAGCCCGTGTGTGCAGCTGACACGGGCCACGGCTCAGGTGTGGCCTCGGCTGTGGTCAAGCCACGGAGAACAGCAAGAAAACAGCAAAAGCCAAGGAGGGCAGCTCGCTCTTAAGACCCAAGCAGTCCTCGTGCCAGAGTTAGAGGTCCCTCTCCATGCAGCTTTTCGGCCGTGCTTGCCCGCAAAAGCCAGAGGCAGCAGGAGGTACGTACGGCAGGTGTAAACATCTCTGTACTCCATGTGCTCGTAATCGGGAAGAATTTTCATGAAACGTCCCGACTTGACGCGAGGGTTTATACCTGAACAGACACAGCAGGGAAAGGGTAAAGATGGTTCTGCTCCCACGAGGGTATGAACACTTTTCATGACAACACCCTCTCCCGCACTGGCCACGGACATTTCCTGTTACACACTCGGCCCCCAGAACGTCAGGAGGCCACAGCATCTGCCAGGGGTGACCTATCTTCCTTCAACCAAAGGAGTCACACCAGAAACTCCTGATGGTGGGCAAGCTCGGGACCCTCCTCTCTCGACCACCACAGATCAAGGGAGCACGGAGGTGGGAGAGCCAGGGCCGGGGCTGGGGGACCTTGGGGAGACCGTTTAGGGAACCCCTGTGCTCAAGTCAGATCTCTCCCTTGCCTGGTGCACACCTGGTGTTTCCCTTGACCTTTGCCGCGTCTGTTTTGTTTCTGACTAAGGGCAATGTCTGCCAGCCTCCTAACTCAGACCTCCTCCCTTCTGAATCACGGCTGCAGACTCTACCATCTACACCAGGAACCAGCATCCATTTTCTTCCAGCACCCATTCCAGAAGCTAAGCGATTCCCTCCTGGGTAAGGCTCTCAGAGCAAGTTCACAAAGACAGTTCCCGCACCATGTATATGAAGACCGAAGCTGGCTTTGACAGGAGCAGATTCAACACTTCGGGACCCTGAATAAGGGACTATGAATCATTCCCCGGATTTTGCAACCATTTACGGGTCAAGACTCAGCAGTGAAAAGAAATCTCCAGATGTCCGCGTGTGCCTGTCCACACCCCCAGCACTCCAGACGTGCACAGGAGCATGTTCACCTTACCCTGTCCCCTCTCAGTCGCCCACCCCTGGCTTACCCCAGCCGTACCACCCACTGCTCAGTCACTGCCCACCTGTGCTCCACAGGACAGCAGGGCCGAGTCGAGCCCTAAGGAGGCCTTAATTCCCACATCTGCAGCCACCCCCGGTGGGCAGAGGAACCTGCCTTCCTCCAGATGCTATTTTGAATGCCTACACTCCGGAGGACAAGTTTGAGTGCTTACTTGAAGGCAAACTTCTCCCTTCAAGCTGCTTTCAGAGGACACTGTCAAATGACCTAACAAACTCAAGCAGTCAGATGATAAAAACTTGACGTAGTGGACACTCCTAGAAACCAACTGATGGTCCAGAAAAGCCAGGACATCTCTGTCCTCTGTGCACGCACATGGAGACCGTTGTGGGGCATGTGCCTCTGCTTCATCGACAATCTGATATCCACGCTCTGGCTAGATTTAAGACACGAGCTCTGGGAAACCACGGAGAAACCAGAGTGGGAGGCTCTGGTGGCTCTGGGGACAGAGCCTCTGATGGGCGAGGCACCCGCTGGACGACGAAATCAGCCTGCAGGGACAGAGCCCCACCAGGGTCTCCCTCAGAGCCCGTCCTAAGTAGCGACCCCACACTCCCCGTCAGGAGGGGCATCCCAGAGAGAGACCCTGAGTGACAGACCTGCTAACAGGAAGGACAGGGAAAGAGGCAGGAGCCTGCGCGGCCCAGAGCCTGGAGGGGCTGCCAGGGCTTCGGCCGGCTCTCCGCGACCGGCCTCCTTCTCTGACCAGAGTCGAAGGTGTCCCCGCACAGAGTGCGGCCCCAGCTGGCAGGCAAGGCATTTAGGGAGGAGACCACCTGCCGTGCTTTCAATGGAGAACATTTCAAAAGAAGGAAAACCCAAATCTACCAAGCTGGCTCTACCAAGATGGTTAGAGATGAAAACTTAAGGTCCTTTTCAGAGCAGTGAACAAGTCAACTTTAGGCCAAAGAGAACTGGGTCACCATCGTCCCTGCGCTCTCCGATCCCCAGCTCCAGGCGGCGGCCGGGCAGTGGACCTGCGGGCTGCCCTCTGCGGGTCGGTGCTGATCCGCGGCTCCTGGGCCGTGACGGTGTGAACACAGGCCTTCGCACACCAAGAGGCCCGAGGAAAGGTATTGGGGCTGGGGGGACTGTGAACACACAGATGGGGAGTGTCACTGATGACTCTGGAAAGCAAGGGAGCAGAGAATAAGAAATGGGGGGGCCCGGGGGGCTCATCATGGCACCAGGAGACTGCAAGGCAGAAGGAGCCCGAGGAGGGGGAGCCTGCGTGGGGCTGGAGGACGGTGCGCTCCAAGGCAGCCCAGCCCCACCGGCCGAGGGAGCCTGCGGGAGCGGCCACACCTCACCATGGAGCTGCTGTCCACCTGTCCCCTCAGGCTGCGGGCCCAGGATCCAGAGGAAGGGACACTTCTGGAAACACCCAGAGTTTCCAGGGCAGCCACGTTTCTCAGAGCTAACGGCCCTTGACACCTAATAAAAGACACCATTCTCCTTGACGGGCCGAAAAGTAAGGGTGAGACGCCCAGAAACAGAGAAAAGAGCCCCTTGGTTTTAGCGCTACCACGCCAGCTACAACCCTGAGGAGGTGTCTGAGAAGGGCCCCGTGGGCTGTGGGTCAAATTCTTCGTGTTCCTATCATGGGTGCTCACTCTGCGTCTGGCTCTGGAACAAAGGTGACAGTGGGTGGCAACAGGCTAACTTACGCTTGGCATAGACGTCTCTACAAGACACGCCCGTGATGTCCAGCTTCCGCAGGTTCTCGCAAACGCCATACTCTGCAACAAGAAACATTTGTGGAGATCATGGTCAAGAAATCATGAAACGACAGAAACAGATTGATGGAGGGCGGGGGACGGGGTATGGGGAGGTGTGCTGAAACCTTGGCCCCGTCTTCCAAGTGTGTGTCTGTCCCCTGCTGGGGAGGTTTTGTGGGACTTCTGCACACAGCGCCCGCACTCACAGTGAAGCCTTTATCCTGGGTTCAGACCACACCTGACGAAAGGACAACCCGCACTGTCCACTCCGATGAGCTCCAGAAGCCTCACGGCACAAACCCAAAATCGGACAACGCCCAGCTCGTGACGGGGTGCGGCACAAGCTCAGTGGTCAGGAAACAACACGTTCCCAGGAAATGAGATGGTCCTTGGTGTCAGGGTTCCACCAAGGCCCCCTGAACCCCTGCTGTGGCTCGCCACACTGCTGGTTCTATTAAAGCCACAGGCCTGTGATCAGAGTCCCGGGCGAGATCCTGGAAGGAAGAGCTGCACACGCATGTCCCTTTGGCACCAGGCCACCTAGACCCCAGCCAGCGACAGGGATCCTTGGAACCCTCCTGCTTCCTTCTCCCTTTCCCTGCCCTGCCCCACCACAGCCCGGCTTTTCCAAGTCACGCCCCAGCACTTCCCAGCTGAAACCTCAGGTGACCGGGTCCCAGCAGGGCTTTGAAAGGAAAGCACGGTCCTGAGCCAATCACCGCGGATCCAGACCTGCCCACTGGCCAAGCTAACAATAACCACACCTGCCCGGTACCAACCGTTGCTCGGGCCAGGCGTCAGTGTGGCCGACCCTGCCGGCAGGCCCGAGACTGCTGCTGCTACTACCCCGTCCACATCAGTGCGGAGGAAACACGCGCAGAGAGGCCTGAGGCTGCCACAGCGGAGCAGAGCTCGCGCTGCGGGACCTGGAACTGCAGCCCGGATGGGGCGCCTCAGGGTGGCAAGCACGGCCCCCCACCCAGGCCCTCACGCATCACCACAGGACTCTCTCTCCCCGTGCTCACACTCGGTGCAAGCGTCCAGCTGGGGCTTCACGGCACGGCCGCCTCTGGGACTGTGCCCCCGGCACAGGAAGGCGCGTCAAGGCTGGGCAAGGCTGGCGTCTCAGCAGGCCGTCTGGAACGTGGATCGACACAGTGGGACCGGCAGTGGCAACGTGCTGCCCCCCACCCCCGGCCCCGATCCTCCAGAGGTCCGGTCTGGTCTTTTCAACAGAATGGATGATACTGGCCCAAATGCCTCTATGAGCTGGTAGCGCTTCAACGGTACCCAAAGTAAAGCTCGAGATGCACGCAGCACGGAGAGGCTACCTGGGGGCTGGCGGCTCAGGCCTGCCCGGGACCCTGCTTCTCCCTACCTCCTCTGCTGACGAACAGACGCGACATTGAAGACTAAGACAAAAATCACGGCCTTGCTCGTTATCGAGCAAAAAAAGCACAAAGCATGCAGGGTATCCTGCTGGCTGGAGAGCGAGGACTGGAGGCCTGCATCTGGAGGCTGACGCAGGCTGAGGGCCTGGGAGCCCTCCATGAGCCTGGGGCAGGGACTCAGCCACACCTGCATGGAACCTGAGACAGCACGGCTTGTCCACACCCGCACAGGGCACCCCGGGGAAGCAGAATAAACTGAAGCAACCAGTCTACCCCACAGTCACTGAGAAGGGCTCTGCTCCACGTACGCGGCCTTCACCACTTCCTGTCCGCTCTGTGATGCCCATCGCAGCCAAGCGGCTCCTCCCGAGAGCCACCGGTCAGCGGTCACTACTGTGTCTGGCTCTCCAGACACACTGGCTTTCTCTTGTGCAAACCATGCACTTCAAAGTTGCCACCGCACAAGATTGCTGCTTCAGTTTGTTTGCTGTGTGGTTTTGAAAGGACAGCTCCTTCCTGGCTTCAGCAGGCCACCAGTGCGTGTGGTGACGGACAATGAGGAGTCTCTTACCACCTCCTTGGCCAAGTGGTGTGACTGCAGGGGGCGGGGGTGGCGGTGGTCCTCCGTGAACCGCACGCTTCTATAATACGCGCACTGGCACCCTCGGTGCCAAGGGTCAGATACAGGGCACAGATGTGAGAGCGGGAAGTCAACGGCCAGGCCTCCGTGAGGCACTGATGCTGCTCCCTGGGCCCAGGTCGCCGAAGGCTAGTGACTTGACATGGCTTTTGCGTCAGAGTCCAACCCACACTCAGTCGCGACAGAAACCAACCTCCCGAATGGCTCCAAGGACTGCAGCCACAACGGCCACATTACCAGCTTTCTGTGCGCTGCGTGAGGGCACAGCACTGCTGGCTGGCATCGCACGGGCTATGAAGCTGCACAAGCAGTAAGTGTCCACAAAAACCCCACCAGCAATCAGAAGAAAAGCAAAATTAGGGTGCAGTGCTAATAAATACAGCAATCCTTAGCGGGGTTTTCTTAATGTTCCCTAAAGGCCCTAACAAATCCACCAAGGCAGAATAATGCCATTCTGACCTAACCGTGCCTCGGAGAAACGTTTGATTATTTTCCACCTGATGGAAAATCTTTCTCTTGAATAGGGAATAAGAACAACGCCACATCCTCTGATTGTTCCAGAAACCTTCCAAAAGTCATGAGGGGAAAATGCCCTTAAAATAGCTTTAGGGGGGCCGCCTGGGTGGCTCAGTCGGTTGGGCATCTGACTTTGGCTCAGGTCGTGATCTCACGGTTCGAGTGGGTTCGAGCCCCGCGTCGGGCTCTGTGCTGACAGCTCAGAGCCTGGAGTCTGCGGCTGATTCTGCGCCTCTTTCTGTCTCTGCCCCTCCCCCACTTGTGCTCTCTCAAAAATAAATTTAAAATAAAATTAAAATTAAATTAAAATTAAATTAAATTAAAATAAAATAAAATAAAATAAAATAAAATAAAATAAAATAAAATAAAATAAAATAAAATACCTTTAGGGCCTGCAGACTGGCCAGCACCATGTACCCTTGCTTCTAGAAAAACTACCAAGTGTGACCTCCATCCTTTGGCACAGACCCTGTCCCAGATGACTGAAAGCTAGCACACCAAACCAGGATGCCTCCGGCTGCTTTTCAAGTACTGGATTTGGGGTGGAAGGCTGGCGATTCAAGTCTCCTTGCTGGGGCATCCGGCTGGCTCAGTTGGTGAAGCATGTGACTCTTGATCTCGGGGTCGTGAGTTCAAGCCCCACGTTAGGTATAGAGATGGCTTAAACAAAAAACTTTTTTACAAAAAAGGTTTCCTTGCTTATCTATTATATAAAATAGCTTAAGAGACTCCTTTTTTGAGAGTGTCTACTCCAATGATGGCCACAAAATAAAAAATAAAAATTAAATTTAAAAAAAAAAGAGGTTGGGAGGGGGAGAAAAACGGGGGAGCTGGGCTTGAGGAAATTTATAAAATGTGGAAAAGTACGGGCACACAGAATTACCACAGGACCTGCTCTCATTCTCCATCTGGGATACATCCCCAAAAGAGCTGAAGGAGGGGCCCCTGCATCCACGCTCCCAGCAGCACTGCTCACAATATCCAGAAGGCAGGTAAGTGGGCCATCCACACAACGGGATATTATTCAGCCTTAGAAAGCAAGTAAACTCTGTCACCTGCTGTAACATGGATAAACCTTGGGGACCTTATGCTCAGTGAAACAAGCTGGTCCCCAGAAAACAAATAGTGCAGGATTCCCTGGGGTATTTGATTCAGAGAGACAGACGGAAGAACGCTGGCTGCAGGGGCTGGGGGAGGAAATGGGGAGCTAGTGATGGGGACAGAGGCACAGCTGAGCAAGAAGGGAAAGTCCTGGAGACGGGCAGGGGCGATGGCTGCACAATGATGTGAAAGTGCTCAGTGCCACAGACCTGTGCGTTTACAAACAGCCCAAGTGGAAGTTTTTGTTGCATGTGTACGTTCACCACAGTAAAAAAAGTAAACTGCCACTTCAAGTATTCCAACTGGAAAATGTCCACAGCGCCTGGGGGGCTCCATCGGTTGAGCATCCGACTTCGGCTCAGGCCGTCATCTCACAGTTCGTGGGTTTGAGCCCCGCGTCAGACTCTGTGCTGACAGCTCGGAGCCTGGAGCCTGCTTCGGATTCTGTGTCTCCCCCTCTCTCTGCCCCTCCCACACACTCTCTCTCTCTCAAAAATAAAATAAACATAAAAATTTTTTTTTTTACCAAAAAGCTATTTGAAAAATGTTTTGCCCAAGAGAAAAAACAGCCCAGTGATTTGGCCCAAGTCAAGCCAACACAAGCGGCAGCCTCTTGTGACCTAACTGCCAGGGGCTGCCAAGTGCTCACCACGCATTCCCTCTCCAACGACCTCCGGGCTGTATGATGGGGTTTCCCAAAAACTCCCCATCCACACGGCACTCTGGTCAGTCTCTATGGGTGGGAGAGAGTGGGCTAGAAGCGTTCTCCCTCTCCCTCACCCCTGCAGAAACCAGCAGACACACTTCTGCTTCTTGAGAGGCCCGTTCCCTGGAAGGGAAGGTGGAGATTAACAGACACAGTCCCTGTGCCAGCCATGACAGATAAGCACACACATCAGAGCAGAAGGGGACCAAGAACGGGAGCGCCATTCTTCCGTGTGCCACATCAGTGCCAGAGGCGGCCACGGAGGGACCCAGCCTCCTCCTCCCCGTTCACGCTATGACAGCACCGCACTCAGACGCTACCGCAGCGAGCCGATGGGCACACAAGACAAATCTGGAAAGGGAAGTTGTCCCCCAGCCCTGGAGGGAGTTGGACGGCAGCAGTGATGGGAGGCCACAGGCA
Source organism: Prionailurus bengalensis (assembly GCF_016509475.1). Taxonomy (NCBI): domain Eukaryota; kingdom Metazoa; phylum Chordata; class Mammalia; order Carnivora; family Felidae; genus Prionailurus; species Prionailurus bengalensis. The sequence goes on from NC_057352.1 coordinate 60,113,721, forward strand.
GCACCAAAAACAAACAAACAAACAAAAAGGCATGGAAGAGTCTAGATAGAAAAGCAGCAAGGACAGAGCCTCCACAGAGGACCATTAACCTGTGGGGGCGCCAGCAGAGATGTGCCTGGAAATGCAGGCGGAGGCTCCAGGGAGGCCACTGCACCACCAGGTGAGGCAGAGGCAGGAGGAAAGGACCGTGTGACCAGACATGTCACTGGACAAGCAGGGAGAAGGGCCGGAAGGTGGACCAGAGGCTGCTGATTTCCTTCCTACCTGCCGCACGCTGCAGGGTTCTCTAAATAAAACTCTAAGATGGCTTGACTGGTAAGACTGATTTTTGTGTGCACTAAATTAGGAGTGAAACACCCTCCTTAATAAAGTATGGCTCCAAGTTTGACTTGAGGCTAAAAACAAAGTTGGGGGCTGGGGCTGGTGGGAGGGGGATCTCCCCCAGGCAGGACAGGGGAGTTGGGCACCCAGTCCCCGGGTTTCCCAACACCGCTGCTCTGTGCCAGTATCCAGGACCACCTCTCCAACGACAGACCACTGACCTGAAACCCATGTGTTCTCCAGTGCCCCGCTTCGCTTAGCTATTACTGTAACTGCATGAAATGCCTTTCTCTCTCCCTCCCTCTCTCTCTCTCTCTAATAATGTAGCAGATCTGGAAAAACTCTGCAGCCAGCTCACCTTAGGATGGAAAGACTGTAAAACCCAAAACATGGACACAGCCCACAGGTGTCTCTTATTAAACACCTGGACTATTCGGGACACTTAAACAAACACTTCCCCAGGACGGCTGACACCGCCTATGACTCATGTGACTTGTTCTCAACCAGTTCAGTCCATGTAAAGATAAGCAATCTCAGTGCCAACAGGCTAAGGGCTCTGACCCCAGTCCACCTCCCACGACAGGCACCCACCTGCTGGCTAAGTGACACCCACTCCTGGGAAGGCCCATCTGTCACCCTCAGACACCCACACTCCCTGCCCGGCCGCCCACGGATGAGACCAGGAGAGAAGCCCGTGAGCCTGACGGGGCAGTCACTGCCACCCCTCCCCGGACCTTGTCTAGTGTTTCTGACACGTCCCTGCTCCTCCACTAATACTCCACACGCAGGCCTGGCCAGCTCAGGTTCCCGAGCCTCTCCATCGCCACCGGGCGGACAGTGCTGGTGTCGCTGGCAGAGGACGCTGACTCATGAGTTCCAAACCCCGCTAGCCTTGGGGAAAGGGCCTTCTTTGCAGAGGACGCTTGTTCCTCTGCAAAGTCCCAAAGACACCCTTGTGTTTGCAAGCCCTTTCCAGCCAGAAAGACAAAGTCAGAGCCTCACACGTGTTACACACTCATTTTATAAACACAGGGCAACAGTAAAAATGGCAGTGCCTGGACTTCTAACAACCAATCGATTCTTTTTGGCAAGGTACCAGTGTCTATCTAATTAAATATGGTCGGGGGACATCTTTATTCGATGCTTTCTGGGTACCAGGTTCACTTTCTAGCTTACTTTTTTAAGGTCAAAAAGACGAAGCCTAAAAAATGTTCCCCTATGATGCACCACTGTCCTATACCCTTTTCTGCTTTGCTAACCAGAAAGCAAAGGTTTCTCTGTAAAGCACCATATGAGATTCAACTTGCAAAAACACAGAGGACTAGAGTCCTTTCAATTGGTAAAGCAGGAAAAAAAGATAAAGGTTTTCCCCTCAAATTTTTAAATCCTGCTGCATGTACCGGAGGGGGGCTGGCCTCCCCTTCTCGCGGTTAAGACACGTGCATTTCTATTACAAGAACAGTTCATTGACCTGCCCATCCCACCACCAAAACCAGTGGGTTAGGATCTGCTTTACAAGTAATCATAAAATATCCCTGAAGCCAGCCTTATAACGTACAGCTTGCCCATTTCACCTCTTCCTAAGACGACCTTCCAATTTTAACCGTATTTAACAAAAGCCACGTTGCTCATATTTTGCATCAGCATATCAGATAGGACAGAAATAGCATTTTCTTCTGATTGCAAAACCAGAATTAAATATTGGTTTTTGATTTCCCATTTCTGTCAAAAAGATCATACATTATTGGAAACGGATTATTTCTAATCATGACAGAATCTAAACCCACTTTAGACTTACCACAGATCAAAATATTACCCAAATATCATTCTATGTGTCAAAAAAACTTACCATCAAGGGAAGAAATGGGCAAATTATACATACATATATAATATATATATCTTAACTATATGTATTATATACCTATTATATATCTTATTATACATATATATATATATACATATATATATATATATATATATATAATATATATATCTTAAATTCAAACCCTGACACCAGCAGGTACTGAGCTGAATGATATGAAATCCTTATGTCTGAATATTTACAGCTCAGTGTGGGAGGGGAAAAACACACGCATTCTAAATCTGTCTTTTGTTATTATTTGATTATTCTGATTAAGAACTAGGGTGTGAATGTGGACCTCTAAATTCACCAACTAAATGGTGAAGTATTAACCAAGAAAAGCCTCGTCAGGGTCAAAGGCAAAATAACGCACTTGGCTTCGCCTTCAGAACTCCGAGAAGTGATGACTTATTTATAGCCCCACACGTAAGTTACTGCAGGAGGCCTGCAGCCTAAGGAGTGATGATGCATCAAAAAGTGTTTACCCTGGCCCTGGCCTGCACCCGCCCTGGAGGCCGGGCTTGGTTTGATCCCATTCCTGTAAGCCAGCCAGTTGTTATGTGCGAACCCCAAAATTAGGAGCTCAGGCTTGGCTTCTCCCTACCAACCTTCTTTCACCTGCCCAGAGAAATACCACTAGAAAATATTTGATCCAACGGCTCCAATAAGCAGCAGACTAGAAAAGCCAAAGTTCTATACAAATAACTGATTCATTGCTAGGACACTGGAAATTGTGAACATCTCACCAAACATTATAGAGAGCTACCTCGTTTTCAGTTCCCAGTGCTACCCCCTGACCCTCCCCCCTTGCAAAATCATCCTATCATTTTAAACATGCAGGCATTGTCTGCACCCTGAAAGTCAATCATGGCCCTAAATCCTATAAAGCAAGAAAACACAGGTGTATGGTATCCTCTTTCCCACTCCCATTTTTGTGGGTTGTTTTCTGTTCTGGAAAATCCAATGAAAAGATAGAAAGCAAACATGTAAACATGCAAATTCACTAATTAGTCTCACCCATCCAAGACACTAAAAAACGGAGGCACCATTATACTCCTGTCAGGGCTGGGCCAGACCTGGAGGTTCCATTCACGAAACCTGAGGGGACGAGGACAACTCACCTTCTCAGCCAGCCTGAGATCCAGCCTCCTGATCACCAAAGCTGGGAGTACTTTGGTTTTTACCTAAATAGACCTGGCACTTTGGCCTTATGAACACTCACCTTAACCAAATGTCTAGTTCAGGAAAGAAGAACTTTGGGAATTAAGAGAAGTGAAATCAGGCCTGTCTCATACATGACTATTCTTATACGTGTATATGTATTTCAATCACAATTCGACTAACGCTATGACACATCTAGGTATACCATATAGGATTGCCAACAGTCCAATGTTTGACATAAATGAGCCTGCAATTCAAGCTACCAGAACGAACTACTGAAATCAAAGACCCAGCTGCCAACCATCTTCATAACCTTGAGATGAAAATCATTACTTAAACCCAAAATTCATGAATCTGATTAACATGTAACTTTCACAAAAGTCATTATAAATGAAGTTAAATTGCAAATGACTATAGACTACATGAAAATGTTTTACAATATAGTAAACAGAAATCGATCCAGGTGAAATAAATTAAACCCACAAAAGAGTAAGAAAAATAATAGGGGAGAAAATGAGCAAAAAGGATAGGCAAACAAGAGAAATCCAAACTGCCAATAATTATTTTTTTAAATGTGCATCCTTACTAGTTACCAGGCACATGCAAATTAAAATAAATAAAAATGCATTGTTCAGGGGCGCCTGGGTGGCTCAGTTAGTTAAGCACCCAACTTCTGATCTTGGCTCAGGTCATGATCTTACAGTCGTGAGACTGAGCCCCACAGGGGCTCTGCACTAACCGTGCAGAGTCTGTTTGGGATTCTCTCCTCTCTCTCTCTCTCTCTCTCTCTCTCTCTCTCTCTCTGCCCCTCATCAGCTCACACGCTCTCTCTCAAAATAAATAAATAAACTTTTAAAAAATGGATCTTTCAGGGGCGCCTGGGTGGCGCAGTCGGTTAAGCGTCCGACTTCAGCCAGGTCACGATCTCGCGGTCCGTGAGTTCGAGCCCCGCGTCGGGCTCTGGGCTGATGGCTCGGAGCCTGGAGCCTGTTTCCGATTCTGTGTCTCCCTCTCTCTCTGCCCCTCCCCCGTTCATGCTCTGTCTCTCTCTGTCCCAAAAATAAATAAAAACGTTGAAAAAAAAAATTTTTTTTTAAATGGATCTTTCAGATAAGAAAGAATTTGGCAGATACTGGATCAAATGGAATAACTTAAAATAGCTAGGCCAGAAATGACTGCAACTTTGTAATGATGCATAATGAACATTTGTATTTCATCTTTTATGACTTAACCTGTCCATGCTCTAGTGACAGGTGTGAAAGCAGCTAAAATCAAGCCCAGAAATAACTGGGCAGTACCTAGCAAAAGTGCAAATCGCACAGCCCACTGCCCCAGCAACACTACTTCTGCGTGTATGTTATCTGCATTCAAGGAAACGTGTTGTTCATTGTATGCTATATATAGTAAAAGAAAGAAATAAAAATAAGAGAAGCGACAAAGTGTGGTCTCTCCAAATGATGAACCACCACACAGCATTTGAAAAGAGTGAACCAAAATTAAATGTATTCACATGGACAGAACTTAAAAACAGAAGTTCACAAGGGGAAGAAAAGCAGATGTACGATACTCACACAGGATATATTTCTAAAAACTAAACCACCACAAATGTTACATTTGGGGACAATGTCCTAGCATACGCTATATACAGATGTATATGTCCTATATACACTAGTAAATTAAGCCTATGACAGCGGCTGCTTCTTGGAGTAGAAAGGGCAGTGCTGACCAGAAGGGACGACTTTGAGTATCAGCTGAGATGTTTTCTGTTAAAAAAGGTCAAGAGGTGCCTGGGTGGTTCAATCCCTCGGGTTGATCATCTGACTCGTGGTTTTGGCTCAGGTCATGATCTCACAGTTCCTGAGATCAAGCCCGGCGTCTGGCTCTGTGCTGACGGTATGGAGGCTGCTTGGGATTCTGTCTCCCTCTCTATCTGCCCCTCCTCTATTCTCTTTCAAAATAACTAAATAAACATTTAAACAATCAAAAAAAAATTACAAAGGTAGAGGAATCAAAACCAAATATAACAAAAGAATTAACATTTATTGGGGGTGACTAGGAATATGCCTGTTTTTCCATTTTATTTATTCATTTATTTATTTTTTGAGACAGAGAGAGACAGAGCATGAGCAGGGGAAGGGCAGAGGGAGAGGGAGACACAGAATCCGAAGCAGGCTCCAGGCTCTGAGCCATCAGCACAGAGCCCGATGCGGGGCTTGAACCCACAGACTGTGAGATCATGACCTGAGCCGAAGTCGGACGCTCAACCGACGGAGCCACCCGGGCACCCCCTGTTTTACCATTTTTATCTTTTTTTTTTTTTTAATTTCTCAAAATGAGAACTTTCCCAGTTAGCCTTCTTTCTACCACATGGTCTGCTGTCCCAGGAAAGCTGAACTGAGAAGCGCCCCAGCAGGAAGGGACTGCATAGTCCTCTCTCTGTCCCAACTACCTTCCACAACCGCATCAGGACTTCCTATATTTCCATTAGCGACTCTAGCAATTCACCCTGAACTCTATCCTCAGTGAGTTTTGCTCTGTGGCATACCTTTGAGTTTTTGATTACACAAAAGTCTTCGCTACTCTCTGTTTCTAGAGTTGAGCTAGCCACATTACAATTCCCCAGAGACAAACCCCATCGGAAAGCACCACACTGGTTCGGCTGGAGGATGCACAAACTTCTCAAAGCACAATGGAACACCTGTGACCAATCTGGGTCTTACAGGTGTACAAAAAGCAAAACAAATGAAAAGACAGAGTTCAGAGAGAAAGAGAAAGGGGAACTTTCTTTGCCTCTACTTTAAAATCTCAAAAGAAATGCACTTGCCACATATAAGACAAAAGGTGAATACTGCTAATACTTGGAGAGTTCTTACAAATTTGTCCTTACAAAAATAGACTGTCTTAAGAGACAAAAACAAAAACACACAAATAAGGAATCACAAGACATGAAATACAATGGCCAAGAGGCCCCATAATAGAACATTACCATTCAGGGGGTGAGAGTTTCACATGCATCATCTCATTTAACCCTCAACGTGACCCTAAGGGAGCAGCATTTCCCAAATACCTGGGAAGGCGAAGCAGCATGTCCAAGATCTCACAGCATATAAATAGAGCCTGAACCGCTGAGTAAAAATCCAGAGCCCTGACCACTGAACATTACCGCAGAGATATGACTGACTGACCCCCTTGTTGGGGGGAGGGGTGGGGGTGGAATCTGGGGAAAGAGGTCTTCTCAGGCACCCTCTGGGGTGGGAGGGGGTGCAAATTCCAGGGGCTGGGCAGTGGGTGTCTATGTGCCATCAGTGTGTTACACTCCACTACCCACAACGTGCTGCGAGGACGTGCACCCTAACAAGACAATCGCAGAGGTCCTGAAAGACACATGGACGTATAAATTGCTACAGTATCTGCTTAAAAGCAGCCCTGACAAGCACTGTTTATGACCAGGAAAAACTGCAAACTCACAAGTCGACCGGTAAGGGACTAACTAGTCTGTGGCACGTGCACGCAGAGACATACCATGAAGCTTTTCCTATACTAAACTGTCTCTAGAAGAATATACATGGTACGATCCCATCTAAGTAAAAATGTGTACAGGACTCTACATGTGCATACGGAGAGACGTTTTCCAAAATTGTAAGAATGGGTTATCTTTGATGGCAGGGATCTCTGATGATTTTTAATTTCTTCCTTCTGCCATTCTGCATTGTCCGGATTTTTTTCTCACCTATCCTTTTTACCAAAACATGACACCTCACTGAACACCTGGCATCTGTCAACGTTCAAGCGTTGTCCAGAGACTCTGGAACTCTGGATTAAGTAAACCCTTCCTCCTGGGATTTGTTACAAAACTAACTATTCGCCACCGTCATTACAGCCACCACCATCCAAGAGAGGGAACTCAACCCTCGCTCCACCTGCCCCTCCACAGACCCGCCCCTAAGGAGACCCTCCACACTCCCCGGCTCGGGCTGCTTCCCCAAACCGTTCGACTTCACCCCCTTCGCTCTGCTCAGCTCCGCCCCCCGAGGCCTGGGGAACGAGGCCGATGCCCACATGCGTCAGCTTACTCCCTGGCCTGAACCCAGCCTTAACCCCAGCACAGAGAACCGTCCTGTCCCTGAGGCCGGCGGACCCGTCCACCCCCGCTCAGGGCCCCCAGGGCGGGTAGAGCGCGGCTCCGCGGCCCTGCGGGGACTCCACCTCTCCCAGACTCCGCGCCCCGGCAGTGTGGGAGACAGCCCCGGAGTCACCGCCCCCCGCCCGGCCGGGACCCTCCCTCCGGGGGACCCCCGCCCGCCGGGACCCCCGCCCGCCAGGACCCCCGCCCCCGGCGCGCTCACCCTCCCGGCAGCGCCTTCTCCAGATGGTGTCGGTGTGCAGGATGCGCCGGAACTTGGTGCAGACCTGGGCCAGGCTGGGCAGGTCGGTGCCGGGCAGCGAGGCGAAGATCTCCACCAGCAGCTCCGGCGGCAGCTCCAGCAGGGAGCAGCGCGGGGGCGGCGAGGGGCCCGCGCCCCGACCGCCCCCCGCCCCGGCCAGCGCCGCCGCGCCCGCCTCGATGCGCTCCTCTTCGGGGTCCGTGTCCGGCTCGCTGTCGGCCGCCGCGGTCTCAGCCGGGCCCCGGCGCTGCTGGCGTCGCCGGCATCCCCGCGACGGGCCCACGCCGCAGAGGCGAGCGCACACCGCCATGCCGGCGCGAGGGACGGCCGCGGCGCCGCCGCCGCCCGTGCGCACGCGCCGCCGGTCGGCCGGGCCCCGCCCCCGTGAACACGACGGGCCCCGCCCCCGCGCCGCCCGACCCCGCCCACCGAGCGGTGGGCGATTCAGGCCCCCGCGGCCCAACCGGGACCTGACGCCCAGGTCCCGCGCCCGGACCGGGCACGGGAAAACAATGCCATTAACATCGGGCAATGGTAGCCGCGTCCCGACTGAGGACGTGCTCGAGGACCCAACTCGCCACCTCCAGAGTATGGGCTCACGCCCTCCCCACTGCGCTAACAGGGGTGGCGGCGCCGTGGAATGCCGGCTGGCTTGACCGCAGCTGCGAGGAAGGCCGGAGGACCCCCGCAAGATGTTCGAGGACTCCCCCGGAGGTCCCCATCCAGAACCCCCCAAGACAGCCTGAGGATCCCCCCGGAGGTTACCCTCAGAACCCAAGACGGCCCGAGGTCCCCGGGAGGTTCCCCAGACCCATGAGAACCCCCCAAGACGGCCCTGAGGACCCCACCCCCACCGCCGTGGACGGCCCCAGGGACCCTCCAGAATCCCCACAACACACACCACCATGACTCCAAGAATTACCCCAGGACAGGGCCCAGGACGGCCTGAGGCCTGATTAGGTGACCAGGGGGATCGGTGCAAACTTGTCTAGCGCCCGAAACAGCCCACGTAAACCAAATAGAACCCCGATTGTGCCAATCAGCCTCCTTTCTTTTATCTAAAAACTGACATTCACTCATTTCTTCCTTTACCGCAATGAAAGGGGAAATCATGCTAGCTGCTGAATCAAACACCGACTCCTGCATTGTCCCTAAGTGGTTCCGCCCTTAGTTACCTTGTTTACTGTGCTCCAGGGCACGTGTGTTCTAGAAGGCGGGGCCCAACTGGAGAGACTATGCAAAGCCTTCCCGTGACAGTGGCTTACCTTAAATAGCTCACAACAACAAGAAACTGTAGTTATTAGTTGTTTCCAGAGTCAGGCCCCGGGGGTGTGGGTGTGGTTACAGGAACCGCTCTACAACAAAGCTGCGAACGCTGCTGGGACTGCCCAGGGTCTTAAGGGACGCCAAGAATCCCCTGGCCACCCCACTGTTTCTGGGAGAGCTTGAGGTCTTGCTAATCAGATAGAAAACTAATGACCCTGCCAGTTTCCACCATTCCTGACTGTTCACTATCACCTCTGTAGAGCAGTCTCAAGGCCGGAAAGAGGGCTGCCTCCCCTGGTCCCTGGAATCTGATAATAGAGGAAGTGCATATTCTAACAAAAATAACTAAACAGTAAATCACGGTTCAAACCTTGGGTACCTGCAACTGAAAAACAACACCCAACTGGCCTTTCCATCTAGACTGCTTTTCAGACCAGTCTCCACGCTGGCATCACAACTCTATTCTTTCAAATAGTAGCACGTGAGCCAAAGCAGACTCACTGTGGCACTCACCTATGTAAAGGTATTTAATGGCCCCAGTGATTCCTTACCACACCATGCGTAAATCCCGGTCTGGCCTTGCGGCCTGTGCCCACACCCAGCTCTTAGGGGGAGCCCTCTGATAATTCAAAGCTCACCAGCCTAGTTAACATCTCTGACTTTGCTCAAGCTGTCTCCTCTGCCAGGAAGACCCATCTCTTCTGTCTGTGCCATTAAAGAGCCAACCCCCCCCCCCAAACTTGTCCCCAAATGGCATCTCCTAGGAAGGAGCACCATCACATTGTTTTATCATAAACACTTGCTTCCTTTTGTACCAATCTCCCTAGATGTATCCCTTGTCATGTGATATATACACCAACACACATCATCACGCAATGAATGTTTACTAAATGTTTCTTGAATGAAAAAATGAAAAAAACTGGCTACAAGACTAAAAAGAAATGGGAACCACACAGATTTAGAGAAACCTGGTGGGTCACCATTATGATCCAAGGTAGGAAGTATTTCAGCAAGCAGAAATACGTGGTAAACTTTTGCAGAATGCCTGACTAGCCTACGTGCTATGTTTGGCATGGCTCCATAGCTTCCAAGGCATAATCTTTGCCACTGTTACATTTAGTGTTGTTGTTTTTTTTTTTTTTTTCTAAATCCATCTACCCCTTCCCATAGGCAATTTTCTCCTAGAGGAGCTTAGAGTTGTACTAACGTACAAAATAATTTTGTTAAATTCCCATCTTTAGAAGAATGGTGAAACTATTCTGTTTAGAGTGTGGAGTCGGTAACTGGACAGTTAGGAAGGCCTAGCTATATTGAGGGCAGGACTAACAGAAGGTTGTATACGATAAGCCACCCCAACATGTGCAAGGACTGAATTAGTGCTAACCAGAATAGAAAGAAACATTTGGCTGTGGGAGCTTGGGTAACCCCTGTTGGCAGAAAGGAACCCAAGAGGAAAGGCTGTGGATAGCAGATAACTATTACACATCGAACAGGAAAAGTTTTGTATGTCGTGAACACTTTCATCATCCCTTATACAGAAATGTATCCCATACAAAGAACACTAAGGAGGACATGTTCATATCAAAATGAGAAAAAAAAACAGATAAAATAGATCATTTGTTTTAACACTGGGATGAGACTATAGTAATGAGTTCTTTGTTATAGAGAACTGATAACATCTAAGGAGATAAGTAGATTACAGAGCAGGATTATTGTTTTCATTGGTTGCCCCAGGGGGAGCCTGGGTGTCTCAGTCAGTTAAGCTTCGGACTTTGGCTCAGGTCATGGTATCACTGCTTATAAGCTCGAGCCCTGCATTTGGCTCTGTGCTGACAGCTCAGAGCCTGGAGCCTGATTTCGAATTCTGTGTCTCCCTCTCTCTCTCTCCTCCCCTCCCCCGCTCACACTCTGTGTGTGTGTGTGTCTCTCTCTCAAAAATAAATAAACATTAAAAAAAATGGTTGGCCCAGAAGTCCTAGAAAGCAGTATTTCTTGGACCTAAATAAACTGTTAGCTTTACCCACGCTGGTTCTCACAATCCAGATTTGAAAATGGAATCTTACTCCCCTGCTCAGAAGAAACAAAGTGATAGAAAGGGGAAATATTCAAAGGCCAAACAAAAGGTTCACAGTTTAAAATAAGAGGGCGCATAGACTCTCAACAGATGCCTCCCTTAAGAGTCCCATATATGGACAAAAGCTGGAAAAACCGCAATCCTTCAGAATTTACGAATTATCAAACAAAAAACCCGTGGAGCGCCGAATCAGCTGTCCATGGCCCTTTCAGAAATAATGTTAGATCATGAGAGTGATTTATGATGGCTTTCCTGCATGCACTCGCTTGCTGATTTCTGAAGTTGTCTGTCACAGACAGCTTCCCGGGAAGAGGAAGCACGCTGCACGCGGTGCCTCTGGCGGCTGCTGACAGCGGCTCCCGGGAGCCAGCGAAGACACTCCTCAACACTGCGGTCCATTGAGGGTCAACTCCAAAATCCTCCTGACTAAATCCTTTCTGAGAATAGCTCCTGGGCTTCTCTTGAGCAATACTTGTTTGTTTACTTGTTCTAAAGAGCAAAGAGATGACCCGGGAATGATAGGACAACTGGCCAATGAGTGCCCAGACATCCTCCAGGCCGGAGTATCTCTTCCAATCAGAAAGAGGAGAGGTGGGACGGGCCGGGCAGGCCTGAGGTGCTGAACAACTTCTTGGTGTGACTCGTCCTCCATGTTGTGTGTGGCAAAAACAAGGTCTCCTACCCTGCGGTTAATGTTTCAGGCCTCATTTAACAGATTCTTAGAAATAGCCGGACGGCATGACTTACAGCCACGTTACATCACTAATGCTGGGGGCATCATGTTCAATTTTTTAGCGGTGACCTTATTTCCTCCACAATTATGGTCATTTCGTGTCATAGAAAAAGGAATAGGGTCGGAGTTATTTAAAACTGACACCATCTGGCTTGCTAGAATAATTCTATAATTTAAAAGCACCATGAGATTCCTGGAGAAAGCATTGAATAAATTTAAATGAAACGTGTTCTAGTTTTTACACTTTATTTGGATTATCTTAAGAAACGGTAATATTTATATTATTCTTTTAAAAATAAATCATACTCTGATTATATTAACTAGCATAATATAATTCATGAATATTCACTTACCACTCGGAAAATTGGTCACTACATCAAACTTTTAAACCGCAATCTGAGGGCACATGAACTTTTTCACATATACTCAAGCACACTTGTTTTCTAAAGTTACACTAGGTTACATTATCAGTATGTTAAAATAAATCAGTAAATTTTAGATATGATTTAATATTAATTATATGAATATGGTATTCTTACATGGAGACGATGCTTATGAGACACCTTTCCGTGCCCACTGCCATGGATGATTTTCCAAGGCACACGTAGCGAGATGTGGTTTTAGCTGCAAGTAGGAATTCAAGGTTAGGGAGGACTTAAGCAGTCACTGTAAATGTAGACTTCAGTACTTGAAAATCACAGAGTGATCCTGAAGCATCAGTAGCTGGGCCCTTGAAGTCTATCCCTGTGGCTGCAAACTCAAGGCCTGGGGTAATTTGGTAAAGCTTTATGGATGCCTAAGGGACTAGGGAAATATGAAACTCTCCTTCCCTTCCCCCACCTCCATATGCCAGATATTGATTTTTTTTTCCCTCTTGCATTTGGGAACAGTTGTCCAGCAAGAGAACAAAAAGTCCATTTCTTACAAAATAGCAATTAAGCCAAGAAAGCAACTCACCAGTCAATATTAAAAAAAAGAAAAAGAAAAAGAAAAAAACATTCAAGAAAAGCAGCATACAGTCCACACACTCTTTTAAGACTTCAACCCCCATCACTACGCTTTTGGCAGTAGGTAGGTACATAACAAACGCTTACTGGATTTCTTTCTCCATTTTTCACAGAATAAATACAAAGCAGCCAAGATAGTACACTTGGAGCTTGAAGCCTTCCTTTGGAACTTTGGAAACCAGATAGAATGTTTAAGTGGTGTTTATTCAGAGGTTTTTCAAGGTAAAGGACTGTGACAAAGGAGAAAAAACCTGGGGCAGAAAGCGACGCATGCACAAATGCCCTGTTGTCTAGTAAACAGCAGCGGGAATGAAGAGCTTCCACTAACATCGTTGTCCTGGGCTTGGGAAAGAACTATACGAGGATCTGCGCCATGTTTGGCTTTTCTGAAAGGAAAGCAATCCCAACTATATTAAGACCACATCGAGGAATAGATTTTAGTATGTTTTATGCGTTTGCATAGTAACGCATGTAGCACAGTCCACCCCACCAAACGCGCACTTAAGAAAGGCTTCCCCAAACTCAAACAGGAGAGAAGCCCGGAGATGCGGGAAGCGTTCAAAGTACGAGATGCCGACTGCAGTGCTGTGCGCACCCGTGCACGTCCCGCAGGCGTGGGCACGCGCGGGCAACCCGCGCCCCGCAGGCCCTCACCCCGCGCCCGGCGCCCTCATTGGTCACTGCGCGTTCACACAGGGCTCCCGGGCTCGCGGGGGCGCGCGGCGGCGCGGAGGGCCCTTCCTCCCCGGGGCCAGTTCCCTAAGCGCTCGACACCGACAGGTGCCTGATCCGGACCCCAGACCCGTGGCGCAGCGGCGGGTGCACGGAGCGACTGCATTTTCGGGTCAGAACTTTGTCAGAGACGCGGCACCAAGCGAGGCGGGCTCAGTCGGAGAAGCTGGGCCCCGCGGGACTTCGGCGCGGGAGACGCTCTGACGCGGGGGCTACGGGGCCAAGACGCGCGCCCCCTCCCGCGAGCGCGCCCGGACCTCCATACCCCGCCCGGCACGCGCGCCTGCGCACGGAGGGCTTTCCGCTGCGCGCGCGGCCCCGCTTCCGCCACGCCCGCCATGGCGGCTACGGCGGCCGGCCCTGGCCCCGCCCCCTGGGACGCCGCACCGGTCACCTGACGCGGCTGCGGCCTGAAGAGACACAAGGGAAGTCGCTGTCGCCACAGTCGGAGTCTCCGCCGCCGCCGCCGTCTGGAACAGCCGGGACCCTCCGCCTCGCCTCCCGCGCCATGCCGTCGGAGAAGACCTTCAAGCAGCGCCGCACCTTCGGTGGGTGCCGCGGCGGGGGGCCGGGCCCGCGGAGGGGCTGAGACGGGGAGCGTGGGGACCCAGGGCGGCCAGAGTCGGCGGCGGGGGCTGACGGAGGGCCGGGGGGTGAGGGGGGTCCGGGCCGGTGCCCGGGGGCTGACAGCGGGGCCGGGGCTCGGGGGCTGAGGGGGTCGGACCCCGGAGGGCCGACGGAGGGTCGGGGGCTGATGCAGGTCTGAGGGAGGCCGAGGAGGGCCGGGGCCTGAGAGGCGTCGGGACCTGGGGAGCTGAGGGGGACGGGGCCTGGAGGGCCGACGGAGGGCCGGGGCCCGGGGGCCGACGTCGGGCCGAGGGGGCCCGGGCCCGTCAAGGGGCTGAGGCGGGGACCCCGGGCGGCCAGAGTCGGCGGCGGCCGAGGCGGGAGCTGGCGGAGGGGCCGAGGGAAGGCCGAGGAGGGCCGGGGGCCGGGGGGCGTCGGGGCTGGCCCGGGGCTGGGGGGAGGGACACCGGGCGGGACGCGCCGGCGCGGAGCTGCTGAATCACCTCTTGGCCCTTCGCGGCGGCGGCGGCCCGGCCGCGGGCACCGCTGTGCAGCAGCCCTCCGGTGCGGGGCGGGGGGGGGGGGGGGGGGGGAGGGGGGGGGAGGGGAGGGGTCGCCGCCCCGAGTGTGAAGTGTCATGCCCGCGGGGGCGGCCGGCCCGGAGGCCCGTCTGCGACAGGTCCTCTGAAGGGGTGGCATTAGCGTGCGAGTGAATCTCGTCCAGGTGAAGCCGGATCACACGTGGTCGCTCACAAACGTCGGGTCCCCCTCGACGGAGGGGCTGTGGGCCGCGGAGGGCCCCGGAGGCGGGCGGCCGAGACCGGGCGTGGCGGCGCGTCCTGACCCCGTTCGCGGCGGGAGAGGGGGCCAGCGGCTCGCGCCCCCGCGGCAATGGGGACGCGGAACCGACGGGTGCTCCCCGAGGCCAGCACGTCCCGCGCGGACGACGTGCCCCCCCCCCCCGGGCGTGTGTTCGTGGGGCTGTTGGCAGCGGCCGCGGCCGTGCGGGCAGAGGGGGCCGCCGCGGGGCTCGTGCGTGTGCCCCGCGGGCCTCCTCCGCAGGGTCCGCCCTCCGTAGAGGGCCCGCAGCTCTCCGGGAGGTGAGCGGCGCGCCTGGGTCTGTGGCTGTCGTTACGGACAGTCGTGAGCTCCTGCCCCTGCGAAGCCGCGCTCCGCGCTCGGGGAAGCGCCCGCCAGGCCGTGGCTGCGTCTGCAGAGGCGGCGTGTCCGTTAGCAGGACTTAGACGTGCCTTTCCCGGCGGGGATTTTCTCGCTCACGACCCTCGCGAGCTCTTCTGCAGCCCCGAGAGCAGCGTTGGAAGCAGATTCCCTCTGGTATCGGGCTTCCGTCCCCACCGAGTCTTGCATTTATTTTGAAGCTAACGGGGGGTGGGGGGGGGGGTGGCTGGCCGGCGCAGTGGATAGAGCGGTGTGGGTCTTGATCTTGGGGTCGTAGGTTCAACCCCCCCCACGTTGGGCATAGAGCTGGCTTCAAAAAAGAAAAAAAGTTAACTGGGGACATTGGTGTGGGAAAGATGCTTATTTTCCCATAGCTGAAACTATAGTTACTTTCCTTTTGCTTCGAGTATTTTTAGGTTACTCTAGAAACATCTGAACAAGAGTAGGTGGTAAGAGTAGGGAAAGTGAGATTAATGTGTTCTGATGAATTAGAGGGAATTCACCTGGAATCTGGCCCCTTTTTAAAAGATCGCTTTAATAGTCATTTTCGCAGAAAAATATCTAGTGCCATTTAGCGGCTACTGCCTTTCCTGGCTCCGGGGCTGACAATTGTCACTTGATTCGTAGCCCAGTAAATGAGAGACGTTAATTCTTCGGTGAGAACCTCTTCACGCACTCAGACCAGCCCCAGCGGGCTCGAGCAGTTCTCTCTCTTCCCACGTGAGTGAGTTCAGGCTAATTCAGAACCGAATAGAGCGCCGCTGATACCTTCTGCCAGGATGCAGAGGGTTGAAGTGGACCCTCAGGTTCATCCAGAACAACCCCTTCCTTTTGTAGCTGAAGAAACTGGGTGGGGCCCACAGAGGTGACGATCGTGATCCACCTAGTGGCAGCGTCTGGACTTGCACTCTGTCTTCCGCCCTGTGTTTTCCGTCCTCCCGGAGGCCGCCGTCGTTTCCAGTACAGGAGATGGGCCAACACGGAGTGGAAAGGCATAGGGTGCCTTTGCACATAGGTGGAAACGTGAGCTTCCAGAATTGTATTTGAGCAAAAAATTCTGGATTTGGTCTTCTCAGATGTAAAAGTTTTGCTTTAGCCCCTGGGGTTGCCCCAGTTTATTTAATGACACTGTTCTGCGATTTAGCGGCGAGCAGGCTTAAGCTTCTCGGTTAATAGCGGAAAAGTTTGCATGTCTCAGGGGACGTGTATGTGTTGGTCTAGAATAACTACTCTAAAAGGCAGACCTGTAGAGCAAGGTATATGGCAAAACGCAGGTAGCACTCCATGAACTGAAGCTGTACCAGTCGTTGAGGGATTGAATATCTATCACACTTAGGATTTATAGACAGATTGGGGACAATATTTATTATGCTTCCATTTCACTCAATGAAATAGTTTTATTTCAAATGCCTTCAGTAGTCTCAAAGCAACTTTGCAAATACATTGGTAAACTAAGACACTTTAGACTCCTATTCTCCGTTTTTGTTTGTTTGCAAGGCTTATAAGGGTCTTAGAAACAGGAGGAAAGGAATCTGGGGAAGTATATCTGGATATGCATTTGGAGTAGTATTTATTTCCATTTTACAACTTTAATTTGTTTATTAAATTTGTTTATTAAATTTGTTTATCATTTTCTGTGTACAAGCCTGAGCCCTGGGGGAATACAAAGATGACTAGAGGCAGGTCCCTGACTGCTGGGGGCACTCTGTTGAAGACAAATGATAAACAGATCACTACAACATTAAAAAAACACTTGAGTAAAAGAATTGCTCATATGTGCCTTTATCTGTGGTGTTGGTAATGTTTTTGTTAAATCTACTGTTAGTCTCTGAAAATAGCTGTCCACTTAAAAGAGTGAGGCACAGGCATGTACCATATTTGCTGCGTTACTCCAGCTCACCCCTGCGTTTTCACTGCAACTGCTCAAGACACTTAAGACATTTCTAGGAGACTTTAACACTATGTGTTTTCTTTTTCTTTTTTTAAGTTTATTTTTGAGAGAGAATCTCAAGCAGGCTTCACATTGTTAGCGTGGAGCCCGATGTGGGGCTCAAGCTCACAAACCGTGAGATCATGACCTGAGCCGACACCAAGAGTTGGGAGCTTAACCACCTGAGCTCCCCAGTTCCCCAGTACTAAGTGTTTTCACCTTAAGGAAGTCACTCACCTTCATACTTTGATTTTTCCCACCTTTAGTAAAAAGAATCATTTTTGTCGTTTGGGCCATATTTTAGGGCTAAATCAAGATAAACTTTTGATACTACAGTATAAAAATTCTGATTTCTGACTTTAAAGTCTCATATTTAGAGCCTATTTTTATT
Organism: Prionailurus bengalensis; assembly: GCF_016509475.1. Lineage (NCBI taxonomy): Eukaryota > Metazoa > Chordata > Mammalia > Carnivora > Felidae > Prionailurus > Prionailurus bengalensis. Next base: position 60,131,328 of record NC_057352.1, read on the forward strand.
GGTTTTTTTTTTCCTTTTCCACTTGCCAAAACAAACCTGTTTCCTTGTATTAAAAAAAAAATCTCCCCCTTCTGTCTGAATGTTTCCAATTAAACTTTTACATGCATTAGGATAAGTCTTTAAATGTGAAACATATTCCAGGGTAAATTAAAGAATTATCATTCATTTGCTAGAGTGAATTAATTGTGATTTCCTCTAACCTGGAAGAATCTTCTCTGACAGAATGGAGGTTTTTGTCGTGAAGAGGGTTGATGGCTAAGTCTCTATGGTAGAGCACCTTTTCCTGGGGTAAGACAGACAGGGACAGGGCTCGAAGCTGAGAGAGGCATTGAAGGGGAATCAGAAATAGAGAAGGATTTAAAAGATGATGCCAGGGAGAAAATCCTCCTCCTGTGTCTCCTCTACTCTCACTATTCTAATCACTGCTTCACTTTGGACCCTGGAGGTGTGGCTTTTCCACACATCAAACTGAATTCAGCTGGCCATCCTAAAATTAAAAAAAAAAAAAATTGTTTTACAGTCATCTCTATACACAAAGTGGGTTTCTTTCTTTTTTTAAGTTTATTTATTTTGAGAGAGAGAGAACATGAGCAGGGGAGGAGGATCAAGGAGAAGGGGGAGGGAGAGAATCCCAAGCAGGCTCCACGCCGTCAGCACAGGGCTCAGTCAGGGCTCGATTTCACAAACCACGAGATCATGACCTGAGCAGAGATCAAGAATAGTGCCCAACCAACTGAGCCACCCAAGCAGCCCTATACCCAGTGTGGGGTTTGAACTCAAGATCAGGAGTCGGATGCTCAACTGATGGGTGGCTGTCCTACAGTTTAACTCAGTACTAACTCTTTACCTGGTGATAGCTTCAGATCCAACAAGTTGATAAGAGTTAAGTCCCCAAATATTGCCCCTCCCCACCACGCCCAAACACTAATTCCAAGTTCAGCTTGTTAATCTGTGCTTCTGACCACTGGCTGGAAATCAGAGGTTCCCATAACCGCCCCCCACCAACCGTGTTTAATCAAATTGCTGGAGTGGCTTGCAGGAAAGCTGTTTATTTACTAGATTACTGGATTATTACAAAGGATATTAAAGTACACAAAAGGACAGCCTCATGAAAAGTACTGGGGTGAGTTCTGGAAGAGTCCTGAGTGCAGGAGCTTTTGTCCCTGGGGAGTTTGGTATTCTCCCAGCACCCAGAAGTTCTGAGCCCCATCCTTTTGGGTATTTGCGGAGATATAATTACATGGGCCTGACTGGTTAAATCATTGGCCATTAATGATTAGTTCATCCTCCGAATACCTTTCCCATCCCTGGTTGTTGGGGTAGGTCTGAAAGTTTCAAACCTTAAGTCACTGTTCTTTCCCCTGGCAGCCAGTCTCCCATCCTTAGGAGCTTTCCAAAAGTCACCACATTAACACAAACCTCAGACATGGTTGTTTGGAGTTTGTTATGGAGAAACAAAAGATGCCATAAAGATATCAATATCACTATTCTTGTTTAGAAAATTCCAAGGGTTTTGGACCAGATACGTCAGTCAGAATATTATAGATGGGAACCACTAGGTTAAGCTTACTATTAACAGTACCTAAGAAACAAAACAGGTTAACATAGAGGAAGGGATGGATGAATAAGATAAACAGGCAAATCATAAGAGATTTAAATACAGAAAACAAAATGAGGGTTGCTAGAGGGGTGTCAGGTCGGGGTTGGGCTAAATGGGCGATGGGCATTAAGGAGGGTACTTGGGGTGAGCACTGGGTGTTATATGTAAGTGACAAAGCACTAAATTTGGAGTCTTTATAGTAGACGTGTTTATATTTAGTGATTTATCTTAGAAGCTGTTTTAGAAATTTTGGGTGGGAAAATAGAAATAGAACCTAAACGTTCATAATTTGAACATGGGAATTATTTCAGTCATTTTAGTAAATTTTTTTGAAATTCAAAAAAAGTTGGCAATAGTAGTATATACATTTATATAGGTCATAGCATCTTTTTTTCAAAGTCACCAGGATTTCTCAGGAAGCCCATGATATTGATCATTTACGTAAGTGATTATATTAAGGGGGAGAATAGAGATTGTCAAAAAACTAGTATTCAACAGTAGACTTTGTGCTTTAAACTTTTAGGTAAAGGGAGGGGGTGGGCACTGAGTGAAACTGTTTAAAAGTCAAATAGGAAATTCCTTTTACCCATATCTATTTTGGGCATTTTCTTTCCTTTTAAGGACTATATCATTGAAAAGCAGGAAGTGATAAGGGAAAATTGTATTGGAGAGCCTATGGTTGATCATGGATTTCTGTACCAACTTAAACTATGGAAAATGCACAAAAGTTGACAGGTGGTGGGAGTCCTTGGAGGAAAGATTGGTAATACCGTGCAGTCAGTCTGCTGATTGTATTTGACTGAGCCTGGGGTCCCAAACCCTTGAAACTAGGAATTCTGTACTCTTGGTCTTAGGCTATTCCACCTGCTATAGCCATGTAATTGCATGTTGGTTTACATGGAAGTTGCATTTGGCCTTACATGTCAGTTTACCAGATATGAAATGCCAGTGTTTGGTTCTTCTGAGTTCCAGGAAAGATACCCTTACTGCTCTACTCTGCCACAGCTAGGGATAGGTGAATTCACATAAGGAAACCACCAGTGAAAATGCAGGAAAGAAGCTGCATTGTCACCCTTAATAATGCCTGTGTCTTTTCCTTTCATTGCAGAACAAAGAGTAGAAGATGTCCGACTTATCCGAGAGCAGCATCCTACGAAAATCCCAGTAGGTAGTCTCCAGCATCTGTGTTTCAGTCATTAATAATGTATGCAGACGGGAGCACTGCTTAAGTACTTTGGTACGACACTGCTGTGTGCAACCATGTGACAGGGGTTTCTACAAAAATCCTGACCGATAGCCCCCAGTGTCAGCTTCATGACCTAGAATTGAGATCACTTAATACACAGCTGTTTCATCTAACCCCCTTGTTTCCTCCTGAGTCTGAGTTTGCTACCTTAATGTTACACACTTCACAAGTCAAATATATTTATTTGGGGGAAATGAATAGAGGGGCTAGAACTGGTCGTCTTTTATGAGTGGAAGGAAGTATCCACTGTCTGCTAAAGGAAGCGGAGTACTGCGGTTGGAAAATCAGTAGTCCTCAGGATTTAAACGTGACTGCACATTCCAGGATGTCTTTTGACGCCCCAGAGAAGTCTCTTGTATTTGGCTTCTTCGCAGGAAATGGAGGAAAAACACTGCTCTTTCTTGTCACGTGTAGGTGCCTCAGATGCTTTTTGGTGTGCCCAGGAACCCACATCCTCTGCCCCAAATCCTTTGCTGGCAGACCCTAGAAAAAGTTTCTGCCTGAGGCACCAGGTCTAGTGGGTAAGAGGAACTCCTGGTTTCAGACAGAGGCTGAGTTCAGGCCTTAGGTTCAAGGTTACTAAGTGATTTTGAGCTAGTTACTAAAATTCTGAAAGGTGCTGCTACATCTTTATGTGTAAAATGGGAAGAGAATCCCATCCCATGTAGTTGTTGGAAAGATTTGCGTAATTCTGTGTACGTGGTTGTCACCTCCTACAAATTCTATAGACCCCTGAGAAACTCCACTGTTAAAAGCTCGGTGGCAGCTTTCGTGTTTGGCTTTGTGACATGTGACCTCATGCCAAACTGAGGGGAGAGAAAAGATCCAGGAGGTGGGGCTGTAAGGTACACAGAAAAGAGAAGACGGGTCTGCCCAGCAGCTTCCCAACTGTGGGGTCCTACAGTAAAAAACAGTCTTTCCTTGGCCTGCTTAGAAATTTCAGTCTGTCCTGGTACTTGGTCAACATGTGGCCTGGGGGATTTCTTTAACTGTAAGGTTATCTTCACTTTGAATACCTGCTGTTTTATCTCCTAGCAGGTGCTAGCTGTTGGAAACAAACAGCCCAGTAGTCTGCCAGGGTTTGTTCCACAGCCTCCTTTTGAAACGCAGATATCTGAACATGTTAGCAGTCCTTTCTGGGTTTTTGCAGAAATCGTGTACTTATATTTCCCCGTTCGTGCTTGTGATCCCCTGAACAAGTCTGAGAACCACTGTCACAGGCACTGCTTGTTGAGAATCGGATGGAAGGACCGAAGGCAGAAGCAGCTCCACCGGCAGTCTGGTCTCTGCTCTTTGAGGGCGGCTGTGTCCTCCACGCTTCTGCCCGCGGTGGCCGCCTAAGTGCAGCACTCAGGAGGGCACTCCTCAGACGCAGCCAGACGCCTTACCCCGTGACTCACACACCTTCTCTCCCAGATTAGAAGGGTACAGGAAAAAGGAAAAAGAAGGGACAAGGAAACCAGTCATTTGTAGGCGATGGTTCTCGTGGGGATGGCCAGTGCGGGCGAGTCAGGAGCAGCTCGAACAGCTCCTCTCCCCGCAGAGCAGCCTGAGCACCTGAGAGAGAGCAGGAGGTGCCCAAGGCCATCCTGTCCTGTGTCCCCAGGCTGCTGCTGTGTCCTCCTTGAAGGGAAGGGTTCTAAGGTCTTAAGTTTTTCCTCCGGTGCTTCTGCCTCTTCTTGGACCAGGAATTTAAGATTTCTGCCTTGCTTCTGATCTCTGCTACTAGTCAAACCCAGGCAAGTGTACTCTATCTACTGATTCTTCCCTGTGGATAATGTTGTGAACACACCCTGTGGATAAAAGTTCTAGATCTTATCAAGGAAGGTGATAACAGTTTGATTTGGCCTTACACAGAACCTCCCGTGGGCTCCCTTACAGCGGAGCCATATACAGACCAGTCTCTTCCCCTTTTCTGAAGAAACATTATGTAAAGATTCCCATTCCTGTCTCTCTCAGCTTCTCGTTGTGGCACGGTATGGCTGTTTTGCTTTTGTAGTGGCGTAGAACTAGTATGGAAAGGAAGTATGGCAAGGAGCTGATGGATTTATTTCAGTTCATGATGTAAAACTATTGACTTTAAAAAAAATTTTTTTAACATTTTTAATTTATCTTTGAGACAGATGGAGCACTAGCCGGAGAGGGGCAGAGAGAGAGGGAGACAGAATCCAAAGCAGGCTCCAGACTCTGAGCTGTCGGCACAGAGCCTGACGCGGGGCTCGAACCCACAAAGATTCTTGACTTTTAAAACTCATTAAAGAGGGGCACCTGGGTGGCTCAGTCACTTAGGTGTCCAACTTTAGCTCAGGTCATGACCTCACAGTTGATGGGTTCAAACCCCGCGTCGGGCTGTGTGCTGACAGCTTGGAGCCTGTTTCAGAGTCTATGTCTCCCTCTCTCTTTGGCTCTCCCCTGCTCGCGCTCTTTCAAAAACAAACGTTAAAAAATTTTTTTTAACTCTTTAAAGAAATATAGGGAATATTTTGTCAATGTGAAAGAATCTTCAAGTCTTTCTGCACAAAATGTGTTTCCAGAACCAGTGAATCATTGTCTCTACTTGTCAGGTATTTACTTAAGACTTTTTCCATGTCAAGTAGAGAAACAGGTCTAGTATGAAAAAAACATGAGTGTATTACCGTAACAAAAAACTTCCACACTTCAGGGGCGCCTGGGTGGCTCAGTCGGTTAAGTGTCTGACTCCTATTTCAGCTTGTGTCATGATCTCATGGTTCCTGGGATTGAGCCCTGTGTTGTGCGTGTGGACCCCCAATGTGGGGCCTGCTTAGGATTCTCTCTCTCTGCCCCTCCCCTGCTCATGAGAGCTCTCGCAAAATAAACTTAAAAAAAAAGAAAAAAGGTACGGGGCCCCTGAGTGGCTCAGTTGGTTAAATGTCCAACTTTGGTTAAGGTCATGATCTCACAGTTCATGAGTTTGTGCCCCGAGTCAGGCTCTGTGCAGATGGCGTGGAATCTGGAGCCTGCTTCAGATTCTGTTTCTCTCTCTCTCTCCCCTGCTTGTGTTCATTCTCTTTCTCTCTCTCTCTCTCTCTGTCTCTCTCTCAAAAATAAATAAAAACATTAAAAAAGTTGTTGTAGAAGTACATCTAATTAAAAAAGATCTTACATATTTCAGAGGAAATGGTGGTGGTGTCATTGACAGATTCAGAACTTTACACTTTAAGCTGGCACCTAGCCTCTGTTCTTAGTATTTTTTTTTTCTGACTAGTTAGTATATTTTCATGGTTCCAAGTAAAAAGAATACATAGCTCACCTCCTGGAGGCATCCACTGTGTATTGTGTGTGCCATATTCTGTAAGGGACAGAGTGTAAGCTGATAAATGATCACTCTTCACAAGAGCGCTATGAGGAAACTAACAAATGTGCCCTTTCTATTTCAGACCCCGTTTAGGTATGTGCCAGTTACAACATAGGAGGTATTTTGTCTGTTCTTCATAGCTGATCTCAAAATCTCTTTTCTGGCTATTTTTTTAGGTGATCATAGAACGATACAAGGGTGAGAAGCAACTTCCTGTACTGGACAAAACCAAGTTCCTTGTACCTGATCACGTCAACATGAGTGAGCTCATCAAGATCATTAGGTATATAATCACTTTTTTCTATTTGTTTGGGTAGCTTCTCTTTCTTTATCAGACTTAGATAAATCTTTAGTTTTGTTGTTGTTGTTGTGTTTTGTTTCAAACTTTTTAGTTTTGATTAAGATCTCCACAAGCTCAATAAAACCTAAAGACATTTCCTTTCTGAGTTCTTCTCTCTTCCCTGTTGGATCTGCTGTCCTTCTGATTCTTTCACCATAACATCTCGTATAGATGTTGTCTCTTGATCAGAAAAATTACAAGTTTTGTACAGCAAAATTAGTAAAAGAATGCAGACTTGGTACAATGGTAATATAAACTATATTTTGAGGTATTTCTCATACTAGACACTAATGGCTCTTCAGAGAGCATGCTAGTTTAAGACTGGCCTCAGGAATATAGTAAGAATAATCTATCAAGTATTACCACTAATATATCCTTTGTCAGTGTAATCCTAGGAAATGTCCTGTACTTTATGAGAAGCTTTGAGAGTAATCATCAGTAGGCATACATTTTATTTTGCCAGAAGCAGCATGTACAAAATCTTTGTACTTGTGTGTCAGTGGGGGGTGGGTGAGATTTTCACACATCCCGGGTATTGGTGTTCAGTATCTCTTCACATTATTTTTCTTTCAATAGGAGGCGCTTACAGCTCAACGCCAATCAGGCGTTCTTCCTGTTAGTCAATGGACACAGCATGGTGAGTGTGTCCACGCCGATTTCTGAAGTGTATGAACGTGAGAAGGACGAAGACGGGTTCCTGTATATGGTATATGCCTCTCAGGAGACATTTGGAATCAAAGTGTCTGTGTAAGACTAGAAAAACGCATCTGTTCTAGAATTTTTTTAAGCCCTTACCAAGGAAAAAAAAGGGATATTACCAACTGAGATTGATCCATTCATTCAATCACAGACCATCAAAAACAGTAGTGTTCCTGCCTAGGAGTTGTAGGAAGTTGTTTTGTGCTACAAGCAGAAAAATGGAGCTCCACATGAGCACATTCAGCTTTGGAAAAACCATTATTTAACCTAGGCTGTTTTGTTTTCAAATTTAGAAGTTTAAAAATAAAATACTTTGCATTCTAAGTTGCCGATAAAATAGACCTTCACATTATTCTAATGCTCTTTCCCTATGAGGAACTTGCAACATAAGCATTCAGAGAGAAATTCTTTTCTAGGTTCACAGAACCAGCCAACTTTTTGTAGAAGAGTTTCCACTCAACTAGAGAACTCTCTTTAAGAGGATCTTGGAAAGCATAAGTTGTCAAGCATAGCCCCCTTCCCGCCCGCCCACACTGGCCATAATAGTGGGCAAAAAGCAGGAAAAATTGAGGTGGATAAGAAAACTCTGAACTGCTGCTCAAGGTTCTCGACTCCTAGTGTAGTGTGCCCCAAGTCCATGCCTGTGCAGTGCCATTGGCGGGGGGGGGGGGGGGGGGGGGGTTCGTTTGCTTCTCTAGACAGTAAAGCACCGCTGCTCAGTAAGAACCTTGAATAATTTAAAATTTTGGTCTAGTTTCTCAAAGGGCCCAGGGAAGAAAAATGGGACATTTCTTCTGGTTTGCATATTCTCTGAGAGGTCAAACTGCCATCTGCTTTGGTAGAGAAACAAGCTGTTCAAGCAGTTTTGTTCCTTAGGTCAGTGGTAGAAACTACAGAACATGGAGACTAAAGCATTAAAATTCAGATGCACTCCCTCTACCTTTCAGCCTAAAGCTGTAGATGATCCGTGTTTTATGTTGTGTGTGGCTCTGTTATGAAAAAGTTCCCACATTTTTAAGAGTATTTCAGTTGTCACTGTAGGTCAGAACCGTCCTGGTTCCTCTGCTCAAAGTGCATGTCAGTTGTGAAAAAAACAGTAACAAAGGAGACATACACTCTTCATGGATATTAATGTCAAAAATTAAACATTTTCCGAATTCAACTAGAACCACCAATGCTTCCTACTACCTGCATGGGCTCACTATTTACTATTTTTGTGGGAGTAACAGAAAGATCACAGTCGACTTTAGACTGTACATGTAACAAGCAGGTTACGTTTCACCTTTGTGTATTTAGACGTGTGTGAAATACCCGGACCTGTTAGTGGAAGTTACTTATTAATGGGGGCGGGGGGGGGGGGAGAGGAATATTGCTGCATATGGGCGCTTGACTCCCCAGCCTTCCGACCATTCCCACTGCATGCATCTGTCCACGTGGCTAACTTTTAATATGTGTATTTTTACATTATGTAAATTCTTAATCAGCCTGTCTTGTTTAGATTGTACACATCATTATACCTGACATTCTTGTAACTCCTGTGTGATAAGATTCCTAGAAGAAATTCAGCTTTTTAAAAAATACCATGTGGGAAGGGCGCGACTTCTACCCCACATTAGCGGGTGGTCACTATAGGATCTCTAAGCCAAGTACATTTTTAATGAACTAAGGTGAATAAAGGCACAACTAAAACCCGTCGCCGAGTTCAGTTTAATGGATCGGTATCCGATACTTGCAGTGGTATAGCGTCCGCGCTAGCCCGTGCCAGGCGGGGAATTTCCTTCCTAAAGGCACCAAGGCTGGTTTTGCTGCGGGGGGGGGGTGGGGGGCCGGGAGTGGGCAGAGGGGTGCCCGCCTCTGAAGGGCTCTGCCTTGTCCGAGGCACCTTTCTCACCTCAGTCCAGGTTCTGCCAGCTCATCTTGTCTTTACCAAACAGGAGTCTCCTGAGAACTAAAAGACCGGCCACAAAGTGTACGGATGGATGTGGGACCCGGGTGTTTTGTGGGAATAAACACTTGGAACCCTGCCACTCTAAATGAAAAAGTACCCCACAGAAGGTGTTGAGTATGCGCTGCCTGGTCGAGAAGACATTTCGTGGTTTACGGGCACCTCGTGCTTCATCAGGGAAAGGTGGTACAGACTGCAGCCAAGCAGTGGCCAGCACTCCGCCCTGGAAAACCTCCACCCGTTCCCAGTCAGAAGCAGGCACCTCGGAGGTTTGTGGAAGAACCCGGGGAGCGAGCTGAGGAAATGCTCTGCTTCCGCGATTGTACTGCTCAGGCGCGCAGATCCCCCTTCAGAGGCCCCTCTCTCTTCCGAACGGCGAGTCGGGGAGGCTGCCGCCAGCTACAAGGATGGGCCAGTGGTCTCTCCTGACGGAGGCCCTGATGCCCCGAGCCACGTGCGCACCTTTCTCTGGGCAGCCTCAGGCCCGACGAGACCAAGAGGCCCTGGGGACCTCTGCTGGGGAGTGTGGCACTGCTCGGGGCAGTGCAGTCCCGGGCCAGCTTGTGCTCACTAGACCGCCACTGTCCCAAATCCAGAGAGGACAGAGCTTTAAATGCCAGGACACGTTTGTGCTGTGTGTAAATCACACGTTTACAAAAGTCTCAAGTATCCTTGACACCTATCTGTTCCTGCCAATCTTGATTTCTCATGGAACCTCTTTAAACCCCAAATCAAGAGTCACTTTTCTGTTCAAGGCAAGGATGTTTTTAAAAAGTGGGAAATGATAGACAATGGAGTTAAGGGGCACCTGGGTAGCTTAGTCAGTTGAGCGTCTGACTCGATTTCAGCTCGGGTCATGATCCCAGGGTCGGATTGAGCCCCACGATGGGGTCCAGGCTGAGCATGGAACCTCCTTGGGATTCTTTTGCCCTTGACCCTCTCCCCTGTTCACAAGTTCTCTCTCAAAAAGAAAATCAGTTTTTAGAAAATGAATTTGGGCAGCTGGGTGGCTCGGTTGGGCGTCTGACTCCGGCTCAGGTCATGATCTCATGGTTTGGGAGTTCGAGCCCCGCCTGGGAGCTTGGAGCCTGCTTCGGATTCTGTGTCTCCCTCTTTCTGTCTGCCCTCGCCCACTCACGGTCTGTCTCTGTCTCAGAAATGAATAAACGTTACAAAACTTACAGTAAAACTTAAAATTTTTTTAAATGGATTTAAGACCACATATCTCTTGTCAAATTGAGAAGGCAAGGTTTGACTCCCTAGTTTGGAGATCAAGAATTTCGATTTATTCAAAAAGATGTGTGCTCCATTTTCTATGAAACAAAGGCCTAATAAAATGAAACATTTTTTTTAATTTTTATTTTCAGTACATTAAATTTACTCATAAAAACATTCTAAAAATGTACAATTTTTCCTTTTTAACAAAGTATAATAAAACATAAAAACTTCAAAAACAGAATACTTAACATTTACAATTCAAAATCAAATTAGCAGAATATTAAATATTTACAAAACTATATCTTTTAAAAATATTTATAAAGTTACATGCAATTTGTAGAATTGACATAAAAGAATGGCTCAAAAATGGGAGAATTTTCCTTCATTCCTAAAAAGAAAATCTGTCCAATATAAGCTGTGAAGATTCTTGAGTACACGAAGTCTTCGGTTTCAGTACCAAAGCCTTCATCCTTGTGCATGTGAGAACTTAATGCATGTGAGGGGCTTGTTACGATACCCGGGACTGACTGAGGACACTGATGACGCACTGAGCTCCCCTCCACCTGGAACGGCGTAGCAAAGTCGACCTTGGGCCTCAACCAGCAAGTGTGTGGTTTCGAGAGTACTGATTAAAGACTTTTTCATTCAGAACCTCGGGACTTTGCAAATTGAGCCTCTTCAGAACCCATGGTTTTAAACGTCACCTGACTCATTCTTAGGGGAGTCGTCTGCACTGTGGAAAGGAGGTCCGCCCGCTCAGGTTCCACAGGCCCATCCTCTGGGAAAGACACGGCTTCCCTTACCATCCTTAAGATTCAATTCGTACGCCATCAGTAACCAGTATGTAAAACTAGCAAGGCATCAAATAACCCACCACAGAAGCAGGAAGAGTACAAAATGACAAGGAGTGAGGAGGGTGCAACCTGATTCCACTGGGCGAGCGCTCTCCAGGGACACTGGAGTGGGCCCAGAGCAAGCCTCTCGGTCAGATCCCGATTGATCAGATCTGCCGGTGCTCCCACGGGGCCGCGTGTGTGACGCTGGGCTGAGCTGCCGCCCCGCACCTCCACACACAGCGTAGTGCAAACTAGCTACAGTGACTTCTAAATAGTGAATTAAAACACCGAACCTACTAGCTACCATATTCACAAGCTGACTCCTGTGATCTTCTGGAGATTATAGATGATGCTGGTTGGTTGTTTTTTTCAAAATACCCAATCACGTACCTGCTTTGAAGAAAATAATTTTGTCTTTATTGTAAGTGCTAGCTCCCATTTCCTCAGTGCTCTTTAGCAATTACGAGTTTTAACATTTAAACACTTTTCCAATTTTCAGTACTTTTGAAATAAAAATTAGAAAAGAAGGTAGAAAATTGGATGTTTGGCTAAAAAAAAAAATTTAAATAGTTGTTTTACCTCGACATTGTATTCTACTTCAATCTGTACATTCCACTTCCCCCATTCTTGAAGACAAAAAAATGGGGTGAGAAACTTTGATATACGATAGACCACACACAGCCAAGTGGCCATGCCACACCTACCTGGTTGCTACAGCATTTGGAAACTGAGCCCATGGTTTCACGAAAATGACTACGTAGTTGAAAGGGTCAGTCGGATCTGTGTTTCTAAGAAGATGAGGACATCTGAGGAAATGCAAAACGCTCTTTAGGCTTAACGACTTTGGTTGCTTTTGGAGAGAAATTCATCGGAGATAATACTGCCAGCAAACATTCCCAAGTCCAAGTATGGAAATTCACTTGGGGAGAGATCGCACAGATCGGCAGCTGAATGCTTTATGTCCCGTGTATGTCACATTTACGTTTCACAATTCTCACCTTGGAATGGCCTCACTGGAGACATCACACCGCACATGCACTTCCAAAGACAACTGGGGATTTTTCTAAGACCTTTGATGACTGGAACACAGCCGCACAATGTCTGGACTCATTTACCTCAATTTGAATGTTATACTTCAAATCAAAGATCTTGTTTCAACTTCTTGTTATATGGAACGCTAACTTCTAATATTTATCAAAATAGTCCTAAGGGTAACAACAGACACTTTCATTCCCCAATACTGACCACTAAAACAAAAACCCTAAATATGATTTTTTTCCTCTTGTTATGAGACAGTTTTCAACAATTTCACTGTGTTGAAATAGGATTTATTTAAAATATTTCTTTTTTTTTTTTTTAAAAAACCAAAAAATTTAAAAGTTTGGCTTTCAGCACATGTCCAGGCCACCATAACGGCCTTCAGAAATATTAAAATCGTAAACATCAGTGGACACTCCCAAGTCTTCCTCTAACATCATATGACAAGTTCCAGGCTCGTACTCTTTAAGGCAAAGTTGTGTCAGTTCTCGTTATTTTGACATTTTGTAGTGTTTACAATTAAGAGATCAATGTCACATTCCCCCAAAAAAGTTGCCGTAAGCATCACCATTGCTTCAAAACCGTACGTAATACTGTGCACTGGGAAGAGAGACGCGTACAGAGGTCTGTCCATTCTGCATTGCATAGAAATGAAACTCTACTAAAATAAAACGCTAAAAAACTACTAAAAGCCTTTCATTAAAAAATGTAACAACTCTGCTTTAGTATCTCTGCAGCCAGGAAACAGATCATAAAATTTGAAGCCTCACATCACAGTGCCTCAAATTCTAGGGTATTCTTTTGATTTACACCAATTCGGCATGAGGCTGATTGTCCCATTTTAAGAACGGTCTGAGTATTATGATTTTTTTTTTTTAATACATACTCCACTGCAAAATCCCTGGGCAAGGCCTAACCAATCAGTATTTTAATATGGAAGGCTTTAGTGTTTAAAGTAATATTGTTATTTGAGCAGAAAACTCCCTTTAGCTTTGAAGATTTAAGTCCCTACATTTCAGACCAAGCAACTTTCATTGCAATGGGGTGACACCGAGAGCTGTGTGGGGAGGATTTGTTTCCCACGTTGGATAAAACCACACTTGTGCAGATCTTGTGGCTCTGTCCTGTTGGTGCGGCCTCTTTCAGAGTCTTACCACTTTCTATTGTAGTTTTCCAGGTAACTTCTCACGGAACTAACCATTAATACACAGCCTAATACAAAAGAAGTGGACAGGAGAACGTTTCGAATCTTTTGCTCCTAAGTTACAGGACTGTATCATTGTTGAAATGTCTGTCTCCAGTGTGAATCCGTTAGCAGTCAGCCTTGGGGGCCTCGGGAGATCTGTGTGACATAAAAGAACTTGCCAACTTTGCTAAGGGTGTCGTAGCGTCCCTCGGAGCCAGCCCACGAAGGCCGGGCGGTTACCATGTCCCTGCGAGAGCTCCGTCGCGGTGGGAGACGACCAAGACTCCACGCTACTGACGGGCTGGGGAGGAAGGATTCTCAAAGCTCTGACAACTAGGGATTCTCTGGGACTTGGACCCTTAAGATATTAAGTTGTTGCGAGTAACTATTTCTATTTAATAATGTAGTTTAAATGTATTCGCAGAAAAAAAAAAAAAAAAGGAAAAGAAAAACCTGAAACTGCTGCAAGTGTTTTAAGGAGGGAAGGAGACGCTGACATCTTTGTCGTGTACCAAGTCACGCGGCCTGCTGGTGCCAACTCCTTAAACGCAGATTCTCCGAGTGTCTTGCACTGACTGGTCTCAGGGAGTCTGTCTCCCAAAACCGCAGAGACTGGCATCAGTTTACATTCTTCTGTAGTGCAATCCTTAAAAAGCCCAGAGAGATTAGTGTCTAACCACTCAAGGAACAGAACAAAACAAAAACAGAACAAAACAGAGGCGACATTTTCCCTCACCCAGGGGTGACCAGAGTCCGACTGGTGGAACGCCACGCAGGGAACTCCGACCCTCAGTACTCGAGTCCGATCTTGCGTAGCTGCCCTGGAATTACATGTGAGCCTGGAAGGACCGAGGATGGCGATGCTCCTCGGGAGACGGAGGTCTCTGCATCGCGACCACGGTGGAGGCGCCGACCAGGCGAGTCCTGACGTCAAGCTCCAATCTAGGATTTTGGCAATAAAACTGAGTTTGATGCACTCCTACACTAGGTTTTCTATCCAGTCTAGTAAAGTAAAGCACCTTTGGATTAAAAATATTAAGCTCAACAGCAACTAGACTTCTCGGTCTTGTATTTAATTTCCTTATGTCTCCATGGCTTAATAGTGTTCTGTTGCCAGAGGAAAATATCAGTCTGTGGAGTCCAGACTTTCTGCTGGAGGGGCATATTTCAACCTAAAAGTACCTAGAAGTGGGGGAGGAGGGGGGGGAAAGAGATCAAATTTGAATCACTGCACAGTTAGCACAAACAACCAAGCTGTCCAAAGTTCTTTCTGGAGATACTGCTCAAGATGCGGTGCTGGATACCTGGACTACCTCTTCTCCCCACCCCCGAAACTAGACTCTACGAGTGCATCAGCGCAGACCAGGGGTCCCCTGGCTGGTCACCAGCCCAGTCCTCTGTTGACCAGGAGCCGGGACGGGGGCAGGGGTGGCCTGACCGGCACCACAGGCCTAGGACCTGCAGCATCTAGACTCACACGCCACACCCTCGGTTATCAGCTCAACCCTGAATCCCCCCCTCCGTGCTCCCCTCCGCTGCATGGCAGGAAATCCCACTGGGCCAGACGACCCGTCCCTGGCCGGCTAGGCCCTTCTAGAAGAAGGAGCAGGCTGAAATCAACAGTCTCAAAGACAAAGTAACCCTTCCAGGGGCTTCACGGCCTATGGAGAATCCCATGCTTCTCCAAAGAGCATTTGAAACATTAGTGTTCGCTTCCAAAAACAAGCCTGCGAGATTCCCTAAGGAGTAAGCCCTCGGGGGCGGCTCAGTCCGCCCCGTGGCCGCCCGCCTTTACCTTGCCGATTGAAGTCCATGGACGGCTGCTTGCAGTCCTGAGCGCGGTGCCCCGTGGCCCCGCAGTTGTAACACGACAAGTTGCCACTCTTCTTATGGCCCGGGCCGCCGCCGCCACCTCCGCCGCCGCCGCCGCCCACCAGCCCCGGCGCCTGGTACACGCCCGCCGCGCCCGCCATGAAGCTCTGCACGGGCGGCACGGCGAAGGCCGACTGGCCGCCCAGCACGGGCTCGGGGGGCACGCCGCCGCCATAGGGCGAGTGCACCACGGGGAAGGCGCCGCCGCCGTACTGCTGGGCGCCCACGTAGCCGCTGCCGCACACGGGGCTGAAGGGCAGGAAGGGGAAGGGGAAGACGGACGGCCCCGAGAACGGGTGCTGGAAGTAGTTGGCGTAGCTGACGGTCAGGCCGCTGGAGCCACAGCTGCCGCTGCACCCGCACGACGTGCACACGACGCAGCCCGGGGGCGGCGCGGGCGCGGGCTGCTGGGGCGCCGACTGCTGCTGATGGTGGTGGTGGTGGTGGTGGTTCTGGGCGGAGGCGGGAATGTTCCCGGGGGAGCCGGAGCCGCCGCCGCCGCTGTAGAAACTGCTTTCGGGGGCCGAGGAGAGCGCGGGGCTGGAGCTGGGGGCCGGGCAGCTGGGCACGGTGGCCATGCTGGCGAAGGACGTGGAGGGGTGGCTGCTGGAGGAGGCAGTGTTGCTGTTCGCACAGAAGCCGCCCTGCAGGGGCCCCACGGGCACACTGCTCATCGCAGAGAAGGCAGCTTTGGTGTTGGCGGTGTACAGGGCAGTCCGGGGGTTTATTATTGCAGGGGGCACGCTTATTTGCACGTTATTAGAACAGGGAGTTTGCCCGGAAATGGCAGAATCCGCGGGGACGGATGAAGACACCAGGAGTTTGATGGGGGGCCGAGCCACGTGGAAGACGGTGCTGGACGTGCCCGCAGCAGCGGTGCTGGTCTCCCCGCCCGGGGCGGGCTGCGGGGCCGGCTTCAGGACTCTGTCCAGCGCGGACGTGTGCACGACTTTGGCGCGGGGACCAAAGGAGACGGTGGGTGACACGGCGCTGCTCTCGGCAAGCGCGGAGAGGACCTGCAGGGGCTGCTGGGGGCCGGGCGTGGGGGCCGCGTCGATCACAGCGTGGCCGAAGTTCTTGTCCACTTTGATGCCGCCTCTTGGTCCCGAGAGCTTACTCCGTTCTTCGAGAGACAGCAGCGAATGCACGGAAGGCGGGAGGAGCTTCATGTCCGCGCCCCCCCTCTCCGACTTGTGCACGGAATTCAGCATCCGGATGGGCGCCAGGTGTGAGGCCGCAGCCATCATCTGGGGGGGCAGGGCGTGGTGGCCCGATGGACTGGAGCCCGCCTCGTTCTGCACGGGGAGAACCTGGGCCGTGGGCCTGGCAGAGCTTGAAGCGAAGTGGTTCAGGAGCATGACGGGCTTCTCCTTGTCCGAGCCCTCCAAGTGAATCTCCACACCTAGAGACGGGGACAGAGCGGTCAGCGCGCCGCCCCGGGCCAGCGCAGGGCCAGCAGAGCGCTCGGCACGCCGGGCGTCCTTACGTCTGTCGTTCTCCTCGGCGCTGTCCGAGCTCTCTTCCCGGGCCTGCACCCCCATCGGGCTGGGCGAGGAGCTGGAGCACTCGGAGGAGCTGCCTTCCCGGGCCGTCTGGTGAGGGGGCTGCTCCACTTCCACCCGCAGCGCTGCGGAAAAGGGGGGCCCACACGGGTCGCGCCGGCCGGCGGCTATCACACCCTCCCCACCCCACTCGAGGCACACCCGTCGCACTGCCCCCGTGAGGCGGGTGCCGTCACCCCACTTCAGACAGGACCCTGACGTTCAGAGAACACAGACTGCCGAGGGCCCACAGCGAGTTACTCACAGATGTGTGCGTGGGGCCGGGGGCCGCTGTGCCTCCCTACTCAAACGCCTGACAAGGGAGAAGGGTCCCCCGGCCACCACGGTGCTACGTTAAGTGAGATCCACAACACCGAGGGACACCCGACACCCTGTTTTACAAGACCAAGGGACGTGACAACTTTGTAGTCAAATAACCACTTAAAAGCCACACAGGCATGTTTTTCTTCTTGGCTGTCACTGTCCATACGAGGGGCGGCCATCACTGGCGTCCTCCACCCCGTCCGAAGAGGTCCCCCGAGAGGGAGGCTGTGGTCAGGCAGGCTGGGCAGTTCGGGCCAAGGACCTGAACATGACCTCTCTGCACCCGCCTGGGGAAGAAGAGCATCTTCATCTATTTCGGGGATTTCCTTCTCCTTCCCTCTTGCCAGGTAGCTTCTGGCTCTACTTCTTTTGCCCCAACAGCTTCAGGAGAGCCTCCAGCTTCTAACCCAAACGTCCCTTCTATTTTCTAGCGGTGGAGACGGTAAAAGCCAAAATAATGAGAAGTAACTGTATAGACTAAAATTATGCAAATGGCAATAGGGTGCGGTCTGTGATCTAATGATTCTCAAAAGGAAGGGCCCGAGATCTTGCATCACGGCCACCCGTACCCATCTGTCCGTCCACACCTACCTGCAGCGTGGGCGCCTCGCATGGTCTGCACGGGACCCACGTGGCTGGTCGGGGGGACGCGAGCCACTCCGCTGCCGGTGACCGGGGGTGGAGCTGCAGGGTTCAGGCACCGTTTCTCTGACTTCTCCCTGTGTGGCAAGAAAGGGTGCGAGCAAGTGAGCGCTCAGGTCCTCTGCGGAGGAACTGCTTTCGTGCAGATTCCTTACAGGGGTGACTGCCCCGCACATGTCCCCAGGTGTGGAAAACGAGGCACTGTGGCTGGTCAGATTCACTGCCAAGGGCCTTGCCTGGCACACCAAAGCCACATCTGTAGAATTTTAAAAGCATTAATGAAGCTTTGATAAGCAATCAAAATAATCCAATCAATGGCATTTAACTGTAAGTGCTGGTACCTGTTCAGCGTAGAGGCCGCTTTTAGGAAAACAGGCTTGGGCGATGTAATGTGGATCGAAGACAGCCAGGCCCGGACCCACCCCGAAATATCCACTGGCCCTAACTGACCAGCGTGCTCCTTACAACCAGGCACAGTTAGCAAAAATGGGAGAATTCCAGGCGGCACCGTCCTTCCTCATCTTCCGCCTTGAGGAAGAGCCCCCTCCCCTACCGCCTCTTGGCAGACAGTCTCTCCTCTGCTGTCCTGCCCCTGGTCCCTGGTGCATTCAGTAGACTTCTATCTCCTTTGTTCTGCCTCAGGTGAATTCTTTCAATGCCTAGGTTTCCACCTGATCGTCATCCCACATTTGGGGGCCCCCATCTGATCAGGAGACACCCCCCCCCGTATGTTAGAAATGAAAATAAACACACACATTCTGCAGCTGCACACTTACTTCTCCAGCTCTAGCTGAGTCTTGAGTTTTTTCTTTGCTCCCATGGTGAGGGATTCAAATTTATTTAGATCTTCCTCAGTAAGGCTCAGAAACTTCCATAGAAGAAAGAAATTACAAAGTTATTGAGAATCAACTTTGAAAACAAAGAACCTGAGACTTAACTTAATAAATGCATTCTACCAGTAGGAAAGGTAAATGGATCAAACCTAACTGGACAATGAAAGCCTTGGGAACATGAGGTCACTTGCTAAACGATATGGTGTCCCTTGTTCAAAATACGAAACTGTCACTCTACACATGAGGCTCACAGGCCGTGTCCCCCAGGCCCTCCACTCGCCGCCTGCAGAAGCCGGGGCACCTGGAAGGTCCACGACAGGCAAGTAAAGAAAATGCCCTCAGTTTCCACTTTTACAGAGACTGGACCGGTGGAAGTGTCCCCCTCCTGTCCTGGGATCTACCCCCTCAAATGCAAGCCATTTATTCTCCTGCGGACAGGGACTATTCTTTTAACAGCACTTTTGTCTCAAACACCACCACTTTAGGGACAAAGCCACTTTGTCCTGAAGCAAGTGATCCAGAAGAGCAGAGCAGATGTCATCTGAATCGAATGGCTAGCTAACCGGAGGTCTGACACCAAGAAAACACAACACTCTGGTTCCGTAATGTCACTGGTGATGTTTATGGCTAAAATTCAACTCCTACAGTGTAACATTTTAAATTGACCAGGAGGCAAGGCTGGCAAAATGTGGTTTTCAAGAGTTATGAATCGTAAGCCAAGGGTATTACAAATACAGTAAAATCTTGGTTTGTGAGCATAATTCATTCCAGAAACATGCTTGTAATCAAAGTACTCATACCGAAGCGAATTTCAAGAACCAGTGGCTCAGTTGTGATCATGTGACGTTCAGCATCATGTACGACTCATAGTGCAAGACATTGCTCGTTTATCAAGTTAAAATGTATTAGAAATGTTTGCTCGTCTTGCAAAACACTTGCAAACAGGAACAAGTTACTCGCAATCCCAGGTTTTACTGTATACTTAAGAGCCGTCTTTTATTAGGTACTAAAAGCTTGATTTCTAGGTTCAATTGCAGATTTTTGGACACATGAAATTTTTACATAGCTAAAAGCACCGAGTGACTGCACCCAGCAGGGGGAGTCAGTTCAAACACTGCTACAGGCCTCATTCAGTTTTATCACCAAGACACCAAGACTTAAGAAACTTCAGAATCTTCTAGAACGAAAAAATGCTCACCAAAATTCTCTATTGTAAAAAACTATCCCTATGTAGAACTGCTCGAAAGATACAAAACTGATCTATTCCTTTTGGTTCTATGACCCTCAATCGAGCCAGATCATCAGTGGGTTGTTCCCTTGGGTCCAAGCATTCAGGACCCCTGTAAAATGGGCCCTTCCTGCACTGGAAGGGAGCGTGCGCACCAGAAATTCCCCATTCCTGCCGATGGCAGGGACGCTGGGGGATACGATGTCCTTCAAATTGCACGGAGTATCTAACCTGCGGAGACCACAGTTAGCTTTAAAAAAACATGTTTACAACCAGTCCTGTTCCAGTTTTTGCTTTGGCTGCAGGGAGACTTCAAATCCAAACCCACCACCCCCCTCCAGTGAGCGTGCAGGACTTGGGGCACACACCCGTAGGTGTCAAATACCAGGCCGTGTGACTTCCACAGCATGGATGGCAAGACACCCCACTCAAGCCCGCTAGGAACGAGCTCAGAGGAAGACTACGTTGCCTGCGGGTCACCCACGTACCTTCTCCATCGTGAGCTGTTTGAAGACGGGGTAATACTTGTGCAAGCGCAGTTTCCTAAGCCAGTCTAAGATCCCATTCTGCTCCTGGGTCTGAGGGGTCTGCAGACTGGAGGGCATCAGGATGGCGGGCGACGTGTCCATCTGGGCCCGGTAGGCCAGGGCTGAGCCGGCACCCCCCGCGTGGGAGCAGTGGGGCAAGGCGGCCGCGCTGGCCGAGTGCTGCATGTGGTGCTGGGCGCCGCTCTGAGAGGAGGGGATGCCAGCCACGCCACACACGGGCCTGTGGGGACAGCAGACAGGTGGTTGCTGCCGCGGACGAGAGAGAGGGGCACGGGGGCCAGCTCCGACAGGCTGGACTGCACGGGAGGCCCAGCCCCTGCCGACATCAGAGCCCTTTTTTGCCGCCGCCCCTCCCCGACACCACCACCCTGAAGGCGTCCGTAGCTGTGCACACGTACACATATGTGCACACGCTTCTGTGCGTAGACAGGTGCATTCGTATGCTCACGCTGGAGCGTATGCACACGTATGTGTGTTCGTGTGTGTCACCGCCAGACTTTTGGTTTCACTGTCTCATTTGTTACTTCTGTCATATGTGACAGAACGGACTCCTACATCTTTAACAACTGAATGCGCGTTTTCTGACCGAGTCCCAGCAGCGGGCTGAGAGGAGCGCTCCGCATTCGGCTTTCTGCCCTGGCCCCATTCACACCAGACCGCAAATCCACACGTGTATCGCGTGCTCCCTCTGTGCCACGCGGAGGGGAAGAGGGCGGCACTTCCACGGGCCTCGTTACCTGACGGCATCGTCACAGCATCTGTGCACCTGTGTGACTGTGACACGGGCCCATTTTAATGGCCCGTTTGTCCCCTGAGCACTGCGACAGTTGCTGTCGGGCCTCATGCTGACAGAGGATCCTTGGAGCACTGGCTGTGCCACCTCACGGCCACAATCGCTCCCTGGTTGCTTATAAAAAGGAAGATTCCCTGAAATTCTGGTTTCCTAGAATGTGCGGGGCCCGGAGACTGGCATTTGCGATAAAGGGTCCTTGTGAATTCCGGCTCCAGTAGCTCAGAAAACCACGTGTTTCTCTATGTGGAGAAGTCATAAACCAGAGCATCTGTATCCAATCCTCTCACAGCATTATTCGAGACCAACTCCAAAAATGACTTCACTCTGGGAACAAGTCTTTACACATCATCAGCAGAAGCTCCACCCTGACCTGAAACGTGCTGGTTACCCAGGAACGTCTCACCTTCCAGACACGCCCATCACGGTGCCCACTTTGGAAAGGGAAGGGGTGCCAGGACCTGTAAGTTACAATAAATGTCAGAAAGTGTACACACAATAAAATGGTTTTGTGTATTTCCTCACATTTCACAAACTCACTTGGACTTTGAAGCTGTTGGGTGGGAGATGAAGTGCTGAAAAATTTCTTAATGTGGTCATTTTTCAATACATGAGAAGGTAATGAAGTCAAATACCTAAAAATTAAACAAAGTGGTTTTATCAGCATTAAGGTGGTATTCCCAAAAACTCACTGGGAGACAAATTTTAATTTCCAATGAAGAGAAACACACACTAGAGTGAGGTGAACAAAAGCACCACAACCCGTACTCTTTCTGCTTCAATTCAGCTGGACCCCTGTCACGACTCTTACCACCCCCCGGGGCCACCTCCGTCGCAGGGGCTGGGTCTCCGGGCGCGGACCCAAGCAACAGGCCTGCCCGCTCCGCACACTGACCAAGCCAGGGCGCGCTCTGCGGCTGGGGGACGCTGGCCGGGGGACGCTGGCCGGGGGACTTCATCGGGCCCTGGTTTGCCCTGCAACAGTCTCAACTTTCCACTATGGGACCTCATTTCATCAAACTGTCAAAATCACACTAAACAGTGACATATACTATGAAATTCCTTTACTCGTATCTTCAAAAGCATGCCTTTCAATTCTCCATAAGGGAGGAAAATCCATGGAGGCGAAACAGAGACCCAGACTGCTGAAGACAACATGTCCCCTCAAGAGCTGCTGGGGTGACCACGAGGCTCAGGTGTGCACTCGCCCAGCCCTGGCCACGCCACAAGGCCCACGGGCAGGCACCACGGGGCAGCACCCCTGGCCGGCGGGTGCAGGGGCACAGTGGCACATTACCTCAGGTCCGCTTCCAGATCCATGTGGCTTCGCTCTACGTAAAAGGAATCTGGGCCAGCCAAGCAAGGAATGAATTTCTCCAGATTTTCTTCAGGGTACAGCTGAGGTAACTGAAAGAGACAGAAAAGCATCGGAGGTCTGTCAAAATTCACTTGACACGGGAACCCCTGCGGTTGAGAACTGGGTAGGTCCTGGGTGCTGACATCTGTGGGACACTATAGCCCACCCTTGTCTCAGATCTCTGGGATTTTACTTCCACTCGGGATGGGAAAGCCACAAGAGAACATCACTCCCACCACAGCTTCAGGAAAAAGCTTGGTCATCTACACAATCTCCTTCCCGTGAGCCCATCAGAGAACTAAGTTGCAAGGTCACTGTGTGAACTGAATTTCAAGAGGGACCTGCCCCTCCAAGGAGAGACAAAACACAAGACCCATCTCTGTGGCACAGCACAAGGAAGAGGGGGCCACCACGCCAGCAGGCAGAAGAGGTCAGAAGACGGGACACTTCCCACAGGCTGAGTGTGGGCCAAACATCAGTCAGGCGAGAGCCCCAGACACCAGGGGAGTGTGCCCTCCTTCCCAAGCTTGCTTCCACAGGAGACTGGAGAGAGTCCCCAGGGTGACAGAGGTGGGGGCTGGCTACCCCTGGGGGCCTGGCAGGAACCCCCAATGCCTCTCCCTGGAGCCTTCTCTAAATCCGAGACAAAAGCCCTTAAGCCTTAGGGATGAGGCGGAAGCAATACCCTCCTGCCTCTACAGGAGGGGAGGGAGTCTGCTTGGCATGAGGCCACAGGCAGAGACGCCCTGCTTCTGGGGGGAAGGCAGTACACGCACGACCCTCTGGCCCTGACGAAAAAGCAAAAACCCTCTTGGGCAGAGGATGCTACGCCAGGACAAAGCCGGGATCAGCCACTGTTGGGGAAGAAAGGGGCAGGGATGCCGAGAAAGCCCCCCAGGGCCCCGTGCCTGGGACTGAGGCCGGACCAAGGGGATGGAGAACACCTCACCCCTACATCTGTTACCAAGCAACAAGTGACCGCAGTCTCCCCTCCGGTTCAGGGAGAACCCCTCCGGGCCATGGACACAGAGGACTACTGAGGGCTAAGAATGAAGTCGGACCACTGACAGGAACCTCTGACGCTGCAGGCCCCTCCCCCGGCTCCAGGTGCAGTGAGGGACCAGAAGCCCACAGGGTACACAAGCCCACAGCAGCAACAAAACCCAAACCCAGCTCAACTCCTGACTGGACCAATGCGAGGACCCCCCCAAGGGCCTGAGAGCAGCGGCAGGGCGCCCATTCCCAAGCAGATACAAGGCTTCCCTCGGTTTCTACATTTTCTAAGCACGATGTCTATCATTCAGTCAAAAATTGCAAGATACAGGGGGAAAAAATAAGAGGGAAAAAAAAACTATGGTCAAGCTAATCATCAGAGCCAGACTCAGAGATAACCCAGATGCTGGAACTATCAGACAGGATTACAAAATAACCATGATTAACATATTGAAGGATTTAGTGAGAACACAGACAACACACATGAACAAACGGGGAATCACAGCAGAGAGATGGAAACTTGAGTAGAAGACGTGTCAAACAGAAAAGCTAGAAGAACCAAAAAAAAACCCAGGGAAACAGAAAACCACGGTCCCAGAGATGAAGAACTCGGCACGTTAACTAGCCTCAGGAGCAGCCTGGGCAGAGGTGAGGAGAAGCCCCAGGGAACTTGAAAACAGGGCAACAGAAACCGTCCAACCGAAACACACAGCGGAAAGAGCAAGAAAAACAAACAGAGCACCCAAGGGCTGTGGACAATGTCCAAGGTCCAGGTGCATGGAGCGGACATCCCAGGGCCAGAGAAAGAATGGGGCAGAAGAAACATGTGAAGAGATCATGGGTGAGAATCCTCCAGAATTAACAAAAGGCAATTAAACCAGATCCCCAAGGAGGCCAGGGAGCCCAAAGTCCAGCAGACAAGCAGCACTGCGCCCACCCAGCGGGTCCAAGTTCCCGCCTGCATCACCACAGGCCAGAGCGATGGACTTCGTACCAATCGAGAGGCCAGGCACACAGGAGAGGAAATGTAGTGTTCTCAGTGTGACAGAGGAAAGTGCATCCAGGGGGAGGGGCAGTGATCCCAGAAAGCATGGCTCACAGGCCAGGAGGAAAGGCGCCAGCAAACAACTTCTGTCTGAGCTTTTAAAACAGGACCCATCACCTGGATTTTCTCCTACAGGACTACGTCCTTGACTTTATAGTGAAAAACGTAACACTCGCTTCGGAGACACCTTACATACGTCACTCCGTGAAATAAGGGGACTCATTAAGATGCACCTGCTTTGGCTAAAGACAGAGGTTCACCACTCTGACCCCGGGCCAGTGGGCTCCGAACACGTATTAGCCATAAAGGCACACACGTGCCTACGTATGTACACATGTCAAGTGGCATTTAGTTAGTACTGGAACCTTTTGTTCAGGTGACAGCTGTTGAAACAACTGGAAAATCCAGTATGTACGACAGACCCAGGTGGAACCAGGTGGAGTCTCTCTGAGCCTCCGCTGCAGAGTAACCACACCAAACACCCCTCAGCTGCCTGTGCAGGCCACAGCGTCCTGCGTCTTCGTGCTCTCCACAACCGCAGGGAGATCGGATCGCGGCACCGGGGACCAGGCTTTTATGGCCATGCACCAATTACTTGCTCTGCCAGCTGAAGGAAGCAATCCACTGAAATCACTCTGCAGTGTTATCAAGAGCCTTTTAATTTTTGAAGAGCCCTTAATCACCTTACCTTTGACATAAATTCAGTCACTTCAGAGGAAGATTTGGTTACTGATGTTACTGAAGAATCAGACCACAAGACCTTGAAAACAAACAAACAAACAAACCTTAAAAACAGACGCCACATGTGTGACTCACAACGCACCTGTCCGGGGAATCTTCGTGGGCACAGGTGCAGTGAGCGCGATGAGCCCTAAGTGTGGTGGACCTTGTGAATGGGGCAGTTACACATCCCCTGACTCGTGAGAGGAAAGCTCACCTGGCTCAAGTCCCTTAAGGCTTAACTTCCTGTTGTGTGCAATTATTCAAATATCACCAATTACTCACAAGCATGGAGTCTGAGGCTGGCTCCACAAACTCGTACGCAGTCGCTGACCCTTACGACCGGCCGTGTATGCCAGCGCCCACCGTCCTCAAGCGCACCTCCTCTTAGGTCAGAAGGAGACAAGGCCCCTGCCCTCAGGGACCTGACAGAACAGGCCCGGGCCAGTCAGAACTAGCAGAGCGCTGGGGCCACGGGCTGGGTAGAAAGCACCAGAAAGGGCTTTCTGGAAGAAGCTCTACAGTGCCGCGTGTGCCCAAGACTATCCATACTGCACTTACTCACCCGCACACGAGGGGTGGGAGGTTGTATTTCATCCCGGGGTCAAAGCGGGTCTCCCGAGACGGACTGCATGCGCCCTGGGGGGAGGGCTGTGTCACCTCCCTCCCATTTTTCCAGTGTTTCCTGACCACCTGTGGGCACCACCAACAAGTGGGGGGGGGGGTGAGAAGGGGCGGGGTGAATGGAGGTGGGGGGAGGTGGGGGTGAGTGGGGGTGGGAGGAGGCGGTGGGGGGGGGGGAGCAGCACTCAGGTGCCTGAACTGGGAAGTAGCATGTCCACCACAGGAAGAGGCGCACGGGTGTGAGGGGTGAGGCGGGCAGGGCCACGACAAGAGGGGTTAGACCATGAAGCAGGGATTTTGCCCTCAGATCCAGAAGAAGCCACTGGAGGGTTTCAAGCCCAGAAGTAAAGTGACGGAAAAGAACGCATTATGTTTCCAGCGATGGAGTAGACAGAGCGTGGCGGTTTGGGTGGCCCCCCTCTGCTCCCCCCTCCTGCCAGCACCTTCTAAGAAACAGCCCACCGTGGTTGCTGACGGCCCCCCACGTCCCCTTTCCTCCGCCAAAATCCACACGAGTCCCTTCCATCCCCACAGCTGCCGTGACAAATATGAAGGTGGCCGTCTCACCAACCTCCCAGAAGACACAAGCCAACTGAGGAAAGGGGCTCCTCCCCTGACCTCGGAGCTCCGGCGCGCAGCGGCCTCTCCGCGTCACACGCTGGCGCTCTCTGAATAAATGTGCCTCGCCGCCCAGATGGACCCCACAAGGTGCACTTAACTAACCTGCTTCTGCGTGAGACAAACAACTCTCAAGACACCGGCCACACGTTTGGAGCAAGCTGCTGCCCATGAAATACCAGTACCATCCACGACCAGAGGCAGGAACGCTCTGGTCCTTAGACGCTGGGCCCAAAGCACTGCTGACGTCCCGCATCTGTCAAAGTGCAACACGGGGTGGAGGATCTCTCTTCTCCTCGTGCCTCTCAGACCAGGGAGGACTGAGTCCAGTCGGAGTCTGCCTCTTTCTGTTCACGTTCACATCCGTGAATGCATCTTAGACCCCACGAAACACGAAATCCAACGCCCAAGCAACAAGCGCAGCATGGACAGATCACGTTATGTTGAAACAGACAATCTGCTGCCCCAGAAGTCATGTGCTTTCAACAGGCAAAATCACTGCAGGTGTCACCTCCTGATACATTTCCATTTACTTCCCAACGGAGCTGATAATTCAGCCTAAGGCAGACAGAAAGCAAGGGCTCACTTCCAGGCCGGCCTCGGCACCACCATGCTCTACAGCTGACACAGCTTCCTTCACGCTCACCCTCAGCCTTCCCCGCGGGCCCACACCCCTGCACGAGAGGAGGGCACAGGCCCCGGGAGGGGGCATGGACACAGAACAGCCTCATGGCACGCCACGTGCTAGACACATGTCCCGTCAAATCCAAGGTGGCACCAACTGTAAGCTACCCCATTATCTTACGTACCGCCAAGAAAAAAACTTGCCAGACAGATTATGGCACAATATTTTCCTGTCGCTTGTACCTATTCAAAGCGCTACTAAGACAGACTGTAAAATACCCCAAGAATAAACAAAACGCAAAACGTGCACAAAACAGATAGACTACGTCACATTATGTCTCAGTCCCCTGACTTACTTCTCAGCTCCATCCCCGACGTTCCTGTGTCGCCCACAGCACCTCAGCCAGAGGCCCTGCCACAGCCTGGACGTGAGCAGGCGGGCCCCGCACTAGAACATCTAGCACCAGGCCTTGGAGAGCCCAAGTAGGCCTGGTAGAAACAAAGGCCATGTGCGAAGAAGAAAACAGTTTTAAAAAACTAAAAACAATCATTACTATTCTCATTGAACTACAGAAGAAAGCATAGCCAAGAACAGGATGCTATGAAAAAAGAACGGCCAGAGAAAAAGCGTTCCTTGAAATGGAAACAGGACAGGAGTGAAAAATTCCATTGAAGAGAGGGGAGATGATGCGGTCTTCCATAAAGTGGACCGAAATACCGAAGGGAAAGAAAACAGAGAAAAATATAAAAGAAAGAACCAGTCTTGAGATCCAAAATGCAGACAGCAGGAGTTCCAAAGCAAGAAAACAGAGAAAAGCAGAGTAGAGGAAATCAAAAGGGAGGATTCAGGACGAGGCCCCCAAATGATGGATGTGAGTTTTCAGGTTAAAAGGGTCCATGCAGTCCCGGCACAATGATGAGAACAGACCCACAGCCAAGCATGGGTGAGGAGTGGGCAAACACCCAGGACTGAGGAAACCCTGAAAAGCACCAGTGAGACAGGAGTGCTCCCCATTTCCTAAGGAAGAGTGATGTCCAGCCACCAACTGAGTGTTCTCAGCACCACGCCAGGAGCATACAGACCTCACACACTGTACCTCCGGAGCGCCCTAAGAAGCCACCAGACAAAGGATGACATAAGACCCGAGAACAGGCAATGGTGCCTGCACGGAGGGAGGCAAGTGGTGGTGAGGGGAGAGCCGCGTGCCCACCAAGGACCGCCGCTCCACACGGTAGCAGAGTCGCAGCTCAGAGATGGAAGCAACGGGGTGCCGGGACTGAGTGCGATGAGGGGTTTCGGACGACTGGGGGACCCCTAGGGTGAAGCCACTTCTAGGCACCGCTCCTTAAGCGGGAACCAAACCGGCACACCAACAGAGACAATTCCAGGGAAAGCCCTGAGCATGTACCACGTGGCTCCAGGATCAGCAACCCTCACACAGTCACACTACTACCACGCAGCCACTGTGGTACACATCAAGACACGCTGTTCCCTGCTCCTCCTGGCCGTGGACACAGAATTACTGGACTCTCCACACTCTGCATACAGAGCTGATAGAAACAGAAACTTAATTCAAAAAATAGTGGTCAAGACTCATCTTTGCCAACGCTGAGGTGATACTCAGAGAAGTCAAGATTATTTTGAAATGAAAAAATAAAACTTCCAAAGAAAAGATCTAGCACTAAAATAAACGTAATGCCTGGATTCCTGGGAAAGAATGGCACAAAAAGAATGTTTTTTTTCATTAATATTGTTCCACAGTTCTTTTTAAGTCAATTAAAATCCTACAGTCCAGTAAGTATTTCAAGGGGTTGGGTCATCTTTTGGTCTTTTTTCCCCCTCTCTATCCTCACATCTAACAAGAAAATCTTTTAATTAAAAAAAGGTTCAGTTATTCCAGTGTCTTAACAGTGAGAGGGAGAAAGCCGGCAAATGCGGACATTTCCCACGTACGTGGTTACGTACTAACTTGGGATTTCCAGTCGCTTGCTTCCTGCCTCCTGATCTGCTCTCCTCAGTAACCAGTGACTAGCAATGGCAACTTCCGCAAAAGACAACCAACGCCGTGGAAAAGAACAGGAAGCGCAAAGCGCAACCTGTAGTACAGGTTTACACACTGACGGCATCTCAATCCGGCTACACGGGCCCTCCTATAACAGACACCTTTCGTCGGTGTCCCGGAAAACAGGGATATGCACAAATTAAAGCTGGAGATAAACAGGACTGCGAAGACGGTGGGCAGGGACCGCGGACCCCTCCCGGACCCGGGAAGGCTGGCAGGAGGAAGGCTTCCCCGCGTCCCCTCTGCTGCCAGCACACAGGCCCGCCGCCACGCGCGGAGGACGCCCCTAGAAGTGTTCTCCCTGCTCTAGTCCCAGAACAGGAGCTGTTTATTTCCGTACAAGAGATGCCACACTTAACGGACAATTTAATTTTCATTAGTTAGGGTTCTGTGGGCAAAAGGAAAGGCTTGATCCTCAGGTAGCTTTTTAAAAAAAGTTTTACCGAGTTATAACAGACGATCAACTGCACCTATCTAAAGGGTGTAAAACTCGGTAATTTTGGGCACGCATTGATGCCCAGGAAACCATCACTCCTGTGGATACAATGAACACACCCGTCACCTCTAGAAGCTTCCTCCTCCTTTCCTGAGGAGGCTGCTCCTGCGTCACTGTAGTTAGTGCCCACCTCCTACAACCTTCTGCAAGTGGGCTCGGACAGAATACACTCTTTTCTGGCGAGGGCTCTGCCTTTTCTTACACAGTGTCATTATTTGCACATTCTCCACATTGCTGGTGTAGCAACAGCTCAGTCCTTTCCACTCCGGGTAGGCCCACACCCTCCTGTGGACGGATATTCGGACTGGCACACATAAAGCTGTCGTGAACGTTCTTGTACAAACCTCTGTGGGAACAAATGCTTTCATTTCCTGCGGATCAACACCTTGGAGAAGAACTGAGGGGTCAGACTTCAGGGAAATATTTAACTTTGTAGAGAACTACCAGATACCTTGTAAAGACACTGCAGCCCTGTGCACACGCCCCACCAGTGCGGGGACGGTCCCCAGCTGTGGCCACCACGTGGGCACGCAGAGCCTCACTAGGGGTCTACCTGACGTTCTCCTAACGACTAGTGAGACAGACGGAGTATGTGCTCACGTGGGACATCCGTCCTCCAAACACGTCCTCTGCTCACGTGTCCGTTCACATCTTTGGCTCATTTTTTATTGGGTTGTTTTCTTATCACTGAGTTTGGAGAGTTCTTCACAAACTCTAAATAAAAACTCTACCAAATATGTAACTTGCAACCACCTTCTCCTGGTGTGTGGTCTGTCTTTGCACCTCCTCAAGGTGCCTTTTTTTTTTTTTTAATTTTTAAATGTTTATTTTTGAGAGAGAGAGAGAGAGAGAGAGAGAGAGAGAGAGCGCGCATGCACAGGGGAGGGGCAGAGAGAGAGGTAGACACAGAATCTGAAGCAGGCTCCAGGCCCTGAGCTGTCAGCACAGAGCCTGATGTGGGGCTCGAACTCATGGAACTGTGAGATCATGGCCTGAGCCGAAACGAAGAGTCAGATGCTTAACTGACTGAGCCACCCAGGTGGCCCTCAAGGTGCCTTCTGGGGACCAAGTTTGACATCCTGAGCAAGTCCAATGTATTTATTTTGTCTTTTATGGATCATGTTCTTGGTGCTGTTGTGAAGAAATCCGCCTCGCCATACAGTCTTGTATGCTTTCTTCCACACTCATAATTTTAGGCTGTGCGTTTAGGACTATGACCAGTTCTGAAGTAATCTTGTATAAGGTGTGAGGTTTGGTCAAGGTTCCTATTTTTGCATATAGGTGCTCCCTCGGGAACTGTTTGAAGAGACCATCCTTGGTGTACCTGGGTGGCTCAGTTGATTTAAGCATCCAACTTTGGCTTAGGTCATGATCTCACAGTTCATGGGTTCGAGCCCCATGGTGGGCTCTGTGCTGACAGCTTGGAGCCTGGAGCCGGCTTCAGATTCTGTGGCCTCCCTCTCTCTCTCTCTGCCCCTTCCCCGCTCATACTCACTTGCTCTCTCTCTCTCTCAAAAATAAACATCGAGAAGAGAAGAGAAAAAGAGAGAGAGAGGGAGGGAGAGAGAGAGAGAGGGAGGGAGGAAGGGAGGGAGGGAGAGAGAGCGAGAGAGAGAGAAAGAAAGAAAGAAAGAAAGAAAGAAAGAAAGAAAGAAAGAAAGAAAGAAAGAAAGATCATCCTTTCTTCACTAACAGCCTGCCTGCCAATTGGCCGTTTACCTGTGAGTCTAACCACGGACTCAGAGCTGAGGACGCCCCCCCCCCCCCCCCACCTTGTGATGACCCCCCAAACCGGCGCCCCTGGGGTCTAGTAGCAAGTCCTAAAGTCAGGAGTGTGCGGCTTCCAACCGTCTTCTTTTCAAAATTGCCTGGACTACACTACTGTTCTTTCGATACACACTTGAGGGCTGGCTTGTTGATTTCTAAGACGGAAAAATCCACTGGGGCTTATATTGGGGGGGGGGGGGGGGAGGGGTCGTTCCAGATGATAGAAGGGTAAGCCAAGGCAGGCTCACTGCTGTCCCCAGGCCACCCACACGCTGTTAGCAGAGTTCCCAGTTATATGCCCAACTGTACGCAGCCCCCAGGTGGCCTCACTTCCTTGCGGGACAGGAGTCCCCAAGCTGACGCATAAACGGCAGCCATCAGCGGCACCCCTCTAAGCCCAGCACAGAACAAGCACACAGTTTAAGCTGCGCAAAGTGTTTTGTAAATACTATTTTTTTCATGGCGACTACGTCCTTCCTTTGTGCCTTCAAAGACAGTTTGGGCTGTGAAGTCCTTAAGGATATCAAGTCAGCACCCCAAAAGAAAAACCAGTTTGGACTTCCGGGTTACTGGAGGATTATCACTTTCCCGAACACAAGAATACTTTCACCAGTTCTCACATCAGGAGGAGGGAGCTCTTCAGAAACCGAAGCTTCTGCGTTAAGTGCTAAAACACTTCAGCTTACCCACTGGGATAAAAACGTCTTCAACTACACACCTCACCCGTGTGACGGCATCCACACCGGGCGACGCTCCCAGGTCCGGTGCCGCCAGCTCGGAGCTGCCCGTGGCCACAAGGCCGGGGCTCCAGGCTCCTCTCGGAGTCGTGCAGCTCACCTGCAGGGGACTCAGGGCACTGCGTCCCCATTCTTGCCAGCCCGCTGCCTCCCTACCCCTGACCATCACTCCCTCCTCCAAGGGGCCACAAGAGGCTAAGTGTGTATTTCACCAAAGCTCGTGTCTTCAGAGAGAAGGTGTGGGCATCGTGTCGGACACAGTCACCACACCTCCCACAAGCCCAGGTCGTGGGCCCAAGGACGGGGGCAGATCGAAGCCTAGCATGACTAGATGGGCTGAGTGGGGCCCCCTAGCCCAGAACGGCTCCACCCCATGGAGGCGGAGGACCCCTAGGGGAGAGATGGCAGAGAAGCGCAGAGCACGAGGGACAGGAAACGTGCTCAGGGTCCCAGGGACCTGCTAAGTCCCGCCCCTTTGAGGCCTTAAAGATTTCAGGATTCCAAGGTTCTCCCGTTGCTGAGACGTGGGTGCCAGTCCCAAGTTTTGACAACCTCCAAAACCTTAGGCAAGTCTTTCCCGTATATTCGAAGACACATGCATAGCAGAACAGGAACAACGGATCCCCATAATGCAGTGTATCTCCCAAATCAAACGAAGATTTTATTCTTTTGGTGGTAAAAGTATTTCAAGTATTTCAACGTAGCTGCTGAAAAATTAGTGAACCACACACAGCATGCGTACTAGATACTAACCAGAAGCTTTGATTCCTGAGAACACTCCCCACAAGGATGCAGGAAGCAGGTTTCCTTGTCAATCAGTATTCAGGCACATGGTCAAAGGAGAACCTCACACAACATGGCGGGTAAGAAACAGAACCGTGGGGACATGGCCACCAGAATACATTTCCCAGCCTTTTCTGCAGCTAAGTGGGACCAAGAAACTCAGTTTGGGTCAACAAAACAGAAACAGAAGTACCTGTGGCTGCTTTAGGAATGTTCCTTAAAAGAAAGAGAAAAGTAAACTTTCCTTTCCTCTTCTTGCTACCTGGAATGAAAATGTGACGACTGGAGCCCTGGCTGCCACGCTGGACCGTGAGGCTCGGGGTTGCACCCCAGGGGATCAAAGCAGTCGGCTGGGAGAGCCCAGGCCCCGAAGGACCTCCCCAGCTTGCCTCCTGGCACACTCTGAGGCCACCGAACCACCGTTACTGTGTGCCTCCAATCCTAATACACAGCGTGTCTCAATTTTCACACGGAGTCTCTGCTTCAGCCAACTCTGGTGAGCAGCCAGCAGCAGCTGAGCACAGCAGTCTAGACGACGCTTAGCACTCGGGCTGCCGAGGCCCGGTTGTGGGGGGAACAGCCGCACAGGCTGGAGACGGCCCGCCCGCGGCCCACGCCTGGCTTTCTGCCCCCCCACGGCACTGGCACGGTGCTTGGCTATAAGGCCCATCTTCCCTTTAGATAAATCAAAGTATCTGATCACGGCAAAGGTTTTCATCCTATCCCTCAGAGAAGAAAAGGGGAAAAAAAACAAAACGAAACATGACATCTTACCTCAAAGGAACATTCAACATTTCTTTCATTTTTTGTGTGTGACAATCCCTTCAGGTCTATCTTTTCAACACTCACTGTAAAAGCAAAAAACAACAACAACAACAACAGACAAAATTATAAAAATGAAATAACACTTGAAGTACATATTAGTTAGCATTTGGTATTTCAGTAATTTTCAAAATGAGGCTTTTGAGGCCAGCGCAGTCCACTCTCCTCTGCGGCGTGCTCGCCTGGGAAGAGGAACTGAAGAGGGGGGCAGAGCAGTCACACGCAAGAATAGTGGTGAATTGAAAAGCAAAACAGAAAAAAACAGGCAAAAATTCAAATCCTGGAAAAGGAAGAGAACAGTACTTGCAAAGAGAACGTAAGTTGACTTGAATGCACAAGAGCACAGCCTCTAATTATGACTAAGGACCAGTTCTGATCTGTTCTGATTTCTGAAAAACTAATGCGCCTTGTCTTTGGCTGTGATTGTCTCAGACACCAGTGCCCAGACAGTCCCATCTGGGTCTCTTCATCAACAGATACGGATATCCTTCTGGGACAGGGCCAGGCCGGAGGGGTTCAAGGCAGCGGTTACGGAGGAAGTGACGAAGGTTCCTAGCCTCGGAAGACCAGAGAGGGCCTGTCCGAGGCCGCAGCCACACAGACGGACAGTGGCAGAGGAGAGACAGAAGCACCGTGAGAACTTCCTGCAGACATCAGTCCCGCTCCTCCCTGCCACTTAGAGGGGTGCCTTCTCCTTCTCCTCAAAACTAAAATGGTACAGGGGCACCTGGGTGGCTCAGTCGGTTAAGCGTCTGACTTCGGCTCAGGTCATGATCTCGCCATTCCCGAGTTTAATCCCCGCATCGGGCTCTGTGCTGACAGCTCGGAGCCTGGAGCCTGTTTCGGATTCTGTGTGTCCCTCTTTGCCCCTCCCCTCCACTCACGCTCAATCTCTCTCCCTCTCTCAAAAATGAATAAACATTAAGAAAGAAAAACTTAAAAACATTTTAAAATGGTACAATCAGGTTCCCAGCACTTAAGCTTAAGTTTGAAGATGCAAATTAAGTTTGTAAAATGCTAATATCTGAGCACAAATACGTGTTGAAGATAAAACAGGCATTTACAAACACGATGCAGTTTGCAAACTCCCAAACCACACAAAGGGCCGTAAGTCCTATTTCGGATTCAAATAGCAAAGTTCCTCAAGTGCTCCTGTAACTGCTTCCTCCAGTGTATGTTTCTTGCAGATGGGGACAGTCTAGTCATCCACCCTGTGGCTAGTCAGGCAAGACCGTGACGGATACAGAGCTTCAACACGTGCGGGTTGTACACCCCTTCCCCCATTTCACTGCTCGCTATTCCTAGACATGCCTTGGCAGTGGACTATGGGGATCTCTACAGAGCTTTAAAACCTCGCTGTGCAACATAAAACACTTGACGTCAACTTCTGAAACGATTACGCTCCACGTCCTGCGGACGCCCAACGTCCCGGACTGCCACGCGAACAGTCTTCCAACGTCTTCTCGAAGAACACCAGTACCCGAAGGTGTTCACGGGCATGCCCAGAAAGCTTCACAGTCAAAGAGCCTGGAGGAAGGGGTGCCGTGGTGGCTCAGTTAAGGGTCCGACTCTTGCTTTCGGCTCAGGTCATGATCTCTGCGCAGAGTGCAGAGTCTACTTGGGATTCTCCCTCCCTCTCTCTCTCTTTCTCTCTCTCTCTCCCCCTCCCTCCCTTTACCATCCTCTTTCTCTCAAAATAAATAAATACGGGGCGCCTGGGTGGCTCAGTCGGTTAAGTGGCCAACTTCAGCTCAGGTCATGATCTCACAGTCTGTGAGTTCGAGCCCCATGTCCGGCTCTGTGCTGACAGCTCAGAGCCTGGAGTCCGCTTCAGATTCTGTGTCCCCCTCTGTCTCTGCCCCTCCCCTGCTCATGCTCTGTCTCTCTCTGTCTCAAAAATAAATAAAAACATTAAAATAAATAAATAAATAAATACATACATACATACATACATACGTACACATTTAAAAAAAAAAGCTTGGAGGAGAAAAATTCGAGAAACTGTCCGTGTACATAAGCACATCAAAGGCTCTGAGCACTCCTGCAATGAATAAATCAGTTCTTATTAACAATTCTCCAGTTTTTTGGCCCACAGAACTCTTTCTTCCCTTACTGTGAACAGACCTCCCAGAGAACAACAAACTGCTCTGTGCAACTTGCTCTGGGGAGGGTTCTAACCCCTGCGGTGCCCGATGCTGTTGCCACTAACCACATGTAACCACTTAAATTTGTATTAATTACAACGGAATAAAATTAAAAATCCAATTCTTCGGTCGCACTAATCACATTCTAAGTGCTCAACAGCCAGATGTGGCCAGTGGCTGCCATTCCGTACGGCAGAGACACAGAACATTTGGTCACCGTTGAGGGTTCTAGTGGGCAACGCTGTTCTGAGCAGGGCTGGCGGACTAGAGGCTGCCCCCGGCCTGTCTATGTAAATGGCTCTGCCGGCACACAGCCATGCCATTTGTTTACACATCGTCGGTGGCTGCTTTCCACCCCACGACAGCAGAGCCCAGTAGTTGCACCAGAAACCCTATGCTTCCTAAAGCCAAAAATATTTACTATCTGGATCTGAGCAGAAAAAATGTGCGATCCTTGCTCTAAAACCAACAATTGTTCATTCACCAACATGTCCCGTCAGGTTCCTGCTGTGCGCAAGGTCAAACTCCAGGGGCTGGGCACGGAGCAGAAAACACAAGAGGCGGGTCCCTGCACTCCAAGGTTATGGGCTGTTGCTGGAAAGACCTTTCACTTGCTGAAGTGTTCTCTCCTAGGCCTCCCTCACTTTGTAAAGTTGCATCAGGGTCGATATGCACCTTGGGAGATTCTAGAACCTATTCGGTTTGGAGTATTTTAAGCTTAAAATAGCACCTTACAGGAAGGAATTACTCTAAAAAAAAAAAAACCCAAAAAACAAAACAGCGTTTATTTCCTTT
Source organism: Prionailurus bengalensis (assembly GCF_016509475.1). Classification (NCBI taxonomy): domain Eukaryota; kingdom Metazoa; phylum Chordata; class Mammalia; order Carnivora; family Felidae; genus Prionailurus; species Prionailurus bengalensis. The sequence continues at coordinate 60,168,118 of NC_057352.1, forward strand.
CTGGCAAAACAAAGAAAACACATTTTGAGGTTGCACACCTCCTTGTTTTCACTCAGTGAAATCGCAGGCTGTTCCTGTCTGGCTTCCTCAGTCAGAACGTCAGCAAATAAACAGCTTTTCTGTTTCCCCGATCAGTGTTTTTTAAAACTTACCCACATGACATCACTCTTACCCAGAACTTCCCCCTTTTCAAACAAGAGAACATACGAAGTCAATGAACACAGAAAAATGCAGTCAGCATTCTCCCTGGCCACAGGACAGCAACGTGCACCTAAATGTTCCAGGATTTAATATTTGGATTTATGCAAAAAAGTAAAAAGAGAAAACCCCATCTGGCCTGAAAGCGGAAGTGACTCATATCTGGACAGGACAATGTGAAAAGCAGATGGACGTTATTCAGCTGTTCGCAAATAACAGAGGCTTCTGGAACTCCGGGGCTGCGGGCTGGGAGGCGGGAGCAAGCGCCCCGGGCCAGCGCCACCACCCCACCTGCGGGCAGCCGAGCTCTGCTCCCGGAATCCGCCTGCAGTGGGATTCTCCCGGAGAAGGCACCTGCAGCCACGCGGGGCCTTGTGGCAGGCGTGGGGGCGAAGGTGGCTGATGTGGGGCGGGGGTAGGGGACGTTTAATTAGGCTTCAAAGATGGCTAAACATGCTGTCAATTTTGGAGCTCAGATTAAAGACCACGATCACGAAAATGAAACCACGAACAGACACTTGTCAAATTAACTACGAGTTCACAAACTGCACGTGTAACGTGGCTTTAGCTGTTTAAAATGTAGAAGAAAGACTAAGTTACCGAAACTGACGGGGACTGTTGTGCTTGGTGGTGGCACGAGGAGTAGTTTTTCCTAAATCTCATGATTTTAGAAGGTACTCACTCCCACGTACACACAAACATCTAGTCACGATCCGCTGCTCGACTGGTAAAGTGACCCTGTCCCTCTCGCCTCCCCGGTCAGTCCCGCAGACGGTCATCTGCCAGGCAGATGGGAAGTCTCACGACCTTCTGAAGAGTGCAAGCAAACGTGGCTAAATCTCAGGGGCTAGAGGTCAACCCGCCACGAGGGGGTGGGATCTGCACTGCCCACAAAGACGCCGAGACTGCGAGGCCGAGGCCACAGGAGCACTCGAGAGGTGGACGGGGCTGCGGAGAAACGGGCTGGGGTCCGGACGGGACACAGGCGTGCCCGCAGAGGACCCGTGGGGCCAGGGCACGGGCACCCGAGTCCAGACCAGCCTGCTCGCTCACATTGAGCTGAGAAAGCACAGGCAGATGTGCGTGCTCCTAAAATTCTGTTTGTTCTAACTTTCCTTCTTTTCTCACTCAAGACGTACACGAGGAATCCTCTGTCCGTCCTGCAAGTCAGACCACAAGGCGGCCTTCGGCCTTCGATAAAACACCTACTTGCACTGAACTACCACTTTTGTAACTGGATCGATACCTAATTTCAAAAACCGATACACTCAAGTAACCGGAAAAGGAGGGAGGGAGCTCGCGTGGAAGAGAACAAGGGCACCGCCGGCCCCCCCAGGCACAGGCTCCAGCGTCCCGAGGCAGGACTGGGCATCTGGATGAGGGCGGGGCTGGCAAAAAGTCACAGACGGCCCAGACTGAGCCAGACCCAAAGGCCTCGCGGCCGGCAGCCACAAAGCCAGGACCAGGAACACACTGTCTCGATGGCAGCCCTGGGGGCTCCTGGTTAAAGCTGCCACGCTCGAAGGGCCACCTTTGCTGCCAAGCATCTTCAGGTGATTTTCGAGCACTGTCACATCATACTTATAAATCAGACAACTAGAGATAACGGCTTTAGTGTGTTCCAAGAATGAGTCGCTCTTTTGAAACTTTCCCTCTTTCGACCCTAAACTTTCCTGGAAAAAAGTGGGTAGTTGGAACTTTTCGGCCATAGATCTTTTACTTGATTTCAAGGTGTCTTTGGTCAAACAGTTTAATTTCTTTCATTTTTTTTTTTTAAATGTTTATTTTCTAGAGAAAGAGAGCAAGTGGGGGAGGGGCAGAGGTGGGGAGGGCAGAGGATCCAAAGCGGACTCTGCACTGAAAGCAGATAGTCCGATGTGGAGCTCAGAGCTCGAACTCGTGGACCGTGAGATCATGACCTGAGGCAAAGTCGGATGCTCCACTGACTGAACCACCCCGGCCCCCTAACAGTTTAATTTCTACATGTCCCACACGGGAAACCCCTTCACAACTTACGGAAACTATGCCACGAGCAACTACAGTCAGGAAAGCATCATTTATGACTGTGGGAAAAGATGAAAAATCACCCTCCCCCCCACCCCTCACAAACATCCCCTTTTGAGTCCTATACAACGGACCCCACGGCTTCCCACTTAAAGAAAACAGAACCAGAATAACATTTAAGAGGCATCCCGCTGAAATTTTTATCACTGGAATTTAGTTTTTCACTTGAAAACTGACAAACTATTCTTCAAAGCCTCAGCTGAATAACAATGTTCCTCAAATATCGACTTTCTCCCTTCCGTTTGGTTGTCTGTGTTAATGGGGATCATTTTTAGAAGCACTTCTCTGGCTGTTGTTAAAATCTTAGTATTCACTACTATGTTGATTAAACTGAGCCTCCTTTCTGACATCTTTTCTAGGACATATCATGTTATAGTTAAAAACTCCATAATTTGTTTTTCTTTTTTTTTTTTTTATCATCTTAGCTACCTTGTATTAAATTTGTTAGGTCTCCAGAAACAGAAATAAAAACAAGAGTGATGCATGGCATGATCTAAAAAACGTAAAGCTGATAAAAGAGATTTCTCAAGTAGCAAAAATAGGAAATAAACATGCACATATTCCATTTCAATGGTTAGTGATATGGCACTTGATCTAAGGGCCCGAGGAATTTCACTTATTTGTATATTAAGGCAAACATTCTATTCAGCCTTAGTATGTACCAGGCACAGCACTAACCAAGAGTGACATAAACATTACAAAGTTCAAAGCAGTAATGTCTGAGCTGGACTTCAAAGGGAGGAGCCCATCTGGGCAGAGGGACAGAATGACCAAGGTCCAGGAAGGACAGAGAATGGCGTCTGCACAAGTTTGCTCGTGGCTGGAGCCAGGAACTCAGAGGAGTGACGAGACCAGAGCAGGGACATGAGTAAACGTCACAGGGAGACACAGGCACAGACAAGGCAAGCCCACAAGCCCCAAGACAGGCCTCCTCCAGGCAGGTCAAGGTAAGCCCATGGGATCTGCTGCCACATGGGCTCAGTCTGAAACGTCTCTTTCCAGCTCAGAGACCTTGGGCAGATACTCAATCCCTGAACGAAAGGAACACCTATTCCCATTTCACGGGACTATGATATCAACTAGGTGCACACATTTTGAGGATGGCGCCTGGCGGTCAATGCTGTGACAGCAGCTGCCACCGTGCATGCCATGACATGCTTCCTAAATGGGAGGACTGTGGCCCAGCCACAGAGCAGGTCCCTGCTCGGGGATGGACTAGGCAGGAGAACCCACAGGCGGCAGAGGAAATGGTGGCCACAGTGACAGGAAGAAGACTCCATGATGGCCCCTTGGGGCCACGCCAGGCCTGTGAGGCCGAGTCCCTCGTGCGGAACAGGGACGCCTGAAGGTCAGCGCCAATCACGTCTGCGGGAAACTCATCGCAAGTGACGGGTCCGTCTGGGCACATGGGTAGAGGCACCAGCAGGCCACCTTGGGGAAAATATTCACAGGGATCTGGGGTCCCGAGCAAGGGTCTCAGCTGAACTCTCAGATCTGAAAGTCATCAACAGATCAACAGAAGAGGCTCAGACAGAGCGGGAATGGGCGACAGAGGGGCCCGGGCCGCGCCGGCCTCTCAGGAGTGGATGAGGAGGAATTTGAAAGGAAACAAACACAGATAAGAGGAGGAGTGGGAAGCGTGTTACCGGGAGACCCATGGAGCACGCCCACCAACACTTTTGTGTGCATGATGGCCCACCACTTAAAAAAGGAAAGAAACCAGGGGAGGACAGAGCTGGGGGGTCAGATAGCAAGAGAAGAGCTGACCTGTCGTCACCTCTCACGAGCGCAGCTTCAGAGAGGGGGTTGCTCAGAAGGTCGCAGAGAATCCCCTGCTCTTCCTGAAGCAGGGCTGGGGGCATGTGGTGAGCGTGGGTGCACGGGACACACACAACCACAGCCCGCGGGACATGTCGGGGGGCTAAGTGGCGTCCTGGAAAATGTCTCACAGCTGGCCGGGGGACAGCCCCTCACTCGTAGCAAGTTCTGACGTCACCACGGCTGACTTCATGCCATCAACAGGACATCGAGAGACTAAACTACGCCCTACACTCTGAACAACTGATACAGGCCAGCACGAGTGGCTTTGGTACTGAGCACGCTGCAAACACCACTGAGCACACCACAAGGTTCGCACGCGCCCCCCCCCCCCCCCCCCCCCCGTGAAGTGGGTCAATAGTAACTCAAGGTAAGGGCTGAAAAGGTAAAGATGTCCACTGTCATCCCTGTAGCTTCTCTCCATGGGGACTCAGACAGCTGAGCCCTGTTGTCTTAAGGAAGCCACTTGGGATGGATCAGCTTGACTCCTACGTCTCCGAGTCAGACTTTCTTTAGGGGATGAGAAACAGCCACCCGGATGACTCTGTTCTGTGGTTCAAGTGAGAATCATTGGCTGAGGAATGTAAGCAACAGTTTTCCAAAAATAATTAACAACGCGAGAAAGCACAGCGAAAGAGTCAAAAGAACAGCTTACTTGGAAATGCACCAAACAATGCCATGTCTTAAAAAGAAATGCAATGTCCTCGTGGGTGGGGAGATGGGCAGATAAGGGAAGCAGCAGGTAAAATGAAATCGTAGAATCTGGATTGTAAGTACTTGCTGTAAAATTCTCAACTTCACTGGATGTTTCAAAGTCTTAATAAAATGTTGAAAAGAGTCAACAGAGAAATTAAAATGATCAAAACGCCTCAGCTCCAAAAGCACCTTTGAGTCCCCAGTGCAGCCCCAAAACAGTAACCTACTACTGGTGTTTTAGAATTTGGGTTTTATTATCACGCTGCTTATTAGAATTCCTGCTCTAATTCTCTGCGGCGGGTTTTGTGTCGCCAAAAGGATGAGACTTTTGGAGTTCAAATTTTACGTTTGCTTCCGTCATAATGTTGCTACGGGACAAACACAAAATCCTCAGGGGCACCCAACACAAAGCATCTATTTAAGTAAAAAAAAAATAACAATCATTTAAAAAATCCCAGTTTTAACTTATAATATGATAAATACCTATATGTATAGACTACGTAAACAAAAACTCTTTGGAATCCTTAAGTTTAAGAATGCAAAGGGGTCTTGAGACCAGGTTTTAGAACCTCTGGCAAATGGCCTGCAGTGTAATTAAGTTTACTGTGATGTTCAGCCTCATACAAGGATAATTTTTTAAAATAATTATTCCAACCAAGAGAACCAAGTTACAGGACTTCTTTCACCGAGAGTATCATTAAAAGTAATTCCAATCTCACCTTGTACTTTAGAACTGTTTCCCTAAGTCTCGGTAACAATGAACTGCGATGTGTGGGTTTGGGGGAAACGCATGGCAGCCCCGAGCAATTCAAGGCCCCATCAGGAACATGTGGCCCACTACCCACTGCTGAAGGCACATGTGCAAACTGCTGTCCTGTGCTCCCTACCCCGGTACTTGAAGGTCTTCACGATACGGGGCACGGGGAAAAAGGACACGATCACTCTCAACACCGACTTTGCAGACCACCACCCTGAACACGATCTGGGGACCGCAGTCAGTTTCCAGCTGCCTCTGAACTTTCATACAAAACAGACGTGAAAGTCTGACCTCTTTTATCGCTAGGGACTTCCAAGGAAGTAGAGAAAAGTCAAAACACAAGTAGAATGCAGAAAAGACAGCAAGAAAACCCTACAGTAACAACACACTGACTTCGGGTTTTGCCAGGAGCGTCACAAGAAGTGTGACTGTGAAAACCAACCTCACTGTCCCCCAATTTCTGGGCAGAAGAAACATATTACGTAGGACCCCCGAATGGAGAATGCAGTGGACAGCCAAGGAGGCCTGGCTTACATGCCAGGCCTTACATGCCAGGCCTTACATGCTTCACTCCACCAATGCTAACACTCGCTCATCCGTGGGCTCTCTGTGCGCCACAGCACGCGGACAAGGGAAGGCCAGGGAGCATAGATCTTCCAATTATATTTAAAAAACAGGAATGAGGGGTCTTGATAATTATGCCTCAAGGAAAAAGCACAATGGGAAAGAAGAAGCCATCCCTCTGTATTGGGACGGTGCAGGGCACAGGGCCACGCTGGACAGCGGAGGGACAAAGGAAACACCACCTCATCGGAAGGCACTTCTCCCAGGACGACACGTACAAGGAAAAAGGATGAGAGCAGTTCTGGAGGGAAAAGTCCTTACAACTGAGTGACAACTATCCACCCTGGAGGCAAGGCCCTGCTGCGTCTTCAGAACAACAGCCTCATCCAGGAGCGGACCGTGCTCCCAGGGCTGCTATGAGGACACGCTGCTTTAACACCTGAACCTATCTACACACATAAACATGGCAGAGCAGTTAGGACGTGGCTATTTCTGGCACGTATGACCTAAGTTAGGGATGGGTGGCTCTTGTGATTTGGTCAGAATGGGGCTTTATTTTATTTTTTTGTTAAAAAAATTTTTTTAATGTTTATTTATTTTGCGAGAGAGAACGCATGAGCAGGGTAGGGTCAGAGAGGGAGACAGAGAATCCTAAGCAGGCTCCGTGCTGTTAGCGCAAAGCCTGATGCGGGACTTGAACTCAAGAACCGTTAAATCGTAACCTCAGATAAAGTCGCAGCGTCAACCAACTGGGCCACCCAGGCGCCCTTGAGGGTTTTATTTTAAAAACAAAGTATTTACTGGGGTACCTGGGTGGCCCAGTTGGTTGAATGTCCAACTCGTGATTTCGGCTCCAGTCACGATCTCCCAATTCGTGGGTTCAAGCCCCACATGGGGCTCTGTGCTGACAGTGCAGAGCCTGCTTGGGATTCTCTGTCCCCCTCTCTCTGTCCCTCCCCCTTCTGAAAATAAATAAACATTAAAAAAAAAAAAAAACAAAAAAACCCGATTTATTAAACATCCGTGAGGAACACTGTGCCTGAGATACAAACAAAAGGGGAAAAAGGCGAGTGAGGGAAGCAGCAGGTGGCCTTAAGTGTCCTGGGCCTCTTCATCACAAGTCCCCGTCCTACACATCACCTCACTCGCCTCCTATAAGTCCCCACACCGCCACTCAGCCTGCCAAATGTATAGTAAGCGCAACTCTGGGACTGTCCAGCTAGTGCAGGAACCAAGGACACTCAGCTTCGTCTGAGACGTGCCCTCTGTCCTCTCCAGAATGGCGCTGTCCAATATAGCAGCCGCTCTCCACACTGAGCCATTGCGGTTGCAATGGAAATGAAATAAAGATAAACTTTCGGGGGGCGCCTGGCTCAGTTGGTTAAGCATCTGACTTTGGCTCAGGTCATGATCTCACGGTTCGTGGGTTCGAGCCCCACGTCGGGCTCTGTGCCGACGGCTCGGAGCCTGGAGCCTGCTTTGGATTCTGGGTCTCCCAGTCTCTCTGACCCTCCCCCACTCACACTGTCTCTCTCTCTCTCTCTCTCTCTAGCGCTCAAAAATGAGTAAACATCAAAAATAATAATAATAGGGGTGCCTGGATGGCTCAGTCGGTTGAATGTCTGACTTCGGCTCAGGTCATGATTTCACAGTCCGTGAGTTCAAGCCCCACGTCGGGCTCTGTGCTGACGGCTCAGAGCCTGGAGCCTGTTTCAGATTCTGTCTCCCTCTCTCTCTGAACCTCCCCCATTCATGCTCTCTCTGTCTCAAAAATCAATAAAGGTTAAAAATTTTTTAAAAATAGTAATAATAATAAATGAATGATGAACTTTCAGGTCCTCGGTTGCATGAGGCACATTTCAAGTGCTCAAAAGGCACATGAGGCTGGTGGCCACTGAGGGAGTGCGGACGGAGAATGGTACATGATCTCTGTAGAAAGTTCTATAGGGTAGTGCTGCTCTACGATTTAGGACTTGTTTTGGTGTGGGGGCAGGGAGGAGGGTGCAGCAACTTTCATTTTTCCCCTTAATAAACATCAATATTTGAGATTTTTACAGCCAAGATACATATGTTCGTATGTTGCTTAGAGAATTTAGAAAAACAATGCACCTTAACTAAGATGTTTACAAAAGAGGAGAAAGTATTTAACCAGACCCCATCACACAGATCTGTTTTGCACACTCCAGGGCGCCTTCTTCCTTGGGCCCCTCGCAGACATAGACTCACCTTTGGAGTGTTTCCCCACAGTCCTCTTGGGCAGCGACTCCTCCGTGGAATGTGCTGATGTGTGTAGTGCGTTCTCCAAACTATTACTCACGCTGCTGACGGGAGCCTCGGTTCTTGGAGTTACCTGGGAGGACAAAGAAGTCATATTTTCTCCCATTTGGTTCACGCGGAATGACTGTTCACTGTTACCTGAAAGTCATTTATGTTCACTGTAGTTTCAAAAGCGTATACAAAGCATATATATAAAAGCACACATACGTACACCTTCTAGAGGAGACGGATATAAAGCTTCTTGAAAACACCACTAACAAGCACTTCCCGCGAAAGAAGACGCTGCCCGTGTCCCACGCACCGCTGCGATGCAGCGGCAGCCTGGGCACCTGCAAGTACACGTGGGAGCTTGGGCCTGTGCCAGCGGTTCAGTCGCCTGCCCGGGAACCACGTCAGCCACGCTTCATGAATTACACACCTCTACCTGAGTAGAACCTTGTATTTTATTTCTTCAAGTCATACAGCTCCCTGTAAAATTAATTACACAGCAGGACTCAACTCTGTCCCGTAAAATCTTGAGTAAATGATAAAATACTCTGAACAGAACAGTAAAGAAGGAAATACGACTGGATCTCTGTGGGGCACGTACTCTAGCATCACATTACGATCCTACTTCTAGGAATTACTTGCACAAAGCACCTACTCCTGAGAAAAGTATGGGGGGCCGGGGGGGGGGGCGGCACTCACAGCCGCGGCGCCTGTAGGAGTGAAAACAGAAAGCCTCTGAAGCAGCTGTGGATAGAGACCCGACCAGACGAAGGACGGCAGGCGCACAGGCGGCCGTGGCACCGTGGGCACCGTGGCGGCAGCTCCGCAGGGAACTGAGCTCGGGCTTCCCCTCCCCTCCAGCCCCTGCCCGCGGGGAGGGGGCTCTGTGCGAATGTGCCGGAGGCAGGAGGGGACCCTGGGCACCTGGGGCGGGGACAAGAACTATCCCCCCGCCCCCACCCTGTAACGAGTGTCAGTACCTGAAAATTTACAGCCAAAACACACGTAGTACTTGTAGGATTCGGAAGAGGAGGTGACTAGTACTTGACTTGTTCAGAGTCACAATTTAGGACGTGTCAAAATCTCAAAGGATAATAAAGTTGACATTTTCAAGTTTATCAAGAGAGGTGTGCGTTTTAAAGGGTGAGAAACACTATGCTCCACACACAGGGCAGGGGGAGGTTTGGGGGAGAAGAGGAGCAGGACCCCTGGTCCCCATCCTCCCCTGGAGTCGCCGGCCCCTCGTTTCATTAGTTGGCTTCACCAGCGGGAGGCCAGGGGGCGCCCACCGGAGGACACTGTGAGCCCACCGCAGGCAGAGAGCCACCAGGACAGGACGGAGATGCCACCACGCCCGCAGGACAGTGGACGCCACATGGCCGTGTGCCCGGCGGGCTGCCGAAGCCCCTGCAGGAGGCCTCCCCACGCACACGGGAGACGCCACGCAAGAAAAGCAACCCTGCACAGTCTAGTTCATTTGAAAGTTCACGGAACTCACGGAAATAAATCCTGACTACCCAGTACTCCTCCAAAGAGCCAAGTCTTTTGGTAACACTTACCAAGATGTTATCAAGACCGTTAAAATTTTAAATTGCTTTTATTTGTGATTTAACTAAATTGGATTATTTCCCTTAGATTTGGCAAAGTTTCATCCATTGGTCTGAATATTCTAGAAAGGAACTTCTTTCATATTGAATAAGATAACAGAACCAACAGTTAAAAAATTATTTGCAGAGCAAGGTTTTTAGTTCCAAACAGCAAATATTACTTTGGGAAGCAACTCAGGAGGTTATCCTTTTAACTCTTAGGATAAACCCAATGCACAACAGCTTGTGTGCGATCTGGCCTGATGCGAGTGCGCCTCCACGTCCCCTGGGCTACCCTGCTAAGTGCATCAAGTCCTCGTCCTGATGACAGGGAGGCTCAGCCGTCCGAACGACCAACCAGAGGCGCCAACCTTGCCGGCTGGTTGGTGACGAACCTCTCCTGCACAGGCGGACACACACACCGAGACCCCGCACACACACCACCACCCACCCTAAAGCATCCTCAACAGCCACAAAGAGAAAGGTGGCCTCCAGACTCAGCCTCTGTGGGGAAGGGGCAGGGGCAGGGGCAGGGACGGGACAACAGCACCACAGCCGGGATGCCTCTGCGAGCACAGCTTCGGGCACCTGGGCCCGGGGGTCTCAACCCCGGTGTGCGCTAACCTCTGGGCCTGGCAAGGACACGTGTGCCCACCCCCTGTCCCATCAGCATGTCCAGAGGGGGGCCAGGACCCTGGTCATGCCAGGCACCGCAGCCAGAGTCCGAAGCACGGTAGGCCGGTTGTCTGGTCAGCCCTTGCGAGGAGGAGGAGGAGGAGGAGGAGGAGGAGGAGGAGGAACAGAAGCAGGAGGAGGGGGAGGAGGAGCAGGAAGAAGCAGGAGGAGGACACCCAGGCAGAAGACAAAGCTCCTTCCGTGGGCGGGTGGCTGGGTGAGCTGATGGGGTGGGTCTGTGCACCACGGCCCCAGCGGGAGGGGGACGGGAGGGGGAGAGCCCAGGAGTTACCCCGGAACGCCAACCACCAACATAAGCAACCACGCCCGCCAACAATATAAACACAAGAAAGAAAACTGTAAAATCATAACCAGCGGAAAAGAAATCTTTGTTTGCCTCCCTGTGCTTTCAGAACGTTTCTTCCTAGTTTTCCAAATGTTCACTTTTTCCAACCAGGCCTTTATCTTGAATTTGCTCTTTTGTTTACATTGAAAGCTCTCTTCGCCTGCATTTCCCAGAAATGCTGTGTTTGGGTTATTTTTGGTGAAGTTAATTTGCCCCATGTGACCTCCGCAGCTCAACTCAGATGCTCTCTGACTCACGCTCACAAGTGGAGCCCCAGTCATGAGCCTGATGGACACGAGAATAAAGACCTGATCGGTTCCAAATGTTGCCTCCTGCTGCGGCCACAGGAGCCACGAGAAGCACTCTCCACGCACAAGCCTCGGCCCTTTCCACGAGGCCCCTCACTCGCTGAGCTCCTGGACCGGCTCCTCACGTCCCACCCAGACAGCCCCCCGCCACAACCGACAGGGGACCGTGGCATCACCCGCTCCTCCCCTCCGCTCAGCCTGCTGTGGCTACCGGGGAGGGGCCTAGGGTGCCCCCGCCCCCTCGCTGCTGTCACATCTACACCTCTCGGTGAGGACCTGTCACAGCTCAGCGAAGGAGGGACTTCCCATGTGTCCCATTCACTGCCATGTCCTCTGCGTTTCACACAGCACCCGACGCAGCCCAGACACTTGACAAGGACTCCTGAAACAGGGCCGCCTCCTCCAGTCTTAACAAAAGCAGGATGAACCGAGCCAAAAAAGCACCTCTAGTTCAAAGGGCAGGTCCGCATGCTAAGCTCTGTACCACACAGTCGCCCGGGTATTTTGCCAGGTCTAATCAAGGGCCGCCAGGGCCGTACGTGTGAATGAAACCGGACTCCGGGGCCTGTTAGCGGCCTGAGGCACACGGTCTGCCCGGGGACTCCTCCGGGCAAGATGTGGCCCTGGTAATGGGCCAAGGCCCCGGCTCTGGGCGCCAGCCTCCCACCGGCACCGCCGCCTAAACAGAGACGAGGCCCCTGTCCCCAAACTTCCACGTGCAAAATGCTTCTGGCGTCTGAAACTCAAGCTGTGACTCAGAAGGTCAGGTGGGGCCCGAGCCTCTGCATTTCTCTCATGCGATGCTGATGCCACCAGAGTATTTCAGGATGGTCAGAACACCCAAAGGCCCAACAACCTCCCCAGGTGGGCTGTAAAGAGGAACCCCAGCACCGCACAGACCACATCACGTGAACCCCCCCATCCCCTTCCGAGAGGGAGGGACGGAGATGCCAAAGGGCGCACACGGGCTGGTGGCGCGGCTCCTGCCGGTGCACATGCTCCCTGGTCTCAAGGGTTTCCTCGGCGCCGGCCTCCGACGAGACCGACCCTGCAGAACACAGGTGGCCTGAAACGTGGTGTTGAAAACTCACTTTAATATTCATGGACCGGAACCACAACTTTCAGAAGAGAGTTTTAATTTTTAAAAAATCGATTTCATTAAAGATCATTCAAAGTCATCGGACAAGACAAAGCCGGGCAGAGGGCAGGGCCCGCAGCAAGCACTCAAATGTTCGACATGGCAGGGAGGGAGGGAGCTTCTCGGAAAAACCCAGTAAAGCGGTCGTTAGTATGTGGAGAAACTGAAGGCTCGGTGTCCTAGTTGTGCTGTAATGTAAACGAATCTTTAGTCACCAGGGTAAGACACTGAAGGGGCTGCAGCAGGCGACAGAGAGCCCCCTTTCTCCAGAAGGCAGTGGTCTTTGACGGTGAGACCTCCCGGAGACCCTCCTGGGGAACTCCTACAAAAGACGATGGCCTTCCCTCACCATGAAGTTGGAAGTTCCCAACTTGGCCCTCAGTTGCACGCGAGCACACTCAAAACTGCTTCTCTACAAGGTCCTCCACGGCAGTGACACTCGCAGTAGCAAGACACAGCGATTCGGTGCTCGTACCGTGGGGCTGGAAAGTAGGTGATGATGACGCGCGTGTACAGAGCCATAAACGAGAGGCCGGTGAGCCAGGCTGTGCCGTGAAGGGGTGGTGAAGACGGGACTCCAGCTTAAAACGCAGGTGTGCGTGGAATGCCTGAGATGTGACACACGGCAAGAGGCCACGGAGAATAAAGGAACGGAAACGACTAGAATTATGAGCACCCTTTACACCGTTCTTACCGTGGATGCAATCTGCTTGTATCCACCCCAATCTGCTCCACCCTTCTCTTGAACAGCAGAGGCGAACGGTGCCCATCACGACTCTCCCCAAGGTCAGTGGACCAGTAGGGGGCAGTCCCAGTGCGGGTCACACCCGGGGACAGCAGAGCCCTCTCGCGGAGGCCACAGCACTGGTTCCAGCAGCCCCTGCTGGCTGTGACGGCGGCCAAGATCCAACTCGCTCAGGTCCAGTCTCCCCAGGTGCCAAGTGGGGATTAACGGTGCCTACCTCACTGGGGTTTTGTGAGAATTTCAAGTAGCGGCTGGGCAAACAGTCAATATGCAACATAATGTCCGCTGCTACCGTCACTGAGGCGGCCGGTCCGGTTGGGAAGCGGGAAGCCAGCGGCACAAGTGCCCTGGCAGAGACCAGCTCTGTGAGAACACCCGGAAGAGACACCTCGGAGGTCCTGGCGGGAAGAAAACCTCTTCCGTGAGGCTGATTCTCCCCAAGGGCAAATCCACTCCACCGTCTGTGCCCGCGGTACCCGGGGACGGGCTCCAGACGGCCACCGGTCCCTGTGCCCCTGCGTTGGAATCGGGGGCCTCCCTTCTGCAAACACGCGTGCCGCTTTTCAAAACCGGACTTCTCCATGACAAGTGACCACGTGCTCTACAACTAGCACGTGACAGCTGACACGATTATGTGTCGCCTGAACGACAGCTCCGTGACATGCTCTTCAGGGCCAATGCTCCCACTGTTACGATGGGAGCAAACTCAGCCCCCAGTCAGTGGATGTAGCCATCATGCATCACACCGGGACAGGACCTCCAGATCTACCAATCCCTCTGGGAGTTCCCTCTCCTAAGAACACAGTCGGTGACACAGTCATAGGTCTGTGTGCGAGGAAGTCTGTCTTAGCTTTAGAAGAGCAGAAAAGGGGTGCCTTGCACAGCGGGTGGTGTGACTCTTGACCTCAGGATTCTGAGTTCAAGCCACACACGGGGTGTAGAGATCACATAAAAATAAATTCTTTTTTTTTTGAGAGTGTGAGTGAGCAGGGAGGGGCACAGGGAGAGAGAATCTTAAGCAAGTTCCATGCTCGGCGAGGGGCCCAATGCGGGGGGGCTTGATCCCATGACCCTGGGATCGTGACCTCAGCAGAAACAGATGGATGCTCAATGGATGGAGCCACCCAGGCGTCCCATAAAAATAAAACCTCTCCGGGGGGCTCCGTTGGTTGAGCGTCCGACTCTTGATTTCGGCCCAGGTCGTGATCTCGTAGTTCACTCGGTTCACGGGATGGAGCCCCACGTCGGGCTCTGCACTGACGGCACAGAGCCTGCTTGGGCTCCTCTCTCTCACGCTCTCTCTACCCCTGTCACACTTGCATGTGCTCTCAAAATAAAGAAATAAACTTAAAATAAACAAATACCCAAATAAAATCCTCAAAAATAAATAAATAACGAGCAAAAAATACATATATAAATAACAAATACCCAGCAAGGTTAATATCTACACGTGTAAATACAGATCTACATGGTTAAATATTATGCAGTCTTTAAAAAATAACTTCAGAAAACAAAAGGCACAGGAATGCATAACTTGTCAAGGGTGCACGCACACAGGCATTAAAGAAAGAAGAAAAATGTACCATAATGCTGTAGTGTTTATCATCTTTGGGCGATTTTTTAAAAACATTTTTCTGTTTCCCAGTTTTTCTGCAAAGAACGGTTACTCTCAGAACTAGAAACGAGTTAGAAGCCACGAAGTCTCAGCGTAAGTTAACCTCCTACAGGACGGGAACATAGCAGTAAAACAGAAGCAGCTTCTGAAAACCAAACCCCGCAGCTCACCCCCGAAAGGCTGTCTCCTACTCTCAGAGGCGCTGAGGGGCCATGACAGGCGGGGCGGACGCTGCCAGGGGACCGGGCATGGGAGACAGACCAGGCAACACCTAAGCCAATTCCAAGGGAGGACGCGAACCCCGGGGCTGAGGCCGAACTGGAGAAGGAGCCACACCAAGCGGAGGAAGGGCCTTCTGGGCACGGGAACAGAAGTGTGGAGCCCCGAGGCAGAAAGGCCTTCACGCCTGAAGCTTCCTAACGCCAAGGGGCAGCAGGGCCGGGCCCTCGGGGACAGGCGTGAGTTAGTTCCACAGGCTCTACACACCGAGTCATTGATTTCCAGTCTATCTTCCAAGCAGCTCACCTCCACACCGGAAAGAATACCATCTGCTAAATACTCCTAACTCAATGGGAAAAAATACATAAAATCAAAAAGCAAAGTGATTTGTAAGCATTTTACTAAAATAGTAATTATGCGTCTCTCAAAACCAGAAAAAGAAAGTAGATAGTTTAATAGTGAAAGCTATTTGCTGACTTAGGCCAAGTGAAAGCCAATGCTAACCAGAAACTGTTTTCCACATAAAAACGTTCCTTTTTAAAATGTCTTACCCTGCAGCTGTACTCATTAAAAATGAGAGACAAAAAAAAGATGACTGCTCAAAATCTCAGTGAAAGGTACCAAACCAAGCTCTCGGCTAGAGGGGTCCCGGCAAAGTGACCGTAAGGCCAAGCCCCGCCAGCAGCCTGCAGAGCAGGCCAGCCTCTAACAGCCCGCCCAGCCCTCGCCCTGCACACTGGAGCAGCTCTTACAAATTCGGATCCCAGGGCTCCCACTGCAGGCCAATGAACTAGAACCTAAGGGGGCGGGTCAGGTACGAACGGCTCCTGGCGTCCGGAAGCCCCGCCAGGGAGGCTCTGCAGTGCAGACTCAGCCTGGGTCCCAAGCCAAGAGCCCCAGCTGCTAAAGATGGGATCTCCAGCCACACACACCTGCACAGCAGGTTAAAGTAGTGCCCGATCCGCACCCTCGGCGGCAGCGAGGACCTAGACAGTGGCTCTAATGGAGCCTGTCACACTGCAGGTGCTCAACAAACAGCACAATTTTGTGCAGGCGTGGCACCAGGGCTTCCGTCTGAACGGCCACACCCCCGGCCTCCTAGTCTGACTGCACCTGAAACGCAGTGCCAGCAGGCTTGGTGTCTTCTCCCGGGAACAGGTGGCAAACCCAAGGTGCGGGAGGGGAGTGAAAGAACTCAGCGGTCGCTGGAGAAAGGCGCGAAGCTAGAAGGAGCAACAGGCGACCGACCTCGAGGGAGCACACAGACGCACTTTTACAAGCGGGAGTTTAAAGGGCACGGCCTCCCGGGAACACCCAATCTTCGTAAACTCCAAGGCAACACTGCGTGGGAATCTAAAACAATGCGTTCAGGAAGACAGCACCCCCCCACTTCTGGAAAAACTTAAGTCGTGTGACCTGTGTGGGATCGAAAACGGGGAGCAGCGGTCGTCGTCCCCCCTCGTGTGCACTCAGCCGCCCCCGGAAGGGCGACAGGTGAGGCACCCACCGCAGGCTGTCTGTGCCTTCAGACTTCTGACATCAGGTGCATCCTATACACGCTACGGTCACTGTGCATGTGTGTTTGGGCCACAACGATGTTTAAATATTGGGGTTTTCTCTGAGAAACCGTCTCAGTGTCTGGCAGTAACAGGTAAGCTGTGCCACAAGGACCATTTTGGTTCCCAATATAACATTCACCTGCTGAGACGAACCGTTCAGAGCGGTCAGCACGTTAAAATGGTTGCTTGATGACCCCCGGGAGATACTGGCCACGGCAGGAGTTAGGTTACAGAGCATGCAGGCGTCCAGGACGGGAAAGGACAAGCACTGAAACAAGCTGGAAATGAGCAAGAAGCATCTGGATGAGAAGAAGAGTGTATCAAAGGTCCAGAAGGTATCAGTAAAACACGCCCTTGGGTTTTATTTCTATAGAAGCCACAAATCCCATTTAGTGAGTCTTGACTGGATGCCTATTAACAGCAAAACAGAGGTGCTCAGAGAGTCAGAGACCAGACCCCTATGGTTAGCCATGCAGGGAAAGGTCAGGCCAGAAGCGGCTCAACTGGATTGAACAGAAAAGACACAGAGGCCAAGAAATTCCAGACTGACCTCCTACAACAGATACAGCAGATCCTCCATCAACAGGTAAATGGTATCTGCCCCTAGGAGCCGCTTGATGATGGGGGGAGGGGGGGGGCGGGGGGGGGCGAGCTCCAGATGCCCAGGGCGCCTGGCTTTGTTCCTCAGCACCCACTCAGGGCCAGGATGCCTCATGATCACCCCACTTAACGTTCTCAAACGACCCTCTTATCTCATCATCTCATCGGTTTCTCCTCCACACAGAACCTCGTTCTTTGTAAGGACAAATGTCACCATTACTGTAAAACCCTCCTTCCCAGCCACACCTCCTTAGAGAGAATCAGTCCTCCCTGCACTACGTGGCCCATATTTACCACAACATTTGGTTCTACGTTCGGTAAGGACAGAGTATTTGGACCAACCTTCTTACTGAGAACCGTAACTCCGAACAAAGTATAAAAACCAATAAACTGAACACGACCAAAAGAAACTAAAGAAAGGTCTACACTTAGAAAAAGGGATTGGTACCAGGTGTGCTTCATGTCCCCTGGGCCCAGTCCTCATCAGAAAAAGCAGCAGCCACAGCTCAGACAGCACTCCTCAGTCCTACCGCCCTGACGAGCCTGAGATCTGGTAAAATATGACAGCGCTGAGTGAGGGAGAAGACTGTGACAGAAGAGTGTCCGAGAAGGGGACACGTCTAGACCTGCATATAAATTCTGCCCGCACCTCTGCGTGAGCCCTGAATTAGGCACGCAGGCCCCAAGGAGCCAAGCTAAGACCAGACAACCAGAGGTTGGGGCTGCTGGCCAGCAAAGGAAGAGAGTTCTGGGGTTTGGGTCCGGTCAAATGTAGTGCCTGCTAAAACAAACACAACAACAACACGATACTCTGCAGGAGGACCAAGCAAAACCCAGAGCTTGTACAGGGTCTCACTTGCAAAACCCAAGGGGCAATCTGTAAGCACGAGATACATAAAGAAACAAGAACAAGATCCAATACAAAGAGAAAAAGGAGGCCAAGCCCAAGAGGAATCACACGCTGGAATCAGAGCCAAGAAGCATTAAGTGACTGTTGTTACAAGGCTCAGAACATAAAAGAAAAATGTATGTGACACAAGAACCAAAGAATATCTCAGGAGAGAAATGGAAACTCTTAAAATATGAAAATTCAGGCAGCAACTAAGGTGTCCCACAGGAGGTGAACGCATAAACTGTGTGCACCACACAATGGAATATTACTCAGCAATAAAAAGAGCTGTCAAGTCATGAAATGGCATGAAGGAAAATGAAATGTTATCTGAAAAGTCTACATACGGTGTGACTCCAGCCAGATGACATTCTGAAAAAGGCAAAGCTATGGACACAGGGAAAGACGAGGGGCTGGAGGCAGGGAGGTGCGCAGGCAGAGCCCGGAGGGCTGTCAAGGACAGTGAGACCGCTCTGTGTGATGTCATGGTGGACACCCGTCCTTATGCGCTTGTCGAAACCACAACCTGTACAACACCAAGAAGGAGCCTTGATGTAAACCGCTGACTTCAGGTGATTACAATATTCAAGTTTTCTGTGAACCTAAAACTGCTCTAAAAAAATTAAGACTTAAAATCATAAAAAAGGATCCAAGTAGAAATTCTAAAATAAAAAAATGCTATTTCAGAATTTAAAAATCCACTAGATGAGCTTGGGGCACTTTGTGGCTCTGACCCTTGATTTCAGCTCAGGTCACAATCTCACAGTTCGTGGGTTCAAGCCCCACATTGGGCTCTGTGTTGGCAGCATGGAGTCTGCTTGGGATTCTCTCTTTCCCTCTCTCTCTCAAATAAATAAACTTTAAAAAAATCTATTGGATGAGCTTTACAGCAGTTTGGAATTAACAGAAGACTTGCAGAATTTCAAGACAGATCAACTGAAAGTGTCCAGCCCGAAACACAGAGAGAGAAAAAGACTGGAAAAGAAAAGACAAAAGTTTCTAGCACCTGTGGAATAGGAGACTTAATGTACTTACAGTTGGAGTCCGAAAAGGGATACTGAGATATCGAGACACAAAAAACTATGGAGAAATCATGACTGACGATTTCCCAAATTTAGTAAAAGACATGAATTTACAGCTCCAAGAAGTTCAGAGAGCACCGAACAAGATAAACTGAAGAGAGCAACGCTGGGCTGCCCCCATACTGCACAGGCCTCCCCTTCCTTAAATGCTGGAGCGAGACGGTCAGCAGGGACTCCTACATCTGGTGACGGGTCCCTGCAGCAACACAGGCAGAAGCAAGACACTCTTGCAGGCACGAAAACTAAGGAAATTTCGAACATGCAGACCCAAACTCCAGAAAATGCTGAAGGAATTTTCCAGACTGAAGGGACACGATAACAAGCAGGCTTTTTTTTTTTTTTAAGTTAATTTACTTTTGCGAGAGAGAGAGAGAGAGAGAGAGAGAGAGAGCGCGCAGGGGAGGGGCAGAGAGAGAGGGAGACAGAATCCGAAGCAGGCTCCAGACTCTAAGCTGTCAGCACAGAGTCCGACGCGGGGCTCAAAGTCGGGATGGTGAGATCATGACCTGAGCCGCAGTCGGACGCTTCACCGACAGACACGCAGGCGCCCCCAAGCCAGCTCTTTAGTGAGTAATGAAAAGCAGCGGAAAGAGCAAATATGTGGGCAAACATAAAATAACATTTTCTTCTTAATTTTTAAAAATACATCGTATTAAAGCAAAAAGTGGTCTCACGCTGCGGGGCTTACAGCTAGTGCAGAGGTAATACACAGGACAACCACAGCACGAAGCGCGGAGAAGGTAATTGGCTGCCATACGAGAGCGCGACCCCGACATCTGGGCAAGCGGGCGGCACCCACTCCAGTGCAGCACCCTGCCCAGGGTGTTCCCTGGACCCACCACCGCAGATAACGCCACAAGGCTCGCCGGGGGCTCAAACGGAACTCTACGGTCCCGCTCTGACGAAGGTTTAGCACAGGCGACACCAACCAGGACCAGGGGAAACAGATTTAAAGGTGGGAGGCGGGGAGGAGGAGGGGGAGGCTGGGGGGTGCCGAAGGGGACAAGTGACCACAAGAGGCGGTGACGGGAACTTCTATACCTCGACAGGTATGCGCTACAGAGCTTCCCACATTTACCGAAACCCTGACAGGGTGCCTTCTGCGCCTTTCTCCAGATGAAGTTCTCCCGTGAGCAGGTGGACGCAGGGCCCTGCGTGCACAGCGGTGAACTGGTGGCACCACCAAGGCCCTGGAGAGCCGCGGCCGACACCCGCAGGGGCCGGGACAGCCCCCCCCCCCCGCGCCAACACCACACAATCTTCCGCTTTTCCCCCTGACTTTTAATAATAAAGTAAAGCCGTTTTAAGATATAATTTTGGCTTCACATAATAAAAATAGCCCCTTATGTCCTCTTTGGCAAATTACTTACACTTAACCTGTTTGCGTCTGTTTTGTCACCGCTGAAACGGGGACGGTGGCGGAGCAGTCACGAGGGCTAAGTGAATAGGTTCGGGGCGCTTGGAGCAGTGCCTGCACACGGCAAGTGGCATTCCCTCCCACCACCTGCTCCGTCCGCCGTCTCTGTATTGAGAATTCAGCAAGAAGGTCATTTGACTGGTAAACCAGCCTCCTCGCCACCAACACGAACGCGTACCAGGTCACGGGCCTCACGCCTTCGTGAGCTCGAACAACCGCCCCCGCGGGTGCCCTCCGGCGAGCAAAGGTGCCCTGCAGGGACGAGCCCGCCGGGGGGTGGGGGGTGGGGGGGCTGCGGGGCCAAGAGACCCCAGACCACACCCCGGATCTCACACCGCACGGCAGGGCGCGCGACTCCAGCCCGGTGCCTACGAGGGGGCTCGTGGACTCTGTTAGCGCGGCACAGCCGGGCTATCAACAGTGCCCCCAAGACTCCACATCCTGTTGAAATGCCCAAAAGACATGGGAGAAGGGATCCCCTTCCCCGTAAATTAATTCTCCTCCCTTTACAAAGTTGTTTTTTTCTCGTCTAGACTAAGTTTCCAGAAGTTCCTACATATACATGCTTTAATTAGATTCACTGTGAATCAGTATGAAACCTGAGGATACATTTCTTTCCAGTAATTCTACTGAAGCTTTATATAAAAGTCCCGAATAATTAAGACAACGACTCTATAACGCTCCCTCCTAATGAATCTGATGTCAATGTTTAAAGTATAGAAAATGCAAACGAAACTTTAATTGGCAAGACGAATGGTTATTAGTTTATCGCCATTCTACACCGAACAAAAACAGCGGGGCTCTCCGCGATTTACACTTTTGTAAACAGCAGCCTTGCAAAGCTCCCACCACCACTCTGACACGAGACGCACAGGAGGCAGGTCTACACAGCACCAACAAGCGCTCAGCACACTGGTCCATACACCTGGCTCTGTCCTGGGGTAGTATCACCCAAACTACCATGTGCAGAGAGGTGCTCCCACTGGAAGCATTCGCGTGCCAGCTTTTGAAGAATAAAGTAGAACGCTGACGCTAAAATCCACTAGAAACCTACAGCTACGTGATGTATGAGAGAAACAACCAATGAACAAAAGCAACCAAGGAAGAGTACGATTTGGTAACAGGTGTCACTGACAGGACCACAGAAAAGCACTAAGGAAAAAACGTTTTCACTAGGGTGGCTTTTTTTTTTTTTTTAAATGTTTATTTTTGAGAGAGAGAGATCAAGAAGCACAAGTGGGAGAGGAGCGGCGGGGGGGGGGGGGGGGGGGGGTTCAAAGCAAGCTCCATCCAGGCTATGAGCTGTCAGCACAGAGCATGAAGCGGGGCTCAAACCCACGAACCGCGAGATCATGACCTGAGCTGAAGTCAGACGCTTGACTGACTGCGCCAGGCACCTCATCTTTTTTGGTTTAGTGTTTATTTTTGAAAGGGGAGAGCACAGAGAGAGGGAGACAGAGAATCCAAAGCAGGCTTTGCGCTGTCGGTGCAGAACCTGATGTGGCTCGAACCCACGAACCACAAGATCATGATCTGAGCTGAAGTCAGACGCTTAACCGACTGAGCCACCCAGCGGCCCCTAGGGTGAGCTTTCATCAACATCCAACACCTCCCTCCCACTCAGATTTCACAGATGCTCAGGACACAGCCCCTGTGGGGTGGCAGGGACCATAAGGTTCTGGACTGAAAGAGACGGTCTCTGCCCTCCAATAAGTCAAAGTCTGGTGATGGAAGTTTAAAGAAACACACTTTAATATAGTAAAAGATATAGGACAGAAGGAAGCCATAGAAGGCTTGTAAGTGTAAGCCAAGAACTGGGGGCTGGGGAGTCCCAGGTACCAGGTGTCCTGTCTGAGAGGTCAGAACCTACGAAGGTTCAGGGGAAAGAGGGACTGCAGTAAACATAAGGAACCTCGAGTGTAGACAGAG
The DNA here is from genome assembly GCF_016509475.1 of Prionailurus bengalensis. NCBI lineage: Eukaryota > Metazoa > Chordata > Mammalia > Carnivora > Felidae > Prionailurus > Prionailurus bengalensis. Next base: position 60,190,588 of record NC_057352.1, read on the forward strand.
GTGAGTACAGACAGGCAGTAGGCAGATCACAAACGCTGACGCACACCATGCTAAGACCTGCACGCCAGAGAAGAACAATCCTATCGGCATCTCACCATGGCACCTGTTGTTAGAGGCTACGAGTGGGGTCAGGGGGACAGGTTGTCACAGTAGACGAGACCCAGTCAGTGGGATGGTTGTCACAGCAGAGTAGACCCTGGTCATGAAGACGGGCCGTCACAATAGACTAGACCCAGGTCACGGAGATGGGTTGCCATAGATTAGACCCCGGCCAAGGTGAGAAGTTAGACATGTCACTGTGATTTCTAGGAAAAGTGAAGGTACCAAAGTTTCAGGATAATTAAAAAACAAAGCTACGAGTTATTTCTTGCAGACTTTAAACAGTGACATCAGCTTAATTCTAAAGGGAGATAATCACTCACTTGCGTGCCAGCATGCCATCTTGACTCGGGGAGTGGAGTGGAGCTCCACGAGGCTAGGGGTTGTGCTTGATCCCTGAAGACTATTTTAATCTATGCCCGGGCTCCCTGGCAAATGGCCCCAAATCTAAGTGCGCCTGCACAGAAGTGTGCCATAGATGGGACCATCGTGTCAAGTGTGGCGGGAAGAAAGAGAGGGAGAGGGACAGACAGGCAGGGCAAACACTGACTTGGACTGCAGTGTCAACAGAGCAGAAACCCACGAGGATGCTGAGGACTTGGTCACTGACTGGAGGGAGACCAGAGAAGGCCAACGACAGGAGAGGCATGGACTTCTGGCTGGGGGTCTCGGGGCCGGGGTGAGGCGGTCAAGGACAGTTAGAGGGAGCTTACCTTTGGGCATACTGTGCTACCTGGGACCTCCAGCTGGAGTTCAGATCTAGCTGGGCATGCAGATTTTGAATTCATCAGTGAGAATACCATCATCAAAAGGGCAGGAAAGCCGAGAGACTGAAAACACTGAGAGAAGCAGGAAGAAGGGAGTGCACTGCGGGAATGAATGGAGGCGGAGATTCTCAGCAGGATGCTCAGCCAGCCCAGGAGCCTTTAAGCCAGCATCCAAGGGAAGCACCTCCACAACCACATTTGCCTTAAAAAAAAAAAAAAAAAAGAAGCACCCTCCCCTGGAAGATAAGAAAGATAAGGACTGGAAAGCATGCAGCGAATCCTTCAAATAAGAGGCCATCCAGATAAAGACATCAATGAAACTGAATACACAGAGTTTAGAAGTCACCCCACATATACATGGGGAGGGCAGCATGATGGCATCATTCAACAAATGGCACTGGGGCAACTGGGTTTTCATCTGGAAAATATAAAACTAGCTCCGTACCTTACCCCAAATCAATTCCAGATGGCTCTGTTAAACGTAAGAGGAGAAACCGCGCGAGTTCTATACCAGAAGGCACCCCAGGGAAGGTACACGGCATCACAGGCGCACGGCCGTAATCCGCCGCGGGCGTGATGATGTGTACAATGCAGAAAGTATAAAGCATTTCCACTGATGACACAAAGCCCAGTCGCCACACAAGATTGATAAAAAGAGCGCTAAAAAGAAACCGCGTGGCAAAGTCAACAGGCAAGAAAAAAACCCCGGGAAAACAAATACTTGCCACTTCTACTAAAGACAAAAGGACAACTTCCTTGAAACTTAAAGAGCTCCTAACAATAAAGATCAACAACTCGGCAGAAAAGGGCAAAGGATATGGAAAGCTTGCCAAAAATAAAATGCTCACTTTTTTAAAAGTTTATTTATTTTAAGAGAGACAAAGAGTGAGCGGAGGAGGAGTGGGGGCAGGGGTGGGGGAGAGACAGGCTCTGAGCTGTCCCTGCAGAGCCTGAAGCCTGCTTCAGAGTCTGTCTCCCTCTCTCTCTGCCCCTCCCCTGCTCACGCTCTGCCCAGCTCTGTCTCTCTCAAAAATAAACATTAAAAAAAAGATGTTTTTTAATGTTCAACCTCACCCACGAGGGGGCTCACCCACGAGAACAAACGCACCCCACCCTCAGAGATGCTGCCCCCAGCCACGACCCCCGCCCCCTCTGCCGCTGGGAGGTGTGCAAACAGACGCTCACACATGCCACCCCGGGTTCCAGAAGACGGACTGGGGCAGTTGCCTGCACTCACACAGAGGCACACACCCCGTGGCCTACCAGCAGTCCCATTTCCAGGTTTCTAGTCCCCGGGTACACACGCATCCAAACACGAAAGGCCGCACGCGTGTCATGCGTAATATGTAAATGACTGGATTGTTTACAATAGTGGCATGGGAACCAAATGCCCTCCCTGGGGACCCACGAAACCAGAACGAAGACGCTCCATGGCCTGATGTGGACTGCATGTCCAGAACAGCTGCCAGGGGGAAGAAAGCAAGGCACAGACCTGTGTGCGGGGCAAGGCACCAGTCACCTACTTGTAAATACACGGCAAGTTCCTCTGGAAGTTTCTACAAGGAACAAAGAGAGAGACAGAACTGGATACTAGGAAAAAGGTAAGAAATCTCGTTTTTTTTACGTGCGAAACAACAAGTATCAATACGTGGGTAAAGGAGAGAACGCGGCCCACACCTCGCAATGTCCTGCGTGTCCTTCTCCCATGTGTGGAGGAGGAGGGAGATGTTTCACTTTTGTCTTTTCAGTTTGCACCTCTGGTTCTGTGTTCTATTTCAATTTTTTTAACAGTTTATGGAGTTCCCTTTAATAAACATAGATTTCGCCAAAAAGGATGGAGGCAAAAGCCAGGTTCCAAGAGGCCGAGGTGGCAGCGGAAGGTGAGCTGGCTCCAGTCTGTATCGTCTGGGGGGCCGGGCGAGGGGCAGCACCTGTGGGAAGATCCTGTCTGTAGATGTGTGCATAGAAGGTTTTAGAAAAATGTGCATGTGCTTACAAGCGTGTTAAAACGTCAGAAGGATACACAGCAAGTTGTTAAAAACGGACACTCCCGACAAGTAGGAACGAGGTTGGCTGGGGGAGGACTTGCTAACGAAGGGACAGACAGTGGACAACGTGGAAGGAAGGGGTTCTGCTGTTTCCGAGACAGGTAAGAGGCCCATGACAACACTGATGTGCCGAGTGGAGAAACAGAGGAGGTCAAAGACCGAGGCGGGGGACTTGGGGGGAAGTGGGAAGGGCAGGAAAGGACAAAGTTCAGACACCTGAGCTAACGCCCTCCCGGAGGAAACAGAAAGATGTGACCACAACAGAGACTGAGGGACGAGCCCGTGAGAGGGCCTGTCACGGAGAGAGGCGCTCTGCCTCAGGACATCAAGGAAAAGTAACGAACGGTAAGGACGCACACAAGACATTTTGGGGGCTCGTGATTTTTCTATGCACCCGAGAAACACCCACCTGAAATCCCAAACACGCTTACAGGCGAGATGCTTAGTCCAAAGGGTCTCTGACATCCGGGTGCCCAACCCCACCCCCAGTTTAGAGTCAGGGCCACAGGCCTGCGCTTCTCCTGGGGGCCGCACTGGCAGGCCGAGGCCCACCCCGTACGGCCTGATCACAGATCGGAGTGGCTGCCAGAGCATCAATCATAGGAAAGATATTCGGTCCGCCTTTGTCTTCACTCTAGACCACCTCAGGCCTTGTAACTCAGAACAAAACAAACTGCTTAAGAATTAGCCTATTTTATACCATCCATTCAAGAGAGTGACTGAATCAACTCCAGCCCTAATAAAAAAAAGAACTAACCTATTTTACTAAGCTCTTGATGACGCTTTTTCCTGTGACAGGAAGTAGCTCTGCGACACAACGGGTCTCTCCACACACAAGGCCTCGTGGGGACTGGGGGGGAGTCGCCCTTGCTGTCTGCACTGCCTGCAGCAGGTTGGCTTCGGGAATCAGAAACCCCCGACCTGTAAACTTGTCAGGCGGCTCGTAAACTAATGAGAGAACTGGTGTCCCGAAAGGTGGTTTCTCAAAAAAAGGGAAACGTCCCAAGGATCTTTTTTCTGAAATGTAATCCATCCAAGGCAGAAAAACAATACTCAAATAAACTATTTTCCCGAGACATCACAGAAATTTTGAGTCACAGTCTCTGGGAGGTCGGCAGCCACCAATTTAACAAACAAACAAAAACGTACCTTCTACTCGCTTGCCTTTAAAAATGTAAGACTCGGGGCGCCTGGGTGGCGCAGTCGGTTAGGCGTCCGACTTCAGCCAGGTCACGATCTCGCGGTCCGTGAGTTCGAGCCCCGCGTCGGGCTCTGGGCTGATGGCTCAGAGCCTGGAGCCTGTTTCCGATTCTGTGTCTCCCTCTCTCTCTGCCCCTCCCCCGTTCATGCTCTGTCTCTCTCTGTCCCCAAAATAAATAAACGTTGAAAAAAAAAATTAAAAAAAAAAAAAAAATGTAAGACTCATGCAACCTGGTTGGTAGGAAAAAAATAGATTAATCCAAAGCGTCCTCAGTCCAAAAGGAGGGGGGATGAAATACGCAGGACTGAAGAGAAAATCAGAAATGGGTAAACTGAGGCCCAAGTAACTAGTGAACTTCCAAAACCGCAGAAATAAGGCAGATGTTGACGAGGGCCTGTAACCGTGCTGCAGCGCACGTAAGTACCTCCACGTTACTCATTACAAACGCAAATCAAACTCCACACCAACTACAGCGGCAGCACTAAGGTTTGTGGAGCTGGACGCAGGGAACATGAACTTGTGCACATGACAGCTGACAGTCAACAGCCCCAACGTGGGGCGGGGGGGGGGGGTCGAAGGACAGTAACCAAAGGCCCCGCGGTTCGGGTCACCCTACCGCACGCCGGCGGGACCACGGCAGCTCCAAGCAGATGCGGTCGGATGCGCGTTTTCAATGAGGAACTACACCACCGCCACAAAGTAAAACTGCCTCCCGGGATGTCTCAATGACCGTCGCGTGCGCTCACTGGAAAAGGAAGGCAGTCCTCGGGCCTCTGAGAGCTGGCCAAACACGACGTAACAGACGAAGCGGTGCAGGCGGCCAGACTGAGCTCAGATGCGGGGCTCAGACCCCCATCAGCGCCCGGAGCCAAGTGCAGAACTGGAGCCACCACTGTGCCTTCAGGTCACGGCTCCTCCTTAACATCAGGGATAAGAGCAGCTGCTCTGGACAGACTCACTCCCTTCCCGTGGAATGCCGGATCCTCTACAGCGGGCAGAGCGTCAGGTTAGAGAGACCAGAGGCGGCCACTCACACCTCACAAGGTAACCAGGGCACCAACTACCAATGCTCCACCTCCGAACTACAACGATTTTCAGCAGCTTAGGGAAGCGATGAAACACAGCCAGCTGGCACCTGCCTGAGGCGAGACGTTATGAGCAGTATTTGCGTGCAGCTGGTGTCCACCGCGCCTTCCGTAGCGCTCTTGGGTGCAAACCCCAGGACACACGCCCAAAGGAAGACCACCACCGCACTCCCGCACCGAGCACGCCGACAAGGCTCGGCACCCGCTGGAAATCTCAACGTCACGCAAGTCGTCCGGCTGTGATCTTCGCCAGGAGGATTCCGAAACACCAGGGCGGGGAGGCAGCTTTCCCCCGCCCGGTCCGGCTAGAGGGGAGGCTTCCGCTGGCTCTGGACCACCACACTGGCCCGACAGCACCGGGCCCGGGGCTCGGGGCAGCGTGTTCTCAGCGACCTTCAACAGCAGCTCCCAAGAGGGGTGCCACGCAAGGTGCCTAAGCACCCACCGGGCGGGCTCGGATGGAGACAGTGAGGTCCCTCGGGACAGCCACACGTGGACAGTGCTTCAGAGATGACTTGTGAAGCATTAGGTGCAAGGGATTAAAACAAGAGCCTATTAGCCCCGAGGAAACAAAATCTAAGAATGAGCACGTGCAACCATCCAAGTGCCCATCAACCGATGAGCAGATAAACAAAATGGGTCTATCCACACAACGGATAGCATTCAACCCTGAAAAAGCAGTGAGGCACGGACACATGCTGCAACAGGAATAAACTCTGAGCAGTGGCGCTAAGTGAAGGAGGCCCACCACAGAAGGCCACACATTGGAGGACTGTGTTCGTACGACACGGCCGGGACAAGCACAGGCCGCCCAAGCAGAGGAGCAGGTAGGGCTTGGGGGGGGGGGGGGGGGGCGGTGGTGGGCAGGGACTGCCGACAAAGGTGCGGGGCTCCTTCGGGAGGTGACGAAACCGTTCTGGAAGCAGAGAGCGGCAATGGGTGCACGACTGCGTAAGCGTATTAGAAACTATTTTTAAGCGTACACTTCGAAGCAGTGAAATCGTATGATTTTTAAATTAAATCTCAAAAAGCTGTTACTTGAAAAAAATAAGCATATACCATAACACATCATCATCTTATGTAAAGGAAAGACTGCGAAGGGTAAAATTAAACTTTTCCCACAACCATGGCTTCACACTTAAACAGGAAGGGAGTGTGAGTCCCGCCGACCCCCAGCACCAGCTCAGGAGGAACCGCAGACCAGCACACCCATGGCACCTGTCGGCCACCGGGCACGCAAAGCTACCGCAGTCTGCCGCCGGCTTTGCCCTTCCTTCCCGAATGTGAAAATGTCGATTTTACCTCACTCACACTCTTAAGCGCCTTCTGCTTGTCCTCCGAGCAATGAGGACTGTTAAACAACATGGTGACTGTATCAGAAGACATACTTATAAGAACTGCTACTTTACAGAAGGTAAAGAAAAAACCAAACCCACGTCTTTCTTTCGAAAGGGTTCAGAGCAAAATACAACCACTCACAAAAGAAAGCCAGGTGGAGCCTTACCAGGGCTGCTTTCCCGGGACGACAGAAAATGTTAGATTCAGACCCCAAGAAGGCAAAACGCTCAAATGTTCCATTTCACCACAGAGGCCGACTCCAAGCAGCAAAGGGTGCATCGGGCCTTAACTTTAACAGAAAGTTAGATGAATGTGCTTGAAATTAGTTTAGCAGTGACACAGGGGAGGTGGGGAAAACGAGGCACCGTGGTTGTTCAGAAATGTGAAAGCAACAGCCCTAAGGTTACTCACCATAACCTCATTATTGATCAATTTCCCATGGATCAAAGCTCCAAGCAACTACTTAAAAATTAATTTAGAAAACATGAACTCAAACTCAAACTTGGGGCGCCTGGGTGGCTCAGTGGGTTAAGGGTCTGACTCTTGATTTTGGCTCAGGCCACGATCTCATGGTTCATGAGTTCAAGCCGTGCACTGAGCCCTGCGCTGACAGTGCAGAGCCTGCTTGGATTCTCTCTCTCTCAAAATAAATAAACATTAAAAACAAAACAAAACAAAACACAAGACAGGAGTATTTCACTCCCTAACAGCGTGCCTGGCTTAAGTCTGCACTCCCTGCACATGCTGTGGGCACGTCAAGTGTGACCTCACGTAGCCCCCCGACAAGCCCAGGAGGCAGGTAAGCTACCTCTACTCCAGCAGGGAAACACCAGGAGGAGGGAGGGTTCTGGCCAAGGTCACACAGCTGGCCAGCTGGCCGTGTGTGGGCAGGGGTGGGGGCGGACTAGCCCTTCATGTCATCAGAGGAGTTTCTCACCAGACAGAAAGGCTCTCTTCGAGAGCGTATTTTCATTCCAGGGCTAGCGCCTGCCCCACCAAAATCATCATCGCCATCTTCCGCTTCTGACAAGTGATGAGTCTGCACACACAAAAGAATCCCCTTCAAGAGCTGATTATGCCTGGACAAACAGCCCCAGACGCTGGTGCACCGCACCCAAAGAGAAGGCAACAGCATGTGGAACTGACCACAAGGGACTGAAATCCCACAAACAGGTGACATGCCACTGGCACCCCAAGAGCCTACCGAGCCCCCTACGGACGACCACAGCGCTTTCCCTTTGTTGTAGCTGAAACACCGTTTTCCTGCCCAGTGCACATCATGCGATTCAGAGTCACTTGAACACACATTTAGGAAAAAAACCACAGTCTCAGATCAACGCCACCAAAAACAGATAAGACTTAGATTAAAGCCAACAGAGGCACCACAACCACATCTTAGAGAAAAACACGGAAGAAAAATAAGCCACAATCCGGGGTTGAGAGACAGCTGAACACCACCAGCAGCAGAGCAGAGAGCACAGGAGTGTTAGGTGAAGACAGCTCAGACCCCGTGCAGAAGGCACCGGGCAGCACTCGAGCCGACAGCAACCTCTCCAGGGAGAGTCCCAGGGTGATATCCACACACGCCACCCTGGGTCACAGAGAAACCCTTCCTCTCTCTGCACCGCTTTGGCACTGGGTCCCAGGGGGCTGGGAAAAAGGAGCTGGAGCCCCGAACGCTTGGTGTTTACATAGTTTTGAAACATGTAGAGGAAAGTTCACGTTTCTGAGGGAATGACCACGATGCCCTTCCTGCTTAGCTTGGAGACGGAGACGTTAACCTCACATTCCTTAGGAGACCAACACCCTGGGGACTCGGGCAGATCTGCCCCGACAAAGGCAGGAGGACCTCCAGGAAACAGCCGTCTCGCAGGCGTCCAAGGCCCCGCGGGACAGCCACCACCCCACCGGGGAAAGGACACCTAGGCCACGGGGACTCCCCGCAGCGCACCCATCTCCCCCTCGACCGCGGCTTCCTTTCCTGCTAATAAACACCAGATTTTGGAGAAACCAAGGCGACACAAGGTATAACTCCTGTCGCCCAAGGGGACGATGAAGGGGACAAAAGCGTTCTCGCGTGTCCAGCCGCAGACGCGAGAGAAAGGCACAAAGGGGCCGCGAACTCTGACCGCACACGCCGGCCCGCAGCCCAGGGGGCTCCCCGGCGACCTCCGCGCGCCAGGCGGGTGCGACCGCCCACGAGGGGCCCTGGGGGAGGGGGGTAGTGGGGTGGGGAGAGGCTGAGGGCGCGCACCTTGTGGCAGGCCGGGCAGGTGGGCAGCGCGCTCTTGCCGCCGTGGCCCCCGCCGCCGCCGCCACCGCCGCCGCCGCCGCTGCTCAGGCTGCTCTGGATCTGCGTGAGCTCCTGGCGCAGCACCTGCTTCTGGTGGAAGCTGAAGGCCGGGTGGTTGGAGGCCATGGTGAAGAGCAGCAGGAACTCATCGCCCGTGCGGCCCTCGTTGAGCTGCAGCCCGTAGTTGTGGATGATGGAGTCGATGTGCGTGAGCGTGCGGTACAGCACGCCCGCCGCCTCGCGCTGCTCCGAGCCCAGCAGCGCCAGCGACACCAGGAGCTTGCTGCGCACCACCTCGTCCGTCAGGTTGGTGAGGCTGCCCAGGTCGGCCGGGTTGTTGGCCTTGATCTCCGAGTCGCGCAGCGAGTGGTAGTCCTTGCGGGCCAGGTCCTCGAGGCACGAGCCGAGGAAGCGCAGCTCGAGCGGGATGCACAGGTCCAGCAGGCCGCACAGGAACTCCACGCGCTGCGGCGACGGCAGCTCCGAGAACCAGCGGTACACGCCGTCCCTCTGCAGCGGGCAGCGCTTCTCCACCATGCTGCCGCCCGCGCCGCGCCGCGCCCCGGGGCCGGGGGCCGCCGGCCGGGGCCGGGGGCGCGGGCGGGCGCGGGCGGGGGGCGCGGGGGCCCGGGGCGCGCCGGGGCCGGGGGCGCGCGGACCGGGGCCGGGCGAGGGCGGGCGGGCGCCGCGGGCCGCGCCGGGGCCGGGGGCGCGCGGCGCGGGCGGGACCCCCGCCAGGGGCCGGCGGGAGGGCGCGCGCGAGGCGCCGGGGGGGCCCGGGGCGGCCGGGGCGGCCGGGGGCGGCGAGCGGCCGCGGGCCCCCCGCTCACGGGCGGGCTCCTGGCCCGCGCCCGTCCCCAGCGGCGGCCGGTGCGCGGCGGCGGCGGCGGCCGCTCCTCGTCGTCGTCGTCGTCGTCGCCCGGGAGGCGGCCGCCCCCATCTCCCCCCGCGCCGCAGGGTCTGTCACTGCGGGCCGCCCCCCGCCGGAGCCGCCCGGGCCATGCCTCCTCCTTCTCCTCCTCCTCCTCCTCCGCCTCCTCCTTCTCCGCCGCCGCCGCCGCCGCCGCCGCCGCGCCTGGGCCGGCCGGCCGTTGCCGGGTCGGAGGCCGCGGGCGGCGGGCGGGAGGGCGGGCGCGTCGGGAGCGGCGGGCGGGCGCGGGGCGCGCAGGGACTCGCGGGCGCAGCGGCAGCGGCGGCGGAGGGATCTGCGCCGGCACTCGCTCGGCCTCGCGCTTCGGCCTCCCCGGTCCGCGGACGGATCCGGGCCGAGCGCGGCCGCGTTCGCTGCTGACGGGCGCCGGGACGAGGCGCAAGTGGGCGGGGTGGCCGCCTCTCGCGACAGCCGCGCCGGCCAGGCCCGCCCCTCCCGCTGATTGGCTCGGGCTGCCCCTTCTCGGCCCGTGATTGTTCCGGGTCCCCAATCCGATTAGCCCCCGCCCCGTCCACGCCTCCCCGGGGCTGTCGATCACGCTGGAGCCGCCCCGTCCCGCCCCGCGGCGACCGGAGGGGCGGCGCGGCGGAAAACCCGGGGCGGATTCCTGGTCGCTTTTGTTCCCGCAGATCAGCGCGCAGTATTGTTTGAGGTGAAAGCCGGGCGTCCGACCTTCCCGCTTGACTCCCGGGCGTCGCCGTAGGGAGGAAGAGAGTATCTCCGAAAAGCTGCTGGAGCGGGGGCTCCGGAGACCCGAGCCGTGACGCGGTTTTCCCTCAGCGAGGCTGTGTGACCTTGGCCGAGTCGCTTGGCCTCTCTGAGCCCCGGGCGCCTCCTTGGAAACCGAGGGTAACCCTCACCGCCCCGGGGAGCGGGAGGGGGCTCGCGAGAAGGTCGCGAGCTCGCAGACGGCCTGCGCCCGCCCTTGCGAGCCGGCCGGCCCGCCTTGGGGTGACAAGGGAGCAGCTCTCTCCGCAGACCTCGCCAGATGCGGCCATTGTTAAGTCAGCCGGCTGCCAGCGCGCCAGGACCCCGGGGCACGAGCAACGCCCCCTCCCCTCCTGGCCTGTGCGCGGCCCCGACCGCAGGTGGAGGGGAGGCGGGGGCACCCGAGCCCCGTGAGTCCTACAGCGGCAGGCCCGGCCCCGCAGCAGTGGTCCATTCTCCCTGCCCTTCCCCCCTGGGTGCCGTCTTTTGACTTCTGGCGACCTACGACTCATCTGTGCGTGCCAGGCTCTGAGGCCCTGCCCTGCCCGCCCCGTGGAGCCTACACCCTGGTTCTGGGCAGCACACAAAAGCAAGGCACTTGAATAAACGTATGCATTTCTGCAGGACGTGGTCCAAGGTGCTGGAAACTTCCTAGCAAGACATTCGCCAGCCTTGGGACCTCAAGGCTGAACAGACTTTGCAGAGCCACTCTAGGGAGAGAAGGAAAATGTGCTTCCCACTCCCTGACCCCTCTCCACGCCTTGGGCAAAATTTCCCAGAGCCACCACGGTGTTCTTGGTCAGTGAAGGGAGGAGCAGGCAGTTGAAAATCCACATAGGCAGGAGGGGTGAGGCTGGTCCCCGTTGGGTCTCCCTGCCTCACTTCCCGGGTACAGTCTACTGTCTACAAGTAACCACATCCATCCTTGTTCACTCTGACCTCACCTTTTCAAGTCATTCCAGGGAAGTAACCACATTCCAAAAGCTACCATAGGAGAAAGTAAAATAATATGGAAATCAGGGCAAGTCAACACGTTTGCCTCCTATTGGTTAATTAGGTTCCTTGGAGCAGAAAGATCTTGGGACCTTATGGCGCTGAGGTTCCTCCAGGGCAGCCCCACCAGGGTGTGAAACCTCCAAGCTGTGGTGTCAAGCTGACCTTCGTTCCAGTCCCAGCTCTGGCCAGCTCTGTGACCTTGGCCCTTCACCCAACCATTCCAAGCCTCAGTTTCCTCATCTATAAAAGGAAACCCGGAATCCTACTCCCGGCAGCTAGCAGAGATGCTAACCGGCCCTGGACAGCTGGGGAAATTGAACCACAAGTAACGATCGAGGTCCCCCAGCTCCTGACTGCCTTCTTGTCCCTTTTTTTGCTCTGCCGTTTGCTATTTAACGTGTGCACTGGACAGCTTATGGATTAGGGTGTCCTCGTCATAGAAAAGAACAAGCAGAGACTCCCGGTGGAGAAGGCCATGTGAAGACAGAAGCAGAGATTTGGAGCCAGGGGTCGCCTGGAGTCACCAGGAGCTAGAAGAGGCAGGAAAGATCTTCCCCTGCAGTCTCTGGAGGGAGTGTAGCCATGGGACACCTTGACTTCGGACTTCTGACTGCGGGAGAACACTTCCATCGTGTTAAGCCCGCAGTTGTTTGCTGTGGCCACTCCAGGACAGTCTTACAAGTCTCATTTCCCCTCATCCGTACTCCAGCTCAGTTTAATCCAGCTCAGTGGATAATAAACCACTACCCTGCGGGAGCACACCCCACAAAGGGTTTGGGGGCCTCCAAGAAGAATGACACCCAGCTCCTCGACTTTAAGGAACAGACGCCTGGACTCCTGTTCTGGAAGCCGATGGCCGCCCATCTGTGGGAGCTTTCTCTCAGCACACGGTTCCCTTCCCCAGGAAACAGCCAGGAGCCTCCTGGAGGCTACAGTGGACGGTGACCTGCCAGTCCCTCTGAATGCTAGAAATGCTGTCTCTCGGGGCTGGCCGTGCGGCTGTGGTTTTCTCAGCCAGCTGCTGCCCAGGGCTCCTTCCCTAAAACAGCCTCCAGCCCCAAGCTGTTTGGAGCTGGTCCCTTTCCCTGACTTCAGGTGGGACTTGAACGTTTCTCCACCTTCTACAGAGTGGAGGGCCTGAGGATCTGTGGGAGGAGGCCGGGGAGGGGAGCTCAGTGTAAGTCAGAGGGTAGGGCGTTCCTCCACGTGATCAAAGGGGCTGTAGGTAAAAGGGAAGCAGGCCGTGTGTTCAGATGAGAAGAGATTCCCGGTACAACGCTGTGTGGGACAGCAAAACTCACTCCCAGGAGTGAACATACCTGCCACGTGCCTAACTCGGGCCAGGGACCGACAGTACAGTGGGCCCTGCCCTCTGCAGCTTGCGGTCTAGGGCCAAACGATATGTCTGTCTATGTTTTCCAAAGGACTGGAGTGGAGTATAAATTAATACTATTGTTGAGAAAGAGAGAGAGAGAGACTTGGGATTCACCCCAAATGCCCCAGAGGAGCGATTTTGCAATGAGGATGGGCTGTGCTTGGGATGACTTCCTGTGTCTGAAGGGATTCGGAGTTGCCGCGGTCCTGGAATGCGGCTGAGGCGAGAGCTCGGCCACCTGGACTCCAAGTCCAGCGCCCGGCCCCCATCGCCCCGCTTCTCCGTTCTCGCGTAGAACCCAAGCCTAGGGGAGGAGCCTGGAGGCCATGTTGTGGTAGGGAAATGAAAACAGAGTGCGGGTCGCGAGTCCCATCAGCAGGAGAAGTCCTTGAACAGTGGGGCAGAAGTACACCCAGGCTCCCTCCTGGATCCGCCACTTTACCTTCCCTTCAGGGTCTGTCGAGGGGTGTGCCTGGTCTCCAGTTGGAGACACGTGCTGATGTGCGTTTTTCCTTTACCCAAGGCCCTGTGTTTCTGACACAGAAAACAAAGGGACCCCAAACCCCTTCCGTGCAGGGCTTACGAAGTAGGTCCCTGATCTCACTGATGGCATCATTGCTCGGTGCCTCAGCCCCTGATAGCCTCTCGTGATGGCCATAGCTCTGTGAGCCTGCTTCTGAACTGCTGTCACTGTTCACGTTTTACAGATGGAAAGGTCATCGTGGGCCCAGGGCCATGCAAGTTTGTACGCGCTGGAACCAGATTCTGACCTGAGTCAGTTGCCTAGGATCTGCCCCTCCCGGAGGAAAGCATAAAGGTAACTTGTTTATTCGTTATTTCTGCAAACCAGAGGCTCCAGCCATTATCTGTTATCTGCCGCATGCCAGTTTTCCTTAGCCGTGGCCTCCCACAAAGTCCACCTGGAGTCGTAAACGGGCAGTTGTCCCAAACGATGCCTGGCGCTGATTCTGCACAGACACACATTTTCCTCCAGGGCAGACTTGCTTTCTTAGGTGTCTGTGGCCTTGGGCTAGGTGCCGTTGCCACAGCCGGAATTACCTGGGCTCTTATTTGAGATGGTGGTTCCTCAGCCTGACCCCGGGTACGGATCCAGACTCCCTGGGGGTGGGGTCTTGGACGCCACATTTCACCAGCTCCCGTGTGACCCTTGTGTGCACCTCGTGGAGACGTTTTGCTGTCAGGCTTCCGGTGTGCTGCTTTGGACCGAACGATAGCAACCACCAAAATAATCAGTTAAGTCCGTATCACAGGCCTACACCTTGACCGGGATCCTCCCTGTTACAGATGGGGAAGCTGAGGCACCATCCGGGGCTCGTGGGTTCTCGACAAGTCCTGAGCCTTATTTGTGTCGTATGTCTGTTCAGTTTTCACATTTGTTCGTTTCCCACACCACAATTAACTCACTGCTGCTTTTGGTTTTGTGCGTTTTCTCTTTCCACCTTGGAAATTTCCAAGCATACCCAAGAGTCAGTCGACTAGTGTAGTGATTCCCTGCGTCCCTACTGCCCAGCTTCCTCAACGGTGACATTTTGCCATTCCTGGTTCATCTGTTTCCCCCACCCTGCTCTAGCATATGTACATAATTCTTCTGGACTATTTTAAAGCAAGTAAGTTTTGGATTTTATATATATAAGTAATCGATAATATACATATATATTGTTTTGCCAGGTCATGAGGTAATGCATGCTCCTTGTACAGAGATTATATCTCACTAGAAAATGATATAGAACTCACAAAGAATCTCACTTCTCAGTCATAACCAACGTCAACATTTGAAAGTACATCTTCCTAGACACTGTTGTATTCATATGCATTTATGCACACCTATTTTTACAGGAGCAGTCTACTCTCCACAAAAATAGGGCTGTTCTCCACATTTTGCGATCTCTTCTTTCCACTTAACAACATATCCCAGATGTCTTCGCCTGTCACGGACTCTCTTCCAAGTCCTGGTTTTCAAGGGCAGCCCAGAATCCCTTTGTTTGGGCGTACCGCAAAATGTTCTACTAATCCCCTGTTGCTGGCCATTCAGATGATTTCTGTTCTGCTGGCTGAGTTTCAGAAGGCAGTTCTGCTTATCCTGGACCTTGCACCAGGCTGAAACCCGACCTGCCTCCTCCAGATCCCCCATGCGTTTCCGAGAAGTACGGGCAGGGCTAAAGCGGAGGAGCTGGATTGCTTCCCACTGCCATCCCAATCAAGGCTTCACCGCCTGGCTTGAAGTCTCAAGATACAGAACACACCCAGACTCAAGTCGGGGTGAAAAACACATTTCAAAGGCAGGTAACGTATTGTTTGGGTGACAAGGTGTAACTCTGAAATATGGGAGGATTCTTTTTAAACAAACACACCAGGGCTCACCCAGCCCAGTCAAGCTTCCTCCTTCAAGGTGCTCACCCCAGAAGGCCAGCTCCTGTTGTGATAAAACTATGATTGCTTGAAAATATACATGCGAACTCCTCTTTTGAAGCTGCCCCCACAGTCTGTGTAAATAGTTTTTGGAGACACTGTAGGCCAGGAAGTCTTTGTGCTTCAAGGTGGATTGACATCTGGAAACAGTCCGTACTGCAGACAGAAGAGTCTACTATGTCTGGTTTGAGCAGAAACAGATTTATGAAGTTACAGCAGGGGCCTCAGAGTGTCTGGCAGGATTGGAGAACAGATGTGGACACCATTTTTGTATCTTCCTCTTTTTTTTTTTAATGAATTGCCTGTTCATGTTTTCTGCACATTTTTCTATCAGGTTTTGGGTCTTTGTTTCTGTCAATTCCTAAGAGTTCTTTATATATTAGAGCTATAAAAGCCCTTTATCTGTGATTTATGTTGAAAATATTCTGTCCCAGTTTGTCAGTTGCCTTTGACTTCATTTATTGTGTTTTTACCTTGAAAAAAAGTGTATTTTTGTGATCATTTTTTGCATCTGGATTTTAAGTGGTGGTTAGAAGACCCCTCCCTACACCCAGGTTATAAACAAATTAATCTGTGTTCTCTTGTACTATGTATATGGTTTCATTTTTTTTTTTCATGTTCAGGTCCCTGAACCATTTGGAGTTTATTCTTATGCACAGTATGAGGTATTTGCTTTTGAAACCCAGTTTTATTAAATGTATCAATTACACCAGGGGTTGCAAATTAAAATGCTTTAAGGCCAGGCAGAAAGTAAATGAGTGAAGGTAGGTGGTATAATAAAATAGGGTGAGGTTTGTAGGTGGTCAGGGATTAGATTTAAAGCACACACACACACACACACACACACACTGGGTGTGTTAGTTTCCTATTGCTGCCGTAGATAAATTATCACAAACTTCGTGGCTTATAACTACAGCATCTATCCTCTCATGGCCCCGGAGATTAGAAGTTTGGAATCCAGGGGCAGGGGGGCAAGGTAGGCTCCTTCTTAAGGCTCTGGTTAAGAATATATCCCAGGCCTCTCTCCCAGCTTTTGGTCGCTGCTGGCAATCCTTGGTGCTCCTCGGCTGTAGCCACATCACTCCAGCCTCTGCCTCCGTCTTCAGGTGGTTGCCTTCCTATCTCTGTGTCCAATTCTGTGTCCACCTCTTCTGACAAAGACCCCAGGCATTGGGTTCGAGGCCCACCCGATCCAGTGTGACCTCATTTGATTACATCTGCAAAGACCCTATTTCCAAATAACGTCACATTCATAGGTGCCAGGTAGACCTGAATTTGGGGGGGGACATCACTCAACCCAGAAGAGTGAGGGAAAAGCAGAGCTGTCTGGAGCCCCCCGCAGCCTGCGTGCTCAGAGCTTGGGCCCCTTATGCTGCTGTTGGGGTCATCTACACCTAGTAATAACGAGTCGCTGTATTTGGAAACTCGTCACACTTCATTCTGAGAATCAGTCTTGAAAAGCATTGACAGATTGTCACTTGAAAATGCCCTGAAAAAAAGGAAAAAGAAATCTGATGGCCAATTCTTCCAAATGTGAATAGATGGCCTGCCCACAGCCAGTAGATAACAAGTTTGTTCAGTATGAATATTAGGGCTTCCCCTTGGAGGCCAGGTCTCTTGTTACGTTTTTTCCTTCAGAGTAAGAGGTGAATTTCTACAGATTCCTCTGTGCTGAAAGAGGGCCCATTTCATACCACAGAAGGAGGAAGGTGGTGTCTCCTCTGCCTAGAGATGGGGGAGGGGGCTCTCTTGCAGCTACTGTCCCTGTCAGACCTCCCAGTGTAGGCAGAATTCCCAGTCTTTGCTTATCTAAACACTAATCTAAGTGAAGAGATTTTGCAGACGTAAAGTCCCAAGTCAGGTGACCTTGACACACAGAGATTATCTGGGTGAGCCTGGCATAATCAGGTGAGCCTTAAAAGTAGAGAGTTTCCTCTGGCTGCTGGCAGAAGGGGTGTCAGCAGTGTTAGAAGCGTCAGGAAGACATATGGTATCATTGCTGCTTATAAAACAGACAGGGCCGCATGGGAAGGAAGAAAAAGGTGGTCCTGACCTATAGCCAGTAGGACACAGAGACCTCAGACCTGTAGCCTCAAGGAGGTAGATTCTGCCACAGGCAAGAACCCAGCCACCAAAACCTTGACTTCTGCCCATTAGACTCTGAGCAGAGATTCCGATGGGTCTGTTCAGATTTCTGGCCCACAGAACTTCCAGATGATACATGGGTATTGTTTTAAGCCTCTAAGTTTGTGGTGACTGGTTATACAGCAGTACAAATTAATCTACCTCTGCTTTTGTTGAAGGTCTGGGGGCAGGGACACTAAGAATGGGGAGGGAAAATGGAGACGTGGATTGGATAATCCCATTCTCCCTCCTGCTGCACCCTCCCACCCACCCATGAGAATTTCAGGCCCTTGCGTGAGACATAGAGACACCAAATGAATGGGGCTTGGGGTGTCCTTGGTGGCTTCAGAGGTTGATGGAAATCAGACATATGTCCCCTCTTCTTGTGCTTAAGCAGTTACTGAAGACGAGGGAGATTGGTGGGTCTAACCACATTTTATCCTGGTGTTTTATAGGTTCGTAGGACCAGGAGGAATCCTGGTATTTAACATAATTAACATAATCAATTCCCCCTTTGGGGTAACATCCCGGAAAATTGCATCCTGCCTGCCCCCCCCCCCAAAAAAAAGCAAGTGGCAAAGTTTTTTCTCTAGGTGCACCTAGCTTTGGGCAAGTCACTTCCCCCTCCCAGGAGCTCCTACTCGTAGACTTGGAGGTAGCGGGCATGAAACATGTGGCTTGTAGCAGGTGCTCAATAAACGTTAGCAGTTGGGTTGTTATGACCGTCAAGTGTAACGCCTGTTGCACTTGACCCCACCCCCATGTCGCTAAGCTGCATGACCCAGGGCAGCTCTTCCAAGTGCCCTTTCCTCATCCTGTCACAAAAGTGAGGACTAGAGAAGGAGCTCGCACAGCTCCGGCCACACAGGCACTTCACCCGGGCACAGGTGCCCGCTGCCAGAGCAGAGCCTTGCCTGGAAAGGTAACCCCAGGAGCCCTGAGCATTGAGAGGCCACGTGGATGGCAAGTGCTAGGTTTCGGGTGGGGGTTAAGGTCCGTGCTGAGCAGGGCAGTTCAGGGGCTTGAAAACCATTTTGTCTCTGGCAGGCTCTGGGACTCCTGTGTCCCAGAAAACCCTCTGGCGGGAGGAGGAGAGGTCAGTGCCTGCAGCAGAGGACTCTGGAGGGCCTCTGATGGAGAGGGGGTGTGAGGAAGGAGCAGGGGGGTCAGAAAGGCCCTACTCAGGCAAGGCTGGCCCAAGGCCGTGGGAGCAGAGGTGTGGGGGGAGGGTCTAATCTTGGAAGAAGGCATCTTTGTCCCTCTAAAGGGAACAGGTGTGGTCCTTTACCTTCCCTTGCAAAGAAGACAAAAGGCAGACACGGGTCTCTGTTAGTGGTTAAACTGTGTCCCCCTAAAACATGTCTTGGAGCCCTAACACCCAGTACCTGTGAATGTGACCTTATTTGGAAGTAGTGTCTTTGCAGATGTAATCAGGTTGAGTGAGGGCATTTGGGTGGGTCCTAACCCAAGGACTGGTGTCCTTCTAAGAAGAGGAGACACCCGGGAGAGGCCATGTGAAGCTAGGGGCAAAGACTGAGGGACGTCTGGAGCCCCCGGGAGCTGGGATAGGCAAGGAGGACCCTCCCGTAGAGCCTTCGGAGGGAGCAGGGCCCTGCAACACCTTGACTTTGAGCTTCTGGCCTCCAGAGCTGTGAGAGAACACATTTCTGCTGTTTGAAGCTCTATCCCCGTGTCCCGGCTCCCCATCTGTGGTGCTCTGTTACAACAGCAAAACAATACGGACCTGGTCTCCAAGGCAGGGGTGGGGACAGCCTCTTGGTAGATGTGCAGCATGGCTGGTAAACTACCAGAAGGCCCTTCCCAGTTGTTCTCCCACTGGCTACAAAGGTTGGAAAACAACACTTTCCCATGCCTGGCTTCCCTTGTATCCAGGAATAACCTTGTGATCCAGTTCTGGCCAGTAAGACTCAAGTCAAAGCCTGACGAGGGGTTTCTGGAAAGTGACTTCTCTCGCAGAGGGGAAATGGGTCAGGCAATCCTCTTTGCCCTCCCCATCAGAGCATTCTGGAACACAGCACAGCCACGGTGGTGGAGGCCTTGTTCCCTTGTGATGACACACATGAGGGAGACTCACCCAGACCTTGTGCCTGGCACCACCCAGGCACAAGCTTCTTGTTTGAAAAATAAACCCACGTTTGTTCAAGTGAGTTGGGCCCTCTGCCACCTGCTGCTGAATGCCTTCTTAGCCGATACGGTGGTTTGCCCGCAGGGGCCTTCCCAGACCCATCTCCCCTCCGGTGGACCAGAGAGGTTGAGGGCAGACACTCCAGAAGTCAGAGTGAGCAGATTCCAATCCTGGCTCTCACCCCCAGCTTGCCCCGTGTCCCCCTTCCTCTGCAAGATGGAGGTAAAAGGTACCCACTTGAAGAGGCGGCTGGAGAATTAGGTGAGAGCCTGCTCAGCAGGTGCTCAAGACGTGGTGGCTGCCAACATCTGTAGGAGCATCTCCATCCTGTGGTCTGCTGAAGACAGGAGCCCCGCAACACATGCGTTGCTGTAAACATCGGAAACGGCCGGGGTGAGCGGTATCCACGTCACCCGGACTCTGAACAAGCTCTTGCTGCCGAATGAGTGCCCTTGAGCTGACTGTGTGCGTGTGTGTTTGCAGCACAGACAACCCCCAGGTTGGCCCAAGCCATTTCCACGACAGAGAACAAAAATGGCAGTATATCATCCCAGCTGCGGTCAATCATCACAGCTGCGGTGGGCTCCGTGCGCAGGACACAGGGTGGCAAGTCACTTTTAAAGGACAGACAGCTAGCAAGTGACAGAGCTCGGCCTTGCGTTTGGGAGCTCACTGTGCCTCCTGCCAAGCCCAGCCAAGCTAAAGGTTTTGGCACCAAAGGAGGGAAGGCCGAAAGAAATGCCAGGGGACAGGGCACTTTCACGCCTCATTTAACCCTTGTGACGTGCCTTTGAGATCAATAGATCGTTATCCTCACCTGGCAAAGGAGGCGACTGAGCCTCGAGGAAGGAGAGCTGAGCGGATGCGGGCGGAGCAGGGCTAGAACCCAGGGTTCCTTACCCCCAGTCCTGCCGCCCTGTCCCCCCTGGAATGGCTGCAAATGGAGGCTGAATAGAGGTGACAACCCTGTGGGTGAGGAAGGTCATCATAGGGCATCTCTTCAACACGGCTCAGGTGACCTTGGAGTCACGGAGCTCACGCTCGTGGAGACCTGCCGGAGGCTGTGTGCTTTGCATTATTTCCTTCGATTCTCCTTTCGCAGATGAAGAGACTGTGGTTCAGAGAGGCCACCTGCCCTCTGCACACCACCTGCAAGGACAGATCCCACGTCCGGTCCACTGTGTGACCCTAGTCGCATTGGCTGTTTCCTGACCGAGCGGAGGCCTTGCCCTCACATGTTAACCACGGCAGCTCTGGTGCGCGGTTGTGTTTGCTCGTATGCGTAATGTGTATTTGACTTCAGCCTTAGATTCTGTCTGAAGAGCGGTTTCTGAAGCTGACCGTTTTTTGAAGCCACTGGTCCATAGGTCACACGTGTGATTCTTTTCATGCATTGGCTCCTTGGCACTGAGACTTCCTCTTTCTTACGCAGGGACAGCTTTCCATGTGGACCTCTGTACGGAACTCTCAGAACCATTCCTGGCTGTGAAATACGGTAAGGCCATGCCAGCGTGTCCCAAGGGAAGTTCAGTCCTGTTGGCACACGTCTGTTGGCACCTTAATTAAACTATAAGCTCCCTGAGAATAGGGACCGACCGGTCTGATACGTTTTTGTCATTTTGAGTTTCCAGCTCTAGATGGATGCCTTGTATACAGAAGGCACTCGCTAAGTGTTTGCTGACGGTCGTGGCGACTTCCCAAATAAGTTTTTGCAATGCTTCTTCTAGCGCTCTGCCTTTTCCTCTGTAGAGATTGTGGTACCGTGCTGATTTCTCCAGTGAGTACCGAATCTTGTCTGTCAGGGATGATTTATTATGTGTAATTATGTTTCCAACCTACTGCTTGCAGAGTGGCATTTTTTCCCAAAATATTGGTAATATTTCCTTATAACGTAGCCTGAATCCCAGGGCAGGGAAGACTTGATCCGAAGAGAATGTGGTGGTCATGTGAGGTTAACTTCTTCATCAGCAGATGAAAAGGAGGTCGAGGGACCATCAGGGGTCATCCAGCCAGTTCACTTATCAACCTGCCTTTGGAGGCTGATTCCTAACATAGAAAATAGTTGGTATGATTCCCAACTTCTTCAGATGTTTTTAATGTTTTTTATTCTTGAGAGAAAGAGACAGAGGGTGAGTGGGGGAGGGGGAGAGAGAGAGGGAGGCACAGAATCCGAAACAGGCTCCAGGCTCCAAGCTGACAGCACAGAGCCCGACGTGGGGCTCGAACCCGCTGACGGTGAGATCGTGACCTGAGCTGAAGTCGGACGCTTAACCGACGGAGCCACCTGGGTGCCCAACAAAGTCTTCAGATTTTTGATCAACTGTTTCTGGCCAAGTTTTTCTGTATTAAATGTATGATAACATTTTACGATAACGTGTTCTGTTCACATCCACTCATGCTTCTGACATTACATGTGATGTTATCCATGTAATCTGCTAACTAGCAGGTCAGAAAGTCCTGAGACATGAAGGATCCAGAATTGGTCCATGCACTGTCTCATGGACACCACTGAGGACCCAGCCTCTTTCTGTCTATACATTGCGCCCTCCTCAGGGTGTTAGCCTTGACCTTAGGCTGGTTCTCCTCAGGCTAACAAGTGGCTGCAGCTGTTCCAGGCATCACATCCACCTTCCAACAGAAGGAGAAAGATTATCTTTCTTTGTGTATCAAGTTTAAGGGGGAAAAAAGTCTTTCACCGAAGCCCCTCTGCTCATTGGCTAGGTTGTGTCATATATCCACTGAAACTAACCACAGACAAGAGGGCTGGAGTCATCGTAATGGCCCTTGATCAATCAAGATATGCCTTCTGGGACTGGAGCCTGCCTCTCCTGAAGCCCATACATGTACAGAGTGTGTAGAAACTGGAACAAAATCAGGGGTCTCTTTGCAGATGAGGATGGTGAGGCTCAGGTCACCTGTGGTACACTCTAACTGAGATCTGTCCGACCCCAATTATGTCTCCAACGGACCACGCTGCCACGTTACGTGAGGTGTGGGTGGGGTTGTTGTCACCCTTTATCATAAACGCACTGGGCATCACCTTCCACTAGAGCCAGGTTTTGATCAGGTACGTGCTCTGTAATCAGTCATTTCACAGCTGGGCAGATACAACCAGGCCAGGTTCCCGCATTGTCCGGAGGCCAGGGCTGCAGGGTTAATCTCCTCGTCACCGGGAAGGACTCTGGAGCCCCTGGGTGCACTTTCTCCCTTACCGGCCACCGCGCGGTTAGTTCTCCGGGTGCGAGGGAGGGGACGTGTTGCTTCCCAGTCCCGTCAGCCTCTCTGGAAAGTTGGCTGAGAGGTGAGGTTGGAGGGGCCGTCTGTAGTGGGCGGGGGCACCCCTGGACTGATTCACCCATCGCTGGCCCGTCGCCACGGATAACTGAGGGGTCACACCTCCACGACAACCTTCTCACCCTCTGGCTCACGTGCGTGCACACAGCACTGTGCGTCACCAGCACGGACACGGGCCCGTGTGCTGCCCCAGTCCTGCGGCGACCGTGCCGGCACCCCCTTCGTCGTGTCTGGGCTCATTAACAGTCGGCTGTGTCGGAAACCAGAGCAAGCTGGAAGAGCCCAGAGACACGGAGCCGTGGTTCTTGGCTGTGTGGCCCCAGGCGCACCACTCAGTCTCCCCGCACCTCACTTTTCCAATCTGCATGGTGGGCTGCCGTGTGGCTCGGGGACCGTGGGTACGGCGGCGTGCGTGTGGCCGGCACCCGTGAGCAGTGGCCGTTTCTCACAGCCGTCGGGGTGTAGCCGTGGCAGGTTCGGATGGAGCAAAGTAACCTCCTGGTCGCCACCTGACCTCTTGACATTCTCTGAAAGGAGAGCCTACGTTTTCCTGTGGGGGTGGCCTTCCGAGTCTGTGGGCTCGCTCTTGCTTTGTGTAGGGAAACAGGGAAAGCAGCCTCAAATGTTTGCTTCTGGCCCGGTGCCTTAGCTTCCCGTGGCTGCCATAACAAATGCCCACAAACTCGGTGGCTTGAGACAACACACGTTTTTTTCTCACTGTCCTGGAGGCCCAAAGTCGGACACGAGTCTTACAAGTTTAAAAATGGGGTGGGACTGGAGCTCCCAATAGCCAGAACTGCTAGGAGGGGACAGGTCCGGCTCCCCCACCGTGCACAGAGTCCTGGTCCTGCGTGCACAGGGCCGCTACAGGGAAAACGCAGCCCTGGGTTCTTCTCCCCTTGGAGGCTGCGGTAGGAGGTGGAGACCAGCACCCTTCCCTCGCCTTCCCCTAAAGACTGCACTGACGCAGGGGTGCAGGGTGGAAGTGAATGTGTTTGGACAGTCGACAAAGACTCTTATCAAAGGCCTTCAAGGAGAGCTTGACCCCCCTGAATGTATCCACCACATTTTGCGTGAAAAGCCGACGTGCACTTTTTAAGGCGGAGTTTCTGGCTTCCACAGCATTCCTGCGGGGGTCTGAGATCCGAGGGACCTTGAAGAGTTGGGAGAGCAGCGTTCGGAGCCCAGGCTGCGTTCTGGCTGTGAGGCTGTCCCTTCACGTGTCTGAGCCTCAGCGTTGCCAGCCTGGACAATGGGACAGCCCTGCTCACTGGCGTTGTCGCCGTGGAGACACAGCCTGGTGCCTCGAGGAGCTCCGCGGCCGGCGGCGAGGCCCAGTAGCAGCGACACTGGGATTTTCTGTCTGCATCCTTCTCCCCGGGGCTGCACCGGCCGCCCTGCGTTCCCGGCCACCAGCTTCCCCAGCAGCCTTTCTGTTTGTTTGGAACAGTTTCTCGGGGTCTCCTAGAGAGAAGATTCTCAGCTGAGTTCCGGCCAACGGACACGCTACCCCACCCCCTGCTTGGAGGGATCCCAGCAGCTCCCTTGGCTGCCCAGCAAAGAAGAAATGATGTCAGGAGTGTTTCTGTCTTGAGGAAGCTGGAGACTCCTTTCAGCAGGACGAGAAGACACTATCAAGGGGATGTAGGGGGGCTTGCCAAAGCATCCTTGCACGGTGCTGTGGAAACATCCGTTTCCTCTGCCTGGAGAGGGGCTGGGTCAGCTGGGCTGGTGGTCTCAGTCTTGGTTCTCTCAGCCTGATTGTGCTCATTTATGTCACAAAACACACATGTGGCTCAGGACCAAGGGGGCTGGGAGCCCCAGCTCTAGACTTTGGGTAGACACGAGGGGCCCTTTCTGGGCTCCACATCAAGGCTTCCCCTCCTGGCGAGCACAGAGGTGGCGCTGTCCTTCGATGCCCTGTGGCACTGACAAGGAGGGCCCATGGTGAGCTTAGTGTCCACAGAAGACGCTGAAGGGCCTCCGCTCTGGAATCGTGTGACCGGGGCTTGAATCCAGGCTCCATCGCGTAGAGGCTGTGCGGCCTCAGGAAAACTGCCCAGTCGGAGTCTCGGTTTCCCAACCAGCAGAATGGTGGTGGCAAGGTTCCTACCTCCACAGGTGGTGGTGAGAGCACAAAGGGTCCCCGTTGGAGGGCGTTCAGCACAGGTGACTCCGGACACACGGAGGGGAGTTGGGAAGCAGGAGCCACCGCTATTTCAGTCACCTGACTATGAAATCGAAAGATCGGAAAGTACAGAAAACGTCAAGGGAGAAGAAACCCCAAAGTGTTCATAGCCCCAGTCCCCGGAGACACGCGCTGCTAGCTTTCGTTAGGTGTCCTTCCAGCCTGTTTCTACGTGTGCGTGTGTGTTTCGTGGGCTCAGATCACTGCTGAATGAGCACAGCCTGTGTCTGTGTACGCGTGCTAGTTTTTCTTAAGACCCGGCATGATGTTGCTTAACCCACTTCTTTTAAACTTAAAAATGTGTCAAGACCATTTCCTGTAAATCATTACATTTTACCATGTTGCATATTTTCCCACACTTTGATGTTTCTGAAATAGGGATGTGTTTTAGAATCGTTGTCAAAAGAAACATCCCAGCTACTTCTCTCTTTTTCTCCCCTGAAGGGGGTTATGAAATAGGCGATCCGTGTGACAAATGACAGCGTCTCAGCCTCCAAAAAGCATGGCGTTCTGAAAGATGCCTTCTTACGGGCCACGCGGTTCTCTTTGGTGCCTTTGCCATAATTAACTTAATTGACCTCCAGTTTTGGACATTTTAGCTCCTTCTGGTTTCCTGCTATTATCAACAATGCTGCAAAAGAAAACGTATGGCAGGAAATCCATTCAAGTGGGTCACTGACCCTACAGGGCAGAAGCTGAATGGAGAGGTCAAGGTCACAGCCAGCCTCCAGTGACCTTCTAGGGAGGAAGGTCGGAGACGAGTGGCTCCTTCGTGGCCGGGTTGCGGAGAGGCCCCGGGTCAGAGGGGTGATGCCCCGCGCAGCAGTCCCGTTGACTCGTCGCGATGGCTTTGGGCTGGGGCTTTCCCTTCCCCACGCGGAACAGAAGGCTCGGAGAGAGGCCCCTTGTCAGCGCCAGGCACAGCTCGCTCAGAGTCCACGTGCTCCGAGGCAAGAGAGGAGAGGCTTTCTCCTTTTCTGGAGTTCCGTCTCATGCCTACGTTTTGGGTAGGATGCTATTTTTAAGTGCCTGGCACAGTGGATTTGTACACCCCAGGGGAGGAGGGGGACTCGACGCAGGGCAGGGCTGGGCGGGCAGCAGGCATGGGCGCGGGCAGGGGGGCTGCATTTGCTCTGCTCTAACAATGAGCCGCGGCGGCTGTCACACCCACAGCCGGCATTAATCACTTCCTGCCTTGCCTTCCCCAGCAGCTCTGACACAGGAGGCCACGCCCCGCTTCTGGAAAGCGCCCCACTCAGACTATGAGGGTGCTTCCAGGCCACACTTCCTCCGTCGGGTCCGTGCCCCCCCCCCCCCACACACGTGTCCCTTTTGCCTGGCTCTGGAGACTGCATGGGCTCCGGCCACCACCACAAGCGGGTAAAGCGTTTTGCAGGCTTTGAGGCAAGGCTGCACCCGTTCAGAACGTTGGCAGTTGTGTGGGGCAGGCCACGTGGGGCTGGACGTGATGCCCAGCTGGGTCAGTCTGTCACCCAGGGTTTTGGGGTTGCAAGCAACAGAAATCGACTCTTGCTGGCCAGGGGTCAGGGGAGGGGGTTACTGGGTGGAGATGGGCTAGTTTACAGAACAGAAAGGGAAGGTGGATAACGGATTAAGGCTCAGACAGGAGCTGCATGGTGCCCAGGATCCAAGAGTGGGATCAACAACCTCCTGGAGGGAGAGGAGATCAGGGTGCTGTGCGGGCCCGTTTGCTCCCTTTTGCACATGAGCGACTGAGAGCTGGAAAGGAAGGGACTTGCATAGGGCCAGGTGGCTCGCTGGAGGCACAGCCAGTCCTGTGTAGCGGGACCAGGTCCATGGAGACGAGGGCCCCCGCCAGGGCCCACCCTGGAAAGCTCGCGGGTGTCACAGCAGGAGCTCCTATCCTGGGGCTCCTTCACCTCCCAGATCTTGACCCCTCAGGCCACACATTGCTTATTTTGGATTGGCAGGCAGCCCACGCCCGAGGCGGAAGGAGGGGGGGTGCTCAGGCAGGACCGGGGTGTGACTCACTTCTGTCTGCCCAGCCAAGTACCAAACAGAGAGGCTGGCAAGCAGGAGCCAGTCCACAGCCACTAACCAGCAACCGAAACCCTGCTCAGAGTGGCCAGGCCTCGACTTACACAGAGGTCACCAAAGGATGGCCTTGGCAGGACGCCAGTCCTTGCCTCTCTGCTGACCACCCGCGAGCCCAGTCGCCAGCATCTGCTGCCGTGATGGGCCCCTCCCCTCCTTGTTCTGGCCACGGGACAGGCTCGCTGGCCTTCCCTCCCCACACAGAGTCAAGCATGCGGTCCACCTCGCCTAGAAGGCCCTGCCCCGGTTTCCTCCCAGCCCCACCAGCTTGGCATGAAAGAATTCGGGCTCTGCAGTCAGAAAACCACATGTCTGTCTTCACAGCTTCCTGGTGTGGATCTTGGGCAAGTTGTGTGGCTTCTCTCTGCCTCAGTTTCCTCCTTTGTAACACGAGCCCTCCCTTGCAGGATTCCTGTAAAGATTGGGAGTAAGGTGGGCGAACACCAGTGCTTGGCACAGGATAGACGCCGGCTACAGTGCTGTCACTCTCCGCCCGAGGCCTGGCATCTCCCTGCAGGACCGACCAGCCTGGAGGAATGTTCCAGGCCCCGGGGTTGCTGTCTCTTGTGCTGACAGTCACCTTGATCTGGGTCATTTGGATAGCACTTTCCAGATGCTAGCCTGCATTGCACTCGTGGCAAAAGGGAACATTTTGGCTGCTTAAACCCAAGCCAAACAAAAAAACTGACTGTCATCATTCTTGCCCTCTAAAGGGAGTGGCAAATTCGTACTGGGGATGCTGGCCTGGGGACTTTGGTTAGCCAAGAGCAGAGGAAAACATGTCATTTCAAAGCACCAGCTAGTCCTTCATGCTGCTGACGGCTGGAGTCCTGCCTTAGCCAAGCATTTTAGTGCTTCCTGTCTGTATGTTACTCGGTACTCTCTTGGCTGCAAATGATGGAGATTCAGTGTGAATCTCTAAAGCAAAAATAATGTTCATTGGCTCACTGACTGGAAAAGACAATCTCCCCGTGAGGCAAGCTTCAGGTACAGCTGGATCCAGGGGCTCTCCTTCTCTCTGCTCCGCTTTGCTCCGTGTCGGCCTCATTTTGTAGATACCCAGGCACTCATCCCACCCCACATGCCCTCATAAAATGTGACATTAAGGGCCCCCAGGTGGCTCAGTGGGTTAAGCAGTTAAGCGTCCAACTTCAGCTCAGGTCATGATCTCACAGTTTGTGAGTACAAGCCTCGCGTCGGGCTCTCTGCTGTCAGCATGGAGCCTGCTTGGGATTCTCTGTCTCCCTCTCTCTCTGCCCCTCCCCTGCTCACTCTCTGTCTCATTCTCTCTCTCAAAAATAAATAAACATTTAAAAAATAAGTAAAATAAAATGTGACGTTAACACACTTCCAGCAGGAGGTAGGGTTTATGGTCCCTCCTCTTGACCTTGAACTTCCCTTTGAACTTCCACAACCAGTAGAGAGTGGTGGAAGTTACATGTGATTCCGGAGACTAGGTCTTAAGAGGCATGCAGCTTCCAGCTGGCTTGCTCTCTTTGGGGACACTCGCCCTTGGCAAGCAGCAACCATGCTGTCCGGAAGCCTGTACCAGGGTGGCTTTCGAGGGGAGACCACAGAAAGATGTGGAGAGGACCTGAGGGCCCCGCCGACAGGAGCTAGGCTGGGCCTGCAGTTAACTCCGGACTCCAGCTTTTGAGACTTGCAGTCGAGGCCCCGGACGTTGTGGAGAAGCAAGGTCCACACCGTGTTTAGTCTTGACCCACCAAATCCATAAGTGTAGTAAACGGTTGACTTCTGTCAGTAGGTTTGGGGTATTTTGTTGCATCGCCGTAGCAGCTGCAGTAGATTTCATGATCCCTGCAGCTCAAACTCTCAGCTGAGGAGTGCTAGATCTGCCCTCCGCCAACACCCAGCATCCGTTCGTAGTCAAGATGCAGATTAATTCCGCTCGGGCATGAGTCTTCTCTCTATGTGGTTGTTGTGGCCGGAGGGGTGAGGAGTCCTGGCTGCTTAGGCTCAGTCGCGAGCCACGCTCCGGCCTGGCGAAGGATGGGTACAAAGACGGCCTGGTCAGGACCGCCGGGAGTGGGCCAGCGGTGGCTCAGGAAGGAAAATTGGGATGCGGCCATTGGATGAAACAGGGAACCGTTCGGGAATATACAGGCAGGTCCGCAGCTCCCTTATGAATTGCTCTCCCTACCAAGAAAGCGATTTCTTTGTTAAGGTGTATGTGGCGGGTCGCTGGGGCGGGGAACCCAGAAAAAACAGAGCTTTTCCTACCATACTTTGGTAGGATTTGGAGAAAGCAGAATACCAAGATGTGCAAACTGATACCTGAGGTACCTGTGTCTCACCTGTGTGAGGACCTGACTTTTCTCCAGGGCCTGCTCTGTGCTTAGCATTGTGTTTGGTGTTTTGTCTACACGCTCACTTAGTGAGCACGAAACTCCTGGAGGGCCAGGACTGAGCCTCCAGGACAGCAGCTGGCATGTAATGGCCTGTAGTAATTAGGATTGCCTCTTGGCTGCTAGAATGGGGGCCAAAATAGCAGCGGTTTAAACAAGGGAGAAGTTTTTTCCTTTCACAACTGCCCAAGACGAAACAATTCAGGCTAATGTGACAACTCTAGGTTCTCTCTTACGTTTTTATCTTGTTGCTCTGTCGGGGCAACTGGCTGGCTCAGTCTGTAGAGCATGCAACGCTTGATCTCAGGGTTGTGACTTCGAGCCCCACGTTGGGTGTGGAGATCACTTAAAAACAAAATCTCAGGGGCATCCGGGTGGCTCAGTCGGAGAAGCGTCCGACCTCAGCTCAGGTCATGATCTCGCGGTCCGTGAGTTCAGGCCCTGCGTCAGACTCTGTGCTGATGGCTCATAGCCTGGAGCTGCTTCGGATTCTGCATCTCCCTGTCTCTCTGCCCCTCCCCCACTCGCACTCTGTCTCTCTCTCTCTCTCTCAAAACTAAATGAACATTAAAAAAAATTTTTTTAAATAAAATATTAAAAAATAAAAATCATTATCTTGTTTCTCTGCCAACCCCAATATGTAGTTTCTATCCTGAAATCTAAGACAGCTGCTCCAGCTCCTGCCAGTGCGCCCGCATTCCAGCCAGGGCAAAGAGGGAAGAAACAGGAGGTAAAGGGCACCCCCTCTTCCTTGTAAGGACAAGGTCCAGAAGGTTTACTCATGTCTTCTGCTTATATCCCATTGGCTGGAACTTAGTCACATGGCCCCAGCTAGCTGCTAGGGAGGCTGGGAAATGTAGTTCTTAGCCAGTGACCATGAGCCCACTGAAACTCAAGGTTTGTAGTGCTAAAGAAGGGAGAGAATGGATACTGAGTGATAGCCAGGAGACTCAGCCTAAGACACTCAGAGCTGTAGAGTTGGTAGTATTCCCTGTGGGAGATGCAGTGTGGCCGAGAGCCAACCTTCCAAAGGCTTTCATCTTGGTTCTGCTCTTTACTAGTGGTGTGACCTTAGTCGCGATTGTCTCAGCCATAAAGTAGGGGCGACAATAATACCACGTTTCATTGATTCGAGGATTCACGTATTAACGTCTCTAAAATGGGGATGTGTTTGCAACTGAGGACATGTTGAACTGGCCGTGTCTTTCATTCAAAAGAGTATAGAACAGAACAGTGTGTCTTACAACTTACAGGTGTCTTGTTTTGAGGATAAAACATAGAATATACATATCTACTTATTAATAGAATTATCAATCAAATACAGATGTCAGTATTCATAGTTTTCACCGATCAGCACCAGGATCATGGTAAGAATGCAGTAAATGCCAGCCTCTGTTGCTGTCAAGGATCCCCCGTGGGGAGATGGAAGGGGCTCAACCAGCCGGGGCTGACGTAACACCCAGGGCTCAGGGAATCAGCCTTAGCACCCATCTTCCAGCAAGGCACGAGGCCGGCAGGTCCTTCCTCCACCCCACACGCCCCTCGTGTTCTCAAATTCAACTTTGCAGTTGATGGCTAGGTGGAGGGGACAGGGACCAGCCTACTTATTATCTTAGTCTCTCGGGCTGCCACCATAAAATACCACGAACTGGGGCGGGGAGTGCTTATAAACACCACATTTGTTTCCCCTAGTTATGGAGGCAGAGTGCGGCATGGTGGGGTCTGGTGACCTCAGCGGGGGGGTGGGGGCAGAGCAGGGGCAGCGGGCCCCCTGCCGACTCCTTCCTGAAGGCCCGCCTCCTCACACCGTCGCATGGGGGGTGGGGTTTTGACATAAGAGTTGGGAGAGACACAGACATGCAGTCGGTGATACTTAACCTTCCTGGTTTTCCAGCCTGAGCCCTGGATGGGTTTCCTGTGGCTGCCACACAAGTTGCCACCAGCTGGAGGGTTTCAGACAATAGAAATGTATTTTCCGGGTCCTAGAGGCTGGGGTCTGAAATCACGGTGTGGACAGGGCCAGGCTCCCACAGGAGGCATTAGGGTTGTGTCCTTCCTGCTTCTTCCAGCTCCTGGGGCTCCAGGCGTCCCTGGGCTGGTGGCCGCGTCTCTCCAATTTCCGCCTCTGTTGCCACCTGGCCCCCACCCTGCGTCTGTGTCCTGTCTTCTTTTCACAAGACGAGGGCCCGCTTTAGGGCGCACCCCGATCCAGCCTAACTATACACCTGCAAATACCCTGTTTCCAAAGAAGGCTACGTTCTGAGGTCTCAGGGCGAGGCGGATGTTGGGGGGTGCTATTCAACACAGGGTATCCCCTCACTGCGGTCTGTCCCCCGCCTGGCTTTGGTCGATTCCGCTCTTCACCTCCTCATTTTTGCTTTTCTCCCCGCTCCCTGCCACATCTGCCGGTTCTGCGTGGCGTCCCTGACACCGGCCGTTGAGAACATTCTGTTCCACGCAGATGGGAAAGGCGGTAAGCAAGCCGTTGTGCTAGCTGCCGCTAAAACCATAATAAGCTCGAGAAGAGATGAGGGGAGATAAGCCTGAGAGAAATAATGAATAGGAAGGAATGTCACATGGCATGAACTCACTCAAGCACAGCAAAATTTGTCACCAAAGATTGCCTTGGAGCTCTATTTTTTATTTTATTTTGCTCTTTCAGTAAACATCCCAGTAAAGCACCGACTTGTCCAAGCACAAAGAAATGGCATAAGAAAGATTTCGAGTTTGGGGTGTTGGCTTTTTTCTTTCTTGGGGCAAAAAGCCAATAGACGAGTCAAATGGGCTGTGAGCACAGGTTGCAGTTGGGGTGGGTGGTTTTCAGCCAGGGGACGGAAGACAGCCAGCCTCTCAGAGTCCACGAGGGCAGTTAATTGAAGTCAGCTTCTGGGTGCACTTGGGCCACTGTGATGCGGTGATGTTTTTGGAGATGTTTAAAAAGCACCAGGCACTTGGTTTTATTAGAATTCTGGAAAAAGTGTTCTGAGGTCAGGTTTAATTATTTAAAAGCTGGAAGGGATCTGAAGAAATCAGACATAGCTCAGTGGCCCCCAGACCTATTTTTTTTTCCATGCTCCCTTTCTTATTCTGAAATGAAATTCATAGAAAATGTAATCTATCTACACACCAGTTGCAGAAAAAAAAAAAATCAATATGAGGCCTTAACTGTAACATAAAGGAAAAGTCATCTAAAATAAAACAACATGGACCTCGAAGATAAATGTTTGGGTCTGACCACACCAGACAACGTAATGGCCAGAGGCTCGCACCACAGAGAGAACGTCGGTGACACAGGTGTGTCCCACAGAGGCTCAAACACCACGAAGGCATTGCTGCCGGCAATGTGATTTTCTGCAACGGTGAGCAACTCTCGGCAAAGTCCAAATGGAGGTGACAGTTTCCCCTTGACCACGTGGTAGTTGCAGTCCCAGATGACCCAGCGTCTTGACAGCTCCGCGAAAGACAGACAGACAGAAAATGGAGGCAGGTGCTAGACCCACAAACTGCAGGAGGATGGTTCATCTACATGACGGTCTGGTGGGGCACTGGGAAGTGGAGGAGGTTCTTGGGGGACTGTCCCACTCATGGATCCCCTGCAAATTTCCAGAATGCTCCATAGGGGGCAGCAGTGCCCCTATTGGGGCCACTGATGTTTGGGGTCCCTCATGTTTTAAGGTAAGCAAAATGAGGCTGAGAGATGGGCTGAGGCTTACCGGGGTCACACGGCCACTGAACTGAGTGTCGGAGCAGGTAACTGGTCACCTTAGCACAGGCTTTCTGGCAACAGAGGGCCCTTCCTTCCAACACTCGGTCCTTCCTGCTGAGAAGGCGGGGGCAGGGGGGCGGGCTGCTTCTAGGCTAAGCAGCCTCGTGAGCTGTGGAGTCACCGGAAGCAACATCCCGGAAGGAGGAAAGAAGGATCCCCCGGCAACCCTGACCTCACTTTAAGGCAGTGAAGTGTTGGGAACACAAACTTTGAAGCCAGAGAGACCCGGATCGGAGTCCTGGCTCTGCTGTCAACTTGCCTGTGTGCTATCAAGCCAGTTGCTTAATTTCTTTCTGAGCCTCGGTTTTCCCACCCGTGAAATGGGTTTAAGAATGTCACCCACCTGTAAGGTGGTTGAGAGTACTTCGTGGGAAAGATGCATGTGAAGTGCTTCCTTAGCCCAGAACCTGGGCGACTAGGCAAGTCCGGCTCGGTGATCACGACAGCTTTGTAGCGGGCCTCAGCCTGGGAGGGGGGGGTGGGGGCGGGGGAGGGGGTCGGAGAATTTCTTTTCAGTTAATCCTGCCCTTCGTTCGTTTACAATT
Source organism: Prionailurus bengalensis (assembly GCF_016509475.1). Lineage (NCBI taxonomy): Eukaryota > Metazoa > Chordata > Mammalia > Carnivora > Felidae > Prionailurus > Prionailurus bengalensis. The sequence continues at coordinate 60,224,364 of NC_057352.1, forward strand.
CAGTGCTTTTTAGGATAGTCAGACAGTCGTGCAGCCATCGTCACTACCTACTTCCCGAACGTTTTCGTCACCCCCGAAAGAAGCCCCATTTCCGGCAGCAGTCCCTCCCCACCCCCTGCCCTCAGCCCCTGGCAACAGCAGGTCTACTTCCTCTCTCTGTAGATGCACCCCTTTTGGACACCGCACGTAGGTGGAATCCTGGCCGCTTTCACTCGGCATCGTGTCTCAGGGGCTCGTCCCTGCCGTAGCCTGTCAGGACCTCCTTCCTTGTTGTGGCTGAATGATACTCCACTGTTCTGACAGACCACACTTGGTTTATCCATTTGTCTCTTGATGGTTCCCCCACGTCCTGGGCTGTTACAAACGGTGCTCCCCTGTAAGAGCACTACCCCCAGCACGTGGTAGGTGCTGGATGAGAACTAGCTGGATCTATTCCGAATCTGGCCTTTGTCTGGGGTGGAAGGACGCGGATGGGACAAGCCCGGCTTCGGATCCAATTCCATGAGTCCCCATGTACCTTAACCTCTCTGCATCTGTGTCCTCATCGAGCAGATGGGCAGTTTCAAGGAATCAAGAGAGTGTTTTGTACGTGACTAGCCCATAGTAGGTATTCAACGTGTGGTCTCTCATTTGTCTGAGGGCAGCCCCTTCGAAGCCTTAATCGTTACTCTCTGGCCAGGGCAGAAGGCAGCTCAAAATCGTAGGGTCCATCTGGGTTTTGGGGAGGGGCGCTCTGGCACTGGCTTGTGCACATCTCTTCCCAGCTCTGCAGTCAGTGACACTGATTGGTAGCTTGAAATCAACCCAGTGGGAGTATTTACACCCTGGGAATCAGCAACCCTTCATAGGAGGGCTTCCCTCCGCGCCGAGAGCCCGTTGTTAACCATTAACCAGCACATCACAGGTTCTAGTGCTTTCTGGCAGACTGGCCTGGGTGGCGACAGGCCAGAGGGGTCAGGAGGGGTCAGGTGGGACGGTCCGTCTCAGAGATGCTGTGTCGGACACGGTTTTCTGCCCCGCAGCCCCTCCCGCTCCTGGCCTCGGGTCTGGGCACCCACGGTGGAGGTGGAAGGGAGGGGCCTGGCCGTGGCCCACAGGGCCTGGGGTGGGGGTGCTTTCCTCCCCTGTAAAAAGTCTCACCAAGCACCAGATGCCCTGATGCCTACAACTATATAGCACCTGTCATGTTGTGTGTGTAGACCAACGTGCCAGGCATGGGGTGCGGGGGCAGAAAGAAAGGGGCGGGCTCCTCAGTGGCAGTATTGTCCCCCGAAGCTGCCTGACTCTGGCCTAAATAGTAGGCCACTAAATATAAAAACACTCTGTTGTTCAAGCCGTATTTAGTCAAATATTCTGCTACCTGCAGCCCGAATCCTCCCGATACAGATGCCAACATATGCAGAGAGGAGACTGGGGTTCCGAGTTGGGGACAACTCAGAGACACCATCTTCAGATTCAGGAGGCAGAACTGTGCCCTAGAGCTGGCCAGTCAAGGAGTCTCCTCCCAATTCAGGCAGCAATCGGGAAATGGAAAAATTGTTGGAAAAACATATCAGCCAAAACCGACTCACAAAGAAGCAGAAAGTCGGAACAGTCCTATAACCAATGATGGTATTGATCAGTCAACTCAAATCCTCCTGCAAAGAAAACAGCAGCTTTAGTGGTTCAGTTGGTGGAGCACAGGACTCTTGATCTCAGGGTCATGAGTTCAAGCCCCACCTTGGGCATGGTGCCTACTTAAAAAAAACAAAACAAAAAAAAAACTTTCTTATATGATAAAGCACACCTACCAAAATGCTATAGTAAATATAATTCTTCACGGTGCACATTCGAGGCATGTCTTTAAAAGCAGGGACGAGGCAAGGACGACTCTTGTTTCTGTTCGATGTTGTATGGTGGGAGTGACCAGCATAGGGGAGGGAGAAAAGTAGTAAAAACTATCAAGGTTGGAAAGCAAGAAACAAAGCCATCATGACTCTCAGACGACACGATTATTAAAAACTTGAATCTACAGAAAAGAAATAATCGGAAATGATAAAAGAGTTTAACAAGGCAATGCCCAGTAATTAAACCCAAATCTAGAGCCAAGGGAATGGAAAGTGAGCAGCATGACTTAGACAAGAGGCGGAAGAACGGAGCCCATCACAGAGCCACCTGTCCCCAGACTGGGTTCTGCCGAAGGCCAAAGCTGGAGCAAGAATGGGGGTGGGTCTGGTTCCACCTGGTTGGAGAGGAGGCACGACCGGGTGGGGGGCAAGCTCTTCCTGGTGCTGGCCTCACGGATCCCTTGCTTCACCCTCTACTGCTCCCAGAACTACTGTCTCTGGGTTTCTTCCAGTACAGCTAGCTTGCCACCAAATGGTCCGCTTAGATTCCTTCGTGTTTGCGAGGAACAGGCACACCCAGACCCGATGACCTTGCTCAGCTGCCAGCAAGCGTCTCTGTACCTTTCTGCTGCCGTTTCCATCTACCTGTTGCCCTCTCGCCCTCACCTCCCCAGAAGGGGGGATCTGGTTGAACACGCACATCCTTCACGTCTTGCTCTGCTTATGCTGCCGCCTAACAAACTATCCCAAACCCGGTGACCAGAAGAAAGACAAAAGCATGCGTGATGGTGACAGATCTGTGACCCGAGCAGGACTTGGCAGGGACAGCACATCTGTGCTCCATGTGAATTCACGTGAGGCAGCTCAGCACCTGAGGGTGATTCAGCAACTGGGAGCCAGGATCGGCTGAAGGTTCTCTCACTCACAGGGCTGATGGGACCTCGCTCAGGCACTTACATGTGACTTCTCCACGGTGGCTGGCTTCCAAGACCAGGCATCCCAAGAGAACCAGGTGGAAGGTACATCACCTTTATGACCCTGCACCAAATATGGGATAGAGTCACTCCCACCATTGTCACAAGTCCACTCCAACTCAAGGGAAAGAGATCTAGTCCATACTTCTTTTGGGATGAGTGGAAAAATCCTACTATAAGAAGAGCATGTGGTTGGGAGATATTGTTGGGAAACACAACCTGTAACTCCCCTGCCCCGCTCCTGGCTTCCCCCCTTGTCTGGAAAACCCATCCTCTGTCCGTAAAGGAAGCCCGTGCTCCACTTGTAATGCACTGTCTCTCCAGCCATAGGGATCAGGCCAGGAGTGGGCATGTGACCTCAACGAGCTTGGCAGAAGCCAAGCCCGTGGCTGTCAACCCCACGACGGGAATGGACAGCATAGCAGAAGGACACAGATGATGCCACGCTGTTGCTGTGTTGACCCAGGACTCTCGTCTTCAGGGTCTTCTGAGAAAAATTAGACCTTAGCTGGACAAGCCATGGGGGTAGGTTTTCTGTTACGGCTGAGCACAATCCTAGTTTATACTCGGAACAAACGGCCACTGTCACATTCCCCCCACGGTCATCACTGAAGGGAACACGAGGCCCAGGATCACTATGGACGGCAGCTCTTTATCTGAATAGCTATTCACAGAGGGACCGCGTCTCTTTTGTTCATCTTTCCAAGCACTGGACATAGAAGACTCTCGATAAACTTGTCTTGGATGAACGAGTGAGTGGGGCAACTAGCAAGAAGCCGCGGTGACAGTGGGTCCCGTGTTAGATAAATCTGGGTTCAAAGCCCATTCCCTCCTCTCACTGGCTTTTGGATCTCGGGCAGGACCGTTAACCTCTCTCCGCCTCAATTTCTTGACTGTAAAATGGTGATACTGCGATTAACTACCTTCGAGAGTTGTGGTCAAGATGGACGGGTTGAAAGGGGGTTCACTCTGGCGTTGTTACTGAACCTAGTAGGAGCGAGGGCGGCTCTGGGGGCGGAAGAGGCAGAGTGGGATCTGGTTCCACCATTTGTGTGTTCCTTATCCTCAGGCAGGGCAGTTTGGGCTGGGCGCAGTGGGTCATTCTTCTGTGGGACGGTGTGGGACCCCTCACGTGGCTGTAGTGATCTGCGTGGTCAGAGACGGGTGCGACCACGGTGGGTGATGTTGCTTGCGTGGCCTTGCTTCATCCTCCGTAGGCAGGTTGGGTCTCCTCGCGGCCATCGGAGAGGGCGGGAACAGGGACCACAGGGGCCTTGAGACTGAGGTCAAAGGTTGCACATCACGTCTGCCGCAAGGTGTGGGCCAAAGTCCTTTGCAGATTTGCAGTCACATTGCCAAAGAGCAGGTACGCAGGCCAGCATACTGAGAGGCCACAGCTCCATGCTGAGAATCACCTTCTCCAACCGTGTGCTCCCCTTGATAACCTCCCCCCAAATCTGCAGACTTTACTCTAAAGAGTTTCCCACTGCCATCGTCACGAGTTACCACCCACCTAGTGACTGGAAACTGCACACTTGTTGTAGAGTTCCAGAGGTCACAAGTCTAGAATGGTCTGCAGGCCCTTGGTTCTCCCGGAGGCTCTAGAGAAAAATTCCTTCTCTTGCTTTCCCCACTTTCTGGAGGTGCCACCTCCCTGGCCTGTGCACTGCCCCCATCTTCCTGGCCAGCGGCCCCATCTCACCCCCCTGCCTGCCTCTCATATGGACAATCGGGGTTGCATTTAGGGCTTGCCTGAATCATCCAGAACAGTCTCCTCGCCTTGACATCCTTCGTCACATCTACAGGGTTTGTCTTGCCAAGTGAGGTAAATATTCACAGGTTCCGGAGCCTGGGATGTGGGCGTCACTGGGGGAGGGTATTCTGCGTAGTACAGATTCTCACATGCTTTCTTTCTAATCTGGTAGTTTCTAGACTTTTTCTAACATATTCCAATACGAGGTTAAAAAAAAAAAAGGAACGTCAACCTGGGTGGCTCAGTCTGTTAGGCGTCTGACTCTTTGTTTCGGCTCAGGTCGTGGTCTCCTGGTTCGTGGGTTCGGGCCCCACATCAGGCTCTGTGCTAACAGCGAGGAGCCTGCTTGGGATTCTCTCTCTCCCTCCCTCCCTCTCTCCCTCTCTCTCTCTCTCCCCCCCCACCCCTGCCTCTCTCTCTCTCTCAAAATAAGTAAATAAATATTAGAAAGGAGAGAGAGAGCATACTCCACTATATATAATTAAAAGCCTGGGCTCTTTACCCACACTCCCTGGATGCAAGTCCCAACCCCCCCCCACCCCCAGCCTGCTGTCCTGGCCACGCTCCTTGACCTCCTCATACCCCAGTTTCCCCACCTGCACAATGGGGGGTGCTCGCGTCCATGGCTGCCTTAACAAAATACCACACCCTGGGTGATTTAAATAGCGGACTTTGTCTCACCATTCTAGAGGCCAGAAGTCCAAGATCAAGGTTTCTGGGGAGGACTCTGGCTTACAGGCCTCCACCCTCTCATCATGTCCCCACACGATGGAGGGAGCAAGCATGCTCTGTGACGTCTCTTCTGATGAGGACACTGATCCTCTCGGGTCAGGGCTCCCCGTAGGACCTCGTCTCATCTTTGTCATTACCTTGCTGCCAATTCAACCATTTTGGGGGTTAGGGCTTTGACATGTGGGTGGGGCCACGGTTCTGTCCACAGCAGGGGTAGTAACATCTCGCCGAGTTGTGTGGGGTAAGGGAGCGTGTGTCTGGGAGAGGCTTGGCGCAGGGCAGGCAGCGTGAGGGCAGCGTAAGGGCTGGCCACTGTCGCTTCATCATTTAGAAGGCAAGGGTCTCTGCTACGCTGCTGGTGTATGCACGTTATCAAACATGAGTGAGAAGCCTCAAAGAGATGAGATGAATCAGAGTGGAAAGGATGATGGTTTCTTCGTGCGCTGCCAGCAGATTATCCTGCGAACGCCTTGGGGTGCGTGAGCCCTGCTGTGCTAGCCTGGGGGTTCAGTCACTCGTGGCCCTTCAAACACAGCTTCCTGAGCCCCACCTGAGAGTCTGCCTCTCAGATGGTGGGGCCCAATATTTGCATTTTTTCTAAGTTTATTTTTGAGAGAGAGACACACACGGAGTGCGAGAGGGGGAGGGCCAGAGAGAGAGAGACCCAGAATCCGAAGCAGGCTCCAGGCTCCGAGCTGTCAGCGCAGAGCCCGATGTGGGGCTTGAACCCACAGACCGCCAGATCATGACCTGAGCCGAAGTTGGACGCATAACCGACTGAGCCACCCAGGCGCCCCCAATATCTGCATTTTAAAAACATGTTCCTGATGTTTGGGAAACCGCTCTTGCCTCCTGGGAAATCACCTGAGACCCGGGGACATCCCTCGTAGCACGAGGACCCTGAATCACGGTCATTCCCGCCTGTCCCGGCACCGCTGCGGCTGAGGAGCATGGAGATCTTATATCCACGAGGTCCACGCCCTCGTCCCAACCAACCCCACCCCCCTTCCCGTCTTTTTTTCCTGGAGACGCAAAAGCATTTTGGAAGTTTGCCCTTCTATGTAAAGAGGGTTCCTTCCCTTGTTTTCCGTGTCCGGCGACTCTGGCCCTCGGGCCTTCACCGCTGACGTGAGTTCTCCCTCGCCGTGAGCCCAGTGGGTCAGAGAGACACTAGTGCTTGAGGCCCGACTACCTGGGACCTGCATTCACTTTGGAAGTGTGAGGGACACGCTTCCTCATTCCCTTCATTCATTCGCCGGCGCTAGGTCAGCGTGCAGGCGCGTGGGCCGCGGCTGCGCTGGGGCAGGGGGGTGCCTGGTGCGGCCCCACTCCACTCAGTCAGGGGGGAAAACAATTCACAGTTTGCTCTTTGCCCTCCAGGAAGCTTTTACTAACAGCCCAGGGGCTGACACAGGCCGAGAAAAACACTCTCAGACCTGATTTGCGGTTTCATTGCCCGTGCTGGGTCCCAGATTGAAACCCAGATGGAAACCGTGCTGGGGCCCCTGTCGTCTGCCCTCCCAGCCGCACACCCCTGAAAGCCAGAATGAAGATTCCTGCCTCCCCTACTACTCTCTTTCTTTTTCTTCCATTCATCTTTTTTTTTTTAATTGGAAAGTTAATGTATGCAAATGACAAAACAAAACCCAAACACTGCAGAGAGGTATGCAAGGAAAATACCTTCTTCTACCACAAACCTTCAGGGTACCAGACCCGCCTTTCCAGAGCTAAGCCAAGTCATGTTTCTTGTGTCTGTTTTCAGAAGTAGCCTCTATGCACACGCATGTGTGTACGTGCACAGGTAGGATGTGTGTCTGCACCTGTGTGTGCACATACACAGGTGTGTGTTGACAATACACTACGCGTTTCTTCTTAGAGGAACAGAAGCATCCACGTGTCTTGTTCTTACTTTTTTTTTTACATGTATTTATTTTTGAGAAACAGTGAGACAAAGTGTGAGCAAGGGAGGGGCAGAGAGAGAGGGAGACACGGCATCCTTAGCGGGCTCCAGGCTCCGAGCTGTCAGCACAGAGCCCGACTCCGGGCTCGAACTCACAACCTGCGAGATCATGACCTGAGCTAAAGTCGGAGGCCCCACCGACTGAGCCCCCCAGGTGCCCTCCATGTGTCTTGGACAGACACCCCCCCCCCACCTTCCTTTCCTCTAACTGTGTGCTGCTTGTTGGTATATGGGCACCAAGCTGGATTTATCCGCTCCTAGCTCCAGAGAGACATGAGCCCCTTCCCGGTCTTCACTGTAGTAAACAGAGCTGCGCGGAACGGCACTCCTGCACGCCCACGGAACGTGCCTTGGCACACGCATGCCGGCGCATCAGACAGCAGGGGCCTCGGACGCAGAACCGCACCCGGGAGCACGCCGTCGTGCACCTGCCCAGGGTGTGTCCGTGCAGCGCCCTGCCGCTACACCACGCAGCAGGCCACGTGCCCGGGACCTGTAGGTGTCCCGCTGCGGAGCTCACTCTCATCACAGAGCAAAGGTCTTGAATCGGCTTGATTTTCAAACGACTTAACCAAAAACCCACCTCCTCAGCCCTGGTTTGTGAATGTGAGTCTTCCCTGGCAACACTGTTATAAAAAAAAAAAAAAAAAAAAAAAAGAGGGCTGGTGGGGAAGAGCATCCTCAAAACACGGACAGCGTTGCTTCCGGCACAGAGGGAGCCAGACAGACTAGAACCCACACCCGCAGACCCCAGTCCCCTTGTTCCGCCAGAGCTCCCCCGGCACAAGGCAGACATGAAAGACGTATCGTCCTTGCCAGCTCAGAGACACTGAGATCCATGCGGGTGCTCCCCTGAGCCTTCCTCAGTCCCCGAATCACCGGAACGGATTTTTAACACACACACCGCCACCCTGCCGTGGTGCAGCCCGTTGGGGTCTGAACATCCCTGGGGTTCACGGCTGGGACGGAACAGCCCCAGGTCTGTTCTCGGAAGCAGAAAGCCTGCGGGATGGGGCGAGGCTGTCCTTGCCCAGCTGGAGAGAACAGGGCTTCAGACAGACTGGCAGGCTGCGACCTGGCTTCCTGAGCGTGGCCGTGTCCCGCAAATGACGACCCGGCCACCACCACCACGAACCGCCCTGCCGAGCCCACCCCGTTCACGCCACAACGACTGATGTAGGAATTATTTATAGATCCGAACTCCGCAGAAACCATTGTGTCTGCCGTTGCCGCGGCAACAGGGATGTGGCGCAAGCCCTGGGCTTGAAGGGGCCACGGGGGCCAGCGAAGGCGGTTGATTTCCAGCCGGGAGCCCCCAGCTCACACGCGCCATCGGGGGGTCACCGGGAATGAAAGGAGGCTTTCAGTCGCGTTTCCAGCGCGGGCTGGCGTGTGTCCCGGAAAACAGCACCACCTGGGTGTTCAGCTGCTGGCTAGTGGTTGGGTTTTGTTCAGACCTCTTGATGAAATCATCCAGAACAGCATCCCCATGGCTGGCGGAGCATTGGCCAGCTGTGGAGCCTTTCAGGAGGCTGGCTCCTCACCCGGGCTCCTTGGTCAGTGGGGCCCAGGGATCTGTATGTTACCTTCTGGGCTGGTGGAAACGCACGTGACTCAGTGATCTAACCCTGTAGACAGTCGCACACGCACCCTTGTGCCCCTCACCGACCTAGGCACTTTTGTTAGCATCTTAATTTCTGCTGGTTTTCTGGATGGAGATGCAAACACATACCATAGAAGTACTGCCTTCCCCTTTCAAGAGATAGGGATCCTGTATCCGCTCTAGGCGCCTTGATGTTTTCACTCAACGATGTATTGTCAAGGTGTCCCCAAATCAGTAGCTGCTGCTGCTGCTGCTGCTGGGATTTTTTATAACTGCACAGAGCTGCCCCCTCTTGTGTGGACATCCTGGATGCTTACCTGGATCTTTTCTCTTGGTACAAGTTGCCCAGAAGCAGAACCTAACCTGAAGGTCTGTTTGCAGGTGATTACTAGGAGTGCCCGTCCCCTGGAGAAACAGGCACGGGTGTGGGGGAGGCAGGACAGGAGGGAAGGAGGCCACACAGGGTGCCCACATCTTGGTGAAGGGCTGCCTGGGGTGATATTAACTCCCAGGCTTTTCCGCTGCTGAGGGCAGCGTGGCTGCAGGAGCCAAAGGCATCCTCCGAACAATAGCCACAGCACTGACCTTTGGAGCTGTGAACACGCCCAAGCTTCAGGTTCACAGAAATGGCAAGAACGGACGCCCAAGACCAGGGAGGAGCCCGAGACCGCTGTCCACGGAACCGGAGCCAGTTCTGGTCTATTCGGTTCAGACAGGCAGCTTCTCAGAGGCGCCCCCTAGCTCAGGGACCATCCCCGTTCACGGAGTACCTCTGCGAACACGGGAGTCCGAGGGCCCCGCTAGGTACAGAACAATGCTTCTTCCCTCCCGAGGCCTGGTGCCCAGCAAGCAGGTGGCGATCAGACACGCTGGCCCCGTTCACTTCGCCCTGTTGCAGGTGCTCAAGATCAGGCACCCTCTGCACCTGCTGGCCGTGGTGCGCGCTTAGCAGTGTTGCAGGAATCGCTCCAGCGTCGCCACATTTTATGTATCTGTTTGTGTAACCAGTGTAAAATACATTTATTGGTAATAACTTGGTGCCTGATCCCTAACATCAAGGTCTTTCAGATGAGCAGAATCCTGAACACGCTGGCGTGCGTCGCATTGTCCAGGGCCTCTTAATGGCCGCCGGGTTCATCCGTGCCAAGACCCACTCAGACCCGCTGCGTGCTCTCTGTAAACCCCCTACCGCTGCAGGCCCGCAGTGGTCCTGCGTGAGCCACCTGCTTCCCGGTCGAGATGCGTTTCTGTAGCAAGTTCCACATAAGGACTTCCTACTCTCCTGGCCACCTGTTCGTGCTGTGACCAGCTTCACCTGCCTTCCCAACCCTGTGCGGATCGTGCCCTTGGCAGGCGGGGGCCCTCCTCGTCTTCTCCCTTGAGTGTTCAAGGCCATGCGGCGTGTGGGGCACGAGCCTTTCCGTGAGATGTCTTAGTGCAGATGTGAGAAAAGCACGGCCCTCTGGGTGCAGGAACCTTGAAGGTGCACGCGGTGACAGGGACTCAGTGCGCCGGCTGCCTGTGCATATGTGCGGCCTGGTGTATTAACTCCAACAGAGAAAACCAGAGCAGCAGACGTGAGGTTTCTTTCTGCCTCTGTCACATCAAAGGCAAGCCGGTGCGGTTCAGGTACCTCCTCATGATCACTCTCCGAGTCTCCCAGTGTTGTTCTTATTCCCCAGAAGGGGTCCCCAGGCACTGCCAGGCAGAGGGGACATCTGCGCCCTCATTCAGCCTCATTCACCGGTCTCAGCCGACCCTGCAGGGAGCTCGGAGGCTGTAACGGCCCTGTGGGGGTGTCTGGAGCAAGGGCGAGGGCTGGGCCTGGTCTGCACGCAGGGACCCCAGGGGCCGTGACTGTGGACAAGGACCCTGTCCTCAGCTGATGGTGTCTCCGGACAGGTGGGGAGCAGAGGGCTGGCTCCCAGCTGTAGGCAGGATGAAGTGGGGCCTGGCCCTCACTAGGGCACAAAACCGAGCGGGCTGGCCTCTGGCTGCGCCCCAGTGTGAGGGAGGGCACTGCCCAGGCTTGAAGGGGCCACTCAGGAGCCACACCATCACCTCTGCTCCAACTCCTGGCCAGAACTCAGTCACGTGGCTGCAAGGAGCCCCGAGGTGCAGTGTTTACGGTGAGCACTGTGAGCCTGTTGCAAGCCAGGGGTCTCTACTGTGACAGCGGCTGGGAGGCCATGACACCTGCACTGACCCAGGCCAGCCCAGAGCCAAGGGCTCCGAACATAAATGATGGCAAAGGAGAGATTAAGGGCTCACTGCCTGCTGCAAGTAGGAAAGGTGAGATTTTTCTTTTTTAAGTTTATTGATTTATTTTGAAAGAGGAAAGGAGAGAACGAATGGGGGAGGGGCAGAGAGTGGGGGAGAGAGAGAATCCCAAGCAGTCTCTATGCTGTCAGCAAGGAGCCCAATGTGGGGCTCAAACTCACGAACGATGAGACCATGACCTGAGCCAAAAATCAAGAGCCGGACACGTAACTGACTGAGCCCCCCAGGCACCCCGGGAAGGTGGGATGTTTAAGAGGACTCAGAAGGAAACGGGTCCGTTTTCTCTGCTGCATAATAAATTACCACCAGTTGGAGTGGTTTCAAACACCCAGTTATCGAGGGTCAGGAATCCAGGCTTGGCTGTGCTGGGTCTCCCTCCAGACTTCCCAGGCTGCCGTCACCGTGTCGCTGGGCTGTGCTCTCATCTGGAGGGTCAGCCGGGAAGACTGATTCCAAGCTCACTCACTTTGTTGGCGGTATTTTAATCCTTGTGGCTGAAGCCCCGAGGACCTCACTTCATCTCTGGATCTCACCTGGAGGCCACGCTCAGGTCCTGCCTCGCGGCCCTCCCCGTGGGCATTCCCTGGCATGGCTGTTTACTGCTGCAAGGTCCGCAGGAGAGTCTCTCCCTCCGTCTGCTGAGACAGAGCCTTATGTAACGAAGTGAGATCCTGGGAGTGGCATCCCACAGTCTGTTGGTTAGAAGCGCGTCACAGATCTTGCCCACACTTGAGGGGAGGGGATCACGCAGGGCATGGTTCATTGCCAGTCACCCTAGGATCCGTCTGCCACAGCACAAGACTGAAAACAGTTCAGAAGGCCTGTGCTCCAGACCATTTCTGCTACTGCTGTGTGACCTCAGGCAAGCTACTCACCTTCTCTGGGCCTCGGTGTCCTCATCCATCAAGCAAGTGGTAGAGGTCAATGGTCAGTAGTTTCAACATTGAAACGGATGCACGTTTTTCTTATGTTCAGAGAGCATCTTTAGCAATGCTGTCTTTTGTGTCAATCAGGAGTGTTCCCAACTGCGGCTGGGGGGCTAACAGTCACTAAGGACTTGCCATGGTTGAATGGCTCACACACACATCTGTATGATTCTACAAGGGCAGGATTGCTGCCCTTGCTTCCCGGGCCAGGAAACCTGGCTCAGAGAGGCCAAGGGACCTACCCAAACCACCCAACTCAAAAACAGCCGGGCTGGGCACTCGGCCGAGGCAGGCCCGACTTCAAAGCGTGTGCCCTTCCCGCTGTCCCCTCTATCTCTAATTGGCAGCTGTCACTGCTCTCTGATGGAGTTTAACTTTCCAGCGGGCAGGTTGGGGGGGCGGGCAGAGGCTGCCTCCTCTGACCTTGATAAAGTGCTGGAGAAAAGCCTGGGCCTGTGGCCACGCCCTCCCACTGACCCCTCCCCTTCCCCCACCTTGCTGCTTTCATCAGAGTTCAGGGCCCAGCCTCTGCAAGGAAGAGACAGTTTGACCTTCTGGTGGCAGGTTGCCCATCACCATACATCTTTATGACGTCCTGTCTCCACCGTCATCGCCTGCGAAATTGTCCTTGGAACCTGCTGGTGCCTTTCTGACTTTTCCCGGGGTTTCTGAAGGAGGGAGGCGGCCTTCGCACACCCAGAGCAGGACAGCTCGAGGAGACGTTTACAGGGTGCGATTTACAGCGATGCGGGCAGAAGGGGGCCCACGGGGGTAACGTGGTTATTCTGCGTGGACAGGGGCACAGCTGCTTCCACACTGAGCACCTGGAGGTGAGTGGTGCTGGCCCTTGGGGGAGCGCGTGGAGCCACAGCCTTGAGGCGCGTGAGCTTCAGGTGAGGGACAGCCGGCCAGAGGCGACCCTGGGGGAAGGGATCTGGAAGGGGAAACACTCAGACCTCCTTCTGCACCTTCAGGCTCCTGTCGCACCAGGGCACCCTGTGGGCAACCAGAAGCCAGACAGCAAGGATGGCTGTTTTTGCAGAAAGTACAGGTCAGCTCCTTGGGCGGAGAGCAGGGTGGACAAGGATGGAGTGTGGACAGGCAGGGTAGTTTGGGTTACACTGTGCAGTGGTGGCCATCTGAGCGGGTGTTTGTGCAGCGTCTGCATCACGTTTTGTGGCGCGTGTTTGTGGCAGGCCGAGAACGCGGCCCAAATGGTACAGTGAGCAAGTAGCCGAGCCGCTGTGCTGCTCCGTCTCTGCCACAGCGGCCTGGGGAGAGCTGTTCTGCTCTGTAGATGGAGAATTGGCGGGGGGGGGGCAGGCTCGAGGGAGGACGTGAGGAGGGATGGGCCAGGGAGGGCAGAAGGGAGCCAGGGGGAGGCTGGGCTGGGAAGCAGGGTAAAGAGCAGTCGGACTCTGATGGCAGCCTGCCTTGAACGGTAGTGGCCTATGACCGCCAAGTGCAAACTATGCACAACTTCGGGGCAAAAGCCATATCCTCATGACTTTATGGTCGAGAAGGAATTTATTTTTTCATTTGAGAGAGAAAGAGAGAGAGAGAGCGCTGGGGAGGGGGGCAGAGGGAGAGAGAATCCCAAGCACGCTCCACACTCAGCACAGAGCCTGATGCAGGGCTTGATCCCACGACCCTGGGATCACGACCTGAGCTGAAATCAAGAGTCAGATGCTCAACAGACTGAGCCAGCCACCCAGACACCCGAAGAGGAATTCTTTAACAAGATTCCCAAACTGTGGGAGAAAATATTGATGGCTTTGGCATTAAAAATGCAAAATTTTCTGTTAGAAAGAAAGGCCGTAAAAAACAGTGAAAACACAAGTCGCAGATTAGAAGGTGCTTGCGGTATAAATACCCAGTGAAAGAGGAACATCCACATCTGAAGAGCTTCTGAAAATCTGTGAGGACAAGGAACGCGATGGAAAGACGAGCAAAGGGCACAAGCCAGCAAGGCGAGTCGAAGAGAGAACGTGCGTGGTCCACGTGCGCGTGCACACCGCGGGGCTCGCCGGTCCACGGAAATACACAAGTCACGTCACAGCGTGATGCCTTTCCGTGCCCGGCAGCTTAGCAAGCGGAAAGCCCCTGACGACACCAGGCACGGTGAGGACGGGGGAAGTGGGCGTCTGACGCCCTGCTGCAGGGGGAGTCCCTGCGCGCAGCACCTGCAGAGGGGAAGCCATGCCCCTGTGATGACCCAGCAGTCCTCTTTTGAGGCCAGGCCGCAGAAAAATGCTCCCAAATGCTCAAAGACACACCCACGAACGTTCACGTGTTTCCAATAGCCAGCGGCCTGGAAGGTCAGTCGGCGGGGGGACGAATCACTCACTAAGTTATGGTAAATTCGTACAACGTGATACTGGAGCCATTACCCTGGATGAACTAAAGCTGATAGGCCTCCGAACACAGTGAGTCAAAACGGCTGAATGGCAGATGGGGCGCCCCTGGCATGAAGTTTGAAAGGATGCCCAGAAAAGGTGGCCCAGGGTCTCCCGGGAGCTGTTTGCAGTGCGATTCCCCCCTCCCCGCCTCAGGGAGCGCCCTCTGCACGGGCCAGGGTGGGAGCGTGGGGGACAGGGAGGTGTGTGTGAGCAGAGGCGACGGGATGTACGTGTCAGTGCAAGTGAGCGTGCAGGGACAGAGGTGCACAGGTGACGGGAGGTACACGTGAGCGCAGGTTAGTGTTGGTGTGGAGCAGTGTGTGAGTGAACGCATGGGCACATATATGGGTGAGTGTGAGTGGGTGTGTTTGAGTATGTGGGTGTGTCGGAATGTATGTGTGTGACTGTGAGGTTGAGTGTGCATGTATGAGCGTGTGAATACATGTGAAAGGAAGTGCGAGTAGGAATATGTGTGCCTTGTGATGAGTGTGAGCAGTGTCTCACTGTGGGTGTATGAGTAGGTACTAAGGTGGGCTGAGTCTCGGGGTCGCAGGTGTGAAACCCTAAGTGGCCCCCCAATGCCGGTGAGTCCTGGGCCATCACCGAGGTCCCCATTAATGGTCACGGGCCACTGTGCCAGCTGGGGCCAGGAGGGGGCCACCCGCGGAGCAGGGTCGCTGGCCTCTGTAGGAGTCGCCTTTGACAGAGGAACACAGTGACGGGACCCAGGCAGGAGGACCTTGCGTCCCCCAGGTTTATAGGAAGGTTCCTACCACGTGCGCTGCCTGGGCCGTCCAGCAGGTGGCGATGCCTAGGCAGTTTGCAGAAGGATGTCAGGGTCCCCGGCCAACCCCCTGCGTTCAAGCTGGGGAAACTGAGGCAGGAGGTCTCCTGCCCCTGAAGCTTTTCCTTCCACACCAGGGAATTCATCCCTGTAGGTGCCACGTGTTCATGGGGACTTGCCTTGTGCTGGGGGCCATGAACAGCCGTGAGCAGGGCAGGTCAGGGCTCCCTCTGGAGCTCGTGTCCCTGAGACAGGACAGGTGCATGCCCAGTGGGAAGCGCCTGACTCTGAATCAGTGCCCACATCCCACACCCCGCACGGGCTGCCTGTAAGCTCCCCCTCCCCCCGCCAGGGTCGGCTGACCCTGAGCCCCCTATGGGATTCACACTTATCACTCTGTACCTTCATCTGTCATTAGCCCCTATTCTCTTCGTGCCTGTGTGTTTCAGGGACAGGCAGCACATCCCAGTGCACAACAATGCACATCCTTTGCCCTGCAAAGGCACTGGGACCCCTCTGCTTTATTGGAAGGTGTGATGGGTTGAATTGTGTCCCCCCAAAGGAAGTCCTAACCGTTACCTGTGGATGTGGCCTTATTTGGAAATACGGTCTTTGGAGAGGTCATCAGGTTAAGCTGAGGTCATGTTGGACAGAGTAGCATGAGCTTTAAGTCCTCAGTGTCAGGTGTCCTTATGGGAAGGGACACAGAGACAGACACACACGCCAGAGAGGCCACGTGACAACAGAGGTACAGAATGGAGGGACGTCCTGGGCTGCTGGTGAGAAACGAGAAGAGACGGGAAGGATCCTCCTCCAGAGGGACTGTGGCTCTGCTCACCCTTGATCTCGGACTTGTGGCCTCGGGAATGGGAGAGAACGGACTTCTGTTGTTCTAAGGCCTGCGGCCTGCGCTGCTTTGCTCTGGTGGCCCCAGGGCGCTGGTGCGGAGGGCATGCCCAGGACTGGGAAGGAGCCTCCTGGCTCACCGCAGCCCTGACACGCAGGCTGGCTCCCTGGCCCGGCGGCCGCCGATCGTGGGCCAGGGGGGCACCTCTGGGGCAGGGGGAGCAGGCGGTTCCCACCCAGACTCAGCCCAGGCCTCTGCTCAGAAGCTGCATGCAGATCCTTCAGCCAGCACGTTCGTGCGCACGTGTCCCTGTGTGTCCCCCGTCCCTGGCCCATGCGTGCTCTGAGCACACACCTGAGTGCTGCTCCAGACTGAGCACGGTGGGGAGTCCTGGGTCTGCCACTGGCCGAGCAGGGACTTCAGCCCTGAGCCTCAGCTTTCTCATCTATAGAAGGGGCTAGTGAGAGCAGGCTCACAGGGCCGTGCTAGGGACGAAACTGGACACCGGTGTCCCGCACACTGGGCAGGTGCTCAGTAAACGCTGAGTCACTTCTGTGGGTACTGGGCACTGCTTCGACCAGAACAGGGGTGGGCACGGCAGCTCCTTGATCCCCCTCCCCCCCGGGAGGTGGCCCCCCTCAGCAGGGGTGCTGGCGGCTGGCAGGACAGGCAGAAAGGGCAGACCTGGGGGAGCAAGCACTCGGGCAGGGAGGGCGTCACCAGAGGGCCGAGAGAAGAAAGTCCACCCGAGTATGGGATTCACACATAAAGCGCCCACGTGGTTTGTGGGTTAAAACCCGAGGATTTAAGAGAACACAGAGGTTCTAATAGAGGAGCTTTGGAAATGGACGAACAGATGCCATGAGGTTCCTGAGTGGGACATGAGCACTCCAGAGGCACTGAATCCAACCAGAAGGCTCCGGAAGTTGGGGTAGAGCGCACGTCTAACAACAGGGGACAGTAACGTGAACAGTGCTGCCTGCTCCAGACAGAACATCCGGGGACCGTCCACAGAGGCGGCTAGAGATGTTAGCACACGCCCTCCGAGATCCAGCGATTTGACCTCCCAGAATCCGTCTCAAAGACACCCCCAAGGGAGAGCACACGTGTTTCACGATCATTGTGAAAAGCGGGAATCCGCCTCCCTGTCACCCAGCAGAGACGTGCTTGAACGCAGTTGCACACTTGGAGAGCAAATGGAAACGGATGGACACGTTCAGAGAACGTAGCGGAGGGTCGGTCTGTGAAGGTGCGTGTGGGGCTTACGGTGGGTGACAAAGGCTGCGGAAGCCAGCGGCCCCAGCCTTCCGGGAACGCAGCCCCTGCCCGCCTTGGGGGAGGAGGGAGGGGCCCCCCTCGCGGTGCAGGGCCAGCAGAGCAGGCGGTCCGGGTCCCCAGACATGCAGGTACAGCATTTAAAAATGTATATGAGGGGGGCACCTGGGTGGCTCAGTCAGTTGGGCGTCCGACTTGGGCTCCGGTCATGGGGTCATGATTTCGCGGTTCTTGAGTTCGAGCCCTGTGCTGACAGCTCAGAGCCTGGAGCCTGCTTCGGATGCTGTGTCTCCCTCTCTCCTTCCTCCCTCCCCCTCCTCCTCCCCTCTCTCTCTCAAAAATAAATAAACATTTAAAAAACCTATATGAGGGGCGCCTGGGAGGCTCAGTTGGTTGAGCATCAGACTCTTAATCTCGACTCAGGTCATGATCTCACAGTTTGTGGGTTTGGGCCCCATTTTGGGCTCTGCACTGACAGCATAGAGCCTGCTTGCGATTCCCTCTCTCTGCCCCTCCCCTGCTCTCTCTCTCTCTCTTTCTCTCTAAATAAGTAAATGAGCTTAAAAAAAAAGTGTATATGAGTATATCCAGAACTGCTAAATGTGATGTATTTTCGTGTCTTTGCTCTCCTCTCTCGCTGGGGGTGGGGGTGAGACTATACAACCCAATGACGTTGTTTGAACATAGGCATATATACATATGTACGTATATTTTATGTATTTATACATACATACATATGTTTAAAGTGAAAAATATAACAGCAACACATATGTAGGTATGATCTTAGGTTTGTAAATAAGCAAACAAATTTATACAGAGATGGTTTTTGAAATTCACAGTCTGGGGGCGCCTGGGTGGCTCGGTCGGTTGAGCGTCCGACTTCGGCTCAGGTCATGATCTCACAGCTTGTGAATTCGAGCCCCGCGTCGGGCTCCGTGCTGACAGCTCAGAGCCTGGAGCCTGCTTCGGATTCTGTGTCTCCCTCTCTCTCTGCTCCTAACCCACTCGCATTCTGTCTCTGTCTCTCTCAAAAATAAATAGACATTAAAAATAAGTAAATAAATAAAATAAAATTCACAGTCTGGCCTAGTGAGTAGCAAAAGGTTATCAGTGACAACCCCTAGATATTAGGGTTAAGGGTGATCTTTTCTTTGTCTCTCTCTTCATTACAGCTTTTCACTTCTGAATATTTTGCAATGGCTACGTACCGCTCTCACCACGAGAAAACTAGCTATTTGGCAATAAATACATAAATAAACGTTGCAAGGAAAAGCAGTGTTTACCAGGATTACGAAATAGTGTGGACAGACTCTTACCGACATTTGGTGGATGGGACTAGAAGGCAGGCTGCCTGCGTGTGCTCAGTGTGTGACAGACGCAGACTCAAGCCACCCTGCCTGGGAAAGGAGACGCAGGGTGGCCCTCTGCTGGGAAGGGGCCGCTTCCGCCCGCTCTGTCTGCGCTCAGCTTTTCTTTAAGACTCCTGCACAAAAATGAAGCAAACAGGCTTTAAAAAGAGGGTAGGACGGCTCAGCAGCAAGGAAGGGAGCTGAACTCTGTTTCTGGATAAGAGGAAGGCGTCACGTCGGATCTAGACAGTCCTGTAAGGCAGAGCAGAGTCCTCTGTCCCTGTTCCAGAAGGGTAGACCGAGGCCCAGAGGGGCTAACGCTCCTTCCTCACTCACTGTGTTGCATTGTCTCCCCGCAAGAGCTCTTACGACAAGATGCTCTTATGATCCCCATAGCATTGAAAAAGACAGAGCGGTTATGCAACTCGCCCAAGGCCACACAGCCAGAGGCAGGCTTTGAATCCCAGAGCCAGACTCCACCAGCTCCGTGCTTGCCGCCTCCAGGAAGGGCTCGCCCTCCCGGGTCCACGGTTCAGACCTTACTGCTGACCACCGCCGTCCTGCCTGCGCCCAGGCCGTTCCCCTTGCCTGAAATGCCCTCACGTTTCCACTCTTCCCCGGGGGGTGGTGGCTGGGCTAAGTGGGCCATGTCCCTTCCCACACACGCTGACTTGCCAACCAGCTTTGGGCCATGCCCCTCACACCCAGCCTCCCAGGCCAGCGGCCGCTTATTCACAGCTGGGTACCATCTCCGCCTGCCGGCCGGCCAGTATTTCCCCATCCTGCCTCCACTTCCTGGAAAATGAGTGTAATGGTTGGTGACTGGAGGGGCCTGGCCCGGAGTGGCCTTCCTGGCCGGCTGGGCCCCAGGGACATGGTGGGCACAGAGACAGCCTAGCTCCTCCTCAGCTGCAGGCTCAGGGTCCAAGTGCCTGCCAGTCCTGTCCTCTGCTCTGGCCTGGTCCTGTTTCCCCTCCAGGCAGAACTGAAAGCACGGAGTCGGCCTGTGACCCCAAGGGTTTCCAGGCTGGGACTGGGGTGGGATGGGGTGCGGGGCAGAGGCCATTGCTTCCAACAGCCTGGACATCCCCACCGCCACCTGGGCTCTCAAAGTTTCATAATTCCCACTGTTCGGGAGGGCCAAGAGTCCCCGGCAGCCCAGCAGTGAGGCCTGATTCCCACTGGAACAGGGATTCCTATGGGGTTCACGGAGAGACTCAGGGGTCTGTAAACTCAGATGGGAAGAAGAAATTACGCCTTTCTCCCACCAATCGTTAACTGATACGTGCAGCCCCCAGCCTCAGCAGGGTTAGCCGGGAGGCAACTTTGCTGTCCATGGAGACCTCAGAGGGAGTCATGTCAGCCAGAGTCAGGGCATCTCAGAGTAACGCTGTCCTCACCTCCAACCTCCCCGGCAGGTGCTGTGATCATCCCTGCTTTACAGATGAGAAAACCAAGGGTCGGCAGGGCGACATCACTACTCAAGCTCGTGAACTTGAACGCACGTCCGTCTGACCACTCCTACCCATGCATTCTCTTATTTTTTGACACATTCCAGAGTGCGTACATTTCTCCCTAAATACTTCAACATGCATATCACACAAGGCGTCAGTGTTTCAGACACTTAATTTTACTTCTGCAAATGCAGATGTCCTGCCTCCTTCTTGCCTATCCCCATTTCCACCCTCCAGCCACAGGCTGAGAGACCTGGGCCGGGAACCTGCAGGACCCTCTGAATTCCTCCTAGACCCCCGGTTGCTGGAGGACCCTCTTCCTTGGGGAATCTGAGGACAGAAGCAGGGGTCTTAGCTTGCTGGGGGCTCGTTCCTCTTGAAGCCTTCAGTGCGAGCCCAGGGCCGCCTTTCCGCCGTGGAGAACGATGTGCAACTTGTTTCTTTGGATGTCCTGCCAGCTCTGGCGCTGATGTTGAGCCCCTCACCATGGACCGGGTGCTCCCATAGGTAGTGAGCCCTCCGTCACTGGAAGCAGTTAAGCAAAGACTGAAACAAGCTCTGGACAGGGTGGGAAGATGTCACAGAGTAGATGGAAACCTGGGAACAGGGCTTAAAGTGCATCAGGGGTTCTCAGCCTCCGCACAGTTGAGGTTCTGGGCTGGATAACGCTGCTGCGGGGCCTCCCTGCACCCCGAAGGCTGTTTCACGGTATCCCAGTCTCTGTCCACTAGATGCCAGTAGCACCTCCCACCCAACCCAAGTGATGTCCCCCCATGCCTGCAGGGATCTCACACCCTGTGGAGAAGCCCTGGGGTAGAGGGGATTGAAGGTCCCTTCTGTCCCGAAATCTCAGGATTTATTCTGTTCCTGGGACAACCCCCTCGGTCCTCTCTGTTCACAGTGCTGCCGCCTGTCCGTTGCTATGGAAACTGGGAATTTTCTAGCCTCTCTATCTCCTTGCCCACCTCATGTACACACTTTCAAAGCCTGTGTGCAGAGCCCAGGGGACAGCCCTCAGTCTCCTCTTCTGTCAGATGGGAGCAGCAGTCTTCTGACCTCCCGAGATGGAGTCAGGGAGGATAAGGGAGTGGTGCCGGTAAAGTGTGCAGAGGGCAGTCGACTCCTAGAATCAGGACGAGAGTCTGCGCTGGTGGGAGGGGTGGCGGACCAGAGGAGGGGAGGGGTGTTGACATCCCACCGGAAGTGAGGGGAGGGGGTGAATGTGCAGAGGTGGCAGGCTTGACAGTGTGCTGTAAGACCTGCCCTCGGGTGGTCCTTGCCCCTGGGGGCAACAAGCCCCTAGGCGGCTTTAAGCAGGGGTGAGTGACATACTGGGAGGGAGAAGGGGGTGGGAGAGGGGCTAGGAGACAGGCTGGAGGCGGTTACAGCGGTCCTGGAATTAGACAATGAGGGCTGGGCCCAGTGTGATGACCAGAGGAGGGGCTGGGCAGGAGGAACGCTAACAGAGGGAGAAGCAGGTTCTAAAAGAGCATGAAGAGCCAGGGGTGGAGTCAGGCCTCCTGGGGGTGGAGCCAGGCCTCCTGAGGGCGGAGCTAGGCCTCCTGGGGGTGGGACTGGGCCTCCTGGGGGTGGAGTCAGGCCTCCTGAGGGTGGAGCTAGGCCTCCTGGGGGTGGGGCCAGGCCTCCTGAGAATGGGACTGGGCCTCCTGGGGGTGGAGCCAGGCCTCCTGGGGGTGGGGCCAGGTCTCCTGGAGTGGAGCCAGGCTTCCTGGGGGTGGAGCTAGGCCTCCTGGGGGTGGGGCCAGGCCTCCTGAGGATGGGACTGGGCCTCCTGGGGTGGAGCCAGGCCTCCTGGGGGTGGGACTGGGCCTTCTGGGGGTGGAGCCAGGCCTCCTGGGGGTGGGGCCAGGTCTCCTGGGGGTGGGGCCAGGCCTTCTGGGGGTGGAGCCATATATCCTGGGAGCCAGGCCTTTGGTTGGAGGAGGGAAACAGAAAAGGTGCTTTCCTTGCCAGCCTTCTGGCTGCCTCCCAGCCTGTTTGTCACAGGCTACCTCTGTGTTTCCATCAGAGCTTTAGCCATCTGGCCGCATAGTACCTTTAGAAGTCATTGCCAAAGTGCGTGCCTGGAATGCTTGGAGACAGCCTGGTTGTCCACGGGTGGGGGTTCTGGTTACATCACCTCAGATGATGTCACACATGAAGCACGCACATTCTCCCGTAGCGTGGTCTGGGAGGGTCTGGGTGCCCCTGTAGAGTGCAGATCCGTGTGCCATGTGCCACCCTCGGGGCAGAACAGCAACCTGTAATGACATGGGCTTGTGTGTGCATCTAGATTTCTGGGATGACCCCAAGAGACTGGTCATACCGTTTGCCTCTGGGGAGGCTGGGTCCTGTGACAGGGCGGAGAAGACCCCCCCCCCCCACCTTATTGCTGAGCTGGTTGGGAACCGCATGTGCGCACTGCAGGGAACAGAACCCGGCTCAGGCACAGTGGATAAGCATGTTCCAGCACGGGACCCAGAGCTGAGCAGATGTGGGTGACCTGGCTGCAGCCACAGCTCCACGTTCAACAGCGACCTCATCCAGCTCCTGCCTTCGTGGCTGCAACAGTGGCCACACCACCGGCTGCTGTGGCCTCCACACAGGAAGGAGGGTGGTGCAAAGTGCAGAAGCCACTGAGTGTGAAGGGCTTTTCCAGAAGCCTCTTCCTGACATGCATGTGCAGTCAGCAGTGCTGGGTCCCACAGCCCAACCCCGCTGCAGGGAGGGCTGGGACATGGGGGTTTTCAGCAGGGACCTTGGTGCCCTGGATGGACCTGGGGCCCTGGTGGGAAAGACGAAGGAAGGAAGGCATGGAGACAGGATGGGCGCCCTGTGTGCCTCTTGAATTTTGTGCTAGGAAACTCTGTCGCCTGTGTAAAACGAACTCCAGCACTGTGTGAGGACGTGCCAGCTGCCCCCACGGCCCCCAGCTCACGTCTGTCCCACAGCCTTGGCCTCAGCACAAAGCCCCCCATGGGAGCAGGATGCAGGCATGGTTTGGAGAGAGGAGGCTCGAGGCAGTATGGGCTCCCCCTTCCTGCAGCGGGAGGATGGGGCTATGCCAGGGACAGGTGAGATGGCAGATGGTGGCCGAGGGGGGTGGCAGTCTGCAAGGTAATGAGGTAGCTCATTATCAGGCAATTTTTCTTGGTGGCTGAGAGCCCAGCTCCAGGGTAACTCACTCAGCCCAGGGAGGTGAGGTCTGGACCTGGCCCTCCCTGTCTAGAGAAGGCACAGCGCTGTCTGCCTGCACAGGGTCCTGCGATGCCCCTCTGTGATGGGCCAGCGCTCCCCCATCTGCTACCTAGAGACAGGTGTGCTTCAAAGGCAGATCCTGGGTTCCTCCGCCCAGAGAGGAAGATCCGGTGAATCAGAGTGGCCCAGCCACCTGCCTTTTTAGACAAGCTCCCGGGTGATTGTGATGCAGTCCAGTCCCTGGCTCGACCTGAGAACCATATCCAGAGGTTTACTGAGCGCCCATGGGGGGCCGAGCACAACTCCCTTTATATGCATTAAGTTTTGTCCAGTCGTCGGGATCACCACCCAGGGGGTAACACTGTCATTAGTCCATTTCACAGACAAGGAACTAGAAACCGAGGACATGAAGTCCTCTGGTCAAGGTCCTGCAGCTGTCCAAGAGGAGCATCTGTTCTGGTGGACCGGCTTGCTCTCAGGAGCAGGCAAAGCCTTGCAAAACCCCGTACCTGTGTTGCCCCGTGAAGTCCCAGCGTTCTGGAGGGCATGTCACGGCTGCTGCTCCGTAACAGAACGGCAGACCGAGGCCTTGGGCTGTGTCCCCGCTGGGAGCTCCAGACCTGCCACACAGTAGGCGCCTGTATTTGTCAGAGACACAGAATTAACATTACATAACCAATGTAGGTTTATGTATATACACATTATACCCACGTGTACACATATATATACTTATAAATCTTTCCCATATATACTTATATTTTGTGTATTTATATATCTGTGTATATGCACACACACATGCATGTATATTTAAAAAAATTTTTTTAATGTTAATTTGTTTTTGAGAGGAGAGAACATGAGCAGGGGAGAGGCAGAGAGAGAGGGAGACACAGAATCCAAAACAGGCTCCAGGCTTCACACTGTCAGCGCAGAGCCTGATGCGGGGCTCAAACTCACGAACCGTGAGATCATGACCTGAGCCGAAGTCGGATGCTCAACCGACTGAGCCCCCAGGTGCCCTTACACATGTATATACATTTAAGAAGGACTTGGCTCTCACGATTATGGAGGCTGGCATTCCGGGATCTGCAGGGTGGCCTGGCCCAGGCTGGGGGCCCAGAGACAGCTGGTGCTGCAGTTCTGGTGTGTTGTGTGCTGGCACAACTCCGTCTTACTTGGAGGAGGTCAATCTTTTGTTCTAGCTAGGCCTTCAACTGATCGGATGAGGCCCACCCTCATTATGGAGGGCAACCTTCTTTCCTCAATCCACCGGTTTAAATGCTAGTCTCATCTAAAAATATCCAGAATAAGGTTTGACTGAATAAATATCTGGGCGCCATGGCCCAGGCACCTTGACACATAAAATCAAACATCACAGTGCCCAGTACCTATTTGTCGAATGAATAAATGAAGCCTGTGGGGGCCAGGAAGGCCCAATTGTGTTAGGGCAGATTCCTCTTTAATGGGCATCAGCCTGGACATGGAGAAGCCTGCTGTGTCCGAGGCCAGCCCTTGCCCTGCTGGCCACCTCTTGCTGTGGCCTCAGCCCTGGGCTCCATTTTGCTCCCCTGCTGCGGGAGCCAAGTGTAGACCGGGGCCAGCTGGGCACCTGCTCTGCTCTGCGCCGGGAGCTGTGTCCAGCCCTGCAGGGCAGAGTGGTGGCCTCCCCGGGGCAGCCGCCAGCTTTGCCCGCGGTGGGAAGCGTCCGCGCCTGGGCACTTACCACCCCTCTGGGAGACCGTGGGGCCTTGTGTTCCACGCATGGACCGTGAGCCTGCCAGCTCGACCTCTCTCTCCCGTTATGCAACCTGCCACCCGGGAGAGGGTTCCCAGCCGACTCTGCCATCCCCAGGGGGCACATTCAGTGCCCAGGCTACCTGTGGGGAGGCAGTCTCGGGCAGGCGGCTCTGGAGCCCGGCTTCCTGGGTTCAAATCCACACTCTGACACTGGTCGCTGTGTCCTCAGCTGTCAAGGGAGAGCGCACTGTGTGGCTGTGAGAACCCAGTGGGTAAAGCTGCGGGCCCTGGGAGGCCTGACGTGTGGAAAGGCGCCCGGGAGCCAGCACCGTCACCGTCATCGCTGCTGTGCCATCTACAGGGGCCAGCCTTCCCTCGGTCCTGCCACGGGCATCACTGAAGTGAGGCCGTCCCCTCCCACCGTGCTCTCCCCCACAGACACCTCACCTAAGGGCCACATCAGGCCAGCCGTGAGTACGAGTTCTGCCCCCCTGCCTGCAGGTGTGGCCTCGGACAGACTGCGTGAGCCCCGTTCTGCTGCTCGCCCGGCTGGACGGGAAGCACGACCTCTCGGGGCGTCTGGTTCCTCATCTGTGACACGGGCGCGATGACAGTGGTTACTCCCTAGGATGGTTTTGAAAACAAAGTAGGACACGGGCTCGCCCTGGAACTTGCACGTAGCAAGGACGCGAAGCACACGCTCAGGGACCATCGACGGGGCGTGCTGACTGGAAGCCCCAGCTCCTACTTGATGGTCCCACTTACTTTCTTACACACCCGCTTAAAGTGTGCCTTCGGGGGTGCCTGGGGGGCTCAGTAGGTTGAGCGTCTGGCTCTTGGTTTCAGCTCAGGTCACGACTCAGCTCTTGGGTTCGAGCCCCACATCCGGCTCTGTGCTGACAGCCAGGAGCCTGCTTGGGAATGTGTGTCTCTCTCTCTCCCTCTTCCTCTGCTCCTCCCCTGCTCGTGTGCTCTCTCTCTTTGTCTCTCTGAAAATAAATAAACATTAAAAATAAAGTGTGCATTCAGTGGCGATTAGCACATTCTTGGGAGTTGTGACAACTGTCACCACTACGTACTTGTGGAACTTTTCATCACCCCAGAAAGAAACCCCGTCCCCATCAGCAGGCACTCCCCATTCCCCTCCCCAGCCCCCGGCCACCACGACCCTGCTCTGTGTCTCTGGAGGTGCCCCACCCCCCGGCACAGCTCATGTGGATGGACTCATACAGGATGTGGCCAGCATATCCGCGTTAAGTTTTCCAGGCCCCTCCCTGTTGTGGCAGAAGGGTCAGCACATTGTTCCTTTTTACTGACAAATAACATTCCGTCATTCCCAGACCTTGTCTATCCACTCTTCGGTTGGTGGACACTTGGCTTGTCTCCTTGCATTAACTCTGAAACACATTTTTATCAGCAGACCTTTTATTGAGATACGTTGTACTGGCAAAAAGCATGCATATCCTCCATGTGATGTGCGTTGGCTTCTCAGAACAAACACACTCATGGGACAGCACCCAGATCAAGGAATAGAACATCACCGGCCCCCTGAGCCCCCTTTCCTGTCCCCCTTGACACTGTCCCCCGACCCCCCACGCGTAAGCATCAGTGTGCCCTCCAACACGGACGACTGGTTTCTGAGGTTTGCACAAATGAAAGGAGACTGCACGCAGATGCTGTGATATGAGATGCAGCCCTGCCGTGTGCAGTTCTGGTTTGTTCCTGTTCACTGCTGCGTAGTATTCCGTCGTACGGCTAGACCGCATTTACTAATCATCCTGCTGTCGATGCACAGCCAGTGGCTCCTGGTTAAGGCTGTCCCCGTCTGTGTTGCTGTGGATGTCCACCGTCGGGTGCACGTGTTCAGCTTCCACAGAGATGTCTGGTCCCACAAAGCTGTGTAACTAAAGATTCCAGAAGTGTCTGACAGGTCCAGCAACCCCAGGTCCTTGCCCTCCGTTAACGTCTGCTGTGTTTACAGCTTTACTGAGATACAAGTCACAGACCGCGCAATTCATCTGTGTCGAATGTCAGTCTGGTGGCGGTAGTGTTCTCACAGGGCTGTGCGACCATCACCACGGTCAGTTTTAGGGCATCTTCATCACCCTGAAAAGAAACCCTGTGTGGCCTCAGTAACATCCACAAGCCCCCATTCCGCCTGGCCCAGGCAGCCCCTGATTTACCCTCTGTTCCTGCATAAATGCAATCACCCCCGATTGTGTTGTCTTCACTGGACAGAATGTTTCCCCCACGCGTGGCCCGTGTCAGGACTTCATTCCTGTTTTGGGCCGATTAATATTCCAGTGTGTGGACTAAGGTGTGGCTCACGCTTGGTTCATCCACTCAGCAGTCAGTGGTCACTTGGGTTGGTTCCACCTTTTGGCCGCTGTGAGCAATGTTGCTGTGGACATTCTGGTACAAGTCTTTGCGTGGACGCAGGTTTTTCATTTCTAGCCAGGTGGACACTGGTGGGGAGGAGTGCCGGCCGCAGGGGTGTGGGCAGCCCGGGAAGACTGGCGTCTGGGGGGTCAGCAGTGTCTCGAGGCGGCATCTGGCCTAGAGTCAACGGTGGGATTTGTTGCCCGTGGCCACAGCTCTGCCCCCTGAGCTGTTCTGCTTCTCTGGTGTCAGGAGTCTCCCACAAAGGACTGTCGGTGCAAATTCCCCACACAGGTCCAGAGGCGGGGGGCAGCCTTGACTAGGTTTGTTGTTTCTAGGGAACTCCACAGAGGCCTGGCCGGAATGTTGTCCAGCCCTGAGTGGCAGTCCCATATGCTCACGTCTCGCCAAAGCCCAGCTTTTGCTTGTCGGGGAAGGTGGGACTGACACAGCTCCTTGGTATTCAGCCACTCACAGAAAGTTCTAGAAGTTGCCTTTGCCGTGGAGAAATGCCTTGGAACAGAGGAAGGGGCTCTGGCTGCTGTGAGTGCAAAGAACACCGAGGCTGCCGGCGGGCAGGTGCCACTTGGACAGAAGCATGGAGGGGTCCAAACGGGCTCTGGTCAGCGGGGGCCGCGGCTTCAGCATGAAGGCAGTGGGTGTCGGGCAGTGATCACCGCTGTGCCCACAGAGGAGGCCCTTGTCCTCGCCTGAGCTCTGTGCCTCTTGTTCAAACAGGGCAGAGTCTGGTGGAAACCAGGCTCTGCTCAGTGGCAGAGGCTCGGACTCTGCCCCCAATTCCCTAATGGCCTTGGGCAGGTCACTGGCCGTCCTGGTCTCAGTTTACCCATCAGCAGGAGCACGGGGTCACCCTGGTGATGTTCTGGGCTCTCCCAGCTCTCGGGAAGCGGGCCCAGGTACACAGTGTCTTTGGACAGCAACCCTCCCGGTCGGCTCACGGGGCCTGTGGCCTTCCCGGAGGCCGCGTGGAATGTGTTTATACTCTGGAGCCGAGGAATGCCTGGTCCCTGGAAGCTGGCCGCCCTGGCCAGTGCACGTGTCCGCTGGGGACCTCCCGGCTTCCGTGGAGCCCTTGGGCCTCCCAGTGGCAGGAGGGAGAAGGGACAGCTCCCAGGAAGCCCCAGACATTTCCATCTCAACCAAGTCAGGAACTTGCCCAAAGCAGTGAGATTCTGTTTCCTCGGTTTCGTCTAAGTAGCTTTTTGTTCAACAACCTACACTCGGTGTGCATTTGGTCAATTCACTCGCTCATTGACGCCGTGAAAATGTTGCAGTCTAAGCTCAGAAACTGTGGCTGCAGAGGCAGCGGGGACTAGTTTGTCACCTGCCCGCTGGGGTGGCCGAGTTGGGCCAGGCCTGCACCTCACCCTTGTGTGGCCTCCACGGAGTCCTCGAGAGGCCGGTATCCTTCTCTCCCCTACGAAGGAGGAAATGCCAGGGGCAGAGTGGCCAGGCTGTGGACCCAGGACTGACTGCCCCCCAGGACCTCTCTTTGCTCCACACTGCCCGTCCCCCAGACCCAACCAGGATGTGATCCTCACCTGCCTGTGCTCTGACCCCGGCCCAAGCCAGGGCAGTGTTATGGGGACCCCTGTGTGCTCTGGAAAAGCTGGGAGGGGTCCGTTCTGCCCGGAGGAGAGTGGGGAAGGCAGCACCGAGCAGGCCACCTTGTGGACCATCCTGCAGATGGCCAGATGTGGCCTGGTGACTTGGAGAGGCCATCTGCACCGTGGCTGTGATGCTGGGCATTTAGCTCCATTTAAAGAGGTCACGTTGGGCCGCTAACTTTGTAGATGGGAGGGGGCCGGGGGACTCGGGTCTTGGGGCTGGTGATACTGAGATAGTTTAGCGGTGAGGACAACAGCACCACTCACCATCGGCGGGACCCGCATGTCCCGACAGCACCAGGGCTCTGACCCGAGTAGCTCCTGGGGGGGGACTTGAGGAGAACCCCAGCATTTGGAGCCCAAACCCACCAAAACCTCCGCTGCCTTGTGAGAGTGGCGGGTAGGTGGCTGTGTGGGCGTCCGTGGCTGCTGCGGTGTGCGCCCACGGACTTGGTGGCTCAGAACCACACAGCTCATTCTCCGGCAGGCTGGAAGTCAGAAGTCAGGGGTGGCCTCGCCGGTCCAAGTGCCTGCAGGACTGGCTTCTCCTGGCGGCTCCAGGGGGACTGTTTCCTTGTATCTTCCAGCTGCCGAGGTGTCCGCACTGCTCGCCTCGTGGCCCCGGACCACATGGCCTCTGCTCTCCCTGCGTCCCCACCATGCTGCCGTCTGCCTCTCCGGCAGTCAGACCCCCTTTGGCCTCCCTTTTATAAGGCTCACCTCCCACATCCGGATCCTCAGTCCCTTGGGCACACGCCCTTTGCCCTGCGAGGTCACATATCCACAGTGCAGGGATTGGGACGTGGGCGTGGTGCCAGGCTATTATCCAGCCGACCACAGTGACATAATGAACCCCAGGAGGAAATGCGGTTCTATACTGTCCCTTTCCACTGACAAAGACTGCAGGTGGCCAGAGAAGGATCTGGAAACACAAGAGTCATGGCCTGTTCTTCCTGTCGTGTAGGGTGAGCCCCAGAGCAGGCGCCTCTCTCTCAGGGCACAAATGAGCCAGAAGTGACCCCAAGGTGAGGCCCCAGGGAGGCTGGAGATCCCAACGGCAGGAGCCCTTGCTCGCACCCAGTTTATAACCACACCCTTCCTCGACCTCACTTGTCCCCGATGGGCCTCCTGGGCTGCCGGAGCCCTCGTCCCAGTCCCAGGGCTGGCTGCGGGCGAGTTCCTGACACTGAAAGGCATCTGTAGAATGGGTGGAGCTGCGCACTTCTTGGCAGGCCGGAGGGCGTGGGACACAAAGTCAGGGAGAACCGGGCGTCCTCTGGAAGGGCCCCACAGCCTCTGCGACCCCTGCTAGCCTCCCCTCCTCCACAAAGGCACCTTTCCCGACAAGGGACAGTAACGTGCTTCTTGCTCTCAGCCTGGACTTGCTCAGGGGACTTCACAGCCAAGGCCACCAAAGGAAAAGCCCCTGCTGGTTCTCCTCGGACTCGAGTCCTCACGTCGGGCTACGGGGGGCAGCTCGTCCCTCAGGGAGAGGCCTTGGCACAGAAGCTGTCCGGCGACAGAGACAGACGCACTGGGCACACAGAGCCCCCGGGGTGGTGGCTGTGGCTTGCAGGCATCTGAACACCGTCCACGCTGCCGCCAGTGTGGCTGTGTCTCTCTGGGGCCGCGTCCCCAGCCGGGACGGGATCTTTTCTTACTGGGTGGACGCGCTGCCTTGTGGGTGGGGCA
This sequence comes from Prionailurus bengalensis, assembly GCF_016509475.1. Classification (NCBI taxonomy): domain Eukaryota; kingdom Metazoa; phylum Chordata; class Mammalia; order Carnivora; family Felidae; genus Prionailurus; species Prionailurus bengalensis. The sequence goes on from NC_057352.1 coordinate 60,255,157, forward strand.
GGCCCGCTCAGCCCCGGGGGCGGGATTACTGGCGACCAGAAGGACCGCGGTTCAGAGGAGGATGGGTGAAGTGGGGTCAGAGGATGGCACGGGAAGTTGGGCGCAGATCATTTCTTGGGGCGAGACCCACAGTGGGGACCGGGAGGGTCCCACTGGGCCCGGGACGCAAACTCAGGCCCCCTTGAGGCCACATTAATTGCCAAGTTCAAGGTTTCTATGATTTGCACTCTGAAATCTCTGTGTCCAGTATTTCCCTACCGACCCCTGAGCATCCTTGTCGTGGCCTCTAACCTCTGACCTCTTCGGCTTCCCATCAGTACTGGTAACAACCACCACACTGAGTGGTTGAGGGACTGCCTCGTCCCACGGCCATCTGCTGCCTTGTGCCGGAAGCAGGCCTTGGTGTGGCCCTGCCCCCCCTCCCCAGCCTGTGGCCTGCGCCCCGGTTCCCGTCTGCCTCCTCTCCCGGGAAGAAGCCAGGTCCACCTGATTGTCCACGGCTCTCGGGGGCACCGATGGCCCGGGAGACCCCGGTTTGGGTGACCACTGTGGTCTCTACCCACTCAGGCTTGGACGCTGGTGCCATCACGGGGGAGAGGCACTGAGTGGGCCATTTGGCTGACCTGCCCTGGCTAGCGCCCCTAAGGCCTGGTAGATTGCCCGATGCAGTGGGTGCTGCTTCCCCTGGGGGCCGAGTCGGAAGTCTCTGGAAGGAGCTGTTTGTCACAGTGATCAGCCCACCTGCACTTGGGGGGCTATAGTTAAAGTCACCTCGTCCCTGCCAGTGTGGACAGCACATCGAGTGGAGAGATGTCCTCAGAAGGAAGAGCTGCTCACACAGGGAAGGACCAGCAGCCCTCCTTTCCTCCGTCCGCTTCCTCCTACCTGCTCTCAACTCAATTCCCTGCTGCCCCCAGCGGGCCTGACTTATTAATTACCTCTGCCTCCCTCCCGAGCCGCCGCCTCCAGTGCTCAGAAGCACTCCGCTACCTGCCGTCATCCCCTGCTTTAATGCCAGTGGCCCCCGGGTATTCGCACGTCAGCCACTGGGCTGTGCCCCCTGACCCCTGGTCAGGTTGGCACGCTGCAGCTCTCCCCAGAGGCAGGGACGGTTCACCAACCAGGCTTGGAGAACGTAGTAACGGGCCCAGGCGCATGCCACTGTTTAAGCTCCGAGGCAGGATTCAAACCACAGCAGGGTCTAATGCGCACGCCCGTGGCTGTGGGGTCTTTTTTTCACTGATGGTTGGAGCAGCTGGATGGAGGTGGACACTTCTGTTTCTCTAAGTTTACAGTTGTTTGTTTTTTTTAAACAGTGTATTTATTTTTGAGAGACAGAGCACGAGCAGGAGGAGGGCAGAGAGAGAGGGAGACACAGAATCCGAAGCAGGCTCCGGGCTCCAAGCTGTCAGCACAGAGCCCGACGCGGGGGCTCGGATCCACGCACTGTGAGATCGTGACCTGAGCCGAAGTCGGAGACTTGACCGACTGAGCCACCCGGGTGCCCCTGTTTCTCTAAGTTTAGATGAGCTATATCGGGGTTGGCAAACTACGGCCCAGAGGTCAAATCACGCTACTGCCAGGTTTGTGAATAAAGTTTTATTGGAACACAGCCACGCCTGTTCATTTACTTCCGGCTGCTTTGGTTCTGCGACCCTGGAGCCCAGCAGGTGCAGCAGAGACCGTGTGTCTGCAAAACCGAAAATATTTACTGCCTGGCCCTTCGTAGGAAAAGTTGGCTAAGCCCCGAGCTGCACATTTTGCAGGACAAAGCAAGAGGGAAAGGAGCTTTTCCTCCTGAACCTGAGTTACTTAGTGGCTTCTTCTTGAACTGGCTCGGAGAAGGATTCCCTCTTTTTCTGGAAGGCAGACGGTATTTGATTGTCCCAAGTGTGGGGGGCACATGAGTGGCCATTGTGCACTTCACTCCACTTTTTATATGAAAATTTCCGAACTAAAAAAATAAATAATACATATAAAACATGTCAGGCTAAAAATAGTCACCTAACAATTATGTCATTGTAGGTCAGTCTTACAATAATTTTACTTTGAACCAGCCAGCTTATTTGGAAAACACACCTTCTTCTGACATGACCTCCAGTGAGGCTAGACACGGGCCCTCATGGGGGTAACAGGAGGGAAGCGATGAAAAAGAACACGAGCAATTCACAGGGATTTAGCAAATCTTCCTGTAGGGAGGACCTCCCAAGGGTAGGTGTCACAGTGAATAAGCCTTCCAGAGATCTCTTTGAAGAGGAATATGTAAGCGCTTAGGTTGTGAAGACCGAGCAGCGAAACCCACAAGTCAACTTGGGAGAGCCCGACCCCGATACATTGTCGGGGGAGACATGTGTCCTGGCGAAGCGATTATCAACAGCATCTGGGATGGATCCCAACCTCACACCTCGAGGTGAGAACGAGATGGCATCTTGGGAAACGGAGGATGACGGCTCAGGAAGCGGCTCTTGACGAAGACGCCGATGTCGACCACACATGCAATGAATCTGAATAAAATTGACTCACAAACTGTGAGTGGACCAAGCGTTACCTCTAAGTTAACACGTTGAGTTAGATCTGGTCAAGGACCGCATGGAGCCCTTGAGACGTTGACGTGGGTTCGTCCTTTTCTCAGATTAGTCGTAGTCGGGTGTTTGGTGGGTGGCCTTCAGAGGCCCAGGGCCCTTCGTGCAGTGGGCCCACTGTCCCCTGGGGTGTCCAGACAGCAGATGGTCTACAGGCTGGGGAAAGCTGGACGTGGGAGGTTTCTGAGGCCAGGCCTGGAGCCACGCACGACCTGACTGCCCGATTTCCACCGGGCAAACTGTTGAGTGCCTGTGCTACCTGCCAGGGAGGCTGGGAAATGGGGTCAGCCTGTGTCCCCAGGAGTAAGAGGGAACCGTGCACTGGACAATTCGCCAGCCTCCAACACATGTTCTATGCGATCTCACTAATGATTCTAAAACTGCCTTCCTAAGGGGCGCCTGCGTGGCTCGGTCGGTTGAGCATCTGACTTCGGCTCAGGTCATGATCTCTTGGTTGGTGAATCTCAGCCCCGCGTCAGGCTCTGAGCTGTCAGCTTGGAACCTGGAGCCTGATTTGGATCCTCTGTCCTCCCCTCCTCTCAAATAGAAACATTAAAAAATGTTTTAAAATAAAAAAATAAAAATGCACTTCTAATTTAATTAAAATTTTATAAGCATTCCTGTGACTACTTCATGGACATCCAGAACACTTGTATATTCATGTTGGCCCAAAACCATTTTGGAGGGTCCCATACTAGGCGTTTCCCCGGATTTGAGGCTTCCTTATGTCCAGGCACAGGTGTGATTTCTTGATTGGGAAAGAGGTCTGCCCTAGGTGAGGTGGAAAGGACAAGCTGACGAACGAGAGGTTCCTGTGGCTGCCCGCTGGCTCTTGCCCTCCCTCGACGTCCCAGGGGACCTGCTCAGGGGGCTCGTGGCGGGACTGCACGCGTGCGCACTCGCAGTCTGACCAGCGAAGACATGGGCGGCAGGCAGATGGCATGTTTCCACGAGAAAAACACACGCCGATATGCAGGCGAGAAGGTCTGTAAGGAGACACCGCAGAGGGGAATAGTGGCGATCCCTGGGAACAGAAACGGTAAGTCTGTATTTGGTCAAGGTGTGATTGAGCACGCACGTGGAAAAGCCCGCAGGTTGTAAGTCAGACAAGCACAGTCGCGCAGCCTCCCTGCTGGGCCACCACCCCAGCTTCTGGTGCCGCGGGGCAGTTTCACCTGTTTGAACTTGGGTGCGGATCATGGAGCCTTAGCACGTCTGGCTTCCTGCTCGGGTCGGCCACCGCCGTGTGCATGATCAGGGCGGCTCATTTCCTGCCTGGGCAGTGCAGTCGGGAGGTTTTACGTTCTTCATCATGCTTATCTGTATTTTCCCATTTTTCTACAATGCATATACATTACATAATGAAACACATTTTTAAAAATCAAAGCAGGGGGAAAGGCAAATTGGTTTCAAGGAGAATTCAAACGACAACAAAAACGGCACTGTCCTGGGGCTTCTGGTTCAGGAACAGCTTCAAAACATATAATTTCTGGCCAAGGCCAGCCTGTCTGGCGGCCAAATGGGGGGAGCGCGGGCAGCTGTCACCACAGGCGACGTCCTCCTCCGGTCCCATGACCCGACCCTGGCAGGCAGAGGAGGCCTGAAGCCAGGAAGGAGGCTGCCTCGCTCCTCCGCCCGGCTAAATATACGCGCCAGAGGCCCCGCTCCCAGCCTTCAGGTCTCTCCTGGCCTTTTTCTTTCCCACCCAAGCATGCGGCGAGGAGAGAAGGGGACCCACCCTCCAGAAGAATGAGCGGCCAGGCAGGAGCCGCCGCGGGGAGTGGGCACGGCTCCGTGTGCCGTGGGCAGAGGCTCACCTGAGAGTGACAGAGCTCGTCCTGACGGCCGTCGTCAGAGAAAGGACGAAGCTTGTGCGGGCAGGGCCAGAGGTGGTCCTGCAGTCTGGCGGACACGTGGGGTCCGCCTCTCCTCTGGGGCCGCCGGGCTCCGGGAGGGTCTGGACCCATACCTGTCTCTTAGGGCTGTGTGACCTGTCTCCCTGGAGTCCTTCCTCTCGGTTGTCGAGTGAGCATACGCACCGGATACACTCTGGGATTTCTTACTCGTCTGGGCTGCAAAGGAGCCAGAAAAAAGGAAAGATCATCACTGACGTATAGCTCAGAAGGGAAAAATAGATTTATGTCTTCAAATACATGCCCCAGGGGTTCAGAATGTGGGTTCCAGAGTCAGGCTGTCTGCTCTTGTGTCCTGGTCCCACATCTACCAGCTGTGTGGCTTGAGGAAAACCACTTTGCCTCTCTGGGCCTCAGTTTCCCCATCTGCAAAATGGGGATAATGGTAAGACTTACCTTAAAGAGTTGTGCAGATTAAATGGGCTAATAAATGTAAGACCCTGAGGATGATGTTGGGCCTGTGATAGATGCTAATAGTATTGTGAGGTGTGCAAGCACATACACACATGCACAGTTCACTTATGCACACACATACACGTACACACACAGTTCACTCATGCACACTTAACTCATGCACACACGTACACACACTTCACTCATGCACACACATATATACACACAGTTCACTCTTTTTGCACACACACATACACAGAGTTCACTCATGCACACACATACACATTTCACTCATGCACACACATATACACACAGTTCACTCATGCATATGCACACACACATACACACATGCACAGTTCACTCATACACACACGGTTTACTCATGCACACGCACACACATGCACAGTTCATTCATGCACACACACGTACACATACATTCACACTTCACTCATGCACATGCACACACACACGCACAGTTCATTCATGTACACGCACACACATGCACATGCACACACCAACATAATATACTCACCTACACACCCATGTATACACATGTATACACACATGCACACAACACACACCAACACATATATACTCACATACCCATGTATACACACACGTATGTACAGATGCACACACAGTCTACAATACACGTACACGTGTCTGCATGTACACGTACAAGCACACACATGTACATCCTCACACATGCGTGTGCACATGTGTACACAGGAGAGTTATCTACAATCAGGACCAGGGCCACCAGGACGAGGGGTGATCCCCTCTAGGTGTAAGCTTGCACTGTGGGACCCTGAGTGCGGGCGCCTCTTGACCTGTGCCCCCTTGGTGCCTTGCTCGCCTCCCCTGGTCCCAGCCTGACCTGCGTCTTCCAGCGGTGATGCAGCAGCTTGCAGCCCCACAGAAACAGAACGTGGCTGTGCCTGGAGCAGCAGCCTTGGGAAGGCCTCTTGATTCTGGTTAGTTAATCCTGGGTGAGTCTAGGTGATTAGTCATTCCTCATAATGGCGAGGCTAGTCCTCAGCTGGACCAGAGGGCACAGCTTCCCGTCTTAGACTGGGTTCCGGAAGCAGACCCTGAGTTCGTTCTAACCACAGTGGTGGGAGGACATGGTGGAGGCCCTCCACCCTGTCGCCCGCTCTCTGAGGGCCGCCCCTGTGCGGACACCCCAGCGTTTCAGCCTCCCCGGTGCCGCACCAAGCGTGCACCACACCTGCCGGGTGGCCCTGCTCCTGGATTCTCAGGCTTCCCGGCAGCAGCTTTGGTGGCCCGGCGGCTCACACCCGCGCTCCATTCTCACACTTGCAGCTGCTCGCTGGGTGTCTTCGTGCACGAGGCCTGGGCGCGGGGTGAGCAAGCCCCTCCCTGCTCACCTGGGGCTCGCAGACCTCTGTCCAGACCTTGCCCCAAAGTCACGTGGAAAGTGACTCCTGGACAACGTGCAGGCATGAAAGCACTGTGCTCTGAGGGCACGGAGGGGGCCGGTGGGCGGGGGTGGGTGTCCCCGAAAGCAAACAGACCCAGTGAGTCCACACCCAGGCATCTCCCGGGGAGAACTGAAGCCACAGGTCCACACGGAAATCTGTGCGTCGTGGTCACAGCGGCGTTATTCCTAATAGTCGCAACGTGCAAACAACCAGATGTCCGTCCGCCGAGGAACGGGTAAACAAAGGTGGCCTACCTGAACGGCGCCATGTCCCTCTGACACAGGCCGCAACATGGATGCACTGGGAAACGTCTTCCGGAGGGAAGAAGCCAGCCATAGAAGGTCACACAGAGCAGGATTCCTCTTAAACGAAATGTCCAAAGACGCAAATGTGTAGACAGAAAGTAGAGTCATGGTTGCCAGGGGCTAGAGAGGGGGCGGGTGTCCTTTGGGTGATGGAATGTTCTGGAACTGCATTGTGGTGACAGTTACAACGGCTCTGTGCATGTGCTAAATGCCACTGGATTGTTCACTTTAAACAGTTAATTTGATGTTATGTGAATTTTATCTCGATAAAAAAGGAAAGAAAAAACAGCATTAGCAGCGGGTAGGAGGCAGCACGGTTCCATATGGAGCCCAGAGAAGGCCCAGGTGGGACATAGCAGGGACCGTCCCTGCTCCGGAGCACCTCCCTGCCCCACCCTACCACCTTCCACCCATGGCAGACACAGGCCAGCCCTCCTCAGGGGCTGGCCCCAAGCGCCTCCTGTCATCTTATTAATACAGTGACGATACCCGCACAGCACGCTCTCTGCTAAGCGCTGGCCCTGCTCTTGAACCTCAATTCTCTCACCGTCCTGGAGACAGGATTGATTATTGAGCCCACTCTCCAGATGAGGGGAGTGAGCCCGGAGGCAGTGTGGTGGGAGGAGATTGGAAACCCAGGTCTGGGGGCGCCTGGGTGGCTCAGTCGGTTGAGCATCTGACTCCAGCTCAGGTCGTGATCTCAAGGTCCGTGGGTTCGAGCCCCACGTCGGGCTCTGTGCTGACAGCTCAGGGCCTGGAGCCTGCTTGGGATTCTGTGTCTCCCTCTCTCTCTCTGCCCCTCCCCGACTCACGCTCTGTCTCTCTCAGCCTCTCAAAAATAAAGAAAACGAATTTAAAAAAATTAAAACAAACAAAAAGAAACCCAGGTCTGCCTGATTCCAAAATCTCTTGCTATGGGGAAAAATTCTAAAATGCTTTTTGTGGCAAGGATTGCTGGATTCTGTGATACTGGGAAGGAAGCTCAGCCAGATGACTGAGCTGCAGGTCTGAGTTTATTCCGTGGCGATATAGTCCCTGGAGGGCAGACGGTGGGCTGGAGGGCAGTGGCTGAACAAACAGGACCGGGAGGGGGCATTTGCCGTGGGTGCTCACACAGACGTGCTCCTGGGGTCGGTTGTCCCGGGTACGGCTCAGCATGCTGGGTCAGGGGCCGCACTGGTGACTCCTGGGTCATCACACTCTGACACCAGGACAGTATGAGGAAGACACACCTGGAGACTGCTGGTGGTGGAGCCAGGGGGATGCCAGAATCTGCCCGTGTCCTACACCCCGCCCCCGAGTGTGTGAGTCAGCCGTTGCCTCGTAACAAACACTCCCAAGCTCAAGGACTTAAAACAACACACATGCATTAGCTCATGGTTTTGGTGGGTCAGGAATCCGGGAGCTGCCTGGTGTTTCTGGCTCCCGGCGTCTCCCTTGGCGGTGGTCAGGAGGTCACGTGGGGCTCTAACTCGGGCACAAGGGTCCACTTCCCAGCTAACCGTGGTTGTTGGCAGGCCTCAGGTCCTCGCTGGCTGTTCACTGAGGCCTTTACTCCTTGCTATGTGTCTCCATAGGGCAGCTGCCAACATGAGAGCTGGCTTCCCAGAGTGAGTGATGGTGGGGGGGGGGGGAGAGGGGGAGAGGGAGGGAGACGTAGGGAGGGAGCAAGAGAGGGAGGGAGCAAGAGAGGGAGGGAGAGAGAGTGGGGGAGATAAAGAGAGGAGGAGAGAGAGTGCTTCGACTCTAACTTCGATCCCCTCAAAAAACACTCAAAGCAAATAAGAATAAAATTAGCATTTGTTCGATCTGGGTACACAGACGTCTGGTACGTTCTGAGCTCTTTGTAATTTGGATCTGGGGTGCGTGTTGACAATGGAGCCGCTCTGGGGGTGCTCTGGAGAGGTGGGTTGAATTCACCCCCACAGTTGCTGATGCGCCGAGACTCCCAGGGGTCATCACGCTCCCCGTGCGTCATATGTGCACGTGGGTGTGCGTGTGACCGAGCGTCTCACAACCGGAGGCAGGCGTGCCCACGTGAGGTGGCATCTGATTCCATCTTAGACTCTGCGCCGCTGGTGGCCGTCGAGCCCTATCCCCTCTCCCTGTGCCCCACGTCCCGCCCCGGCTGCTCCTCTCCTGGGGGAAGAGCCCCCACCCTCCAGCCGCAGTAAGGCCCCAGGCCCGTCTCCTTCCCTTGCTCTTTCCAGCCCTTTTGCAGCAATTCGGGGGCTGCCTGGCTCTCCCCAGAAAGCCCCATCACAGGAGTGACAACCTGTTCCTGCCCTCTGAGCGTGTGTGCGCCTCATCACTCTTGACGTCCGAACCCAACTTTGGCGGGGGTCCCCCCTGTCCCTCCAGCGTGGCCACAGCACAGCGACCCCTGGAAAGTTCTCACCTCCAGATTCTGGAAGGCTGGGGCCAGGTGAGTCGGGAATCTGGCCACGCATTAGCATATTGGTGCTTTTGTCTCCTGGAGCAGGAGGGCTCCACCCCACCCTGGGTTAGCATTCTCTGGGGGCGAGGAGCCCTCCGTCTGGCCTCCCTCCCCACCCCACCCTGCTGGTCTTTCCCGGAGCTGACCCTCAGCATCTCGGTGGGAGAGAAAAGCGGAAGAGGAGGGGCCCCCGCCAACACGGACAGACGCCAGCGCCCCCCACCCCGGGGCCTCTCCCCCATGTTAGCCCCTCACCGGCGTGTGGCTCTGAGAAGCATACCATGAGGCACAGCAGTGCTCTTATGCTGGAAAGAAGAAACAGGAGCCCTGGCTCCCTAAAGTCCCCAGAGCTTCGTCCAGAATTTCTCAGCTGTCAGAGGGACAGAGGGACACAGAGCACCCGGCACCTGTTGGTAGCAATATGTGCGAAATATGTGATTGCATACAAATATACCAGCTTTGCGTGTTCCGAGGAAGGGGGTTGGGGGGGGGGGGGACTGTAAAAACAACCCTGAATTTGTTCTTGGGATTAACACCGAACTGCGTGAAACGGCCCTTCGGGAGCACAAAATGGCCCAAATCGGCAATTTCGTGTGGCTGTATGGAAAGCACAACACTCTTTGTGTGCCCTCCGCCCAACTTGTACCAGGATTCAAGTTATCTGCTTGTTTGTCCGTTTGCCTCTGGCCTCCCCCGACCCCAGTGCAGGGAACGGGCGCTTGCAGCCTCGTGGGGTAGAAGGGAAACAGGCAGCTACTCTTGTGTCTCCGTCTCCGGTTGGTTCCCCGTTGCCGGGGTTTGCGGCCGAGAGAGCCGGCTTCCGCGCTGCACGGCCGCTCCCGTCCAGACGGGGTCTCCCTCGGCCCGCCATCCTCTCCGGACCTGCTAGCTGCTGCAGGAAGCCTGTAGGCCCCGCCGCGTGCGTGCGGGGCTGGACGCCCGCCGCCTGGCCTTGGTGCAGAGAGCTGGTCTCTCCCAACCTGTCGGGGTGGATTAGATTCGCCGAAATTGGCTGCATAAACAGCCCGGCTGGACCGGCGGCTAATGGCAGAGGTTCAGGCTCCTTGGGGCTGGCGGGAGCTGTGCCAAGAACCAGCCTTCTCTAGCCCCCCACGGCGACATTAACACCCTGCCTGGGGCTGTGGTCTGTGGGGCCCCAGGGGCACCAGGCTTCCTGCAGGAGGACGGTGGCAGAGAGCCCATGTGCGCCCGGGCGACCCCTACAGCTGACAGGGTGCCCCTGGACCAGCACATCAGAAATGCAGAGTGCCAGGCCCCGCCCAGTCCTGCTGAACCAGTGCCGCCGTTTAACAAGAGTCCAGGTGACTCTGGTGCTGTGGAGGGTTGAGCAGCGCCGTGACAAAGGGGACCCTCCGACGACAGCAGCAGGTTTGCAAAATGCCCTTGACCTGGCCCTTGTACGTTTCCGAATCTATTCAACAGAAGCGAGAGGAGGACACACGTGGACACATTTGCTCTGGTGGCACAGCTCTTACTGTGGGCGTGTCCCGTTCACAGCAACCTGGGCAGTGGCTCTCCGGGGCCCACGAATGTTGAGGAGGCCGGAGTCGTCCACCTAGGACAGGGCAGGGTTAGCAATTCGGGTCAGTCGGCAGACCATTCTCCACCCCCAAGCCCCCCAGCAGCCCCACTGTGTGAGCCATGTTATCTATGCCCGAGGGCAGGACGGTGCGTCTCCAGTGCTGGGGGCTGGCTAGGGGGGATGCACTCTGTCTATAGAACTGGGGGTCCTACTGTCCAGTTTGGGGGACCCGCAAGGACACCCAAACACCCTTCCATACCGGCCTGCAGCCTATGCCTTCTTCCCTTCTTCCTGCCTCCTTACAAAGTCCCAGAACCTCAGGGGCTTATGTGGCTTCCCAGGGGAAGGAGGGCCTATTCTGCCAGCCGAGGCCCTTGCTGTTGTGGCTGCCCCTGGCGTTGCTGGTTTCCATGACCAGCGAAGCCCCTGTCTGAGGCAACACAGGCCAGCATCACGATCGGCAGCCTAGGGCATTCTGGAACGTGATGCTTGAGACCAGAGGGGTCGGGAATCATTACTGCAGCTAATGCTGCTGAAGCTAACAGCAGCTCCGTGGTAAAGGGGTTTCCAGCACTTCTCACAGGTGCCAGAGGGCGCATGTGGCCACACAGACAGGTGCAACCACCTTCCCCACCGCAGGCTCCCGGGAACCGTGGGCACAGACGGCCTAGCATCGGTGATACGCTGGGCGCGCAGTCAGCCGGCCCTCCTGCCCCCCGTCAGGATGCCTTCCAGAGCTCCAAAGAGGAGACAGCCCGCCCCTCCTCCCCGGGGCCATCCCTGCCCCGTTCGTGCCCAGTGTAGACTCTGGAACCAGACGCCTGGGCTCAGATCCTGGCCCCCCGCCGCTTAGCGGCTGTGTGATCCTGGGCAAACGGCTTTACCTCTCTGCGCCTCAACCTCCTCCTCTGTAAAATGGGTCCTAATAGGATACTTAGCTCACGCAGGTGCTGTGTGGGTTAAATGAGCTGGTATATGAAAAGCACTGAGAACATATGAGCACGAGCTAAGCCAAGGCCTCAAAAGCACAATAGAAACACCACACACGTGTAAACGTTTGCTATTATTAACGGCCACAGACGGACGCCAGCAGCTATTAAGCTGGGCTGTAGAAGACAATTTAATGAAACAGGGAAATGTCCGGGACTTACTGCTACCTGAAGATAAAGCGAAGTTCAAAGCAGCCTTTTCCACGTGACGCTGAGTTTGTAGAGTAGATGTGTGTTCGCTGCGCACCAAAGAAAACAACCTGAAGGAAATAAATCGTTACCTGTGTGACTGCTGGGCCCTGGGGGAGTGGTTCTCATTTCTTGTGTGTGGTTTTCCACATTCCCTAGAACGTGGGTAGTGAGAGTGACGGCTAACACAGGGACCGAGCACACTGTTAACATCTGCTCTGCAGAGAAGATGCTATAGTTCAAGGGTCCCCAGCCCTTTCCACAAGGGAGCCTTGTCTCGTGCCCCCAAAGCCGAGGCCCGGCTGCAGGGCGAAGTGAGGTTGTGACAGCCAGCTCAGCGAGCACGGAGGCTCTGTGCCTCCCACGCTGGGGTGTCTGCTTCCTTTTCTGGGGGCCCTCCCACGTGGGGTTGTGCACAGTTCCGGAGTAATGCCTCTTCATAGACGGAGGGATTGTCTCCACCTCCCGCCAGGTCAACGCCAAGGCTCCCTTACAGTTGTTGTGTGCCCTTGACTCCTTACTACCCAAGTCGGGGGGCTCCTTGATGGACACGACTCCTTACTACCCAGACCTAACTGCCATTTGTCGTCAGAGTGTGTGGAGCCTCGAGTGTGATTGCTTTCTGGCCACGTGGACCCAGACCACGCCTGCTCTGCTCTCTGTATCCCTGAGCCTACCCTTCGGCTTCTCGAATGCATGTGGAGTGGTCGGGGTGACAAGTCTGTGTTTTGGAGGCAGGAAGGTGGGTGGGGAGGAAGCGGGGCATAGGAAGTATCCGATCTGCTCCACTCTTCAGGTGGCAGAGGGCAGACACTGGCTCCCGCTAGCGCTAGCTTGAGGCCGCGTGTTCTCTGGGGTGGATGGAGCTCACAGGAGCGATAATGGGCCGGGAGAGCCCGTGAGTCAGCAAGCTCCAAGCCCGTCAGCCCCCAGAGGGGTAGAGTGTGACTGGCACCCATGCTCTGTGGTTGTCCGGCTTCCTGCCACTGCTCCCTTCCTGCCCTTCCTTCGGGAAGCCCTCGAATGTCCATCAGCTCCAGCCACCGTGGGGGGTGTGGCTCAGAATCTGGTCATTCCGGGTGCCTGAGATGCTTCCTCTGAGAACACACTGTTTGCGGGAGCAGGTGACCCCGCTGTGGTGGGCTCAGACACACCCCCTCCTCAGGTTGTCACTGGGAGGCCAGGCTGCCTCGCTGAGAGGACAGAGGGCAGGGGTGAGCAGTCCTCTCACAGAAGGTGGGTGTGTTCAGACTCTTTAGCAACGACCCCAGCAGCACAAGTGACGCTGGGCGTGACCAAAATCAAAGTCCCAGAAAGGAAGACATTTTTTTGCAAATCATCCATCTGAGAAGAGATTTGTATCCAGAATATACAAAGAGCTCCTACAACTCATAATAAAAGCACGAGCTGCAAAAAGGAAAGGGGTTTGAATGAATATCTCTCCGGAAGACGTGCGAATGTCCAACAAACACCTGCAAAGAGGCTCTGTGTCACTAGGCCTGGGTGGTGGGGCAGCTGGTCCAGAACGTGGTCTGGGGGCCCCTCAGAAGGTGATACAGTCACCACATGACCCGGCAATTTCATTCTGAGGTTTGCACCCACGAGAAATAAGAACACACATGAAGACTTGAACACACGCGTTCAAGGCAGCTTTATCCACCGGAACCCAAGGTGGAAGCAACCCAAATGCCCAGCAGCTGAGGAACAGACAGACAAAATGTGCCCCATCTGCACAGTGGGGCATTACTCAGATGTGAAAAGACGGGGAGTTCTGACACCTGCCACAACATGGATGAACCTTTAGGACATTGTGCCGGGTGAGAGATGTCCGACACCCTCTTGGATGATTCTGTTTTGATGAAATGTCCAGAGCCAGCACATCCATAGAGACTGAAAGCCAATCCGTGCTTTCCCAGGGCTGGGGGGTGGGCGACGGGGAGTGACCACCAGGAACTTGAGGTTTCTCTTTGGGTTGATGAGACGGTAACATCACCCTGTGGTGGTAGTTCCCAACTTTATGATTATACTAAAAACACTGATTTATACACTTTAAACGTGTGTATTACATGGCATGTGAATCACATCTCAATAAAACTATTTTTAAAAAAAACACACACCCTCTTTGCAAGGAAAGGAAACCCAGCTCCAAGTGATGTAACCAGAAAGGGGATTGTTAGCTTCTGTGCATCAGCAAGTGGCCAGGTTCAAACATAGGCTGGCTTCCGGTTCTGCGTGGTCCAGGGGGTAAAAGAGGTCATCAGCACCTGGGTGGAGACCTACTAAGAGTGGGGCTGAGAACTGGGGGGAGGCGTGAACACTTTCGCCGGAGTGGGGGGTAATGGATGCCGAGCAACCTTCTATCCGTTGAGGCTTTCTGTTCAGAAAGTAGCCACTCAAGAGACGGAGAGGGAGGCCCTCCTGGCTCGCCTCTCAGGAAGGCAAAGTTGGAGGACAAGGCTGGAAGAGGGCAGAATCTGTCCCCACACCTGGTTACCTCTGAGTCATTCTCTGATGCTCTGCAAATACTCGATCACCATATTCGTTCAGTCACCCAGAACGTATTTACTGAGCACCTGTTATATACAGACAGAGCTGGGATAGGGTGTGAATGCCGTGGCCACGGTGCCTGTTGTAAGTCATTCACAGAGAATGGTGCTAGGGAAACAAGCCTGGGCCATACATTGTGCTTGGTGCTATGAGTCAGAAGGTCTGGGAGCACCTGTCCTGGGCTTGGACAGGGTGGGAGTCAGGCAGGCTTCCTGGAAGAAGCAGTTATTAAGCTGTGGCATGCAGGGGAGCAGAAACAGTGAGGGCAGAGCCAGCCTAGGCAGGGTGAAGTAGAGGAGGGAGAGCGGGGAGGCAGAGGGGTTGGCGGGCGCCGGTCAGGGAGGCCTTGTAAACCGTGTGAAGGAGGCTGGATGTCATCTGCAGGCCAGCGGTCTCTGTCATTAACAGGACAGTTGTGAATGCCCCTGGCCAGGCCTGTGTGTGGTGTACACTGGCCGGGGCTCCAATCCACTACTGTGACTTCTGGGTGCATATCCCCAGCCTCTGAGCCTCTCCACGCTGCCTTGGACCCTCAGAGACACCCCTAACCCTTGGGAGCTCAGCCCCCTGCCCACAGCCCTCTCTCAGACTCTACAACTTCCGTCTTCCTTTTCAGTGAAGATGCCTGCCGCCACCCAGCTCACTCATTTTCTGGGGATGGGCGGGCCGGATACGCGGTGGGTAAGGAAGGGGCATGGGGAACCACTAGCCGCCTCATTCCGAGGAGGTCTAATCCCACTTATTAGCCCTGGGAAGCAGAGGAGGAGCAGAGGAGAGCACTCCGGCCGGGAAGCGCTTTTCTGGATGTCTTTATGTCCGACACATCATCTGCTGAGCAGGGAGAGAGTGAGGCCTCTGTCACCTCCCCGCTCCTCCACTGTGGACTACGTCCCCCAGTGCCATGTCGGTGATATCAGCGGGTGTCCAACAAGGTCAAGATGCAGATCGGAAACAGCCACGGCCTTGCGTCTTAACAGCGCCTCTGGGCTCTACCGTTCACTTCTGTGACCTGCTCCGATTCAACAAATGTTAGGGGAACGCTGACTGTTCATTCATTTATTGGTTTTTTCGTTCACCATTTACTCGAAATTCTATGATCAGATTCCTAGTGCCGGACGTTGTGCTGGGCGCTGGGTGGGGAGGAGAGGAACCCAACAGGGTCCCACTGGGCCGCACGCCTCCCCGCCCCACGTGAGTGGATGAGGCCTTGAGTCAAAAGATAGCTACGTGGCAGAGTGACATATGCTGTAATGGGGGGGAGCACAGGTCCTACTGCAGCTCAGAGAGGAGGCACCTGCTGGGCGGGGATCCCTGGAGAGGGGGGTTTATGGTGAGTCCTGAGAGCAGTGAGTGTTCCTGCGCACACATTTCAGAACACACGGATTATGGCCCCGAACTGGAAACGACCCAAGTGTCCAATAACAGTGGAATGGACATCCAGACCATGGAATATTGTACAGCCAAGGGGACAAAGGACCCCAGAGACACACAACCACGCGGATGAGCCTCGAGCATAATTTCGGGCAAAAAAGTATGAGTCTAGTCCAATTCCAGTCGCATAAAATTCCACAAGAGGCAAAATGAAACTACAGTGTTTCAGGATACAGAGTCACAGGTGGTAACAACAGAAGGGAAAAAAGGATGATCGTGTGAATTCGGATGGATGGTTCCGTCCCACAGGAGGAGAGGGTTATGACTGGGGAGGGGCACAAAATGGGTTTTGCGTGTGAATAATGTTCAGTTCATGGGCCTGGGTGGTTGACTGCTGGACCATTTGCTGTCTAACCATTTATTAAATTATACAAATATGTGGCTCAACCACAGACAACAGGTCATCTTCCCCAGTGAGGGGACGTTGATGCACTTGAGATAGAGGAACATGGTTGTTACATGCCGTACTCTGCTGGCAGCTGCTTGGGTTCGTTTCTACTTGGGCAAGTGACTTGACCTGTCTAAGCCTCAGGTTTCCCCATCTGTAAAATGGGGTAATAACAGTAGCAGCCTCATAAAGTTGTCTTAGGATGAAATGTGATAGTGAACGTAAAGTGCTCAATACAGAGCCAGGCACAAAAATGTGAAAATTAGTCATCATCGTCACCATCATCACTACCATCCTCCTCCTCATCACTACTATTATCACCATCATCATCACCATCACCACCATCATCATCACCATCACCATCATCACCATCATCATCACCACCACCACCACCACCACCATCACCACCATCACCACCATCACCACCATCATCACCATCACCACCACCATCATCACCATCACCACCATCACCACCACCATCATCACCATCACCACCACCACCACCATCACCACCATCACCACCATCATCACCATCACTATCACCATCACCACCATCATCACCATCACTATCACCATCACCACCATCACCACCATCACCACCATCACCACCACCATCATCACCATCACCACCATCACCACCATCATCATCACCATCACCACCACCACCACCATCACCACCATCACCACCATCATCACCATCACTATCACCATCACCACCATCATTACCATCACCACCACCATCATCAACATCATCACCACCATCACCACCATCACCACCATCATCACCATCATCATCACCATCACCACCATCATCAACATCATCACCACCATCATCATCATCACTATCACCATCATCATCACCATCACCACCACCATCACCATCACCACCACCGTCACCACCATCACCACCATCACCACCATCATCACCATCACCATCACCATCATCATCACCATCACCACCACCACCACCATCACCACCATCACCACCATCATCACCACCATCACCACCATCATCACCATCACACCACCATCACCACCATCACCACCATCATCACCATCACTATCACCATCACCACCATCATCACCATCACCACCACCATCATCACCATCACCACCATCATCACCATCACCACCACCATCATCAACATCATCACCACCATCACCACCATCATCATCATCATTACTGTCACCATCCTCCTCATCATCACCACCTTCCTCATCACAGCCTCCCTTTTCTTCTTGCTAATCCATCCATATCACTTCTGTATTATCCTCATTTTCCTCTTCCTTCTTCCTCCCCCACCTCTCTCTTTTTCATTAGAAATTGAATGGCCAGGACAGTGCTCCCTGGCATCATAGACAGTTGTAGATCTTGGTAAATAAAGAAGTATAATCACACCTACCATTTTTCAAAGCTCTTCCATTCTTAATTCCAAATCATCTGTCCCATCAATGGAACATCCCAATTTTTGCCTCGGAATGTGCTTCCTCCACTTGTGCTAGAAAGGCCAACCATGTCCTTTGCTTGCCATCGCAAGGCAAGCCCCCACTCCCTGACCACGGCTTATGGTCAGAAACGGTGCCTGACTCAAGCTGACCCTAGCTGAGTCTCACCAGGAATCTGGATCTATAGAGTCCAGTTTATTGACTGTCAGGGACTGAGAGCAAAGGAAAGAGCTGAGTGTGCAGACTGTGGAGAGCAGACACAGAGAACAGCCAGGCGAGAGCAGAGACGGGGGGCCCAGGACGAGGGAGACACTTGGGTTCTGGCTTTTCAGCCCCTGGCTTCTGTCTAGAGCCTGCTTTCACCTCTACCCCCAAGGCTGGAGAGGTCTCTACTCTACCCCCAAGGCTGAAGAGGTCTCTACTCTACCCCCAAGGTTGGGGAGGTCTCTACTCTGCCCCCAAGGTTGGGGAGGTCTCTACTCTACCCCCAATTTTGGAGAGTTCTCTACTCTGCCCCCAAGGTTGGAGAGGTCTCTACTCTACCCCCAATGTTGGAGAGTTCTCTACTCTGCCCCCAAGGTTGGAGAGGTCTCTACTCTACCCCCAAGGTTGGGGAGGTCTCTACCCTCAAGGTTGGGGAGGTCTCTACTCTACCCTCAGGGTTGGAGAGGTCTCTATGTCTTCAACAACTGCCATGTTCCTATCCGTGCTGGCCTATTCGTTGCATACTATTTCCCTCTAAGTGGATCTCCCCTCACCTCCTTTCTTTTTTTAAAAACTTGGCTGGATTTATCTTCAAAGAAAACTTTACATTAGTAATCTAAATAGAAAATCAGTGGCATGTGATACTCTCAGGAGACTGTAAAAATTAATACAGCAAATAAGAAATAAGAAAAGATACGTTTATATCTATTAAGTTGAAATTAAGTAGTGAGCTATACATAAAAAAACAAGCCTAATTAATTTACAAAGTGTTTCAGAAACTCAAATTAGAATCACAATGATATACCACTAAGGCACACTACATTGGCTAAACTTTTATTTTATTTTATTTATTTATTTTTTAGTTTTTTTTTAACGTTTTATTTATTTTTGAGACAGAGAGAGACAGAGCATAAACAGGGGAGGGGCAGAGAGAGAGGGAGACACAGAATCGGAAGCAGGCTCCAGGCTCTGAGCCATCAGCCCAGAGCCTGACGCGGGGTCAAACTCACCGACCGCGAGATTGTGAACTGAGCTGAAGTCGGACGCTTAACCAACTGAGCCACCTAGGCGCCCCTGGCTAAACTTTTAAAGGCTGATATCACCAAGTGTTGGTGCGGACAGGAAGCAGCTGGAATCCTCACCCTCTGTTGGGGGTGGGGGAGGGGGCTGCAAACTGACCTGACCACTTTGGAGAACAGAATTCTAAAAATGAAATATATGCCTAGGCTAGGCCCCGGGAAATTCACTCCTAGGCATATGGCCAGGGGAGATGGGTGTCTGACAGAAGACACACATACAACAGTGCTCAGACCAGCTCCGCTCAAGACAACCCCCGGGCTGGAAGCTCAGATTCTATCCACAGGAGAAGAGAGAAAGGAACTGTAGTATATTCGTGCAATGGAATCCTATACAGCACTGCAAAGAACAAAGTGCTGTTACCCAGAGCCCATCAGAGGAATCCGAGATATAATGTTGAACGAGAGAAGCAAGACACAAATGTATGAGTCCATGGATATGAGGTCCAAGGACAAGAACTAATCTATGGTGATATAAGTCAGCATAGCTGTTCCCTGGTGGGGGGGGGGGCAGATACTGTAGGAGGTACCTGAGGGAAACGCTCTGTATCGTGAAGTGGGCGGTGCTATTATCGCCCCTGTGCTTGTCACCTGCATGGGGGGAGGGGCAGGCAGAGAGAGCAGCGGCTGCAGTGACAGAGCACTACTGCTGCTGCTCCTGATGCCATCATTCCAGTGGCTGTGTCGGGGGGGGGGGGTGGGGACGTCACAGGTCAGCAGGTGGCCACACGTCTGCTGGGAACCCAGACCTCTGCTTGCTGCAGGTTCGCTCGTTGGCCCTAACCTCTGGCTCCTCACCTGTAAAGTGGCGCCCACCCTACAGCGGACGTGTCTTGGAGGAGGTCGGGTTTTGGGGGCACTGAGCCCAACTGGGAGAATGGCCAGGGATCCGGGTTCCTGGCACTCCAGCTGGGGGGACCGTTAGTTTGGATGAGTCTGGAAACAGCTGGAATTGGAATGCCTAGCTTGGAGAACCGATTCCTGGAGAATTGACTTGCGGATCTCGGGCAAGGCATTTACCTGCCCTCTGCCTCAGTTTCTTCATCTGAAACGTGGGGGTAACAACATCGCCTTGGAGTTGTCATGAGGAATAAATGAATTAACCACTGGCACTCTGTTAGCACCCCTGTTAGCCACTGCATCACCCACTGCATTGCCGGGGACTAAGATGCGGGGCAGGCAGCATAAGGAAAAAAAAAAAAAAAAAAAAAAGACTCTCCCAGCAGGGGGTCTGAGACTACAATTGCAAAGCTCAGACTAGGTTTCTCAACTTTTCTCCTTAGCAGACTGTCGACTCTGGAGGTGGTCATCAACTAATCAAGAACAAAGGATTCTTCTGTATCATATCCACGTGGATCCATCCCTGGGGATGGGATGCCTGCCCAGAGGGCCAGGCGCTGGCAGCGGGCAGCACCCCAGGAGGACATTCCCCTCAAAGTTCACCTGGCTCTTCTGGGGTCAAGCCCCGACGCTGGCACTTGCTAGCTATATGTCACCGTGGGCCAACTCGCTTTACCTGCCTGACCCTCAGTTTCCCCATCTTTAAGAAGAAAGAGATGGTCAGAGTCTGGATCCCAAAGGACTGGATCCCAGGCCAGGACTCAGATGAAATAAGGCATTCAAGGTCCCCCTCCCACCCAGGACTGGCATCGTTTTCTGCCTCTGGTCTGGGGAGAATCGGGAGCCCCAGCACAATCTCATGGGTGCCTCCAAGTGACCGCCATCTTGTATGGTAGGGCACACTTGGCCATACAAGTATGGGCAGGTGAAGTCCTACAATCAGGTGGTTTGGGAGGAGGACAGGGGGCACAGCACCCTCGGGGTCATCTCTGTTCCTGGGAACGACCACCCCTGAGGGGGCAAGGAACAACAGCTGTGAGTTATCGGGGACCAGTGAGGCAGTAGGGACCCCAAACCACCTTACTCACGTGGGCTGAGCCGTGTCCTCTTTGCCCCAGCCCTCCCTGCACAGTAGGAACAGGCGTTGGTGTCATTTTACAGATGAGGAGGGAGGGGCACAGAGCCATGTGCCAGAAGCAGAGAAGCACTGGTCGGGGTGCCACTGCTCCGTAACAAACCACCCCAAAACTTAGTGGCTTAAAACAGGGTGTTACGGACTGAATGCTCGTGCCTCCAATTCATATCGAAGCCCTAACCTCTAGCGAGGCTGTATTTGGGGTACGGAAGTACCAGAGGTTCAATGAAGTCATAAGGGTGGGACCCTGATCCCATTGGATTAGTGTCCTTATAAGAAGAGTCACCAGAGAGTTTTCTCATTCTCTCCCTTCCCACCCCACTGCCATGTGAGGACACAGTGAGCGGGCAGCCAGTCACCTGCAAGCCAGGAGGAGGGCTCCTCCCCGAACCTGAGCTCGGTTTCCAGCCTCCAGAGCTTCGAGAAATACATTCCCATTACTGAAGCCGCTCAGTCTGTGGCAGTCTGTTACGGCAGCCTGAGCAGACGAGGACACAGGGCTCCGCGCGTTTCTCCTCTAAAGGAAAAGGTGGGGAGTATTTTAGGCTTTATGGGCCATGTGGTTTCAGTCGAAACTATTCGACTTTGCCGCTGTAGTGTGAAAGCAGCTGTCGCCGTGTGTTTGCGGATGGTCATGGCTGGGTTCCAATCACACTTGGTCTCTGAAGACCAGCCTTTGGCCCCTGAGCTGTAGTTTGCATGCCCTCTGCCTGGCTTAACATAATAGCAATCATTTATTCTGTTCAGAAATTGAAATTATGATGGAGACGAGTGTCCACTGAGGGATGAGTAGCTAAAGAAAATGGGGTTCATGTCTATAACGGAATATTACTAAGCCCTAAAGAGGACATCTTGCCATTTGTGACAACATAGATGGACCTTGAGGGCATCTTGCTCCGTGAGATAAGCCAGACAGAGAAGGACAAGTACCATATGATCTCACCTCTATGTGGAATCCAAAAACAAAACAAAACAAAACAAACTCATCTCATAGATACAGAGAACCGATCGGTGGTTGCCTGAGGTGTGGGTGGGGGGTGGGCTGAATGGGTGAACGGACTCGAGAGGTACAGACTTCCAGCTCCAAAAGAAATAGGTCACAGAGATCTAATGAACAGCATCATGGCCGTAGTTAATAATACTGTCAATTTCAAAGTTGCCAAGAGAATAGATCTGAAAAGCTCTCATCCTAAGAAAGCGAAATGCCATTAACTATGTGTGGCCATGAGCGTTAACTAGACTTACTGGCCGTCCTATGGGTACATATGTCAAATCGTTACGTCGTACCCCCGAGACTAATACCGTGTTGCATGGCATTGTACCTCAAGTTTTAAACACTGCAGTTATGGGGCGCCCAGGTGGCTCCGTCGGTGGAGCATCTGACTCGATTTCAGCTCAGGTCATGATCTCATGGCTCGAGAGTTGGAGCCCTCAGGTTCTGTGCTTGGGATTCTCTTTCTCTCTCTCTCCCTCTCTCTCTCTCTCCGCCCCTCCCATGCTTGATCTCTTTCTTTCTCAAAATAAATAATCTTAAACAACAATTTTTAAAAGTTGCAATTACGACCAGGCATGATGAGGAAAGCCCCATGGGTGAGGTCCCTGCTCGGCATGGCCACAGCTGGGGTGACCGGCCTGGAGCTGGCGGATGCCGGCTGTGGGCTGGGGTCCAGCTGCGGACATGGGCCGGAAGCCCCGTTTCTCACCCTGGGTGCCCCTCCGTGGGCTGCACGGGCTTCCACGGTTTCAAGCACCAGCCCCTCAAGCACAGGGCAGAGGCCGTGTTGCCATGTACCTGACCTTCCAAGTGACGCTGTGTCACTTGGGCTGAACTCAGCAGCGGGAGGAGAGTCGAGGGCACACAGAACGGGGCATCCCAGGGTCCTGGCGAACATGGGCACAGCCAAAAAGACAAACAAAGGTCTGTCGCAGCTCAGTTCGTTGAGGGAACGAAACAGGCTTCTGTGGACGGAAGGGGGGGGGGGCCTTTAAGATGGGGAGCCCAGGAGCCTTTCCGGATCTGAAATCGGAAAACTTGTGGCCGCGGGGAGAGGGAGCAGGCAGGGGAAAGGCAGGGCATGTGCCTGAAGGCCAGGAAGCTTCCAGGCTGGAAGACTAGTCAGCTTGGGTAGCAATCCTGCTCGGTCGCTCTGTTCCCTTCAGCCAGGCAGTTCACAGAGGCAGTCCCCAAGTCGGTCTTTCTGAAAGGTGAGTACAGAAGCCCAGGTCACCTGAGGAGTGCCCGCGAGGTCACTAAGGCAAGGTCCTCATCCCAGAGCCTGGTGCACAGAGCTGTGAAATTCTGCATGGTGGTATGGCTTTTGTTTTTATTTCTGGATTTTGTTTTGAAATTGCTGGGTGGTACTGTGTTTATAGCCTTAGAGAGTTTCCTCCAAAATGAAATCAATACCACCGGCCGTACTTTATGGGGGAATGATTTCCAAATTGCACAAAAGGAATGCCTCTAGGATCTGCATTTCAGAGAATATAAGGTCCGTCACTGCTGGAGCTAAACGTGACCACGCCTGGGAGAGGAGGGAGGGGTGGTTAGGGGAGGTCAGAAACAGGGTCTGTTGGAATTGCTGGGGGGAAGGGTATGCATGAGCCAGAGGCATAAGATGCCGATCAGTAATTGCTTGAAACCAGTCACCATTTCCAACAAGATCTCAGTTGCAAACCACTGCTTATGCGAGGAAGGGCTGCTGAATCAGCAAAAACCGGTTTGGAAATGAAATGGAAGAAAGCAAGTGCAGAGTGTACAAAGGGACAGCAATTTGATGTCAACGAGGTTTGGAGGGAGCAGGCACAAGGTTGGGCCCCCAGGTGGGAATCCACAACCTTCAAGGAGGGGCTGGACTCCTTAATAGCACCACCGTTTCCTTCTTCACTGCTTACTACGTGCTGGGGGTCAGGTCCTTGAATCCTCATGGCAACCGTATGGGAACTAGTATCTGCCCATTTTACAGATGAGAAAACTGAGCTCAGCAGTATTAAGTGACTGCCCAAACCACACAGCTGGCCAGCCCTGGCGGCAGGATTTGAGCCTGAATCTTTTTCTTTTTTTTCTTAAGTTATTTATTTAAGTTATTAAGTTATTTAATTAATTTATTTATTTATTGAGAGAGAGAGAGAGAGAGAGAGAGACAGAGACAGAGACAGAGACAGAGACAGAGACAGAGAGAGCACACGCCTGGGGCTTGATCTCATGAACTGTGAGATCATGACCTGAGCCAAAATCAAGAGTCAGATGCTTAACCAACTGAGCCACCCAGGCATCCTTTGAACCTGAACGTCTGCAGCCTGTTTGTCTACACGTTCACAATATGTAATTTTTCATTTACACCAAACAGCCCCGAGACACTGCCTCTTTCCATTTAGATTAACAAAAGAAAATAAATGGAAACATAGTAGGAAGTCTGGTAATAACCAACGGGTGGCCAGGGCTGGGAGAGCCAGAAGAGGAAGGCACAGCAGGGCGAGAAGGGACCAGCTCCAACCCCTTTAAGCCCAAGATGTGCTCTACCCAACAATTCCACCCCTAGGCATCTAGAGAAACCTTCCAGGTAGCCAGGGAGGCAGACAGCAACCAGAGGCGCATTGAATCATTGTAATTGCAAATCACAAAGCAAAACTGGAAACTCCCTAAATGCCCTTCTGCTTGTGGGGTGGATGAGGAGGTGACTGCTCTGAAGGCCAGGCCCTTAGAGCTTTAGGTGGGGTGTGGGGCTTTGGTGCCCAGGGCAAGACAGAAACTTGAGCTTGAACGCTGGGAGTCTTGGGGGAGGGGGGCGGCTGGTTTTCCAGCAGGAGCCTGTTTAGCCAAAGATGGGACCAATGCAGGCACGAGAAGGTGTGAGCTGGGCCCCTGGCTGATTGGAAGGCTTCAAATCACGCCTCTTCCGTGGGCTACATCTCCGGCTCCACCGCCTGGCTGGCAGTTTCTGTCTCCCTGCCGGCGGAGTCTCAGGCGCACTGCAATTAGCCCAGACCCCGTGCAATCTCCCCCCTCCCCCCGCAGCACTCGGGCAGCGGCGCTGCCGCCGTTTGCCGCACACGTTCCGGGGGAGCTGGGAACCCGGCTCCTGCCTGCAGATTTATGGTCCAGGAAATGCATTTTAAATTGGTCCCAGGATACTCGGATCCAGGAATCAGACACCATCGCTTGGGGGTGGAGGTGGGGGGAGTATCTGTGGAGAAAGTAACGCCCTAGTGACAATCCTACTTTGCTCCCCCAAAGCGCAACCGCTCCCGGAGTTGGGGGCTACCTGTTGGCCAGGGAGCTGGGAAGGGACGGTATTTGGGTGTCTTTACTCCCAGACATGCGTGTGGCTCGACTTTCTGTTAATTTATGGGGAGGGGACATTCATCAACTACATGTTTTCTGGGGCAGCTGCCTCCCTTCCTCCCACATGTGGCCCCCAAACTGTCTGTAAGGAAGAATGATGGATTATTTGTCCTAGGGGAAACCAACCACCTGTGGTCTGCCAAGAGCCTCTCCAGTGAAGCCAGGGACAGGTGTCGCAGATAGAAGCCAGGCGCCAGGGGCGAGGTGCAGGGTGGGAGAGAGGAAACGCGAAGGGCACCCCAGAACGCCCCAGGCCTGCTCTGCCAGGCTTCACCTCCCGACTCCCGGGAGGGGGCAGAGAGCGCCCTGGGTGCTGGGCGCCTTCCCGTTACGCAGTTCCTGTCCCTTTAAATCTAAGTCCCGGGAAAGGGGGGGGTGCTGGGGCGACCTGTCTGGACCCCAATTTCCAGGCCGGCCCGGCAAGGGGGAAGCGGGGCGGGCGGGAGCGCCACGTAGGGGGTGCGGGAGGGCGGGCGCCGGGGGTCCCCGCCCGCGCCCTGCGCTCTCCGCCCCGGCGCCGCAGCGCCCCTCTCCAGATCGCCCGCGCGCCCGGGGCAGGGGGCCGGTTCGGGCGCGCGCGGGTCGGGGTTGGGTGGGGCGGGCGCGCCGGCGGGAAGCTGGTGCGGGGGCGCGCGGGTGGGAGACGCTCGGGCAGCGGGCTGGGTCGGGGGCGGGTGGGGAGGTGCGCGGGCGGAGGGCCCGGTCGGGGGCGCGCAAGGGCGACTCGCGAGCCGGGGAGCCGGGGAGCCGGGACGGGGGCGCGCGGGCGCAGGAGGGGAGCGGATCGGGGGTGGGGGTGAGGGAGCGCCAGTGGGGTGCGGGGCGCGCGGGCAGGGTGTGGGCCGGGGGCGCGCGGGTCGGGGGCGCGGGTGTGGTGCGGGCGCGCGCGCCGCGCCGACCCGAGCGCGCGAGCCGGGCCCGGAGCGCACGCCGCCGCCGCCCGCCCGCCCGCCCGCCCCGCCGCATTGCTGCTGCTGCCGCCGCCGCCGTCGCCGCCGCCGCCGCCGCCGCCCGGCCCGGCCCGCGGCCCCCAATATGGTGCAGCCGCCCGCGCCGCCGCCCGTGCCGCCGCCGCCCGCGGGCCCCGCCGCCGCCCTCGGGCGCCCGCAGCGCGGCAGCCGCAGGTGGGGGGCTGCGCCCCGGGCCTGAGCCGCCCGCCGTCTCCGCCCCGGCCTGCGCGGCCAGCCCGGCGGGCTCGCCTCCGAGGGGCACTTGCCGCTGAGGTGGAGCCGTTTGCACCAGACGCTCCTGCTCCTGCCCCCTCCCTCCCCCTCCCCTCCCCTCCCCCTCCCTCCTCCCCTCCGGTCCTGTCTCCAGCGGGAGCGCGAGACGCTGGTCAGGCTCCGCGGCGCAGCTCGAAAAGGAATAATCGCCCCCAATTGACTTAAATTCCGCCGAAGCCGGCGCCGCGGCCTCCCGCCGCCCGGGATCTGCTCGCTGTGTTTTTTCGCTTTCTCTATTCTTCCTTTAAAAAAAAAAAAAAAAAAAAAAAAAAAAAAGCAAAACAAAACCAGCCAGCCAGCCAACCAAGAATCCGGTTTGTTGATCGCCTTGGTTTTTTTTTTTTTTTTTTCACCGTTTGCGGGATTTGCAAACCGAGTTACATGCATGTCCAGTGGGGGTAGGTTTAATTTTGACGATGGAGGGTCCTACTGTGGAGGCTGGGAGGACGGCAAGGCGCACGGCCATGGCGTCTGCACCGGCCCCAAGGGCCAAGGCGAATACACCGGCTCGTGGAGCCACGGCTTCGAGGTGCTGGGCGTCTACACCTGGCCCAGCGGCAACACGTACCAGGGCACTTGGGCGCAGGGCAAGCGCCACGGCATCGGCCTGGAGAGCAAGGGGAAGTGGGTGTACAAGGGCGAGTGGACGCACGGATTTAAGGGGCGCTACGGGGTGCGGGAGTGCACGGGCAACGGGGCCAAGTACGAAGGGACCTGGAGCAACGGCCTGCAGGACGGCTATGGCACGGAGACCTACTCAGATGGAGGTAGGTGCCGCCTGGGGGGGTGGGGGGGGGCCGGGCCAGGGGCTGAGGGGAGGAGGAGGAGGGACCTTCTTTTGCCTCTTCTGTTTACCTCTGGGGAAGTTGAGCTTCTCCCTCCAGCGGGGGGGCCGTGAGCACCCGGGGCATTTCCTGGGGCTTCCTGGAGGCCACAGTTGCCCTGGCTACAGGTTGCCCCATGGCCTGGTGGGGGGACAGCGCCCCTGTGCCAGGGGAAGCGTATTGGGGGCTTTCCAGGAGGAGAGCCAGCCCCGGAGCCGTGGAGCTGAGTGGAGGGTCAGTGCATCATCCAAGCGCAGGCCAGAGACCTGCTGGAAAGGCCAGACTCGCCCTGGGCCCTGGGCTCACGGCCTCCTCTGGGACCCACCAAGGGCAGAGGGGAGCTGGGAGAGGGCCCCTCCCCCTTGCTGGCAGAGCTCCCTCAGTGCTGGCCTCCGGGAGTCGGGCCCCAGCTCTGCCTCTTGTTTTCCTGCGGTGCCGAGAGGCCTCCCTTAGTCCTCATGAACCCAAGCCAATGGAAAGGGAGCGATTGGGAGAGGAGCACAAACCCAAAGCAACACAACACGGCAATAAACTTCTAGGTGGTTGGACGCGGGCTAGCGCAGCCAGAGAGGCTGCTGGAGGGAGGGAGGAGGAGGCCCAGGAATCTCGCCTTCCAGTGGCTGAATCATTTTCGCCGTTAGTTTAGGGAATGCTCTGTGCCTTCATTCTAACATGCCACCACATTCAGGGCTGAGCCCGCCTGCCTGTCCTGGCTGTAAGATGGTTTCCGTGCAGGGAGCCTCGGCCAGGGCTCCTTTGCAGCTGTGCCCCTGTCCCGGACACTCGGGTGTCCGGTCCTCCTTGCATCCGACAGGCATGGAGCATTTTCTGTTCCTGGAAGCCAGACCCCGAACAGGCCTGCTCTCCAGATGCCCCCTTCCCCCACCTGGGAGCTTATCCTCAGAAGTGGCTCTGCGCCTCCCTCTTGGCGGCTTGCTAATTTTTCAGGCATGGATGCCTGGGAAAGGCGTGGGGCGCAGCAGTGACTTGTGTGCTTCTGCTGGGCATGGAAATCATGAACGGACGTGTGGTCTTCTCCCTGCCGGCTTGCTGCCTCCACATCTTAGGAAGCAGGCACTAGACACCTGCTCCCTGGCCACATCCAGGAGTGATGGAGGGCTGGAGAGTAATTATTATTTTGGCTTATGCAACTGAGAGGCAGGGTTCATCATTACTCAAAGGGGAGGAGGCGTGGGGGGCAGTTAATTATATAATGCTCCTGCCTGTCAAAGCCGTGCCCAGCCCCGTCCCAGGCGGCCTCTTTGCTGTTGTTGTTTTCATGGAGCAGGTTGGAGAGCCTTCTGGACCCTGGAGTGCAGGGGCTGGACCGAGCAGACAGCCCTCTCCGGGTTCTAGGCCCTGTGTGTGCATGCGTGCGTGTGTGTGCGCGCGTGTGTGTGCGCGCACGCGTGCACACGGCGAGGCTTGGGCAGCAGATGTGGGTGGCTGAGGTGGGCGGCTCAGCAGCCTGGCGCTCCCAGCTGGGCTCTTTGGGAGCCCAAGGGTAGTTGTCACCCTGGGGGCTCTGCCCATGCTGCTCTGCGGATCAGTCTCTCCAGAGGTGTTCCCAGCTGTGCCTGAGCCAGGAAAGCGGTTTCTAGGCCTCACATGGGAGCCTGGGGAGGAGAGGAGCCAAGCCCCTGTCTCTGTGGAACTCCCTGGAATATCTAAGAGTGAGGTCCAGCTCTCTAGGCTGCCCAGCTTCCCCAGACATCTTGGGTGGCCCACAGAAATCCATTCTCCATTCAACAGATATCTACTGAGCACTTGCTATGAGCGGGTGCTCTGGGCTCTGGGAAACCAGCCGAGAGTGAAGCAGACAAAAATTGTTGCCCTCAGAGAGCTTCCACTTTAGAGGGAAAGGTGATGATTCCATTGTGTTTACCGGGGGGGGGGTGCGGGGAGGGGGAGAGAATCTGATGCTGTGGCTGGCCATGAGTTTAGGGTTCAATGTGTTGATGTGAGAAATGCTTCCTTCCATTGGTCAGTGTTCTTGGATCTCTATCCCCTATCCAGTCAGCGACACAGGATTCTGCTCCCTAAAGTACTTCCCTCCCTCCACATTGCCCCGCTGGAGTCTCCCACGGTGGAGGGGGGGGGGGACCATGTCCATTTTACAGATGACGCCAGAGAGACCCAGGGGCCCATGGGACAGGCCAGAGCCCCCCAGCCTGTGGCAGCAGAGTCACAGTTGGAACCTTGATGTGTCCCCACATTACACCACCTGTAGGCCAACCGAGGCAGGCTTACAGGCACAGGACGCCAGGGCTGACTGCTCCCTTCTGGTTGGTGATATGGCATGATGGAAAATCGAATTGACCCTTTCGGCCTGGGATAATCAGGCCAGACATCTGGGGCCACCTTTCTACAACATGGTCTGTGCTTCTCATCAGGAAGGAAGTGACTGTGGAGAATGTGTGCCCTCTAGCAGTCCGTCAGGCCAGCAGAACCAAAGTGGGGGTGTCGCAGCTCTGGGTCTGGATGCCGGTGGGCGTGGCGGCTCATGCTTCCAGGGAGGGCAGGCGGAGGTTTAATGAGTTCACGGTCCGACTCCAGTCTGACGTTTCTTTTGCACAAGGGGTGGGAATATGGGGCAGGTATCAGCACAGCTCCTGAACCTCAGCACAGGTCCCAGTGCTGACTTGGGGAAACGGCTATTTTCATGAATGATGCACTCATGGCAAACATATTCTGCATTTGGCTGGAATTGGTATGGACTCCACTTCAACTGGGGCCGCTTCTGCCAACTCCTCCCCTTCCAGGTTTATCCTCCCCCAAGTGCAAGGCAGGCGTTTTCTGTGGACGTGGGCTGAGTGACTTCTGCGGTCTGTGGGGTGACCCTGTGGAGAGGGTCATCTGTATGAAGGGCTGGTAATAATATCTGTGAAGTAGGTGGGGATCAATTGAGGTGGCGTGTGTGGCTGTGCCAGGGATGTAGTGAGCATTGACTTTTACTTATCACTATTCTTTTATCACAGCACACGTGCAATGAACGTCGCTTACAGTGACTGTTACCAGGACCGATAGCCAGGTGTGATCATGGTAATAACGAAAATGATGATAAGTGGCGATATTAAACACTTACCGTGTGCCAGCCGTGTGGCCAGTGTTTGCAGGATGATAGCACTTCATTCCCGTACCTGGGTTGATGCAGGGTGGATTTTCTTGTCCTTCCCATTTCCCACACTGGGAAGCAGAGGCGTGGAGAGATGAGATGATTTGGCTGGTGGGTGCAGGGCAGCATCAGGATTCGCACTCAGGACAGAGATTCCAGAGGCCTGTGGTTTTGTGTGGAACACGTTCTCTAAACTCCCTTGTGCAAAACTACCTCCTCGTTCCTTCCTCTTCCTCCGCACCCTGCTTCTCCTCTGGGCGCGGCAGCCAGGAGCTGTAGGCAAAGGCACAGGCGCCCACCCGGGTGTTCCCCCCGCTGCCCCGCCTGCACGCACCGCCCCTTCTCCACTTCTCTACACCCCTGCGCTTGGCCACACAGGTAAACATTTCCTCCTGGTGCCATGTACACAGGACCCCTCGGACCAAAGTTACCCCCACAAATAAACCCTCCCACAGCCCGAAAGATGTGAGTCATCTCACGTACCAGGCCTCCCCCCTCAAATGCAGATTCCGTTCACTGGCCCAGATCCCTCGGCCCACACAAATCACACACGCCCACAGTCAAAATCCCAGGCCCTCTGCGCCTGTGCGCACACACACGCACAATACACCTGTCACCCGGAGATGTTTCCACCCCGTCCCCCAAAACACAGCCACGTGTACCCTCCAAACCCCTCCCGACAGGAGCCCCTGTGCCTGTGCGGGGAGAGTGCCAGCCTTACACGACGAGGCTCAGGTTACAGATGGAGCGGGAGGCTTAGTTTCCACTTTAAACACATGTTTATGCAGTTCATGCCCCCTTTTAAGGGGGAAGAAGCCCATATCCAATCAAAATAAATGACCATTGGGCATATTTTTGATGCTAGGCCGTGAATATGTGAAGGCAACCTTTTTAAAAAAGAAAATCCCAGTGCCAGGTCCCAGGTTAGGGAGGAAGCAGGTCGGGGACACCAGACATAGGCCAATGGGAGTTCGTTTCAGAAACAAAAGAAGCACTCAGCTATTGGAGATAAAAGCATCTCCTCAGAGATTCTGGTTCAGCCACTTTGGCAAGGGAAAAGGCTCCAGGAGGTGAAAGCAGGAAGAAAAAGCAAATAACTAGTTCTTTGTTGCCAATAATAGCTGAGGAAGAAGTGTTACTGAGCACCCCTCACCCAACATAGCCCTGGAGCCAGAGTTGGGCGCTTTATATCAGGAGCTCTACCCAAGCTGGCAAGGAGGCCAGGGTCAGCACCCTCTGGAAATAGCTGCCCCACCAGGTAGTGAGCAGCCCTGGCTGACGGAAACAGTTAACACAGCTGTCGGGCAGGGCCAGGAGCCTCTGCTGCATCTCTTCGGGGCTCTTTTCCCTCCCCGGTTTCCCCCCGGGCCTGCACAACCGTAAGGACAGCTGGCTATCGATTATGGGCTGATGGCTGTGGATGTAACACTCACAGTGTCCTTTGATGACCACATATCACAGGATGTGTGGATTCGTGGGATCCACAGGGGGCGATGTGTGTTTGGAATTTCCACAGTGGTCACCCTCTCTTAGACCAGCCACTTCGCCAATTTGTA
Source organism: Prionailurus bengalensis (assembly GCF_016509475.1). NCBI lineage: Eukaryota > Metazoa > Chordata > Mammalia > Carnivora > Felidae > Prionailurus > Prionailurus bengalensis. The sequence goes on from NC_057352.1 coordinate 60,287,077, forward strand.
GTCTCCTGGCTTGTGTGAGGCACGTGGTTGGTGAAGGCAAGGGCCGCCTGGGGTCCTGGCTGTGCTTCAAACAGGCTCTAGGCATCAGACCAGGGGTTTTTCTGGGTCCACCGAGTCTTTGCGTAGGATAGGGGAGCGGCCGGTCTCTTCAGCACCTTGGAGAGCGCCACACACATGCCGCCATGGCTTTGCTCTCCTTCCTCCCCCACACCACCTCTAACAACCAAGGTGCCCAACTGAGCCTCCCAGCCAGTGACTGCCTGGCCCTGACCCGTCCAGCACATTTGGCCATGAGAAGTTTGCCCGTTCCCACCCTGTTGGTGTCTGGGGGCCACACTCCAAGGAATACCACCACCGGGGGCATTGGCTGTTTGCATCTCGATACTGTCCTGTTTTCCAAAAAAGTTGGGTGCCTCCAGGTGTCTGCTGGTGACCTGAGAGAGCATCTCCTGGCTAGCGGGGCGGGTCCAGGTGAGGTCTTTGGTAAGACTTGTACAAGGTGCTCTGAGTCTGAGGTTCATCTCTACCTCAGGTTGTGTGTGTCTCAGTTCTCACGGACGGTGCATGGTTATAGGCGCACCAGAGGCAGGCAGAGGAATGGTCTTGTCTGTACCAACCCGCGAAAGACTACTGGGCCACCTTCCTCCTTAAATCAGCACCACTGGAGTACTCATCTAGAACAACCCTGCCCAGCACAGTGGCTGCTGGCCACATATGGCTATTTCAATTAATTATGATGAAATGAAAGTTAGATATTCAGTGCCTCAATCTCAGCAGCCACATTCCAAGTGTTTGATAGCAACACGGATCTGGCGGCTCTCATGGACCATGCGGAATGTGTCCACCGCCACAGAAGGTTCTGTTAGAGTGTGAGCTTCACGCAGGGAGGGGTGGGTCCATGCTGGTCACCACTGTGTGTCCGGTGACTACAATGGTGCCAGCATGCTGTTTGTGGAGTGAATGAAGTGTGCCAAGGCCGTATACGGGGTAATTTCACTCACCATCCTGCCACACGTCCATCTCATTACAAGAACTTACACCCGGGCATTGATAGTTAAAGGGAAAATGTTCCCTGAGACCCTCCTGCCTCACTGAAAGGTCAGCCTCACTGAAAATTCTCTGAAGGCATCACTGTTACAAGTCGCTGATGGGGTTTGTTTTGCTCTTGGTGCTGTCATTGCCGGTAAGAGGCCCTGCCAGTGTTTCCCATGAGTGAGGCGGATGGCATAGAATGAAGTGAATCCGTCCCAAGGGTGTTCTCATGATGTGAGGCTGCGATGCAGCCATGGCTGGAGGACACGGCTGGAGCACTGTGTAGTGAGCAGTGTTCCAAAGTGCTGGAAAAGATGCAGAAAAACAAGCAGCCCTTTATCTACCCGTGTCGTAACTCTCTTTACCGCTACGGTTGCCTTGGCTCTATTTGTTGGGTTGTTGAGAAGCATTTACTGAGCCCCTACTACGTTCGAGGTGCAAAGACAGAACAGTTCAGGTCGACCTTCAGTGAATCAACCTGGAAATAGTTGCTGAGTCTGACTGTGTCTTCGTCTGTTCGAGCTGTTGCAAATTACCACAGGTCGGGGGGGTGGGCGGTGCTTCTAAATGACAGTGTGTGTTTCTCCCAGCTCTGGAGGCTGGGAAGTTTGAGATCAAGATGTTGGCCGATTGGGGGCTCCTTTATCAGGACACTGATCCCATTCATGAGGGCCCCACCCCCATAACCTCACCACCCCTGAAGGTCCCACCTTCTAACACCATCTCATTTATGACCTCTGAATTTAGGGGACACAGACATTCAGTCAGTAGCAGCCAGTGTGCCGAACATAGCTTGCAGGAATGTACAAGAAACAGGGGGATGTGACTTGTACCAAAAAGTCTGGATGTGAGACAAAAATGTGTACAATAATCAGGGGTTTCTCATTCCAGAGTTTGGGGACTGATGGAAACACTGCAGGTGAGGGTTCTGAGAAGGGAAGGGGGATGTTTGTGTCCTTGAGCAGCAGAGGCATCCCAGGGGAGGGGTCCGCTGAGCTCCGATGGTGGGAAGGGGATTTTTGCCCTGAGTCTGTTGACCCTGCAGGAGGCATGTTCTCTGTGATGGAATCATGACACTCCTTGTCAACATGTGCCGGCTCCCACCTTCCCCGGGGTGACCCAGGGGAGCTCCCTGGTGCTCCTGGAGGCCTCTGGAAACACCCAGGGTCATCTGCGCTGCTGGCTGGGCGGGCTGCTGGTCCCCCACTGTTGCTACTCGAGGCCAGTGCTTTGCAAACTTGACTCTGCGTCAGAATCACCCAGAAGGTGCAGAAAGCAGATTGTTGCCTCACCCCTGCATTTCTGGCCGGAGATGCTGTCTGATAATGTCCATTTCTAACAAGTTTCATTGGGTGCTGCTGCTGCTGCTGGTCTGGGGACTGCACCTTTAGAAGCACGGCTGGAGGCTGGTGCTTCTTTATTTAATGTTCATTTATTTTTGAGAGAGAGAGTGTGAGTGGGGGAGGGACAGAGAGAAAGAGGGAGACACAGGATCCTAAGTGGGGGAGGGGCAGAGAGAAAGGTGAGACACAGATTCCAAAACAGGCTCCAGGCTCTGAGCTGTCAGCACAGAGCCCAGCGCGGGGCTCAAACTCATCAGCCGTGAGATCATGACCTGAGCTGAAGTTGGACGCTCAACCCACTGAGCCACCCAGGCGCCCCAAGGCTGGTGCTTCTTAACCCCAGGTGCACAGCAGAATCCCTGGGATGGTCCCCTTGAGATCATCCCCTTAGAAATGCAGAATCTTGGCCCCTCTCTCCCACCCCTGGAATCTTGGTCCCTCTTCCCCACCCCTGCACGGGGGTCTCCAGGGCCAGAAGCTGCATGTGTGCAAGACGCCCAGGTGGCTCGCATGCGGGAGCTCCTAATCTGGCTCCTAATCTCTGCTGCACATGGAATCTGGCTGCTTGGGAAAATGCTGATGCCTGGGCCCCACCCAGAGATGCCGACTGAGGTGGTCTGGGATGGGGATTCTTTTAAAACTGTCCCGGAGATCCTAATGTGTAGCTGAGGGGGGGGGGGCACTCGTCCAGGGCATCACTGAGAGGATGGCCGTGAAGAGCCTTGCTGGGGTTCTGCCTGGCACCACAGCAGCCTGGCTCTGGGAGGGTGGCCTCCTGGCCCAGGAACGTGATGGGAGCCGTCAGGGCCGAGAGCCACTGCTCTGGACAGTTCTTCAAACTCCGGGTCAAGTGGCTCATGAAGTACATGTTGTACTTCATTAAAAAAAAAAACAAATAGACTTGCAGATTTTTAAGCATCGTGCCCATGTTACGGCATGAGAGCTGCCGTGTGCTGGCCTGTCGCCATGCAGCCCCTCCTGTCTCTGCCCTCTCCTCCTCCTTCCTTACGGCCACGCCAGTCCCTGGATTTAGGGTCCAGCCCAAATCCAGGACGGTCTCTCGAGATCCTTAACTTCATTGCACCTACAGGGACCCTTTACCCGTGTGAGCACACATTCACAGGCACTGAGGTTAGGGTGTGGACGTGTCTGTCTGGGGGACACTGGCCAACCCACTACAGGGTCTCACGGACTTCAGTTTGAAAGTGCTCCGAAGCACAAACATGCTCACGTCGAACCCCAGAGCCGTGGAGATTCCTCTGCAAGAAGGACACTCTCGGTTTTTGAACGTCCGCTTTGTTCCGGGTACTGGCCTATGTGCCTTCCCAGAGTCCTTGCTCCTTTTGTTTATTTTATTTTTTTAAGCTTATTTATTCTGAGAAAGAGAGCATGAGAGAGCATGGGGAGGCAGAGAGGGAGGGGGAGAGGGAATCCCAAGCAAGTTCCGCACTGTCCACGCAGAACCCAATATGGGGCTTGATCCTGCGAACCTGAGCCGAAACCAAGAGTCGGATGCTTAGCCGACTGAGCCACCCAGGCGCCCCAACGTTGCTCCTTCTAGTTTTTAAAGTAGCGCCGTGAAGCAGGGCATGCGCTCCCACGTAAGACAGGAGAAGGGATGCTCATAGGATGGCCGGGCTTGGCGAGGTCACAGGGCCGGTGAGGGGAGGGGGCACACTAGAGCAGTCTGCAGCACCCGCTGAGGGCGCCTCCTGACGGGACGGTCATCTCGGCCACCGCTGAGGGCGCCTCCTGATGGGACAGTCATCTCGGCCACCCCCTGGCTCTCCAGTTGAGGACGCTGAGGCCCAGGGAGGCGCCCGCGGTCTCACAGTCATGCAGAGGTAGGGAAGGATGGCCCGGTCTCCTGAACCCCGGCCTTTGGTGACCCTTTGCTCAGCATTTCATAAACTTGTGGGTTCTCCCGGGTTCCTCCGAGAGCATGGCAAGGCTGAGGGTCCTCTCCCAGGACACACGCAGGGCCCTGCACACATGTGGCATTTTGTCGGTACTTGTGGGGGTTCATGGACTCCCTGAGACTTCTCTGTGGACCCCAGGATAGGAACCCTCCCGTTCTCCACAGGTGCCCAGACACACGGACATGACCATCACCGCACACGGCAGGTGGGACACGGGAGGAAGGCCGGAGCCAGCAGGCTCTGACCTGTGGGTACAGAGAAAAGGCTGGAGGGGGCAGAGCTGGCCTCCCCACCTCCCCTCCCCTGAGCACACCCCTTGTCTCTCCAAGGCCTCAGAGTCCTGAGTTTGTCCTGCCGGGACTCGGCCGTCTGCCCCACCAGGCAGCATGTGATCCTTAGGACTTCATCCCGTGCCCTCCCCACCAGGTCCATAGGCCTGGTGTCCGCAGTCTGGCCATGACAGTCTGGGAGCCACCTGTGCCTTCTTTCACTCCGTCCCTCTGGGAGGAAGGCATGACTCCTCCATTCTGCAGGGGAAACTGAGGCCCAGTGAGTCCTAGGAAGTTGGGGTGCTGACATGGTCTCAACATCTTGTGGTCCGCTTCAAACCTCCCACCCAGGGACCCTGGATAGACTCCCCAGGAGGGAATCTAGCCCAGGGCACACATCTGGGGCCATCCAGGGCAGGGGTCCTGAGGACCAGACCTGAGAATCACCCACCGCTCCCCGTCCGCCTCTGTGGGTTGGGGACAAACAAGGGCAGGAAAGGAGCCTCTGAAGGTGGCTGAGGGGAGGTCTCACCGTAAGGAGCCCGGGAGGGATTTTCAGTGGGGTGTTCCCAGGAGCACCAGGTGGGGGCCTCCCTGGGAGGCCTGTATGATAAGCCAGTGCAGGCTTTCTTGGTCCTCGAGGGGCCGCGAGCTGGCGCCCCACTGTCCACCTGGGGACCGTGCGTGACCTTTCTGGGGCCCCGCCCCCGGCCAGCTGGTTGCTCGCTGGTGAGTTCAAAGGCCTGGCTCCCTGTGGGTGGATCTGGGGAGCTGTGGTTGAAACGCACTTTGGGGAGGATGGTGCGGGGCGCCCCTCCTCAGACCCCCAGAGTGCCTCTGGGCCTCTGTGCGTGCGTGCTCCCGGGCACTGTAATTACTGGCCTCTGTGGCTGTCCTGTCCCCCTCCCCATGCACCGGAGTCTCTGAGGGGGCAGAGACTGGCTCTTGTGGGTTCCTCCCTGTGGCCTGGTAGCAGGGAAAGCTGCAGAAATCCTGGTTGGCTGATGCATGGATGACAGTCCCTCCAAGAGCAGTGGGGGCAGGGGGCGGGGGGGGGGGGCGGTGTGTGAAGGGAGAACAGCAGGGCAAGGGCCCTGAGGCTGGAACAGGTGTGGTTCTGAACTGGAGGAAGAGGGTGAGAGGAGGGAGGGTGTGAGCACATATTCCAGGCCACGGCAGGAAGGGCAGGAAGGGCGCTGAAGGGTTTAGGCAGGTCAGCAGCACCCCGTGGTGTTCCTGCTTTTGAATAATTAAGTTTTAATTTCAAGATGCCCCTAGACTCCCGCGGTTGTGCCCTCTACCCTGTCTCCCCAAAGTAACACCTGACGGAAGGACCACGCAGCGTTGAGGCCGGGATATCAACATGGACACCGGGTTTCAGCAGCCGGGACCCCTCCACCCCCGGCCTGCCACCCTTTCAGAGCCGCACCCTCCCCCCTCTCATCCCTGGCACCCGCTCCTCTGCTCCCCATCTTGTCATTTTCTCATTTCCGGAATGTTCTATACACGGAATCGTGGGGTATGCAACCTACGGGGACTGGCTTTTTTCACTCACTGCGGTTCTCGGGAGACCCATCCAGCTCGTGGTGTGCGCCCAGACTTCGTTCCTCTTCACTGCTGACCGGTGTCTGGGGTGAGCGTGTGCTTGGACCATGGCTTCCGTACCCATCACGGTTCAGGGGCATCCGGGGCGTTTCCCGTTCGGGGCTATGATGGACACAGCGCCTGCAGACTCTGACGGAGAGGTTCTTACGTGAACGTGAGCCTTGGTCTCTCTGCAATACAACTGCTGGGCCCTTGCTGTTTGTGACGGTGTCTTTGGGTAATGACTCTGGCTGCTGGGTGGGGAAGGAAATGGGGACCAGAGTGGAAGCTGGGGACCCCCAGAGGGTGCTCATGTCCAGGGGAGGGGAGATGATGGCCTGGGTCTGGGTGGGGGCAGTGGCTGGGCAGGTGCGCGGTGCCCGGGACGGCGTCCGGGGGCAGGAATTGTTGTGGAAGGTGTGTGGTGTGAGAGGCTGCGTGCTGGGTGAGGGTGGAGGGAGCAGGGGGTTGTGCATCTGATCGGAATGGGGGCACCGTCCGCTGGGAGGTGGCACAAAGTCAGGAGAGAGTGGCACTGGAGGCGAGAAGCGCCAGGATCAGAATCGGGCCTGAGAAGGAGGACGGTGTGGAGGATGTAGACGGGCCGAGAGGCAGGTGGCCCTGAGGGGTGGGGGTGCGGAGGACAGCAGGAACAGAGACAGGACGTGGACTGTTGTCCCAGCCCTGTGTTCACCCCTTGCATCCAGTAGGTCATCTTATGGCCCCACCACCCCAACGAGGCCATTTCACAGACAAGGAAACCAAGGCTGGGGATGGAGTGACTTTCCCGAGTCACTTGGAAGGTTTGGATTCCAGAAGCAACGGAATCACACGAGGTGGGACTGAGCCCAGCCGTCAGGTCCTTGGTCACGAGCCCCGCCTTGGGGGCTCCCGGAGGCTGGATGGGAGACCAGGTGAAGGTTTGTGCGCGCCTGCCTGCTGCACGCAGATGCTCCGTGAGCGAGCTGCCATCACGTCATGTGGTTGTTTACACCTGTGGAAGTCCCCAGCGGTGGATCGTGGCCCCCGCTCTGCCGTCACCTTTTCCCCGCTTGTCATTATGCCCCCGAGGTTGTTCCGTATCAAGCCTGCACCCTGAGAGCGGATGAATGATGCCGTCGTGACGTGGTTTTGCTTAAAATTTACCTTTTGAAGCGTATAGTTCGGTGGGTTGTGGTGCGTTCACGGGGCTGCGCAGCTCCGCACCGCCTGTTCTAGAACGTTTTTGTCACCCAAGAAAGAAACTCTTGGTGCGTTAACCCGTCCCGCCCTCCACAACCGCCGGCCCGCTCTCTGTCCCTGGATTTGCTGGGTCTGGACCCTTGGGGTGGACGGCGTCACCAAGGGGCCCCTGTGTCTGGCCTGTCCCTCAGCACGGTGTTTCCGGGTGCGTCCAGGGGCCCACGCCAGAGCCCGTGCCAGGTTCCGTTCCTTTCCAAGACCCAGTGATGTTCCCTGGCGTGGCCACATTTGCTTGTCTGTTCATCGGTCAGTGGACATTTGGGCCGTTGTGAACGGTGCGGCCGCCAACACTCTCGTGTAAGCTTTCGTGTGGACACAGCTTTCTGTGCCCGGGGGTGGGGTTGCCGGGTCCTCTGGGTCCTACGGCGGCCCCGTGATGAACCTCACAAGCAGCTGCTGCCCCATTCTGCGTTCCCGCCAGCCGTGTTGCGGGTTCTGGCCACGCCACATCTCTGTCGCACGTGTCACTGTCACCCCGTGATCGCAGCCTCCTAGCAGGTGTGAAGGGACGTCTTCCTGCGGTCTGGATCTGCATTTCCTTAAGGATTAGTGACGTCGGACATCTTTTCACGTGCTCACTGGCCGCTGGGATGTCTTTGGAGACACGTCTGTTCGGGCCCTTGCTCGCTTCGGGTTGTCTTTTTATTATTGAGTTGTAAACGTTTTAATGTATCATGGACACCACAGTGACGTAAGCCCCAGCGTCTACTCCTGACCCCCCGGGATTCCCCGCTTGCCGGCTGCCTCTCCCATTGGATGCTGGATTCCTTGAAATAAACTGCGGATGCCTTTCTCTTGCCTGTCGAGTACCTAGCACGGTGCCGGGCACACAGTAGGTGTTGAGTAAATGTTGACTCGGGCCACTACCCACCGGCTAGGAGGTCAGGGGATCCTGTCCAGTTCCTGCAGCGCAGACTTTGATGGGCTGCAGTTAGGGTCTATTTTACTGGCAGGGACAGAACAGCCGTGGTGTCTGCAGGGTAGCTGGGACCCACACAGGTATTTATTGAGCACTTACTGTGTGCCTGGCAATGAGCCGGCCCCAGGGATAGCAGCAAATAGCCCCAGGGCAGCGTGGGATCGTTGGACTGGCTGAGGGGGCCATGTCCATGCACCTGTCACATAGGTTCCCCTTTACTGCTGATGGGATGGAGGGAGCTGAACCAGGGCTGACAGTGAGACCTGGCGGGTGTGGGAAAGCCTTTGGGGGAGGGACTTCCCCACATGCCCAGAGGATGGCAGGGCGAGGTCACAGAGGCTCCGTTGGTTTTAAGTGCAGGGAGTGGGGGGGGCAGGGCCGCCCTGGGAAGTGCGGGAGCCAGCATGGCTGCGGCTATGCCAGACTCGAGGGGCCGCGTCAGGCGGGTGGTCGGGCCTTCCCTGGCTGTGGAGGCCACAGCCTGACCCTTTGGGTCTGCACAGAACCAACCTGTTAGGACAAACAGGAGATAAACATTCTGGGGATGAAGGGCCCAGCCCGCAGCCTTGCCTGGAGGCTCCCTGGGGATCCCACATCACCCAGACAGCGTGGGGGCTGAGTGGCTGTGTCTGCGGTGTGGGGCCCAATCTGGAGGAAATTAATTGTGGATCCCCAAGAGAATGCGGCAGAAATATAGCAGAGGTCAGGGTTTTCTCGGGGCTGGAGGCGGCCCTGGTGACAGTGGCCATGAAGTGTTCACAAGCACAGAGTGTCCTGTTAGCTGGAGGCCTGAGCAGGACCGGCGGGGGGGTGGGGTGGGGTGGGGGGTGCAGGAATGTGCCAGACAGTGGACAGACAGACAGGGAGGGAAAGACAGAGACAGAGAGGGAGAGACGGAGACAGAGAGGCAGAGATGGAGAGGGGGAGAGGGAGAGGGACAGAGGGAGAGACAGAGACAGAAGGAGGAAGACAGAGAGGGAGAGGGAGAGACAGAGGGAGCGGAGAGGGAGAGACAGACAGAGGGAGACAGAAGGAGGGAGAGAGACGGAGAGGGAGAGACAGGGAGGGAGAGACAGGGAGAGGGAGGAGCAGGGAGGCCACAGGCAGGGCAGAGGGAGGAGGGACGCGTCCCTTCCTGCGGTCAGGTGCACCTGCTACTTCTCCCTGGCCCTTTGTTTTCAAGCAGCCGCCTCGAGCTCACTGGCGCCCAGCACCCTGCGCCTTACGCACCTTTCTGTTGAGTCTGAGCATCAACCCCCTGGAGCTTGCTGTCCTGCTGCTCAGAGGGAGGGGGCCACACGCAGCCCCCAGCGCCCCGGGCAGGCACCCTGCCTCGGTCTCCAGCCCTGCGCCTGCCTGTCAGGACTGTGGGGAGCCAGAGCCTTAAATGGGATCGAGCTCCCCGGACGTGGGGGGCTTGGAGGTGGCGCCCGTGAGTGCGGATCTCCAGCCCCGGCTGCCGGGGCTCAGCCCCCTCCAGCTAGTTCCCGTTTGGCCCCGAGTGGAGGGGGGACAATGCGGACCCTGCCTCCACCAGCCGATGGAACAGAGCCCTGGGCTGGGGACACCCCACATGTGTGGGGGTGCAGAACCCCAGGCTGGGGACCCCAGCCAGGCAAGCTGGAGCCAGGGTGTCTGAGCTTGAGAGGCCTCGGGGCTTGGCACTGGGGGCTTCTGAGTCCCCCTCAGGGAGGCCAGCAGACCCTTGCCTCCAGGCCTTCCCTTCCTCTCACAGCAGCCAGAGGGGAGGGGTTCCTGCAGAAGCATCCGGAACTCCTTCGGGGTGTCGAGCCCTCCAGCCCTGAGGCCGTTCCAGTTTGCTCCTCGTTGCAGGGAGGGCAGACCCTCCCGTGGGAACTGCGGTGTGAGCAGGCGTTAGAGCCTTGGGTGGGCAGTTTGGGGAGGGTCTCAGAGCGGCGTCCCCTCCGCTCTTCCTCTCCGAGCCTCAAGGACTCTGGCTGATGGCTGAGCCAAGTAGTTTTGGGAGAACCCCAGCTCAAGGGCCTGTCAGCCTGGGCTGTGACAGGCATCTGGGACTGGGGTGGGGTCTGGCCAGCTTTCCTGAGGAACTGGGCCCTGGGCCCTGACGGAAGAGCTAGGTGAGGGAAGGGACTCCCAGAGAGAGTAAGCCTGTATCAGGCCGCAGGCCAGTCCCTGCGGGGAGCCGGAGTCAGGCGGGGCTGGGAGAGGTTGAGCCAGTGACCCGTCCCCTCCCCAGACATGCGCTGTGGGCTACCTCCCAGGGGTGTCAGGGCTTCTGGGGGCCCAGAGTCGTGTTGGGTGACTCACTGTCACCCCAGGTCCCCTAGGGCTTGAGGTCAGAGGAAGACCCTGGCAGGGGAGTGGCAGGGAGGGAGTGTGTGCCCCTCACAGGCCTAGCCCCGTGGACACTGAGTCATCAGGGAGGTGTAGGTGGAGGGTTCTGTGCCGGTCACCGCTCAGCCCCTCCTGCTTCCCCTCTGCCCTCCAGGTCTTTTCTCAGGGCCGCTCTGTCTGGAGACACCTGCACAGCCCCAGCGTCCCTCCCAGCATGAGCCTGGAGCTGGCATCCGTGGGGTCAGTGGGGACTCGGGCGCCGTGTGTCCTTGGCACAGTGCTGGCACCAGCAGGGTGGGTGTGAGGGTCCTCCTGAGCACTCTGGCCCTGCTCCGGCGGGGGCAGGCCTGGGGTGTAACCATATCCCAGATGTTTGCAACCACTCTCCCGGGACGTGCCGTTTCTATTGGTGACAAGATCACGGGTTTGGCGACCGACTGCTGTGATTTGCTGCCTGTCTAAATCTCAAGGAGAGGCCAGTGAAAATAAGGATGTAATTTCTTTCCCCACGACTCTTGATTCTTTCTGTGGCCCCCCTGGGAGTCTGCACACCCCAAGTTGGGGGCCCCTGCTCCCACCCTGCTCCTTGGGAGCAGCTGTCACGTCTGAAATCGTCCCGTCCCCCTCTGTCGCCTGGGGAGTCCTGACCGGAGCATTCTTCCCCCGCACAGTTCTGTGGAGGTTTGGACACCACTCGGAAACAGCCGTGGCACCCCCTGGGCCACAGGGCAGGAGCCCTCCGGGGAGCCCGGCAAACAGGGGCATCCAGGAGGGTGGTTACTGGCAATTATAGGAAGTGGAGGTGATGGCCGTCACCCCCCTTCCCAGGGCAAAGGAAGGCTGGGCTGCCGCACGCCTCGGCCCCCTCCTTACTGGGGCTCTGCTAACCCAAGCGCAGGCTTAGTTCACATGCCACACAGCGCACCTGCTCCGGGTGCACAATTCAGTGGTTTCTAGTGTGTTCACAGGGCCGTGTGCCATCCCTCCAGAGGAACCTTGTACCCCACTGTCCTTTCCCTAGCCCCCCCCCCCACTGTCCCATTGGTGGCCTCCGAAACTCCTCTGTCTCTGGATTTGCATCTTCTGGACATTTCACATACAGGCATCGTACATGATACGTGCCCTTCAGGCTCTGGGATGCTTTCTGGGTCCATCCGCTAACATGTGCCCGAGCTCTGCTCCTCCTTAAGACTCATGAGCTTTCCAGGGCGTGGACGGACCACATCCAGCTCAGCCAGCCCTCTGCTGATGGGTATCTTGTTTCCCTCCACCTTTGGCTGTTGGAACCTGCTGCTGCTGTGAACACTTGTGCGCAGGTGTGTGTGGGGCAGGTGTTTTCATTTCTCCTGGGTCCGTACCTAAGGGTGGAATTGCCAGGTCATATGGTCATTTGAGGAACTGCCAGACTGTTTTCCAAAGTGTCTGCACCAACGGACGTTCCCACTTATTTTTAAAAAGAATCTTCTGGAAGCTGAGAAGTCCTTACCAGCCTCCCCCCTGGGGGGTGGATCTATTCCTGGACTTGGCAGAGTTTGTGTTTGGAGAGAACCCTAACAGGGATGGAGATGGCCGTCATTCCGGGCACGGAAGCACTCAGTGCCCACCCCCCACCCCCCACCGGAGGTGGTCCCGACCACGTTTCTGCCCCTCTGCCTCCATCCGAAGCCCTGCTCCGGTCCTCTGCATACCGGTGGTGGCCACCTAATGTCTCTCCCTCTGAGTCTGAGATCCAAGGGGTTCTTTGTTTTTGGCATGGTTTCCATCTTGGCACGTGGTGGGTACTTAGCAGACTGGTTGGGTGAACGAGGGTCAGGGTGTTCTCTCTACGCTGCAGAACTGAGGCCTAGGGGTGTGGAGAGGGGCCTGAAGGAAGCTTCATAGATAGCAGAGCGGTGCCCATGACGCTGTGATTTAGGGAAGGGTCGTGGAAAAGGAAATGATGTTGCTGTAGGAGGTAGCCCCAACCACCGATCAATCGCTTTTTCTCTGGGAGGGCCGACTCTGGGGGACCCCGGCGAAAAGATGGCAGGCACTTGCAGGGACCCCCAGGAGGAGATGGCAGGCACCTGGGGCCTCGGGGCCCTTCATAGTAGGAAGGTAAGGGCCTCCATGTGGTTGTACCAGGCACGTGGGGCCTCCATGGGGCTATAACAGGCAGTTGCGGGCCTGCGTGGGGCTATAGCAGGCACGTGGGGTCTCCGTGGGGCTATAGCTGGCAGGTGGGGGTCTCCATGGGGCTATAGCTGGCACGTGGGGGCCTCTGTGGGCTGTAGCAGGCACGTGGGGCCTCCGTGGGGGTGTAACAGGCACATAGGGCCTCTGTAGGACTGTAACAGGCAGGTGGGGGCCTCCATGGGGCCTCCATGGGGCTGTAACAGGCATGTAGGGCCTCCATGGGGCTATAGCCGGCAGGTGGGGGCTTCCGTGGGGGTCTCCATGGGACTGTAACGGGCACGTGGGACCTCTGTGGGGCTATAGCAGGCAGGTGGGAGCCTCCATGGGGTTATAACAGGCACGTGGGGCCTCTGTGGGGCTGTAACAGGCACGTGGGGCCTGTGGGGTTATAGCGGGCAGGTGGGGTCCTCCCTGGGGCTATGGCAGTCAGGTGGGGGCCTCTGTGGGGCTATAACAGGCACGTGGGACCTCCGTGGGGCTGTGACAGGCACGTAGGGCCTCCATGGGTTTATAGCGGGCAGGTGGGGTCCTCCCTGGGGCTATGGCAGTCAGGTGAGGGCTTCCGTGGAGCTGTAACAGGCACATGGGGTCCTCCCTGGGGCTCTAGCAGGCAGGTGGGGGCCTCCGTGGGTTTATAACAGGCAGGTGGGGCCCTCCCTGGGGCTCTAGCAGGCAGGCGGGGGCTTCCACAGGATACAAACACCCCGGGCTCTTTCTTCACTCTTCACTCTTCTCTTGGATCGTCTTCGGTTTTCGTGTTCGGTCCCTGTTCTTGCTGAAGTCCCACTGGGTTAGGTATTCCTGTCACCATCTTACAGACGTGCAAACGGAAGGTAAGTAATTTCCCCAGGCTTATGGTTGGTAGTGGAGCTAGACTTGTCCCCAGGGGGTTCGGTGGTAGTCCTGCCCCCACTTCTCCCTCACCTCTGTTCGGCCCTTGGAACGGGTAGCCCCACACAGAGGCTTTGGTCCTCCCCCTGCTTCAGGTTCTCTAGCCCAGAACTCTGGAAGCTAAGGCCTGTGGAAGTCTCCCTGGGGCTTAGAGGTGCTCTCTGGGGGTTACAGCTCTTGTTTCTGGCTGAGGGTGCGTGTCTGCCTGGGGTGAGGGTTCAAGCCCTGTCGCAAGTCTTGTCTTCACGTGGGCCCTTAGCAATGGCCCTGCTGTACTTCTGGCGTGTGTATGATGTCCTGATCCTGTGAAGTGATCCATGGGAGGGTGGAGATCTTCTGGGGAAGTGTGCCGTGGAGGCTGCTGTCTGAAGTTCGATGGAAGCTTAACCAGTAAGTGACTTTTCAGCACCGAGATCGTTGGTTCTCCAACAACATAACGTGAAAAAGGAGACATTGAGAGCCCTAAAATAGTCGTTCAAAAGGTTTTTAAAATGCTTTCCTGCCCAGGCCTCCCCCACACCCACCGAATCTGTGCCTCTGGGTAGGCTGGGTGTCTGTGAGAACTCCTCAGAGTTCTCCAGATGATTCTAATAGAAAAACGTGGGTTCTCGATTTTTAGCGGCATCAGTCACCTGGGGGCTGTGGCACGTTCCAGGGTCTCTGCCTCAGGGGCTCTAGGGGCCTGGGAATCTGGATCTCCCTGAGTTCCCGGGAGAACTGTGGGTTGGCAAAACAGTAGCCACTATCGAGGTAGAGCTCTCCAGCGCTGCCTCTGTGCTTGGTCGCCTCTCAAACCACCAAGGCCTTCTGACGGATTTTACACGAACGGCGTGACTGCTCCGTGCCCTCCCCGTCTTGAAGTACTAACCAGTATATTCCCCATGATGACCACGTAGGGTGCTGTTCTCGTGCCTGTTTCACAGATGCGGACCAGTGAGGCTCAGAGGCCGGAGATCTCCCTGGGCTCATGGGGCCACACTCAGACCTGCCTGGTTTCTGACCACTCTGGCGATGAGCCCTTTCCTGAGAGGGGCTCATCCCTCCCTTTTTGCCCACGCCCGCAGGCTCCCACCCAAGCGTTTCCGTGAACTCCTGACCTCGGGCTAACCTTGTGGGCCTCTGGCAGCTGCCGCCTCTCTGGGTGAGCAGGGAGGGGAGTACGGGTCCAGGCAAGGTGCTCCCCAGATGGTGGGATTCAGAGTAGTTCTTTCTCCCTGCTGCATCCGGTTCCGGCCAGCCTCCCTTGTTCGTGCCCAGAGGGGAATGCGCGGGGCAGCCGGGGGTGGAGGAATCGGGGTTGGGGAGCAGGGGCGTCCCTGCTCACTGAGGCCCGGCAGGATGTGGGGCTGGAGGCTGGTGGGCGAGATGCCCAGGTTTGTCAGCCTGTGTGTCTGAACCGTTCCCCAGGGAGGGGCCGTGCTGGACATCAGGGCGTCAGAGGAAACAGCCGGCCTTCTTTCGTGTGATGGGGGTACCGCTACCATGTTGGGGGGCTTCCCTCGGGGTGCATTCCCTTGCCACCTGCCTCTGCGCCATCCTGTAGGAGCGGCTGTGCACACTGTGGGCTTGAGAAGCACCCGGCCTTGGCGGGGAGCCGGTGGGTGGTTGGAGCCGGAGCCTGCATTCCCTGTTGCTGACCTCACCCTTCTCTCTCGGGGAGTAGGATAGACCGTTGCCCAGAACGTGGGCCCGGGTATCGGGCACACCTGGTCGGGGCCCTAGCTCAGCTCCTTAACGTCAGGAGTCTGGGCACCCGATGGAAGAAGCCCTGGGCGTGGGGTGGACCTGACGCACAGTGCACCTAAGGTGCCTCTGCCCTCTCCGCGAGGTCAGGATGGTGAGAGCAGAGTCAGTGTCCCCAGGGAGTGTGGCTCGGAAGGAACCACGTGGGGCCATCTGGCTGGGGTCTACAAACCAGCTAATACTTAACGTTTGCCCTGCTGACCTCCGGGAGCGTGGACGTCCCCCGTGACGGGGACCACGGGGGGATGGAGGTTCCTTCCAGCTCTGAGGACAGCCGAGTAGGGAGACTCGGATCTCTCCCTTCTTCCTGCTGTGTGGCCGTGGAAAAGCGTCCGTCTCTCCCAACCCCCACGGGCCCTTGTGAAGCCCAGAATCTATCGTGCGTACTCCACTGCCCTTCAGATGCCGTGGTCGAGGCTCTGGACTGCCGGGCTCCCCAGCAGGGTTATCCAGACGCCCCTGAACTGAGAAGGCAACGGATCCGGGGAAGTCTTCTTGAACGTGATAGACCCTGGACCTTAAAAGCATATCCCTTATTCGGAGATTAGGTTTGTTTCCTTCTGTGAGAAAGTGCTTTCCCGTTACTCGTAACTGCTGAAACTCGGAAGCAACGACACTGCCCTTCACCAGGGGGTGGGTGACAGCACGGCGGCCCGCAGCCACCGGACAGCCGGACGCCTCACGGGCTGGGGGCTGCATGCAAGAGGCAGGCCCGGAAGGGCTTCATCGTGCACGACCCCAGCTGGCCCCCTGGAAGGGTGATGCTCTGGCGACGGGGAGAGGGTCCGTGCTGCCCAGCGTTGGGGGGAGAGGGGACTAGGCGGAACGCAGGATTCCAGGGCCGTGTGACGACTCTGTAGGGTGCCGTGATGGTGGATACACGTACATCTGGCCAGCAGCGAGAGGGACCCCCGCTGTGAGCTATGGATTCTACGTGCGTCACTGTGGGCCCAGTGATCGGAACAAATGCATTGCGAGGTGACAAGATGGTGTGAAGGGCGCCGTGAGGGGGTCATATGGGAAATCTGTGTACTTCCTGCTTTTTCTGTAAGTGGTTCTATAAACGGTTAAGTTTACAAGCCCTTCCCAGGATGAACGGGTGTGGGGAGCAGAGGGGCACCCCCAGGGCCGTGGAGGGGGCACGCCTGGATGGCTCCTCCTGTCCCCCCCTCCCCCCAACACGAGGCCAGAAGCACCGCCCGCGCCTGGGTTGGTCTCTCCGGGGCGGGAACTGCCTGCCGCTCTCCTCTGGGCACTTCCTGCCTGGTGTCCTGCACGGGCTGCTGGGGCCTCCCGGCTCGGCTTCCGGCCTCCACTCTGCACGCTGTGTCTGACTCCTCAGGGAAGCGTCTCCCCTCCATTCCAAGGAGCCCGCTGGCCTGGGGCTTTGTGGCCTCTTGCCGGCTTTCCTTACCAGCCTTCTAAGTGCGGTCTGGGCGCTCACCAGGCTGACATCTTCCGTGGGGAGCGGGGCTTCGCGTCGGCACCTCCATAGGCCCCGAAGCCTCCCTGAGCCTAGGCAGCCCGAGCAGGGTGTGTGCCTGGACTGTTGAAGAATCTTCTTACGGAAGTTCCTCTCCTCTCTTCCCCCTCCAAAATGTTTCACCATTAGGGCGCCTCGGTGTCTCCATTCATTAAGCGTCTCTTGATTTCAGCTCAGGTCATGATCTCCCAGTTCATGAGATCCAGCCCCATGCTGGGCTCTGTGCTGCCAGCGTGGAGCCTGCTTGGGATCCTCTCGCTCTCCCTCTCTGCCCCTCCCCGGCTCATGATCTTTATCAAGATCATCTGTGCCCATAGTAAGGTATCCATTCGTGCCCCAAACAAAATCCTGCTTCGAGCAGGGGTGCCTGGGTGGCTCTGTCGGTTGAGCGTCTGACTTGGGCTCTTGTCGTGATCTCCCGGTGTGAGGGTTCCAACCCTGCGTCGGGCCCTGTGCTGACAGGTTGGAGCCTGGAGCCTGCTTCGGATTCTGTGCCTCTCTCTCTGTGCCCCTCCCCCCTCAAACAAATGAACATTAAAAAAACTTGCTTGCAACCAAAGTCCACTGAACCACCCCCCCCTTTCCCACCTGCCCACAAATTTGAGCTAACTGTGCTTCCTGTTTTCTTCACGCTCACAGCCGTCCTGTGTGGACTTGTTGCTGTGGTTGATGAGGAATCTTCAGTCTTCGGGACCCCATTCCCCTTCTTAAGCTTTCCGACGTCAGGTCCCATATTCGTTAACCCCATGTTCTGGGTTCTTTCTCATTACAAGACTGACGTTTGTGGAGCTAGTCGGTGCGTTCGGAGTCCCTGTGCTCCTCCCGCGTCTGTCCTCACAGGGCAACGGTCTAATTGCCACCTCTCTGCGGCCGCGTAGTTCTTAGATCACTTGTTCTTTCCCTGCCTTCCAAAGGGTCCAGAGAATACCTCTCCGTGCAGCTGTTCACATGAACGAAGCCTCCAGATTCCCTACCGGTCTACACCTATATGCAGCCACACGTTCTACGTGATCTACGTTTTATAGCTTTTCCTCTGGTTTTTACAAGTCCTGTAGATGTTCCCTACTTCCCTCTGCTTCCTGGAAAGTCCCCTTTGCCCTTCTTGTTGGCTGGGTCTTGCTTTTTCTTGGTTTACTCCCTTGTTTTGGTGGCATACATCCTGTAGTATCTTCCTAAGGAAGGCTGCCTGAAAGCTGGTTTTTGGGGCTATGCTGAGGAATTGGTCGTTTACAGGATTCTAGACTGAAGTCCAGGGTTTGGGGGCGGAGGGGGGGTGACTTTCCCTGACTGCTGGGTTTCACTGTTGTTGAGAAGGCTCTTCCCGTTCTGATTCTCAGCCCTTCATGTGGGGTCGTGCCCCCCTCCAAGTGTTTGGGGTCTTCACTCTAGGGTGTGTGTTGGGGGGGGGGGTGTCCTGAGCCCCTTCAGCCTGGACCCTTCAGTCCCAGTCGCCTTCCTATCCTGTGTCTTTGGTAACTTTCCTCCGTTGCTTTTCTGGAACTCCTAACGTATAGACGCGGGCTTAGCCTACACAACTCACATTTTCTTCTATTTCCCACTACTTTGCCTGCCTCTTCTTTTCCAGTTTCTGATTTTCTTGACTTTGTCTTCCAACTCTCTTCTAAAATTCTTATTTTGGCCATCGCACTTTTAATTTCCTGGAGCTTGCTTGTGTAATCTGACTTTTCTGTGTGTGTGTGTGTGTGTCTGTGTGTGTCTGTGTGTGTTGTGTTTGCACTTTATGGATACGGTGTTTTCTCTTCATGGCTTTACTTTCTGGCCTCCCTGATGCCTGCTGTACCCTGCATTTTCCATGATTCTCTCTAGTTTCCCCCTTCCGTGTCACTTATTTGTATGTTTGGGTTCCTTTTCCTCCTGGCAGCTTCTTCCAAATGTCTGATGACCCTTGGCTGTTCGTTTATTAAAGGTCCCAAGAAGCAGACTGGCCGGACTCGACCTCTTCAGAGGACTTCTCCGCCCCTGCCTGCATGTGTCCGTGTACCTGCCCGTGCCTGGATCGGCCGGGAACGGGGGCAGGGTCTCTGCTCAGAACGTGGTCTTCCTCCTAGATGTCCTGTGTCTGGTCCCACACTTAGCCCCCGGCTTCTCTCTGCCCGGTGTCCCCCGGCTGTGATCTTCTGGTTCTGTTTCTCCAGGAACTTTTGTGTCCTGCCCCACGAGTGTTTATATGTTCTCAGCAATCTGGTTTTTATCCTTTCTCTTGGTTTATCCTCCTAACTTCTACAGTTCTGTCACCTGGTTAGAGACTGAGAATGTTCTATTGGCTTGCGGGGCCACTGTAACCAAATGTCACACACTGGGAGGCTTAACCACTAGACCTTTATTCTGTCCCAGTTCTGAGGCTGGAGGTGCAAGGTCAAAGTGCCAGGGCTGGGTTCTTCTGTGGCTGCTTTCCTGGGCTTGCAGGTGGCCCCCCTTCCTGCCTCTTCATCTGGGTGTTATCCTCCGCACACGCCCCTGGTTTCACTTCCCTGGTTTTTTGTTTGTTTGTTTGTTTGTTATTTCTGAGAGCGAGCAAGAGAGACAGCGTGAGCAGGGGAGGGGCAGAGAGAGAGAGAGAGAGAGAGAGAGAGACACAGAATCCCAAGCAGGCTCCAGGCTCCAAGCTGTCAGCACAGAGCCCGATGTGGGGCTCAAACTCACAAACTGGGAGATCATGACCTGAGCCGAAGTCGGATACTTAACCGACTGAGCCACCAGGTGCCCCCCTGGCGCATAACTGAGCCCTCCACGAGCCCCCCACTTCTTACAGGAACATCGGTCCTATCATGTTAGGGCCCAGATGAACAGCTGCGTGTTTTTCATCGTGATAAAACCCCCAAAATTTACCATCTCGACCATTTTTTTTTCCAACGTTTATTTTTGGGACAGAGAGAGACAGAGCATGAACGGGGGAGGGGCAGAGAGAGAGGGAGACACAGAATCGGAAACAGGCTCCAGGCTCGGAGCCATCAGCCCAGAGCCTGACGCGGGGCTCGAACTCACGGACCGCGAGATCGTGACCTGGCTGAAGTCGGACGCTTAACCGACTGCGCCACCCAGGCACCCCTCGACCATTTTTAAGTGCACAGTTCACTCGTGTCAAACATCCTGAGTGCTGTGCACAGCTGTTCCCAGCGCCCCCCTCCAGAAAGCTGGTCTTGTAAAAATGAGCCCCCGCACGCATTAACCACTCCCCTCCAGGCCCTGGCACCTGCCGTCCTACTTTCGGTCTTGAATTTTAACTACCCGAAGTATCTCCCGTAAGTGGAATCGTACGGTAATTATCTTTCTGTAGCCGGCTATTAGCACAGTGTCCCGAGGGCTCATCTGTGCCCTAGCTGGTGTCGGGGTTCCCTCCTCTTAAGGTTGAAAAATGTTCCATTGTGTGGACAGACCACCTTTTCTTGATCTGTCCGTGGACCCTTGGGTTGCCTCCACGTCTTGGCCGCTGTGAGTAGCGCTGCCGTGAGCACGCTGCGTGAAGATCCTGGAGACCCTGCCGTCCGTTCCAACGGGTCTGGAGGCGGGGCGGTGGTGCTTTGCTCCACGGCGGCCGCTCCGTTTCACATTCCCACCGACGGTGCGCGGTCCCCACGCCGTTTCTTATGGGGTTGATCGTGGCCGTCCTAGTGGCGTGAGGCGAGGTCTCGCCGTGGGTTTGACCTGCGTTTCTCGGATGACCCGTGATGCTGAGGATCTTTTTGTGGGTCCGTCGCCTCACCCCGTTTTACCTTAATCCTCTCTGCGAACGCCAGGTCTCCCAATACGGTTACCTTCTAAGGTCCTGGGGAGGGTGGGAGAGGGGTGGGTAGGACCTCACCATGTGGGATGAGTCGTTTCCCCGGAATCCAGAACACGTGCTAGTCAGTAGCTGTAGCTCGTCAGAGCCCAGCTAAAACTGATTTTTAAAAATACATCCTGGGGCGCCTAAGTGGCTCCGTCGGCTACGCATCCAACTTCGGCTCAGGTCATGATCTCACGTTCGTGAGTTCGAGCCCCACGTTGTGCTCTACACTGATAGTGTGGAGCCTGCTTGGGCTCCCTCCTTCTCTCTCTCTCTCTCTCTCTCTCTCTCTCTCTCTCTCTCTCTCTGCCCCTCCCTGGCTTGCACGCACACACTCTTTCTCTAATATTTAAAAAAACTCAGCAATAAAACAACTCATTAAAAAAATACTTCCTGGCGTTGGTGACGATGGAGGGAGATGGTCACTCTTATGTGGACTTCTCCATGGGCAATTTATCAAAAGCCCTAAGTAAAAAGAAACTTCCCTTTGAGCAAATGCATTCTAGGAATCTATCCTGAGGCTATAACTTGTGTACAAAGATAAGCTATCAAAAATGAGGAATGACCTAAGTACCCACAGAAGCTTGGCTTGTAACTTCTATGTTGTGGAATGTTCGGGTTTTGGGCTGGCTGTCCTCACTAATGTAGAAAAGGTGGAAAGAGGGGCACCTGGTGGCTCAGTCCGTTAAGCATCCGACTTTTGATTTCAGCTCGGGTCACGATCGCCCGGTTTGTAAGATCAAGCCCTGTGTTGGGCTCTGTGCTGACAGCATGGAGCCTGCTTAGGTTTCTCTCCCCATCTCTCTCTCTGCCCCCTCCCCCACCCCTGGTCACATACACACTGTCTCGAAATATTTTTAAAATGGAAGGAGGTCCAGGGTGTGTTGTGAAAGAAGGTTCCAGAGCCTAGTATGCCTGCCTGTGCTGTGATGCTGCTGCCCTGACCCGGTTGCTTATGAGCTGGGTGTCCTTGGACGAGTTTCTTCACCCCTGGGTCCTCCTCTATCAAAGGAGTTGCCCTAACCACTGCACATCACGTGGTCTCCTCTGGCCAGCCTGATTCAGTAGGTCAGTTAGGGCCTGGGATTGTGGCTTTCTACACACACACACACTACGAGCACAACAGGTGGCTTTCATCTAAAGCGACATGGGGGCGGCACTCATTTCCGAGTCCTGCCTGCCTTGGAGATTCTGGGTTGGGCCCAGACGTGGACGTGTGGACATGTGGAATTGCTGGGGTGGTGGTTTTCACTCAGGGTGCAGTGCATTCTGCTATTGTTTCCAGAAACTCTGGGAAACCCACTTTCTGGGTGAAGCAGGAAGCAAAAGTTCGGGGTACAACCTGACTTCCCAGTGTGTCCCCTGCTGGTGAGATGGGGTTTGGGGATGGAGGGGCCTCCACGCACCCCCCCCCCCCGCCCCCGGGCATGAATGTGGGGACACAGGGCATCCTGTGCACCTGAGGAAAAGGGGCCTGGAGCTCTGTGAATGCCTTCTGTTCCTCCCAGGGAGATGCCTGTTCAACACGGGGCTCTCATGCCAGGCCTGACACCCCGGGCCTATTGGTGCAGGGGTCCGGGGGCACACGGACCCCAAGGAGAGGGGTTCTGGGTGTTTCAGGGACCCCTGGGCTCACTGGGACGAACGAGGGGCGATCTGGTGGAGCCAGCATTGGAGAATCAACTGTGTCCCCCTCTCTGAGGGAGGAGACTCTAGCTGCTTCTCTGGCCCCTCTTTCCTTCTCTGGGCAGGAAGCGATCACTCGGGCTTTCTCTCCTCCCAGCCCAGCATCCCGGAGGGAGTCGGCGGTTGGCCACATTCTGGGATCTAGTCACCTGCGATGGGGAGGGGAAGGGCTGCACCCTGTGCGCACTGGGGGTAGTGGACCTCTGGGAGGAGGGCCAGTGCAGGTGGAGTGGGAGGTTTCTGGAGGGGAGAATAGGAGCTGGGCTGTGGCACTGGCCCCTGGGTAGGCAGGTGTGGTGTGGGGCTAAGGAGAGGGGGGTTCAGCCACCTGCAGGCCTGAGGCCCTCTAGGCGGGCAGGCAGGCTTTGAGATCAGCTCCAGCTGGGTTCCAATCCCCCTCTTGTCAGTAACATCGAATGACTCTTTTGCTCCCAAGCCTCAGTCTTCTGTCAAATGGGCACAATGAGTCCTGACTTCACAGCAAATGTTGTTCCTTCCTCTCCTTCCATTGACCCTGGGGCTCCCAGCTGGTCCCCTGGGTGTGCCCCCAGGAAGATCTGTCCCTGCCCAGGGCATGCTCTCAGGGTGCGCTCAGGAGGGCATCTCCGCTGATGTCCAGCCCTAGAGGCCGGCCTGTGGCTGAGTCTGCATTTTCCACCAGGGTGGTCCTCTGGGTTGTGTGACAAGTGCTTTGGAAGAGTGTCAGATGATGGGCAGGGGCTTCAAATGGGAAAATAAAAGCCTGTGAGAAATGTGTGGAGCTCTAGGGAGCCACATAGAACTCAGCAAGAGCTGACTGTCCGCCCGGCCCAAGGTGCCAGAAGCTGGGGGTTGGGGCTTGCCTGGGCTCTGGCTTTCAGAATTTGGATGGCGTGCCAAGCCAGGTATGGAGCCTCCATGGGGTTCCAGATGCAGCAGCAGGGTCACCTGGGAGCTTGTTAGGAATGCAGAAGCTCAGGCTGCACCACCTGACTCATTCAGGGGGTTTTATCCTGCTCCTTGGGGGATGCTGATGCTGCTCAAGTATAAGGCAGTCCCAGGTCCCACAGCCTTGTCCTGTTGGCTCTTCCCTGCGAGTCTTGCCGTCTCTAGATGGCACTTCCCAGGCAAGGATCGGGGAGGTTTGCTTCCTCACCTGCAGTCCCCTCAGATCTCCTGATTCCAAGTTCCAGGTGATGGGGATGGAGGGGCCAGCCCATTATCTTCATCAGGATAGGCAGGTGAGGTGGGTGAAGGCGGAGTCCACTCGAGGGTGCTCTGCCTTACTGAGCTTGCCTGGAGAGAAGTAGGCATGCTCCCAGCTATCCATCTGCACCTGAGTCTTTCTGTGACCGGTGGCCCAGGATCAGGGTGGAGGTGCACACGGGAAGTTTCCCCTGCTCTGGGGCCCTCACAGCATCCTGCAGGGACAATACCTGTCAGGGTCACTTGGTCTTCCCGTTGTACTGGGTATGTTGGCTCCTGCCTTCTCACACACAGGCTGCTTGGGGTATAAGACAAAACACTGGATTTAGGGTTTTGCAAATCACTGATTGGATTCAAATGTTGGGCGGGGCTTGAAGCCTTTGTCTCCCCTGCCCCCACCCTGCCAGCCCCGGCAAGGAGGGAGAGGGCTAAGGACTCTGGGCAGAGAGGCTGGGGAGGGCAGGGGTGGGGGATGGGAGCCTCCCCACGGCCTCTCTGGTCGCTGAGCTGACCTGGGTCTGTTCTCTTGATTCTGTCAGCCCTTTGTGGGGAAGGGAGGAGGCTGTGCTCCCAGGCCGGTCCTAGCAGAGCTGGGCTGTAGTGTTTCCTTGATGGTGAAATCCAGTTTCTTGCCGATGTCGACTGCAGCCTTGTAGAAGAGTTCCCACTGGGGGCAAACAGGCAGATACAGGGGCACCTGGGTGGCTCAGTCAGCTGAGCATCCAACTTCAGCTCAGGTCATGATCTCGTGGTTCATGGATTTGAGTCCCGTGTCGGGCTCTGTGCTGACCGTGCAGAGCCTGCTTGGAATTCTCTCCTCCCCTCCCCCCTCCCCCCCTCTCCCTACTTGTGCTGTCTCTGTCTCCCTCAAAATAAATACTGTTAAAAAACGCAGGTCCAACAAAACTGCACACTCTGGCCAAGGAACCTTCCTTGGATGTGGGTGTGGACACTCGCAGCTTGGACTGGGCACAGAAGGCCTTCAAGGGCCTGCTTGCCCCACCCTCAGGGAAGGAGCCGCCGGGACCACTGAGCCTGCTCCCGGTGTCCTCCTCACGGCCTTGGGTTGGTGGAAGCCATGGGCTCTGTCCCAGTGTGGGCCACCCTGGCGTGCTGGGTGGCACAGAGTCAGCCACTGCCTTTGTCCGTCCTGCCCCGTGCTTACAGCCAGGTTGACTTGACTCTGGGAGGGGTGCGGTGGACGCCATGGGGCACGTGGATAAAACCCATATCCTACCCTCTGGAGGACAAGGTACCCACTGCCTGGCACAGGCAGCCAGCCGGAGGCAGGGAGAGCTCTTGGTTGGGGCAGGGGTGGGAGGAGGGGAGAGCCCTTGCTGCACTATATTTCCCCGAGTTAAGGCCGTGGGCCCGGGGCTGCTTCCCCCAGCGGGGTGCACCCCCACCCGGCTTTGCGGTTACCAGATGACTGACCCGGGTGGGGGTACAGAAGCCCTCCCCGCTGGGTGGGATGAGTTCCATGGGATTGGGCTTTAGTGCATGTGCAGCTGAGGCTGCCCTCCCTCGGCCCGCCCCATAGGCTACGTTCCCAAGAACCGTGCCCTGCTTCTAGAAAGCACCTGTGTTGTGGGGCCCTTTTTAAATGGACAGGCTGCTGTCTGCTGGAGCAAAAGTCTCCCTGGTCCTTTGTCCCGGCTACATCTCTTCCCGCCCCCCCCCCCCCCCCCCCCCGGGCATGAGTCATGAGAGTAACAGGTCTAGAATACAAGGCCCTTACTCTCTGGGGAGCTGGCAACCTGGTTCAGCAGGCGGATGTGTCCTGCAAACGTGGAAGGACCCAGGCACTCTCCAGAGTCCGCCTGTGGAATGCCGGACGTCCTGTGTGGTGGGCTCCGTGGGCTGGGGTAGCCTAGGTGTTGGGAGGGGGCTCCAGCTGGGCTGGAGTGGGTGGGATCTGGACGGCGGGGTGGGGATTAAGTAAGGGCAGGCTGCGCAGATAAGGTCTCAGATGAGCCCTTGGAGGGTCAGGACCTGTTCTGACTTCGGGGCTGTGGGTGACCGTGGTGGGTAGTGGCATATCGATGGCTGACGTCCTTTAGGGATGCCCTGTCTAGAGGACCAAGATCCAGGGTTGCCAGATCCTGTCATTTTTTTTAGGAGAAACCAGAACTGAGTTTTCACGTGGCAACCCCTTGATTTTGAAATGTTGGCTCTTCCAGTATTTTTATGAAAACACTATGGGGCATATAAAACCTGTATGTTGCTTCTGTAACAGTGAGTTGGGAGAGGAAGGGGAACAGCCCCCCCCCCCCATTTTCACTGAGAAGCCCTTCCGGGGTGGGGAGTCCCTCAATGGTGCCTAGCTGAGGCCTGGCAGTGACTCTAGGAACCCTAGGGTTTTCATCCCCCCCTCTATCGATGAGGAGACTGAGGGTCAGAGAGGTTCCCATCACACGACAAGTAGAGCAACACGAGCCTGGTTTTACTGCTTTGTTTTTCCTTTTTATCCTGTTCTGTTAGGATATTACATGTATAATAAAATCTGCAATTTTGATCCCTCTCCAAACGCGGTCAGTCACGTTACATTGACGATGTTGTGCCACCGTCACCTCTGTCTACTTTCAAAACTTCTCTGTCACCCCGAATAGAAACTGAACAGAACAACTTCCTGTTCTTCCCTCCACCCCCACCCCCACCCCTGGCACCTGCCGTTCTTCTGTCTGTGAACTTGACTACTGGAAGAGCGTCGTGTAAATGTGATTGCAGTTTGTCAGATTGTCCTTCTGTGACTGGCTCGTTTCACGGAGCGTAGAGTCGTCACGGTTCATCCCTGCTGTAGCGGGTGTCAGAGTTGAACGGCTGGGTAATATTCCACTGTATGGATAGACCCTACGTTATCTGTCCATCCACGGATGGACCCTCAGGTTGTTCCCACCTGCTGGCCGTCTGAATTACACTGCTGTGAACGTGGGTGTGCAAATGCTTCTTTGGAGCTTCTGCTTTTGATTCTTTTGGGGACGTCTGGTCTGCGGATCGCAATACCTTAATGTTCCCAATTCTCTTCCAAACCCTTCCTACCCCCCCCCCGCCCCCACCTGCTCGTACTGGGTTTGTGGCCTGGACCTGTGTCCCTGTAGCTGGACTCCCGGACCCCACGACTGTTGGGGTCACTCGCTAACGTGCTTCCCTCTCCTTGGCTGCGTCCTCTCCCTGTCTTCTCAGGGTTGGGCCTTTGTCCCTGTGCAGCGAGAGCTCTGTAGTTCACAGCTGACTCTGTATGAGGCTCGGCCACCCCCCTTGTCCCTCCCCAACTTGTAAGAGCTCGAGGTGCAGCTGTAGGAAGCAGGGCTCAAGGGTTCTCCGCCATCGGCGGTCCGTGTGCCTCAGTGCGAACCGTGCCAAGATGTCCCAGGCAACCCACGGTGTCCCCCCCCCCCCGTGGCCCTGCGGGGGGCTCACCCCTCTCTCTGCTGTCTCCGCAGGGACCTACCAGGGCCAGTGGGCCGGCGGCATGCGCCAGGGCTACGGTGTGCGGCAGAGCGTCCCCTACGGCATGGCGGCCGTCATCCGCTCGCCCCTGAGGACGTCCATCAACTCCCTGCGCAGCGAGCACACCAACGGCGCCGCGCTGCACCCCGACGCATCCCCGGCGGCGGCCGGCAGCCCGGCCGTGTCCCGAGGGGGCTTCGTGCTCGTGGCGCACAGCGACTCCGACAGCCTCAAGAGCAAGAAGAAGGGGCTGTTCCGGCGCTCGCTGCTGAGCGGCTTGAAGCTGCGCAAGTCCGAGTCCAAGAGCAGCCTGGCCAGCCAGCGCAGCAAGCAGAGCTCGTTCCGCAGCGAGGCCGGCATGAGCACCGTCAGCTCCACCGCCAGCGACATCCACTCCACCATCAGCCTGGGCGAGGGCGAGGCCGAGCTGGCGGTCATCGAGGACGACATCGACGCCACCACCACCGAGACCTACGTGGGCGAGTGGAAGAGCGACAAGCGCTCGGGCTTCGGGGTGAGCCAGCGCTCGGACGGGCTCAAGTACGAGGGCGAGTGGGCCGGCAACCGGCGGCACGGCTACGGCTGCATGACGTTCCCCGACGGCACCAAGGAGGAGGGCAAGTACAAGCAGAACGTCCTCGTGAGCGGCAAGCGCAAGAACCTCATCCCGCTGCGCGCCAGCAAGATCCGCGAGAAGGTGGACCGGGCCGTGGAGGCCGCCGAGCGGGCCGCCACCATCGCCAAGCAGAAGGCGGAGATCGCGGCCTCCAGGTAGGAGGCGCGCGGGCGTGCAGGGCGGCGGGGCCTGGGCGGCTCGGGGCGCGGCGCTGGTGTTTCTGGACTGTGCCCGCTGGAACTCGGGGCTCCTCGGAGGTTCTCGGGGAGGGCACAAGAACTCGGGGTTCCTCGGAGGTACTCAGGGTTTCTCGGAGGTTCTCGGCGTTCCTCGGAGGTTCTCGGCGCAGGAACTCGGGGCTCCTCGGAGATTGTCGGGGAGGGGGTGCGCGGGAACTCGGGGTTCCTCGGCGGTTCTCGGGGAGGGCACAAGAACTCGGGGTTCCTCGGAGGTACTCGGGGCTCCTCGGAGATTGTCGGGGAGCCGGTGCGCGGGAACTCGGGGCTCCTCGGAGGTTCTCGGGGAGGCGGTGCGTGGGAACTCGGGGTTCCTCGGCGGTTCTCGGGTGGGGAGACTGTGCGCAAGAACTCGGAGCTCCTCTGAGGTTCTCGGGGAGAGCACAAGAAATCGGGGTTCCTCGGAGGTTCTCAGCGCAGGAACTCGGGGCTCCTCGGAGGTTCTCGGGGAGGGGGTACGCGGGAACTCGGGGTTCCTCGGCGGTTCTCGGGGAGGGCACAAGAACTCGGGGTTCCTCGGAGGTACTCGGGGTTCCTCGGAGGTTCTCGGCGCAGGAACTCGGGGCTCCTCGGAGATTCTCGGGGAGGCGGTGCGCGGGAACTCGGGGTTCCTCGGCGGTTCTCGGGTGGGGAGGCTGTGCGCAAGAACTCGGGGCTCCTCGGAGGTTCTCGGGGAGGGCACAAGAAATCGGGGTTCCTCGGAGGTACTCGGGGTTCCTCGGAGGTTCTCGGCGCAGGAACTCGGGGCTCCTCGGAGATTGTCGGGGAGCCGGTGCGCGGGAACTCGGGGTTCCTCGGCGGTTCTCGGGTGGGGAGGCTGTGCGCGAGAACTCGGGGCTCCTCGGAGGTTCTCGGGGAGGCGGTGCGTGGGAACTCGGGGTTCCTCGGCGGTTCTCGGGTGGGGAGTCTGCGCAAGAATTCGGGGCTTCTCTGAGGTTCTCGGGGAGGGCACAAGAAATCGGGGTTCCTCGGAGGTTCTCAGCGCAGGAACTCGGGGCTCCTCGGAGGTTCTCGGGGAGGGGGTGCGCGGGAACTCGGGGTTCCTCGGCGGTTCTCGGGGAGGGCACAAGAACTCGGGGTTCCTCGGAGGTACTCGGGGTTCCTCGGAGGTTCTCGGCGCAGGAACTCGGGGCTCCTCGGAGATTGTCGGGGAGGCGGTGCGCGGGAACTCGGGGTTCCTCGGCGGTTCTCGGGGAGGGCACAAGAACTCGGGGCTCCTCGGAGGTTCTCGGGGAGGTGGGGGGGCCGCAAGGCAGTGGATGATCTGAGGAGGTTCTGGGCCCTGCGGCCTTCCATCCGACAGGACAGCGTCTCCTTTATCTGTTTTGAGTGCTGGTGTTCAAGGAGAGGTGTTGAGGAATAAAGGAGGTGGGCTGTTCTGGGGAGACAAAAGTGTGAGGTCCCCAGGCTGCGGGTCTAGCCCTGCAAGGACATGGGGGAGGGAGGAAGCTGTCTTGGCTGTCCATAGGCCCCAGGACACAGTCCTAACTGCAGGGACTGGCTGGGGGAGCCGGGAAAGGGGTCCATGTAAGACTTGGTGCTGTGGGCAAAGGCTGTTGTGAGACGCGGCCCTTACTGAGTTCGGGGTTCCGCAGGGCTGGCGGGCACTTAACATCGGTTTCGAGTTGGCTGTTGGCAGGTGCCATGTTGGAATTCAAGGTGGCTTTGGTGTTGGTGCAGGGTGGGGGCTTCAGAGCTGGAGAAGGGGCCAAGGGCCTGGCTCCCTGGGAGCTGCAGATGTAGGTGCGTGAGCGGCGAGGCCGTGGACGGCAGGGACCACTTGCAGCTGGGAGGAAGTGGCCCTGTTGAAAGCCAAGACCCCCCCCCCCCCACCGGAGGCCATGTGCCTGGGTTCTAAAGAAACCATTCCTGATTTGAGGTACCTGAGAGCTTCCTGTCCTGTGTGTGCTTTCCTGGGTCAGGGTGGGACCTGGGGGTCTTACCCCGAGGCGCTCAGGGATGGAGCCCCCGGCTGCCTGGGCAGGAGGCTTCTGGGAGGACAGACCCCAGCGTCTTTCTGGATGATTCTGTGTTCCTGGCCGGGGGCAGGAAAACTTCCCAACTTTGCTAATTAAGGTTTTAGTGTGTGTGGTTCTGGTTTTCAATGAGCTTTGAACAGTGCGAACAAAACTGGTAGGTGCCGTTTATTGCCAGAATATGTACTGCTCCCAACATCCCAGGTTTTAGAGGGAAACGAAATCCTTTCTAAGAAGCCAAGAGAAAAGCAGAGTCCCTGCCTGAGCCCCGAGGTCCAAGATGGCTGTTCGCCCCCTCTCGCCTCCCCCCAGGTACGTTCAGGCCTGGAAAGAAACAGAAGCAGCATTTATGACCACTCCCCTGGGGGGTTAAGATGAAATTAGGTTTCATAGTTATTTCTTCCAGTATAATGTGACAGTCGCTCATATAGAAAAATTGGAACACAGATCGTAAGAGGAAGCAGGCGTCACGAGCCCCGGTCTGCTGCGCCATCCAGACTCTGGCTGGCATCTGGCTGTATTTCCTGCCTTCCTGTCTGTCGTTCATTCCTTCGCCTTTTGTATTTGGTTTATTTCGTTGACCTCCGCGGATGAGAGGTAGTTACAGGGCTGGGGGACAGCGTCGTCGAGGACCCGGGGTCCCCTCACGGCAGCTCGTCTCTGGCCTGTGGCTTAGTTCTCGGCCCAGGGTCCGTGAGGTAGCGTGAGGACGCGGGAGAGTCTGCAGAAATGACTTTAAAGTCTAGCGACCAGGAGAACTTCCTCGGGACTGAGGACATGGGACACGGGGTGGTTTTCTGACAAATCCCACAGAAATGGGGCTCTGGGTCCCATGAAGGAGTCGAGCCCGTGTTGTGGGCAGAGCTCAGAGTCCACACGCCTGAGGAGCTCCGCTTGGGGCTGGTTTCAACCTCTGAGCCTCGGTTTCCTCGTCTGTGAAGTGGGACTAATGGACCCTGCCTGCAGCGAAGGTCTGAGAACCCGGGTGCTAGCTCAGGGAGCGTATGGACCCTGGTCTGGCTCAGGCCCATCACTGCTGAGCAGCCTGGAGAAGATGCTTCCCCTCTCTGGGCTGGGTTCCCCGTTGAGGGACGGGATGCAGTGATACACGGTGCCCTCAGCCTGCGTGGGGCTGGTGCACGGCACTGTCACCCTCCCCCGGACCATGCCAGCCCCTCCCCTTCCCCTCCGACCCCAAGACCTCTTGGGGCGGGGGGGGGGGGGAGTGGGTGTGTCTGCACGTTTGCACTGTGACTGAGCTGTGTGGGCCTCTTGGTGTCCAGGGCCACCCACTGGAGGCAGGGGTGACCACGTCCTCTATCCCTGCAATAGGGTCCGGGATAAGAAGCCTCCCTTCGAGGCGCAAGAGGAAGCCCTGCTTCCTGCATTGTCTCAATGGACTGACAGGCCAGTTCCCTCTTTTTTTCTAACTCTGCTTGGACAGCGCAGCCCACACGAAAGCTGGGTCAGCGTCCCAGAGGCCCCAAGGCCCGCCCTCCACTGGAGCGTGAAAGTGGCCTCGGCGGCTGCAGCGTGGCTAAACCCAGGAGGACCCTGGTCATTGTCACAGCCAAGAGACGGCCAGGCCGAGACAGCAGGAACAGAGAGGGGCCACCGCTCCCTCCTTGGGCCCTGGCCGGGTCCTCATCGGGGTGCCCAGGACCCTCCCCGGGGGGCGCGGGGGTCAGCTCTGGGGGGGGGGCAGCTGTGGAGGGAGGGGACAGGCACACAGGCTTTCCTGGGAAATGTGGTGGGGGTGGCATTCTGACCCGTGGTCCCGGTCTCTGGGTCATACAGCCAAGGGGGCTGTGGGGGTGGGGGCGTGTCTGCAGCCGGATCTCAGCCCCCACCTCTGTACAGGGGATCGCCCGGGACCCCCAGTCACCCTGAGGCCAGCCACCCAGAGATGCGGGGACCTTGTCAGGTGCCGCCTTGGCTCTGCTCTTCAAAGCTTTCCAGGCCACGCCCGGTATCGCCAGCACCGGGTGGTGTATAAAACTCGCACGGCCGGGCCCCACCCCAGAGCTGCTGATTCGGGGGGTCCGGGTGGGGCCCGAGAACCTGCATTCATTCTTCATGAGCCCCCGGGGGATGCTGGGAGCCTCCAGCGCTTCTGACAGGAGGCCCGCAGGGCAGAGGCATTGGAGGGTCCCAGGTGGGTCTGTCTGGGCTGCCGAGGTCTGAGCGGAAGGCGCTGCTGTCCTTCGCCTGGGACTTCCGGTCCAGTTATGTCTGCCCGGTTGTGCGTGCCGGTGACAGGGTCCGTGATGGATGGATGCCACCCTGTCGCCAATGGGACACCCCTCAGCACCTCCTGGGAACTGTTTCCAGCATGTGTGTTCTGACCGCCCACAGAATAGACGCCTCCCGTCCTCATATGCTCGGGCGCTCCCCTGGAGCGTCCTGAACGGGATGGCAGGTCTGTCTCTTCCGTGCCTGCCTCCCTCCTTCCACCCTCCCGGTGACCGCAGCAGGCATAGCCAGTCCATCCCGGTGCTCCTGGCAGCGCCCTGGCCCGGGGCACGGGACCTGCCAGCTGTGATCTCACCAGAGGGGCTGGTCCTCCCAGGGACCAGCCTGTGGTGAAAACGCAAACCCGTCCCCGCTAGTCAGGAAGACGGTGTGCAGGACGCCTGGCCCGAAGGCCGCCACACATGAGTGTCCATCAGCTGCCCCGTGTCGTGCAGCGATCCCGCCCCCCCCACCCCACCCCAGGAGGAAAGAGTGGTAGAAACCGAGCTGGCGGTGGGCCGGTCCGCCTCCTGCCCTGTGGTGGCCCCGGGACACCTCCCAGCGGCCGGGGCTGGTGGAGGGTGCTGGAGAAGGCGGCAGGGCGAGCGCTGTGAGCCCCCAGCTGTGACCACTAGGCGAGGGCGGGGAGGGGGCACCCCTCACCTGGGGAGGGAGAGCCCGCACCTGGGTGGTGGTCGTGAGCCGGTGTCCCTGGCCGCTGCCTCTGGCAGTGGAGGAGAGCTGTCAAAGGGGGCACCAAGTCTTTGAAGTTTTATCTTGTTCTGTTGGAACATAACATCGGGGCCAGGTGTGGTCTTGTCCCTGGATCCCTGGATCCCTGGTGCCTGGAACCGTGTGTGTGGCTCGGTCACGTGGCATCTGTGTGACAGCCGTGCTTTGGATGAATGTGTGGCTGCTTGGGGCCCACCTGCTCTCATCGTCGGGGACAGCTTCCTCTGGCGCTGGGAGGCGGCAGCTTCCCGGGGGGTGTGGGGCAGCTGTGCCGTTTGAGGGGGACTCTTGCTCCCGCGGGAGCAGCCCCAGCTGGGCCTGGGCGTGTGGGCAGGACATGGGGCCGTGCTGGGACGCCCTGGGGGTGAGGTGGCTGGGTGGCTGAGGACGCCTGTTCCTGGGCACTGAGCTGGCTGGGTCATTGGGGCGGACCGGTGCACGTGCTGGCCGTCAGCGGGGGTCTGAGTGGTGTGACGCTTGGCTGAGTGAGAATCATGGGTGGGGGGAGACGGGAGGGACCCTGACCGGGCACTTAGGTGGCCGAGGCCATTCTTGACATGCAAATGGCTGTTCCCCTCCCACACTCAGGTAGACGGGGCTCCCTGCTCACCACTGTCCAGATCCTTCCGTCGGGTATACCGGCTGCTCTGGACGGGAGCTGGGGAGGTGAGCCACGTGGACGGCATAGCCGAGAGCCGCCCAGATGCTGAGGGTGGGGTGCCCAGGTCTCCGAGCCGGGCAGCGTCACGGTCAGGACTAGACGCACCGCCAGGGTATTGCCCCTTCAGGCCTGGGCCGCATTCTGGGACCCCCCACTTGTGGATATGGGGGGGCTGGCCGGCTTCTGCAAAATGCTCTCTAAATAGACCGTGGTCGCTAGGACAGGGAGGACTTGGTGTACAAAACCTCAGGGAGGCCTGTTCTGGGAGGGGCCCCCAACTCCCCAGCTCCTGCTTGAGCGCCCGCTGTATGCCCAGCGAGCTGGTGTGTCTGCACCGGGGCCTCGGCGCCCTCCGCCGTGCGCCCTGGCTTCCCAGCCTCTGTGAGATCTGGACCTGCTCTAGGCCGTTCCTGAGGGGTCGGTACAGCATGCGGGCAGGGAGGCGGAGTCCTCCGCCAGGAGATTACCTGAAGCATGTTTCCTTCTTGAAGGAGACAAAACTTTCCAGGATCTGAAGTTGGGGGCCGGCGGGGGGGGGGGTGTCTTTTTTTAACGTTATTTTTTATGAAGGTGATACCTCCACAAAAAAAATATTAAAACCATAAAACGGGTTGGTATAACGTAACTGTCATGCCCAGACCGTTCATCTCCTTAGAGGGAACTAGAGTGACCCCCCACCCCCAACCAACCAGCCACAGGGGGTCCGTTCCCAAGACCCGCAGTGGATGCCTGAGACCGTGGATAGGAGCCAACCCAACCCAACCCTGTCCACGCCGCGTGTCTTCCTGGACGTCACACCTACGAGGAAGTTTAGTTTACGAGTCAGGCTAAGGCAGAGACGAACGATAAAACAGAACATCCGCAGCAACACCGTAAAAGTTACGTGAACGTGGTCTCTCTCAGAACCTCTTGTCCCCTTCTCGTGACGCGGATGCTGAAATGCCCCCAGAGGAGGCCAAGTGCTCCGAACGACAGGGGTATGTGACAAAGCCTTAGGCCACCACGGACCCCTGACCACACGTCAGAAGGGGATCCTCTGCTTCCAGACCTCGGTCGACGGGCTCACTGAAACCGTGGACGAGGGGACCGTGCACATTTTTGTCAGGCTTCTCTCCGCCTGTATGCGGATGCGGATATCACCCCCTCGTGGTTTCCTGTTACAGGCATGGGACCGCGCTGTCCGCGGCGTTCTCTGGTTTGTCTTTTCTACTCCTTCTGTCAAGGACGTCTTTCCGTTTCAGGGTGTCCAGACCTGTGTGTTTCGCTAACAGCTACACGATATTGGGGAACACGGATGCACCGTGCCGGTCCACCCCGGACTCTGAATGAGTGTTGGGGGTGCGTCTGATCGCTCAGTCTTGCGGACGCGGCTGCAGGAGCCGTGGTCGCCCTCCCGCCCGCCCGCTGGGCTGCCGGCTTGCACATTCCTGCAGTGTAGCCTCCCAGAGCAGCCGCTGCCGGCTGGGAGCCGCGTGCGTTTCACGTTGGTGGTGGTGCTGCCAGCTGGCCTGGCGGGAAGGCTGCCCCGATTTACTCTGGGGGGGGCCCTCAGGGCAGTCCTGGCTGAGCGCCGTCATCGAGCAGTTTCCCTCTGCCGCAGGCTGACCGTGCCCCAGAGACCCCGTCCTCCCGGTCCCCTGGGCCCGGTGGGTTCGCGACCTTCCGTGGCAGGTGTGGTGAAGGATTTTGAGAGGAGGGGGTCATGCAAGATGAGGTCCCCACAGGAGGAGTGCAGGGGGTCACAGAGCTACCCCCCCATGTCCCCCCAGCCTCTGGAAGGAAGCAGCCCTGCCCACGCTGTGACTTGCCCCCACTGAGACTCTGGTTTCTGCCCTCTACAGTCAGACCGTGAGTGCGCGTTAATGCCACCGTGTGTGTGGAGACCTCTGCCTGAAGGCGGGGTGCGTCACCTGCGGTCCCTCTCCAGAATGGTCACGCCTGTCCCCTTCCCACCCCACCGGGCGGCCAGCTCTCCCGGTCCCTGCGGAGCTGGGCTCTCTCTGCAGGGTACACGAGCTTCCTGCTGCCGGGGGAGGGCCGGCCACCTGCTAGGAGAGGCCTTCGGGTGGGCGAGAGCCATCTGTTCTGGCCCTGGCCTCCCGACGTGGAAACCAGAGAGACTGGGGAGTGGGGTGCCGGATCCCGGGAAGGGGCCGGGTCAGGGCCGGCCGTGTGCACCTGCAAACCTTGGGTTCCATCCCAGAGGTGCGGGGGCTCGAGCTCGGGCCTGTGTCCAGTGCCTTCTGTCTGTGTGCCTGGCAGGTGCTGGGGACCTGGGGAGCCGGCCCCTGCCCGCACCTCCACCCTGCACCTCGCCCTGTGGTGCCCCACCCTCGCACGTGGGGTCGGGACAGGGGCTGTCGGGCGTGATTGGGCTCGTTGCCCGCTTTGCTCCACTTGTGCCACTTGACCGAACCCACGGAGCCTGGGACTCTGCCACTGGCAGCTTGGGTGACGCGGGAGACAGGAAGCCAGCCCCATGCTGGCCGGGTGTCCTGGGGGCCGTTTACCCTGCCTTCCCCCGAGTTCACCTCCTCTCGAGAGAGCCCGGTGCCTTTTGCGAGGCCCTGGGAAAGGGACGTCAGGTCGGTCTTGGTGATCTGTCCCCAGACTTGGTGAGTCCGGGTATTCCCCCTAAACTTGCCCCCCGGCCGTCCTATTGCAGCGGGAGCCCGGTTCTTGGGGAGGAAGGGCGCGTGGCCCTGCTGTCTGCAGCCTCAGGCCAGGCTCCCGGGGCCTGTGTTTCAGCTCTGTAAAACGGGTTGTAACGAGCAGGTGCCTGCCGGGTCCCAAGGAAAAACCAGGGACATCTGCTCTCCTTCCCCCGACATGCCAGAGGAGGCAGGGAGAGGGACAGAGAACTCCCCTGCCCTTGACCCTCGGCAGGCCCCGAGCCTCGGTTTCCCCACCTGAGTGGAGCACACACCCAGCGCTTGGACAGCCGTGTCTACACTAGTCAGACCTGAAGAGTTTTGTTTTGTTGAAGCTTATTTCAGTCCAGCCTGGAACCCAGTAGGCACTTGGGGCAAACTGCACATTTGTTCCTGATTCCAAGCCCTGCCCCCCCCCCCCCCCCCCCGCCTGCAACTGACCATGCCCTTTGCCGTGTGACTCTGGGGTCCCTCCTGTTGGAGGCTCTGCCACGTGCTTTGCTCAGCAACATGGGGTTGGAGGGGTATCTAGCGCCCCCACCTCACCCCTCTTGTGCCCCTGCCAGCACATGACTGTGTGACCTGGGGATGAACAATGCCAGGAAGACCCAGATGCACGGGTGAGAACGATCAAGTCTCCTCCTTTTAGGAAAGGATTGTTACGCAGCACTGTAGCTGACTGATACGGCATCCGTGAGCGATTCTTTTTTTTTTTTTTTTTTAATCTTTACTTTTTGAGAGAGCATGAGCAGGGGAGGGACAGAGAGGGGGACACAGAATCCGAAGCAGGCTCCAGGCTCTGAGTACTAAGCACAGAGCCCGACACAGGCCTTGACCTCATGAACTGCGAGATCATGATCAGAGCCAAAGTCGGATGCTTAACCAACTGAGCCACCCAGATGCTCCAAGAGTGGTTCTTGAAGGAAGAAAGGAGTGTTTCTGCTGAGCTCCAGCCACGTTGGACTGTTGGTTCTTTTTCGGGAACATTCCCGACCCTTCCTTGTTGTGAGTGCCCTGGGGCTACCATGACCACATGCCCCTCACTGGGAGGCTTGAACCAACAGGAGTCTGTCTATTCTCTCCCTGCTCTGGGGGCAGAAGTCTGAAATCAAGGTGTGGGGTGGGGACATGCCCCCCTCCAGAGGCTCCAGGGAGGATCCTTCCTGCCTCTTCCAGCTGCTGGGGGCTCCAGGTGTTTCTTGGCTGTGGCCGCATCCCTCCAACCTCTGCTTGTGTCCTCATTTGCCCTCTCCCTGTGTCAGTGTTCCCTCTTACAAGGACAGGTCATCAGGTTTAGGGGCACCCTAACTCAATCTGACTTCCCCCTAATCAGGTCTGCAAAGACCCTGTCCCGAGTGAGGTCATGCTGAAACTCTAGGGGGATGTGAATCTGGGGGTCCCCATCCAGCCCACTGTACTCTGTGTGGCTACACCACAGCTAGGCTCTTCCCCGGCTCATGGACGCTGTTCCTTTTGCTCGGAGGTGTCGGTAAATCACAGCTGCTGTCCGTGGAATCCACCTGCCTCCAGAGAGCTGGGGTCAGAACTGCCCCCTTACCCCCCTCACAAACTTCCTTTCTTCTCTGGGTCTGTGTTCTCGTGGGCCCTGCTTCAGCTTTCCTGGAGTTTTCCATGAAAAACCACCTACCCGAGGCGTGTGGTGTGATGGGAGTTCACCAAAGGCTTGGCGAGACAGAAGGGGGTTGATCTCAGTTACAGACAGAACCTGCCGTGGCTCACAGATGCCACTGTGCTCCAAACCCTTCCCGCCCCCCCCCGCCAGCCGCTCCCTCCACTTGAACTTCCGCCTTTGTGCACAGCGCCCCCACCGCCAACTCCCCCCGGGCTGTGACCTGGGCCTCCCCTGCCCTCCCAGGTCCCACCAATGGGCTCTGCCAGGCACTGGGGCACCCAGCACGGCTGGTATCCAGGGAGGGCCCACCACTTGAACGTGCAAGCCCCCACCAGCTCGGGGGGAGGGGCGGTGGTGGATAGAAGGAACAGGATGGGAAATGGGAACCCCTCGCTGCATGAGCACGTCGCCGACCTTAGCCTCTGCTGTGGAAGGGTCTGCGTGACCAGAGCTCCGAAACGTTTGCTTTGGGAGACTTTGAAGAGTGATTCTGGCCACGGTGGTTCCTGCAGACGTATGTCTGTAAGGCGGGACTTGGTGTCGGAACCAGGACTCCACTGCAAACGACAGAATCCCAACTCAAACTGGTTCAAGAGGAAAAGGGGCTGTGCGGCTCTTGTTCGTGGCTTGCTGTCAGGCACGGCTGGATCCAGGGGCTCAGATGATGTCAGGGCTCTTGTCTGTCCCTCTCTGTGTCCATCCCCTTGTCTAGCAGGTCCCCTGCAGGAGGTGGGAAAGACCGGCAGGTCCCTGTTCCCCTGACCCTGCAGCTCCCTGTTCCCCTGACCCTGCAGCTCTCAATCCAGAGGGAAAGAGCACCCGTGTCAGAATGATCTGGAAAGGCTGTGAGTGACCATGCTGGGTCACAGGTGCACCTCCAGCGTGTGTGTGTGTGGGGGGGTGGTCGAGGATGGACACCCCACGGGACACGGAGCGGGGGAGAACTCGTCCCTGATGGGGGTGCTGTGCTAACGAGCCCAGCCCAGACTTCGGAAGGGAGCAGTGCCGGGATCCGTTTCCTCGTGTGTGTGATGAAAGTCGGGAGTGCCTCGGTCCGTGTCTTCCTGTCGAGATGCGTTGGCATCGCGTCCTCAAGGCTCGTTCACGTTGTGGTGGGTGTCAGAGCTTTGTTACCCTCTGTGGCCGAGGGACATTACGGTGTGTGGATCGCCGCGTGTGCTTAGCCACTAGTCCACGGCTGGTTTCCACCTTGGTGACGGATCCTGCTGCTGTGAACGCTCACGGCCAGGTGTTTGTGGGGACGGGCACACCTAGGAGCAGAATTGCTGGGCCATGTGGCAGTCCTACGTTTAACTTTCTGGGGACTGGCCACACAGCCACGGCCCCATTCCACGTCCTGACCGGCAGTGCAAGTGGGTTTCGGTTTCTTCCCATCCCTGCCGGGAAGAGAGGGAGGAAGAGAGGACCCCAACCAGCTGAACCACCCAGGTACCCAAGCATCGGACTCGTGATTTTGGCTCAGGTCATGACCCCGGGTCGTGTGATCAGGCCCCAGGTTGGGCTCTGGGCTGAGCAGGGAGCCTGCTTGGGATCCTCTGAATCTCTCTCTGCCCCTCCCCTGCTCACACTCTCCTGTTATTGTCTGTCTGAATGCCCCCCCAGCCCGCCTCGTGGTCCGTGGGATTTGGATTCATGTTTCCCCAATGGCAAGAGAATGATGTACTTGGCCATTTGTGCATCTTCCCTGGAGAACCGCCTGCGATCTGGGGCTTTAACGTTTGCTCACTCCTCCCTGTCAGCCACGTTTGTTTGTTGGAGTTGTTCCCTGCCTCCCCCCCCCCCCCCCCCCCCCGCCAGCTGAGCTGGAGGCCTGGAGAGTGCTGCCCGCGTTTCTTGTTGTCCAACCCCCCACGGTGTTCCTTGGGGAGCCTGGGGACAGTGTCTCTGCTGGTGTCGCCTGGGGGACTCGGTCCCTCCCTCCCCCCCGCCCTGTTGAGCTCATCCACTAGTGGTGTTATCACTTGGCCTCCCCAGCGTGGTTCCCTCGGGGCAGGAGACTGAAACTGCTCGGGACCCGGACCCCTTCCTGCACTCCGGTGGCACCCAAGCACCCCGGACGTCGTGAGCATGCCAGGGAGGCGAGAGAACCTCTGTTCCCATCTCCCCTTAGTGTCTCTGGCTCCCACACTCTCCTCCTTTGAGCCCCTAGCCCTGGGCCCCCAATGGGTGTAGATGTTAGAGCCCCAGCTCTGCCCCCCGGGCCTCCCGTGGCGGGAGGACACCTCCCCCTTGTGGCCGGCAAGAGGCTGTGCCTACGGACGGGGCCCCCAGAGCCTCGGATGGGAGGTCCACATGCTGTGACCCCTTTACCCCATTGCTAGGGTGCTCGGCCCCTCATCTTCTCTGCTGTGGGGGAGGCCTCACCCTCAGGTCCCAGGGCACATGGGACCTGCCCTTGGCTTGGGCAGAGTCCTCCCTTCCTCTCAGCTTTGAAAGCTGCCTTGAATAGGAATTTTCTTAGGGTGACAAGGAAAGTTAAAAGGAAGCCATTTCCCTCCCTGCCCTGTTGGCACTGGGTCCAGCGTGGCCGTGCAGGGCTGGCTTGCAGCCCACGGACCCGACCCCTTCTTCCCGAGGGCACGGCGGTCCCTGTGGCTGGGGTGGCACAAGCCACACATTCCCGGAGCAGGAGTTGGAATGAAACGACCCACCCCCAGATGCCCATGGCAACCCGGAGAGCCAGTGTTGAGGATCAAAGGCCCTGAGGTCCTTGTCCCCACCTGGAAGGGAGCCACCGCCAATTAGGAACACTTTTTCATTTAAAAACTTTGCGGTAAAACACACGTGACATGCGCTTTTCCACCAGAACGACTTTCAGGTGGACGGTTCAGGGGCTGTGAGTACGTTCGGAGTGTTGTGTAACCCGCACCACCGTCCCAGCCCGGCTCCTCTGCCCGGACTGCAGCTCTGTGTCCGTGAAACCGTGGCCCCCGGCCCCCCGTCTGCTTTTCTCCTCCAGGGGCCTCGTGTAAGTGGAGTCCTACGGGTGTGTCCCGTTGTGACGGCTGGTTTCACCGGGCACGGTGTCCTACACGTCTGTCGGTGTTATGGGGGGTGGGGGGCACTTCCCTTTCATGGCTGAGCGGCCCCCCGTTGTGCTCGTGGACCCCGTTTTGTCCACCTGCCAGCGGGCACTCCGCTTGCTTCTACCTTCTGGCCGCTGTTGTGAACGTGGGCGTGTCTTTTGTGCGTCCTTCGTATCGTGGAAGATTTCAATTATGTGCAAAAGTGGAGGGAAGATTCTGTGACACCGTGGGCCGCTCACCTGGCTTGAGCCACTGGGAGCTCCTGACTCCTCTTGTCCACTTGAACCCTGACCCGCCCCCCCCCTCCCCCGGGGTTACTTTTGGAGCAAATTCCAGGCCTCCTAAAACCTTGTCTGTAAAGATAAAGTAATCGGGAGTGCCTGGGTGGCTCAGTCGGTTAGGCATCCGACTCTCTTTTTGGTTACTTATTTTGAGAGAGAGAGCGCGAGCAGGGGAGGGGCAGAGAGAATCCCAACCGGCTGAACTACCCAGGCACCCACGCGTCCAGCTCTTGACTTCGGCTCAGGTCATGATTCCCAGGGTCATGTGATCAAGCCCCAAGTTGGGCTCTGTGCTCACAGCGTGGAACCTGCTTGGGATTCTCTCTCTGCCCCTCCCCTGCTCACGCTCGCTCGCTCTCAATAAACATTTAAGAAGATAAAAATAATTAGAAATCTAAGCTTAATATTCTCCCATCTGAAAAAATAGCACCGATATCTAATAGCCTTAAAAATCCAGCCAAGCCCTCATACTGATTCGCTTTTTCATTAGTTACTTTAATCCCGATTTAAGCACAGACACCGCTCCAGCTGTGGTCACCGGTT
The DNA here is from genome assembly GCF_016509475.1 of Prionailurus bengalensis. Lineage (NCBI taxonomy): Eukaryota > Metazoa > Chordata > Mammalia > Carnivora > Felidae > Prionailurus > Prionailurus bengalensis. The sequence goes on from NC_057352.1 coordinate 60,328,709, forward strand.
GATCTGCCTCCTGGGTCTCGTGTCCGCGACAGGCTCCCTCCTGGCAGCGTGTTTATTTGGGCAGACCAAGTTCTGGAGAATTTTCCAAAGTTGGGGTTTTGCTGAGCACATCCAGGGTGGGCTTGCCCTGTTCCTCTGTCCCGTGGATTTGCCGGAATGGGCAGACCAGGAGGCTTCACCGGATACCGATGCTGTTCGCTTGTTTCCGCGAGAATGCTCCCCAGGTGGACGTGCTCCGAGGACAGCGGCCACAGAAGGGCCGTCGTGTCTCGGTGAGGTCGGGGGTCGGTTGTGGCCGCCGTCTGCCCCGTTTCAGGAGCACTGGTTAAGCTGAAGTCCATCCTGGTGCCAGCCCAGCCCTCGGGGAGGCTGCTGGGGGCTCTCGAGGCCGCTGGCCGGTCCCCCGGGGCACCGGAGGGAGGAGGCCCCTCCGTGCACCGGCTCATCTCCAGGCGGGCCGCGACCACCTGTCCCTCTGGAGCCCTGCGTCGTTTGGATGGAGCCGGGCCCAGCCAGCCCTGCACAGCGTCGGAGTCCGCGTGCTGTGACCCGGGCAGGCAGAGGAGGGGGCCGTGCTGGCGGGTGGGACCCTGCGCCCGGGGCTCTGGAGCACTGCTTTACTTCAGTCTATCTCAGGCCAGTCCGTGGGCTTCCAGCCTGTTCTGATGCTACGGTGTCCTGGCTCCCAGGTTTGACACGGTGACCTACGGGGCCAGGCCCCACGGCAAGGTCTGTGGGGCCCGCTCCTCTCCAAGGGGCCGAGCGCCTGCTGCTGGCACTCTGGGAGGAGGAGGGTTTCGGGGACCAGAGAGCTCAGGCAGTCGGGGTCCAGCCCCACCGGGCATTTTCAGGTTGTCGGCCTGGCCGCCAAATGCCCACAGAGGTCCAGAATGACCAGGAGATTAGCTGGAAACCACGGTGGCGGCCTGTCTCGGGGGTCTGGGACCTGAGTGGGGGATGGGCCCAGCTGCGTGGAAGGTCTGTGCTGGTGCGGAGGGGGGATGACAGCCACCTCTGCTGGGGGAGCTCACCTGCACGTCGTCAGTGCCTCCCATCTGGTCATCTCTGCAGTCCGCAGATGGGCGCATCAGTTGCAAGAGGAGGAGTCTACTCTCCGGGAAAAGGTCCAGATTCTTCACCCAAACGCAGGCCCCCTTGAACTTCGGCCTCGGATCCTACCACCCCCTGGTGGACGTCCTGCACTGGTGCCCCACCACCCTCTGGGCAGCCTTTCCCTCCGCACATTCTGTTCCTTCCTGGAATGCCCTTCCTTCAGCCCAGTGAGCTCCTCTACAACCCTCGAGACACAGTTCAGATGCACCTCTCTGAACTCAACTGCGACCCTGAGGAGGGAGTCGGCCGCTCCCTTTCTGTGAGCCCTCTGTGTTGGCATGTGTCTTGAGGCGCGAGAGTTTTTAACTTGTTGGGACTGTGAGCCCCCTGAAGTCAGGACTTTGCTTTTCCGTGCAGCAGGGACAGGAAGGAAGCAATTCTTATGCCGTTGACTGCATGTGAGGAGCAAGCATGGTGGGCCGCAGGGCCAGAGCCTCAGTTTCCTCCTCTGTATGTCAGGCACCACTCCTGGGGCAGCAGAACGGGACAGGAGGATGTTCGTGGAATGCTCAGCACGTCCCTGCCACCGGGAAGCCCTCGGGGATCGCACTAGTCAGCATCACGGTTTTCACCGCGGGATCCTGCAGGCTGGTGTGAACCTGAATGAAACCCACCAATTCTCCAGCCAGCCAGGCTCTGGTCCCATCTCTGCACACAGATGCTGTTCCCGTGGGTTCTGACCGCTGCTCCGCCCAGCCCCAGGGTGACCACGCATGATCGCTGCTCACCTGGCAAAGACTCGCGGTAGACTCCCGCCTAGTCTGGAAAGCCTCGTCCCCGCAGACAAGTGGCTCTTTGTTGCAAGCACCTGGAGGGCATGTCTCATGGGTTGCTGGCGGTCACCTTGGCCGGGGCAGTGTCAGCCGTGAGCCTCAGGGCTCCGAGGGGTGGTGCTCTGGGCTAGATGGGACTTGGTCACCTGTGGTGGCCCTGCTCTGCCTTCTCCTGGAAGATTTTGTCCCACATGTGGCGGGGGGGGTGGGGGACCTCGGTCAGCAGCTCTCCTGTCACAGGGAGGCCACCAGACTGGCTCCTGCTCGGGCCCTCGCAGAGGAACTTTGCCGCTGAGGCTCCGTCTCCCTGCGGGCCGGGCACCCTCCACTTCTGTTTGATTTTTCATTTCCTCTTTTGCCTGTGTCAGAACCTTCTGGGTGGCAGGGAAAGTATTTAACGGCCTAGCACTGGCCAGGGTCCTGGGTCCACACTCCGCTGGGCTCGCCTCCTAGGAGGCGAGATTAAGTGCAGGCACCGCCTTCCTTGAGCGCCTGGGGGCTGTGCTGGCCCCGTCTCCGCAAGGCAGTGTGGCCCGCTTGGTCTTGCCCACCCGCCCTACGTCGCTCATCCCTCGGCCGCTGAGGCTGCCTGTGCGTGAGGCTGTGTCTCGGGGCCTGGCGCGACCCTGGCACTGGGCAGGTGCTCAGCTAATACTTAGCACATGATGAGCAAGGGCCGGACAGAGAGCATGACTTCCCGAGGTCACAGACCCTCCTGATGGGCTGGGCTGGGATTTGACCCCCACGCACAGAGCACCCGGGGGGAGAATTCTGTGTCCTCTGCCTTCAGGAGGAGCCCAAGGTGTTTGGACAGGGATCCTGTCTCTGTCTCCACCTGGGGAATTCTGACAGGGCCGAGGGGGCCGTTCTTCCCAAACCTCATCCTACCTCACGCTGCCTGCTTGGGGGTCTGGACCTGAACCCCAAACCGCCATCGGCAGGCAGGTCTGGAGCTTCGTGTCTGCTCCCTGCTGTGGCCCCGGGTTCCTGCCCTTCTGGCTGAGCACCTGTTTGTTACCTGGTCAGCAGGCGGCTTGGCCGGGAGACAGGATCTCTGTCGCCGTGACCTGTGTCAACACTGCGGCGCCTACGGCCAAGGCCTGAGGCTGCCCGCCCTGCGTCTGGAGTGGCTTCTCGGGGGGCGCTGGCCGCCGTCCACAACCGGTGTGGCTGCCCAGGGCCCTGGGTCGAGAAAATTTGGAGGCCAGGTTGGGGCTCGGGGGAGGGGCCCCGATTGACAGGGGTCAGTATGCCGGGGGGGGGGGGGCTGTGTGTGTCTCCACTTGGCTGTCGGGGGGGGGGGGTTCAGGGCAGATCTCTCTAGAGCGAGCTCCCCTCTCTGGCCCTCGGTGCCTGTGGCGGTGGTGTCCAAAGTCCAGTGTCGTGGCGTGAAGTTTACCCCGTGCGGCTCTCCTCGAGGCCCCCCGATCCCTCGGGGATGTGCCCGAAGCAGGACGGCCGGGACCCGCCGTCGTTCTGGGCCCCCTTCCTTGAGGACACGGCAGCCACGCCACGTTCTGTTCCTGCCGACAGGGAGCCGGGCTCCTCGTTCTCGCCAACGCTAGTTTTCCGTCTCTGACGGCGGCCGTCCTCCTGGGTGAGCGCTGGTGGTTTGCGGCTCTCTGTTAGATCTCGGCTTCCGGTCTGGGTGGGAGCCCCACCGTGGGCCCGGCCTCCTCGCCGGCCCGGCCCGCCTGCCCGGGCCCTGCTGGGGCCCCCGTCCTGCCCCACGCGCTCCCCTCCTCCACGGTTCCCGAGAGGCGGACTCCGTGCTTCCCGCCCGCAAGAGGACGGGCCCCACAGGTCTGGCAGTCCTCCCACCACCCTGCCCGCTGGGCGCTCTGGCTGGGCGTCCCCTCGGAGGCCCCGTTTTCCCTACCTTCCCTGAAGTCCCAGCACCGCTCCATCCGGACCCCTGGAGGTCTGTGGACACCCGTAAGGGTAGGTCAGGTCTCGGACAGTGCTGTGTTCCTGCCGTGGGGGTGCAGGGTAAGCGGGCCCTCTGCCCGTCCCCCTTCTAGGCCGCCCTCTCTGCTTAGGGGGAGAAGGCTTCCGGGCCTCCGGGAGGTAGGAGGGAGCTCAGGCCCTGGGGCTCCACTCACCGCTCTGGGAAGGTGCCATCGCCCATCTGAGCCTCAGTTTTCCAGTCTGTAGAGGAGCTCATGACGGACCCATCCCCGGGCTGTGGTAGAGGCCGGAGACAGTGGCTGTCTGGTTAAGCGTCACATCCCCCCGCCCTCCCCCCCCCCGCCGAGGCAGGGCTCCCGGAGCCTGTACAGGGCGGTGGGCCTTTCCCCGAGTACGTGCTGCAGTGTCCCTGCAGGTGGGCGGCTGGGTGTCTGCGGGGAGGGTGGACCACGCAGCCGGAGCAGAGGCAGAGCTAGGGGCGCCCGAGACTCCCTCCCAGACTCTGTGCCAGAGGTGGCCAGGCTGATCAGGCCTGCCCTCCCCTCGTGCCCAGGACCCCTGAGGGTCTGCGATGTCAGCTTGTCCTCGGGCAGAACCGGGCACTGCGGCCCCCGCCGCTGTCCCGTGGTGCCTGGTGGCAGGCGGGTCGGGACCCGTCCACACTCTGGTCCTCACGACAGCCCTCCCCTCGGAGAGGAAGCCGCACCCTCCCGGCCGGTCTCCGGCCCGGGCACCTCTTCCCAGACACAAAGCTCTCACGCCTCCCGTCACCTCCCTGAACCACGCGGTCCTGGTCTTTTTCTTTAATGTTTACTTTGGACAGAACAAGCTGGGGGAGGGGCAGAGAGAGAGGGAGACACAGAATCGGAAGCGGGTTCCAGGCTCCGAGCCGTCAGCACAGAGCCCGATGCAGGGCTCAAACTCACAAACCGCGAGATCATGACGTAAGGCGAAGTCGGACGCCCAACCGACTGAGCCGCCCAGGCGCCCCCTGTGAGCTCAGTGTCCTAAAAGCACATTCTTGCCGTTTTGGAGGTCTGAAGCCTGGCTCAGGTGTGAGCAGGGCCGGTTCCTTCCGGAGGCTCCGGGGAGCAACCACTCCTTGCCCTGGGCTCATGGCCCCTCGGCCATCACCGCAGCACAGCTGGTCGCCAGCGTGCCCTCCAACCTCTGTCCCGACTCCTGCTCTGACCTCCTGCCTCTGATGAGAATCTTGTGGAGTCACGGGGTCCCCCTGGAGAGTCCAGAACGTTCTCCCCACCTCAAGATCCCAGACTAAGTCCCCTCTGTGGAGATCCTTGGGCTGAGGGGATGTTCACGGGTTCCAGGGCTTAGGGCATGGAAGTCTTGGGGCTGTTACTCTGCTGTCCACACCGTTTTCTGGGCCTGCCGTCTGGACCCGTGGGTGACAGGATCCTCGTTGGAGGGAGTGAGGCCTCGGCCCCGAGTGTGGACTGGCTTTCTGGGAATCAGGCTGGGGGATGCCCCTGTTTGGGGGCAGCTGTGGTGAGGGCTGGGTGTCTGGGGGCCTGAAGGCCAAAGAGAGAGTGCTCCTCGCCCCCCGAATGCCCAGCCCACCAGGGGTCATGACCAGCTCGGCTGGGAGGAGGTCACTGGCCTCAGTGAAATGTGTCTTCCCGGCCGGGCGCTCTGGTCCCGCAGCTTCAGCAGCGGAAGCCTCCGCGTTCGTGCCGCCAGGGGAGTCAGGCCGCGCGAAAAGGCGTTTACCCGGCACCACGGAGTCGCACCCCCAGTCAGGCTGTGACCGGGCTGGGGTCACGTGTGCAAGCACAGTGCGGGCCTGGCTCTCGGGTATGATTTGTAAGTCGCGTTTCCAGATAACCAGAGCTGACTTCATGTATCGAGAACCATCCCTCGGGGGGCCCACGGGCCCGTCTGCCACCCCCCACTAAGCTTCCCCATGGCACTGGAACAGCACAGCTGTTGAGGCAGGGGCGCCTTGGGCAGCACCTGGCCCGGGAGGTGCCCCGTGGACCTTTGAGGACCCTGTGACCTGGCGGGCCCGTCATTTCTGTCAATGGCAGACTGGGTCCCCATGAAACAGAAAGGAGGATTTTATTCCCCGCCGCCTGGTTTTGCCAGGGTCGTGTCTGACTTCTTGAGACCATCAGCGAGCAGGCTTGGGTTATGGCTGTTTTTGGTGGAGTCAGACACTGGTCTCCCGTGTCTGACTCTTCTGTTTGGGGTGTTTTGGGTCAGGGTCCTGTGAGGTGCGTGAATGGAGAGCAGTGGAAAGTGAGCCTCGACCCCTCCACGGCCAGCCCCGGGTCAGGGCTCCGAGTCCGCCGAGACTCGCTGAGGGTTTGGGGTCAGGGGCGGCTGGATGGTCCTCCCCCACTTGTCCCTAAATAAAAAAGCTGCTCAGACCCTTATCACCTGCCACCCGAGGGACCCTCTGGAACTGCCCTCACGGCAGCCCCGGGACCCACGATGGCTTGGCCGCCGGCAGGGGTGAGGGCAGGCCTCTGCAGCCTCTGGGCCCCACCTCGGGCCCTGCCAGCCTCCCAGCACAGCGCTCAGCAGCCTTGCTGTCATGCTGTGCCGCTGGGAACAAAGGGGACAATTAGGTGAGGCGTGATCCTGTCTGCGGACCAGGTGGTGGGACAGTTTCAAGGTGGCTCTTGTGGCACAGCTTTGTTAGAGATTAGGGGGCAGTTTGCATGTCAATTGTGTTTTACGCACGATTTCATCCACCAGGAGCACGGGGTGAACGGACAGGGTGCACCCCGAGCTGGAGAGCCTCCCTCCCCCCAGCACCTGCCACGGCCGCCCGCCCAGGGCCGCGTTCATCGTTATTCTTATGCGTGTGACCGCAGAACATACTAGAAACCGACTAGTTTTATCAGGTTCCTGTCTGTACGTGTCCCTCACGGTGTTTGAGTTTTGTGCCCCAACTCTGTTTCCCCCACAAGCCCCACGGGTTTTGCCGTGGGAGCTCGCACGGCACGGTGATCTTTAGGGACACGTGTGCTGTGTCCTAGCACTGACGGCACTGTGTTTACGCCAGGGGACCCCCTTGTTTTCAGGAAACGCTGAAGAATTTAAAGCCTGAAGATAATCTCTCCCCGGCCCTGGACCCCACGTCTCTCCCCAGCCTGAGGGTGGCTGGGGCGCAGCAGGGAGTGGGGGCAGGTGAAGGCGCAGGGGCCCCGGTGCCTGGGGAGGAGAGTGCCCCAGACGGGCTTTGGGCAATCTGGGCAGAGACCCCACACCTCCTGGCATCTCCCGGGGTCCGTGTCTCCTGACTTCTCTTCTCCAGATCTGCTCTCTCACTTAAAATGTGTAGCAATTAAACATCTTTACCGGTATTTAAACTTCCTGAAAACAAGTCCTCGTGCTCCCGGGCGTGGTGGTGACGACAGGAGGGACGGCCCTGGCACGTGTGTGCCGGCAGGCCCCGTGCCTGCGCCGCGTAGCCCCGCGACCACCCTCAGCACCTGCTCGTGGGGCCTTGTGTGCCGCCCGCCCCCCGCCTTGCCCCGTCCTGGCCGTGAGGCACCTGACGGTCCGCTGATGGTCGTCCTGGCCACGTGTAATGCTTGTCCTGTCGCAGCTGCTCACGTGTATGACCGTCTCATCCCATCACTGACCTCCTCAGATGAGGAGGTAGACACGTGGGTGCACAGCCAAGGCCAGGCTGGGTCCCCTCCCACTTCTGGGCCCAGGTGTCTGGCTTGGTGCCCCCCCCTCACCCCCCCGAAGGCACAGTGAAGAGCAAACCAGCACATTCTTGTGAAGGGAGGGGCGGAGATTGGTCCCCGCAGCCGTGGTCAGAGACGCCCCGGCCCCCGCCGCTGGATGGGCCTATGTCCCAAGGGCCACCTAGTGGGTGGATGGCTGTCCCTGAATGAGCAGGACAGAAGGGACTGCAGTCCTCAAACCCAGGGCTGGCCACACGCCCTTACTCCTGTCAGGCCAGCGAGATGGGAGTTGTGGTCCGTTGCACATGGGGGGACACTGGTCCTTGTGACTCTGTCCTTTGCACTGAAGTCGGGTCGTGTTGTCGACTCCTGACCCCGGGCGGCCGCCTGCCATCCCGCGGTGTTGGTGCACAGCTGGCGAAGACAAACCAGGATGCCCAGGTGTGTGGGACTTGCACACAAACCATTTTTACTTATTTAAAAAAAAATTTTTTTAACGTTTATTGTTTCTTGGAAGACAGAGTGCAAGCAGGGGAGGGAAAGAGAGAGGGAGTTACAGAATCTGAAGCAGGCTCCCGGCTCGGAGCTGTTAGCACAGAGCCCGACGCGGGGCTCGAACCCACGAAGTGCGAGATCATGACCTGAGCTGAAGTCGGGCGCCCAACCGACTGAGCCCCCCAGGTGCCCCATAAACAATCATTTTTAAAGTGAGTGTGCCCTGTGGTGATCCTCACCCGACTGTCCCAGTGACCCTGGGAGGCAGGCGGCTCTGTGTTCCCATTCTACGGGTGGGGAAACTGAGGTGAGGAGGACCGTGGCCCTCAGAGGCTCGGCTGGGATTGGGCCCGGGTGGTCTGGCTGCAGCCCGTGTGTGCCCCTGACGGGCTGTGTGTCCCTGTCACCTCCGTCACGTCCAGTGCAGCCAGGCACCGTGGGCTCACGCCAACTCTGGCTGCCACACCCTCCTCTGTGCCTCCTTCCCCTTTGTCTCTCTTCTGGGGACACTCCTGATGGCACCTGGGGCCCGCCCCGTGGTCCAGGATGGTCTTCTACCCGGCACCCCTAATGTAATCATGTCTGCAACGACCCCCTTCCCAAATAGTCACGTTCCCAGGTTCTGGGCGCTGGGACAGGGACATAACCTTTTTGGAGTCACCACTCATCCCACTGCGGGGCCCCAGGTCAGCCGCTGGGCAGTGGCAGGATGAGAAGGTCACATCTGATCTCAAGTCCCTCCGTTTGCTGTCTGCCTGTCCCCCAACCCCAGAAAGAAGGCAGAGTGGCCCCCCAGGCTGAAGTCGGGGGTGTGCGGGTCCCTCCTCCGATCTTTGGAGGCCTGGGGCAGATGGGGGGGGTGGGCACAGGACGGGCTCGTGGGCAGGGCCTGGCATCAGGAGACCTGGTTTTGGTTCTCGACGGTGACGGCTGAGGGGTCTCGGAGCCTCAAAGATGAAGAGGTTAGGCCCCGGTCCCCAGAGTCCCCTCGAGCAGGTGCGCACGCTTTCCGTCGAGAACGGGACAGCACGCCTCTCGGGCTTTGCTGGCTCTAGGGCCTCTGTCACACAGCCGCCTCTTTTCTGCAGCCCCTTAAAATACAGAGCCCAGACTGCTCCCTGGATCCAGGCCTTGGGCCCCATTTGTCCCCTGGGCCATAGCGGCTGGCTGGCCTGGTCCGTAAGTGTGGTTTCCAGGCTCCGTCCCTCTGGTCTCGGGGTGCCCTGTCTTGGACTGTGCACCTGACACCAGAGCACCCTGGCCACCTCTGACCTTTGCTCCCTGCCCTCTTCTCCTGCTGCGCTTCCTCCGGGAAGTCCTCCCGGTGTCCCCACCCCCGACCTGCTGCTTCTGGCGCCTGAACGCTGCTCTCGGAAGCTGGGCCTTCCGCCCCTCGCCGCAGATCCTGCTGGAAGAGAGGGCTGGGGCCAGGGATTGCGGGGCACAGGGTGCCCCCGACGTGTGGCCCGACATCCCTCACGGCAGATGGCTTCCTCCTCTGTAAAGCTGGGGGGGGCACCACCTGCCGTGTGTCTGGGGCACTGTTGTTGACTGGGGTCCGAGTGACGCTCACCCGTCAGGCCCCGTCTTCTCCCTCTGCCACGAAGCAAGGCCCCTGGCTGCTTGGCCGGATGGTCGGTCTCCGAGGGCTCCTTTCGTGGCCCGGCCGTCACGCGCTCACCGCTGCCGACCGCGGCTGGGCTCCAGAGGCCACCCCCCTCCCTCCTCCACCTCGAGGCCGGGACCCCAGCCACCGAGCCCGCGCTCCTCCCGCCGGCTGCCTGCGCTTGCCTAGACCTGGTCTCTGGGGAGCTGTAGGCACTTGACAAACACGTCGTTAATCCCGTCCGGGTCCCGTGAGGTTACCTCCTGCCTTCGGAGGCCTGCACACCAGCGCTGAAACCTCTCCCAGCTTCTTGGGGGAGGACTTCAGGGAACCCGGGCTGCTCCCGGCGTCTCTTGCCAGGTCGGGTGGGTGGGTGACCCGTTTGGGACCCGGGATGCCCACCTGCCAGGAGGGGTGGATGGGTGAGGTCGATGTCCTCCTCGCCTGACTCGGGAGGGGCTGAAGAAAGGGGGACTTGGGTCCCTTGGGGCTAACGCTGGTGCCCTGACACGTGCTCTATCATCGTGGGGAAGAGCGGGCCCCCGGGTCAGACCCGCGCTGCCTCAGTCTCCCCCTCGGGCGGGTCATGGGACGTCCGGTGCCTCGGTATCCTTTTCGGTAAAGCGGGGTGGTCCCGCTGCAGCCTGTGGCCCGGGGTGAAGGCTCTGGGTGGGCTCAGGGAGGAGAGGAGGCCGGGCTGTAGCCAGAACAGCAGTGGCCCACACCGCCAGGGCCTGTCCACAGGGCTGTGTGCACGCTCCCTGGATCCCCGCAGTTTCGGGGCTCTGGGCCCAGAGAGGCTGGAGTGTCCGGCTGCACGGGGAGCCCAGCCACCTGCCTGGGAGCTGCCGCGGGGCCAGCTCACGTGCCTGCCTCCAGAACACGACTGCCCTAACGGGGCTGCAGACGCAGCGGGTCGGTAGCAAGCCGAGCCCACCCCTGCAGCCCCTGGCTGCTGGAAGGCCCTGACGGAGACTGGCCTCTCTCCCTCCCTCCCTCCCTCCCTCCCTCCCTCCCTCCCTCCCGCAGAAAGGAGGGCAGGCCCTAAGGAGGGGTCTGGACGGGCATGGGTGGGAGGCTGTTGAGGGATAGCCGGCAGCAGGGGCGGTGGCCTGGGGGGAAAGTTCTGGAAAGATGGCACCTTTGCCTCTCTTTGTCCCGTGACTGAGATCCTGGGAGAAGCAGGCTAACGGGGAAGCTCCGGGGGGCAGAGGTGAGAGCACAGGGCACGGCCCCGACTGGCATCCGTGCTGCCAAGGGTCCCCTAGGGCCTGGCCTGACTTCATTTGTTCCGCAAACACACGCTCGTTGATTCTGCCTGTGAACACTGCTGTGCAGGCACTAGGACCCAAGTGGGGGGAGCAGAGGTGAGCGTCTGCCTGCCCCCGCCAGGAGGCGCCTGGCCTTGGCTTATGCTGTCGTCTCCTCCTTTCCTTCCTCCTGACCTTCCTTCCGGTGGCCCCGTGCACGCGCGCTGCCTGCCGCTGTTCGGGCACGCAGTTCCGACGGCCTGCGGGTAGGAGGCGTTCCTGGAAAACTGCAGAAGCGTCCTGATCTGTCAGTTCAACAAATGCCCGTGCCGCGGCCTGCCCCGTGCCAGCCACCGTTCTGGGTGCAGGGGACGACGGTCCACGGTCTCGTGGAGCTCACGTGCTGACCAGGATTACAAACTGAGCTCGAAGTCCCCGTAGCTCTGGGAGCTTCTCAGCAGGGTGGAGAGTGGGAGGGGACCAGGCCAGGAGGACCTTGCCAGGAGAGCCATTTGGTCAGAGATTGAGGGGCCGGTGGGATTTAATCGGGGCTCTTCCTGAGTCAGGCAGCATAACGGCCACCAGAGAGCGGCGAGGCGGTATCCGGGACAGGTTTCACGGGATGGCGGACGGCGCGGTCACCCGCCCCACACCCAGGAGGGCCCCGCACTGGGGGATCCGGGGCCCAGCGTGGCCGTCTCGCAGTTCCCAACCCCAGCCGTCGTGGCACGTAACTGTGGTCTCGACTCCCGTGGGACGGGCGCTCAGCTGCCAGCCCCTGGCCTCTCCGGCCCCTGGCATTCTCGTCGTCATCCACGACGGTGACCAGGTTGTGCTGGTGAGGGAGCTCCCGTTCCACCATTACCCGCTGCCCCAGTGGGGGCCTGGCTACTCAGGGCCACCCTGAGCCGAGGGCTCATGGCACATCTGGTGGGCCACGTGGCAGGAGCCCCTTGTTCGGCCCCATCGGACGGTGGCAGATCAGCGCACGGAGAGTTGCCCGCCCGGTGGCCTGCCCGCTGGCGGGAGGGGCAGACTGACCGCCAGGGCCACCTTTCACCTGCGCTGGGTCTCCTGCTGGTGACGGCTGATGCGTCCTCCACTTTGCTGCCCTGTCGACGTGGTCCCAGAGGGAACCGTGCTGGGCCCCCGCCCAGTGCTGCCCTGCCGAGCTTTCTGGAGCGCGCGCCCTTCCTCTCCTCTCTGACCCGCCGAGGCCAGCGGTCCTAGGCCCGGTCCGGACGGGTTCCTTTCCTAACTGAACGCGACGGGGTTCTTCCAAAGAGGAGGTTTCAGGCAAGACGTCGAGTCGGCAAACCACAGAGGACACGGACGTGAGCTTCCCCAGCTGGCCTTTAGGTAAATGTGTGTGTCCTGTGGGGGGGGGCCCTCCCCAGCCCAGCCCAGCCTTTTGTGCCCGAGGAAGATCACACCCACCACGTGGCTCTCCCTGGGGTCAGGATGTGCCGGGGCCTCTGCCTGGCTCCTTCCCCTCCCCCACATACCGCTGCCCCGTCCCCGGCCGGTGCGCCCGCCCGCGGGTGGAGGTGCGGCACCCAAATTAGCCCTCTTTCCACTTGCTCAATGGGTGTGTAGGCTACTCGCAGGGTGGCGGTTTGCCTGCTATTCCTGGCGCGTGGGGGCTTGGGTGTGGGGTGAGGGAGGAGAAGAGGGGGCGCTCCGTCTAAACATAGACCGCGGCAGGGAGGGGTGGCGGAGAGAAGGGCAAGATGATGTTGGAAAATCAGCTCCTTGAGAAAGCGGGTGCCTGAGGAGAGGAGCCTGCGGGTTGCCATGGCAACTGGGATGAGCCCCCCCCCCCCCCCCCCCCCCCCCCCCCCCCCCCCCCCCCCCCCCCCCCCCCCCCCCCCCCCCCCCCCCCCCCCCCCCCCCCCCCCCCCCCCCCCCCCCCACCCCCCCCCCCCCCCGGCAAGAAGGCTGGGCCCGATGGGCCTGTTCTCTGGGCTTCCACCCGCGGACGGTCAGTGTGCCCGCTGTGCCCCCAGGCCGGACTTGCCTGCGGGAGCCTCGGTTTTCTCACCTGTGAAATGGGGTCAGCGGTGGCAGCCTGCCAGTTTCTTTGTAAACTCCCACAAATTAACGAGGAAGCACCCCGCCTTGCTCCGAATAACCAGAACGCGAATTAAAACAATGCGGTGTTTCACCTGTCCGCTTGGGAAAGATTTCTTAAAAATGGACAATCTGCCTAAAATTAGCACAGATGTGTGGAAGCAGGCAGTCTGGAAGCGTGTCCTGGAAGGTGGATTTGCGTGTGAAATACCCAACATGCAGAGATGCCATCAGACCGCATCGATCGGCAGGGGCGGGCTCGATTTATTTCAGCACAAAACGCGCTAAAGAGAACAAGAGAGCTCTGTGTTTGCTGGTGTGGAACAGTCTCCAGGATACAGTGTTGGGTTAAAAAAAAACAAAACAAAACAAAAAAACCAACAATGAAAAGGCAAGAGGCAAAACCGAGTGGCGTGCAAACGTCTGCGTTTGGAGTTTCTGACGCGCGTGACCGTGTGAAGGTTGCTGCTTGGCCATTTGGCATGCTGTTACGCAGGCACTAAAAGCCATGAGAAATACCTTTGTAAACTTGTAAGCAGGTGTCCATGACATATTAGCGGCAAAAACAACTAACGGGAGAAAACAGAGTATGGCCTCGTTTATATTTCAAAAATAAGGCACGGGTGCTTTTAAGTACAAGGACAGTGAGCCGCCGAAGAACGTACTGGAAGTCAGAGTGGCTACCTGTGGGACATGAGTAGATGGGGACGCTTGAAACCTGCGATCCTCAGGCCTGCTTCCACACCGCCCGCTCCCTCCGGACTTCGCCTCCTTGTTTCTGACCTGCGAAGCCTCCCCTGCCCCTGGGCCTTTGCACCTGCTGTTCCGGCATCCTGGAACTCTTCCCCTGGCCGCGCCCCCCCCCCCCCCGTCACCTGCAGCTTGGGGATGCCCGTGTCCACCCCAGAATGCTGCTGCCGCCTGCCGCTCTGAGGTTCTGTCCAGGCCAGTCGTCGCCATCAAAAGTGCTACCTCCTCAGGGCAGGGCCCGCCCTGTGCTTTGAGTCCCTGTGGTCGTTGAGGTCACCAGACCCACTCGTCCTGGTCAGGGGGAGGCTGGTGGTCTGTGGGGGGCACTTGTGTGCCTGGGGTGTGTCTGTACCCCTTCTGTCTTAGCCGTTCCGGGAGGGTGGCTTTCCAGAGTTCTGTTTTCATAGCAAAGAGTTTCTTTTACCCCGACAGGAGCTCCCTAATGCAAGTTGAGAGGCGGCCTGGGTGCTGTGGGGGAGTGGGGAGCGGGCGTCACCGGGTCCTGCCCTCCCGTGCACGTCGTGTCCCCACCTGCCGGCCCAGCCCAGCCCTCTTGTCCTCAGCTCCTGCCCCAGAGACGTACTTTCAACACCGCAATGAAAACAGCTTGGGGAGCCGGGGCGTGAGCTTGCTTCGAAGGGCAGAATCGTGAAACTAGCTAATGGGGCTGGTGGCATCGAAAACCGCTGGGCTGTCCCCTCCGGGCAGCGGAGCGTTGTGGTGTACAAGCTGTATCTTGTTAGTGCTACAAAACCCACAAAATACCTGCTAACAAGAACCACCAGCCTGTGCGCCGTTTTCCTGACCCTCTGGAGAGAGCCTTCGAGAACCCTTATTCTGTCCCTTCTTACGGATGAGGGAAACGGAGGTCAAGAAGCCAGACCCGGTCATCCTAGGAAGCCGGGGCACTGGGGGCGTACGGCGGGGTCAGGACCACTTCCTGGGGTGAACCTGGCCTGGGTTGGAGGTTCGCGAAGGGCAGAGCGCTCACACCCTGTAGCAGGTGGGACGGCGGGCCTCAGACTGTACTCGTATTTGGAATAAAGGAACGTGACTGCGGCTGTAATTAAGGTAAGGATCGCCAGATGAGGTCATCCTAGATGACGTGGGCCCTGAACGCAGTGACAGGTGTCCTTAGGGAGAGACGGGAAGGCCAGGGAGAATGGAAGCCCAGATGGGAGTGGCATGTCTGTGTACAAGGACCCAGGTCTACAAGCACCGAGGATTACAGCAACACCGGAGTCCCCCAGCAGCCCTGCGGCACCGCGGTTCTGACTTCGGGCCCCCAGAGCTGGGAGAGAACACTGCTGTTCTCCACAGGACATGGACACGGCCCCCAGCCCACCCACCCCCGCGTGGGGCAGGGTCTCGGTGTCCGGCAAAGGCCACTCCTGACCCCAGGTCTCCTCAGCCCCGTCCCCAGACCGCCGGCAGCCGGAGCGCTGGCGGCTGGACGTCCGTCTCCGACAACACTCCTTGACCCCCGTTGGTGTCTGGCTGCCTTTGTGAGTCAGCCTTGCTCGACCCGGCTGGTGCACCGGGCACTATTTCCTTCATTAGTTTGCATTTTTCTCTTCGAGGATCTTTTTAATAGGAAAAAAAAAAAATGGGGGTAGGGAGAGATGTGGCAGAAGAGAAGCCCGCTGTTGTGGCTTGATCTAGAATGTTCTCTGGCTTTGCAGGCTGCTCCAGTATCTGACCAGGTGACCTCTGCTTTGCAGAGACCCCGGCGGGGTTCAGGCTCCACAGAGACCTCCCCCTGCCCCAGATCCTGGCTCCGGCAGAAAACCCCCTTAAAATAACTGCAGCGAGGGGCACTTTGCTTTCAGATTATACCATCTGGCTCCGAGTTCGTGTTTGACTTGAGTAGCTCCTAAAAATCCCGCCGATCCCCCACCCTGCTGGCACACCTGAGAACTCCCAGCCTGTCTGCTGGGCTTCGGGGCTGGTGGCCCACATGGTCCAGTGACACAGCACGTGTGACAAATGGTGGACCACCAGTGCCCAGGGTGGCATGTTTCCCGTGGGGCGCAGGGCTGGGGGCCCTGGCTCAGGCTCCCAGCTCCCAGAAGAGCCCCAGGGCTGTGTTTGGCAGCCCCGGACAGAGCACCTTCCCCCCCCCCCACCCCAACAGGTGGCTCCTCCCCCCGGGAAGGAGGGACCTCTGGGGGAAGGTTTCTCTGTTGGACGAGGGGACTCGGGCTGCTATAAATCGAATTAGTGTGATGACTTTCCTCCACCCCGCGTGTTCCTGCAGGCGCAGCCCCCGACACTGGGCGCCTGCCTTCCATACACCGCCCTGCTGCGCCCCCTGCACCCCCTGGCCCCAGAGGCGGGTCCCCAGAACTAACGGCTTATCGGCAGCACCTTGACAGTGTATCCTCACGGGCGGCTTGTATTCTCCGTCTAAGGGAAGCTCCCCCGCCCCCGCCTTCTAGGTTTGAGGGAACACCGGCCCCTCGTGTGCCCCCAGCTGGCAGCCTAATGGGGACCGAGGTACAGCAGGGAGCACTGGGTCAGCCTTGCTGACTCCGCGGGGCTGGGGGGGCCTGAGGGTTTGTCTCCAAGTGATGCCGATGCTCCAGGTCCCGGGACCCCGCTGTGGGCAGCACGGGTGAGTGCTGGCCTCCGGCTGGTATGTCCCATCCTGGCGGGGGCCGGGCACAGGCAGGGCGAGCGGTTCCTTTAGACGGGCGTCTACGGTGCGTTTGGGACCGTCAGACGTGGCCAGGGTTCCCCGCGAGCTTCTGCCGGGGAGGAAACGCATACCCGCACGCCCAGGGAAGGCGCCTAGCTCTCAGCTTGTCCGAGGACTCTGATGGCTGGTCGGGGTGGCCGAACACAGGGTTCCCGGACTGTGGCCAGAAGCCCCTGGGCAGAGTGCAGTCCGGGACTGCTGGGAGATGCCTGCCCTGGGTGGGGGGAGCAGCCCCGGCCTGAATCCTAATTTGCTTTCGAGGTTGCCCATGTGGTTCCTGTAATCAGCCTCGGGGTTATGCCAGGAAGGGACGTTCCACTGTAGATGGGAGGGACCCCACGCGAGGACCCAGGACCGCCACAACCCGGGGCCCCTCTGACCGAAGCAGCTTGCTCCTATGTCTTTCATGTTTGTTTATTTTGAGAGAGAGCACCAGCAGGGGAGGGGCAGAGAGTGCGGAGCAGGCTCCACACTGTCACCTGGAGCGCGATGGGGGGGCTTGTTCCATCTCATGAACCTGAGATCGTGACCTGAGCCCAGGTCGAGAGCCAGACGCTCAATGGATGAGCCACCCGGGCACCCCCCTCCCTGCCAGCCCCTTGGGTGGGCCTGGCCCCTGGTAGCGGGGGTCAGCTCTGCGCCTAGAGGTCCACGGGCCCCGGCCGGGGGCAGGGGTGGGGCATTCTGAGGGCAGCAGGGAAGGGGCTGGGAGAGGGAGCAGGGCTGACCCGAAGCTATAGCCCCCTCCCCGCAGTTGGGTGGGGCTGCCGTCCCGGGCTCCCTGCTGCTTTAGTGCTGGGGTCTCCGTGGTCCCCCGTGGGGAAGCTGGGGTCTGCCGGGGCTTGGGGACAGAGGCAGGGGGTCAGACCCTGAGACCAGGCCTGTAACCCACACCCAGGACTCCCTGTGCTGGTCTCTGGGGAGGCCCCATCTTCCCGGCACCCCTGACTGACCGTGGATGGAGTCCTGGTCTCCGGGGCAGCTTGGCCTTTCCCGAGCTGGGTTCCTGTGATTCTGCGGGTTGGTGGGGCCTGAGAACCCGCGTTTGTAACCAGCTCCCGGGTGGTGCCGTGGCTGCTCTCACTTGAAAACGCTCAAGCCAGCCCAGCCCCGGGGCGGTGGTGGGGCACAGTCACACGCGGGGTGCCCTGAGCACCGGCTCCTGCCCCTCCCCGGATGGGAACGTGGGGTGGGGCGGGGGCTGCGCGGAGTGGGGCCTTCTGGGAGGGAGGTGTGTCCTCGGCCGCGGGAGGAGCCTCCTCACCGCTGGGCGGAAGACCCAGTGGTCTGGGCCGGACGACCCAGTGGTCTGGGCCGGAAGGCAGCTCCCGGCAGGTTAGTGACTGTAGACACAGGATAATGGCACCAGCGTGCCCCCCGGGAAGTAATGGTTCTATAACTGTCCACGCCTGCATCCTGGCTTTGACCTGCCAGCGCCTGCTCGCGGCTCTGCCAGGGCCCCACGCGGGGCGGGCTGCACACGGGTTCTGCTCCACGACCCGGGTAGAGCGAAGGCGTCTCCTGCCGCCGGGCCACGGGCTGAACAGTGACCCGCACACACGTGAGCTGTGGAGCGTGCGTGGCCCGGACCCTGAACCTGAGCTGGGTGCCCGTGTGGCGCAGGACCCTGCTCACGGGAGGGGGTGACTGCTGACGGGGACGGGGGTTCTTGGGGGAGTGGAGATGTTCCAGAACTAGTGGTGGTGGCCACACAGCCCTCTGAATGCGCTACAGGCCCCAGATCGTTAAGAGGGTGAACAGTGTGCTACAAGAAACTGGGGCAGGTGACAGTTACAGTGTCCGGATGCCGTCTCCACGTGAGCTGTCCGGGTCGCCTCTGGGGGGTCGGGGGTCCGCCTCGCAGATTGCTGGGAAGGAAGGCTGTGTAAGCTCGAGGGCAAGGCCAGTGTCCTCTCTGTCCACAGGCTGTGGGGGTATCACGCACGTGGACACCCCCAGTGGGAAGGGAAGGTGTGGCGCTGGGCAGGTGCCCTAGTGTCGCAGAGGTGTCCTCTGCACTGAGGCCAGGCTCCCCACGATTGCCCTGAGGCTTTTGGGGGGGGTCACTGGAGAGGAGGGACTGGGTAGCCCGGCAGCCTGCCTTCCTAAATGTGCCCCGAGCGTGTCTCCACTTGTGAAAGACGCTCCTTCACGTGGCCCAGGACCGCGTCTTGCACCACTTTCAGCTACAGCCCTATAGTGGCGCCCCTGGGCCATGCCCCTGGCCCGAAGCAGTGTCCTGGGGCTGCCCTGACAAAGGATCATAAGCAGGAGCCTCTGAACGACAGGAATGTGCCCTCTGCCAGCTGGAGTCCAAATCCCGGTGCCACAGGGCCACATTCCCTCCGAAGGCTCCAGGGGAGGGTCCTTCCCGCCTCTTCCAGCGTCTGGTGGCCCCACCCCTCCATCTCTGCCCCCGTGGCTGCCTCCACTGTGTCTGTGTCCCCTCGACTTGTAAGGACACCAGTCATGGGATTTAGGCCCTCCCACAACTAAGTACTGAACTAAGTACATCTCAAAGACCCCACTTCCAGATAAAATCAAGGTCCCAGGTCCCGGATGGATGTGAATTTGAGGGCAGGGGATGCTGTTCATCCCCTACAAAGCCCTTTCCAAAGCAGATGTCCTGGGAAGGTGGTGGCCTGAGTCACTTATCAGAGACTCCTGGCACCTTTCTGAGCTGGAAGAGAACTTGTGTCATCAGGCCAGACCAGTGAAGCATGCGAAAGCCCGGACCTCTGTGCCTCAGTTTCCTCCTCTGTCACAGATGTGAAAACAAGTCCTCTGTGGAAGATCCCTGACCTCAGGCCAGGGTGTCCGCCAGGTGGGAACGAATCAAGGGCGGGTGAAGGGGGAGTCCCTCCCGCACGGGGCCCCTTGGCCCACCTGTGCACGCTCAGCAAGGACCCTCCCTGGGTGCCCCTTGGTCCCACCAGAGACCCTCAGTTACCCGCACTGGTGACAGCTGGGTGCCCAGCAGCTATGTCCCACGGGGACCTAAGCGCTGAGGCCTACGTTTCGAGTAGACCTGCCCTCGGGTAACCAGGAACGGGGTGCTGTGAAGATGGGCAAATTCTGATTTGGGTGGGAGGGTCTGGCGAGGCTGGAGACCTGAGGGCAGGGGAGCCGTTCACAGGGTGACACAGGCCCACCTCTCCGGGTCTGGGGTGGCACTGGGGCAGGAGGCCCCCGTTCCAGGGTGTGAGAGGGGGCTGCTGTCTGTGGGGTCTGGATCGGGTGCAGGGGCCCAGAAGACGGGGGGCCGTCCGGGAGGGCTGGACGCAGAAGGCAGACAGGGGTGCGGACTGTGGTCGGGGGCAGCTGGAGGGCTCTAGCCTTGGGCGCGGTGGTCCTGAGCTGGGACCAGCAACGTAGATTTCCGGGCCCGGGCCCAGACCCAGACCCTCCGAGGCCGACAATCTGGGGCAGTCAGGCTGTCTGGCTGTGTCATGCCTCACAAAGGACCAATTTCCCAATACGGTCACAGTCGCAGGTTGTGGACGGACGGGGGTTGTGGCGGGAAGCCGGTCCAGTCCAGGGGCTAGCGGTGGAACTGGTTGGGACGGGCACGGGCTGGTCCCCCTACGTCACGTCACCGTCCTCTGCCGCCTTGTCTTAAGCAGCCCCTGAGGCTGCCTACCCCGCGTCCCCCCCCCCCCCAATGTCCCTCCTGCACTGCCTATCCCGCGTCCCGTCTGCGCGGTCTGCCCCACGCCCTTCCCGTGCGGTCAACGCGAGGTGGTGTCGCGCATTGGGAGGGGACCTCGCTTGCTTCCCGCCTGCTCTCCAGGTCCCTGACCTGCTTGTGGGGGTGGGGGCCTGGGGTGTCGCTCTCACTACTCCCCCTGAGACAGACAGGCCAGCCCAGCCCCGAGGGTCACAGGGAAGATGGAGCCTCATGATGCGCTGGGAGGTCTTCTCTATTAAACGTGCTCACTCTTCTCGATTCGATTTTATTTTAGGGCTGGCACGGCTGATTCTTCTTTTATATGTGTGAACGTATATATGTAAATACACGTACAGTGTTGGTGAATTAACGTTTGTGGTATTTTTACTAAGTGGAGAGGTGGAAACCAAACAGTGGCCCCTCCAGGGCTGCCGTGTGCTGGGCCGGGGACGCAACGTGTCCTCCTCTCCGGGAGTGTGCCCGCCACGGGAGGGTCAGAGGTGGGGGCGAGGCCCTGTCCACAGGGTCACGGGGCCACATCGCACCATGCTGGCCTGGAGGTCGAGCGTCCACGGGGCAGTCTGAAAGTAGTGACAGGCTCTCACCGTCCATTGGGGCTCAGGCCACAGGAGTGAGGCGTGGACGCTGCCCGCAGATGCTGTGTCCACCGGCCCTGCCTGAAGGCACACTGGTCTCACCGGGAGGTGGGGAGGGGGGTGACTTGACTTCCCAAGGTCTGGGACAGGACCGGAAGAGAACAGCAGTCTTGTTGGCTTTTCAGACAAGCCCCCCCCCTCCCCCCGGCCTGGGAGAGGCTGCCGTGGCCAGGCCGCATGTCCACTGGGGACACAGGACCCGAGGTGGTGGCACCCACGTTTCCATGCGTGTCGCCGGGGCACGTGTGTGCAGAAACGCTTACAAACAATGCCCCGTTAGCCCAACTCTTGGGGGTATTTAAGGGGAGTCCTTCGATCAGGATGCCTGTATGATCACACGTGCACGCCGCTCCTCGGAATGAGGGGCCCCCAAACTCGCTGCTTTAAGCAACACAAAACCTCACTCTTGTTTTCCTGCGACCTCAGCCTGTGAGCCGCCTCGTCCAATCCATCAGGCTGTGCTTGGCTGTAGCTCCGAAGGCTCTATCCTCTCCTCCTCAACAACCATCTGTAGCTGCCCATTACCTCCCGTTGCCTTTCCTCTAGTGGCCACACTCGGTAACCCGTTTCTGCTGGGTGGCTGGTCCCATCTGTTGGTCCAGAGCTGTGTGGGCTCCACGACCACCCACATTTGTCTGGTCGGCAACAGTAACTGTTAGGAACGGAGAGTAGCAAGTCGGAGAGGACGTTCCCACGTTCTCGGCGAGGAGTCTGGGCAGGGGGTGTGTGCCTGCCCTAAGGTCCAAGTTCAACTTGGAGGAAGAGAAAGAGCTACTGTGGAATAGCACGGAGCCCCGTTCTAGACTCTCGCTGCTGGTCTTTGGGTCCTTCCAGCCCCTTCTGGTTGTTTGGCCGAACTCTTTGTGGGGCCCCAGCAACCTAAACCTGTGAGGCTGAGAAACTTCTTCCAGGTCCCAAGCCTGGCCCTTGCTGAGCCACGGGGTTTTGTCTGACGTGTGCCCCAGATGGCATCCTTGTGGTTCCCTGCTTGCCTTGGCCTCCAGGGAGCTCAAGCCCTCGGGTACGTACTGTGTGTTACTGTCAGCTCAGCTGCTCTCCTTTGTTCGGGCTCCTTGTGCCCAAACCTATCTGTCGGCCTTTTACTAGACGGTACCGGGGGCCAGGCCTGGTGAGCGGTATCACGGTCCGTGGGACTGCAGCCATGAATAGACCCGGCCGTTGTCCTCAGTCTTTCCAAACTTCACTGTGCCTCCCGGTGGGTCTGAGAGCCCCTGTGCCCCCTCACATGATGTCTCTGGGGCTCGGTTTACAGGCCCCATAACATACTCCCTTTTCAGCATTCTGTCACACCGATGGCAGCCCGCCATGCACCCGAGGGCCAGACCTTCCCAGACTTGTGCGAGGGTGTCTGAGAGGCGAGGGTGGTCGTCGCCTGCTCGGGTCCCACAATTCACGCTCCTTTGCCAGACGATGACCCCAGGTCCCAGGATAAGGGCCACACCCAGTGTCGCATGCAGCAGCCACAAGCCGTCAGGCCGAGACCATGGCGGGTGCTTTGTCCACAGCAGCAGGTGGCTCAGAACTGCCCACGCTGGGGCAAGGTGGGGGCGGGAGTGACAGAAGGGCCGTGCCTGTGCTCCACGTGGCAGACACGGACCCCTCTGTGACGGACGCGTCCTGGAGCCAGGCGGAAATGGTGGATACACAGCTCAGTGAACACAGTGCCCCAGCTGTGCACTTGTGTTTCATCATGTGAACTTCACTTCAGTTAAAATAAGTTACAGAACAGTCAGTTGGGTGGGGAGCACCCAGAGCAGGTCCACCCGGTGAGGGGGAAGTGGTGTGGTGGGTACCTCGGGCTGTGGGGAGGGGGTGACTGATGAAGGACACGGGGTCTCGGGGCGCTGAAGGTGTCCTAAAAATGACCGTAAAGACGCTGAAAACCACTGCTTCGTAGGTCTTACACAGGTGAACGGTGTGGTTGGAGTTATAGCTTAATGAAATGGTCATTATCCCAGATCAGCCTATGGAACATTCTGTGGAAAAGCCATATCATTTCCCCAGAGCCAGGCTCAGGGGCTGCTCTGCTTCCGGGGCGGGGGGCGTCGAGAACACTCCATCAGCAAGAGTGCCTCTCTCTCCCAGGGCCGGGCCTCCTCTCTCCGTCTGTGTTGAGGCGCCTATATCTGTTTCAGGGGACACGGGGGCCCATGTGAAGGCCCCATGTCAGGGTTGCTGGGCAGCGTGTGGCAGAAACGGCTTCTCTGGGGCTTCTGGAAGCCCCTGGCATGTGGGGAACAGGTCCCCAGGTAGCAGTGATCGTTTGTCAACTCATCTGTTACTGATAACAGGCTGCCTGTCCTGGGGACAGGCCACGGTGTGTTGGTTTCTCTGGGGTTGGGAAGCAGTGCCCCGGAGCCAGGACACGAGGCAGGTGAGATGCGTGGACCCCTGGTGTTATCCTGCTCTGTTTTACAAGGGAAGAGGGTCTCCTTTGGGATCGGCTGCCGAGACCCCGTGGAGGCCTGAGTCGGAGCCACTGGGACGGCTGGGTGGGAAGGTCCCGCTCACAGCTACAAGGTGCTGTCCTCAGGCTCAGCTGGGGGCCCATCACCGCACCTGCAACCACGCTGGGCTGTGGCATCATTGTCTGGTGTGGGCTGTCAGCACGTGTGTGCGCATGGAAGGTTCACGCAGCTGAGTGCAAACCCCCTTTGCTGGAGTCCCCACGTCAGGCCTGTGCGTAGGGGCTGACATCAGTGCTGCCTGAGTCCGTTTGACTCCCCGGGCAATACAGCTCCTCCACAGAAGGGCCGTGCCTGTGCTCCACATGACGGTCACCCCCAAGTTTAGAGCTGATGGGAGCTGAGCCTCCCCTCTGGGTGGAGCCTGTGGGAAACCAGCTCTCTCTCAGCAGCTGGAAACCATGATTCGTACAGACGTAGAGAAGTTTCTCAAACTCTCTGATCTGGTCTCTTCCACACATAGAGGGCTAGTGATTGTGCTTCCAGAAGATGCCCGAGGATGGCTGGGACGATGGGCTGCGGCGAGTGCCGAGGGTCAGGGTGGCCCCGGGGCCTGCCACGGTACACCCAGCCTCGGCTCCTCAGGGCTCCCTCCACAGAGCCCAGAAGGTGCCGGTGATGGGAAGAGGGAGGCCAGGTGCACGCAGGGCCGGGCGGTGGGGCAGCAGCGTGTGGGGGCTTCTCTGGCGGCTGCCAGGTTGGTGCTGTCTTGGGAGGCAGGTCTGGCTCGGACGCGGTCTCCAGAATGGCCAGCCGGTGCCCTCCCTGGGCCCGGAGCCAGGCCTGGGCAAGGCAAAGGTGTGCTTTGTTCTTTCTGCCCTCAGACCTGCTCCTGACGGCCGCCTGGCCCTGCCCCCGAGCCCGGCCAGCCAGTCGCTCAGCCCACATGTGTGGCTGGGCACAACTCTCGCCCGATTCCTTCCCGGGCAGCCCAGCATTTGCCAAGCTGCTGCTGCTCTCTGGAGGCCCAGAGACGAGTCGGCTGTGCGCTCGGGCCCCTATCTAGGATGCGGACGCGACGCAGGGAAGGAGGGGTCCCGGGGCTCATGCAGGCCGACTGCTGCTTCAGGCCAGGCCCTGCCCTCGCCGGGATGTGCGCTGGTGCCCGAAGGTGCCGGCGGGCACTCAGGCCCGGCCACACGGGGGCAGTGTTTGCTGAGTGACCGAACGAATACGTGAGATCGGAGGCCACGGCCCTCCCCGTCTTGCTTCTGGAGCCCTTACCGCCCTCCCTGCCTCTCCCTGCCAGGACGTCGCACTCCCGGGCCAAGGCTGAGGCCGCCCTCACCGCAGCGCAGAAGGCCCAGGAGGAGGCGCGCGTCGCCAGGATCACTGCCAAAGAGTTCTCCCCTTCCTTCCAGCACCGGGAAAACGGTGAGTGCGCGTCCTCCGAGGGGCAAAGGTGTGGGGCTGCGGCACACGCCTCAGACGTGCCGGTCAGGGTGTGAGGCTTCTGCACGTTCTGCCTCCGCGTCTCAGTGCGCTACTGCTGCCTTCCCCGGAGGTCACCGTCTGCCTGTTCTCCCTGCCCCCCCCCCCACTCCCCACTCCTGTTGTTCTAGAACTTTCTTCTGGAACCTACTCGGTCCGACCAGGTGGCTGCTAGGAAGGTAGGAGCGTTGCTAGGGCAGTTGAGGAAGTAGAGCTTCGGTATTGGCATTAGCGAGCTGTGAACCGCCCCATGTGACCAGTGGGGGCGGGTCGAGGCGGACGGAGGGGCTCTGGAACAGTGAGGGGAGCTCCCGCCCTGTCCTCCGGGAGAAGCTGGAAGTCACTGCGCGTCAGCCAGACGCGTGACCTTCTCCGTCCCTCGGGAAGCCGGCAGCCTCCCTCTGCTGTGTGGAGTCCACAGGGCCTGGTGTCTGGGCTTGCCCGGCCCCTGGGCTTAGAGGTGCAGGACCTCTGCCCTGAGGACACCCTGAACGCAGGCAGGGCAGGGCCTCGATCACTGCGTCCTGTCCTAGGGTGCTCTAGGGACCCCCATGCAGGCGTTAGCTCTCAGTGTGGTGCTTCAGAACCCTGCGCTTGAGCGGTGCACTGTGGCCCCGGCCCCGTGTGCCCGGCCACAGAGGCATTTCCTGGCCACACTGTCACGTGATGGATGGGGTATACACAGACTAGGGGGTGGGGGCTGACTCCGTACCCCAGCGCTCACGGGTCTGAGGACCCCCAACCCTGCCTCCAGGACCACGTAGGGCCTCCCTTGGTCACCTCTGTGGAGGAGACACCCTTTCAGGTGGCTGCAGCTCTGCCTCCTTCTGCCCGCTGGCCCCACCTCAAAATCCCCAGGAAGGAGACTGGGGCCGCTGTGCCTGTGCGGCCGACCAGACCGTGGGGGGCTATGTGTCCTGTGGCCCCTCCCGCCCAGGCTCAGACACTCTGGCACGGAGTTAGAAGACCACTCCTGTCACGCTGCACCCAGGGAGGCCGTGAGGCCCTGGAGAAGGTCACCTAGCACGAGAGGCTTCCTTCCACCTTTGGGAGGGAGCTGTCGGAGGTGCGGCCTAAGCCTGGAGCGGGCCGGCCTCGCCCGTGCCTGGCACCCTTGCCTGGCACCCTTGCCTGCTGAGCCTTGGGTCTCTCCTGTAGCCAGGGGGCAGGACCGGAACCTCTGCCCGCCACTGCCCCTCCAGACCTGGTCACCCTCCCGGTGGGTGTCGGGTCGGGGGCTCCCGGATCTGCGGCACCCACCCCCCAGTGGAGCGTGCCCCGTTGCCTGTCGCCCTGGACCCAGGCCCCGTCTTGCTCCCCCGCAGCCCTCTGGTGAGGTCAGGCCTCACGAGGCACAGAGGGTCCGAGTAACCCAACCTCTGTGTGCTTCCTGCCCCCACATAAAGGGCTCGAGTACCAGCGGCCGAAGCACCCGATTTCCAGCAGTGACATCGAGGTGGCCTCCACGGGGACGCCCCTGCAGCAGGAGAGCCCCGAGCTGTACCGCAAAGGCACCACCCCCTCGGACCTGACCCCCGACGACAGCCCCCTGCAGAGCTTCCCCGCCAGCCCCACGGCCACCCCGCCCCCGGCCCCTGCCTCACGGAACAAGGTTGCCCACTTCTCCCGGCAGGTCTCTGTGGACGAGGAGCGAGGCGGGGACATCCAGATGCTCCTGGAGGGCCGGGGAGGGGACTATGCCCGCAACAGCTGGGGCGAGGAGAAGGCCGGCGGCTCCAGGGGCGTCCGCGGCGGCGCCCTCCGCAGCGGTCAGCCCGCAGACGACTTCCGCTCCCGGAGCTCGGGCCACAGGCAGCCCGGCAACCCCAAGTCCCGGGAGCGGCGGACGGAGTCGCCCCCCACCTTCTCCTGGACTTCCCACCACCGGACCGGCAACCCCGGCTCGGCGGGCGCCAAGCTGCTGGAGCTGGAGGAGGAGAAGTTGAGCAACTACGAGACGGAGATGAAACCGCTGCGGCGGATGGACTCGTGCGCGCAGGAGCCGCACCCCCAGAAGAGGCGCGCCAGCAGGGGGGGCGCCTGCCGGGGCCTGGGCGAGGACCACCGCCCCGAGGAGCGGGGCTTCGGGGCGCAGAGGCTGCGGTCCAAGCCCCAGAGCAAGGACGGCGCCAGGCCGGCCTCGTGCATGGAGCCCGCGGTGCAGAGGCTGGAGAGCCTGCGGCTGGGAGAGCGGGCTGAGCCGCGGCTGCTGCGCTGGGACCTGGCCTTCTCCCCGCCCCAGAAGTCCTCCCCGGTAGCGCTGGAGTCGGACGGAGAGGACGGGGACGAGCTCAAACCCAGCACGGTGAGTGGCGCCGCTGGCCCTGGGCCCGCGGTCAGCACGTGGCCGCCTCCAGCCGAGGGCTGGCTCCTTCCCTCCAGGAGCCCGGGGCGGGCGACGGGGTCCCCCTCCCTTTAGATCTCAGAGAGGGTGACCCCAGGCCTGACCCCAGCCGCCAAGGTGCGTGGGTGGTTCTGGAGGCGCCCAAACCAACCGGGCAGCGCGGGAGCCCCGTCCTCACCTAGACGCCCCCGCGGTCCAGGAAGGTCAGCCCCTGCTCTGGTAAGGAGGCCGGGGCTCGCGCCTGCTTCCTCCCACGGCAGGCAGCGTGGAGGCACCTGAACTGCGTGGTGCCGGGGTGGGCCCACCCCCAGGAGGGACTCTCTGGGACCCTCTACCTGTGAGCAGACGTGTCCTGCCCCTCCCCCGGCTTCTCAGACCCACCCTGGGACTGATGCCCCCGTGTGCTCTGTGCCAGGACCTACGGCCCCAGTCCCTCAGGGCCTGATCACCTGGCCGAGTGCCACGTACCTGCCCCACGGGGACACTTCTGGGACCCCGCTGCGAGGCAGGGTCCGTGTCCACCGCCGGCCCCTGGAGGAGCTACACTGCTGGCGTGTCAGGGCCCCGTGCTCCTTGAGAGAGACACTTTCTGTGGACAGGTGCCCCCCGAGACCATCGTGAGCATCTCGAGAGCAGGCTGGTTCCTCAGTGCTCCTGTCGTCCCGCACCCAGGTCCCCCCAGACAGCAGCCCTGTGGTCGGCACTGGGAGCACCCGTGGGCTCGCTGCTCTGTTCCCTGTCCCAGCAGCCAGAACCATCTGCACGCATCTGTATATGGAGCGTGCGCAGCGTGCGTGTGGTTACTTTTGGAAGCCAGATGACGGCTGGGGAAGGGATGTGGGAGGAGGTTCCGGATTTGGCCTCCTTCACCACGTTGGTGCTTCCCAATGAAGCTCCCGTGGGGTGAGGTGCCAGCCAGCGGCTGGCCTCCAGCCGGGCACCTGTATTTATTCCGTTGGGACGGCCGGTGTCCTGTGTCCTCCGAGGTCCTCTTGGGGTCAGCGCGGTGCCCTGTCCGATACGGTGGTCTCTGCACCCATCACCGCGGAGGCTCCAAGGAGAGCCGGGCCCAGGAAGGGGAGGCTGAGACCTGGATGCCCAGCTCACCCGAACCTCTGCTCCAGGGGCAGGAAAGGCCTGGAGGCGGCCGGGCAGGGACAACACTTAGCACAGAGCTTGAGCGGCGACGGGGAAGGAGGCGCTTGCTGAGGAGCGTGTGCTTAAAGGATCACTCGAGGGCTCGGACGTTGCCGGGTGGTGTGGGCTCTCGGGCTGAATGCTGGGGCCGTCCTGGGTGGGCCGCATCTGAACTCCCGGGCCGGTGTTCTCTGGTCCCAGTTGCGGGGCTGGGTACGAAGGTTAATACCGGTGTGGGGACGCTGACTTAAAGCGACCTGGCGTGCTGGGAGGGAGGTCGGCACCGGGCATCCCGGGCCCAGTCGCTGCAGCCCGGGGAGCAGGAGGCCCCTCTCCCGGACTTCGGTCGTCCTCTGGGAGCTCCTGGTTTGGGGGGGCAGGGGCAGGCTGGGCGCGGGCTCACCTCTCCTGTCCTGTTGCAGGGCTCGGCCCCCATCCTGGTGGCCATGGTGATCTTGCTCAACATCGGAGTCGCCATCTTGTTTATTAACTTTTTCATCTGAGGAGACGTCGCGTGAGCAAAACCAGCGGTCGACGTACAAAAGGGGGACGTTAAAAAAAAAACAAACAAAAACGACAGAGAGGAAAGGATGGGAACTCAGACGGCCGGACGACCACTTCTGAGACTTTTCACAGAACAATGTGATTGGGTATTACTCACAGTTTGCCTTTTTTTCTGGGTAATGTTTTTTGGATTTTAGCCACAATTCTTTGCTTGTATGACACGATGCTGTGTGGCATGGCAGAAGGAGGCCAGCACGCCGACCCTCCAGCTTGGTGTGGAAGGAAAGGGACCCGGCACATCAACGGCCAAAAAACAAAACGGTCACCGTCCTCGCCGCCATCACACCCCATCTGGGACTGGAAAAGGAGGCGGCCGGAGGAAGACCCCAGCGCGTCCAGCTGTGCTGTGAGGCTGAATGCGGGAAGTCTGTTACCTGCGCCGCTCCCCCGGGTCCTGGAATAGCGGGTGACAAGTAGGGACGTGGGGCCGGGGGGGGGGGGGGGGGGGGGGGGGGAGTGGGCGCGCCTTCCCAGCAGGCAGCAGCCGAGGCCGCTTCCTGTTTTGAGTCTGTGCCGCGTACCTGAGGCAGCAGGGATCTGCCGCCGCTCCCCATGGAGTCTGAAAGCAAGGTCCTCCTTCCCCACGGTCTGCCCCCTCCCCCACCACTCCCCCCTCCGTCCCACATCCCCAGCGGCAGTGGTGCGGACGGACAGAGGGCAGGGAGTGCCGTGGGGCCACCTAGCTGCCACGCCCGGCTCCGAGTGTGTGGCCTTTCTCCACTTGGCATGCAGGATGTGTGTCCCGGCTCCCCTGTCCCTGTCAGACGTCCGTGGCAGTGACCTGGCCCGGGGCGACATCATTCCCTCTCGCGGTCCCCGGGGCACATGGGTTTTCACGTCTTTGTCCTGTGCCGGCCTCCACTTCCCCCACAGATATGCACACTCTTTCCAGATGCCTCGTTCATACTCCGGAGCTGGTCTGGGCCCAGGACAGGAATGTGGGTGAAACCCAGTGGCTTCAAAACACCTGAGCACTCGCTGCTGCCCCCTCTCCCCCAAAAGACACAACTCTGCCTTCTCGACCAATGTTGCACCATCATCCAAACGAGAGAACAAGGTTCCAGAATGTGCGGGCGCCCCGTGGTCCTAGCGCTGGAGCCAGCCCCGGCCAGGGCGTATGGACGTGTCTGTGGGGCATGGCCACGTCCATACCCCGGCCCCTGCGCTCACGCCCGGGACGGCCCTGACCGTGAGCTTCCACAGCCGTCCTGGGCACAGCCCGGCTATGGACTCTGCCTTGCTTTGCTTATGTTTAGCTGTTTCTCTGCTACCTTTCAAGCAGATTTCTTTACTACACTGCACTGGATTGCTATATTTTTAACCAGAAATAAACTAAAGATTAGAGCATGTTCCGGTAAAATCCAGTTTTATTTTTCCGTTCTACACTCTCTCTCCCCATTTCTTCTCACAGTTTGGCTTAGTTTGGGGTCTTTTTGGGGAGTGGGGCACAGGAGAGGGAGGGTCCGTAAGAAATGCGTTTCTGGTAACGTTACTTTCTAAAGGGATATTACATCTTTTGTACATCTTACTCTCCGTTCTTTTTTAATATCGAGTGGTTGCTGCAGACCTGAAGTGAACCAAATAAAGATTCCTGCTCCTTGCAGCTCAGAACCCTCCATGTGGGACATGTGTTTTCTAACTGTTTGCACCTCTTCGTAAAGACCACAGCCTTTTGTACGTTCTGGTAACTGCACGACACCAAACGGTACCTCGGACCGCAGGTTACACACGCACGTGCCGCCCCGGGAGGAGATTAGGGAAGTGTGTGTGGCCCAGTGAAAGCAACATTGGTTTCATGCCCAGGGGCTCCCGCACAGGTGACTGGCTTGTGTCCCCTCATGTCCGGTCCCTGCTTCCACAGGTGTGAAAACCAGACTGCACACCCGGGGTATCCCAGCGGATCCCACCGAGACCACCGCTCTGGGTCTGAGAGAGTCTAGAAGCCGATTAAGCAGCGGGACAGCTCAGCACGAGGGAGTGCTCCTGCTCACCCGGCGGGCTGGGCTCGTCCTACCGGCCCAGAGGCCCAGCTTTTCCCAGTGGCTGTGCCAGTCCCGGGCCAGGGCCAGAGCAGCCGACCTCCTCCCGTGCGCTCCCGGTGGACGTGCACCCACAGCAACACCAGGCCACGAGGGACGTGTGGGTCAGGGCTGGCCCCCAGGGGGGTACAAAGTGACAAGTTTTAATTAGTCCCGGAGCCACCTCGTGAGAGTCCTTTCCTCCCCTGGCAGCTGCTTCCACGCTCTGGACGTGAAAGCCAGAGGCAGAGAGATGGAGTTGCCAGGGATGCTGAGCCAGGGCCTGTGGGTAGGTGGGGCGAGAGGCACCGCTCCACACCCCCCTCGCGCTGCCCTCCCGAGGCTGGGAAACCTGCACTCACACCCTCCGCCCCACCCCCCGCCCCAGGGTCCTCAGGCGACTGGTCTGTGCCCACAGTCCGCCTTCACCAACGTGAGGAAACTCGCACACTGGGTTACTTGTGCTTCTGGGCACGTGCTCGATGCCCGAAGCGCTCGGGTGACGTCGGGCACGTGAAGAACGATCCATTCTTCCAAGCTCCCTGATCCACAGCACCCAGGATTCCTAAAGACACAGAGCAGGGATGTGACACACGAGCCCGGGAACTTGCAAAGAGGACGTCGACGTGGAAAACCTGCAGGTAGCCACGGCAGTGCGACGCCTGCTGCCAAAACCACTCTCCCGAGAAGTCCACAACCACGTTTACCAGACCACGAACTCCTGTGTTGCAACTGCCACACAGGCGCTGGGCAAACACGTACCCTGTAGGATGACGGGCTCCCCAGCGGGGCAGGAAGAGCACGGGCCGGGCCCCCCTGTCCCCGGACGCCCCTCGGTGCCAGGCTGGGGGCCCAGGGCACCCAACCCCTGACGTCCCAACCTGGCCCTACAAATGCTCCCTCTCGTACCGTCCACAAGTCCCGGCCTGGACGGTAGGTTCCACGGCCGCCCCACTTAAAGCCAGATGACGTGACCGAGGGCCCCGAGCAGACGCATCACGGGCTTGACCTAGATGAACATCTGGGGGACTAACGGAAATAAAGTGGTGTTCGCGTTTTTCGGTTTGGGATCTCGGCCACCTTGCTCTCATCTCCCCCCGACTCCGCACCAGTGCTGCCGCTGCGGGCAGGGGTCCCTTCCGAGGTGAATCTCACACCTGTAGGTGGACGACGGGTGCCCAAAGCGGCCTAACTCCGGGAGAGGTGCTCGCTTCGCCCCCACACGCACAGGACGACACCTCTCAAGACGGAGGGGAGGGGAGGGGAGGGCCGGCCTCCACTCGGCATCAGTAATCCCTCTTTCTCCGGCTCAAAGAGGTCTCGTCTTCCGGGTTTTCTTGCCTTCGGTCTCAGAAACTTAAAGGTGCCTACTAGATCTTAAGGCCTCTATGTCCGTAGCTGCACGTGCTGCCGACCCTACAATTAACGGACGGCACTGAGGACCGCCGACGATGTCTCGCGTTTCCACTGGGTCTTGCCTGGACGGGACCCGCTCGTGTCAGTAAAGCGTAAAAGTGATTCCAGACAAGAAACGGGAAGAAGGGGGAAGTGCTCTTGTCGGAAAACCAAGGTGTCTCTTAGTTTTGTTCCCTGCCCGGGGAACCGTGTGTCACGCGATACCGTCCGTAAGCAAAGACTAGAAAAATGACCCGTCCCCAAGTGTCCTCAAGATCTGTCCCTGAGAAGTGTCGCTAATTCAGCCTTAAAAGCAAGAAAAAGTGCAGTTGCCTTTGTTGAAAAACAAAACAGCGAAGCCGTATTTTTACCACGTTCCCATACGCCGGGACGGTCTGAAAGCTGTGGGAAGCGCAGGTGGCCGTCACCGGAAGGCTGCGGAAGAGGGCAGGGGGCGCGCGGGCACCCGGAGGCGCTGCACGCGGGAGACGACGGCACTCGGGTGGCGCTCAGACCGTGAAAGCCCCCAAGGGCGCAAAAGCACCTCGCTGCGGGATGGCCGCGTGCTCTCACCACCGGAGGCTGCGAGCCAGGAACCGAGGGCGCCTCTGCCCGAGAACCCACGTGGAGGGGGCCTGACGCACACGTGGGCAGACACGTTCCAGCCTGTTCCTCGGCCTCAGAGGGGCAGGCAGCCCTGCCAGGAGGGGCAGATCGACGTGTGGCCGCGAGCAGTCCAAGGCGCGTCTGGGTGCGGCGGCCCGCGCCTGGGGCTTCGGGGACGGCAGGGAGCGGCACACCTCACACCTACCTCATCTCCGTCCGCCCCTAACACGCCCCCCGCCGCCGTGTGTGCGCACGCCCTCCCCGCCGCCCCCACAGACGCGCGTGCGGGCCTCTGGCCGCGCGGCCTCCAGCTGGTGCCGCGAGGACCGCGGCAGCCCCAACCCAGAGAGGCAGGAGGCCCCAGGGGATGGCGAGACGGGTCCCGGCCGGGCCCTCACTCCCCTCCACCTTGCCGGTAGCACCTGCCGCGGCGACTCACCCCACGCCTGCATCGAAGGTCGGACAGAGATGGGCACCCGAGCTGCTCGAGCACGCGTGAGGACTGCTAGTCCCTTAAGATCGGAGTTCCCGTCTCCCACTGCTTCCCGCGTGAGGACACACGTCGCAGACGAAGGGCCTTCCACCAGACGCTCCTCAACCGCGTCTCCCTCCCCAACCACGATCGGCTCCCGCGGGGCGCACCACGCAGCCGAGCGCGGCTCAGGGACAGGCACGCCCGCCAGCGGCCTGTGGAAGGCGGGAAAGGGCAGGAAGGGGGCTGCTCTCCGGTCCACCCGGCCCGGGCTGCCCCGCGGGGGGCAGGTTCAGGGAGGAGACCGGTCTGCGGGCGCGACCCACGACCCCCGAGCGGGCCCTGCGCTGGCCAGCACGGTCACTGCCACCACCAGGGCGGCGTGGCCTGCTTCTCCCGCCCCTGCACCCGCTGCTGGTGGCCGGCCCTCGGCGCGCGCCCGTGAGCGCTGAGCCGCTGGTGCGTCCCGTGCACTCAGCTGAACCCCACCGTCCTCTCCGGCCGACCCTGCCTACGTGCCCCATTCGCCACGTCCAAAGAAAGCCCACCCGGTGTAATGTAGCCTGACAGAAATACCGCCCTCACCGCCCGGGTGAGCAGCGTGTGAAACCCGGCCCTCACGCCAGACAGCAGGCCGCTGACCCTGACACAGATGCCTTTTTGCGAGTTCTAACCGAAACCGGTCTCGATCTGCATTTTCTTTTTTCCACCTTCTCCCCTGGTGCATGTCAACTGTTTGTTAACACAGTGCAATCATTTGTGCATTGACGAAAAGGGAATGTCGACTATGTTCTGATTCTTCTTACTGACGAAGCAGCTAAAAATGTTACCTCGCCATTTTATCTTTTAGCTGGAAAAAATAGCTTGGTTCCTTACAAGATGAAAATTCAATACTTTTCTTTAATGAATGTAACAGTTTGAGTCCTACCACTATTCTGTATTTCGCTCTCTGAAAGCAAGGGCCGCTGTCCAGGTTTGAAAACATTTTGCTCCTTTTAGTAATAAACATCATCGTTTGACAACTGTGGGTTCTCTGCATCGTCTCCTCACAAGCCAGGGTCTTTATCACGGGGTCCTTCTCCTGCCCAAACTCTGAGATGGATAAACGCAAATCCCGCTCGGGGCGGAGCTCTGGCGGGAGAGCGCTGTGGGCAGGGGCGGAGCGCAGCCCCACCTCCCCGAGCCCGCCCTGCCCCCAGCGCCCCCCCCTCCCCTGTGCTAGTCCCCAGGGGCCTCACGGCATAGTTTTGTCCCACCTGTTTTGATTTTCTTAACCTTCAACATCCACGCTTCTTGTGGGGAGCTTCCCGGCCTTTCTTTCCTACTGGAGTTTCCCCCACCCCCGGATCCCCCCCCACACACACACACCTGGGCCTTCCCAGGCCCGCCCCCACACTCAGGCACAGGGCTCCTGAGCTCCACACCCCAGCTCAGGTCCGGTCCAGAGGACGACGACAGGCCCCGGCCCCACACCCGCTCGACACCAGCAAACCAGGCCCAGCACCGGATGCGCCCGCGGCGCTCCCCACGCGCGGATGGCTTACATCCTTGGCCCCTGGCTGGGCTGGTTGGTGCCTCGGCTGCCCACGGGACACCGTGGTCACACTGCGGTCACACCGCCGGTGGGTGACCAGACCCAGCTGGAACCCGGCACTGCTAAAGCTCTCTCCCAAGACAACAACGAAGGTGCCTGTGGCCTACGACTCAGGAGCTCCCTGGGCCAAGTAAGACAACACTGGTCTCTGGTGACCAAAGGCCTGCACACAGCTTGCTTCCCGCTTTCAAACATCCAGGAAAAGGGCAGTTACTAGAAAGCCCCTTCAGTGCTCATGCAACTTAGCAGTGGACAGACGAACCTCACGCTCCCTCGAGCCGAAGCCAACCACCCCCTCCCCCGTGCTAGGGAGCGGCTGCCCCCTCTGCAGCCCCCGCTCAACACCGTGTCACCACCTCCTCACCCCAGCACACTTGGGGGGGCTGGTTCCCAAGTGTGACCTCACTTGTGTCACCTGCTCTGAACCTGAGCTCGAGCCTCACCTCCCCAGGGGGGCTGCCTGAGGGTCCCTCTAGCCCCAAGGGACGGCCCTGCGGAGATCATCTGTCACCGGCAGGGCCTGGCCAGCCTCTGGCCCTTCGATGAACCTGTCAGCCGGCCACTGACTCCTCGCTTGTACGACTTGGTTTACAAACAAACAAAAAGCAAAACAGAACAAAAAACCCACAACATGTTAAACTGCAATAAATACCACTACTGCGCCTTTTAGAAACAAACAGAAAGCGCTTTGAATGATGAGGATTTCCGGGCTTAATTGGTGGTTTCCTTGGTTTTTGTTCAATTCAACCCAAGGCCACAAACCTCCCACCTCTGACCAACTACGCTCTGGCAGCAGGACCCAGAGCGCCGCCACCACTCCTGGGACTTGGGGACATGGAAAACTACTCACACTCAAACCCCCACTGACCCCGCTCACGCAGCTCTGCCAAGTCGGGCGGGGGGGGCGGGGAAGGCCAGCTGACGCAGCCTGAGAAGGGGGTGGGTGGTGCGGGGCTTACCAACAGCTCAGCCCATCGAGGAGCAGACAATACAGGTGTACGATCGCGGGGCCCTCGCTGACCCGAATACAGCCGTTTCCAGCTGTTCCGGCTCCAGCACCACCGGCAATGGAGGCCCCCGGCTTCAGACGGGCCACTCGTGCCCGTGGTGGCCCTCAGGGGTCCAGAACATCCAGCTGGGCACACCAGTCACCAACAGAGAACTGGGGTGTGCTGGGTCCCGCTCCTGGGGGGGCTCTCGCGGCCCTAGAACGCATTCTTTGCCTCTCCTGCTGCTCAACATCTAAGGTGCACCTTACCTGGTGTCTCCATCACAGCAAGGAGGCAGCAGAGGCGAAAGCAGCTGTTTACCCGTGTGAACTCAAACCGAGCTTCTAGCAACAACCCTACGGACACGACAGCAAAACAGACTTGTCTGTATAAGGAGTTTCTTCTTCGGGAAATCTGTTGGATTCAAAAACATCCTCTTCCCTCAAACCTGCCGTGTCACCTCAACCAGGAGGATGAGACACCGGCCTCTGAAACAGAAACCTGAGGCAGAGCCGGCAAGCCCTTCCGACAACCTCCTCCTAACGCAGCGGCCAGGAGAGCAGCAGCTGCACGGTGGGGGCTGGAGGGCACGTCGCAGGAGCGGGCAGCGTGGGCCCCGGGAGGACCCGGGAGGTCCGCGCACCAGCCATGGCGTTCCGCCAGCCCTGCCTGAGAATCTTCCGACTAGATTCCACCCAGAGTATCCAAGGAAGGCCCAGACTGCCCCGGCAGCCAAGAGGGGTGCCAGCGATATGCCACCAGAGCCAGAGTGCCAGCTTTTCTAGCAAACCCAGCCCCCGTTGGCCAAGGGGTGCTGTGCTGCCCGACAGCCACACTGGCCTCTCTCCGATGGCTGGGGCTCCGGTGGGCACCCCCCAGAGGCAGGCTTCCCATTTCTGAGCTGCTGGTGAGAGCACACCCTGGCGGGTCCTGCTACACAGCAGCGTGCAAGTCCGACGAGAGTGGTCGCACCAGGCACCACGAGGAGGCGAGGTGGGGCGAGGGGCTGCTGCTGGGGCACGTCAGCCCTCCTCCTTCCACGAAAGCCTTGCTAGGACGGGCCCTGCTCCGCCACCCGGGGCATTCCCACACTGGTCTGTGAGCGTCCCAGCAATGAACAGGATGGCCTGGTCCAGGACACAAACGGGATGCTGATCCTGTTACTACACACTAAAATACTACCTTCTCATTACTGCAACTATTGAAGATAAAAAAATGCACCAAGTATGAATTCAAAGCCTAACATCTGACCCCAGTTACACCAATGAAACCTGGTCTCTGGCCATCAACCCTGGAGCAGGCCCCAGACGGCGTGCGAGCAGTCCGCAGGCCTCCCCCGCGACGGACTCCCGCTCCAGAGGCGCTGGATGGCGACACCGCGTGCAGACAGCGGGGTCCCTCCCTCTGGCTTCCCCTCCTCTGGTCACTTTGCCGAGGACAACCTGGGGGCTGACCAGGAAAGGAGCAGGGGTGGCCCCACCACCTCTTCCCAGGAAACGCTAACGGAGCGGCTCTGAGTCGGGTCCGTGGGCTCACAGACCCCCGAGCAAAGCCGGTGGCACGACAGCCACAGAGCTGACAGGAGCTTTACTTCAGAGTCGGGCAGAGACACGAAGCGTGGAAAGGTGGCCGGTGGGCTGCGACCGAGAACTTCCGGAAATCACAGCGGGGGCCTCCGGCCTGACGATGCACTGCCACGCGGGAAACCCCCGGCTCCTTGTCCGGCGGAAGGGAGATCGCCCGCAAAGCATAAGGCACCTCTCTGCCTCGTATTCACGGCACCGCCGGCAGCGCAGGGACCTCGCCCTCCACGACACCGCCCCTGCCGCAGCTTTCCTCTACGTCGTCACGGCCCACGCCAACACCGCGGAAGGAGCCACACCACGCAGGATGCCCTGCAGCGCGGGGGGCACTCCCCGTCTTCAGACGGCAATGGCCTGGGCGTGGCGCCCAGCGTCATCCAGGGCGAGCCGGGCAGGTGCCACCGAGGGTCGTGGGCTCTTCCGTGGGGAAGAGGGGGAGGCAGGCGGGGCGGGCAGGCAGCCGCAGAGGCCACAGCTCACTGGCTGACGGGGTGAACACAGGAGTTACAAAACCATGTCGCGAGTGCGCTCTTCAATCAAAAAAGCGACCCGGCACGGCCCAAACGTACTCGAAATACAAATGTTCTCGCAAAAACTTAGGCTCGCCTTGAGAGGGCGTCTACGAAGTAAAGCCACGTTTTAATAGAACTTTACTGAAGCATGAAAGTCTCTCATTACCAGCAAAAATCGGGGCTTTGGGAGCAAAGCGACCCCTGAGCTCTAGGTCCGGCAGGGGGTGCTTGGCTCCGGAGCTGCTCTGCCGTGGGTCTCCTGCCGCCCGGCGCCGGCATGCGCACCACACTCACCCCCAGCCTCCCCACCGCTGTCGCCACTGTCCTCCTCGTCACTTCTGCCCTCGGTGTCCTCGTCACTGTCTTCTTCTGACTCCGTCTCCTCCAGCCACTCCTGAGCTCCTTTAAATCAAAAGCGAACGTTCAAAACGTCAGTGCAGGGAGTTTCCAGCCTCTCATCAAGAAGCGCACCCTGGGGCGCCTGGGGGGCGCAGTCGGTCGAGCGTCCGACTTTGGCTCAGGTCATGATCTCACGCTCGTGAGTTTAAGCCCCACATCAGGCTCTGTGCCGACAGCTAGTAGCCTGGAGCCTGCTTTGGATTCTGTGTCTCTTTGCCCCTCCTCTGCTCACGCTATTTCTGTCTCAAAAACAAAATAAACATTAAAAAAAAAAAATTTTTTTTTTAAATAATCATGCTGTCAAAGTGAGCCTATACCCCAGTACCTCTGGACACCAGAAGGAAACGCGTTGTTTTCTCCAGTTCTGAGCAGAGGCGAGGGGAGACGACGGAGAGCAGAGGCGAGGGGAGGCTGACAGAGGGGAGGCAAGGGGAGAGGACGCAGAGGGGAGGGGAGAGGATGGGGAGCAGAGGCGAGGGGAGACTGAGAGCAGAGGCGAGGGGGGGACGAAGGAGAGCAGAGGCGAGGGGAGAGAACTGAGAGCAGAGGGGAGGGGAGAGGATGGAGAGCAGAGGCGAGGGGAGACGACGGAGAGCAGAGGTGAGGGGAGACGACGGAGAGCAGAGGTGAGGGGAGAGGATGGAGAGCAGAGGCGAGGGGGGGACGAAGGAGAGCAGAGGTGAGGGAGGGGACGGAGAGCAGAGGCAAAGGTACAAGACCCACCCCCCGGTCTCACCCTGCAGCCCCTGCTCTAACCTAGCCTCCCTGGAAAACTAAGGAACCTCACAGGGCCACGCAGCGCCTTTCTCTGAAAGCGTGGACTCAAGCTCTGTTCAGTGTCCAGTGGCCAAGAAAGGAGTGGTGGCTGGCATCCAGCAGCCACCCGTGTACAACGTGGACGCGAGGGACCGAGCAGTGCGGGTCAGAGCAGAGGCGGCCTGGAGGTTCCCCCGGAAGGTGTCCCCCCAGACGCCTGGTCTGCCGTCGCGTGTTCACAGAGGCTGTGGACGTTGGACGAGGAGGCTCTGTGAGATCGGTTTTGCTACGACGCACCCCCGAGAAGCACCAGAACGGGCCTGAGCCCCCCCGCCCCCCGCGCAAAGCAAGCAGCCGCCCCCTCAGCTCCCAGAGCAGGGGCGGACGTATGCAGGAGGGGGCGCCTCGCCGGGACCAGGGCCCACCCTCCGGGAGTGGCCACGGGTGAGGGCACGTGGGTCTTGCTCACTGCAGGCTCCGTGGCACAGGGCAGATCTGAGTGGGCCCTCGTGGACAGATGGGACGGAGCCGCTTTCGTGGGGCTCCCACCCCAACCTGCGGAGCATCTCCTCTCCACCCCAGCTCACCTGGGTCTGCCTCCACCAAGGCCGTCCACTCCTGCATCTTGTGGAGATCCAGGCAGTACAGGTCACCGAGGGTGACCTGGCGGTCACCTGCCTCAAACATGCCCCCGTACAGGTAGAGCCGCCCGTGCTTCACGGCCAGCATGGCGTTGGAGCGGGGACCGGGCTCCACCACGGGGCCACCGGCTTCGTCGGGGCTGTCCTCCTCCCCGGACTGTGGCTGTCCCGCCGGGACCGGGGCGGCAAGAACCTGTTTAATGGTGACCACGGTCCCGTCCTCTGCGACCACCTCTCTGACCACCTCCAGGGGCTCCTGGGCACCGGCCCCCCCACGCTCCTGCTTGTCGGCACCTTCGGGCTCTGCTTTTCCGCCCCTCCTCCGTTTCCTCTTCTCTGACTTAGGTCCCTGTCGGAAAAAGCAAGGCCGTGCACCTCAGGGGCGGCCGGTGGTCAGCGGGCAGCGTCCTCGAGCGACGTGGGGTGCGAGGGCGACGTGGCGGAAGCCCCCTGCCCTACTCTGCCCGTTCAGGCTGCGGGCACAGAGTCTCTACCTGGTGGGACCCCTCAGGGCAAAGGGCGGGGGGGCCACGAGTCCAGACCCCAGCCGCACGTCTGCCTGATCCCCAGCGGAGGCGCCAAAGCTCTCCAACCAGGGAGGGGTCTCTGGCCGAGTGGACCACCTCCTGAGGCCTCAAGGCCCCTGGCGCCAACAACTCCTCTAGACCTGAAGTCCCAGGGGGACCCCAGTGCCCGACGGCCTGCCCCTGCCCACAATGACGGCAAAGACACTGAGAGCTCCCGGGGAGCCCCACAGAGGGACGGGGAGGTGGGGCGGTGGGGAGCACGACAGGGCTGCGTGTCTGACGTACGACCGCCCTGGCACGTGCTCGGGAGCACGGCCCTACCTTCAGCTGCCCCGCAAACCAGCGGTTCCTGGTGGCGTCATAGAAGTGCAGGTCATTGAGGAAGTCCCCCTCCAGGCTCTCCTCCTCTTCC
Source organism: Prionailurus bengalensis (assembly GCF_016509475.1). Taxonomy (NCBI): domain Eukaryota; kingdom Metazoa; phylum Chordata; class Mammalia; order Carnivora; family Felidae; genus Prionailurus; species Prionailurus bengalensis. Next base: position 60,369,223 of record NC_057352.1, read on the forward strand.
TCGTCACACACGCCCCCGAACAGCAGCGTCTGATGATTCGGGGTCACGGCCACCGAAAAGCCAGACCTCGGGGTGGGCTTGGCTCCCGCAGGGTTAATACGCGTCCATCCCCACTTGCCTGTCAGAGAGGGGACACGGGGTAAGCGAGCCCTGGCCACGGGCACCCCCAGTGTCCCCCGGCCTCCGGTGACCAGCACACGAGTGGAAACACAGGGCTGCAGGCAAAAGCGCACCGAGTTTACGGATTTTGATCCCTCTGCAGAAACCTGACACGGTTCGACGCGCCCCAGAGGTTGACCCTTCCCCCGAAGGTCCTGCGCGGTGTCCCCAGGGCCCCGCTGACACCACCTCCGCCGAGCGCTTCCCAGCTTGGCGCACGGGGCGCGTGCCAGGAGACCCTCACGCCGTGCCCTCCCCGCAGTGAGGACCGCTGTCCCAGGGTCGCTGCTCAGAGGCGCAGATGCCCCAGCTCTCCCCAGGAGACCTCCACACCGCGCTCCTCTCTCGGCATCTGCCAGATTCACATGGTAAAACCCTCAAGACGTGACCTAGTGTGAAGCGTGGGGGAACGTCCTCCCGCCGCGTCTTTTCCTAGGTGATTTTTCCTACGGTGAACGTTTAAGAAAAGCTTAACAGAAGCGACAAATGGCCATGGTGGGCCAGCGGTTGTTCCTCAGCACACAGCCCGGGGGTCGGGGGGCACCCACTGCTGGCCCAAAAGATCAACCCGTCACGGCCAGCATTTTACTGCTTGAAGGAAAGAGAGGAGGAAAACCTCCCGAAGGCCCTGCACACAGTCAGGGAAGATACTTTCCTGGGTTGCAGGACACAGGCTCAAGCGTGTGTCAGCCCACCGGGCCCATCCGGGCCCAACGCCGGATGCAGGGGCTGAGCCGCGGGGTCCCACCGCCGGGAACACAGTAGGTTCCGGCTCCAGTTCACTCATGTAAACCGGGCAAGTTACTTCTCAGCACCAGACCTCGGTTCCCGCTGGGGAAAAGGCAGGCGCCCTCCTCGGTCACCGCAGGGTGGTGTGGCTGGCTTCCTGAGAAGTGCCCGGCTTAGCGAAGGCTAGGGTCACGCGGAGCGGTCCCGTCCTTCCACAGTGGACGGCGGCCTCACAGGGAGGGGAGGCCCCGCTGCAGGGCCCGGAGCAGACCGCGCACCAGACCCGATCTTCTGGGTCTGGCCCAGCCCGCTCGTCGCCTCACTTTCTCACTTTCCCGGACCCGTGAAACCCTTCCCAAAGCCCACACCCTAGCAGCCGCGTGCTCTTGGGCGAGCACAAGGGAACTAGTGGCTCCCGCCCTCTCAAGCAGGGGGGCTCCTGGCTCGACACCAGCTCCTGGCTTGTGCTTTTAGGTCAGGCCGTCCCAACCACCCCAGAGGGTGAATGTTCCGGCTGTCCCTGCTGTGCAGACGGTCACCGAGGGTTCTTCACAGAACGCCTGGTCTGCCTGCTCAGGCGAGGACACACCCACACCCCAGCCCAGTGTGCAGGGGCCTGTCGCCACCCTCTCTTCCCCATCCCCCAGCCACGGGGCAGGCAAGGCTTTCGGGCAGGACCCCGCAGACCACTGGCAGCCGGGACCCACCCTCCACCCAGCGTACGCACCTTCCCTTCCATCCACAGGCTGCAGCAGGAACATGTCGGAATGCTGCGTGCCTCTGTCCACGTCCTTCTTGACTCTCTGCAGAAGGAACCGGGAGTCTCGTAAGAACTGGCCAGGCGCCACCCACAATGCCCCACACGGTCCCCTCAGGCTGGTGGTCTCGCTTCTCGCTGGGAGGCCGGGTGGGGCAGGGGAGGGCTCGGGAGCCTTCCTTTGCAGCAGCTTCAAAGAAAGTATGAACCACGGCCAGGTCAATTCTGACCTCAACGAGCAGACGGAGTAAAAAATGTTGGTGTCAGTTATTAACTGTTCAGAATAGATTTTAAATTAAAAAACCCACCGTCCTAAAGACTGCCATCCTGCCAGGAACATTCCAGCACTCTGTTGCCGGCGAGTCCATGGCCTCTGCAGCCAGCCTGGTCTAGGCGGGGGGGGGGGGGGGGTACCGGAGCCCATGGGGACTTCTCCGGAGGCCGTAACAAAGCCATCTTCCATCGGCAACCCCCACATCCCCGACCCCCTCATCTTCCAATTTGTGTGCTCAGGCTTCACTGCAAGAACCGAATTAACGCTCTAAGCAGAAGCCAGCCGGCCCCGGACTCTCTGCGGCAGTGCCCTGCGGGGCTCACGCGGCACCTGCGCCTACCTACAGGTTACAGTGTCTGGAAAACTGTGCAGCAAAATGGCTTTCCTGCGGGGAGGGCTTGGTAATGTGAATTTCATCTTTGTATCTACACTTTAACTCCCTATTTCTAACAAATTTGAATTTCAGGTGAGTTTTACATTTACAGACAAATTGAGCGCCCAGTTTCCCTACTAATAACGCCCTCCGTGTGTTACATCTGCCGCTAATTGAGGATGAAATGCTGATTAAGCCCTATTAATGGAAGTCCACAGTGTATTAAGATCTCCTCGGTTTCCCCCAGTGTCCCTTCTCTGTTCCAAGGCCCCGCCCTCTGATGACCTTCAGCGGCTGTGAGGTGCAGGTCAGCTGTCCCTCTACGGACACTTGTCTGACCTTCTCTCACGACTGGACATGGGCCTCTGGGTTGTGGCCCCTTCTCACCCATCACACCGGGGGTGCATGTTGTCACTGTGACTTATCACTGCTGCTGACCTTGCCCACAGGGCTGTCAGGTCACCGCCCCCCACCCCCGCCCAGCTCTCCACAGTCCTCCCTGGAAGGACATCACTCTGCACAGCCCCACGTACGGTGGGGAGTCATACTCCAGAGCTCAAGGGCAGAGTGGCTACGCAATTTATGTGGAACTCTGCACAGGGACTTGTCCCTTTTCCCCCATCTATTTATGCTTTCAATCATTTGCATCTAAACGTACAGACTCACGGACTCTGATGTCATACCGTGAGCTACAATCCAATCCACTTTACTCACTTGGTTGCTGGAACCTGGTTCCAGCCTTGGCCATCGGAAACCCTTCCAGCGGCTCCTCTGTCCCTCTGACGCACCCCATCGGTGAGGGTTTCCCATAAGCGCTTCCTCCGGTTGGACAAAATGCTCCAGCCTCGCCCTGTACACCCCCAGCCCCAGACTCAGCCATTTCCCCAAGGAGCCCCGGGTCCCGTCCCCAGAGGTGGGGTCAGAAGCCAAGATCTGGGCACCGGCAGGGCTCACGGCTGCCAGGCGCCTTTACCTCCGGGCCCTCCCGGCAGACAGAACCAGGAGACACACACACACACACACGCTTCTTTTCCTCTCAGCCACGGGCATGTATTCACTGGAGACAGAGAGCTAGTTTCCTTCTGGAAAACAAAGCCCACAATCCCGCTGTCCCGGGACTGGACATGTGCCCTGGATGCCCTAAGGCCAGAGAGGCTCCGTATGGGCCACATTGTGGGGAGCAGCCTGAATCTCAGGAAATGAAAACTAGGGGATAGCTCAGGTCATGATCTCACAGTCTGTGGGATCGAGCCCCGCGTCAGGTTCTATGCTGACAGCACGGAGCCTGCCTGGGGTGCTCTCTCTCCCCCTCTCCCTGCCCCTCCCCAACTCGTGCTCAGTCTCAAAAATAAATGAAGATGATTATTTTTTTAAATCACAATGAGACCCCACACATCCACCAGCAAGGCCAAGAATAAAAAACTCTGGTGGGATCAAGGGCTGGCAAGGGTGTGGGGCAACCACTGCGGGACGGGGTGTGACGCTGCACCCTGGGACCCAAGCAGAACCACTCCTGGGTCCCTGCCTGAGAAATGAGAACGTAGAGCCATACGGCGACCTGCACGAGAATGCGCATCGCAGCTTTGTTCATAACGGTCAGAAACTAAAAACAGCCCTGGGTCTGCAAGCAGAAATTAGAGAAACCAACCGGGGTGTCCTAGTGGAAAACTGCTGGGCGCCAAGAAGCGAAAGCAGCTAAAACACGCAACGGGGACGGATCTCGAACGCAGGCCGAAGCGATGCCTGTGCTTTTCTCTAAAACACGCCCAGAAATATGGGTGGAGAGCAGCACAGATGTGAACGACCACAGAAGCAGAGACGGCAGAGCATGGACTGCAGAAGAATCCAGGTGGGGGTACAGTAAGTGCTCGCTGACTCTTAAGTCACATCGCAGAAAATTTCAAAATACGAAGGCTAAGAAAGAGCCTGCAGTGAGACACGACCTTATCCCTCTGGGGCTCGCTGACGCGTGCAAGCTGGAGCGGTGCCGCCTGGAGGCTGCAGCCGCTGCGAGTGGCCCCTGCGTGGACGACACACCCCAGAGCCAGCAGGAGTCACCCTGGTGTAGGGCGCCCAGACAGGTGTGCAAGAACATTTACTCTTCTGCGTGTCTGTGCGGCTGGAAGAAACATGAGCCCCCCCCCCCCCATAGCACTTGGGGTCTGTGGTTAGGAATCAAGACCCTCCCCCACCCCACGCGGCTCATCCCAATACGGAATTATTCACAGTCCTGCGTTTTCAGGGCATATGGGTTAGAACATAACACGGCTGCAAAAATCTTGACATGTTCACGGGGGAGATTGATACACATCCATTTCTACTCTAATAAAAAGTGTTTCTATTGAGCCAACATGCAATCCTGTTTGGAAGTTTTCGTTCTTGGTGACAGTGAAAAGGGCGATACAACACAGTATGTCTACTTCCATCCACGCCGCATCTTACCTGCTTCGAGTAGCCCCCGTAGATGACAATGCTGCCCTGGGGAGTGACAGACATCTGGCAGCCTGATCTGGGGGTGGGCCCAGTCCCCGAAGGGCACAGCCTACTCCACGTGAACGTGTCCAGGTCAAAGGCGTACACGTCATTGTAGTAGATGTAATCTCTGGTTATAACATGGTGACACAAAAAGGCAGTAACATTAAAATGTGAACCTGATTAGCTTCGAGGTAAACTTTGTACCACCTGAAACAAGTTCCCAGTTGAAAGTTGAAATCCACACGAAAGGGCTGGAGGCAGATGTGAGTTTGTATCTGGAAACTAGAGATAACGCTAGCTTACAGAAATTCATTAATTTGCCTGGATCTGAAAGCCTTTCTAATCTGGAAGTGATGCTTCCTTACACAGCTTACAAAACCACAGTCTCACAAATAATGGCATCAGGTTACCATGCGTATAAGCTTAAACTCATGAATTAGAGGTTCAAGTGAATCCTCAGAACGGAGATTCCTGCAGCTGGGTCAGGGCCGTGAAGAGACCCCGAGCCGGGCAGGGAGCCGAGCCGAGCTGAGCTGAGCATTGCGGAGACTGACAAGCCAGAGGCATGGCCCTGGCGCCCCGCAGAGGGACAGCGGCAAGGGGGCACGCGGCCCTGGGACTTAAGTTGCGAAGGAGTCAAATGCAGAGGGCCTCGAGAAGGGGCCCCGTGCGTGGGGCGGCAGCAGCCCGGCCCGAGTCGAGGGGGGAATGCCGCCTCCTGGTACCAATTCACGGACAGCCGGGGCAAAGCCAAGGGGCCTCGGGTCAGAATTACACGGGAAGAGGAAGAGGTGCTCCCCAGGTACTCAAAACAGACAGCCAGGCTTCAGGTGGGAAATTCTACCACAGTCTGAGCAGTTTTGTCTCTCCTACTAGAGCTAACCCAAGTCCGGCCCCCTGCAGCCAGCACACGGAAGGGCCAGCACAAGGCCGGTTTGCTGCGCCGCTCACTTGAACGCTGCGCACAGCGTGGGACACGGGACCAGTCGCCTGCAGGGTGGCCTCCCTGACTGGCACCCAGAGATGTGCCTTCTGTAGGATGGCTTTTCGAACATGAACTGAGGAACTTGGAGGTGTTCAGTTCTAAGAAGACTTCGTTACATTCTCCCGTCTCCTCGGATTTCACACTGCAGGTGTGCAGTAAAAAAATTCTATCCCGCACATGAATATCAACCGTTATTTGGTTTCAAAAAGCCCAACTAACTTGTTTAATATAGAAGGTTTCTTTACTTGTATCTCCTGTTGTCCTGTGTGTTTGAAACCTTCATAATTTTAAGCAAGATTAACAGGTAATACTTTGAGAACAGTTCTGATTTTGGAAAAGCTGCAAATCACAACCATCGTACAACGTGATCCACTTTATAACCCGTGCCTGCTCCAGCGGCACATACACCGTAACCTATGAGTTCCAAGGAGCAAGGCCTGTATTGGTCTCCCCAACCGTTTTGGGGCTGTTTAAAAAAAAAAAAAAAAAAAAAAAAAAAAGTGTGAAGGCTAAGTGATAGGTAACAATCCCTTAGGAATAAACTTTTAAAAACAGCCGGGGCTTCCTCATCCAAAATGGCTATAATCAACCGAACACGTGCAGGGCGGGAAGCGGCCCCCTGGAAATGAGTGATCTTTCGTGGAGGCCACAATCCACTGGGCATTCGTTCACCTGGTTTCCTCGTCCGGGACGTGGGACCACGACCTGCCTGCCAACAGTATGGTCTTTGAGACATACTATCAAAGTGCCATTACACCCGAGTTACACCTTTAACAACACAGAATCATCCCTGTTTAACTTCAACTGTGCTTTCAAAATCCTCTCCTAAAGCATGTAAGAATTGATGTCCCCTTGTCAATTAATGAAATACCTTTCTTCACAAAGAAAAACTGCAACTTTAATTGAGCCAAATCTACACCACAACGCCTCAACTAAGACCAGGGTGAGAGGGGTATGAGAAACAACAAGACTCGGCCTAACTCACCTCCCCCTTTGTATCCACGTACAACGACTTCTTTAGGAGCCAGGAATTATCAGAAAAAAATTGTGCAAATGGACCCACAATGTGACAAAACTGTTAGCGGTGCCATGACAACTAATAAACTGATTATTTCTTGAAGGATTAGGAGAGGGAAGCGTAAAACACGGCCAGAGAGACACCCCTATCCACCCTCCTCCACGTGGGGTCCACTCAGAGGAATGGCCTTCACCAGGCATGACAACAGCCCAGACGCATGTCGACACAACACAGTACCATATTAGGATGGTGACAGGCACACTAACCTGTCACCACGCGTCTTGTTTCTCGGGACCGAACTAAGGACGTTCCAGAGGCTATCATGTGGACGACAGGCTCTCAACCATCAGGGAACCTGCTGGCCCGACCTGGAGCGCATACACATGGGATATACGAACGTGGCAGCTCGTAGCAATGCAGCCACAACACAGGGGCGCACTGCAGGCCCCTTTTTAGATACCACTGCAGAATGCAGGCTCTCACTGCGGGCCCCCTGGCCAGCCACAGCACCATCACCTGCGAATTTGCAGACCCTGTCCCAGGCCTACTGAGTCAGCCACCAGAGGGTGGGGCTCGGAAATCAGAGTTTTAACCAGCCCCCTGGGGGATTCTGTGCCAGGCTGAGAATCCTGTGGTAGGTAGGTCTGGCCATACCATTTGCAGGGCATGGCGTAAAATAAAAACACAGAGCCCCTGGTTCAGTAACTATTGAGAATTTCAAGGCTGCCTCGGCTGCATATCCGTGAAGCTGGCTCTGGTTTTGGGGGATGGGCAGCATTTTCCAGGAGCATTCAGAATGGTTCTTCCCACAAAAAACCCACTCTTTTCTGCTTCAGGAAACAGAGAGGCCCTCCTATCGGTACCAACCTTGTAGTCTCATGGAAGCCACCGAAAAGTATTAACTGTCTCTTCCAGGCTACCATCCGATGTCCACTCCGACCTGAAGGGCCTCCTGTTGCCCTAAAATGGAAAAAAAAAAAAAAGAGAGAGAGAGAGAGCACTTTTTACACCAACTTGTGTTTCACAAGCACTTACTGAGTACAATTTAATTGGACCACAGGCTACCAAGGCCATCCCGAGTCCAGCTAGCTGTTGTAAATGTGGACAGCCAGGCCCCACGACCTTGGAGTGAGGATTTCTCAGAGACAGCAGGGACTTGGACACAGAAACCGGACTCCATTAAGACAGCAAACCTCAGCTCTTCAAAACAAACCACTGTACAATCAAACAGCAAGTGACAAAGGGGAGGCAGATTTCTGCAAACACGCACCTGACCAATGACTTGCGTCCAGAAAACAAAGAATTCTTACTATCTCATGAGTAAAATAAATCCAATAAAATTATAGGCAAAAGACTGTGACAGAATATTGAAATAAAAACAGGAAAGAGAAGACACACGGATGGCCAATAAAAACAGAAAGAGACGGCGAGTACATCGCTCATCGGTCTTCGGTCAACAGGCCCAAAGCTCAGCGTGTCCCGTGCCGAACACCGCCAGCGGCCCTAAGCAAACGGCGGGACCGAAGCCGAGCAGGTGTAAGACAGCACGACCAAGGGACTGTTCCTCACACCGTGAGACGCTCCTGGCACACAGCCCAGCAACGGGACACCAGATACTGACTCAGATGTGACAACACAAGGGCACAGAAAGACACACACACACACACACACACACACACACACACACGTTTAGAGAAGTTTTATTCATCACTGTCAAAAAACCGGAAGCAGCAAAGAGATGCTTCAACGGGGGGATAGAGTAAAAGTGCGGTACATTCTCATGATGAAGGACTGTCGGCAACAAGCAGGAAACACACGGTACGCACAGGTCTCGTAAACGTCACGCTCGACAGAAGCGCCATCAGAAGGGCACGTACTGTATGATTCTGCTTCTACGTAGGAGATTCTTAAACAGGCAAAATCAATCTATGCTGATGACAGCAGCTGCCTGGGGCCAAAGATTACAAGGGGAATGACGGCAAGCGGGCAGGAGAGAACTTCCTGGAGTGAGGATCACCTTGTCTGTCCCGGGTGTGGTAGTGGTTACACGGGCGTGCGTATTACCTGAAACTCCTCTAACCGTCCACCTAAAAGGCAGGCATTTTATTGAACATGATTCTATCTCATTAAAACTGATATAAAAAAATACGTATCAATAAATAACCAATAGAAGGGACTTCTGAGTTCTGGCTTGGCATGCAAGGGACTTGGAAGTCACCAGTGTGTCCCAACAAGTAACCGGGAAAGTCAACAACTCCTCTTAGACCCCCACAAAGGGAGGGACGCAGATCAAACTGGTGGCCCCCGAATTAGGGACAGACAGGTGCATACAGGAAGTCACACTTCCAGAAGCAGAAGCTCATGAGCAGAAACTGCAGGAACCAGAGCTTGACGGGAAAGCCTGGACAAACTGCCAGAGACGCAGGGCAGCAGCTCAGAGAGTGAAAACGCCCAGCGCGACCCAGTGACAGGGCCCCCACGGTACTGTGAGATGTACTCCCAGGAGTTCGAGCGGGTTCCCGTGGGAAACATCCCAGACACATCCCCTCGTGCTCCTGGCAAGGAAGGGGAGGAGGGACCACTGTGAAGTGTGCCTGAACGAGGCCTGCCTTCAGGGAAACCCAGCTAAGGGGAGCCCACCCGTACCCTGCGGGATTATGATCAGAGCCGAGTCGACCTGGAGGAAATCCAACTCCCAAACTCCAAACTCCCTCTGGGCCCGCCGGCCCGCCCAAGAAGCGGCGGGCCTGTGCAGTGAGCAGCAGCCCGGGCTCCACAAAGGATACTGACCTCACCACAGGGCCGGAGAGGGCCCCTTCCGGCGCCTCACAGCCACAGGCCCGACCTACGGACAGCAGTTTCTTCTAACCGGCCCATCACGTCCTGCTAGTGAGAAACACAAAGCACCCCAAAAGGCAAAAAGCACAGTCTGAAGGTTCCCAGCAAGCACCAGAAGCAGACAGGGGTGCCGGAATTATGAGACCAGGAATTTACCAGCTGTGATTAATGCGCTAAGGGCTGCAACAGCTGAAGTAGACAGCAAGCAGGATAGGTGGGCAAGGTCAGGAGCGAGACGGAAATCCTGAGAAAGAACCACAAAGAGAGATCAAACCAGCGACAGAAACAAAGGCCACCGAGCATGCCTCCAAGGGGCTCGCGAGCAGGCTGGACATGTTTAAGAGCCTGGAGCCACAGGACACGGCAACACAGAGCTCAAAAACCAAAGACCAAGGAGAAGTAAGCCTGGGGGGGAAAAAAACAACAAAAAACAGAACAGGACATCCGAGGACCGTGGGCCACTCACGCTACAAGGTGTAACAGAAGCACAGCGGCACTGCCAGAAAGAGAAGACAGAGGAATGGAAGAAAAACAGGAAACAAGGAGAATTTCCCCAAACTAAACTCTGACATCAAACTACAGATGCAGGAAGGTCGGAGAACACTGAGCAGGACGGGTGCCAGGAAACGATACCTAGACGTGTCGTTTTCAAGTTACAGAAAACCAAAGACAAAGGAAAAATCCGGGAAGAAGCCGCAGGACAGTACGCCTTACCTATCGAGAAACAAAGGTAAGAATTACATCCAACTCCTGCTCAGAAACCGAGCCAGCAAGAAGAGTGGACAGAAATATTCAAAGCAGGGAGAGAACTCTGTGCTCCGCAAAATCAGCCTTCAAAAGTAAAGGAGAAAGAAAATTTTCTCCAACGAACCAAACTTAAGGGACCTGGCCCAGTAGACCTGCCTCGCAAGAAATGTTAAAGTCTTTTAGAGAAAAAAAAAAAATACATATATATATATATATGGGTCAAAAACTCGAATCTACGTGAAGAAAGGAAGACAAATGAAGGAATTAGTGAAGTCAAAATAAAAACATTTCATTTTTCTTATTCTTCACTGATCTAACGAGTAACAATTTGTTCACAACAGGAGCACTAATGTATTTGACTGTGTGTCCCTCACTACACACACACACACACACGCACACACACACGTTCTCACGCATGAGTAGGTGTCAGTGAAATGAAAGACAGCAGTCATACAGGGAGGGGCCGACAGAAGGAATTAGGACTATTTTGCTATTTCAAGGTATCCACACTACTCACGAAGTGGTACAATGTTATCTGAAATTGGACTCAGATTAGCTAGCTGTCAATGCAAGCCACTAAAAGTAGCAAAAAAATAACTGATGCTAAGAAAGGAGAAAAACTGGGATCTTATGCTCCATTAAAACTACAAAAAAACAACAAAAGTCAAAGACAAACAGAAGAACAAGGAATAAGGGCAACAAATAGAAAACAGTAACAAATACAGTAGATATTAATCTAATATATCAATAATCATTTTCAACGTTAATGTTCTAAATACACCAACTAAATGACAGAGGTTGTCAGAGTAGATCAAAACACAAGACCCAGCTATGTGCTGTCCACAAGTAACCCACTTTAAACATAAAGACACCTGCAGACGAAAAGTAAACACAAGGAGAACTAATGAGCTTCGATTAGCTGACAGCTCATCAAAGAAAAGTAGGAGTAACTACATTTCAGACAGAGCAGACTTCAAAACAAGGAAAGTCACCCGGGACTTAAACTGCCATTACGTAAGCATAACGGGGTCAGTTCTCTAACGAGGCATAACAGTTCTTAACATGGACACACCCGACAACAGAACATCAAACTACGTGAGGCAAAAATTAACAGAATTGCAAGGAGAAAAGAGACATCTGCTATCACAGCTAGAAAATTCAACGCCCCTGTCTCAAAACTGGACACAGCAGCAAAAATCCACAAGGACAGAGCCGAACTCAACAACACCATCAATCAACTGGATATAACGGCCATCTACAGACTACTTCATCCAACAAGGGTCAGAATACACATTCTTCTCAAGCTCACACAGAACACTCACCATGACAGACCATATTCTGGGCCAGAAAACACACCGTTAACAAATTGAAAAGAACAGAAATCATACAATTTCTGCTTTTAGAGCACAGTGAGAATAAACTAGAAACCAGTAACAGAAAGAGAGCCAGGAGGGGCGCCCGGGTGGCTTAGTAGGTTAAGCGTCTGACTCTTGATTTCGCCTCAGGTCATGGTCTCACAGTCTCGTGAGTTCGAGCCCCACATCAGGCTCCACGCTGACAGTGCAAAGCCTGCTTAAGATTCTCCCTCTCTCTCTGCCTCTGCACCTCCCCGCCTCGTACTCTCGCTCAAAGTAAATAAACTTAAAAAAAAAAAAAAAAAAAAGATAGATGGGAAATACAAAATACACAGATTAAACAACATATTTATAAATAACATGTGGGTCAAAGAAGAAATAAGGAGAAAATTTTAAGTATTTTGAACCAAATGAAAATAAAAACACAATTTATCAAAATTTGTGGGATACAGTGAAATGTATAGGATTGAATGCACATATTGGAAAAGAAGAAGTATTTAAAGCCAATAATCTAATTTTCCACCATAGGAAACCGGAAAAAAGAAGAGGAAACTAAACCCAAAACAGAAAAGAAGACATAATAAGAGAGCACAGCGGTACCTGGGTGGCTCAGTCAAACGTCCAACTTTTTTTTTTTTTTTACCTTTAAAAAAAAAAATGTTTATTTTTGAGAGAGCACAAGCGAGCATGCAGGAGTGAGGGAGGGACAGAGAGAGACAGGGAGACAGAGGATCCAAAGCAGGCTCCACGCTGATAGCAGCGAGCCCAATGTGGGGCTCAAACTCACAAACGGCGAGGCTATGACCTGAGCCAAAGTCAGACGGACACTCAACCAACTGAACACCCTGGTACCCCAAACATCCAACTCTTGATTTCAGCTCAGGTCATGATCTCACGATTCGTGGGAATGAGCTCCATCCACATCCCACGGTCCATGCTGACAGCAAGGAGCCTGCTTCAGACTCTCTCCCTCTCCCTGCTCGCTCGCTTTCTCTCTCTCTCAAAATAAATACATACTTAAAAAAGGGAATTAGAGCAGAAATTAATATTTTTGAAAATAGAGAAAAATCAACAAAACCAAAAGCTAGGTCTTTGAAAAGACTGACAAAATTGATAAGCCTCTAGCCAAGCTAAGAAAAAAGGGAGAGAACACAAATTACTAATATCAGAAATGAAAGAGGGGACATCACTACAGATCCCACAGAAATTAAAAACATTAATAACAACAAAAAAAGCAATACCACGAACAACTCCATGCCCAAAGATTTGATAACCTGGAAAAGGTGGACTAATTCCTTAAAAGACAGAATTTACCAAACTCCACATTAAAAAGTGGACAATCTGAACAGGCCTGCATCTATTAAAGATATTAATAATCTTCCAAAACAGAAAGCACCAGGCCCAAAGGCATTCATTGGTGAATTCTACCAAATATTTAAGGAAAAAAATTGTACCAATCCTCTACAATCTCTTTCAAAACATAGCTTCTGTCCTCTATCCAGCACTACCCTACACCCAAACCAAAGACATCACGAAAAAAAGTCTACAGACCAGTATCTTTCAGGAACAGAGATGTAAAAACCCTCAATATTAACAAATCGAGTCAAAAAAAAGTATGAAAGGAATTATATACCATGACCAAGCGGGATTTATCCCGGGTTTACAACAAGGCAAGTTCCACATTCTAAAATCAGTTAACATGAGCCATCATATCAAGAGACTAAGAAAGAAAAATCACAGGATCATACTGATAGAAGCAGAAAAACTCTTTGTCAAAACCTAACAACCATTCATGATAAACTCTCTCAGTAAACTAGGAACAGAGGGGAACTTTCTGAACTTGATAAAGGTCTACAAAAAACCTACGGCTAATATCCTACAAAATAATGAGAAACTGAAAGCTTTTCTGCTAAGATCAGGTATAGAGCAAGATGCCCCCTCTCACCATCCCTTTCAACATTGTCGTAGAAGTCCTTGGTAATGCAACAAGGCAAGAAAAGGCAATAAAAGGTATAAATATTGGGAAGGAAGACAGAAAACTGTCTTTGTTTGCAATTGACATGATCTATGTAGAAAATCTGAAAGAACTGGGGCGCCTGGGTGGCGCAGTCGGTGAAGCGTCCGACTTCAGCCAGGTCACGATCTCACGGTCCGTGAGTTCGAGCCCCGCATCGGGCTCTGGGCTGATGGCTCAGAGCCTGGAGCCTGTTTCCGATTCTGTGTCTCCCTCTCTCTATGCCCCTCCCCCGTTCATGCTCTGTCTCTCTCTGTCCCAAAAATAAAATAAACGTTGAAAAAAAAAAAAAAAAAAAAAGAAAATCTGAAAGAACTGACAAGAAACTTCCTGGAACTAATAAGTGATTATAGCAAGGCTGCAGGCAGCAAGGTTAAATACATAAAAGTCAACTGCTCTCCTAGATACCAGCAATGAACAAATGAAATTTGCAATTAAAAACAATACTACTTATATTAACATCCCAGAAATGAAATACTTAGTGTAAATATAACAATATATACAAGATCTATTTGGGGAAAACCACAAAACTATGACGGACAAAAATCAAACAACTAAATAAACAGAGGAAAGTTCTGTGTTCACGGATAGAAAGACTCAGTATTTCAAGACGTCAGTTCTTGCCAACTTGATCAATGGTTTCAATGCAATCACAATCACAATGCCAGCAGCAAGGACAAACTAATTGCAAAGTTTATATGGAGAGAGATAAAAAGATGCAGAACAACCAACACGATATTTAAGAACAAAGTGGGAAGACAGACCTATCTGACCTCAAGACTCACTGCAAAGCCATAGTAGACAAGACAGTGTGATGTTGGAAAAAGATGAAACAAAGAGATCGATGGGACAAAGCAGAAAGCCCAGGATTAGATCCCCATGAATACGGTCAACTGGTCTCTGGCAAAAGAGCAAAGGCAATACAATGGCGCAAAGACGGCCCCTCCAACACATGGTGCTAGTTACTCGACACCCACGTGCCAAAAAATTAATCTAGACACAGACCTTACATCCTTCACAAAAACGGATCACAGACCTAACTGTAAAGCAACAGATTTGCTGGACTTTACTGAACTTTAAGCCTTCCGCTCTGCAAAAGACAGTATCAAGAGAATCAGAAGCCACAGCCTGGGAAAAAGTATTTTCAGAAGATACATCCAAAAAGGGACCAAAATCTACAAACAAGTCTTAAAACTCAACAGCAAGAAAACAAGCAACCTGCTCTCAAAGGAGCCGACGCATCTGGGCACGCCTCCTAGATTCCTATGGATTACAAGCCTTGACTCCTACATGGGAGCCAGGCACTCCAGGTGCCTCTGCTCCCCGCATGCTGCCTCGGCAGCTCTCAGGGCCCGGCTCTCCGTCGAGTCCACCTTCCACAAAGACCCCAACGAGTCCCGGCTGCAGGGGAGGGCCACAACCCGAACCACGCTGCGCAGCACTCTTTCTAGGACGCGTTCGTTTCATTTCCTCTTGTGCACTCTACAGAGCTACCCCCAAAACCAGGTGCCCTAAAAAAATACATCAACACACAGAATCTCAGAAGAAAATGGAGCTCGAACTACCCAACCAAATGCCTCCTCCTTGGCAAATTCCTGGCGAACAGCTCGTCACACATGGCTGGGAGGACCCCCAGGGTCTTCCCTCTTCCAACCCAGATCCAATTCCATTCTCCTCACCTTTCCTCAAATGCCTCATCACCTGGTTTCTCTCCCCTAAGGCCCTCAGTCTCTGAACGTCCACTCAAAACGTGTCACTCAAAAGGACCACCTCCTCGGCGGCAGCAAGTCGACCGAAGGTACACGACACCCGTTCTCGGACGCCACGTCCTGTCACCCAACCTTCAAGCACTGGCCTCTGGGCAGCCTAGCACATGCTGATGCCACCCAGGATTACAAGTTACTAAATCCCTCCTCATCTACTAGCAAGGACAGCTGTTTTCAGTCAGCTCTCTTAATCCTATATTTGCATGCAACCTACGAGGGAAGCTTCTCCCACTTCAATTACATCTTGCTGGATTTGGTCCACGAAGGTGATTTTGGATGCTGGATTCGTCAACCAATGTATTTGCTCTGCCTCCCGGCTTTGTATCACCCACAAATTTAGTGAGCGCATTTTCTTATCCAAATTCACGATAAAAGAACCAAACGAGCAAGGCTCAGAAGGAGCGTCTGGGCCCGCCACAGGTTCACGCAGTTGCTGGGCGCCGACCTCAACTGGCACTCTGCTCCGCACGGCGGCAGCGGTGCCCTGGGGGCTGGCCACACTCCACACTCCGTCCCTCCGTGCCAGCTGCCGAGGAGACCACGCCGCAAAACTGCACATTAGAGAGGCCGGGTAAGAAGAAAAACACCATGCATGCTGGCAACAAGCCAATTCCCTTTTGAGGAATCTTCTGATATAATTCTTTCAAAGTACAATCTGGGGAACAGGTTCAACAACTAAACTAGCATGGCCGCTTCTGATCCCACTTCAAGAAAAGTTACGCAGGAGAGCCCGAAACCTCCGGGAACCTAAAGGCCGTCGTTACACGCCTCCCCGTGGCCAAGATGCTCCCTCCAGGTTAAGGGCCTCCTGTGCTTCCTGTCCACGAATCTGAAGGGTGTTCTGTCCTCTGGTGAGCCAGGCACGAAAGACTCAATTCCCTTTTTCTGGCAGCAGCCAAGTATCACTGTTTGGTAACCAAAACGGGAAAAATTTTCTATAAAAAGACTCCATATACCCCTTTAGAAAAATAAAGCCAACCAAAAAAGCCTGTTTATATCTGAATCCCCAACAGGCTCCTTTCAATTGCCGTCACTCCTAAATACGGAGTCTTAGAAAATTAACAAGTCCTACTCAGCCAGATCTGTACGTGGCACAAAAATACATGTGTAACGTTGTGGGAGTGAGTGCTTCTAAGTGCACTGGAGCTACGTGCAGAACGGCATTCCAACAGGGCAAGGTGCCACTCGGCATCACCCGGGCCCCTCTGTGGGGACATTTGCAGAAGGTGTGGAAGCGTCAGCTAGCTCCACGGCTCAGCGCGCAGTGTTGAGCGCTTGGTACGCAAATGCTTCCGTGAGCGCTCTGAAAGCCGACACCTGACGAAACTACACACTACGGTCCCGTGCCAGCCGGCCCGGAGACATTTAGTGAGCAAAGGAACCACTTCTCTCTTAATCCCTGAGATTCAAGGTCACACAGGAGGACCCATCAGGGAACTCAGTCCAGTGGTGCATCCTCAGAACAGAAAAGGTCCCCTCTCCAAGAATGGTTGCAACACGGCCTGGGCGGGAAGCGTGTACGAAAGCATTTCCCTTTTCATTTCAAACGACGTACCTTTGGAATTCGGCCCCACTTTTCCACGGATCAACTCAACCGACCAACAAATTTTGGGCTTGGTAAGTCTAACGGTCTTGAATCGCACTGTATGGAAAAATCAGTGGCGGTCTCTAGAACCCGGGCCGCCTATCAGGCTGCTTCCATGTTTTACTTCGCTACAGTCGATAATAAAACCGCTATCTGTGGGCGCCCATCCTCCACTAGGCGCTCCTCTTACAGGTTTTCAATCCTCACATCGACCAGATGAGCAGATGTCACCTTTTCTTAGTTTTTTAAATGTTTGTTTATATTTGAGAGAGAGCGCGCGCGTGCCCGCGCACGAGCAGGTCCAGGGGAGGGGGAGAAAGAGAGGGAGACACAGAACCCGAAGCAGGCTCCAGGCTCCGCGCTGTCAGCACAGAGCCCAACACGGGGCTCGAACCCACAAACCGTGAGATCATGACCTGAGCCGAAGTCGGACACTTAACCGACCGAGCCACCCAGGAGACCCTGGCAGATACTATCTTTAATCCCATTTTACAGATGAGAACATCAAGACATGGAAGTCAGGAAACACACTAGGCCAGTCAGTGGCAGAGCCAGAACGAGAATGAGACAGTCGGGCCCCAGAACTCGCACTTGCAAGCACGGATTCAGACGCTGAACTATCCTGAACGAAGCTGGAAGTCTGAGCACTACAGGAATCTTTGCACCAAAGCCTGGCCACTTACCCTAATGACAGTTTTAAAGTCTCCCACCCTCTGTGTGTGTGTGTGTGTCAGACTCCCTTCCTCCCCAAGCACGGTGAGAGTAGAGAGTGATGGTGAGTCAGCAGGAAAGGGGCAGGGGGTCTACCCACACTCTTGCTCCCACTTCTCCAGGTACTGGCTCCACTCACAGCTGTGGGGGAGGCCAGGGAGCCCCCAGACCACGAGCCCCACGGCTCACCACAGAACCTGGAGGGCAGGACGCGCGTGTCCGCTTTCACCTGCGTTTCACGTCCCCAAATTCACACTTTAAAGTTATGAGGCGTGGTCTGATTTCAGCTGACTCGTCACTGTCCTTCCAACAGGATCAGACAAATAACTCCGACCCCTCTGCTAATGATTCTTCTTCCCCGGGATGCTTGTTTTTCTTAGACACCGCGTGAACACATACACACGGAGTGTGTGGGTTTCACTAAGGGCCAAATGCTGGCTCCTTGCTCAAATCAAGAGAAAACAGTGTGCGCACATGTGCACATACACATTCTCTTACACGCTTCTGTGTGTTTTTTCATTCAACCAATTTTTTTTTTTTAATTTTTTTTTCAACATTTATTTATTTTTGGGACAGAGAGAGACAGAGCATGAACGGGGGAGGGGCAGAGAGAGAGGGAGACACAGAATCGGAAACAGGCTCCAGGCTCTGAGCCATCAGCCCAGAGCCTGACGCGGGGCTCGAACTCCCGGACCGCGAGATCGTGACCTGGCTGAAGTCGGACGCTTCACCGACTGCGCCACCCAGGCGCCCCTCATTCAACCAATTTTTATTGCCTCTCCTAACTGCTCTGATGCCTATAAAAATATATTAGTTGTACACAAACGTTCCTGGCAGCACTGCTCAGAGATGGAAAAGTGGAAACAACCCAAATATCCATCAGCGAATGGATGGATGAACCAAATGTGACCCATCCGCAGTACGGAGTATCTACTGATACAGAATGACCTTAAAGACTGTGTGAAGAGTCGGTGACAAGGGCGCAAAGGGCGCAAAGGCCGTGGGCCTGTGGCTCTGACAGAGGCAGGCTGGAGGCAGCCGGGGATGGAGGGAGCGAAGCATCTTCTGGAGGGAGGTGGCAGGGCTCTAAACCGAGACAGCAGTGATGGCCGCACCGGTCTGTGAACACGCGGAAGGCCGGGGAACTTCACGCTGTGAGAGGGTGACTTCACGGTACTCGGGCGGCACCCGGAAAGGCAGAGTCTGTGAGCAGCCTGGCCTCCCTGTGCGTGGTCTTCGAGTCACAGGTAACTGGCTGTGGCGGCACCAGATCCAGAAAGACGGAGAAGGCGCCAAAATCTTTGTCCCCGTGCCCAACCGCGCCTCCTGGTGGTACGGAGGAAGGCAGCGGCGGCCTCTAGAAATGCTGCCTCTTGAGTGTGGCAGGCGGGCCCGACCCGGTGTGGCAGGGGAAGGGACGAGAGCGCCCGAGGGCTCTGTGCAGTGGCCCCGGCCCTGCTCTGCTTGCTCCCATGGAGAAGCCCCTCAGCGCAGGGAGTGCCCACGGGAAACGGGGTGCGGGGAGGAGAGGCAGGCTCAGGGCGCACCCCTCCCTCACGGCAGCCCCCGAGCCCCGGAACCTCCCCCGTCTCTCGGCCGGGCCGTGTGGTGTCCTCTGGCCGTCCCCGAATGCCCTGCCTGCTGACCCCCGCCGGTCTGGCGTCTCCACCACAGGGGTGGCCGGCTTCCATCACGCTGACCTGAGGAGACCCTCATACACACTGATCTCGGCAAACACCACGCACCAGCCGTGATGGGCTGTCTGTGCCCCTGCCCCCCATTCCTGTGTTGAACCCTGACCCCTGATGCGACAGATGGGAGCAGAGGCCTCTGGGAGGTGATGAGGGTTCGAGGAGGTCATGAGCGTGGGGCCCCAAGATGGGAACCTCGACCTTTGGCGAGGAAGAAGAGAACTCTCTCCACGAGCAAAGGCCACAGGAAGACACCACACGCAGGTGGCTGTCTGCGACCCAGGAAGCAGGCCGTCACCCGTCAGCGAACCTGCGGACTTCCAGCCTCCAGGGTGGTGAGGTCGGCCTCTGCAGGGAAAAACCCCGGTCCGTTGCCACTCGTGCCCGCCGCGTGAGCGGACCAGGGCGCTAACCGTCCAGTGGGTCGCGGTCTCTGGAGAGTCTGCTCCGGCCAGTAACCCGACAAGCCTCCCCCGATCTGGGGAGAGGAGGCGACTGCTCGATCGCGGCCCCTCCGCCTCTCCTCTGCCGTTAAACGCGACGCGGGCCCTGCGCCACGAGTGACCTGCCCTCAATTTCACACAGGTGCACCCGCGTGTGAACACACACCAGCCCCCCGTCCCTGCCCCTGGATGAGATGCGGCTGGGAAGGGGGAAAGACTGCGTTTTCTAGAAAAAACAAACCCAACGCTGTCAGAATCTATCGACCGAACCAGCAGCCCCCATCAAGGGAGAAAAACCCAGGGCAGCTGTGCTGGGGCCTCCCGGCGAAGACAGAGACCCAAGGAAATCTCAACAGGCGCGTGCAGGCCGGTCATCCACGCGCACACGCAGCGTCACGGAGGCAGCCGGCCAGTGCCGGCTCTGCACTTCAGCCTTCCTGACGCAGTAACCCCGTGACCTCTCCTCTCGCTCTCAAACCGCTGTGATGTCAAGCCAGCATCGGTCGCTGCAACCCAGAACGTAAGTGGAGACGACAGAAGACCGCTGAGGGTCCGTCTGGCGTCACACGGGCCCCAGAGGCCCCAGCGGAGACGGAGAACGCCCGGCCCCGGCCCCGGCACGACAGCTGGAGCTCACCTGGGGGGCCACGGGCTGGGCCGGTCGGTACCAGCAGCACGCAGGACGGCTTGCCAGGGCATGCCAGGGCTGAACGCACACACGCCTCACGGCCCCGTGGCCTCACTCCGCTTGGACGCACACTCGACAGGAGTGCGCACGCTCACCGGGAATGCTGACGGCGGCACCCCTGCCCTTGCGATAACCGTGGAACCGGTGACTCTGCGATGCCCGCCGCCGACCGGACGCAGCGTCCCATCTCCAGAACAGATTAAACAGCCCCAAGACAAATACACCACGACCACAGGCGACCCAGACAAATCTCACAAAAACAGTGCTCCGTGTGAATGCTGAGGCAAGAGTCCGGGAGAGGCAAGAGTCCGTTTACGGGACGTTCAAAACAAACCTCGTCTGCGCTCAGGGCGGGCACAGGGGAGTGACCGCAAGGGGTACACGGGGGCTGGAGGGACGGGGAGAACTCTCTTCTGCATCTGAGCGCACAGGTGCGTCTGCCTTTGTAAAATTCACTGAGCTGCCCAGGACCACGTACATCCATCAGAGTTTACTTTTTAATAAAGCGCTTTCACAGAAACCAAACTGGCATCTGGTCCCTTTTCGGCCATCAGCACCACGTGGAGAGGCCGCCCTGCGGTAACTCTGGTGGCTGCAGAGGTGCTCCCCACCAGGCACGGCACCAGACAGGGCACAGGCGCTGGGGACTGCATTTGGTGCCTGTCACACCCACCCAGGCACTGCGACGCTACTCGGGGCAGTGGCTGCACCCGCTCAGGTCACACAGCTCCGGGTGGCACAACGAGGCATGCGGTGTGATGCGACTCAGGGCCCGTGCTCTTCTCTCCACGCTAAGCATCCAGGGCTGTGAAACAGGGACACACGCAGGCACAGGTGGATCAAGGCCCCCCTTCCGGTGACCTGACTTCAGATCTCAGAGGAGCGGCTCTTCCCTGGCCCCCCTCCGCAGGCCCTGGCCTTTCCCGCTGGAGAGCTGAAGTCGTTTTCCCCTGACGGGCCCATGCATGCCAGGGTGGGTGGGACACCCTTGCCGTGTTAAGAAATGAGAAGCGACCAGACAGCGAGAGGGAATCCGTCCCGCCCTTCCACCAGAGAAATCTGTTTGGCAGCCAAGAGAGGGACTAAATCTACGTGTCGATTTAGTACAGCTGATGCTGGCCTTTACCAACGCGCAACCCTTCTCTCGAGGCCTCCCCGACTGTAAAGCCACCCGCACGGCAGTGGGACACGTTTACTGAAAGATGAATGCACGGTGCCGGGCCAGTCCTGGAAGAGTCAAGCTCACGGCGGGCTCTGCCTGTTCCTCCTGAGCGATACGAACCCACAGCCCCGTGGGTTCTCCTGAGCTCGGAGACCTTCCCCAGAAACAGTACGCTCAGTCTGCGTTTTGAATGCCTCTCCCTACTTTTCTTATAGATCAGCAAGACAAGACCACGGAGGACAGCGGCCCTCTTCCAACGGCAGCCACTGCGCCAGGGTGTCGACCACACCCTGTCACAAGGAGCAGCAAGGAGCAGCGGCCGCAGCCTAAGCCCACGGATGGCAGGCTTGAGCCAGCGGTGCATGTGCCCTCTGGCACAGTCCTACTGGGCCCAGCCCCTCGGGCCAGCACAGCCCCACCAGGAAACAGGGTGGCGCTTTCATTTTGCCACAATCAGCGAAATTACAAAAGCACTATCTACACGACCTTACTTGTTAAGGATCCAAGGAATCTAAAGGAGCTCTCTTGCTTACAGGCGTTCTCACATCAGTGAACAACGCTCAAAACTGGCACGAGACCGAGACCAGAGGACAAGTGAGTGGGGCTCCCGCTGCCTTCAGGGTCACTGAGTGGGGTGGGTAGAGGTTAAACACAATGCAGGTTCCTGAGCCCCGTTTTAAACCTGCTCTGAACCAGACTCGATGTCTGGGGTGAGGGCAGGGAGGCATGTTGGTGAAGCTCCGGGGGTGCTCGCGGGTGCAGGAAAGCCCAAGAATCAAGAACAGAGGCATTAGCTCTGGGCCGCGTCCCCAGGCTGCCAGGGCTCCCAGCCACGACGCCACCGACACTTGCTGGGACCGCCTCAACCGTTCTCCGAGGAACCTCCCCGAGTGCCAGTAAGGACAGGAAACTGCCCCGCGGCAGCGGGAACTGCCGCCCCCGAGGGGGAGGACCGCCAGCAAATGGCCGGGGACGGGGACAGAGGCGGAGGGCCAGGTGGAGTCTCTGTGGGGCGACAGACGCCAGGTGAGGGGCTCAGAGCCACAAGTGCCCTCTGACTCCACAACCCTCCTTCCAGGCACCTCATTGTTACCAAAGGGTGAGAATTAAGCCTACCTGGAGAGAAGGACGACCTCCTGATCAAAAAGACAAGACCAGAGAGATGGCGACTCTCCCGGAGTGCAGTCTACAAATGCAAGCAGTCCAACCAAACTCCCACTGGGATGTTTAAAAACACAACCTGAAAATCGGATTCTGGAACCCACGTGAGGAAAACGCACAAGAAACGCGTGAGGGGAGAAGACCCGGGCCCCGGGAGCGCGACGGAGGGGTGCCGAACAGGTGCGAGGGGCGGCGAGCCAGCACAGCACCCGGACGCACCGGACCTCCGGCCGCGCGCGCACAGGTTCTCCGGCGCCCTTGGCGGGCACGGGCGCGCGCACACACCCCGGGCTTTCCTCTCAGGTACGTGCTGTTCTGCTTCGTGGGCTTTTCATGGATGTTTCCGTGTTAAAACGAGAGGGAGCGTTTCTCCGGGGCACGCTCCCATCAGTGCACTCGGGGCCGAAGCGTGCGCACATGTCCCGTGACAGCGGGGTGACGGTGCAGGCGACACCAGCTGCGGCTCGCCTTCTCCCGTCCTGGGCGCGGTTTCCCGTCATGCCGCTCGCCACTTTACAGGAAGCCTGGGCTGCCCTCGGGGCACCGCCTCCCACACAAAAAACTTCACGGGTTCACACGCGGCATGTCTCGCGGCTCCCGGGGCAGTGGGACACCCGTCTGCAGGCGCGCCGGGCCGTGGAAAGCTGCGCCGGCGGGAGAAGGGGCCGTGCCTGCTCACATTCCTCACTGGTCTGGGGACAACCCCGGGGGCAGGCGGGGTGGGTGGCGGGGCCGCACCCCGAGGGCCGAGGCACCAAGAGTTTCGGGAAGGCTGGGGTTCAGCGCCCGAGATGATGAAGGGTGGGAGACGACACGCCAGAGGCAGGGCAAACACGAGCAAAAACGTCCTGGGACCTCATCAAGATAAAGAGCTCCTGCACGATGAAGGAAACAACCAGCAAAACTAAAGGGCGACCGTCGGAATGGGAGAGAATGTTTGATACCTGATAAAGAGTTAGTGTCCGAAATTGATAAAGAACTTACTAAACTCAACACCCCAAAAACAAATAATCCACAAGGAAACGGGCAGAAGACCTGAACAGACACTTCTCCAAAGACGACATCCAGGTGGCTCACAGACACATGAAAAGATGCTCAGCATCTCTCATCATGAGGGAAATACAAATCAAAACCACACTGAGAGGGGCGCCTGGGTGGCGCAGTCGGTGAAGCGTCCGACTTCAGCCAGGTCACGATCTCGCGGTCCGTGAGTTCGAGTCCCGCGTCGGGCTCTGGGCTGATGGCTCAGAGCCTGGAGCCTGTTTCCGATTCTGTGTCTCCCTCTCTCTCTGCCCCTCCCCCATTCATGCTCTGTCTCTCTCTGTCCCAAAAATAAACGTTGAAAAAAAAATTTAAAAAAAAAAACAACCCACACTGAGATACCACCTCACACCTGTCAGAATTGTGAAAACCAACCACTCAGGGAACAACAGATGTTGGTGCAGATGTGGAGAAAGGGGAACCCTCTTGCCTCGCTGGTGGGAATGCAAACTGGTGCGGCCGCTCTGGGCAACGGTATGGAAATTTCTCAAAAATTTAAAACTAGAACTACCCTACAACCCAGCAACTGCCCTACTAGGTATTTACCCAAAGGATACAAAAATGCAAATTCAAGGGGGCACATGCACCCTGATGTTTATAGCAGCATTATCTACAATAGCCAAGATACGGAAAGAGCCCAAATGCCCACTGACTGACAAACGGATAAAGAAGATGTATAGACAACGGAACGTTATTCACAGACCAAAGAGAAGGAAATCTCGCCATTCGCAGCAACAGGGATGGAGCCGGAGGATGTTATGCTAAGCGAAGTCATGTCAGCGAGACAAAGATACCATACGTGTTTCACTCCAATGTGGAATTTAGCAAAACACATGAACATACGGGACAGCGAGGATCAAGGGAAGCAAACCACGAGAGACTCTGAACGATAAAGAACAAGCTGAGGGCTGATGGAGGGGGTGGGTGGGGGTGGAGGGCACGTGTCGCAGTGAGCACTGGGTGGTGTACGTGAGTGATGGATTCTACTCCTGGAACCGATACTACGCTATGTGTTAACTAAAATTTAAATAAAAATCTGAAAAAGAAAAAATTAAAACAAGTACATGTCTCTGGAGCTCTGCCATCTGATCAGAAAAAAGAGTAGGGGACAACAAAGACGAGGAAATGGACATGTGTCACCAGGTACTGTCTTGTGACACCACTTGGGACTTTCTGCTCCACCAGCAGGCTCAAGACAGAAGACACCTCCTAACGATCAACGCGCGAAGCACCAGAGCCCAGAAGCCCGCTGGTCATTTAAGTCTCCTCGCAAACAGAATCAGGGGCAGAGCTGGTGACAACCCTCCACCTCGTGACTCCCAGGTCTGTGCCCACGGGCTGCACCTTCTAGTCAGAGGATGCTCGCACGTGGCCCAAGGACGGCTCGCAGCGGCGCTCTGTCCCTCACCCACCGGAGCCGAGGTCCTCACCCAGAAGGAAGGCCGGAAAAGGGACAACTTAGACGCAAAGGAAAGTAAAGCCCACGCTCTTTTCCCGCCCCATCACTCCATCCAGACTAAAGCCCGGAAGCCTCACCTCCACGGTTTCCCGCTAGTTCCGAACAGGCTCTACGACACACCGCGTTCTTCGGCAAGCATTCAAGCACCGAGGGACCGCTTTCTCAGGGACCACTTCCAACACGGGACAGAGGCCGTGAATGCCGTGCATGCGTGCTGGGGTGACAGCGGGCCCCGGGCCGCATCAAGGCAACGGCGGCCACGGCAAGCCCCTCCGAGGGCGCATCCCCTAGCGGCCCTACGTCCACAGTGCCCCCCCTGCTTCCGTGTGACAGACACCCGCGGCACGTGCCACACAACCGGGAGAGTCTGAGGGCCACGGGGAGGTGTGCGCACCAGCGAGAGGCTCGGGGCGGCACCGCCGGCAGCACGGGCCCCGCTGAGCTGTGGCCAGAGAGCCGTGGGTGCTCGCAGAGCCCGTCGCTGTTCCTCGGCCGGCCGTTATTATGGACAAAAAGCTACTCAGACGGACAAAAATGCTAAGAAGATGTCTTGAATCAATTCGCCAGACACGGACAGGCAACAAACAACCAGTGGGTTTTTAAAAGCACACAAGCAAAGCGAGAGAGGCGACAAAGAGCGCGTGCTCTGGGCCTAAATACTTTGAAATGGAGGCTAAAAGACGAAGTTTCAACAAATATGTAACAAAACCCATTTTTCACACGAAAACCACTGGACTGCTGTGCCCACCAAGACCAGGATCCTTTCCCAAAGCAAGTAAGAGAAAGGGAAACGAAGTTGATGGCGGGTAGCGTGCGCAGAGGCGTTCCAGTGATCACGTCTCCTGCAGCAGGGTTAGCGGGGCTTGCGGTCTACACTTGAACCGGCACGGCGGCCTCCGCGGGGTCAACGCCCAGGCCCCACGCTGGTCGGAGCTGGTGGGAGCCGGCCCCGACAGCCCGGCACCGGCAGTCTCCTAGGAGGCTCATCATCACATGAGTGAGCACAGCCTCCAGAGTGACAGAGTGACAGACCCTCCCTTGGGCCTAGGACCCGAGAAGGGTGCGGCCCCACGCGCGAACCCCGCAATCCGGCGCCTGCCCCGGCCGCTGAGGAAGCTCCGGTCTGCTGCTCTGACAGCGGAGACGGAACCCCGCACCTGGGCTGTGCGCGGCCCCGGCAACTGGGCACGTGCACCCCCGAAGGATAAAGCCAACTAACACTACTTTCCACGTCGTTCCGCTGTCATTCTGGTGACGTGCAGCTCCAGCTCTGACCGGCGGAGAACGTGCAGTACGACGTGACACTCACGTCGTCATCGTCACCGACGGGGGCAGAAATCAAGCACCGACGACGGCAGAGCCTGGTTTATTGAGAACATCAGGAAGCCTCTGCCCGCTTTCCTCTCCTCTCTCCAGCTCTGCTATGTCAACCTGACCCAGACAGAGCACGCCCTTGGGGGAGACAGCAGCAAGCTGAAACCCAGGGCTGCCTCCGACGGCCCAGGACGAGAGCTGCGCCCCAAATGACACATGCAGGCGCCGCCGAGGGCGGACGGGACGGCAAGCCGGGACGCGGCGCTGGCCCCCGCAACACCCTCAACAGAGTCCGGCGCCGGGCAGCTGTTGAGAAGGAGCGAGAGGAAAGACAAGCTCTGCCTTCGCTTCGGTGACCGCGAGGCTGGTCTCCCGGGGCTCTGACATCGTGCTCTGCGGAGCCCGGGGATCTGACCGCGTCACTGCGCACGCGGAACGCCGGCACAGGACAGCGGCCAAGGCCAGAGGTCGGGCCCATCACCCGGCACCTTACCTCACTTGCTCCCAAGTCTTGGTGGCCAAATGCAGGACCCAGAGATCCTTGTAGTGGTAGAACTGCTCTCCGTCGGGAGAGGCAAACTCCCCTCCGAAGATCCACAGCTGACCCCCACCTTGGGGCACCGCCACAGCCTGCGGGAAGAAGGCAGAGGTCAGCGCCGGCTCCGCGTCCGCGAGGTCCACCAGAGCAGTGCACCCGGCAGCCGCGGCCGGCGCCCGCACTCGGCCACCACCTTCCCCTGCGTCTGAGGGGGAAATTCCTCAAACCTCCTGCGTCCGGCAAATAAGCTTCCACGGACTCCTAGGTTGCAAAATGTATCTAGATGACCTCGCATCTCGTTAAAACGGACAAAATTACGTCAGAGGCTTACGTCAGATCTAACACAAACTGACAGACGGCTTCCTTTTTATTAAACATTAACATATTTGTGTGTATAAATGCCTGTCCTCGTTAATCCCTCCCCTGGCTATCTGGCACGCACACCTGACACCGCACTAACACACATGTGGTATGTAACGTTTACACGCTCATCTTTAAAAGACGTAAGCACAGGGGCGCCTGGGTGGCTCAGTCGGTTGATCGTCCGACTTCGGCTCAGGTCACGATCTCGTGGTTCACGAGTTCGAGCCCCGCGTCGGGCTCTGTGCTGACAGCTCAGAGCCTGGAGCCTGCTTCCGATTCTGTGTCTTCCTCTCTCTGACCCTCCCCCCATTCATGCTCTCTCTCGGTCTCAAAAATAAATAAACATTAAAAAAAAAAATTAAAAAAAAAAAGTGTTAAAAATAAAAGACGTGAGCACAATAGTAACGGCAAGCAAAAGCAGGGAAGTGCCCTTGGGCCGCACGCCCAGGAGCCCTGGCAAGCTCACGCCAGTGGGCGCAGGAAAGGAGGGAGTGTGCCGACCGCGCACCTCGCAACGTGAAGCTTCTCAGGCCGACGTGAGCACACTTCGGAGTATCGCGGGGCCTAGCAGGGTATCCGAGCTCTCAGAACAACGGTCCACGGGGACACCTCGTGAACCAACGGGCCCGCGTGAGGCGGAGGCGAGTGAGGACGGGAGCTCCGGGGCTCACGTCACTACCCAAGGTTACTCGCTCACTGAATGAAAATGAAGCAACAGGGGCGCCTGGGGGGCTCGGCCGGTGAAGCGTCCGACTCTTGGTTTCGGCTCAGGTCACGATCTCGACGGTTCACGGGTTCGAGCCCCACGTCGTGAGATCTGCCAGCGCAGAGCCCACGTGGGATTCTTTGTCTCTCCCTCTCTCTGTCCCTTCCCCATTCGTGCCGTCTCTCTTTCAAGATAAATAAATAAACTTAAAAAAAAAAGAAAAAAGAAAAAGAAAATGAAGCAAGAATAGCCAGCACCCCAGAAACACAAGCACGAAAACACACGACTTTCCCAAGCCGTCCTGGGGCTCCTAAAGCGAGCACGCGGTAGAATTCCCCGTCACCACTGAGACCGATCTCCAGGGGGTGGGGACAATGCTCTGGACGCCAGACCGGGGATCGCCGTGCTAGACCCCCCACCAGAGGGGAAAAAGCAAGTCAAAGCACGTGATTAAAAAGGCCTTTCCCGAAAAGGCAAAGTACCGTGTAAGGAAACGGATTTCAGAAAGCCAAAACAGGAGAGAATGCTACTCCACATAAAAAGACCTTTACAGATGCAAATACAAGAAACATGGATTTGGAGAATTCTAAAGGCAATTTCTAGACTATCTAGTCCAGGGCTTTGGAGCTTCGGGCTGGGTATTTTGGGGAAGCAGAAGAACTCTTCTCCAAATAGGAGCGTCAGTGCGGACTGAAGGGCGACACAAATCAAAGCGGAACCACCGCCCAGAACTCCAGAGCCCGCCCACCTCGTCACCCTGAGGACACGCAGGCTCTGTGCCTGGACCCCACTGCAGAATGCCTGGCCCGGGATCTGGCTGAAGACCCAGGGCTCAGAGGACACACGGGAACCGCCTGTGTGGTTCACGATCGCCTGAACCCACCCCCACCACAGCCACACACCTCACAGGCCGCCCGGTGGCTGCAAGTCCGCCTCCCATGACATCCCGCTCCTTGACACACACCCCCCGGCCGATGGCACCGTTTCGTGGACAGTCGCCATCTGGCCGGTGCTACGGCGACCCGTAAACCGCGTGTCTGAGGGGACAGACCCCACAGCGAAAACCTCTGCAAGCATCCCGCAAACCCGGGCTGCGGTGCTCACTCGGGCAACAGCCGGCACAGACCAGATGCCGCGCTGGCCCACACTGGGATCACCAGCCACGGGTGCCAGGCAACGAAGCAGACAACACAGGCGTGTCCTTCACACCAGGGGGTGGGAGACGGGAACACGACAGGGGTCTTCTGGCCAGAGAGTTCAGAAGCGGTCACCACAGCGGCAGGTAGGTGGGTGGGGTGGGGGCGCCCGGGCAGGCGCTTCCGGCCCTCACAAACTTCCATGAAAGAGTGCACGCTGGGTGGGTCGCACAGTTCTCAGGAAGCACTGTCCTCTGAGCACCCCAGGGCTTCCGCTGCAGTGCGGGCTCTTGGCCCTGCCCGACACTTAGGACACGGCAGGACGTGGCTCCGTCACCGATGCCACTCCTGCCCAGACTAGCTGGAGGGTCCTGGTGGCATATTAGGGCGGCACGGCCCTCTCCACTCCCATTAGTAACCAGTTTTGAATGCACTGTCTCTGCACAGATCCTCCCCTCTAGGGACAGGTCAGTTTCCCGTCACTCTAAAACACCAGTCCGTCTATGGGAAACAAACTGATCATTTCACGGCATGAAAGCAGATGTGATGATTTTTGGAGTTTAGTGAGGTCAAGTGGTACAGTCAAGCTACGCAATACAATGGGGTCCTGAGACATCACGTTACAGAAGGCCATCGTACACACACGCGCGCGCGCGCGCACTCGCATGGATTTGTGTACATTCCAGCTAATAAGAAATGCCAACATAGGGGCGCCTGGGTGGCTCAGTCAGTTACGCGTCCAACTTCGGCTCAGGTCACGATCTCGCGGTCCGTGAGTTCGAGCCCCGCGTCGGGCTCTGTGCTGACAGCTCAGAGCCTGGAGCCTGTTTCAGATTCTGTGTCTCCCTCTCTCTCTGCCCCTCCCCCGTTCATGCTCTGTCTCTCTCTGTCTCAAAAATAAGTAAACGTTAAAAAAAAAAAAAAAAAACCAACGTACAAGAAGAAAAACGACGTGTTTAGAGATGCAAATATATGAAATAGTTCTGGAAGAATGGACAATGGACTTACTTCTCTTTTTAATTCTTGTCTTTTTTTTGACAATGAATACTTACTATTTACATAATCAGTTTTGGGAAGCTTTCTTTAAAAACGAAGTCACGAGGCGCCTGGGTGGCTCAGTCCATTAAGCGTCCGACTTCAGCTCAGGTCATGATCTCATAGTCTGTGAGTTCGAGCTCCATGTCGGGCTCTGTGCTGACAGCTCAGAGCCTGGAGCCCACTCCAGATTCTGTGTCTCCCCCTCTCAATGCCCCTCCCCTGCTCATGCTCTGTCTCTCTCTGTCTCAAAAATAAAATAAAATAAAAAACATTAAAAGAATTAAAAAAATTAAAAAATATAAATAAAAAAATAAAAACAAAGTCACTCGGGAGCCTGGGTGGCTCCGACTTCGGAGCGTCCGACTTCGGCTCAGGTCATGATCTCGCGGTTTGTGAATTCGAGCCCCGCGTCGGGCTCTGTGCTGACAGCTCTGAGCCTGGAGCTGCTTCGGACTCTGTGTCTTCCCCTCTCTCTGCCCCTCCACCACTCATGCATAAAAAAATTTTTAAAAAAGTCACTCCCCAAGAAGGAGACAACAACTGAGGAGGAGCTCACCATCCACACCCCACCCCCCACTCCACTGCAGCAGCAGGCCTGGCCCAGGGAGAACCCCCGCGATGGTAGGAAGGTGGGTCCACGGTCCGTGACCTTGAGCTTCATCTGACCTACTCCCCAGCGACCGTGAACACCTAGGGAAAAGTTAACATACTAGTCAAGAGAAGGCTGACCCTAAGGAGACAGGCATAAAACCCGCACTTGTGAGCAGGAGGGAACCCCTGCCGCACTCTAGTCCTCCCTCTGCCAACACGGACAAAACCGGACAGCATCCGTGAAGCAACTACCATCGGACAACAGGAGGAGCACGGGTAGGGTGGGCCCTTCAATGCTGGAGGCGGTTCCTGCACCTGATGCAGAGAAAGGAGCCCAACGGAGCAGGTGGCCTTACTGAGCTGAGGAGACAGAGGTCAGAGTTCAGGGACGCTGGCTGAGGACTGCTAGAATTTGCCAGGGCACGATATGGAGAGTGCACACCCTGGATGTCCATCCACGCAGGAGTCAGGAGTCCTGCCGGAGCCTTTCGGCACTCTGCTGCACAGGGGGCGGGGCCAGACCACGGGGGCGGGGTCAGCACCCACCAGGGCCAGGTTGCGCTGGTGCAGAGACCAGCAAGTTCCAACTAGACCGAGTGGAAGGTGTCACTCAACACCCAGGGCATTCAGTGGAGACCCCAGAAAGACCACACCCTAGAGCTAAGCCATCCCAAGGGAAAGCCTCAAAAGGATCCCAATGATCTGCAAGTGACTGAACCACCTGCAAGGACAAAACTCATCATTCACTGAGAGAAGAACAAAATCCAACAGGCAGCATTCACAAATCTAGCCAGGTGCTGCTGACGGCCAGGAGCACCACCCGACCGGCACCTAACCGTACGTTGCTAGGGGGAAGATGTGCCCCATCAGAAGAAAGGTCGGCAGAAAGAGACCCAGAACTGAGATGAGAGAGCTAGCACATGAGGCCTGGAGAAGAGTTATAAATACGCCCGAAGATGTAAAGGAAAATATGAATGTGATAACTAGACGGGAGAACAGCAACCAGACCTGAACAACTCAGTGTGTCAGAAACAGCACTGGTAAAACAAGAAGTAAACAGGTACACAGCACATCTACCGTAACGGGCAACAGAAACTTCCGAAATGAAGCCAAACACAGAAAAGACTGGAAGAAGAAGAAGGAGGAGGAGGAGGAGGAGAAAGAAGTAAAGACTCCTTGCCTGCTGGACGATATGAAACAGTCTAACATACACGTAACTGGATTCCCGAAAAATGATCAGGTGCCTCAAAATCAAACTGCTAAAACGCCAAAGGTAAACAGAAAATCATTTAAGCAGCCTGACAGGGGAAAACAGACCCGTCACATATAGCAGAACAAAGATGAAAATGACCACTAACCTCTCGTTAGAGCAATGTAAGCCAGAAAACGGAACAGCTTTGAAGCGCTGTCAGTCTAGAACTGTGTATCTAGCAAAAATATCCTGTAAAATGAATGTAAAATGAAGACATTTTCACTTAGGAAGAAAGATGGAAAAAAGCTGACGCCAGCCGACCTGCACTTCAAGAAACAGTAAACCAAGTTTTAGGCTGAAGGAGAACATTAGCGAGTGAAAACACAGAGGAACGAAGTGTCCCAGAAACAGTCAATTCGTACATCAACAGGGGATATTTTTCTCTCTCCTTTTAAGACTTGTTTACGTAATAGCTGCTTAAAGCAAAACCAATCACGTATCGTGGGGACAACAGCACAAAGGACAGAAGGAGAAAACGTGGATGTTCTCCTGTACGGTCCTGACAGTTTATGAGGAGGGGCACAAGGTCGCCAGAAGGGAGACGATGGAAGTGCAACCCTAGAACAACCATGGAAACAAGGCAGAAAGAAAGAGCAACAAATAAGCCAGCAGAGAAGATAAAAAAGGCATCTTAAAATACAATCAACCCAAGAGCAGCAGGAAAGAGAGAAAAAGGAATACAGAACAGATGGGACAAGTAGAAAACAGCAGCATCAAAGCCATCATTGACTGCCACATCGATAACCACATGAGATGTAACGGACAAATACACCAATTAGAAAGTAACAACCGCCTGGGCGCCTAACTCAGTCGGCTGAGCATCAGACTCCTGACCTCGACTCAGGTCATGATCTTACAGTTCATGGGAAGGAGCCCTGCATAGGGCTCTGTGCTGACAGCACAGAACCTGTTTGGGATGCTCTTTCTCCCTCTCTCTCTGCCCTTTCCCCAGCTCATGCTCTCTCTCTCTCTCTCTCTCTCTCTCTCACAAAATAAACGTTTTAAAAAAGGAAAAAAATTACGTTTAGACAATGTATAAATTGAGAAAAAAAGAAAATCAATGAACCCAACGTCAAGAAAACAGGAAAGACGATACAGATCTACTTGAACTAAACACAACTCCTGTATGGGATCTCGTGTTGAGATTTCTGAGTCACCAAGAACTTTTTCTACCTTCTTTTAATTAAAGGGGCGCCTGGGTGGCTGAGTCAGGTGAGCATCTGACTTTGGCTCAGGTCACGATCTCAAAGTTCATGGAATCGTGCCCCGGGTCGTGCTCTCTGCTGTCAGAGCAGAGCCCGCTTCGGATCCTCTGCGCCCCTCCTCCACTTGTGCACGTGAGCTCCTTCTTTTCTCTCTCTCAAAAAAAAGAAATAAATACGAGAATGATTTCAAAACTGCTAAATGAGAAGCACTAGGCAAATTACTTTTCCTACCAACTTCAAACCAGGGCCGTCTTTTAAAGATCGGAAGGCACTTTAACCACCAAACACAAGCCCAGTCATCCAATAAAATTAGGAAATTCAAGTCAAAGAAATCAAGCAAAGGGCAAGTCACAAGTGCACTGCTCACGGCAATGTCAGATACCAGCCGGGACTCTGTACCCAGGGCTCAGCACCTCGGATCCACGGCAACACAAACCAGTATCCCGGAGAGAAGCCTTTAAAATCTATCAGTTAAAGATAAATTATGATAAATCACATCTGCACTTCCTACTAAACTGCTTTTTTTAGGTTCTCAAGAAAATACAGAATTAAAAAAATCTCCCTTTACTTGCCACCCCTGAAGATGAAGAAAATGGAATTTAGGGTAAAATAAATTCATCTTTTCCCCTTCTGCAAAAGCAGTACATGGGCTGCACATCCGGAGGCGCTGTTGTGCAGCATCACTGATGGTGCGTAAAGGAAAGCATCTTCCCAGTCGTGTCTGTGGAAGCTAGTTTGCAGGCATGTGTCAAAACGCGCAGCAAGGAAGTCACACGCCACTATAAAAACACACCTTCGATAAGGTAGGTTTCAAAAGTCTAGTTGCAAAAAAAAAAAAAAAAAAGTCTAGTTGCTTCGGGTCCCCTGGATGGCTTAGTCGGTTAGGCAACCGACTTCGGCTTAGGTCGTGATCTTGCAGTTGGTGGGTTCGAGCCCCGCGTCGGGCTCTGTGCTGACAGCTCAGAGCCTGGAGTCTGTTTCGGATTCTATTTTGTAGCTGTTAAGCGAACGGAAGGGAACGCAGTAAGGAAGGGATCTAGGCCAGGTTACTGACCCATACTAAATTTCCTCCAAAAATGTATTTTTATCAAGGTCACTGATCTCAGAATAAACACACAGTAGCTCTAAGATGTCCTGCAGCGTAAGGAAAAAGAAAAGTATTTTCTAAAAGATACCTGCAAAATGCACACTCCCCTGAAAACATTACACAAAAATAATAGGTTCAGGCCCAAAAAAGAGGTCTCAGAGAGTTTACCTTCTTCTTTTTTCTTTTTTTTAATTCAGGTGTTAATTTTTGAGAGAGTGAGCACACATAAGCAGGGGAGAGGCAGAGAGAGGGGGATAGAGGATCCAAAGTAGGCTGTGCTTTGACAGCAGTGAACCCGATGTAGGGCTGGGACTCACGAACCACTGAGATCATGACCTGAGCCAAAGTCGGACGCTCAACCGACTGAACCCTCCAGGTGCCCCCAAAATTTACTTTTTTAAAAGTCTAAGCACGAATGAAATTACTTCCTATGATAGGTATCTTAAGGTAAGGACTCTTCCTGGAGAAGACATCAAGGCAGGAGCTCGACTACCCGACAGCTCACAGGAGAGGCCTGGCTGGACGGGACAGGGGAGGGAAGTCACCGGGGTGGAGGCCGGAAGCAGGCTCTAGGCTCCGAGCTGTCAGCACAGAGCCCGATGCAGGGCTCGAACCCACCAACTGTGAGATCACAACCTGAGCCGAAGTCAGATACTTAACCGACTGAGCCACCCAGGCGCCCCCCCAAAATTTTTTTGTTTTTTAATGTTTACTTATTTTTGAGAAAGAGACAGAGCATGAGTGGGGGGGGGGGGGGCAGAGAGAGAGGGAGACACAGATTCCGAAGCAGGCTCTAGGCTCTGAGCTGTCAGCACAGAGCCCTACACGGGGCTCGAACTCATGAACCGTGAGATCAGGACCCGGGCCTAAGTCGGCCACTTAACCAGCAGAGCCACACAGGCGCCCCCCTGAGTGATTATTTTTATATCTGGGATATAGAGCAATAAAGTTCAAACTGTTAGGGAAAAATCTGTTACATGATGGCCAGCAGGACTGATCAGGGAGTTTCAGTCCCTGCCTGAAGACTGCCCTTCCAGATTCTTGTTCCCACCCTGCTCGCCTCAGGCGCCAAAATACTACTGCTGGGAAAATAAGTAAAGTTCTGCACCATAAGATGGCCGATGGGACTAAAGCTCTAATTCCCAGGTTAGAGAGACTCCTCTTCTGGGTTCTTCCTGCCCTGTCTGCCACACGCGTGCAAAAGCCGTCACAAATGCGGAAGAGGACGCTATAAATTACCCTTCCCGCCTGCATTCAGTGCTCAGATCTCTGGAGAATGATCTCTTCTCTGAGCTCACCGCTGTAAAATAAACCTCCGTCCTTCCAAGATCTCCGAGTGCCACTTGGTTCTTCTGCCGGGTGATCCAGACCAGTTTCCATAATAAAACAACTTTAAGCATATGTATATTCACACACACGTACACACAGTGGCTTTGAATAACCGTTGAAATGGACAACCGCACCTCACGAAGACAAAGCCCCGCCCGGTGACCGCGCAGACGAGGCAGGACAGCACCACTTTCTGACCTGTCCCACAAGGCCATGTGCCTCCCAGGCACTTGGGTCTATTTGTTGTTGCATTAACTGGAAGAAAGTCATGTTTCCCCAGTCTCCCTCCAAATGCCAAAAAAAAAAAAAAACAAACCATCGGAATCCAAACTAACAGACTCGAAATGGACCGGACACCAGCATCATGCTTCAGCTTCGTGAAAGCTGAGTCCTAGAAGCGCACGATGCCATCAGGACCAGAGAAGACACAAACCACGGGACGTCTTCGGGAAAAGCAAATTTGTCTCTTTGGTCGCCATATCCGAGCCCCAGAGGGTGCCTGGAGCGTAAAAGATGCCTCATATTTCCTGGGGGAGCAGTCCAGGACCCCTGAACGCCTGCTCAGACGGGCCGGAGTGCAGCCATTATTTAGACGGAGGCTAACACTTTCTGCAGCTCACAGGGACCATCGCGGATATTGCGGGGGCATTTTCTATAGACCAACCCTTCTCTGTAGCCCACTCCTGCTCGTTAACGCACCA
Source organism: Prionailurus bengalensis (assembly GCF_016509475.1). NCBI lineage: Eukaryota > Metazoa > Chordata > Mammalia > Carnivora > Felidae > Prionailurus > Prionailurus bengalensis. The sequence continues at coordinate 60,405,914 of NC_057352.1, forward strand.
GGCCAGTGAGAACACGGGTGACGTGTATCCAACCACAAGCCGTTCTCTGTTTTAGGAGAGAATGCCTTTGGTCTCACATGCATTTGACTTAGTTACTACTTCGGGAGAAACCATCAAGGAGACATGATGTCACGACTGCCGTGTCCTCGTCACCCTCCCCCACTTCTCCGAGGCACACTCCCACGGGTGGCGGCGTCCTTAAGGGTCCAGGTGGAGGGGTGTGGACACTCCCTTCTCTCTCCTGGGAAACGGAGCAGCTGAAGCCCGCACACATCCGGCCACGCGTTCAGCAGGCGCTACAGCCCTTCCCTCTCCCTCACTCGGCTGCATTCTCTTAGAAAAGCCATTTAAACACTCCAATTACACACTAAAATAAACCTCACCCCCCAAAACTCCAGAATCTAGAAGAAAAGAAAGAAATGCTTCCGTTTCTACTCTCTTAGTCCCAGTTAAAGAGAAGATAAAAAAATGTGACTTCCAACATGTTAAATTAGTCTGTAAAAAGTTTTGGTTTTTTGTTGTTGTTTTTTTAATTTGAGAAAGAGAAACAGCATGAGCACGGGAAAGAGGGAGGGAGAGAGAGGGTGGGAGAAGGGGAGAGGGGAGGCAAGGGTGGGAAAGAGGGGGAGAAGGGGAGGGTGGCAGAGAGGGGGAGAGGGAGGGAGAAAGGGTGAGAGAGAAGGGGAGCGGGGGAGGCGAGGGTGGAAAAGAGGGGGAGAGGGAGGGTGGCAGAGAGAGGGAGAGGGGAAGAGGAGGAGACAGGGAGGGAGACCCTGGGTCCCACGACCCTGGGAGCATGACCTGAGCCGAAATCAAGGGTCAGATGCTCAACCAACTAAGCCACCCAGGTGCTCCAGAAGGAAAGTTCTATGTCTCAGAATTTAATGTAGTAGAATCTGGACTATAAGGAACTTTAGGCAAAAGACCTTACAACAAATTTTCTGTTTCCCGTTGCTGATTCATTGTGAAATTCAGAGAAAACAGCAAACTAACCTTAACTACAAGGGTATTATTAATCCCTAAGGAAGGCATACGAATCAGAACCTGCTGAGCACCCTGGCAAAATAACTGAATTTAAACGTCTCAAAGACTTTCGCGACCCTAATTCTTCAAGGACACAGTTAGTAACTGTGAGTAAAATGGATAAGAAAATAAACTCCCTAGGGGCACCTGGGTGGCTCAGTTCAGAGCCTGGAGCCTGTTTCAGATTCTGTGTCTCCCTCTCTCTCTGCCCCTCCCCCGTTCATGCTCTGTCTCTCTCTGTCTCAAAAATAAACTTTAAAAAAATATAAACAAAAATTAAAAAATAAAAATAAAATAATTACAAAAAAAAAAAAAAAAGACACTCCAAAGAAGCCCGAGCCCGCATCACGTGACATGGCATGCATGGGACCGCTCCATCAGAACGTGAGTGCTCCTGGGGTGCAGGAATCCGATGAGCCAGCAGGAATCCGCTGACTTCATTAGCCTTAGCTGCCTCTGGCTACGACCCATCTGGTCCCCCAAAAACCACCTGAACGTTCCGCTTCTCCTGAGGAATCCCTCTGTCTCGCCACCAGGACTTGGGCCCACGGGAGCCTCTCGCTCGAACGGAGGACGTTTAGCCAAGCGGCCGCTACACACCAAGCACGGCACTAGGCACCTTTGCCCGGATTTCTTCACACGACTTTCAGGCCGCCTGCAGAAGGCGTCCAGCCCCGTATCGTGAGGGAAGCAGCTCAGGCACGAGTCCAAGTTAGGAACGGCCAGCGAGGACCCTGTGCAGGTCCCGGCCTCTCCATGCCGGGCGGCCTGTCACTTACAAACTCTCCAAGCACATAACAGGGCCCTCCCAGGGAAGGAGGGAGGGCTGACGGTCGATGCCGACATACCTGGTGAGCACAGCGCCTCGGGGGCGGATTGGGGATCTCCACTTTGGTCCAGGTGTCCTTCCTGATATTGTAGGTGTAGAGTTCATTATACACAGATGTCTGCGAAAAAGAAGAGGGATTTAGTATCACGAAGGATGCCTCGACACAAGCGACGGTAGGTGGAACATGAGATCTCGATCACTAGCTGTCCCCGGGAAACGGGTTTCGTTTCGTAAAGCCATGCAAATCACACCGATGCAGGAGGCCTGGGGCTGGTCCCCTGGGAGCCTTCGGGATAATGACAAAGAAAAAGACTTCCCACCATCCCTACTAGGGCCTAAGATACCAAGATCCCTTGCTGCCCCCAAGTTGTCTTTCTCTTCAAGTCAAGCCTGGTTTTTAAAATGCACAAAAGTTCAGAGTGGAAGATGAACGGGTGAAGTCAGACTCGCAGGGGTCCTCAGCACGGAGGGAAGGGGAACTCGTGCTTTTCTGTTTATACTCAACTCTGAAATACAGGTCTTTTTGGCCCGCTCAGAAATGAAAATTAGCTCTACAATTTGCGAGCACTTTCCTACCCCACTGGTAAGGGTAGGAACAACCCTGGAAACGCCTCACGGGCACGAACGTCAGCCCGAGTGAGCAGGGTGCCAGTCTAGCTCAAGCAGGCAATACGAGGAGTGACCCTAGAGGTCACTAGAGGGTCCTGGTGGCTGGTCCAGGACAAGGTCACGTGCCAGCCCTGTAAGCTCATGAGGCGGGACCGGTGCGTGTTTGATATCGCTACTTTAAATCAATTTTGCTCAAAATGAGACCCATGGAAATTTGAGGGGAAAAGAAAAAAATATATACTTTACTTTTTGGCCATTGAAATATTCACCTCCGAAAAGGATTAATTCATCTTTGTCGGGATGCGCAGACAAGGAGGCGTGCAACCTACACGAGACAGAAGCAGGGGCCGGTCAGTGCACAATCCGGCCACGCAGAGCCCCGCTGAGAGCCCGCCTCCCTTCCCATCGGAGGCCTTTATCGCCTCCCTGAACTCCCGTAGAAGAGAAGCCCGGCAATCTGAATGGAAGCTAAGGCCCCAACCCTTAAATGCCACCTCACGGCCACGACGCCAGTCTCCCAGGACAGCCCTGGACCTGTGTGACTCACATAGCACTTGGCTAAAGACCATCAGGCAGTGAGAAGTCTAGGAGCTCCCGCCTCAGTGCCCAAATTTCCAGAGCAGACCTACACTGTAAGGGTCTATGCCCTTGAATCACAATCAAAACCGTTCTAAAAAGTCCAATGTTTGAGCATTTCAATACAGTATCTCCTTCCACCTAAAAAAATACAAATAAGGGGCTCCTGGATGGCTCAGTCCATTAGACGTCCAACTCTTGATTTCGGCTCAGCTCATGATCTCACAGCTTTTGAGTTTGACACTCACAACGGGCTCCGCGCTGACAGTGTGGAGCCTGCTTGGGATTCTCTCTCACCCTCTCTCTCTGCCCCTGCCCTGTTAGCTCTGTCTCTGTCTCTCTCTCAAAAACAAACTAAAACATTAAAAAAATTTAAAATGTCAGTAACTTTGTGCTTATATTACACCTGAAAACAAAGGAGCAGCCGTAAGGAATCTGTCAACACCCCAGACCATCTCAGTAGGAAGTACTGAAGGACAGTGATGGGGGTGAGAGGACAGGACGAACCATCAGCGGAAAATACTTCTCTCAAAATCCCCACGAGCGGGGTCCCCAGGGCGCGTACTGCAACCTAATTCCGAAGGAGTTCATCAAGGAAAACAAAGGTTTCAAGGTCAAATAAGTTGGAGAAATGAGGCAACTCTATCTTCCCTCGGGGATTTACTGTCCACAAAACATTTTAGACGCTGAGAAAGTTTGCAGGAAAGAAACCAGTGTTAAAATAGTGCTACTGCTGTGGCAAACGGCCTCACAATTAAACACGAAATCACCACAGGACCCAGCAACTCCGCCCCTTGGTATGTGCCCAAGAAGACCGAGAACAGGCTCACCCAGACCCCTGTATGGCGACGTTCATACAGGATCACTCACGACAGCCAAGAGGTGCGAACAATGGCAGAGTCTGTCACAAGCTGACCGGACACACGCAATGCTGTGCCTCCACGTAATCGAACGCTACTGCTCTCCGAAAGGAAAGCAGCTCAGATTCCCGCTACAGCGTGGGTGGGCCTCGAGGACGTTGTGCTAAGTGAGCGAGAGAAGCCAGACACACAGGGACAGACTGATTGCACTTGTATGAAACATCCAGAACAGGCAAACCAAAAAACCAGAAAGTGGAGGCCACCATGGGCAGAGAGGAGGGGGACGGGAGTGACTGCTAACAGGTCCAGTGCTCCCATCGGGGGTGATGGAAATTTCCGGAAATGGATTATTGCACAGCACCGTGAACGGAAGTCGCCCCAGTGAGCTGTAGAGCTAAAAACGGTGGAAATGGAAACTTTTACACTAGATATCTTTCACTACAATTTTTTTTAATCTCAAAAGGAAACCAGTTGTTCCCAAAGCTCTTTAACGCAGAATCTTTTCTTCACTTAACCTACTACACTTTTCTGTGGTGGGGGCGCCCGGGGGGCTCAGTGGCTGAGCGTCCGGTTCTTGAGCTTGGCCCAGGTCGCGATCTCACGCTTTGTGCGACCGAGGCCCAAGTCAGGCTCTGCGCCGACAGCACGGAGCCTGCTTGAGATTCTAGCTCTCACACTCTCTCTCTCAAACTTAAAAAAAAAAAATTTTTTCCCCTGTGGAAAAATAACAAGCACCCCCAGGAAAGAGCACCCAGGGCGGGCCCGGAGTGTCACAGGGTCGCTGGCGCACGCCCCGGGCCGCGTCCGCCTCCTGGGGCCTGCGTCCGGAGCCCTGCGGCTCTGAGGGAAAGGGGTGTATGGCCCTTCCTTCCCCCTTAAACTACAGCACAGCCAACCCCTGCGGGCACACGCGCTCACGAAACTCCGTAGTTTGCACGGTGTTTCCCAGAACACGATGGAGAAGGAGGAGGTGACAAGCCGCTGGGGTTGCCGACCGGAAGACCTCCTATCTCAGCTCCAAGCACCACTCTCTTCTGCCAGAAAGTGTTCCCAGCGGACCAGGGAAGCACTAACATTCCAAATTATATCCTAACATTAAGCCCGGCTCTTGGGACGACATCACTTGAGGAAAAGTTTGAAAGTGTCAGCAAAAGGGGGACGAAAAATCCATCCACGTTCAAAGTGGCTTCCCCCTGGGTGCTATGCACATGAAGCCTTGGACTCCCAGGACTCCTCTGCTTTAACGATTCAAAGGAAAACGCACGTCTACCACACGTGGAACGTGCCGATACGCGGGAAAGCAAGCCGGACTCCTAACATCGTTTCTCACGCAAAAACAGGAACAACCCGCAACCCTGGGGGCTGCTGGGTAGCTGTCCGCGTCACGCCGTCCTGCTCGGGGCCAGGCGCGCCGTCCCCCCACCTCGGAGGAGCCGAGGACTAAACCCCGTGTCCCAGGCAGGTGGGATCTGAGCGTCAGAGCCGTCACCTGCGCCTCCCTTCCGGAAGAGCTGGCCCCCAGGCCTCCACTCTCAGGCCGACCACGGCCCTGGTAAAACTCATCTCCAATGCAACCACGGCGCGAGGAAGGGTAGTTTTGATCCTGACAGAAAGCAAACAAATCATTTCTCAACCAGTCTCAGGTGCTTGTGACGTTAACGCACCTCTCCCCTTCCCTGAAGAAGGCGGGACCTTTTCTAGGGTCACCTGGCCTTTCCCGGTTCCCAGCTCAACGCAGGCAGTGTTTTCCCCCTACTCTGTCGGCAGCGAGCGGAACCCTAAATCAAATCATAACACAACCCGAATTCGGACGCGAGGGGACAGGGATTGGCACAGAAGAGGAAGAAGTCAGAGGAAAACCAAAGCCCGCTCATCCCGGCTCATCCGAGAGGTACCTGAAACCCTACGAGACCGGAGTCCCTCACGTAATTCACAAATTCTTTCAAACTGGCGTACACACATTGACGTCCGAAAGTCCCACTTGCCGTCAGGAACAAACAGCAACAGAAGATGGATGTGGAGGTCTGTGCCTGTGACACACAGCTTTGAAACGTTTTAAGAACTGGAGAGTTCACTGGGGTAACACTCTAGTCCATGAGCCGCGACCAGCTGGAGAGCTCTCAAACGGCACGGTCCCACCGAGCAGCTGAGCTGGGGGACCCAGCTTCATGTTGCTTGTGACAACCGGGCAGAAGAGCCTCAGTCCCGTTCTTCAGAAGAAAAGTCAAAAACCGTTGTGTGGGAGCTTATCCAGAACGGGAATGGGTTTTCATGATGAAAACATCCCACGTGCCTGGTTATTCATGACAACACGGTGCCACTTATTTTCTTAAACATTTATTTTTGAGAGGGCGCAAGCGGGGGAGGGGCAGAGAGGGAGACAGAGGATCCTGGGTGGACTCCACGAGGACAGCACAGAGCCCGACGCGGGGCTCGAACCCACAAACCGTGAGATCACGACCTGAGCCGAAGTCGGACGCTTAGCAGACGGAGCCACCCTGGCACCCCAACATGGCGCCAACTTAAAGTGCTTGTCCAATGTACGCAAACCGTCAGAAGCCAGAACGAAGAAGAGCCCTGGCTCACTTACCTTGGAGAGGGCGGGGGGCACGGTGTCTCCACGACCTGAGTCTTGGTGGCGTCCAGTGCCTGGAAGTGGGCGAGGAGAGCTTCCAGGTCTTCCTAAAGGGAGATAAGCAGTCACACCTGAGACATGCTCTTAAACTCCTCTTAATGCTTATTTATTTTGAAAGAGAGAGACAGGGAGAGAGCGGCGGGGGGGGGGGGGGGGGGGGGAGAGGGGCAGAGAGGGAGACAGAGGGAGACAGAGGGAGAGAGAGGGAGGGAGAGGAAGGGAGAGGGAGGGAGAGGGAGAGGGAGAGGGAGAGGGAGAGGGAGAGGGAGAGGGAGAGGGAGAGGGAGAGGGAGAGGGAGAGAGAGGGAGAGAGAGGGAGAGAGAGGGAGAGAGAGGGAGAGAGAGGGAGAGAGAGGGAGAGAGAGGGAGAGAGAGGCAGAGAGGGAGACACACGGGGCTCGATCTCACAACTGTGAGATCATGACCTGAGCCTAAATCAAGAGTCGGATGCTCAACCGACTGAGCCCCCCAGGCGCCCGTCAGGCCTGGGTCACCTTTCCCACTGTCTGCCCTGACCGGGGGGCCAGTCACATCTGAGAATATGAATGTGTTCCTCCCATTTTAAAGACACAGAATCTGGGGCGCCTGGGTGGCGCAGTCGGTTAAGCATCCGACTTCAGCCAGGTCACGATCTCGCGGTCCGTGAGTTCGAGCCCCGCGTCAGGCTCTGGGCTGATGGCTCGGAGCCTGGAGCCTGCTTCCGATTCTGTGTCTCCCTCTCTCTCTGCCCCTCCCCCATTCATGCTCTGTCTCTCTCTGTCCCCAAAATAAATAAACATAAAAAAAAAATTTAAAGACACAGAATCTGACATTTGCAAAAGTACTCAGAGCTCGACCTTAGAGGCAGTTTTCTCGCAAGTATACTTAGATGCACGCACGCTGCACACAGCACCCCACCTCACACCCTCACACCCCGCACAGAGGGCCCCCCCTCCATTCAGACAAGCCGGCCCTGACTTCCTGCCAGCACTTTCCACCGCTTCTCAGAAAGCCAGGCCGGGGCCGCCCGCCAGCACGCTCCACTGTCTGCACAGCAGGCTCTGAGACTTCCCTCGCTCATTTATTTGTTTCCTCCTCCTTTCCACCAACATAATAAAGATAAGCTCCAAGTAAGACCAGTCTGTTCAGAACGGCACCTGCACGCGGGGGTTCTGCAACTATCACCTGCAGCCAATCTGGGTTTATTTTCACAACTGCAGAAACAGACTTAGCAGTCAAGGTGCCAACTGACCTGCACAGCCGGGCGGCCCTGGAACCTGGTCTTCCTCCTCCCAGTCCAGAGTCTGCATCCCTGCATTCACTAGTGATTGCACACCCCCAGTGTGTCAGGGGAAAGTTACCTTCTGTCCTTGTCTCTTCTTGCAAGCTCACTGTCCTCACCTTGCTTGTGCTGGGATCTGAGATGTGTCCCCGCCTCCTTTCACGCTTCCCTCCCTCCCCATCCCACAGCCCTCATCCCGCAAGGTAGGCAGATATCCTTCCTGCACTTAAACACACTTCCAGGGGGGTGTGGGTGACTCAGTCGGTTAAGCGTCCGACTTCAGCTCAAGCCATGATCTCACGGTTCGTGGGTTCGAATCCCACGTCAGGCTCCGTGCTCACGGCTCAGAGCCCGGAGCCTGCTTCCGATTCTGTGTCTCCCTCTCTCTCTGCCCCCTGCCCTGCTCACACTCTGTCTCTGTCTCTCAAAAAGTGAAGAAGCGTTAACGAAAAAGAAAAATTAAAACAAAAAACAACACACTGCCAGACCATTCTGCCCATTTCTTTTCCCACCCTACCTCCTCACTCTAAGCTCCAAGGGCTTTCTCTCAGCTCCTTTCGACAGAACGCCACAGTCCTTGGCCTGAACAGCCACCCGCAGCCCTCCGCCTCCCCACCGTGCACCCCTGGGCCCCCAGGAAGCGGCAACTACCTGGAACAGAGGGCGCCTTGCCATCGAGCCCTTCTTTATACTTTCACCACACAAACACCTCCCTAAGTGACCCGTGTTATTCCTCCACGCCACTGACGTCGTACTGCGTAGTCTCTGGCAACCTGCCGTTCTGCTCAACACTGCCACAGCCTGACAGGCTGAATCCCTTCACTTCCGCCGTGGCAGAGCTCCGACTCCGTCCGGCGTCTCTACCCACCGTGCTGCTCAACGCCTGGGCCAATCCCAACGTTCTGTCTTCACAAACAATACTCCTAGCGCCACGTTTGTGCCCGTCTTCGTGCAGCTGGGGAGCTTCTCCAAGGCAAGCCTGCCGGTGTGTAACTGCACGTGGCACCTTCCAATTTTCTCCGCGAGGACAAATTAGGATTCAGAGGGGTTCTACCAATTCTCACCCTCACGCGGCCCACGAAAACACCCATTATCCTGCCACTTTATGTGAGTAGTGGCCTAAAGGCTACAACCCTAACGCAAAACCGCTGTGTTAGCTACGCAAGACAACTGACCCGCCGGAACTTTACAGAGACCTGGGTGGAGGAGGGAGTGTTGGGCGTCACAATCACTTCAGGGCTCCTGGTCCAATGTCATTCACCTGAGAAATTATCTTCCTGGAGGCAGAAGGGCTTCAATACCGACAGCGTGGAAGGGGGAGGAATCTGCGTGACACCCAAGTGGAGTTGTCCACCGGGTATGTGAGACACGAGTTCTGTGGCAGGCAGAATTCCAAGCTGTCCCCAAGATCCCCCCTCAGTCCCCTGCCAGGAAAGGACGGGACGCACTCTCATGAGGTTACGTTATATGACACAGCTGGCTTTAAGAAAGGGAGGTTATCCTCTGTGGGCCTGACCTAATCAGATGACCAGTGATCCTGAAGGTCTGTTGTGAGGATGAGTGGAGGCAACTTGCAGAGTCCCAGGCCCCAGGCCCGACAGATTCTCTGCACGGGGGAGCCGCTGCTACCGCCATCTAAGTACTGGGCACTGCAGAGAGGTGTGACGATGAGTGAACACCTGTTAACAGTTACCGAGTTCCCACTATGTGCCAAGCACCGGTCTAAAGAGTCCCCCAAAACTAACCGTCTTTCTGTGCACAACCCTACCCAGGCACACGCGGCCACTAGCCCTACTTCACGCGCGAGAAACTGAGGCACAGACACTGCGCAGGCAGGCCATGCTCCTCTGAGGTCTTCCGGCTCGTTGTGGCAGAGATGAGATTCAGACCCAGACCTGTGGATGCAGGGCCCAAGGACTTAACCGATGAAGAGCCTGAGAGCATCAAAGCCCAATCCCACTGTCTGACAGAGGAGAGAGCAGAGTCGTGAATGGCTCGGGAAGAAAAAGGGCAACGTGGTTAAGAGCTCTGGAATGGGAACATCTGGTCAGATTACAGCCCCGTGCTGCTTCCCAGCTCTGTAACTTGTTAGCTGCTGATTTCCTAACTGTCAGGTGGGCATGCCAAAGCTGCCTGCCTCACTCGGTTGGGAGGACCGGAGCCCGGGCAGCAGAGCACCTGGCACACGGCAAACTGTCACGAACCGCCGTAGATCACCCAGGTCGGGAAGTCCATGTGCAACGGCCGACGGAAAGCAGAATACTCAGAATACTCAAGGCTAAGTTCAGTACTGATCCATTCGCAGACCCGGCGGCGCGGAGACAGAGGGAGATACAGCGAGAGGCCAGAGGGAGAGAGAAAGAAAGGAGAGAGCTTGAGAGAGAGAGAGAGACAGAGACAGAGAGAGAGAGACAGAGAGAAGTAGAGAGCGGGAGAGAAAAGGCAGCACTGTTGCCAACAACCGTTCTGGAATCCCCACAGTTGCACTTGCTCCCACTGACGCTCACGGCTCCGGGCGGCTGTGAGGGGCATGCACCCTACTTTTAAGGAAGAAGGGCAAGGCTCAGAAGCGGAGGCCCTCGCCCGGTCCTCTCGCCTCCCGGCCGAGGGAAGCCCGACGGGACCCGGGACCCCAGCAGCGCGCACGGAGGGGGCGGGTGGCTCGCGTGGAGAAGGCGCCGGGCCTGGCTGCCGGCCCCGCTCACCTCCTCCTTCCGCGAGCGCTTGGACACCTTCTTCTCCATCTTGGCGGCCGTCTTCCCCGCCCCGCGGCCCTTCTTCTCCTTCTTGCCCTTCTTGCCCATCGCGCCGGTCCGAGGTGGAACCAGGACTCCAAGAGGGGCGGGCAGCGAAGCAGAGCGCGGCGCTGCGCGGCGCACCGGAAATACGCACTCGCGGGGGCGGGCGCGGGGAAGCGTCACTTCCGGCGCGCTACGCGCGTGCTTCCGGCCGGTGGCCGAAACTCCCGGAGCCCCGGCGCTGGGGCTCTGGGGACAGGCTGGGCGCCCTCGGGCGGGGGGGGGGGCGCGGGGGGGAAAGCTGCCGGCCCGGCCGTGGGAGGCCCCGCCTGCCCTCCCCCTGGGGCCCCGCCGAGCGAGCTGAGGTGGGCTGCGAGTGTTTACTGGATGCGGCCAAATTACTTAGCCTCGCAGAGTGACCCGATTGGGTGACTCGGGACGGGAGCCACATTTTGCTCCTAACCTCGGACGGACCCTTTTGCGGGTTTAATTATTGCTTCGACTTCCCTCCCCAGGCAAATGTTCATACATTTGCAAGGATTTCCAGGGAAGACAGTCCCTCCTCCCGCACGGGGTTAGGTGCTGAGGATCTCGTGCTGAACGAGGAAACGCGTCCTGCCTTCCGCTGTCCACCGAGTTTCCTCAGATGTCCCGCGATAGAGGACTTGCTGCTTCAGCCGTAGGGGAGGGCTGATGATCCCCCTCCAAGAGCAGTCAGCTCAGCAAGCCTGAGAAACTGAAACTGCCTGCTAGGAAATTGTGCTCTAGGATTGGACTGAAATACCCGTATAAATGGGAAATTTATATGTAGGGCATGGAATACTATGGCTTGGACAGGGTTCAATGAAAATTCTTACCATTACTTAGAAAATTCCATCTTTGGGGCTCCTACGTGGCTCAGTCCATTAAGCATCTGACTCTTGGTTTCTGCTCAGGTCATGTTCTCAGGGTTCATGAGTTCCAGCCCCATGTCTGGCTCTGTGCTGACAGCTCAGAGCCTGCATGGGATTCTCTCTCTCTCTGTGTGTGTGTGTCTCTCTCTCTCTTCCCCTCCCCACCTCAAAAAAAATAAATTTAGAGAAAAGGAAATGTCGTCTTTTGGGCTCGTGATCAAGGAAATAGAGCAAATTAATGACAAAAGCAAGCAAGTATTTGGCAAAAAGAAAGCATAAGTCAAGAAATGATCTCGTTGCTTATTGTGCAAGTGAACTGCCACAGGGATCAGCCTCAAAGAAATTACCTTGGATCTGTGAAAATTAATAAAAGGAAACCTCACTAAAATGGAGTGGGGAGGCTAGACGGGGGAGCCACACCACTCAAGGTCAGTTACAGGAAGAATTCTCAATTATAGACCCCAATAGAAGAATCATCAAGAGGAAAGGATCATCAGTTACAAGCCCCATAGGGAAAGATGTACACTTCCATTTTCTGCGAGAAATAGACCACCCCGGCAACTCAGCCAGTGAAAAGTCATCATCACCCTGGATTCCTGGTTTTCTTCTATGGACTTTTGTTCAAAACAACCCCTCCCAGCTTCCTCCGCCATAAAATATGGTTTTGCCATAGCTTGTGTGAATTCTCTTTTATTTAAAAAGAGAAATGGAGTTTGGGGAAACTATGGGCAGAAGAGGTCGAGAAGGATTCCGGCTGGAACTGTGTCCAGCGCTGCCTGTAGGTGATTAGGAGACCATGTGTGATAAAAGGGGGACAAAACAGAAGTATATCCAAAAAGAGCTACAGCATCTCACAGTGAGCTGGCTCCTGAACCTCCAGACATAATCACCTCCAACAATGAGCTACAAAGGGCCAAGTCCTTACTATTGCCCCACTTTCCTTCTAGTGCAATATGACTTTAAGAACATACCTAAGCCTTTTGTACTTTTCTAAGAATATCGGGTGACCTCGAGGCAATGCACTTGAAGCCAAATGACCCTTGAGTCCCAGCGCATCTGTAGGAAATTCATTACAGTGTTCCCCTCTTGAAAGCTGAGAAAGGGAGAGCACATTCCCTTTTAAGATTTAGAAGGGTCTGGTCGATGTAGGGCTTCATGCTTTTATTATCCGAAAGAATCTTGAAGCCAAGTTGCAAGGTGCTTGGACGATATTTGTCATGGTGATTTACGTGAGGTTGAAATTCTCATTACCCAGACACAGAGAGGCTAGAACATTTAAAATGAGATCAGAATCCTAAAATGGTGACAAGATTAACTACATGGTCCTATTTTAGTGAAATCATACTTTCGAAACTTTAATGGGTTATCTTACATCTAATACAACGTTAATGGCTAGAGTGTATCTTTTGCGTGGACAGGCGCCCTCTGCTGTCTTCAAGTTGAAACCCAGAAGAGAAAACTGATTAACAATGGCTCGACCTCATTACTCTTGTTGCAAATAATCAGTGTTGTTGGAAAGCTCTCCCTAGTGCGGTAGGGATGTTGTGGTTCTTGGCATGTTTCCCATCTGGAAAAAATGAGAATATTAAACTAGCCCACTTGCTACGCAAAAGTCTTGGGAGAATCAAGCGAGCTAACAAAAAAACTTAGAAAATTTCGCAAAATGCAAACTTAAGAGATGCTGTGTGCTGTGAAGTGACGGCATGAAATAGAGCTGGCTGACAATCATTTCATGTAACAACATTAACTGGACTGCAGCGCGTGAACATTGTACCAGAATAGGAGATACAAAACAGAAGTCATGCCCACCAGCTTCCAGGAAGTTTGGTTCTAACAAGACAGGGAAACATAGATGTTCCTCAAATGCTTTGTGAAGTGAAGCAAGGAATAAGGAGGGATGGAGGAAGGGAGGAAGGGGTTAGGAGAGAAAGGGGGGAGAGTGAAATCAACCTGTTGCTTTGTACATTTGTCCGGTTTTCTAGAAGCCTGAAGGGAAGGGGTAGACCCAGTCTCCTTGCTCCATCGAGGCTGACAGCAAAATTCTCTCCTCTCTGGGGTTAAAATGTGCTGCTTAATTTCCAAGTATTTGGGGACCTTTTCTCCTTTTTTTGTAATTTAATCCATTTATTTGAAATCTTTAAGAGTTCTCGGTCTCCTTTTGATGACGGTTCAGGTGCATCTTACAAATTGTAATGCGTTGTGGTTTGACTTCCATTCAGTTCAAGATACTGCCTAATTTCTCTTTTGATCTCTTCTTAGACCCCTGGGTTACTTAGAAGTGTGCTACTTAGTTTCTAAAGACTTAGAGATTTTCCAAAGATCTTTCTGGAAAGTATTTTCCCCCTCTACCTGCTTTTATGATCTTATCTTCATCCTTATTATCCTGCAGTGTCGCTAAGATATATTTAGATATTAATTCTTTATTTCTCTTGCCTGGGGTTCGGTAGTCTTCCTGAAGCTGGGGACGGAGGCTTTATTGTGTCCAGGAACTTCTCTCTCATTTTCTCTTCAGAGGATGCTGTCTGTTCTCGCTCCTCTTGTCCTGGAGCTCCAGTTAAACACATGCCACCGCTTTCCCAGTCCTTGTTTCAGGTCCTTTAGCTCCTGTCCACATTGTCCATTTCTTTGTCTCTTTGTACCACATTCTGGATCATTCTTTCTTTCAAAAGTTCTATTTCTTTTCTCAGAGCTGCTAGGTCATGTGTATAGCTTTCTGTTCTCTGCAGATATTTTAAAGCTTGTCTTCTATTTCCTTAAAGTACGTATATTAATCAGTTTATGCTGCAGTAATGCTGCTCATTTTCTTCAGAGCACAGCTTGTGTGTATCCTTTGAAAGATTGCAGCGAAAGCATCTTTCTCCAGAGGGGAATTGCCTTAGCTTCTGCCAGAGAACCATGGCGCTGCTGGTTCACGACATCCCGAGCCCAGATTCGTAGCCTAAGTTCTTTCTGACAACCCAGGCCATGCAAATGTAGGCTGAAAAATCCAAAGATGGGCAGGGATATGGTTATAACACCTCGGGATCTTTGCCTCCCCACCTGCTCAGCACTGAGGTGACGTCCTTGTGGTCCCCAAAGTATTGGGGGGGGGGGCAGGGTTGCTCACTCTGAGGAAACTCAGCTTAATCTGAGATCCTCTAACTTCTTTTAGATCCCACCTGGGTCAGCCTTGGGCTTGATGAATTTTTGCCCCTGCCCTTTGAGGCTGGCAAAACTGAAGCCGAACATGGCAACGCTTGCTCATGCCTGGAATCAAAAGCCATTTGCAGAATCTAGTTTCTACCCGATGTTTTTGCTTCTAGTTTCTGTTAGATGCTGATCTGGTAACACTTTGCTCCTTGTTCATTTTGCAATGTCTTTAAGAAGACTCGCTTCGACGTTTGCCCAGCATTCTCAGTTGCTTGGAACGGACAACTGGTCCGTTAACACAATCCACCATGCTGCAGCCCAGCTTCCTGTTTTAAATCGTAGTTTTCAGGATGTAATGTGGAAAATACAGACAAGGCTAAGAAGGAAACTTCAAGGCCGCCCACAGGCTTCCCTCCCACGTGCAGCCACTCTGAGCACTTGTGGGACTTTCCTGCCGACTGATGATGAACAAAAATCTGTGTTGCCATTTCCCTCATCTGCTCGGGTCCTTGTACAGGACCCCCCTTGCCCTGTCCCTCTTTATCAGTGGATCTCAGAAGCATCACGTGAAGATCAAGGACAGTTCGGAGGTTGTCAGATAACAAAAACTGGGGAGAAGGCAACACCAAAACCCGGAAAATAATGCCGAAAATGGAACGGAAGCTGGGAGCCGTGCTGGATACGGTCGCTGCAAGTGCGGAAGCAACCGTGAACGTCGCACGGATGGCAATGAGTCCGCGAGCAGGTTGCGGTAAAGCCACGGGCCGTGCATGCTCTTACGCTGAAGGTTACCAGTGGCAGCCCCTTACGTCCCAGATGCCCGGCCGTGAAGTTAGATCACGCTGCTAAAAATGCCTGCTTCTCAAGAAGGGCTTTCCCGTCACTGGGCAACCACGTGGCTCTTACCTTCTGAAGGCGCTGACCCTTTGCAGAAGCTGTAGTGAAACCGCATTGTGGGCACAGAACTCACTCATATTCTCCTCTTGAACACGCCTGTGAATGATGCAATTTATAGAAAGTGTGTGCGAGAAAGACTACCGCATCAGACTCTGAGGGCTGGATCGTTTTCAGACAATCCGAGACTGGTGAGTTGGTTAAGTGTTGCCCAGGTTTTCAATGACACGCCAGGAATAACGTTCATAGCATCTGATTTCCAGGTAAATCAAGATTTTCCCGCTAATGCCCTTCCTCTAATGGTCCTGAGAATACACTGGAAACGCATTGTGTTGGAATTACACGTGTGCCGTTGCTCTCTTCCCCTAGATTTTAATCTCCCCTCCACCACGTCTGGTTCACTTTTGGACCCCCGGAGAGGTCACACTATTCGTTACATGCTAACAAATAATGCGTAAACAATGAATGAATGAAGTCCCCCGAGGGGCTGACAAGGGACGCGGAGAGCGCTATCTAGCACAGACAAGGGGAGTGTCTCGGTGCGCAAGCGTTTTAGGACAGCACGCGACGCTACACACGGATCATCCATTTCCAAAGAGTAAGAACCACACACGTTTGAAAACCCCGCCGAGATGAGAGTGAAGATTTAGAAAGGTCCGGCAGAGGAACATAGGACCGATGGATAAATGTACAGTTTCTGGGATGAGAGACAAGCCATTCTGGTGAATTTTGAGAAAGACGCAAATCCTGTCTTCCTTATGGCTGGACTCTGACCGCATGAGGCTTGATGGTCTCATTGCAAACCTTTAATTCTGATCCTCTAGGGCCCCTTACCCCCCTTACCGGATCTGCGGTCAGCTCCCTGGGGAGGAAGCCCTCTCTTGGGCAGAGGGGGGCAGGAACAGGAGTCAGTTAACACTGAAGACAAAAACACAAAGTAGGTTCTTCCGGGGAAATGGGTGAAGCTGCTCCAGGGCAAAACCCCGACGCCAGTGACGCTGCCGTGAAGTTGCGTGAGATCATGACCCGAGCCAAAATCAAGAGTCAGACGCCTAACCGACTGAGCCACCCGGGTGCCCCAGTCCCGCTTGCCTCCACTCCCCCCGGGCCCCTCACTCGCCCTCAAGATGTGCCCGGATGTCCTAGTCTCTCAAATATCCCCTCTCTACGAAGAGGCAGTTAGCTAATGGGTTTATAATTAAGGTAGACTGCTCCCGGCCAGATGTCACCCTGGAAATGCAAAGTAAAACAGAAGGACACCATCTCACCCCTATGACAACGGCCAAAATCCAGAACACCGACAATCACCAAATACTGGCGGGGTGTATTTATTTAATACCTTCAAAAAAAAAAAAAGTAGCAAAAGCCTTTAAGACCAGTGCTGGGAGTCAGAATGCAGCGGGTGGGGTCTCGGCAGCCAGTGCCCACCTCCCGGAAAGCAGGGTGAGGGGACACACACACCACAGGCTCTCACGGGAGCAGGCAAGGTGCCCTTACAAGCTGCTCACCGGCCCATTGTCGTCCTCGAGTCTTAAAGGTCTCTCGCTTCCTGGCTGTCAAGGCCAGTCTCCAGGATGCCCCTGAGTCCCGGCCGGATGAGGAAATTCCCGCTGCCGGGCTTCGGGGCCAGCAGGGGGCGCTGATGACCCCTGGGAAAAGCGGCTCTGCCCACGGGCACACATGCAGTGTTCACGTTGATTTATATTAATAAGCATAATAACAAAAAATAAAGAAACAAACAAAAAAGAGGAAAGCGTTACCACACTTTAAAAAGCCAGGGACTGGGGCACGTGGGTGCCTCAGTCAGCTAAGCGTCTGACGCTTGATTTTGGCTCAGGTCACCATCTCCTGGTTCGAACGTCTGAGTCCCACGTCAGGCTCTGGACCGACAGCGTAGAGCCTACTTGGGATCCTGTCTCTCTCTCCCTCTTTCTCTGTCCCTCTCCTGCTCACACGCCCCCCCCCCCTTCTCAAAACAAATAAATCATCTTTAAAAATAAAATAAAATAAAATTACCAGGGACTCTGAACTGGGCATCCCTCCCCAGTTCTGACCCTTGGCCCCACCTGGCCCCTCTCACCCCCACGGGGAAATCGCAGGGGTCCGAAATTCTTGTGCCAGCGTTCTTGAAAGCAGAAGGCGGTGTCTCATCTTCTCTCCGGCATCAGACCACTCTGGTCTGCGGCCCGGGTGCCATAGCACAGACACAACCTGACTCTGTTCTGGGCCAAGGACACGGGCAAAAAGGGCCGAGTGACGGAAGGTCAGCTTAGATACAGCAGCCACGGCAGATAGAGCTTCCTTGGAGGTGACGAGCAGGCCGTGGTCCTAGTGGGCCACCAGCTCCCATGGTCCTCGGCCAGGCCCAGGGCCATGGGACTGTGGACACAGTGCCCACAACAATGACAAAGGAGCCTGGGAGGGGAGCGTCACCCCATCACCCACACCTCACAGCCCAGCAGCCTTTAAACGCGCTTGCGGGGTGGCGGTGGCCTGGGTCGCACGCGACTGGAGCCGGCCTGGCCTCAGTTTCCCCAGGCTCCCAGGGGCTGATAGGACAGGGCCTGAGTTGGTCACGAGTCCCGAGCTGGCAAAGTCACAGCCACTAGAGGGCAGTGCTGCTACGTGGACGGCCACGTGCGGGGAAAATTGCATCATCCCCTCGTGCGTGCCGGCATTGCACGCAGAGTCAGGTGTCCTGCAGCCTTCCTGGGCACAGATACGGCCTGCCGTGGCGCTCATGCCAGAGGGCCTTGGTGTGGACGGGGACCGCACCTGCAGGCTGGCGGTGAGGGGACCGGGGGGGGGGGGGGGGGGGGGGGCGCGGGGAGCCGGCGGGGCAGAGTGGCTTTTCTGAATTCACTCTGTCCTCCCAGATGAATAACGTGTTAGACACTGCATTTTTGTTTTCCTTTGTGTTTTAAGAGGGGCTTCGGTGCAGGCTTAGCAATAGTTTCACGGGATTAACTGAGGGAGGCAATAGAGCCTCAGGCACGCAAGTTAGCCAGGCTGGGGCCGCAGCCCTGGGACCCAGGTGGAGTCTGGGGGAAAGGACTCCAACCAGGTCCCAAGATGTTTGCGCTCTCTGGTGTCACCATGGCCCGGTGTCTGTGGAAACCCATAAACTACCGTTTGCTCAACTGTCCTGAAAGCAATCCGTGTGCAGAAAGCATCCTGACAGCTGAGGAGAGTGATGGCCAAGGGCTCAGGGCAAAGGCCGTTGGTCCCATGGTCCTGACCTCCAACATCTCCGCCATCAAAGCGCCG
This sequence comes from Prionailurus bengalensis, assembly GCF_016509475.1. NCBI lineage: Eukaryota > Metazoa > Chordata > Mammalia > Carnivora > Felidae > Prionailurus > Prionailurus bengalensis. Next base: position 60,424,628 of record NC_057352.1, read on the forward strand.
CGGTGCGCTGGAGCGCCGCCCTGGCGGCCAAGATTCCTGCAGAGAGCCACAGGCCCTCCTCCAGCGGCCTTGTGGTGGGCTTTCCGGCACCTTCCGCCCTCTGCCCACCTGCCTGCCACTCCACCTGCCCCAGGCCCCTAGCCCTTTCACCTGTGGTCACTTGATTTTTTTTTTTTTTTTGCTTTGTGTTTTTAATCAGACATATTCGCTTTCCTTTTGGAATAATTTTAGATTTGCAGAAAAGTTGCAAAGACAGTTCCGACAGCTCTGGTGTGTTCATCTTCCATGCTGATAACGAGTTGGTCAAGACAGAGAAACCCACAGTGGGGCGTGACTATTAGCTAAACTCCAGGCTTCATGTGGATTTTGCTGGCTTTTCCACAAATGTGCTTTGTCTGGTCTCATTCAGGAGCCCATGTGGGATACGACGCTGCATTTTGATACAGCTCACTTCTCAGAGTCCAGACCCTGAGCCGTCCCACCCAGCATAGGGCATCTGCTCTGGGGAGAGAACACCCACGAGTGGTAATCCCCAGACTCTCCTAGGTGCCTTTGGGCTACAGATGAAGATGTCTGGGGGGCATCCATTTGACGTTCTCCCTCTCCCCTCCCCACATAACCTTTGTGCATCCTTTTAGGGAACCACCTACCTCCTTAGCAGTCCAGTTGCCTTGCTCTGGAGATTCTAAGTATCAGTCATTCACCACTTAGTAAAAACCAGACCGCAGTGCTGCACATTGCTGAGAAATAGAGACGCAGAGTCCTCTAGGATGAGAATCTTCTAGAATCTGGGGTAGAAGTAAGGATTAAAGCCTCTTTGGGAGTTTCGTTATTTAGACAGAGCCCCCTCACCCCCGTGACTGTGGCCTTTTCGGACCCCCAGGATGCCCAGAATAGCGTTTCAAAGCATCTACAGAGCCCCTGTGCTCTGCTCCCCGCCTCCCAGATTCTTCCCCAAATCCCACAAAGTGCTGACACAGGACATTTGAGACTCACTTGCAGGCAGAGGCTGGCAGCATGGGCTCTTTACTGAGGCCAGACCCTCTTTAAGGCCTGTCTCCCAGTCACCCCGATGCCTTTGTCCAACTGCCCCCAAATCATCGGGTTCAGCTCAAAAAACTCAAAACAAACCCCGGGTAAGGTGCAGAAATCAGCATGTCTCCCAGAAGTGCACCAAGGGGGACAGTGAGTGTTTGTTTCTCCTGCTCGGGGGCCACTGGGCACACAGGAGCCAGAAGGGCTGGCTCATCATGTTTTGTCACCACGGTGACTCGGGGCCAGAGCGTTGCGGGCTCTGAGCTATGCTGGGACCTGAGGGGCACCGCTGCTCTGAACCAGTGTCCACAGGAAAAGCGAATGCCCGGCGGGGCCATCCGTGGACATGCCACTGTGGGGGCAGCTCTGAGTCCCCTCACCCAGCGTCACCCAGCCCTGCGGCCAGAACTGGAGAAACGACACCCTCCTGACCCCAGTCCCCTCCTTTCTGCTGAGCAACACTAGCTCGGAGAAGCATGGGAATCCCTGCAGGGTCCCGGGGTCACCGACCAGACCGCGGAGCCTGCGGGATTTGAGAGCAGAGCTTGGGGAGGGTGACCAGGGTGAGGTCCTGGAGGAGCCCCCGGTGCAGGGTACTCGCTGCCGGTGTGAGCTCTCGTAGCCCTGCCGGGCGCTGGGGTGAAGGGAGCTGGCCTCTGGTCCCTGTCCCGGGCCAGGCTAGGCCGGCTCCCAGCTCTCCCTGGTCCTGCGGAGACACAGTTCATTCTAGACCGAGCGCCATTGGTTCCCCTCCCCCCCCCCCCCCACCCCGCGCGCTGGGCTTGCAGAATACCCCCGCTTTATTTTGCAAATCAGGGAACTCAGCACAAAGAAACTGAGCTCTGGCTGGGGGATGTAGGCGGCAGCCAGAACCCGGGTCTGCAGGGAGGCCGACCAAACTAACCAGACTTGCTTAGGCCGCTGGGTCCCATCAGCCCAGGGAGATTCTGTACCTGGACCCTGCGCCCGCCGTCCCCTCCGGCTCTCCCTGTGGCCACCTCCACGTCCATCACACCTCCATCTACGCTGGACAGTGAGGCCGGAACAAACACCGTCCTAGCAGGCAGCACTCAGCCCGGAGAGAGAATAAACTTGGTAGCACATGGGGTGCCCGGGGCACCGGTGACGTGTCCGTGCAGGCTCCTGACAGCAGCAGGGGCACCGCGGTGGTGCAGGACTGCGTGTGGGGAGGCCGCGGGTGTGAGGGGGCACGGCCGCGTGGGGATTCTCTGCACCTGCCGCTCCATTCTGCTGTGAACCTAAAACTGCTCCCCCAAATGAAGTTACTTTAAAACAAAAAAAAGAAAAGCAAGCCTCCGTAGCTTGGCGGATACTCTTCCCACCGTGGGCTCTGGTTCCTGTCCCCTTGGGCCAAATGTCCCTGCCCCTGCTCCTCTCTATCCACCACGGGGCCCCTGCTAGCGGCACCCACTGGGCAGGTGACTTGGTTTATGGGACACACTGGGGTCCCGCAGCCCCCACATGCAGGCAGGGCCTATGCGGCCATTGTGGGCTTGGAGGATGTGCCCACCCCCCTCCCCGTATGAGTCTGTTGGACGGCCAAGGCCAAGTACCGCAGCATGGGGCCTCAGCCCACAGATGCTCATTCTCTCCCAGTGCTGGAGGCTGGAAGGCTGCGGTCAAGGTGTGGGTAGTGTTGGTTTCCTGACAGGTCTGTCCTTGGCTGGCCTTCCCCTGGTGGCCTCACCTGGTCCTTCCTTCGTCTATGTACATCCCAGTGTCTCTGTGGATACAAATTTCCTCTTACAAGCACACTAGTGAGATTATGGGTTTAGGGGCTCAGCTTCATGACATTTCAAAAAACATTTGTTTAATATTTATTTTTGAGACAGAGCGCATGCAGGGGAGGGGCCATGAAAGAGGGAGACACAGAATCTGAAGCAGGCTCCAGGCTCTGAGCTGTCAGCACAGAGCCCGACGCGGGGCTCAATTCCACAAACTGTGAGCTCATGACCTGAGCCGAAGTCAGACACTTATCCAACTGAGCCACCCGGGCACCCCATTATTAATTCATTTTAAATAGCAAGAATAATGTTATTACCTGTTACCATAAGCCACCTATTTTTAATGAAAAGCAACTATATTTCTTTTTAATAAAAAGTAACCACATTTAGTGAGAAGCCGAGCTCTGTTCTATGTTTTTGCAAAAGTCTTACTGTCTGGCTTCATAGACAACTGATGGAATTCTTAGATGTGCTTGTGCATTTAATCTGTTGGGCTGAGCATGTCCTGTGGCCTCTGGAAAACTCCACTGTACATCCATGAGAGTCCCTGAAAGTTTTGTTTTTGTTTTTAGTTGTACTATCTGCTTTTACGTGGAGCCTTTGTAATATCCAAAAACTATTCTGCCACGGCCATCTCTCCAAAATCCTTCATAGGCTTTGTGATGAGGGGAGGAGGTAAGAAGAAAGAAAGAAAGAAAGAAAGAAAGAAAGAAAGAAAGAAAGAAAGAAAGAAAGAAAGAAAGAAAGAAAGAAAGAAAGGAAGAAAGAAAGAAAGAAAGAAAAAAAGAAAGAAAGAAAGAAAAAAAGAAAGAAAGAAAGAAAGAAAGAAAGAAAGAAAGAAAGAAAGAAGAAAGAAGAAAGAAAGAAAGAAAGAAAGAAAGAAAGAAAGAAAGAAAGAAAGAAAGAAAGAAAGAAAGAAAGAAAGAAAGAAAGAAAAGAAAGAAAGAAAGAAAGAAGAAAGAAAGGAAAGAAAGAAAAGAAAGAAAGAAAGAAAGAAAGAAAGAAAGAAAGAAAGAAAGAAAGAAAGAAAAGACATAAGGTTTGAGAAAGAGATAAACTGTCATTACTCACACACAACATAGTGTAAAAAATCCAAAGGCATTTACCAATAACCTATTCAAAGTAAGAGGTAAAATTCGCTAGGTTGCTGGCTACAAGATCAATATACAAAACTGGTTGTTGTTTTATATGTATATACTAGCAACAAATAAACACAAATTTTAAAAATCTTTAAAGTTACCAATTATAGGAGCATCAAAAAACACCAAATGCCTAGGAAAAGACTGAGCCAGAGATGTGCAAGGCCTCTGCACTAGAGACTATGAAGCACCACTGAGGAGGAAACTACGTAGTTCTGCGTTTGGAGGGATCGGTCTGAGTAACGAGGAAAGACTCAATGCGAGAAAGGTTTCCATCTTCCCACAAACAACCTAAAGATTCAACAGCACCCCGACAAAATCGCAGAGGGCTTTCTGTGTGCACGTGTGTGCGCACTCACAGACTGACCAGCTGATCCTAAAATTTAAATGGGGGACTAGCTATCGTGTATCATTTCCATTTGAAAACAAAACAAAAGACTAATGACTCTTTGGGGCACAGAGCAACTCAGAGCTGCTGGTGTTCTTTGCTGAGGGGAGGTGCTGTCGGAATGGCCCGCGAGCCTGCACTTGGCAGTTTCCCTGACTTCTGAACCAAGACTCTCACGCGCTGCCTGAAATCTTTGGCAAACTCTTGAAAAATGACAGCATGAACCAAAGACCAGAAGGGAAGTCAGGTTGGTGGAAAGCAGCTCTCCAGACTTGTTTAATCGTGTTGGGGAGGCCATTAATCCGTTGGAGTAAGAGCCCGGCAATTCTTGGGTCCCTCTAAGTGCTTCATTCCTTGGGAATTAACACACAGGATCCTGCAGGTTTCAACAAACAAACCCAGAAGAGGGGGACGGGATACGCCCCGGGCATCCAGGGCCAAAGGCCCGGGTATGGAGCAAAGGGGGTGCTGCCCCGTGGACACGAGGCTCAAGCGGCCGCGCGAGGTCCCTCCACCCCCGAGACAGTCAGTGGTTGCTATGACCCTACATTGCCTGATACAAACACACGCTTAACAAGGATGCAGAAATTCACTGGACAAAGCGTGACCTGACACGGCTTGTGCGAATGGTGCTGTGGGCGGGGAGGCTTCTGATGGTGAGCTCCCGACAGCAGCCGCCAGCCCACGGCCCCAGCCGCGGAGGCTCCATGCGACCCTGTGGCCTCCTCACACCCTCCATTACCCCCTCCCCGGGTGTTTGCTTCAGACCTCCTCGCTCTGTTCTCTGGGGTCTCCAGGGTCTCCAGAGGGCTCCTCCCTCTGGCACTAACAGGGGTTAGCTCGCATTAGGTGTGCCACTTTTAGGAGCCCAGAGAAGACTCTTGCTTCACCGGCCTTCTGTCTGCTTGGCTAGCGGACACATCTTTCCAGCCCTGGGCAAAATCGGGCAATGCTCTAAGTCTCCCGAGATAACTGTAGGTCCCGTAATTAACAAGCACACCGGAACCGAGCGGAGGTCGTGCGGGGCCGGGAGGGCGGACGTGCTGAGGCCCGGCTGTGCTTCTTGCCTCCTGGGCTTGGCTGCTGTTTGTCTCTGAACATCCCCACCTTCCTGGCTCCCCGAGGCTCTCCCGCCCAGAAGGGACGGACCATCCCTTGCTGCCAAGGAACAGGCTATCATTTATCTCACGCTCGCAAAGCTCAGCCAAGCGGAGGCACCCTGCCCACGAATGGTATCCCGTGCAGCCCACGGCCAAGGCCAGACTCGGATTTGGAAGTGGCGGGTCAAAGAAGCCAGATTTCCAGAGCAGGAGCGGAGGAGGCCCAGCGGACGGGCACAGCTCCTTGATCCACTGTCATTTTGTTGCAGTTGGAGGGAACTTCATCTGTTCAAGTAGCGCCATGAGCACCCCAGAGCCCGGAGCCCCGGGCGTCCCCACAGCACACTGTGCCCTCTGTTTCCTCCAGCCGCGGCCAAGAGCGCTTTGTGTGTCTGAATAACTGGCCGGGAACTGGACAGCAATCCCGTGCCAAGACACAGACGACAGGGCTGGCTTTAACTCCTTAGCGGCTGCCGGAACGCCTCGTTCGTTTTACGAGTATTTGTCGAGCGCCTGCCATGTGCTGGGCCTTGTCTAGGCTCACGGGACCGTTGGGCCGCGGAACCCGGTTTCTGGAGGAGGCAGACAGGAATCTCAGATGGTTTGGAATAAGACAGGCGTGTGAATGAACGAAACAGGGAGGACGGGGGTTCGTTCGGGAGAGGGCCTGATGACGGAGAGATCTGGGTGTTAGGGGCTGCTCTGGTGTAGACGAGGGTGGGTGAAGAGGCAGGGCCCCCTCCTCTGGGGCTGCCGGCACGGGGAGGGGTTTGGATTTTGTCCTAAGCACCATGGGAGCTGCTGGCAGGTGGTGAGCAGGGTGGTGACATGAAGGGGGGAAGCCACCTTCTAGAGAGAGAGCACTGTGGCCCCCCGTGGGCTGAGGGAAGGATGGTGACGGGGTCAACAGGGTAACCGTGTCCCGATTCCCAGAAGGAATCTGTGGCAATGTGACCTTGTCTGGGGGCAAAGCGGACTTCGCAGATGGGGCTAAGTGGGAGTCTTGAAGTGAGAGACCATCCTGGGCTATCACGCTGGGCTCAGTGTCATCACGGGATCCTTACAACAGGGGGCGGGAGTCAGAGTCAGAGGGAGCTGGGAAGGCCCCCTGCTGCTGGCTCTGGACATGGAGGGAGGGCCACAGCCAAGGATGCGGGTGGATATGGCAGAAACAAATGGTAAGGAAAATACAGAGCAAGCAGGTGGGTGCACAGTTGCAATGTATTAGAAATGTATTAGAAATAAGAACCAACAGGGTGTGCGAGGGTCCTGGGGCCACCATTACAAATGGCCACAAAGTGGGGGTTTGAAACACAGAACTGTCTCACAGTTCTGGAAGCCAAAAGTCCAAAGTCCAGGGGTTTCTGGGGCTGGGCTCCCTCTGAAGGCTCTAGGGAGGACCCTTTCTCAAGCTTGTGGTGGCCAGTGATCCCTGCTGTTCCTTGGCCTGTGGCGGCTTCCTGCCAGGCTCCACTGGTCTTCAAAGGGGCCTCCCTGCATCTTCAAAGGCACCAGTGGTTGGGGGTAGGGCCACCTTTATCCAGTGTGAAGCAGTGAGTTGAAAAGCATCCCCTAAAAAGAGTCCTCACCCCTGCGCCCTGTGAACGCGACCTTATTTGGAAATAGGTCTTTGCAGATGTGATTAGATTACAGAATCCACGCCAAGCCTCCTTGAAAGAGATAGGAGAGTGAGATTTGGGGCATGGGGACACAGGTCATGTGAGAATAGAGGCAGAGACTGGAGGGCTGTGACCACGAGCCCAGGGATTCCTGGAGCCGCCAGGACCTAGAAGAAGCAAGACGTGGGTGAAGAAGTTCCTGTGCCAACTGGTGTTTGGTCAAACATTATTCTGAGTGTTTCTGGGAAGACCGTTTTGGACGAGATTAACAGTTTAAATCGATAGAGTAAAGCACTTGGTTTTCAGGGCGCCTGGGTGGCTCAGTCGGTTGAGCGTCCAACTTTGGCTCAGATCACGATCTCACGGTCTGTGGTTTCGAGCCCTGCGTCAGGCTCTGTGCTGACAGCTCAGAGCCTGGAGCCTGCTTTGGATTCTGGGTCTCCCTCTCTCTCTGCCCCTCCCCTGCTCATGCTCTGTCTCTCTTTCTCTCTCTCTGTCCAAAATAAATAAATATTAAAAGAAAAAATTTAAAACAAAAAAGCACTTGCTTTTCTGTAAGGAGGGCGGGCCTCATCCAATCAGTTGAAGGCCTGAAGGGAACAGAAGGTTGGCCCTCCTCGGAGTAAGAGAGGTTTCTTCCTGCTTGATGGCCTTTGAACTGTAACTGACACATGGGTTGTTCCCGGGTCCCCAGCTGTCAGCCCCCCTGCGGCTCTTGGCACCTGCCGACCTCCACAACAACATGAGCTCGTTCTCTAAGGCCGATCTCTTCCCGCATCTGCACACAACCTCTGGCTGCCATGTCTCCAGAGGAGCCTGAAGGATCAGGCTCAGGGTCAGAAGGATCCTGCCCACACCGTGCCCAGCCTCTGGTGCCTCATTTCTGTTGCTTTATTTTACTTTTTTAAATTTTTTTTTTTAACATTTATTCATTTTTGAGAGATAGAGACAGAGCACAAGCCGGGGAGGGGCAGAGAGGGAGGGAGACCCAGAATCCAAAGCAGGCTCCAGGCTCCGAGCTGTCAGCACAGAGCCCAATGCCGGGCTCGAACCCACAAACTTCGGTGAGCCGAAGTCGGACGCTCGACCGACTGAGCCACGCAGGTGCCCCATCATTCCTGTTGCTTTAAACCCAGGTTGGTGGGAACATGTAACAACCCCAGGGTGCTCCCAAAACAAGGAACCAAACTTGAAAGGGAGGCCACACCCAGCTCCCTAGTGACGTCTTATCTAGAACCTCGCTCTTCCTTTGAAACGCAGCCTTGCACATGTGCACCGGTGACCCTCAGAGGGAGGAGGCTCACCCCGTAGCCCGTGTCCCGAAGAAGGCCGGCTGCTTGGGCTCACCCCTCCCCGGCTGCAGGGGAGAGGCCGGACGGCTGTACCTCACTGTCAGCTTCAGGTTTCTCTACTGTTTGCCGGACTAACCGCCTCAAGTTGCTTCCCGCCCAACAGGAGGGAAGGCTCACGGGCCTCTTTGCCTTTCAAATGAGAGCTTTGAGAAGGGACCTGTCACAGGCCCGCTCCCCACCTGGGCAGATCCCGAGGCCAGGGCCTTGCGACAGGAAAACGGGGCAGCATGCCCTGGCTGCCTGCCCCGGGTCGGGTCGGCCTGGCCTAGAAACGAGCAGGAAGCAGGGAGACGTCCGGAGGTTTCCCCAGGTGTGACCCGGGAGGTCACAGCTTAGTGACTGTCAGGGTGTGTGTGCATCTTCCGCTCCCGGGTCTGCGTGGCCCCCTGGGAAAGTCCCCAGTTGCGTCAGTGGATGAGGAGGCGGGGCCCCCACACCCCGACACCCCCAGTGGCCTGGGGTCCCCTCCAGGGCACCCAAACGTCTAAGAGGACGGAAGTCTACATTCTCGTGGCTGTCTCCTCTCAGTCTGAGAACATTCCAGCAAACAGCACAGCTGCCTGTTTGGGGTCGTGGGCAGCAACACGTCGACAGGAGGGGGACCTTGCCGGTGATGGAGGCCCATCCCCCGGACCTGGGGGCCCCCGCGTCCCTACCGCGTCCGCTCTGCACGGCACCGGCCGCTGTCACATGCTGACCTCCGCGGCGCCCCGAGGCTCCAGCCTCCTCTGCCGCAGAACCTCGTCTCTGCCTCACACACGGGAGGCAGCTCGCGGCCATGCCCTTGACACGTGGGAAGGCGGGAGGTTCAGTCCACCCCGGCCGACCACACAGGCGCGGGGAGCCCAGCTTCCCCAGAGGGAGGACAGACGCTTCATTCTCCGGGGTTCCCACCACAGACCGCCAGGATGACGCACTCCGGGTGTGATCCTGTGGTCGGCCCACAAACACTCTTCTGCCCGGCAAGGCCGGGGGCTCTCGGAAAGCAGGGCTGGGGTTTATCCATCGCGGGGTCCCTCCAGCTCCGAGTGCTGGGTCCCGCCACCTGGTCATGTGGTGCAGTGTGGGGTCCACAAGGGACCCACAAAGCCTTCCTCGGTCCTCGCAGCAGCGGGTAGGGTCTGCGACCCCAACACGATGCCGGCTCTGGCCGGCGGCTTCCACTTCCCGTCTCTCGGAAGGGTTGTCCTTGGAGCCCAGAATCCCCACGTAACCAGTCCCACCACGGCGAGACCGGCGGGCTGCGGGGTTCCTCGCGCCAGTCCCGTGGGCAAGCTGCGTGGAGAGAGATGCCTGAGCAGCCCTCGCGGTTCTAGCCGTCCTGCGCAGGGGGCAGACGTGTGGACCAAGAGGCAGCGTGAGGACTCTAGACCCAGCCGTCCTCTGATCGCAGCTGTGTGTGAGACCCCAAGCAAGGACCATCCAGTCGAGCCCAAGTGCCCAGAGCCAGGAGCCCGTCATAATGAATTGTCTTAAGCCATGAACTTTGGGGCTGATTTGTTACATGGCGATTGCTAGAGCAGGTGGCTTGGTGGGAACGAAAAACTCTTCCCCTTTCGGGGGATACGCTGTTCAGCAGCACTTCCTCTGGGTGGGCACCGTGGACGGCATTCTGTGCAAAGAAGCAGATGCCCCGTCTCCCAGCTGGAGGACGCCCGGATGAGGGTACACAGGAGGCACACAGAGCATGGGCCAGCGCCGTGTGCCTTTGTGCAGTGTACAAACTGTGCAAGCGTACATGACAGCCCCGCATGGAGGCCTTACTACCAACAGAAGGAGCTAGAAAGCGTCCATTTCGGATGGGTGCTCCATTGCTGTTCCTCACCACGTCTATATATGGCTGTCCATCGCTCAGTCAGTCACACTGGGGCCCCTTCCTTGTGCCAGCCTACTTGGGGGCTGGGGAGCTCAGCCAAGTAGGGATTTGGACAGAAGCGGCTCCAGGTGCCGGGAGAGCACAGAGCAGGGTGCCCGCGGAGGTGCCAGCACGGCTCTGCAGCTCTCTGATCGGGACTTGACCCCACCTCCTGGGCTTGTCCAGCCCTGTGCGGCCCGACAGGAGCTCTTTTGAAGTCTGCTGCTGGGGATGATCACAGGGGCCCCGATCCGGAACCAAGCACCCACACCCGCCCCTCTAATCCTTGGCCGCCTCTGCTCCAAGCGGATGTGCGTCTCCCGCCTCTTCCCCGGTGACCCCAGCCCGCCTGGAGCCACCTGACACTGGAATCCAGCCTGCTCTGCCCAGGCCTGAGAGGATCTGTGCGGCCGCCGCCCGTGGCCCCTCCAGGATCCCCTCTGCAGCTGCCCGCCCCGTTGCCCCCTGGCCGCTGCTCGGATTTGGCCATTGGGAGTACTACTGTGGGAGCCTGGAGGCCTGTGCCGGAAGGACAGTGAGGCCAGGGAGGGACGTGCCCCCGTCCCCTTCCCGCGGGCCGAGGGGCACTCGGCAGGCGGCCCCGCCCACGGCCACGGGAATATCCGGGGCCCCTGACGTGGGCGTCCCCGCTCCTACTCCTGCGGCCCCAGGGCCCCCCGTCTGGGTGCCCAGTTCCTCGGCTCCACAGGGGCCGCCGGTCCCACTGGGACCCCGCTGGTGTGGAATTAGAGGGGAAACAAACTGGCTTCCACAACCGGTGAGGGCTCGGTGCTCCCTCGGCCTCAGAAAAACCCCGACAGAAGGAACCTCAGGACATCCCCCCACCCCCGCCAAAGACAGTTGTCCACTGTATCCCATGCTTTGGGGTCCGACGGGGGCAGGGGCCATCTGTGCGGCAGGAAGGAGACGCTCGCCCCTTCGCCCCCCTCACCAGACTCCAGCCCGGGGTAACCCGGGGGGTCTGGCGTGGCTGTGCTGGCCTCGGGTGCCCGCCGGGCCACGCGCAGGAGGCCCTGGGCCAGCGACGGGGCTTTGTGCGTCCCCGCTTCCTCCTGTGTAACAAGGGCAAGAGACGACCACATGGTGCCCGCGTGCTGTGACAAAGATTCCTTGACCACGGCCCAGCGGGGCTCCTCCGAGCACCTTTTCGAGGAGGCCTCAGCCTGGGGCACATCCTCAAGAGCCAGTTTCAGCAGGAACCCGGCTGAGTCAGTTAGGCCAGAAGCCCCAGTTGGATATCCGGTCACCTCACCTCGGTGCCAATCGGGTTCCCCCACCCCCAGTCCCCCAGGGCACGAGGCCGCCTTCAGCAAGAGTCTGGTCGGGCCTGTTTAGCGGGACCGTCCCTCACCCCAAGTTCCTCTTGGAGATTTGCATCTACTGACCCAGAAGACCCCTGGGCTCTGCATCCCCACACCGTCCTCAGGGCAGGCGAAGTCTCCCCCCTGCCGCAGAACCCCTGCTCCGGTCCCTAGGCACCCCCACCAACACGTCTGCCTCTCTACTTTTGTCTCCACCGACTGTGGCTCCCTCGGCACACACAACGCAGCCACTCGTGGAACCCCACACGGTGTTCATTCATTCATCAATAAATCTCTTGAGTTTCGGGAGGGAGACCCCTGTTCTGGATGCCCGGGCAGTGGCCTCTCTCCCAGCAGACCTCTGAGGGGACCCAGACGCACCTCTGGTTTTGAGATTCTGTGTTCACCCTGGACAGTGGGCGGGGGTTGGGGGGGTGCCCGGTTCCTGTGGACCTTGAGGTGAGAGGCCTTCCCTGGAGCCCAGCCCGGCAGAGGTGGGACAGAAGTGGAGGCAGGGAGGCCTGCGAGGAGGCCGAGGGACAGGGAGGCGTGGGCGTGGTGGGCCTAAGGCAGAGCTGGGGGCTGGAGGGACAGGAGGAGGGGAGGACAATTGCTGGGGCTCCGCTCAGCATGGGGGCCCTGGGGCTGGCACTCAACTGGGGTCAACTGTGCCTCCCAGGGGACACTTGGTGACATTCGATGACATTTTTGGTTGTCAGTATGGGGAGGGGGTACCAGGGCACCTGGCAGGCGGATCTGCTCAACATCGTGCATCGGTGATGCAAAGGCCCTGCGCCCCACCCCCGAGAATTACCAGCCCTGAATGTCGTCTGTGTGGTGACGTGAAACCCTGCGAGAAAGGGCACAGCTTCCTGACCGCTGTCACCGTCTCCTCCTCCTGGGGGTGGCGAGCCCCTACTCAACGTGAAGCTGAGCACAGAGAGGAGGGTGCTGGGCAAACACAGTGTCGAGGCCGCCGGGCCCCCTGGTAGGCAGCCGCCATGGGCCCACACCTCCCCCAACTGCGTTCCAGGCCTCAGAGCCTCCCCGCAGCCCTGGCCAGAAAACTCCCATTGCTCAGGCCTGTGAAGACTGGGGATGCGTTCCTGTCCCTCTAGGGGCCATTGTCCCTCCTCGCAGGCCCCACCCCCACCCCCCACTGGGCTCTCACAGTGGGTGTGGGGAGACACGGGCACTCACTTTCCTTTCTGCCTTCTGTGCCCGCAGCGTTTGTCCCGTTTTTGTGGGTCCCTCTCGAGTCCCCCCTCCGCAGAGCCCCACTAGGTCCCTTCTGCCACAAGCTGGCGGTGGTTTTTTTTTTTTTTTAACAAGTCACCTGCGGTTTGCGGGCCTGCTTCCCCCTCAAGTGGCATTTCCCAGTTGCGGGGAGCAGAGCAATCCTGGAACCTCTTGCATCAGCCGCTTTGCATGAGGGGTGGAGTGAGGACAGCCAGAGCGGCTGTCGGCGCGTCCACCTGGCTCCCGGGTTCACTGAGGCGAGGAAACGAACAAACGTGCCCCGGGGGTTTCTTTCCCAACAGAAGGCGCTCAGCCTTCTCTGCGCAGGCTGGCACTTGCGTAAGTGGAGGTGGCGGTTGGGTCGCGGTTGGCCAGATGCTCCCAGCAGTTGCTCTGACACTGCCCCGCCCTCACCTGGGCCTGTGAGTCACCGATGGGGGGCGGGGGGGGGGCAGGGGATCTGGGAGTGAGGTGCCGCCACCTGCCTGTTGATAGGATGCAGCCTTGGGGTCACTGTGTCAGAGCGGGAATGTGCAAATGGGGACACTCTGCCCCCCGGCCGGGACGGCAAAGAGGCCACCCCGCCCCCCGGGCCAGCTCTGGTCAACGGCCGGGCCCCCGAGTGGCCTCTGGGCTTGGTTCTCAAGCAGGGGGACGCTTGGCGGTGTCTGGAGACATTCTGTTCATCACAGTTTGCGGCGGAGGGCGGGGGGGGGGGTGCAGCTACTGGCTTCTAGAGGGTCCAGGTCAGCGGTGCCATCCAACATCCTTCAAAGCACAGGTCGGGCCCCCAACACAGACATCCACGAAGAATGACCTGGCCCCAGATGTCCACAGCCCCCCGTGAGAAACCGGCTTGGAGGCAAAAGGAGCTGTCGTCCGTTCCTTCTGCTTCTCACGTCCGCCCTTGGCACCTGGGCTGTTCACTTGTGATCCCAGACCCACCGGGCAAACCGTCCGAAAGCAGCCGGTGCCTCCCCCTGCCCCCGCCCTTCCTCTCCGGACCTTTTACTCCCACAGTCTCTGTGCTGCTGGCTCCAGGAGGGCCCGGGGCCGCGGGGGATGCTTGGACCCGGGCCGCGTGTTACACAACCCAGGGTTTCATCAACCCGGTGGCCTTGTACGGATTGCTGTTTTCTTGGGGATGGTTTTTATATGGGCAGGAGTTGAAATCTCACATGCCTCCAGGGGCCCGACCAGAAGAGAAGGGACTTGAACGGGCAGGTGGAGGCAATGGTTCGGCGCCTGGGCAGCTTAGAGAGACGGGGCAGCTGCCGGGAGGCTCCAGCCTCTTCCGGCGCCTACACACTGATAGCCTCAAACTGCTACATTTTTGAATTTTTTTTTTTTTTTAAAGAGAAGTCAGAAATTTGGTTTTTGTTTTTGCTTTTTTTTAAATCTGCTATTTCCTCATTTTTAAATGTGGATGCGAATTGTTTGAAAATAAAGCGTCAGTGGGTCCAGCCAGCCCCCAGCTGTCCCTTGTGCACCCTCTGTGGCGCCTCAGGCAGGGCCCAGCTCCCTAAGTCACGATGTGCACCTGCTCAAGTGACATCACACTGCCCACCTGGCCAAGGATGCACCCTCGAGGGGGCTGGGGCAGAAGACAGCATGGCGGGCGAGGAGGGAGGGACGGGACCCGGGAACGAGTTCCAGGTTGGGCTTTCAGACCCTGACCCCAACCCGGCACCTCCCAGCTGGCTCCCCCATGGCTCCTTCCAGGAGCCCCTTAAACTCCGGACCCCAGGATTCTGCCCAAGCCTTGCCGAACCGGAATCCCGCAGGTCTGACCAGGAATCTGTGCTCCAGAACACTTTCTAGTAACGTTTTCTATCTTCATGGGGTGTTGGTTTACCAAGTGTATGTGTTTGTCTGAACTCACCAAGTGCCTTGCTTCCTTGTGTTTAACTTGATAGAAAGAAGGGAAGGAAGGAAGACAGGGACAGAAAGAGGGAGGCTGAGGCAACACCCACGTCTCCACCTCCTGGTCCCGTATGACTGATGCCCGGGGTGTCTCAAACCTTTCGTCTCGTGGTCTCCCCATCACTGTTCTCGTACTATTTCTCTTTAAACAGACTCACCTAATGGGAAAACCAGCCACAAATCCAAGGTAAGCGTAAAAACAAATACAATGTAGCAAAATACCTCATCAGGGGTCCAGCAGGTTCTCTGACTGTCAAAGGATGGGAACCAGGTCTACGGACACAGAGAAGGAAAATCACGGGGGTCCACACCTGATGGGGGCGGAAGCTTCTCGCTACACAATTCAGCGTCATTTCACACAGGGTCTGTGATCCCGAGTCGCCTCTGGGGATCGCCTCTGAGGCACCGGTCTGTACTTCAGCAAGGACGCCCTGCGCCCCACTGACCGCGGGCCGCTAGCCTGGGAATGAGGCCCTCCCCGGCAAGTCAGGGGCTGGGGGAGCCTTGAGGAAGCAGCTCAGGTGAGCCGGCACTGAGAGGGGGTTGAAACCTTCCGTCGGGTCAAAGGAAAGTCGGGTGACCCAGCGATTCCGCTCCCCGGTGTGTACCCCAAAGAGGTGAAAGTTGGTGTTCAAACCAGCACTGTTCACAACGGCTGAGAGTGGAAATGACAATGTCCGTCCATGGACAAATGGACCAAAAGACAGCAGACCCGCACCGTGGAACACTATGCAGCCATGAAGAGGAACAAGGCGCTGGCATTCACAGGGATCCACCTTGAAAACATGGTCAGTGACACAAGCCAGTCACCGGAGGCCGCATATTATCGGATTCTATTAAGTGTCGAGGACAGGCGGGTCCACAGAGACAGGAACTAGACGGTGTTGCCCAGGCTGGGGTAGGGCACGGGCATGACTGCTGATGGCTACGGGGCATGTTTCTCGGGAAGGAGAATGTTCTGGAACCAGACAGAGGTGGTTGTACACGACTGTGAATTTACTAAATGCCACCGAATCATACACTTTAAAGTGGTCGGACTTATGTTGTGCGAATTTTACCGCAACTAAAAAAAATAATCCTTTAGGGGCACCTGGGTGGCTCAGTCAGTTGAGCATCTGACTTCGGCTCGGGTCACGATCTCGCGGTCTGTGGGTTCGAGCCCCGCGTCGGGCTCTGTGCTGACGGCTCAGAGCCTGGAGCCTGCTTTGGATTCTGTGTCTCCCTCTCTCTCTGCCCCTCCCCCAGTTGTGCTCTGTCTCTCTCTCTCTCAAAAATAAACATTAATAATAATAATAATAATAATCCTTTAAAAAAAAGACACCGGGGAAGAAGGGGCTGGATGTCTTCGTGCCTGAGGCTGAGCCCAGACCCTGGAACATCAGGTGCCCCGATCCCCTCCCAGACAGGAGCAGTCTACGCGAGGTGACAGGCGCCGGATTCAGGGGGGCACGGGCAGTGCGCACACACAGGACAGGGAGTCCCTGAGGCGCGGGCACCGAATTCCCCGAGGAAACCCTCCTGCCTCACCCTTGCGAAGCACCGGGGACTTGGGGGCGAGCCCTGGGGCCAGGCGGTCTTTGCCACTTCCCACCCCCCTCCTCTGAGCAGCGGCTCGTGCTGAAGACACCGCGGGGTGTCAGCGCATCTCCAGCCAAGACAGACTCACGGACGCCTACAAAAACCACTGTATCAACGAGTTGACCAGCCATCTGCTGTCTCCTGTGAATACAGGCACTCACTTAATCCTCCTGCCGGACAGATTATTATCCCCATTGGAAAAAGGCACCCACATGGAAATGAGGAGAGGGCCAGGCCCCACAAGGTCAGGGGGCTGGTCCTCACCCACGATGGGCTCCTGCAGGGTTGTGCAGGGCCCAAGAGGGACTTGGTGACCCCAGCGAACAGATACGCCAGGAGGAGCTGGTTACGAATGTCACCTGTAGCCCCCCGTTGTGGGTGACACAGTGACTCCCTTCCCAAAATGTACCCTCCACCAGAAACTCAGATGCAACCTTATTTGGAAAGAGGGTCTTTGCAGGTGCGATTAGTTAAGCTTAGGTGAGGTTATTCTGGATCAGAGCAGCCCCAAATCCAGTGACTGGAGTTCATTATATTAGAGACAGAGACTTGAGGCACTGGGTCATAGCCAAGGGCCTGGGGCCACCAAGAGCTGGGAGAGGCAGGAAGGAGGGAGCCTTTGGAGGGAGCGCGGCCCTGAGACGCCTCCATTGTGGACTCTGGCCTCCAGAGCTGGCAGAGGACAGATTTCTGTTGTTATGACCCCGGCCTGTGGTCACTTTTGCCGTGGCCCCGGGACACAGATGCCCCGCACCCTCCAGCCTCATGAGATGGTGGACTCGCCGTGGCATCCTTCCTGGACCCGTTTGCTGAGGAGAGGCCGGCTCGGGGGGTGGGAACCCGCAGCCTCCTCCAGCCCACGAAGCAACAGGTGAGTTCCCCTCCCGACAGCCGCCGCAGCCCCACATCCCACGGCGGCCCCAAGCAGGGACTCGCGGAGCCCATGGACCACGAGAAGTGTGGTCCTCATCCCTCATCACGGAAGCAGCTGGAGCTTGTCTGGCCCCAGGGCTGTGACGGGGATGCCGAGGGCAGGCTCGCTCCGAGCACAGCACCTCACAGGGCTGACGGAGCCCCAGAATGCGGGGAGGCCCCTTCCGATCGGCAGGGCTGCCGAAGCAAGGGGCAGCCAGCTTTCCAGAACCTAGTGAGCAGCGTTCCAGGAGTGTCCTGGGGCCACTGTGGCAAAGGGCCACAGGTAGGGCAGCTCAGAACAACAGAGATTACTTTCTCCCAGTCTGGAGGCCGGAGTCTGAGTGCAAGGTGTGGCAGGGCCACACTGCCTCCAAAGTCTCCGGGGGAGGGTCCTTCCTGCCTCTTCCAGCCCCTGGGGACCCCAGGTGACCCTCTTCTGTGGCCACGTCCTCCACCTCTGCCCCTGAGCTCTCACGGCCCTTGGGGTCTGTGTCTCAGAGCCCCGACCCTACTCCAGCATGAGTTCATCGGAACTCGATGACACCTGCAAGGACCCTATTTCCGAATAAGGTCCCATACACGGGTATCGGGGGTCAGGACGTGGCCGCCTTTCAGGGGGACACGGGTCAGCCCACAGCCACTGTAGAGGAGCCGAGCCACTCCAAGCCACGGACAGGGCAGTGGCGTGGGAACCGCACCCCTGACTCTTCTGGGGTGACAGGCGCCTGGGCCGGGACGAAGCAGGACAGAGCGCTGGGCGTGGCTGGACGGGCATCCCTAGGCCGAGGGCCCCACGGCGTGGCTTGGAATCATGGCGGAACGGTCGCTCGCTCGCACGTCTGGAAGAGTTAGGCCCATCCGCACCCCTCGAGCCGGCTCCACGCTGGGCTCCCCCCTCCGACCCCTGCTCCCAGCGGTTGATTCTACAGACGGAACAGGGAAAGTACCTGGGCGAGATCATTGCGCTCTGAAAACGGCGGTGAGGGTGACTCTGCGGGGTCAGAAGTCCGTTTAGGAAATGTGGCCCATGCGGCGTGAAGAGGGGTGACAGGTGCGGGGAGGGGTGGGGCAGAGCAGCCCCAGCTGAGCTGGATCTGCCCCACCTGCCGGAGCTCCCGCCTCCTGCCGGTGGCAGCCCCCGCCCACCCCCGCCCCGGGGCCTTGCTTACCTGGGGGCTGATTTTAAGTGTGACATTGGGGCGGGGTGTGGGACCTGGCACCTGGTGATGGCGTGAGGTGGTCCAGCACACGAGCCCCCCTCAGAGCCAGCCTGGCCCGTTTCTGTGTGGGTCTGTGGCCCTGTAACCAAATCACCTGATCGATGTTGATCCAGAAATGGAAGCTGCTGGAATGTCACTTGGGGAGCAAGGTCAGCCCTGCAGGGAGCCTAGAGCTCCCACACTTGTCAGCCCACAGGAGGCCACCCTCATGTCTGGGGCACAGGAGGCTCCCGCAGGGCCCCTCCTCAGCCTCCTCCTCCTCCTCGCTGGCCGGGACCGTGTGCTTTATCCACCACCCGTTGGCGGTTGTTTGCAGGGAGGGTCACCTGGCCCCAACGTTTAAAGATTCTGGTCTAGATGGGGTTTGTGGTCACGTTTCTTGACGTTCCAGCTTCGCCCCCTGCCCCCCACACACGCACGCCACATCGGGTTCCGGTTTCTGGGTGGGCCCTGTCTCCCATCGGCGGACATTTCACCAAATGCCACGGAATGTTCGTGGACAAGTTTGGAAGTGTTCACTCTGGGGGAGAGGACAGGGTCGGTGTCGGCAAAGGGTCCCCTGGAGTCTGGGGGGGGCGGGGGTTTGACCAGTGCCCTCCTGAGAAGAAGTTCACATCTACTTGGGACGTCAGAATGAGACCCTTATCTGAAAATGGGGACATTGCCCGTGTAATCGGGTAAGAATCTCAAGATGAGATCATCCTGGATTCAGATGGGCCCTAAATCCAAGGAGACGTCCTGATCAGAGAGACAGGAAACACACACAGAGACACAGAAACACGGGAGGGCCGCGGCCACGGGTGGAGGGACGTGGCCGGGAGCCAAGGGTCGTGGAGCCACCACGGCCGACGGTGGCTGGAAGGCTCGCCCCGGAGCCTCCCGAGGGAGCGCGGTGGTGGCCCTGTGGACGCCTTCATCTCACACTTCTGCCTCCAGAGCAGGAGCCAACACGCTCTGTCTGGGGTTACGCCTTCCGTTTGCGACCCTTTGTTACCGCGGCCCCAGGGCGCGAATACAGAGACCTTTGGGCCATGCCCTTTCTCCACAGAGGGCACAGAAGCACCTTGCTCGGTCTCACTGATGCACCTGACCACACATGCGGAATGCAGCTCCTGACGGGGACAGTCTCTGTGGTGGGCGGGGGTTGGCCTGCCCGGAGCCCCTTCCCAGAGGGTCCATTGCACACGAGGAAAAACGCCACCCCTCCTCAGGCTCCCTTTTCAAGCAAAGGTCTGTTTATAGCGGATTCATTTCCTGGCATTTTCCACCAGGCCAACTCCACCCATAGCCGTGCCGAGAGGGAGGGAGCACATCCTGGGTCAAGACGAGTCCGAGGCCCGGTTCCAATAGAGTTATTTATAAGCAGGAGACCCTGGATGTTCTCGCCATCACAACATCACATATCTTCTCGTCTTCTCGTAGGGACCATTTAAACGCTTTGCAATGGCTTCACTCCAATCCTCCACGGCTGCGTCCAGCGTTTGAATCTGTTCTGGAACAGTCCCACCAAGCACCATGCTGCATCCTGGCTTTTATTTTTAATTTTTAAAAATTGTTTAACGTTCATTTATCTTTGAGAGACAGAGAGAGACACAGTGTGAGCAGGGAAAAGGGGCAGAGAGAGAGGGAGACGCAGAATGTGAAGCAGGCTCCAGGCTCCGAGCCGTCAGCACAGAGCCCGATGCGAGCCTTGAGCCCACAGACTGTTAGATCACGACCTGAGCCAAAGTCAGACGCTTAACTGACCGAGCCACCCAGGCGCCCCTCTTTTTTTTTTTAATTTTTTTTTATGTTTATTTATTTTTGACATAGAGAAAGACAAAGGGTGAGTGGGGAGGGGCAGAGAGAAAGAGGGAGACCCAGAATCTGAAGCAGGCTCCAGGCTCTGAGCTGTCAGCACGGAGCCCGTCGCGGGGCTCGAACCCACAAACCACAACACCAAGATCTGAGCTGAAGTCAGCCTCTTAAGCGACGGAGCCACCCAGGCGTCCCAAATCCTGGCTTTTAAAGCCCCTGGTGGCTCCACGATTTGTGGGGTGACACATCCTCATCACCAAGACCCGCCTTGGGCTCGGGGGTCAGGTTGGGCTGCTGGTTCGGCCTGGGTGTGGCTCACCCATCCAGACTCCCCTTCTCTGTCTGAGGCCACGTGGTAGGTAAGAGGCCGGCAGAGTAACAGCCCCTGGGACGTCCACATCCTAATCCCTGGAAGTTGTGAGTACGTTACAGAGCAAAAGGGACTTTGCAGATGTGGTTCAGTTCAGGACCTTGAGGGGGCGGAGATGGTCCTGGAGCACCCACACTGGCACAGTGTCCTCACAAGAGAGGGGCAGTCGGTCACAGAGGAGCAAGATGCCACGCCGATGGCTTTGCACACGGGGGAGGGGCTACAAGCCAAGGAACGCAGGTGCCTTCCAGAAGCTGGGGAAGGCCAAGAAACGGATCCTACCCAGGGCTTCCAGAAGGAACCAGCTTTACGGATCCCTGGACGTTAGTCCCAGCAGCCCTGTGTCAGACTTCTGGTCTCCAGGACTGCCAGACGATAAAGTTCCGTCTAAGCCACCGGTTTGGGGGCCATTTGTCAGAGCAGCCCCAGAGAGGAGACGAGATGAGCATGTGTCCGTGGAACGAACAGATCTGTATTGTCCTTGTTTGCTTCCTCACCACCCTCTTCTTTAATGTACACGTGTTACGAAAGGGTCACGCGCACTTGGTACGCTGCTCAGATCCTCGGCGTGCGCGGCTCGAAGGCTGTCACAAGGTCGCTGCCGTGGAACCGGAACCAGAACACCACCTGCACACGAAGCCGCTTCCGGAACTCACCTGTCTTAGCCCTGCTTCGAGCATCTGCAGAGGTGAATGGCATCCCCTGCCCAGTTCACGTCTACTGGAACCACAGAACATGCGTGGCCTCATTTGGAAACGGGCTTCACAGACGAAACTGCGATCCAGTGAGGCCATGCTGGAGAAGGGTGGGGCACAAATCCAGTGACTGCCGTCCTCGTGAAGACAGGGAGATCTGGACACAGACACGCACAGGAGAGACCTCGTGAAGACAGGGGCGGGGACTCGAGGGGCGCGGCCACCAGCCAAGGGACACGTGGAGCCGCCAGGAGCTGGAAGAGGCAGGAAGGATCCCGCCCTGGAGCTTCAGGGGGCACTCGGCCCTGCAGACGCCTCGGCCTCCAGAACAGCGAGGGGATAAACGTCTGCTGTTCAAGCCCCTGTCTGTGTGGACGTGTTCCTGTGGCCCCAGGACACTGACACGAAGCATCACTACCACCTGCCGTGCACACTCACTGATCACGCCCCGAGTTTCAGACGTCCCGAGAACAGGAGCAGGCGGCAGGAGGGTCTGGGTGCAGGAGGGTCTGGGTGCAGCCTTCTCTCGCCCGGACGTGGGTCCGCGGAACCTCTCCACGTGGCCATGCTTGGCCACTGCCCATCCCCCTCACCAGTATCTGTTACCCCAGCGTGTGGCCACCTTTCTCCTTTCTGGGATTCACGGACTTGTGGGCGGTTCCCAGTGTGGGTCGCCGGGACCAGCACGGCGGCCAACATCCTCGCACACGCCCCGGGGTGCGTGTACACACGCCTCTCAGGTGGACACACACCCACGAGGGGGGCCGCTGAGTCACAGGCCCTGGGAAACACTGCCTGAACGTTTCCAGAGGGGCTGAACTCGTTTACGCCCCTTCGCAGCGCAAAGCGTGAAAATGAGGAACGCCGTGGATGGGGGGTGCCTCGCGTCCTCTTAGCCAAGAGCGAAGAGGACCACAGAGAGAAAGTAGGGGGCGGGGAGGGGTCAGGAGGCACGGTGACCCAGGGGAGACGTCTCTGCACGGCGTTTTCGCCGCCCGCGGAGCCGTGAGAAGCCCACGCAGAGCTGGACTGAAGCAGTCCCGATTGCTGGGACGGCAGAGGGTGGTTCCTCCCACGAGAGTCACTGAGGTCCCCCGGATCCCCGGCCCGCAGGCCTCACGGAATGCATGTGTCGGGACGCCCGTGGAAGCGGGTTCTGTCGTCTGGGAGGTTCCCAGCGGTGGTCCTGAGTTCCCCGCGTCTGGTGAAAGACAGTTTCCTCTGGGGCCAAAGGAAGGCGGCAGGAGTCAGCTAGTGGCCAGCTCCAGTGTCCAGAGAGGCCAGGGATTCTTGGCCCTCCTGCTTTGCCCTGGGGGTGGTATTGGGAACCCCGTTTTATTAGCCCCCAGACTCCCTGGGCTTCTTCGGACTCCTCATGGGCACGACGGAACCAGAGTTCTAGTGAAGACAGAGAGGAGAGAGGGGGCAAGGGGACAGACCACCTCCCCTTTGTCCCGCGGCCTGGCGTGGGCTCCCCGAAGGCAGGCTCCGAGCCAGAGGTGTGAGGTGGGGGCTGACTGGGGTGGCCCCACTGGGCAGAGGGGACACCCAGCTGCGTGCGGTCATGACAGAGGCCTCGGCCGACCCCACGGGAGCCTGGGGCTGGGACGGCTGCAGGAATTGTCCCAAGGTGGGGCAGACGGGCCTCGGCACATGTCCAGCCAGCAGCGGACGCCGGTCACCTGCAGATAGGCAAGTGGACCCTCCGGCCAAGGGCAAGTCTGGGGGAGCCCTGCGGGGAGCGGCCAGCAGCCACCCTGGGAAGGCGAGACCCAGGCCTGACGGGGCCCCTGGGCCGCTCCAGACAGCGCCCACTCCCGCAGCCGGGACCGAGCCAGGCGCCAGCGCTGTCATCCCGGGCGGCTCCTGGAGGCGGCGGGAGCTTTCACACAGGACGGTGCACCTGCCTCGTGCCCTCAGCATGGCCGGTGTGCTGCAGGCCACCCCGGGGGGTCTTGGTTCCAGACCCAGCCGCGTCCGGCAGGGAAGCGGCAGGAGGAGCTCGGTTGGTCTCTACCACAACTGGAGCCCAGAGGGAGGGCTCCCCCCACCCTCCACTCCTCTGGGCTCCCCCCCTGCGTGTGGGCTGGCCTCCCGGCCCTGCTGTGCTCAGCCGCGTCCGGGGGGGGGGGGGGGGGGAAGGGAACCACCTCTGCCAGGAGCCTTCCCCGGGGCCGCCGCACTTCTCCCGCAGGGGTCCCCGAGCCACGCGCACACTGCTCCTGAAGCAGGTGCTGGGAAGGGGTGTGCGTGTGCCCCTGGGCCACTGTGTCCCCTGCAGCTGGCAGTGGCCTCGGGCTCCTGGAAGGGAAGGGGTTCCTGGAGTGGACAGGGGAAGGAAGGATGCAGCATGGGCCACTTCCCTTAACCCCTACCACCCAGGAGACGGGTGGATACACCTGGCACACCCACAACACAGGTGGGTAAACTGAGGCTCTGAGAGGGGAGCAATGAGTTGCATCGCTGGAGAGGGGTGGGCCCGGACCCTCTCAGACCCCGGGAGGGCCGACAGGACAGCTCGTCCCCCTCTCCCGCTTCCAGCTAAGTGTCTCCAGGAATCTCCAGAAAATGTTCTTACAGGTGAGCGAGGAAAAGAAGCCAAAGGCAATTCACAAGATCCCGTAAACCTCGAGGGGTGGAGAGAGGACTCTGTGTACAGGGAGCAGCCACAATACGCCCCGCAGGTGGGAGGGGAGAGGCAGTGAGTAGGCGAGGAGGCAGGGAAGAGTGGCTCAGTGAGGACACAGCATGTGCAAAAACCCTGAGGTGTGTCCCAGGCACAGAATGTTCTAGAAATAAAAGAAGGCCATCGGGGGGCACCTGGGTGCCGCAATCTGCTGAGCTTCTCACTCTTGATCCCGGCTCAGGTCACGATCTCACAGTTCATGAGTTTGAGCCCCGATCCTCTCTCTCCCTCTCTCGGCCCCTCCCCCCACTTGTTTTCTCTCCCTCTCCCTCTCTCTCTCTCTCTCTCAAAATAAATACAATAAACTTAAAAGATTAAAAAAAGAAGAAGGAGGCCACCAAGGACGGGACGCAAGGGGGAGGCGGTTCAACAAAGTTTGGAAAAGGAGGCGGGTGGCAGAGGTGTCCTGGGAACCCTGAAGGAGTGGGGGCAGCACGCATTGCATCGTGTCCTTTACGTGTTTGCTCCCGGAACCTGGCACGTGTTTACTTGCGTTGAGGGTAGAGACGGTGAACAAACAGGGCTCAGGACAGAAGCCTGTGGCCGAGCCCCAGGTGCCGGCGCCCCGAAGATGGACGGGGATGCGCTCGGTGCCTCTGGCTCACACAGCGGCACGAACGTACCATCCCGCAGCCGGTCTTTCTGTCTTTGGGGCACGAGGATCCAGGAAGCCTTACCAGACGCCCGCACTGCTCTGCCAGTCCAGCCGATCCCAGGCCCCCGGGCCCCCCAAAAAACCCAGGCCAGCCCGATGGGTATTTCCAGAGAGCCTCCGGCCCCAGTGGTCCCCTCCCTTTGTGACAGCTCACACATTATCCTTCCAGAATGGGCTCTGGAGGTTTCCCAGGCCTGGACGACTTTCCTGCGGGGGTTTGTGAGGCCTCCCCTTTCCCAGAGAGCAACTCGGGCGGTCCCCACCCTTCTGCTTCCAGCCTTCCATAGGGGAGAGCACTTTCCAGTTCTTTCTGCGTGTACCCTCGAATGCACCCATCTAAGCCCACTGCTTAAGCCCATTACTGATGAAGTTTAGGGGTGATGGGGGTGTGGACCAGAGCTGACGGCCAAGAAAGAATTGTTGGTGCAAAAGGGTGATTTTATTAAAGCACGGGGGGGACAGGACCCGTGGGCGGGAAGAGCTGCCCTGGGGTCGTGACGGGTGACTCATTATATCCCCTCAGGTTGGGAGCGGGGCAGAGATAGAGTAAGTCTCTAAGGAATTTTGGAGGCAAGGTTTCCAGGACCTTGAGGGGCTAGCTGTTGCTAGGGAAACGCCATTTATTACCATTTAATAAAACCTCAGTCACGAGACCTTCCGATGTATGTCAGGGGCCATAAGCTTGGAGGAGGACTGCCACATGTATCTTGGGTCAGTTGAGATAAAGAAGTTGACTTACAGGATCCTCAGGTTGGGAGGTTGGATGATGTTAAGCTAAGATTCCCTTCTGCCCCCAGCAAAGTGTCATCACGGAGGCAGCTGAGCTCCCAGAGGGAGGTCACTGCCGGTTTCAGGGACTCGTCAGTGGGCTGTAGGCAGCAAGGGAATTTAATTTTTCATTTGCCTTAGTCTCCCCCATCACCATGGCAAGCCCTTAAACCCCTTTCCTGTGTTCTGGGGTAGCTGGGAGAGTCCAAGGAACATCTCACATATTCCCCTGGGCGGGGGGAGGGGGTGTGCTGTGTTCCCTTATCAATCACTACCAGTTCATTATCACCCCTCCCCGCCCCTCCCAGAAGCCCGGGAAGAGAACCGGGGAGGGGGCAGGACATGCGCTTTTGTACAGACCTGGGACCCTTTGAGCCGTGTACATTTGCATAGATCACCTAGTGAATACCATGTAATTAGCGAAAACAATCAGATCGTTTGTGTTTGGTAGAGAGGACAAAATCCTGACGGGGTTCATGCTCTCAGCAGACTGAGGGACTCCCACTCCGGTGCTCACGCTCTCTGCCTCAGTTTCTCCATCTGTAAAATGGCCTCGGTGCAGCCCTTTGTGATCCTAACTCACAGTAGCCTGGGGACACAGCTGGTTCCTTGGGCTGTCTTTGTTATGTTGCCAAGCCCATCAAATCAAATCACATCAAATCAAATCGCAGTGACCCAGCCCTGCCAGAGCAAGCCCGGTCAGGGCTGAAATCCCCTCAGGGAAAGGGTGGAGGAATCTGCCCCGGGTGACTCCCGGGGACAGGAGGTGCGCCTCTGGGTGTGGAGCCCCAAAGGTAATCCCAGCGGGAGTTTCAGAACCCTCTCCTGGGGGCGGTAGTAAGGTCCTGAGAGGTCCCCTGACCCTCCTCCCAAGGAGGCCTCGTCCAGACTGAGGCCAAGGTGCACCATTGACCAACTGATGTCTCAGGCGCACCTGGCCCCTTAAAAGGCTCTCAGAGCCTCTGCTGAGGCACCGGGTCCCAGAAGGCAGGAGGATGGCTCCAGGTGGCCGGTGACTTCTGGGACCCTGCGAATGTGTAACTGCTGACATGTTTCTCACGAGCCTGAGGTCTCTGACAAGACACGAGAGTCCCTTGCCCCTCACCCAGCATTACACTGGGGCCCCGTGAGCATCATGTCCAGCCCGCGACGGGCGAGGAGCCCACGGCGGGAGCTGGCGAGGAAGGGGTGCCAATGCCCCGTCCTCACGTGGGGGGTGGGACCTGCGGTCGGCGGGCCACACGGAGAACCCACAGCAAGATCGAGGCGGATGCCAGGCAGCGTAGCACCCAGCGTGCACTGCAAAACCATGTCGAAAAGGGCACAAACCCTGGGGGCACGGCACGTCCCAGACGGCCTGGCGATTTGTAAAAGCTAATTTAAAAAGTACTGTTTCTGTGGGGCGCCTGGGTGGCTCAGTCAGTTGAGCGTCCGACTTCAGCTCAGGTCATGATTTCACAGTCTGTGGGTTCGAGCCCTGCATTGGGCTCTGTGCTGACAGCTCGGAGCCTGGATCCTGCTTCGGATTCTGTGTCTCTCCCTCTCTCTGCCCCTACCCTGCTCGCTCAATCTGTCTCTCTCCCTAAGATAAACATTAAAAAAAAAAAAAAAAGGTACAAATTTCCAGTTCTAAAATAAGTCAATCTTGGCGATGCATATCATATAGCAGGGTGACTACAGTTAATAATACTGTGCTGTTGGGAGTGCTGTTGGGGGCGCTCAGGTCATGATCTCGTGGGTTCGAGCCCCGCATTGGGCTCTGTGCTGACAGCTCGGAGCCTGGAGCCTGCTTTGGATTCTGTGTCTCCCTCTCTCTCTGCCCCTCCCCACTCGCTGTCTCTCTCTCTTTCTCTCTCTCTCTCTCTCAAAAATAAACATTAAAAAAAATTTAAAGTACCATTTTTGTGAGCGAGTGAGTCGTCCTTGCGATTCAAGACACAAAAGGAAAAAAGGGCACACGGCAAAAATCCCTTTTCCTGCCACGTCCCCAGGTACCGGGTTCCCGATCTAGAGGATCCCAAGGTGACTGACCTCCACAAGACTCGCCCAGAGATGCTCTGTCGTCAGGGAAATACGTTTGTACGCTCTCCCCCCCCCCCTTCAGTGAAACAGTGGCACGTCCCGTCCAAGGTTTGCACCTTGCTGGCTCCGCGAAGTGATTCGCACTGTTCGCAGGCCGCACGATGTACCAAGTACGGGGGACAACCTGGTGGTTTTGGGCACGCTCGCCTGGCTGTGCCATCACCGCCACCGCGGGGGTCAGGACAGGCTCCCCCCGGGGGTCTGTTGTCCCCGTCGCATCCTGCTCCCCTTCCCACAACCCGCTGCCTGCAGGGCCACCGCCACTGAAGACACGGGGGACAGACCAGGCGGCCTCCGCGCCCGTTTCCTGCTTCCTTGCTGGGCACCTGCATCTCCACACTCGTCACACCGGGAACTCTGCACACGCGTGGGTTCACTGGATGGATGCGTCCCCCCGCGCGGACAGGAAGTTCACTGAGACCGCGTGCCCCGTGGCCAGCAGGAGCCCCCACAAAGGGAGGAAAGTGAGGCCAGGGTCTCCACGCGTGGGGCCCCGTGAGGGGGGCTGGCAGGGGACACCGTGGAGGGTACAGAACACACGCCCCGTCCTCATCCGGACGCCGCTGAGGCTCCGCGAGCCCCGCCACCCTGGAGAAGAGCCAAGGCTGACAAGCCCTCCCCCTCCGTGTTCCGGAAGCGGCTCACTGCCAAGAAGCCCCCGCCCCTGGGACTGGAGACCCTCACCCGTGACAGGCCCGACGCGGGCCCTCAAACTGCCTCTGCGCCCCGGCAGCGACGAGCACAGCCGCCCTACCCCACGGATCCGCCGGAACAAAATGCCCACTGACCAAGCCGTGGTCCGGCCTCCCGTCCTCCCCAGACCCCCGACCCCGGTGCCGCTCAGGGCGAGCCGGCAGCCCGGCCTCTGGGGGGAGGGGGGGACACTCCTCTAGCAGCGCCCCACCCGGCCACTCTCCCCCCACCCCCACCCCGGACCCTTCCCTTAGCTCCGGGGCGGGGGGGGGGGATGTCTAAGATGATTGTAGGAAGACCCCCCCCCCCCCAACCACACACACACACACACACCCCGCGCCCAGCCCGGTGCCTACAGGTTCACAGTCGGAACAGCATTCTCTCCCAACAGTGACAGCCTACCCCTTCCAAATAACGTCTCTCCTTACTCAGTCCAGACTTGGGTTTCATTTGACAAATCCCCCCCTGTGGGATCCACACCGTCCTCAAGGGACCGAGTGGAGCCCAGAATCAAACAGGAACAGCTCAAATGGAAGAAGTCCGGACCCGGCCCCCAGCCCACGATGTGGCTCTTTGAGGGCGAGGCTGAGTGTCACGCAGCCATCAAGGCCCGAAGTGTCAGTGAGAGAACAGGGAGGGGTGGCAGTCTCGTCCAGGGACACCCTCCCGCTCCCCCGGCTGTCCAGGAGGGCAAACCGTGGCCCTTCGGAAACGCTGGGGACGCATTCACTGACCAGAGAAGTCAGCTTTGTGCTTGCCCAACGCGGTGCGGGTGGTTCAAGACGGGAGAGCGGCCCGGCCAGCCTGGGGGTTCGAGCCCCGCATCGTGGGCCTGACCGCCTCCTTGCCCAGGAGCCCCCCACGCGGCTTTCCCAAGCGGCCTCTCCCCAGGGGGGTGGGCGGGACTGGCTGGGGCTCTGGCGCACCGGGGCCGCTCGCAGGGACCACCGGGAGGGCGGGGACAGAGCCACGCCTTGCCTTGGGGCCCCAGCCCTCCTTCGAGGGGGGACGGGCCTTCCCCGGGGCCACGTGCCGCTCTGCTGCGGAGGGAGCGAGAGCTTCTGGAGCCTTCGGTGCCCTCTTGGATCCGGACAGGATTTGTTCTCCAGCGGAGCTGGTAGAGACACGCTTTGTCAGCTGTCCACTCACCCCCAGGGCTGTGTGTGTTCTTGCATTTTTTTTGACTTTAATTACATCGTCGAGCTCCTACTTGCAGGATTAAATCACTCTTCGGATAAGAGTAAGATCCGGGTCTTGCCTGAACTGGACCCCGAGAAGTCCAGAGGGCGGCCCTTGGCCTGTGGGCACGCAGGACTTCCGGGCTGCAGGAGGGACCCGTCTAGTGTGCGCAGCCCGCGCGCCTGCAGGGGAGAGGGCCTGCCTGCTTTCACCGGGGAGGGCGCCCAAGGACTTGGGCTCCAGGCCCGGGGCCCCACCCTCCTTCCCCATGTGCAGGGGCTGGCCCGGAGGGGGCCGAGGATTTGGACTCTGGAGGCCACACAAGTTCCTGTATTCAGGGGGCTCAGAAAGGGCCTCGGCTGGAGGCAGGTGCACGCGCAGGGGGAACTCTGGGCGGTCGCACCGCCCCCTCCCTGGGGTCCTTGTGACACCCTGGGGCTCCTGAGCTCTGTCACCTGGCCCAGATGTCCCATCCCCTCCAGCTGTGCTCGGAGTCCCCATTCCACTTGCCTGACCCCTCTTCCTGCGGCCACCGAAACCCTGTACTGTTGGTGCATCCGGCTAATCGCACGGGCAATGGTGCGGGTTTCGCTGTCGCTGGCCTGACCCAGCCCACCCCCTCACGGGCTCTCCAGATGAGCACCTGGTGAATTCGGTGAACCTGGCAGGATTTTCTAGAAACTGGGGGGCCACGAGGGTTAGCCGACACCCCACAACCTCCCCGCCTCCCCGCTGCTCCTGCAAACACGTTCTTCTCCTGGCACGGTGGCTGAGTAGGTGCCCTGCCTCGGGGACCTCTCTCTCCCCACTCCACCCCTCCCTCTGCCCCGTCTCCCTCTCTCCCACCTTCTCTCTCTGCCCACCCCTCACAGGGAGAGCCGGACTGCTGGTGTGTGGCTGTTCCCCATGGGAGGTATGAGAACTGTCCTTTACAGTGTCAGGACCCTATTTCATCAACAACAGAGAAAGGGCAGCTGCCCGGGGGCTGGGGCCACGGAACAGTCACAACGAGGTTTCCCACGTGCCTCTCTGGGACAGAAGCAGGACTCCTGTCCGAGTGCAGCTGGGCTCCCGGGAGCAGACAGCGGGGTGGCCCGGTACTCGGGCAGGAGCGAGAACTGTCGTGGGCACCTGGCCCCCGGGGGCAGAGGGGGAGGGTGTCCAGTAGGGGTGTAGCGGGGTCCCCTAGGCCGCTCGGCTCTGGGGTTCGGTGTGTAGGGAGCCCGCGTGCGGTTGGGCCGTGGTGGTCCCGGTGTTCTCGGTGGCAGCAACGGGGACCCGCGCCCGGAGGCTTTCGGGGCCACAGGCAGCACCCCCTCCCTCTGGTGGGCCCCCTGTCCGCGGGACGGAGCAGATGCTCTCTTCACGGAGCACCCGAACCCTCAGTCCCAGTCTTTCGTGCCCTCGTGCCCCTGACCCGGGCTCACGAGGCAGCTGCCGCGGACAGTCCTGCTTCTTTCACCGAGGCACAGGCTGTGGCTGCCCCGAAACACCCTTTCTGGCCCGGCAGACCCCCGTCCTGCTGGTCCTCAAGGCCCCGTTCGAACGCTGACGCTCCGAATGGAGTCTGCCGGAATTGAGTGAGTGCCGTCCGTGGGCCTGTGTCACCGTGGCTCTCGGCCCTGCTCCACCGGGGGCCGCCCTCCCTCCCGACCCCCAGCTACTCGTGCCTCCCCGTGGTGCTCTCCCCGCCTCGGGGTCTCCTCCATCCGGACTCCAGCGGCCCCTCCAAGAGACCGACCTCGACTCTCGCCCTGCCTCTCTGCCTCCTGCCCGGCCTTCACCACACATCCCGAGACAGGGCCCACGGCCCCCACGTCCGGCCTCCCGCTCTGCCGGCCCCAAGGAGGCCCTGTCGGTGAATGAATGAATGAGCGAACAAATGAGGTGGGCCAAGAGGTGTGTGTGGTCACCCCCGTCTGTGGGGAGAATGCCCAGGCCCGTCCCTACACCCTGAACGTGGCGCTGGAAACAGGACACAGAAAACCACCCGCAGCACTTAAGATTCTGATCGTTTTTCTTTAAAAAACAAACGAAAAGCCCCCGACTCCCCACCCTGAACCAGCCCAGCGCAACAGGTTAGCCATTAACGGGAAAAGAGAAAGAGACATGAAGCGACACCGTTACGCGGCAGGTGTCCCGGCCGGGCTGACGTGGCCGCGACGCCAACAGGGACACTAGACAGCGGGAACACTGTGAAGCAGCAAGGCCATCGACCCCGCAAATAAATAGACATACTGCCAACAGCACCCTGCAAATTAGCGACACGTCGGACAGGATCAAACAGCAGAACCGCTAACAAACGCTCATGGTTATGACTGGGTTTGGTTTAAAACAAACGAAGCCTGACAAATGGGGAGCGCTCGGGGGCACCTGTCAGTAGGGTGGTCGGACAGAGTCCCTGTCCCGCCTGGAAGGTCACCACAGAGGCGCCGTGTAGTGTCTGCGGGCTTGCATGGAGCCTGGGTGGTCCCCGCCTTCTGAGGAGGTCCCTGGGCCGGGAGGGGGGGCACAGCTCCAGGAACTGCAGCCTGGGCTCCGACCCCCCTTCACGGCAGACCTGCCAGCCAGATGCGGGGACAGTCGCATGTCAGAACTACCTGTGACCTCCCGGGGCCCCCTCCAGCACCCCCCGTCCAGTGCCGCCTGTGTGAGACAGGGTCCCCGGGCCCCCGGTCCACCCCCGCAAGGCGACACTGCCCCAGTTCCCCACACCCGCCCCCCAGCCCCCTGCGTCCCCCCAGAGCCAGCGCTGTGCTCCGTCCCCAAGCAGGAGGAATGGCGGCCCGGCCCACTTCTCAGCCTCCGGACGCCTGAAGGCTCAGCTCAGCGCGCCCCGGGGGAGGTGGTCAGCAGTCAGGGACCAAAACAGAGCCACCCGGGGCCTAAGATGGGGGTCTGGCAGGAGATGCACGACCCTGGAGGGCGGTGCTCCCTGCCCTCACACAGCGGTAACCCGGGGCCGCCAGCCAGAGTAGGACACACTGGCCAGGCCCCAGCTGCCGCCCCTGGGGAAGGCGCCTTGGGAACCACAAAGACACAAGTCTCCGGAGCAGCAGTCAGAGCGGTGAAGAGGGCCCGGCCGTGCAGGAGGGGGCCGGGGCTGGGGCCAGGCAGTTGGCTGGGGTGTCGTCCAGCCCGTGAGGTCGGTTCTTCAGGCCCCGGCTGGGAGGCGGCTGCCTTGAGGGACTCCCCGGCTGGGAAGCCCACGAGGGGTCACAGTGTCTGCCTTTCTCATCTGGTCGGTTCTAGAAGATTCCGAGTCTGGGGCTTTGCCTGAAAAAGCTATAGCCCGGTTCTGATGCTGGATGCAGAGCGGGCTGGAGGCGGTGCCACCCACGGCCCACGTCCGGCGGGCACAGAAGACGTCCGAGTCCTGCCATGACGCTGCCGTTGCTGAGGCTGGCGTCCAGGGTGGGACGTACGAGGTCGGAAGCCCAGTGCATCCCGGGTGACTGGGGTCTGGCCCGGAGCTGGCTCTGCACCGACATCCCGGGTAGTGCACACCGGTGGCGGCTCAGCTCCGGGATCGTCCAGCTGCCCGTGACCTCTGTCGGAGGCCCCCACCTACAGCAGGCACCGGGCTCGGGACCCGCCTTGTGTGGAGCTGGGGCCAGCGTCACTCTCTGAAGGCCGCTGTTCTAGTGACTTTCTCTTCTCTCTTCTGGGGACGGGAGAGGAAATCTACCCTTGGGTCTTTAAGGCAAAGAGACCTAAGTCCCGAGATTAGTGTTCGCTAAGTCACTACGTCTACGACAGCAACAAGCGACGACAAAAAAAGCCAAGCGTGTGGTCTGGGCCGCCGTCTGTCAGTGCAGCTCTGAGGTCCACGCGGCGAGGCCGGAGTGTTGGGCGCTCTGTTCGTGGGACTGGAGTGTCTGGTGCTCAGAATCCCTCCCTTCCCGGGAGCCTGCACCGAGACCAGGCCGAGGGTCGCGCCCCGCAAACAACCTGGTCCCTCTGAGGCAATCGTGCCTTGGGGGGGCGTGAGGGGAAACTCTCCCCGCTCCCCCTCAGTTCTTTAGAAACTAAGCATCGTGGTGTCGTCAACTTGACCTAAAACTTAAGTTAAAAAAATAATACAAATAAACCAAGGTGGGAAGGAGACGGGCCCAACGTGGCCAACGGTCCGCGGGGCGCCAGGGGCCCGGCCTCTCCTCGGTCCACCGCTCACGGAGGTAAGGGTGGAAGTTCACTTTCTGGGACTAGATTCGTACCAGTTTTTACTGTGGCCCCGGCCCCCTGACCCGGCGGAGGGACGGTGTGGGGCGCTCAGCTGAGCTGCCTGGATGACAGGACTAGAGTCGCTTTTCGAGGTGAGTTGTTTTATCACAATCTTTGTGCGTTTCTTTCCGGCAGCTTCTCGGCCCTTCTCGCTTACGTCTCCTGGGGCACCACTTGCATGAGCTTCTGGCAAAGGACCGTCGTGGAAACTGGTGGGGGGAGGGGATAGAGGAATTAGGCTGGGGGGGGCACCCGCGTGATGTGGGCCGCGGCTCCCCCTGCCCCTCCGTGGCCATGCCGTCCAAAGCCGCAAGAGTGGCCACCTTCCTACGTGAACCTTCCCGATGTGCGGCCTCCCTGCCGCTGGGTGCCAGCCTGCACACCCGGCTGGGGTGGCCAAGGAACCTGGCAACAGGCAGGGGCCGGCCCCACCCCTCACCTCGCTTTCAGAGCCCAGGGTTATGAGGAACCACAATGGGGCGCACGGCCCGCTGCTGGAGGGCTGGGGCATGCCCTCCTCCTCCGGGGCTCGCCTGTGGTCCCGCAGAGGGGCTGGAGCCCGATGGACACCTGCCACCACAGACTCTGGGAACACTCATCCTGGGTGTTGACATCAGGGCGGAGGGGTTCCTGCTCTGGGCCCATGGGGCGGTAAAAGATGACCGACCGGGAGCCGGTGGTCTAGGCTGGAAGCAAAGCTTCACCAACGCGACGGTGGGCGGGCAGGCGCCGATGAGAGCTCACAAGGGCCCACGGGCACGTGGTGATGGTGGCACAGGCCTGCAGACCGCCTGACTCCTCCAGGGACCCGCCACAGTACAGGCTGTTTCAGTACAGGGTCCTGAAGCTGGCCTGTCAATCGCACCCAGGACGGCGGTGCAGGGACCCTGTGTTCTCCTCCGCTGCCTTTCTGGGTCAGCCAGCTGCGTTCAAGCCGGCGACAGACGGAGGGATTTCGTCGCTCGTCAAAGGCAGCCTGGTTTTCTGGAATCCCTTGTTCTGAGATTAGCTGCTGCCGAGCTGAGCGTCTTAGCCCTCGACCACGTGGGCTGAACGTCACTGCCACCCACGTCCCAGGGCCCGAACCCTGCTGTTTCCATGGGCCCCCCGGCAGGGATGCATCTCTCCTACGCTGGCCGACCCCGGGACCTGGGGACATCACGTGCCCCACTGCTCCTGGGCAGTGGGGTTAGGTCAGAGCGCCAAATGGCCCTACTCTGGGGCGGGGGGGGGGGGGGGGGGGGGAGGGGGCGGCGGGCCCCCGGGTGGGGACGAGGGGCGCCCCGGCTGCGGCCCAACGGCACTCACAGATGCCACGGAGAAGCCACTTGGGCTTGTTTTTCCACCAGACCCCGAAGTAGTAGACGGGCAGGCCGCTGAGGATGATGGTGAAGCCGATGCCACACTCCACGGGGGTCTTCCAGAAGGACACGGCGATCAGGAACAGGCAGGCCAGGATGAAGAACACTGGGAGGGCCAGGTTCACCTGGGGACGGGGACGGAGAGGGAGCTGACGCCAGGCACTCCCTTCCCACACCTCCCACTGCCCGCTGCGTCACGAGTCCCGTCCACCCCGGGGAAAGCACCGTGTCCCCCGAGCCCCTGCTGGAGGCATCTCTCCCTTGGGACCCCCAGGGCACACGCTGCACCCCAGCCCCCGCCCCAGCTGAGAAGGGCTCCGACCTCTGGGGCCGCTCCAGCTTCTGCCCGGCCGCGGCCTGCACTGGTTTTCGGAGCCGGCCTCACGCGAGGTGGGGGCTCCTGACCGTGGGGACCTCGCCTCGGTCCCCCTCCCCGACCCCGACCCTCCGCACACGGCGGCGCCGGACGATGACTGCTCTAAGCACAGGGGGCGCTGACAGGCGACAACCAGCTTGGTCCCTGGCGGCTTCCCGAGGTCAGGGAAGGTCGGCCTCACCGGTTCCCACGTCGCAGGCTGGAGACCCTGGCCCGGCACCCCTCCCGCCGTCACCCAGAGCGGGGGCCCGGCGCTTCTGGGAAGACCGCGGCTACCCGCTAATAACACGGCAGCACGTGCCTTCTCAGAGGGCCCTTTGTGGACAGGCTGAGCCGCGGTTGGCACAGCAGGGGGCAGACAGCCCACCCGCAGAGCTCAAGGCAAAGGAGCCACAGACCCGCCCACAGACCCGGGGCGGGGGTGGGGGTGGGGCGCCTGTGCCCTCTGTTGGGCAAGCTCATCCTCACGCCGCCGTAGGAGACCCCGGGGGGGAACAATGATGAACAGGGGGTCTCACTAGGTCAGCCCACTGCAGGCGCCACCTGGCTCCACGGGCAGAGCTCACCACGGGCCCCAGATCACAGGGTGACAGTGGCCACCACGGGCCCCAGATAACACGAGGACAGTGGCCACCGCGGGCCCCTGCTGACCTGGGCACAGAGCCCACCATGGGCCCTGCCTAACTCGAGGACAGCGGCCACCCCTTGTCCCGGCTGACAAAGAATCAGAGCCCACCACACGCAAGGGCCAAGATGGCCCAGGTTCCCGGGTCCCCCCACCGGAAGAACCCTTCCTGGACCCCGCTGGCCTCTGCAGGACCGCTGGGCGGGGAGCCAGAGAGGAGGCTCACGGACAGGTGCCGACTGCCAGGCAGGCCCACACGCCACCACAAAGAGGACGAGGGACGGGAGCTGCCACCAGCTGGCCACGATGTGAGTGTCGGGGCTCAGCAGGGGCCCAGCCTTCCGGTCCCCCTTTTAGGAGAAACCAAGTCACCCCGGGAAGGTGACAAGGTGGCAGAGTGCCCACCTCAGGCCGGGCCGGCACCCGGCTTTCCCCCGGGCAGGGCGAGGCAGGGGCAGGCGCCACGGACAGGCAGACCTCGGGGGGCCCCAGTTCCGCCTCCACCCGGCCTGGCCTCCCCCTCTCCAGACATGCTGTTCCACGCGGCCCCAGGCCAGTCAGGGCCACCCGCCCACCTGGCACTCAGGTTCTCATGTGCTGCTTCTCTTATGTTAACAGAAGCTCTAGGGGGCCAGAGACTCAGGGGGTCAGTTTTATCCTTTGATGAACCCCCAGCACCTGCAATCACGTGTCAGCACTTAAGAGATTCCCAAGGAACAGTCACTCTCGGTCTAGTAGACAAGCACGTCCACGTTTACCTTGCTCGATCCTTACCAGAACGCTCCGGACAAGGGGCCCCGACCCCTGGCTTGCCGAGGGAAGACAGAGACTCGGCGAGGGACAGCGGCCGGCCCCGGCCACAAGCCACAGGCACAGAACCACCTGGTTCCCGGCCCAGGGCTCTGACGGACACTCAGACCTTGTTTCTCAGGCGCGTGACTGCCAAGCCCCCGACCGGCCCCGGGCCGTGCCGACGCCCCAGCGGCCAGGCCCTCACCTTGATGGGCCGCTCCAGCTCGGGCTTCTTGTAGCGAAGCCACAGCATGCCGATGATGGCCAGGGCCACGCAGAGCCAGTTGAAGAAGCTGAAGAAGTTGATGACGGAGAAAATGTCTCTAGAGAAGGCGTACAGGAGGGTCATGATGCACTACAAGCAGAGAAACGGGGACGCGGTGAGCAGGACAGCCGGAACGACACGGGGAAACCACACCTGCTCGCTCTGGCTCCGAAGGGAGGGCCCGGTCTGGACAACACGTGAGTTCTCCGAGAGCAGAGGCAGGAGCAAATGGGAAAACAGTGACGGCGCCTGGATTTTACGGAAGAGACAGACGCGCCACGGGGAGCAGAAGGGGACCCCCAACCCCGCCCTCGCCGCGGCGTCACTGGCACACTATGGGGTCGTTTAAACAAACGTGGCGCACCCCGGCCGTGACCACCACGTGGCGGTTTCAATACTGAGACTGAACCCTGCCGTGTTTTAAAACACGTCCGGGGGCGCCGGGGTGGCTCGGTCGGTGAAGCGTCCGACTTCAGCTCAGGTCACGATCTCGCGGTTCGTGGGTTCCAGCCCCGGGTTGGGCTCTGGGCTGACAGCTCGGAGCCTGGAGCCTGCTTTGGATTCTGCGTCTCCCCCTCTCTCTGCCCCTCCCCAGCTCACACTCTGTCTCTCCCTCTCCTAATGAATGTTAAAAAAATTGATAAGATACAATAAATAAAAAACCAAAACACATCCAACAATCGCTTGATCCTTCTCTCTCCGAGAGGCAGACCTAAACCCTCTGTCCGCTGGGCCTATGGGCTCGCACTCCTAACAGAGAAGAGCAGAGCAGTGACGGGGTGTGACTTCTGAGCCCAGGTCACAGAAAACGTGGCGCGTGCTCCTGCCTGTGGCTGTGTGGGAGCCACCTGGGAAGAGGCGCCTCCAGCCGTTCCCCTATGGCCTGGGGGGGGGGGGGGGGAGGGGTCCGTCCCGGAGCGGCCGAGAACTAACACCCCGCGTGCACCCGCACAGGCAGATGTCGGATGAGCTGAAGAAAAATGCACGACGTGATGGTCAAGCAAGCAAACGCTGTGCGTGCACGGCGCCCACACAGCTCAGGGAGCTGCCTGTCAACAGCGGTCTCGTGGGAGAGTCTTCTCCTCACCCGCTTCCAGGCTGTTCCGAGGCTTTCTGTTTTTCAGCCACTACGTGTAGTATTGGGAATGAAAGAATCCGGTGCCCTTTGGCATTCGGTGAAAGCAGAACATGAGAAAACACTGGCGTCAGGGGGCTCTGTCTCGGCGTCCACCTCCCGTCTGCAGCCAGCGGACGCCAGGCGAAGCCGCAACAGGCTTCATGCAGAGGGAACGCGTGGCCTCCCGCCAGGGAGCCCCCCAAGGCGGGCCCCGAGGGACGCGCCAGTCTCCCACTTCAACTGGGGCCGGAAGACAGGACTCTGGACGGCACAGCCTGCCTACCGTAAACACGAGGGAGGGCATGGGCGTCAGGAGCCGTGGGTGGATCATGGAGAGGACGGAAGGCAGATGGCCCTCCCTGGACCCCACGAAGAACAGCCTGCGGACAG
The DNA here is from genome assembly GCF_016509475.1 of Prionailurus bengalensis. NCBI lineage: Eukaryota > Metazoa > Chordata > Mammalia > Carnivora > Felidae > Prionailurus > Prionailurus bengalensis. The sequence goes on from NC_057352.1 coordinate 60,463,133, forward strand.
AGGAGCGAGCGTTCAGCCTCCGCCCCGTGGGCCCCCAGGCGGGGCGGGGGGAGCGGAGAGGGCCGGGCCCAAGGGCTGGGCTTCTCAGGGGCCCTGATGGGCTCAGCTGGCAAAGGGGCAAATTCAGCCTTCCTCGCCTCCGTCCCCCCCTCCGGGCCGTGTTTGAAGCGAACCCATGAAAGATTCCAGAAGGACACAGTCGTGTCGCCCGTGGGCAGGGGACCAGGGGGGCAGGGTAGAGGCCACGGGTCCCGCAGTTCTGCATTACTGGGACGTTTTGACGGCTACGTATTCCTCAGTGAGGAAGCAGGCTTTCGAACACGCACTGGACAGCGGTGTGCAGGGACGGCCCCCCACTCTGCCTCGGGTGACGGGAGGCTGGTCCTGGTGTGGGCTCACCTGGAAGACGTGAAGAGGGACCCATTGACAGAGCCGAAGCAGGACAGGCCCACGAAGACGGGGATGATCCAGGACATGACGCCCAGGTGATAGGTCCCGAAGTCCTAGGCAAACACGGAGCGTGAGCCCCCAGGCCCCGCGGCGCCTCCCGGCCCGGCCCCCTCCTGGTGAGGGCTTCCTACGTGCTCGTCAGGAGGCTTCTCCACACGGAGCGAGCCCCTGGGGACTGGATTGTGGGGGGCGGTCCCAGGGACAGGGCCTCGTCTGGCACGGTGCCCCGGGCCTCACTCCCCATCCACGCCTGCGGGCACTTCCCTCGGGCACCTCTCACGGGCACCCACATTCCCCCATCAGCACAAGTGCTACCTCTGGCCGGCCCCGCACACCGGGCCCAGAGCGGGGCTTGGGGTTCGTTCAGAAGGTGGAAGGGGTGGGCACTGCAGGTGGGGAGACCACCGGCTCTGGGGACCCCCGCGTGGTCTGGGGGTTGGCAAGGCGCTCAGTCGGCCGCCTCTGCGGGACCCGGAGATGCCACGCCCCTCCTCTGAACCCAGCGTCCCCGATGCCCAGCAGGGGCAGCTCAGGACGCGACTTCGGCTCAGGTCATGATCTCACGGTTTGTGAGTTTAAGCCCTGAGTCGGGCTCTGTGCGCACAGCGCGGAACCTGCTTGGGATTCTCGCTCCGTCCTCTCTCTGCCCCTCCCCTGCTCGTGTGTTTTCTCTCAAAACTAAAGAAACCTAAAACAACCCAATCACTCTGGCCGGGACCACCACAGACGTGCTGACCGAGCGCTGGCCTGGGGGAGGCTGGGCACCGGCACTTTCAAACACCCCGAGCGTGTCACGTGAGCCAGGGTTAAGAGCCGGCACCTTACTCTCTCCCGGGACCAAGCAAGGCACAGCTTGACCCTCCGGGTAGCGTGTGGTTCGAGGACGAGGGGCCCGGTCTGCTCAGCATCGGGGGCTCAGAGATGGCAGGGTGGGCCTCTCGGTGACCCGGCCAGGCTGGAGGGTGGCGTCTTACCACGGCCACAGCCTCTGACGTCAGCATCTGCTCCGTGGACAATGTGGTGAAGTAGGCCAGGTTCGTCAGCACATACACCAGGGTGACGATGGGGAGGGAGATGATGATAGCCAGGGGCAGGTTTCTGGAAAGAAGGGGAGGGGCACGTCAGCTAAGCGCAGCCCGGCGTGGAGCCAGACCGGATGGCGAGGAGCCGGGTCCTGAGGCTCGCGGCGTGGGGAAGGGCCCAGCGGGACGTGTCACCAGCACCGGTAAGCGGCTGGAAGCTGGCCCTGCGGACGGGCAGCTGTGTGAACCGGGGCTGGAGACTCAACCCCCCATCCCTGAGCCCAGGTCCGTGAAGCAGGAATTCCTGCCCGTCCTGAGGGGGGACCTCGTCTGAGGTCACCTGGCCACCACGCGGCCGGTGTGAGGCTGGAAACCAGCACCCACCTCCCCAGCACGAGTTCTAACCCCAAAGCCTCCCACCCCCACCCCCACCCCCTGCAAGGCCCCGCACTGCTCCCGGCCGCGGGTGGGCCCGTGGGTGGCTGGGAGGCAGAACCTTCTCTCGTGAAAATGACAGAAGTCCCTGTTCACACTCCTACCTGTAGGGATTGATCATCTCCTCCGTGACGAAATTCAAGTAATTCCTAGAACCGAGAGAGCAGAATTTAATTATGCTTCCCTCCCACAATCATTAGGGGAATACAGATCCCATGGGACCCCCTCCTGGCTGCTCTGGGCCCCTGGGGATGAGATCCCTGCACCCACCACCCGCCCCCCCCCCCCACCACTTGGTGAGCAGCTGGGGACACAGGGGTGCCTACTGGCACGGCGACACCCTGTCCTGAGGGAAATCAGCCGTCCCCCCAACAGCCCGTCCTTGACCCGCTGCGTCCCCCACCCCAGGCGCCAGCACCGTGTCTGAGGCGGGCGCACGGTCCAGCCTGAACGGCGGCGTCTTGGGCACCTCCACCCGCACAGGCCCGCTTCGTGTGTGGATATTAACGTCCACGCTGAGCACTCAAGGTCAGGCTCAGAGGCCACGTGGAAAGAGACTCAAAGGCGGCCCGCACGGGTTCAGTGCCCGCGCTAAATGGCACCACTACTCCACTAAGCGTGCCCCGAGGCACCCCTGTCCGCTGCCTGACCCTCTCCAGCGCCTTCCTCACCTGCCTGCCCGCCAGCCTGCCGCACGGCAGCCACTCTCACGGCTCAGTACAGCCTGGCCCAGGGGCAGGGGCCACAGCGGAGGAGCCAGAGGGACGGAAGGCGCCGGCAAGGGCCATAGACAGGGTCCTCGCTCCTGGTGGGGAGAGGCCGAGAACCACCCGGCTCAGGGCCTTCAGCCTAAATGCTTTATGCCCGTCAGCAGAGATCTGGCTCCAGGAGCATCTTCTCAGGGGCCGAGGCGCGCTGCGGACAGCGCCCGGGGCTGCTCTGGAACCCTCTCTGTGCTCTTCTGGGATGCAAGGGGCCAGCGGCAGCCCCGAGAGGCTTTCCTGCCACTCTCCAGAACCACCGCGGAGGGCCAGACCTGTGGACGCTTCGGGGCCCACCCAGCCTGCATGTCCCAAGGCCCAGAGACCCCGACGTTCCGGAACCTACCATCCCCCGTAGGCAAAGAGGCCACTGTACAACGCCAGCACGATGTTTCCCACGTCCAGTTTGGTGCCCTCAAACGAGGACTTGGGATCCAGATTGGACACATCACCTGGAAAAGGCCAAACAGAAAGGAATGCTGGTCAGAGAGCACTGCAGAGACCACACCGCAAGTTCTGGAATGTTCCTGGAGCAAAATACGTGCCGAGCCACCTGACCCACGCAGGATTCCCGACTTTGCCTGGGACCAGGAGCGAGCAGGCGGAGGACAGCGTGGTCGTGCCGTGGGCCGGGGGCCTGGCCGCCAGCCCACCCGGGAGGGGTCGGCAGCTCTGTAGACCCTTGGTCGTGTGTGGTCTGTGCACCCAGAAGGGCAGGTGCGGGGGGGGGGCAGCCCCAGTCACCCCAGAGAACACTCCCTGTGGAGCCCGTGACACGAGCCCCGGGTCAGCGGCGCCTGGGCCTGACTCTGCAGTGCTGGGAACGTGACCCGTCAGCAAGCATCAGCATGGAACTTCCTGAAAATGACTCCGAGGTGTCCCTGGAAGTGACCCCGGGGCTGCCCAAGGGTCAGTGTCGCCCACAGCCAGTGGGTGTGCAGGCCCCCCGGGGATGGGAGGGTGGACGATGCCAGGGGAGCCCAAGTTCTCAAGGGACCCCACACCACCCACAAGGGACCGCCTCAGCCACCCCAGGAACAGGACGCGATGGAACGTGAGGACGTTGGCAGAGGGGACGATGGAAGGGAGGTTTCCATAAAGCCTGTCACTCCCCTCCCTGGGAGGCCTCAAAAACAGCACAGAGTTTCCTACAGCGAACACCGCAGTGGGGGGGGGGGGGGGGTGGAGAGAAGGGACCCCAATTTCTGTTTCTGGGTCCATTTTCCTATGTTGATCTGGACTCTGCCCTCAGGCCTGTGTGTCCTGACCCCACAGGTGTGCTTGGGCCTTTGGTCCCCAGCCTGAGCTGGGAGGTGGATGTGGGATCCTTGAGGTGCCCAGCCCCCGCCCCCGGATGAGGCCGCGGTCTCGTGAGGAGCTGAACAGGCCCCGGGGCGGCTGGCATCTCACCCAGCCCGCTGCCCGCATGTGACCTGTGTTGGAGACCCGGGTCGTGGGACTGCCTGGTCACAGGGTGGTCACCAGGCTGGGTGGGCGGGGACAGTGCCGAGTGCTGGCTCGGGACAGCACACCCTTCAGCAACACCCCACGAGAGGGCCCGGCGGCTCCCCTAAGGAAATGGCCCAGAGCGTGTCCTCCTTGACGTCTGCAGAGCGCCGCTGCCATCCCGCAGCCCTGTCCGTGTACTTTTGCTGTGCAACAGCTGGGGAAACTGAGGCCGGGGCCACCTGCCCCGGGGGTGGGGAACTGCCAGCACGCAGCGGGCTCTAGGATCGTGAGGGCGAACGGGTCTGACCTCAGGGGCCGCGTGCGTGTCCACACCACCCTGCGCCTCCCAGAATGCCGAGCTGCTCCAAAGAGTCTGGGGGAGCCCGATGAGACGGCTCACAGGTCCTGCAGAGACTTCCAGAACACTGGTGGCCTTTCACAATAAAGGCTCCTCGTGAGTAACGCGGGCTTGTCTCAAACCTGTAATTCCCCCATCGATCTGCCCGGTTTTCCTACTAGGATACGCCTCTATGCACCCTGGTTACTATTCAAGTTAAATTTCTTTTTTCACACGCTGGGATATGGGTTTGGGTGCAGCTGTTAGAAGTGGCCCCCACCTGAATTAGAGACAGCGTGTGTGTGCGTGTGCACATGTACTCACGTGTGTGTAATCCGTGCACAGTGTGTGTGCACGTGTGGGCCGGAGACGCCCCAGGCAGGCGGATGGCTGTTGCTTTTGGTGACCACCACCCATGGGAAATGCCGGTGGCTCAGAAGGACCCCTGTGCCCTAGGGATCAAGTGCTGGAACCGGGATAAAATTCAAGGCTTGATATACAGCCCTGGGGTTTCCAGGTAAGCAAGTTTTCAGCCCCAGGCCCCGTAGCCTCAGGGTTCTCATCAAGGAGTCACTCGTGCTGCGGTCACCAGCTCAGCGTTCTGACACGGACACACGGTCCTCCGCCTGAGACGAACGTGCTGGGCACGGAACCCCTGATGTAGAACAGTATTTTCTGGGATTTATAAGCTTGGTTTTGCAGTGTCTAAAATGCCAGGAAAATACTAGCTGCTGGGACCAAACACAGATTAAAGAATCTCACTGGGGGCCTCAGCCAGGTCTCTCCCAAATAGCCCATGAGATTTCTATTCCTAGGACCAGCGTGGCTGGGTCATCTGCCGGGACCTCCCTCAGTTGTCTGGGGCCTCACTCTGTCTGCAAAGTGCCCGAGGTCCCTTGGAGGAAGGCGGACACCCCAGCACCGCCAGACCCCACAGCGTGGAGCGTGGCTGGCGGGCCTCCTGCTCCTGTCCCAGCATGGGCTGGGGCAGGCACCAGTCAAACCTCAGCTAGTTCCTCCAGGCTGTCTCCCGCCCCGTCACCTCCCACAGGCACGGTGGGCCCGGCGGTGGCACACCAGGGACAGAGGGAGGGACAGGAGCCTGAACTGCCTTGAGAGTGGCCGGCTCGCATGCGTCCCCGGCAGGGCTCCTGGCCGTGCTCAGCCTCGGCCTGTGCTGGACGCCGGCCCAGAAGGGAGACCCGTAGCTCCTCCGGGCTCCTGACCAAATGCTGGCCAAGCACGCGGCCCCTCCTTCTTGACGGGCATCAGAGAGTGGGCGCTGGGTCTGCCGGCTCCGTGTGGCACTTGGCCTGGGCGGCCACTCAGGGACACTGGCTGTGCCTGCCCTCACTGTCCTGGTGTCCTGCTGGGGCTGGAGCCCTAACAGCAGGCATTCTGGAAGGAGGTCTGGAGAGCTGGCGGGAGGCCCCGCCTGCCCGTCTCCAGGCCAGCGAGAAGCGGGCGAGACAGCCACACCTCTGCTGAATGATGTGCGTCGGCAGCTGCACGGAGCCCGGCGGCGACAGAGGCGGTGAGCAGGGGGTGGGGCGCAGCAAAGAGACACAGACTGTCCTAGTGAGGAGGGCAGATTCTAGACCCCACGTGTGGTCTCCAACACTGGCCTGCCCTCGGCAACCAGGGGATGTACGGCCACGTCTGGAGACACTTGGGGCTATCGTGGCTGGGGACATTTAGGGGGCAGAGGCCACGGGCGCTGTTGGATACCCTGGAAGGCAGAGGGCAGCCCCCAGATGGCAACAATTCAGGAACGGAAGCCCGGTCCACACACCGCTGCTCCCGTGGCTGGGGCAGACGCGTGAGCTGCGCCGGCCGTTCACTCCCCCAGACCCCAAACTGGGCTGCACTGGACACAGGTGAATGACAACAGTTCCCCGATGGCCACCATGCTCCAAGCTGACCAGTCGGTCTCTGTCCCCACCGGGCCCCAGCCCGCTCTGTGAGCAGACAAGACTGATGGCGATGGACAGACAGACGGCATGCCCTGCTGTAGGCTCCAAGTGGGGGGCAGAAACCCTGGGACCCACGACTGACCGGGTCCCCTGTGCCAGCACCCCTGCTCTGCAATTTTTCTGCAGACCTCGAAGCGGCCTCTAACTGCTGCCTCAAGAGAAGGCCACCTCGGGGGGCCCGGCCCTCTGCTCGTCCGTGCCGCGGGCTAGCCCGGAAGCCCCTCTGCTCAAGCCTGCCCGTCCCAGCCCTAAATCCCCTAAGCCGCAGCCACTGCCAGCGCCCTCCCGGACGGGCACGCCAACGCACGGCCAGACGTGCCCGTCGGCAAGCTGCGATGTCCCAGCAGAGCCTGCCTCCCACCCACTGGGACCCCCTGAGGACCGGGGTAATTGGCGGGGGGATGCTCAGAGGCCCCAGGGAGCCGCTCTCAGGGAAAGCCAGCCCAGATCTCTGAGTCGCACGGACGCAGCCATGGGAGTCATGGATGACCAGGGGAGGGCACCCAGTGGCCCTTTTTCCCACCAGGGAAGTGTGCTAGACCCGTGGCTCCTGAATGAGGACAAGGGCTCCCTACAGGGTCTGCGGCCCCTGAGACCCAGCCTGACCTCTGTGTGGGAGGAAGGCCTGGTCAGGCGTTCCCAGGCCTTCTCTGGGGCCCCGGGAGCCTGTCAACGCCCCAATCTGGAAATGGGCAGTGGGAGGCAGCTGCAGAAAATGCCAGAACTCTAGGTCTGGTCAGGCCCCATCCCCAGCCAGTGCTTTCCCACAGCCAGACCAGCCCAGGGGCACCCCTCCTGGGACGGGGACACCACGGGAAAGTCATCCCAAACTGGGGAGCATCCACCGTGCTGGAACCTTCCGCCTCCGCTCCCACTTTATCCCTCTGGGGCCCCAGGGGATGGCCGTTTATGTCGAGAGATGTGCTGAACAGGGTCCCCCCAATTCATGTCAGCCCAGAACCTCTGAATGTGACCTGATTTGGAAAAGGGTCTTTGAAGATGGAATTAAGGTAAGGATCTTGAAATGAGATCGTAGATGAGGGTAGGCCCTGGAGCCCACAAGTGTCCTTACAGGACACAGAGGCCACTGGGAGAGGCCCGGGGGACGAGGCAGAGAGGGCACAGTGCTGCAGCCACAAGCCCAGGGACGCCAGCAGCCTGAACAGACAAGGAGGAATCCCCCTGAGTTTCAGAGGGAACGCAGCCCTGATTCTGGGCTTTTGTCCCCCAGAATTGTGAGGAGGACAACAGGACATTGTCTGCAGACAGACCGGCGGGCCCCGCTCTGTCTGGGTCAGACTCCCTGGTCTCTACTCTGTGCCTCACGGATGTGCCTGGGATAAGCTGCGGCCTCGGGCTCCTGCTCTGTAAAATGGGCTGTCACCCGTGGGGCCACCAGACCTCCCCGGCAAGTCAACTCTGCAGGATCAGAGCCCTCAGTGGGCCTGGGGACAAAGCACAGCGAGGGGTCTCCAGCTCCGTCCAGACACCAGCATCCTCGGAGAGGGTGCATCCTGCCGGCCAGTTCACCAGGTTCCTCTCTCCCACTGTTCCACCCCGGGGCGAGTCCCAGACGCCTGGTGCCTGTGCTCCGGCTCTGCCTGAGGTCTACGAACTGGGCAGGAATCTGGGTCTGGGGAGGCTGAGAGGTCAGTGCTTGTTCACCTGGCCAGCGTCTGTCGCAGACGCCCCCGTCTTTTAACCCGTTGGAGGAGCTGGCCCTTCGGCCTCGAGATCTGCTGCAAACCTCAAATCCCAGTTGGAAGGGGCCCGCTCCCTACTGAACAGGCCGCCAGACACCCCTGGGAACGAACCGTGCCCAGCGCAGGGCTCTGTGGCTGCTCTGCCCCCACCTCCCGTTCCTGGCCGCCCCAGGGCACGGGCGAGCCAGCAGGAGCTTTGATCTCCTGCCACAGGGTGGCCCAAGCAGACCATGTGATTTCGAATCTGTTACAACTCTGGATGCTGAGTTAGTGCAGACGCGTGCAGACCCAAAGAAAAGGCCTCAACTAAAAATTATCAAAGAACATCCACAGGAAAACACCACCAAGCCTGCCTCGATGGTAGCTTTGCCACGCCTTCCCAAGTAGCCCCGTGACCTATGGTTCAGCGGGGAGATGGGTCACGGGCACCGGCCACCAGGTGATGGCCCTGCCCCACCCCACAGTCCCATCCCTGTTCCTGGGCCACAGGTGACCAGTGCAGGGTAGAGAACCGAACCCTAGCCCTACATGGCCCGTTATAGGGTCCTGTGGTCCCGGCACGACCCTGAGCCCCGCTGAAACGAGCCCCGAAGTCCTCTGCGAGGGGAGGCTAGGCCTGGGAACACTGAGGGTGTCTGGCCCCCCACTTTGAGGGGCGACAGCCCACTTCCTCGCTGCCAGGGGCTTGCCCATCCTGCCGGGACCGTCTCCCCCCATCCCGAGACCCCGTCACTTTGGGACAGTGCCCAGACACAGGAGATCATCAACACGGAAGCCAGGAGCCTCCACTTGTGGTACAAACCACAGCCAGGTGTCCTGGCAACTGGGACGAACGTCCCAGAAGCGGGGTGAACTTCTGTGAGCTGCTGGGGGCTCGGGAGGGCAGGGGGCTGGGGGGCAGGACTGCCTGGCGCATGGAGACTGCGCCTCCCACGACCTCCCTCAGCAGAGGGCATCGTGCAGGGGGACGCGGCGAGGGAGGAAGCACTTTTATCTGTACAACTGGGCCGTCCACAACTGGTCGCTCTCTCCCCTCCCGATGCTGTAGCCCACGCAAAACCACAAGGGTCCCATTGTGTGCCCCCCGGGAGGGGCCTGGGCACAGGGACGCGCCTGTCGCAACCCGCTCCCACATTCTGGGCTGGGAAACGCCTACTTGGCTTCGGGAACAGCCTGACCTCGGGGCCACGGCCTCTGCACGGTGTCCAGTAAGGAGCCAACAGAACAAAAGACACAGCAGGTGGAGGCGGCCGGCAGGTACGGGCCTCAGAGGGCCTCTGTGGCCTCCCCGGCCAAGCCGCCCACCTACGCTTTGTGCGGCAGCCACTGGGTCTGAAATGCTGACCTGAGTTCCGTCTCCCCTTCGGAGGACGCTGGGAGCAAATGCAGACAACTCGCGTGACGCCGGGCTCGCAGGCCCGACCCCACGGGGCCCCCCAGCCCCAGCCGCAGGATAGGTGAGCTGCTCCCACGCGGGACGGCTTGGCCCGGGACCCTGCAGAGCAGTCTCTCTGTTCGACTCTGCGCCTGCGTCCAGCCGCCCCCTCCCGCCCTCAGTCCCGGTGCCGGCTGGCGCCTCGTCCGCCCGCCCATCTGCAATTCTCCTGTTCACGTGCTGTCTGGGGTCCCCAGCCCACGGCCGAGCTCTGGCCAGCAGGGGCCACCGGGGCCACCAGACTTGTACTCGGGGCCCGGGAAGTTCTGGCGAAGGACGGTGTGATGAACAACTGCTCGCAGGTCTCGAGATAACGAGCCCAGTAGGGCCCACGGCTGACCCATGGCCGGCTGGCCTCAAGTCCCTTCGGCGGCCCTTGGGCCCACCTGGGTGCTGGGGGTGGGGGTGGGGGTGGGGCGGACACCGACCACCATGCCCGGCGGAGCGGGGTGCCTGTGTGGTCTGCACGATGCTTGGGCACAACCAAGCCACCAGCACGGGGACCCGGGGCCTCCGGCAGGCGGGCCTACGGACTCCACCTTAGGAGAAAGGGGTCGACGCCTGCAACGACGTGTCCCCCGGAAGGGAAGGCATTCGTCTGGGAACGACGTAAATCTCTTGAGGCAAACCAGGAGACAGAGATTCTACAGGCGCTGCCCTGTATCCCAAGTTGAGGAAGGAATTGCTCTGGGGAGGAGGAGGCTTTCGACAGCAACACGATTATAAACATATTAGGTATTCTAGCTGAACAAAAGCCCTTTGCTATCTCTACTGAAATCTGTTTTTACAAAAGTCAGGTCGCCCCCTCCACATTCCTCATCATACCAGCCAAGCAAATACCTTCACGGGCAAATCTTTCGAAGGCCGAGCGTCCTGGCTGCACAAAGCCTGGTCGGCTGGGTCCCACCCACCAGGCCAAGCTCCTCACGAGGCTTCAGAGTTATTCAGCCCCGACCAGGGTCCTCGAGACCCGAGGAATAAGAAGATAAGGTCCTGTCTTAAAGAAGACGCCAGAAGCCGAGCCCCAGGACGGCTCCCGGAGTGCGGCAGGAGCGCCCAGAGGCACGCACTGGGGCACGTCCCGCCCCCGCCCCCAGCCCTGCCCGGGGGGCTCACCCGAGCGTGGGTTTCCCAGGTGATCTGACACCACTGAGGCCAAGGCACCGGTCGGACACACTCTCAGGATGACGTCCAGCTCCTGAAGCAGCGACCTACCTTCCACAGAAAGTGATCTGGAAATCGGCCGCAATTGCCCCTTCGAGGCCAACAGAACCAGAGCCCGTGGGTGCTGGGTGGTCAGAGTTTCCTACACGTTAACGTGCTCGATGACGCCGATCTGCCCAAACTCTCTGGATTCTTGCTGCCACTTTACTAGGTCAGTGGGGACCAGCACGTGGGCCTCTCTTTACCCCCAGAAGAGGGCCCGTGAGGGCAGGCACTGTGGCGGCCACCGCAGCCCCGCGTGCACCCAATTCTGCGGAGTCACGCGCGCCCCCCTGCACAGGCCCGTGGTCTGTGGACGCTGGGTCCCCATAAATCACAGTGCCCCGCGTGGCCATTACAGGGAAGGAAACAGGAGAGTCCGGAACCACAAGATGAATTTCTGGGTGTCACAGCAGACGCTCAGAGGACACGGCAGGTGTGGGGCCACGAGGGGTTTTCTACCCACTCCACGCCCAGCTAGCCAGCAGCTGGGTGAAGAGGGTGGACGGGAACAAAGACGCCTGCAGCTTCCCCACGTGTCACAGTGGGGAAGACCAGCACCAGACCTGCAGCTTGGTGCCAGCACGGACCTTGGACAACATAAACCCGGTCCGAATCCCGGCTCGCCCCCACGACCAGGGGAGTCAGGCTGGGGGGGGCACCCGGTACTGCCTTCCCGCACCCCAGTGCCCTGAGGGCACGCAGAACGGAGCCAATGCAGGGGCCGGGGACACGAGCTCCGCCTGTGTGCCCCTCGGCGACCTTCTCTGAAGGGGCCCTCAGGAGCTGCCCTGCACCAGCCGCTGCGGGATCTCTGACGCCCTCCCCCGTCCGCAGGAGAAACATTACTTCTGTTCCCGGCGCTGCGGGGCCGCACCACCACCGAAAGCCGCCAGACGCCAGGGCGGGGGGGGGGGGGGGGGGGGGGGGGGGCTGTCCCACATCCTTCTCGGGGGCGGCTACGCTTCATCAGACAGGCCCTTAAGATTTGTGCTCCTGGATGCGACATCCGCCTCAGCAACAGGCAAACCAGCAAGGGCTCCACCCCACTGCGCCCTCCACGCGCTGGGCACAGCGCCAAGGTCACTCTGCGAACCCCCACGTCACCATCCGACACCTGCCCTCAAGTGTGGGTAGGAGAGCGAGGTTCGGAGGGGACGGGGCGGGTCCGTTTCTCCCCATCGCTCGCGGTGGATTTAACTTGTGGGTGATGCTCAGTCTCTCTACCGACGGCTCAAATGAAACCGTGCGCACGCGGGCACGGCGGACGTGCGGGGGCCCGGGGCATTCGGGGACGGGGGCCCAGAGGTTACACTCACCCTTCCCGATCTGGATGAAGCCCAGGAGCACGATGAGGGCCAGCGCCAGGAGCTTGGCGGCAGCGAAGGCGTCCTGGACTCGGGTGGCAGCCTTCACGCTGTAACAGTTCACGGCCGTGAGCAGCACTGTAGAGAGAGGGCAGCAGTGAGAAGGCAGCCGGCGGGTTCCGCTATGCTTGACCTTCTCCAGGCCCAAGGTCAAAGGCGGAGGACTGCACCATTTGACTCTGAACGAGACTACAGTCCCACAAGGCCCCCCCACCGTCATCAAGGAGTTTCAAGATTTTTTTTTTTTAATTTTTTTTTTCAACGTTTATTTATTTTTGGGACAGAGAGAGACAGAGCATGAACGGGGGAGGGGCAGAGAGAGAGGGAGACACAGAATCGGAAGCAGGCTCCAGGCTCTGAGCCGTCAGCCCAGAGCCCGATGCGGGGCTCGAACTCCCGGACCGCGAGATCGTGACCTGGCTGAAGTCGGCCGCTTAACCGACTGCGCCACCCAGGCGCCCCGGAGTTTCAAGGTTTCAAGGGATGAATTTCCACCTCCTACAGGGAGGTCAGCACAGCCGGCCCCGCCCCTCCCCCACCCCACCTGCTGCACACCTGGGCGGCCCCGCCTTTGCCTTCGGAGCGTAGGTTGCGAACGCACATTTGCACATTTGCAGTCGGAGGAGGCTGCGCTCCCTGTGCACGCCTCTCACGGTCTCAGCACGGTTTAGGTGCCCACACAGCCCACCTCACTTCCTGAAGGCAAGGAACTCTTTCTGCAGAGAGAACCTGCTGGAATCCCACCGAGGAAACAGGTGAGATAGTAGTGGCACAAAACTATTTCACAAGCCAAGTGCTGGCACCATGGGGCGATTCTGACACGCGAAGTGGGGACTTAAGGGGAGGCCACAGCCCGGGGCGCGGGGGGCCAACACCACTCAGGCGGGTCCGGCTGGTAAAGAACACAATAGGCACTCACCCCCGCCCCGCCCTACTGCTATTTTCACAGCAAACACTGAAGACAAAATCACACCTATCACAGACGGCCCCCCCCAGGCCCCCAACGTGGAAGGGAGGGAAGATGGGACCGGGCAGGGGGTGCTGCCCAGGCAGGCTGCTAAACCAGGCTCCATAAGCTCGCCTGGACACGCACACCCAAGCCCCGCCGGGGCTCCCTGTGGGACCCCGGACCTGAGCCAAAGTTGGGATATTCGGGTGTGCAGGAGACACAGGTAAGTAAGTGCTCAGGGACCTCATGGCCACCCCATAAACTCACAGCAAAACAAAATTATACTAGAACAAAGGAAAGAAACAAATGCTCAACGCCGAGACCTTCCGATTCACTATTTCTAACTCTCATATGCTCAGGTGGTCTACAATGCAGACAGACGCTCTAAGGGTGAGCTGGTCATGCTCTGGCCCTGACTCTGGGCACGGCACCTTCACGAAGGTGCTAGAAATCGGCTGTGCAGGGACTACTCACACCAGGAAATCCTCGAGAGCACGGGGCTGGAGCTGGGAGGGGCCTCTCCATGAGTCCCCACCCCCCCACCCCAGGCCCCCTGTCCTCCCTAATCCTGGAGAGAGAGCTCGGGGCTGGTCCTTCCACACTGACCAGCAGGGCTGGAGCTGGGAGGGGTCTCTCCATGAACCCCCCAGGGCCCCTGCCCTCCCCGCTTCTCTGAGGACTGCAGAAAGGTAAGAAACACTGGCAGGATCTGCTCATGTTTTCTCTCTGCCGGTCACAGCTAACCCGGGGCCGGCAGACCCCAGGTGGCTCCTTTCCCCAGCCAGAGTAATTAAATGCAATTTTACAGTTCGGGGAGCAGGACCCAAAGAAATAAATCCACACTAATGAAGTGGATGAGGCAGTTCAGGTAGAAGAAAAACAGGAACTCTCCCCAGCGTGCTCTGGAGAAGATTAAGGCTCCGGCTTCACCGGCCACCTGCTTATCGCTCCAGGAAATTACCCGACACCTTAATAGCACCCTCCCTCACTCCCATTTTCCTCTGCTGCCCTGAGCTCTGGCTGATGCAATGGCCTACCAAGATGGGGCCATGCACTAAGGGTTCAGGTGGAAACTGTCCTGAGAGCAGAGAGCAGTTAGCTGCCCTTCCTACGCTGAAACAGAACGTCCCCGCGCTGGGTGACAGCGCAGAGCTGCGACGTTTGGGCCTGGCACCGACCCCGGCCCAGCCCCCTGGGCTCCTCGGCTGTGGTTCTGCACCTGCAACCTACAACGGCCAGGTCCGCAGTAAAATGAGCTGCCTCAGGGCGGTGGGGCTCAAGACACCATGTCCACATCCCCGTCCTGAAGTAGGAGCCGCGCCCGGCCAAGATGAGGGACCGAGGTGTGCCCGGGGCAACCAGCACTGGTGACCTTCACTGTGTGGCCCCGGGGAGCGGGCACAGGCTCCGTCCGGGCCCTCAGAGCCAACAGGGAGATGGCTGTGGTGTATTAACCACGTCAGCACTGCCGTTCTCAGCACAGAAGACGAAACAGAGGCTCACAGTGGCCCCCTGTGCCCAGGTGTTAGGGGGCAGACCCTCTGGGGCCCTTCTGACATCCCCCAGGAATCGCAGTGAAGGGCAGGGACAGGATGAATTCCCTCTCCCTGCACCAGTACTGATCCAACCTGCTGCAGGGCTGGGATCCAGGATGGAAGGGCCCTGAAGGTGAGGCCGGGCTCGGGGCTGTTCCTTCCTGCCACCGGGTCCCAGGGAGCCTCTGCACACCGAGAGGGTGGGGCCGCCGGGGGCTTTTCCTGACGGCCTCACATTTCCTTATGTGGGAGTGTGACCACCTTACAGGGGAAGTGGGGGAAGGACTCTGGCGCCTCCGCAGCTAGCATTCCGCCACTCCCCCCCCCCCCCCAAGCCCCAGAGCGTATTCGGCAAGAGGCCGGCCCATTGCATCATTCTTCCATTCATGCCCCGGGAGGGGGAGGTGTGGCGTAGCCGAGGCGGGAGCCTGCTTCTTCCGCCAGCCCTGCCCCCCTGAGCCGCGCCAGGCTCTAGAAACCCGGAACGGCACTGCCGGCAGAGCGCCACCGGCTCTGGTGGCACGACTTGCTCCCTGGGGTCTCTCCACACCTCTCCCCGTTTCTCAGGCTCCAGGACGGGGAGCTGGCTTGCCCAGAGACCCCAGCTCAGGGGGGCAGGACAGAGGCCGGGGCCCCTCTGTCGGGAGTGAGCCCTGCCCGCTCCCAGACCTGACCCACCAGTCCAGCTAGAACATCCTGAGCCCCAGGCAAGGAGGGGCGGCGGGCTGCAGGCTGGAGGGGAAGGGAACTGATCACAGAACAAACAGGACCTTGTAACACTTACTTCTTTTAGAAAAGGGATTGAAACATCTGATGAAATTCTAATGTTCACTCACTTTTGGCCAACGAGTAAATAAATGCTTGAACATCCTCCTTACTGTTCCTTTTTAAAACAGTTTCAAAATGAAATGAAATCTTAAGTAAATACACGAATTCATCAGGGACCCACTGTCCTGTGGCCTTGACAGAAGCAGCCCCGGGGTGCCGTCCAGAGCAGTGTCCGTGCATTTCGGCCACCCTGCCTTTAAGTTCCTACACCTTGACAAGATGCCTTCAGAAGGGGCGGGGGGGGGGGATGCTGGGACTCTGGGTGGGAGCCCTGCAGGCTAGCTGTGTTGTCCCCGTCCCCCGTGGACTCGCAGCCCTCCCCGGCCGGGAGAGGACAGGTAACCGCGGGGCACTGCCCAGCGGGCCGGCTGACAGGCGGATGCGCTGTCGGGGAGCTCCCCACGCTGGCACCCCCAGATAAGCACGACAGAGTTGGCACGCGGAGGCAGCTGGGGCCAGGGAGATAAGCCGGCTTTGGGCTGCCCGAGGACAGCCAGGAGCGGGCTGGGCCTGGCCGCCAGGCCGCCATCCACACTGGGAGCTTGTCCTTCAGGGGTATGTCTGTCCCATCCTCGTCCTGCCGTGACCTCGACCACCTCGCAGGCCAGCAGGGCCCCCGCTTGCGACCCTACCTCCTGTCCAGATACACCTCGATGGTGGGCAGTGCTGCCCAGTGAAGGGGGACAGCCTCACGGCCTCACAGGACACCTGGTCACAGTCAGAGCCTGCCCCCGGCTCCAAGCCTGACTAGGGGGCTTCCGTTCCCGTCTGCAGACTCCCCCTCCTCGACCCTGAGCACAGGGTGTCCTGGGGGTGCGGCCACCGGTGGTGTCAGATGTGACTCAGGACACGCTCCCCACTCTGCTTCCCCAAACCTAGTGGGGCCACCTTCACAACAGCACAGGTGGCTGGGAGTGGGGGAGGGGGGAGCATACTCACCACCACCACTCAGGCCACCAGCCTCCTCCTGGCCCTGGCCTCTGCCCCTGGGAGGGGGTTATGTGAGCAGGACCCAGCCTGGCCCCACCTGACTTCTAGAAAACGGCCTGTTAGGTGTTCTGTTGGCTCATTCAGCTGTTCCCCTCACGCAGAGGGGAGGCTCAAAATGCAAGGGGAGCCTGTTTTCATTTAAAAACAGCAAAAGAAAACACAAAAAAAGCACCCCAACTGAAGGTACCATGCTGATGAATTTATCAGGCCCAGTGATCAGGCCTGTGCTTCCTCAGGTAACAAAACCAGCAAGGATCTTAATAGCAAGAACAGTGTTTGAGCACCCGCTCTATACTCAGACTCACTCTATCATTCAGTGCCCTCCACGCACAGAAGGTGGCCCATTCCCTCTGCTGACCTGAGGTCAAATACACCAGGGGAGGTCATAAGCAAGCCCAACAGAACCATCCAGAAGCACAGCATCTGGCTACCGGCCAGTACCTGCTGATCAGGAAATCAAGTCCAATGTCCCCCCAGGGGGCCGCAGCGATGGATCCACCTCGCTCCTGGGCCAAGGGTCTGCAGGGACTGTCCACCCCCCCCAGGATGGAAGGACCCAAGGTCAGAGCCCCCAAGCCTAGAACCTCACTGCCTGAGTCCTGCTGAAGAGCCGCTAGTGAGCGAGGCTACCTCACACAGGTGGGGGACTCACTGGCAGGAAATGGCCAGATGGCACGGAGACGCAGGCAAACGAGTGCTGTTTGACCAGAGCTTTGCTGGCAGGCGGGAGGCAGGAGAGGAAGTGGCCGTCAGGCTGTGTCAGTTCCAGGAAGCTCGGCCAGCCTGGTCCCCCGGGTGTGCCTGGGGCAGCCCCGGGCCAAGGAGCAGAGCCGGCCTAAGACCGGGCTCCAGAAAGCGGCCAGGCTGGCCCTTGGAGCCTCCCCCCCGCCCCAGTCAACATCACGGTGTTCGAACCCCAAGCCTCGGCTGCAGGTGGCAGCTCCCGGGGCAGCAGCCGGTGACCGCACACTTGCTTAGGCACTGCGAGCACAGGCTGGCATGGCCAGGCAGCGGGCGGAGCAGTCATCCAGGGGCCTGACTTCCCGAAGGGGCGCCCAGCCGCTCGGGGGGTCTCGTTCTGCCTCTGCCGTATTTATGCAAACCCACCCAGCACGCGCAGGGGCCCAGAGCTCAGCAGGTGCTCAGGAGTGTGGGGCTCGCTCAGGTCCAGATGTCCTCGGGCTCACTGCGAGCCCCCTTCCAACAGAGCTTGGCAGCCGTGATCACCTGCCCCCCCCTTCCTCCTTTCCTGCCTTAACTTTCTCATCCCTGCCAACGCAGATCGGGTCTCAGGCTCCAGGGAGCCCAGAGGCCCCCGAGGGCCTTGTAAGACAGCCAGTCGGGGCCCTACTCCAGAGCGTGAGATTCCAGCCAAGAATCTGCATTCCTAACTGTCCTGGTCCAGAGATCCCACTCGGAGAACCCGAGGGCGGCTTCACCTTCTTTGGGCTCCAAGAAAATGAGTACGTGGGACCCAACAACACCCCGGAACCATCTGAGAGGGCCGACCTCACTCTGGAATGTGCTACAACACTGAACCAGTTCAGGTGACAGCCTGGCTCCAAGGAGTTGTTGAGATGGGACCCAGGGCTCCCTCGGCTCCCTTGGCAAAGAGGCCACTGCCTGTGAGAGAGGCCAGCGGGGACACCGGCTCTCAAGCACCCCCCCCCCCCCCCCCCCCCAGGTCTTGCTGATTCACTGCTTTTCTGTGAAAAGAAATGACTGATAGGCTAATATCACATTTTCAAATTCCCCAGAACACTTGGCTTTTCAAGTTCAAACGACCAGCCCTGGAGAGTACATGTTTCCGTATTTTTTTTTTTTCCATTTTTAACCAGGGCTGGGTGACAGCTGACCCCACGGCCCGGCAGGCCGGGGGTGGGGGTGGGGTGGGGTGGGGGTGTCGGCCAGCCCCAGGAACGGGGCTGACGCATTCGTTCCCAACCACGCCAGCGAGAGGCAAATTCGGTGTGCTCCGAAATCTGCCAGCGCCCCGGCAGACAGCGACTTCTCACTTTGGCGGGCTTTTCTGAAGCACGAGTCCTGGAGAATGGGGGAGCTCTGCCTCAGCTCTGAGCGCAGCCCCGCCTTCTGACCTGCTGTGCAATCTGGGGCAGGCTACTTGGCGCGTCTGGGCCGCCTTCCTCACGGCAGCCGAGGGCGAATTCAACACGCGGGCTCAGCGGCACTCCACCTAGGTCACCGCAGGGTGTGCGGGTCTGTGCGGGACGGACCAGGCCGTTGCTCCCAAGACCCAGTGCCTGGCGATCTCCGCGGTGGCCCAGAACCACTGCCCCCCCCCCCCCCCCTCGGCACTTTTACTCAAGAAGGAAAAGGAGAGAAGAACCTGCCGGAGGTGCGGCGCCCGAGGGTGAGAGCACGGCCGAGCATCCAACCTGATGCCCTCCCCTGAGAGTCGGGTAAATGGAGCTCAGAGAGTTGTCTGACTTGCCAAAAGTCACACAGCCGTTACCAAGGGAGTGGGGAGAGACGCTCAGGTCTCCCAAGTCCAACTCCCGAGCTCTGGCCCCTGGAGCGGGGGGCTTCGATCCCGGCTCCTCGTGAGAAGCACCACCCAGCCCCCCACCTGCTGACTCGGACGTACAGTCAGGCTGACACCCACCGATGGGGGCAAATCCCACAGAGACCCACCCACCACGCGCACACGGGTGATTCAAGCGTCCTGGGCACCGTCTCAAGGGAGGGGCCGGGTGGGTGCAGGGCAGTGTCCTGTGCTGGTTTAGACCAGAGTCTGAAGCAGGCCGTCCCCTCATCGTGGGGTCTTGGACAGGCGTCTGGCGCTCTCTGGACGGTGGGTTTCTCGCGCGGGCCCAGAGGGACCGTGCCCAGAAGAGTGCCAGCCAAGAGCATCCCGGGTGGGCATCCCCCCTGCGGGCCCCCCATTAGGCGACAGGGCCTTCCTGGAGCTATAGTGTCTCCCTCCCACCGGGTAAAGTGGCCCCAGGACAGGGTCCAATCCCGACTCTGCTCCCTGGCCTCCAGCCCTGACACCGCGAACTGCGGTCTTCGCGTAGACCGGACGCCGCTGAGGCTCTGCGAGCCCCGCCACCTTGGAGAAGAGCCAAGGCTGACAAGCCCTCCCCCTCCGTGTTCCAGAAGCGGCTCACTGCCCAGAAGCCCCCGCCCCTGGGACTGGAGACCCTCACCCGTGACAGGCCCGACGCGGGCCCTCAAACTGCCTCTGCGCCCCGGCAGCGAGGAGCACAGCCGCCCTACCCCACGGATCCGCCGGAACAAAATGCCCACTGACCAAGCCGTGGTCCGGCCTCCCATCCTCCCAAGACCCCCGACCCCGGTGCCGCTCAGGGCGAGCCGGCAGCCCGGCCTCTGGGTGGGGGGAACACTCCTCTAGCAGTGCCCCACCCGGCCGCCCTCCCCCCACCCACACCCCGGACCCTTCCCTTAGCTCCGGGGGGGGGGGATGTCTAAGATGATTGTAGGAAGACCCCCCCCAACCACACACACACACAACGCGCCCAGAGCCTGCTAACGCCTGAGTGCTGCTGCACGGGTGCCCAAATTACAGGTGGCTCCAGCCAGCCACCCCCCCACCCCCCCCGCACCCACCCGCGGCAAATACAGGACCCACACCTCACAGGATAGGGCCATAGCTCCTGGTCCCTCCCCCAGCCCGTCCACTGCTGCCCTCCCCAGGCACATCTGCCCTGTCGTCTTTCATTTCTGGACAGTCCCTGTCACCTGCCCCCACTGTGATGAGATGGTTGACTCACACCCTCCGCAGGATCGGCCTGTGTGCCCCTGCTCTGAGCTCTGAAACACCGGCCCGGAGAGGCTAAGCGCCCAGCCCCAGGTCACACAGCCCCAGGGACTCACAGAACTTGCCTCTGCAGCAGCCCTGGGCCTTCCAGATCACTCAGGCTGGATGTGAATGTGTCTGTGCCAGGTTCGGGCAGCTCACACAGACCTGGACAAACGCGAGGCCGGCCAGAAGGTCGCAGGGGGCTTCAGGCTCATGTTTCTGGGCAGTGGCCTCGGTTCTATACTGGCTACGTGTTGAGGGACTCACGGACAATCACAGACAATCAGCTGGGTCCCAGCAGCGCCAGATGTCTGCCAGCAAGCAAGGTCAGGCTGACTCAGGAGCACAGATCAGGTTGCAAACACGCGCCAGGAGCAGGAATGGGAAGTTGGTGCCCATTCCTCACCTAGCGGGAGGGGTGGGTGTGACCCAGGTCCACAGGGACAGGCGTGTGTGATGCGGGTGCTGGAGAGCCACCTGGGATAGCCAGCCTCCAAGCAAGAGTCCAGGATTCTGCCGGGAGCCAAGAAGCTGCTGGACTGGGCGGTGGTCTGGGGCGGGGCAGGGCTAGTCCTGTCGGCGGGATGAAGCCTGGGGGTGGGGACAAATGCGCTCTGGGTGGCACCCTGGGCCAGCAATCCAGAGGAGGGCGTGAAGGTCATGCCCCCTGAGGGCGGAGAATCAGGTATACCCCTGGTTCCCAGCACCTGCTATGGGTCACAGAAGGGGCATGGGGACTGGAGGTCAGCGTGGGCACAGGAAGGGGCGCACGCTGGGGGGCAGCGGTCCACCCACCCTGCTCCAGAAGCTACTCTGCAAGGTGAAGACCTGGAGAGAAGAGGACAGGCTCCCTAGGCGGCTCTGCAACCAGGCTCTGGGGCTCGGTCAGGGGGAAAAAGCACTTCCCAGCGAGTCGGGACCCATGTCTCCTCACCCCGGCTGACCGGGCGCCCACAGGTGGCGACCCTGGCATCTGCCGCTCTCGCCAAAGATGTGGCCTGGTGTCCCCACACACGTGGTGAGAAAAGGCAGTTCAGCACGGACAGTGCCATAGCCCCGGGGCTCTCGGCCCACCGCTGCCTCAGTTTCCCTGGCTGTAGAGAGGGGAGGAGAACACTGGTTTCAAAGGCTGGGGCAGGAGCCTGTGAGGAGAGGTGTGAGTTCAAGCACCGCCGGCTTGGAGACGTCAGATCCACCCCCGCCACCGTCTGTGGGCAGGGGCGTGAGAGCCCCGTGACTGGGAGCGCTTTGGAGTTAATACGCCCGCTACGCATTTCTGCCCAGAGTCTGCACATTCCACTGGATTATCAAAGGGGGTCCGTGACCCGGGGAAAACAGGGTCAGAAATGCCCACCCAGCGTCTCCCACTTCTCTTGAGGTCACGCGCTTTTGTGAAGTACCCCACAGGCCTCAGCTCCAGTCCCGTGATTCGGCGTGACTGGCTCTGCGGCCGGAGCACGTTCGTGTCTGGCTGGGAAAGGCAGATTTCAGTGCTCATGACTGGGCTGTCATCTGCACTTAGTTCACAGCTTGCGACTCTGGGGACACCAGCTCCTTGGAAACACCCAGAAGCCTTTGCCTCGTGCAGAGAGGGATTTGGCCCTGGCGGCCAGCAGGCGTTCAGACGCCCTGAAGCAGGCGATACAGTGGTCTACACATTGTGCAGTAGGGGTCTCACGCCTCCAGGAGCAGGTCACTGCCTGGAGCTGATGCAGAAGACTGCGGGGGGGAGGGGGGGGGTACGGCCATGGCCTCCCCTCCCCCACTGGCCATCATCCCAATGGACTCACCCTCAGCAGGCCGAAACCCACAGCCAGCCAAACCCACCCCTTATCTGTGCCCTTCACCTACAGGACAGCCGGTCTCCTGCCCCTGAGGCAGGGAGGGACGATTTGTGTGACAGGCATTTCGCAACTCAGACCCCAGCCCCAGAGGGGACGCTGGTGTTCACCTCTCGCTTTTTCTGGTTCTCCCTCCCTCCTTTCTGCGGAACTGGAACAGACCAAGTCCTAAGGTAGCTCGAGAGGTGAAAGGTGAACACCAGACAGAGAGCAGCGTTGAGAATAAGTTGCAGCCACCCTGTGAACTGGGGACTCTGTGTGCCGAGCTCATTAAATACCAGGCAGGGCCGTGACCCATTCCCATTTCACAGATGCGGAGTCAGACCGGGACGTCCGAGTGGATCTCTTGAGACGGAACCCAGCTCTGCTCACGTGCAGGGCACAGCCACCCCACGTGTCTCGCACGAGAAGGCAGATCAGAGTGCTTTCCAGACCCCACAAAGGCCACCACCCTGAAGGGGACCACTCCGAGTTCTACAAGTGAGTCTGAGCTGTGGCTCTCCCAGTGGGCCCAGTACCCACCCCCCCACACACACACCCACTGGGAGAGGAGGGTGGGCCCCCAGCAGCCTGCAGCCACTTGCCTGACACCTTTGTGTGCAGGGTAGGGGTGACTATGAGAGGGGTGCCTCTCCCTTGACATAAAAGACCCAAGCAGGCGTCTGGACCTTGGGCCAGCTCTCGCTGCGGCCTCAGTTTAAAAACAATTCTTTTGTTTATTTATTTATTTTGAGAGAGAGAGAGAGAGAGCAGAGAAGGGGCAGAGAGAGAGAATCCTAAGCAGGCTCCGCACCATCAGCACGGAGCCCGATGCGGGGCTCAAACCCACAAACCGTGAGATCGTGACCTGAGCCTTGACCGACTGAGCCACCCAGGTGCCCCCAACACTGGACCCATTTTGCAGAGAAAGCCAGGGAGGTCAGAAAAACTGCCAAAACCCAAGTGAGGCTGGCGAGAATCTCAGCTCCGGTCGGAGTGACTTCCGCCCAGAAGGCGAACCCAGCAGCATCGAGGTTTCAAGCAGACCTCACCAACTGTCTGTGGAGCAAGAATGTAAACCGAGACTCAGGCCAGATGCCACACGGCCATCGGGAAAGGCGAACGCAGCGAGTTTCTCTCACCTTTACGGCCGAGAAACCCCAGAGCCACACTATGGAGGGGCCCCATTATGGGTCATCTTGGACAGACTTACAAGAAAAGGGCTTTTATTCCCACTGATATCTCGAGACAGCAGGACCAGTCTATGCACCAAAGCCAACCTGTTTCAGAACACCACTGTTTAAGCAGCAGAAAGCAACTTACGGTAGGATGTGCCCAGGGCACCAAAAGACCGACCAGCAAAACGGAGAACTTTGTTCTGGCACCCAGGACACGCTGCTAGAAGGAACGGGCCACCAGGCCCTTCCACGGGGTCCCACAGGGATGCGCTAGGTAGGGGCGGAAAGCAGTGCGGAGCGCCCTTCTTCTCGAGTAGACATTCTAGAACCGGGGCCTTTGTGGGATACTTGAAGAACACTCAGACACTTTCGGCGTGCCCCTATAAGGACAGGCCTGTCCCCCTGGACACCCGTAACCTTTCTCCCTGCTCAGTTCAGGGCGGCCTGTGCCAGCGAGCTCTGAGTTCTGTGAGCCTTGGACAAGCCCTTGGCCCTTTCCAGACGGAGTAAGGCTCTAGACTAGTGCTCTGCCTGCGGCGCGTCCCGTTCTGTAATGGAAAATCCTCTCTCCGTGGGAGAAAGCCACCCACATCCACCCACGAGGTGCTTCAGAGAAAAAGAGCCACAAGGGCTGATCGCCACGTGGAAACTGCAGCCCCCGCTCACAACTCACACTGGCATTGCCACAGCGCCACGGGGTGGGGGGGGGGGTTGCCGGGCGGCTGGCAAGGCTGTACCCACCACAGTCCCCCTGCAATCCGTCTACTCAAACCCAAGAGCTTAAAAAAGTACGGGATTGATTTTTAAAGACTAGAGAACAGGCACTTTAAAGATACTATTTACTTCACTACGTTCTAGGCCCAGACGTTAAATCGTCTTGTAATAATAATATTGCATCATAAAGTCATCCTGCCTTTAGACGGGCTTTTCCCTACACGGCCCAATGTGTCATCCCATAAAAAGCCTCACCTCAACCCTACCAGAAGCCACGGGTTTTCCTGTGTTCAAGCAGATCGACTATTGCTGTAACTCTCCCTAGATTTAGACCAAAGTTTTTTTTAAGCTGAGATTCACATCACTGAGCGAGACCGCCCCAAAAAAGGCAAATAACGCTCCTTCAGCCGGCGTGGCTGCTCGGTTCAGGGTCTCAGCAAAGCGTGTGATGTCAGGCAGCCGAGCAGAGCTGCACGTGGGGTTCTGCTTCCTGGACTCCCCACTGTAGGAAACGTGCCTCCCCCTACACTACAGCGTGGCTCCCATGGGAAACCCGGTCCACACACGCCAGAATCCCCGTGGCACCAGCAGGCACTGCCGATCAGAAGCCACTCCCAGTAACGGCCCGGTCCCTGAGTCTCCTGGCTGGGACCCCGGCCCTGAATGCCCAGAGCCCTGCTCACCCTGGACCTGTACCCACTATCAACATTCGGGCAAATCCTCAAATCAGGTGGCAGGCAGTTCTGGAAGGCTGGCTGCTTCCACCTTGCAGGG
Source organism: Prionailurus bengalensis (assembly GCF_016509475.1). Taxonomy (NCBI): domain Eukaryota; kingdom Metazoa; phylum Chordata; class Mammalia; order Carnivora; family Felidae; genus Prionailurus; species Prionailurus bengalensis. The sequence continues at coordinate 60,487,837 of NC_057352.1, forward strand.
CTCCTAAGAGGGGGGCCAAGGGACAGGGGTAAAAGCCCCCCCCCCCCCCCAGCCGAAAAGGACAGGAAAGTCACATGGCATTTGGTACAAATTATTTCTTTTGAAATCCCACGAGAAGACTTTTGGAAAGCACTCATGGGTGAAGAATGAACCAGGACTGTGCCCACCAACATACCCAGACCATGCCCAACATTAGGAATATGACCAGGGGCTGTTTCTCTGCACAGCTTGGGACCCCCGAAACCCACCCTCCACCCCCAACACACACAAATCTAATTTGCTGCCAACTCCCCCGTTTTACTACTAACTTTGACACTGCTGCCCAAGCCAGCGACTCAGAATTCTGTCCCCACCGGTTTTGTATGAGCCAACCTCTGCTGACTCCTGATAAGCCGCTTTGGAGAGCAGAAATGAATGAATTTTTTTTTTTCTTTGACTACAATTTTTGTGATAAGCGGTCAGCGCCGAGAACCTCAAACGGTAAATGTGTTTTCAGACACTACCCGGAGCGGACGCTATCCAGAGGCAGGGACGCGTGCTCCAGCCTCTCTGAATGAAGCGGCTGAGGAAGTGGGACGTCTCGGAGACCCTGAGGGCTGGGACCCTGCTGACTCACCGTTGATTTCCCAAGGCACGCGAATGAATGAGCCCCACGTGGGTTCTGGGAGCGGCGGCCTCAGCCAGCCGCGCGGCGCGGGGCGCCCCCGCCGCCGCCGCCGCCCCGAGGTCGGTACTTACGCACGCAGAGGCAGGCCACGAGCTTGGCGGCCTCCTCCGGCACCGGGCAGGTGGGGAAGAGCGGCTTGAGCAGGTAGGTGGCGAAGACGAGGGCCACGATGTACTGCGAGGAGGGCCGGATGATGAGCAGCTCGATCCAGAGCTTCAGGAAGGCGGGCAGCGAGCCGTAGACCTCCAGCATGTACGCGTAGTCGCCCCCCGACTTGGTGATGGTGGTCCCCAGCTCCGCATAGCAGAGCGCCCCCACGATGGAGAAGACCCCGCACACGGCCCACACCACCAGCGCCAGTCCGGGCGAGCCCGCCTCCTTGAGCACGCCGGTGGGCGTCACGAAGATGCCCGAGCCGATGATCGTGCCCACGATGATGGCCACGCCGTTGAGCAGCGTGATGTTGCGCTGCAGGGTCACGCCCTCCGCGCCCTCGGCGCCCTCCGCGCCGTCCCCGCGCCGCGCCGCCAGCATCCGCTCCCGCGCCTGCCGCTCCTCCTCCTCGGCCGCCGCGGGGGCCGCGGACGCGCGCCGCTTCGGGCCGGTGCCTGCCATGCCGCCGGCCGGGCCACGAGGCGCGCGCGCCGCCGCCGCCGCCGCCCAGCGAGGACCCTCTCCCGGCGCTGCGTCAGGCCCGGCGCTCCGCCCCCTTTATACGCGGCCGCCGCCCCGCCCCCAGGCCCCGCCCCCGCCGCGCGGCCTATCCGCCTCGCCCGCCGGCGTCAAGCGGCCCCGCCCACGCGGCGCCGCGAGCGGGCTGCACCTGCGAGGACCGTGAGCCGGACGGACGGAGGGCCCGGCGCCCCCGACCCGGGCTCGGGGCTGCGTGACGGCGGCTCAGACGAGGCCCGCCTGCCTGCCCCGCCGGACGGCGCTCCGGCCTGGTGGGGCGCGGTGGGCCGAGGTGATGGGGCCCCCCCGCGCCCACCGCCGCAGCCTGCTCCTCCCGCGGGCCTGCGGGGGTTTGAGGGTGTCCGGAACCTGCCCTCCTGCGGGAAACTGACTGGTGGTCCAGTTGGGGACCTGGGAGTGGGGGGGGGGGGGCTGAGTCACGGGGCGAGTGAGCGGAGCTCGGAGAAGAGGGAGCCGCTGGGGCACCGGAGAGGCCCACTCGGTTAAGGGTGGACCCGTAAGATCTCCGCTCAGGTCGTGATCTCACAGTTCGTGGGTTCAAGGTCTGCGGCGGGCTCTGCGCTGACAGCACGGAACCTGCTTGGGATTCCGTCTCTTCCTCTTTCTCTGCCCCTCCCTCCCTCTCTCTCAAAATGAGTAAATAAACATTAAAAAAATAAAAAGGAGGGGACCAAGGCCACATTCTGGATCCCTTCCTGGGCTAACAATTAACCATCTTAAGGGGGATCTCCCTGACAAAGAACAGAGTCCAGGGCCGCGCAGCTCTGAGAAGCCGGGACTCGGGCTTTGGGAAACCACGAGTCTGCACAGGCCCACTTACATTGACCTGATGGGGCATCTCTGGAAGGAGCAAAATCCCACATCCCAAACCCCGCGGGAATTCGAGGCAGGCGCGCGTGAAGAGCCTGTAGTCTGTAGGTCCCGAAGAACCCAAGAATCGCTGCAAGGTAGCTAGTGGTCAGGAGTGGGGAGGATGACAAGTCACACCAGGCCTGGAAGCAGGAAAGGATCGACAATGCGTGCTGATTCAACTGACATGCGCGCCTGCCAGCATCCCGAATCTCGGGGGAGTTTAGCCAAGGGGCGTGGCTCTGGACCACCCTCGCCCGGACCCCCTCCACCCCCCCCCCCTCCACGGCAGCTGTACACTTGCAATGCCAGAACCGAATGAAATCCTGGCCTCCTAAAGATCACACAGCACAAATATTAACTGGCAAGACGTTGTCCAAACTGGTGGCTTAGGGGAAAGAAAACAGTCTCTCCACTCTTGCTCTTCCCGCTGTCCTTCCTGAGCAGGAGACCCGACTACCGATGGCTGAGCAAACTTACTGAGCCCATGTGAGGCGCCAGGCGCTGTGCTGAGGCTTCCGTGGACACATTCTGATGGAGAGCCATTTTGTAGCTGACAGACAGGCTGGACCGGGTTATGTAACTTATCTGACCAGTAAGTGGGCCGGGACCTACCCTTCTGACCACCCCTGAACCGCCGTGGACTTCTAGTCCTTCCTCCACCCTTCTTCCTGTGCTTTATTCACCTCTAGACTGATGTTAAATTTCTGTTTTCTGTCACTCAGAGCTGCTAAAACTCGGCCACTTCGAGATGCATTTCGGTTTCTCGAGGAAGGCGATCATTTAGCAAAGATCTAAGGCAAGGTCCCAGGCACCTCGTCTGCATTCCCGCAGCAGACACCTGCAGGGCATGCGCCCCGTACTGGGTGCTGCCCTGGGCTCCAGGCACATGACCGGGAGGACCTCCCTCCTCCAACAAGGCAGAGGCGATCGATAATCACACACAGAACTGTAAAGCGGCAGCCCTGATAAGCCGACGGCACTACTAGGACCCGGAGAGCTGGTCAGGAGGAACCAGACTGGTCCGATTCAGCTTTCCCGGGAAAAGAACTAACGAGAGAGGCAGAGGGACCCACGTGTGCCCGTGGGTGTGCACACGCGCTTGGGTGCGGGGCTCCTGAGAGGATGTGGGAGACCTTCATAACCTGGAAGGGTTACAACGCCCCCAGGAGCGCGTTCAAGCTCCCCCAGGATCCCAAGGTCCCGCTGTTATGCGACACTGTCTGTTGGTTTTCATGTAACGTCCTAGACTCCCTCCTGCAATCCTGCTTTGGAATATACATATCTCAGAGTTCTCTGATATAACTTGAATGAAATCTTAAAACACCTTACTTGAAACCTGACTCTAAAATCTTAGCAAAGAGTGCCATCTGCTGGTGGCGTCATTAAGGTGCTATTTGCCGCTACAGATTCAAAGGAACTGCTGCCCCAACAAAGGTCTTTTCAGTGGCAGCCAGCGCTAGCTTCTAATTTGTTAGACGCTGTGTCGTTGATCCTCGTGAGGGCTGGTGGGGAGAATATCTTGAACGTTCTACGGAGGAAAGTTCGGGAGTTTCTGTCAAAAGCCTTAAAGCCGTGCGCCCTCTACTCAGTAATCCCCTTCTGGGAATTTCTCTAAGGAAATAAGGAATGTGCTGTATTTCTGGCTACACGGTTGTTTATTGTAGCTTTAAAACATAATGGCAAATATGGGAACTAAACCAAACACCCAACAGACTTGCTTTGGTAGATGTTGCTGTACCCACATGTGGATACAGTGTCACTCTTAAACATCAGGATGTGAAAGAATCTTCTCCTGGAACAATCTGTTCCTGACTTATTGAAGAGGACGTTGCGCTATAACATCCCAAAGCCCCATCTGACGCGTGCTCTGGTTAAACTGGGGCCCCACTTCCATATTTGTGAGAACTGGGAGACCTGCCATCTTGGAGGAACATCGGTTCCTGTTTCTCAGGTGTGGGGTGTAACTGGGCGTCCAGGCCACTGCCTCGTGTGGGAAGGAACGTTTCCCAGGGCCTCTTGCAACAGGGAGGATCGTCCTCGGAGAAGCGGAACCGCCTTGGAGGAAAACGACCTTGGTGCTTCATCAGGGCGGAGCTGTGTCTCCTGTGGGGCTTGTGAAGGATGACCCCTTTTAGGTGGCTCCTCTCCCCTGTTCCGAGCCTCCTGGGAGAAGAGATTCTGTCCCAGGCCCCCCGCTGCGGGAAGATAGGCCGGGCGCTGGGCCAACGCAGCAGTCGCTCTGCACTCTGCGAACCCTTCCTGCTTGCTTTCTGAACTCTCTCCTGTTCCCTGCAAAGCTGCCCTGGCGTTCGGGTTCCTGGTTGCAAAATGTGGGCTTTGGGGGCGGGGGAAAGGGCGAAGGGAGTCAGAAGGCACAAACTCTGTTGTAAGTGCTGGCAATGACGTGGACAGCAAGGGGCTGGAGTCAGTGTGGCGTATTTGAAAGTCGCTAAGAACGCAGATTCTTTTTTTTTTTATTAAAAAAATTTTTTAATGTTTATTTATTTTTGAGAGAGAGAGAGAGACAGAGTGTGAGCTGGGGAGGGGCAGAGAGACAGGGGGGCACAGAATCTGAAGCAGGCTCCGTCCAGGCTCTGAGCCGTCAGCACAGAGCCCGACGTGGGGCTCGGGCTCACAAACCGTGAGATCGTGACCTGAGCTGAAGTCCGACGCTCAAGTGACTGAGCCACCCAGGTGCCCCATAGGAAAGAAAGCAGATCTTAAAAGTTCTCATCAGAAGAAAAAGATAAAAATCTTTCATGTCAGGCGAGCATGTCAGAAATGTAATAAATATTATGTATATATACATATGTGTACAATATGTACATATATACATATACATACATACATATACACATACATATGTATACATACATATATACATATACACATATACATATACAATATACATATACATATACAATATGTACAATATAATATGTAGTAAGTATTAAAACTAACTAATAAAAGTAACCAATATGGAAATGTTGGGGTTCGGAGCTGACGGCCAAGAAAGAATTCTTGAGACGTCTTTGGTGCAAAAGGTGGTTTTATTAAAGCAGCGGGACAGGACCCGTGGGCAGAGAGAGCTGCAACGGGGTTGTGACAGGCGACTGATCGTACACTTTCAAGTTGGGAGGGGGTCAAGGACAGCACAAGCCTCCAAGGTATTTTGGAAACAAGGTTTCCAGGACCTTGGGGGGGGGGTAGCTATTGCTAGGAAAAGGTCATTTATTACCGTTTAGTCAAAACTTAGTCATGAGATCCTTCTGATGTGTATCAGGGGGCCATATGCTTGCAGGATGATCGCCAGCATGTATCTTGGGGGCAGAGATACAGGAAGTTTCCGAAGGACTTTGTTAAGGGAGACTTATGGGATCCTGGGAGGTGGGGGGCGGGTGAAGATTGCCTTTGCCCTTAACCAAGTGTCGTCACCGAGGCAGCTGGGCTCCCGGAGGAATGTTGCTCTGCCCGTCCCAGGGACTTGTCAACCGGCTGTGGGCAGTAAGGGAATGTAATTTTTTCTTTTGCTTTGTTTCCCACACCAGTAACTCTGTGAGGTGATGGGTGCTAGGTAGACCTACCGTGGCGTGGTTCGGCAGGACATACAAACGGACCATTACACCGAGTCCCCGAAACTGGTCACTGTGCAAGCGCATCATAGCTCAGTACAGCTGGGGGTGGCGGGTGGGGAGGTCCACGGCAGCAGCGGAAACCTCACTTCAGACTCGGGCTTCCTGAGCTTACCCCCAGGCCCCACGTCCACTGGGCCACCAGCTCAAGGAACTGGGCACATCTGGCCCCCTCTCTGGGCCTCAGTTTCCCGTGCTCTCGGTGCGCATCGTAGCTCCTACTACAAATGAACTAACGCGCGCAGGACACCGAGAGGAGTGTCGTCACAGAACGAGTCGCAAGCAGCAGCCGCCAGGCGTTAACAGTGGCTACAAAACAGCAACTTTGCTGAATTATACACCGAAATGGTGACAGCAGCCATCCGCAGTGCGTCCGCACACGGGGGTGGGGGAGGGGTTGTGTTACATGCAACTTCTTATATTTCCCTGTTGTTCCCGAACTTTCTTCCCGAAGGCCCCACGTGGCAGATCCCCAAAGCTGAAAGGCAGTTTCCCACGACCCACTCCAGCAACCTGAGTTCCGCTTCCCTTTCCAAGCCAAGTCGCAAGTCACTTTGCCAAGCCTGGCCCGCGACTCCTCCCCGGGGGAAGCAAGTAGGGGTCTATGTGAAGTCTCGCCCCTGCTCACCTGGCTTCGTCTCTGACGGCCCTTTTCTGATACCAGTGTTTGGCCTCGGAAAAGAGTTCGGCCCCCTCGCCCAGAGGGCGTCGAGGGCCTTACAAACCTTGCATCCGCGGAAGTGGGTTCCGTGTCTTTCACAAATATTCCAAGCACGAGTCATCACCAAGCGCGCAGTTCACTTAAAGCAAGCCCACCGTCCCCGAAGGTGAATAAAACTCAAAATGGCAAAATGGACCGGTAGGCTGCGTTTCCGCCTTGCACACAGGCCCTCTGCCCCGGCAGACAAGGGGCTCGCTTTGTCTCACGGGGTGTAAGGTGCTTGGACCTGGGCGGTCCTCCCCGGTGTCCTTGCTTTCACCCAGACTGCCCTTGCTTAAATGCAGGCAGACGGGCTAGTGGCCTGGCTTTAAGAGGAAGCTCCAGCAGTGTGACCGGGAGCTTGGTCCCACAAAGAACCATGAGATCGCGACCTGAGCCGAAATCGAGAGTCGGCTGCTCGACCCACTGAGTATTCTTAATTCTAGCGGATCTTTGCTCCTTTTGAACTCACTCTTTTTCCCAGGAAAGAGCAGAAAATCCTTCCCTGATGTGGAAGCTTGCCTCCCACCACCCCTCCCCATCTGTCTATTCTCAGTTGCGTGAGAAATATCTGTGTTCTTTTCACAAAGTAAGTGTCCTTGCTTCTTCTGGAAATTTGTTTTTAAAAGCCACGCTTTTGCTGCGCTCAGCTGTGAGCTTTTCCCGTCTGCGTGCTTGACGAGGTGGGACGCCGCCCCCCCCCCCCAATCCAGGGTAATATCTGAAACGAAGTTCTGTTTCTGAGCCCACGTGTGTGTGCGTGGCACACGCATACCGAGTGTTCAGCCGGGGCCAGGACGTGTAGACAGTGCGTGCTGTTTGAGTCCCGCAACATCATTAGGCCCTGTGGGTGGTCCCGTCTGAGCCTGGGGAATCAAGGTGCAGCGAGGTCAGCAGGGGGCCCGGCCCAGCTTCAGACGCAGGCTGGGCCTCAGATCATAGCTGTGACGCGGTGGGCACACAGAGCGCGTCTCACACGGGCAGCCATGCCGTCCCCCCTCGGGCCGCGCTGACAAGCACGCGATTCTTCTGGTTTAGGGGAGCTTTATTCTGCCGCTGCCGGAGGCTCCCGGCAGCTTCGCTGCGCTTGGGTGGGAACGCGCCCACCCTGGCGAAGATCGAAGATCGGATCGCCTGACTCCTTCGCAGAGTATTTTTGGCTCCATTCAAATGTTCAGCAAGGCCCCCCGACCGTCTCAAGTTCACAGGGGTGGGGATGTCAAGTCTCTGTAGCTCCGGGTGGGATCCAGAGCCCTGGGAACTTCCTGGTAATAGGAGCAAAGTTAGAGATCGCAGGGCGGGTTTTCCTGAAGGGTTCCAACCAGGTGACAGCACAAGTTGCCTGTGTTTCAGGCACTGGGCTTGGGCCTCACTTCTCAGCCTTGGCCCCAAGCGTGGCCTGGTCGATGTGCTCAGAAGAGCGCCTGATCCTTGAGGATTATGGAGCCGGCAACAGCGGGGAGCGGGGATGAGGGTTCGGGCCCAGCCGTCGGCGGATAGATGGCTAGGTAAAGCGGGGCAGAGCCACACGCTGGATTCGTATCCGGCCTCAAAAAGGTGGATGAACTGGGAACACGTCACGCTCGGGGAACGAAGCCAGGCGCACAGGATCAAAGGGTTCCACGGAGGTGAAATGGCCCGGAAAGGCAAACCTATAGGGACAGAACGTACACTCTGGCTGCCAGGCCCGGGAAGGGGGGGTGTGTGACCACTGATGGGGGGTTTCTCTTCGGGGAGGTGAAATCTCTTGAGACCCAGTAGAGGTGTAGGGGGGCACAACGGTGTGAACGTGCTAAGGCCACTGAATCGTGTACTTAAATGGCTAGTGGCCAATTTTGTGTTTCTACCTCAAAAACGGAGAAGAGAGCGGGCCTGGACTCGGGGGCCCTGGGGTCACATGTGGCCTCTCCCCCGTGGCTAGTGGTGCTCTAGGCAGGGCCCCCCCCAGCTTCTCTTCTGTGCAGGGTGGGTGGGAGGCGCCGACGGGGGGCCCCGCATCCCAGCTGAGCCGCAGCCGGGACTAGCGCCCGACCAGAAGGGCGTTCTTCCGGGGACTTGCGGCCGACGGCTGGTGAGGTGCCAGGCTCCACGATCGGACGTTCCTTCCGGCACCGGCTGAGCTGGGATGGGTCAGAGGAACCGTGAAAGACATGATTCCAGCACTACACCCACCACATCCTCTGATGTGGACACTTGTCCAGGCGGGTCACTTCTTCGGGTGTGGTCGCTTGTCCGGGCGGGGTCACTTGCTTGACCACGGTCGCTTGTTCTCCGGGTGTGGTCACTTGTCCAGGCATGGTCACTCGCTCAGCCATGGCCACTTGCCCGGGGGGTGGCCTTGTCCCGTCCAAGCGTGGTCACAACCCACTGAGCGTCCCAGGTGCCCCAGAACCTTTAAACTCCCAGCGAACTGATAGCCCCATAGCCAGTTGGTGCTAATGCCCCTCCCCCCACCCCCCCGGCCTCTGGCACAGTTAATCAATCACTCAACCCAATCAGGCCTTCCCCCCAAACAAGAGGTTTGGGTTTGGGACTCAGGGCTTCTCCCGGGGTTTATGCCAAAGGCCCAGACTGACAAGTCACAGTGCTGGCTGGACATTTTGGTCTTAGTCGGATTTCTTCCCACGGATAATATGCAACCGATGCTGGGCTTCTATCCTGCACCTCCTTTAGCACAGGCTCGTCTGGGAGGCGGCCCCCACCCCATTTCACTGATATGGGCTGAATTGTGTCTCCCCCTAAAACGATGGATAGAAGTCCTACCCTCCCCCGCTCCCCGGACCTCAGAGCGGGACCTTATTTGGAAATTGGTCGTTGCAGAGGTAACTAGGGAAGATGGGGCCATCCTGGAGCGGGGTGTCCCCGACCCAGAGTGACTGGCGTCTCTACAAGATCAGACACAGTGAAAATGGAGGCAGAGGCTGGAGTGAAGCTCCAGGATGGCCCGGGAGCGCTGGGGCCACCAGAGGCGGGACGAGGCCTGATGGTTCCTCCCCTGTTGGCTTCAGGGGGCGCGCAGCCCTGATTTTGGACTCTGGGCGCCAGAACCCTGAGAGAAGAAACTTCTGTCATGGAAAGCCCCGAGCGTGCTGCCTTGTTGTGGCCCTAAACCCGTCCCTGAGATACCGTAGAGAGAGAGTAAATCTCTGCCTGGGCCCCTTCTCGGCTCTGGCCCCTCGTGCTGGGCTGTCAAGGGCACAGGGAGAGCCAGCCTGACCTGTCCATGCCACATTCCTGCGGAATCCTCACCTCACCGAGCACCTGTGGGTCCGTGTGCCCCCAGCTCTGCGGAACGCCGCCCTTCCCTGCCGCACCTCTGAACCAAGTGGGGCCAAAGGCGCCGGCAGCTGGGAGAGCACGTCCGTGCAGAATCAGCTTCTGGCTGGAAGGAGGGACGGACAGACAGAGGCGGGCACGGCAGCCTCCACGACGGGGACCTGTAGACGCAGATGCGAGCTTGCAGGTCGTGGGGGCACAGAGTCTCCCTCCTCAGACAGGCCACCTCCGGGCCATCTCGCACCTTGAATTTTCCTCGATCCCGGAGTGCAGGGGTGGGGAAGGAGGTCGCTCCCAGCGGTCAGCCTGGCTCTGGGGGCCAGCTCGGGCCCACAGGAAGGAAGCGGCAAGGAGATCTGTCCCGTTCCCGTCACCAATCCCATCCCGAGTGGACACGGAGGGCGGAAGGAAGGTCTGGGCTGCCTCTACTCCCCACGCACGGGCAGGCAGCAGGACGGGCCTCGGGACGAGGTCCTGCCCACCACATCTGAGAGCCGGCACCATCGCCCCAGAGCCACTCCGCTCCCCGAGGCCCACGGGGCTGCGCCTGCCTGCTGAGGGTCTGACCCCGGTCATGTCCACCTTCCCCACTCAGCGGTGCAGGGCACACGGCCATTTGTTTTACTTCACTTGGCCCTCCTGAGGTTCTAGAAGTGAGCGAGGAATGGAGACACGGAAGGCGTAGCTGTCACCACCGAAGGCCACTGAAAACACGCAGCCAGAGCTGGGGGGGGGGGTCCCTCCTCCTCTCCCCCCCCCCGCCTCTGCCCCAGCCTTCCAGGCCGAGCCGTGCACCAATGCCCTGACCTTACCCTTGACACCCCCCTTTCTCCGGATCTCACAGCTGGGGGGCTGAGACCATGGTGCAAGTGTCTCCAGCATCCAGTGCCTCCCGTCCCCACCGCCAGCATGGTTCACTAGTGAGCCGCGTCTGGAACGTGGCCAACGCGCGCCCTGTCTGACGCTCTCCCTTCTCCCCGCAGAGCAAAGTCCCACCTTCACGTGGCCCCGAGGCCCGCCTGGACCTGGCCCCTCTGAGCAGATCTCTGCCCTTCCCTCCTGCCGCTTTGCCCTTGTTTGCTTCATCTGGCCATGCTGGTCTCGCCGATGCTCTGGAATGTTCCAGAACCGTCTCCCAGTATCTGCAAGGCTCACCTCCTCACCTCTTGCAAATCTTTGCTTGGATGCCAGCTTCTCAGGGAGGCCCACCCTGACCCCAGCGCCTGGCTCCCTGCCTCCACTTTGCATTTTTTGGAGCCCCGGTCACCTCTAGCATATCATATCCCACATTTATGCCACCCCGCCTCCGTGCCGTCTTCCCCGCTGATGCGGGCTCCACCGGGGCTGGGCCTGGTTTGCCTTGTTGTTGGATTCACTGGTGTATCCCAGCTGCCTTGAACATACTGACGGGAGGTGTTCAGAAAGTGGTTGCTGGACGTCGAGCGGAGAGAAGCTGTGTGCCTCATTAGGCGATCACGGATGTACGCGGAAAGCCTCAATGGCGTGCCTGCTGTTTGATGTTCGTGCCTTTGATTTGTGTTTGTGTGTTCAGGGACCTAGAACACCTGTAGGGTGGCCTTTCTGGATTTCCAGGATTCAGTAAAAAGGATCAGAAGATTTTGCTTTACGTAAAAATAGTTTCTCTATTTCAGTGCTGCTAAAAAAAAAAAAAAAAAAAAAAATCCCAAAACCGACACAGGAAATTCGGACAGAATAATTGAAAAAGTACACAGCTTTAATCTTCAATGCAGTAGTCTGTGAACATAATCTTAAGTATGGCGGAAACAGAAGAGCTTTTTTCCTGTTGACATGCATGCTAACATTTCCACGGACTCGGGGCCGGGCATTTCTACTGCTTAGCCTCGGACGTGCACGCCGAACGCGTGGGTAGTCGACGCGTGGACAAGCTGAGTCTCACACCGAACTTGCTCCCACCCTGTCCTCATCCCGCACCCCACGACCCGGCACTAAGCAGGGCTAGGGCTGATGTACGTGCCCGGGGAGTAGCTCTTATGATTCTGCAGAGTCTGGAGAGACCCACGCTCTGGGAAGCCACGGTTTTCAGAGCTCCTTGCTCAGGCCACTCACTTTTGGGCACAGCGGTCGCTGGGCAGATGACACACAAACCAGGTCAGGGAAAGGACTCAGGGCCGCAAGGTAGATGTGGGGAGGCGAGAATGTAATTCTGTACCTCAGAAATCTCCAGGAGGAGATCATCCACCACCCTACACGATGCTTGGTATTGTGAGCGCTAAGAACCTGGCTGCTCCAAGCTGTCCATGCTGTTCCAAGTCGGCTCGTGCTGTTCCCTTCTACTCCATACTGCTCCATGCTCTTCCATGCTTTTCCATGCTGTTCCATGCTGCTCCCAGCTGCTCTGTGGTGTTCCACGATGCTCCATGCTTTCCCATGTCTGTTCCATGCATTTCCATGTCTGTTCCATGCTGCTCCATGCTGTTCCGTGCCGCTTCCCACTACTTCCCACTGCTTCATGCTCTCCCTCGCTCGCTTTCACACACATCCATAGGACACGTGGTAGCAGGAGAGGGGTAGCTCTCTGGGGAGGTGCTGAGGAAAGAATCACAGCAGAGCAGGCACTTGGGCTGAGCCCCGCGATCGAAGTTTTTGAGCAGAAGCAGAAGGGAAGGGCATTCCCGAGAGAGGGAACAGCATGCCCGAAGGCGCCGAAGCAAGAGCACGCACGGCTGACTGGGAGATGGCGCCCGAGCTTCGTGGGTTGGGGCGCCTCGCTCGGTCTCCGCAGAGCGAGTGTTTATTCTGTGCTGCGAGTCAGCGGGTACATGGGCACACCACCCTCGCGGGGGACACGCGGGGGACCGGCGGGCCGGCGCGAGCCCCGCAGACGGGAGGAGTGCCCCGTCCAGGCTGCAGGGAGGCCCGTGGTCAGGGCAGAGGTGAAGAAGGGGAGGACGATGAGCGACTCACACAAATGGCCCGGGGACGGCGGAGCGAGCCGAGAGAACCCCGCACACAGAGGGCAACACGGGAGGGACCTGGGGTGCAGGTCTCACAGGGAGAAGCTTGTGCTCAGTTCCGAGTGTAAAGGAAGCCCCGGTGTTGAGAGGGAAGCACAGTCAGTGGTCTGCTGACGACCTGCGCCGCGGAGAGAGGAGAGGACCGGCTGTGAGCGGGGGCGTCTGGGCAGGAGGGGCGACAGGGAGAGGCTGGCGGCACAGCTGGAGGCGAGGCAGCCGGGCAGCGGCACGGAACGCAGAGGACAGAGATAACGTGGATCTGGAACACGTGACGAGCTAGGGCTGCCGCCTGCGGGGCCCGTGGCGCCTTGGGTGCAGGGGGGAGTGGGGGGGGGCAGGAGCTGCGAGGGGCTCCCCGAGGCTGGCCTTAGTGCCGGGGGCGGGGGGCGGGTGGAGGCGCCCTTGACCGAGATGGAGACGGCGGGCGTCCACAGAACTGGGAACCCCAGGTGCGGTCCGGGGCCTCCGGGGGCCTCCGCGGCCCTGGTGTTTCTGCAGAGATGTCAGCGGGCAGGTGGGAGAGCGGGGCGTCCAGGCCCCCGGGAAGGGGAGACGCGGGGTGGGGGAGGTGGGCAGGGCCGCCCGCCGAAGAATTCTCAGTGGGTCCGTCCCAGGGGGGGCAGCGTGGAGGGGACTGAGGCCTGCGACCCGTGAGGTGGGGGGTGGTGGGGGAGCGCCTCTGGTTCTGGGCCAGGAAGGGGAAGGGGAGGGCGGGCGGGACCGCCGTGTGCCGGGAACTGGCGCTTCTCACACATTTGTATTGCAGAAAATGATAAAATAACATGAAAGCACAGGGAGGAGTCTTTGGGCTTTCAAGTCAGGGCCAGAGTTTGTACAATACAGACCTCAGGCACAATCGCGCCACCCTGAGAGCCCGGCCCGCAAGCCCGCGGACCTTGACCCCCGCGTTTGGCAGCCACTCGGGACAGGGAGTGGGGGCGTCTGTGTTTGTTTTTTGTACCATTGCTTTGAGGGCTGGGATCAATGTCTTTCCTGTCGGGGTGTTTGTGGTTGGAGTGCAATGTGTTCCCGCTCGCTCAGTGTGGCTCCTGGGAGAGTCTCTGTGTCTCGGGGCGAACGCCGGCTTTTAAAAATAACCGACAAAAGAGAACACCTACCAGGAGACAAAGGCGCTTCTGCACTGAGAGGAAGGACTCACATCCGCGTGAACGATGGGGATGGAAACACTCCCACCTGCTCTTGGAATTCTGGCCGGGACACGACATCACCGCGTGGCGGGCAGGACCGAGCCCGGGCGCGGTGGCCCTTTCTCCCTCTTGCGAGGTCCCTCTGGACACCTGGGCCTTCCTCTGCCCCGGCATCCCTGTGGAAAGGGACGGCCCCCACCCCGCTCTGACTCAGAGACCCCAACCTCCAACCACGACTCTCCCGACGTGCCCTCGTTATCCGCCAACGCCATGTTCAGAAACCGCGGGAGGTCTCAGCAGGTGCCTCCCTGGAGGGAAGCGTCCATCAGAATGCGACTGCGGGCTATCGTAGAAAGGGATTTCTCGCGCAAGGGTCACGTCGGGGGGTTTATCTTTTTGACGTGAGGCTGCCCTTTTTCTCGTCCTGGGCCCCACGCACCAGAGGGGGCCGAGTGAACCCCCGCAGGGCGCTGGAGGGCCACCTCCCGAGAGCGGCTCTTTCTCCCGCTTCTGCCTCTTCCTGGCCAAGAGTCTCCACCTCTCGGGCGAGCCTCAGTGTCCCCATTCAGACCTGGAGGTGATGTCCCAGAATCCCACAGAACTCGTTACAATAGCGACACGGGATTGCCGGCCACGCAAAGCACTCATTGGGCCCCTTCCCGAAACCACCGCTCCCCGGCCCGGGGGCGCCGCACGCTTTCGGGGTGAGGGCTGGGCGCCGTGCGGTTCTGACACACGGTGGGATTGAGGACTGCGGAGTGTGCCTGCGAACAGCCCGGGCCTGGGCGGGGACAGCCCCGAGCGGTGACCTGTTGTTCAGTAAGCTCCTCTTAATCCTGAATCTTGTGACCCGGGACAGCAGCTCAGAAATGGAACAGAACGTGTCCGTTTTGGTGAGTTCCTCGTTCAGTATCTATTTTGATGGCTTCAGGCCAATCCTCTCTCACCTAGCATCACCATTAAATTTGACCCTTTAAAGGGTCAAAACATGTCTATTTTAAGTCATTTTTGTTGAAAATGAACGAGCTGTGTCCTGATCAGGACACAGAGCCACCTTCCCTTGGTGGCTGGTCACCTGGTGGCAGTGAGTTTTGTGAGGCCCTCGGCAGCTAAGAAAGGATACAAGGAGAGGACCGTTTGTACCGGGGGGGTGGGGGTGGGGTAGGGGGGTGGCGGGTTCCAATCTCCCACCTTGCTCCACCGATTCCCGCAAGTGCTGGCGTTGACACCCCAGGCGGCCTCATGTCCCGTCTGCAGGGCCTCAGAAACCCCAGCCCTCAAGTGGCCAGCCAAGTAATATATGCGTCCAGATCAAGGGAGAGAGCTGCGCTGTCCAACGCGGTGGCCACTGGCCGGTCGCGTGTGGCATTTGAAATTGAGTAATTAAAATTATGTGCAACTAAAATTCAATACGTCAATTGCCCTGACCACATTTCAAGTGCACAATGGCCGTGCGTACCCAAGAGCTGCCACATAGGACCATGCAATTCTGGAACATTCTGCCGTCACAGAAAGTGCTATGGGACAGCACAGTTCTAGAACATTTCACCATCACAGAATGTGCTATAGGACCAGTGAAGCTCTGGAACATTCCATCATCCCAGAAAGTGCTATGGGACAGCACAGTTCTAGAACATTCCATCATCACAGAAAGTGCCATGGGATAGCCTAGTTCTAGAACATCTCATCACTGTAGTGTGTGCTATAGGACCAGGGCAGCTCTGGAACATTCCATCATCCCAGAAAGTACTGTAAGGCAGTATAGTTCTAGAACATTCCAACATCACAGACTGTGCAATTGGACAGGGCTGCTCTGGAGCATTTTCAATATCCATTTCCTCCGACCCCTGCGGTTCCCCCCATACCTTTCCCAATCCGTCCCGTCCCCTCACCTCCAGAGGAGACCAGTCTCAGGGCTGCTAGGCTGAAGTTGCCACCGTGTGGTTTTGCGTATACACTGTGGACGGCTGAAATGTCCTCATGCTAACCCCCGGGACCTGTGGTTACATGACTTCACGTGGCAAAGGGACTTGGAGACGAGAGGGTAAGAGTCCGCATGATCCTGGTGGGCCCCGGGGACTCGCAAGGCCCTCGTAAGGGGGAGGGCCAAAGTCAGAGGGACGGCGTGGTGGAGGCTGGTGGCAGCGTCCAGCTTGGAAGGTGGAGGAGGGGCCACGAGCCAGGGGCCACGGGCACCTCCAGCGGTTGGGAAAGCCCGGAATCAGCTCCGTCCCGGAGCCTCCCGCAGGAACCTGCCCACACCCTGACTGTAGCTCCGTGTGGCCGCGACCGACCTCTGCCCTCCAGACCGTGAGGCGACAAATGCACGTTGTCAGAAGCCACCGAGCCTGTGGTTTTGTGGCACCTCGTGCGGCAGCCACGGGACGCTCCGCCCGCAGGCGAAAGTCCACCTCACTGAAGACTCAGGAGTGGCGACATCTTCCCGGGAGACAAGAAGTGTGTTGGGTCCAAACCAAACTTCAACTGTCCTCTTCCCTCCCGGACCGTCCATCCGGAGCCGCCCCCCCATCCAGCTCTGTGCCCAGGCTGACGGCCCCACCTCGTGCCGTCGCCTCTGCCTGGCACCTCCCGGGCGTCACGAGGGAAGAGCGTGTGGCAGGGAGTGTGGGACTGCTCTCTCTGGAGCGGGTGCCAGAACCTGGTGGAGCCCGAACCAGGCCGTAAACCGTGGCCCCGCGGCACGGAACTTCACGGGAAGCTCTGAGGTTGGGGGAAATGTCCATCTTTGCCAAAACAAACCACATCCGTGTCATAGCTTCCCTGTGATTTCAGATGCTATTTGTGGACCATCATCAGTCTATTTATTCTTTATCTCCCTAAAATGAATCGCAGTTTACTGCCGCACCTCAGCAGACGGCCCAGCACGTGTCCGTCCGTCTGTGCGTCACCGCAGCTGCCAGCAATGGCATGTCGGAGGGTGCCGAGACTGGGCCGTCCGCACAGGTGCGTCCCCACCAGAGGGACATATCTGTGATGCTCCGGAAACACAAATACCATTATCGATCAGGAGGCTGCTAAAGGAACAGTCGATACGTGCTTTGAGACGAGTGGACGTTGTGGGCATCACGCTCAGCGAAGGAAGCCGGTCACAGAAGGACAGACACTGTAGGATTCCATTTATACTTTATTCCTGGAGCCGTCAAAATCCCAGGGACGGACGGATGGACGGACACCGGACCGGTGGCTGCCAGGGGCTGGGGGAGGGGGGAGTGTGTCCCGGGGCAGAGCTCCAGTCTTGTAAGATGTACAGATGGGGACGGGTGGTGGGGACGGCTGTACGACCTTGCGAAGGCACCGCACAGCACAGAACTGTTCGCTTAAATGTGGGTAAGACGGTCACTTACGTAATTGTGTTTCAGTACAATTAAAACCCAAAACCCCACAGGGAGAAACCGTTACATACCTTCCAGAACAGCCGTGAGGCGGCAGTGGGCGCTGAACAGCCACCTTGGACAGCCCTTGCTCTGAAGGTGGAGGCGGGGCTTCGGGCCGAGGAAGACGGGCAGCTTCTGGGAGGCGGGCCAGGCCCGCCCGCACCTGGAATGTGGGCTCCTCGCCTCCAGAACTGAGGGGCTACACATGTCTGTTGTTCTAGCCCCTCCGGTTTGTGGTCATTTGCCAAAGCAGCCCCAGGACACTGACACAACCCAGGAATCCGGAGGTGGGAAAGACGCACGTGGGGCCCAGTCTCTGCGTCGCCCGGGAAGCACGGGGTGGCCATGAGTGAGGAGAAGCAGAGAGAAGAAAGCACAGACCGCCAGGGGCTGGGCGGGTGACCTCAGTTAGCGGGTGCTTGCTAGGGCGCTGCCGCGGGGCCCCAAGATACCCCGCGTCCCAGATTTCCATTCCTCACCATGCTTAAGTTTCTTTGAAGTGATTTCTTTTCCTTGCAACTGAAAAGTCCATTGACTGAGACAATGATCTCTTTCTCTCTTTTTAACGTCAGAGGTTAGGTCTGATCAGACTGTGAAGCTTGGGACACAGAACTTCCTCTTTTAAAAGTCAGTTCTACCCGCCGATTCGGATATAATGCATTTAGAATCTCATGCCCTCTTCCATAGGCCGGAAGGATGAACGGACCTTCCGGTTCATCAGGGCTTGAAGCGGACGGTAGTTGTTCACCATGGCCTTCTCTTCCTCACCAGGCGCAGAAAACAGGAGCGTGCGAAAGGCGGCCAGCTGGAACGGACAGCAAGCAGAGTGATCTGGGTGCAGGTACAGCGGGAACCAGCTCCCGAGCGTCCCTCCTGCCTTGCACAGCCGCCCCCCACACACCGAATCCGGGTGGCCCCGTGTGACCAACACGAGGCGGCAGAGGTGACTCCCAAGCTGGCTCAGAAGACGCACCGCAGCTTCTATCTTGCTCTCTCGCGTCCCTTGCTCTGGAGAACCCGGCCGCCATGTTGTGAGGACACCCAACCAGCCCCCCGGGAGGGGAGCCGAGGCACCCCCCCACCCCACCAGCCAACAGACAGCACCACCTTGCCAGCCACGTGAGGGAGCCACTTTCCAGTCCCACTGAAGCTTTCAGACGACGGCAGCCCCCCACGGCATCTGACGACAACGCCACGGGCGAGCCCAAGCCGGAACCCCGCACGTCCTGACCCACGGCAACTCGGAGAGGTAATCGTGGTTATAGTTTCCTTGAGTCGCCACCTTTTGGGGCTGTTACACAGCAACAGATATGCAGGTACACATAGGCGAATAGGTCCACATGCTCACAAACATACTAGATGTACTAATCCATATGACATAACTGCTAAAGTAACGTTAGAGTCATTTCTCTCTTAGGGAGCTAAACGTCCATTTCTTTATCATCTCGTTTGTTCTGAGTATACTCAGGGGCTCGGTGAGAATCACTCGCGTGTCCAGTTACAAGCGGGGCTGGGACAGCGTATTGAGCAGGCTCGATCTGGACGGCCGGCTGGTGACCTCCCCCTGCAACCCCCCGCCCTGGTGTGAGGGGCACGGAGCCCACGGGCTCAGGCGCTCAGGCACAGTGCGCCCACCCGGGGCACGCCCGCTGGCTCTCCCAGACACACTGTGTTTCTCCTCCCCTCCAGCTGGCGACCTCCTGCCACCGTCCAGGGGGTGCACGCTCCTCCCCGCCAGGTCCCCTGGTCAGGGTGAGGGGCTTCTCATCCCGCGTTGGTGTGTAACATTCCCCGCCCGGTCTTACAACACGATCGTGTTTCTACTCCCCCCAGACAGCAGTGTGCAGGCACTGTCCTCATCGTCCCACCCTCTCCGGCTACAGTCCCTGAGTGACAGAAGGGGTCTTGGTGACGCGGGGCCATCTTGTGACCAGGGTCCTCCTTGTGTCTCTGACGGTTCTGGTTTGGGAGAAGAGTGGATACTTCCGCTTCCCACGGCAAACGGCGTCCTTCCGGGACTTTCGTGTGAGACGACAGTCGCAGAATCGCAAGGCCGGAGCCTCAGAAAGAGTGCGCGGGACTGGCGAGGCGGGGCGGGGGCCGGGGCAGCGAGCTCGCTGCGGGTCTGTCGTCCCCAGACTCCGGGTGGCCCGACACAGACAGCCTGTCTCCACACTCGTGAGATTTCCAGAGGAAAAAACACTCTGCTTTTTAAAAGGGAAGCAGGTAATATCTATCTACTTACTTTGGGGGGTGGGGGGAAGAACGCTGAGAAAGGAAGAGGAAGAAAGTGAACGCGCTGCAGAAATGCTGGGGCGGCCAGTATTAACTGTGTGGGTGGATCTGTGGGAGACCGGACACTGCTCTGGGCGCTCCCTCACCTCCTCCCTGCCCCGCCCGCTTCAGCCTTGCCCGCTGGGACCCGCTGTGGCCGACGGGACACGAGCAGACGCCATGCCCGCAGGCGCCTCAGTTGGCCCCGGTCGTGTGCTTGTCTTCTGTGTGTCTGTCCGGACCGTGGAGACCGGCTCTGGGGAGCCACCGGCCCAGGGAGCATGAGACGCACTGGGCCCGACGCAGACCCCAACCACCCTGCCATCCACAGCCTAAGACAGAGTCTCCCCGGCCAACCCACCACCTGCACGCAGGAAAAGTAAATGCTTGTTTTGAGCCATTGAGTTTTGGGGCGCTTTGTTATGCAGCATTATTGTAGCAATAGCTGACTGATGTAGTCCTTCCGGAATTTTCTCCCAGCGTATATAACGTCTTTAGGTGAGAGAAAGTTCTGCAGTCTCCACTGTTTACTCTTCTGACATCCAAGGGAGCAGGATGAACCCTAAAATCTTCTCTTCTCCTTCAAGGACCCCTCTTCTTGAACGGCTTTGCAAAATTCATCGATGACATTCCTTTCTTGGTTAATGTGTTCACCCGAAAATACCTACTGAGGTCCCATTAGGGGCGAGGACCCAGGTCCCGATTACAATGTCACTTCTGTTCCTGTAAAGTGACTTTAGCCCGAGAGACTGAAGAGCAAGCCTTGAGCCCACTCAACCATTCGTCATCACGGATATTCTCCACGTCCGAATTCGAGACCGTTAGAGATCAGGTAGAGCCAAAAAGCGTTTCCTTATGTGTAGTCCCTCCCTCTCTCTCCCTGCCTCTCGATCCCCACCCCGTCTCTCTCCCACACTATTATCTCGGGCTCAGAAGAACGGAACCCCTGTTCAATCTAAACTGGCTTCTGTTTCAGTCAGAAAATTCTTCTTGTGGGAGAATATCCAAAACACACCAGAGAGGGACGCCTGGGGGCCTCAGTCAGTTCAGGTCATGATCTCGCGGTTCATGGGCTCGAGCCCCGCGTCGGGCTCTGTGCTGACGGCTTGGAGCCTGGAGCTGCTTTGGATTCTGTGTCTCCCTCTCTCCCTGCCCCTCCCCTGCTCACGCTCTGTCTCTCTCTGTCTCTCTCTCAAAAATAAACATTAACACACACACACACACACACACACACACACACACACACCAGAGAATAAAACCCACGACACTCACTCACAGCATCTTGGGGACACAGAGCGAGAGGGGTGGGTTCGTTCAGTGCCTCCTGCTATGGTGGGTCAGGCACAACTCACCTGGTTCCGAGCCACTTGGACGGGCTCCTTCAAGATGATCCAGGTGACCGACTCGGTTAGCGGAGGGGTGGTGAGGGACCCCGGGTAGGTCCAGTAATCCCGGCAGGCGGGCAGCAGACAGGACGGCTGGAAGGGGCCCATGGCCACCTGCGCCCCCTGGGGGACCAAGACCACAGGGGCGTCAGGTCTCAGACTGAGACGGGGGGGGGCGTGCAGGAAGGAAGGGGATGGCAC
Organism: Prionailurus bengalensis; assembly: GCF_016509475.1. Classification (NCBI taxonomy): domain Eukaryota; kingdom Metazoa; phylum Chordata; class Mammalia; order Carnivora; family Felidae; genus Prionailurus; species Prionailurus bengalensis. Next base: position 60,509,056 of record NC_057352.1, read on the forward strand.
CCCATCTTTACCCAAGTTTGTTCCCGGGATAAAGACGGGGGTTGGGGTGTGGTGGTCACGTTTGGGAGCAGTAACAAGAAAACGTGACCGTCCTGTGCAGAGCAGGGACCCCCGCCCGATGCTTACACTTTTCCTTTAAAGTGACTCAGTTTTGTACAGCTTGGCTGTGAAGAAAACATTACATTTTTAAAAACTGTGGCAAAGCCACGTACGTAACCTGAAAGTCGCCACCCTAACCACTTCTGAGTGTGCCTTTCCGTGGTGCTAACTACAGTCACATGGCACCCCCCCCCCCTCCATCCGTCTCCGGGACCTCTCCGTCTTCCCAAACAAACTGCGGCCTGTCACACGCCAGCTCGCCCCCCTCCCCCCGCCCCGGCCCCCCCCCCCCCCCACCTCTTTCTGTCTCGGGGAACTGACGCCTCGTGTCAGGAGGACCCCACCGCGACTGTCCCGTGTGACGGCCGGTTTCACGGAGCACAGTGTCCTCCGGGTTTGCCCACGTTGTAGCAGGTGTGAGGACCCCCTCCCTTTTCAGGCGGAGGAACATTCCACTGTGTGCACGGCCCACGCTCTGCTTACCCGTTCGCCCCCCTAAACGGACACCCGAGTTGCTTCCGCCCCTCGGCTCCCGTGAGAAGTGCTGCTGAGAACACGGGTGTGCCGACGCCTCTTCCGGACCTTGCTTTGCACTTATTTGGGGGTAAGTAGCCAGAAGCGGAGACACTGGATCCCACGCCAATTCCGCGTTTAATTGCTTGAGGAACGGCCAGGCTGTTTCCCGTAGTGGCTGCACCAGAAAATACTACCCTTCTGGGACACCCGGTCTTCCCCTTGAGGCAGCGTCCCCTGACCCTCACGCCAGGACCCTCCTTCTCCAGACAGCTGTCCTCGACCACCATGCGCCGGGCTCCCTGTGTGGCAGCCCGAGGGGATGCTGTCGGCACGTCCCCGGCTCGGGAGTCTCTGTTCAGAACTCACACCCCCCCACCTCCCAGCTGGAATGAGCAAGCAAGAAACAAAATCAGGAACGAGGTGGGGGGCAGGGAGCCCGCAGACAGGGCCCCCCCCCCCTGCTTCCGCCCAGGGCTGGGCCCCCTGAAGAAATCCACCATCAGGGGCGGGAGCACCGAGGCTGTGGTCCGGATGCCGCTCGGCACGGCGTCTGGAGCAGGTGCGAAGGAGGACCTCTCGGTTCCCCAGCCAGAGGCCCTCGGGCAGGCTGTCGCTCGGTGAAGATAGGATATCTCGGGGTCCCTGGGCTTGGCAGGCCGAGTACAGCGCCCCCACCCTGCTCTGCAGAGGCGGGGCAGGCCCGGGGGCAGCGCAGCACGGACCGGCACCCAGTGTGCCCAGCTCTGCTGCGGTCCCCGCTCCGGGCCGGCTCTGCTCGTCTGCTCGTCCCTGCTCGTCCAGACCCCGCCACCCAGCTGTCAGACACAGGCGCTTGGGGCCCAGGCGGCCCGGCTGTACCCTAACTGCAGCCCCCCCAGTCAGACACGGAGCCCTTAGGCAAGATGTCGGAGGCGAGGACGGGAGCTGCTTCACCCCTGCCGTCGGCTAGCACTGCCCGGCTGTGCTGGCTGTGCACTGTGGGAGCAGCAGTCTAGTTAACGCGTAAGGAACAGCAGCAGCGGGGCACCTGGGGGGCTCCATGGGGTCCGCATCAGACTCTTGATTTCGGTTCACGTCACAGTCTCACGGTTCGTGAGTGCGAGCCCTCGGTCGGGCTCTGCGCCGACGGGGTGGAGCCTGCTTGGGATTCTCTCTCCCCGCCTCTCTCAAAATAAATAGATAAAACTTAAAAAAAGAAAGTGGATTTGAAATACAGTTCACAGAGCCCGGAACCCACACGTTTACAGCTCCCAGGGCTCTGGCGTTCCGTATATTCACGATCGTGACCTGCGGCCGTTACTGGTCAGCTTTAGAACATTCTCCGCACCTCAGAAAGGACCCCAGGAAACAAAGAGCCCCCGTAGATGCTCTTTAGCGATCATGCACCCTAAACTCCCCTCACCCCCCGCCACAAATCTGCCTTCTGTCTCCACGGATTTGCCTGTTCTGACGTTTCCTACAAAGAATCCTATTCTGTGTCGCCTTTGTGACCAGGTTCCCGCTCACCGTTGTGTCCTCAAGACCTGAGGCGCCCAAGGGTGCTGACGGGCCAGACACCTGCCGAGGCTGTTACCGCCAAGTTTCAGAACCACCTGTGAGAGGTCCTGCTCCCTCAGCGAAGGAGAAAGTAAGACAGTTGGAACTGACTTTCCCAAAGCCACGTAAAGAGTGGCAGAACCCAGACGCTGCAGCAAGTCTGTCCCACCCCGGGAGTGGGGGGCGGGGGGCCGCGGCTCGTGCACCCACCGCTGTTCCTTGCTAATTGAAACTTCGGGAGGACCCATGACCGTGCATGTGTCAAAGCCCAAAGGGTGCACGCCACAGAGGTGGCGTCCGAGGCTGCAGATGTAAAGAGTGGCTCCAGACGTTGGTGGCCCCCAGCGTGGGCCGCAGGCAGGGCCACGGAGTCTGGCGGGGCTACCCTCACTGCTCCACGAGACACACACTCCCGCTCTACAGGCTTTTTGTCCCCTAGACCCTCACTCTTATTTCCCAGGGGAGGGACCAAAGCCCAGGGGGAGCGTCAGGCCCACGGGTGAGGCCCCTGCTGACGCCACGTCTCCCGTGAGACTTGCCCACCAGGCGCTGGGTCGGCCCGCGGGGAGACGCGCTCCAGGGCTTCCGTGGAAGGGAACAGACCCCGGCGTAAACAGCACCTCCCAGCCAGGTCCTCTCTTTCCCACCAAGAGGTGGAGGCCACGCCGTGTGGGAGGGGGGCGTGCACGCGGAAGACCTCCTGGGTTTACTCTGGCTGCAGACCAGCGGGAAAGATGGTGCTCCCAGCACCTTGACCTTGCAGAGTTCCTGAGCTGCAGGATGAGGCAGCGGGGGGTGATCTGGTCTTGGCCCCAGGAGGCCGGCCCAGAGGTCAACATCAAGGGGGAGCGCACAGACCCCGTGAACCCGGCGAGGAAGGGCTGGCCCCCAGCTTTCATCTGGAGCCGCTCTTGTCATTGTTACCACGGGTCGGAGCCCATCCGTCCAGGGACCACCGTGACTCCTCGGGTCGCGGAATTCTTTTGTTTGGTATCTGAACAAATAAACTACATTTCTTTGGAATTTCCACCCCTCCATCAAAGTCCTTTCACAGCTGTTGTTGGAGAAAAGCTGCAATGTGGTCATTGTCTTTTGAGCTTTAGTGCAGCAAGGTGCACGCAGGGAGCTGGGGGGGCCGAGCGGGCGAGCTGGCGAGACTCCCCCCGGTCCCCCGGTGTCCCCGTTCTGCTGGGATGCGGTGGTGCTAAGTTTCCCCCCAGGAGTGTGCCGGGTGGCCCGCGAATGGACGCTCTTAAATGTGAACGGTTAGGCATTTATTTCCGTCGGTTTAAAACAAATGTTATCCCTGGTAGATGCCATTGCCCGGGACAAGGCTAAAGATTTTTAAAAAACGACAGCGTAAGGAAAAATACTAAGTAACAAATAGTGCCCGAGGCAGGCGAACATGGCAAAACCCTGAATTTTGGGAAGCTCGGATGGGAGTCCGGCACGCCCGTGGTACGGAGGAGGGAGGGGCCCACGGGGAGCAGGGCCCCGTGGACGTCCCCGTGGACGCGGGCATCAGCCCCAGCGAGTCCCATTCCCAGAAGTGGACTCAGACCTCCCCCAGCCCCGCCACCCCCTTCTGCCAAAGTGGCCTTTAATTCCTGCAAACGATCGTTAATTAAGCCAATTCGGTTCTCTGGAGCTGCTGGTTTCAGGCTGCGTGGCCTACCTTATGCTTGACTGCTGGCAAGACTTCCACCAACTTCTGCAGTGGCTCACGGTGGGCCCCCAGCTGCAGGGCGCAGACGAGAAAGGCTCCTTTGAAGAGGCAGCAGGCGGGAGGGGGGCCACGCCGCACTCTCCAGGGACGGGGTTTCAAAGGCAGCTCCCGGCCACCGCGCACCCGCCCCGCCAGGGGAGCCGCGCCCCAGCATTACCTGTAGGAACACGCCTATCACGGCCAGGCCGCTCTCCCCCAGCACAGCTTCTTTGTAACTTCGGTATTTCGCAGCATTCCAGTGAACCAGGTGCAGCTGAAACCCAGGAGAAAGGACGCGCGTTCACACGAGGCGGCCGTGGCCTCCCTGGGACAGCCCGCGCGTCCGTTCCGCAGAGTTAGGCCCGCCGCCTGCAGCTCCCGAACTCGGGGCAAACCACCCAGTGAGGCCGATGTGAACGGTGTAACACAGCAATCGGTGCCGGGACGGCTGCCTGTTGCCGGGACGCTCGGTGAAATCTGGATGTCAGATGAACGGCGAACAATTTTTAATGTCAGCGTGTGGTCCCGATTGCATTTTCTTCCTACGTCTGTCACCTCCCTTGGACTTCGTCTATGCCCTTACTTCACATCCCTCCCTGGGTTTTCCCGAGTCCAATTTCGCCATCAAGACCGGCCAACTGACAAGGCTTTCAATGAGGGGCAGAGGACGAGTCCAGGACAGACGCTTTCCCGGGTCGCTGGCCAGCGGGGGGCAGGGTGCCGGGGCCTGGCCAGGCTTCCGTGTGATGAGAGCTTGTGGCCCTGCCGATGCTGAGCTTGGCCCAGACCCAAGAGGGGGCTTGGCCGTGGGCACGTATTTCCTGGTGTGCCGGGGGCCTTTCTGAACGGTGACCCGAGCACCAAGTCCACACCGACAGACTCCAGAGTGCCCTCCAGCCTCTCGTGGTCAACTAGCCCCTCCTCACGCAGCCGCTGGAGTCCAGGACTGGGGGCACCTGGTGGAGGGTGTGGGGTCCACATATGCTCCAGGCGGCCCCTCACTCCCACCTAACCCCAGTGCTCCCAGCCACAGGCACCGGGGCCACCGAGGGCGGTGTGAGCTCTACCCGCCCATCCATGGCTCACCTGGAACCCCCCCACCTGTTGTCCCAGTTCAGTCTCCCAGAAATAAAGACAACTGGGCCCAACGCCCCAACTGTAACTGCTTCCTTCAGGGACCCCCAGTGACTGGATTTGCCTTCCAAACCTCCACGGGAGACGGGCGCTCCCACGTGGGCCGGAGGCCTGGCCAGGACTGGCCCCGCAGCCCCTGCTCGGCCGGTTCAGGGAAAGCCCCCGGCGGGCCCAGGCTCTGCTCTTGCTTGTGTGCAACAGCCTCTTCCGTTAAGTCAGCTGATCATTAAAAACCACGTGCAGACACACAGTTCCCGAGATAGAAGGCTTGCTGCTTAAAAAGCACGGAACCGGCCCCGCTCCTTCGGTCCGTGTTACTTGTCAAGTTGTGTCTACTTACAACCAGAGATGTAACTTCCTGTTCATGAACCGTCCCCGGAGGTCACCTCTGGGGCTGGGATCGCAGGTGGGTTTCATGTTTTACTTTGACTGGAGCCCAGGCCTGTTTGAGCGACAGCATTACCTCCACCGCGATGGCAGCGAAAAGTTAACACAAAAACAGCTCCTGACCTGAGATGCATCAGGAAGTCAGGTGGTTTGTGGGCGGACGGACATGTGATGAAGCGAATGTGGGCAAAACGCTCGTGGTAGGATCTGGGCGGCAACCTCGCGGGCTCTCCCTGTGCTGACCTGCCAGTCACCGTTGGAAAAATTTCGTGACGAAATACTGGGGAGAGTCTAAAGGCACCGCTCGCCGTCCCACCGTACCTGCGAAAACCAATTCCTAACATTTATCCTTACTCGTTTTCTTTACGGATTCCCATCTGGGGATGTTGCAAATGTCTCGTTGTTTCGAGAAGGTGATTTCTGTCGTGAAGATTTTCAGGTCTCAGGAGAGGCCCCGAATGCCTTGAGAGCCAGGAAGCTTCTAGTCCACGATCGACCAGCAGCGCGGACGTGGCTGCGTGCCGGGCTGAGGGCACAGACTCTGTTGTTGAATCCCAGCTGGCTGATTTGGCAAGTCAAGTGGCCACTCAGCACCTCTGTCTCTCCTTCTGTAGAGGACAGTATGAATAGTACCCTCGCCCCAGGATGGCCGTGTGGGTGGGACGGGCAGGATGGCCTGGTCCAGCGTGAGCGCGGGGAGTCCCGTGCCCTGGGAATCCTTTCTCTGGGCAGCCAGGCTGGTCTGCCGCCCTACAAGCGAGCCTGGCACGTGGAAAGCACCCACGTCTTTGGTGCTAGGATAGCGTCTACGAACCTCTGCTGGGTACGTGCGGTCATCCACCGTGTGCTCCGAGCCCCACGTGTCCACTGCTCCCCAATGGAAGTGGAACTGCTTTAGCCTGTAGTGGTTTTCCAAGGGGCCGCCGCTGATTCCTGGAAAGTGAAACCAGCAGACCGGTGTGTTAGTTTGTCCGTTGTCGTCGGACCGGGGCTTGTCGTGACAGTGTCTATCTACACTGAGGTCACACAATTTCGCTCTGGAGAGATTGATGTCCTGCTGAAATGACAAACTGGAAGGCGGGCCCCGTGCGAGGCGGCACCTTGTCTGTTCACCCCTGTCCCTGTCACCGAGCCCCAGCTGGCTCACAACAGGCTCAAGGTAGATGCCGGAGTGGATGCAGAGGCCAGTTCTGCCACCAGGTGGCGGCAGGGGGCTCAAGCCCGTTTGGTGCAGCCGTGAAGGTGAAGAAAACCATTTCTGAGATGCACACCAGTCCTCAAAGATTTCCAGACTTTTCTTTAATAATAAAAAAAAAAAATGATGTCTTTTGAATGAAAAAGTGGCAGCTTAAATTCCATCACCGAAACGAATACGTAATGAGCGGGATGCTCACCTAAGCAAATCCTGAGATATAACACGCTACCTTCCCGTCAGGCTGAACTGAACGCAGCCCATGGTCAGTCTAGTCTCACCGTATGACCAGACTTTATGGGAACACTGTTCTTGCTTTTAACTGAAGGGAGCACGTGCTACTGGGCTGGAGACCCCAGCAGATCCCCGGGGAGGCCTTACCCACATCAACGCCTCTTCGTGGCGAAAGCAGGGAAAACATTTAGTGGTGTGGCGGATGCTATGACGGTGTCAGAGGCTACTGGCGAGGGGTGCTTTCTATCCTGTTTTTGCCGTAAAAAGTATAAGAAGCAGAAAGCACTGAGCAGATTCAGTTCACGACTCTGCCCTCGACCAGATCACAGAGCTTCTCGCCGTGTTTCTTCGCTTGGAAATGAGCATTGTTGGCTAGAACAGCATTGGGGTCTCACCTAGTTGAGAGGCCGTATGGTTTTATGAGGTGATCTACTCTCCCGAGCACACATACGTGAACGATATTTCAATTTTTAAAAGTACACAGAAAGAAGCGTATACAACACTATAAGTCACGAGGTTTGAATGTACAGGTGCCCACGGCACACACAGCATGAGGAGCCTCTCCGCAGGCGGGAAGGCAGGACGGATGGGAGAACCTCCCAGCAGGTTCGAATCGCAGGGCTTTAATGGAGATTTTCTGCGGCTAAAAGTACACAGGGGGATGATTTTTTCCCCGGAGGGGACATGATGCTCGGGCCCACTGGCCCTTGTAGCTTTGGGTCCCATCGTCATTTACTAGGGGAGGTGAGGCAGGTTGTTGGTAATCCCAGCAGGGGGAGCTAGGATTTGAGCCCAGATCTCACACCAAATCCCACGCCTTTTCCACTTGATCCTTCGAAGCAGGAAACACGATCTGAGGAAATTACAGGACCACGAAGTCGGGCAGCGGAAACCTTTGTGCTTGTTCCCGCCTGGTGTCCGTGGCACGAGGGGCGTTTGTGGCACTGGCCAGCCAGAGACCTCGTGCCACTAAAGCACACCCATCAGTGAGCAGGTGGCAAGCCTGAGGGGTGAGGGTGCACCCCACCAAAAACACCCGTGTAGAAAAATCTCCCTGGTTGTGAACCACAGAGAGCGGGGGGTGGGAAGCCGCTGCGGTGGGAGGGGCCTGTGGGAACGCCCACTACTCCTTTCTCAGCCCGTGAAGAGCTGTAGACTCAGGCTTTCTTACCCTCCGCCCGTGGACGTGGCCTCACACTCTCCCCTGAATTCTTCACCGAAGCAGCCTCCCGCCAGCGGCCTCCTGCCTATCTGCTTCCACAAGGGAATGAAAATGGAAACCCATCCTTCGGAATCCTGGGGCTCAGGCCCCCCTCAGAAAAGAAGGGTCCTCTTCAGCGGGGCCTCCAGGACAGGTATCTCCTTCATGCTGACTTCTGACCCTCCGTAGATGAACATCACTATCCCGGGCGGGCCGGGGACCAGGCGGGCTCATAACACAAAGCCCAGAAGGCTGTGGCGCCTCCTAGCCTTGTCATATGCAAACACAGACAAGGAGATCAGCAGATGGTGAGCTGGTCTGAGAAGCTAAGTGAGGGGAAGGAGGTGTGGGCAGACAGAGGAGAGTTTATAGCCTGGGCTGGGCTGGGGGGCGGGGCCTGGGCTGGAGGGGCGGGGCCTGCTGAGGCAGGCTGGCGGACACGCGTGGAATCTGCGTGGAATCTGGCTGTTTGGCCAATGCAGGGCTTGGTCTCCCTTTCGGCCTTTACGTGCACCTCAGGAAGAGTGAAACTGCGGGCCAGAAAACGCAATTTCTATTTTCAAGACCGCCCTAGGTCACCCGGCGACCCCAGCCCAGGCCTGCCTGAAGGTCCAGCCCCTTGGCTTGTGTAGCCAAACTCCACCCCCTTCCCTGCCAGGGAAGTTAGGAACTCAACTTACGGCTGCAGCTCTGGATAAAATAACCTCAAAATGACTTTTCATAAGGACAGTGTACTGTCAGGGTAATTACCTTTCATTAGACAACGTTACAAAGCAAGCCTAATTCGCGAGCTGGGGGCCTTTCGCTTGCCAGGCCCCACGCCCCAGACTTGGGCATCGGTGGGCTGTTTTGCACCCAGCTGTCTCCCTGGGCAGGGGCATCGAGACGTGATCGGGGAATTACACCAGCAGCAGCCAGACCCTCCAAACACCCCGAGGAAGCCGACCCCATGCTGAGATCTGCCGTCCCCAGAGGCTATGGTCTCGGTGCTTACAGCAGTCGCTCTTAATAGCCATCTATTTGTAGGTTTGGTGCTTTTACCAAGATAAGCAGGCTTTTGGCAGACACGGTTGTTTTAGGGCTTAAAATAAGTACAAGAGAAGTTTGAGATGCTCTAATTAGTTAACACTGAAAATAACACAACATCGCCAAGCATCAGCCTGTTCTTGGTGCCGCCCTGGGATCTAACGAACGTTCTGAAGCTGTGACACACGACAGCTAAGAGTTTGCATGTGTTCCCTGGACCAGGAAGACCTCTGTCATTCTCTCAGCAAGTGGGAACCTCAGCTGGCGGCCAGCACACCATCCGTGCTCCAGCAGCACAACCCCACCCCCTAGGATCCTGCATAAAGGGAATCCAGATTGCTCTCTGGTAGTTACGCTCTAAGATCATCACGTATTGGCTCCGGTTTTAGGGTTTTTTAAAAATTTTTTTCAAGGTTTATTCATTTTTCAGAGACAGAGAAAGACAGAGCATGGCAGGGGGGCGGCTAGGGGCAGAATGAGAGAGAGAGGGAGACACAGAACCCGAAGCAGGCTCCAGGCTCCGAGCTGTCAGCACAAAGCCCGACGCGGGGCTCGAACTCGCAAAACACGAGATCATGACCTGAGCCGAAGTCAGACGCTTAACCGACTGAGCTGTCCAGGCGCCCCCTGGCTCTGGTGTTAAAGCCAGGCGGACTTGGACTCAAAGCGATTTCGCGTAGCTCACCTTTGCATAGGCTCTTTTGTTTCTCTGAATCTCGAGACAATGACACCTACTTTGTCGGCACACGGTGAGCATCAAATACAGGAATGCTTACAAAACGCCCCCGGACACGGCCCCTGGAGCCCAGAAGGGGCTCTACAGGTGGTTGCACTTTCCGTTATAATTACTGGTACTACTGTCATTACTAAAAATATCATCACCATCATCATCACCATCAAAGCAGAGATATGCAGAGACCTGAAGCCGCCACTGTCACTCCCCAGAGAGGACCCACAGACCTCGACGGGCGAACGCACTTTAAGAAAGTGTCCGTTAGAAGGGGCTGGGTCAGCCCCCGAAGCACAGAAGAAGTCGACGCGCCTACGATGCGCCGCACCCTCTACGAAGCACTGGGGACCGAGAGGGAATGAGACAGATGCGGCCCTGTCCTCTCGGAGCTCGGAATCCGCAGGGACAGGCAGTCAGAAAATGCGTAGTGAGCGCGAGCAGTTAGGAGCGTCGTGGCGGGCACGGGGGGGGGGGGGGTGCTCTGGGGCCCCGCTCCACAGCGGACTGGTGGGAGCACCACAGCGGGCCTCCCTGAGGAAATGGGGCTTCCGCTGAGGCCTGAGGATGGAGACAAAGAACAATTCTAGGCAGAAAGCAACAAGAGGCAGGGAGGACGGGAGGGAGAGAGAGCAGACCACCGAGGCGGCCCAGACGGAGAGGCCGAGGGGCTGCGGCGTGGGGTCTGCACAGGGCGCGAAGGGGCAGGTGCGGCAGAGGCCAAGCCGGGCACTGTTGTCAACAGACCGAGTGGTCCCGTCTTTAAAAGCAGACGCGTCACGCGGGGTTTCCCCAATGCCATCAAGTGCTTGATTCCTCAACTGCCCTGGCCTGACTCCAAACTGTCCTCCCGGGAAGGCGTGCAAGGGGGGACACGTGCCTGGGTGTGGGCTCGAGCCCCTTCCCAGACAGTGTCCCCTCTCCCGAACGTGTCCCAGGGGTCCACTGGCTCAGAAGGCCCTAAAATCATCCTCCTGAGGCCTCCCCGTGGCTCCTCGCAAGTCCCTCCTCTTCCTCCCCGCCCCCCAGGGGCCTCCCCCCTCCCCGTCCCCTCCCAGATGGTCTCCCCTCCTCCTCTTCCCCCTACGCCCCTCCAGGCCACATGCTCTGCATACTCTCTACAACTGGCCCTCTTCCTCTTGGAGATCTCCTTCTGTCCCACACACCCCTCCTTCTGCTGCCCTGAGGGCCACACAGGGTTCCCGGGAGGGCGCCAGCCGGAGGAGGGCGCGTGGGGAGGGAGGGGTGCGGGACGGGCGGGGGCTTGCACTCAGCACCCTTGACGTGGGTCACCTTTCCAATTTACCTTTCCGTGTACGTCCCAACTCGAGATGTCCTTGCGAGGGCGGACGGCGCCTTGGGCCCTCAGCGCTGCACCGGCTCGCGGAGTCCTTACCGGAACTTTGACGAGAGAACACGGCATGACCTCTCTGCCGCGAACGTCCAACCGGAGCTTCTTGGGCACAGCAAGAACGATTAATTCCTGGGTGCCCCTCAGAAGCAGCGGTCAGCGGCGTTCCAGCGACGGAGGGCAGCTACCACACTGGGCATTACGATGTGACGGGTGGCCCGGTGAGGATCCCCCCTCCCATTTCCAGGCTGACTCCCGTTAAGTGGAGCGTTTTGTCAGACAACTGCCCTCGACACCAAGGGCAAGGCCATGACGGACCCACGGGAGTGGTCGGGGAGGGTTGGCCCAGACGGGGGCTCAGACTTGCCACGTTGGCTGGGAGCTCCCCTCGGCCCCTGGGCACGTAATCTGTTCCCAAGCCTGAGGAGCTGGTGGTCCGGACAGATGCAGGGAGGAGGAGGAGGAGGAGGAGGAGGAGGGCGGGTGGGAGGGCTGCCCCAGCCCTGTGCAAATGAGTGTCAGTCTCAGGGGAGGGAGGGTGTGTGTGGAGAAGAAAGAAAGAAGGATAAATGCAGGGAGGAGAGAGGGGAGGCTGGAGCAGGGCAAGGAGGTGGGGGGAGGAGGAGAGGGCAGAAGGATGCTCTGGGTTCTCGGGCCTTCCCAGGCTCTTGTTCCCGCTGAGAACCACAGAACGCAAGCCCGGAGAAGCACACTCCACCTGACCTGCAAACAAACGACTGCCTCTGCCTCCCAATACCCGTGCCCAGGGACCAAGGGAGGAGACAGCAGATAGATAAGGAACGAAGGTGGAAAGAACTCGAACTGGATAGACCGCCGACAAATTTGCGGGACAAGATAACTGCTCCGGGACATTTCGGCTCCATCAAGGCGGGACTGTGGTCGGCGCAGCCACACGCCTCTCCTCTCCGTGAGGCCCAGGACCCCCTCCCGGAGTCCCCTCCTCCCCCAGGGCAGAAGCTTGGAACTACCTCCCGCCTCCCTGCAGGCGCCTCGCCCCCCACAGCAGGTGGAAAGGTCCCCGGGACTCGGGTCCTGAGTGGGACGATGCCGGGGACAGAGAGATAGCAGAGTGCTTCCTGCTGCCATGTTCCTGACCCGACTCCGGGCCCCATCTCCCGCCTGCCTTCCCAGGAGGGAGCCCCGGATTCTTCCAGGCAGCTCCGTTTTGGCTGGTGTGACTCGAGTCAGCTTCTCTGGCTCGCACCTGACGGTCCCCACGGATGGAAGTGAAGTCTGCAGACCTCACCGCTCGGCGGGCCTGCCTCCACTCCAGGAGCCAACGTCCACTGAGCACCTGCTGTGTGCACCGGGTGCTTATCTCAGTGGTGAGTGGCCTCGCGCTCAAGGACCTGGGCCCAGCTGGGATCTCTTGGCACTGGCCGTGGTTACCAACTGTCCTTCGGGGGATAAAAGGCTGTCGTTGGCCCCACTTTACAAGTGACTTAAAATTCACTTTGACGTTTGACGTTGGAAGGCTCTAGCACCTGACGCCTCAAACTGCCCATCACTGTCCTTGCAAGTGAGGGACCCCCCACACGGGCAGCTCACACGTCAGGATGTCGCCGACCCGCCTGCAGTTCCAGATTTTCTCCCTCCGCCAGCTGAGTGGGTCACACAGAGTCCCCCGTGGTCAGAAAAGGCCAGACCCCGCCTGGCCGGCGGCGGCTTCTCCGCCGTCTCCGTGCTCCCCCTAGTGGAAGACGTTAGACGCGCACATGGCCCGAGCCCCGCTTGGGTCATTTCATTTACGAACAAAGGCAACAACTGTCATCGAATTGTTAATTCAGCTCCCAGAGCGCCAAGTGCTTCCCAGTGCCCTCCTTAAGGAGCCAGGCGGACCTTCCCTTTACAGAGGAGGAGACTGAGGGTCAGAGAGGACCAAGGATCAGAGAGTTTAGGCGACTTGGTAGAGCTGACGGCCTGCTCCGCAGGCTTCTCTCCCTCTCTCTCTCTTTCTGCCCCACAGCAGGCCCCTCACCCCCATGCTGTACTCCCCCCTGCACCTTCAGGAATACTTGTGTGGCCTCTGGGTGCAGAGACGCAGCACAGGGGCCTGGCCCCCACAGGACACGGGTCTAGCACGTGGGACAGAGGCGATTTCCCCTCTGTGGCCTACCACCCCCCCCACTCCCCTAGACAGGTGCACGGGGTGGGAACAGGGATAGGGCAGCAGGGCACCTGGCCTCCCTGGCGTCAGTCTCTACCCTGCGAGGCTGCAGAGCCCTGGCTCCTTTACTGTGGACGGCAAGCACAGTGTGGGGTTTGGAAACAGCTCTCGGCTGAATGTTGGATAAGGGCGTCCCCTCTCCACGTGTGGGAACATTTTCTATTTTGGGGGGGTAATTGCGAGGATCAAAGGGGATAAAAGCTGTACCCCGCTCAGCACATGGCTTTGCCACACGAGGAGCACCCGGCCACGTCCAGCAGCAACAGCGACTATGGGTCATTGAACACACGTCTCTTTCGCGGCCTCTGGCGCCCATCTGGCAGACTGGGCGGGCGCTGTCACCCCTTCCAGAAGGATCGTCCTTCGGGACTGGGCAAGAGGGCTTCCCGGGAGAGGAGGTGAGTGTGGGGGGAGAGGAGGCCGACGACGGGCCCTGCCTTTGCCGACTTTCCTCCCTCGCTCCCTCTGCTCCCAGGAAGCTCTCTCCCTCCAGCGCCCCTGCACCAGCCCCCACGGCCCCGGGCCCGGGCCGTCAGCTGCTTCTCCAATCCCTTGGAATGCCCTGCTGTCTCCACCTGTCATACATCATCCCTGGCTGGCGCTAATCTCCAAGCGCGAGTATTCCTCGCCCTCTGGAAAAAAACTGCTGGACCCTTCCACGCTGACGGAGAATGTCCTCAGCCTCCCGGTTATGTTTCTGTCTGAGTTTCTGGCGGTCACCTGTTTGCATAACGGAACCTGAGCGATCACAGATCCTGCAAGATTACTTCTACGGCGAGTGCCTTCCCTGCTCACTTCCTTTCCTGCTCGTGGGGCACTTCCTTGCCGTCGATCCAGTGTTATTTTTGAGTTGTGGGACTGTCTCCTTTTTCTCATTTTCTTGCCACAAACGTGTTTTAACGGGCTCCAGTCTTCAGCTGCGTTTTTCATTTCCTTTGCTCCTGGCAGTTCCCAATTATCAGTGGCGGTGAGCAAAGAGGACGGGAGATGTGGAAACAGGGAGAGAGCCTGGGAATCGAGCTGGGGGCGGGGGGGGAGGTGTGGGGCATGTGAAATTGAGGAGGAGAGACAGAAAGGAAACTGGGTTTTTGGGAAAATGACAAGTAAAGTAAAACCAGATTGGCCTGGGTGGACACGAGCCACGGGGGGAATTATCTAGTAATTTATATGGCCAGAGAGAGACACCCAGATAATTCTTTCGGTCTGTGGCGGTGGGGGGGGGGGGAGGGGGTGGCGAGTCCCTTTGGATCAGATTGAGAAGGTGGTGCAGAAGCCAGAAAGTGAGGGTCAGGCCCAGGTCAACGCACAGGCCTGGCTGCATCAGGGCGCGACGGTCTTGAACGCTGACGGCCGCCTGACTCGGGTGGGCCGGGGTCAGTGCAGGGTCAACAGCAAGCATGCCAGGCCCGGTGGAGAGAGCTCGGGGTGCGCCTCCCAGCCCCGGCTACCCTCTCTTCTGGGCACAGCACCTTGCTGCAGGGCGGTCTCGTCCTCCGTCACCGCGTTGCGCTCCAGCCGCCACGCGGGGCTTTGAGGATCAGCAGCCCGGGCCTGAGCTGTGATCGCCGGGGCAGGGGCGCTGTCGCTCCAAACCGCTCAATCCGGAGGGGGAACCAGAACGGCAGGTGCGTCTCTGGCCCGGGATGACCCCACCAGAGCGGAGCAGGGGCCCCAGGGAGGATTCAGCTTCCTTCCACCTTCCGTTCCATTCTTTCCATTCCTTCTGTGGGACGTCTGCCACCTGACTCAGCCACACCCCGGACTTTTCAGGATCTGAGCCGATACGTTTCCCCTTGTTCGCTTCGGCCAGTCTGAGTCGAGTCTCTGCCACGTGCAACGGTCTTAGCCGGTACAGACGAGGCCTCGTTTGGAGAGCCCACGAGAGCTCAGAGGCAGCAGGGACTGTGGCGGGGGGAGGGCCTGGGACAGTGACACGTGGGACCGACTGGAACTGGGCCCTGGGAGACGGCCGAGTTCTCCTCCCCGCCTGGGATCAGTGACTGTTGGAGACTGAGGCCGGCCGTGCCTCAGTGGAGTATTTACACCAGGGCAAGCGGGCAAAGCTGTCAATGGCTTCCGGTCCCTCCCCCAAGCCCTAGAGGGCCAGGCGCCAAACCCTTGCCAGCACGCCGCTGGCCAGGCTTGCCTGGGCTCGGCTTCCCCGAGGACCCACCTGGGGTCTCCAGGCCCCGTGCTCTGACCGCCCGCCTCTGTGGGTCAAGTGCAGCGTCCCCCCGGCCCTGGGCCTCAGGGACCCAGGCTGCCCCCGCATCGCATTTGAGCAGAAAGCGAAACGAGGGAGGCGGCCGGTTCCCAGGGGACTCCCTTCCATTTCTGCTCTCTCAACTCGGTCACTTTTTTTGGTCTTCTGTATTAGGGCTCTGGGAAACAAGGGGCGGAATTATCATTACTCAAACTGACTTAAGCAAAAAGAGAGATTTATTGGTCCGGGGGCTGCTTTAGGCCTCAGGCACAGCTGCATTTAGAGGCTCCGACAAGGGCCTCAGGCCTCAAGTTTCCTCCCCGCTCTTGGCTTTGCTCTCCCCTGAAGACCGGCGGGCCCGGCTCCCAGCTGCCCCCGCACAACACAGGCGGGAAGGGATTCTCTTCCAACGCCTCCCAGGGGAGCTCCGGCGCTCAGCGGGCTGACCGGGGTCGCACGCCCGCCCCGGGACAGATCCCGGAAGCAGAGAGAGGCTGCCGGGGCTGGCCGTGCCCAATTCTGAGTTACTCTTGGGGTAAAAATTCCAGAGATTGAAATTCTTGACCAAGAGGAGGCCTTGAGCTGTGACTCTGGGGATAATTACGACCTGTGATAGCCTAGTTCTCCAGCCTCGAACCTGAGCCTGAGCTCCCGTGGGGTTCAGAAACATCTAGAGCCCAAGTCACAGGTGCTGTTAAGACTCCCATACAGAAATAATGGCAACAACCTCACCCTGGAAGCATCACCTGTCAGGGCAGTCGGGCGTGGGCTTGGCCGGCACCCTGAGCAGCTGCTGGCTCTCTGGGGACCTGACCATGAGCCCAGGATCTTCTCCCCATGTGCCACGTGGGGTCAGCACCTTGGCTTCATGCCCGACCTCTGTGGATGTGGGGTGCAGATTTTTCCCAGAGAGAGGTCACGCTTGTGAAGTTCCCTGCTCTGGAGAGCACAGAATCCCGTCGGGCTCTGTGACTTCTGGCCATGGACGTCTCTGTGCCTCATTTTTCTTATCTGTCAAATGGGAGCCAACACCCATCTCAGCAATCCTCAGGAGTACTCAAGTTTCTGTAAGCAAAGCGTTGCCGAGGAGAAGGTTCCAGCAAACAGCGGATGTGGTGACTCCAGTGGGCTTTCCAAGCAGCAGGAACTGGGTTTGAACCTGACCCTCCGCTCACCGCACTCGACCTTGAATGAGCCACGTCTCTGGGCCTCTGTTCTTGAGGAGAATGAGGAGGCAGACGCTGTCCGCTGTGGTGTCTGCTTAGGGCCATGCTGTTATCCATTGGATGGAGGTACTTTTTTTTTTTTTTTTTAACGTTTTTATTTTTGAGACAGAGAGAGACAGAGCATGAACGGGGGAGGGACAGAGAGAGAGGGAGACACAGAATAGGAAGCAGGCTCCAGGCTCCGAGCCATGAGGCCAGAGCCCGATGCGGGACTCGAACCCACGGACCGCGAGATCATGACCTGAGCCGAAGTCGGACGCTTAACCGACTGAGTCACCCAGGCTCCCCTGGAGGTACTTTTGAAAGAGGATGTTCACTTGTCTGTGCGGCAAAGCTTCCACCTTCTAGAAAAAGCATTGCAATTTACCCTGGGACCACTGCTTCCCGGAGCATGTGGTCTCGGTGAGGCTATCACTCGGCGTTACAGGTGCTCCACTGACCAGCCACTGACGAGGTGCCACGCTCAGCCACCACACCCTTTCCCCTGGGAATCTGAACAATTTCTGTCAAATGTATCCTAACGATACACAGGCGGGAGTCCTAAGTGACCGTCGAAGCTTTTTGTATTTTATGACTGAAAGGAAAATAAACCTATGTAGATATCAGTAAGACCCATAACTGCACATAATAATTATACGGGAGGAGTATGAATTCTAGAGGAACTCATCCACAACCATATCTGTTTTTCCCAAAATTATTACTACATTCACATAACTAATAACCAAGCAACGAAAAGTTCCGAAACTATTATTCTTTGTTCCGTCTTTTCAACTTGCTGCATAAGGGGCACCTCGCTGTCTCGGTCAGTAGGGCATGAGGCTGTTGATCTTGGAGTCGTGAGTTCAAGCTCCACATTGCGGGTAGAGTTTACTTCAAAATAAATCGGGGCACTTGGGTGCTCAGTCGGTTTAGCGTCCAACTTCGGCTCAGGTCATGATCTCACAGTTGACGGGTTTGAGCCCTGCGTCGGGCTCTGTGCCGACAGCTCGGAACCTGGAGCCTGCTTCGGATCCTGTGTCTTCTTCTCTCTCTGCCCCTCCCCTGCTCACGCTCTGTCTCTGTCTCTCAAAGATAAACATTAAAAAAGGTGTTTTAAAAAAACAAAAGCAATAAAGTTGCTGCACAAAAATTTTTTAAAATGGTACAACCACATTGAACCTGGAAATTCAATTTTAGTTGTTTCTTGGGACTCTGGACTTGGAAGAGACCAGCGAGGGCACAGAAGGTGGCCCACTGAGTACGTGAGTACACACATCACTGTGCCGGGCAGCTCCGGTGCTTTCTAGGGTCTGAGAACACAGCTTCCCCTTCTCTCCTTTGAGCCCATCTCATCCTTTCCAGAAGTTCCTCCGTGCGTGCCTTGGCCAGAGTTGGCGTTTTGCCGCACCCCCCGCCCCCGCCGGCCTCAGCGAACGCCATGTGAGAGGCGTGCCCGAGGGTCACGGTGAAGACCAACCTGGAGAAGCCCCCACCCCGCAGCCGCTCCGTCCATCGGAGGCAGGCTGGTTGAGGCTGGGCCTCCGCTCACCATCCAGACCCTCTCCCGGGGCCCCCGGAAGGCCGGCACATGGGCTGCACGTGGCTCAGGGCGCCCGGAGCGGGGGCTGCGGCTGCTCGCACACTTCCAGGCCGGGTGACACAGAATCAGCGTCAGGACAGAGCCAGGACGCAGGGCTGACACCTCCCGGTGACGGCGGGAGCAGACTGACAGTGTAGGGCCGGCGCTCGGCTCTAACGAAGGCTCCGCACGCCCTGCGTGAGGGCAAGGCCGCGAGCAAGCTCCCGCTCCGGCGTCCTGCTGCCGGTGACCCAGGAAGGCGGACTCAGGTCAGCAGCCAGGGCAGGTGGCAGCAGCCTGCTTGGGGAGCTGGTCCGTGCGACGCCGTGAGCCGCTGACGGCTTCCCTGCGCAGGCCTCGTTTCTTCCTCCAACAGCCTTTGAGGCGGGCGCCCTGCTCCCCACTCCCGAGGGGAGAATTGAGGCTCCTTTGCTCCCTTAACTCCTCATTCGAGGTTCATCCATCACTTTACTGAGCAGCTGCGACGCTCAGCATAAACTAGAGGTCCTGCCCTCCTGGGGCTGGCGTCCTCGCAGGGCGATGATGGGGAAGTAAGATGACTGTGTGGGTGGAAGGGGATGGGCTGAGGGCTGGCCCACGAGGGACCTGGGACTGGGGGCTGGGCCGGGGGTCCCCAGATTCGAGCGCTCCCAAGACTCAGCGTAGAGCCGTACGCGTGGCTAAGATTTATTACAGCGAAACGACGCAAGCACGTTCTGTAGACCGTGCTGTCTGGAGGAAACCAGGCGCCGGCCTCCAGAGCCCTCTCTCGTGGCGTCACACGGGACACACCGAGTCCCCCCAGCATTGAGCCGTGACAACACGTGTGAAGTCACATCCACCAGGGAAGCCGAGGAGAGGCCTGCTGCCTAAGGTTTCCACTGGGGGCTGGCCGCGTAGCACCCTCTGCCCGTCCGCGCGACAACCCCCGCTCCCAGAAGGAAGACGGGCGTGCGGCATAAACAGGGTTTATGGCGATACCGGCAGGTGCTGAAGGAAGGCCAGACGGAATCCGGCGGCAGTCCCGACGGAAAGCAGGGGTGGAAGGCAGCTTCCCAGAGCTCACGGAGTCCCTGCTCCGCCCCCTGTGCCTCACAGCCGCCGGGCGTCCTCTGGGCAGGGACCAGCGAGGGGCCCGGCTCTGGACGGCCTGCCCCGGCCTTGGTACAATTTCATTCTGCCTCCGCTTGCGGGCCCCGCCCCCACCGCGCCTCTCTCCCCCACCTGCTCCGCTCTCCTCTGTGACCTGCCGTACATGTGCGTTTCTCTTGGCACATCGTTTCTTCCCGACCGGCCCCCAGGATGTGCAGTAAAGCCGTGCAAGGGTCGGGCGTGGGCGTCATAATCCTTAAAGTGAGCGTCGCCTCCCTGCCCTGCGACGCTGAGATGCCTCTGTTCTTTGCCCCCAAACACCACGCGTCAGCAAAGCCCCGGTCCCCTTCTCCGCCCACCCCGCAGCCTGGCTGTGACAGGCCCCGGCCCCGGCTCACCTGACCCCTCAGTGGAGTCGTCGAACTCCACCTGGAAGAAGTAACCGGTGTTCCAGACGTAGAGGCAGCTCTCCGCGGCGTAGGAGACCATGAGAGGCTTCAGCCGCGGGTCGTAGACGCTGTCCCTGCAGCGGATGTTGATGGGGGACTGCCGGGTGCCCCCCGGCGCAGAGACGGGGCCCTTCCAGAGGGGGTGCCCTGGGATAGAGAGAAGGAAGAGAAGGCCTCCACTGATGCACTGGAGTGATTGGTGCCTCAGGGCAGGTGGCCTCGTCACAAACGGGGCCCCAGAGGAGCCAGGTGTCTGGAAACCGGCCCAACGCGGAGCCCGGGGGCCACCAGATGCCCAGCAGCCCAACCCCGGCCCTGCATGCGGGGCCTTCGCTTCATCTCCTCGCCGAACCCTCCCCCCAAAACCGGCTTTCCCGCGTGGCATTGATCTGCTTTGGATCCGCGGTCATCGTCACAGTGTGGTCACGGGAAGCCCGTGCCCCCACCCCCACCCTGGGGCTCCAGCCCACAAGGGTCACAGGAAGTCCGTGCCCCCCCCCCCTCAACGTGTTACATTTGCACACAGGGCTGCCAACCACGTGCACACAGTCTCTGTCCCCAGTGAAAGGGCGTTGCTCATGACCGCGCACCATGAGGTGAGGCGGCTTGGATCCTGAACGGGCTCCCAGGGCCTGTTCCTGGCGGCCGTGTGCCTCAAGGGCGAGGGCCGCGCAGCAAAGTAAGTCTGGTCTCTGCGGACGGAAGTGATAAAAGTAATGCGGTATCTTCGGTATCTTCTTCTCGCTGACTCAACCCTCCCGCCGTGGGTCAAGCACCAGCCTCAGTGCCAGGAAGGACGCACTGAACGGATCTGGACCCGCCCCGCCGCCCGGCTGAGCCAAATCCGGGAAGCCTCGCGGATGTATGAGCCACAGGTGCCAGCTCACGTGTCCGAGAACTTGCCCCGAAGGGCCCGCGTGGGCCGCGTCTGCCATGGCCAGGGTGCAATGCTCCCACCAGCACGGATGTCACCAATCTGGCCTGGGGAAGGGACGCACTCCCTCGGCGAAAGGTCGCTCCCGTGGGTCCCGGGGCGTGGCCAGGGAATGTGGGATTGAGATGACTCTGGAACATTTTATAACGCTGTCAGTGTTCTCTCTAGGCTGAGCCACCGGCGACTTTCGGCCACACAGAGGTCCCCTGACCCGCGGTTTCTCTGCCTGCGGTTCCAGCAGCTGGCGGTCAACCGCAGTCGGGCAGCGGACGATCCCGCTTCTCACGTGCTACCGGGTCACTGATGGCCTAAGGCTCGGCCACTCATCCCGCTTCACCTCATCGCCTGGGCGTTTTATCACCTCACGTCATCGCCAGAGTGAGGACAGTGCGGTAAGGCCGCGGTGACGTTACTTTGACGACGACGTTCCGGTTTTCTGTTTTATCATCGGTCCCGTTGTTCACCTCTGTGCCAAATTTACAGATTAAACTTTCTGTAGCTATGCGTGTTTAGGAGAAAACAGTCTACATAAAGTTCCATCCCTTCTTTCCAGAATCCCAGGGGCTCCTGGAACGGCCCCCGGCCCCCGATAATACACTGGGGGGGGGGGGGGCGGGCGGTGTATTTAGTAACAAACTCTCTTTATCCCCCAAAGGAAATGTTCTGCCAAATACCGACGCACAAGACGCTAACATGAGGCACAAACCTCTCAGGAAGCTCCAGTCTTCCTTTGGCGGAAGAGACTGTCCAATGTGGCGTTCTGAAGTCGCCGTGGAGCCCTGGGGTTCCCCTGAAGGTAGTTTGAAGACCAGTTGACACAAAACGTCACTCTGTCCTGCACACGGGTGTGGGGATGTGCGAGGATGTGGTTGGTCATAGTTAGAGATCGGAGCCCACCTCACATTCCCCAAAAAGGAAGTGGTTAAATACGGAGGTATCCATGCCCAAGTGACAGTAACAACAGTTAGTGCCTGGGACGTGGTTCCACGTTCTAGGCCGGTCCATCCCCGGCCTCCTCTCTGCCTCCCACAGCGCCGTGTGATAAGTACTGTGATTTCCTAGGGTCAAGGGGGGAAGGCACCTGCCGAGGGGTCCGGAAGTGGCGGGGCCAGGGTTCCGGTCGAGGGGGCTTGATGTCCGTCCCGGTCACACCAAGCGTAAAGGAAGGGAAGGTTGTGAGGATGTCTCCCGTCGAGTCGAGAACACCCAGGTGCAGATCGACATGTCCAGTGGGGTCCGTGTTTGCTTCGGCGAGAAGCCTTGTGAATGCGTGGACCCATTTCCTGTGCGTGGAGGAAAGCGTCAGAGGTGAAGCACACCTAGCGGTGGCCTCTGGGAGCTGGGCTCGGGGGCCGGTCAGGTGTGAGCGCCTTTCCGTGTGGTCTGAAGTTTACAGGTAGGTCCAGGGCAGGGCCCAGTGTTTTACTTCCGGCTCCCGGTGCCGACCTTGCTGCCATCCCGGGCACCCACTCCGAGACCGAGTCCGGAACGTTCGCGGGGAGCCCACTGTGCACCGGGCTTTCTGCACGTGGTTCCATGTCTGCATGACCCTGTGAGACAGGCGCTCCTCCCATTTTACAGACAAGGAGACTGAGGCTCAGGGGGCACGAAAGCAGCCGGCCCCGCTCTCACCTCTGACAAGAGTCACTCGTCCCGAGTGACCACACTCAGGAGCCACCGAGAAGAAGCCCGAGCTCTTCCCACTGGCCAACCTGGACGGCGTGGATATTTTAGGAATGAAAATCAGAAGTGATCTCATCAGCCAGCCTTTTTTTTTTTTTTTTTTTGGACAGAGAAGAAATCTGAGACCCACAATGAGGGAGGTCGCAGAATGTTAAGGACACTGCCGTCAGGGTGCGGCTGACCTGGGGCAGTCTTTGGTTGGATGATGTGTTTTTTTTTTTTTTTTTTTTAACATTTATTTATTATTGAGAGACAGAGAGAGACAGAGCATGAGCGGGGGAGGGGCCGAGAGACAGGGAGACACAGAATCGGAAGCAGGCACCAGGCTCTGAACTGTCAGCACAGAGCCCCACGCGGGGCTCGAACTCCCAAACCGTGAGATCATGAGCTGAGCCAAAGTGGGACGCTGAACCGAGGGAGCCACCCAGGTGCCCCTGGATAATGTGTTTACTGCACGTTTGCTGAGAATGGTCTCTGCCTGAGGGGTTCTGGAGCTCAAACGACTGGCTGGGACTGGTTGGCGGGGCTAATTTCTAGGGGGCTGGACGGTCCTAGTAACAACCCATCCCAGGGGGCACTTGCTAACTGTCTTCTTCTGAGGGTCTCGCCCTCCTGATGGCTCTGCGGAACAGAGCTTAAAGGAATTGTCCAAGTTCACCCACAGGAAAAGGAGACAGACTGGGAACCTGAACCCCAGCAGGCCGGTTCTAACGCCTCTCATTTTGGAAGACGCGACAGAATTAGCCAAACATCAAAGTGCACCTGGGGAAATCTGAGGGCCCACTTACCAGTATCAGTCTGATTTCTCTGCACACAAGGACCCTGTGAGCACCTTCGCTCCAGCCTCAGCGGATGACTGCGGGGGGTCCCCCACATCCGCTTGACGGAGACGGAGAAATCGGACGACTTCCAAAGGCTCCTGCCCAACACCGGGGTCCTCAACATCTTCAAACTGCTCCCCTCAGAGCCCCGTAAACACAGGGCGATCTTCCTACCAAAGCTCTCACTTTGGTCTGGACGATCGTGGAACGGGGTTAGCCTACCTCTTTTTGTAGAAGCTCACCCAGCCCCCTGATCCCGAAGGTTAAATTTCAACCCGCGCCTGCCCCTGCTTCTGGACGATGCTCAGTTTGGCTAGGGGTGGGTGCCCCTCGACAGACCTGTGGCCTTCACCGTGGCCGGCCCCTCGGTTCGCTTTGATCTGGTAAACAGCAGAGTGTGCCGGGGAGTCAGGAGCACACAGTGGAGAGCGCACTGCTCGTCCTGGCGAAGAGGGCAAGAGGCAAATAGGAGAGAGCAGAGGCCTTGTTCCTGGATGTTGACCCCTAGTTTGGAGCCGTGTCGTATGCATGTAGGGCCAGGCGCAAAGCCGTGCCGTGTGTATGTGGAGGCAGTGGCAGGTTCCGGAGTGCGGGGACAGGAATTAGGCAAAGCACTGCCGAGGTGGAGGGGCAGGCGGGCAGGTGACCCCTCTCTGCCAGGAACAAAGAGACATGACCTGATACAAATTTGTTCTGCCTAAACTAACACGTCCCGGCTGGCCCAGAGCGCTCCCAGGTCACCGTGTCAGCAGGGATCCTAATGCCCCCCTTTTCATGCACATAGAATCCTGGACTCTTAGATCTGGAAAACCCCACAGAACAGGGGTTTGGAACCTGGGGTCCACGTGTGGGTTCCCAAGAACCCTGTTGGTCACGTGCACAGAAGTTTGACCTGGTCTCTGGGGGCCCCTGCATCTGCCTGCCTTCCTTGCAACTCTGGGATACACGTGGTTTTCTTCCACAGAGGCATTTTGCAAGGGTACGTACCCTTGGGTAGCTTCATTCATTCATTCATTCATTCATTCATTCATTCGTTCGTTCATTCATTCATTGACTTCTGCCCCAGTTCCCTCCTCTGTAAGGCAGGGAAATAATAGCACTAACTCCGCTATGTTGCCCTCAGGGTTTAACGAATCCATCACTCACGCACTTAGGAGAGAGGTATTTCTGTTACCGATGCCCAGGTCAGCCTTCCAGGCGTTCTAGGAGTTGGCTGAGCCCTGAAGGAACGCGGGTTTCCCGGGCATCGGGGACCCTGTCAGCCAGCACTCCGTAGCCCTTTTGCTCAGCCCTTTCGCTGAGCCCTTTGCTCTGAAGGGCATGCCCTTGGCCGTGCTCAGCTACTCGGCCGTCCTCAGCCAGCCTATTTGAGGTAGAACGCCACACTGGCTGTCCCCGTGGTCCTGGGGTCTCCCTGTCCTTCCTGTAGCCACACGACAGAGCTCTGCTTTATCTAGAAGATACTGCCAACTGAGTCTGCCCCACGCAACCCTCCCGGCCGACTCAACCATCAGTTCAGCCACTATTACAGTAGAAACTGAAATGTCTGCCATCAAAAGAGATAGAGAAGCCATTTACATGCATGTTATGAAAAATGTTTCAAGTAGGTCAAAGGTGAAAAATGAATGCCTCTATCTTTTTGTGAACTGCGCTCTGATAGCAGTTTCCTGTGGCTCTTTCTGGAAATCTCCACGACATAAAATCTTCTCTCTCTCACTATTTTTATTACTCGAGATAATCATATCCTATGTAAAGGGTATATATGTGTACGTATGTATGTATATCGATACAGATGTAGTCACTTGATGATTATCATGAATAAGCTTTTACATCCGTGCTTTTTGCTTGTTTTTTTTGAACTATAGAATACTCTGTGAAAAGATATACCATAATTCATCAAATCACTCCCTTTACAGATGGCCTATTTTTTTAATTTAACGTTTATTTATTTTGAGAGAGAGGGAGAGAGGGAGACAGACAGAGACAGTGTGAGTTGGGGAGGGTCAGAGACAGAGGGAGACACAGAATCTGAAGCCGGCTGCAGGCTCCAGGCTCCGAGCCGTCAGCACAGAGCCTGACACGGGGCTTGAACCCATGAACCGTGAGATCATGACCCAAGCCAAGGTTGGACACTTAACCGACTGAGCCACCCAGGCGCCCCTATTTTTTTTTTTTTGTCTTATAAATGACACTGCATGAACATCTTTGGAACTCCCACTTTTGACAACCGTGGGTCCGAGGACAAATGTATTAAAATAGTTGATACAAGTGCCAACTTACTCTCTTGGGGGAGCACACCATCTCCAATTCTCACCCACTTTGCTCATATTTTGAGCCAAAGAACCTCATGTTTATCCAAACCAACGCCTTCTAATTCCTTAGTATCTCCTTTGCACATAAAACACCAATCAGTGGCCTTCATATGATGTGTTGAAATTATCTGCCGGAACTGAACGTTTCTCATGGGGAGTCGTGATGGTTATTTTTCTGTCAGTTTGGCCGAGCCACAGTGCCAAGATATTTGGTTGAACATTATCCTGAATGTTTCAGTGTAGATGTGTTTTTTCTTTTTAATGTTTATTTTTGGGAGACAGAGACAGAGCACGAATGGGGGAAGGGCAGAGAGAGAGGGAGACACAAAATCTGAAGCAGTTTCCAGGCTCTGAGCTGTCAGCACAGAGCCTGAAGTGGGGCTCGAACGGACGGACCGCGAGATCATGACCTGAGCCAAAGTTGGACGCTCAACTGACTGAGCCATCTAGGCGCCCTTCAGTGTAGACATTTTTGGGATGTGATTAACATTTAAGTCAGTGGACATGCTTCACTGTGGGCGGGCCTCATCCAATCAGTTGAAGGCCTGAATAGAACAAAGACTGACCTCCCCTGAGCAAGAGGGAATTCTGCCCGAGTCTCCCTTTGGGCTCTGCAGGTCACCCCCAGGTCTCTGGCCTGCTGCTCCTCCCCCCCATCAGATTTTGGACTTGGCTAAGCTTCTCAGTCACGTGAGCCAACTCCAGACTGTCCTTCAAAGTGCAGGAAGAAAAGATAGGAATTTCTATCGTTATTTCCTCTCTCACTGGTCATAACTTCTATTTTCCATGTTTAATAGAGCACACAGTAATCGTACCTAACACACAGGAATGATTTATTCGTAAATACATATGTGTTGGAGGACCACGCCAAAAGCTTTTTATAGAGCGGACTGTGTGATCAAAGTGTGGAGCTCGCTCTTGTGTGAGACGCCTCGAATTTCTTGGCGTCACTCTCTCCAGAGAGGGCTTTATTCTTACGTGATAGAAATTCACATTCATTCCTAAATG
Source organism: Prionailurus bengalensis (assembly GCF_016509475.1). Classification (NCBI taxonomy): domain Eukaryota; kingdom Metazoa; phylum Chordata; class Mammalia; order Carnivora; family Felidae; genus Prionailurus; species Prionailurus bengalensis. Next base: position 60,535,638 of record NC_057352.1, read on the forward strand.
CAACTGAATGCTCTCCATAGTACTTTAAGATCTCCAAATGATACATACACTGTCCATAAAGAAATTCTGTTCTAGTTGGGAAAAAAAAAAAAAAAGAAGGAAATAGGAAAAAATGCTGATTGGACAAAAATCTTGCAAATACATGCGAGTTTCCACGTGCATTTTGTCCACAGTAATCTCTTTTGTTCTCCGGGGATTTTTTTTTATAGTACAATTTTGGGCACACGCTTTTATTGATTTTATGGATTTGTAAACCTGTTTCCGTGACCTGAGCAGCCAAGGGGATGCTTTGTAGTGGAAATCTCTTGTTCACAAGGATGTTGAAACTCAGCAGTGCTATTGAGATATTCACCACCTGCCTGGCTTAATTACACCATCTCCTGAGTCAAATGAAAATCAATGGATCAAAGGTGCCTGGGAGCCCAAGAGAAACACTTTCTCCTCTTTGTTGAAACATACTCAACCTTTCCTTCTGGAAAGTACAAATCAACAGCTTCCGGGAGAAAAGAAACAACCATTGGACAGACATCAATGTTGACATCACTGCTCACATGGGCTTGGGTGCCGCTTTTGGGTCTCGTGAGAGCCCTGGGACACTCGTGCTAGGGGCAGATGCTGTGTATGCCTGCCTGACACCTGGCCCCTTTCCTCTGATAATGTCACCCGAGTCTTCCCGGGGACACTAGCCCTCCCCCACTGGCCATCCATGGGGCTCAGGTCAAGCTGACCCCATCCCTGATGTATCTCGGGTTTGGCCAACCAGAGGGAAGGTCATTTACAGGTAACCTGAACTGACCAATCAGTGTTAACTCCAGAAGTTTCGCTGCAATTATGGGGAAAGAGACTTAGACTGGTAAGGCGTGCACTGTGTGCAGTTGCTGGGAACTCTTCTTGAGACCTTGCTCAAGAATGGAGACAAAGTGAGCCCCAGGGCGGGAAGGCTGGAAAAGGAGAGAGGGACGGAGAGACAGCGTGACAGAGTACCTGACATTGCCTCAGCCAAGCAATTTCCATTCCCGTATCCTGAAGTGCACTTCCAAACTTGTCACTTACGGAAATCAAGGAGTTCCTCTGATTGTATTCAGCTAGTTTACATTCCCCCGTAGCCCAAAGGGCGCTAACTTGTAGGCATTTAGGTCTCCACCCTACAGACAAGGAACCGAAGCTCAGAGCAGTGACGTGCGCATTGTCTAAGTTCTTCCTCGCTGGAAATTGGCAGAGTCAGGGCTCAGGTATGGGGTCTTGAGCTCACTGTCTCATTGAGCCTTGCCTCGTGGCCGTTTGCTTCCATAGGCCCAACGTAAAGTGTATAATCCGTGCTCGCTGCATTGCAGGGAATGGCCAGTCATCTATTCCAAATACTTACCTGGTGCAAGGAGTTTGGGTTGGAATAAAAAGGGTACACATAAGTCTGTGCCCCAATTATCTTCTGCTGCCTGACAAATGACTCCAAAACGTGGGGGCTGAAGACAACGTGCTTGGGCTCACACAACTGCCATCTGGGCAGGGCTCAGTAGAAAGAGCCCGTCTCTGCCCCAGGAGGCCACAGTTGAGACGGCCCATCTGGGACTGGAGGACCCGCTGCCAAGGCGGTGCGCCCACAAGGCTGGCGAGGTGCAGCTGGCCGTCGGTTCCTCTCGATGTGGGCCTCTCTGAATCGGGAAAGCAGCATTTGCTCACCGAGAACGATGAGGAGTGCCATTTAAGAGGGCATGCGGGCTCTTCAATAAGTCAAATGCAGAGTTATCACGAGTCCCGGCAATTTGGTTCCAAGGTACACACCCAGGACGAAAGAAAACATACGTGCACGTAAATGCTTGTACACAAATGTGCACAGCAGCATTATTCATGATAACCAAAACATAGAAATGACCCAGATGTTCAGCAAAGGATGAGTGGATTAAGAAAAAAAAACAAAACAGTATCACAAAATGCAATTAATCGGTCATAAAAAACGAAGTTACAGTAATCAAGGCAGTGTGGTGGTGGCTGAAGAATATACAAATCAGTCCGTGGGATGGAAGGGAGCCCAGAAATCGACCTCGGGGGACTGGGCGGTGACAAAAGAGCGAAGGCATCTTCTGAACCGACGGCACCGGGACAACTGTACACCCACGTGCAAAAAAATCAGTCGAGACACAGACCTTATGCCCTTCGTAAAAATGATCTCAAAATGGATCGCGGGTCGAAATGTAAAATGCAAAACTAAAAAGTCCTCAAAGATGACACAGGAGAAAATCTAGGTGACCCTGGGTGCGGTGATGCCTTTTCAGATACGGCACTGAAGGCGCGGTCCGGGAGAGAGATCACTAACACGTGAGCCTTCGTTGACACGAGGAACTTGTGCCGTGTGAGAGACAATGTCAGAGGACGAGAAGACAAGCCACAGACCGGGAGAAAATATGTGCCAGAGATACAAAGACGGTACACCAAGAGTGACCTCTGGGTGACCACGATGTGTCACCGGAGGCCTCGCGAACTGTCACAAATATCCCACTCTGATGGGGGATGCTGGTGACGGGGGGAGGCCGTGAGCGTGGACGCGCGAGGGCTGCACAGGCTGTCTCTGTACTTTCCCGTTCCGCTTTGCTGTGAACCGAAAACTGCTCTAAAAAATAAGATTAAGTAACAACAACAACAACAACAACAACAAAAAGATGCGCAGGCCTAACACACGTTACAACGGGGATGGACGGCCCTCGAAAATGTCATATGAGTGAAAGAAGCCAGTCACAAAAGGCCACAAGTCGTAGGATGCCACTTATATGAAATATCCCGAACAGGCAAACGTTTAGAGACGGAAAGCAGGTGAGGGGTTGCCACGGCTGGGGGGTGCGGGAGTGATGGATAATGGGGAAGCCGTTTTGGGGAAGACAGAAAGGTTCTGGAACAAGTTAGTGGTGATGGTTGCACAACTTTGTGAAGGTACTTAATAGCACTGAAGTGTGTATTTAGAACGGTTAAAATGGTAAATTTTATGTGATGTGTATTTAACTATAATAAAAAAAAAAGAGAGAGAGACGGAGAAAAAAAGCAGTCAAGCAGGCCTGGCAAAGTGTAGCTAGAGGAGCGGGTTATTACGTGATCCAGTAAAGGCACAGCACTCGGCCTCTGTGAGCGGTCGACAGTGGCAGCTATGGACGTCTCATTAGCAGTGGTAGCCTCCAAGTCATTTGCATGGACATCAAGTTTGACAACAACATCAGGGTAAGCGTCCCCTTTGTGCCAGATGCTGTGGTGAGCACTTCCCATGGTCAATTTCAAAATTTAGAAACAACTCTGCCAAGTAGATTTTATTGTCCCATTTTACAGATGAGGATACCGAGGCCAGGGATGTCGTGTGACTGGTCCAGAGCCACACAGAGCTAATATGAGCCAGGAGTGGAGTCCATGTCACAATCTGTACGCAAAGGCACCTATGTCACAGGTGACTTTTATGAGGTCTCAACACCACACTTTCCAGGGGTGGAAAAGAAGGCACAGGACGTTTCGGTACCTTTCCCAGATTCACAGGACATCCTATCCATGCAGCAGTGACTGAATAGAGTTCTCCCTGAAGACTTTAAAAAAATAATTTATTTTCCAGCCTTATTGAAGTAAAATGGACAAAGAAGATGACAATTTCGCGTGCGTATACGCTATGAAAGTCCGACCACAAGCAGGTTAATGAACAACTCCACCACCTGACACAGTTAGGATTGCTCTTTCTGTGGCGCGAGTGCTTGAGGTCTTGGTCACTTCCAAGTGCACGGTGTAGTCCCCATACTGTATGTTAGATCCCCAAGTGCATTCATCTTAAAACTGGAAGGAAGTCCGGGGGCACCTGGGTGGCTCAGTCGGCTATGCGTCCAACTTCGGCTCAGGTCTGACCTCGCTGTTTGTCAGTTTGAGACCTGCATCGGGCTCTGTGCTGATGGCTCATAGCCTGGAGCCTGCTTGGGATTCTGTGTCTCCCTTTCTCTCTGCCTCTCCCACACTCGTACTCGGTGTCTCTCTTTCTCAAAAACAAATAAACAACAAAAAAAATTTTTTTAACTGGAAGTCTGTACACTTTGACCAGCGTTCCCATCTCTCTCACCCTGACCCTGATAACCACTCTTCTACTGTCTGCTTCTGGAAGTTCGACTTTTTTTTTTACTTTATTTTATTTAAAAAATGTTTATCTATTTTTGAGAGAGAGCGAGAGAGAGAGAGAGAGAGAGCTCGTGCGGAGTGGGAGAGAATCCCAAGCAGGCTCCTTGCTGTCAGCACAGAGCCCGATGTGAGGCTCAAACTCATGAACCACGAGATCGTGACCTGAGCGGAAGTGGGATGCTTAACTGACCGAGACACCCTGGTGCCCTGTAAGTGTGACTTTTTTAGATTCCACACGTGAGACCATGCAGTGCCTGTCTGTGTCTGGCTTACATCACTTAGCATGATGCCCTCCAGGTTCATCCACGTTGTCACAAATGGCAGGATGTCCCTCTTTCTTGCAGCTGAATAGTACCCCATTTTTTACCTATGCCACAACTTTTTCATCCACTGATGGCCACTTAGCTTGTTTCCATGTCTTCCTATTGAGAAGGAAGTTGTGGTGAACACGGGAGTGTGGATGTCTCTTCTGTTTGCATTTCGTTTGGATGTTTACCCAGAAGTGGTTGCTGGATCACGTGGTAGTTCTATTTTCAATTTTTTGAGGACCTTCCATACTGTTTTCGACAGCGGCTACACCCGTTTGCATACATGGGTTTTATTATGCTGAGGCCTATTACCGCATTTATTGCTATTTTGAAAGCTTTTATCATGAAGGGTGCTGAATTTTGTCAAATGCTTTTTCTGCATCTAATGAGATGATTGTGTGGTTTTCATTGTATTGACGTGGTGGGTGGGTTTCCCTCCGTGTCCCTTGGTGGGTGGGACTGTTCCTGGACCACGGCTGCCGAGTGGCTAGAGCTGGGTCTCAGGGTTCCAGGAAGGCTTCAGCCATGGATGGCTGTTGAATTATGGTTGCTGAGGGGGGTGTGTGACGGGGGACCTCCTATTCTACCATGTTGCTGATGTACTTCCTGGCCCGTAATTCTCTTGATGGACCAGAACGTGTGGCTGTGGCCTGTCTCGGGTCTGGCTAGAATCCACGTAAGTGGGGGATGGGGCTACAGTGCCTGCTGAGCGTTGCTTCTTCCCATTTTCCCCGAACCACCCACGGACTCCTCTATCATCGTTCATCCCCAAACCTCATCTCTTCCCAGCAGGTGCTTTTGTGTGAGGTGGAAAAAGGTGTCCCGGGGTAGGAGTGGAATGACAGATCATCCCCTGTAGGTGGACAAATTATAAAGAGGCACTGTTCGGGGTAGTCTCCAGAGCTGTGGCTGGTGGTCAGTGGCTGGTGGTGCCCGGAGCTCCTCATCTCAGGGAATGGTGATTCTATCCATCTGTTTTCCCGTACTTGCAGGCTCAGGTGACATCCCAGATGCCACCCCCAAGCCCTGCGCCTTGCCTCCGTCCCCAGTATCAGGTTGGGGGTCAAGTCCTTTTGAGCTCATCCCATGACATCTCTTCTCCACTGTGACCACCCTAGTTCAGGCTTCCGTCACCTCTTGCCAGGACCCCTGCCACAGCCTCCTCAAGTACTCCCCCAAATTCACTTAGGAACCCTCCTCCCCATGCCCAATTCATTTTTCATCATTCCAGCTAAAGCAACTTTTGAAAATGCAAATCTGATCATATCTACCCTTGTCCCAAACCTTGAAAAGGCTTTGGTTATTTTAGGATCAAGACAAAACGCATCCTTTGGCCAACAGGGACCCGCACAGCCCATATCCTAGCCACCTTTCCCGCCAGATTTCACAACCTTCCACCTCACAGCTCTAGCACTGCCTTGGCCGTGTGACCCTGGGTGTTAACCTCTCTGAACTTCACGTTCTTCACAAAGAATACGGACTATAATATACGCCTGACTCAAGGCACGGCAACTTAACACATGATAATGCGATCATTTCTTGAGTCGGGCCTTCTGCGAAACCCTTTACAAGCTCTACTTCCTTGAATCCTCCCAATATTCCCATGAGCTGTGAGTCTGAGACGCCAGTTTCCGGAGGAGGCGGCCAAGGCTCACGAGGCCTCGGCAGTACAACATGTGCCACAGGAGAGCTTGGATTCCAAGCCCAGGTCAGGCCAACTCCATGTCCCTGCTCTTACAGACAACTGTGCTGTTTTCTAGGCTTTTTCCTGGGCAACTGAGAGTTTCATGCATAATGGACTTGGCTTCATCCTAATGACATCTTCAGGAACAGGACGCTTCTGCAGGATCCCAGGGTCTGCTGGAAACGGCATCGCACAATTTTGATGGGGCCTTTGAGATCTCTGCGAATGCCCAGTGCGCACACGTGGAAGGGGGCTCCCCCGTTTCTGGTACCATCCAGGCCAGAGTGCCCTCCCTCTCTGGCCATAAAGCCCCCACTAACAGGACACTAGCCTCATTACCTCCAGAACCTGGACGGGAATCGTGTACGAATTGACTGGCGTGGAGCAGGGCCCTCTGCAATAGGGAAGCAGCCCTTCTTTGGTGGACAGCTGGCTTTGCCAACGGCCAGCTATTTAATTATTTTTAAAACCGTGGCTAATCAGCTAGATGTCAATATTAACACTCTCCTTTATTTGAGCTTCCTGGGTGGCTAAGTGTAAAACGCACGAATCTGAGTCATCAACAACGAGAAAGAGAAGTCAGCGACTCTGGCATAAGCGCAGACAGTTTTGATGGGCTTACTGTCTGATGATGACTTAGCAGTGGCTTGGGGCCCCGCAGTGTGCAAGGCCCGGCCAGGAAGGAGCCGGCCACCCACACCTGCACTGGAGGTACAGACAAGGCACTGTGTGATGTTTTGAAATGACACGAAAATTGCCAGTCTACAGTTATCTGCGTTCTCGTCAGATACGCACGTATCTAAGAAATCTCAGTTAAGTTTTAGACTTGGCTATGACTGAGGCAGGGGTGGGGACAGAAGGCACGGCCGTCTAAAACCATTTTGCAGCCACTCATCTCTCAGGATCTGTGTGCTCAGCTTCCGCAACCCTTTTCCCCCACTATGAGCAGACTCTAGACCACAGTGTTTTGGATTCCAAACTCCGCTTTTGTCTTTTTCCAGCAGCGTGACCTTGCTGAGCAATTTTCCCTCATCTGTAGACAGGAAAATTCTCATTTCAATGTGAATAAATATCTCTTCCAGCACTGAGCTTCCGTGACTCTTCTCTGGAATTTCTTTAAGGCACTTTTCCTGCAAAGAAACCCAATGACCAGCCTCAGGAGAGCTCCCAGGTGTTAATTCTGGAAGAGATTCTAACTAACGAGGTTGCCCAAGGTCACACGGCGCGTTACTGCCCTGAATTGGGCTTTTTGTCCCTGGCAAAAAGGGAAGTGGGCAGGAAACTTGCAGGGAAGCGTTTTCTTTCCCAAATGAAAATAGCTCCACAGCCTTGTTCTTGCTCGTCGTAAACAACTCGGAAAACAGAGGCGAGCAGAGAGAAGGAGGAAAAGCAATGGGAACCCCAGCCCACGTGAGGCGCAATGCTGATGGCAGTCAGCAGGAATCGTTTCTGGGGATTGTCTACAGTTCAGTGATTTCTTCCCACGAGTGCAAACAAGCGTGCACTTATGCTACATGCGTGGAACACGTCCGCACACCGAATTCGTGCTCGTCCATAAGATAGCCTATACATTATTGACGCACGTCTCGTACGGTAACACATTAGCTACATACGGTACATATGCCACATAACCACACACACGTGTTTCCACTCGTGAGCCCCGGGAAGTGTGGACGGACGCCGGGGAGCCCGGGGCACCTCCTATTACCTGGGGGCGCGCCTCCCCAGCGGCAGCGGCCGCGACCCCCGCGTCTCAACTACAAGTCCCAGCAGCCGCGGGCGCGGCCCCTGACGGGAGACCCGAGTACGGAGAGACTACAAGTACCGGCAGGCTCAGCGCACACGCAGGGACTACGATTCCCCGAAAGCACCGCTAGCGGGTCGCGCACGGCCCTCTGGGATATGTAGTCGTCGAGGGGAGAACTGATTCCTATTCATTCGGTCTCAGAGAAAAATGTAAATTCCTCTCACGGCCCACCGACGCAGCTTCCCACCGGGCTAACGCGGAGACGGAGCTTACGCTGAGGAGGTAAGGACCCTCAGAGGCCCAAACTAGGGCGCGGCAGAAGGACGCGTGCGCATGCTCGGCGGTCGTCGGCGCGGGCGAAAGCGCGCGCGGGAGGCTCCGAGCGGCAGGCCCCACCCCCTCGCCCCGTCCCTGCGCCCGGCGCGCCCCGCTTAGGGAGCGTGCGCAGACGGTGCCGGGCGGAGGGCCGCGGGGAGGGACTCGCGGCGCCTGCGCAGAGCGGCGGCTTCTCTCGCGAGGACGGACGCCATTATCGCATCTCCCCGACAAACACCACGAGAATTCCGCAGCCCACACGGTAATTGCAGCTCCCGCAGCCGGTCGCGTCTCCACCTCCCCCTTCCCGCGGGGCGAGAGCGAGAGCGAGAGCGAGATCTCCCCTCCTCCCTCCTCCCTGCGCCCTCCTCCGGCCGCCGCGCCCGCCGCCCCCGCCCGGGACGCCCTGCGCGGCCGGCCAACGGCCCGCCGCCCTCGGCCCTGTCGGCGCCCTCCGCTTCCCCGGTCCCCCTTCCCGGTTCCTGCTGCTTCCCCGCCGCGGGCCCTCCGCCCCCGTCAGCCTCTCCTCGCCGCCCGCCGCGAGCTCGCCCCTCCCCCGCCCCCTGGCCCCGGCGGCGCTCCCGGCGGCGGGCCGGGCGTGGGGCCGCGCGCGAGCCTCGCTCCCCCCGGGGTGCCGCGCGCCGCGCCGGTGGGACGGGCGGGGGACCGGGCGCCCGCGGCCGCGCGCGGTGGCGGGGCCGCCCCTGCCGCTTGGCGGGGACGAGGGGAGACGGCGCCGCGAGCGAGCCCGGCGCCGGTGGCCGCTGTCAGGCCGGTCTCCGGGCCGGCGTGTGCCCTGGGGCACCGGCGGGCGAGAGCGCACGCCCCCGCTCGGCCGAGGGCTCCCGGAGCAGGGGGGGGGGGGTCGTCCGCGAGGGAAGATTTAGGGGTTCGGTCCCCCCACCCCCCCCCCCCCCGCCTGTTTGGTGTGGCCCTTCGGAAGTGCGGCCTCGGATGCCGGTCCCACCTGCACCGTGTGAGCACCTTGGAGACGCCGCCTTCACGCGGGGCTGGGTTTTCACTGAAGACCTGAGTGCTCCCGGAAGAGCTGCCCACACCTGTGGGCGTCTGAGGACCGAGACTTTGCCCGGCTTTGGGTCTGTTCGACCGGAGTGGCCCTTGGCGGCCCGTTCGGAATTGCCTGTCCCGCCCCGGAAGGCGCTCCCGGGCCCGGCGGCGTTGGTGCGGCGGCGCCCGGGGAAGGTGGTCGGTGGGAGGGGCCGGCCCCTTCTCGGGCACCCTTGCGACTGGCCGTTGGGGAGACGGGAGCGAACTTGGGGGTAGTCAGGCGGTCCTGCGGAAGCGGGGGAGCAGGCGGTCAGAAAGTAGGTCAGCCGGCCATTCGAGATCCAGCCCTTGGGGCCGCCCCGGGGTACAGACGCCCGGTGGTAGCAGAAACCCCCAAACCGCCCGCGAGGCTAGTTCTTTCTGTATGTTTGGCTCCCATTTTCTCCTCGTCTCGCAGTGAAGATAAGAGTACGTTCTTGTGATGTTGGATCCTGACCACGTCCGTTGGCTTTAAGTTCTCAGAAATGGCTGCCGTTTGTGGGTTATGTGCTGTGGCTGGGACTGCTAATCATTTCCAGTGTCTCTTGTCCCAGCGATCCGGTGAGGTGGCGGAGGCCCACAGAGGTTAAGAGACTCGTCCAGGACACACAGAGCCAAGGCTTTGAACTCAGTCTGTCCGAGGTTCGAGCTTTAATGTATGTGTGTGTGTGTATATATATATATATATATATATATATATATATATATATATATACATATACATATACATATATATATATATATCTCCGTATATCTGATATTTTAACCAAAGTCCTATACACAGTAAAATGTCGGTGAAAAACTTGAGCATTGAGAAGCAGCAGTCCCCTGTCCAGCCTTTCAGTTTGTCTCCTCAAAGAAATCTTTTTAATGTTCCTTCTGGAAGGCTTCCATAGCTCTGAAGCGAAAGTTGGTAGTTTATTAGTTTTGCACATTGTCGACTTTCTGTTATGATAGATGATTTCGCTTTTCGGGTCAGATGCCATTTTTTCTACTCCCTGAATTAACTGTGTTAAATTGTTTATGACTGTACAAATACTGTTTGCTTCAAGGCCGAATGGTGCATTTTCTCTCTCCTACAGTCTTTTGTTTTTTCTGTTGTTGGTAATGGCTTTTTTTTTTTTTTTTTTTTTTTTTTTTTGGTATTTTTGCATTTGCTGTTCCCATGATTCTTTGTCTTAAATTTTAAAGCATGCCAGATCTCTCCAATGTCCTGTCTTCTCCCCAGGTCTCTGTCCTCTTTTTCTGATCTGGATTGATTACTCTGTAGGCCAGTGACAAGTGTACTGCCGATATTTTCCTGTATTATACATCTGAGTTTGTTCAAGATTCCATGTGTAATCATGGCTTTCTTCATCATTTCAATGAGAACCTTCTGCCAAGTAGCCTTATTCCTTTTGGGTAACTCTTTAGGATCCTCTTTGGTGTTAGGGGCATTTTCAAAGTGCCCCAGGATGTGGAGTCCCACTTTGAGTGCTCTGTGCCTCTGGGGGCTTGCCTTTCAGCTCTGGGAAATTCTCTTTGTATTTATTTGAGAATTGTTTCTGCTTTTACTCTTTCAGGAGTTCTTATTAGTTGGATGGTGGACATCTTGGATTGATCCCTTGAATTTCTTTCTCCTCTTCCTTTGTCATTTTATTCTCATTTCTGGGAGAGGGCTTCGATATATTGCCCAATCTTTTAAATTTTTTTATTAACACAACTGAAAATTTCGAAGAGCTTATTCTGTTCCCCCCCCCCCCCCACAGTTTATTGTTTTGTGAATGCATTATCTTCTCGACTTTGAGGAGACCAGTAAGGATTTTTTTTCATTTCTTTTATTCTCTGATTTCTTATTCTAGTGTCACTGTCGCCATCATCTTTTTAAAAATACTGGTTTCATACTTCATATGGCAAATACTCCTTAAATATTGGTAATTATTGTTGTCTAAGGCCAGAGAAAGGCAGAGAGCTGAGTCTGTGGGGCTGGTTTTGAAAATGTGCGGGTCTCCCCTCAGGTGATCGGGAACTTGTTACTGTGTGGGACTTTGAGTGCCAGGATCCAGAGACTTTTCCTCTGTGTCTTACAGCTTAAGAAAGACCCCTTTGATGTGGGGGGCTGCTCCCCCTGGTCTAGGGAGGACTCGTGTATAGCTTTTCCGTGCAGGGATCCCACTTCTGTGAGCAGGCTCAGCCCTTGCTTCGCCGAGTGTCCTGGCCTACCACAGGCTTAGAGCCCTCCTCTGGCCATACCCATTCCTGTGTGCTCCAGGTTGTGGTTTCCTTTGTCCTCCTAGATCCTTTCAGTCTCCCAGAAGTTGGCAAAATACCTTGCCCGTGTCTTCTTTCTTGTGGGTTTATTATATGCGATTAAAAGTCATTTTAATGGGATGAGCAGAGATCACCTTTGTGGCTCGTTCTCACTGTGAGCAGGAATTCCAGAGCCCATTCTTGTCACTCTGCTCTCCTGCCTCCCTGTGGCCTTGGTAATGGGTGCCTTCTGTCAGTGGGATGGGTGGCCTACTCATTGTCCCCACGGCCATCTCCACGCTGCAATGTGGGTGGACGTGGTGTGTTCCTGCTGGAGGTTCTGGCTCTGCAGCCTTGGAGGAGTGCCAAGCTCAGCTGGGGAAGGCCAACCGTAGACAAAAGGTTGTGATTTCATACTCTTCTTTCGGTCTTGGCACGTCGCACCGGCTTCTCACACCATGTCCTCGTACAAAGATACCACTTCAGCATGCCCGAGTTTAAGGATTTGCCTCCAGTTAAACAGTGATTACTGTACTTGAAGTGTAATCTTTTAACAGTATTTTTTCAAAATATTTTTATTCCCTGTCCCCCCCCCCCCCCGCCCCGTGTTTTATTTATTTATATTGAGACAGGGAGAGAGAACGAGCAGGGAAGGAGCAGAATGGAGAGAGAGAATCCCAAGGGCTCAATCCCACTAACTGATCATGACCAGAACCAAAATCAGAGTTTGGCACTCAACTGACTGAGTCACCCAGGCGCCCCTAAAGCGTAATGTGAACGCGTTTTAGTCGATTGTCCTTTGAAAGTTGTGCACGGTGAAATATATCAGCTGCATTTGTCAGGGCCCAGCGAGGCCCATGTGAAGTGGTCCGTGGATCAGTGACCTTGCCATCTCTAGGTGTTTGGGAGAAATGCACACTCTCAGGCCCCCAGCATACATGGAATCAGAATCTGCAACTTTGTAAACTTTTAACTTTGAAGTAAATTTACAGTTAAAAAAAAGTTGGGGGAAGTTCAGAACGCTTCCCTCTTCCTGTCACCCACTTGCCATAACGCTGACTTCTTACATAATCAAGTGTCCTTAAAAATCAGAACCTTAGCATTGGCACAACACTATTGACTGAATTACAGACCTAACTGAATTTCATCAGTTTTCCATTAATGTCCTTTTTCTGTTTCAGGATCTAATCCAGGATCCCACTCTGCATTTAGTTGTCATGTCTCCTGAAGTGTCCTCCAATCTGTGATACTTACATAGCCCCAAGTATCTCTCCCAAGAGGTTTATATATCACAAAGGGAAAAATGGTAACTTCACGGTGGAAAAACCTGACAGATACCACCTTAACCAGTAATAAGACATACCGTGTCCTGCACTGAGACAGAAATGCGCGCCCATAGTGCGGTCATGTGAACCCAGATTGAGAGACAGTCACCAAAATCATAACTGTTGCTCCTCAGAAGCGTCCAGGTCTCGAAAATCTGGGAAAGACTTAGAATTTGCATTTGCAAAGATGGCAGGTGTGGTATATGCACTTTGACGCTGCGGAAATATTTCCTGTGCTAGATGGGTGCCAAGGAATAAGAGATCACCACAGTCCCGTTTTGTGGATTGGTAAATGGATGCTTCAGGCACAGGTCCTAGGTGAGTTTATGTTAATGGTTTATTGATAAAACACCCAGCATAGAGTATTAGCCTTCACTTTTCCTGTGATCTTCACCTACACTGTATAAATTCTGAAAACATTAGCGGTACCATTAAATACACAACCCACAAGACTGACTTTAAAATGTGCGTGTAACTTTACCAGTTTAGCTATTTATAATCTGGAAAACAAACATTTTTCTCATTTTGAAGAAGCTCCTGGGGGAAAATACACATTGAGGTTTTTGGTGAGACTGTCTCAGATAAAAAGCTTTAAAAAGTCCTCCCTATAACAGGTAAATAAAGATCATTGTTGTGTTCTCTGACTTCACATATATGATGGTCATAAAAACATCACGTAATGGATTGTTCATTGGAAGTACTTTGAAGCATTCTGAAATGTTCACTTTTGGGGCTGTGAGGGGGAGTTTTAGGGAATTTGAGAGCAAATATTGAGTGGGATCTCATTGTTGCAATTTGTTCTCTCTCTCTCTCTCTCTCTCCTCTTTTTTTTTTTTTTTTATTTTTTTATTTTGGTGAAGTTTATTTTGAGAGAGTGCACATGCACACGTGAGTGGGGAGGGCCAGAGAGGCAGAAGGGGAGAGAACCTCAAGCAGGTTCCGCACTGCCAGCACAGAGCCCACCGTAGGGCTCAATCGTGACCTGGGGGACCGGGCCCCAGCGCCCTGCAGTTTGCTCCTAAAAAGCTACCCTTGTTTTCTTGCTGGGGGCCAGTGCCTGGAGCTCATTTAGTGCGTCCGCAAGAATCGGAAACAGCAGTCCCGTCCTGCCTGCTTTTCAGGGTAGCGATCAAATAACGTTTAGGTTTCCCATTTTTATCTTGTGCATGTTGTGAAACCAGTTACACGTTAGAGCTTCAGCTGATAATTCAACTTTATGCTATCTGCCTCACCTTTTTGGCTCTGTCCGTTGTCCAGGGCTGTGGCCGGACTGCCCCCCCTGGAGGAAGTTCTGGACTCCTCACCCCCCAGTGCAGTGGTGAGGTGTGGCATCCTCATCATAGAGCATCGGTGTGTGCCTCTTTAAGAGGAAGCAGAGCCTGGGGGCAGCACCTGGAGCCTCCCATCCCTTGAAACCTGTGATTGTTCTTGAATTAAATTGTGATGGGAGCATGAACTTCTTAAGCCACACGCGGACGGTACGTCCAAAATACAGTGACATCACGTGAAATCGATTCCTATATTGAATTAACTTTTCTCTACCTTTCACTTCTACCCACGGTCAAGAAGTGTCCAATATAATTGAATGTTTTGGGCCGTCTACCTCCATGGTGCCCCAGAATACCTCAGGAGGTCAGGTCGCTTACAGTGCATAAGCATGGAAGACGAATATCCAACAGGAAGGGCCAGAGAAGGCAGAGATGAGAACATGTTTTAATTGAGTCCCTGAAAAAGTAGATAGGTGGTATGAATGTATATGTGGAAATTGACTACCATTTCCTTGTCCTAATTTATCTTGTATTAGCAGATAAAATGGTTGAGCGTACGTAGGGCACTGAAAGTGCAGGCGGGTTGGACGGGGGCCCAGGTAGGGACGGAGACCTGCCCTCACGGGTGGGAATGCTGTCAGGAGACCTGGGATGCGTTGAGCCAATCAAGCAACTGTGGCCAGAAGCCTGTACTGATAAACTGTTTAGTAATAAAGATTTGTATTCTGAGCTTCAAAAACTGCTGCTTGTGGTCTGTAGTGATTTTTTTCCTTTTTTTCACAAGGTAGAAAATCACCAAATAACTTGAAGCGTGGCTTAACCTTTCTGAACTTTCTAGAAAGGGGTTTGGATGACACTGGCAGTGAAAACTTGATGTGTGTGTACTGCTGGACTCCCTGGGTGGCAATTGGGTCCGGTGGGTGTGGCCAGAGCCTCGGGCATCTTCACGTCAAAGACACATCAAGAACCCTGGACCCAGGCTTTGGTTCCTGCTGTCACCACGGTTCAGCCCTGTGATCCATCGGCAGGTAGATGGCTGGGGTGCGCCTGTCTGCTGCCACACCATCCTGTGGACTCGTCGGCAGGAGCCAGGGATGGTCCTCGGGAGCGAGGTGCTGCATCAGATTGCCTTTTATGCCAGAATGCTTCCCTGAAGATGCCGAAGCCGTGTTAATTCACACCCCATGTGTTTTTAAATGGAATTGGACAAAGAAAGCTGAGCGTCCTGTTTACCTGCTAAAAGTGGCTGCAAAAAATGTTCATGTTTTTTGCAAAGTGAGGGTTTAATAGGTTATTTTAGATTTGTGTAGTTTAAATTTATGTAAAATTGCAATCATGCTATGCTAGAAGAAAAGCTGACGGGGTGACATATGATGAGAGCAGATGCATACTGCTTGGGGTTCCCTTCAAGCATAGCTGCTAATAAAAAGTGCGGTTAGATTTGCGTCTTGAGTTCTGGGGACCGTTCAAGAACTCGGCCTGCTGTACCTCATTGGGATTTCTCTGGATCCACCATAACATGAATCAGAAGTCACTCCTTACAGCTAACAGGAGTTGGAGCAGCAAGATCACCGAGACCTGAAGGCAACCAAACCATCCTGTGGTCGCGCAGGCCCCTCTTCCAGAAGGTCAAGATTACTCTTCTGCAGGAATAGTTCCTGATTTCCTTACCCCTCAGTCTCAAGGCAGTTTCGAGATTCTAAAGATTCCACAAATGTCACTAAACACTTGGGAGCTCTAGGGCAGAAGTCAGGAAACTTTTTCTGTAAAGGCCCAGATTAAATAAATTTTTTTTGGCTTTGGGGTCTCTTGTCACAACCGCTCAGCTTTTCCCTTGGAGGGTGGAGGCCAGAATGGGTGTCGCTGTTTTCCAGTAAAATTTATGTACAAAAACGCAGGATTTGGCCCGTGGGCTACAGTTTGTGAATCTCCAAGCTCTAGACTTAAAAGTGCTAATGCAAGTTGGAGAAAGAAGTCAAAGCTGGGGGTTCAGTAACAGATGATAGGAATAGTGCAGCCGGTGCCAGGTGCTGTTCAAGCGCTGTCCTCGTCTTACAGATTGCTGTGCTGTTCCCAGGAGCGCCTTGCTCTCGAGTGCAGACCTCGAGACTTTGGGGTGATCTGGAAGAAGTCCTCCAAGCCGTCTCATTCATCTGCCGAAGGCACTGAGAGCGTAGGTCAGGCACTTTTAGTTCATTTTAGAAAAGTCTACTTGGAAAGGAAGGATCGGGTGGGTGGCAGCCTTTCGGAAATCCAGTGATGACAAAGTCACCTTCAGATGAGAATCTGCTGTCCTCACTGCCTTTGGAGAGCAAAAGCCTCGGCACCTCTTAGGGACTGGGTGTTTTCAGGCTTAGACGTTGCAGGAATAGTACAAAGAATTATAACAGTCTTCTTGGATGTTACTGTTTTGTATTTGCTTTATCACCTCTCCTCACTACAGCTGTATATGTGTGTATTCTTTTCTGTACAGAGTAAGATAATGATGTTCTCTTACTCAACCACTTAATGTGGCTGTTTCCTAAAAACCAGGGATATTCTTTCATACAACCACAACATAATTATTAAAATTTGGAATTTAACGTTGATACATCTCTATTATCTGAGCAACAGATCGAATTCAGGTTTTACTAGTCATCCCAATAATGTCCTTGATGGCAAAAGAAAAAGGGATTCTTGCATGCACTTTGATGAATCTTTTTCCCCAAGAATATTTGCCCTGGCCCATATAATTATAAATTAGGCCCACACTCCTCACAAACTGCAAGTTTAATAAAATCAGAAGTGCGAATTTCTTGCTGACAAAAGTCACTTTGAATAATCCTTTCCTTCTGCCCTTCTATTGAGTGAGGAGTGGGAGACTCAGCCAAGAGGCCGAATGCGTAGCTCTTTCAAAAGTCCACTCAGGTCATTAGTTCCAAGTGTAAATGAGCTGTGGTTAGAATGTGCTAGAATTGTGAGTCCGAAATGAACCTGACCTTACATGGTATCATTTGCTAGAGTTATTTTTAAAAAGGTTAAATTACCTAAGGTTGCCCTCAAGTATATATAACCCTATTGGGCAAGTTAAGGGTTACTTTACAGGGGTACCTGCTCAGGGCTGGATCTGTGTGTGTGTGTGTGTGTGTGTGTGTGTGTGTTTAATCAGAGCATAAATATTTTGGGTTTCTGAATTGAAATTCGTTCCGCCCCCCTCATCCTCCCCTCCTGAAAGTCAGGTTAATGGGCCAGGGTGAAAACGTTTCTGAAAGGCAGCTAAATTACGTCATGTTTCTTTAATCAAAGTAAAATTTTTTTAGTGTAGCAAATAGATTTTCTTAACATTTAAAAATAAGTTTCATTTGGAATCGTCTTAGCATGTAGCAAGCAGTTCCTGGCTCCTATGTTGCTGTCCCTGTCCGCATTTGTGACTGGAGTTCCAGTTTACTGGGTTCCCCCGCGCCTGTCTGGATTGGAGTCTTGGGTTCCATGTAGCACTTCTTCCGACATAGGTGGGACAGTCCTCCCCAAAGATGTATTTCGGCTCTGTTGCTAATAGGATTGCCTTATGTTGTGTGGGCTGGTTTCGAGGAGGGGGAGTGTTGGGGTCTGAGACCCAGATCACCTTGTCCTGGTTGTTTGGCTCAGGGCAGACTCTTGAATGTCTCCTGCAGAGGAGGAGGAGGCTGGTGTGGAGGGCAGATCTGAGCACTTGTGAAGCCGTTAGCCCAGCATTCACCAAGTTTCAGGGCTTAGTGCTGTTTGCAGCCTCAAACACAGGCTTCCTGGTGTTCTTGAGCAGTAGTGGGAAGGCATGCTAGTTTGATTCAGACATGTGACTACCGATGTGACTTTCAAAAATTAGGATACATGCTTTACATGGACGTTTTGATTGCGTGGACTTTTGTTTCTGTCTTAGACCCGATCCAGTTGATTTGGGGGTTCTAAGGACAGTTCCTTTCCTTCTTTGTTTTGTCCTCAGTTACACATCGAGAACTCTGATCTTAAGGAAAACAGTGCCAGGATGCTGTATCTAGTACCAAGAGTGTAAACAGATTCTTGGCCCCCACGGTGATGGTGGCGTGGGATGCGTCTGCCTCCACCGAGCCCTCGTGAGGGCTGTGCTTGGCTCAGCCAGTGTCTATGACACAACCTGGCCAGTCTCCTCAGGCTTTGGTCTGTTTCCCGTTCTGGATCCTGTGAATAGTTCTCCTTGGTTATCGGCCCTGCCTCGGAGGGGTCGCGCTTGCTTGACAGGTTGTGTGGATCAGAAACCTCTGGAAATGTCCCCGCCTCTGCCATCTGTCATTGTTACTTATTTTAACGACTGCTCACGTTGGGAGTTCGTCTTCTTTTGTTTTTATGTTGCCTGGCTAGGGTTGCAGATTCCCTTAACGTTTAGGCACGTGCTAGTGGTTTTGTTTGGTTCCTGTGAAATTGCGAGGTGGGGAGAGGAGAGTAGGACGCTGTGGTGTCCTCACCCTCGGACTGCTGTCCGCCTTCCTCCCCAGGCTTCACAGCACCCGCGCGAAGTAGGAGAGGAGGGCGGGCGAGACAAGGCTGGCAGTTTCTGGAGGGAGCTCACGATAGACGGGTGGCTTTGGGAGGGACCGGGGGGACACTCGGCTTGCCAGATCAGTGGACTCCGCGGCAGAGTGTGTCACAGGGAGAGGAGCTGCGGCGTCCAAGTGGTGGATCCTTCTTTTTGACTTGATTTTCCCCACGAGGTGATTAAAGCCAAGATTTGTACCGTCCTGTAGCCGAAGGACTGACCGGAGAGGAAGCGCAAACGTGAGCGATGGATAATGGGCGGGCTCGGTCAGCAGGACACAGACGAGTCTGTGTGGAAAGTACTCTGCTTCCTGCCCCCCCTCCAGCCCCCCTTCTCCAGGGCCCTGTGGTCTCATTTCCCTTAGTAACTGTTCACGATGCCTGTCACGTAAGGGAAGCGTTTAGGGCTGGGCCTACCTGTAAAGTGGGGGCACAGTGACCTGCACCGACAGGGGTGAAGATAAAATGCCTTACTGCTGGGGCGCCTGGGGGGCTCAGCCGGTTAAGCGTCCCACTTCGGCTCAGGTCATGACCTCGAGGTTCGTGAGTTCGAGCCGCACGTCGGGCTCTCTGCTGTCAGCGTGGGAGCCCATCTAGGATCCTCTGTCCCCCTCTCTCTCTGCCTCTCCCCAGCTCGTGTGTGTGCACGCACGCTCTCTCTCAAAAAATAAACTTGGGGAAAAAATGCCCTAGTGCTCATAATGGTGCTTAGAACTCAATACACGGAGTTGTTGTCGTCACATTACCTTCCAGGCCCCACATCTTCTTACGCTTCTCAAGCTCATATGGTGCTGATTTCACTGACAGAAGTGTGCCTAAAGGCACAATTTTGTTTGTGGTAAACTTACATCACAGAATCTCGGAATTTTAGAACCAGGCCAGGAACTCAGAGGTATTCGAAATTGGTAAACTTGCTAAGAAAAAGCCTGGCCGTGCTTGTAAAGTACACGTGTCTTGTAGATTCGAGAAGCCACAATGGCCTTTGTGTTTCTGCCGCGAGGAAGTGGCCGGTCTGGACGCCACAGACCGCCGTCCATGTAGGCTTTTAGGGTTCAGACACCCTCTTGTTCTCTCCAGGGAAGTGACTTCTCCCGCACTCCTTGCTGTAAACGGCGATGGATTCTGTTATTACACGGTGTTGTGATGTGTGCGTACCGTTTGTTACTTAATGATACTTAATTGAGAATTTTAAATTCTGTTAGATGATTTTAAGCAATTCGCAGCAGGTACGGGTTCTTACAATCTTAGGGCCAATAGTTCTCGCATGAACGAACATACGTCAATGGGAAAAGGACTCTAAGTGTTTAATTTTACCTTTAATTCAGTCTCATAGACTGTGCCACAGCTGGATTTAGGTATGTGATCACCCAGTAGATGATCAAACCAGTAGAATATCTCTTTGAAACATGGCTTTCTTCTCTGGAGGGGCAAAACTCGGCCGTGCCGTCTGCCCCATCTCCACACCTCTGAGTGTTGTCTGTCTTGACCGAAACGACAGAGGTTCAAGTCGGTCAACTTTTAGGAGAGAGTCCGCCTTAGAGCTGCATTCTCCAAGTGGTGAATGCTTCCTTTTGACTTTTCGTCCCCCATGAGATGATTCGAGCCAAGATTTGTACCGTCCTGTAGCTGAAGGACTGACGTAGCTGTCCGGCCGAGGACTGGAGGCGCGAGGTTCGGGATCGCGTGTTCACAGGGTCGTCGGGACCCCTTCGCTCACCGGTACCTGTGGGCGGCTCCCGCGTGCCCAGCGCAGCCCTTGCGGTTCCCGCCCGGCGCACGCTGCAGTGGTTTGATACTAAAGTGAGAGGTTCAGCGCCGGACGAGCCCTCCCAGCCCCAAAGCAGCTGTAGACAACTTGCAAACAGCTGGGTGTGGCCAGGTTCCGATAAGGCTTTCTTTGGGGACGCTGAAGTTGAGTTTCGTATGATTTTGTGTCACAAAATACTGTTCTTCTGACTTGGCTCGAGGGCTGTCTGGCAAGGGGGGGGGGGAGGTATTTGACCTCGCACGCGTTTGTGGGGCAGATGAATTAGAGGAGGTCGTGTATGGGCAGGCAGGCTGGAGCCAGACTGGGGAAGGTTTGAAACCTGGGTGAAGGGGAAGCCGAGGAGGGCCGTGCGAGGCGCTCGAGCCGGGCTCTGAGAGGACGAACCTTCCTTGGAAGAGTGTCCTACAGGGCGGATGAGGGAGGACCGGCTTCCTGCCCCAGCCGCGTGTGGCTTCGGGAGGGACCAAGGGGACGCTCGGCCTGCCGGATCAGTGGGCTCAACCGCAGAGTGTCACAGGGAGACGATGCTGCATGTCAGAGGGGCTAGAGGCAGGGACTGGGGGGAGGCCAGCTGAGCGGCCCCCCGGCGGACCAGGTGCAGCGGGAGAGAGGAGGAGGAAGAGGGAGGAAGTCGGGTCAGAATCAGCAAGCGGGAAGAAGCCCTAGGGTCTGGTGAGGGTCGGAGAGCGAGGGTAACAGCAGCGAGAGCTCCCAACTGTCTGCGGGGTCTTTTGTGGGAGGCGCCTGGAGGCGGTACCTCCTCGAGCAGCCTGCTTGGGGGTGGGGGACTGGCTCGGGCAGAGGTCAGCGGCGGAAGCGTTGGGTGGATTTTGTTGTCCCAGGCCGTGGCGTGTTTGAAATACGAGGCGTGAGGGCAAGGTGGGGGACAGATTCGGGAGGGATGAGGTCGCCCTCCCGTCATTGAAGTGTGAGCCTGCCGGCAGCCCTGGGAGATGATGCCTTCCGTCCGTCCAGCGTCCCAGGTGCTGCTTCCTGGGAGGCGGGAGGGGCCTCGGTGGCGCCCCAGGGGGGTGGGTGTGCTCTGCAGGGAAAGGTGGGGAGCTTTCGCAGGAGGGCAGAGGTGCCGGGAGAGAGGGAGACGAGACCTGGGAGGGGTGGTGCGGAAGGGCAGTCAGGAACGGATACCGGGCTCCCGTCTGGGCCCTTGGAGAAGAGCTGACGGTGAGGTTGGGAACCACGTTGTTTGTTTGGGGTTCAGAGGGAGAGGGAAGAGACCTCGTTTGTGGATGCGCTCGGGTGGCTTCCAGAGTGTGCTTTAGGAGTTTGGCACGGGAGGGATGTGATGGTAGGTGGCGGGCAGCAGAGTGGATTGCAGGGTCTTGCTTTTGTTTTTTCTAACGTTTACTCGTTTGAAGACCTTTTATCAGCTCCCTGCGCCCATAGCATGGGTCGTTCTAGCTACCTTTACCGGTTGCTCCCGCTGCCAGCAACGCACAGCGCTGCGACGTGGGGCTGTGTCCGGCGACGGGGGGGGGGGGGGCTCCAGGCACGGTGTGGCCCGTCAGCCTGAGCATGTTCCGATCAGCCGTTCTGTGCCGCGTCCCCTAACTGGAACCTAGGGAGCAGGTGCCGGAAGAGTGCCGTGAGTACACAGGTGTGTGTCCTTCGTCTGGGTTCACAGAGGGTTAGTGTTTGGGCCGTGCTGCATCCGCGTGGGCAGGCACACCTCGGACGCACTGTGGGCTGGCTTCCAGACCACCGCAGTCGAGCGGGTGCCGCGGTAATGCCGGCCGGTCACGTCGGGATCTGGGTTTGCCGGCCCGAATACTTGTTTACTCCGTACCGTAGTTGACTTGTGTGCACTGGCAGTATGTCTAAGAAACAATATCCGTACCTTAATTAAAACATACTTTATTGTGGGGGCGCCTGGGTGGCTCAGTGGGTTAAGAGTCTTGACTCTTGATGTTGGCTCAGGTCATGATCTCACAGTCCTGAGATCGAGCCCCACATGGGGCTCTGCACTGAGTGTGGAGCCTGCTGAAGATTCTCTCTCTCTGCCTCTGCCCCTCCCCAACTTGTGTGTGCGTGCTCTCTCTCAAAAAAAATAAAAAATAAATACTTTATGGTTAAAAAATGCTACCCATCGTCTGTGCTTTCAGTGAGTCATAAGCATTGATCACAGATCACTGCAACAAATAATAATGAAAAAGTTTGAAATATTGTGAGAATGACACATTTTGGTAATTTTGGTAGCCCTCTATTTTTTTTTTTTTTTCTTCTTTTTCCTGCTTTTGAAAGTAAGTTGCATAGGGGCGCCTGGGTGGCTCAGTTAGTTAAGTGTCCGACTTCGGCTCAGGTCATGATCTCACAGTTTGTGAGTTTGAGCCCCGCATCGGGCTCTCTGCTGACAGCTCAGAGACTGGAGCCTGCTTTGGATTCTGTGTCTCCCTCTTTTTCTGCCTCTTTCATGCTCATGCTCTCTCTCTCTCTCTCTCTCAAACATAAACATTAAAAATTTTTTTTAATTAAAAAAAAGTTGCAGAGAGACCACTATATTTCACCCCTAAATGCTTGAGCGCTCATGTCTTGAGAGCAAGGGCATTCCTTTATATAGTCATACCTAAACAATGAACAGTATTCAGTGTCACTGAAGATACTGCCCATATATTTAAAAAAATTTTTTTTGAATGTTTGTTTTTCAGAGAGAGAGAGAGAGAGACAGAGCATGAGCGGGGGAGGGGCAGAGAGAGAGGGAACCACTGGATCCAAAGCAGGAGCCAGGCTCTGAGCCGTCAGCACAGAACCCGACGTGGGGCTCGAACTCACAAACCGTGAGATCATGACCTGAGCCCGAGTCGGACACTCAACCGACTGAGCCACCCAGGCACCCCGACACTGCCCTTATAAATGTCCCCTGAAATTTGTTTGTGGCTAATGACCCCCTGCCTCCCCCAAGACCTCGCTGCATCTGACAGGTCTCTTTGTCTTGGTTAATTGAGAGCAGGCCTCTCCTACTTTTATGCTGTGGACTTTTCAGGGGTTCCAGCCAGTAGACCTGTACCTGTATCCCTTTCGTTCCTGCCTCTGCCGACTCCCTCAGGTCTCCACTGGGGCTGGGGGAGCTGCCTCATCGGTGCACCCCTGCCTAGGCCTGTTCTTAGCGCTCGCTAAGCCGGAGATCCGGGGGAGCCCATTCGTCACGTGTAGTTACTGCTCTCTTCTCTTGGGGTGGCTGTTTAGCACAGTGCCTAGTGATTATTTTTTGAAGGATCAGTGGATGAGTGCGAGATCACTTGCTGCCGCGTACAAGAGTTCGCAGACACTCGCTGAAATTCCTCCCAGGACTAAGAAATGAGGCGACGGCTCTCAGGCCTGCAATCCGTCGTACATTCTCACACTCCCGCGTCTCTGGCAGAGGTAGTAGTGTGTGTTGTCGGGGTAAATCCTTGACGGTGTGAACAATTTATAGCTACCAAGGAGGAAGTAAAATATGGATGCAGTAATGTAAGCACCAAAATTTTTATGGCAAGACACATACAGGCTTCTGGAGTGTTTTTCCGTTTATCGTTGGCAGTTGGTAAATCAGGTGAGAGTTGCTTGTAATTGCACTCATGGTTTATATTTTATAGCAGACATCTGAAGTTCACTTTAGGTCATACATGGTTCTTCTGCTTTCTTTCTGGAGCTATGATATCTGAAAGCACTGTTTGTCAGAGTGTGGTCCAAGGAGCCACATGGGTGACTTGAGACCTTGCCGGGGGCTCTGTGAGGTCAAAATGGTTTTCATAATGATCCTAAGAGGTCATTTGTCTTTTTTGTGGGTTGACACTTGCACCGATGGTGCAGGGTTGATGTGGCAAAGTGGCCGCGGCCTGGGCCTGACAGAGGCCAAGCCCCCGGCCGCAGCTGGGTCCTTGTTTTCTTCACTGCCATGCAATTAAAAACAGCCATTTTCACCTAAGAATGTCCCTGAGGAAGCAGTCAAATTCATTTTATTCTCAGCCCTCGAGTACCCCTCTGTTTCATTCTCAGTATGACAACACAGGAAGGTTATGGAAAGTTCTTCTGCGGTGTTTCGGATTCGGAGCCCTGCCTTGGAGGCACCCCTTCTGCACTTGTGTTACTAGCTCAACTAGCTGTGTTTTCTCATGGACCATGTAAAAGAACAGCTGACAAACTGGGCATTTTTTTTTTCAATGTTAGAGAGGGGGGGGGGAGGCGGGACAGAGGATCCCACCGCGGGGCTCAAACTCATGAACCGCAAGATCATGACCTGAGCTGAAGTCACATACTCATGACTAAGCCACCTAGGTGCCCCGAGGGTATTTCTTGATGAGTTTTTTTTTTAATTTTTTTTTTTAACGTTTGTTTATTTTTTGAGAGAGAGACAGAGTGTGTGCAGGGGAGGGGCAGAGAGAGAGGGAGACACAGACTCCGACGCAGACTTCAGGCTCCAGGCTCTAGGCTCTGAGCTGTCAGCACAGAGCCCAATGCGGGGCTCTAACTCACAAGCTGTGAGATCGTGACCTGAGCCGAAGTCAGATGCTTAACCCGCTGAGCCATCCGGGCGCCCCTTAACTGAATGAATTAAGTTAGCCTGTTGCTTCAAGGAAAGCCACTGTGGCACCATTACTGGTGAGAAAATTTGCACTTTCAAGTGGAATAGGAATTTTGGGAAGTGTGTATCTGTCATCGAGATCCTGATAGCTTCTCAGTACTTAAAGGTATTTCTGATATCAGTGTTAGTGAATGTGATGCTTTTGGTAATACATGATAAACTACACCTGGAATGTTCCGTGTGTGATGTTATAAAGTTGCACTTGGGTAAAAGATCCATTGAAAGTGCAAGACAGACCAATGGATTTTATTTTTATTTTATTTTATTTTATTTTATTTTATTTTATTTTATTTTATATGAAACTTTATTTTTTGTTTTTAAAAATTTTTAATGTTTAATTTTTGAGAGAGAGACAGAGTGTGAGCGGGGGAGGGGCAGAGAGTGAGGGAGGCACAGAATCCAAAGCAGGTTCCAGGCTCCGAGCTGTCAGCACAGAGCCCGATGCGGGGCTCAAACCCACAGACTGTGAGGTCATGACCTGAGCCAAAGCCGGACGCTTAACCAACTGAGCCCCCCAGGCGCCCCCAGACCAATGAATTTTGAAACAATAAAGTAAAATGTTCACTCATAGGGTTTCAATGCAACATGACTTTAGAAAAATAAAACACCAGTTGAGTTTTGCTGTTGGATGAAGAAAGAATATCCACAGGTGCTGGAAAAGGCTGGTAAAATACTGTCCCCGCAGCACTCTGCGTGAGGGTGAATTTTCTTCATGTGTGTCAACCAGGATGGTTCGTTCTAGGGCAGCAGATTGGGAGCTGATGTGCGTGGGGCGATCCAGCTGCTTCCCAGTGAGTCTGACATTAGACAGATTTGTGAATATGCCACTCCGTGGCCCTCTTCTTGCTAAGATTTTGCTGCTGCTGTTGTCTTGGAAACTATCTTGTATGTTAACGTGGAATATGTTGATTTTTACAATTTTCAAACGAATAAAGAAATATTCAAACATTTTCTGTTCTAATTTCAAATATGGTAACTACTGATAGATACACCCATACAAGCATTAACTCTTTGGGGGCCTCACTAACTTTAAGGCGGTAAAGGGGGTCCTGGGTGCTGTGCGCGTGTGAACGAGGGCCGTGGGGGCTGTGGGAGCGGCTGGAATCCAGCCACCTCTCCTTCGTGTGTCGTGGTTGATGTTTGAGGAGGTCTGTAGTTTTTGGAAAGGAAGAGTGAAAGTGGCATGTTTAGCCAAACATATTAACCTTACGGGGAAGGATCTGCTATCTGAGGCTTAATTGGCCTTCTTTGTCTCATTTTAAATGTAAACACATTTCGGGGGCTGTCTTAGACGAGGGGCAGTGGGCTGGGTTTTCCCAAGAAGTGAAAACCTTGGGAAGAAAGATTTCCTGCTTCCCGGTGTCCTTGTTTATCTGGCCCCTGACCTTTTATGGAACTATGTCCCTTTCCTCCCCAGTTCGTCCTTTGCCTGCACGGATTTCGGAGGAAAAAAGGAAGCGAGCGGAGTTTTTTCCACATATCTCAGCTTAATAAATACTGATTTTTTTTTTTGCTTGCCGCAGACCAGCTTTTAATTATTTAATTACTGTACTACTCCCATCCAAAAGGATTTGACTAAATGGAATGATTTCAGTTTCCTGGAGGTTTCCCTGTTTCTGGAGATTTAGCCTCGAGTGCTGCTTAGCCACGTCCTTCCGTGGGGATGGAAATCCCTGTTGTGGTTTTGATGGCGTGGTGGGCTTGACATTCCTGCTCACGTGCGTTCGAAGCCTCCAACAGGAGCCATGCGGGGTGACAGGTGGCGGCTGGGCGGGCTGCGGGCTGGGGCGGCAGCGGTCCTCCCCCGCACTGCTGTCTGGTCCCAAGCGTCTGTGTCGTGTCCTGGAGTCCTGAGACTGTCATGTATTTGTCCCGGGACGCTCCCAACCCTCAGTTCGTGTCCTCGTCCCTAGACCTCAAGGGCCTGCAAGGTAGGGGCCTCTGCTGACTGTGTCTCTTTAGACTGGCCCCTCTGCGTGCTTCTGATGGCTGGTAAATAATTGTAGTAGCCGGAGTCAGGTCGCTGCCCAGGGAGGCTGTGCGGAAACAACTTCATCCAAATCACACTCAGCATCAAGGCTTCGCTCGAGGGTTAATGTCGGAAACGGCTCTGTGAACAATTTCTGCCCTAAAACAACTGATGAGAAAATAAATCCCGTACGTGTGACATCCCTAGTGAGACAACTCATGTGTTGTTCCCGCAGTGACTGGGAAGGTCCTTGTGTCAACACAGGGAGGCTTTATTTGGTGGTTTTTTTCTTGCTGTGTTTTTTCACGGAACGAGAGCCGATCGCCTGTAGCATTTTATTTTTTAGCTGTTACTGCTAAAGCAAAGTTGTGTGTGTGCTCAAATACAGTAGTTTGTCTCTTACGCCTGTTTTAATGGCCTTGTGGTTTTATTTTATGGGGATCCGAAATATTTAAAAGTTAGCAAAATTAAAAATAAATGTGCAGTTCTGTATTTCAGCTGATGGAACGGCTGCTCGTGTCTGCTGTTGACAAGTGATGAGCGGCTTGTCATACTTTCATTGTTAACGACTGAGCGCGCCATTCGTATGAAGTTGGCCGTCGTAAACTAAACAGACTCATGACTCCATTGTGGTCTAGTCCTTTTTGATTTTCTTTTATTTTTTGAAGTTTATTTCTTGTTTTAGCAATCTGTACACGCACCGTGGGGCTTGAACTCATGACCACCAGATCGATAATTGCAGGCTCTTCCTACTGAGTCCTTATTGAAATCAAGACACAAAGGCAGTACTTTGAAGAGCTTACTCCGTGGTGTTTTAGTGGAAATGCTGACCTTCCCAGTTGTGCGTTGGCACGTAACCCCACAGTGGGCTCGTAGCGTTCCAGTGTGCTGCCTCTGCTAGGCAGGGGGCAGAGTGATGGAACTTCCTGCCCCAGTGGGGCTCATCTTCCAGTAGGGGAGACAGGTGTTAGACGAAGTAAGTATTTAGCACACGTAGTGAGGTGGACCATCGGTGCTTTGCACCGAAGCGGGAGAGGGGAGCAGGGAGGCGGGTGCTGGGGGTGGGTTTTGAGTGGGTGTAATTCAGTGTCTCTGGGAAGATGGCGTTGGGTAGGGGCGGGCAGGTGTTGGAGTGCCGGGGCCCTGAGCTGAACGGGTGCCTGCTGAGTGGGGAGGCCACCTTGGACACGGACCCGTAAGCAGCAGTGGGGAGAGCCCGACGGGCCCCGGAGGGTGTTGGCTGGCACTCCAGCAAGCACTTGAGTTGGCAGGAAGGCTTTGGTGGACTTTGAACAGGTAAGGGGCATAGTTTGACATGTGTTTTCACGCGGTCCAGGTAGCTTTTTCACTGGGTATTGGGAACAGTTACGGGGCAAAGACGGAGCAGGGAGACCCACGCAGAGGCCAGCACACAAATCTAGATGTGAGGTGACGAGGCCAGCGCGCAGGAAGCCAGACACTTGCCCACAGAGTGGCTCTAAGAGGGACAAGAACCGAGGACTGGAGGTTTTGACAGGGAAGGTCTGGGAGGAGCAGGGCGGTTGTGGGGTGGGGGTCTAGTGCGGTTTGGGCACGTCGAAGTCGAGACTGGACTCCCAGGGGTGGTGTCGGGAGGCTGTTTGCTTCGTGGGTCTGGAGTTCACCTGAGAGGTCTGAGCTGAAGGGTGAGCCTGCGCCATCAGCATGCAGATGGTGTTCCAGAAGGACCGAGAAAGGCCTTGCCCCCAGCCGGGCATTCCCTCTGACGCCGACCTCCACAGAGGGAAGGGAAGGCCAGGGGACGCGTGGAGGAGGCGGGACAGAGCCCGTGCAGGTGCTGCGGGCGAGGAGCACAGGACCCACCTGGGCGGTTGGCTGGGGGGGGGGGGGGTGGGGGGAGAGGGGACCGCTGGTCTGGGTTCTAGAGGGGATGAAGACAGCAAGTCTAGGCAGCAACTTGGGGGCTGTGCTCTGGAGGGGAGCAGAGCAATGGAGATGGGGGGGTGGGGGAGTAGCTCTGGGAGTGAGCCCAGAGCTGTTGTGGAGGGGCTGTGAGGAGGGCACGGCGTGTGTGGGGGCAGGAGTGGGGGGGGTGCCCACGGAGCCACAGGGAAGCCCTGGGGGAGGTGGCCAGGTGGCCCGCCGAGCCCAGGCGAGGAGGGGCGGGACTTGGAAGGGAGAGGAAAAAGGATGGTGAGGACCGTCCCCGATGCCGCTTCCCTGCAGGCTGAGGTGGCTCCCTCGTGTTTGTCGGGATTTGATGCCGTGGGCCTTGGCCACGTACTGTTCTGTCGCAGAGAAAGCATTTCACGGTGATCGTCATAACGTGCCTATAGAAAGCTCCGCCCTCGGGAAGGACAGAGGATGAAGCGAGCCCGTGTCATCTACACCCTCCCTCCCTCACGGGTACCAGCAGGTCCACCGTGATCACTCCAGGCCTCTCGTGTGCATTACACACACAGACGTGTGACCACACACGCACGGGCACACACACATGTGCGCGCGCACTTGTTAGAAAGCCGAACTGGGATTGTATACATGCTGTTGGGCGATTTTCCTCTTATATTCCTTTCCGTTGGCGTTGTGTTCTGGGGATCTTTCCATTTTGGTCCGTGTGATTGAAGCAGTGTCATTCCCATTAACAAGTGCAGCGGTTGACGGGACGGCCTGCCTGCCGTCACTTCTTTTCTCGGTCCCCGAAGTTCAGGCGCTTAGGTCGTTGATCGTGGTCGGTGGGTTCTCCTTCCTGTGCCCCAGGGAAGACGCTGTCTTCATGGGCTTGCTAAGGTTCTGACTAGTCGTTGCCATCAGAGACATTGTTGTACATTAATCTCAGTCCAGCTGCTTTATTATGTTAAGACTGGACTGTCTCCAGGACTTCTGAGAAATGGTAAATTTAATTTGCCAAAATGGCAACCGCATGTATCGCTCTGTTCCAGTTTTCTTGGGCTTCTTGCCCTAGTTTTTTCTATTCAAACCTTCCCTGTTAGCAGAATTTTAAGTGACTCTGTCCTGGCAACAGAACCATTTTGAGTAAACAACTTGGATAACGTGTGGTGTCCTCATTTGGAAGACGTTGGGGTGCAGGATTTTATGGAGAGTTTGGAGTATTTTCCTCAGCTGCTCGCGGAACTGTTAGAGGCCAGGAAAAAGCTTGAACTGGGCGTTTGAAAACTTTCCATTAGCCCTTTATGAGACAGCTAGTTTAACCTGGAGCCTCTGAGCCCAGGGCCGTCGCGAACGGCTTCGGTGCGCAACACTTAGGTCAAGCCTGGCTGCGCATTACAGATCCCAGAATACGCTGTTTCAGAGCAGGTGGTTGGCTATTTTCCTTTCTGATAAGGAAGTCTGAGGCCGGCAGTCCAGGGACATGTGGCAGCGTCCGTCTTGTCCTTTGCTCCGCTGTACTGGTTCCTTCTGTCCCGTCCTCATCCCTATAGTCCAGCAGCAGGAAAACAGGATGGCTGTGGCCACACGCCAGGTGTCCTCAACGAGGCGTCCTGGCAGCTGCCCTGCGTCTGCACGTACACCCCCTCGGCCAGGCCTGGTCACTAGGCTGCAGGAGCGGCTGGTGGGGGGAGCGGTCTGGCGGCCGCGTGGCCCAGTAAATTCGGGTTCCTCCACTGAGCATCAGGAGAAGGGCGGCTGAGATAGGCAGCCCTTCCTGGTGTTTGTGAAGCTCTGAAACTTGGCAGAATTTTGTCTGTCGTGCTTTTTTCCTGGAAAAGGGTCTACAGTTTTTTGTTTTGTTTTGTTTTGTTTTGTTTTGTTTTGTTTACATTTTGAAAGCAATCTGTGACCCCAAAACATTTTAAATCCACCAGGTCAAAGGTTGATTGGGTGGTATTTTGTCCCCGAGGACCACTGCCTTCAGGAAACAGCTCACTGTACCCTTTAATAATCTTTGCTTGGGCTCTTAATTTGAACAGAAGACGACCAAGTTTGCGGCCTGAGTAGCCCCGATCTTCAGACTGACTGCCAGTGAATCTGTACTTAGGGGTCATCTTTGGAGGACACGGAGTCAGCAGACATCTGTTCTCTACCCCGCGTCAGGCCTGACGGGCCCTCCTGGGTCCGCCGGGTTCGCCGTGGCGCCTCCTCGGAGCGGTTGCTGTGCGTGCGACCCCCGCTCCCAGGGAGGGACACGCCCTCCAGTGCCCAGGCAGCGCGCTCTGGGACGGACGCTGGAATTGAGGATTTCCCCAGCAGTTTACGCCCATGTGTTTAGCTGGCCAGTTTTATTTCTGAGAAGGCGACACATGCGCAGGATAAAAACGCAAATATTGTAAGAGCGTGAAAAGGGGAAAAATAATTTTCTCTCCCTCTTATGTCCCAGGAATCATCTGTGCAAATAGTCTGTGCGTATGCAGCATACTTCTTTTCAAAAAAAAAGCATGCTATACACTTTCTGCCCCGCTTATATTCATATAATTCTGTGTCTTGGGCGTGGTTTCTGGGAGACACCTGCCTGGCTCTTTCACACAGCCACTTGGCGTCCCGTCGTGTGGCCTCGTGGGCCCTGTTTTAACTCCCTGTTGGTGTACGTGTAGGCTGCGTCCACCCTTTTGCCTCTAGAACCACGCCTTGGTTGTGTTGTTTTGTTTTGGGTTTTTGGGTACGTAGATCTTGGCACAGGTCTGCTTGTCCTGATTCTCAAGGACACGAAGAATGATCGACCTGGACTGTCCCAGAAGTACTCATCCGCACACGAACGTTCTCAGAAGGGAACGCCAGTGCTCCCATTCAACGTGGTCATGGGAGATCGTCGGCCTTTTTCTGTGTATGTTCTCCCAATGTTTTTCCCCATTGTGAACAGTCGTATGTGTGTCACGGAGCGTGTAGCCATTGTGGATGGTGCTCTCTCCTTTATATTCTTCACTTAGTCTTAGTTCTGCTTGTAAACGCACAGTGCTCACCCCCAACCAGTGTGCGTGTTGTCTCCTCAAGTGACTTGAGTTTTCTGAGCTTTGTTTTCTAGCAGCTTTTTCAGGAAGGGTTGATGGGAACGCCCTTCTCTGAGAGCTAGCGGGTGACAAATGTTTGCTGCCTTCACGCTTGAAAGTCATTCTGTCTGGATATAAAATTCTTGGCTCACATTTCTTTCTTCGAGTATCTTAGACATGTTAATCTACGTTTTTCTGTTGTATTTGATCATCCGTTTTTGCCCATTTTAAGTCACCTGGTGTTTTTGCCTGGATGTGTAAAGGAATTTTTTTAAAAAATTTTTATTAGCACGTGTCTTGGGATTGATTCGTCCCCCCGCTCCCGCACCGAGGTTTGTGGTGTGTCTTTTTCATAAGTAGGTTTTTTTTTTTTTTTTTTAAATTTTTTTTTTCAACGTTTATTTATTTTTGGGACAGAGAGAGACAGAGCATGAACGGGGGAGGGGCAGAGAGAGAGGGAGACACAGAATCGGAAACAGGCTCCAGGCTCCGAGCCATCAGCCCAGAGCCCGACACGGGGCTCGAACTCACGGACCGCGAGATCGTGACCTGGCTGAAGTCGGACGCTTAACCGACTGCGCCACCCAGGCGCCCCTTTTTCATAAGTAGTTTTAAACTTTCCCCCTTCTGAAGAGTTTTCTTGATTTACACTTTTGAGTGCTCTGTTTCCTTGGACTTTGCTTTGGTTTTCGTCATTAGAGCCTTGCTCTCCACGTCCACGGGGCCTTGTCTGCCCGTCATCTGTGCTCCTCATTCTTGAACTCTTCCTTCATTTCGTTCTCATTCTTCCAATTTGCCCCTTTTTCTCATTTCATTTTTCTTAAGGCACAGTTTACCGTGTTTATGTGCTCCTGGGCGCCTTCTCACTTCCCTCCTGCGTCCTGTCCCCTCACTTGTGCACATCTGTAATGCTGGCTTAGCGGCTAACGATAACCCGCTCCCTCTGTGTAGTTCAGCTTGTTTTGGAATACTAGGGTTGGGTTTCATCTCTTCCAAGGACATGGCTTTACACATGCTTTCATGGTCTGTAGTGCTATTATTTTCCTCCTTAGTCTCTTTTTCTATTTTTTTATTAAAAAAATTTTTTTAATGTTTATTTTTGAGAGAGACACACAGAGTGTGAGTGGGAGAGGGGCAGAGAGAGAGGGAGACACAGAATCCGAAGCAGGTTCCAGGCTCCGAGCTGTCGGCACGGAGCCTGACGCGGGGCCTGAACCCACGAACCGTGAGATCATGACCTGAGCTGAAGTTGGACGCTTAACTGACCGAGCCACCCAAGTGCTCCTTTAGTCTCTTTTAAAACATATAATCTTTGCATGAGATTGGACTTCAGTATTTTCTGTTGTTCATTTTCATGTGGAATTAATTTGCCTGGATATTTAGAAGGGAGGCAGGATTTAGAATAGTTATCTCTAATTTCCGTGTTCTAGGCTGTACATTCTATTGATGTTAGAAAGTTTTAAAAGACACAGTAACTCATTTTCTGAGCTCTCCTGGCTCTGTTTTTTTTCTCCCACTTTCTTTTTTTTTTAAGTTAGCTCTGTACCCAACATGGGGCTCGAACTCACTACTCAGAGCACGTACCACTGATGTAGCCAGCCGGGTACACCTTTCTCTCTCATCTTCAACCAGACTTGCATTTCTCTCAGTCTCTATTTTCTCTGTCCTGTACATTTGGTATTCTATTTCCAGTTGTTTCTCTCTAGGGTATTTAGCCTAGAAGGGAGCTTTGGGTAGTGAGCCTTGAGAGTTCATGGGGCCCAGACTGTCTAGGCCTTCTAGAAGCTCCCGCAAAGCCCTTTGCGGCTGTCTGCCATTGGACTTTGCTCACCGCCTGGTTTCAGCTGCTTTTGTCACCCTGTCCCATTGCTTCTCTCTGCTTCCTGCTTTGTACCTGCTCCCACCATGGCGATCCTGTAGCTGTCCGTGATTTGTCCCCACTTGCTGGTATTTTGGGGTTCATTAGGAATACCTCATCACTCAGTCTTGTTATAGACATGGGTCTGGGTTTTGGTTTTGCTATCCTACTTGCTCGTGTGTTTTTATGGCGGGACATGGAAAGGTTAAAAATCTTCGTCACTGCTGTCTTTTCGTAGTTGGACTCTTAAAGGGTTCTGTCACAGTACCTTGAGGTCTCTTTTTCCCTCCCTGGCGCTTGTCATCAGTTTCTCCTTTGGTGCATAGACACCTTGTTCACTGTTGAGTCAGGTGTATCAACTGGGAATAGAAGCACCTTTGCAAGTTTACCGGTTATACATTTGATCATGCATTTACGTAGAAATGTTGCACATACTCCATAAAGGAAGATTTAAGGGGCGCCTGGGCGGCCCAATTGGTGAAGCATCTGACTCTTGACTTCTGCTCAGGTCATGATCTCGTGGCTCGTGAGATCAAGTCCCGAATCAGGCTCTGCACTCAGCTTGGAGCCTGCTTGGGATTCTCTCTCTCCCTCTCTCTCTCTCTCTCTCTGCTCTGCCCGTCCCCACCCCCATACTGTCCCTACCCCCTGCACTCACCGAAAGAAAAAAGAAAAGGGAGATTTAAGGCAGGAGATTGGTTTCTCCTTTTTATAATTGTTTTCTCTAAGAAATTATGTAGAATTTAAATCTGGAAGAAGGGGAAGAGGAGCCACTCTATTCACAGGATGTGAGAATTTAGAACTTTATGCCTCTTGGAACTTATTCGTTAACAGGAGTTGTCGCTAGACCCGTAGCTGAAAGCGGGTGATCTGAAAACTTTAATTTGACTCCTCCTGCCCCACAGGAGTGTTGACTGGGGGCTGGGAGCACTTAGTGCCAAAAGGAACACAGCTGTAGAGTTGAGGGCATAGTCTAGTTGGGGAAAGATCGATACATGATTTATTTTATAAACATTTACCACAAATAATTAAAACAAAACACGTAAGATAAAATATCACGGTGACGTTGATTCCTGACTTCTCCAGGATGTCCCATTTTTACGTAGTATGTTTAGATCCGTGTGTTGATAGACCACATCTGACACGACATGGCCTCATTTTTGTTTTGGAAGATAAGGTCTCTCTTGGCCTAATCAGAGTGTTTCAGGAGCAAGAAGAAAGTAACTGACTGTTCCAGACATGGTTTTTGGCTCAGGGATGACAGTTCAAACCCCTGCCCGTGAGGGCGCTTGGGGAAAAGGACGATGGTGCTCCCAGGCCACGGTAGCAGGGCGGTGCTGTGGTTTGGGTCTGCTCTGGAAGCCAAAGGAAAGCAAAGCAGAGGCGCTTAGCGGAATGGTGCCTCGAGCCGCAGAAACGGAGTATGGGAGCGACAGCCCTGGGTAGAAGGGCCCGTTCAGGTAAAAGCGGGAGGCAGGGCAGCGCGGTACCGGGCGGTGCCGCGTGTGCGGCAGGATGGGCCGGCCGGGCGGGGGCCGCCGAGACTCCGGGCCGGCGGACGGCACGGTCCGTGCTCAGGCCGTCACGGGAGGCCGAGCGGGGGAGGCTGGTGCGCGGAGTGGACCGAGGAAGCAGGAAGCGGGAGGCTGTGGGGCAGGGCCGGTCTGGCGGTGAGGATGAGCAGGGTTTCTGAACTGCCGCTCGCTTCTCCGAGAGCACTCCCTTTTGGTGGTCTGAAGCGAGGAGTGGCCTGTATCAAACAGGACGGCACCGGATGTGATCTGGGAGCCACGAGGCTGGCGGTCAGCCTCACGTCACAGGTCACCGTGTGATCTCCCTGTCCCTGTCTGTCTCGCTTCTGTAGGTGGCAGAGACGCAGTCCTGCGCGAGTCTGACTCCTGCCCACTCGCCGGCCACCCTCCTCTCGCTCTGGATGATGTCAGAACAGGATCTGGCGGACGTGGTGCAGATTGCCGTGGAAGACCTGAGTCCTGGTCACCCAGGTAGGGAGCTGGGGGGCAGCTCACATTCTTATTCTCTCTGTCCCTCAGAAGTCCAGAAGCACTTCCAGAAGTTTTCTTTCCTTTGAGAAGTAAAGCAAGAGCAAAGGCGATGCACGCGCTAACCACGGGGAGCCGGAACGTCGGCCCCGTGGCCGTCCATCCCAGGGGGAAGCCACCTTCCTCCCCTGCCCACGGTGGTCCTGTGACCCTTGGGGTTCCACAGCTTCCCCCCGGACTGTAGTGCGCCTTGGAAACCATGCTTGGCGGGAGCGCACAGGTCTGCTTCGCGTGTGCCCCGACCGATGGGCCTCTTCCCTGCAGACGCCACTGACCTTGTCTGCACCACACCCTGGTAGTCAGGACCCTTGCCTGTGTATCTTCGCAGATGTGTTTGTAGGGTAAGTTCCCAGAAGTAGAACTGCTGTGTATGTTCAGTCTTTTGACACGACGCTAACAGATTTCCCGGAAAAGTTTTCACTTTTTTTTTTAATAATTTTTTTTTAAACACTCAACTGGTTTATTTGCATGATTAATAATCCCATTTCCAATAGTGGGTTTTTTCTCTTTAACGTTTATTTTTGAGAGAGTTGGGGGTGGTCAGAGCGAGAGGGAGACAGGATCCCAAGCAGGCTCCAGGTTCTGAGCTGTCAGCACAGAGCCCGACACGGGCTTGACCTCATAAGCAAACCATGAGATCGTGGCCTCAGCCAGTCAGACGCTTCACGACTGAGCCACCCAGGTGCCCCTCGCAGTAATGTTTTATTCAGTTATTCTGTCATTGACTGTGTGTGAGAATGACTTTTTCTCTGTATTTTTGTTTAAGGCTGGTAATTTTTCTTAATGATGTTAAAAGCACACATCTACTTTGAAACTTTAAATATTTGTCTTGAGCAGACTGTGTATAAAAGAAACCCTACATTTTAGGAATTTCATCTATGAAAAGCTTTGTGTACACATTTGTTTTAGAAGATTTCTTAGTAAATTCCTCCCCCCCCTTTTTTTTTTTTTAAAGTTTGAAATGAGAAGTGCATACGATACAATCACTGAGTGTTTTAGTTGCCTGGTTATTCTTTTTGGAATAATAGAATTGAAAGGCTGACTTTTTTTTTCCCCCACAGAAAAGAGAATTTTCAGAAATCTCATAAGAAGTAGGAAGACGTCTATCTTTTGTGATCTGTTTGATATGTTAATTGAAAAAACTTCATTTGGAACTTAGCTCTGCTCTGGAAGGGAGAGGGTAGTATAAATGATTTTAGAATCACGTGAGCAGTCACAAAGAAATAGAGGTCCTCTTTTGAGGGATGCTGTGCTTTTCCTCTTAGTTTGCTTCTGATTTGTTTGTAAAAACCACTGTCACCTGCTGGCTGGCGAGATCAAGAGCCTGGCAGGTCACTGAACAAAGTTACGGTCTGTGAGTGCAGCTGTGTGACCACAGTTTTTGTCTGTGAAAGTTAGTCTGTTTGTTTAGAGCTGGAACTTGGAACCTTGGCCTCATTAGCACCACACCTTAGATGCCACTGAGCTAAGAAAAACAGAAGCGCTATCACTGTAGAACACTTTTAAAAATGTCTTCATATTTTGGTAGGTGAATGACAGTTTCTTTAGAAAACACACATTGCAATGTTACCAAAGAAAAATGTTCCTATTACATAACTTTTAAACCTTTTTAGAACTGTTAAACTTCCAGAGAGTTTCCTTCCTAAATAAATTGTTTCTCTATAGATTATAGTTCAGAGAAGGCTCAGAGAAACCATTTCTAAGCTTGGTTTTATCCCGTCTCTGTTCCTTAAATAACTGGGAACTATAGGTTACTGTTTCTTGAGACCATTGTGTACGGGGCTCTCTGAGGCCTTAGTAGGCAGAAAGCTTCCAATCTCTGGTCCAAAAGGACTTGCACACACCCAGCAAATACCACGCTGCGTATACGTGTTTGCCTCTAGAGTGGGCTTAAGACTGAGATGATTTTTTTCCCTCATCCATAAAATACGAACTTTGGGAAATTTACAAGTAGTTAGGCAAGCAGAAGTAAATCCTAGCAGAAGAACTGCTTATTGGCATGTATGAAAACAAAGATGTTTAGGTTCCTCTACTTTTCATGTCCCTTCGCTGCCGCCGTCCCCCCCCCCCCCCCCCCCCCCCCCCGGCCATGGCTACGCTCACTATGCCCGTCTAGCATGGACCGAGATTGCAGCCTTCTTTAGGCCTGCCCTTCCAGTTGTTAGTCACGGCTGTAAGGAACACGGAGTTCTTCTATCTAAAAGTACTGCGAGCAGAATTCTAAAAGGCAGCGCGAGCAAGGTGTGCAAACGTAGCAAAGGACGAAGGAAAGTAAACTTGTAGCCCCACGTCCATAGAAGGTCACTGCTAGGATCCTGGCACGCTCACCTCTGTCATCTGCCGCGGGTGCACTGCCTTTTACACGTCTGCCCCTTTGCTTAAAGCCTTGAGGTACTTGACGCTGCTGTGGGGCACGGACTCTTCTGTAGTTACAGGAACTAGCTGTGTGGCCCTGGACAAGTCCCTTAACCTCACTGGACTTGCTTTCTGTTCAGCAAATTAAAAGGATTAGAATAACGGTTGCCAGGATCTATCTTCCAGTGCTGATACAATTCACCTACCAGTTTTCACCCACCAGTGGGAGTAAATAGACTCGGGTTTTGAGAACCCGTGTTTTTGCTAACCACAAACACTTGTAGGCATGGATTTTTCCTATTTTTACTTAATTGAATGAGAATCCATCCTCACCCATTTCTATGGAGGTGGCTGAGGCATTCCCTCCACAGGATCTACAGTGCAGGATGCGAAGCCCTTTGGTAAGCAAGATGCTTTCTGTCATTGTTGACCTTGGCTATAAGGGTCTGCAAGGTACAGCTCTGGATAATTCACCTCTAGGAAATCAGTTTACAGCTCTTGCCTTGGACCCATGAAAGGTTCACGTTTGAGCCATAGGACTATTCAGCGTCTCCAAGTTTTGGAGCTTTGAGATGAGTCATCTAGTAGGTATGGGCTTAAAGGCATTGACGCTTTAAGAAAAATCGAGATCTTATTTGGAACCTTAGTCTGTACAACCTGTCGAAGCGTCAATGCTTTGAGGTGGGGGCAGGGCACCTGGCTTTCCCCACGCTGGCCCCAGCTGTCCCTTAGCAGGTGAGGAATCACATGCCAGCAGGATGTGCTTTGCCCACATCTGTGCATAGCTCTGTGGGTAAAGGGCGGGGAGGCACCCGCCCGGGGGGT
Source organism: Prionailurus bengalensis (assembly GCF_016509475.1). Lineage (NCBI taxonomy): Eukaryota > Metazoa > Chordata > Mammalia > Carnivora > Felidae > Prionailurus > Prionailurus bengalensis. Next base: position 60,574,561 of record NC_057352.1, read on the forward strand.
AGACACCGTGCCATGGCTGGTATCACGGCATGAGCCGGTGTGAGTTCCAGCATCTGCCCGGGACTGCAGGGAAGGGGGACGGATTTCCCGGAGTAGAGATGGCCGGGCGGTGGGTGGTTCTGGGATGGTTGGGGGAGGAGCAGGGATGTGGTCAGACAGCACCGTCTGAGCAAGGCGGACGATGACGCCTGTCGCGGCGAGTCCATGCAGAATGTGGGGTGCTCAAGTAGAATGTGGGGTGCACTTGAAAGGTGGACAGATGATACCCCGAAGTGTTTGCGTGCTACGGTTTATTCCCACAAGTGCCGTGGTACCCTGTCTTGGTGTGTGCATGTATACGTACGGTGTTCTACACACGCACCTGTGTATCCTCACGCACTGGTAATATTTCTGTTATTGCCCTTAAAAAGTAATTGAAGCCACTAACCAGGAGGGTTGTCCACGTTCCGTTGCTAAGCGGAGAGGAAAAATGCAGACGGATCTGTTGGTAAGCCCGTGGCAGCCCCACTCTGTGTACCGTTTGTGTCCACGTGTGACCACGCAGGACGGGGGAGGGGAAATATACTAGGCCGTGAAGGTTGGTGACTTTGGCAAGACGAGAAGGAGGAAATACCGGGGCAAAATGGAAAAGCCCTCACCGTATCATGTGGCAAACAAACATCGAATCTGAAATTGTCTACGTTTGTGAGTGTGTCCCGTTTACAGATTGACTAGGTCTGGGGCCGAGGAGCAGGGGTAGAGAGAAGCGCCTTTGCAGGGACGATGTGATTGTGGCAGTTTTGGTGTGGGATTTTGTGTTACCTTTACTGTTGTTTTTGCGGCGGATGCTGGACGATAGGAAGGCGGTGGGGAGCACCCCCCGGGGCCGGCCCAGAGTGCGGAGGAGCTGGGAGGGGGAGTTGGGAGGTGCGGACAGGGCGGGTGGCTGGTGCAGGGAGAGCTGAGGCGGTCTCCCCGCGCGCCGGGGCTGAGACGGTTTTGAGGAGTAAACACCTACGGGCAGGGAGTATAAGAGCGGTTTTGGTTTTCCAGTGCGGTGGCCAACAGACAGGACTTGGACGCTGGAGAGAAATGTGTGCTACTTGGGTTTTCTCCTGCTGACGTTCCAACAGGGCAGCTCAACGGAGCAAGCGCTAAGTGGGAAGTCTGTCGTTTTGGTGTTAGGTCAAGTTGGTGGCCTATCAGGGAACTCCTTTGTCTGGTGTTGCACTTTTTTTTTTTTTTTGAGATTAAGGGGAGCTCCTGTTTTCTGTTTGAGAATTTTCAGTTTACACGAAACAAATACAATGAGAAAGGGGTTGTGTTATTTCCCCATTACTGGAAAGGCGGCCCGACTGCTTACTAGCTTAGTATCGGCGCGGCCCCGTCCGGCCGTTCACGTTCAAGTGTGTGTTCTGTCCCCGCCGTTGGTTTTCAGTGGTCCTGGAGAACCATGTGGTGACAGACGACGACGAGCCGGCCCTGAAGCGCCAGCGCCTGGAGATCAACTGCCAGGACCCCTCCATCAAGGTGAGAGTGCGGCGCCTCCCGGTCCCTCCTCCACCTGCCCCGCCTGCTGGGGGCGCGCCTGCCGCGTGGAGTGCGTGCCCCCTCCCCGCTCCGTGTCGGCTCCGCGCCCTCCGACAGCACGCGCCCCGCGCCCCGCCGCGCCCCGCCGTCCCCACCCCACGCCGGGCCCCACCTGTGCCGCTGTGGCACCGTGGGCTCCGCAGGGCCGCGGCTGCGTGCGGCGGCGCAGCGCGAGTGAGACGCGCCGCCCGCTCCCTGTGGTCACGTGCTGCCGTCACGCGCTGCTCCTCCCTCCTGTGACGTGCTGCCGTCACGCGCCGTTCTCACGCTGCCCTCACGCGCCGCCCCCTCCCAGCTGTCCGGTGCTGTTCGCTCGCGGTCCTTTCGCTGCCCTCACGTGCTGTCCTCACACCCGGTCCCCGCGAGAGTGTCCTCGGAGGGGGTGCAGGCGGGCCTTCCCTGCCAGTGGCCGCTCTGGTGAGGAGGTGTGTGGGCACAGTGACCGCTCCACGCAGCGGGTTGCGTGGACGCGTGCGGACTGTGTTCATCACGTGGCCCCCCTCGCTCCCCGCCTCCCCGCGCAGGCCGTTTCAGAAGCGCCTAGGTCCTTGAGAAGACGAGCTCGGTTGCGCAGGGACTGAGGATGTCTGCCCCTCCCCATTAGAGCCCGCCTCGTCCCCATTCTTGGTCCCCCCGGTCCCCTCAGCCCCGTGCCCGCCCGGGTCTCTTGTTCCCACAGCCCCGTGCCCGCCCTGGTCTGTCCCCATAGCCTGGTCCCTGGTCCCCGTCTCCTGGTTCCGCGCCCGTCTTTCGCAGGTGTCTGTTACTCTCCCAAGTCAAAGTCAGGCACCGAGGGAGAAGAGATGGTCCCCGCTTCCTGTTCTGTCCGGCGGTGGTTTCTCGAGCCTCCCCCCCCTCCCCCCCCACCTGCAGCAGGCAGTGCACTGGTTGCCGGCCAGCTCCCCCCCCCCCCCCCACCCCCAGGAGCGCCCCTGGCGGGAAGCGAATTTGAGGGAAGCTCCATGGCCCAGGGAGGCGGGTGGGACTTGAGCCCGCAGCCCTGCACGCGCCGGCCGCGTGCCGGCCACTGGGTGGCGGGCTTGCCGTTCGGAAGCGCCCGGCCGGCACCCGCAGGCCGTCCGCTTGCCGTGTGCCGCTGGCCCGGTGGGCGACTCGGGCCAGCAGGGCAGCGTCCCGAAGACCGCGCGCGCGCGCCGTCGCAGAGCTGGGACCCTGGGCGCACGGGGACGGCCCCGGAAAGCACGCCCTGGGGAAGGGGGCCCCCACGGAGGCGCTGCGGGGTGGTTCTCCCCGAACAGATGCCACCGGGGTCGGCATCCGGGGGCGTGGCCGCTTACGGTTCTCGGCGTCCCTTCTGAGGGCCTCCTCTTTTCCGCTTGCAGTCGTTCCTGTACTCCATTAACCAGACAATCTGCTTACGGTTGGATAGCATCGAGGCCAAGCTGCAAGCTCTGGAGGCCACTTGTAAGTCGTTAGAGGAGAAGCTGGACCTGGTCACGAACAAGCAGCACAGCCCCATCCAAGTCCCCATGGTGGCCGGCTCCCCCCTCGGCGCGACCCAGACGTGCAACAAAGTGCGATGGTAAGAGCAGAGCGCGGGGCCCCCTCGCCGGCCCGCCTGGCCCGGTGGCGGGAGTTGTGCCCACGCCGGCGTCCCCTCCTCGGTTCCCTGGCCCCGGGTGTAGCGAGGGGAAAGCACACGTGTGACGTGCAGCCTGAGTGCCTCTGAGTCGGCTCCCGGGCACGAACCGGCCTGTCGCGTGTCCTCTGCAGCCAGCCCACCAGATCTTGGAAGGTGTACCTTTCTTCCCTGTACTGTGTCCCATGTGGCTGGTTCTCAGATGCCAGTGCTTGTCAGTGTTCCTGGAGCATCCTGCACTTTCCTTCCTATCGGTAGTCACGTGTCTTCTAAAAGCACTCACGGTCTAACCTAGTGGTGCCTGTGGTAGTTTTATACCGTGTGAGTTGAAACTTCATAAAGAATTCACCGAGACTGGAAAGATGTCTCCCCGTCTGTGGCCTGTGTCTCTGTCCAGGGTGCCCAGTTAGATGCTGGTGTTCCTGGCGTGACCTAAAGCTCAGGCTCTGGGCATCAGTTTCCATCAGCCTTGGTGTCTCGTCTTTTCACATGGGGCTCCAAAGAAAGTCACACTTGTGGTGGCGGCAGAATTTGTCCTTGTAGGTGATGAGAACTTGAAGCGTTTTTGCTAAGGGCTCTCTTGTTGTCGCCTTGCTGCCAGTGTCTGCTGGGTTCTGCCCTGCCCAAGTGCCCTGGGGATGGGAGCAGCGATAAGGGGCAGGTGGGGTTGACCGGGGGTTCCTGGTTTGGTTTGGGAGTGCTCACGAACACGCTTCACTTTCAAGGTGGCCACTTGTCCCAGTTTGTCTGGGACGGCTGCTGCGTGGGTGTGATTGCTAGTGCCTCGTGTGTCTGGAATGCCGCGTGGCCCACGCCTGATCTCTGTCCCTAGGGAAGGTGGGCTCATCCGTGGTGTTGCTCGGAGACAGGCTTTCGCCCTGCGTTTGCAGGTGTCCTACCAGATCCCGCGTGGGTTTCCTCCAGCAGACGCTCGTGGACCCTCATCTCTGTAGGCCGTGGGGCTCCACCCTGGCAGAACCAGTGCCTGTTTTCAGAGCAGTTTTTTTGTGATACCCTCTTATCCCCAAATGTGATGTGAAGAAAACATTTATACTGGAAAAACCAGTAAAATGTCTTAATTGTAGCATAAGGAGAGATTAAAGGCCGGTGGGGTATAATACGATAACACGTATTTCCATAAGTGAACGGTTAGGTGAGATGCACGAGGGGGCAGTGAGCAGGCCAGATGCCCAGACGTCGTATGCGGAGTCCTGGTGGTGGGGAGGGCTGTGGCGTGAGTCCGCACACACTGGGAACTCAAATACTAGTTGGTGATGGAATCCTACAAGATGACGAGCCGTTCTTGATGAAGTTTCAAATAAAGCAAAATGGAATTTTTTCTAGACTCGAACGATAGTTGAATTCCTGGAAAGTTTGTTACGTTAAAATTACCCGAGAACATTTTGTGTTGGAGCGTAGAATAGAGTCAGATGCTAGGCTCAGAGAGCTGTTAGAATCCTGATTTTCCTTGAGTGTCGGGGACGTTGGAAGTTTGTGCAGGAAGATGTTTTGTTAGATGAGCGTGTCTCACGCGCCGAAGGATGTCTTAACTTCCTTGGCCATACCCGCGAAGTGCCAGCGGTGTCTCGTGAGTGTGATGACCCAGTACGCCCCACTGGATTTCAGACCCTGCCCCCAGCAGTTCCAGTGGGAACTGCTGCTCCCGGGCACGAGAAGAGAATGACTCGTGAGCAAGCAGCCGGCCCGTGCCGAGGGTGGTCCTCCTTCGCGTGTGACTTCCTTACCTGTGTTTGGAAGAGGTAATCTTGACGAGTCAGGGAAAGTGTCGACGAAGTCTGCCCGTTCAGATTCCACAGCTGATGCCTCGTGACGGTTCCGTCCGAGGCGGGCGGGTGAGTTCCGGGTCTGAAGGGTGCTGTTGCAGCTGCGGTTTGGACCTGCGAGCCGCTTGTTTTGGGATTTGTTTTGTGTCCGGAGCAGGGTGTGTTACTGGGAGAACAGGCCTCTGCGTGCCACGGGCTGCCCTGGTCTGAAGCCGCGCGGTGACCTGGGTCAAGGCACGTGCTGGTATTAATTGTCCGTTTCCAGTTTCCTCGTCTTCAAAAACAAGACAAGACGGAGGTGACCTGGGCCTGCCTTTAAGGGCTCCGTTTCCGTCTCCTGCGGTCCTAACCATGAAGCTGGGGGGTGGGGGCTGGGAGACAGGGTGGCACCCCTTCCTTTGGATTTGGGCCTCCGGGCCGGTGTCCCGTGTCCCGTTGGGCTTTGGGTTGTCCGAAGGCGGAGGGGCTCGCTTGGATGAAGGCATTTCCGGGCGGCAGGGAGCCACCAGCTTCTCCAGCTTTCTTCAGCGTTTTCTCCATCGCGGGGCTGGTGGGGAGACACCATGGGCAGCCTCCCTGGGTGGAAATCCCACCGTGCTTCCCTCTGCCCCAAGACAGGAGGTAAAGCTGCTGTGGTTTTCTGTGTGTGTATTGACAAGCGGTAAATTAAAAGGAAAGCTTTCTGATACCGAGTCAGATATATGATCTGGCTAAACCCAATCGGGTAGGTTTTCTGGCTTTGAGTAATTGTACCGGTAACATCAAATCAACCCGCCAGAGAGCGCACTTACTGTGTCTTGACACGAGGTTTGTGAATGTTTTTCGTAAAACAGTTACGTGTAGAAACTGGTGTGAGAGTAAGAAAGGAACAGTCCTTTTTCTGTTTTCTCCTAAGCGTGGCGTTAAGTCATATGTATATGAATGATTTTTAAAGAATTAAGACAACAGTTGAAAGCTGCTGACAGGAAATTTTGGGGAGAAGTAAGGGAGAAGAATTTAATTACAGTAGATCAGAGGAAAAAGTGTATATTTTAGTTAGAAGGTTACAAATTTGTAAACCGTCAGTAAAGGAGAGTCGTGCGTATGAAATGCGAGTAGTGAGTGGGACGTAGAAAACGGAAAGTCTCCAAAATAAATTAAAAATTGATTAACATTCTGAGTAACAGAGTACTTTTACCAATTATTTATTTTGGGCCTCAGATATTTAAAATATAAGTTAGAAGCATTTAAGTTCTGGATTACTTTAGATGTAAATCATATGCTTTTAATTTAAGATTTTTTAGGCCCATATCGTGGATGATTCGTGGGGAAGTCTGAGTGTAATTGAACCCGACAGATGGGGGCCCCTTAAAAGGTCTTTTCAGTTAACGAGGAATCGGGTGGTGGGTGAGAAGCCGTCGTCTGAAACCCCGCTCGCCCTTCCATTTGGAGAGGCTGCCTGAGGCCCAGAGCCGGCCCGAAGCCGCGGTGCGCAGCGAGGTCGGTGTCTGCATTCTGAGATGCGCCCGCTCATCTGCTGGTCTTTCTCGAGACCGTGCTCTTAGCTCTGAGAGTTACTTGTTCTCTTTACTCCCTGGGGGGCAGAAGGCGGCAGAGCGCTGCCAGCTCCAGGTGGCGACTTAGGATCCAGATTTTCAGATTGTACGCCTGAATGAGATTCTTTAAATGAGTCCAAGAAAAAGAAATGAAAGAAAACCTTTTTCTTTGATGCTCAAGCTTAACCGTTGTAATGAAACTGTTGGTGAGGGTACTGGGATAGGTTTCATCCAATGACGGTGTTCTTCTTGGGGAAGAGAACACTCGAGGTGCTGCAGGTAGGTGCTTTTCTTTCTTGGAAGTGCACCATAAATTTGGATTTTGCTTAATTGTGGTTCTAGGTGTAGCAACTTGAGGCTTTACCTCTAAAGCTCCTCTCACGTTGGTGTCGACGTTGGAAGTGGCTGACCGCTGACGTGCTCCTTGAGGAGCTGTGGCAGGCCCTCTGCGCATTTCAGAAGGGCCTCCGTTTTAGAATGTGGGCTGCAGGGGCACCTGGGTGGCTTAGTCAGTTAAGCGGTTAAGCGTCTGACTTCAGCTCAGGTCATGATCTCACAGTTCGTGAGTTTGAGCCCCGTGTCGGGCTTTGTGCTGACAGCTCAGAGCCCAGAGCCTGCTTCCGATTCTGTCTCCCTCTCTCCCTGCCCCCTGCCCTGCTCACACTCTGTCTCTGTCTCTCAAAAAGCGGATAAGCGTTAAAAAAAAAATTTTAGAATGTGGGCTGCAGGGGTCAGGTGTATGGATAGGGACGTTCATGCAGATCAGCGTAGAAATTCCTCTTTTGCACTTCATTGAAGCTACACACCGTGCCATTTGGAGAAAGCACAGTGAGTAGGACATTGCTGAGCTGCGGCCGCTGCCCTAGCTGATGACCGCCAGGAAGCTGGCAGGACGGTGCCCGCACGGTGCCTACCTGGAGTGGGAGAATTCCCGCTTGTCCCCGGTGCCCTACGGGGCCAGCCTGTGTGATGAGTCAGACAGCAGCTCAAACCCTCGTGCTCCGGGTTGGTTTTCATTAACAGGACACGTTACTACACACATTGACTAATTAGAAAAAAATGCTTGTTTCTTATTTTTAAAAGCAAGATGTTTTTATTTTTTACGCACAATGGTTTTTTATTGAGATGTAATTGCCGTACAACAGATTTTCATTTTTAAAGCTTGAAGAGTTTTTTTTTTTGTGCTTTTAAAACTTTAGTGTACTTCTACATCTACAATTTTAAAACAATCGGAGTAAATCCGGGGCCTCTTTGTAATACTCAGACATACAAGTGATTTCTTTCCGAGATAATCTTTTCCTTCAGGGAGATATGTCCTCTGGGACACCTGAGGGAAGAAAATGATTTTCTTTCCTTTCCTCTAAGCTGATTATTGATCAAGAAATTATTTAAATTCCCTCTACCATGCTGGCTGCTGAGTCTGTTTTATTTCCCAGGGGGCCTTTTGTGTTAAGTGTTGGTGGATGTTTGTGGAAAGGCTATTTTTTGAGCCTTCGTGGCTTCTGGGTAGAGAGAGGTCCCCTCCTGGGGTCTCTCGGGACACTTGCAGTCCTGGTGAGGGGTCATCCGTGTTCAGAGCGTTTCTGCCCTGGGTCATTGAGCTCTTCAGTCAGGACCGTAGCATTTCGTAGGCTTTGGAATGTGAGAGACTCCAGATAGGGCTGTTTGAATTATGAGAAAAGGTTTGGTTTTAGCCGTGATGGGCCTGGTTTTGGTTCTTTCCTTACCAAGTTTTCAGTTTTTCGATGTTTCCACTTAAGTTTGTAGACGTATGATCTCTCTTGCCGACTGTCTACACTCCTTTGTACAGCCGCACACATTTAGTGACCTAACGAGGGTACCCTGTACGTGTCAGGGCCGAGTACCAGCCAAGGAAAACTCACAGTTTACACACATACAACCGGCGGAATGATTAACCTAATGTGATGACTCAGATACAGTCTGACAAGCAGCGCAGATACTAAACGTGCAGCCGAGCATTTCAATAGATCGCGCACGTCTGCTAATCTGGAGTACTTCTCTCATGGTAGACTAGCGCAGAGCTCATCACTTGGGATCTGTAGGTCAGTTTGGAGAGAATTGCCCTCTCAACGCCATGGAGTCTTTGGACCCACGAACACGGTGCACGTCTCCCCTTACGCTGGTCTTTAATTTCTCAGCGGTCTTCTGGTTTTCGGTGCGTAGCTCTTACTCCCGTTTTGTTAAAGTTTTCTCCAAGTACGCCATACTTTCAGATGCTGTCGTGAAGGGTACTGTGTTTTCTGTACTTACCTTTATCCTGCATCGTTTCTAAATTCACTTTGTTTTAGTAGTTTTGCTGTAGGACTTAAGAGAAAGGGAAGTATTTGTGGTCATATGTGTTTTTTATATATACAAAGAGAGTTTTACTTGTCATCAAACTTCTCTAGCATTTCTTTTTTTTTGAGAGAGAGTGTGAGGGGAGAGGGCCAGAGAGAGGGAGACAGAGAATCCTAAGTAGGCTCCACACTCAGCACAGAGGCCAAAGCAGGGCTCAAACTCAAGAACCCTGAGATGATGACCTGAGCCAAAATCAAGAGTTGGGTGCTTAACCGACTGAGCTACCCAGGCACCCTGTCTGCTCCATGGATAGGATCTCTCATTTCAGCGTGTGATTTTTTTTTTCCTTTTTGTACTTTTACTTCATTTCTGATCTCCGAGTGAAAGCATCCAGTCTTCCACCGTTAAGTGTGGTGTTGGCTGTAAATCTTTTGCAGATGCTCTTTATCAGGTTGATGAAGTTCTATTCCTGATTTCATGAGAGTTTTTACTGTGAGCTGGCTCTTTCTGTATCTTCTTGAGATGATTATGTGGTTTTTCTTTTTGATTCTGTTGTTGCAGTGAGTTATACTGATTGATTTCAAATGCTAAACCAGCCTTGCATTTCTGTCATAATAAACCTGATGGTCATAGCACGTTACCCTTTTTATGTATTTTTGGATCGACTTGCTAACATGTAGTTAAAGGTTTTTGCATCTGTTTTCATGGGGTATGCTAGTCTATAGTTTTCTTTCTTGACCTGTCTTTGTTACTAGGATGATGCCAGTCTCAAAAATTTATCTGGGAGGGCTGCCTGCGTGCTCAGTTGGTTAAGCGTCTGACTTGGCTCGGGTCATGATCTCATGGTTCATGAGTTCGAGCCCCGCATTGAGCTCTGTGCTGACGGCTCGGAGCCTGGAGCCTGCTTCGGATTCTGGGTCTCCCTCTCCCTCTCCCTCTCCGCCCCTCCCCCGCTCATCCTCTGGCTCTTTGAAGAATAAACAAACATAAAAAAACTTAAAAAAATGGTTTGGGAAGCCTTCTCTTGTCTGTTTTCTGATAATGTTTATGGTTAGTTTTATTTCTTCCTTAAATATTTGATCCAGTTTGCCAGTGAATTATGAATTCAGTTTCTTTAATAAATACAGAACTTTGATAAACGTGGAACTTTTTGAGTCACTGTTATTTAATTTGTATTCTCCAGGGATTTTGTTTTTGTCAACCCTGGAATTTGTTAACATAATACTTTTTCATAGTATTGGCGTATTTATTTTTTTATTTAAACAATTTTTTTAACGTTTTTATTCATTTTTGAGAGACACTAGGGGAGGGCAGAGAGAGAGGGAGACAGAATCGGAAGCAGGCTCCAAGCTCTGAGCTGTCAGCACAGAGCACCACGTGGGGCTCGAACCCGCGAACCGTGAGATCGCGACCTGAGCTGACAGAAGCCGAGGTCGGATGCTTAACTGAGTGAGCCACCCAGGCGTCCCTCACGTATTACCTTTCAAATGCCTGTCGGTCCACATCGCATTTAGTTGCTGTGTCTTCTTGGGCTCCTTTGGTGTGTGATAATCTCACAGACCTGGTTTTTATAGTTTTTTGAGGAGTATTGGTCAGGTGTTTTATAGATTGTCCCTCACTTGGGATTTGTCTGTTTCTTTTCTCCTGATGAGCGTGGGGTTGCCGAAGTCAGAGCGGCAGACCCCAGAGGCGAAGTGCCATTCTCATCACACCTTCTCCAGGGTGCGTGCTGGCCCCGTGACTTCTGTCTGCTGGTGTGGTCTTGGATCACTGGGCTGAGGTTGCGTTGGTCAGATTCCTCCCCTGTCAGGTTCCAACTGCCCCCCTTCTCTGCCCCCTGTGCTCTTGGGAAGGACATCACTGGACATCACTGAGCTCAGCTCCAAATGAAAGAGTGTGGAGTTCTTTTTTTTTTTTAATTTCTAGTTTTTGTTTTTGTTTTTTTTTTTACATTTATTCATTTTTGAGAGACCGCACACGAGCGGGGGAGGGGCAGAGAGAGAGGGAGACGCAGGATCGGAATCGGAAGCAGGCTCCAGGCTCTGAGCTGTCGGCACAGAGCCCGACGCGGGGCTCGAACCCATGAACCGCGAGATCGTGACCTGAGCCGAAGTCGGATGCTCCCCAGGCGCCCCAAATGAAAGAGTGGGAAGTTCTGCTGCACCTCTTGGGTATGTTGTTACTGTACTGCACGGGAGGTTTATCTCTTCCTCTCCGTTTGATTGTCACTCATTTATATCAGTGTGGACTCACGGGTATTTATTTTACGCTTTGGGTTGGAATCCAGTACTCCTTTGTTTTGCTGCTCAAATGTTCCAGCTTCTGTGGCTGAGACTGCTCTGCTGTGGCTTCTGTGTCCTTGGACACTCCCTCCCCGCTAGTCATTTTGGTTTGTTTTGAGCGCTTCCTTCCTTTCTGGCACCACAAGGCGCTCCAGGCTCGTCTCACGTGCTCCCCACACCAGTCCTCCAGTCAGCCGTCTCCTGTATTGGAAAGTGGCGGCAGGGACAGGATCTGAGCATCCGGAATCTCACCGCTGTGGTGTCCCTTGCGGCTCTGTGTCCCCCTGCTCCCCCTGGGGGTCCCTCCTGTTGTCTGGCTTTTCCTCCTAGCAGTTCTTGTCCGGTAGCCATTTTCCTGTAGCTCCTTGGGAGGAAGAAAGGATCTGCGTTCCCAACCAATGTGCCCTTCTGGTTTGGGACTGACGGCTTGCAGTCAGAGGGCTCCGTTACGGTGCAAATGTGGCTTCTTGGGGAGCGGAGGCAGGCTTAGAACGAGCCCTCCTCTGAAGCAGCTCGTGGTCGACGTTTGCTGCATTAGGTTATCCTTGTTTCTCTGTGGCAGCTGCTTATTTGGGGGTGTGGTTTTCACGCTGGAACTTGTTCGTTTTTGTTTTTTTTTTTAATGTTTTTATTTATTTTTGAGACAGAGACAGAGCATGAGCAGGGGAGGAGCAGAGAAAGAGGGAGACACAGAATCCGAAGCAGGCTCCAGGCTCCGGGCTGTCGGCACAGAGCCCGACGTGGGGCTCGAACTCACGGAATGTGAGATCATGACCTGAGCCGAAGTCGGACGCCCAACCGATTGAGCCGCTCAGGCGCCCCAGGAACTTGTTCATTTCATTAGATATTGGGAAGCAGTTTTTAACGCTCGTTTGTTCTTATCCCTAAGAATACTTTTTTGGATCCTGGTTTTTATGACTTTTTAATCTTGAGCCTGTAAAGAACAGAACTAACCCCACGAAACAAATTTCAGTGAAGGTCGAACGCTTGGTACGTCGGTTGGGTGACTTGAACTGCGGTAAAGAATCTTCCGGATTCGTGGGCTGACTGTTGCAGGTTGGCACGTTCTGTTCCTAAAAATGCTGGCCCCTCTCCTGTTTACATCTCATCCGTGAGCACTGGTCCCAGGGCCGTGCTTGCTCCGAAGGGAATGTGGCTTGGCTGCCTAGTGGCTCCCCGAGATAGGACCACCCCGTGCACCGGGGGCGGGGGCCCCTGGTGGCCACGAGCCCCCCTGCTGCTCTGGGACATGAGGACCTCGGGGTGTCTGGTTTTACCGTTTTAACTAAGGGCGGTGCCCCTGCTTCTGCTCCCACCAGGTTTGCTGTCACTGAAGTCTTAGGCTGGCCGCTGGATGGTTTAGACAGTTGGGTGTGTGTAAGTACACTTCACACACCGTTCACTTTATTACGACCCCGGTTCCCGTGTGCCGTGCAGGAGCACGCCTCTGAGCGCCCGTGGGTGAGTGCGTGCTGAGGGAGCACGTGTCTGTGGAGTTGGAGAATCTGTACCTGTTTTCTTACAGGTAGAACGTGGAGTTACTGGAGATTTTTGCTAGCTTGCTTTGTTGAGAGTCTTTGGGATAATTCACAAAAATGAGAAGATGAGTATCTCAGATTTCCCCAGCTGAACTTTACGAGTGGTTACTTTGAACGGCAGAAGGACCGGCCGGCAGAGGAGTGTGGCCCCGTGAGACTCCTCTGTGGGTGCGAGGGAGGCAGGGACGTGGCCCACGTCTTTTTGACGTTCTGGCAGGTCCCTCCTCCCTCGGCCACAGAGCACAAAGCTGAACGTCACCGTGTGAAGAGAAGCCACACCTGAGCTGCCCGCCTTGCGCGGGGAGGGGCGGCGTCGCGTGAGGGTGCGGTCTTGCCTCACCCTCGAAGGTTAGCACGGGACACAGAACGGGACACCCTGAGGTCGGGGCGTCTCTCCCGTGCCCGGAGCCTGGCTGTCACTCACTGAGCGTCAGACTTCTAGGGGAGGGAGTATTCAGAGGATTTCCTTTGGGCGTCTTAAGTCAGTCTCTGCTAGGATGGCCGTGCTCTCAGCACCTGCCTGCGCAAAGTACGACGTAGGCAGAGAACCTAGTCGTGGGCGTTCTTCCCTGTCCTGCAGTCGTTTGGGGATGGGTGTCTGCGTCCCCCCAGCAGTGAATGTCCGTGGGTGCGTCGCCATCGATTGATCAGACTTGTTCGCCGTTGGTTTCTTATTTCCTGGAGCGAGTGCAGTCAGTGCTTGTGAACGTTTTCCTTGGTGATTAGGAGCTGGAAACCGGTTCATACAAACCTGACTTCCCCAGGGCACCCCATTCTGCAAGGAAGCAAACGTAGAGGCATTCTCTTGGGTTAAGCCCAGTGCACTAAAATTCTTGGGTAGGGAGGGAGGCTACCCCCCCTGCCCCACCATTTCCACAGCAGACTGGCTAGTTGATGGCGGCCATCCCCTCTGAGCTGGCAACAGCTTCAGACCCGAATCGGCGTGCTGTTTCCTTTGGCTTCAGCCGGCTCCAAACATTAATCTCTTTTGCCATCTCTTTGTGAGGACACGACGTCAGTTTTGTGTGTGTGCAAATGCACGTGTGTGTCTGTGTGTACATTCGGAATATGATCATAAGCCACTGAAATCTGTATGAGGTTTTAGCTAGTTCAGAGTTAGAGTTTCTTTCTTTCTCTCTTTTTCTCTTTCTTTCTTTCTTTCTTTCTTTAAATTTTTTAATCTAGAGAGAGTGCGCATGCAAGTGAGGGAAGAGGGGCAGAGGGAGGGAGAGAATCTCCGCTTAGCGCGGAGCCTGATGCGGGACTCGATCCCAGGACCCTGGGATCCTGACCTGAGCCAAAATCTAGAGTCAGACCCTCAACCAACTGAGCCACCCAGGCACCCCAGAGTTAGAGTTTCTGTAAAGTTCTCTGAGTTTACGTAGCTCTGACATCGGGCTCTTCCAAATAATATTTGCAAACTCTGGGTCCACCTGACTTGACGTCATTTTGTCCTCTTTGCCCGAGGTCTGTGTGTGTTTCTCTTTGCACACTACATGCTGAGCTCCTCTCCGGTGTTGGCTGATCTTTGTCCTGCGTACCCCTTCCCCTCCTCCTCTCCGTGTGCCCACCTGCACCGGCCTCTCTGTGGTCCTCAAACTCTCTGGCTCAAACCAGCTTGTTTTCTGTTTTCCTTTGTAATAAAAAGTGGCAAACACCACTTTTAAAATGATGTTTTAAAACTTTTTACCTACGGTTTTCAAGATTTTTTTTCAGGTCTTTTATTTTGGTGGTTTGTTAGGTTTTTTGCATAGACTTCAATAGAGCCCCTTGGCGTATATTCAAATGATGGTCCATTTTGTGTGAACGATGAGCTAAGGGGACAGAGATGTTGATCTTTTAAAATATGAGTACAGAGACTTTTAACATGGTCACAAAGCGATTTCCTGAAACAGAAGAGAAGTTGAAGGTCACTTTGTAAGCATAGCTTGGAAAATGTCTGCCATGACATCTCTGAAAGCTGAAGATACTTTGTTGTAAAGCCATCGGAATAAAACAGTGAAAATATGCAACACTGAAAGGCTAACAGAAATAAAGGAGTATTTCTGGTCTTGACTAACAAGTGGCTAAGAGCTTGAGAGGTGCTTGGTGACAGGCTCTGTCACCTCTAAGGGGTGAGACCTTGGGCAAATTCTTACCCTTTCCCAGCTTCGTCATCAGTACAGTGGGAATAAGACAGTATGTGAAGATTGCTGTGAGAGAGGTCATGCATATGAGCGCTTGGGTTCTTTGACCCTCAGCAACCCCGCGAGGGGTTTTGTTTTGGTTTTGGTTTATTAGAAAGAGGGCAAGAGCGAGAACGAGAGAGAGAGAGAGAGAGAGAGAGAGAGAGAGAGAGAGAGAGAAAGCGCACGCATGTGCATGCGCAGGGGAGGGGCGGAGAGAGGGGAGACAGAGAGTCCCAGGCAGGTGAGAGAGAGAGAGAGAGAGAGAGAGAGAGAGAGAGAGCGCACGCATGTGCATGCGCAGGGGAGGGGCGGAGAGAGGGGAGACAGAGAGTCCCAGGCAGGTTCTGAGCTGGCAGTGCGGAGCCCTGCGCGGGCTCCATCTGAGGAACCGTGAGATCATGACTTGAGCCGAGGTCTGACGCTGAACCGACTGAGCCGCCCGGACGCCCCACCGACCCTGTGAGGTTTAAAAACCCGATCGTATTAAGGCTTCTTGTTCACCAGGGGGCACCGTCAGCCAGGCCTCATGGTGCGTGTGGGGCTCACGCTGGTGAGTGCACAGAACTCTAGGTCGCCCCGCCCTCCGTGGGTGACAGTGCGCTAGGCCGTCCCGTGGGCATCGTCTTCCTATGTTTCTCTTCTGGCTCATGAGTCTTGGTCTCTTTTCTTTCCACGGCACGAGACCCTGGAGTCTAGAGGCAGGAGCCAGAGGACTGAACTAACTCAGAATCGTTCTTGAATTCATTCACATCTTATACACACGGGCTTGACTGTGTACTGAGCACTTGCCGGGGCATTTGGGGTCTGTCCTTGAGAAAATGGACAGAAAGTCCCCTGTGCAGGGGCTGCCTGGTACCAAGCTAATCTGTAGTGAGTGAGCCATGTAGTGGGTGAGTGCCATGTGGGGCCCATGGACACAGCAGGTCTGTGCCTCTTCTGTGGGGTTGTGTGTGTGTGCAGTTTTGTTTTATTTATTTTGATGTTTATTTTTGAGAGAGAGAGAGACAGCGTGAGCAGTGGAGGGAAGAGAGAGAGGGAGACACAGAATCCGAAGCAGGCTCCGGGCTCAGAGCCGTCAGCACAGAGCCCGACAGGGACTCGGACCCACAAACTGTGAGATCGTGACTTGAGCCAAAGTCAGATGCTTAACTGACGGAGACACCCAGATGCCCCTGTTGTTTTAAATCATCAGCACCCATCAGAGTCACTTGGGAAAGTGGTTAAAAAACACAAAAAATAACTTTGGGCTCTCTGGGGGCAGCCCCTAGTTTCCCCAGGAAATAACGGTGTTCAAAGAGTTGTGGGTTATGGACCATTCCTATATTGGCTTTGGTTGGAATGTCCCCTTTGCTGCTTGAGAATTTGGGCTCAAATCTAGCTTGGCTGTGTGGGCCTGGGCACGTTATTAGCTGGTCCACGCGGTGGTCTGCTGATCCGCGCAGGGAAGGCGCTGTGGTGCCCTCTCCCGCTTTGAGGATTGGGTGTCTCCTTCCACGCGGAGCCCTGGGGGCAGTCCTGCCTGCCGTGACTCTCCTGGGGGGAGTGCCTGAGGGCCCTTTGCTCAGTCACTGCACACGGGTGAGTGATTCTTGTGCCCCCCCGGTCACAGGTCACTGGGCCACGTCACAGAGCATTTTTTGCTTCTGAATGATCCTGTTTTACCCAAGAGTATACAACTTGGGCGATTAGCATAATCTTAGAATTAAAACAGGACAGTCTATGAGTCTACCCTTTTCCCTTTTACTTAATTTTGGTTTTCATTTAATAAGGACTTAAAAAACAAACCAACATATGGTTATAGGTGAGGGTATAGAAAACGATTTGAGATTGCCAAAGAATGAGTTGAGCATGTAGTTTTTAGAAAACAAAACGATTGGGGCGCCTGGATGGTTCCGTCAATTTGGGTGTCAAACTCTTGTTATTGGCTCAGGTCGTGATCTCACGGGTTCATGGGTTTGAACCCCGTGTCAGGCTCTACGCTGACATTGCAGAGCCTGCTTGGGATTCTCTGTCTCTGTCTCTCACCCCTCCCCGACTTGCTCTTTATCTTTCTTTCAGAATAAATAAAAATACACTTAAAAAAAGAAAACAAAATGACCGAGGGAGAGAGAAATTGATCATCGGAACATAGAGCCTAGAAATAGCCCCGCTGAGCTTTGACAGAGGGTCGAAGACCAGTGGGGCAGGGCAGCCTTTCAACACATGAGCCAGGGCACTTGGACATCCCCGGGCAGAACAAGTGAGGTGAACCTTGGTGTCCCATCATACCTGGAACAAAAACTAATTGTAACCGGAGCACACGTTTAAATACAAAACTGTAATACCTGTAGATGAAGACGTAGGGGAAAGCGTTTGGGGCCCGAGGCCCGGCTCAGACCCCCAGACTTGACAGTGAAAGCACCACCCGTGGGAAAGGAGGTGTCAGACATGACGGAAATCACCAAGTTCTGCTCCACGAAGACCGGTGAGGAGGACGGAGAGTCAGGCTGCAGATGGGAAGGGCATGCTGGTTCACCACGCACCTGGCAGGGACCGACGGCACACTCACCTGTAGGAAAAAAGCCCGGTTAGAAACCGGGCAGGAGACTCGAACAGGTATGTTGCCAAAGAGGAGATCTGGGTGGTGAATGGGCACGTGACTATTAGTCGTCAGGGAAACGCGAGTCCAGACCACACCGAGCGTCGCTCCACGTCTGTCAGAAGGGCGAAAAGCACCGAATGCTGGCGAGGATGCGGAGAAACTGGATTTCTCATCCCTTGTTGGTGGGAACGTGAAAGGTACAGCCGTTCTGGAAAAGTCTGGCGGTGTTTTTCGTAAAGCTAAACGTGTACTTACCATAGGGCCCAGCAGTCACATTCTTGGGCATTTCTCCCAGAGAGATGAAAACTCAGGTTCACGACTTCTACGGGGATGTCCGTGGCAGCGTATTTGTAAGAGCCCAAACCTGCCAGTACCCCAGATGCCCTCCTGGAGTCAAAGGTTCACAGACCCCTGTGCCGTGGGAAACTGCGCAGCAACGACGCCGGTTGAACCGGTGCTCGCTCTGCCCCTTGGATGATCTGGGGCTTCCGCTGAGTACAGAAAGCCAGTGTCCAAGGTCACGAGCTGTTTGATTCCACGTCTGTAACATTCTCGAAATGTGAGGACCGTAGAGGGAGAGCAGGTTAGCACTTGCTGGGGGATGGGTGGGGCTGGGAGGCCGGATGTGTCTAAAGGGGCAGCATGAGGCCGCTGCTCGTTAGCGGTGGCACGGTGACGTCACAGTGACGTGGGTTTACACATGGGGTCGATCCGTGCACAACCGCACACGCGTGCACACGTGCGCACAGAAACTGGCGGCGGAGTCCGAGCGAGGACTGCCGTCGCATCGCCTGCCGTCGCATTGCCGGAAGCGTCCCAGTGTTGACTTCCTGCTTCTGATGCTGTACTGCAGGCTTCATGGGATGTCGCCACCGGGGACCTAGGACTTGATGTGGTGCTTCTTTTACTTCTATAGTTATTTCACAGCAGAACCTGTAGGGGATACGTTCGCACCCGTGTGTGTGTGTGTGTGTGTGTGTGTGAGAGAGAGAGAGAGAGAGAGATCTCACACACACACACACACACACACACACAGTGCACCAGCACACCCTGTGGACGATTTGTTATATGGAGTTGGCTTACGGTTGTGGGGGTGGCCAAGCACGCTTGAAGTCTAGGGCAGGTAGGCAGGAAGGGGAGGTCGGGATCAGCTGGCAAGAACTGTCCGGCGTCTCCAACACCAGGGACAGAATGCCTAAACCTCCTTTGGAAGGGCTCTCCTGATCAGGCCAGGTCCATCCAGGGTAGTCTCCCGTCTGGGTAATTCAACGGCAGCCGCTTGGGACTCGTAATCCATCTGCAGAGTTGCTCCACAGCAGACGCACGCCAGTATCCGATCGGATAAGTGGGGACTGTAACTCAGCCCAGGCAAGACATTTGCACTCTTGTGGCAGTTTTCCTATAATCAGCCCTCAGATGACTACTGCATTCTTACTCGTGTGATATGGATGTTCCTTGATTTTTGAAAAATGAAATATTCTTCTTACACAATTTGAGGTCGATACAAGTACATTGCGTGAGTTGAAAGGGTATAATTTCTGGCATATTGTGACCTTGATATTTAAAAACAGAATGCGTTCATTGTTTTCTTAAATGTTTCCATTATGGTATGAATACTATTACCCGTTTAAAAGCATCCCACGAATAAGCTTTCCACAGTTGGATTTCACCCTATTCCTTTTGCTTTTTGGAAGTTCGTTCCCGTCTTGCGCCCCGCCCTGCCGTTTACCTCTTCCACCAGGCTGACGTAGTCCTCCTTTGCAGCGGACACGTGGATAGAAATTGCAGCTGGGACCTGTGTTTCCCGTAGCCACAGGGCTCAGCTCTTTTGGCTGAGTTCTCATTACAGTCACTAGTGCGTAGCTGAACAGAACAGCTTACGTGTGTTACTTGTGTGACTGATTTTTAATAATTCGGTGTCATGAGTGTGTTTTTGAGATGGATGGGGCTTTAGATTCAGTTAATTCTTGAATCCATGGATGATAATGACTTATCACTCAAGGTGAGACAGGGTTCGGCCTTGGTCCTGCTTCCCTTGGTAGTTTTTAAAGTTTTGAGTGCTGAGAAACTTGGTTCCCGTGAGGGCAGAGGCGCCTCTCAGCTCCTCAGGTCGTTAAGGTCTTTGTACACTGTCGTCAAGAACTACGTCTGATCATCTGTGAGCTGAAAAGGTCCCTTGGTCCTCCGTCAGTTTCGTTGAGAACAAGGAATGGTAACCCAGTAACTCACCCGGCGGTGCTTGGTCGGTCAGCGGAGGCGTAGACTCTTCACGCCCCGCCTGGTGTCTCAGAGTGGCCTCGTGTTCCCTCCCGGGGTCCCCGCATCCCACATTCACGTCCTTTTGTTTCAGGGTGGGAAAGGGGCTTTGTGAAAGGGAGCAGACACATTGACGAGGGTGCTCTCTCAAGGGAAACGTTTTTGGAAAATAGTACGTTGTGCAAGGTGAGGACTGGGACGTTGCATCGTGAGAGCTGCCCACACCCGGGAACCCCCCGAAAGTCTTGGGGTACATCTAGGGTGCCTCTTCACATTGAAGCTGGTTGCTTCAGAACATCGTTTCCTTGATCTTAACAAGAATCGTTAAGGAGAAAAGGTACATTTACTCAAACAATTTGCCAGCTGGTGCCATGAATAAATTTTAATCTTTTTTCTTCAGGACTTCTGAGACCTCTACTGTGCTCCTGTCCATTGTGAATTCTCATTAGGGAACTGTTGTCACCCCGCAGGGTCATCCTGGTTAGTTGCTCAGGGAGGAGTGGAGAGGAGACAGGTGCATGCATGTGGGATCCTGGGGTGGAGGGAGCAGGGAGCAGTGCCCCACGGGACATACTTCAGGAGAATACCCAGTGCATACAAACCATTCATATCCTGTTTTGAAAGAGGGAAGCTGAAATCTTCAAAGCCTGTGGGTGGCCACAGTTCCAAGTCGAAGGTCACCTATGTCACTTGTGAGGCCTGCCTGTGGACAGGTTGTAAGGATTTGGTGGGTTACTTTAGGTGTCACCAGAGAACAAACAGAATCGCTGAAAATACAAAGTTTTGAATGAAATGCAATTGATTATGCTTTTATTTTAGAAAACACCTCACGGTCCTGCGATTTACTCGGACATGAGATGGTGCCATTTGTGACCCTGATTTTGGGAGGGGGCGTTTAACAGCCGTGTCGCTCTGACACGGGGCTACGTTTTCTTACGTGCTTTTGGTTATGTGAGGTTTTCTCACGTGAGAGCATTGGTTGTCCCGGAGTCGTGGAATTTAAGAACGACCCGTGCTCAGGTGGCCTTGCCGTGCATTTCCGGTGCTCTCTGGCCCTGCAGCCTCCTGAGAGCGTGCTCGCACTTCCTGTGGCCAGAAGATGAATGACCGAGCAGTCTCCTGGAGAACCTTGGTGGGATAAGCTGCTGGCTGCTGCTTAAACTCACAGCGCCACCTCGAGGAAGGTCCCCTCATAGAGGCTCTGCTCTTTCGTGGCATCGCTTTCCTTCAAAGCAAAGCCCTGTGTGTGGTCCACACACTCCCCTAGTATAAGCTGGAGGTGATAAATGTCAGGTGTTTTTGCCCACAGTCCTTCTGTCGTGTTTGCCCCTGTCCTTCCGGGGCTAACATTTCGGAATGGTGTCGATACGTGTGGTTCTGAAAGCCTAGGCTGCCGTGCAGGCATTCCTTGGGATGGGACGAGTGAAAATACCAGCTGAGTTTCACGCAGACATGCTACTTCGGGAGCCTCACTGTCACCTGTGGCCTTTGGTGTAAATACTCTGATCTCAACTCAACTAAGCATACTAGCAGCGAGGGGTGGTAAGCTCTCGACAAAACAGTTCACCTCTGGTCTATCCTATGCCCGGTGTAGACAGTAAATCACTTCAAACGTGACCTCTGTGTGGGGCCCCCTCCCTCCCGTAGCGCAGGTCATTGGATGCTGAGTGTATTGAATTACTCTTGTGTATTCTGACAATGAATGTTGTTGTTTTAAGGTCTTCTTTTTCTTTGTGATTCTTTTGTTCCCTAGCGCCGTCCCCCAGACTACAGTAATACTCAACAGTGATCGGCAGAGCGCCATTGTAGCCAAGATGGAAGAACCCTTGGGCAACAGGGCACCGGACCCCCTGGAAAGTACCGTTAGCAAGTCAGTAGCCACCACACCAACCCCACCTCTCACTGCCACTGCCACCGCGATGAGTCCCCTCGAGAGCCACTCCACGTCCTGAGCCGGGCACAGCTGGTCGGTCGAGCCCAGCGGGCGCGGCCCACAGTTGTTTGTGGTGGGCAAGGGCCGTGCTTCGTGCAGGCCCAGGTCCTGGTGTGCCAGCTGGAGAAGGGGACGTGTTAAGGGGGGACGCACCGGGAACTTCTGTGTCCAGTGCTCACGTGCCCAGTGGGGAGATGGCTCTGTGTTTCCACAGCAGCCGGTGGAGCTTGTGCCCTCCTCCCTCGACCACCACTTCCTCACGTGTGTCTGTCTGTCTGTCTGTCTGTACAGCAGCGTGTCAGGTCAACAGACACCTTCTATTGAGTTTGCTAAGCGATGAAGGCATTTCGAGGTGATGATTTTCTTCTCCCACCTTTTTCTCTTGAGACACTGGAACTGTAACCTTGGTCAGAAATGAGGGTGCGTAAGAGGCATCGTGTGACGGGAAAGCGTGCTGTGGACGGCCCTGCCCGGCAGTCTGGGCTCCGCTTTTCCTGGCGACCTGCCCCGAGACGGTGGTTTTGCTTATTGTTTCCGTCAGCGTGTTCACAGCATTCTGTTTGCCTTTTTCTCTCAGTGCCCTCCGCAGATCGTTCCTGCCCCAGCTCTGTCCCGTTGTCTTTATTGTCCGAGCCCAGGCTCCCAGGGCCTGGCTGTGCCGCGGGCCTGCCGTGTCGGGTGGCGGGAGAAGAGTTGTTGACGCTCAGGCTGAGGAGATCTGGGGATCTGGGAGGCGGGGTCAGGAGGTGAGCTTGGGCAGGCTGCTGCGGGGTCGAGTTCAGAAGCTGGAGCCCCAGCCTGCGGCACGACCACGGTCGGAAGCACGTTTTTGTCTTCGTGAACGGGGACCTTGGGCTTCGTCCCCCTTCTTGGTGCTTAGCAGTCCCCACGAAGGGATGTGGAGAGGGTCGCGGTAGAGGCAAGTAGCTTGTCTCCAGGTAATAAACACGTATGTTTTGAGCCTTTTTTGGAGCTGGCGGCTTGTGCTCTGTTTTTCTGGCAGTTTCTTACTGCTCCGTAGCAGGACCCCTTTAGTGGTGAGAACATCCTCTGGGAGAGTCTCGACTGGCTTTTCAGACCCGCTTCAGTGGTTTTTGTTGGCGAGAATAGTTAGGAGTGTTGACTTTGTTAACAAAGGCTGAGTCCCTTCTAGAAGGCCTACCAGCGTGGAGTGGATTGGGTCAATGGAAGTCTCCAGGCACACTTGCTCTCCGATGAGTCTTTCCCATGACACAGCCCTAACAGTCCCTCTCACTCAAGTGCCGGCATTTTGTGGGAGCACCTCCACGATCAGAGAGCCGCCTTCTAGGCCTTGAGTCACCGTGGGTTGTGGTTTTACTTCTTCTGCGACACGAACACGTTTGTCGACTTGTACGTTTCACACAGTTTCTTCCAACCCCAGACCATTTCGTGCGATTCGGTCGCTGTTCCCCCGAGTAGAGAGAGCGGTGTGGGAAGACTCGCGAGCTGCCGCCTCGTGCAGTTAGGTTCTCTGATGAGTGGAGGAAAGAGGCACGCGGCGGCTTCAGCGCTAGTCTCTGCTCGTTGCTTGTGCTGCTCTCACAACATCGGCTGGTGTTTTTGTTTCCCGCTCAGCGCGGTGCCCGGGAGACGGCAGAACACCATTGTGGTGAAGGTGCCGGGTCAGGATGACAGCCACAACGAGGACGGGGAGAGCGGGTCCGAGGCCAGCGACTCCGTCTCCAACTGTGGACAGTCGGGAAGTCAGAACATTGGGAACAACGTCACCCTCATCACCCTGAACTCGGAAGGTGCGCCTGCAAAGCTTCTTTCCTTTGCCTGAATGGCAGTAGGTACAGCGTTCTGTTCTGTTCTGTTCTGTGTGTTTTTTGCTTTTCAGGAAAGTCGTACGGTCCCTACCTTACTTAACACAATAGTCCAGCTTGATGGTTTTCCGATTTTACGGTGGTGCACACGCGGTCCATGTGCAGTAGCCATTGTGCTTTGGGTTTTGAGTTTGGATCTTTTCCCAGGCCACCGACGTGCGGTCCGATCCTCCCTCCTGGCGCGGGGCACCGCGATCGTGAGGTCGATGGCCGGAGCCCCGACAGATGCACTGCACCCACACTGCCATTCCGTCAACTTCAGCGGTGTTGGTGCGGTGGCTGAGTGCGTTCCGTGAGTGGTTTCACGTGTCGCGATCTGTGCGAGATGACTCCGCCCAGCGACAGGCTGCCGTGAGCGCTGTGAGCACAGTGAAGCTGGGCCGGGCTGGGGCACGATGTTTGGTAGGTTAGGGGCATTAAGTACATTTTTGACTTTGAATGTTTCCAAACCCGCGATAGGTACTTTGGGACATGACCCCATCCTGAGTTGAGGGACATCTGTATGTGTTTGCTATTTGTAAAACGTGGTAGGAGACAGTGGAAATTCTACGCACGTTCAGGCGGTTTCTGAAGGCTTTCTGGTGACGGACACACTGCTGTGCTTCTAGAACCAGGAGCTGATCATTGCCTTTGAACAGAGGTCTCTCTACGTCTCTGATGGGGGCCAGACGTAGGTGCCCAGAGGGGACTGTGCCACCTCCCGCGAGAGGCAGAGGGAGCTGCTTGGCGGGCACCCGGACCGGAGCCCGTTTCGCCCACACCGTGTCCTGTCCCCCTACTTCTCCTG
This sequence comes from Prionailurus bengalensis, assembly GCF_016509475.1. Taxonomy (NCBI): domain Eukaryota; kingdom Metazoa; phylum Chordata; class Mammalia; order Carnivora; family Felidae; genus Prionailurus; species Prionailurus bengalensis. The sequence continues at coordinate 60,598,739 of NC_057352.1, forward strand.
CCACAGTCTCCGTAGCCACCTGGTGCCTCTGTCCTGCCTCTGCAGGCTAACGTGGGCCAACGTGGGCCGCCCACATGGCCTCCCACAGCACGGGGAGGAGGGGGAGTGCAGGCGTGTTAGTGCAGTGTTCCCGACCTGTAAAGCCTGTGCTTTATTCACTGGTAAACTTGTGCAGTTTTTTGCTTTACGTCTGAGTTGTTGATTTTGACTAAAAATGCAAAGTAGCTTTCCTAAAATGATGATGTAGATTTACTGAGCCACGATGTTTCTCTGAGACCAGTTACCGTATCTGAAACATTGAAAACAGTGTTTTTCTCAAAGTCTCACTCACTTCTGACATAAATAGCAAGGATCAGGACAGCAGAACAGGAGCAGGGAGAGAAACAGAGTTTAGTGACCTCCTTTTAAAAAAACCGAGATCAGGGGCGCCTGGGTGGCGCAGTCGGTTAAGCGTCCGACTTCAGCCAGGTCACGATCTCACGGTCCGTGAGTTCGAGCCCCGCGTCAGGCTCTGGGCTGATGGCTCAGAGCCTGGAGCCTGTTTTCCGATTCTGTGTCTCCCTCTCTCTCTGCCCCTCCCCCGTTCATGCTCTGTCTCTCTCTGTCCCAAAAATAAATAAATGTTGAAAAAAAAAAAAAAAAAAAAAGCAACTGTTTAAAAAAAAATAATAATAAAAACAAAAAACAAAAAAACAAAAAAAAAAACCGAGATCAGGGGCGCCTGGGGGGCTCAGTCTGTTAAGCATCTGACTTCGGCTCAGGTCGTGATCTCAGGGTTTGTGGGTTCAAGCGCTGCATCGAGCTCTGTGCTGACAGCTTGGAGCCTGGAGTCTGCTTCGGAGTCTGTGTCTCCCTCTCTCTCTGCTCCTCCCCTGCTTGTACTCTATTTCTTTCTTTTTCAAAAATAAACTTTAAAAAAACGTTTTTTTTTTTAATTAAAAAATATTTAATTTAATTACCATAGATTTGGCCTATTTATTTATTTATTACATTTACTTATTTATTCTGAGAGAGAGAGAGACGGAGCATGGGCAGGGGAGAGTAGAGAGAGAGGGAGAGAGAGACTCCCAAGCAGGCTCTGAGCTGTCAGCCCAGAGCCCGACATGGGGCTTGAACTCACAAACTGTGAGATCATGACTTGAGCTGAGATCAAGAGTTGGATGCTAAGCTGTCTGAGCCTCGCAGGTGCCCTAAAGTTTACCATCTTAAAGCATACAATTCAGTGGGTTTTTAAAGTACATTCACATAGTTGTACACCCAGCCCCCGGTCTAATGCCGGGACATCTCTGTCACCCTGGAAAGCAGCCCTGGCAGCCACCGTCCACTTCCTGTCTTTGGAATTACGTGCTGCAGGCACTTGGCACACGTGGGCCATGCAGTGCCGTCCACGGTGTGGCGAATATCGCCGCTCCGATCCTTCTGTGGCTGGGTCCTTCTCCGTCGTGTGAATGGACCACATTTTGTTCATCTGCTCGTCTGTCGACGGACACTTGGGGTGCTTCCGCTTTTTAACTGTTCGGAACGTTCGTGAACAGCTGTTTGGGAGAACGTGTGGTTTTGTTTCTCTTGGGTAGCACCCGGCAGTGGAATCACTGGGTCCATTTTTTACACATTAAATTTAAGAAAGAGAGGGGTGTCGCCAGTGTCGGCGAACGGGCGTTAAACATCCGTGGAGGAGATGGTGTTCGCAGCAGTCGCAGAGAAGCCTGATTGTTCTCTCTGTCCGGGTGGGTCCTGGGCGGGCACGCACACAGGTCTGACCAGCCACTTAAGGCCCGGTGTTTGTTCGGTCTAAAGTGCGTCACCTAAGGCGCGTAACACTCGATAACGCCAGGAGTTTCTGAGGTTGTCGTAGATACAACATATTTCATCTTTTTATGTGTTGTTACTGTGATGTGATTAATGTGAGATATATTTCACTTGGAGAAACTACAGAGTGACACAAATGAACATAGAAAAAGGGGTCAGATTTCCAGCTTATAAATGTCTGCGGGGGGGAAAAATACAGATTTTCTTTTGATCTGAGTCTGAGTTCTTTATGAGCTGATGCATTTGTCGAAAGCGTTACCCTCTAGCAGATTGTTTCCATCAGATATGACTCTTGGACGGTACCTGTTGTTAGGAATGGGCAGACGAGACAGAGTTGACTGATTCTGAATTTTACCTTATATCAAAGAAGAGGTCATAATTCAGGAGCATTCTGCCTGACCGTTGCACTAGGAGAAAACGTGCGGTGACACGTTTGTTGTGCTGACACTCCTTGGGACGGTCCCCGCCGGCACTTTGCCTGCTGTGTGGAGGCGGGGCCGCGCCGCCCTCGTGGCACCGTGGTCTGTGTGGGAGGACACGGAGGCGGACGGAGTCCTCTTTAAGTGGGTGCCTCGGACGTAACTGTGGAGGAAGAAGCTACTCCGCTAACATCTCGTATCAGAGTTACTATCGACCGATAGTGGCGTGTTCCGTGAAACACGTCTGTGAGGCGGATGGGTGCGCGGAGAGGTGGGTGAGCGCTTTGCCTGCCACGCGCTCCCCACGACTAGAACCCCTCGCTGAGCTGGAGAGAGCGTCAGGCAGCTAGTTGTGTTAGAGAAGCACCGTTCACACGCAGAGCTCTGAAGGGCCGTGAGCTCGGCTTTCGTGGGGTCATTTAATTCCTGCTGACAACCCAGAGCTGCAAGTACGCAGACCGTTCTTACCTTCGTAGAAAAGCATTTAAGTGCTTGCGGTTTTAGAAACCACAGGTTTCAAAATGGTTTATTTCTTAAGAATTCCAGACGGTTTGCCCGAGTTGACGTGTCGTTTTATATCACATTTGGAGTCTGATTATTTACTGCGAGGTATCGTAGCATTTTGTCCCCGGGTTTTTGTGTAGGCTATTTTGTCTGTCACGGCACAGATTTCCTCATTATCAGAGGAGTGCTAACTGTTGAGGGCAGTGGGCAGTAACTTACTCTGGTTCCGATTCCTCTCTTCTCTTGGCGTTGCGGTCATAGTTCAGCATCGGGGTATCATCATTCAGAGGTTAAGCTGGCCGAGTCAGAAACAAAGCAGCTAAAATAGGACCAGCAATGGAATGTGTTAAAATCAACGAAGAGACTTAGTGATTTTTTTTAAAATTTTTAATGTTTGTTTGTTTATTTATTTTTTGAGAGAGAGAGAGAGATGCAGCGTGAGTGGGGGAGGGGCAGAGAGAGAGGGAGACACGGAATCCGAAGCAGGCTCCAGGCTCCAGGCTCCGAGCTGTCGGCACAGAGCCCGTCGCGGGTCTCAGACTCACAAGCCGTGACATCATGACCTGAGCCGAAGTGGAATGTTGAACTGACTGAGCCACCCAGGCGCCCCAGATTTAGTGATTGCTTAATAAAGAGTCTAAATTCTTGCTGTCTTTGCACTTGAGAATTCTTAAGAAACTTGAGTAATCCTTCTCATAAGATGTTGGGTACTCAGCTTTAATGGGGAGGGATGGTACTTGAGTTATAATTGGATTATTGTTGGAAATTGACCTCATGAATGTTCCAAAGCCCGGTCAGTAACATGACTTATGTGGTAAATCTCTGGGATGTACTCGGTGGGGGGCAGCAGGGTAATATCTGGCGGGAGCGGTTCATTTGGGAAAGGTCGTCAGTCACGGCGCCAGGAAGGGGACGGCTCCAGGGGCCGTGAAATACGACGGGTGCGGATTGCCGTGTTCACAGAACATCAGCCTGCGTGTGTGAAGAAGGAAGTGTAGCCGGCAACGTTTCTCGAGGATCTATTTACATAATTTATTTTACAGAAACTTTTTTGAAACAAATTCTTCACGAGGTCATAACACTAAAAGCCAGCATATCGGCCGTCGTAAGTGGGCTCCCACAAGAGCGGGATCACAGACAGGTTGGCGACCCATCCCGGCGAGGTTAACGAGGACCGACCGGCGTTAAGGATGCCGGTGCGTCCTCGGGCGCGGCAGACCGTGGCGGACGGGCCGCGCCGGGAGGCCGTTGCAGCACCTCGCCCCGCGTTCCAGAACGGGCAGCGCGTGACGCCTCCCGGAGACACCGCGTCTGTGCCCGGTGGTTCCCACTCTTCGGTGGCAAAGGACCGAGGCGTCCTTGGTCTCCGCTGTGGTGGTCACGGGCGAGCTCGTGACGACTCGTGCTGAGTGGGGCAACCTGGCCCGAGCCGGCAGCCTTGCCGTCCGGTCGGCGGTGTGCTCGTGTGGTTTCTGTGCGACGCGCTCACAGTGGCTCCGGTGCCAGAGACCGTTGGTTTTGTCCCTTTTCCGTAGTATCCTGTGTGTACCTCAGTCCTCTTGAGTTGCCTCTTTGAAAACCCCCAATTATCAATCTGTTTGTAGCTCACAGACGTCACATCGCTCCCAAATGAGCACGGTTGTTCGGGTGCAAAGTCACCTGTGTCTGATGCCAGAATGGCAGGCGGGTCGTCCGTTCTCGTGGGTCGGTCGGAGGTCAGAGTGTCCTCAGCGCTCTTTGAGGGTGACGCATGTGAATAAGAGGCACAGTCGGAGCGTAAGCCCCTGAATTTCAAGGATTTAGAAGTCGGTGCCAAGTTGTATCGTGAGTGACTCAGTGCTGGGAGGCCGGCCCGGCCGGGCACGTCTTGGAAAGCCTCGGTCGGCTCATGCCCGGGGCTGCTCTCGATGAGCACGGCCAGAGCCTGCGGGCCGGGCCACCCTGTCCTCGCCGCCCCTGCTCCACGCGGCAGCGTGGAGAAAGCCGCACGCCATCGGTCAGTTTTAAAAGCAGCAGACCTTACTGGGCTTGTCCTCACTCCAGAGGCTGATGATGTTTGCTCCGGGAAGTGTCTGGCTCAGGACGGGGACGCGGCGAGTCGGGTGTGCTGGGCAGTGAGGGCCACAGGAGACGTGTGAGCGCCGGGCTCCTGGAGCCTCTGAGGGATTCGCCCTGTGGTGCCATTCCTGTTCGGAGCCGTGTCTTCCGTTGTACGCAGTACGTTGCTTTTGAAATTCATTAAATTTGCAGGCCTTAACAGAAGCCAGATGAAAGTTACTTTTTGGTCGAGACGGAAAATACAGCCTGACACCAGGCACGACTAGCAGTCTGTTCCCTGAAGTCTTGCCCGGAGATGGTGGAGGCTGACTTTGAACAAAGTTGGTGTGAGGTTTGCCGTGACCGTGTCCCGTGTCTCTGAGAAACCCTGGGGCCCCTACTGAGTCACGGAGTGTTGCCTTCTTTTGTTTGTTCACTGTCCTCGGGGTAGCGTCACTTCTCACGATGACAGAGAAGCAATTACGTGGCGTCTCAGTCACAGCCAACAGATGCCCGCGGCTCTGGGCAGCCCTCCCCGAGGGTGTCGGGCCTCTGGGAGCATCACCGGGACCCACAAGCGTGCCCCAGCAGCACGTTCACAGGAGGCGGGCACCCGCTCCCTTGCCCTTCTCTCCATGGTGCTGCAGACACACGGGACTCCATGACTGAGACGTTTTTCGTGGCTGGCAGGCAGGACGGGCACAACCACGTTGTCTTTGGAAACAGGTGAGTGGTGAGTCAGGGTCGGTTGGAGCGAGACGGCGTTTGGAGTGGCTGGTATCGACTTTCCCCGCCCCTGCCGCTTTGCGGTCACACACAGATGTTTGCGGCGACGCCCTGAGCAGAGAGCGCCCGAGCTGCAGTTGGCCGCGTGAAGTCCCGGCTCGTGTGAGTGCTGGGTCGGTGCCATCCGGGAAGAGAGCGTGTTCAGGCCTGGGCCCTGGGCACGCAGTGAGTTTGGCCAGGCTCACTGCCGTCACTGGAGGGGAGTGCGCGTGGTGGTCGGGCGCGTCTGTGCACACGTGTGCCAGCAAGTATTGAGAGGGAGCATGACGCCAGGTGGCCCTTTTCTCTCCGTTGAACCTGTACTATCGTGAGAATGTGGCAGCCGCTCGCGGCTTGGTGCTTTCTTCTGTTCGCCTTCCTGGGGCTCAAGTAGACCTCAGAACAAATATTTGTACTCAAGTGTTTTAATGGCAAGAAAATTCAAGTTACTGCTCAGTTTTTCATTACGTTAGACTTTGCAGAAGTGCCAGCTAATTGCATTGAGAATTTAAATGATTGGAATAGAAGGCAAGTTTCTTTTTCTCATAATCTGCTAGTTTTTAAATAAAGCCAGCAGAACCTTTCTATTGTTACCGATGCCCAAACTGACCAAGCTGTTTTGGTAAACTAAGTCCTCTATGGATCGTTAAAAGGTAAATTTCTTAGATATTTATGTGAAAGGACGTTTCATCTTGTTTTCTATTTGAAGGAGCTGATTCATTGTCCTGGCGAGAAGCTGGAGTCCAGACCGGGTTCTCGCTCCCGCATTGGAAGTGGGTTAGGGCTGAGTGTTTCCAAGAGGGGGCGAAACTAAACCAGCTGGTCGGCTGGTATGACCCTGTGGAGGCGGGGGGCCGGAGCGTCTCCGGTGTCCTCTCTTCTTGCCGGGGGTCCTGGAGGTGCTGCCCAATGCCCCGACGACCACAGATGGTGACGGTGGAGCCCGGGGGTCCTTTCTCCCACTGGGGTGGGTCCCCTGCTTCCGTGGCAGTGATTTGTCATTTCTGTGTTGGGCAGCGTGACTTGGGCTGTAGTTCTTGTCCACTGGGCTTGACTTCTTGCTCTAGAGACCACGTGCCTGGGGCTCACAGAGTGCCTGGTGAAGTTAGGGATGAATAGTTTGTAAATAGGTCGTAAAATGCCTTCTAAGAATTTTTGAGACGTTTGATTGGAATAAAATTTCCGGATAATTTCCTGTGTTATGCAAGAAATTTAAACTGTTATTTTCAGGAGTGATAGGAGGGTGGGGGGTAAGGGAAACTCATTTTTTAGAATAATTTACTTTTGGGGGGGGGAAGCATCATTTCTTGAAATAATACTATAGGATTTTTTTTGAATGCTAAACCTTAATAATATTCTTGGTATGTATCTTTAATTTTTTTATGGTTTTTTTATTTCTTTAATCACTTTTTAAATTTACATCCAGGTCGGTTAGCATATGGTGCAACAGTGATTTCGGCAGTAGATTCCGGCGATCATCCCCTATGTGTAACACCTAGTGCTTCTCCCAAGTCCTTAATGCCCCTCCCCCATTTAGCCCATCCCCCCTCCCACAGCCCCTCCAGCAACCTTCTGTTTCTTCTCTGTATTTAAGTATCTTATGGTTTGTCCCCCTCCCTGTTTTTATATTGTTTTTGCTCGCCTTCCCTTATGTTCATCTTGTTTTTGTCTCTTAAAGTCCTCATATGAATGAAGTCCTGTGATATTTGTCTTTGACTAATTTCACTTAGCATGATACCCTCCAGTTCCATCCACATAGTTGCAAATGGCAAGATTTCCTTCTTTTCGATTGCCAGGTAATACTCCATCGTATATGTAAACCGCATCTTCTTTACCCATTCATCCGCCGATGGACATTTGGGCTCTTTCCATACTTTGGCTGTTGTCGATAGTGCTGCTGTAAACATTGGGGTGCATGTGCCCCTTCGAATCAGCACACCTCTATCCCTTGAATAAATACCTAGTCGTACAATTGCTAGGTCGTAGGGCAGTTCTCTTTTTAATTTTTTGAGGACCCTCAAAACTGTTTTCTAGAGGAATTTAAACTGACATCTTTCATCCTCCAGAGTATTCTGGTAGCATTTCCAGAAGCCCATGTGCTTGGCACGGAGGACAGGTGTTTTTGCTGATAGGTGTCAGCAGGGAGTGGGGAGCCCTTGCTAGAACGGAAGCCAACTTCCTGTGAGGGCCTGGTGAGGAGACCGCCCGCCCCCCGCGTCCACCCTGGCCGTTGTCCCAGCATCACGATTCTCCTGGTGGCGTTGGCGTCCTCGGCTGAGGACGTGCCCTTCAGTGTTGTCTTCTGTGGCGCTCTTAGCAGAGGCCAGTTGCTGAGGACAGACTCATTGCTGATGAATTAGTCTTACGATTAATCATGTCTGACGTGAAAAAGATGAGGCTTAGCTTTGACGTGTAACTTTGTTCGCTCATTTAGCATCACGTCTTGCCTTCGGAGAGTTGGAATCTTTTTGAAAATGCTTGATTTACACGTTTGTCACAGTGTCGGTTTGTTGGTGTTTTTCTTCGTTGTTCTGGAACCACGAGGCTGTCCAGTTGGGTGCCGTTTGGAAGAATCGTCTTTTGCATGACACTGTTTCAGCGCCAGGGCCAGAGTACAGGGTTTGGACGAGGTGAGGTGCTCTTGGCACAGGCGGGCAGGTGTCGGAGGCCCCGTGCTAAGGGGCTTCTGATTCGTGGGGCCGTGGCGCCAGTGGGAGGCCTCACGGCGTAGATGGCACGGCTCTGGTGGAGGAAGACGCTCCCCTGAGGTGGGGACCGAGGGGCGGGCTGGGTGTGCAGGGCAGCCTGGAAGGAAGCTGGTTCTCAGGGCTGGAGTGCGTGCTGCGGTTCAGGGGGTATTTGCAGAGACCTGAGCTGCTCGTCCTTGACTGAGTCACGTCCTGCGCGTCCCAGGCACGCGGTCTTGGTATCAGCCCGACGAGATGTGGGTGACTGTTGGGAAGACAGCCCTGAGCCCTTGTCCAGCGTTTACGTTGCTCTGACAACATTGTGTAAACATGGGGTGCTTGCTCAGCACAGTCACGTTACCCGTTCCCGAGAAAGGCTGCAGCAATCTTGGGCAGCGTTGCTTGTGCCAGCCCACGGGGGGTGTCTGTGGTGGTCGGGGAGGCAGGTGCGGCGTGGCTCTGTGCCCCTCATGGCTCAGGATGCTGCCACCCTTCCCTGTGGGCTCACAGGGGTCCTCCTGTTCAAACACTCAGGTCCAACAAAGATGTCATTAGACGTCAGTCACCTTGGGTTTGACGGTATTCACAGTTAAGTCAGCAGCAAGGGCTTGCAGCGCGGAAGGTTTCTTTGTTTTAAGCTCATTTTGAGAGAGAGAGAGAGAGCAGCGCGCAAGCCCGTAGGAGCCAGGAAGGAACAGAGAGAGGGGGAGAGAGAGGATCCCAAGCAGGCTCTGCGCTGTCAGCGCATGGCTCGATATCAGGCTTGAACTCACAAACCGTGAGGTGTGACCTGAGCCGGAAGCCAGTTCGACGCTAAACTGACTGAGCCACCGAGGTGCCCCGAAAGGTTTCAACACGGTAGTTCCTGTACTGAGACGTGTTCTTGAGCTGGCGAGTAACCTCATCAGTGGCCAAAGGGGTCCTTCTGTCGTCCCGTCCACTCCCAGTGTCCCCTATCTGTCAGTTCTCAGCAACCTCGGGTCACTCCCCCATCTCTGTTCTCCCTCCCTCCTTCCCCTACTTGCTTTGTGCCTTGACCTGACTGCTGCAGGGGGAGGGAAGTCCTTCCACTCTGTGGTGTAATCGCAACTGGGCTCACTGGGGGTTTTGATACTGACCATTAGACCCCGTGCCAGGCGTGGAGTTGCCCAGTAGGGATTTTTAGATGTAAATACCCTAGACGTTCGAGCCTTCGTGGCATCTCGGATACGACCTCGAGACCGCCCCGCGAGTCCCGTCCGTCTGCGTGTAGATCACGTGCCAGCCTGTCTTTCTGTACGCGGGCCGAGTGTGGTAGTAGCTGAGTGATGCTCACAAACGTGCATCTACTGAGCATGTGCCCACGGCTCTGCTCCCTCACTCGTAAACCACTGGTGTCTCTGAGAGATGACGCTGGCTACTCATCGCTTATTCTCCGTTCCAGCGGCCAAGATCGGTGATTTGTTTTCTGCCCTTCGCTAAAGCCAGGAGCCTCGCCTCAGCCGCCCTAAGTGGTGCTCCGGCCGCCGCTCGGCCCCCGGTGGTGACGTGGGCATCTCGACAGGGTTGCCGAGCCTCGCCTGGTGCTGGTGCACACCTCCGGGTTCAGGAGCTCAGCTGGGAGAGGCTCCTGCAAAGGGGCAGGGTGGAGGCATGGGTCACAGACGGGCTCTCTACTTGCTCCGCTCCAGGCTTTTGGCAAAGCAGGGCCGGGCTGGTTGCCCTTCATGGGGACGTTTTCTGTTTCGGGGAGGTCGGAATGTAAACATTGGGACGTTTCAAAATAAAGCTCGTGAGAAATGTTGAAGCAGCGATAACCGTGGCTGCGACGTGACTTACGGCCCGCTTGTCAGAAAGCTGGTGTCCCTCTTCTGTCCCAGGCTCCCAGAGGGAGGTTGCGGCTCTCCCTGTAAACGCCCCTGCCGTCCCACGGTGGCCTGTTTGTGCAGGGGCTCTCTCCCATACCTCAGCTAGCTTCCGTGTCAGCGTCAGAAGAGCTGGTCTGGAAAGCCGTCAGGTTTCCCGGCAGTTCTGATCATAAGCGGAGCTTCCTTCTGCCAAAGGTTGAGGTTCCTTTGAGTTGAAGTTTGACAGGGCGCCCTTTCACACGCAGTCTAGGTCACTCCTGCAACGACTGGAAGGAATCTGTGCCTGAGCAAAGCCAACGCCCCTTGCTAAGGGTCTGGCTCGGAAGCCAGCCTGGCCGAGAGCCTGGTCTCTGCCCCACCGTGTCCTCCCCGGTCCCGGGGGGAGCTGGATCTGATCTGCGTCTGGCACACCGCCGGGGGCGAGGTTTCCCCTTCCGGACAGGAGGGGCGCTAGCCACCCCACTGTCCGCCCCCTTCCCTCTCCCCGAGCCGTGGGCCTGTCTCCCCACCATCGCGGTGGCCGGCCTTCCCCCGCGCGAACGCTGAGCTCTGGGCGTTTGCATGTCACATCACCCTTGAGAAAGCCCAAGTCTGGGGGTTGTAACGATTTTCAGTTTGCAGAGGCACAGACGAGTTGGTTGCACGAGAGGCCGGGAGCTCCGTCGTCTGCTGGTCCTGGAGCCCTTCCTCGCGGAGCTCTCTCGCGGGCGAGGTGGCCAGAGAGAGGACCGGGCGGCTCGCCGGGGTAGCCAGCCTGGGTGTGGGGAGACCTGGAAGAACTAACGAATCCAGAGCGTTTGACACCACGTGGAGCGGTGCCTCTCTCCAGACCCGGTCAAGGGTGTCGGGTCTGCTGGAGTCAGAGGGCAGGTGTCAGCAGCGCACGCGGCCCCTTGACTACCCGGGTCCCAGAGACCTGCAGCTCCCGAGGCACCAGACCCCGTCCCTCCTGTGTGCCCTGCTCCTGCAGTCAAGCGAGACTCGGGGCTTTTCGTTACGTAAAACGGTACTTTTGAGATTTTAAGATCACGAATGGCGCAGTTTTCAGGGTTAAGGAAAGCACGCGTGGCAGGGAACGAAGTTTCCACAAGGAGAGGAAAAAGGTCACAGTGCTGTGAATAGGAGGTCAGGGGAAGGTGCTCTCCAGTGATAGACTTCCAGCTTCACTGCTGGGAGGTCAAAGGTGGGAAGGGAGAGGGGTGGGGGTGGGGGAGGTCCACAGAACAGGACGGGGGAGCCCCGAGCCCTCACGGAAGGGCTCCACAGTGAGAGTACGGGCCGGTCTGCGCAGCCCTGGAGCCCCTTGTCCCCCCGAGCTGGCCGGCTGCCTCCCCCGCGGTGCAGGGCAGCAGATCCGTTTTCTTACGTGCGACGTGCCTGGCTTCCACGCGCTTCTTCTCAGAGCACTTCCAGGGCTGTGCGTGGGTTCTTGTCGCCCCAGAGGCCGGTGGGCTCCAGGTGGCTGTCCTGCTGCTGGAACCCGAGGGAGCCCCCCTCCTGACCCCTGACACTAACACTCCCGGGACCACTCTTGCTTGCTGTCCTTCCGGGCGCCAGCAGGCCGAAAATAAGCTCCCCTGCGGCAGTTGTGGAGGGAATCGGTTGGAGGCTAGAGCTCGTTTGGTGTCCCCGCTTCCGGACACTGAGACCCAGGTGTCGGGTCTGGGCGGCACCTCGGCCGGCGCTGCGGGGCCTTCTGCCACCAGACTCGCGAGGGCTGTGGGCAGCCCCGTCTCCCCGGCTGCAGACCGGTTGACGGTGCACGGCGCTCTGCGTTCTGTGTGCTTTTCACTGAGGTCGTGGGGCCAGCCTGGCCCCAGGGAAGCCCGACTGGAAGGCAGTGGGGTGTTTACGGGTCGCAGTGTTACATCTTGTCTCCGAGATGGATCGCTGGAAACCGCGGCGGCTCTTTGGGAAACGACGCACTGGTTTCTGGTCAGCTGTAGGTGTCCACACCTCTCCTTTGTGACCTTGGGGGTTGCCCCGGGGCTCTTGGCCGTGCTCTGGAAGTTGGGAGAGCAGTTTGCCAACAGCCCCCAGGGAGGATCCTTCTCGAGTGCGTTTGAGTTGAGCACGGGGCGCTTTGGACTCGTGAGCTTACGTGAGACTGTGTCCTGTCTCTCCCAGAGGACTACCCCAACGGCACCTGGCTGGGCGACGAGAACAACCCGGAGATGCGGGTGCGCTGTGCCATCATCCCGTCCGACATGCTCCACATCAGCACCAACTGCCGCACCGCCGAGAAGATGGCGCTGACGCTGCTGGACTACCTCTTCCACCGGGAGGTGCAGGCCGTGTCCAACCTCTCGGGCCAGGGCAAGCACGGCAAGAAGCAGCTCGACCCCCTCACCATCTACGGGATCCGGTGTAAGTGTGGCCTTTGTCTCTGCTCACCTCTGCTGGTGCCTGGTCGCGGGAAGGGTCTGGCTGAGGGCGGGTCGTATAAGGTAGCATCTCGGGGCCGAGTCTGGACCCACACTGTTGGCTCGAGAGGATGCTGGCCTCGGCACTAGTCGCAGAGCTGGGAGAGGAACTTCAGATGGAGCGTCTCCTTTAGTGAACATCGCCGGTGCCTGCCTGTGGGAAGGACCGGGGGCGCACGGGCCTTTCAGACCCTGGCCTCGCTGGTCCTCAGGCCGTTCCGAGGCCTGGAGAGGAGCAGAGCCAGAGCCTTCCCCATCCTCTGCTGACCGCGGCCTTTCCCTGGCTTCCCTCTGGCGTGAGCAGGGTGCTGTCTCCCTCTTCCCTTTCCAAGAGGGCTATTGATGGGCTGACCTCCCGACCGTAGCCGGCGGAGCTCATGGTGCTGGTCCTGATATCCTCACGGCCTGTGTGGTGCGCCTCCTCTTTGAAGAGGGCCCCGCGCTCAAGTCAGTGATCCCTGTGTACCATTGGTGACATTTAAGGGGTGCAAGTGGCCCTGTGGGTGGCCCGTATCCTTATCGGCAGCACCCGTTTGCCTCTCACCCCTGGGCTCGTCTGATCCACAGGGCCCGTCCGACTCCGGGACGTGTTGACGTGGCTTATGATATAGACACAAAATGAAGCAGAGAGACACGAGACGCGAGACTTCTAACAGAAAGGCTGGGTAGCCGCGTGTGAGACCCAGGTTCTGGAGGGCCACTGTGCTTGAATGTGAGGTTTAAGTCTCATCTAGCAAAGGGCGGGGAAGTGAGTGAGTTACCTGGAACTCACTATCTCAGACCAGGGAAGGGTGCTGTCCCACCAGGAAGGAGTCGTTTTTGTCACAGGAAACTCTCTGACGTCGATCTATGAGCCTTCTGTTGGGGACAGAGAGACACAGAAAGACTTTTTCCGTAGTTGTTGTAAGAACAGCAGGTATGTTTTTACCTGTTCTCTTATACTTTAGATTAAAACTGAGCGTTTTCTCCTGACTGTAGATCTTCCTGGCAGTCGCTAAGAAACAGAACCCAGGTCCCTCTTACACTACAGTGGCTCGTCGCCATGGTGTCCCCATTTGTTGGCCCTCCGCTTTCTGCCTCTCCTGTCTGACCCGCTAGGGGTGTCTGTCACGGATCCTGAGAACCCTCCCTGGTACTCTTCTGAGAGGCCGTTCATGTAACCAGCCGACGTCAGCCCCCGAGGTGGGGCGAGAGCGGTTCACGGTCGGCGGCGGACTTTTCCTGAGGGCCAGGCTCTGTGGGCCGCGGGGTCTCTTGGAACCGCTCCGCCCTGGAAGTGACCACTGACAAAACAAGTAGGCCTGGCTGTGGTCCAACAAAACGGTATTTTTTGACAGCGGGCGGTGGGCTGCCGCCGTCTGCCAGCCCCCGGTCTGGAGCGTGATGCCAGCTGGGACCCTCCGGTGTGCCTGCGCCACTCTGGTCTCTGGGCACGTGGTGTGTGTGCAGCCCGAGGACTCGTGCTGGCATGTCGACAGGCCGCCGTGGGGTGATGTGTGACCCATGGTGCCCTGTGTGGCGGGTTTGTGAAGGTGAGGGAGCCGTGGTCCCCGATTCCCGATGGCTCTGCGGGCCGTCAGGTGTTTGTAAATGGCCACGGCCCTGACAGTGTGTCAGGGGCTTGGAAGGGGAGCCCTGATGGAGAGGCTCCGTCTGTGGCCTGGACCGGGCCCAGGGCTGCGTGGGCACAGTGGCCTCCGGTTGGGGGGCTGCTCTTCCCATGGGGAGTCGACAGGGCTCCTAGGACCAGAGGCTGGAGGGTGGTTGCCTCTCATTTGGAGACGTGCCTTGGAGCATCAGACCAAGGAGTACGGGCGCCCTGTGTGCAGGCCGTGACGTGCAGGTTATTAGGCAGAGGTTTGGAGAAGGTTCCCTGGAGGTGGTGGGGAAGCCGGGGGGCGGGGGGTGGGGCCCAGGGCAGAAGCACGTGGCGGTGGGGCCAGTGTGCTGGTGCCCAGGGAGACTGTGTGTGTGTGTGTGGGGGGGTGGTTCGTGCTGCATCAGCCAGACAGGCCGGTTCTGTTCCTGTGTGTGGGAGCTGGGCTCTCCCATGAGCCCTCCACCATCCGGGAAACCGAGCTGTCTTCCTGGGGCATCAGGAGGCGCGAGATGCTGGCATCTGCCGCACAGTAGGGGCTCAGCACGGGAGCTGTCCGTTTCCCCCGGCCTCGCAGGTTCAGGGCACGTCCCCTGGGAGGTTGGGGCGTCCTCTGCGCTCACCAGCTGTGGTACCACATGCACCCATGCCAGCCGGGCGAGCCGAGCCCTCCCCCAGAAGGTAGCGCAGCCCCGGACGGCCTCTCCTTGTGAGCTCCTGGGGGATGGAAATGTGCCCGCATCCGCACCTGGCATCCGTGCCTGTGGTGCCCGGTACCGCGGAGACACGCGGTAGTGCGGGTTGTGAAACTGCTCTGGGGAGGGGGGGGACGCCTAGCAGGGTGACCTTCAGGGAGACTGAAGAAGGACGGTGTCGTAGCGGGGCTGTGTTGAGAGACTAACACGGGGGTACGGCCCAGGTTGCAGCAGTCGAAGCAGAGGGGGGCAGACAGACTCCAGGAATTCTGGAGACACGAGCAAGGCTTGGCTGAACCGAGACCCAGGAGGTCAGATCGCCCGATTTCTCTGCAGCAGAGGACCGATTGACCGTCAGAAACTTCTGAGTTGGCAGCGCAGTGGTTGTATTTGCTTCGAAGCCAGGTGGTGGGGGCCTGTGAGTGTTTCAGCGGGAGACCGGCCCGCCCGCGTGTTCCCGTGGGGGCCCGAGGAAGAGTTCTGGGGTGCCGGGCTGTCCGGGGGCCGGCGGAGCGCCGCCACAGACGGCTGCTTTGTGCGAGCAGCCACCCTTGGCCTGTTTCTTTCCCAGGCCGGGGCGGCCTGCGGGTGTCCGTGAAGTGGGAGGGGTCCCTGACCCCGACTACGTGTGTTCGCTGTTTTTTCACATGCGATTTGCACAGAATGAAGGAGTGACTTTTCAAAAGGGAAACAGTCCCCTGCGCTCAGTTGTGAGAGACCGTCCGCAGGGAGCCTTCCTGGAGCCGTGGGGCCTGCCCTCGCCGACTCTCTCCCTCCGACGAGGTCTGTTGAGAGAGCAGGCGAGGAGTCGCCTGGAACTAGGCTGGAACTAGCCATCTAACCGTGGCTCTGAGCTTGCGGCCCCATCCACCACGTGCAGCCTGCGTTCTCAGCTTCCCAGCCAGAGGAGCAAGAGGGGCACGGGCTCGGGGCCCAGAGCCCTGCAGACCCTGGGGCGGGCTGCACCTTTGCTGTGGGCGGGCAGGCAGGCGGGATGTGGCCCTTGTGAGAGCCCGGCTCCGTCACACGTGCCTGGAGCAGGTGAGGGTGGAAGCGGGGTGTCGGGGGCCTGGGCGGAGCTCGAGGAGTGGCTGGGTGGGAGGGCGGGGTGCCTAGTCCCGTTGCACACCCACCTGCCTGCCGGCTCCTCCCATCGCGAAGCCTGGGCTTTCCCCTCGGCCCCTAGTGGCCGGGGCACAGTCCTAGGCCGAAGGGGCACGGGCAGGCTGGGTTTGAGTCAGGACTCCGGAGGGTTGACCGCATGGCTTTGGTCCAGTCCCACGTGCCCCGTCACACGTACTCGGACAGCAGCCCGCAAGGGGGCGGGGGCACCATCTACACACACTAGGCCCCTGTTGTCGTCGTCTCCCCGCAGCCCGTCCTGGACTTCCTGTGAGAAGCTGTTCACCGGGTGAGGGGCCCTCTCAGTGGGAACCTTTAGATGTGATTTTGAGGTGTTAAAAGTAGTTGTCGATTTTTTCTAACTCTGGGCCGGTTCAAATTGTGGCGCAAGAACCAGAACACAAGAGGTGAAGCAGTGGATCGTACTGCTGAGGGCCGAGTGGCGAGAGTGGCTCGGTGGCTTTGTCGCGCCCGCCTCTGTTTTCAGCTTCCTGCAGACCCGGGAGCCTCGCTCACAGCTTCCAGAACGCGACAGCTGCTGCTGCCAAGTGCAGTCATCACGGGGAGGATTCTCATCTAAATTTCCCCCTTTTGTTGGTCAACAGAAGTAGTTTTCTCCCTTTACTTTCTCTGGGGAAAAGGAATTCTGAAACATCCATAGGCCGTGTGTCTGAGAACCGCTTTTCTAACGAGGGAATGTGCGTTTTCGGGAGGGAAGCGGGGCCTGAAATACTCCCTGAGAAATACACGCTTTTCAGGGTGCAGCTCTAGGGCTCCCACGGATTGGAGGACTCCCTCAGACTCGGGTAAGCTAGCCGTATAGGTCGTGTGCCGTGTGTACAAGCGGCACGTTACTACAGCCGTAAACGTCGGGAACGTTTTCGGGCGGGGCTCTCAGCTAAGAACGCAGCCGCTGCCTTCTCCCCCTCGATTCGCAAATACGGCTTTCGTTCTTACGGTTCATCCCAGCGAATCACCGAGCCTCTCCCGGACTGTAATGTGGAGCAAGTTGCTCGCCCGCGTGAGTTGCTAGAAACGCGACGAAAGCACCCGTCGGGGGGACAGTCGCAGACCTCTGAAGGTATCAGCGAAGCCTGCTGGTGTGGAGGTGAGGTCCCCTGGGGCCCCCGAGCCCTCGCGAGGTGGTCTGAACTCCACTTGGCACACGCCGCAGCCCTGTGTTCGTTCACAGGGGACGGCGGCCCCCCGGTCCGTCCCAGCAGCTGCGCCAGTAGAGGGTGGTGTTTCGTGACCGCGCAGCCGTGACGCAGAAGCTGGTTGGCGCCCACCTGCGTGAGCTGAGGTCCCCTGGTGCGCTCGGGGCGTCCCGGGGCGGCGTCACAGAGTCACAGAGCACCGCGCGCTGGGGGCTCAGAGCAGCAGGGAGTCCCCCTTCTCTCCACCCCGGAGGCCGGAAGCCTGCGATTCTGGAGCCGGCCGGCAGCGTGGGACAGCACGGCTCCTGTCACTGCTCGTGTCCTCCCCGTGGACGCGCTCCTCTCCTCTCCTTGTCAGGACACCAGTCCCGTGGGATCCCAGCACACCTGCGCCGGCCTTCTTTCCAAGGGAGGTCACGTTCTGAGGTTCTGGGAAGGACGTGGATTTCGGAGGACACTTCACGGGGCACAGGGCTCGGGGTCTCCGGAGCTTGATACTCGAGCGCGGTGTCTTAGGCGGCTTCTGTAGGGGTGTCCGGCACGTGTGTTTGGTAACGCCGAGGCGCCAGAGGGAGTGCAGAGGGGGGCGGGTTTGGTGAGCACAGGTGAGAAGGTGAACAGTCGGGGCCCTGGCTCACAGGTCGCCCGGACACAGGGCCTTGGGGAGGCCCTCAGCCTCCCTTTCCTGCTTCTCCTCAGTCGGGGCCATCACTGCCTGGGGAGCGGGGCTCGCCTGGCTCTGCGGCCTGGACACTGGACAACACACAGTCTGTGGGGAGGCGCGGTGACCCGTCCTCCTCACTCGGGGGCTAAAGATTTCTGTTGTTTTTCTAGGTCAGTTGCTGTCAAGTGAAGACCAATTCTAAGAAATAAATTTCTGGCACGCAGTCTTCTGTTCTTTCCCCTTGAACTTGAGGTTACGTGAGCAGTGATAGTGGTTTTCATTCCTCTGTGGCTGATGAGCCCCATGCCACCCACCGAGGACGTGAGATCGCCAGCTCTGTTTCTTTTTCCCACAGTGCGTCTCAGCCCTCTGTGGGGCTCATTGTTGGAGAGCTGGAGTGTGGTTTTTATGATTTGAACCACCAGTGTCGGGATGGGCGTTCCGGGATGTGGGAAGGCACTTAATGGTGATGGAGCTTCAGCTCTTTGGGAGGGAGGGGGTGAGCAGACAGCTTGCCGGGGAAGCAGCAGAAGCAGGCTCAGAGGGACCGTAATTTTGGGGGGCGGCTGAGAGGGTTTGCCTGCTGAGCACTCTCCCCCAAGATGGTGAGGGGACAAGTGGCTTGCCTTCCGGAGGAGATGAACCCCCACAGCTGCCTGGGGACCCCATGTGCTGGGGAAGGCCTGGAGGTGGCCGCGTCTCCTGCACAGGGTCGCTGCTCACTTTTGTCCGAGGTCTCCTGTGTGTCCGTGGGTGGGGCCTCGCGTGCTGTGTAGGGCAGGGAGGTGCTCCTGGGGGTTATGTGGCCATTTCTCCTCCACCCGGCTGGGTGCCGCGAGGCCTGGATGTTAGCCTCTCACTCCCGACAGTTCTACAGGCTCTGAAGCTAGCTTATCGACTGTCTAATTTTGTGCGTTTTTCTTGTGACCATCACATGTGAAAGGTGTTTATTTATGGGGGTGTGGGGGGAGAGAGAGAGAGAAAGCCCCCACTAGGGAGGGTCAGAGAGAGAGTGAGAGAGAATCCCAAGCAGGTTCCAAACTGTCAGCACAGAGCCCAGCGTGGGGCTCGGTGTCACAAACTGTGAGATCGTGACCTGAGCCGAAACCAGGAGTCGACACTTGACCACCTGACGCACCCAGGCGCCTCTCAAAGTAACCTCTTTGTCACTCATCATAAGACGTCTCTTCCACCGTTCGTTCGTTAAGCTGCGGTGCTCCGTGCTGTCCGAAAAGACAGGCGCGCTTTCGGGAAAGTCGGAGAAAGCCGCATTTCCAGGCAGCACAGAGCGGTCTGAGGCTGCACCCCGACACCTCCGCGAGCCCCCTGACGGCAGAGCCGAAGCCTGCATGTGGGCACCTTGGGGCGCACCTTCCCCCTGTGCCCGGTGCTCTCCGCGGGGAGCCGGCTGCGCTGCTGACCCGACGGTGTTCCTGGCGGCCGCGGGTGGGTGCTGCCGGACGTGCTGTTGGCAGGAATACGCAGCGAGGTCTCCGGAGAATTTAAAAACGACTGCTGTGTAACTATACAGACGACTGTTTTTTCTTCAAAGGGTGTAAGCCAGGCCTTGAACTGGTAAATTGGTTTTTACAAAGTGGAACTTAAACGTTAACGTCACACATTCATACGTGTCGTAAACGTTCATCTCTGTTACCAAGTATTTAAAATTTCAGGCAACGTCATTAGTTCCTAGCAGCATTCGGCAGGCTTCTCCCTGCCTGTGCCGGTGTGGGGACAGGAGGGTGGGGTTTATTTAGGTCCTCTTACTGAAGCGCGTCCCGGGAAGGGCGTTCTGATGGCGCTGGGTTGCCGTTTCCCCTCTCTCGGCCCCCCTGTCCTCGGCTCTGCCGTGACCTCAAAGTTGGTAACCAGCCCAGAATGTTCCGAGTCAATCCCTTGAACTTAAAGCCATCGTGGGGCACGTGGCAGCCACTCAGTAAATATTGATCGATGATTTGTGGCTATTTTAGAGGTGACCTGGAAATCAGCAAGCAAGGAGTTGGGCCTCATTTGTGTATTTCCTTCTGTGCACGAGGCTTGCAAAATGCAGCTGGAAGTTCCTTGGATTATTTTCCTTTCTGATCCCGTAAATCCTGTGTCTCCTCAACCCAAGGCCTTTTCATGTAGATGACAGAAATTTTGGTTGTCGTGTTTAGAGTCAGGGGTCTTAAGCACATGCTCGTGAAGTCAAGATGCATCTTTCCGAGAGAGAAGAAACTTGATACTTCTGTGAATTTAGGAAAACGAGCACTCCCTTTGTTGTGATTGTCTGGCCGGTGGTCTCGGCAGGAGGAGGTCTTAGGGATCAGGCGGCCGTCACGCTCTCCGCGGACGGTGTAAACGCGGCCTTCCTAGCAGTCAAAACAGGAAGTTTTTCAGCTCCGTCTTTTTATTATGAAAGTTTTGAATTTCATCCACGTGTTTTCCTGTGAGTCGGCGAAGTTCCGCGAGCCGCTCGAGTGGAGGTCATCCAGTCGAAGAGCGTTTCTTGTGGTTCCCACGGTGGTGACTGACTTCCTGTAGTCTCGGCAGAGAAGAGGCCAAGGGTCCAGTGAGGGTCTCTGTCGGCCCCCTGCGCCTCAGTGGCCTGCCGGATCCCCCGTTTCCTTGTGGGGGAGGGAGGACTCCGGTGCCGTTCAGTCACGTTCTGAGAGCGCTCTGTGGTGTTAGTGGTTGACGAGCGTGGGCGTCAGTAAGATGCCCCGCCGGGCCCAGAGGAACCAGGGCAAGGCCGCATGTGCCTCGGGGAGCGGGGCTGCGGGCTCTCGGGAATAAAGACTGATGTGCCCGCGGGGCGGTTTCCTCCTGACCGGGCGCGGAGGGAGGCCACAGCGAGTCACAGAAGCCGGCCTCGGACTCGGGCGGCGATGGAAGAGTGTCTTCAGGTGGATCGTGACCGCGTTTAGTCCACCAGGGCCGTGG
The DNA here is from genome assembly GCF_016509475.1 of Prionailurus bengalensis. Classification (NCBI taxonomy): domain Eukaryota; kingdom Metazoa; phylum Chordata; class Mammalia; order Carnivora; family Felidae; genus Prionailurus; species Prionailurus bengalensis. Next base: position 60,619,387 of record NC_057352.1, read on the forward strand.
CATCTGCCGTGTGCCCGGGTGGTCTGGGCTCTTGGCACAGCACACACAGTAACTGTGTCCGTCCTCTAGGCGTCAGCCGGACAGGGTGCGGGTGGGAGGGACTCGGGGTCCAGCGGGCTGGTTCCTGGCAGGGCCGCCGAGGTCGAGTCTGAGCCGAGACCGGGGAGAAGGGGGACGGCCGCAGGCCCGGAGGCACGGGCGGAGGGGAGCTGGTGCTTGCGGACGCGCCTCCAGGGCGTCGTGGGCTTCGGTTTTAACCTCGACCTTCAGGCCCCGGAGTGCCGTGTGTGGAGTGTGAGTGGACGTGGTTGAGCGCGGGCGTCCTGGAGGCCCGTGGGGCCCGGCACCCAGCCGGCCGCCTCGTGGACCGGTCAGCGCGTGAATGTGTGACGTCACGGGTCCCTGCCGGTGAGGCTCTCAGCCCCCGGCCACGTGTCGCCGTCCCGTGTTCGTGTGGCTCGCACACGGCCGGGACGTGAGGAGTGGCCTTCGTCTCGCCGTCCTTTAACACGGGGTGTGTGCTTTCAGGTCACCTTTTCTATAAATTCGGGATCACGGAGTCCGACTGGTATCGAATCAAACAGAGCATCGACTCCAAATGTCGGACAGCCTGGCGGCGAAAACAGCGAGGCCAGAGCCTGGCCGTCAAGAGCTTCTCGAGGAGAACGCCGTCCTCGTCTTCGTACGGCGCTTCAGGTACGCTCCGTTCGGAGTCCCGAGTGGTGCGCCCTGCGGGGCCCGGGGGGAGCGGGCCAGCGCCACCCACAGCCCCCCTCAGCGCGGCGACGGGGAGCCCGGCTCCGTGCGCGCCCTGCAGGTGAGTTATCTCGGGACCGCCGTGGGTGCTGCGTGGGGTTCCCTGAGCGGCAGGACAGGGCCGGGTCTGGCGGCGAGCGCCGTGTCCTGTCCTCCCTCCGCCAGGTTACTGAGCGTGCCGCCGGCTTCTTGTCCTTGCTGGTGTCTGCGTGGGGGGCGCGGACGAGGCGGGGGTCGGCCCGGGTCGTCGTGCTCGTCGCTGCCGCTCTGAGTTAGACTTCCCCAAAAGAGCACGGGGACATTCCAGATTTTCCCCTCGGGCATCGTGGGAGAACTGGCTTTTCAGAAGCAGGAGGTTCACCAGGAACGCCACTGTGACTTCGGTGTTGCTTTTTTTTTAAAGCTTTTTAAAAAAAACCTCCACAACGTCTCCCTTGGCCTCCGGCTCGTAGAACCGAAACCCCGACTGGGGTCGCGGTCAGGACCCCAGGGCAGTGCGGGCAGGGTCAGCCGGATTCTCGTTCCGCAGCACTGTGGCGACAGACCCGGTGGCCCGGCATGCTTGCGGGGCCTTGCCTTTCTGAAGCAGACCTCGGGAAGCGGCTTCCCTCTCGTTGTCTCGGCAGCGACTTGCGAGCAATCCCTGACGACCGACGAGGGGCGGCCACACACACGTCGTGCCCCCAAGCCGTGCTTCTCTGAGCGGCAGTATCGAGGGACCTTCCAGCCAGGGATCTAGGCCCTTCTCGCACAGCGAGGAATCCTGTTTGGGGAACTGAGGGAGGTAGCGACCGTACGATGTGCTGAAGCGGTGGCCCCCTGAAGAGGTAGCCCGCCTTCGTGGGTCTCGGGCGGGCAGGTGTGGACGCCATACACTCAGGGAGGTAGGTTTCAGGTGGGCCCGGGATTGGCCGCCCTCTCCCTGGGGTCCGAGGGACCTAGCACGGAGCTGGCCCGTGGCTGGCGCTCAGTGTCTGTCCCGAAGGAGCGAGGAGGAAGGGCAAGATGAGGCTTTCTCTGTGGAGACGGCACGGTCCCGGTTCAGGACCCCCGGGCAGCGGCCCGGAGCCGTGAGTTTCTGACAGGCAGCGGTGGTGCCCTCGGGCCGGCCGTCACCATGCTTGAGGGCGGAAGGTGTTGAGTCCGGTGAGTGGCCGGGCGGGTGGGCTGGGGGACCCCGACTCTGCTTCCGACCCCCTGATCGGAGACTCGGGGGGTCTTAGCCTCCTGCTCAGGTGTGATTCCTGCTGTGTGGTGGTGGCGTTCTGACTTGTTTCATACTTACTTAGGATTTTTCATCTCCCTTCCAGTCAGTAGTGTTCCTTTCAACTAGATGATAGTAGTTCTGTTTACCGAGACAGGAGTTTCTTCGATTGTTTCTTTGTTTACTGAGCCTGTCAGCATTTCTTCTAAGATGCTTTGGGTTTGAGTAACTCTCAGGTGCTGGCGGCTTCTCGTGGGCGGTGAGTGGCCGCCGTGCGAGGTTGTCTTTACTTCCCGAGCGCCCTGGGCGGGCTTGGCACGCGGGGCGTGAGCCCAGCGTCTCAGGATACCCTGTCTGGAATAGACGGTGTCTGGGAAACCCCGGCCGCCCGCCGACACCGGCAGCTTGGAAGAACAACAGTAGCCCCTCGCGTGGCCTCGGCGGCGGCTCCTCTCTCGGGAGCGCAGCGCACTGGCACGGGGAGGGGGCAGGGCTGCCCTCATCTTGCCCTTCCCGGAAGCGGGTGTCATTACCGCGTGAGAAGGCTGCTGCCAGCCCCGGGTGGGGTGCAGGGAGGAGGAGGAGGAGGAGGAAGAGGACGAGGAGGAGGACGGAGGTGGTGCTCTTAACAAGCCTCGGGAGGGAGACGAGCGCGCGGTTCCTTTCCCAAGGCCCGCGCGCCCGGGGTGGGTCGAGGAGGCGCTCTGAGCTGCTGTAGCCCGTCCCCGGCTCCTGCTTGCGCCCCGCAGCCGGCCCTTCCCGTGCGGCCCGCCGGCAGCCAGAGCTGCCTGCCGCGCGCCTGGAATTGAATTCTCGAGAGACCCAGAGCATGTTTTTCTCTTACCACGCTTTTAAGAAAGTCCATTGCTTTGGAAGTTCCTGTTGATGTAATTGTTTGCCATTTTATTATACTGCATGCTTGACTAAATTAGAGAAAACCAAGTCGGTGATGAGCTAATGGGACTCTGGCAGGTTCTCCTTGCTCTGTTTGTACGCTCTCAGCTTCACAAAGCAGATCTGACACTGAAGGCTATTCTGGTGACAGAAATAGTCCGGGAAAATGCAGTTAAGCCAGGATTCCTGGCTTAATTCGGAATTGGTAGTCATTCCGGCAGGGTTTGTCTTATTTATTTTGGAATTACCAGATAAAAAAGGAATTTCCAAATAAATACTATAAAGGAAATTCTGAGCCGAGGCTAGTTTATTTAAAGCCGAATTAGTACCGCCTGTTTGAACACAAACCATACAATCCCTAGTGTCACTGAATTCATAAAACACCAATTTATTAAAACATTTGTCTTGTACCGTCCCACCTGGCAACACCGTGGAAACTTTTGTAAGTGCTTAAGTTAAAGGTGGCTGCATTTCACGGTTTAAACTGCAGCCCGGCGCACTCCCTGCGGGCCTCATCGGTGAGTTGAAGGCCTCAGGAGGGTGTCTGTGCAGCGCCCGATATTTTAGAGCTGCAGAGAACCGTTTCGTAACAGTCCACTGCCTGCCCATCTGTGGGTGCAGCGGTCTCTCCTCTGGACAAAGAGGGGAGTGGGGGTGTGGGGGCTCTTGGAGCGGCCTGCCTTTCTGTTGCACACTCTTTCCTTTGTATAATTATAGGAGCTGTTGATTAATTGGCAGATTCAAGAATTTGAGTCTTAGGTTTGAAAAGCGTTTACTTGCTACCCATATGTCCTGTCTTCTGCAGTTACTTTAGAACCTTGGGGTTCTAATTCTTCTTGGATCTCTGAACCCCTTGAGAACTGGCACGATCAGCTGATGTTTATTGACACTAGAGCAGGAATTATTTGAGCATCTATTTAGTTAAGTAGTTACAACTAACCTGCAGAGTGGACTGTAAGTGTTTTGGTCACGTACCCTCTTTCAGAGGTTGGAAAGTGTGTATTCCTCCTTATGTACTTTTAAGTTGACATTTTAAAATGTTGACACCTGAAGCTTTTCATTATACTTTCAAATCACCGAGAAGGATGTAATTTCTGACATAACGCAAGTATTAACATTTCAACACCATTATATTAGTTTTTAAAATGTAGGCAGCGAGGGGCACTGACTTCGTGTCTGACTTCGTGTCAGGTCATGATCTCATGGTTCAGTTCATGGGGTTGAGGCCTGCATGGGGCTCTGTGCTGACAGCTCAGAGCCTGGAGCCTGCTTGGGCTTCTGTGTCTCCCTCTCTCTCTGCCCCTCCCCCACTCACGCTCTGTCTCTCTCTCTCTCTCTCTCTCTCAAAAATAAACATTAAAAGAATATTAAAATGTTATGAGGTGGAATGTATATACCGTGTCAATTTAATGCCCATGGAATAGAAGAAAAATATACTCATTTTTCGTCTTTCTTTTTTCTCCTTTGTGTTAACAGTCCACATCTCGCTGGGTCTCATCCTGTTGTGTTTACGTTTTCTTACTGTCCGTCCACCATAATTCCCTGCGGAAAAATTGTATGCACAAAATCAAAACGTTTTTTCTGAGCCTTTAATTTTTTGAGCATTTGAGAATATTCTGTTGAGGTATCATTACAACTAAAATTAATACGCAACATGTCAACACAAAGGTCTCGTTTGGGATTAAACAAAGGAAGTGAAGGTTTATTGGAAATGCATCTTTAAACAAGAGGATGGACAGTTTTTTCCATAGAGGGCTTAATTGTCCGTGAACAAATACTGATAACGTACTGGTGAGAAGCAGGGTGTAACCCCAACTTTGTGCTTCTGTTTCACTTCTGCTGACGAATCCTGAGCAACTCGTTTAAACAAGCAGATGAGACTCCTCTGTCAGAATAGTCCTTCCCCGGACTCCTGTCCCCCGGTCGGAAACCTCGATCCCCAGCACTGACAACTCATGACTCTCCAGGATGCCATGGCCCCTTCACGGGGACCTGCCCACTGCTGTCCGGGAAGGAGGGGTTTCCTTTCCTCTTTGGGGGGAAGGTGGTGCTGGGGAGGGAGGGAAGCCCAGAGGCGTGCCATGGCTGGCCTGTCCCCCGCTGGTTGCTGAGGCCCTCTGTACTTCCCTGCAGAGACCGTGATGAGCACGCCGCCCCCCGCCAGCGAGATGCCGCAGCCTCCGCCACAGGCCCTGCACTACGCCCTGGCCAACGCCCAGCAGGTCCAGATCCACCAGATCGGAGAGGACGGACAGGTCCAAGTAGTATGTGCCCTTCTCGCTAGTCTGCCTCCACCGGGGCCAGGGCAGGCAGGGTGGGGGCGTGGCCGGTGGGGAGGGCGGGCCCCGGCTTCCCCTGCGTTTCCGGGTCGTGCCATGGTAGCTTGGGGTGAGGTCAGAGCGCCAGTCTAAAGAAGTGGCTCGGGGTGTCGGCTCTGCATCTCCTAAACGAGGGCGGTTCCCGAGGGGGTGTGTCCTTGTCGGTGTCCCCTCGTGGCTCCCCTGCACGTGCCGCCCCCGTGGCCGCCGTCAGCTCTGGGGGTCAGGCCATTCGACCATCCCTGCCCTTACCTGTCATCCTGGGAGGCGCTGTCGATGCATTATAGATAGTCTTCTCAGTTCGGAAACAGGGGAACCCTTTTCCTGAGGGAAGAAAATTTCCTCCTGGGGTCAGTGGGAAGAGCTAGTGAGTGGCCTCCGGGATCACATAGCACTTCCTTTGGATGCCTGGCTGTATCTTAGACTCGTGTGGGCAGTTGGCTTAGCAGTGAGCCACACCCCTGCCTCAGCCCTCCTTGTGTGGTCTGGCCCAGATAGAAATTCCTCCAGACTCATGCTGGCCCCTACGGCTGGGGAGAGCAGGAGGGCGGGAGCGTCACCAGGGAGCGGGACGTTTTCATGCCCCCCAGGGTCCCGTTGGCCGTCCAGTCACACCCAGCTGCGTGACCAGGCTTTCTCCTGGAAAGCTCAGGGTGGCCTCAGTGTGACGTTGCACTCAGCATGCTGCCTGGAAAAGGGCCGGCTTCCGGAAAGTGTTAATGAGCGTTTTTGCAGGGGCGGGGGGGTTCTTCATCTTGCAGATGAGATAGATAGCAGTTATAGATGGTGAATAGAAATGGTGAATTCTTTGTTTAGGTGACAATCACAAAGGCAGTTAATTCTTACCTTTGTAGTAAGAAGGTTCTTGAAAGAACTCCAGAATAACTTCAGAACAGTTTCCACGCAGTAAAATGAAAGCAAGAGAAAATCCCGCAGGGGTGTTGAGCCATGTTGGCATTTATGGGCATCGTTTATCTGCCTGTGTCTACAGACCTAAGTGGCTCAGTCAGTTAAGCGTCCGACTTTGGCTCCGATCCTGCGGTTTGTGGGTTTGAGGCCCACATCAGGCTCTACGCTGACAGCTCAGAGCCCGGAGCTGCTTTGGATTCTGTGTCTCCCCCTGTCTGTGGCCCTCCCCTGCGCATGCTCTGTCTGTCTCAAAAATAAATAAACATTAAAAAAAAAAAAAAAAAAACTTAGTCTAATTTTGTGGGAAACTTCTGTTTCCCTTCTTTTCCAAATGACCCTCACATTCTTAAATTTGCCTGTTGGGTAGCAGTTAAAGACTTGACAGATTTTCCCAGGCCTCGTTAAGAGTTAGCCATAAAATGTTCTGTACGTGTCACATTCTGACAGTTTAATTTCAGGAGGCTATTTAATAAGCTTATACTATGCGTATATTGTACTATTCAGGATTTAGTTGTCCTGGATTGCCAGCAGGTAACCGAAAACAAAAGTTCCAGAAAGCGCTTCTTGTTTCCTGTGGCTTTGATTTTCTTCTGATGCTCCTTGGTGTGTTCTCTTGTTGCGGATCCCACAGGGCCACCTCCATATCGCACAGGTGCCACAGGGCGAGCAGGTGCAGATCACGCAAGACAGTGAGGTGAGTGTGGCCTTCAGAGCTGCCCAGGGCCCACCCAGGGCCCACGGGCTCCTTCCATGGCGGGAGACGGGTGGGGGGTCCCCGGATGACACGCACGCCCAGCCGTGGTCACCTGACTCCTGCTTCCTTAGGAGGCGATTGTGCTGGAGGGGAGGGACCGTGGGGAGAGGGTCTCGGGATGTGTTAGGAGGGAGGTGCTTTCACCTGGAGGCCGCGGGCTGCACACGTCCAAGCCTTGTGAGCGGGCCGTGTGCCAAGGGAAGAGGCGCAGAGGTTCTGAGGGGCAACTAGGGATATGCCGCTGAAGGGGTGCTTGCTTGGTCCCGTGAGAAGCGGGCCTCACGCAGGAGCACGGTCCGTTTGCTGACTGGTGGGTGGGCAGGTAAGCAAAGGAGGAAGCCCGTACTGGGTGGGAAAGGAAAGGAGAGCGGACACGGGTTGCAGGAGGCCGCGGGCGGGGTGTTCTCTTGGGGGGGTGGGGAAGCTCCGTTTCAGAGGTGCCGAGGCCCAGCCAGCAGCCTGAGACGTCTGGCAGGATACTCCACTGTGCAAGGCGCTTAATTTGCTCGTAGCCTCCAGAAGGAAAATCCATACAGATTTGTTTTAATACTCTTGTTGCTAAAAAAAATCATTAGACTGCTGCTTGGATTTCAGTTTTTTGATCAGCTTTGCCCTTTTAGATTTCATAAACGCCTCCCTGTTGTTCATGCGATCCCGCATTTTCTGTTTCTGTTAGGAATTGAGTGCCAGGAATTAGAAGAAATTGCTGCTGCCACTAATGGTTACCTCGTAATAAGTTAGAGTATGTGATTAGTTTTATCACAGCAAAGCCTTAGCCTGTTCCTTTAACAATTAAATGTTTTGTCCCAATGAAGGTATCTGTGAGGACAGTGGCAGAAGAGCCTACCAGACCTAAACCAATCATTTTTTCCCCAAAGACATGAGGGTGCATTTCCACCTGGTGAGACGCCAGTGGGCCTGCGTCTGGTTGGTTGTGTTTTGTCCTGTGTCTTCCTGTGTCCCCCGTCAGGGACGCTGGATGAGGAGAACGCGGGACCTCTCTGTGCTGCTGTTGGTTCTTGTCATCAGAGTTGTTTCAAAATGAAATGTTCGGGGGGAAAAAATGACATTTTCATTTGGGGTCAGGATGGGGGGAGGTGAGCACGACGTCTTTCACAGTTTTTCTTCTTAGAAGAGGAAAAAGTGTCTGTAAACTCAGTTTTAAGATATTTTGTTGTGGAGTTTTTATCGCTACAAGGGGCTGAACTTTTGTAGAACTGCTGTGAGTGGTTTGGCCGGCTATTCACACGTGGCGCGGGGCGCTCCTGCCCCTGTCGCCTCGTGTCTGGAAGTTGTTCCGGTCCTTGACTTCTCCTTTTTCCACCCATTCTGCAGGGCAATCTCCAGATCCACCACGTGGGACAGGACGGGCAGGTGAGTGTGCATCTGCTGTCACTTACCGCCCGCTTGCCGTGCGCGTCACCAGACCTCGCGCTGCCGCGGGCCCGGCCCGGGAGCAAGAGGGTGGTGCAGCGTTAACTTTGGGGAAGTGCCGGCTTTACCCTTGCCGGCCGCAGACATCCTGAAGGACGTGGACCCGTGGCATTGGGGCTCTGGGCTGCATTTGGTTCTTTGTAGGAGTTTATGTAGCTGTTTGTAGATGGAACCCCACCGGCTGTTGATCATTGTTAATTTCCACGAATGTTGTGGATGCTGGGTTCGTGCAGTCGCTGTGTGTTAGAACGAGCTCGGTTTTGTTGTTGTGTGTTAGTGCCAAACGCCGGTCACCACCTTCCCAAGTATCTCTGACGAAAGCGTAACTGCACAGTCACTGAGCACCTGATACAAATTGTCTTTACAAAGGAGAGTGCTCCTGCTCTGAGGGTTTGAGGGCGTGATTTGCTTTCTAGATCGAGTCTAAATTCCTGGTGGATTTGGGGATGGATATTTTCACGTCCTTTTGAAGAATTTGTATTAAAGAGACCTTTATAACCTTTGAATAATTACGGGAGAGAGTCTCAGGAATCTTCCTTTTCTTGGAAACGTGACTTACGAGCCACAGACCTCGAGCTCGATTCGTGTCGAGATGGTACTTGCTGTTCTCGAAACCAGCCGTGTTCTCCCCTTCTGAAACACCTGTGTGCGTTCCTGTTGTCAGTGGCGGTGGCCCGGTGTCTGCCGTGCATGGGGCATGAGGACGTGTGTCCCTGGAATCAGAAGCGGGAGGACAGCGGCACCCCCCGGGTTTCATCTGAAACCCTCCGAACGCCTGGGGAGAAGTGCGCAGACCTTAAGTTCAGTCACTTGTTTAGATCGGAGTGCCTCGGTTTTCGGTTTCGTCTTGAAACCTGCGCGTGGGGTTTTCATCAGAGTCCTGAAGCGCCAAAAAGCCGAAGCAGTGCAGGGTTACCGAACGGTCCCCAGTTGTTGCCTCTGAGCCCTGCCTCGGAGATCGGGTTGCTGGTCAGGCCCGTACAGGTCGGTTCTCAGCAGGTTTGTGCCGCATGTTTCTCTCGGTCGGGCACGAGATGTCCTGTCTGGGTGGGAGAGGATGGGTCGTCATGTGTAGTTTATCTCCGGTTTTGACAACTTCGTGGTTTGTGTTTATACTGGGAGTGAAATTTCATCCTAATGAAAATGTTGCTGAACTTTATAATTCGTGAGAAAGGAAAGTATGTTACATTTGATATCCTCCTCGTTCCCGTCTCTATTCCTGAGCAGGCTTCCACTCGGGAGTTTTGAGAAATAATCAGGTTTTGGTAGCACGTGGGTACCGTGCCGGTGTGTATGATCGTAGAGCGCACGTCCCCAACACCCCGTGAGAGCGGAGAGCCCAGCCTCTGTGGACGAGACGGCAGGTGCTGCTTTCAGCTCAGGAAGGGCTCCTGTGGTGGCCGTCAGAAGAGCCCCTCTCGGAAGAGTCCGCAGACCGGAGACTTGTGTGCACCGTTACCAAGCGCTGCCTCACCGGAGTCGGCCGTCGCGCCCGGGCCTGTCCTCCGCGAGCAGCCGTCCTTTCCCCTGCGTTCGACCCTCGGGCGCCCTCCCTGCTTCTTAGCTCCCTGCTTCTTTGCCAGGGCCCTGCCAAGTCCCCACAGCTGCCATCGTGATTGCCGTGTGTGTCGCACATAACGGTCTGTGAACCATCCGATTCTGTTTGCCTGTGGAATCCCATGCTGCCTTCCCACCTCGGCCTGATTCTCACTGCCCGTCGTGTTCGTGGGCCTCCGATGACACACACACCTCGGGGGCAGGCAGGGGCAACACTGGTGGCGGCTGGAGGAGTTTCAGGGTCCGTCACCTTTGTTCTTTTCTGAAGGAGACTCTGCTCTCTGATTGAAGTAAGCAGCGTGTGTGTTCACGTGAGGGGTGAGGTGAGCCGTGTGTGTTCGTGTAAAGCTGCCTTTTTCTGGCAGATCCGCCAGCTGCTCCTTTCTTGTTTTCCGTTTGTGGAAATTCCTTTTTGTTACTGTATCATTTGGCCGGTTCTTGTTCGTACTGAGTTACCCTGCTTGTGACCGCTTCGTTTTTTAACTTCCCCAAAAACTTGAACAGAGAATGATGTTTCACAAGACACAGAAGAAGCCTCCAGTCACCTCGAGGTCGCTGACAGGGTGACCTAGAAGTGTGGCCGTGTCGCAGGCGGGAGCATCCGTGGTTCACTCTCCCGCCCTCGCCCCCACGGCCCGTCGGCTCTGTCTCTGTGCACCGGCCTCCCCCGCCCGCAGGAGGACAGTGCCGGGGCGCGGTGGCTCCTTCCCCTCCAGACGTGGCCTCCCCAGTTTCCGCGTGATGGAGCCTTTTTCCCGGCCTGGCGCGGGCGTTGGCATTTGGTTTATCGAAGATCGACTGGTTCCGGTTGTAGGCAGCGGAGGTGTTGAAAGGCCATCTCTGCTCTGCAAAGAGAAGAGCCTCCCTAAATTCCAGAAGCCCCCCGAAGAAAGTCCCATGTTCTTGTTGTTTTGGAGTTCACAGACCCACCGCCGGTCTCATTAGCTTCGCGTTCGGTTCTTACTTGGTAGTTCTGTCTGTCACTGGGAATCATTGTGCAGCAACGCCCCAGATCCTTCCAGAGCAGCCGAGAGTCAATCAGGGGCCAGAGCCCACGCCGCCCGGCCCTCTCGTTCCACTTGCTTCCCGACCGGGACCGCCGAGCCCCTCCCCATCCTGCTCCTGTGGGGCCGTGGTTGTCCTTGGTTTCGTGGATGGGACGGAGGGACACGTGTGCTGTGCTTTGCTGCCGCCGGTGGGCCCGTGAGGCCACGTCCAGAACGAGGGCTGGCACCTTTGTCGTGGCCTGTCGGGTCAGCTGCCCTGCGTTCGCACGGCCCCGGGCTGCGGGTCTGCCAGTGCCGCCCCCGCCCCGTCTGTGCTCGTCGGGCTACACGGGGCGAGATCCCAGTCCTGTCCTGTGTGGGGCCCCCTGGGCTTCAGCTCTCATGTGGCTACGGGGTCACGTGAGAGTGCGCCTGGCGCTTTAGAGACACGGGCTTAGGGCGCTTGTGTCGTCCCCCAAGTGTGGGACAGAAGGGTCAGAGGAAGGACAGCTGACTTGCAACCTGGCGGAGAACCACAGGTTTAGTTGGAAGCCGCATTCCGGGGGACGGTCACGGCCGAGAGCAGGTTCCAGGCGGCCCCAGGCCAGGTGGCATGTTCACGTTTCCTATTCTCTTCCCAGCTGTTCCTGGCTACGTGCGATGACCACTTCCTAATCCTTCGTGATCTATTTTGGGGGGAAGCTAGATGGCCAGGTTTGTTGGGGTTGAAATTAAAATGCAGTCGTTAATTCTGGTCACGGGCTCTGGGCGAGGGCGCCTTCTGGGAATGCGACGGAGGAGCCTCAGCGCTTGTGGCCCTGTTTCCGGTGCTCCCTGGTGTTCAGAGAGGCACTTGGTTGGGCTGGTTCCTGCTGTGCTGATGTGTGTCGTCCCCAGTCTGAGCACAGGGCCTGTGGGGGTGCAGGTGACTTCTTGTACTGTTCCCGGCTCAGTGAGCACTTCGGGGCTAACCTCTCCTGCTGTGGGAACGGAGAGCCGTGAACTTGGAATAGTGAAGTGCCGGGAGTGCCCGCGTGGTACTTGGAACCGTGGAATTTGTTTGAGAGGGTGGGCCTCGTGTAGCAGATCAGATCGGGAGCAGAGAAATGTGGAATTCTCAGGAGGAAGCCGGAGCCAGTCCTGCCCCGTAGCGATTCACAGGATGCCAGCTGGATGTGTGGACGAAGCACGGATAAAAGTGTGAGGCACGTGAAGTGATCTCGTGCTTAAGGGATTTCAGTTTCCTGAGTTAGCGGTTGGTATGACGGGAGGAGTTTTAATTCCGTGTGGATTTTCAGAAGATTCTGAAAAGGGAAAACAGTTCTCAAGGATTAAGAGCCCTAGGGTTGCCGTCTGCGGTGGGGTGGAGGAGACGATTGGGATGCATTTTAAAAGAGAAACGATGGCCTTCCTCAGGTCCTGGGAGCTTTTTCACGGAGCGACGTGCTTATGCAGGTGGACCGGGGCTGCCTCAGGGAGGCGCTCTTGGTGCGGTGGTCGTGCCCACCCTCGCTGGGCCTCTGCTCCGGGTCCTTCCCGCTCGTCGGGCCCGTCCTTCCTCGCTCACTGCGGCAGGTGGGCGGCCAGGGCACGTGGTGGAGCACATGCGGGCCCGCGGGCCACGCGCCCGTGTCCATGGTGAGAACGTGGTTCTGCACCGCGGCTCTCGCCCTCTCCCTCGTGCGCACGCACGGTCGGAGTGGGCTCGCAGAATGATAGTGGCCTCACTGCGTGCTGATTGCTTTCACGCTTTTTATTCTGTCCTGTTCTTTCTGGTTTTTTTTTTTTCAATCTTTTTTGAAGATTGGTTGTGATGGGACACATTAACTCGACTTTGTGACCGCAGTTTGAACAGGACCAGAAGCGATGACCACTGATGTCACTTTAAGAGCTAAGATGTTCTGAGTTCTAAGTTCTTTTTTTTTTTTTTAATTTTTTTTTTTTAACGTTTATTTATTTTTGAGACAGAGAGAGACAGAGCATGAACGGGGGAGGGGCAGAGAGAGAGGGAGACACAGAATCGGAAACAGGCTCCAGGCTCCGAGCCATCAGCCCAGAGCCTGACGCGGGGCTCGAACTCACGGACCGTGAGATCGTGACCTGGCTGAAGTCGGCCGCTTAACCGACTGCGCCACCCAGGCGCCCCTAAGTTCTAAGATCTAAAGTTCTAAGATGTTGTCATTAAGTAATTTTTAAAACATTCACGATTACATAGCGTTTACGTCGTGAACATTAACACATCTTTCTTTTCGTGTTTTGAAAAAAGATAATTAGATAAAGCAGTGCGTAGAAAGCTTATGCTTTTTTTTTTTTAGAGTCTCAGTTAAGTTTAAGAAAAACGATGGTGAACACTTGAACTCCAAACTCTTTTTCAGCATACTTCTGAAGCCACCTCATCTACTTCAGGAAAGTTGGGATACTCTTGGTACTTGAGCGTTAAAATGAAATCTTCCCGAAGGAGTCGGGAGTTGCCTTTCATCGTCCAGGAGCCTCCACCTCCAGTGCCGTGTCACCTGGCTGCCCCTGTCGCTGGGTCTCTAGGCCTTTTGCTGCTCACGCGTCGGTGGTGTGTCCTCACCGCGACTGGGGGCTCCCGGGGAGGGGCGTGGAAGAGCTCCTCCTGCCGAGGAAGCAGGGCGGGGTCTGGGAGAGGGGCAGCCCTGTCCTGGAGGGGCAGTCGCAGCTGGTCTGTGCCGGAAGGCCCAGCTGGGAGCGGCAGTGGGGGTCAGGCCGGCCTCTGCCAGCGACAGGGGGCCTTTGTCCCGCAGCTCCTTCTGGACGTAATGTGCCTGAATCTCCTACTTGCTCTTGGTCGGAGAAACCTGGTGGTTGTGGGGCACCCCCCACCCCCGGTCGGCCCTGTGGCGCTGTCTAGGAGAAGAGGGCAGTTCTGGCAGAGAACAGCCTGTCGTTTTGTCAGTTTTGTCGTGTGTGTGTGTGTGTGTGTGTGTGTGTGTGTGTGTGAGAGAGAGAGAGAGAGAGAGAGAGAGAGAGAGAGAGAGAGAGAGACGTTATTCGGAAGGCTGTGTACTTAAGCATTAGTTAATTAGGAGATACTCCGTTTCTTGTTAATATTAATGCCATGAATGAGCTTTTTAAAGAAAGAGGAGCTGAACCTGATCAGTGAAAAGCAATTTAACTTAGAAATTTAGCTGTTCAAAACGAACAAAAATTGTTTGTTACAGAAATGCCGCACGGGGTTTGGTCCTCTTAGGGAACCCTCGGCAAGTAGAAGGTGAGGTGGCACGAGGCACTGTGTTTGTGTGACCGAAAATCCCAGGTGGGGACCACGGTGCTGCCGACACAGGAGCTGGGGAGGACGTGGCTGAGAAAACCCCCAGGCCCGTCTTTAGCAGCAGAGTCCCTTGTAGAGTGAACCTCTCGGTCAAGGCAGCCTTTTTTACGAGCGTCAGTGAGCCTTGCTTCTGTCCCTGCCCCAGGAAGCTGAGCCCGGCAGGCATTAACGAGAAGGCCCTGGAGCACGTAGGCCGGTCACAGTGGCCACGGCGTGGTGTCCGGCTCGGGCCGAACTCCCGCTTTGTCGGCCTTGCCCCTCCAACGTTGTGTAGACGTTTTAACCTTGGCGAGACGTTTAAAAAAATACTTTCAGATGAGTAACACAGGATTCGAGTTTGGCCCGGTTTTGTGCATTAGTTAAGAATGATGCGGTTGAAAATGTTTTAGGAGTCACTCTTAAATTCTAAGAAGATTGTGCCTCAGTGTCTGTCCTCTCGCCGTAACTTGTCCTGGCACAGGCAGTAAATTCCAGACTTTTGTCACATGGCTGTCTGCATTTTGTCGTCCAGGAGCCTCATTACCTCCAGAGATGTGTCAGCCTGTTTTGTCCCGCTCCTCGTGATGCCGGCGCTTGTCTGGGGCAGGGCGAGGCCGTGCGGGCTCGGGACTCAGGAGGATGACGCTGATCTTGAGGAGAAGGGACGTTCCCTTTCCACACCGCTGCCCTTCCCGTGAGCAGACCTTCCGGGAAGCAGAGGGGCCTGTGGCCAAGAGTGTTGTTTGGCTTTCTGACTTTGAGGCAGACATCCCAAGGTGCCTCGTAGATGTGGACTTGAAACTTCTCAGGTTTGAATGCGAGCCTCACAAGTGGGGCCTGCCATAAACAGTCCCCATGAAGTACAACAGGTCGGTGTTCAACCTTGGATTCTGATTGATTTATGTGATTGAAGCCCGGGCCAACTCACGGTAGTTTTCCAGCTCTTCCAATCAGTTGGAAGGACAACTAAAAAACTGTACCCAGCTTAAGAGATTGCAGTGCGGTTGTAGAATTAGACCTGGGAGTACAGACTCCGTGCAGAGAGGTTCAGTTTGAGTAGCGCAGGGAAGAAGCGGCTGAAGACAGAGGGTGTTTGTTCTGAAAATGTTGTCAGTGTCGGATTTGTTTCCGCAAAACGAGTTGTGATTTGAAAGTGTCAGGTATGGATGCCTGCGGCAAGCGGGACAGATGGTGGTGTTGTAGGAATACAAGCCCGCGTGGCGGACCCCCCTCTGCTGTGGGTGTTGGGCGCCGTCAGAGTGGGAGGCCGGCCGGCTTGGGTGCCATAGCAGAGGTGGGCGTGCTCTGAGGTCGCTCGCTCACTCGAGTCGTCAAGCTTCCCACCATGTGACTTCATACCGAGACTGGACATCGCCTGTGACTCATTATGTTGCTAAACCGAAAATGCTTTATTTTCCCCTCTTAACTTCTCTGAAGTTAATTGTTTTCTTGGGAGGTTAGATTACATCAGGCATAGGAAATGTGTTGTTTCCATCAGAGCATATTGTAATTCTGCTCAAATTGAGAACATTCTTTAGGAGAGCAATGGGGTCCCTTGCCCGCCAAGCATTTCGGTTACGTTAACAAGGATGTAAATCTTGTCTCTTGGATTTCCTCGGGTAATTAAGGCAGAGTCAACTGGGATAAAGGCAGTTAAATATAGGCAGGGTGCTTTTCAGTTAGTATACGTACCGCTTTTGAGACACGTACTTGGTGACGATCGCTTGAGAATTTTAAGTCGCCAGTGGAACAGAGTCAGTGGTTCATCTCACTTGGTCATGGAAGTGCGGATGATGGTTGGACAGGAAGGTGCTTGTGTTCCTGCAAATCGCGGACATTGACTGGCGTTGGCACGGCAGTTACAGGAGAGTCTTGGTCTAAATCTGCCAGAATTAGAACCGGTCGGGAGTGAGTCGTGATTCAGTTGCCTGAAAGTACAAACAAGCAGAAATCCATACGTCTGGGTGCCTGCGTGCATGCGTGCATCTATTGTATTTTAAACTATTTGACGCCGGTTGCGGGTGCCGAAAACCTGAGAGTACAAGCGTAGGCAGGAGGACTTCCCCCTTCCCCGTGCGAGGAGTCGGCCCGTCACTCTTGATTCAGTCACCTCCTGCTCTACGACAAACGGCCTCAGACCTCGGGGCTGACGACCACGGCTGGTCGTTACCTTCGTGACTCTGGCTTCGCTGGGTTCTGCACCAGGGAGCATCCCTGGGGTCCTGGGGTCTGAGGAGGGCGCCCTGTTGAGGGTGTGCTCCTGGGGCCGGAGCTGGCCCGGCCCCTGGCTGGCGGCTCGGGCCCCACGGCATGCTGGCAGCGTTCCGAGAGGAGAAGTCATCGGCATTTGAGGACTGAGGCCGTTGACCCTGCTCTCCTTGGCGGTCGGTGTGGAACGTCTGTGCCGTGATCGTGGGCTGGGAAGGATAAGCTGTAAGGTTGCCTGCAAAGAGGGTCACGGCGTCTCTCGGCATCCATCCTGTGCCCAGTGTGGCTGGACTCTGAGCCCCTTAAAGGCGGGGCCCATGTTGTGACAGGGAGGGACCCTGCCCACGTGCACAGTAGGCCTGTGGGAAGCGTGGGCTGCGGGGGCAGCCCTGAGTTATGAGCCCCTGAATGTTTCTATGGAGACGTTTATGGGGTGAATCACGCAACACGCTGACGCCCCCAGAAATGACCCTGCCTGTTTAGGCTGATGGGTCGGGGGTTAGTCTGTCAACACCAGTGTCACGACCTCGGGCAGACAGAAGCCCACTCGTGTGGCGTAAATCCACACTGAGAAAGTTTGTGTGATTTGTGAAGGTGTGCTTTGTTGGGGCAGCTTGGCTGATGACAAAAGTTGAGTGCATTTTTGTAATTATACGTTGTGAAACACTTATTCAGCTGTCGAGATAGTCTTAAATTTTTTTTCTGCGTTAAAAAAAATTTAGATTAAAGAAATTTTTGGGGGGGGTTGACTGGGTGGCTCAGTCGGTTGAGCGTCCGACTTCGGCTCGGGTCATGATCTCATAGTCCGTGAGTTCGAGCCCCACGTCGGGCTCTGTGCTGACAGCTCAGAGCCTGGAGCCTGCTTTGGACTCTGTGTCTCCCTCTCTCTGCCCCTCTCCCACTCATGCTCTGTCTCCCTCTGTCTGTCAAAAATAAACATAAAAATTTTTTTTTTGAGAGAGACAGAGTGCGAGCAGAGAGGGGGCAGAGAGAGGGGGAGACATAGAATCTGAAGCAGGATCCAGGCTCTGAGCTGTCAGCATAGAGCCCGACATGGGGCTCAAACCCATGAGCTGTGAGACTGACCTGAAGTCTGATGCTTAACCGACAGCCACCCAGCAACCCTAAAAAATAATAGCTTTTAACTTTGTTTGTTTCTGAGACTTTTTTTTTATTCTACTCATCTTGTTTCTTTGGGAGTTTAAGAAAACAAAGCAGAAGCCTAAACATGTATTCACATGACTAGAAATAATGCTCCAGAAGGAGCGTGTTTGTGGGTAATTGGCCACCGCTGCTCGCTGATCTCAGATTCTTCTTGGAGCACCACGTCTGTGGCTCCTCTCTGCTTACTGGGTTCTTCAGCACCCAAGGACAGGCACCCATTCCTGAGAGGGCACTGGTGCCTCTTTGCTTGTAGTTAATGCTAAGTTGTTATTAAAGACCAACACACAACCAAGAACCAGAAGTTAGTGGTCACCGACCTTGAATGTACCATAGCAAGGTTCCCCATCGTATGCAGATCACCTTTAGAAAGCTGGCCGTGCCTTGCCATCCAGAGCGCCATAAGGAGCAAGCCGTCTGCCTGCAGTGACTCAGGCACCCTTTCTGGAGCTGGTCACGTGTTTTCTCCTGTATCAGAACCTCTCTCGCAGCACGCCTGGTGAGGAGACGAGATTGCACTCAGGAGCTGGGTGAGTGTTAACGTGTGCCTCACACACGGGGTAGGAGACCCTGGCCCCTCCTGCACTGTGCAGGGAGGGGGGCCAGGGGTGGCTCTCGTGGCTCCTGGAGCCCCATCCCGGCCCCGTTCTCCAGAACACCGTGAGCACCACCAGGGCGACACGACTCCTGTCCCCTCCACCTCCACGCGCTCTCGTGCGTTTGTTGATTTTCTTGAGCTGTGTTCTCATCTGTGCCCTCTCTGCCCTTTCTGGCCCTGCTGAAGTGACAACTCTTCGAACTTCTGTTGGGGCCGAGACGATTTGAGCTGTGGAAACGTATGCGGAAAGTAAGGGGCAGACGCACGGGGGCCGTTTCTGGTTATGTGTGCGTTGGGTGGGCGCTTGGGCGCGGGGCAGAGCTGTGGAGCTGCGCGGTGTCGCTTCCTGAGGCAGGCTGCACGTACAGCTTAGGATTTGGATCCAGCAGGTTCGGATTTAGGAAGATTGAAATACTCCCTTGGGACCCATAAGTCTGTTGCTAGGCAATATCCTGTGTGTTGAGACATTCAGACCTGGGTCAGTTATGTCTCTACACGTGGGAGATCTTCAGCCACGTGGGGAATCTTTAAAGGCTTGGCCTTTGGTTACGTTGCTTAGACCACGCATCACAGAACGGTTAGCACCGTGTCAACTGTGTGTCAGGATACCGGGTTTTGTTTTTCTAATAGTTGTAGTTAACATCCTCAGATGCGCGTGAAAGCGTTTATAGACGTGTATAAGCTGACCGGCCTCAGTTCCCTTGCACACCTGGAGAATTCTTTGTTCTCTGCGATGACGAACACACCACACACACATTTCCTTCATACGAAAGCGAAGCGCGTCAGTAGCCTGGGCTCCTCTCGCTGCGTATTTGTGATGTAACTTTACCGACATCCAGCGGCAGGCGGACGCTCTTCAAACTCTGCGCCTCTCTTGGCTTTGTTGGCGTGTGTATTCCTCCTTATACTTGAGAAGTGAATTTCCGTAGCTTTCAGAATTTTTTCTGCGAGACGAGGCCTTCTCAACCCAGCCGGAGAAGAGATGGGAAGTATTCAACAT
This sequence comes from Prionailurus bengalensis, assembly GCF_016509475.1. Taxonomy (NCBI): domain Eukaryota; kingdom Metazoa; phylum Chordata; class Mammalia; order Carnivora; family Felidae; genus Prionailurus; species Prionailurus bengalensis. Next base: position 60,638,440 of record NC_057352.1, read on the forward strand.
TTTACGTGGCATAACTTTTTTTGTGGAGTGGGCGAGGAGAAGTGTGTATGTGTTGATTGTATTTGGCGTAGGTGCAGGTGTGTGTGCAAAAGGCGCATAGCAGATGTGTGTGAAGGTGGGCACACTGTAGGTGTGCAGGTGTATGCGCAGTAGGTGTGTGTGCAGAAGGTGTGCGCGCAGTAGGCGTGCGTGTGATGCTTTCCCATGTAGCAGTAGCAGAACGTTGTGTTTCGGGAGGCCGCGGTCCGCTTTTGCTGGCTTGCCACGCCGGGGAGAACAGTCCCAACGTCTCACGTACAGGGCACACGCTGTGTCGCTTCACTTCTAATAAAAACGTTCCGTTCAAGAAAATGCGTTTCTGCGTTGCATGTCAAACACTCACAGAAATCTTGGAGAACCTGCGTAGCTCAGGGAATTAATCCCTCACGGGAAAGCCTTCCCTAACTAGAAATGGTGGAAAATATAATTGAAGCCGTAAAGGCCAGAAGCGGCGAGTCTGGTGTTGATTAGTTCCAAAAACCTCCTAGAGAAGTCACGGAAACAAGCACGCCTCTCCTGTCGCCTGGTTGAGGAAGCCTGGCCGGCTGGCCATGAGAGGCTGTGGGTCTGTCACCCTGTGTGAGGCGGCTGGCCTGGAGGGGCAGCGGGGTGGGGCCCCGGGGTTCCCTGCTGCTGGCTCCAGTTCTGCGGGAGCCCTTCGGGTCCCCGGCAGAGGCTTGTCGTACGAAGCAACACGGGTGCAAGTGGGCACAGGGCACCCGAGAGTTCGTCCTGGAGGGTCTTGGTCTCTTGTGAGCAGCACGGACAGTCGTTTCAGGCTTGGGGACGATGCGTCGGTGATGCTGGCTGTCGCTTTAGGCCCGTCGTGTGTCCTCTGACTGTCACAGACAGGTCGGTCTCGCGCCGGGCAGTGGTCTGAGTGGGAAGGATATTGACCACGTTTCGCGAGAGGTTGGATGAAGTGATTATTTAAATGTAGTTTTACGGTATTTTATGAGGCTGAAGTGTTGTCGTCTTTGAGGGGCTCACAGAAGTTGAGGCCGAAGGAGCTTTATAACACGCAAAGCGCTTCCAACCGTGTGGCCACACCGTATGCTGGTGGAGTACTCACGGTCCTCCCCGAGCCCCTTTGCTTGATCTCGCATCAGAGTTTTGTGACCAGTCAAGGGAGGGGGCTTCAAATCAAGGGCAGGCCTTCCAGTCAGTTTCACATGTTTAAGAGGTTGAATCAGATAGTTTTAATACCATCAGATCCACAGATTTTATTCATTTCTATTCTCTGCAGCACTTAGTACGGTATTGTTATCCGTTCTTAATGAATATTGATGAATGAATTCAGTAATAATTATTCCAGATTAGCTCGTAGTTAATTGTAAGACGTGCGGATGGAAGGCATTTCCAAACATTTTTAAGCTGTTTAGAAATGGAACATATACTCACTGATGATTTTCATCATGAGTAATAGCCTGGAAACGTATGGGAGAATACTTATCTAATGCTTACAGCTCAGTAGGCTGAAAAGTTGTGACTGCTGAGTAATTGCAAAATTCTCTTTGGTGGGATCCAACTTGTGGAAACTTTTGGGCATGAGGGAGGTGTGGTGATTTCTTTACGCTTTTCTCTCACCATCTTTTTAATGTCTGTTTCTCGCTTGCGGGCCTGCTTTGTCACGGGTGGCGCGTTCACGTGACCGGGTGGGCAGCCGCAGTCCACAGCCGGTGCCCGTGTACCGGGCGGTTCGGCTAATGACGCAGAGCAGCCGGGGAGCATGTGAAGGGTTCTTTAGGCCCGAGACTGCCGTTCCAGGAGCCGTTCTAGTGGGACGGCTGAGAGGAAGCCGGGTCACCACCGCAGCCCTAGGAACGGAATTTCTGAATTTCTGCTAGCAGTGAGTTGGGTGGAAGGTGAGACTCTGGAAGCAAGATGGCCACTGATACCGCTATCATTGCACAGAAGTTTCCCTTCTTCCTCATCAAAGAGGTTGGGAATGAAAGAGGGACACCCGTTAGGACATTCCATTCCCCTTCTGACCAAACCTGGCACTTGCCTCGTGCAAACTCAGGTGCTCTGACAGGCCCCCTTGCGTGAAACCCGAGCCTGTGCCCCCGGCCTCCCTGTGGAAGGAGAGAGCTTAGTCAGTGGAGAACGTTCTCGGGAAGTCGGGTGGGAAGGCTGCCGTCGGCGTGCTGTCGGTCTTCAGGGTCTGGGGACCTCGGGAGCACGTGGTCATCCTGTGGGACGCTGAGCAGGGAGGAAGCAGGGCCACCGAGGACCCACCCCCCGGCCGTTGTGACAGCGAGAGGCTTGCCATGTGCCGAGTCTTGATGGGTAAGAGTCAAGAGCCCGCCTGGAGTCACACTGAGCCCTTGACCCATCAAATGACGAGATTACTACAGAAGAGAAAGTTTTTTTTTTTTTTTTTTTAATGATTTTAATCTTTATTTTATTTTATTTAAAAAAAAATTTTTTTTTTCAACGTTTATTTATTTTTGGGACAGAGAGAGACAGAGCATGAACGGGGGAGGGGCAGAGAGAGAGGGAGACACAGAATCGGAAACAGGCTCCAGGCTCTGAGCCATCAGCCCAGAGCCCGACGCGGGGCTCGAACTCACGGACCGCGAGATCGTGACCTGGCTGAAGTCGGACGCTTAACCGACTGCGCCACCCAGGCGCCCCTTAATCTTTATTTTAGAGAGAGAGACAGAGCACAAGCAGGGGAGGAACAGAAAGAGAGGGAGACGCAGAATCAGAAGTAGGCTTCCGGCTCTGAGCCGTCAGCACAGAGCCCGACGCGGGGCTCGAACCTGCTGACCGCGAGATCCTGACGTGAGGCGAAGTCAGATGCCCAACTGACTGAGCCACCCGGGCGCCCCCAGAAGAGAAAGTTTTCAAGCACAGTAGAACTTCCCATTTGTTTTTAACCCACTTTGAGAGTGAACCGCTGAGTATTCAATCCATTGTGTGTTCATGAGGAGTCTTTGATCTAGAAATCCTAGATCCATTCCGACCACGGTGCCTGGTTAACAAATTCACGCTGCTGCTTTAATGGTGAGCTGAATAACTTAACAGAATCCTACGTTGTCTCACTCACTGGCTCATCTTCGGTACCTGAGGGACAGTGAGAACGCGGGTCCTTTGCTCCCGCATCGGGAGCCCGTGATGTGCACTTGTCCCGCTGGCAGAGGGGCCGGGCACACGGGACCACGCGGGCCGTGTCTGCAGATGCGGGAGGCTCCGCTCTGGACTCCGTGAGGATTAGGTTTAGAAATTTGCGACGGTCCGTAGCAGGGCCGGTGCGAATGCCAGTGTTAACGCTTTGCACAGTTCAAGGGCAGAGGTCGGCTTCTGACCCGGTAACATCACAGAGTCAGCGTGGTTTCCACCCTGTTCTGAGCAGCCAGAAAGGTTCCTGGTTTCCTCTCACACAGGTGAAAAGGGGAACACCTGGAAACACTTCGTGAAACACCACCGTGTCTCTTTTCTGTCCTCTGAGGATCGTCTGTAGTTCGAAGATGAAAGGGGCAACACGCCGCGGGGTTCGGGTGGGAGAGCGAGTGTGACATCCGAGACCGTCAGGCTTGCGTGTGCGCGTGCGCGAGCAAGAGGGAGGCAGGGAGATGAGCCTACTGAACTGACGGCTGCTCCGTGCACAGCATACATTAAGGAGGTGGAAAAACGATCGAGGAATTATTTTCTCGTGCGAACAAATACGGTCCCTTACTTTCAAAATCCAGGCCATTATTTCGTGTTGGCTCCCAAAGTAAAACAAAAGCTTGGACAGCGACCCAGACTGAGTTTTAATTCTGTTTTTTCCTCTGTGCCTCTGAGCGTGTGCAGTTGCTCTCACCGGCGGTTCTCTCTCCCCGTTTCTGCGTCACGAGACGTACACGGCACTCGGCGTCAGGGACGGTCCCGCGCCCACCGTCGAAAGTTGGCCTGAGCCCTGAGTTGGGTGCTCCAGCTGGAGAAGAGTGAAGACGCGTGTGTGCGGCTGAGTTTGCGGCGGAAGCCTGGGGAAAGGTAGCGGTCAGGGCGCGGACCCACGCCCCCCGTGATGGCTGCCGCTGCCTGTCCGCGGATGCAGCCGCTCCCCGGGAGCGGCGCCGGTAGAGTGACACGCGGACAGCCTGGGCCACACGGCCAGACGCTGGACACCGGGTGCGCCCGTGGTGTGCAGGGGTCTCGACGAGGTTCTGAGAGGGGCTGGTTAGTGGGCGGTTCGCTGAAGTAGGAGGGGAAACCTTGGCTCCTTAAAAATAGGCCTTCGTCGGGGCGCCCGGGGGGCTCTGTCGGTGGAGCGTCCGACTTCGGCTCGGGTCGCGATCTCACGGTGCGTGAGTCTGAGCCCCGCGTCGGGCTCTGTGCCGACGGCTCGGGGCCTGGAAGCCACTTCTGTTTCTGTGTCTCCCTCTCTCTCTGCCCCTCCCCTGCTCATGCTCTTTCTCTGTCTCTCAAAAATGAATAAACGTTAAAACAAATTTTTTTAAAAATAGGCCTTCGTGGGGTAACCAGCGGGTAAGTCTTTCTGAGAGAATTTTCTTCCATTTGGGGTGACGCCCTGTCGGCACCCGAGGGAGAAACGGTCCGTGATCAGAGGTGTTTCGGCAAACGCCCCGTCCGGTGGCCGTTTCCGCCTCTCAATTAAGGCTGAGATAGCAAGGATTTAGCTCAACGGTCCTCCTTAGCATCTCAGAGTCCACTGAGGCCTTGAGGGTCCCAGGCCCACGTCGTCCTCACTGTTTCCTGACCGTCTCAGTCACCCACACGTGATTGGATCAGGCCGCGTGGTGCGAGGGGCCGGGGGGGGAGTCGGCGGAGCTGTGCTCTGAGCTGCTTCTGTTTGCTCGTGTTTCTGCTGGCCTGCGGTGCTGAGACAGAAGTTAGCCTCGGAGGCTCTGCTTCCTCCCTGGCAGAGTGCAGCTGATGGTGACAAGCAGGGTGACCTCCGTGCCAAATGCCCGCGCTGCGGACTCAGGCTGGGGCCCCCCGCCGGCCCTGCCGCCTTGGCGCAAACTCACTGGCTCTGATGGGCCCGCTCACCTTTAGGCTGAGTGATGATTGACGGGGGCTCTTCTGATGACCGAAATGTTACCTATGTGATCCGATAGCTATGGGCAGCGTGCAGGACATCCTCGGGAGAGGACACGCTGGGGCCGGGCAGGACGCTGACGTCCCTGGTTAGTGGCTGCTCTCCTGTGGCTCCGCGTGGGTTTGGCCAGCGCACAGGTGCCGGGGGAAGGAGCCCAAGCTCCACGCCTCCCTCTGCTGATCCGCCCTGGGCCGCGGCCCAGCCGCGCCCTCAACCAGGGCACGGCTTCCGCTGCGTGGACTCCCCTCCGGAGGAAGTTCTCCTTGCCATCCGGTTATCTGTGGTGGTTTTCCGTCTCCAGGGCACGGTGGTGCCGCGAACTCAGCCCGTGCTGTGCATGGTGGAGGAGCACGTGGTCAAGTAGGATGTGCCCTCGCTCCTCCTGAGCGTCCGCACTCTCCTCTGCAGAGGCAGCCCGCCCCCGGCCAAGTGTGAAGCTGCTATTTGGGTGGTATTTGACTTGGAGAAAGCGGGGAGAAATGCTCTACGCTGGAAGGTAACACATTTGCGCTGCGTCTGACGCCTGGTGTCCGTTCGCCTCACCTCAGGTGTCCCCTCCACCGGGCTGTTCCGTGTCAGCGTCCTGCAGATGATCGTGGTCCCGGGAGGGCGCGGGTGGGCCAGGATGCAGGTCCCTGCTCCTGCTGAGTTGTTCAAGGTCGACCCTGCAGACCCTGGGCCACGACGAAAAGGCCCGTGTCCTTGCCTGTCTTTCGTTGTCCACTTTCTGAACCCCGGAGGCCAGAAACGAGGTGTCGCACATCAGAGGGCCGAGACAAACGCTCTGTGACACCCGTGGTCACTGTGCTCGGAGAGACCTTCTTCCTGGAGTTGGGATTCAGGGTCTTGTCGGAGGGGTTTTTCCTAAGTGGAACTTGAGATGCGTGTGGGCGAGGTCTTTGAGGAACATCGAAGAGCACGGTGCGTGTCTGTGACGTTCCTTCCGTTTAAAAGTCCTGGAAAATCAGCCCCGGTGGGTCTCGAACCCAAGGCTGATGTATCAGAGGTGCCCGTGGGTCCACTGGTGGGTGTTTTCTTTCACAGCCGTCTCTGAACTCACCCGCAGCGCCTTGGCTGCCCTCTCACCCGGCTGGTCTTCTGGGGATTGGACAGTTCTTAAAATTCCGTCTCCTGAGGGCATCTTTCCCGCGTCCCTGGGAGGAAGGGGAGGTCTGCCCGCTGTCTGCCTCTGTCTGCCCGTGGGCGGCTCTGACTACTGCCACAGACCCTGATGTCTCACAGGCCCGGAGGCTGTTGGTCTCACATCAGGAGCCTCTGTCCGAGGGTCGCACCGCCTTCCTTGGCACACGCGTACGGAGGTCTCCCCCTCCTAGAAGGGCACTAATCACGTCTCGGGGTTTCACCCGCCTGACCTGATCTCCGGACACCGTCACACGAGAAGTCGTGGCTTCGACATAGGGATTTGGGGTGGGACACAAACACTCATCCCATAGCACCTGGTCTATTCCCGGAAAGGATTTGGGACATTGTGACGGATCTCTGGGGGTTTGTGGCTGCTTGTCCTCGGACGCTCGCTTGTGAGCAGACAGTAATCCTCCCGTACCTCACTTCTTCACCCTGGAGTTCTCAGACGCTGCCCCCAGTGTCCTGGGGGAGGGCTCAGGCCCAGGAGGGAGCAGGGTCGAGTGTTCGCCCTGTGCTGGTTCTGGGAGGAGCATGCCCTCAGCACATGGGGGGAGGTGCCTCTTCTGCAGGTTAACAGGGTAACGAGAGCTAGGTCCAGAACGGGCCGGTTCCTAATGGAAAATTGGAACGTGACTGTTTAAGAGACCATCGCTTGTTTTGTCTTGATTTTGCCGGGTTTCTCACGATTGCCCTTAAGCAACGTGAGCAGCTTCAGAGTCCCGCCGGCGTCCAGCTGGTCTTGTCCGCAGCCCGGCCCTGCCGTCGTCTCGCCCGTGTGCCTCGGCCAGTGGCATCTCCCGTGCGCCGGCCGTGTCCGTGGCCCGCCCAGACCCCCGTGCCTGTCTGCACGCTCGGGGGCCCCCGGCTCTGCCAGTGGGGAGAAGCCTGTGGGTTGGCCCTGTGGGAGGGCCGGGGAGAAGGCTGCCCCCCGAGCCACCCGGAGGCCCTGCGTGTGAGCGCCCGGCAAGGGTGGGGGACAAGAGAAGAGCCATCGGCACTTTCTCTGGAAGGAAGGGGCCTGAGCTCCGTCAACCGGAGACTTGACCGGGCGGCCCTGGGCATGGGGTTACTGTGATCCAGCCGAGGGTCTGAAGGTCGGGAGTCTGTTCCCGAGCTACCACCCCGCGATCAGTGCCCCCCACTGCGTGGTTTAGACAGCAGTGTGCTCTCTCACAATCGGGCGGCCTGAGGTCTACTATTCATTGGGGCTGCGTTCCTTCTGGAAGCTCAGGGGGGCATCTTGCCTGCCGCTCCTGGGGGTTCCAGGCATCCCTGGGCTGCGGCCACATCCCTCCACCTCCTCCTCTGTGGTCACGTGGCACCCTTCTTCCCCCGTGGTCCAAATGTCTCTCTTCTTAGGAGGATGGGTACTTTTGGATTGGGGCCCGCCCGACTCCCATGTGACTTCTGCTTATAGCTTAATCTCATCCTCCCGGATCCTGGGTCCACGTTTTATTTACTCGCTTTTTAAAGTTTTTTTATTTTGAGAGAGAGCGTGCGCAGGGGAGGGGCAGAGAGAGAGGGGAGGAGAGCATCCCAAGCAGGCTCCACGCTATCAGCACGCCATCAGGGCCACGTGTGGGGCTCGATCCCACGAACCTGAGATCGTGACCCAAGCTGAAGTCAGACACCTAACCGACTGAGCCGCCCAGGCGCCTCCACGTTTACAGGTCCCCCTTACAGGTACTGGAGCTCAGGATGTGGACGTTCCTTTTGGGGGACACAGATGGACCCGCCGCGTCTCTTCTCGGACCCACGTGCCCTCGAGGTGTGTAGCGACCGGAGGTCCGGGCCGCGGAGCAAGCCGCTGTGAGGTGCCGGCGTGCGGTGACGTGCCGGTTGCGGCGGGGCCTTGGGGAGCGGCCTGGGCCTGCCCGCCGTGTGCGCGTGGCCGTCCTTCGGGGAACACGCGGGGACGTGTGGCGGGGGCCATTTTGCATGTGCCTCCCGGTGCCGGAAGTCAGGGTGTGCTTTGGGACCGGGCTGTGGGGTCGGGGCCGGACGGGGGCGAGGTGTCCGTCCCTGGACGTTCTCTGCTTGGTGTGCAGTAACCCTGGCTCAGCAGAGAGAGCCGTTTCTGAACCTTGCTTTGCGCAGAACGAAGACGCCGTGCCGACTGGGGCCGCGGCACCCGGTGTGAGGCACGTGCAGGCGCGCGTTAGCGGGCAGCTTGTGTGTGTGCCTCCTCCGTGACAGACTGTTCGCGTCTCCCTGCGGACGCACGTGCGCCTGTGACAGGCACCCGTCCGGGTCTCGTCTTTCCCTCCAGAGCCTGCGGGCCGCACCCTCCCTGTGCCATCTCTGGCTTCCCCGGAGCTGGCAGGTGTTAGTCGGCATTTGCATCTCCCCTGAGACACAGATGCTCACAGACGCTTCCCACGGAATTGAGCCCAGTAGGAAGGTGGCATCGCTCCTTCTAGTTCTTCCTCTGGCCACACGGTGAGCACAGCGAGAACTTTGCTTGTTCCGTGCAGTGAGTTTCTAAATCAGCGAAGCGACCAGAGCCGCGGGAGCGGGAGCAGAAGCAGCGTGCGTGGCCGTGGCTGCCGCTTCAGCTCGTCACGGTCGCAGAGTGTGCAGGTTGGCGGGCCGGGTGCCCCCAGGCACCCCTCCCTTTCCCGAGTGGGTGTGACCGTCGCTGCGCCGGGTTGACGAGTCACGAGATCCACGGAACTGTCTTCTGTGTCGCCTGCTCCCCGTCCACCCCGTGCGCCCCTTCTAGAAGCCAGGGGCCTGGGACCCACGGGGAAAACTGGAGGTCTTTGCACTTGACTTTGAATCATTACCCTCCCCAGTCCCCACCCCCCACCCCGCCCCAGTCTACTAGGAGGTTGTAAGACACGTGGTTAAGGTTTGTTCCCAGGAATGCTGTCCTATCTGGAGCGACGGGGGACGTGTGCCAAGTGTCTCCAGACGTCCTTCTCTGCTTTACTGTGTTTCTTTGGGTTTTGCTTTGCTTTCTCCCCAGAATGCGTTGGAGGTTTGGGCTCCGATGCCGGAACAAGCCGCAGAGCAGGCGGCACAGACTCTTTATTGCTGCCTGCCGCCTAGCGTCCTTACGTGAGCGGGGTCCGGACGCCGGCCCCTGGGGCCCTCCGGCCCGCAGGCCTCCGAGGAGCTTTCTCTGCAGGTCTGAGGAGTGACCCCGGAGGAGCGGTGTTCTGCGTCTGCCCGTGACTCCCTTCTGTCGGTGCTCATTTCTGACCGTCTGCTCACGGCGACTCGGTTCACGAAAGCACTCAAAACGGAGCCTGGGAAACAGGAGTGTTCCCGTCAGGGGTTTAAAGGCTTAAGGATGATCATTTGTTTCTGGCGTTTGCTGTGCAAACGTACGAGAAAGATGTGGGGCTGGCGGACCTCCTGGCCGGTGGTGCTTGGGGACATCCTTGGGACAGGCTGACGGACCTGGTTCTCAGCTCCTTGTTTTCCTGTCACCGGGAAGCTACTTCTTGCCTTCACATTTAGATTTGAAAAGATTGCTCTCCCTGAGTCTGTTTCCTTAACAAGTCGGATGCCAAAATGAACGACAAAAACAAGTAAGCGACCTTGCGTTCCAAGACACCTTTGGATTTCCTGGCCTCATCTTTGTTCCTGGCCACACACACTTAATTAGTCAGAAGTGGGTCTTAGGTTTTGTTTTGTTTCATCTGAGCACATTCCAGCTTGGATTTGGAATTTTGTATCTAAACATTACTGAAAAGTTCTTGGACTTCTTGAGTTTATTTTAGGTTTGTAGCTGTTTTGTATTATTTCATTTGAGCATTAAACAGTCTCACAGTTGGCACCATATAGAGGGAAACCGGATGGGTGCCCTCCGAAATCCGGTGCTCTTGGATCCAGGAGTCCCTCCGTAGGCTGCTTCAGACGCATCCCCTATGCCATTAATGGTCCCTCGTCTGCCAGTGACGGGCCTGTCTCACTACTGTGCGGGGAAGCCCTGTCCGTGAGGCTGGGAAGGCGGCAGGTGCGTGCGTTCTCCGCGGGGTGGCCGCGGGGTGCTCCCAGGTCAGCCGCAGGAAGCCTGGAGGGATGCTTTTGGCTGCTGGCCTGGGAGCTCACTGCATTCCTGTTAGATTTTTCTACATTCCCGACCCTGTTGGAAAAGGCCACAAACACCAAGGTGGGAAGGAGCCGGGAGCTCACCATCGGAGACGTCCCGCTCATTCTAGGGCAAGAGGGAGGCGGCGGTGCTGGGCTCTCGCCCCCCAACAGGGCAAGGATGGGCTGCGCGCTTGCGGTGGGTTCGTGGTGGGGCGCCGTGATCCGTGCGACAGTGGCACGTGACCTCATTTTTGCTGCTCTGTATTTTCGATTTGACGTAACTAGGCTTTATTCCTCACCAGTTTGAAAGCAGGTCCAAACGTACACATCGTGTCTCCGCCTGCTGTGTGTTTCAGGCGGCTGCTGGAGCTTTGAGCTGCTCTCAAACCATGGCAGGCAAATGAGATTCTTGTGTGATTGATTTCTGTAGTGTTTTTGCTTTCACCCGCTTCACGTGAAGTGTGTTATCCTAGTAAATCACAGCTGCGGCGGGGGCACGTGACAGAGTGGACCGTCCCCTGCCCGCTGGCCTCCTTGTGAGTGGCTCCTGCTGAGAGCCTCCCCGAGGCCCTGTGGGGCGCCACCTGCCGGGCCCTCTCCTCTTAACCGCTGTCTCTGTGCCTCTCTGTATGCCCTGGTCCCGGCCTGCCTTGCGCTGGTCACCGACACCTTTCTCTGCCCTGACTGTGGCCTGGAAAGGAGGGGTCCTGTCCCAAGCCCCGCTCGGTTAGTGCAGCTCAGTCTTTGGTCGGCAAACGGCGCTAGGTGAAGGGCAGACTGATAAACTCGCCGGTCGGTGGGTTTCCCTCCTCGTCCCACAGGGGTGCCGGCCGGTCAGTGGTCGTGAGCTGCCCTCGGTGCACAAGCTCGCGGAGGTTCTTTCGAGCCTGCTCTTAATAAACGTGTTCCGATGCCTGGGAAACCGGTGATCTGTAACTTGGCCGTCCTCCGGTCCGACCTTCTAGACCTTCTCCTCCTCCGTCCTCCCTTCAGGGCGAGAACAGACTGCCGTGTAGGTCCAGGTCGCGGATGCTGTTTTGTGGCCCCGGGTGAGACGAGGCCCCCACGTCTGTCTGCCGGACCGTGGTGTGACAAGGAAGCCCTGAGAGGCCGGCTGGCTGGGCTTGGGAGGGAGCTCCCCACGGGCAGAGCAGTCTCTTGCCCGCCCCTTCCCCCCCGTGTGTTTTCTCCCTCAACCTCCCCTTAAGAGAGCTTTTCCAAATTTTGAGGACTACCTGAAAAGTGTCGCAGATCGCTTCTGTGTGGCAATGTCTCTGCCCGTGGCACAGCCCCGGCCAGGGTGCCGATGTGTGTGGAGGTCAGCCCGTGGTGGGGGACGTGCCCTTCGAGGAGCCGAGTGTAGCTGCAAGGGAAGCCGGTGAGCAAGGCCAGGCCGGGGCGGGGGCCTGGGTCCCGGGTCCCGGGGGCGCTGTCCCCACCCGGGGCTGCTGGAGGTCGGCGTGCGTGAAGCCGGCCTGGAAGACGCTCTGTGATCCGGGTCTCGGTGGAGCCTCCCCGCACAGCTTTCTCCGCAGCCAGCCCGGCTCCTGACGCAGCCCCCCAGCAGCCTTTCCGTCCCCTGTGGTCCCCCGAGAAGTTGTCCCCCTGCGGGGCTCTTGCCGCCTCCCTTTCTCCTGGGGCAGCGCGGCGCCCCCTTCCGGCCACGTCCCCAGCCCTTGGCTTCGAGGTCCCCGCGGTGAGCAAGGGCAGGGCGCTAAGTGCCCGGAAGGCCTTTCCCACCAGTCCTGTGCGCGTCGACTCGGACTCATTCCCGACTCGGCCGTCAGGAGCCACCAGTGCGGGCACGTTGAGGAGGTGTGGTGTTGGGAATGGAGTCTCAGGTGGAAACGTTTTCCTGTCTTTCCTTTCACTCGCCAGCCAGGCTGGGGATGTGCCTCCTTCGATACCATCAGGAAGCGCGTTCGATGCTGCGGTTTCTGACGTTCCGGTTCTTGCGATTTACTCAGTCGTGTGGCTCGTGTGAAAAGTCACCTCGTTGGCAGTGCTGACAGGGAACAGTTCGCCCTCAGGAAACCGTAACCTGCCCTCCATCGAAGGGGTGGTGGCTCACGGCCAGAGCCAGAGTCAGACGGAGCCTCGCCCGGAAACGGCCCCACGACTGCGCGGCTTTCATGAAAACATAGTTGCGGTCTGACCCTAAACCGGCATATTCAGGGATCTTTTGTATCGCGCGGTGGTGACTGCGTTACCTCGTGCTTTAGCTCCCGGGTTTCAAAATGTTGTGTGGTCTTTAAGTTCAGTCTGGGGTGCAGCAAAACCATGCTAAGTGGGGCTGGCTTCGCTGCACGGGTCCCCCGCTCCGGCCCCTCCTCCCGTCTTCTCCCCCCACCGAAGGGCACCGAGGACACCGTAAATGTCTGTGCGGCTTTGAGAACTTACCACCAAGTGCTTTTCGTCTTTTCCCCCTTCTGGTCTAGCCGTCGTGAGGCCGAGTTGCCGCCCCTGTGCGAGCCCTCCCCTGAGCCACACACCTGTTCGCGTGACTCCGCCAGTTAGAGGAGAGGGAGTGGGGGCCACCCCTGCCACGTGGGGGGTGGAGGTACGGAGCTCAGCAGGACCGGGTCCTCTCTCTGACCGTGAGCAATCTGGTGGAGAGTAAGTCTCGGGAAGAGAAAACGTGAATGCTACGGGGTCTTTGGTTTTCTCTGGTTTTTTCAAACCCTTCTTTCAAACACTCGTTGGTACAAATGGCTCATGATTATGGTGGAAGAGGAGCCGTCGTCGTTGTTGGGTCAGCCCTTGGAAGTGGGAGGCCAGCTCCTTGGAAGGAGACGGCCGAGGAGAGGCCACCGTGTCGTGCGAGTGTCCTGTGGCTGCGGTGACCGGTGAGCACACGCCTGCAGGCTCACGCCGGAGGCTTATTCTCTCATGGTCTGGACGTCACAAGCCCAGTGTGGGCTCACGGGGTTGCCGTCACACTGTCACGGGGCTGGCTCCTCCCGGAGGCCCCAGGGGCGAATCGTTTCCTGTCTGCCCCAGCCTCCAGGCCTGCCGCACCCTCGGCGGGTGGCCCGTCCTCGTCCCCCGTCCCCCGTCCTCCAGGCCAGCGGTTGGCCCCTCTCTGCCCCTCCGCAGCTGGGAAACGTGGTGTGTGACGTGGGGCCCACCTGTTGCCGCAGGACACTCCCTGTCTCCGTGTCCTCGCCTTTGTCCTGCCTGCAGGTGCTTCTGCCACATCTAGGACGTGGTTAGGGTTAGGTTAGGGTTAGGGTTAGGATCTGGGGGGTTCATCTTCCTGGCACAGCTGGCTGGTATTAGAACACGACACTGCCCGCAAGTGGTTTCTGAAGACACACGAGGAGGGGTGGTTGAGAGCCGTCTGCCGTCTTCTTTTCTGAGAGTTGAACTCATCTGTGTTTTTCCAGCGGCAGACGCATCGTTACAGAAATAGAACTTTTGCTCGTCAAAAACTACAGTGCCGTTTATAAACCACGGACTGTTTTTATACAGACTGCTGGAGATCTGTATCCGAGCCCGCCTCTCCCGGGCTGAGCAGCCCCTTCCTCTCTCTCAGTGCCCTCGCCCTCTTCCTCAGCTCTGACCGCTGGTGCGGGAGGCAGTCGGACCGGTCGGGAGGCACGGTCATTCCCGCCCTACTGTGGACCTCCGGCAAGCATCCGTGATCCCGTGGACGCATTGTTTGAAGGGGGGTGGGATACGACCCCCGGTACAAACACGCACGGTTCACGGCAGCTCCCTCGTGAATGCAAAGCCACGGATGCCCTCACCCCTACCTCCCCGTCCGGCCTGTGGGGCAGCGAGGCGGTGGCCCACCTGCCCAGCTGTTGTGGGGGGGTGGGGTGGGAATTGGGCCTGGGGGTGGGGTCGCTCACGAGTGGTGGGGTCACCCAGAGCCCATCCCCCGGGGCCTCATCTGCCCCCTCCTGTCGGCACGGCCCACAGTGGGTGTCCCGGGGACTCGGGGCCTCCTGTCCCCCGGGGATTCCCCTCCATCAGTGTCTCAGACCTCCCTCCGGATGGCAGCTCCTCACCCTGAGCCCCTCTCCGCACCGCCCGCAGGCGTGCGGTCCCTGACTCAGGCACGTCTCCGCTTTGCTTCATAACCGCGGGCGTCCGCTGCCCCGTTTCTTTGTGTGCCTGGCTCTTGAGCACTCTGGGGGCTCCCGGCGGATGCGGGTCGAGGACGTGCCGCCGTTTTCTGTCCCCTCCAGGCTGCCTTCAGGCTCTGCCCCCGAGAACCTCAAAGAGCAGTGGTTTCTGGGAGGTGTCCGGGGCTCCTGCCTCTGTCCCACGACCCTCTGCCTCCTTGCCCCTCTCCCGGCACCCTCGGCCCCGTCCCTGAGCTCACTCGTGTCCAGCGTGTGGCTGCTTGAGGGAGTCACTTGCACGCGTTGCACAAGTCGGTCACGCCGCGCACGCCCAACGCTCACACTCGCGCCGTACAGGCGCTGGGTTGCCGGTGGGATGTCATTCCGGGGTCATTCACGAGACAGACGGGCCCCGCGGCGTGGTCCTGGGCCCGTGCCCCGTGGTTCACGTGGTCACGGCAGAGTGGCTCCGGTGTCCGTGCTGACGGGGTCTGCTTTGTCTCTCCAGGTGCTGCAGGGGGCCCAGCTGATAGCCGTGGCCTCTTCCGACCCTGCTGCCGCGGGGGTGGACGGCTCACCTCTCCAGGGCAGCGACATCCAGGTCCAGTACGTCCAGCTGGCTCCGGTGACTGACCACACCGCTGCAGCTCAGGTGGGTCCCACCCCTCGTGGAAGCACACACCCTGTCGGGATAGGTCCCGGGGCTTCTGCAGCTCTGATGAGCACAGCCTGGGCGTTTCTCCTTCTGATGTGCCCCCGCGAGCAAGGTCCGTTGTCACGGAAAGGCACGTGACTTGGACACGGGCACCGACGTGGACAGTAGTTTTTGTAAGTGCCCGAAGCAGTGAAGGCGAGGGCTTGGTTCCCGGCCCACGTGCCGCCAGGTGTTCATCTGTAAGATCAGGGGCCAGAGTCCGGTTGTGCCTCTTGACCCCACGGGGCCAGCTCCCGGGGACTGCAGGACAAGAGGGTCCCTGTTTACCCGAGGTCTCGCTGCTGCTCTGAGAGTGGCAGGGCCCAGAGGTCAGCACTCATGCAGACAACAGGCTCTGCCTTTGTGGCCTTTGTGGCTCGGCCTTGACCCTTTCCCAGGGGCGGGTTGTGGGTCCTTGTCCCCAGTGGCTCTTCTCTGTGGCACAAATGCAGGATGGCGCTTCACTCGGTCCTGAGGGGCCCCGTCTGGCCTGGTTTCCAGCCTCCCGCCTGGGCGCCTCCTGCGTGGCAGCCGAAGGCCTCTCTGGGAGCCACACGGGCGTTGGGGCCCAGGGTTCCCTCTGCTCAGTTTGTGTGTACTCCACGCACCGTCTGATGGGCTGAGCGCTGGCTCCCCGGCCCCCACCTCCCGTCCCAGAAACCACTCGTCTCCGCGCTCTCCTAGAAGCACAGGAAACGGTCTGGACACGTCCCGAGATGTCAGATAAGGGGGCTGCTGCTTGGGGATTTGACACGTTTGTAGAGCTGCCCCCTGGTGAGTGCGCTTGGCCGGATGAACACCGTGAATGACCTTTCCTCGGATCTCCTGGGTCTGGGGAGCCAGGCCCGGCCCCCCACGCTAGGGCCGAGAGCCCACTGGAGGCCTCCTCGAGGGGACGGCATGCTCTCGATCCGATGGGGCGACTGTGTGTTTGTGAGAGTAACCTAGGATGGGTCCCCGGACCGCGGGGGTCGCTGGCACAAAGCTCAGGCCGCGGGTGGCCCGTGTTCTGAAACCTCGCGGCCTTCCTGCCGAGCCCAGGCCGAGACCACCTCTGACGCAGGACTCCCGTCTGCCCCGAGCGTTGGCCGGTCGGCTCCTGCCGGCCTTCTCGTACACCCTGCCGTCCTCTGGGCCCGCTCCTGTACTCCTGCATCCCGGCACTGGGGAGCGGTGTGTGTCTCGATGCCACGGGCCTCTGACGCCCGGAACCGAGGCCCCGGGTTTCCACGCAGCCCTCTCCCCTCTCGCGCTCCGCTCGGGCCCCGTGCCGGTGCTGTGCGTGTGCTCAGCTCTCGGCAGGAAGGAAAATTCTTCTCTGCTTTCCTTGCAGCCTCGTGAGGTGGTTGCCGAGGAATGGAGTTCAGTGGGGCCAGCCGGGGTGCTCGGGGCGACCTCGTGATCGGGTGGCCGGCCGGGTGGACTAGGCGCTCCCGGGAGACTTCGGTTTTTTACCTCCTAATGCGCGGCGAGGCCCCAGCTGGCAAACGCGATTCCTGGAGAAGGCGCCGCCTCTCCGCCTCTCGGTCCCCACCACCCGCCAGGCTACCCCGGCCACTCCCACGTGAGGGGCCACCGCAGCCCGGGCGCTTAGTTCACCTCCGGTGTGGCTTTTGTGCAGCGGTGACCGCAGCGGCCCACCCCACCCTGGACGTGAACCAAGAAGGGTTGGGTGTGACCGGGAGCCCACGGCGTTGGGGGATGAGGTGGCATTCTCTCTGGCTGGCCCATTTCGGTGGTTTGAGCATTAACTTGTCCTGGAAGAGAGAGCCCCTCTGCAGGCCCTCCTTGTCCCACGCCGGGTGGCTCGTGTGATGCCCCATGTGGTCGTAAGCGGGGTCATTGCATGAAGGCGGTTCTCCTCCCCGCTGCCCAGCAGTTGCAGGAGGGTCACACGGCGTGCGCCACAGCCCGGGGATGCCGTGTGCCGAGCTGTCTCACCGGCCCGGGTCCGCGGTCATTTGACACATTTCAGAGTGGAGGGAGGCCGTGTCCATCTTCGCTCTTCGCCGCCCTGGGCTTCCTGTCTGTGTTCTTGGTCCACATTCCTGCCTGGCCGGTCTCAGGGCCCACTTAGCGCGTCTGTATAAGAACAGGCCAGAGAATGAGGTTTGCACCCACTGGGGTGTTTTCCCTGTAGCAGACCCCACTCGGCATGGGCTTGAATAGTCAGTGGGTTACACGGCAGCAGGGTGGCCCCAGGCCCGGCCCCCCACGCATGTCCCCGGAGCCCGCTGCTCCTGTCCCCTCACCTTCCGTGGCCCCGCTGGTGCCTCACACAGACGCGACCACATCTGCAGAGGGAAAGGGCTCCTGTTTCTTCATCGGCACCAAGGCCTCCACTCCTGTAGGTTTCCTCTCGGTTCGGGTTTGCCCATCAGAACAGGGTCACATACCCGAACTCGCTCCTGGAAGAGATGAGAGTCCCCCAGGAGCCCCCCAGGGGCTGTAAGAGCCGTCTAGCTCCTGAGAGGATGGGCTTCTCTTGGGCAGGAGGCCAGGGCACTGGCCCCATGGAGCGGCCAGTAGGAAGGGCAGTGATTGCCTGTGCCCAGGCAGGTGCCCGAGTTCTCACCTGTGTGGGTGCCCAGGGCTCCCTGCTGCCTCCTTTCCCTCAAACGTCTTGAAAGTTCTGACTCGTCTGCTTGGAGCCCTTTCTCTACGTTTCCTGCCCAAGACACAGGTCTAGTGCTGCGTTTTGAGGACACAGGAGAAGGGAGGGGTCCTCCTCAGAGCGTGGGTGTCCCTGAATCCCAGGCAGGTCCCCACCTCATCTGTGCTCCGCCTTCTGTGCACCTGGGTCCAAAGCTGCCTTTCTGGTTTTTCAAGGATGGGGAGGGACTCTCGCTCCCACAGGGGCCTCTCTGCCCGGCCTGTAACCCACCCTGCCCCCTCTGCCTGCAGCCGCCAACACGGCTGAGTCCACTTTCCCAGAAATTTCCCAGAGATGTGTGGTCACCTCCGCTGTGCCTCGCAGGTTCATGCTCTGGCCGTTCTTGCCCGCCCTCAGTCCTGGGCTCCATGGGCCGTGTGGCTCATGCCTGTGCCACGTCCTTCCACTGCAAGGGCCCCTCCCGCTTTCAGGATGCACCGCGTGCAATGTCATTTGATATTCAGATTTCAAAACTGAAGCCTTAAGTCTGCGGTAAGAGCTGCAGGGGGCTCCTGCCCGCCAGCATCGTGGCTGTCTGCCTCTTTCTTCCTTCACACCCGCATGCCTGGCCTCTGCAACCAAGTTTCCTCCCAGGGCAGCCGGAAACCCACCTCTGAGGGTCCGATCTTTGTGACGTTGCCTTTGGCCAAAGGTGTAGGGGAGCCTGAAGAAAAAAACCCAGTTATTCTCTGTTTCGGGGCTTGTTCGGGATGATTTAACTGGATGATTGGTGACTTACTCCAAGTCGTATTTTTCCCTTTATCTTAAAACTGTGAATATGCATTTAAGGTCCTTTTAATATCTGTAGATCATTGATTAGAACTTCTCTCGTTAAGGAGAGAAAGGTGACTGCCCCTGAAACGTTTTCTGGAACGTTGGGGCAGTTTTTATAAGAAGGCAAAATGGTGACCGAAATTCTAGGTAAATAGGACGGGTTAAGTACTCCAAAGGCATTCCCCAGTGATGCGCAGGGGTGGGACCGGGAAATTAGCACAGAACCTCGTTGGGCCACAGAGCACGTGTGGGGAGGGTCGGTGGGTAAAGAGGGGCCACGGCCCCTGGGAGAGTCTTCTCCCAGAGCGGTGAACCTACGACTCTTGGCCCTCCCTAGCCCTGTTGTGTGTGTTTGTTCCGTGCGCGAGAGCCATTGGTGTTCTGTGACCTGTGAGTGACCTGGATGTGACCCGGACTTGCGTTGGTGGGTACTTTTATAGAAAGCCCTCCTCTCTCCCCTCTTGCAGACGGCTGAGACCCTGCAGCCCACCCTGCAGCCGGAAATGCAGCTTGAGCATGGAGCGATCCAGATCCAGTAGGCGGGCCGGGCCACCCACCCACAACAGAACCTAAGACAGAGCCGCTGCCGTGCTCGGCGCCGGCCCCGGCCAGCCACCCTGTTCTCCACGCGCCCTGGTCCCATGGCTTTGCACGGAGGTGACTGCACGTGCTCTGTTCGAGTGCATCTGAAAGCCTCACCCGCCGGGGAGGGTGTCCCAATGCATACAAGGTGACAGTAACGGCCGCTGCCCCTGCCGGAAGACCCTTACTTTTTGTCCCACTGTCGGCGTCTAGAGAAGAGTGGGGAGGCACAGCGTGCGTTGCATCGAGTACGTGCGGAAAATCAAGAACTACGATATTTTTCTCTGTTCAAACAGCTTTTTTAATTTGCTATGGTGTTTATAACAAAAAAGAAAATTGAAAAAAAATGGAGTAGCAGAAGCCTTTTGCTGTGTGCTCTGTTCAGTGTAACGAAAATAGGTATTTGCAGAAGACAACTAACGATTTTGATGGAAATATTGCTTACCTACTTTTCTAGGGGGAAATGCTCTCAGAACTGTTAATTATGCATTTCTAATGAAATAAAATGTATTTATGACCACAGCAGCTTTGTATCCTTTCCTCTTGAGAGGTGGTTCACCCTGAGGCTGGCCTCATTCCTGGCGGGTGCTTGGGAAGTCACCCGATAGGCCCTTTCAGCCGTGCTGACGCTGGAGGCAGGGTCCTTGTCAAAGAAAGGGTCGTGGCTGTTTCTTGCAGTCCGGTGTAATGGGGCCCGGGAATGGCTTCCCCAGATGCCAAGCACCGCGCCATGGCACGCCCCCTCTCTAACACGGGTGCCCCTTGGGACAGCGTGAGCCTGTCTTGGTATTGGGGGAGTTTCCGCAGGCAGACTGTGCTGGTGAATGACACGGGCCTCTCCCGCTGTACGGAGTTACAGCTCTGGGGATCCTTAGGGAAACTCACACCCAAAGAAGCATGCTTTAGCGTCTATATCTCAAGAAGAAAGATAGTTCCAAAACAGAAGTCCCAGAGGTGCTTTGCATGACGTGTCCCCGGCAGTGTCTGGGCCGCTCGGTCCCCTCTGTTCTGGCAGTTACCCTGGCGGCTCCGGGAGATTCCCATCAGGAAGTTGTGTTCACCTACTCGGGCGCGCTCCAAGTTGTCATCTCAAACAGTTGGTATCTCCCACACCACCCCGTTGGGGGTTGCTGCGCCGGGTAGTTTAGACCAGCGCCTGCTAAGGGGTGAAGGCGGGCTCAGGCAGCAGCTCCCGGGAGTGGGGCGGTGCCTCCGCGTGCCACGCCTCCATCCACCCTCCAGGGACGAGCAGAGCACCGTGGGGGGTGAGGACAGTCCCTGGGAAGGGTCATCCTCCCGCAGATGGGAACGGGAGAGAGGACTGGCTCCACAAGGCTGGAGGAAGATCCCGTTTATGCGCTGCAATTGCGGATGGAGGTTAGGGGAGAAAGATGACGTTTACAGGATTCCGGACACAGAGCAGATCCCAAGGAGAAGTAAAAGGAAGCTAATGCTTGCACGCCCACACATCGTTAAAGGCAGAGTTCACTCTGAAGGCAGCCGGAGAGAAAGGACATTCCCCCCGCGGTGGGGTGGCTCCCAGCAGCAGCATGGGCCACCTCTCCACGCCCACTGGAAGTCGGGAGCACAGGCTGCTGCCAGCAGGGCACTGAGAGAAAGAACTTCTCGACGCCAAATTGAGCGTTCACTAAAACTGAATGTTGTTCAGGGATACTGGGGACAGTCGCCATCGGTCCCGGCGTGTCCGTGCAGGGGTACGGCATTCGTACACCCGAGAGAATTGAAAGCACACGGCCACACGTAAAAACATGTTCACAAATGGTCGCCGTGGTGTCATTGCTCACGGCCCAACAGTGGAGACGGCCACGTGTCTCTCGGCAGCTGAGTGGGTAAGCTGAATGTGACCTGGCCACACACAAGATGAATTTTATTTGGCCATAAAAAGGAATGAGGGTCGGACATGGGTTATAACACAGGCGAGCCTCAAAAACGTCCTCCTGAGTGAAAGAAGCCAGACACAGTAGGCCACACATCACAGGCCCCCGTTTCTGTGAACCGTTTCGAACAGGCCAGTCGGCAGAGGCAGCAGAAGCAGATCGCTGGGCGCAGGGGCCACGGAGGGGAGAGATGGGCCGTGACCGCTCGTGGGGGCGGGCTTTTGTGTGGGGTGGCGAGAAGGTTTTGGAATTCAGTGGTGATGTTGGCCCAGCTCTGCAAATACACCAAAAGTCACTGAAATATACACGTAAAAGGGTGAAATTTTTGGCATATCAACTGTATCTCAAAGCCATTAAAGAATTGGATGGCATTTCAAAAACCTCTCATAAACAAAATGAAGGTATTACCTACAGATGATCCCTCCCATAAAGGAAATTGCAAGGAATTTTCTTCAAGAGCAAGAATGTAGACCCAGGAGGAGGCACACACGGTAATGAACACAGGTAATGTCTAAGTGCCCTGCCTAAAACCGTCTGACATTGAAATTTTCAAACACGATAAAATACTGGAGAAAATTGCCTTGTAAGTTGGGACAGGCAGGAAGGAGCTAAACTTTTAAAGCCCCTTTTTATTGCCCTGGAGACAAAGGATCAAGATCCCGTACGGTTTTAAGATGCCAGGCTTAATATCCTTGACAAACATTTTTAAGAAACGCAGTATAGAGGAAGTGTTAGGCGTGGGGTATCTGAACAACGTGCCGAAGAAACTCAGCCGAGCTGACGGCACAGCGCTGCGTCCAGCGGTCGAAGAGTGCGCAGTCTGCCCGCGTGCCAGACCATAAAGAAGGTCTCTACAGACCGCCCAGGGCTGAGATCCTGCCGCCTGCAACTCTCTGACCACGTGGGATTAAGTTAAAAGTTAATGAGAGGAAAGGAGTGTGTGTGCAAAGGTTTGCAGATTAAGTAATGTGCTTTTAAAGTCACCCGTGGGTCAAATAAATGAAAATCGGTATTTTTAATTACCAATTAAAAATGGCAGGTTGACATATCAAAACTTGTGCAACACGTTGAGAATTGTGAGTTGGTTTAGAAAAAGATTTATATTTCCTTCTGATACGTTCCCAGAACTGGGGCTCCTGGGCCCTACAATCATTTCTTTTCTACCTTCTTGAGGAATCTCCGTACTGTTTTCCTGAGCGGCGGCACCACTCTGCGGTCCCACCTGCAGAGCACAAGGGCTCCCTTTTCTCCACACCCTCGTCAGCGTTCTCTCTCGTCTTTTTGGCGATGGCCGTGCTGACAGCTGTGGTTTTGGTTTGCGTTTCCCTGTTGTCCAGCGAGCATGAGGGTCTTTCCATGTGCCTGCGGACCTTTCGTAGATCTTCTTTGGAGGAATGTCTGTTCAGGTCCTTTGTCCATTTTTTTAATTGGGTTATCCTTTTTTTTTGCTGTCAAATCGTGTGAATTCTTTATGTGTTTTGGATACTAACTCCTCATCAGATAACCTGCTTTGCAGATGTTTTTTTTCTCATCCTGTAGCTTGTCTTTCCACTTTGTTGGTGATTTCTTATGCTGGGCGAAAGCTTTTTAGTTGGATGTGGTCCCTGGTCCCACCGGTTATGGTTTATCTTGTCGCCTGTGCTGCGAGCGTCTGTCCAGACCACCATTTCTGAGACCCGTGTCAAGGAGCTTTGTTCCTGTGTTTCCTTCCAGGAGTTCATGGTTTCAGGTCTTACATTGAAGTCTTTAATCAATTTCAAGTTAGTTTTTGCGAGTGGTGTAAAATGTGGGTCCAGTTTGATTCTTTTGCACGTGAATACCTAATTACCCCAAAACCACTTACGGTTAGAGGTGGTCTTTTCTCCAGTGAGTATTCTTGCCGCTTTTATTCGACACAGTACTGGCGAGAGCAGTTAGAAAACCAGAACCAGCATATGATTCAGCGATTCCATTTATGGGAATATATCCAAGGGAAACAAGAACACTAACTCAAAAAGCTATCTGCACCCCTGCGTTCCTAGCAGCATTGTTTACAATCATCAAGACCTAGCGGCAACCTAAGTGTCCACGGGTAGACGAATGGATAAAGAAGATGTGGTGTCTGTCCACCGTGGAAATTCGTTCTCTTGTAGAAAAAAAGAAACCTACCGCTTGCAACAACACGGATGGACCTTGAAGGAATTAGGCTAAGTAAAATGAATCAGAGAAAGATACCGTATGGTATCACTTGTGTGTGGAATCTAAAACAAACGAAAGGCCAAACTCCTAGAAAAAGAGATCAGACTTGTGGTTACCAGGTGGGGGCGGGGAAGGGAGGGGAAACTGGAGGAAGACGGTCAAAAGGTCCAAACTTCCGGCTATAAAGCAAGCGAGTACTAGGGATGTAACGAACAACATGACGACTATAGTTACCACTACTTTACGACATACGCGACAGCTAAGAGAGTAAATCCTGAGAGTTCTGAAATTTGTCCCCTTTTTTCTTTTTCTTCTTTTTTTTGTATTTATGTGAGAAGATGGATGTTAGATGAACCTATTAGGGTAATTCTTCCACGGTATATGTAAATCAAGCCATCACGCTGTATGCGTTCAACTTGTATAATGATGTGTGTCTATCAATTATTTTTCAGTAAAGCTGGAAGAAAAAAGAGGAGGCATCTTGCCTTGTTCCTGATCTTAGACGATAAGCTTTCAGCCTTTTACCGCTAGGGATGATGTTAGCTCTGGGCTTGTCATACACAGCCTTCGTTAGGACGAAGTGTGTTCCTTCTATACCTTATTTGTGGAGAGGGTTTTTATCATGAAAGGGCGTTGGAATTTGCCGCATGCCTTTTCTGCGCCTACTGAGGTGATCGTACAGTTTCTATTCTACATTTTATTAGCGAGGTAGGTCATGCTTATTGACTGATGTGTATTGAATCCTCCGCACATCCCAGGGATGACTCCCACTTGATCGTGGTGTAGGATCTGCTGGTTCTTGTGTTGAGAATTTTCACATCTACAATCATCGGGCATATCGGCTTATACTTTGCTTGTCTCTTCGTCTGGCTTTGATATCAGGGTAATGCTGGCCTTGTAAAATGAGTTTGGGCGTGTCCTCTCAAGTTTTCTGGAAGAGGCTGAGGAGGATTGGCGTAAATTCTTTAAATGTTTGGAAGAATTCATCAGCGTAGCCGTCTGGCTTGGGCTTCTCTGTGTTGGGAAGGTTTTGATGACTGTTTAATGTCCTTGTTCCTGGTCTGTTCACATTTTATTTCTTCATGATTTAAGAAATAAGTCAAGTTGTGGCAAGCCGTATGTTTCTAGGAATGTATCCGTTTCTGCTGGGTCATCTAGTTGGTAGGCACATAATTGCTCATGGCAATCTCCTAGGATCCTTTGCATTTCCAATTTTGTTTGAGTCTCTCTCCTTTCTTCTTAGTCTAGCGAAAGGTTTGTCCATTTTGTTTATCTTTTCGAAAAAACAGCACCACCCAGTGTATGTGCATGTATATATCCTGCCATATCCTTTTAGTGTATTGGGGAACGAATTAACCCTTTTGTTATTTCATAGTTAACCTTCTTTGTCTCGTTACAGTTTTGGACTTGAAGTCTTTTTTTTTTTTTTTTTTTAACGTAAGGATAGCTGCTCCTGCTGTCTTTTATTTTCCACTGGCATGGAATATCTTTTCTGTCCCTTCACTTTGAACCTGTGTGTGTTCTTAAAGCTGAAGCAAGTCTCTTTTTAGACCGCGTACACTTGAGTCTTTTTTTTAACCCATTCGTCTAGTCTCTGCCTTTTCGATTGGATAATTTAATCCATATATACTAAAAGTAATTATTCTAAGAATAACTGGTGCCATTTCATTCATAGTTTCCACTGCCTTCTAGCTTCCTTGTTCCTTCCTTCCTCTCTTACTGTCTTCCTTCGTGGAGTGATGATTTTCTGCAGGTGCTGTGCTCTGATGCCATTTCCACCATCTTTTATGTATCTTCTCTGGGGTTTTGCTTTGCTGTTAGCATGAGGCTAACTTAACATTTTATGATAGTCTCTTTAGGGGCGTGTGGGTGGCTCAGTCGGTTGAGTGTCTGACTTCAGCTCAGGTCACGATCTCACGGTTGGTGGGTTCGAGCCCCGCGTCGGGCTCGGTGCTGACGGCTCGGAGCCCGGAGCCTGCTTCGGATTCTCTGTCTCCCTCTCTGTCTGCCCCTCCCCTGCTCACACTCTCTCTTTCTCTCAAAAATAAGTAAAAATGTTAAAAAACATTTTTTAAATAAAAAAGTCTTTTTAAAGCTGATGATCTCAATCACACAAAAAAAATACCCTTTTACATTTTTGATGTCACAGTTTACATGTTTTTATATCATGTATTCATTGACAAATTAGCGTAGCTATTTTTAATACTTACGTCCTTTAACGCTTATGCTAGTGTCAGTGATGAACGCGTCAGCATACGTGTGTTAGAGTGTTGTGAACTTGACCACGTCCTCACCTGCCTCAGCGTCTTCTGTACGTTGGTCTGTTTTCGTGTCAGTAATCAGCCTCTTCGCATCTCAGTTCTTCTCGTAAGACAGGCTCGTGGTGAGGCTGCCCCCACATATGTTCTCTGGAATGGCTTTATCCCCCTCGTTTCCGAGCGACACCTCTGCTGGGTGTTGTGGTTGGCAGCTTTTTTCTCTCGGCGTTTTGCGTGCATCAGCCTGCTGGTTTCTGACGTCCTTCGCGTCTGCAGACAGCCTGTGTGGGTTCCCTGTGTGCAAGCAATTGTTCTTGTCTGGCTGCTTTTGAAAACCTCTCTTTTCCCTATGGTTTTGGGGACTCGTATTATCGTGTATCCTGGGGAAGGTAGCTTGGGGTTGAAATCAGGGGTGGGGGGGTGGGGAGAGGGGCTTGAGCTTAGTGAACTTGTATTTCTTGAACTGAGCTCTCTGCCCTCCTCTCCTGGGACTCCAGCAACGTGCACACTGTGTCTGGACGTTCTCCTGTAACTCACGTTGCGTTCCTTCGTGCGTCGTCTTTCCCCTTCCTGTTTGTTCCCTTGCGGATGCTTCAAGGGACACGCCTTCTGGTTCGCCGCTGCCTCTTCTCTCTTCCGCCTGCTTCGAGTCTCTGCTGAGTCTTTTAGTCACGGTATTCTTGAGCCTCAAGGTTTCTGGTTTTTATCTATTTTTTATTACTGTTTTGTAAATGATGTTTTTATTTATTTTTGAGAGAGACAGAGACAGAGCGTGAAGGGGAGGGGCAGAGAGAGAGAGAGAGGGAGACACAGAACCCGAGGCAGGCTCCAGGCTCTGTCTGAGCTGTCAGCACAGAGTCTGACGCGGGGCTTGAACCCACGAACTGTGAGATCATGACCTGAGCCGAAGTCGGACGCTTAACCCACGAGCCTCCCAGGTGCTCTGGGGTTTCTGGTTTTTAAAAAAAACATGTTTTCTATTTCTTTTCTGGACTCCATTCTCATATTGTTCACACATTGTGTCCTAATTTCATTCACTTGCCTGTGTTTTCTTGTTTATTGTGTTTCTTTAAAAGCATTATTCTGAATTCTTCTCAGACATTTCACGGATCTCCCTTTCTTTGGGGCCACTGGTTGTCGCTTTATTGGTTTCCTTTTGAGGTGTCGTGTTTCCTTGATTGTTGTCATCCCGTGGCCTTGTGTTGACATCTGGACGTTTCGAGAAGCGGGCACCCGTTCTGGTCGGTACAGATGGGCTCTGGCAGGGAAGCCTTCACAGGCAGCCCGTCCGGGAACGACGGTGAGCCGTCTGGCGGGTTGTGGTGGGCTTGCCGCTGGAGTCCTCGGGTGGGCGGCCTGGTGCCTGGGGGTGCAGGGTCAGGTCTGGACCCTGAGTTCACAGCGGGCCAGCCCTGGAGTCTGTGGGGCACTCGGGCACAGAGCGGATGCCCCTGCCCCCGGGAGCACGTCTGTGTCTGTGCTGGGGATGATGCGAAATGGTCTTGTCTGAGCTGCGCTCCACCCGGGCGCTCCGACCCTTCACCCGGGCTCCTTCACGGTTGCCAAGATGTTCTCCCGTGTGGGTGGTTGTTCAACCCGATGTTTCCGGGAGGGGACGACGCCAGAAGCCCCCGTGCTGATGCCGCTTAGCAGCTCCCGTCTTCGTGGACTCGCACGTACAGCTTAAAGTGTCGTCACAAGGACAACTCCGGGCGCGTGTGACTGCGCTGGGCGGTGTTCCCGGATGCTTAAGAAAGAGAAGCAGTCTGTTACACACTCCTTCACGAAACAGAAGAGGCTCGTGTCCCGTCTTGTTTCATGAGGCAGCATAACCTTGGTGCTAAAACCTGACGAGGACGGGAGGGAGGGAGGGAGGGAGGGAGAGGAAGAGAAAGAGAGATGGTTATAGAGCAGTGTTTCTCTTGAAAAATCCCAACAGTTGTAAACAAAGTGTGGACGAGCTGGATCTGCTAATATTGAATGGTAACGTATTATGGCCCAGGTGGGTGGGATTCAGGAATGCAGATTTGTATATTTTTTAAAATGCACGCAGTTTACCACATTCATGAGATAAAGCATGATCTTGATAAACTCAGAAAAATCATTTGTACAATTCGATACCTATTCAAGATTAAGAGGCAAGAGTGCTTTTAGCAAACCAGGAATAGAAAGGAACTTTCTTAATCTAATCAAATGAGAAATCTGTGACAGACATCCTGCTTAACTATGAAATATCGAAAGCTCTGTCCCCGAGATGGATTGAGGCAGGACCGGCCGCTCTGCACTGCTGGGGTCCCCACGCTGCAACACTAGCCAGAGAAGGGGATTTAAGGGTGCCGGGCTTGAAAACCCAGAAACAGAACTGCCACCATTTGCAGAGATAATGTTACATGTGAAGAAAATCGAAAGAAATCCAGATTCACAGGCAAACTATTAAAAGCAGGGAGAGAAGTTTAGCAAGGTTGCTGGCCGCGTGCCCAACGTACAAGAATTGATTCTTATTACCAGGAACAATCAACAATGATCACTTGCTTATTTATTTACATTTTTTATTTTAAAGCTGAAGTGAGAGAGCTGAAGGGGCAGAGACAGAGGGACAGAGGTCAGATCCAAGAGGTGGGGCTCAGACCCACAAACCTCGAGATCGTGACCTGAGCTGAAATCCGAGTGGGACGCTTAACCGACTGGGCCCCCCAGGTATCCCCTGACGACTGACTTGTCACAGGGTTTCGGACACTTAAGTTATGTGGAAACTAACAAAAGGTAAGTAACAGGAAACAAATACTCTTGGAGGAAACCTAAGAGATGTAGGTGTTTGGCACGTCTGTGGATTGATTAGAAGCTTCAAGGTGTCCTTTCTTCCCTAAATGATGGATCACTGCATTTCCAGCGGAACTCGAAACGGGGACTTTTGTGTAAATTGACAAGCTTGTTCCAGAAGGTATTTGAAAATGCAAAGGGCCAAGAAGACCGTCCTAAGGACTGAACAACTCTGGAGGGCGGTGTGGCATTACCACGAGCGTGGGATCGGGCTCCTGGAGGCAGAGCCATCCGAGGCACCCCGCAGCCCAGAGGAGGGGCAGTGTTGTCCACGCGCGGTGTCCGGGTCAGTCGGATCCCCACCGGGCAGCGGTCGGGGACCCCCTTCACAGCATACACAGAACCCAGTGGCGGGGGTGGGGCACACGTAGAGGACCGGCACGAAACTTCCGGCAGGCAAACGATGGTGCTCTCTGCACGACCCTGGAGCTCCAGAGGTGTCTGTCACCAGATGCGGAAGTTCCGCGCCCGGCAGCGGGGCCTCTGGTTCATCCAAAGGCGCCGGTAGAGAAGGGGCAGGTGTTGTCCGTCTTTTTAGCCCACGAAGGACACGGGCTCAGGGTCCGCGAGGTCGTGAGGTTCCCTGTTACCGAAGGTGAACAGACAGACCCGTGTCTAAATGGACCAGACAGATGGAGGAGGGAAGCCATGGTGATGATTTCTGGAGACAAGGGTAGAAGTGCCCGTCGCTCTCTGCTGACGAATTATTTAACGAGTAGTGAATTTTTGTCACGCGAACAGATGCTTCGAAAACCCACAAATGGCCACTAAACATCTGAAAAAGTGCTCGATCTCACTGGTCCGATCCAAGCCACCACGAAGACACCTCAGGGTCGCTAAGATGTAAAGGACTGGCGGGATCGATGGCCGTGAGCTCCGGCCTGTGCACGGTGACGTGTGCAAGGTGGGAGTCAGTGCGGGGCCTGGCGCCCCTGCGGTCCAGCAGTCCGCGTGAGCCCGGCAGTGTAGTGGGAACGCCTGGAGGCCTAAAGGCTGAGGCCAGCAGGTGGCCCGGGAGCCGGCGTGGTGTGGGACAGGAAGGCCGGCCGCTGGCATTAGAAGCCCCCGGGGAGGAAGGGGTCATGGTGGCGGGCGAGCCTGGCCTCGCTGTGGTCCTTGATCTGGGTGCGTCGCCGTGTGAGGACGACGCCCTCGGGTCGCTCTTCAATTTAAAACGTCAGTTTTTAGGTAAAACACGCAAAAGACAAAAGTTTGCCACCAGGAGACGTTTTAAAGAAGTTTTCGAGACCATCCTTTTGGCAAAGGGAGCGCGATCCCAGACAGAAGATCCTGGGGGACAGGCCAGTGCAGACGCGTGAGCAGTCGGAGAAGCCCCACGAAGAAGACCGCGTCTACGGGCCTAGAAGGAAACCAAAGGGGGCACATCGTGAAGGGAGCATTCGGAGGAATGGAGGAAGCAGAGAGTTTGGGTTTGGGTCCATCAGGCTGTAGCTCTTCATCCACTAAAAGCCTAGAAAGCGCGTGTAGCCAAACTAAGTGGAGGGGGGGGGTGGGGCGGCGCTGAAGGGTGTGTCGATCAAGAGCACAGCCTGGTCTAACCTCAGGATGTCGCCCAGTGTAACTCAGCACGTGAACAGACTGGAGGAGGACGAGAGCGTCTCCACGGAAGCAGAAGCGGCTCTCGATAAAGTCCATTCAGAAGGTTAAAGGGGATTGTCAGTGTTCTAGAAATGAAAGGGAACCCCTTAACCCGATCAAGGGTTTCCACAAACATGGGACGGCGCATGGCGCGCCGCGCACGTACCCGGACCCGGGAGCGCGGCGAGGGTGCCGGGCCTCACCTGGGCTGGGTGGGAGGGGAGGGCCCGCGGGGCAGGAACTCAGCATTCGCCGCTGTGCCCGGTCTGGGATCTGTGACGTTGGTGTCGCTTTTCTCGAGGAGGTCCCACAAAACCTGGATCTGCCCCTTACCTGGTCACCAGCTCCTGGACTTCTGGGAGCCGGTGGCCGAGGGACTGGAATGTGGGCAGTGGGCCCGGTTTTCGGCTCACTTCCTGGGCAGCGTCCCTGGGACCCTCTGGCCCGGCCTGTCACGGGAAACCACCCGGAGGCCGGCCCGCAGGCCTGATCCGGCTTACGCGTCCCCCCTGTGGCTCCGCCCACATCCAGCCCAGCCCCGTGCCGGCCAGCCAGGCCGTCAGGAGGTGGTGAGCCTCGGGTCTGGCCCCTTGCCCCTGGCCGCTGGCCCCGTTCCCCGCAAGGACCTCCCCGTGTGACGGACGGCACAGGGGCCCCTGATCCTCGGCCAGGCCGAGGGGGCGTGGGCCGGGCCTCTCTGTGGATCCCAGACTCTCTCCGCCTGCCCCGGGAAGAGGCAGACCTCAGTGAGGGCCTCATGCTGGCCGGCGGGCCTGGGGCAGCTCCAGGTATCCCCCTGAGCCAGACCCGGCTTGCTTATCACGGCTAAGCTGCTCCGTCTTCCTCGCTGGCTCCCTCCAGCCCGTGCCGCGTCTGCCACTGGTGGGCGTTCAAGAATGATCTCAGCGCCGTGGGTGTAGCTGACTTCAGGCCCGTGGCCGCTGACGACAAGGAAAGCCTGTGCTTGACCGATGGATCTCTTGTGTCCTTCGTAAAGTTTGCTTTACCCTCGCGCCTCTCTGGGCGGCCGGACCAGGGCCCCGGAGGCCCAGGGGACTGCCCGAACGCTCCCAGCCCTGCCTCAGCCCTCTCTCCTCCCACTGAGCCGCGGGGCCGGGCGCGTCATTTCGTCCGTGAGCATGGGTGCCAGGGCCTCGCGGGCTGACGGGGGACAAAGGTGGGTCACAGGAGGACCCCGTGGTTCTCAGCCAGGGGTGTTCTGACCCCCCCGTGGGACGGTGGCCAACATCTGAAGATGTTTTTGGTTATAGCGGGGGGAAGGGAGTGGCACTGGCGGCTGGTGGGTAGAGGCGCGATCCAGGACCTGTGGGCACTTGGAGTGAGGAGGGACAGGGAGGCTGGGAATCGGGGGAGGGAGGAAGAAGAAGGAGAGAAGACACCAAAGGCCCCCACTTCCCCAGCGAGGCCAGGTGCCCCTCAGAGAGCGTGGCTGGCTTCTTGTCCCCGTGCCGTCCCTTCCTTTCCTTGTCTGGACTTAGGGCAGCAGCAGGGGCGCTGTGAGGGCAGGAGGGGGAGGGGATGCCTTGGCCCAAGGGCGGTCCGGCCCTGCCGTCTGCCTGCTCTGGAGGAGCGGGCGCTGGACGGGCTTCTGTGGATGCTCAGGGTGCAAGGGGCACACCTGTCCCTCGGGCCTTTGCTCAGGCCCATGCCCTGGGGACTTCTTCACTGGCCAACCCCCGGGACGGCCTGGCGGTCCAACAGACTGGGCCGTCCTGTGGGCCGAGGCCCTGGGTGGCAGAGCACGTGTGGGAGGTGGGGGGGTGGTGCTAGCTCAGATGAGGGGAGGCCGGGGACAGACTGGCAGAGCGGAGGGCGTGGACGGCCAGCCCCGTACCCAGGGGCGAGGCTGGCCCGGGAGGTGGAGGGGGACGCGCGGACACCCCGGGCCGGCGCGGCAGGTCCCACAAAGGCAAGGGAGCGGCCCGCGACCGCGGCCGCCTGCCGTGCGGGGCGGTGGCAGAAGTGGGCTGTCGTGACCCGCACCTTAGGGCGAGGGCTCGGCTCCCGCGAACTCGGACCTGCTCCCGCGAGGCCCGGCGTGCTGTCCGAACGGAAAACGGCACCCCCGTAGTCCATCTGAGCCCCGTCCCAGTCGGGCCAGAGAGCAGAGGGCCCATCCGTCCAACCGTGCCCTGTCTCAGGCGGTCACGTCCGTCTCCTTCGGTCCACGCGGGTCTCCTCTTGGCTGCGGTGCTCGGCCGTGTTGTGGGATCTGTATTGTCCCCTCGAGAGGAGATCCCTGTGGGGCGGGAACAGCAGCAGCCGAGGCTGTGCCTCTTGGGGGGCCCTTTGCGGGAGGGGGCAGAATTTCACTCAGGTCCATTACTGGCCATGGGAACACGAACTGTTAATACAGTGTTTGCCAGGGCCCTCCACTGCAAATTATTCTTATCTTCTCTGTTACAGGAAGTATTTTGCACAAAAATATTTTAAAACTGTGTAAACATTTCGTGCTTCCTTAAACTTCCACTTCTTTGCCCATTCATTTATCTGAGTTTGAGCTCATGAACTACATTTTTTTTTTTAACGCAGAGAGTTATCTCTTATTCTCGGTGAGCCCCGCCAAGC
This sequence comes from Prionailurus bengalensis, assembly GCF_016509475.1. Classification (NCBI taxonomy): domain Eukaryota; kingdom Metazoa; phylum Chordata; class Mammalia; order Carnivora; family Felidae; genus Prionailurus; species Prionailurus bengalensis. Next base: position 60,670,831 of record NC_057352.1, read on the forward strand.
TGGCTCCCGAGCGCGGTGACGGCCCCGGGGCTCCTGGACGGCGTCCTGGCTGCCTGGTGTGTCAGAGTTTTGCAGGAGCACCTGGCGTTTCCCTGCCCGACTGCAGCCTTTCATCTCTGTAGGGAGTCCTGGTCACTTTTAGTGGAAGATGGTACTTAGAAACCAAGATCTGGGTGCCGCGGGTGCTCACGACCCTGGCACTGGGGCATCACTGCTCCCTGCCGTGTGTGTGTGTGTGTGTGTGTGTGTGTGTGTGTGTGTCCGTCTGTGCAGACATACCCATTTGCTCAACACACGGATACACATTTATCTGCTGCTGAATTTCCCTGGTCAGCCAACTGCCAGCTTCCTCCCTTTGTCGAGCGGTCTGCATTTTTGCTTCCTTGATGCACAGAACTCTCTGCTCGATCCTTGCTAAGATTCTGTGGCCGGTGGGAGGCATCTCTCCCGAGCCTGTCATTGGACAGATGGGGCGGCCACGGCCCACCAGGAAATCTGGACCGATGGCAGAACTCAGGAATTGTCACCGAGGCTCTCCGGACAGGTTCCGGAAAGAGCTGCCGGCATCTCTTGCGTGCTTCGTAAGAGCAAAAAGCATACAGGCCATCTGTGTCCAAGGTGATTCTGTGGACCGTGAGTCGGGGCATCCGCCGCGGACCTCTGGACGCCGGCTGGAGGTCGGGGGCAGCGGGCGATGGTGGGAGGGAGTTCTCCGGCCTGAAGCGCGGAGAGGCGAGAGGAGAGGGTGTTGTAGCAGGATAGCGGGTTTGGCTCCAGGGCCGTGTCCGAGGGCGGCTGGGACTTCGTGTTTTCTGAGGTCATGAAGGAGCCCCTGGCTCTTGAGGCCACAGGACAGCTCCGCTTCATGCCCTGGCCCCTGGGCCAGTGGAGCTTTCCACTCGTTGGACTTTCTGTGGAGCAGGGAGAGGGGCAGAGAGAAGCGAGTTCAACCTGAACCCTCGGTCATCCAGTGTTCACGTGCCCTCTCTGGCCTGTAGGACCCCAGCCCCTTCTTTGTCCCGGGCTCGGCTGCGGAATGGCCTGGCTGGGGCCAAAAGCACGGAAGGAAGGTTCTCGGGAGGCTCAGACACAGGGGCAGCATTAAATCCCCAAACTCCTGGCTGACCGGGGCTTTCTCCCATCCCACAAGGCTGAACAGCTCCCGGGGCCGAGCCACGAGGGGCCACCGGCCACGGGGGTCCTCGCCACTGAACACCTTGCCTTGAAAGGAAACGTGCTCCCTGCTGTAGGAGCAAGAGAACGTGGGAGGGAATGTTGGCCAGTGACACGGGGGGGGGGGGGGTGCTTGGAATTCAGGAAGGGGGTTCTGACTGGTACCGTGTGTCATTAGGACAGGCCGTCAGCCTTCACTGCAGCCTCCAGGTTACTGGCTGATTCTCCCCATCTTCCTGCATGGATGGCTCAGCCCTCGCGTGTCCAGACCTCTCTTCCCCCTGATGTCCTTTCTCAACCTGAACTTCGTGGCTCCTTGTGCCTCCTGGGTAAGGAGTCCCCCAGTTAAATTCTGCCACATTGACTGGCATTTCTTTTCTTGGTCTGGAAACACCGTTTCAAGGATCAAAATGACCTTATGTTTTGCAGTGGTCATGGGAGACTAAAATCCAATGGATTGTCCATTTTGGCGAACCGTGTAGCATCTTCATTATAGCACAATAAAGCTGTGATTTTTTTTTTTAAAGGGGCCTTAGCATTCTAATTAAAATAAGCGAGTTAATCATAGCAGCATAACTCTCTGCTCTGGCATTTCATCGTTCTCTTAATTCTTTTGGCCTTCCAATAAATGGGTGTAGAAGGGAGGTCAGACGCCATCATCGTCTCTTTGCATGACAGTCCCAGTCCCAGATAGGGAGTGGTAGGGCTAAGACAACCCATAGATTTTGACCTGGGCTCTTCCATTGTGCTCGCCATCAGTTGACGTTCTATGATTTCACACTGGTCACCATCCTGGTCCAGTCGGGTCATTTTCAGATTGATTAGTCTGAGTCTCTTGACCTTTTCATTGTTTTTCTCTGAACCTCTTTTTTTTTTTTTTAATTTTTTAACGTTTATTTATTTTTTGAGAGAGACAGAGACAGAGCAGGAGCAGGGGAGGGGCACAGAGAGGGGGAGACAGAATCCGAAACAGGCCCCAGGCTCCGAGCTGTCAGCGCAGAGCCCGACGCGGGGCTCGAACTCACAAACCGTGAGATCGTGACCTGAGCCGAAGTCGGACGCCCAACCGACTGAGCCACCCAGGCGCCCCTCTCTGAACCTCTTTCATTTAGACCCGTCTCTAGGACAACACTGTGGTGGTCAGCCTCCAAGATGACCCCACCTATCCGTGCCTCTTGTATTCACTATCTTCCCACCTGGGATCAGGGCTGCTTCAAGTGACCGCTGGACTATGGCGGGGCTGACAGAGTTGACCCCTGAGGCTGAGCTGTAAAAGGTATTGCAGCTTTATCTTGCAGCCCCATGGAGAGGCCACTTGGAGAGACACTGAGTTCTGTGGCCAACAGCACCAACTTGCCAGCCGTGTGATGCAGCCACCTCGGAAGAGATCCTCGCGGCCATACCTTCAGATGTGACTGCAGCACCAGCCAACGTGAGTCCACAGCTGCACAAGACCCCAAGCAAGAATGCCCGATAAAGTCCTTTCCAGACAAGGGGGTCCCAGTTACACGGCGAGCAGCCATGTTGCCTGCAGCAATATGGAAAATAAATCACCTGATGGGCTGAGCGATGGAGCGAGATTTGTGATGGAGCGAGATTTGTGAGGGAGCTCAGAGGGCAGCTTGTCCCAGTAGCTCGTAATGAAAGGCGTGAGGGGAGAGAGAAGCCCCCCACAGATGGCTGTTAGATATCCAGGAGACTCCTTCCTTGATTGGAAATCTGTTTCTCATTCATGGTGGCAAACAGTGCTAAAAATAAGAAATGGGAGGCGTGTGGACCATTTGGGGATTCAGGACAGACTGTTGGGCCAGCCTCCGAGGTGGCCTCAGCGATCAGCTCCTCGTGGCGTTCACCCCCTGTGCCGGCCCCTCGCACGGCGAGCCTGGGCCGGGTCCACGTGAGCAGGGTATTACGGTGGAAGTGAGCGCGGGGCTCCTCCTTGACGTGAGATTATAAATGCCTTGCGGCTCCTGCCTCCGTCTGCTGGGGAAGCCAACCGCCATGCCGTGAGGGCCCTCCACAGGCATGTGGGGAGGAGCTGAGGCCCCCAGCTGGAGCCAGCCAGCTTGCTAGCCGGCGAGGGGCCCCGGTCCAGCCTTCAGATGAGACCGCAGGGCATAGCCCAGGTGAAAACTGCCCAGCCCACAGAAAGGGCGAGAGAGAGCAAGTGATTTTGCTGTTCAAAGCCACCAGTTTTGGGGTGGTTTGCCACACAGCACGAGGTTACCGAAACAAGCACCCCCCCTACACAGGCTACAGATGAGCGGATGCGCCATAGTTTTGGACGAGGGACAGATAAAATTCTCCTTTTTTTCCTCCCTGAGACCCTCGTCAAGATCCTGGAGTAAGTGCTCCCTGCCCATCATCCCTGATCTGCTGTGGGGTTTCAACTCCCCCGGTCCTGGAGCATCCACGGTAGTGTGCAGGCCCGTGAGGAGGTCTGTTGGACAAGCCAGGCCACCTGCCACCTTCACTGACAACAGCCAGCCTCGCAAGTTTACCCCTCGGGAGGCTGGTCTCTGGTTCTCGACGCGTCCCCGAAGTTGGGCGTGCTGTCAGCAGCACGTGCATCCCGTGTCTGCCTCACGAAAGAAAACGCCTTGTCTGAAATGCCTGCGTCAGAATTGGAGGTAAACCAGCTGCGCTCAGACGGCTGGGGGAACTCGAAGGCCGTGGCCCTGCCCCCGCCCCGAGACTCCGGTTCGGTACTCCGGAGCGCACCCTGGCACCCGGAGGTCCAGAACCCGCCCGGGAGTAAAAAGCAGAATCCAACAAGTACAGGCCGTCCACAGTCTTAGGAAATTGTTCTGGAAACGGTGGTCTGACATGAAACGGTTTACGCTTAGTCGCATTCGCTGCAGGAAGATCTGTCACGGTGCTGCGGAGGGCAGGACGCCCAGCGTGGCTTTTTAGGTAGGGAGGGCCACAGAGCCCACAGCTGACGGGCTGTGTCGACAACCGCCCAGGCTCCACCTGCCACAAGCCTCCATCACGAAGCGAAGCAAGTCTCGCAGCCCGGAGCTCCCTCGCACGGTGGGTGCTCACGGAGCGCTCAGAGAAGGGCTTGGCCCTGCATCGGTCGGGGCCCTACCAGACCGGGGGGAACCGGGGGAGCGTTCACACACGTCAGTGGTGGACCTTGAGGCTTGGGCTCACGGAGTCCGCAGCACAGCAGGCAACAGTCGGCCGCAGTCCAGGGCGAACCTCTTCTTCCGCAGGAAATCGCTCTCCCCTCAGTGTCCTTCAGCCCAGGGGGTGAGGCCCCCCCACATCTCAGAGGGCGCCCTCCTTTACCTGGAGCTCAGCCACGCGTGCCAGGCGCCTTCCCAGCGACACCTAGATGCGAGAGTGACTCAGCACCTGGGGGGACCGCCAGCCCCCTCCCGAAGGAGCCGCCTGTTGGGATTCCGTCCCCAACACCGAGAAACTTCCTCGCTCAGCTGTGTGCCCGTTGCTGTGTGCGCCCGGGCTGCGCCGGGAGCTGCCTCTCGCAGCAGAGTCCCCAGCGCTCGGGGGACCCCTGGCACACGGGACGCTTTCAGAAGTGTTTGTTGAATCGTGATCTGTGCGTCCGTGCCGTCACGGTGACGTGCACGCCGATGTGCCTGTCGGACGCTGATGACGGGGACGCCCAGGGCGGCCGTGACGTGACTCGTGAGGCCCTTGCAGCGAAGAGCGCCGTCCAGACGCGCCCTGAAAGGGAAGCATCGGTGAAACCCACGTCTTTCCCGCAGATCCCGTGGGGTGGGGTCTCTCAGCCTGCAGGGTGGCTCCGGGCTTTGGTGTAACATAGGTGCAAGCCCCAGCCCTGCCACCTGCTAGCCGTGTGACTTGGGCAAGTCACTGGGCCCTCTGAGCCTCGCTGGTCCCGCCCAGAAGTCCGGCAGGCAGCACCGGACCCGGGCAGGGGGAGGCTCTGGGGGGCGGGAGGTGGGGTCGGCACTCTTATTTTTAGAGATCTGTTTCCTGATTATAAAAAGCCAAGCACCCTGATCGTGGGCAACCTCAAACATCCCGAAAAGCAGGAGGAGGAGGGTGAAGCCCACCTACAACTCTGCCATCCCGACACGCCCAGCACTGAAGTCGTGGGGTGTCTTGGGTTCAGGGTCTCCCTGTGCGTTCCTTTCTCCCCAGCCCACCCCCCAGGGTCAAGATTCAACGCCTCAGACATCAGGTGAGGACGCGCTAGAATATCTGACCTCTGTCTCCACGCACGGGTCCTGTTTCTAGGTCCCGTTCCACCGGTTCCGGACACAATTACTTACATCTACACACGGGTTTAGGGAAAATCCCTGCAAAGGCGGAAGGCCGTTAGCCATGCCCGTGAGCTGCTGGCCCACCCGCGTCCAGACTCTTCTTAATTTACCGCCCCCCACTTGGGGGCGTCGAGGTTCCGATTAGTTGGCATCTGTGCAAAGCGTTTTCTGGATCTTGGACCTCCTCCGGAGAGGAGGTGCCGTAGAATGACCTCCATCAAAGGTGAACGGCATTTTCAAGGCTGCAGGCACACATCAGCCAATTAGCGGGTCACACGTGAAGAGCGCACGGGCCTGGCCACGGCCTGCGCGAGCCCCAGCGGCGGGACCAGGCGAAGTTGGAACCTGTCTGGACTTCCACGCGTGTCGCACGTACTCCTGATCGTGCAGTCCTGAACCTCATCTCCACGAGAGAGGGACCAGTAGCGTCTGAATTTTGCCAGGCTCAGAGAGGGTTAGCAACTTGCTTTAACTGGCCCAGCCAGGTGGTGGTCAAGTCAGGGTGTGATCCCTACGTGCTGCTGCCTCCTGGGGCCATACGGTGTGCATGCTGAGGGGCCTCGCCCCTTCCCTCCACGTGGGGCCGCGGAGGCTCTCTGGAAGAGGCCGCAGAGAGGTACTTCCGTGGGCTGGAACTCACATGTCAGCTGAGTTCTGCCATCAGAAATGAGAACCAAGGTTGGGAATGTGTCCTTTCGGTCTCCCGGTCAAATGGCTACCGAGGGTCCTTTCTGATGGCATGGTAGTCAGGAAGAAGGAGACTGGAGACCCCAGGGAGCCTTTGGAGGGTTGTGTGAGCCCTGTGTGACCGGGGACATACTAGTGACAGCCTTGCTTGGTCCCTGTGGCTGGACAGGAATCAGGACGTGAGCACATGTGTGAGCGTGCGTGTCATGAGAGCCATGTGTAAGCATGCGTGTGCGAGTGTGCCTGGGGCCTCTGGGGGGCTGGGAGTCCTCTGCGGGGCTGCTGTCCCCCAAGAGGTCAGTCCTGTCACCTCTTTCCACCTCCTCTGTGCAATCTGCATCTGGTGCATGGAAGGAGCTCACAGCAACTTCAGGGGTAAACTATGGTCACGTTGTGCTCCCATGACTCAGTTTCCCTGGTACCTGAGAGCCGAGGATGCCTTGGTAAGCGGACAGATCAGGCAACTCTGGGGCCGCAGGATGTGTAGGCTCAGAGGAGAGACCGGCTTTCGTGTTTGGTGACCCTTGCCTGCACTGGGCACATAAATAGCTCCCACCAAGTTCATTGGTCAGTGGGTGCTGTTGACATCTTGCAGACGTGGACGTGGGGGCTCACGAGGGAACGTGACCGGAATCCAGCCCGTCCTGCTTCTCCCAGTGCCCACCGCCCTCCCTGAGCCTGGGGGTGCATCTGAGCCGCTAAACTGTCCTACAGAACGCCCCAGAAAGGAGCCCAACAAAGGGCAGCCCCCCGAGACCCGCAGGCTGGTGACCCCCAAGGAGGACGCCTCCTGAATCCACTGTCAGCAGGTGTCCCCCCGCCGCACCGCTGAGGAAGCAGTCCAGAGGGTTAAGAAAACCAGCAGCCTCGCAAAGAAGCATCTTCCGGCGTCTTCCCCACATGTTCCAGCTTATGGTGGCGAAAGCAGGGGGGGGAGCTTGGTGGAGACCAGGGGCTGGTCCGTGGCCCCTGAGTGCAGCCAGTTTGTGCCCCTGCACACGCAGGGATGACGTTCTCCGGATCCCTCCCGACCACCGGGCAAAGGCAGGGTTAAGTGCGTGGAGGGAGTGGGAATCCCAGCTGCCTGGGGCTTGAAGCTCCCCAGCCGAGTGGAGGCCGAGCCGAGAGAGGCAGAGTCTGCCGCCCCGCGGCCGACGCAGGCACCTGGGCCGGCGCCGTCCCCGAGGACACGAGGATAGCTGCCCCGACACACGCCACACGCCGGGACACGCAGCAGCCACGGCACTGCCGCCTCCAGGGTAAGTGCAGGCTCCCCGCGCCCGCGCCGGTCCGGGCGCCGGCCCTGGCGCTGGCTGACGGGGGTGTCGGAAGTCTAGTGCTTTCCTTAGGAGTTTGGATGTGACGCTGACAGGGCTGCCTGTGTTTTTGTTGCTGTTGTTAATGCATTCAGACTTGCAACCGAATCCTGGGAACAAATGCCATCTGGGGACGTCTTTAAGGCAGAGCAGAGCGTTCTGTTTTCCTTTTGAAAATTCCGAGCCTGGACCAAATGTGAGCTCAAGGGCAGATCACTTGCTGGGAGTGGAGACCGCCTGCAGCCCTCGATCCGAGGCCGTCGCGTCGCCCCCTTCGCGAAGGGTGCCTGCTGGATGCCTGCGTCGTCGTTTCTTCTCTGAGAGCCGTCCGTCCACGGCGAGGCCTTCTCTCTCAAGGCAGCCGGTTCAGACGTGCTCCGGACAAACCCGATTAGCTGTCCTTTCTGCTAAATGTGCGTCTCGTTACGGCTTCCCTGACTAAGCGAGGAGGCAGGACCGGTCGCCCCGACCAGCCAGGAGCAGAAGTGGGACTTCCTGCTTGCGGTCACGCGGCCCGTCCGAAGCCTGCTCCGGTGACGACAGGCCACTGTCCCACGCTCCTGAGCGCCGGTCTCCACCCTGGCACAGGCCTCTCTCTCCCCACACTCCCGGACTTGTTTCCCAGTATAAAGCCGGGCAGCGACCGGGAATGACAGTCACGGTTTCTGCACCGAAACTTCCCGTGACCCCCTAAGAAGGTCCCTCCGCCACACGCAGACGTGATCCAGACCCCCGTGGCGCGGGGTTTGCTGTGGCTTCTTCTGGGCTCGGCCTCTGTGGCCGGAAGGATGGCGGCCCGGGTTGTTGACGAGTCCCCGGAGGGAGCCGGATGACAGACAGGAAGGGACGTGGATGAGGCTCTGAAGGTCCAGGTCTCCCCGGGTGTCACCGCGCTTTGTGTAGAAGTCGCGGGATGCCGGGCGTCGGCGATTCCTCGCGCCTTCCGCGTCCTGAGCTGTAAGGGAAGGCAGGTGGAGGCGGCTTGGGCCGGATTCCCCGCCCCGGTCGGATGGTGGGAGCACGGGGCTTCCTCATCGATGTGTCCCTGCTGGTGGTCAGGCGTCCGGATTGGGAAATGCCCCCGTCAGTGATCACAGCCGTCTTCCTGGAATCGGACTCTGCGGAGAGAGAACTTCCAGACCCGGAGCTCAGCGCGGGCTGAGCAGACAGAAGCGAGGGGCTGGCGCCAGAGACCGGCGCCCCGCCCCCCACTCCTAACACATTAGCTGCCGGGTCCGTTTGCTTCCACGTCCGCCCCCTGGGACCCTGTCCCCTTGGTTTCGTCCTGCGGCACGCACCTTGTGGCTGCGACCCCCAAAGGGGGGGCGGCCGGGTTCTGGGCAGACGCACCTTTTCGTGGTTTTGATTTTTCTCGAAATGGTGTCCCGGTGTCCACAGGTGCCCCAGAAGCGGGACTGGCTTCTCTGCGGCTCCCCGCTCCGAGCCCCAGGCCTCTCCAACCCAACACACGCAAGAGTCTTCAGGTAGGAAGAAGCCATCACTGCAGCTGCCGGGGTCGGTGGTTACGGGTGGGTTGTCCCAACCCCCCCCCCCCCCCCCACGGCTGGTGTCCTTCCTTCTGCCGTGCGGTCCAAGCGGCTGAGCTCTTCTCTGAGAACCGCCTCGCAGGGGGCTCCTTGCTGGGTGCTCCCGGGGAGTGTGGGGCTCCAGCCCCCAAGCCCCCCCTACGCAGTGCCAGGGGCCATCGTGGGTGGGGGTGGGGCGTCTGGTCCCCTCTTTCCTGCAGCAAAAATGCTCTCACCGTGTGGGGCGAGGGGCAGGAGCACCACCCTCACTGAGCCCCGCGCCCTGGCTCCTGCGTCTGGGAATCGCCAGGCCTGCTCCCCAGGAACTGGGTTTACCGCATCTTCGGGCCTCACGAGAGCCCCCCCAAAGCACAGTGGCGTCAGGTCTCTTAACACCCTCCCCTTTCTGGTCACAAAAATTGGGCCTCGGGGTGGTTAAGACCCTCGCTCAGGCCCCCTGGCCCGGAAGTTCCTAGCCGGCCGCGAGCCTGGCCGTCCCGTCGTGAGGCCTTCTGCCTCCCAGATGCCACCTGAGAGTCCCCGGTGGGTTCGTCGAGATACACAGGGCGCTCGCTGAAAGGGCACAACCCCTCGGTCTCTGGCGTATCTGCAGAGCTGTGCAGCCCTCCCCACTGTCCGTTTTCGAACTTCTTCCGCGGGGCCTCGGAGCCTTCGGAAGACCGACCGGCTCTCCGTGCGGCGACCAGATGCCTCTGCGCCGCTCACGCCCTCCCTGCACAGGCGCAGACGGCCGCGGCCCGGCCGCCTTTCGCCACGAGCGCGCACGCCCCGGCCGTTCCCACCCCGACGGTGCAACCACTCGTACGTTCACACGAGTTTGACCGCTGAAAGGGTAAGGGGCCCCCGTAACACCCGCGGCGCTTTCCCGGGACCCGTGGGGGGGCTGGGGGTGCGTTTGCCAGCAGACGTGTGATCTCAGGCAGGACTGGGAAGCAAGCGTCACTTCAGACGGGTGAGGCGTCCAGGGCCTGACGTGCTGTGTGGTAAAGGGTTCCGCAGCCCCAGCTGGAGTTTCCACGATTGATTGCCGATGCCTGCCTTGGACGGGGGAGGGGGTTGCCAGGACGTGTGCAGGGTGGTGGCGGGTGCACGTGTGTTTAGAGGGGAGCAGTCGCCAGATATCAGATGCCAGGGCCAGGGCACATGCAGAAGGCGGGGGCTCACGCCAGCCCGTGTGTGTGTGTGTGTGTGTGTGTGTGTGGACGGAAGGACACGTCCCCAGCCCAGCCTCGCTGGCCAGGCCACGTCTCAGGCAGGCGGAGTTGGGCGCGGGCCCGGCGAGCTGGTTCCAGGGCGTCCGTGCGGAAGTCACTTCCCAGCTCAGCCACCTCTGAGTAATCGAGGATTTAAGATGTGCAATCTGCTGTCTGGCCACATCTGGTGGTACTCGGGCCAGCGCAAAGCGTTTCCTTTTGGCCGTTGAGTCCCCGCAGAGGGAGACGGCGTGGAAGGGCGCCAGCGTCCCGCCACTCGCCCCCACGCCTCTGAAGTCAGTGCATTGCAGCGGAGTCACGAGCCCGGCCTGCGCCCCCGGCGTCCTGCCCCCGCTCCCCACTCGCTATTGACGCGCAGCCCTTGGCAGACGGGGCTCCCGCAGGAACGCCCTCCAGCAGACACGGAGTCCAGGGCGGTGAACCTCCCACAGAAGAGATTGGCTGCCTAACAGGGAAGAACCCCGTGTACTCTCTCGAGGGAGTAGGTATGTGGATTCACGCTGCCAGAGTTCCAGAACTTTCCCTCAGCGTCACCTTACTTATCTTCTTTGTTTGCAACCTCCCACCTAATTCTTCTCCTCTGAAAGGTCCTATTTCCCCTTAACAACCGATCCAGACAGCAGATGTAGCGGAGGGAGGAATGTTTGTTCCACGTCTCCGTATCTGGGCTGACCAGAATCTCCGCTTCCCGGACGTCCTCAAGTGTCAGCCACCATCTGTGGCCCCGACGGGGGTCTCCTCCTCTGCTGTGCAGCGTGTGGGCTGGTCCACGGCCCCGCCTGGTCCCAAAACACAGGCACTTAACCCGAGCTGGCCCTACCCGCCAGGAGAGAGGGCACCGGCTGGGGTACTGCCCGTGCGGACCATCGCCGGGCCCACGGCGGGCACGTGTTCTGGGTGCCTCCGCCCCCCGGCACCCGTGAGGGCGGTTTATGGCTTTCCTGTTTTCAGACACCGCGACTGGTAAGCCGAAAATGGCTCCCCAATGGCGTCCTCGTCCCAGTCCCCAGAACCCGCGGCCGTGTGGCTTCCCGAGGCAAAAGGACTTTGCAGGTGTGATCCTGTTCGGGCTCCGGAGACGGAGATGTTTTCGGGATCATCCAGGCCGGTGGGGCGTGGTCACGGGGTCCTTACGAGAGGGAGGTGGGGGGAGCCTTGGCACAGACGGAGGAGGCCACGCGAGCACGGAGGCCGAGGCTGGGACCCCATGGCCACACTTGGAGAACCCCCTCTGCTTCCTGCTTGGGCTGAGCTGGCAGTGCCTGCTCCCGTGCAGGGTCCCGTCCACGGGCTGGGCGGGCCGCTCTGGGCTGTCGCCACGTGTCCCCGGCTGGTTCCGATGCAGGTGACTCACAGGGTCTGCATTTAAGACCCACCGGCTGCGTCCTAAGTGAGCGGCTTCCCGTGCCAGCAGCGAGGGACCCGCCGGGTTTGTGCGGCCCTGGTGCCCGCCTCCTGCCCTTGGGCCCTGGGTTCCCTCCACACCACCAGCCCTTTGCTTCAGCGCCGGCATCTTCTACTGGGTGAGCTGTGGCTCCCACTTCAGAACTAGAGCGTGGCCTTTACAGTTTGTTTATTTTTAATCTCTGTGCCCAGCGTGGGGCTCGAGACCGAGAGTCACGCGTCGCCCCGACCGGGCCGGCCGGGTACCTGGAGCGCGGCCTGTAAAACCCGCTCGTTTTAAAGTAGCTTCTCTGTCTGGGGGAGGGAAGGATTTGCAGCCAGTGGGTTTGGAGCAAGGCGGATCCCTCAGGGCAGACGCCGAGCTCGGCCTGCGCACGTGGCTCGGGACGGGCCCAGGTGAGGCAGGAAACGCCAGCGCCCGACGGCTCGGCCAGGTGCGGCCAAGTGGCGAGCGCGTGTCCGAGGCGGGTCTCCGTGCTGGCCTGGCCGCTGCTGCCGTGAGGCCCCAGGGCAGGTCTGAGGACACGGAGAGACCGCAGGAGAACAGGAGCATCCGGTCCCCACCCCGCTCGCCTCACAGATAGGTAAGCCAAGGCTCCGAGTGGACGGTTTGCCCGGGGGGGCACCGGCGCGGAGGCCTTAGCTTTGCAGGCCCCCCGGCTGGCGCCCTTCCCTCTGCACCCTCCCCGGCCCCGGGCCAGGCCCCGCGGCCCCGCCGTTTCCATCAGAGCTGGTTCCCGCTCAGACGCCTGGCGCGGCTCAGGGTTCTCGGGGTTGGCGGCCGCCCTGGGCCGAGGGGCAGGGGACGGGGCGTTAGGAACCCGCATTTGAAGCCCATTTCCTCGCTGTGTAACAGCGCACCTCTGAGCTTGTGCACGTTTGTTTCCCTTTTAAGGCCGTGCTTTCTTTGCAGAGCAGGGCGTCGTGGCCCGTGAGCAGTGTCTCCTCTGTTGTGTTCCACAGCCCCGCGCTTTAATTACGCTTCCCTTCTGTTCCGGCGTGCCTGTATCGCCGCTCTGACGCCTGCCGGGTGGGGTGCAGGTGGCTGGTGAAGGGGCAGTCGGGCTAAGGGAGCGGGAGCTCTTGGCTGTGGAAAGCCCACCGTGGAGTCTGCTGGGGAAGCTTCCGGCTTCTCTGGACGGTGCGGGGAGCCCCTCCCCCACTGGTGCGAGGAGCCCCTCCCCCACTGGTGCGAGCACAGTTCCCACGGGACTGAAAGGCTGTCGGGTGGGGGACGCCAGCCTCGGTGCCAGAACGCCGTGATGGGGGGGGCCCTGCTTCCGGTTGTCCGGGCGGCACAAAGGAAATGCCCTCCCCTGACGGCCGGCCGGGCCCAGCCCCCGCTCAGCTGCCCTGGCAGGTCACGGCGGCCCCACCCGTAAGTGGGGAGAACAAAGTACACAATGTGCATATGCCTCTCGGGACACGGGCCCTTCTCCGGGGGGAGGCCAGGCTGGACGGGAGGAGGCGCAGCCGGAAAGGGCTTCCAGGCTTCAGGCTGTGTGGTGTTTCAGCGATCTGGGTTTCGGGGGCACAAACGTAGAACCACGAAGAGCCTCCGTCCTGCTCCGGTGGAGGGATTTGTGTATGTGGAGCCCGTGTGTGTCTCTGATAGGGATCCTAGGACATTGACACGACCCTCCCGACCTGGCGAGCCAATCTACCGAAGGGAAAAGCTCACACCCGGCTTGCCGCGGTCCCGCCCTCCAGCTGGGCCGGCACAGCCCGCATCAGTTCCACGCGGCGCTGCTGGGTCCTCGAGGCACCTGCGCCCATTCTGCAGGCGGGGAGGCCGAGCGCCAGGGTGCAAGGCCACGGGCCGGTGAGTGACAGATCCCGAGGGGAGGCCCGCATTGTTTGACCCGGAACCTCCCGGCTCGTTTTCCCTTCCCTCCTGAGCCAGACTGCCGCGTCCAGGGAGCGCCCCGGCCTCATCCACTCCAGCAGAGCGGGGAAGTAGGAGGAAGCGTGGCTGAAGCGGCCACTGTGTTTATTTCTGGCCGCTCAGGTCCTTTCTGCACCTCACTGTAGTTTCCAGTGTATTTACGATAAGTGTACGTTATTTTCGTGATCGGAAAAAGTTACAGAAACCTTTAGGGGCACGAGCCTAGTGCGTGAAGTGTGTGAGTCCTGGCGGACGAAGCAGAGTTACTTCCCAAGAGCAGCTGGGGTCTACACCCCGGGCGGCCACACGTCCAGCCACCCTGCAGGCCTTTCCTTTCTCACTTTAGCCCTGATTTGTCTGCAGTGGCGTGGGCTCGGTTAAAAACACGTGTGGCTCCCTCGCAGTTAAGGCTGTGTCGATGAGAGGACAGGGAAACGTACCACGCGAGGCTCCCGGGGAAGCAGCGCGTCTCCTGTGTGGTGTGGACGGAGGGACAGGCGCACGGGTCGGTAGGACAGCACTCAAGGCCCCGAAATAGACCCGCGCAGACGCGCCCAGCTGATTCCTAATAAAGGCCAAAAGCCATTCCGTGGAGGGAGGGCAAGCTTTCCAACAGCGGGACCTCGAGGGGCGGAAAGTGACCCTCCAGCTACCCTTACGCCTCATTCAAAAATGCACGCAAAACGGGTCAGGGATTGGGGCGCCTGGGTGGCGCAGTCGGTTAAGCGTCCGACTTCAGCCAGGTCACGATCTTGCGGTCCGTGAGTTCGAGCCCCGCGTCGGGCTCTGGGCTGATGGCTCGGAGCCTGGAGCCTGTTTCCGATTCTGTGTCTCCCTCTCTCTCTGCCCCTCCCCCGTTCATGCTCTGTCTCTCTCTGTCCCAAAAATAAATAAACGTTGAAAAAAATTAAAAAAAAAAAACGGGTCAGGGATTAAATGTAAAGCGACATGCAATGAAACTTTAGAAGAAGGAATCACAGAAAACGTTCAGGATGGAAAGCCAGGCGCAGAGTTCCTAGACTTGACGCTTAAAGCGTGGCCCGCTAAAGGACCTTCAGAAACGTGCCGACTCCCGTAAAAGGGACTCTCTCAGGATGAAGAAACTTTGGTTCGTTGACAGACTCTGTTACGAGGGGACGGAGCGGGAGCGAACGTTGGCCGAAACTAAACACACACCCGGCAGTTACACTCTTGGGGCATCTGTCCCAGAGCAACGGAGGCCTGTCTCTGCGCAGAGTGGACACAGATATTCGTGGCCTCTGTGTTCCTGACAGCGAAAGACTGGAAACAACTCCGGCGTCCTCCGTCAGCATGGGATACGGGAGCACGCGGCCGGGAGAGAGCTGATCGCGCGTCCCCACTTCCTTCCCATCGGCGGTGACGGGGCGAGTGGGACTCGCCCGAGAAGGTCTTGGCCCCGCCGGACTTCCTTGGGGACTCTGTGCCTCCGAGTCTGGGTGACGGACGCGTAACCTCTGAAGGTGTCGGTAATGACCGTGGGGGGGCGTGTTCTGAAGGCTCAGGCCTGTGGAGTGACGTGACGTGGCTGGGCGTCCCCGTCAGTGGGGCACGCTCGGTGGCTATTTACCTGTCGTGCGCCGGACACAGAAGGGGGAAGCGAAGCCCAGAGAGGTCACTTGCCCCAGGTCACCCAGCTAGCGAGCGGCAGAGCAGCGATTTCACCCCCGGAGCTCTGGTTCTCCACTCTGCCTCGGCCCGTGCCGGCTGCCACACCCCCGTCCTCAGAGGGGACGAGCTGGGTCACCAGCTCTAAAGGTGTCTGTCTGGCCTCTGGAGGGCGGACGGTCACCCTGCTGGCGACGGTGAGGCTGTGTCCCCGCCTGTGGTGGCTTAGCCGCGGATTTCTCCACGGAGGCGGCTCCTTTTCCTCCCTGAGGGGGTCTTGGCCTGAGCCAGGCTTTCTGCCCACACCTGGCCCTGCTTCTCCACCCGGCCCCGGGGCAGCAGAATCCAGACAAGTGATGGGGCGTCTGGCCTGGGAAAAGGCCCCTCAGCGGAGAGGGGTGGTCCACGTGGGGCCCGGAGCCTGGCCTGAGGCCTGGTTTTGACGCTCTCTACTGTGTGGCTCGGGGGAGCTCCTTAACCTCTCTGGGCCTTGATCTCCGGCCCAGCAGGCTCCGACGGGCTGATTGGAGGTGAGCTCCGTTATCTCGGGCTCAGAGCCCTCCCTCCTCCGTGAGCATTGCTGAGCCTTTTGGAACAGCATCCTGTCGCCGTCGGTGGCCTCTCCCGGCATTGCGACTGCGATGCGAGGAGGAGGGAACGCGGCGGCCCACGTTCTGTGCCGCTCTCCCCAGGTTGGCCTGCCTCGGGCTGCTAGGTCTGTCTGGGGACAGGGGACTGCCCTGCACACGCCGCCGGCCACCTTCCAGAAGGGCCGCCGAGGGCATTCTGCACCCAGGTGCGGCGTCCAGGAGATTTTCATTCCTGGGCCCGTGCAGGCCCCGTGCTGTCCCGTGAGGCCCCGTGCCGCCCCGTGCAGCAGTGCTGTGGCATCCCCGCTGGATCGGAGGTTCCTGACCATCACGGTGCCCCCGACCCCTTCTGGAGTGAAGATCTCAAATGTGTCAGAGAACACCCGTGCTCTGGGCGTGAGAGGAGCCAGGCCGGCTGCAGCACACCTATCCCGGAAAACAAGTCAGGGTTCCACACGGGCTCCCGCGGAGTTGGAGAGGCCGCCCCCCCACGCCCCCCCCCCCCCCCCATTCTGAGCCTGCAGCCTCGTGGGGCCGGGCGGCATCTGTGGGGTCAGCAGTAAGCCCGCGGGGCGCTAAGTCCCGGGCACCGCCGACCCTTCTGCGCTTTGGGACGGACACTCGTACCTGCAGATGCTCCGTTTCAGCACAGGGCCGTGAGGACGAAGGCGTGATTGTTTCCCGTCCGAGCTCACTGGCTCCTCCCCTGGAGCCCTTCTGCTCGAGACCGAGGACGGGCCCCAGGCTCGCCACCCGCGGGGGAGAGAGCACCACGTTGGAAACCACAGGGCCCGATCGATCGTCCGTCGTCGGAAAGGCAGGGGGCTGGGCGCCCCCAAGACGTTCCCGTCTGGAATCTCTATGGGCAGAAGCCGGGAGTCTGCACTCAACGCTCTGCCCTAGGAGGTGACTTTACACGCTTAGAGCCTGGGAGCATCGCAAGGACCCAGGAGCTAGTCACCTGCAGGCCCGGACGGAGCGAGGAAGGAACAACCCCCCAAGGCCTTGACAGGCAAGACTACGGTTTGTCTCTCTCTTCCTCCTCCCTTCCTTCTTTCCCTCCTCCTTTTCCCTCCCTCCCTCCTTACTTCCTCCCCTCCTCCCTTCCCTCCTTCCTTCCTTCTCTCCCTCCCTTCCCTCCTCCCTCCCTTCTCTCCCTCCCTCCTCCTTCCTCCCTTCTCTCCTCTCCTCCTCTCTTCCTCCTTCCTTTCTTCCTTCCAGTCTTCCCTCCTTCTTCCTTTCCCTCCTCCCTTCCCTCCCTCCCTCCCTCCTTCCTTTCTTCTCTCCCTCCTTCCTTCTCTCCCTCCTTCCCTCCTTCCTTCCTCCCTTCTTTCCTCCCCTCTTCTCTTCCCTCCTTCCTTCCCCCCTCCCTTTGCTCCCTCCTTCCTTCCCTCCTTCCCTCCCTCCTCCCTTCCTTCCCTCCTCCCTCCCTTCCTTCCTCCCTCCCTTCCCTCCTCCCTTCCCTCCTTCCTTCCTTCTCTCCATCCATCTCACAGACACACCTGTAGGATTTTTTTTCTGCGGCTGGCTGGTTAGTTACGCCCCTGTATCCCTGTATTGAAAGGCTGTCCTGGACCCTTCAAAGGTGATGCGTTTCTTCTAGAACGCTTGATGGCATCTGGGAGCCTTTCATCTTTCTCGGGGGCAGTTCCCAGCACGGCCCTGAGGAGCCGAGGCCTTTGGGTGGAGCCCGAGCTCAGTGTCCGTGCTCTCAACGTGGGGGGCGCCTGCTGTGGGGCTGCTGCTGGGTTTGGGAGCAGAGTGAGCTGGTTCGGTCGATTTTCTCCTGGGTCCTCGTCTCCAGTGTGGCGGTTGAATAGACGAGACGTTAGGCACGTAATCCAGGACCGAGAGGCGCAGCTCACTCTCCTGTCTCCTCGGGTAGAGCTGCCTGACCTGGGCTCAGGTCCCCGCTGTGCCTGCACTAGTGCCCTGATGGAAAAGGTCCTTTAAGTTTTTTGTGATGTTTATTTATTTTTGAGAGAGACGGAGTGTGAGTGGGGGAGGGGCAGAGAGAGAGGGAGACACAGAATCCGAAGCAGCTCCAGGCTCCGAGCTGTCAGCACAGAGCCCGATGCTCTGAACTGTGAGATCAGGACCTGAGGTGAAGTTGGATGCTTAAATGACTTAATGCTTAAAGGAGCCAAAGGGTCCTTTTTACCGGATTCTGACTCAAACCACCACAAAATGCACACACGTCAAGGACTGTAACTCGAGAGCTCGGAGGCGATCTCAGAGCCCCGCGCACGGGCAGCCGGGAGTGCCGGCTGGGATTTGCTGACGGACGCGAGGCCGGCCTGTTGGCACACGCTTGCTCCTCTGCGTTTCTGGGTCCGGGGCCACCTGCACCGTTACCGCCGGCCTGTCGTGCAGAGAACAGCCCAGACGGCCAAGGGCGGAGCGTCGGGCTGCGCACGTCGTCGGCGTTTCAAAGCGTGCTGCAAGTTTTCCTGACACTTGCAACTCTGCTGAACAGTGACGCCGTTTCCCCAACCCTCGGGTGGCTTTGTGGAAGTGGGTTTGTGCGAGGCGTGTGCCCCCGGGGACCCGGGCCGTGGCAGCCCAGGCTGTGGCTTCTCGGTCGGCTCCTGGCTCGGCCGGGAACCCGGTGTGAAACCCACTGCCTTCGCCCCCGGCCCAGCACGTCAGCAGCCTGCGGCGCGTTCGTCGCCACAAGCACCGCCGCGCCGAGCCTCACAGCGCTTCCCAGGGCACCCGCTCCCCTCCCAGGCCAACCGCCCAGAGCAGCCGAGCGCGGGAGCGTCAGCACCGCCCCTGGCTCCTTAGGAGTCGGAGGTGGACGCCCGCGATCCACTGTGGGGGCCGATGGCTCGGGTGCGTTTCCACAGACGTGGGGTCGGCGAGAAGGAGACACGGGCGCCGCGAACCTGTCCTGCCAGGCGGCCGTCCGCCCGCCATTGGGGCCGATGCCGGACCACCCGTGAGTCAGGAGTCAAGAGGATGGGCAGCCGGGGCCTGTCGGCTGCACCGCTCGGGCGGCTGTCCGGGCCGGGAGAGTCCGCGTGTCACGTTCGCCTGTTCGGGCCTGACCACTCCGGCGCGGAAGGCGCGCTCTTCTGGGAACAAGGGGGGCGGGGGCCAAGCGTCTGGGCTGGGGTCGGGGACACCCTCACGACGGGACGGAGCCCTGCCTGCAGGGTGGGGGGGTCTGGACAGGGTGCTGACTAAGCAGCCTTCACGTGGGTGGACGGGTCCCGCAGCAGGTGGGTGGGGAAGCCCGCCGGCCGCCCTCGGCTTTCCCCGTTTCCGGCCCACGTTGATCTGGAGGACTGAACGGTCTTCTGAGGAGCCGGCACGGGCCCGGGGGAGGGAGGCCTTCCCGGCGGTGTTTCAGAGCGCTGGCGCTCTCCGGGTCGCACAGGAGGTCGTGGACCCTTCTGCCTCGTGGGCGTCACGGAAACGGCAGATGGAAAATTCATCTGTGCCTGGGAGCTTTGTTTTCGTTTCACACAGTGATGTCATCGGGCCCTTTAGGGAGGCCTTGCTAGCCAGAGGGCTGGGAAAGGAAGCGAGGTGCCCCCCCACCCCCCCAGGACCACAGGCAGCTGTGGGAAGTGGTCCGACATTGTTCCCGGCACCTGAAAACTCTAGGCGGGCAGCAGGGCCGGAGGCCGGCGTCCCCGGGCCGCGGGCGGCTGCGCTTTGCCAGGAATGAGGTTCCGCCTGAACCTCAGAGCTGGCGCCCAGCACGGGCGGGAGATGGCACCGCCCTCCGTCCGCCAGCGCCCAGCTGGGCTCGCGGTTCTCCGGTTCCCATCCCGAAAGCCACGAGTCACCGCCGGCCCAGGGTGGGCCTCGCGGGCGAGGACACGGGGTTCCCGTGCTCCCTCACCGAGCTGGCTCTCGGTGGGCAGAAGGCACGGAGTGCGGCTGGAAAACTCGAACAGATGGCAGTTGGGAGGCAGAGGTGCCGGTTCTGGAGGAGGGGAGCCTTGCCAAGGGCACCAGGGAAGCCCGAGCAGACCGCCTCGCCGAGGCTGTGCCTCCCGGTGCTCTTTCTTGGACCTCGGCCACGGGGGTTGAGTCCTGAGCCTCGGAAAGGCTGCGTCCCGTCTCCCTCCCTCGATGGGGCGAGGGTGAACGCCCGCGGGGTCTGCCCTGTGCCTGCTCTGACCCCGATGTTCGTGAAAACCCTGTGAGACTTTAACCGTGTTATACAGACTTCAAAAAAGACTCAAATCGTTTAAGAAATTTGTCCAAAGTCGGACAGAAACCAGACACCGAGCGGCCGTCTCACTGGCTGAGAACTCAGAACCGTTGATGACGGCACCGGACGGGCTGACGCGCCCAGCGTTCAGAGTAGCGTGAGCCGCACAGGGACGCCATCGTCCTTGAACGGGCTCGCCTTCGGCCACACGGCTCTTAGCGCCCGGCCGAAGTCCGTGATGCCGGCTCACGTCCTCCGTCCTGCCCTGGGCCTGCGAGAGAGCCAGGAGGGGACATCCCACAGGTCGTTAGCGCGTCCATTTTACTCCAGTGACCGGAGGACAGTGAATCGTTTTGCTGTTGCCTTCTTGACCCCTAATTGGCAGAGCCGTTGCGAGACCACGTATCACGGTTCCGCTGTAACCGTGTAAAAATTAACACTGGGTCCCTGCTGGCGTCCGGTTTACCCTTTATCGTTCAGGCGTGTTTTGTCACGCTACGCCTCTTCCCTCTCGACTCACCGGCCACTTGAGTAGAGGTCCCTGCATCCCCCCCCCCCCAAAGCCATCTGCCTCCCGTCCTCAAACCCGCCGGGCAGCTGGGAAGGTGCCGCACGGATCCCGCCCCCCTGGGCCCACCCCACTCCCGCCACCGGAGGATTTAAGGCCAAGCCCCGCCCGGCCCGAGTGGCAAGTCGGGATGTCGTCGGCTGCATCCGCTGTGAGGGCCCCGCTTGCCTCCGCGCGGGGCTCAGCTGCGTGCTGACGAGCCGTAGCCGAGATGGGGATTGCGCGGCAGTGCCTGTGGGATCTCGTTCCTTCTGTGAGGCTCAGCTTTGGTTCTTTATAGTTTCCATAAAACTATAGACTCCCGTTGGGGGTCTATAAAACTATTGGACTCCCATTGGGGGGTCCAATAAATGGTGAATAAAAGGGCGAGGGGACACCCGGTGTTTGTCCTTCTGAGCCTCAACCTCCAAAAAGCCACACGCGCTGTCAGCACGGTTATGAGCGTGAGGGTTTGGCCGTGCACTTGGGTGCCTGACTCTGTGGCCGTCACTGTGGTTTTGACACCGGAAGGATGCTGTCGCCAGCCAGCGGGAGCCCTTCGGGAGGTGCCTGTGTCTATTTATTTATTTAGTTTGTTTATTTTGAAAATTTTTTAATGTTTTATTTCTTTTTGAGACAGAGACAGAGCGTGAACGGGGGAGGGGCAGAGAGAGAGGGAGACACAGAATCCGAAGCGGGCTCCAGGCTCCGAGCCGTCAGCCCAGAGCCCGACTCGGGGCTCGAACTCACGGACCGCGAGATCGTGACCTGAGCCGAAGTCGGCCGCTTAACCGACTGAGCCACCCCGGCGCCCCAATCACGCCTTTTGAAGAGCAGAGTTTATCCGTTTTTTTTTTTTTTTTTTTTTTACAGCTCATGGTCTTTTGTGTCCTCTCCAAGGACTCTCTGTCCATCCCAAGGTCGCAAGCAGTTTTTTAGGTGTTTTCTTCCAGAAGTTTTAAAAATCAAGCTTTTCCATCTGGACGTATGATCCGTCGCAGGATGATCTTTGTGTCTGGGCTGAAGCAGGGGTCGGGATTCATGTACGTTTTCACATGGACGTGAACCTGGGTCACTACGTTTGTTAGAAAGACCGTTTTTTTTGTCCCTATTCTTTGCCCCCAGCGCCGTGGTGGCACCTGGTTGGGAATTCAGTGGCCGTTTGCCGGGGGGGTCTGTTCCTGGCCCTCCTCCTTCCATCCGTCCATCCGTGTGTCCGTCCTTACACTAATGCCACACCGCCCTGATTACGGTAGCTTTCGTTATGTGTCTTCCAAATTGGTTCTTCTTTCTCAGAAGAGTTTTGGCTGTTACCGATCTTTTGTGTTGCCCCGTGACTTGTAGACTTGGCCTTCCAGTCTCTGCAAAAACAGCCTGCTGTCCTTGGGTCTGTTGAGCGCTCTGGGAGGAGTCTGTCCCACTGTGCCAACTGCTCCGATCCACACGGAGTCGGCTACGTCCTTCATCGACGCGTCCTCTAGTCGTGTCCGCGGCGGCCTGTGTCGCCGGGTCGAGCCTGTATTCTGCTAACGATCCAACTGTATGTGACATTTAAATTTTTTCTCAATTTCCAATCCCTTGTGCATGTACAGAGAAATACGGCTGATTTTTGGGACTGACCTTTATCCTGAGACCTGCTTGCTTGCTTTATCCATTCGTTCGTTCGTTCATTCATTCATTCATTCATTTTGTAATCCCATAGGGTCATCTAGGTAGACGTTCACGCTGTCTGTGAGTAGAGGTTCATTAATGTCTGTTTCGGCACCGGCTAGGACCCCGGCACCACGTGACGTGACCGTGTGGAGACAGACGCCCGGCCGTGTGTCTCGCCACGGAGGATGGCGTGAGCTCCGGAATTCACACGGACACCGATCTAGGGGGCTTTCGCCCGTCCCGAACTTGCTTGGAGTTTTGTCACAACTGGGCGCTGAGTTTGGTGGACAGCTTTCACTAAACCTCTCGAGAGGGATCTCACTGTTTTTCTCCTGTTTCCCGTTTGCATGGTGAGTCGCCTCGGCCGGTTCTCAAACAGGGAAGCCAGCCTTTCCTTCCTGGGACCCACGCCCCCCCGGCAGCCACCAGCGGTCATTCTCACACGTTGCTGGCCTCGTGTCTGCTTGTGAGAGGTTTGGGTCCTGTTTGCGTGGAACGTCACCTGGTGCTGGTGTCAGAGTCACGTGAGTAAGGAAACCCCCTTCCTCCTTTATTTCGGAGCGACTTCGTGCAGTCTGGAGTTGCCGCCTTCCTCCGGGGGCTGGCAGATCGTAGGGCTGGACCCACCTGCCCCGCAGGACCCAGCATCAGCCTGTGTCCGTCGCTTTTATTTTGCGGTTACTCTGGGTTTACTCCGAGGAGTCTGACGACGTCCTCTGCAGCCGGGACAAGCTAGGTGTCCGTGCACGTGTTTGTGCTTATAAGTAGGTCTCGGGGTCTTTAGACGTAGTAGTGATCGTGCACGGAGGTGGGGAGACTGTGCATCTCCTGGGAGGCTGCCCTCCTGGGGGGCTGTGGTGGGGCCGCCGTGCACCCTGGGGGCGCCCGCCAGGTTCGGGCTGTAGGTGGGGCGGGGCTCCTTCCGATTTGGACTCTACGCTGGGAGGTGGTGTCGGCCACAAGTGTGCATAGGAGGAGAGCTTTGTTCCTGAAGCAACACGTCCCTCCTCCCTCAGGACAAAGGAGCCCTCAGGGGGCCGTCCCAACACTGAAGAGTGGAGCTGATTTTTGAACGCCTCCCCCAGAAGCGGGCACCAGAGCCTGCAGGCTAGAAGCTGTCTGTGTAGACTATGGTTTCGCGATGTGTGTGTTCTGGAAGGGCGGCCGGGGCTGGCTCTCTCGCGCCCTGGGGTCTGTGCAGGGGGGCGGGGTCATGACTGCCCACGCCCCGGGAGGGACGGCGGACAGCGGCTGTGGTGCGAGCCCGATGGCGACCGGGGCACTGGCTGGTGCTGCCCTCTGGAACGGCAGCACGTCTCCCACGACGGGGCCATGAAAGTCACGTTTAACTGACCGGTTGAATTTCTTTCTGCTGACCTGACCCTCCGGCCCGCAAAGGAAGTCGATGCTCCGGGAAGACGCACCTGCCGCCGCTCAGGAGGTGCTGGCCCCGCTTCCCAGAGTGCCGCCCCAGAACGCTCCGGAAGTCCTCCCCACCCGTGGGGACCCAAGCTTCTCGGTGCAGGTGCTCCCTGTGTGGTGTGACGTCTCAGCCCCGTGGCTTTGTGGCTCCGTCCCCCCCCGAGTGCCAGCGTTTGCTCTGGGCACCTCCTCGCCTTCTTGAGAGGGACTGGGGACTCCCAGGGCTGCCCAGGGAGGAGGTCAGGGGTCCCGGCGGCCCCCCACCCCGTGAATCTGCCCCGTCCGAGGAGGCGGAGGCAGGCGTGATTGCCTGTTCTGGAAAAGCACGCCCTGCGCTCAAGGCACTGAGAGAAAAGAACAGAGCAAACCCTTCACCCCACTGGGGACCGTGTACCCGGGATGCACACACGCAGTACACGCTTGTAGAAGTGGTGCCGCGCTTGTAGATCTGCATAAAGGCCCCGGCGCCGTGGCAGCTTCGCCAATTGAGAATCCTGGTCTCGGCTCGGTCGTGATCTTGCAGTTTGTGAGTTGGAGCCCCGCGTTGGGCTCTGTGCTGACAGCATGGACGACGGCACGGAGCCTCCTTGGGGTTCTCCCTCCCTCCCTCCCTCCCTTTCTCGCTGCCCCTCCCCTGCTCGAGCTCCTTCTCTCAAAATAAATAAACATTTAAAAAAATGGTTTAAATAAAAATAAACCTAGCATAAAGGTTGGGAGTAAGTACGAGCAGTCAATAAAAATAATTCGCGATATCCCGACAGCGCGCGAAATCCCCCGGACAACCGAAAGGTGCCCGACGCGTTCACTCAGACGAGAGAACTCAGCGGTCAGCGAGTCCGTGCAAACCCGCGCACGTCGCTAGCCTTCTCTGCGCCTCGGGTCCCTTGTCTCGCCGTGACAGTTGCCCGGGGAAGCTGTTGGCGCGGCTGCCCGAGGACCCGGCCCTCTCGTTCCTTTCCAGGCGCCCCCAGCTGGAGACTGGGAGTCGGGGGCACCGTCCCTCCCTCCGCACGTAGGTGATCTGTGGTACGTTGACTCCCCCAAGCGCCGACTCTGGGTCTGGTCTCGCGTTGGTTCGGTGGCTGGTGCTTGGAACTCAGTAGGTGATGAATAAATTCGCGTTCAAATGAAGTACTTGTTTAACCAGCCGTTGAAGTTACTCTGAGGGAACACTTGAGGGCCTTTGGTTTGAAGAAGTTGCCAATTTGCGGCAAAACCCTGCCATGTGGCAGGAAGAGGTTGTTGTAGCTTTCTCTGTGTCTGAATTAAAAGGACCGTACAGGGCGCATGGCGGGCTCCATGGCGGTTCATGGGCCGGTGGAGCGTGTGACTCCTGATCTCGGGGTCGTGAGTTTGAGCCCCACGTTGGATGTAGAGATGACTTTAACCACAACAACAAAAAGGGACTGTATAAACGTGTGGGCGGGGCATCTGCCCCCAGAGCTCACCACGGTCCGGCCCTTGCCTGTCGGTCGTATGGAATCCAGGCGGCAAACCACACGGACGGCAGCCCGTGTCACCGGCGCCGAACGCTCTGGAAGAGGGGGCCCGAGCTGCGCTTCCACCCCCGGGGTCTCCAGGGAGGATGGAGGGAAGCACTGGGGGCCTCGCAGGAGGCAAGGGTGTCCTCTGGAAAACTCACACCTCACACATAACACGGACGACTCTGCCGTTGACGTGACAGGCGTGTTCCTAGAAACCACCACACCGTGTGAGCTCCTGCGACAAAACCCACGAGGCCTGTGGGGGCAATGGGGCTGGGGCCCAAAACTCAAACCCTGTGAGGGGACACGTGAAGACGGAGCCTCATAAAACCACCATCCGGCTTCACGTGCGTTCAGGGGTCACACACATAAGGACCAGGACGAACCCGGCCTGCGGCTCGACAGGTTGGGTGGCGGGCCTGGGCAGGTGGCCGCGGCGGGTGCGGGGGGGCTCCGTCAGGGCCGCCCGCGTTCGGTCTTCTTGTAAAGAGAAAAGTTAGCGCACACATCCGCCCGTTGACTCGCGTTCGAAATGATGGCTCTTCTCAGCCAGAGACTGTTGGGAAAAGAAAACAAAGACTTGGAGCATCATCTAAGCGGCGAGCCCGTCCAGACGCGGACAGAGGCCAGAGGCAGACGGAGGGCGGGCCGGTGCCTCTCGATGGCCCTTCCTGCAGGACGGTCCTTCCCCGGCCGCCCGCCCGGGGCCCCCTCGCTCTCAGGCAAGGGAAGAAGCGTGGGTGCACGTTTCCGCCACTGGGAAAATGCACCAGAGGCCCCTCCGCCCGGGAGCCCCTCAGGCGGCCGGGGAACTGAAGCCACTGAGGTCAGGCGGGCCAGCGCGTGTCCCTGCAGACGTGTTCCCCGGGGTGTCTCCAGGGGCGTCGGTGCTCACTGCCTCCAGGAGAGAACGCCGGACAGTCGTTGTCCCGTCCACCCACTGCTGGCCGCCAGGAGCACGCTTACCCCCCAGACACACCCCCCAGGTCAGGATGCCCCGTGACCTCCTGGGGGTGGCCTGGGGCTGTCCCTCTGTCGTCAGGGGCGCTGAGGACAGTGGTACTTGCTCTCCACCCCGCGGGACCGTCGGGGTGGGGGGACGCCCCAGCCTCCCCGTCTGTTTTGCATCACGGCCTGCGGTCCCGCGGCTTTAGTCCCTCGCAGCCACACGTTTTGGAAATTACCATCTGCGCCCAGCCTTGCGGTGACTTCAGCCGGCTCGCGCTCCCTCGTGACGACGGCACAGGACCCGTGGCCCGCGAGCCGTTTCTGCTCAGAGCTCAGAGCCGAGAGGGTGTGCAGGGCTGGGGTCTCTCCGTCCTCGAGCGCCCTGGCCTCCGCCCCCTCCAGCCTTCGCTCGCGGGGCCCGCGGCCTCCACGGCCACCACCTCCACGCTGCTCGCCTGGGGGACGCCGCACCGGCACCTGCCTGGCCCGCTTTGCGCAGCTCCGAGGCAGTGACGTGTCTGCACTCCGGAGGTCCTGCTCCTGTGGCTGGCAGAATGGCGTCCCCCCAAAGACGCCCACGTCCTGACCCCCAGAGTCTGCGGCTGTGTGACCTCGCACGGCCTAACGGTCTTCGCGGCTGTGATCAAGGACCCGGGGACGGGGAGGCGGTCGCGGATGATCTGGGTGGGCCCGGTGTCCTCACAGGGTCCTTACACGGGGGAGACGGGGGTTCCGAGAGGAGAGGGGATCCCGGGAGAAGGGGTCACAGGCCGGAAGAGGCCGCTGCTGTGAACACGGAGGGAGGGGCCGGGGGCCAAGGCCGCGGCACCTCTGGAACCCGGGACAGGCAAGAAAACAGCCCCTCCCTGGAGCCTCCAGAGGGAGCCAGCCTACCCACACCTTGATCTTGGCTCTGCGAGGCTGGGGCCGTGCCTGACCTCTGCCCTCCGGACGGAGACAATCCATTTGCGTGGCTTCCGGTTACTCAGTCCGTGGCCCTTTGCGGCAGGAGCCCCAGGACACCGCGACCCCTCCATCCTCTGCCCCCCCCCTTGACCTTAGGCGTGAGCCAGAGAGCAGACCTGCTGAGCGCTGGCTGTCTCGGGCTCCGCCAGTGGTCACACGGGATCAGGTGGGCCACGCGGCCCTGGGCTCGCTCCCGTCCGCCCCAGCCCTGCGGCACGCCACGTGACGTCTCCCTAGCAGTGCTCCTGTTCTTTCCGGCGCCACCTAAGACGTGGCCGTCCGGTGTCACCTGTCTGCGGGGTCAGCTCCGGATCCGTGTCGGAGTGTTTTGGGAACCGTTTTAAGCATCTGTATCTCCTTCTTCGGGATGTTCTCCGCGGTGACAGGTATTTATCTTGCGAGGGTGGGTTTGAATTTCGGGACAAAGTGGAAACGTCTGGAATGGAAACTCGATGAGTGTCCTTGACAAGAGTGACCGTGCAGTCTGCGAGCCCAACGTTCTCTGGCGCAGGGAGACTCGGGAGCCCTCCCGGCGGCCCCGGCGAGAGGCAGCGGAGACACAGTGCGCCCTGAGCCGCGGGGGTGCGGCCGGTGCCCAAAACGGGTCCTGGTGGGAGGCCCCGCGTCTAGGGACCCCCCCTCGCCCCCGCCATGTGTCCATTCTGTCAGCACTGAGGGGGCTGACCTGCCCACCCCAGGGTTCAGGTCCCAGGAGTACGGAGGGAGGGGGTGCGCACTGCCCCGATGCTTCAGTAATCCCTCCCTGTGGGTTCGGTGACGCGGCCTTTTCCTTTTCAGTGAGCGTCGCCACTTACCGTCTTTGCACAGATGTCCCTTAAATTCCCTGGGGTAAGTTCCTAGAGGGGCCCACAGAGTCAGGAGCCCCTTTGAAGTTGGGACGGATTCCCAAGTGACACTTAAAGTCTGCTGCGCGAGGGTCCGGCCTGTCACAGGGCCGTGCCACCGGGTGCCGTCCACTCAGGACGTGGCCCCTCTCTGGGGCTTGTCATCGGCCGTCAGTCAGGACTCGTAGCTGCTTTCCTGTCCTCCGTGCTCCCCAAGCGCCAGGGCGGGTGGCTGCTGGCCTGGGGTGGTGCGTGACCCTACTCACCCCTCCTTCACCTCCTGACGGCTCCTCACCCTTCACCCCTCCTTCATCTCCCGATGGCTCCTCACCCCTCACCCCTCCTTCTCCTCCTGAATCCTCCTCACCCCTCCTTCACCTCTTGAGGCCTCCTCACCCCTCACCCTTCCTTCACCTCTCGAGGCCTCCTCACCCCTCACCCCTCTTTCTCCTTCTGAATCCTCCTCACCCCTCCATCACCTCTGGAGGCCTCCTGACTCCTCACACCTCATCCCTCCTTCACCTCCCAACAGCTCCTCACCCCTCACCCCTCCTTCACCTCCCGATGGCTCCTCACCCCTCACCCCTCCTTCACCTCCTGAGGCCTCCTCAGCCCTCACCCCTCCTTCACCTCCTGAATCCTTCTCACCCCTCCTTCACCTCCCGAGGCCTCCTCACCCCTCCTTCACCTCCCAACAGCTCCTCACCCCTCACCCCTCCTTCACCTCCCGAGGCCTCTTCACCCCTCACCCCTCCTTCACCTCCTGAGGCCTCCTCAGCCCTCACCCCTCCTTCACCTCCCAATGGCTCCTCACCCCTCACCCCTCCTTCACCTCCCGAGGCCTCCTCACCCCTCCTTCACCTCCCAACAGCTCCTCACCCCTCACCCCTCCTTCACCTCCTGAATCCTCCTTACCCCTCCTTCACCTCTCGAGGCCTCCTGACTCCTCACCCCTCACCCCTCCTTCAACTCCCAACGGCTCCTCAGTCCTCACCCCTCCTTCACCTCCTGAATCCTTCTCACCCCTCCTTCACCTCCCGAGGCCTCCTCACCCCTCCTTCACCTCCCAACAGCTCCTCACCCCTCACCCCTCCTTCACCTCCTGAGGCCTCCTCAGCCCTCACCCCTCCTTCACCTCCCGACGGCTCTTCACCCCTCACCCCTCCTTCCCCTCCTGAATCCTCCTCACCCCTCCTTCACCTCTGGAGGCCTCATGACTCCTCACACCTCATCCCTCCTTCACCTCCCAACGGCTCCTCAGCCCTCACCCCTCCTTCACCTCCCGATGGCTCCTCACCCCTCACCCCTCCTTCACCTCCAAAGGCCTCCTCACCCCTCCTTCACCTCCCAAAAGCTCCTCACCCCTCACCCCTCCTTCACCTCCCGATGGCTCCTCACCCCTCACCCCTCCTTCACCTCCTGAGGCCTCCTCAGCCCTCACCCCTCCTTCATCTCCCGATGGCTCCTCACCCCTCACCCCTCCTTCTCCTCCTGAATCCTCCTCACCCCTCCTTCACCTCTCGAGGCCTCCTTACTCCTCACCCCTCCTTCACCTCCCGACGGCTCCTCACCCCTCACCCCTCCTTCTCCTCCTGAATCCTCCTCACCCCTCCTTCACCTCTTGAGGCCTCCTCACCCCTCACCCTTCCTTCACCTCTCGAGGCCTCCTCACCCCTCACCCCTCTTTCTCCTTCTGAATCCTCCTCACCCCTCCATCACCTCTGGAGGCCTCCTGACTCCTCACACCTCATCCCTCCTTCACCTCCCAACGGCTCCTCAGCCCTCACCCCTCCTCCACCTCCTGACGGCTCCTCACCCCTCACCCCTCCTTCACCTCCTGAGGCCTCCTCACCCCTCCTTCACCTCCCAACAGCTCCTCACCCCTCACCCCTCCTTCACCTCCCGATGGCTCCTCACCCCTCACCCCTCCTTCACCTCCTGAGGCCTCCTCAGCCCTCACCCCTCCTTCACCTCCTGAATCCTTCTCACCCCTCCTTCACCTCCCGAGGCCTCCTCACCCCTCCTTCACCTCCCAACAGCTCCTCACCCCTCACCCCTCCTTCACCTCCCGAGGCCTCTTCACCCCTCACCCCTCCTTCACCTCCTGAGGCCTCCTCAGCCCTCACCCCTCCTTCACCTCCCAATGGCTCCTCACCCCTCACCCCTCCTTCACCTCCCGAGGCCTCCTCACCCCTCCTTCACCTCCCAACAGCTCCTCACCCCTCACCCCTCCTTCACCTCCTGAGGCCTCCTTACCCCTCACCCCTCCTTCACCTCCCGATGGCTCCTCACCCCTCACCCCTCCTTCCCCTCCTGAATCCTCCTTACCCCTCCTTCACCTCTCGAGGCCTCCTGACTCCTCACCCCTCACCCCTCCTTCACCTCCCAACAGCTCCTCAGTCCTCACCCCTCCTTCACCTCCTGAATCCTTCTCACCCCTCCTTCACCTCCCGAGGCCTCCTCACCCCTCCTTCACTTCCTGATGGCTCCTCACCCCTCACCCCTCCTTCACCTTCCAACGGCTCCTCACCCCTCACCCCTCCTTCACCTCTCGAGGTCTCCTCACCCCTCACCCCTCCTTCACCTCCCGAGGCCTCCTCACCCCGAGTCCATATGTGCAGAGCACGCTGTCCGTCCGCTTTGTTCCCTTATACCACGTCTGGGGCTCCAGCCCACTTGGTTGTCATCTGCCAGGAAGGGCTTGAGGCTGGTGACACGGCTGGAGGCATTCACTCCTGGGGAGCCTGTTGTCGGACAGGATCCATCACGGGCCCAGCGCTGGCCGTCCACGGGGCTGGGGGCCGGTCCCCCGGCCCCTACTTGTCCCCAACAGCTAGGACGGCTTTTCCTGATGACGCAGCTGCTCAGCAGAATGCTGGTCTGGTGCCGGGACCTTGAGAGCAAAGGGACACGGATCCGGCCAAGTTGTGGTCAGCTGAATAAGGGCCCCCAAGACGTCCACGCCCTGACTGCAAGACCCCAGAAAGTGTGGTTGGCAGGATGTGGTGCACGTGGCTGTGTCGACTGGGGCCTCCTGCGGCCAGGAGACGCTGACGGGCAGCCCCTGGTCGTCTGCAGCACCCCCCTGCCCCCGGCACCCTGCACCCAACCTCACCCTCACCCTCGGGCACAGACGTCCTCCTCATTCTCTGGTTTTCGTTTCACAGACTCTAATAGCAGCAGTAAAGCCAAGCATTCCCAAGGTGCGCGGACGTCCCGGGGCCCCGGGGTGATGCGGGCCACAGTGTGAGTCTGTGTCCCTGGCAGGCCCCTCACGCGGCCGGGTGGAAAACAGGTTGGGAGCCGGCGGGGGGGTGGAGGCCCCGTCTCCCTGCAGGTCAGTGCCACGCGCCCCTCCCACCCCCCTCCAGCTGGGTCTCTGGGCCGGGGAGGGCTCGTCTGTGCCGAGCCAAGAGCAGAACCACACAGACCGGAGGTTGTGTGAGATCCCGAGTCCCTTCGGGAAGGACTGTGGACAGCTGGTCGCAGGCGCCGGAAGGCTTGTCGGTAGGGAAGCAGTTGACCAGAATCTGCCTGAGGTCGGGGACTGCGAGCCTGACTCCGGGTCCCTCGGGAGACCCTGTGTGCCAGGACGGCTCCAGCGGGCTCTCCTGGAGGGTGGAGAGCCCTGGATTGCTGCCACAAAGACCCCCGCGGACACCCATTAGCTGCGCGGCCTCTTGGGCAAGTGGATGTTCTCTGCCAGCCTCAATCTCCCCACCTGCAAAGGGGACGATGCCCCCTGGGTCCTGGGGCCAGAGGGGTCCACTCTTCAGGACAGCTACAGAGGGCCTGTCCAGCATCCCTTGAGAGCCGAGAGCTGGTTTCCCACCCACAGTGGAACGAATCCATTTTCTAGTTAACCCTCTCTGGCGGAAGCAGACTTGTTGTTCCGGAAAAAACCTGAAGCTCGCGTCCTTGTTTTCTTGTCAGTTTCATTTGGCAGCTTCCTCAACCACACAGCGTCCTGGGTTTCCTGTCAGAGGGTTGACGGTACGGATAAGTAAATTGTGCCTTCCTGGCAGGAGCGCCCGGCTGCCCGACAGACGGCGTGGGCGCCTCCGCGTGCGGCCAGTTTGCACCTCGAGACTTCCCAGGGCGCAGAGGCCTGTGCGACCCGCCCGATCGCCCATTTGAGCGGGTTCCCGGGCAGCTGCCCAGCCAGCCTGCCCCTCAGTCTGGTTTTTTTCCCCCCTTATCGAGGGGATTAAATGGTATTAACATACCAAAATGCACAAAATCACAGTGCAGAGCACGATCCTTGCTGTGTGCTCAGATTGCTGCCAGTGAATTAGGGTAAGAGGGCCTGAGGGTCGGGCGCACATCGAGCCTTGTCCTCAGCCTGGAGACGAGGAGCTGGGGGCATCCACGCACAGGCAGCTCTGTGCGCCCCTAAGGATGGCTGTGTGGGGCCTGGACTGGAGCCTTCCCCTGAGGCTCAAAGCCCCAAGAAGCTGCCCACTTTGCCTCTTGGCCTGGGGAAGGGATGAAGAAACTTGCTTTGTGTCCAGGGATTTAAGCGGAGGCACCAAATCTTCACTGTCCGTGGGTCTGGTGACCACGGATGCAGTCTGCACGGCACAAAGTCACAAGGATGAGAATTCACATAAAACAGAGGCCAGAACCCAAGGAGCTGGTAAACCCAAATACATTTTCTGTTTCCCAGGATCCCTGGGAGGCTCCCAGGAAAAAACGACTCCTACCCGCGATGAGGACACTGTGAAAAACCACATTAAGAATGAGCTTTCCTGAGGAGTAATAAGCCAACGGAGAATCGGCACTCTGTCAGCTAGAAATAAGAGAACAGAGTGGAATAGATGTGTTTGTTTAAAGTTAGGATTTTTGGGGGCGCCTGTGTGGCTCAGTCGGTGGAGCGTCTGACTTCGGCTCAGGTCGTGATCTCGCAGTCCGTGAGTTCGAGCCCCATGTCAGGCTCTGTGCTGACAGCTCGGAGCCTGGAGCCTGCTTGGAATTCTGTGTCTCCCCCTCTCTCTGCCCCTCCCCTGCTCACACGCTGTCTCTCTCTCAAAAATAAATAAAGATTAAAAAAATAATAATAAATCTAGGATTTTTTTTTTTTTAGAGAGAGAGAGTGTGTGTGAGAGCATGAGTAGGGGAGAGAGGCAGAGAGGGAGAGAGAATGCCAAGCAGGCTCCACGTGGAGCCCCGACAGGGCTGGATCCCACTGCCCTGGGATCATGACCTGAGCCAAAATCAAGAGTCAGAGGCTCAACTGACTGAGCCACCCAGGTGCCCCTAAAATTAGGCAATTTTCATTTTTTTAATGTTTACTTATTTTTGAGAGAGACACAGAGACAGACAGAGCACAAGCAGGGGAGGGCCAGAGAGAGAGGGAGACACAGAATCCGAAACAGGCTCCAGGCACCGAGCTGTCAGCACAGAGCCCGACGCGGGGCTCGAACCCACGAACCATGAGATCCTGACCCGAGTCACAGTCAGAAGCTTAACCGATGTGGAATGGAGCAGGTGGAACTTTTTTACAGGAGAGATGGGCCTGTTGAAATAGGAAACGTGCTGGGTGTGCTCCACGGGGACCCTAACAACGCCGGCTGGCAGTCGGGTCCAAGGAGCCCCCACACGCGAGAGGTGCCGGGTGCCGCGGGGAAGCCCAGGGCAGCGCTGGTGCTCGCGGGACACACGGCGCGAGAGGCAGCATCGAAGAAATCGAGGAAAAGTCAAGGCCTTGCCCTCCTGCATCTCAAAATCTACTCCAAAGCCAGGCTAATGAAGGAGCGCGGCACAGAAACCGCTAAGTGGGTTTTAAGAAATGGCTGCAGAGTTTCATTTAGGATCAGTAACACTTCAGAGGAAGGGATCGTCGTACAGGACCGTGGGTGTGGTTAATCCACCACTTGGAAGAGAATGATTTAGAGCCCTTCCTCACACACAAGCTGAATTCTGCACGGATCGTGCAGCTAAATGTCAAAACAAAAAGTGTCAGACGACAAGTAAAATATTTTCATAATTCTGGCTGGGCCAAGACTCCCTCCCCCAAGCGCTAAATCCGTGCAGGACGAGACCGATGCATCTGGTGGCTGCGTGAGACCCCCCACCCCCACAACGTGAGAACCCAAGCCAGCCGGCAGGTGCGGCAGGGAGAAAACCCTCAAGCTGTGTGACGACAGCACGGCAGACGCGTGTCGGCCCACAGACGTCCAAGCCCGGGCTGTCGGGGGCCCCGTGTCACCACAAGTCCCTTGTGAGAGGGGGTGGAGAAGACGTGACAGAAGCAGAGGTCAGGCCGGCACGGGGCATAAGCCCCAGAATTCGGGGGGGGGGGTGCTTCTCTAGAAGCTGTGGAGGGGCAGGAGCGTTCGCAAGGAGCCAGCCCTGCCCACACCCGGATCTGAGCCCCCTGAGACCCCTGCCAGACTTCGGCCCTCCAGACAGAGGAGAACACATCCAGCTGCTTTAACCAGGAAAGCGGGTGCTCGTCTGTCACAGCAGCGGCAAGAAGTTCATACAGACCGACGTGCACACTCAGGCCGGGTCTTCTGTAGATAATACGGACACGACCCCCACCGGGCCCAGCACCGAGGAGATGGTTCCAGAAGAAATACAAATGGGGTCCGGGGGAAGAGGTCAGCCACCTCGAGCCCCAGGGCCAAGGGAGGGGGTCTAGGGGGACGGTTTCGGCCAGGGCTGAGGGATGCTGCCTTGCCCCTGGCCCTGGCCCGTCCCCTGCCTTGGCCGTCGGGGTCCCGGCAGCCCGGCCTCCCCGTAGGCTATCCCGAGACGCCACGGGGAGACGGTGGAGGGCACCGTGGGCCATTGCTGAGCGCGCACAGTGAGGGCTGAGGGTCGGAAGCCAGTCTTCGTTCAGTCTGAGCGCTCTTGAGAGCGTCTCCCCCCGACTGAACGCTCACCACGTGCTAGGCAGGGTTCCCTGTGCGTCCACGGTACAGAGCTGAAGCCACGGGCCGCCCGGGGCTGCCTGCCCCTGCTGCGTGCCACACTGCTGTCCCGTCCCTCTCCCTCCCCAGGGAGGGTGGCAGGGCCGGTTTCCCAGGATGTGCGGGGGAAGCGCGTGGCAGTGCCCGCATTCCATCCCTAAGAGGCCCGAGGGCTTAGGAATCACGAGATCGGGACCCACTGTTAACGACAGCTCCCCCTTTGTGTGGAGGGCGGTGTCTTCCACGTGGGCCCCCCAGCCCCCCACGCTGACCGCACCGACCCTGTGCCAGGCCCTGCTGTGCTCCGTGCTCTGCTCGTTACCGATGGCGATCTGCCCCCAGACCGTTTCTCCGTCAGCCAGCCTCACTGGGCGGGTCACCTCGTGACCTAGAGCAGGATCCGCGGTCCCCGGAGTGCCTTCGTGTCTCTGCTCCCCCACCGGATGGCACGTGACCTCTGGCAGGTGTCACCAGGCCAGGCCTCCACCTGTCCCCCCCCAACCCCATTTGTAAGGTGGGGGGGTCCTAACATTAGCCTCGCGGGGCTGTCTGCGGGATTGATCCTGTGCCTGTGGTATAGACCCAGCCTGGGGAGGGGGTGTGAGCTCTGACTCCCACCGGCTGGGGTCTGGATTAATGCTTCAAGTGGGGAGCCACCTGCCCCGAGGGAGTGAAGTTTTGTTCCCTTCCAGAGTATGCTGATGTCTGCGCTGGAACGTGTGCTAGGCTCGGCCGGGGCCACCCTCCAGTGCCCGGCGTGGCCTCGGGGGAAGAGGCTCCTGGTAACCATCTCCAGGCCCGGGGCGGTCTTCGATCAGGAAAATCTCTGTTTATTCTATGGTATAAACATGTTCCAAGGTGGGTGG
The DNA here is from genome assembly GCF_016509475.1 of Prionailurus bengalensis. Lineage (NCBI taxonomy): Eukaryota > Metazoa > Chordata > Mammalia > Carnivora > Felidae > Prionailurus > Prionailurus bengalensis. The sequence goes on from NC_057352.1 coordinate 60,706,342, forward strand.
GCCCGCCCGCCCCACCGAGCTGCCAAGAGCTGGGAGGGGAGGGGGGCTGATGCCGTCTGAGCCCCGCCCTCCCCGATGGCCCCGGCGTCATCCCCGCACCCAGCTACCGGCGCTGGCCGGCCGGCGACCCACACCCTCCGCGTGCACGGTTCAGGGACCGTGACGCAGTTTCGGTCCCCGCCAGGGCAAGGACCTGCCGCCGTTTCTGTGTGTATGTCAACTGCCTTTACTCTCCCAAAGCCTCCGATAGCATCTGGCCCCGGCCTCCGGGCCCCCCTGCCTCCCTGCCTCCCTCTTCCCGTCACGTTTACCGAGGGCCAGCGGTGTGCCCGGTGCCGCAGAGTCGGCAGAGGGCCGGGAGCAGAACCAGTGCTCTCGGGGAGACGGATGCACAGAAAGGCGGTTATACCCAGGAGGGGACGTGGGGTAGGGCAGAGGCGCAGCCCAGGGGAGCGCCCGGCCCAGCCTGTGGGGGCGAAGGGCACTGGGAGCCAGAGGGCCTGGGGTGCGTGGCAGGAGCAGAAGCCAAGCGGGGGACAGGAAGTGGGGGGATGGGAAGCAGGGACAGTTCAGTACAAAGTGGGGAGCAAAGAACAAAGGGGGAGGAGAAGAGGGGGGAGGAGCCAAAATGTTGGAGGCGCTCGAAGGCTTTCATGGAAAGAAGCCCAGACTGTCTGTGTGTTGGGCTCAGAAGAGTCTGCTGTGAGTCATGGACACTTTAGTATGAATGTACGAGTGTTGCTTCCATAGGTTGATTTTTGTGTACTCCCGAAAGGATTGCGAACCCCTGAATCTGGCCGGGGCGGTGGTTTGGAAGTAAGAGAGGGTGGGAGATGGATGGTCCGGGCCCCAGAGCTGCCCTGGGCCGGGGCACCTGGTGCTCTCAGGGGTGGCCCAGGGTGGGGTCTTGTCCCCGCGGAGCTGCGCCTTCTGCTTGCTGGTCAGGTGTGTCTGACTTAAGTGGCCGTGCACGGTGTCGCCACGAGGGGCCATTCAGTAGAATAAAATACTACCGAGTGTTTGCTGGGTGTCCCCCCACCCCTCCGATGTCCCGTCTGCAGGCAGTGACAGGTGACAGGACAAAGGATCTCTCACGGTTAATGCCAGCTGCCCGTGTCCGACGAGGGGAACGAAATCGATCGTGCCCCTCCAGCTGCAGTCACCGTCTGCGCCTCGCGATGAAAGTTCGCCACACTTTTCTGTCCCCGTTCTCAAGGACGGATGTGTGAGAGATTCAGCGTGCCACACTGGGATGGTCTGAGGTTAACTTTTGCCCGGAGCTGTCCACGGCGTGCTCCCCGGAGCCTGCGAGGACGGGGCCTCGCGTGGCAAAGCGCAGCCGTGGTGAAGGACCCGGCTCACCCGCGGTCACGGGGCACGTGGGGGCCTCGCCGTGTCCGCTTCTGTGGAGCCGACCACGGCCATCCAATCCTCCCCTTGTTTGCGAGGCTGGGGTCTGTCCCTTGGCAGAGGACGTCTGTCTGGTCCCTGACTCTTGCCCCCCCTGGAACTGCAGCCCCAGAGCAGAGACCAGGTCACCAGCCTCGCTCTCTATCAGCCCTGCTCTGAGCCGCCAGCCTCTGCGGGCTCGGATCCACGCGGGGCAGGGAGTTAGTAAACGGTGCGTGCGTCTGGGACTCGCGCTGAGAGCCCATCTTCCCCACAGTAGCAAGGGGACACGTGTCCGGTGGTCTCACCTCTGAAGACCGCCCCCCCCGCAAAGCTCCCGAGGACACACAGCCGTTGGATCTCAGCGGGTCATTCCCCCCCCCTTAAAGTTTATTTATTTACTTTGAGAGAGCCAGAGACAGCGTAAGCAGGGGAGGGGCAGAGAAGGAGGAGGGCTGCCAGCACAGAGCCCCACGTGGGGCTTGACCTCCCGAAACTGTGAGATCACGACCTGAGCCAAGACCAAGAGTCAGACGCTTAACCGACTGAGCCCTCCAGGCGCCCCTCGGCTCCCAGTTTCAATCTCAGCACCAACACAAGTTGGGCACATTCTTTTCTCTCTTTAGGTCCCAGATTCTTCCTTGCAAAACAGGAGTCAGAGCAAGTCTTTGAACTCTTGCGCCCAGCGAACTCCTACGTATCCTTCAAAGCCCTGGTCCTGTGCCTCTTCTCTCAGGGTGGAGACAGCTTGCCGTCCTCTGGGGCTTTGCTGTGCACCTACCATAAAACCTGCCCTGTGTCACATACCTCCGTATCTGTCGCGTCCCACGGGCAGGCAAGCACACACCCACCCTGGCACCTGTGCGGGTTCCAGAGTGTTTATCGGTCGAACAAAAGGGGAGACTACAAACCCCCTCAAAGCTGGCTGTTTTCTTGGGGCCCTTGCTGAAGGGGGCTGTTTTGAATACACCCTGATTCTCTCCTCGGTGTGCAGAATGACGTCTGGGAAGACTGCTTTCTGGAGCACAACCCGGGGCGTGTGGCTGCGGCCCACCCGGGAGGCTCTTTCCTACCCCCCGGCCCGGCCTCGCCGCCCGCGAGGCTGCTGTTGGACCCGGAGGGCTCGCTGGCTGAGACCCAGGCTGTCCCTCACAGGAGAGGAGGAGGATGTCTTCGGGGAGCTGCCTGCGTGGCTGGCGTGCTCCGGGCTCACGGTAGGTGGCTGACCCGTCCCCCCAGCGGGCCGCCCACCGCGCCCTCGGCCCGCAGGCAGGACGCCAGGTGAGAGTGACCGCTGGGCCGGGGGAAGTCCGCATTTCGCGGTGTGGTAGCAAACTCTCCACCGGGGAGCTGTGATCGGGGCCACCGTGGATGCCTGAGAGCCGCCAGCGCTCCCGGCGGGGATTGTGACCTGCTGTTAGAGCTCCGGCTTTGCACCAGCTGGCCGGGTGGCCTCACCATCAAGGGGGAGGGCGGGACTTTATTGGTCTCTCCTCAGTGCTTTCGTAAACTCGCACCATTAGTGAAAGTTGGGGGGTCACCTCTAGATTAGCACCGTGTGTAAAAGGTTGTTAAGAGCGCGGAGATCTGGGGACTTGAGATGTTACAGAATGGGCTCGTGGAACGCGTTTTTCCGCTGCGGGCTTCCCTCGGGGGGCTGGGTTGGGGTCTGCGAATCGACAGTCTGAAAGGAGTCCACGGCATCTGGGGAGAAGACAGGTCTGCCCCCTGCTCGGTTCTCAGGTTTACGTGGGCACAAGGATCGCGTGAAGGGCTTGTTAAAGCGCAAGTATTTGGGACCCCTCTGCCCCCAAATGCATTCAGAGCCTGGCGCCGTGCCCAGGAATCTGCATTGTAAATCGGCCTCCAGATGACTCTGCTGAACGTAGGTGGTCTTCCGACCACACAGCAGAAACCTCTGCCAGGATCGTTAACGGTGCCACGTGAGCAGGGCTCATAAAAAGCAGGGTGGGTCTTACGTGGGAGCTTTGGACTTTCAGGTTTTGAACCCGCAATAGCCAGGAAAGGCTGGATGAATAGGGGCTTGAGAGGAAGGATTCTGCCTGGACTCGTTTTATTTATGCATTATTTTTATGGTAGTGAAATACACCTAACGGGAAACTCACCGTCTTCACCATTTGTGGGGCACGTTTCTAGGGCATCGGGGATATTCGCGTTGCCACGCGACCGTCGCAGCCAACCTTCTGCCCTCCCAGACTGGAACCCGGCCCCCATTAAACACCGATCCCCTCCCCCAGCCCACACCCCCCCCCCCCCGCCCCCATCCGCTCTGTATGAGTCCGGCTCCTCTCCGGACCCCATATGAGTGGGATCTTACAGCGTTTGCCCCTCTGTGTCTGGCTCACCTCAGCATAAGGTCCTCCAGGTCCATCCAGCTTGTAGCAGGTGTCCAGATGTCCTTACTTTTAAGGGGTGGATAACGTTCTGTTGCACGGAGAGACCGTGTTGTGTCCACCATTCGCCCATCGACGGACACGTGGGTTATTGTGAGTCACGCCACTGCGAGCACGGGCGTGCAAGTCTCCTTCCGAGACCCTGTTCTCGGTTCTTTGGGGGATATGCCCGGGAATAGAAGTTCTGCGTCCTATGGTAATTCCCTTTTAATTTTTTTTTTTTTTTTTTTGAGGAAGCTGGATTCCTGGTTTCTTTGACACTTGGTTTGCCCGGAAACATCAAGGAAAATCTTCCCCTGTCGCCTTCCTATAATTTGCCTCTTTCTCTTTAGTAAGTTTTCATTCATTTATTTTGAGAGAGCGAAAGAACGCACGTGCGCACGCCCACGCAGGGGAGGGGCGCAGAGAGGGCGCCGCCCTGACGGGGGCTCAAACTCGTGAACCCTGAGATCACGCCTGAGCTGAAACCAAGAGTTGGACCTTAACCAACTGAGCACCCCCCCCAGGCGGCCCTCTACAAGTCACTTGTAAAAAATCTTTTTTAAATGTTTATTTTCGAGACAGAGACAGCGCGCGAGCCGGGGAGGGGCCGGGAGAGAGGGAGACGCAGAATCCGAAGCAGGTTCCGGGTTCGGAGCCGTCAGCACAGAGCCCGACGCGGGGCTCGAACTCGTCAACTGCGAGATCATGACCTGAGTCGCCGTGGGACGCTCAACCCACCGAGCCCCCAGGCGCCCCTCTCTAAGTCACTTCTAATTTGCTCTGTTCCCTCCTGGTCTCCCAGCCCCCGAGGAAGGCGCTCACACCGTTTTGCTGCTGTGTACTGCACGTGCTGTGGGCCACGGCGTCCCTCCTCGCCCCTCGCCGGCCGTCCGCTCGGGTGGGCGTCCACACAGCCGGCCCCGCCCTTGCTCCCGGCCTGCGGACTTGGGTCCCGTGTGGGGCGAACCGGCACACACAGAGGTGGGGCCCGCAGCTTACGAGCCGCCGCGGCGCAGGGGGGCGTGAGCTGCGAGGAGGCGCCAGACCCGTCGTCGGCACAGCCGGAGAAGCGTCACAGGATCCCACGGGGGCGCCGGACTCTCCTCTCGAGCTGTGCGGTGTGACGCGGTGGGGACGCAGAGAGCAGAGGCCACGGGTCTGCATCCCTCGGGCCCAGGAGGGGGTCACGGCCGTCGGAAGTACCACGCGGTCCCGAAATGCCGAGCGGGGTCCTCCGGAGGGAGCGCGTGCAGACGCAGGAGGGCCGTGCCCGCTGGACACGGCACGCTGGTGACAGCCACGTCCTGGGACCACCTGTGGCTGACGTGGAGTGCGGGGCCTGGTGAGGACGTGTCCCCCAGGCCTTGACTGTTAGCTTTTTTTTTTTTTTTTTTAATAAGATAAAAAAGGGAATTCATGGAGCAAAAAAGTCACCTAATTGTCATGATGTTTATAAACACGATGGGTTTTTGGACATTTCATGTTACCCAACGACAAAAGCAAACAAGGAAGGAAAGATCTGATTTGTCCAGAGTAACTCGGTTACTTGAGACGGAGAAACGCCCCCACCCTGTAGCTCATCAGCGGTTCTGAGAACTGGGGCCGAGGATCGTGGTCGGCCTGGAAAGCCCACGTGGGCCCTTGGCCTGGCTCATTCGGTTGCTTAGCAACACCCGAAACTGTGGAAACTCGAGCTGCCGGGGTTTGAAAGCGCGTGCGCCTGCGCGTGTCCCGGATGGAACCCTGAACTGGAATTGGCCGCGGTCGCCCCTGCTCTCCGCCAGCCTCGCCCCGTGGCACCCCCCGCCCTGCCTGGGGCCGTGGCTCGTCAACCACCGTCCTTGAAAAGTCCCCGGAGACACGGCCCGTGCGGGAGGCCTCCCTCCAGGTACCCGTGTTCAAAGTGCATCTGTGAAGGCACCTGGCTGGCTCAGCGGGTTGAGCGTCTGGCTCTTGATTCCGGCTCAGGTCACATCTCCCGGTTCGTGGGTTCGAGCACGGAGCCCGCCTGGGATTCTCTCGCTCCCTCTGTCTGTCCCCGCCCCTCCCACCGTGGGCTCCCACTCTCTCTCTGTCTCAAAATTAAAAAAAACCTTGAAAAGGTGCCTCTGCGGTCATCCTTTGGCACAATCATGTCTGTCCCACCGCCCATTGTAGCGTCTTGTTTGTGGATGGCAGCACTGTGATCGTTCACCGCGATGCTTTCAGCAAACAGCTAACAGATGCTTCCGTGCACCCCCCGGGGTTCTATGAACGTGCCCCGTAACTGGACCCGCTGTTCAGGGGGAGTAGAGTCTTCATTCTGGCAACTTCTGTTTTCTGGTTTTGTTTCGGTTTTTTTCCTTTCTAATGTTCATTTATTTTTGAGAGCACGGGAGTGGGGGAGGGGACCAAGAGAGGGGACACAGAGGATCTGAAGCGGGCTCTGCGCTCACAGCGGAGAGCCAGACGTGGGGCTCGAGCTCACGAACCGTGAGACCACGACCTGAGCCAAAGTCGGACGCTGAGCCGACTGAGGCCCCCCCCCCCCTCCAGGCGCCCCTCCTCCGGCCACTTCTAAATTGAACTTCACTTCGTGAGAAACTGAGGCCAGTGTCGGGTGGGGAACACGTTCGTCCGGGCGTCCTCGAGTGACCACAACGAGAACGCAGAACTTGCTTCAAGTGACAAAGTTGGGGGGCCCTGGAAACCCGGAGAACACTTTCTTGACTAAGCAAGGCTTGCGTAAAGGATGTGCTTCTGCAGAGGGGCTAACGTTCCCGCACCAGCCGTAGATTTTTCTCCATTCCCTCACACGGCGAAAATTTAAAAAAAATTAAAATTCCTGCCTCCCCCACCCTCGGGAGGCCGGGAAGCGGGGTGAGCCGACTCAAGAGAGAGCAGGGGCCAGGGGGACGGCGGGGAGGCAGTTGTGCGGAGGAGGTCAGGCCTTCCTTCCAGAACGTTGACGGGAGACAACTCTGAGAAATGCAGCAAAGGGAGAGCTCGTTGTAGAACGCGTCGAAAAAATACCACCGTTTGGCTACAATCTGCACCGGGCGCTGCTTTGCGCCGCAGCCAACGTGAGACCCTCCGCGAGGGGGCGCCGGCGGTGGAAACGGTACGCAGCCGGGAGGACCGCAGGCGGGCGCTCCGGTGTCCAAGGGGCTTCCCGACATTCCCCTAACCCTAACCCTAACCCTAACCCCCCTCACGTGGGGGTGGGGACGTGGCTGCTTCTCACCCCGGGTGCCGGCCGGAACCGCGGCCTGGGCAGCTGGGGACCCCGGCCGTCCCCCGGGCGCGGCCGAGCTCCGCCTGGCCCGCCGACTCCCTCCCCGTCGCAATCTGCCCCGCGGGTCCCCCCCCCCCCCCCCCCCGCTCCCGTCTGTGGCCGGTGCCAGCCGCGACTGAGTCACAGGGAGCAGGGGCGCCCTCGGAAATACTTCATCCTGACGTCTGTGCTCATGTGTTTTATCGGGAAAAAAATCATTAACCTCTACCTGGGTGTCTGGGTGAATTTGGGGTTTCTTTTTGGTTTTGTTTTTGTTTTTTTACCGCAAGAATTACTTAGCAGTTGGTAAACCCCTCTCTCCTTTGAAAACAGCTTCGCGTGCAGAGAAGCCTCTCTTGCCGGGAATTCTGAGATGCTCTAGAGGCACACGGGGCACTGGGAGCCCTTCCATGACTGTGGCCACCCGCTACGTGTTTCTTCACAAACGGCGGTCTGATGAGTTGCCAGACTCGAACCATTTGGGTTTCCAGTGGTGATGTTGGACCGGGGGCAAGTTTCTGTCCAGGGGATTTGCTCCAAATGCTGCTTCCTCCCTGCTGCTTGCCGAGAAGGCGGGATCCCGGGGCCGTGCGTGTCCCCCGCGCCGCTGACCTGGGCTGGGGTCTGCCGCCGTTACTGACATCTACGCCAGGTTCGGGATGGTGTGAAGGGGGTCCCTCCCCGCCAGAGGGCACTTCGTTCTGGAACCTCTGCTGCCCCAGGCAGGTCGTCAGGGCCCCGGGGGGAGAGGAGGCCCGTGCACGGTCCAGGGAGGCGCCTTCAGAAACCCCGCCGAGCTGAGGACGAGGGGGCAGAGCGGGGGTGACTGAAGTGTGGCTCGACCCCAGCGCTCTCCAGATGGAGCCTCTCTTTGCTGTCACGGGGCGGGGGGGGGGGGGGGTGCTGGGGTTCCACCGTGCACGCTTGGCCAAAACTTCCTCCCCGGCCGCTTTGCGCATAAATCAGGAGGTCAGCGTCTGTGGTTCCCCGCATCTCACGTGATGCCGACGTCCCGGAGTGGGTGAGATCCCTGGTGTTTTGCACGGAAAAAGCAAATGCGAAGATGAGGGGGGGCTTTCCGGCTGCCCCGGGGATTTTTCTCCAAGTGGGGCAGAAAGATGTGCCCCACCCCCCGACCCCCCTGCACAGGGCAAGGGGAATCTCCGTGTTTGCTTGTTGGATGCGCGAGCTGCGTGCGCCTGGAGGGGCCGCCGCCGTCCGCGAGGTCCCCGACACACAGGGTCAGCTCGGGCTGCCATGGCACAACACCACAGAGGGGTTTAAACGGCAATTACTCTCTTCTGATCCCGGGGCCCAGAAGTGTGAGAGTAAGGTGCCGGCCAAGGTAGGTTCCATCCGAGGCCTCTCTGACCGTCTCCTCTGTGCGAGCCCAGACGCAGCCTCTCCCGGAAAGGCCCCCAGTCCTGCTGGACCTCACGTGACCATCACCTCCCCAAAGGCCCCGCCTGCAAACGCTGTCATGTTGGGGGTCAGGGCCGTACACGTTCGGTCCCCAACGATGCGTGAGCCCGCATCTTCATCATTCTGGTCCCCTCTGTCCCCCCCCAGGGCCTTTCCACTCTTCTGAGCATCTTTACAAAATGCCAGGGTCTTACCATCGAGCCGGCCCGCGGGGACAGACGGACAGGGGCCTCTTTCCCTTTGGTCTGAGGAGGTGACATCTGGTGGGAACCAAGAGGCCCCGCCACCTGTCATCTCGAGGACGTCAGGCCCTCAGAAGAGACAGCACGCACGGACCGTGTGGGTCACAGGGGGCGGCTCGTAGGCGCCAGCCTCTCGCGCACCTCTGGCCGGACACCGTCCACGCCTGCACAGACACGGGGGGCACGGGTTTTGGTTTTGTACCAGGAGCTTGGATTGCACGCCCTGACCCACGGCCGCGGCTTCGCTCAGCCTATCCCGCGTGGCTCCATTTCTGTGCGTCCGGCCCGGCCTCCTTCCTTCGCACGGCGGCGTGTGTCCCACAGGGAGGAGGAACCCCGCCGGCTGTGACCTGCCCCCTGCCGATCGCCCTCAAGGGATTCTGGGATTTCGCTGTTTCCGGCGACATTGTGCTCATCTCCTCGTGCTTCTTAAACGTGGGCGCGTCGAGTCAGGCATCCAGGCGCATCTCTGCTTCTGGCGACGTCCCGTATTAACGTTCCTCCTTATCCGTGTTAATCTGACGGGTACACAGGCCCTTCCTGGTCTTAGTTAGTTTCCTGGCAGTTCTGACGCCGAGAGGAGACCGAGTCCTTGGTGACGGGAAGGCCACCTGTTCTGCTGATGGGCGCAGAGCGGGTGGTCCGGCCCTGCGTGCCCGCAGCCACGACTCCTGGCCTCCCCAGCTTTGCTCTCCTCCGTGCTTGTCAGACCAGTGAGCTGAGCCAGGCGGGGAGAACTGGGGGCCCTGAGTCAGAGAGGGAGGACCTGTACCGGGGTGCTTGGCCACCAGTGGGGGCTGGGCACCGGCAGGCGTGGGGAGCACCCACGGCACGGCGCTGTGAGCGACGCGGGAGAGCACAAAAACGCCCACACTTGCAGCGAGCGCCCCTTTCCCAGACCCGTCGTGGAGCGAGTGGGGCCAGAGCGAGAGCCGCCCTCCCCGGTTCAGCACGACACGGCGTGGGGCAGGGCGCCACGGTCAGCAGCGTCTGGAACGCGGTCGTGCGGCACGGAGGGTCTGACGGGGCCACGCTCGGAGCACGACGGACGGAGCAGACTGCCGATGCCGCCGGCATGGAAATGGGAGAGGCCACCGGGAGCAGTGATCTCTGAACTCGGTGTTCCCAGAGTGGAGGTGGGACGCCAAGCACAGAGAAAGCAGCCGGTGGTTCCCCGGAGCCTCTTCGGTCAGGAGCTGTCGACAAGCACACCTCGACTTCCCCCTGGCTGGTTTTGCTGTTCCATTTTCCCGTCCGTTATCCGAGCCCCGGACGTTGCCGAGCCTGTGCCGCGCATTAGCGGTGGAGGCTAGAGACTCCTCCCTGAGACGTGCGCTCACGTGACGGCCCGCTGCCCGCTGTTGTGCAAGAAGACGCTAGAAGAACGCACTTGCGGAAAGACCGTCGCGTTCACCTCTGTATTTTCCACAGTTGCTCGGTGCCCGCCGCACAGCGGGGCCACGAGAGCTGTCTGCGCCGGGGCCCCCGTCAGGCGCACCCTCGGCTGACGCCCCACATCCTCCGACTGCCTTCATCTGACACACCCCACACCTGCTTGCGTGGAACGGAATACAGAACCTTCGAGGCGATGCCGAGCAGGACACGGGAACTCCGTCCCCGTCCCCTCCCCGCCAACTGCCGTTGGTCTGTTCACGGGAGGGTGGACTGCCCCCGACTCCATCCTTCGCTGGCCCTGGGCGTCTGCCTTCAGTGTCAAGACCTAGCGTCGGGCTGTGACCTCGGCCATGCGTGCTCTGAAACGGCAGTAGACGGGACCACATGGCTGTGCCTGCACCTGCTGACCTGAAGTCTCACGTGTCGGATGCAAGTCCGCGGCACTGAATCGGGCGAGGAAGAATAAGACGTCAGGGGCCTCCTGTTTCCAACGGGGGGCGCGTGGACCTCATCGGTGAGCATCGCAGGCGGGCCTGTGTGGCGCGTGAGGCGGGGTGGGTCCGTAGGATCACGGACCCCGAAGGGAGTAGCTTCCGAAGTGAGCCCTGAAGGGGGCCCGGGAGGAACCGAGCAGAGCCCAGAGCGGGTGGACGGCCGCTAATGAAATGGTCCAGAGTCACCGTAGCGGTAACTGCCGTCACGTACTCTGCGTGCGTCACGGGCCACGTTTGCGTTTGCTCGTCTCATCTACGCGACAGCCCCGCCGTCTATGACTCGTTAAACTCGAATAAAAATTAGCATTCCTAGAAAAGACAGCCCAGGTTTTTAAACCAGCAAAGACTGAATGGGCACGTGATAAAAATCTCCACGTGGCCAATAACCACGAAGAGGGACTCGAGGTCATTAGTCGTTAGGGAGCCACAAGCGTAAACCACAACAGGTGTGAGAAACCGTCACCCGCGTGGCCAGAACATCGGTCGTTTCCATCTGGAAACGTCGTTTGATTTATCTTCCAGCTCATGAAGTCCTTCTTCAGTGAGGCCTAGTGATCCAATTCTGGATTCCAGTTTTTACATTTCTCAGTTCCAGAATCGTCCCTGGCTCCTTGTTAAGCGCTCCCACGGTGCCGAAACGCTCAGTCTTGTCTTTTCTGCCCTTGAAGTCCAACCACCGCCTTCCACGGCCCCGTTTCTGTTGCGAGGAAGCAGCCTTCCCCCCGCCACCCCCCTCCCCGGGAACGTACGGAGAAGCCCGCAGCCAGAACCGAAGCCGTTATTGGGACATTTGAGACCCCAAACTCCCCCCCCTGCTTCCACGGAGAGACACTTGGGGAAGAGCAGGCGTGGAACCGTGTGCTGCGTCGCGGCTGCCCGTGCCCGTGGCCCGCATCCGGTCCTCACGCCCGCGGGTCAGTGTCGGCACCAGCCACGTCCCACTGCTGAGGAGGGAGGCTCGCGGGGAAGGACCCACGTGCTGCTTCCCTGAGTTTGCAAGAGCCGGTCAGGACCCTGGTGATGCGCGGCCCCCCAGGGCTGCCCTGCTCCCGTCTGCCTCGCCCGCCTCCGCGTCGCGGGAGCGGCGTTGGGCCGTGTTGCGGGTAGCCCGTCTCCTTGCAACCTGTGCGCTGGCTTCTCCCACCGTGACTCCCCCCGCACAAGGACCGGCGGACGAGTCCTTCTGGGCGGTTTTATGAGGATGGGAGGGACACGAGCAGTGCCACGAAGAGGCACGAATTCTGTGGGCGCGGTGAAAATGTGGATTCTGACGAGCGGGTCTGGGGGGGCCTGCCATGCCGCGCCCCTCGCGGTGATGCCCGTGCTGCTGGCTCACAGGCGGCGCTGCGAAGGGTGGGGGTGACGAGGGCGTCCAGCGTTGGGGACGATGCCGGTGGGAAGTGTGTGCCCGGCCGGGGGGGGGGGGGGGGCACACCACGGCCCTGAGCTCAGGTGTTTTTAACGTGGTTTTATTGAGATAAAACTCACCTACCGTTCAATCTATTTTAAGGCACAGTTCAGTTTTCGGTGTGTTCACGGCGTTGTGCGAATACCACCCGTGGTTCATTTTAGAACATTTTCGTCACCCCAGAAGGAAACCCCGTGCCCAGTGTCTGTCACCCCCGATTCCCCTCCCGCAGCCCCTGCGAACCGCGAATCTCCCTCTGTCTCGTTTCACATAAATGGGACCGCGCACCATCGGCCTGTGGCGACCGGCTCCCTTCCGTCGGCCTCAGGTTTCCATGGCCCGTGAGGGCTTCATCCGGGTGCGGGTCCGACCCCAGCACACGGCGCGGGCGCCGTTTACCCGTTAGTTCGGTGGACGCTTCTGTTTCCGGGTTTGGGCTGGGGTGAATAATGCTGCCCCGGTCGCGTGGACACGTGTCTTCATTTCTCTCGGGCGCACGTCCGTCTAGGAGCGGAGCTGCAGGGTCACGTGGTGACCGTGTCCCGTGTTTGGAGGGGACGTCCCCTCCTTTCCGTCCCCACCGGCACCGAGTGAGGGTTCTGATTCCCCGTCCTACAGACACGACCGTCTGTCCTTCGACAGGAGCCGCTGTAACGAATTGGAAGCGTCTCTCGCGGTTTTGGTTTGCATTTCCCGGTCGCTAATGGTGGGGGGTCTTTCCCCTGCGCCCGTGTAAACGTCTCCTTCGTCTTTTTCATCGGGGACTCGCGGGATTTCTTCATACGCTATGAATACAAGTCCCCTGTCGGGGAGATGATTTGCAAGTATTTTCTCTCATTCTGTGTCCTTTCGCTTTCTTGATGGTGTCCAAAATGTGGCATTTTGACCCGGTACAACGTGCGTATTTTAAAAACCTTTTCTCCCTTAGCTTTTTTTTTTTTTTTTTTTTTTTAATTTTTTTTTTTCAACGTTTATTTATTTTTAGGACAGAGAGAGACAGAGCATGAACGGGGGAGGGGCAGAGAGAGAGGGAGACACAGAATCAGAAACAGGCTCCAGGCTCTGAGCCATCAGCCCAGAGCCTGACGTGGGGCTCGAACTCCTGGACCGCGAGATCGTGACCTGGCTGAAGTCGGACGCTTAACCGACTGCGCCACCCAGGCGCCCCTCCCTTAGCTTTTTTAATTTTTTTTTCAACGTTTATTTATTTTTTGGGGGGACAGAGAGAGACAGAGCATGAACGGGGGAGGGGCAGAGAGAGAGGGAGACACAGAATCGGAAACAGGCTCCAGCTCTGAGCCATCAGCCCAGAGCCTGACGCGGGGCTCGAACCCACAGACCGCGAGATCGTGACCTGGCTGAAGTCGGACGCTCAACCGACTGTGCCACCCGGGCGCCCCTCGCTTAGCTTTTGATATCACGTCTGAGAGAGACCGCTTCCCAACCCAGGCTCGCGACGGTTTGCGACCTCACTTTCCGAGGCCTGCGCTTGAGCTCTCGTGTGTAGGTCTCGGAGCCTCGTTGAGTTCATCTTTGCTGTTCTGCGCGCCCCCCACCCCCCCCCGCCGCCCCCCGCTTCATTCTCCGGCACGTGGGTGTCCCGCCGTCAGCTCCACCTGCCGAAGAGACCGTCCTTCCCCCACCGAGCAGCCGTGGCATCCTCGTCGAGAATCAGGTTGCGCGTAGGTGCGAGGGCTCAGGGGGCAGATTCTCGCAGTTGGGGCAAAGACGAAGGCCTGCGTCGTCCCGCCGTCGTGAGGGCTCGGTGGCATAGTCGGCGAGAGGAGGGCGCGGGGGCCGGCGGGGGCTCGGGGAGGCTGTGCCCCCGCGGAACTCGCTGCTGCAGAGGCGCGGCCGAGCCGAGGCTCCCGCAGCCGTCTCGTTGCCAACACGACCTGGCCCGCGCACCGCCAACCTGGCGGGCAGGGATGGAAAGAAAGACTCCGTCCTTTCACCGAGAGGGACGATGATCTCAGGTGAGGGGCCGGGATTTGGAACCAGATGTCCGTGGTAACAAAGACTCGGGGAAAACGTGGCCCCGGCGCTGTTTCCAGGGCGGCCGCTTCACCCCTGCTTTCCCCCGGGCCCGGCAGCCGCAGGAGGCGTTTCTTCCCCGCGCGGGGCTGGCCCGGCCTCCAGGCTTCCCGAATCGCTCCAGGCGGCCGGCCGGGGGCTGACGCCAAGACCCCCCACCCCACGGGCCTCCCCGGCAGTTTCCCAAAGGCCCGGCGTTCGGAATCCTTCCCGCCAGAATGTTCCGTGCTCCTGCTGGGTTCTGCGGGCCGCCTCCTGGCGCGAAGTGGGCGCCGTGTCTTGTCACGCGGGGACCTCGTGCAGCTGGCTCAGGGAGGACCCGCTCGCCGCTGCTTCGCACGCTCCAGGAACCTTGTCGGTGCCACGTCCGACTTCCTGTGCGAGATCCCGACGAGGGTTACTCTCCCGTCTCAGCGGTGGCTCACGGGGCGGCCGTCCCTTGTCCCCGTGGTCCCCCACCACTCCCACCGAGAGCCGGTGCTGTACCCTCGGGGGCGGGCAGTGCCCATCTCTCAGGGGCTCCCGAGGCCTCAAAACCACACCGGGCAGACCCTCTCAGGAGCCAAAACTGCCACGGCGGGTAGGCGCTGCCAGGAGGGGCTGATTTGGTCCACCGCAGGGCCGGCGAAGCGATGCCCGGGCCCTCCCTCTGGGCCGCCCTCCTCGACCGGAGCCCCCCCCAGTGCTGCTGCAGAGGTCTCGTCCGCCCCCACCTTCTGAGACACCGCCCCCTCCAGCCCCTGCGTCGTATCCCCTGGTTCTCTGTCATCACGAGGCGACTGTGCATCCCCACGAGGGCAGGGACGGCCAGCCTGGTCACTGCGGAGCGCCGGCAGCCGTGGGCACTCGCGGGGCCTTGCCGAAAGCTGGTCAGGGTGAGGTCCGGCCCCTCGGACCCAGGTTTTCCCGCTCATTCTCCCTCCCTCCCTCCGCCAGCACCGACTTTTCTCGCATCTCCCTCGCCTGCTTAGAGAGGTGCCTGGCTCCTCCTGCCTCCAGGATAACACGCAAGACTTCCTGTTGTCTCTCCCCCAGCCTGTCTCCATCCCTAGGAGCCAGTCCTGCCACACGTCCAGGGGTTCTGTCCCCCACTCCCCTGCAGGTGCCCCCCTCCTGCCCTGCCCGGAGGAGGACCCCAGAGCCGGCATCCTGGTCCCTGGTCCTCAGACCGCCTCGGGCAGCGTGGGCTGGAGCTGAGGGAGAGGACGCCTCGCGGGGGCACCGCGGCTGCGGAGATCTGTGGGAAGGAGGGGGACAGCACTGCCTGCACGTGCCCGGCAGTGCCTGGCCTTCGGGTGGCCCTGGGCTGGCCATCCTCGTCGCCCTGGCACGTGGAAGGGGCATGGGCTTGTCCGCGCCTGTGCCCGGAGCCCCTGGTGGACGGGCGTGCTCAGTGTGCTGGGGCCCTCGCACGAGGAGGAGCGGAGGACCGTCTGGATGGCCGTGGAATCGCGGCGGGGACCAGGGGAGGGCCGGGGGGGGGAGAGCAGTGTGTGGGGGGAAGCAGCAGGGGCCCATGGTGGGGAGAGCAGCGGGGAGAGGGTAGGGCTGGGAGAGGGAGTGTGGCAGGGCGGGGGGGGGGGGGAGGGGGGAGAGGGGTGCGGGGGGGAGGGAGCTGGGGGGGTGGGTAAGGCCTGGGGAGGGGGTGGGGGAATGGGGGGGACGCGGGGGGAGGGAGCGCGGTGGGTGGGGGGCAGGGGAGGGAGCACGGCTTCCCCCCACATGACTCTGGCGCCCAGAACAGCTTCTGAAGTGGGAGCAGCCGCTGAGCCTGTGTCAGGACTTCGATTTCCTTCGAACTCGAGCTGTGTTTTGTCAAAACCTCTAAATATTTAACCTAACGGGCTTATCATAATTTAAAGTTATTTGCCATATTCTAGGGGAGGTTCTAAGTTTCCTGTTGTGCAAGAGCTTTGTCTTCGTAGACACGCGGCCGGTGGGCTCCGTGCCGTGTCGCGGGTGGTGGGGGCCGGGCTGTTGTCCCCCGGAGCCAGGACGGCCCCCCTGCTCCCCCAGCCCCTGTGTGATGGTGGCGGGGCCGTGCCCCTGGGGTTCTGCCCCCACTGCGGCCTGGGCCACCTTGGGTAACACGTTTTCCTTCTTTGTGACTCCGTTTCCTCAAGCGTGCCTTCTTGGTGTTTCCCGCGTCCGACGTGGATGGTTTTGCGTGGCAGCCTCCAGACGCCTTAGATCCCATAGAGAGGGACTCAGGTTCCGTTCTTTCTAGCACCGCGTTTGTGACCAGGCGCGAGTCTCGGTGGGGTGGTGACTAGTTTTCTTAGCACTCCCTCGTCTCCCTTTTAGACAAACACAACAAACATCAGGCTCCAAGACTGGTGGGCAGGAGAATCCAGCTAGAACGTAAGGATGTTAAAAGTGGATTTATATTTTTAAAGATTTTTTTAATGTTTGTTTTTTGAGAGAGAGAGAGAGAGACAGAGCGCAAGCGGGGGAGGAACAGAGAGGGAAGGAGACACAGAATGTGAAGCAGGCTCCAGGCTCCGAGCTGTCAGCACAGAGCCCGACGCGGGGCTTGAACCCACCAACTGTGAGATCGTGACCTGAGCCAAAGTCAGATGCTTAACTGACTGAGCCCCCCAGGCGCCCCAAAAATGAATTGATTTTTAAGGCGCGGAGCCTGCTGCCCTGCCAGCCTCTGGTTCCCTGACACCGTGCTGTCCCCCTGAGCACCGGGGACGTGCCCGAGGGACGCACGGAGCCCGCAGGCCGCCAGCCGACAGGGGCAGTGGGGAGCATGGGAAATAGAAGGGCTCTTGTTGATTCGACTTAAAAGTTCAACGGTGAAGGTACAGTGATTTATTTTTGCATTGATGACACCAGTTCAGATGTTGGTGGAGCACGCATCGGGGTGAAGACAGTATTTTTGCTAAACTGAGCGTCCGCGGGCAGAAATCCGCATGGGATGGGCGTGCTGCCCGCCGGCGGTGATCATGTGGGACCTTCTCCCAGTCCCGCGGGCAGCCCAGGTGGTCACAGTGTGTCCCTATTCCGTCCAGTAACTGGACCACAAAACCTGTGTGGTGAAGGCTGGATTAAGAGACAAAGCCCCACAGGCGGTCCAGGCTTCTGTCTTCGGCCTGACATCAGTCTCGCATCAAAGAGGCCCAGCACCGCATAGCATTGCTTCGTAAATGAGTCCTTTACGTTTTGGTTGCATTTTATTCCAATCCACCGGAAACGTCAAAGTTTTCCACGAGTGTAGCGCCAGAAAGCTGCCCTTCCGTGGAGCTTTCGGCGCGGCTCAGTTATCGCCGAGAAAGCGTGCTCACAGAAGGCGCCGGAATGCTTTTCCGAAAAGGAAGGGGGGCTGCAGACGGAGGCCGGCCGGGTGAGCCCCGCGCCCTGACGCCACTTTGGAAGGATCTTCTGACGAAGGCCACATTCACACCGGATGCATTTATGTTCCGTACCCAACTGGAATGTTACAGACACAGTCTAGACTTCAAAGCACTTGCATTTGGTGAAACATTCAGAAGGATCCGCGGGACAACTTGTTTGACGAGTTTGGGTCTATGAAATATTTGCTGCCCGGTTCTCTGCGTGCAGATCAGACGCGCCGCCCACCCTGACGTCCAGACGTCTCGCGTGGAGAAGGCAGCCTGGAGGAAAGCCCGGAGCTTGCCGGCCGGCGCCCACAGCGGGGCAGGCTCCCAGGGCAACAGCGCGTTTACAGACAGGCTCGGTGGGGGGCGTCCGCCACTTTGCAGCCACCAGTCGCAAAGTACAGCCCTGAGAAGGTTGAGGATAAGGACTCGGATAAACAGTGAAGAAAGTGTTGGAGCCAGATGTGCTTGAAAACCAGAGTGCGCGAATGTGCAACCAGAGTAGCTATCCCAGTGGCCATTTTACACATCGACGTAATCAGTGCAAAGAAGTTTGTAACGTTTTGCTTTACTGTGCACAGTAATAGACTTGGAATGGTTTGTCCTGGTAATAGATTTTATTTTTTTATTTAAAAATTTTTTTTCGTGTTTATTTTTGAGAGAGTGAGAGAGACAGAGAGAGAGAGAGAGACAGAGAGAGAGAGAGAGACAGAGCATGAATGGGGGAGGGTCAGAGAGAGAGGGAGACACAGAATCTGAGGCAGGATCCAGGCTCCGAGCCATCAGCACAGAGCCCGACGCGGGGCTCGAACTCGCAAACTGCAAGATCATGACCTGAGCGAAAGTCGTCGCTCAACCGACTGAGCCACCCAGGCAGCCTAATTATTATTTATTTCCTTTTTAAAAAAATTTTTTTAACGTTTTTTCATTTTTGAGAGACAGACAGAGACAGAGTGCGAGTGGGGGAGGGGCAGAGAGAGAGGGAGACACAGAAGCCGAAGCCGGCTCCAGGCTCTGAGCCATCAGCACAGAGCCTGATGCAGGACTCAGATTCATGAACCATGAGATCATGACTTGAGCTGAAGTTGGATGCTTAACCAATGGAGCCACCCAGGCGCCCCTGTGCTGATAATAGATTTTAAATAGAACTGTTTCGTAGGGACAGAAGTAAAGAAAATAAAAATGCCAGACAATAATTTGATATTTCAAAAAAGTAGATACTTTAAAACATGTTTAGCACTCGTTTTTACTGTGAGCAGTGTCTTGGTTTGCTTGATGAGTCACAGTGTCACCCGGATGGTATCACACAACGTCCCCTCTGCGCCATCAGTATCGTGTTCCCTTTGGTTTTCCGTGCTCCTTGAGAATACACGTCACCTTCCTTGTTTTTGTATTCATCATTAACTTAATCCAACTGTCTGAAGATATTTAGTGCCTACTCTCTGCCGGATTTTGTAGCTTCATAAGCCCCGAGTATAGTAAAGGTGTAGTAATGTAAGACTCTTTAAAGTTGGGGGCACCTGGGTGACTCAGTCGGTTAAACATCCGTCTCTTGGTTTTGGCTCAGGTCACGATCTCACGGTTCGTGAGTTCGAGTCCCACATCAGGCTCCATGCTATCAGTGCAGAGCCTGCTTGGGATTCCCTCTCTCCCTCTCTCTCTCTCTCTCTCTCTCTGGCCCTCCCCCGCTTTTACTCTCTCTCTCAAAACACACAAACTTAAAAAAAAAAGTTGGATGGATGATGAATGGGTGGATGGATGAATGGACAGGTGGATGTGTGTGCAAATGAATGTTGGATGGATGGATGGATGGATGGATGGGGGATGGATGGATGGATGGATAATTGACGGGATGGGTGGGTGGATGAATGGGCAGATCAATGGATAGAGTGTGGATTACACTTGGTCATTCATAAGACCGTCACTGATACTTTGGTTGTGAGTTTTGTTTCTTTCTGAGTCTGAAGCACATTATCCTGGTTCATTACAACACAACCTCCCTGTTGACCAGATCATTTTATGCTGTGTCATAGCTCTGTGAGTTCCTGGTCATCAGAGTAAGTAGGTGAGAAACCAGGACTAGACTAAGTTGGTATAAATCTTGCAAACCGTTGGTGGAGTTTGGGTTTCCAGATGGTGGTGTTCAGAATCTGTTTTTGATGGGACGGTGCACTTTCCCATTAGAGGTTGTGACTGGCCAAGGACCCCTTCGGTGAGGCAGGGTCACGTTCTGCACCAGGTGTGGTTTCCAGGTGGCTGGCAGATGGGATCCACTGTACCTATGGTCCCGAGGGAGGGTAGAACCAACGTGGACCAGGACCTTGTGTCACGGAGCAATCCGGGACCATACCCATCCACTGAAATCCTGCCCATGGGAGGAACTCCCCCAAGAGGCCACCCACCACCTCTCCTTTTAGAACACACCTCCGCCTGCTCTGAGCTCTCCCAGTCCTTGGCTCACACTGCCCCCAGGTGACCATGGCTTGTCTTCTACATCCTGGTCCCTACGAGCCTGCAGCTTGCCGTTCCCTGATGCTCGTTGAAAGTAATTGGATGCGGGGGTCGCTGCCAGGATCTGCTGCCCTCTCCTGTTTCCTGCTTCCGTGAGGTGCTTATTCAGGAGGCCGACGTTCAGAAGCTTCAGAAGGTCAAGGCTTTGAGCTGTCTAACTGAGTCCGGTCTCAGCCAGATTCCTGGTGTTTGGAGGGGAAACGGCTGCTAAGAATCGCGGGTGCTGCGGAGTGCCGCCGCGTGCGAACCCTAGAAGGGGCACGATCACCACTCTTCAGTTTCAGTTGGGGGACCCGAGGCATAGAGAGGTGAGGAAGCTGACCCACGGCCCACAGCTGGTTCATGGCACGATCAGGGTCCAGAGCAGACGGGCCGGGCCGCCCGCGGACCCGTGTTCCCTTTCCCAGCATTTTATTGTAAAAAGTCCAACACGCAGGAGAGTTAAAACAACCTTGCGGCGAACGCCCACATGCCCACATCTCATTCCACCGTTCACGTGAACTGCATTCACGTCGTCCGTCTCCACCCGTCTCTCGTCCCTCTGTCCGTCCGTGAATCCGTCTTTTTTTGGTGTGCATTTCAAAAAGCATTTGCTGACACTGGTAGGTTTCACCCCAAACCCTTGAGCTCCCATTTCACCGACTGGAGTTCGATATTCATGTTTTTGCGTGAAATTTCCATGCCATGAAATACACGCACCTTAGGTTTACTGTTTGCCGAGTTTCAACAAAAGCAAACGCCTGTGGAACCCGTCCCCGTATCAAGACTTGGAACCGTCCCATCGACAGTCTCCATACTTCTTAATAAGTCTACCCCCCGTCCCTTGGAGGAACCACAGCCCTGGTGTTTTCATCATAGATTAGTTCTGCTTGTTCCAGAATTCTACATAAACCAGAGTCAGCATTTTTAACCGCTAGTCCACACCGCCATGTGATGAGGGGTTTTCCAAGGGCTGGCTGTGGGGCCCCGACAGATCTTTCCTTTCTCTGAGCGTCAGCCGGGGTTCTCCTCGCTTCTCCGGCGAAGCGGAGCCAACAGGCCATCTACTGTCTGTCTATCCCCTGTCTGTCCGTCATCTATCCATGTTATCTCTCTCTCTCTTGCTATCTACCTACGAAGAGAGAGAGACCATCTCTCTCTCTCTTGCTGTCTACCTACGAAGCACCTCTTTTTTTATCGTCTATCGACATCTGTCTGTCTCCTTTCCCTGCAGGGAGAGAGAGATTGATTTTTATTTTTTTTGAGATTTATCTTAATTTTAACGACTGTGGGCTGGCAAGTCTGAAGTCTGTAGGGCGGGTCAACAGGCCGGAGACGCTGGCTAGATGTCTGCTACGGTCACGAGGCAGAATTGTTTCTTCTCTGGGAAAGCTCCGTTTTTGCTCCTCAGAACATCAACTGGTTGGAGGAGGCCCTCCCACCGTGGGAAGACTGACCCCTGTTACTCAGAGCCAGCTGACCACACGCTCCCCGAATCTACCGAGTACCTTCGTGGTAACGTCGCCTCTGGCGTCTGGCCAAACGGCTGGGCACCCCGGCTTCCCCAGCCGACACGTGAAATTGACCTTCACGCTGGCTGTGGGAAGGCGGGGTCCCCACGCGGAGGCGGGACCTCAGCGGCCGTCAGGGGGAGCCCGAGCGGGCCGGGCTGCTGACAGCACAGCTGTCGTGCACCGAGAAGGTTCTGTGCGCCGCTCTCCACAATGAGGATGACGCACTCCTCCCCATAGATGATCTGATCGTGTTTTAATGAGAATAATATTTGCTGCGAGGAAGGATGAATCCAGCCATGTTTTTATGGCAGCCAGATGTCTTCAACCATTTACCCCCTCCCAGGATTAGGAGTCTGGCAAAACCTGTAATGCAGCCGCCCCCCGCTCCCCCCCCCCAAGGTCCCTTCCCCCGGCCCCGCCACCCCCCTTACTGTCAAGCCCATGGGTGTTTCCAGGGAAATGTGGGCCACGTGTAGCTGATTCATTTACACGTTGCTCATCAAAATACAGCTTTGTCAGAGCTAATTGGCGGCCGGGTAGCCTTTCAAGTCCTTTTTGTAAGTCTCTCACCATCCCTGTCGTTTCGGCCAAGTGTTACCAGAGCCTCTGTCCGCAGCTCAGAAGCTCTGGCATCTGAGCGGGCACCAAACTTGGCCGAACGTTTTCTGCTGATTTTCGGCGGAGCAAAGCCCGCAGCTGGGAAAGACGAGACTCCGGACGTAGTTAACTGTTTTCTCCCCTTAACGTTTTTCAGGCTCACAACACGCTCTGGGCGGAGCGTGCGGGACCCAGCCGCCGCTGTGACAGGTAGGGCTCTGCCCCTGGGTCCCGGGCCGCTCTGGGATGGCTCCGCGTGTGACCGAGTTGCCTCGCGCGGCTCTCTCTTTGACAGGCTGTTTGCTTTCGCCAGAGAACGGGGCAGGGAAGTCGTGTCTGTTTCTTCGCTCTGGAGCTTAGCTCGCTCTTTGATGTGCTCCCACAGTCCCTTTCCGTGAACACCTGCTGGGTGACGCGCTCTGGAGACGGGGCTGGGCGGCAGCCGTGACGGCGGCTCGTGTGCGTCCCTCCGGAGGGACCGACCCGGGGTGCGGAGGCCCCGCGCGGCCTGAGAGGGAAGCGCCGGGCGTGGGGAGGGGGGTGGGGACACGGTGTGCTGACACCATCGTGTGGGAGGAGGGACAGGAGGTGGGGGAGGTCACGCACGTCCCCGCTG
Source organism: Prionailurus bengalensis (assembly GCF_016509475.1). Classification (NCBI taxonomy): domain Eukaryota; kingdom Metazoa; phylum Chordata; class Mammalia; order Carnivora; family Felidae; genus Prionailurus; species Prionailurus bengalensis. Next base: position 60,728,936 of record NC_057352.1, read on the forward strand.
CGTGAGGGAGCTTGAGATGTCGACCGGGCTGCGGCAGGTGTCAGACTGGGTCCAGTTTTGCTGCTGTTTCAGTCCAGTTCGCAGGGAGGTGATGGACTCCGGTAGAACTCGGGTCTGCGACCTGCCACGTGTGCACGCGGTGTAACCCTCCCGGCCAGTATGCCACCCGCTCTCCGCAGTCGGCTCCTCCCTCCCGCCAGACCCCTGCAGCCCCTGCTGGACCCCCGCGACCCCGGTGCACTCCATGAGACCCCCACAGACCCCCCCCTCCCCCCCCGCGTGACCCCTGAAGTCTCCACCAGATCCCCAGGACTCCTGATACACCCCCGCGGACCCCACCGACCCCCACAGACCCCGCCACACTTCACCGCCTCACACAGGCCCCTGCTGGCCCCAGCAGCCTCCATCCGATTTCTGGCACCGGAGGTCAGTGCTCCCTTTTCCGGAACGTCACTGAGGTGCAGGGACCCACGATGGGACCCTGCGCGGCTGTGTCCCCTCCTGCCACCCTGCGCCTGAGGGTCTGCTCCCTTTGCGGCCGATGGCACTCCCCGATGCGGACGCCCGGTGCTGGCTTGTCCGTCCGGGTTGGGGGGGCCGCTGGCCGGGTCCACTTCTGCACCGTCGAGCATGGAGCTCCTGGGAGCCCTTGTGCCGGCCGGGTGGGCCTCGGACCCCCGGCTCCCCGTGTGGTCACGTTACGGGCCGCTGCCGGACGTCTTCCGAGGTGGCCGCAGCGCGAGGCTCGGCCACGCGGGACAGGTGGAGCCCCAGCGCCTGGCGGCCTCCGGTTCTGCGGGGTCAGCGTCGCTGACCTGGGCCATCCTGGCGGGTGTGCCGTGGTCCCTCCCGGGGGCTCGGATTGGCGCTTCTCTCACGACTAACATGTTGAGCATCTTTCCGTGGGCTCCACTGGTGGCCTCTTTATTACGGGTGCGGAGGGGGGAGCGTTGGGCCGGGGGCCGGCGGGGGGCCGAGCCCGGGTCTCAGCTGCCGACTCGCTGTGTGACCTTGGGCAAGTTCCTCGGCCTCCCTGAGCCTCACCCCCCGCAGCTGTTTGCGTCGGGCTGCTGTGAGGCCAAGTAGCGGGTGGCAGAGCACTTGCCCGTTGGTCGCGAGGTCGTTGTGCGGTCGCCGTCGTGGGCCGCGAGGCGCTGCGCCGGAGTCTTGCTGTCACTCCCCCGCCTCGGTTCTGCCGCTGGACGTGGCGGCGTCCCCTTCCTTACTCACGTCCCCGTCACAGTCACGGCGGCAAGGTCGACTGTGTTGACTTCGGCTGTGGCTGCAGAAATCTGGGTAGCGGGCTGCTCTCAGTACAGGTCTGTTTTGTTTCCTGGGGCAAGGGGGTGGGGGGAACTGATACACGAGGGTCCGTTCTTTCTGGAAGTCTATTCCCCATCAGGATCCTCCAGTTCTCACCCCCCCCCCCCCCAGCTTCCCTGCCGCCCCTGCCCCGCACACACGCTGGCCTGGGCAACGCAGGCAAGACCACGTTCCGACTTTCTCAGGCCACGAGCCTTGACACCATCCTGGACACCCCTCCGTCCCGCCCACATTCCGGCGTCAGCAGGTCCTGTGGCTCCGCTTTCAGGGTGGGTCCAGCACCCCAACGACGAGGGTGACCGCCTCATCGCACGCACTCGGGCGGCCCCTCCTCTCCCACCTGGCCCGATGCCGTGCCTCGCGAACGGGTCTGCCCGGTCCCCCCGCCCGGGCCTGCAGTCCGTTCTCCAGAGAGCGGGCGGCCAGAGGTCTCCCGTGTCCCTCGTCCCCAACCCCCGTCCACACCCCTCCCGCCTGTGACCTTCTGCCCAGGCCACCCCCACCGGCTCCGTCAAAGGCCTCCTCCTCAGACCCCCACCGCCCTCGGCACCCCCCACCTGCTTTGTTCGCCTCACGGCACGGGCGGGCAGCTGACAGGTTGTGCCCGTGTTTCGGGTCTGTCCTGCCTCTCAGGTGTCAACCCCGTGCCGCGGGGATTCCCTGCCCTCGTTCCCTGCCCGTCCAGGCCCCCTGTGCTTGATGTGCACAGGGCCCGGGGCACCTGTTGAGGGAGCACGCTAGGAATGGCCTTGTGGATCCCCCCGGACTTGGTGACGGTAACGGCCGAGAGCTGTAGGGCTCCTCTCGCGAAGATCAGGCTCAGGAGGTAAATTACTTTTCCGGAACCACCGAGGAGTCGGGAGGTGGTTCCCGCAGGTCACGTTCATCCAGTCACGGCAGGGTGTACGTGGGTCGTTCTTGAGCGCGGGGGTGTGGGAAGAAGGTATTAAGTCCGGATCTCTGAATACCCCGGGGCCTGCCGACGGGCCCCTCAGGAAGGCGTGCACACAGGAGGCAGCTGTTGCATACACGCCTCCCAGACGTCAACCTCTGCGGTCCTTGCTCTTGGGTTGACGGTTTTTCTGGAGTGCCCCCCGCCCACGTTCCAGCTGAGGATGAGGAAGAGGGCGAGCCGGGCCCCAAACCCCAGCAGGGAGTGGGGGAGAGGCGTGTGTGGTCTTGGGGCCCGGCATGCAGCCTGCAGTAACGGGTGATCGACTGACTGATGGGTTGAGGCGGCTGGCGCTCGCCTTGCGTTGTGCCCTGGATCCCCGTCAGAACGGAACCCCTGCCTGCGCCAGGCCAGAGAAGGGCCCCTGACCCCACGCTCCCGCTGCTGGGGATTCCTGGGCTCTTCACTCCCTAAGCTACCGGAAGGTTCTCTTTCTGAACCAGCATTTTCCCAGCAGCGCCCCCCAACACGGCCGAACGCACAGAAGTTGCAGGCTCGTAGGCTTTGCTCTTGGACGTGCGGACCCTCCACCCTCTCAGCCTGTGCGGTCACCTTCCATCTGAAGGCGCCTCCTCCGCCGGTCCCTCTGGGTTTGCCCCTTCTGTTCCTTTGCTCGCATCTCGGTTTTGCTCAGGGGCAGAGAAAAGTGGCACACATCGTCGGTCAGATTTAACCAGAGCTGTAGACTTGTTTCCAAAGTTTCCAATTCTGAGAGAAGCTCAGTTAGTCATTATTATGACTTTAACGCCTCTCAAACAATTGCTGGTCTCTTTCTTAATGAAGGAAGAGGAAGCCGCAGGAAGCAGGGGTATCTAACTGGAATTTACGCAGAGTGTGTCGTTTTCATTGTATCTGTCTTCGTGGATTCCTTGGTTTGTTTTTTTTTTAAAAGCAAATGATACTGATTCCCCATTGGTGGTAGTGACAAAAATTTCTCTTTAAGATAAATTTAGATGTTTCAGAAAGAAGTTGATTTTGAGGAAACACAGTAAGGGAAGAATGAGGTAGGTATTATCGAGATTTGGCAAATGTCATCGGAGGGGTACATAAATGATTGGTGTTTGGGAGACCCTCAAATAGCAGGAAATGCTCTGAGCTTCTGCTGGGCAGACCTGAACTCCGACCCTGGCTTCCCCTGTCATGGTGGTGGACCCCACCACCCATTACGGATCATTCGGGGAATTCGGTATGATGTCGATACGGATTCCTTACCTGGGAGCACCTAGAGGGGTGTGGAACACGTTTTGGAGATCGCTGTCCTAGGAGCTCGGTGACAAGTACCCGCCCCTAACTGTGCCACCCCGGCCCCTGCCCACCTGGCACACCCAGCAGCCCCCAAGGCAGAGACCTGCCATTAATTCCTCCAGGCTTACGATAGCTGCTTCCAACATACATACCGAATAGTGATACCAATAAATTGCCGTAAAGTCCACAGCTGCCCTACCTTGGGGAGAAATGCCCTTTATCCTGAAATTATGTCCTTTTCGTTATTTGATGAAATGATCATGTTAGCAGGGGGTAATAGATTTTTAGGGTTTTTAGTTAAAATGTGGAAATAACAAATTATCAACCTGACATTGAACCAAAAAACTCATCTGAAAATTTTACTGCTTTGGGGGCATCTGCTTCTGGCCGGTCTGGAGCAACTGGAACAGGCTTACTTCCCATTACATTTTCACCCAGAAAATGGGGTGAGGTCGACAGAGCACGGCCTTGCACATCGGGAGGCAGATGGTGTGAGGAGGGAAGCACACAAGGGTCCCGTGACTGCACCAGCCCCTCAGGAGGGCAATGAAATAGAGGCGGCAGGCTCACCAAGTGGGGAGACTGGAGTTTGGGGAGCCTGGGGTTCGGGGAGGCCAAATCAGCAAGAACTGAGGGCAGGGGACCGGGGGCCTGTAGAGGGACTCCACAGCGTAGTCCCGAGTGCACATGTGTGGGGAGGAGGCGCCCGGAGGGGCAGGCAGAACAATCCTGGGAGCTCACGCAGGACTGGCTAGTTTGTGTTTACGGCAGGCAGCGTGGGAAGGACCTTCTAAGACGCTGGCATTGGGCGGAATCTCAGAAGAGTACTCTCTGCATGATGGTGGTAAATTAGCTCTCACCGAAGTCTGCTCTGGACCCACCCTAACAGCATTGAAAAGCAGATATCAGGAGGATATGACCGACTCCAAACAACCGGACTGCACACCTGAGTAAAATCCATCACTCTTTAAAAGAACACAACAAAAGCCAGAAAGCAACCACGGACACGGGCGATGTCTGGCATTCAATCAAAAATAACCAGGCATGGGAAAAAAAAGCAGAAAATTAAGACCCATAATCAGGGAGAACATGAACCAACAGAAAGAGACCCAGAAGCGGCAGAGGTGATGGAATTAACAGACAAGGTTAATAGAGCTGTTGGAAATATGCCCCACGTGTTCAGGAAGGAAGAGAAATACGTAATGAGAAATGAAAGATATAAAAAAGTTACAAATGGAGCTCTAAGAGATGAAAACTTAATATTCGAAATGAAAAATGTGCTGGATGCGACTCACAGCAGATAAACACCGTGGAATTAAAGATCAGTGGGTTTGAAGCTATAAAAGTGATCCAAAACAAACCAGAGAGAAAAAAGACTGAAAAACAAAATAACAGAAGCCTGGTGCCCCGTGGGGTAACATCCAGTCCTCCAGCCCATGTGTAACTGGGGTTCTGGAAAGAGGAGAGAGAGAAGCAGGGACAGAGAATGTTTTGAAAAAATAATGGCCAGAAATTTTTTGAATTTACTGGAAACCATAAACCCACAGATCTAATGAGCAAAATAAACCCCATGTAGAATAAACATTGAGAAAGCACATGAAGGCACGTGATAAACAAATTGCTGAAACCCGGTGATAAAACAGAAACAGCCAGAAGCAGCTGATAAAAACAGCACTGTGGATGCCCGAGCAGAGCTGTGAGGGACAGCAGACCTCCTGCCAGGAACCATGCCACCCGGAACACGATGGGGCGACGTCTTCAGTGTGTTGAAAAGGGGGGAAACTGTCAACTAAGATTTCACTGCCCAGTAAAAATGTGGTTCAGAATTGGAGACAAAGTGAACACTGTTCAGACGAGCAAAACCCAGTAGAATTCATTGTCAGCGTATCCACCCGATAAGAAACGTGAGAGGCGTTCTTCCCGCGGAAGAACGGTCCCCGATGGAAACAGCCCCACGCCCAATAATTGCACAGGTGACCGGAAAATGTGGTTTTCTCGTTTTTCTATCTCTTGAAATGATAATTTGCTGTCCAAAGCAGAAATGATACCAACGCATTTTGGGGTTCACATTCTACACGGAAGTACCATCCCCGATGATAACAGCACGAGGGACGGGAGGGGGACATGGGAGCGTGTTGTCCTCACACCGTGTGTGACAAGGCGTAACAAGATGTGGAGGCAAACTGTGATGCGTTTCACACGTACGTCGTAACCCCCAGAGCACCCACTGAAAATAAAACGTGAAGGCATAGCTGAGAAGCCCATGGTGCGGAGAAAGGAGAATCGTTAAAATACGTCCCTCGCTGAACCCACAAGAAGCCATGACCGTGGGAGCAAGAAAACAAGGAAGGGACAGGAGAACAGAAGCCAGATCACGGGGGCGGTTTTAAAGCGGCTCGCCCCGATAATTACGTTAGTGTCAACCGTCTAACGCTCAGAGCGGACACAGACCGCGAGACGGGACAACGTGGCGACCCCCAGGAAGCGCTGCCTGCGAGACGTGCAGCTTCACGAGGAGGGCACACGTAGGTTGGAAAAGACAAACCATCTAAACCAACCAGCACGAAGCCGGAAGGGCTGTGTCAGTGCCGGAGTAGATGTCGCATCAAGGAAAGTTTCCAGGGATAAAGAAGTCGATTCTCGGCATAAAGGGGCCAGTCTGCATAGAAGACACGAATGCTAAACGTGTGGGTCCTTAGTAACAGCTTCAAGTGTGAAAAGGAAGCCTCAAGAGCGTTGTGGGGAGACAGGGAGAAATGCACGTTTTTAGCCAGAGGCTTCCACACGTGTGCCCTGCAGGGTCGTAGCTGGGGCGGGGGGGGGGGGGGGGTGGTCCACAGCCAGGGCAGGTGGGGAGGTACCAGGAAGAACACGGAAGTGGCTCGTGCAGCGGTGGGGCCGACCAAGCAAGCCTGATGGCAGGGGTGCAGGCACAGATACAGCCAGCACTGTTATTCGTAGGAAGACAGTCTTCTTTCCCCGCAGAAGCGTCGGCCTGCCTTTCAGGGTCCTCCGACGGGGTCCGGCGGGCCCACGCAGGCTCCTCCCCCTTACGTGAAGCCAGCTAATTAGGGACTCGATCCCATCTGCAAACCCCCTTCCCAGCAGCGCCTAGACGCGCGTCTGGCCGCCCGACTCGGGCTGTCGCCCAGCACAGCCAGCACAGCAGCCCTGGCCCAGCAGCTAGAGGACAGGCGGACAGAAGATCGGTGGCGACACAGGAGATCCAAAACACATTACCAATTAACTGTACCCAGCTGGCACCCCTAGAACATTCCAGCGCACGGCAGAGCGCACATGGAGCGTTCATCCGGATGGGCCGTATTCCGGACCATAAACCAGATCCCAATGAATGGAAGATTCGAACCATACAAACTGTGTTTTCCGACCAAGGGGGTTAATGGCAGAGAGGTCAGGAGACTTCTCCAAGACCAGGTCGCTAATAAGAGAGGAGGCCAGGGTTTGGACACAGGCTTTCTTCCCACTTCCTGTGCCCCTGGCTCCGGGCGAGCGAGCAGGTCTGTGCCCCGGGGATGGGACCCGGCTGGCACCGGGTGGCACCTGTGTCTTGTAAAATGCTCCACATTGCTGGTGAGCGTGTGTTATTGGTGCCAGGCTGCGCAGTCGGTCGTCGAGCTCAGCGTCACACACGTCGTCAGAAGGGCCTCACAGGCTCCACCCCGGGTGCGTTTGTCTTTGCAGAGAGACCCCCGGCATGCACTGACGTCGTGGGAGTTTCTCTGGAGGACCCAGAGAGGCGGCGGGGACAGCGTGATGGATTGGAGCTGGCTGGGGACCCTGTGTCCCTCCTGGAGGTCCAGAGGCACCCCCCAGACACTGCCAGAGTCGTCTCCGACAGAACGCGGGGTGGGGAGGCGGCGGCCACCTGGGCCGGTGTGGAAGCCTTCACGAGCCACCTCCTCCCCCGTGAGATAACGGAAGAGGTCCTGCTCCAAGATGTCTTGACCTTGGAGCTCTAGCTGAGATGTGAAGGTGGGGACTCTTTCCCTGTTATCACTGAGTCTTTGTCCCTTGGCAGGCTTCCGGGCTGCCTGTGGTAGGTAGTTCTGGGCCCCGTCCGTGCAAACACAATCCCATCATCCACCAAAACTCAAATGACCCAGCACATCGTCTCGCTTACTCATCTGCTTTTGTGGCAAGTTCGGGTAAAAAAGCGGCTGTGAAAAAAGACAATTAAATCCAAACCAGATGTTGCACGAAACACGTATGTGAACCCTAGATGACGAAGCGATGTGCCCACAAAGCCGCGGCGGGACGGGGACGTGGCCGTTCACGCATGGCACGCTGCGCTGAGGTCCGGCGCCAGGACCGCGTGAGCTTTTCCGAGGCCGCAGAAATCCCGAGGCCGAGGCGACGTACTTGTCTGCTGATTGGCAGGTGATAATGCTTTATTGGAGCACAGACATTTCCGGAGTAATTTATCCCTTCACTCATCTGGTTGGGAAAGGGGAGCACTGCAGGGAGAGGGGGACGTGGAAGCGGGTTAAGGGGGCCGAGGTCGAACTCGTTTGCCAAACTACACAACTACAACGAAACGCTGAATTAATCACCGCAAATTAAGACACTGTTTACCGAGGGTTGGAGGGGTCCATCGCTTAGTAACTGTGGGGTTTCCTGTGTCCCTCCTGACCCCCCTCCCAGCCCCCGCTGCCCGCTGGCAAGCCGGCGTGTTTTTCTTGCCACGTGAGTCCGCTGGAATCGGGACTCGGGTTCTCTTGGGAGCAGCGTGTTCTGCGGTTACCCTGAGCGGGGACGGGGCGTCAGTTCTCCATCGCGGTGCTGAGCGTCCCCAGCGCGGCCACGGGGACACCCCAGGGGACCCCGCTCCTCTGGCCGACAGCCCCTGCGTGGGGCCTGGGGGCCTGTCTTCTGCTGCGCGAGGTTCTGTCTGTGTGGGCTGCAGCCCAGCGAGGTTCTGACCACGGTGGCCCCGACTTCTGAAAGCCCCCCCACCCGGCCTGTAACGGGCCCGCGGATTCCACGGTATGTCCGCTTTCCTGGGAGGTTGGTGACTTTCCGATCCTTATTCCAGGGGTCACCCGCCCGCCCGCCCCGCTCTGCAAGACACAGAGCTAGAGAAGGGCGGGGGCCCTGCCCACAAGGGGTGCACAGGCGGGAAGGTTTGGGGGGGCCCTGGTAGCAGGGGCTCCGGGAAGCTGTGGGGTGGGGAGCAGCGCACTGCAGGATGGGGGCCCCCAAGGGGCTGGGACGCACGGGCTGCGTCTCGTGGACACCGGCCCAGGCGACCGGCCGTCCCTCCCCAAGGACGCCAACGTACAACAGGACGGCCCTCGGTTCGCCACCGGAGCGTGGCGCCTGCTTTGGACTCTGTGTGTGTGTCTCTTTCTCTGCTCCTTCCCAGCTTGCACCGTGTCTCTCAGAAATAAATAAACGTTAAAAAAAAAAAAAATTTGAAAAAAGAAAGTAAAAGGACAGAAAAATTGCGGCCTGAACACAGCCTATGAAGTGGCTGTCAGACGGGGATTACCAGACGGGAGGACGGACGTTTTGTGGCCCAAGCGTCGTTCTCCAGGCAGGCGTCACAGCTGCACGTGCACCGGCCCCACACCTGAGGCCTGAAGCTCCTGTCCGCCAGCTGTCGCGAGGCGGGGGGCAGGCAGCCCGGGGGCAGCAGGGTCCCGGCACAGCACCGTCCACGCGGACCTGCCAGACATCCACGGGACCGTCCTCCCCAAATCGGCGGAACGTGCCTTTTTTACAAGTGGGCACGGAACATCCGCCAACGGGCCACGTTCTGGGTCATAAAACGAATCTCAGCGAGTTTCAAAGAAATGAAATTCTGTGGCACGTGTTCCGTGGCCGCAGCAGAGTCAGAGTGGAAATCCGGAGTATCTCTACCCACCCCGAAGACTGCCCGGGACCCCGCCTCGTCCCACTGTAACGGGCGCAGCGGAGGACGGAAGCCGCGAGAAGCCACAGGCGGGCGAGGGCCCCGGTGGTGGGCCCACGAAGAGTGGCCGAGTGGCAGAGAGGATCTGAGTGGAGGCGTCAGTATTTTGCCGCAGAGGCTGGGACAGACGGAGGCTGCGAGTCAGTGTGTCTGTGCCCCAGTCCTGTGTGGACAGGGCGGGGGGGCCACGTGCGGGTCGGCCGGCCGTCCTTCCTGCCCACGGGAGGGAGAGCCCACGTCGCCTGCATCGACTCTGCGCCTCTGCTCCCCATCCTGGCTTCCCCGGGGCCCTTCTGGGTGGTTCCGTGGCCCCGTGGGTCCCCTGCCCGGCACCAGATCTCCCAGGGACACGGGGCGGGTGCCGCTGACTGATAAGTAGCACCTCGAGGGCCGCCTGCCGCTGGAAAACCTTCTGGAAAGTGGGAGGAACCAGCTATTTAACATATTATTTCTGCCATGTCCCCAAAGATGCAGCCAAGGAGAAAGCTATTTTAGCCAGAGACTGGAAAGAAAAAGGCCATTTTTCTTGGCCGCGTGGTCTCAGTTTCCTCTGCTTCTGGCGATGGGTCTGTTTTCTCTCTCCTCGCTACGGGACGGCAGCACCGCCTGCGTCCGCCGACCCGTGGTCCTCCCGCCTCGGGCTGTGGGCGGTTGAGGTCGCCTCCGAAGCTTCCAGTAAAGCAGGCCTGCTCCGCGGCGACCCGGGGGCCGCGTGCGCGGGCCGTCCCGTCACGAGGGTGCTGGACCCTGGTCAGGAAGCACGCGCTGCTCACGGGCTTATTCAGGGGACACGGCCTGTCTCAGCCCCGTGGCTCCTGCCTGCCTCGGGCCGGGCTCGTGCGGAGACGCGCGCACGTAGACGTGCGCGTGCACACGCGCGCACGGGCCCGCAGAAACATTCGCCCGCTCTGACCCACGCATACACGCGCTCGTGGGTGGCCGCCTGGGGAAAATGGGAGAAATGTCCTAAACGCTCGGATTAGCCATCGCCCTCCACCAGTGGATGCCGTTGGTAATCGTTTCTGCGTATTCCTCATAAAACCGGATTCGAGAAGGGGGTGCGGCCTGGCCCAGTGGCCTTCCTTCTGGGACGGGCTCCCAACCCCAGGCCGCAGCGTTCAAGCGTGTCTTTTTCCGGTGGGACGCTGGATTTGTTAGAGGGTCTAGATCAGGTCCTGCCGATGGGTGTCCACGGTTGGCCTTTTTCCCCCCTTATAAGTCGGCCGGTAACGGGAGGCCATCCCCGTAGCCAGAAGCCTCTGGACACCAGAGCTGCTCCCCCCCGAGCCGGAGGATCTGGGCCGGCTACCCCTGCAGGCTCCCTCGCGGTGATGTGTTCAGGGGAAGGTGAGCCAGACTTGTAGCCGGAGAGTTGTCTTTGGCTCAGCGTCCTCGCGAAGCATTTAGCCTTTTCTCCGAGAGACCAGCTGGGGCGAGGAGTCAGAAGACATCCCTAAAGATAAGTGCCAGCCGCGGTCCCCCCAGAAGGCCGCAGGGGCCCCCTTCCTCCTCACAGAAGTCAGCTCCGCCCAAGAGGCACCGGCTGCTGCCGGAATGTGCCAGCCGGGGCCCTGCCGCATGTGCTCAAGCCTCTTTGTGTGGGAAAAGTGTATGCAAAGTAACATAAACAGAGCTGCGGTTGGGCTGGGGGCTGCCGCCTGTGATTGAGTCGGGGTGGGTCCCAGACCGGCCGCTGCAAGACAGACCCTCGGGGAGACGCCGGACTCCGGACACTCGGCTCGACTCCCCGCTGCAGGGGCGGGGGGGGGGGGGGGGGGGGGTTCTGGGGGCGGTGGGGTGTGGAGGTGCCCCGGCCAGAGGCGGGAGCCCGTGCGGACCCAGGATGCGATCGCTGGGAGGGCCAGGTGGGCTTGGCCCAGACGGGCCCTCCGAGCCGGGAGCCTCGGCTCTCGGCGGGGTTCCCGGAAGCCCGGCAGCGGCCTCCGCGCCCGCGCCCTGGGGGGACGCCGAGCCTGCCCCGACGCGTGGCTGCGGTCTTGTGTTCAGCCTGGGAACGCGCATGTCAGCGCAGGAAGGACGATCCCCGGGTCTCCTTGGTGCAGCACCACCGTGTCTCTGTGATGAGGACAGTGCCGGGTGATGCCTCACTCTGTGGGACGACGCTGTCTGCGGTAACGTCTTCCCACCAAGGAACCGGCCACGCCGTCCCCCGCCCCGCGTTCATTTAGGGGATTTGGGACCCGGAGAAGGCTCTGTAAACTGAATCTCAGAAATGCTGAGAGCATCCCAAATGTGGTTTATAGAAACAGGCTGAAGTGGTCCAACTCAATGCCAGACTGCCTGCATTTTCTTACATCTGTGAAATCAAAACCAGACAGAATGCTTTATTAGAATGCAGTGCTCGGTGCTATTTTTTTCCCATGGCGAATATAATCGGCCCCCACTTTTTTGTTTCTCTGCGTGTTTATCTTGGAGGGTCTCGAGTCCCGTGATGGATCCTTCCTCCTCCTCCAGAGCCACTGCCCAGCCCTTTCTCCCCGGCGGGGTCTGGGGAGGGGCCTGGCAGGCAAGCGGGGAGGGGGCCTGACCCTGACCCCCCTGCAGAGATCACGGCCTCCACCCTGCACCCGCCCCCCGCGGCCTCTCTCACACAGGCCCCTGGCTCCTGGGCTCGCCCTTCTTCCTTCCGGGACCTGGCCCACTGGGGAATCTGGTCTGGCCCTAAGCGGATTCATGCTCCCTCTTTCCAAGCAAAGCCTGCTGTCCACCCTGCCCGGAGCGCCCTCCCTTCCTGCCCTGGGGGCTCCCACTCATCCTCCCCCACCCCGAGCCGCTCCCTCCCCCGAGCTCCCGTGACACTTTGCACATCCTGTGATTGTAGCATCCACATCGCGGGTGGCCGTCTGTTGTCTGTCTAGCGTGGACCTGGGACGCCACAGCTGTCGTCCTGAGGGCCGGCTCCCGGGGGCGCCTGAGCTGCCGTGTTGAGGATTCACGGAGCGTGTGACTCAGCAGGACAGGACATTCTTGTTTAATGATGTCATCGTGTGCAAGGGAAGAGGACATAGTCCAGACCCTGCGATGCTCAAAGTCGCTAGAGCATCCGAACCCGCTGGAGGGCTCGTTGAGCCTGGACTGGCGGCCCCTCTCCCCAAGCTTCTGCTTCCAGAGTTCTGGCTGGGATCCCAGGGGTTGTCGGTCCTGCTGGTCCCCAGGCTGGGGGGCACTGACCTGCGTCCCAGGCCGGCCGCCTCAGCGTCCCCTGGGGCCCTGCTAGAAAGGCAGAGCCTCACCCTGCATACGAATCTGATTTTAGAGACCCCTCGGGGGGCTGCTGTGTGTGTCAGAGGTGAGGAAACACTGGTTTCGACCCTGAGCTCCCTGGTGCGGGAATCACATACTGTTCATCCTGTGCCCTCTGCACGCGGAGGCCCCTCACACACACGTGTCGACTGAATGCTCGGTAAGCCGGGTGTCCCCCGACTTTCCCTTCGTTCCCAAGTTGTGTATGAAGTGTCCCCGCCGCGGGGAAGACGCTCTGTCAGAGATACTGGAAGGACACTGCTTACGGCTTGCGCGTGTTCAAGGACACGTAGCTTCAGCAAACACACGCAGGCCTTTCTCGGGCCTTCCCGAGGGCGGCTCGGCCACCGTCATTTCTGAGGACAACAAAAATCTGAATGCCCTTCCCCAGCTAGTGCCAGAGGGAAGAGCTAGAAAGATAAACTCGGCCACGTTTGGGGGCCCGGACCCAGCAGCAGAGGGGCGCAGAGGCCTCGGACGCCACGGTGTTTCTTTCCGGTTGAGTCTCTCGTGGCGCCACCTGGCCGCCGTCAGGGAGGGATGTTGGGACCTGTGGCCGCGATGCCCGCACGGCTCTGGGAACCCCTCTCTGGAAAGCACTGGGTATGTTTATGCATGCAACGTGCGTTGATCGTGCTCCTGCTGTGTACGGGGCCCTGGCCGGGGTTCAGGGGACCTGCCCTTCACAGAAGGCATTGCTCCCCGTGCTACTTGCCACTGTGGAAAAAGCCACAGGAATATTAGCCAGCCAGGATGGGACGTTCGAGAGCCCCATCTGCACCCCGTGGCTGCCCCTCCCTTTCTATCTCGTCTCCCCCTCTGATTCTTTGTGCTGGGAAGTAGGTTCTCATACGTGGGACTGCGGGCTTGGGAGCAGTGGGCGGGTGGGTCCCAATCGATATAAACAGCTAATCTGGATAAATCAGGCCCAAACCTTCCCGGTTTTCCGGGCATGTATTTTCGTGTGTTCTGGAACATTCTGAGCATCGTAGACTCATGGGAACAGGGAAAACGTTTGAAGGCTAATTTCCGATCGACGTTTTCTGGAGAAGAAAGGAGGAGCCCATGAGCACCGGCCACGCCAGGCCCAGTGCCTTCCGCTCTCCCACCTCGGCCCCTGCGCACCTGGCACCGCGCCAGGCCTCACCCCCTTCGTCACGCGCTTTGTGACATTAGCGGCAGCTCGCTGGACGAAGGAAGGCGGGAAGGAGGGGGTGCAGACACTGAGCTAGAGAAGTAAACTGGGGTGAGATCACACATACCCCATAACGTGCTTCTGAGATTAGTGCTTGGCCCGAGGGCAGTAGGGAGCCATTAGAGACTCTAGGCTGGGAGCAACCCAAGCACAACTGTGTGTTAGGAGCATCCCTGTCGGATGTGGTGGGGCTGAGCTGGAGGCTGAGGTGAGGCGGGTGCAGAACCCGGGGGAGGGGCGCCGCTGGCTTGAACTGGGGAAGCGTGGGTCTAAATGCACACACAGGATGATCGCTAATTGCTACAAAGTCACGTTTCCCGTTGTCGCAGTGGTCGTGTTGGCTTCTTGTTGCCTCTGTAACAAAGGACCACAAACCAGGTGGAAGTTTATCCTCTTGTAGCCCGGATGCCAGCAGCCCCAAATCAAGGTGTGGGGTCTCCCAGCTCCTGGGGGCTCCCCGCACCTCCTGGCTGGTGGCCGCGTCCCTCGCGTCCCTCCAGCGTCTGCCTCCGTCCCTCAAGCACACTTGTGGTCACAGTGAGGGCCCACCCCGCCGCCGGGTAATCTCAGCTCCCGGGACCCGCCGGGCAGAGCCTTGGCCACGTCGGCAGCCCCTCTGGGGTGCGGGTTGGGATGGGGTATCTCTGGGGCTGTGGCTCAGCTGGGCTCACGCGGCCGGTACTCCGTCCGTGTGCCGGCTCACCGGCAGCTGGAAGCGGCTTCCACGGTCGGTGACTCAGCGGGACCTGGCCCCGGGAGCCCGTCGGGGCCCACGCCTCTGATCCTCTCAGCAGCCCGATGAAGGGCCGGGCAGCTGCACCCCTGAGCGGGCAGCGGCGGGACAGGCTCCGGGGGGGCCCACTCGCCGCCCCACGTCGCCCAGCCAGAGGCGCGTCCACGCTGTGAGCGGGCCGGGGGCGGAGCGAGGCCCGGGGCTCACGGGCAGGGCAGCGGGGAGACGGGGCTGCCGGGAGGGGCGGTTGCAGAGAAGCCGGGCTACCCCTTGGCTGGGGAGGGGGGCCGGCAGAGAATCTGGGCCTCGAGCACAAACGGAAACGCTGACGGGGTGTCTGCTTCCGAGCTCAGGGGGCACGCGTGGTGGAGTGTTTCCAGCCCCGCTTCCTTCTCGAGAGGGCCCTGGCCTCGCGGCGGCAGCATGGCCTCTGGAAGCTTCCGGTCCGAGCCCCAGGGGCGTGAGCCGCTTCCTCAGAGGTCCCCAGCCACGCCCCGACACCTCATCTCGTGGGCCTAACTTGGGCCACGGCCCCTGAGACCAGGTGATGGATGCTCTGATGGGCTGGGCCCCGCGGCTGTTCTCGGAGCTGCCCCGATCCGCCCGACCTGAGGAGGGGAGCGGGGAGGACACCCGAGGAGCCGGCACGGGCGGCCGGGCCACGTGGGGGTGCCCAGCAGGGCCACCGCCGTCTGACCAGCATGCCACTTGCAGACGGCTGCTGGCATCTACGGCCACGGCAACCACGTCCAGCGTGCACGGGGCAAGTCCTCCAGTTTCACGCGAAATGAATTCGTAGAATCACACGCGTCCGGGGGAAGGGGGAGGGGAGGGAGTGTCCCTGGGCACGTACCGCGTGGGAGGCGCCATGTCCCGGACGGAAATCTCGCTTAATCCTCGGCGACCTTGAGAGGAGGGCGTAGTCATCCCCAGGCCCCGGTGAGGACGGCCAGCGGCAGGTCCTAGACCAGGATTGAGCCCCAGGAACCCGTGCGAGCCTGTCAGGTGCCTTTTGTCAGAATGTCTGCGTGTCCTCGTGCGCTGCCAGGTGAGGACGTGGTCACCTCCTAGACAATCTCTCCGATGCTGTCCCTGCCCAGCACGGGAGCCAGGCGGGGCTCGAGAGCCTCTGTGGCCCTCGGGTGCTGGTGGAAGCCGTCTGGGGAGAGGGCTCCGTGGGGCTTAGCGCAGGCACTGCCTTTAAGGGGTTCTCCCGGGGGAGCGGGGTCTGGATACTTCGGGAGAGTCTGGGGGCGGACGCTGTCTGTGGGGGATCGTCTCAGCCCTCAGTCGAGCCGTGCCCAGGGCCAAGGCCTCGTCGAAGGCGGGGCGGGTCCCCACCCTCCCGCCCACCCTGCTTGGCTGCTGTGGCCCCGTTTCCTTAAGCAGGGGACGGGGGGCCAGCAGGGCGGGGGGCGAGGCGGGTGCCAGGGTCTCCACCTCCCAGATGGCGACCCCGGGCCCGGGGCTCACAGGCTCTGCAGACCGCGTGCGCGCTGCTTTTCGGAACACCCCAGCGTCCCTGCGGGTCGCAGCTCCACAAAATAAACTTGCTGAGTCGTGGTCGGTTGCGTGACGCCTTCTCGCTTTGCTCCATCGTCTTATCCAGAGATTTTGTTTCCTCCCCGCTGACGAGTGCCGGGCACAGCAGGGCCAGCACTCAGCGGCTCTGCTGGCTCCGGACGGCCCTCCTGTCACACGGTCCCTCCGCCCACAGCCCTGTGAGGCTCACCTCATTCTCGCTCCGCAGGTGACACCCCTGGGGCGCCCGGGGCCTCTTTCCGCCCCGGAGCCTGCGCCTGGCCCGGCGGCTGCGCGAGGCCCCAGAGACGAAGGATGGTTCGCATTCTAACCGCTAGACAGGGGTGTGTTATCACTGAGAACAGGCGTGGACTCAAGCAAGTCCCCTCCCCTCCCTCCTCTGCCCTTCCCCGCCCTGCCCTCCCTGCGGGGAGAACTGGCTGGCACCCTCGCTCCTTGGGCCGGGGGCCCTCTGGCAGGTCGCCCTCTAGCTTGTGAAACCAGTTGCTTTGGCCTCAGCGCCTCCGTGGTTGTCCAGCCCATCCTTCATCGCGTCA
Source organism: Prionailurus bengalensis (assembly GCF_016509475.1). NCBI lineage: Eukaryota > Metazoa > Chordata > Mammalia > Carnivora > Felidae > Prionailurus > Prionailurus bengalensis. The sequence goes on from NC_057352.1 coordinate 60,745,658, forward strand.
GGGCCCCTGGGCCGAGCGCAGGGTGTTGCTGGTGCTTTTCTGCCAAGTACGAGAGCCTCTGAGGATGGCCAAGTCGTGTGTGTCCAAGAGGGCGTCAGGGCCTGGGAGGTGATGTGGGGGCCTCTGGTGTTGCCGAGGGGGAGTGGTCAGGCCGCCGTGGCTGGTGGCTCGGCCTCAGGGTACGGAGACACTTTCGTGACCGGCAACCATGTCAGCTGTTGGAAAGCACATTGCACGGATGGGGAGCAGTGAGCGAGTCTCCTGCCCAGCTACTGAAAGGGCACTTGCTTTCTCTGGGTCTTTCTCTCTACCTAATAGCTCAATGCTCCTGAGGGCCCCTGTCCTGATCTCCCTGAGGGCCCCTGTCCTGATCACCCTGAGGGCTCCTGTCCTCATCTCCCTGAGGGTTCCTGTCCTCATCTCCCTGAGGGCTCTTGTCCTCATCTCCCTGAGGGCTCCTGTCCTGATACCCTGAGGGCTCCTGTCCTCATCTCCCTGAGGGCTCCTGTCCTCATCTCCCTGAGGGCTCCTGTCCTCATCTCCCTGAGGGCTCTTGTCCTCATCTCCCTGAGGGCTCTTGTCCTGATATCCCTGAGGGCTCCTGTCCTGATCTCCCTGAGGGCTCCTGTCCTCATTTCCCTGAGGGCTCCTGTCCTCATCTCTGTGAGGGCTCCTGTCCTCACCTCCCTGAGGGCTCTTGTCCTCATCTCCCTGAGGGCTCCTGTCCTGATACCCTGAGGGCTCCTGTCCTCATCTCCCTGAGGGCTCCTGTCCTCATCTCCCTGAAGGCTCTTGTCCTGATCTCTCTGAGGACTCCTGTCCTCATCTCCCTGAGGGCTCCTGTCCTCATCTCCATGAGGGCTCCTGAAAGCAAACCCTCCTTACCTTGCCTGTCCCCACATAGCCTCAAGAGGCAGGAGCCATTGTCATGTTAATCCTCGCATAGGTTAAATGATTTTCTCAAAGTCAGCTGGATGGTGCCTCAGAGCCTGTGCAGCAGCAGCAGCAACAACACTAGCTAGGATCCCAGGGCCGTGACCTCCCGTGGAGGTGGCCAGTGCTGATCCTGATAGAAAGGGGCAGATCTGAGAGCCTCAAGTGCTAGGGTGGGCAGGGCTGTGGGCCCACAGAGGTGGGCTCACTGAACTGCCGGGCAGGGAGGACCGTAGCCATTGACCCGGGGCTGGCCCAGCAGCCAGTGTGGACAGGAAGTGGCTGCTCTCTAACTCAGGCGACATGTGGCAGAAATGTTAAGATGTCCCCTCCTCTTGGCATGCGGACACTATCTGTCCCCTGGCCTCTGCCATCTAGGAACTCGTATGAGAAGGAGCCTCAGGAGTACAACTGCACTCGAGGATCACAAGCCGACCCGGCATGGAAACCAAAGGAAGCACCGGGTTGGGACGGAGCCGCAGGCCATGGAGGCCGCCCTGCTCTGCCACTTGCCGGGGACCTTTCCTGACCACAGCAGGAGGCGGCCAGGCCTGCGAGCCTGCCCTGCGTCTGGGGCTGGTGGGCACTCTTCCTCAGCACGTCAGCGGGTCAGCGACAGTGCAGGTGACAGTGTGGGGGTGGGGGGGGCGGTGGGGAGCAGGTGGCCTCCGGAGGAGGGGCTGGGTGCCTTCCTGTAGCTCATCACCTTTCTCCACGAAGAGCCAGCTGCTGACAGCCATCCCTATTTACCAAGAGCTGCGGGGCCAGAGGAAAAGAAATGGGAGCCCTGCAGAGCCCCGGCCCCACCTCCCCGCACCTCCCTGCCCCTCCCTGCCCCTCCCCGCCCCTCCCCGCCCCTCTCCACCCCTCCCTACACCTTCTTGCTCCTCTCTGCGCCTCCCTGCAAACCACCTGCTCTCAGATACAGCTGGGCGCGGTTGTAACCACATGACCTCGATAACGTGTGCACAGAATGTGCTTTCGGAGCAGCATGGATTTTGCAGCGTGTACAAACAAGGCCTCCCGCTTTCGAAAACCACAAGGAGGCCAAGAGGGTGAGGGCCCTGCCTTTCTGGGCTCAGCCAGCGTCTGCACCAGTGCTGTGCCCCTGAAGACAGCCAGTCTGGGGGCCTTGGGTAGTGGCTTTGAAAATCCACGATTCGGCTCCCACTGATGGTTTGAAATGAGGCTGCTGAGGCCTAGGATTTTCCGGGGCGGCACGAGGACTTTGGAGGCCGCCGCTGTCGGCCGGGCCTCACCCCCCACCCCGCCGCCCTGCTCGGGAAGGCCTGGCACACAGGTGGTGACGGCCCTCGCGGAAGGGACGAGTCCACGCACCATGGCACACAGAATTCCATTAAAAAGGGCAGTGCGAGTGCCCCGGGGGGCCTTGGGCTGTCACGGAGGCACAAACACGAACAGAGCGAGGACATCGGGAAGAAGCCCCGTGGCTCTTTTGCCAGTTTCTGTAGTCCGAGCTATCTAAACAGAAATCTCTTCCGGAGGAATTCATGTTTTGTGTAAACTGGTCGAGGCCGTGCTCTGTGGGTTTGGGGAGACAGGACAGAGCTCCAGAGAGAGCACTGAGGGCGACTGAGGGCCAGATAGCCAGGCCCACGGTGCCTGACTTGGGAAGCCGGGAGCGTCCTGCCCAGAGGAGAGAGCAGCACTGCACACGGACGTCTCCCAAATCAGCAGCGCTCTATTCTTGCCGGAGACTGGTGCTCTGACTCACCTCCGTCGGCCCCGCTGCATCCGGCGGCCAGTCTTACGCTTTCCGTTTGCAGGCGGGGAAAACTGAGGCCCAGGAGGGACAGCGACGATGCGAAGGGGCGATCAGGAGCTGTGTGTCCAAGCCCCAGCCTTAATTGTCTGGATGGCACCGAGCCTCGCCGGCCGGCCCGGGTTAAATTTGCCGCCGGTGACAGCTGGCACTGGGGCAGGAGGGAGGCTGCTGAGGCAGGTCAGACACTGGCCCCCAACGGGGCAGCGTTCGAGATTCTGGCGAGGGAGGGGCTCAGCCTGCAGCAGCTCTCCTTGGACCCGCCCGCAAGGGCCCGAGCACAGGAGAAGGGGATCCCCTGAGAATTAATCACTGCAGGTCACTGGAAAGATGCTAAGGGGACGGAAAACATCCACAAGGAGCGTCTCACCCTTGCTCTCCTCCGCGGTCCGCACGATGTCCCTTTCTAACGTGATGTCACCCCCGCGTGGGCAGGAAGGGGGGTGCTCAGAGAGAACAGCCCGTTGCACGAGGCCCCGTGGCTGGAGAGAACAGGGGCTGTGCGTGGTCCGTTCCTGCCAGAGCTCGATCCCGCGGACCACGTGGCGTCCGTGGCCAGCTTCTCCCTGCTCGTCGGGGGTGGCGGGCCTCTGATGGACAGCTCGCTCTTGAACAGCCGTTTTCTCCTCCTCTGGGTCACGTTCCACCTGGGCTGCCCAGAGCGGGGACGTCTTGCCCAGCCGGTCGTAATGTGCATCTGTGGCAGCCGCCCACTTCCCCGTGATTTACCGGGCTTGGTCCGCGCTGCAGAGAACGACACGTCTAGGAAGCTGGCCGTCTCTGCTCCGGAGGCTGTTGGAGAAACCGCACCTGTCAGGAGAGCTGCCCTTTTGGCTTTGACGGTGGAGCAGAACCATCAGGAAGAACACACGGGTAGAGGGGCGAGGATAGCAGGCCAGGCCAGCCTTTGCCGTGGGCGTCCCGCCCCCTCGTGCAGCGGCAGGGAGGGGGCTGTCCGGCCCTCGGAACAGCAGGCCGTTCACACCAAGCCACCCATCAGACCGGATTTCTAACCTCTGCGTCCTCGGTACTGGGTGCACACCAGCGGCACAGCGTGTGGGGTCACGTGGCATTAAACGCTCAGTGGAGAGCAGAGGTCTTTCCCGAGGACGTGGGGGCCAGAGTTTGGGGACGACATGAGCTGGTCTGCATTCTGGAGAAAACCCTCGTCCGTGGTGGTAGTTACGCACTACCATGTAACAAACATCCCCGAGCCACAGCAGCTGAATGCAGTCAGCATTTACCGTCTCCCCGTTTCTGTGGGCCAGGGGCCTGGCAGCGGCTTGGCGGCATGGTGCCGGCCTCACAGTGTCTCACCCAGCCTGTCAGCTTGGCTGCAGGCATCTGGAGGTCGCCTGGGCCCCCGGGGCATCCATCTCCAAGCTCGCGCCTGGAGGCCTCAGTCACAGGCCACACAGACCCCCAACGGGCAAGCCATCGGGGGGGGGGGGGGCAGTGGGCGGGATGATCTCGTCTTGTACGTCACGCACCATCACGTCCATGGCCTGCCGTGCATCAAGAGCCAACCACGAAGCCTAGCCCACACTCAAGGGGAAGGGACTTCGTCTCCACCGCTGAGAGCAGGGGCGTCTAAGTATTTGCAGGAGTGTTTTAGAGCCACCACGCCCATCGCAGCCGGATGGAGCTAACCATCCGTCTATTCAGAAAGTACTTAAAGCCGACGGTGCGGCGGGCGAGGTAGGCAGTGGTTGGATGTGCTCCTCTCCCCGTGCCGGGGGTCAGTGCTGCGGGGAGCCGCCTGTTTTGGAGAGAGGGCAGGGCCGGCTCGGAGCGCATCCCTGAGGGCCCGGCAGTGGGGTGAGGCGGTGAGGGGCTGGTGCAGCGGGGCCGCCCCTGCTCCTGCCCCCAGAACCTTCTGCCGAGACGGAAACCCTCTACACCCAATCCACACGGTTGCCCTTAGTCACACGTGGCTGCTGATCGCTCGAAATGTGTGTCCGGGAACCAAAGCACTGAATGTTCGGTTTTATCAAATTCTGACTCATTCTGAACGAGTTAAGTAGCCGCCGTGACGAGCGGTGACCACCGGGGACAGTGCGGGTCAGAGAGCAGTGGCTCGGGCTCACGTGGCAGCCAGCCAAGGGGGTAGGGAGTGGCGGGGGCTGGGAGCACCTAGAGGGCGGGGCCGGGGGCAGGTGCCCAGGCCTCGGGACTGTGGCGTCAGGGGTTGAACTCCGGCCTTGTTCCTAGGCGGCTCCGTCTCAGCCAAATAACAAACGCGATAGTGACAAGTCCACGTGGCTCGGATTCAGCGAGCGGTGGCTGGCCGGCCCCATCCTTATGGCACTCTTCCTCCACATCGAGGGGCATCGCCGCCTCCTAGTGTCCTCTCGGTGACCCGTGTTGGCCTGGGTTCTGCCAGGGCCCCACTTGGAGCAGTCGGGGACTCACCAGGAACCGGGGGGGGGGGCGTGGCTTAATGCCCCAGCTCTGGTCTGCACACACCCCCCGAAATGCCTCCCACATTCCCGCTCTGATGTCACCAGGGGGAGGCTGCAGAGGACGCTCACAAGGCTCCGCGGGCTCTCTGAGGCGTTCATGGACGTTGTTCAGGGACACCTGTCAGCCCCCGTGCGCACCTGCTGGTCACACGCACGGATGTTCTGCACGTCACAGCCAGCCCGGGCCCACGGCCAAGTCCTGGGTCACCCGCCCCCATGGGTTCCGAGTCCCTCTCCCAGCCCTGGAGGCTCGAGGGGCACCAGCCCAGCCTACGGGAGAAGCTCTGTGCTCGTGAGCTTGTCCCCAGGGCTTCCCCCGCCTCTGAGCATCCCACAGCCCGGCGGAGTTTGCCAGAGAAAGATGAGAACTTTTAGTTATAAAAAGGGTGTTTTCAGAGGAAAAAGGCAGCCGAGAGCGGTGAGTGGCTGGTAAACCAGAGCAGGGTCCACACGGCCCCTCGGTGCCCTTGTCTCCATGGTGGGAGCGTGCCAGCGGGAAGGCATTCGGGCCTCCAGGCGTGCCGAGAGCAGGTGGGTGTGAGGGGCCGGCTCCGGCCTGCGTGCCAACTGTTGTTCGGGTAAAGGCCCCCTCGCCCCCGCCTCTCCCCGCGGACATTCCTTGGTGAGCGGCCCGTCTTCCCGAGGATCCAGCCGGCCCGGACCACCCGCAGGCTTTTGCGGCAAAGCAAGATCTCGTTTCGGGGCTCCTGCTTTCCACGGCGCATTTGTTCTGGGGGTGTGGGAGGGGACGGTGCCCCCAAGCAAGGTGTGGACGGGAGGGACAGCGCGCCCCCGTGGGGTCTCGCAGACCCTCCGCTGCTCTCTCCGGGGGTGGTGAGGAGCACTGAGCTGCCCACCGGGGACGGCAGAGGGCGGGGGGCGGGGGCGGAACGCACGCTTGCTCCCCACCGGCCAGCAAGCTGTCTGAGCGCACATCTCTGGGTAAGGGGCCTGCGGCAAGGTTCCCGGCGCTGGGGGCCCCAGAGCTTTCTCCCTGGGCGGAGTCCAAGGTGATGCCCCACGCGGCTCCTAGCGCCCGCCTCCGATGCCCGGGTCGTTCCTGCAACACTTTTCACTCGATGCCTCATCGTCCTTCTGTGCAGGCTTCTCGGGTCCCCGAGACTGAGGACAGCATGGGGGTGGGGCGTCTGTCGGGGACAGTCCGGGGGGGGGGGGCGTGGAGGTGCGTGAGGGGCAGCGGTGTGGGGTTCAGAAGGGCCCAGGGTGGGCTTTGAGCCCCAGAGGGCTCTATGCCTGGCAGGTTGTCAGTGCCCCTTCAGAGGCTCCGGGGAGGGTCCTTCCTGCCTCTTGCGGCTGCTGGGGGCTCCAGGTGACCCCTGGCTGCGGCCGTACCCTCCACCCCTGCCTCTGTCTTCACGTGGCCTCTCCCCTATACGTTTCTGCGTCTCCGTCTGGCTTTCTCCCGGGGACACCAGTCTCTGGGTGAGGGCCCACCCTAATGGCCTCATCTTGACTTAAACACATCCTCAGAGACCCTGTTTCCGAATGAGGCCCCCATTCACAGGTACTGGGGGTTAGGGCTTCCCCGTGTCTTCTGGGCGGGCCGCATTCACCCCCTAACAAGGACAGATTCTGAAGGTAAGAATTTCTTAGGAAGTGCATCATAAGCCCCGAGGAGTGGGTAGAAGTGCTGGGCGCCGTCCCACGAAGCCCTCTGCCCGTCCGGTGATGTCGAGCCCTCTTCCCACCTCGTGGAAAACTGTCCAGACGGGCGCGCGGAGAGGAGACCCTCGGCCTCGAGGTCTTGCAGGGTTTTCCCGCACGGACAAAAGAGACGCTCCCAGGAAAGGTTGAAAACCTTACTGGCCAGACACGGGATCGCCCTTCCGCGAGGAAGTCACGCGCGAGGTGCAGGCGGAGGGAGGGCGGTGGGGCGGCCTCCTTCTGTTCCCGCGGATTTAACTTGGCCTCTCGAAGGCTGAAGGTCGTAGGGGCGTCGGCTGCATTTTCCCCCCCCGAGAAGCCTGCAGCTTTTCACTATCATTCCAGAGACCTGGATCCGGCCCGACACGGAAAATGGAGCGGTTTGCTGTGAAGCTAACGCTAGCAGCCTGACTGCAGGCATCTAGGAAGTTGGCGAGCGGCACCCCGTGCGTGTGCCAGCCCTGCGCGTATGATGTGAAAAGCAGCGGGGCGCGAGGTGTGGGTGAGGGAGCGGAGACCTACGCGTGTCCCTGGAGCGTCATGGCTTTCCGTCATGAGGCATCCTTTCTGGCAGCACACGACCCCCCCCCAGCACCCCGATTTCACCCCAGACGTTACTGGAAGCTCTTTGCCACAAGAATCTGAAGGAGCTCATTATTTTAGGAAAGTAAATGGTGAATGAGGAAAGTAATATCCGAATACATAACCTCAGACCACGATGGAGAGGTTTCCCGATCGAAAGTCAGCCTCTCGTGACCCCTGATTACTTTCCTGCTTGCTCCAGGAGGTTTGGGCGCGCCCCCCCCCCGCCCCCCCCACCCCAGATCGGGGTGCCCGGTGCTTTCTGCGAAGGGAGGACGGCTCCGTGCCCGGAAACTCCGTTCCAGGCGGACTGCCCCGCTTTGGCTGCGTTTTCAAAGGGCTTTGTTCTTCAGGGTTCCGTCCGTGTGCAAACGCCATGAACAGCAGCGATCCCGACCCTGACGGTGAGCGGAGGGTCACGTCTTCTCCACGGAAGCTGCCCCTTCCCGGGCAGAGGAACCACCCACAGATAGTGCGGGCCGTGAGCTGTCAGGGAAGCGCTGTCTCCTGAGACGTTTTCTGAGCCGTCGCGAGGAAGAATGATGTGTCTCAGGACACACACAGGCCAGAACAAATGATGGGTTTAACATGGATCTGGAAAGAAGTCCTGAAAACCAAGGAAAGTCAGCAGGGACGCCAAGCCTCGGGAATGTTCCGAGAAGGAAGGAGCACTGTGGCCGAGGAGGGTCCCAGATGGCGGGAGGGCGGCCAGGGATTAGGGGTGAGGGTGGGGCGGCCCAGGGGCGCTGGGTTCCCAGCCGAGGGGCGGGTGCCGTGCGGGTTAGGGCAGGGCGCGGCCTCACCCCCAGGCTGCAGGTCCAGAAGGAGGCCCCGGGGAGAGACCCCGCGCAGGACGCAGAAGGGCCGTGGACACGGGGCCTGCCCGCCTCGGCCGTGTGGGCTCTGTGACCGCAGCGTGGTCTGCGCCGCGTCGAGCGTGTGAGCGCAGCCGCGGGAGGAGCGTGAAAGCCAGCACCTCCCTGCAGGAGGGCTCCCGCCGGCCTTGACCTGGGCCTCGGGGGCGGTGTGGGCTGCGGACGTCTGCCGCCCCGCGGAAGGGGCACGGGCGGGGTTGCGGGTTCCTCCGCGCCCTGCACCTGACTGACAGCCATGGGACCAGATGAAGCGGGCCGGGCGGCCGGTAGGGGTGCCCCCCTCCGACATCTCACTTAGTTTCACCTAGAAATACTTCAGGGGTGCGTGTCCCCTCCGTAAGCACAGCTCAACTGTGAGATTGGAAAATTCCACGAGCGCTCGGTCACACTGTCCACAGACCTTGTTCAGACCCGGCCCAGTGTCCCGGCAGGGTCGCTGATACCGGGGGCCAGTGGGCGGGCGCAGGCCTGCTGTCTGTGGGACGCCCCCCAGAGGCCGAGGTGCCGGCCGAGCTCCTCCTTTGTGCGTCCTGTCTGGAGGTGCCTGACGCCGGGGGCCCCCACCCGGTTAGGGTGTCCCCTGGGCTCCTGCCCTGGGAAGGGACTGCTTGTCATAGGTTCTGGCACCACCACAACAAAGGACCACAGCCTGGGCGGCTTAAAACGGCAGGTGTCTCTTCCCCCACAGTCCTGGAGGCCGGAGGTGTGGCAGGGGCCCCGCCCCCTCTAGGGACCGCGGGGGAGGGTCCTTCCTGCCGGGTCCCGCTCCCCGGGGCCCGGGCATCCCTGGGCTGTGGCCCCGTCCTCCAGTCTCTGTCCTGGCTTCACGTGGCCTCCCCCCCCCCCCGTCTGAAATCCTCCTGTGCCGCCTCAGGTGGATGCATCCGGGGGCCACGTGTGGCCCCATTCCCAGGCTCTGGGCGTCGGGGCCCACGGTCACCGACCACGGAAGCTACAAGGGTTTCGTGGGGTGCCTTGGGCACGTGTAAGTGTCCTTCGTCAGACCTCGATAAATGTCACCGTTGCTAAATGACGATTTTCCATCTCTGTCCTTCTCCTCTGCTTATGCATTCGTATCAGTACGGACTCATGGGTTTCGTTTCGTTTTACGGGTCACAACCCATGGCCATTATTCTGTGTTTTGGCGCCGAAATCGTCCCAGATTTCTGTGTCCTTTGACACGTCCGTCCTTCTTTGAGCCAATTCCTTACTTTCGCGTAAAAACAGATATCCCGGCTCACCTTGCGCTTCCTCCGCCACAGCCCTGCCGTGTGGCATTTTCCCCAAAATCCTTTTTCCCGGGCACGTGGACTTCAGAAACCCAGATCTGGGCTCGGGGCTCTGCTGCCCCTGGCACTCGGCTTCGTGAGGACAGGTGCCGGGAACACGCCTGCATCCGCAGCCCCTCCCCGGTGTGGCTCACACGCGTGTGGGAGACTGCGAGTTCACACCCACACCCCCAATCCCAGCGCCTGACCCCAGACCCCGGGGCCATTCCTGTTCCCTCCCTTCTCCGCCAGGGAGGCGCCTGGCACCCACTGTCCTCGGACTTACTTGCTTGGTCCCGGAGCAGACAAGATAGTTTCAGAAGTGCCCAGCACCCCACCCCACCCCCCCGAGAAAACCAAGGCTATTACCCAGAGTTTACTATTTCTTACACTTTTTTTGTCTTGAAGAAAATGCTGTTCAGAATTGACTCCGGTGAGTTCCTGCCTCCCCACACGTTATTCCCTGGAGATACACTTAGGCCCTTTTGTCTCTGCGATCCTGAGGAGCCCCCTCCCCATGTTTTTCGTCTTCGAGTGTGTAAACTGCTGTCACGGCTCCCCCAGATGACATGCGAGCACCCTCGGAGGTCCTGCACCGCTCCCAGCTCGTTGTCCCTCCCCTCTGCACATACACCGTCTCGTGAGTTTCTGGCTGATTCCTCCTGAGATTCTCTTTGCAAAAATAGTCATGGTCTGGGGCGCCTGGGTGGCTCTGTCGGTGGAGCGTCCGACTTCGGCTCAGGTCATGATCTCACGGTTCGTGGGTTCGAGCCCCGCGTCGGGCTCCATGCCGACGGCTCGGAGTCTGGAGCCTGCTTCCGATTCTGTGTCTCCCTCGCTCCCTGGCCCTTCCCCGCTCACGCTCTGTCTCTCTCTAAAAACTAAGTAAAGGACCACAAGCTGGACTTGTCGGCCAAAAAAAGAAAAAGCATGCTCTGCTTCCTTGTTTCCCCTTCCTTTCACCCAGAAGACGTCATACTATGGGTAGTCTTTTGCACTTTTTTTGGCATGAGAGCGCATCCTGGAAGCCACTCTATATTTGCTCCCGGAGGACAGCCTTGCTCCTTCTCACAGCCTCGTGGGGCCCTGCGTGGACGTGTCAAGCTCGTTCAGCCCCCGCCGTGCCCATAGGCGCTCAGCTTCTTTCCAGGATCTTGCAGGCTCAGCATTGCCCCAGATCACCTCACGCACGCGTGCTCTGGTGCTGTCGTCGGTGCGGCTACGGAGCGCATCCTAGCAGGGAGCTTGCCGGAGCGCAGGTGACGGGCCGCGTTCCCTGCACGGGGACCCCGGGGGGTTTGTGTTCCTCCCAGCAAACCTGGGAGGGTCGGCAGTGACGCTTTTAAATAGCTGCAGCCCGAGAGGTGAGCCCCGATATCACAGGGTAGTTCAACTTGCACCTCTGTTGTGAGCGACGTTGAACAACGCTATGTGGATAGTGGCCATTTTTATGTATTTTTCGTGAATTATGTCTGTGCGTCTTTGCTCACTTTTCTATTGGGTCTGCCCTTCCACCTCAATTTTTAGTAGCTCCCCCTATAGAAGGATATTATCCCTGTATTTTTTTTGTATATTTTTGCGTATATATCCCTGTATATTTTGCGTATATTTTTTGTGTATATTTCTGTATTTTCCCAGTTTGTCATTTGCCCTTTGAATTTCCTTAGGGTGCATTTTTTAAACCATGGAAATAATGCGCTTTTAAAAGTATTATTACTTTTGTTGAATTCTTGGCTCATAGAGATTTTTTGTTTAGACTATTTTTTTTTAATTTTTTTTTAATGTTTATTTATTTTTGAGACAGAGAGAGACAGAGCATGAATGGGGGAGGGTCAGAGAGAGAGGGAGACACAGAATCCGAAGCAGGCTCCAGGCTCTGAGCTGTCAGCACAGAGCCTGATGCGGGGCTCGAACTCACAGGCCGTGAGATCATGACCTGAGCCGAAGTCAGACGCTTAACCGACTGAGCCACCCAGGCGCCCCAAGACTTTATTTTTTTAGAGCACTTTAAGATCCCCCAGAAAACTAGAGGGGGCCGTACCAGGATTTCCCATATACCTCCTCCCCCTCCACACACAGCCTCCCCCACTATCAGTGCCCCCACCAGAGTGGCGCGTTCGTTACAAGCATGAACCCACCCTGACTCGTGCTGATCACGCGCGGTCCATAGTTACGACCCGAAGATTCACGCGTGGTGTCGTACGTTGTGTGGGTTTGGACGGGTGTATAATGAGCGTGTCCACCTGTACAGCATCACACAGAGTATTTCCTCTGCAGTCTGTCCTCTCCTCCTTCTCCAGCCCCTGGCAAGCACTGATCTTTTTACTGTCTCCAGAGTTGTGCCTCTTCCAGAATGTCACAGTCGGAATCATACCACACGCACCGGCTTCTCGCACGTCTTCTTAGTAAGACACATGCAGCTTTCCTCCGTGTCTTTTCATGGCGTGGCAGCTCATTTCGTTGTGGCACTGAGCAAGACCCCGCTGTCTGGATGGACCACAGCGTATTCATCCATCACCTACTGATGGATGGCTTGCGAGTCTTGACCATTGGCATTGACTGATGGATGGCATTGCGAGTTTGACTTGGTGGCTTCCGAGTTTTGACCATTAGGAATGAAGCTGCTCGAAACATCCCTGTGCAGGTGTTTGTGTGGCTGTAGCCTTCTGTGCCTTTGGATGAATGACCAAGGGGTGACACTGCTGGATCTCATGGCAAGAGTATGTTTAGCTTTGTAAGAGATCACCCAGTTCTTCCAGAGTGGCTGCCCCATTTTGCGTTAACGAGAGCCCCCCGTGTTGTGGATTTGGGCCGTTCCGATGGGTGTGTGGTGGTGTTCCCGTTGTTGTTTGAATTCGTACCAACACGTCGCTGAGTGCTGTAGCTGCACGCTGCGTTGTGAGTCTAGCAGTGTCGTAGTAGCCCTTGACTTTGTTTGTCCCGTTCAGTATTGACTTGGCTATTCTGGTCTTTCACCTCTCCGTGTAAACTTTAGAATCAGTGTGTCCGTATCCACAAAATAACTTGCTGGGATATTGATTGGCACTACTTTCAATCCATAGATCAACTTGGAAAGAGCTAACATCTTGACGGTACTGAGGTCTTCCTATCCATGAACATGGAATATCTAAATGGTATAACTGTTATTTAGTTCTTTGATTGTGTTCCTCAGAGTTTTGCGGTTTTTCATGTGGATCTTGTACATATTTTGTTAGAGGGGCGCCTGGGTGGCTCAGTCGGTTAAGCATCCAACTTTGGCTCAGGTCATGATCTCACGGTTCATGAGTTTGAGCCCCGAGTCGGGCTCTGTGCTGACGGCTCGGAGCCTGGAGCCTGCTTTAGATTCTATGTCTCCCTCTCTCTCTGCCCCTCCCCTCTCCCGTGTTCGTGCACATGTGCTCTCTCTCTCTCTCTCTCAAAAATAAACATCAACAAAAAATTTTTTAAAAGAATCATACCTAACTTTCTTATTTTGAGATGCTAATGCAAATGGTATTTTTTTTAATTTCAAATTCCACTTGTTCAGTGCAATTGACTCTTGTGTATTAACCTTGTATCCCTCAACCTTGTTGTGATCACTTATTAGTTCCAGGAGGGATTTTTTTTTTTCTATCAGTTCTTTCAGATTTTCTACATAAACAATCATGTCATCGGTGAACGGTTTTATTTCTTCCTTCCCAATCTGTATACCTTTTCTTGTCTCGTCGAATTAACTAGAACTTCCAGTGTGATGTTGAAAAGGCGTGCCAAGAGAGGACATTTTTGTACTTGATCTTAGTGGGAAGGTTTCTAGTACAATGTTAGCTGTAGCTTTTGCAGATAGTCGAAAAAAATCAAGTCGAAAAAAATTCTTCTATTCTTACTTCACTGCGAGTTTTATCACGAATAGGTGTTGGGTTTTGTGAAAGGCGTTTTCTGCATCTATTATTATGACCATTTGTTTTTCTTTCTTAGTGTATTGATGTGACTGATACTTTCATTAATTTCTAATTTTGAATCAGTCTTGCCTATCTTGGGTAAATCCCACTTGGTCATGGTGTATAATTCTTGTATACATTGCTGGATTCAATTCGTTAATATTTTATTGAGGATTTTTGCATCTGTATTCATGAGAGATAACGGTAATGTCGTTGGTTTTGGTATCACGGTAATGCCGGCCGCATAGAATGGGTTAGGAAGTGTTTTCTCTGAAAGAGATTATAGAGGATGATTTTTTTCCTTAAATATTTGGTAGAATTCACCAGTGAGCCCCTCTGGGCTTGGTGCTTTCTGGTTTTTAAGGTTATTAATTATTGATTCAATTTTCTAAATAAGTGAAACCTATTCAGATTGTCTATTTCTTCTGTGAGTTTTGGCAGATTATGTCTTTCAAGGAACTTGTCCATGTTGTCTAGGTCACCAAGTTTGTAATCACAGAGTTCTTCACAGTATTCCTTCATTACGCTTTTAATTCCGTGGGATCTGCAGTGATTCATTTCTTTTTTAATATTTTTATGATTCATTTCTGATATTAGTAATTCATGCCCTCTCATCTTAGCCCAAGGCTCCCTGATTTTATTGATCTTTTCGAAGAACCAGCTTGTGGTTTGTTGGGTTTCTCTATTGACTTCCTGTTGTCAGTTTCATTGACTTCTCTAATTCTTACCCTTTTCTCTGCTCATTTCCTATTTGATTCGCCCTTATTTTTTTCTGGTTTCCTGAGATGGAAACATAAAGTACTGATTTTAGCTCCTTTTTTTTTTTTTTTGTAATATGTGCAGTCAATGCCATAAACCTTCCTCTAAGCACTGCTTTTGGTGCATTCCACAGATTTTAGTAAGTTGTATTTTTATTTTCTTTTAGTTCAAAATATTTTTAAATTTCTCTTGAGATTTCTCCCTTGACCCGTTTGTTATTTAGACGTGTGTTGTTTAATTTCCACATAGTTTGGGATTTTCAGCTTATCTCTCTGTTACTGATTTTTGGTTTAGTTTTCTTGTGGTTTGCGTTCTTTAAAAAATCAAGTATTTCAAATGTAACTAATATGCCATTTAGCTCTTGGACACCGTGATAGTTCTTCTGGTGTGCATGGGTTTTTGAGGTGGGTCTGTTTTACCTGGCAGTTCATACCGTGAAACAGATGCAGGCAGAATTCAGGTGTCAGATAAGGATTTGGGCAGAGTTTATACACCGCATTTTGGTGCCTCCCCCTCTCTCTCTTTCTCTCTCTCTCTTTCTCTCTCTCTGTTTTTGTGTTTTCCTAGATTTCTCCCATCACTTTCCAGCTCTGCGATCTCTGTAAATGTTGCCCTTTGTGGGGCGCCTGGGTGGCGCAGTCGGTGAAGCGTCCGACTTCAGCCAGGTCACGATCTCGCGGCCCGTGAGTTCGAGCCCCGCGTCGGGCTCTGGGCTGACGGCTCGGAGCCTGGAGCCTGCTTCCGATTCTGTGTCTCCCTCTCTCTCTGCCCCTCCCCCGTTCATGCTCTGCCTCTCTCTGTCCCAAAAATAAATAAACGTTGAAAAAAATAAAAAATAAAAAAAAATTAAAAAATGTTGCCCTTTGCTTTTCAACCCAGTGAGATTATGTGCCTTTTACTAGAATGTCAGCCATCGGCGTGGTGCTGACTGGGTCTTGCCCTCAGGCAAAAACATCATAAAATGGGACTCACCCAGCGTCACCCCCTTCATCCACGTGCAGACACGCTTCTGCCCTCTGCCACTGGCCTGTCCTCCCCACTTCCTTCAGGGGCCGTGTTTCCTCCGTTGTCTGGTGTTGGCGGCTGTGTGGGAAAGAGAGAATCTTACAGAGGCTCATTCTCTGATACGGGATTTCGGTCGTCTTTGTACAGGGGTTGGGGCTCGTCCTATTTACCTATTGAGCCTTTTCAGGTTGTTCGGTACTTTTGCCCAGAGGACCTGGGAACTTTTTCTTTGTCTTTAACTTTGATAGCTTCACTGAGGTACGGCGGAGCCGGAACTCCAAGGGGAATTTTCCAGGGGCCCGGTGGCTCTGGGCACGTAGAGTCAGATCGTCTACCTCTGCAGTTTATACGTGCTGGCTCTTCCCGCCTTCTTTTCCAATCTCTTTTCTCTGACGCTTTTTGCTTTTTGACTTTATCTCATTTGCATTCCCTTGGTCCATTTTTCTCCTCTCCTTCAATGGTATCATTAAATTTTACTCAACTCTGCTCCTGTTTGGGCATGTTTAATGAAGTCTTCATTGCATATGTGACTTTGTCTTTTTTCTTTCTTTCTTTCTGTCTTTCTTTCTTTCTTTCTGTTTTTCTTTCTTTCTGTCCATATTTACTTCATTTCTTCCTGGATGCGTGTGTCTCTGTGTGTGTGTGTCCATGTTGGTTCTTAGTCTTTGAATTTACGGCTCAAAGCGATTGTCATACACTCAAGTGCTTGTTTGAGACTATTTAGTCTCCTTTGGAGTGTCACATTACTGTTTTCTTCTGTTCTGTTTTGATTGGAGGGGATGGTAAGTTTTTCCACCTGAAATGTTTTGATCCCCATGCTCTGTTTCCTTTTTATAACAGCTTTTAACTTTTTCTAAAAAATTGCTAAACAGTGTCCCCAGATCTCTGTTCTTCACATCCACACACATCCACACATGTGCATGCACACACGAAGAGAGAGAGAGAGAGAGTCTGTTTATGATGGCTCTGAAAGTACCTGAGCCAGGGTGAGAAGGGAAAATCTAGAAGTTTGGACTTCTAGCCTGTTTTTGTCTCTCCCTTAAGAGGTGTCAAATTCTTCATTATCTAGGTGAAGAATTCTATCTGCATTTTATGGACGTGGTGGTCAAGTTGGGGCAGCTTATGAGATTCAGCATTTCCCTTGTTTTCGGATAGCACAGAGCCTCTCGGTGCACCCGGACAGGGTGTGTGCTCTCCTGGGCTGTCTGGCTGTGAGACCCAAAATTTCCCTACAGGTTTTCCCCACTGCCTTGCCATCTCGGAAGGGCAGCTCTCCCTCTCCCCGCTGAAGAATTGCCTTTCTGAGGCTGCGTCCTCAAACCCTGCATGCATTTCTGAGGTCCTTTCCTGTGGCCACTGCTGCGGGTTCTCAGAACTCTCTTTCTGGCACTTTCCCAGTTGTGACGGGCCGCCTCTTCCTGGGGGTGCTTCTGGCTCGGTCCTCTTCTGTTCCCCAAACTCATGCCGCTCCCCACCCAGCTTTCTGAGGTGGGAACACAAGAAACAGCTCTGAAGTTAGTGCTTATTTTTCTGTCCACAGGATAATTGTAAGTTTTTAGTATTCGTTGTCACGTGGATGTGCTGGCAGCGTGGAACTTGCGTGGGCCTTGCTCCCCTTCAGCTGCGTGAGTTTTTGAGGGTGTTTGGAAAGATCCAGATTTAGGTGGCCGCCCTTATCTTGCCCGCCAGGAAGCCCCAGCCCCTGCCCCACCTCTTTTTGATAGGAAACTGTTCGTATCTTGAAACGCGTAACCTTGGGACTGAGGTTACCTTCAACTAAAAAGAGCAAAGAATTTGGAAGTAAGTCCAAGGGGCTGTGTGTCCACGCAAAGCCCGCCTGCTCCTTAAAGAGGCTTTGTTCCCTCCGAAGGATTCCTCGGTCAGCGCCTGACAAGTGCAAGCCGGGCTCCTCGCGCTGCCCCGTCTGTGGTTGGCTCGAAGCAGAGATTTCCGACAAAGAGGACGCGCTCCGTGAAGGCGCGATTCACTTTCTGCTTGGCCTTTTGAGAAGCTAGAGTTTCCAGGTGAGAGGAACCAGGGCCGCTCCTGGTGTCCCGAAAGAGCCGTGTTAACATCCCCACCGCGACTGTGGATCTTTCCGCCCCTGCTTTTAGTTCTGTTGGCTTTTTAGTGAACAAATACAAACTTCGGATTCTAATGTTTTTCTGGCAGATTCGCCATTTTATCACGAGGAGAGATGTCCCTTTGTGCCTCCGGTAACGCTTCCCTCCCGAAGGCTTCGCTTCCGTCGCGTTGGTAGAGCTACGCCAGCTTTCTTCCGGTTCCCGTTTGAGTGGTTTTTCCATTCCGTGTGCTTATCTTTCAGCCTTTCTGCCTTATAATGAAGGTTTGTCTGTTGTGATCAGCACAGGAGATGGTGAATTACCGAGATGTTTGGATTTATACCGGCCATATTTTTTGCGATTTGACTTACCTCTTTTATAAGCTCTTTTCTCTCGTGTCTTGCCTTTTGTGGATCAATAAACATTCTAGATGTTTCACAGTTTCCCTGTGTTAACTTTTACTGGTCCTTTAGTGGTTACTCTAGAGGCACATTAATCTGTAACAATCTAAGACACTTAGCCACTCCCCTTTCATGCTGGAAACGTGGAATAAGTTTACTCTCTTCAGACCCAGCCGCTCCTTGGGTTTTGTGACCATGCTTTCTAACGCCCCACGTATTTTGGACCCCACGACTCATCCTCATCGCGGGTTCGTGCAGCCGGCGCTCAGGAAGCGTTCGTTCACATGTGTCTACATATCCGCCCTTTTGCTGTTGCTTCCTTGTTCCTCCATGAAATTCCACTTTTTCCTCTGGGGTCATTTTCTTTTTGTCGGAAGAACCTTTAGGACTTCCTTTGGAACAGCTTTTCTGGCAGGAAAGCCGCTCGGTTTTTACTTGCCCGACGTGCCTCCATTACACCATTATCGTTAGAGGGTGACGTAAGCGGGCTAGCGCTGCTGCGTCGGCATTCTCAAAGACGGGACCTTATTGTCTCTGGACCTGCCCGCGTCTCTGCCGAGGGGTTGGTGGTCAGTCTCGTTACTGTTCCTTTGAAGGCGAGGAGTCTTTTCTTGCCGCTTCTATGATTTGTCTTTGGTTTTAAGACGTCTTAATACGATGTGCTTTCAGCGTGGCTTTCTTCATATTTATCACGCTTCTGATGCTGCGGGTTTCAGGGGTTGGTTTCTTTTATTATCTTTTCAAGTATTACTTCTTTATCATTCTTGATCTCTTCTCCCAAGACTCCAGTTACCGCACGTTTAACCTCTTAACCATGTCCCCTCTGTCTCCGACGTTGTTGTCGTGAATTGTTTCCTCCTGTTTCAACGTGGTTAGATTCTATCAGCCTGTTTTCCACTTTACCAATTCTATCTTCGGCTCTGTCTAACCTGTGTTCTTCCTCTTCAGATAGCGTATTTTTCCCCCTCGGTTCTAGAATGCCCTCTGCTGAGTTTCTCCATCTTTCCCTCCCTTTTCTTAAATTTACTCAGCATGGTCATTTTTAAAGTCTGCCTTTTAAATCTGATATCTGGATCACTTCTGGGTCTGTTTCTAAGATCTGTGTTTTCTCTTGGTTTTTGGACATGTGGTCCTGTCTTCTGTCACAAGTAATTTTATTATTGTTATTATTTTAGAGAGAGTGTGTGAGTGGGTGGGGGAGAGGGGCAGAGGGAGAGAGAGAGAATCCCAAGCAGGCTCCACACTCAGCATAGGGGCTAACACGGGTCTCAATCCCATGAGCCTGGGATCATGACCTGAGTCGAAATCAACAGTGGGACCCTCAACCTACTGAGCCCCCCAGGCACCCCACACACACACACACACTGGTGGGTCCTAGAGTCTAAACTTTGCTTCTCCAGGGCCCTCCACACAACCCATTTCCACCTAACCCCAGAACTTACCGCATCACCTGTGGGGAAAACTGGCTAGTCCTTTCAACGCCCTACGTCGCCGCTAAAAGTTCCACTGATTGCCTGTCCCTAGTGGGGATACCCTCTGGGTGCAGCGCCACATGGCTCTCAGCCTCCCGCCAGTGCCACAAGCGACAGGTGCCCCCAGAACCCAAGCAGGTGCAGGTGGCTCTCCTCGCTGGTCCCCATTCTCTAAGCCCATCCTCCTGACGCCCTCCAGCAGGCGGCCCCTTGCCCTGGAGAGCTCTCTGGTTGTTCTCAGCGGGAATCATGGCCTCGCGCTAGCTCTCATTCCCGCCTACAGCCTGTTACTGGGATTCTGAAGCGGGCGCCTCCACAGGCTCTCGGATGGGTGCATCCTTCGGGAGGTGGGAAATGCCCACGACGAGAGCCAGATCTCACGCCCGCCCGCTGTGCTGCAAAACCGTGCGTGCTGCTTCTAAGTGGAAGCACTAACAGGTCTCGGCTCCCCTCGGGTGCCTGGGGGATTCCATAATGAGGAGTGAGTGTGCTGAACCCCAGGCTCCCCCGCAGCCAGAGAACGATGCCAGCCCCCTCCTCGTCCCGCAGAAGGGTGCTGGAGGCAAGGGACAACCGGATGAGAGTTTGACCACCTGGCCCACGATGGGCCTGGGTGATGGGGCGTTGTCATTCAACGCTCACGAGCCCCTGGAGCTCGTCGAGTCGTGCGATTCATCTCATTTAATGCTTGTAACGGCTGTGAGACAATTACTCTTGCTGTCCTATTTCGCAGACAGGGCAGCCGGCCGCACTGCTTGCCGGGGGCCTGGTACTTTAAGTGGCAGGGCCCGAATTGGAGCCTGGGTGTATTGGCTTCAGGGCCCGAGGTCGGACGCGTACGGCTCTCTGGTGGCCGTGGGCCGCGAGCACGGTCGGAGGACTCCCCGGGACCTGGCCTCCCAGACCAGCCCCACCTGCTTTCTGCCTCCAAGGCTTGGCTGAATCCGCTCGCTCCCTTGAGCCTGCAGATTTCCACACGCTTTGGCCAGACGCCTCGCTGCCCCCGCCCTCCCACCACCCAGCCCGTGCCAGGTACCGGTCCCTGGGAGGGAGATCAGCCAGAACACTGGGGCAGGCCTTGGGCCGGGACTCCGTTCCGTCCACGCTGCCTGCCGAGTGCCTGCTCGGTGCCGCAGGTGAGGCCGGGGGAATGCTCGGACACAGAGCCCAGAGCCGTCTCACGTGTCACTGTTAAAGCAGGACTTGGGGTGAGGCCGGACTGGGGTCGGCTTGGCCGCGGGACGCCGGGTCCTCCCGGCGTTGCTTCTCTTGTCCGGGAACCCACAAAACCAGCTCCCCACAGTTGTGAGGGCGCACGGGCCACGGCATAGAGGAAGTGCTTTGTCACGTGTAAACTCCCCGTGTGCTACTCCCTGTGGAGGCTGCTGGGCCTCCCTCCAGGTCAGCCCAGGCTCCCTGGTCACGGGGGCGTTTTTCCCAGAGGGGTTTCAGGACCAGGGAGCGAGGCTTTTCCAAGTAGCCAGAACGTGGCCATGTCCAAAGACAGGGGAAGCCCCCTGCACACCCCTGCCAGACCGGGGCACGGGGTCCTCGCGCGGGGTCCTCGGCCCCAGGCGGGAGCCCCTGTCCCGCTGTGTGTCCAGCACGTGCCATCGGAGACCAGCGGGGGCCCAGGTATTCATGGCTCATGGTGACCACGTGCCAGGGTAAGAGCAGTGCAGACCTGCTCCCTCGGTGTAGAGGCTGGAGTCTGGAATCAAGGCGCCACCAGGCCGCCCTGGCGGCCGCATCCCAGCTCGGCCTGGTTTGTCCCGGGCCTCCGGTGTCCTTTCCTCTTTCTCATTAAGGATGATGAATGTGGGGCCCACCTGAATCCAGGATGGCCCCATCACAATAGCCTTTACTTAATCAACCGCAAAGACCCTTTTCCCAGATGAAGTCAAGCTTCCACGTTCGGGGCAGGAGACCGTCTTCCGGAGCCACCATTCGACCCAATATTTCTCACTTTCACACTTTTTAAAAACTTTTTTCATGGGGGTGCCTGGGTGGCTCAGTCGGTTGGGCGTCCGCCTTCGGCTCAGCTCATGATCTCACGGTTTGTGGGTTCGAGCCCCGCGTCGGGCTCTGTGCTGACGGCTCGGAGCCTGGAGCCCTCTTCGGATTCTGTGTCTCCCTCTCTCTCTGACCCTCCCCCGTTCATGCTCTGTCTCTCTCTGTCTCAAAAATAAATAAACATTAAAAAAAAAAAACCAACGTTTTTCATGGTTATTTATTTTTGAGACAGAGGGAGACAGAGCATGAACGGGGGAGGGTCAGAGAGAGAGAGGGAGACACAGAATCCGAAGCGGGCTCCAGGCTCCGAGCCGTCAGCACAGAGCCCAACGCGGGGCTCGAACTCACGGACCGCGACATCACGCCCTGAGCCGAAGTCGGTCGCTCGCCCGACGGAGCCAGCCAGGCGCCCCTCCTCCACACTTTCTTGACCGAGGTTCACGGCAAGGAATACATCTCTTCGCCTCGACCGTGAACGACACGCACTCCCAACCACAGATGGAAGGTTTTGTGCAGCTCCCCTCCGGTTTTCTGTGACAAACGGCAGTATCTGCCGTTCTGCTGCTTCTCCCCGCGTCTGTCCGGTTGCAGACTCGCTCACTTGACCCCCCCGACCTCCTCGCGGCCTGCAGCCTGGATCACAGGCTCCTCTCGGGAGGGGCGGACCCTCTGTGTCGCCGCCGGCCTGCCGGTTCCACACCGAGGTGGTGGGGCTCGCTGGGGAGGGGGGTCCGAGCAGTTGCCTGAAACCTCACTCTCGCGGGTGGGAACCTTCCGCCCGAAGGCGCTCAGGGCAGTGGTGCTCGTAGTGGGGACAGACGGGGCCACCCAAGTGTCCGGTCACAGGGGAGGCCTTGCTGAGTATCACACGGCCCCTACGAGCCTGGTTAGAAACGCGTCGAGAACGTGGAGAACAGCTCCTGACGTAATGTGGGCGAAGAGCTCCAAAGAAGGATGCGAACGCGGTCAGTGCTGTGGCCGCGGGGCCCAGAGCGGCGCCTGTGCGGGCGGACGTGTGTGTGTGTGTGTGTGTGTGTGTGTGTTTGCCAAATGAGTCTGTGAGCGACGTAGGGGAGCCGCAGGAACCCCTTCCGGCCCCCTCCAGGCCGGTCTCCAAGCGGGGCCAGTCCGTCTCCTGTCGGCCGTGCCCCCCGAAGTGCAGGCCGCGCGGGGGTGCGGACCTACGCCGGGGCAGGGGGCGTTTGTGGAATGACGGGTGGGTGACAGTTGGGGCGTTTTTAGCGTTTCCCCTTTTTGCCAGGTAACTGTTAACGCAGGTTTCGTCGGGGCTGAGTCCTTCTGGAGACCGGGCCTGTAGGCAGGCCCCGAGGAGGGGCTGGGGGGAGCAGGTCCGTCAGCACGCCGGCCACGTGGCGGAATAATGCCCCGCGGCCCAGGCCCGCTCATCCCTCCCCTGCAAGGTGGCCCGTCTTCCCCTGACCCTGGGCCGGTGGCATCCGGGCCCAGGGCTAGCAGGCGACACGCGCTGAGCCCGGACCCAGGGTGGCAAACCCCTGGGGGAGTCGTTTCTTCCTGCTCTAACGTCGCGGCCCACGGCGCCTCACCTGACGGGCCCCAGCTGGGGAGGTGGCCGCTTGATGCCCCCCTGGCCATGCCCCCCCTCCCCTCACCCCGAGGTCCGGGACACCCCCGGGCCCGGCCCTGGCAGGCGTGTCAGCTGGTCAGGTACGGCCCTCACATCCTTCCCAGCTCCCCGCGGGAATGCTTCCCCAGGCCTCACACGGAAGGCTCAGCCCTGAGGGGCGTCCTCACTCATTCACCCAGTCGTGACTGCAGGCCGACCTCGAGGTCCACACCGCAAGTGCTGGGCTCAGAGCCTCGGGAGCAGCGGTCGCCGCAGACTCGAAAACAGGCCACACTTCCCACGTGCCGCAGAGCAGAGGAGGGCGCGACATTCCCACCAGGAGTGGACCGGGGGCGGGGGTGGGGGGGATGGCAGGGGAGTCCTGAGCATGAAGGTCCTGGTGCCGCCGGCCCCCTCGAGACACAGCCCGTGTGGAAAAACCCATCAGCCTGCGGACGGTGCGAAAAGTGTGCCTGGTTACGGCACCCGCGTGGGGTCTGCAGCCGTGCCCGCAGCGGGAACAGAGGGCACGGCAGAAAAACGTGCCGAGTTCTGGGGAAAACCGGGTGGCGGGAGGAGGTCGGAGAAGAGCGTGCGCGTGCGTGTGTGACTGTACACGTGGGTGTGCGCGCCTTGGGCCCTCGGCTCCTTTTCCGTGAAGCCTTGCGCGTGTCTCCCGCTGTGGTCTGGTCACTTGTGGGAGCTGAGCTGGAACAGGTGTGTGCTCGCTCTGGAGCAGGAGGCCACCTCGGCCTTGGTGGCAGGACTGACCCCCCACCCCCCCGGCCTCTGCCGCACCATCGGGGCCGTCCCCATCTGTCTCTTCGCGGGGCCTCAGGTGCCCCGACTCTGCGGACTCTGAGCCCGCCTGGCCCCGCCTGTGCCCGTGCTCCCCGCAGCGTCCTCAGGCCCCTTGCCCCACAGACTGGTCTTCAAGTTTCCTTAAATATTTTAAAACTCCTGTCGGACGGCACCCTGGTAGGACTGTGCTCCTGACTTCCGCAGCTGGCCGCCTTCTCGTTGAATGCCTGCTGTTACTCGATGCAGATTTCCCCAAGGCTTAAACTGGAGACACATTCTTTATCCTTATCCTGAAATCTTGTACGGAGCCCTTCAAGGGAGGGTTTAGATAAAGGGGCTCTTTTTAATGGAAAGAAGGAGATGGGGTCAGGGGCCCACGGAGATTCCCCAGGGGAGGGCGAGTGACTGCCGTCTGGGGAGCAGCCGCGGTGCCACTGTCCCCGAAGTGCGCCGGGCTCCTGGCACAGGGCAGGCTCCCTCCCCGGTCCCCACCCCTGCGGGGCTCCTGTCCCTCCATCCGTCTCCCTGGGGCTCAGGCCGGGAAGCCACAGCCAGAGGCTTGCCCCAGGTGTGTGTGGGGAGGGATCTGAACACCTTCCACGTCTTCGGGGGCCTGGCTCTCTGCACAGTTGCCGTGGGCTGACCTCTGTCCCCCGATGAGATGCATTCTGGTCCTACCAACCCCCGGCCTCATTTGGAAATAGGGTCTTCGCAGGTGGAGGAAGATGGGGTCATTCCGGTGGGTCCCTTTAAGAGGAGGAGAGACCCGCGGGGAGAGGCCGCGGAAGCTGGGGCCCCAGGAGCGGTTCTTCACCCGGAACCCAGGCGGCAGCCAGCCCTGCCGGTGCCCCCCGGGGGGGAGTAGATCTCCCCCAGGGTGGGGGGCACCAGTGTGGGGCCCGTCGCGGGTCCTTGGGAGGAGGGCTGGCGCTGAGACGGCCCGTGTGCCCTCCGCAGCTCGTGGCCCACACCCCGTCCGCGTGCTTGTTTGCCTCTGCCCCTTGGCCCTTCGGCCATTTCACAGCCTTGTTTCCACCCCCACTCGCTTCACCGGCGAGTCCGGAAGCGTGGATTCCAAAGCGACAGACATTTGGAAAATCATCACAGCGCAGGGTCGCGAGTGGAGATCTCGCCAGGGGCCGGGGCCGCGTGCCCGAGCGCGGGAGGGGAGCCGTGGCGCTGAGCTGGGCCCTGCTCTGGGCTGTCTCCACCCCTCCTCACCTGGCCCAGGTGGCCCACACGGGGCCCTGCAGTCCCCTCGCTCCTGCCCTGACCCCATATCGGCGTCCCTGAGGGGCCCTCACCCCTCCCTCGATGCCCACACGGACTGAGAGCGCGTCGTGTCCTGCCGCCGACGTAACAAAGGACGACTGGCGGGGGACTTGCGACCTCATCCATGTCGTCTCTCCAAATTCTGGGGGCAGAATCCAAACTCGAGGTTCCTGCAGGGTCTCCGGCCGGTGGCCGCGTCGCCCGGTGGCCCGGCGCGGGGCACACGTGTGAGCCACCTGGGACCCGGGCCGTGTGTCTTTGGGCCTCGTCTTCCCCGTCTGGACATGGGGGTCTCAGCGCCTGCATCGCAGCCGGTCCCCTGGGACGGGGGCTCAGCGCCCCCTGGATTCTTGCTCTGCTGTGAGATGGTTCAGTTGGTAGCGCATGCTGGAGGCTGACCCTGAACTTTCTGAGCCCGTGACTTGTTTTTTCGTAACAAGTTCTCCCTCTAAAGTATTTGGAAAACACAGAAAAGTAGATAAAGGGCAAACAGACGCGCGAGGGAGGCCGTTTTTCATGCTTCCAGCATTCTTCCCCCATGAAGTGTCTCCGCGGTCGGGATGGACCCGGAAAGCAGTTCTCGCACGGCCCCCGGGGAGGCCCGCCGGGTCAGACTCCGCAACGGCCTTCGTTTTCGGAGAAGACGCAACCTGAGGAGTTCGTCCCTCCGAGGCTTCAGACATAAAGGGATTTCCTTGCATCTCACCAGACGAATCAACCCGAGGAAAATTAAAAAGTCAGAACCGGGCTAAAGCGATAAAATCAACGTCGACGTTTTCACCATCGTTCCAGTATTTTTCCGCGAGAAGAGATCGCTGCGGACTCGGCCGAAGGCCCGGACGTGTTTGCGCAGCGTCCCCGCCGGGCCCGGCAGACGCGGGGAGGAAGTCGGGGAGCCGCCGGCCTCTGAAGGACACAGAGGAAGCAGGAGGAGGCTCAGGCAGCGCGTGTCCCGTTTGCGAGATGACCCCCGAGGCGTGGCGGCCGGCGTCCAGCGGCACTGGCCTCGCGCAACTTGAGTGCCTCGTTCCGGAGGTTTCTACGACGAGGAGGGACCGGTGCACACAGGTGCCTGGATGCCCAGCAGGTGGTTTCTGCACCACACGCAGTTTGAAAACTTACAAAACCCGCCAGCCAGGCGTAAAACGGGAGCCCTTGCCTGAGCCTGTGACTGGCCCACGTCCTCCCCAGCGGCGGGAACTGTCCCTAATGGGATACAGGACATGGGAAGCCAGCAAGGGCCCGTGAGCTCATCCACGTGGTGAAGGGTGAGCTTCTGTGGTTCAACCCCATTCTCTTGCTGCCCCCCCCCCAACCCCAGAACCACGAGAACCCACGGTGGGTTTGAGCCTCCGCTTGGAGGTCTGGCCCATTTGTGAGTGGGTCTCCCACTTGTGGTTTCCACAGGACCTTGTGCTATTTAAGTGCTTTTCTGAAACATGAAAGTAAATGCGAAATGATCATTTTCCTGTTGGAGCGAGCTCACTGGTGTTGGTGGGGTGCACTCTGAACCCGCGTGGTCGGTGACAGTCTTGCCCAGCAGCTCCGTGGGCTCCTGAGTTCACCGCTCAGCGCTCAGATCAGCTTCCCCCCCCAGTGAGCCGAGGGGGGGTCTCAGAACCAGCAGCTGAAACATGCAAACGGGCTGGGGTTCAACATCCACAGAAGCCAGCAGGCAGCGTGAGGCCGGGGCAGGGAGGCCCCTGCTCCGAGGGCACAAGGAGCCAGCCCAAGGAAGGTCACGGCTCAGACTGTGGCCCAGGGCACTGGAGGGACTGGCCGGGTCGGCCTGTGGGGACCGGCGTGCTTGTGTGGGGTGGAAGGGCCTCTGCCCCTGGAGTCGCCTGTCTAGGGGAGACCGGCGTGTTGTTGGCGGGTCTGTTTCGGAGCCTCTCGGTCCTGCTGTGTGTTTGGAAGCGCTGACAGTCCCCACCTGGCTGTCAGCAAAGCCTCGTTCCCATCACATGACGGCCGGACGGTCTGGACCGAGTGCGTGTCAGATCAGCAGGGTATAAAACAGGCATCCGGTCAGCAGCGCTCATGCCTTTCCCCCTGGACTCCTGGGGCCGCCCTCCCCACCCCCGGCACTCCCACGTGTCCGCAGACGGAGGCTGCCCGTGCCCAGGGCTGTGCGGAAGGACAGAAACCTCAGCCGGGCTCTCAGGCCCCCAGGGGCAGGGCCCCGATGCAGCACGCACCTGTGTGACGGTCTGAGGCACCATCCCGGCCCCGTCCCTGTCCTCCAGCCTGTGGCCTTAGCGGTGAGTCCCCATGTCCTTCCTTTGTAGTCACCCGTGTCTTTGGGTTTGTCTTCTGCTGGGATCGGCCCCAGAACAGGCTTGCGTCCCCGGTTCCGCCTGTGAGCCGCCCCGACCGCACACGCCGGAGCCCGGCCTGGACTCAGAGTCTGCATTGCCCGGTCCTTTCAGGGGGTGGAATCTGTGCATCCCCGACCAGACCGGGAAGCTGGGTTTGAAGCCACCTGTGGGGCCCCATCCCCCGCTCTCCTTCAGCTGTCCCCGGGGGGGTCTCACTAGAGGGAGACAGGACCTCCACAGGATCCCCGGCCCTGTCGCTGACCTCTGCTGCCCGAGTTACGGTCCGGAGGCGGGAGCTTCAGATGACCTTGGGATCTGAGGGGAGACACCAAGCACTGTTCTCCGCCGGGGGAACAAATCCCCGCCCCTCTCATGTTTTCCCTTAATTAATAGACTTTCTTTTCTAGAGTGGTTGTAGGTTCAGCCACTGCTGAAGCCTCTCCCGGCTCAGTGCCTCCCTCCTGATTTCTTGGGGTTGGGGACCGAGGTTTGCAAATCCCTACTTCATTTAAACCCCGAGGCCGCAAAGAGACCGTGGTACTTTCCTGTCTTCACTGGAGATGGCTGGACCCCCATCGTCTCTAGCACTGGAGGCCAGAGCCGGGACACGAGCCTGACCGGCTGCCCCAGCCTGTCCCAGTTGGCGGGGGCGGGGGAGGAGTGCACTCACCTGTCCCCAGCCACGGCCACTCCTGACGTGTGGAAGTGACACACTGGAGGGACACCGGGGCAGAGGTCCTTGTGTGACGATGGGTGGGAGTGAGAGGGCGGGGGAGGGGAGTCGTGGCGGGCGGGGCCACGTCAGGGGTGGGGCCGCCGGGCTTTCCTGTGCGGCGGCTGTGATGAACGTGCTGACCACTTGGCCTCAACGTCCCCCCTGTGCCCGGCCTGTGTCGGAACCGAGGGGGGTGTAGGGATCAGCACAGCACGGACCTCGGGGTCTGGGGGGACGTAGGGGTGTGGACCACACCCTTTGGAGAAGCTGAGTTTCCTCCCGAGCTGGGACGGACGAGCACGTGAGAAACCAGGCAGCACAGAGGGGTCTCTGCGACTCGGATGAGCCCATCCTGACGGAACTGTGGACACGGGGTGCGTCATCCAGCTGTCGCCCGTGGCCCCGAGGCCTCCCGTCGCCAGGGCCAGGCTGTCAGGAAGAGAAGGGCGCCGGGGGGGGGGGTGCTGTGTGAAGCCCCCTCCCCGGTTTGCACCAGGGGCCCCCAAGGCGTCCGAGGCCTGGCCACCGACCCTCTCTCGGTGGCGTGGGAGGGAGACACCCCCGCCGCCTTCACCGGGCTCTGTCCGGGGCCGGCGCAGACGCTGTGGCTCATGGCCCGGGGACAGCTGCTCACGCGCACGTCTGCACGCGTCCCACACGAGTCCTCGTGCACGTGTTGTGCACCCGCTCGCAGGCACATCTGCTCACGTGCGCATCTGCACGCCACGTGTGCGCTCACACGCTCCGCTGGCGGGCCTTCCCTCGCGGGGCAGCGGCGGGGGCTCCGAGCACTTCTGTTGCCCCAGGAGAAGTGTGTTTGCTTGGGACCTGGGAGGCTCAGGGGGACGGACCCCAGACCTCGCGTCCCCCCTGCCTGGGGCCGACTGTCTGTTGTTGGGGGGTGAACTCGGGACTTCTCAAGGCCCAGGTGAGGACCAGGGACACGGCCCAAAAGGCAGGCGTGCCGGTAAGATTGGTGTTTCTCCCCTCGTATATGTGACCGCAGGAATGTGCCTGAGTCCCCCGGGCGGGGAAGTATGACACCAGGTCACCGACGTCCTCTGATCTGGAGGCTGATGTCCCACCTGTCCTGCCAGGACACCGCATGGGTTCTCCACCATGCAGACCTGGAGGGAGGTGGAGGGGAGGTGACAGAGCACAGCTGGGCCCGGTCTGCCCCCATCAGCCCCTCGGGAGGCGGGCTGGGGAAGGCACCCGAGTGCCCGGGCTGCAGGCTGCACCCCACCCCCCTCACTGAGGAAGGATGAGAGGCTCACGGAAGCCCATTCCTGGGACTCCCGCACTTTGGACGGAGCAGCCTGGGGCTCCTAGAGCTGGGCTGGACCCAGAGCCTGGGGGCCTCGGCCCAGGAGCCCCAGAGAGCTTGCAGGCTGGGAGCCGTCCCGTCCTGAGGACACGCCTTCAGGAACGGCCTCCCCGAGCCTGCACCCCTGCGCCCCGGAGCCTGGGCGGCTGGCTGGGGTCCCGGGACTCTGCGTCCCCACTTGCCCCGCGAGCCTCCACCGTCTGCCCCAAGGGCTGGGAGGGGTGACATGAGCATCCCTCTTTGTGTCCCAGCCCACACCCACACCCGCCTGGGGACGTAAGCCTAACTCCTCATCGCCCCCCCCTCAGCCCAACTGTGGAGAAGGCAGGGGGCCGGGCCGCGCTCCAGCACCTGGAGGTCGACGCTTCCTGACCGAGGTGGGGGGGGGGGGGCCGCCATAGCAAAGCCAGGACGCAGGGCGTGGGTGCCCTCTGGAGCTGGGCCTCCCTTGCCCGGTTCTGGTCGGGCCCTCCCTCGGCACCCACGTGCACTTGGGGGGAATGGACCGTCTGCCCCAGAAAGACCCCGCAGGAGATCAGGCAGGCGTTTCCAGAGGCGCCCCAAATGCAGGAGGCGGTGGCTCCGTTTCCGAGGGGCCTGGGGGACGTGACAGCGGGCAGTGAGCCCATCCTTGGAGCCGCTTGCTTCGGGGCGGGGGTCCCTCCGTCGTGGCTGCTGGGGGCCTTTGGGGCACTCGGCAGGCTTTGGGGAACCAGGACAAAGGCACCTTCCCCAGGACACAGCGCCGTCGTGAAGGCGTCTAACAGCCGCCTGGTGGCAGGGACCCCGGCCCCCACCCCCTGCTGGAAACGGCCACTGCGATTATAGGACCTCGTGCTGCCCCACAGGCTGCCTCCCCACCTGCCTGCGCCACGGCCCTGCCCTCCGCAGAAGACACGACAGTGTCCTTTTTTAGGTCCCTGCAGCCGCCGCAGCGAATGACCAGGGCGGGGCCTGACGCTGCGGACTTCATTCTCCCCCAGCCCATCTCTGCACAGGCTCCGGGAGGGTCCCTCCTGCCCCTTCCAGCTCCCGGGGGACCCAGGCGTCCCTCAGCCTCTTCTCGGCGTGCATCTGGCCAGCTCCCCGCCTGGAATAAGGACGCCAGTCTTGGGGTGGAGGACGCACTTAATTCACTATGACCTCTGAATCGCATCTGCAAAGCCCCTGGTTCCAGAAGGCCACGTCCTCGGGCTCTGGGGGTTGGGACTTGGACATACCGTCTGGGGGACACCTTTCAACTCATAACAGGCCCCAAACGTCAAAAGGGCTGAGGCTGAGAAGGTTGCCGTCCACAAAGAACCTCGCGCGTGCCCCGTCTCTCTCGCGGGGGCTGCCCGTGCGAGGGACCGGGAGCCGCCCCCCCGCGCCGCCCCACCCGAGTCCGTGCCGCCCCCGCCTGCCGCTGAGACTATACGGGAGACCCGTGCGTCCCCTATCTGCGGCCCCACGGCAGGGGTGACTGGAGAGGATCGGGGCGCAGGGTCGTCTTCGCGGCCCGGAGCGTCTGGTGCAGAAGGAGGTGGGCCAGGGTTCTCTTCCCGGAACGCCCAGCTCTGTGGTGTGCGTGCACCTCCCAGAAAGGGCAGACGCTTCTCCCTCCACTCCCAGCCCTGTTCCCACCCCGTGCAATGCCACTTCAGGGGGAGCACGCCTGGCAGACTGCCAGGTGCGCCTTCCCAAGGCAATGGTGGGGATAGGCCGGGGCCGTTGGGGGAGGGGGGGTGGTGTGAGTCCTTCCGGAACCAGGGCCAGGCTGGCACAGCTCCTCCTGGCCTCGTTCTCTGCGTGGGCCTCACCCCCCACGTGGGCCTCTCTGAGCCGCCATCTCCCTGGGCTGGAGCAGGGCTGGGTGGGGGCCCATCCGTCACACCCGGGAGGGGACTTACTGCCCAGGACGGGGCCGGTGGGGGCAGGGAAGGCCCAGGTCATGGGTGCAGAGGAGGGAAGGACGGTGTGTTAGTCAGTTCAGGCTGCGTAACAAAGCACCACAGACCAGGAACTTAAACCACAGATGTTTATTCTCTCCCAGTCCTGAAAGCTGGGATCAAGGTGTGGACAGGGCTGGTTCCTCCCCAGGCCTGTCTCCTTGGCTTGCCGATGGCCACTTCTCCCCATGTCCTCCCGTGGTCATCCTTCTGTGCGTGTCTGTGTCCCGATGTCACTTAAAAGGACACTTCCTGTTACGTTGGGTCAGGGACCACCCTGGTGACTCCATTTTAACTTAGTTACCCCTTTAAAGACCTTACCTCCAAATGTGGTCACATTCTGGGGTTCTAGAAATTAGGATTTTGACACATTTTGGGGGGCCATGGCTCGGTTCATAACAGATGGATCTGAACTTCGAGTGTGGCCAGTGGCACCGAGGCCAGGGTCCCCAGCAGCGTAGTGATGGTCGGATCTTGCCAAAAGGGTCAGCCTGGTTTCCCCGGCCAGGACGCCAGCCATTGCCCGAAAGCAGGAGCCTCCGACACACGGGGTCTGGCAGCTCATCCTTAAAAACCCAGGGTATTTACACATTCCTGTAATGAAGGAAAAAAAAGCCCAACTAGCAAAAAACCAGAGCAATTATTCACTCTTGCTTTCTTAAGCTACAGAAGGAGCTGGTTGGGAAATCATGAGTCAAGTGAAATCCTTTATGGAATGAACAAAACAAAAGGAACAAAAGCCATTTGACTTGCTCACTGAGCCCCCCCCAGCCCCCCGCGGGGAGACGCTGACTGGGGCTGGGAACGTTTACCATCCTCCCCGCCCCCAGCTTGCTGCCCTGTCCCGGCGCTGGCTGTCTGCATTCCCCTGTATCCTCTATCCAGATGCTTAAGTCACTGCTTATAATGGCACAAAATGTCAGGAGGTGGCTCTCAGAGTCTGGAAAAACAGTGGAGTGTCCTTGGCCGCCTGCTGACTCATTGGCTCCACACGGAAGCTCCTTCCCAGGGCACCTACCTGAGGCACTTTGTGCCGCACCGTGGACACGGGGGCTGAGCAGGTCTGTTCACAGCCTGCGAACGCTCGTCTGTGAGCCTGTCCTGCTGAGCTGTCCTGCGCCCACACAGACGGAGTCCAGGGCCTGTCTGCAAGTGGCTTCTGACTTTGGGATGCAAGACATATGTAACCCCGTTTCCCTAAGTTCCCCCAGGAAGAGCGAGTGCCCTTCAGTTGTGTTCTCACTTGGCCCTGGTCTCCTGCTCTGCAGCTGTTTGCTGATGGACCACCCAAGGACTGCACTTGTCAAGGATAGAGAGACGCATCTCATCCAACCTGTGTTCCAGGAGAGCACAGGGAATTGAGTATCTCATTCAACCCTGTGTTCCCAGTGCAGGTGTAGAGAAGTAGAGAAAAAGAGCTACCTTGTGTGTGTTTTTGGTTGGATGGATGGATGGATGAGTGGATGGGTGGGTGAATGGGCGGATGCGTGTATAGACAGGTGGATGGATGGATGGATGGATGGATGGATAGATAGGTGGGTGGGTGGTTGGATGGTTTGGTGGGTGAATGGATGTGTAGACGGGTGGGTGGGTGGATGGATGGATGGATGGATGGTTTGGTAGGTGAATGAGTGTGTGGATGGATGGATGGATGGATGGATGGATGGATGGATGGATGAGTGGTGGTTGGGTGGATGAATATAAAGCAGTCACCTAACTGTGACACCCAGGCCATGTTAGGTGCCCAGTAGCGTGGGTAAGAAAGTCCATGATCTGGGAAGGCAGAGAAACCGGCTGTCCCCAAAAGACCTGGAATTCACTGCCAGTGACAAGAAGATATCCTCACCAACACATCACTGCTGAAGGGAAGACCATGAACCAGTCAAAGGACTTACCAGAAGACTAGACTTTGCCCTCGATTCCCACACATATGGTCTCCATGTGATGTCACTGGCTTCATCGAGAGTCTCATTTCATGAAGGAGCAAAGGGAGAAGGGTGTGTTCGGATGAGGTTGTCCCTCTGGGGTGAGCACAGGCTCACTGCAGCCTCAGCAGCTTGGGACAGACACAAGCACGGACTCCGGGATGTGAGGAGGCTGAGTAAGTACTGGCCAGACCGTGATGGTCTCTGGCTGTGGAGGCAGGACCGTTTCTCATGGCCCAGAAGAGTAGGGGAGACGATGTGTCAGCGCCTGGCCTTTCCCACCCTGGATTGTGTCCTCCCACGGCTCCTGCTACCGTCCCCTCTGTGGGTCTGGAGATGTGTCCCGAGGCCAGGAGGTCAGCTGCCCGGGAGGAATCAAAGGCCTCCAAGAGTTCCCAGATGAGTCACTGCATGACAGTCACCTTCCTCATCTTCCACCAGCCCAAATAAGTCATCTCCAGAGAGGGGAATTCTGGACCCCAAGAGCTCCCCCCCTCCATGAGTCAAGCCTCCTGGCCTATTTTTAGGCCGTTTCTCCAGATTGTCATGGCAGACAAGGCCTGTTTACACTGGATCGGAGCTGCTCTGGGAATCATCCATCCGAGCATGGACTTCAAAACAAAGAGCAGTGAGGACGGACAGAAGCCATGTGCCCTGGTGACAATGGCAGCCCGGCATGACCACAGAGGCCGGGGCTGGAGCAACCTTATGTCACTGGACACCTTCCAGCAGCCAGAATGGTTGTTTTGGCTCACCCAACGAAAGCGGTTAGAAGTGCCTGTCTGGGCACCGCGCACACATCACTGGACACGGAAGGGTCAGCTGGTGCTCCCACAGCCGTCGGCCTTGGCCCCGTGTTCCACGAGGGCCCCATCCAATCCTTCTCTGCCTCCCGCAGCGGACGGAGAGCAGCCTGACGGTATGAACTCCACCTTGTTTGCATTCAAAACCCTGGCTCTGACCCCGGGAAAGGCTCAGCACAGCCCGGATTCTCTCACCCTTTCGCCCATGCGTATCTTCCTCCATTCCACGTTTGTTGTGCTCCTGCCGTGCTGGGTGTGGGCTCCTTCCTCGCCACTTACCTTGGGAGACAAGCAGGCACGGGAGTAACCGGTGTCATGGCAAAGGAGCACGGGGGCCGTCCTGGCCAGATCCAGGAGGAGAGCCCTGGTGAAGCAGGCAGTTCATCCAAGGCTGCCAGAGGGCTCGTCAAAACACAGATGGTTGGGCCTCAGCCCCTAAGTGTGTGAGTCACGTTTCTAATGAGTTTCCAGTTGTGCTGATGCTGTGGGTCCAGAGCCTCACTTTGAGAACCACCGTTGTAGGGAGAGAGAGCAGCACGTTCGAGGCTGGAGGTGACAATGTGAGCGAGTCAGTGAGTCAGTGAATGAGTGGCTGAATGAATGAGTGAGTGAGTGAATGAGTGAATGTGCTTGGAGTTGCTTGTCTCTTGATGTAGCTTCCTGTCTCATGTCCAAGGGACAAAGTCGTGTGTACAGGCCTGAGGCTGGCGACCTTTAGCCGACTCTCACCCCTGCTTGTTCATCAAACGCCATCCCTGCCCGTGTTTATTGACCTGCAAGACCGGCTTCAAGCAACATTGTCACCAAGAACAGGAGGGCTGTGTTGCTTCCCAGAGAAATCAGCAGCCTCTTGACCTAAGAGAGGAACTGTTGAAGGCGGAGAGGCGCTGGGGAAACCAGTGGTTAGGGACCCCTGTCCTGGCCCAGGCAAGTCAATTCAAGGTAATGCACGTGCCCTGGGAGCAGCTTGTCCACCAAAGTCCAAATTCATGAACTGTTACATGACTTCACCAGGCGTGTTCCACAAGTTTCTAATCAAACCACTCCACAAGATTGGAGATTAAGCTGCATTTCCAATGGTAAAGTCTGTACTGACCTAGAATAAATACTCGTTTGGAAAGCCCAAGGCAGGAGAATGTACCAGAACTTTTTTTTAAATGTCTGTGTTTGGGGCACTACCCACTTGTGTCCCCAGAATAACAGCTGCCATGTGGATAGTTGGCCGTCATCAGTGTCAGACCCCGGGCGCTCATGGGCCATTGGGATGCACAGAAGAGAAATATAATTGTCCACATCTTAGGGCAGAGAAAGAACTTTCAGCGTGAGTGAATTTCACCGAGATGTGGAGAGGCATTGAGGAGGCACTGTGGAAATTACCAAGAAAAAAGTTGCATGGATGAATCGGGGCAGATAGGGGCAAATGTGAGAAAGTGGGTTGAGGGCGTCTGCGTCTGATGGCAGCTTTGAGCAGATGTTCTTGAATCTTCCGGCACCCCGGGACTGGCCCGGTTTCTCTCTCAGGGTCATAATCATCTTAAAATTCTCTCCAGTTAGTTTTATTTATGTAGAATTTATAAAACTGAATGTATGCTAGACTATGAGGGCGGGCTCCTTGTGACATGGCATGACAGGGAGGGTGTTGTAGGAGCACGTGGGTGCTCTCAGCGTAGCAGAACCTGGGAGCTAGCAACCTCACTGGTCTCAGCTCCTGTGTGTTACGCACAAGGAAACAGGTGCCCAGAGGCACAGCTACCTGTGTAAGCAAAGCAGCTGGGCTAGGACCATGCCCTTCTCTCCACGTTACCGTGCCTTGAGGTGGTTTCCTTCTCCTCCCCACCCCCATGATCTTGCCAAGGGCCCATCCACACCCAGCCCTATTTCCCTCTGTCTCTCTCTCTCTCTCTCTCTCTCTCTCTCTCTCTCTTTCTGTTAGGTCTTCAGTACCTTGCAAATTAAGGTTTGTGTGCAGAGTGAGGTAAAGGTTCACTTTCTTTCACCTGGATGTCCAGTTGTGCCAGCACCATGTGTTGAAAAGACTTTGCTTTTTTCCATTCAGTTGCCATGACACCTTTTTAAAAACTCAATTAATTACATATGTGTGTTTTATTTCTGGGTTCTTTATTGTGGTTTTGTTGAACTGCTCACCTATCCATACTCCAGTATGATAATTTGTCGGTCCCTATAGATTTATAGTGAGACTTAAAGTCAGATAGTGTAGCTCCTCCGAGTTGTTCTTTGTAAAGATCCTTTGGTAATTCTAGATCCTTTGTGTTTCCATATAACAGTTAGGAGCAGCTCATCAATTCTACAAAAAAAAAAAAAAGGATTTTGATCAGGCTGCTTTGAATCTATAGATAAATTTGGAGCAAGATTGACATCATGATGGCATTGAGTATTTGGATCCATGAACATGGTATATCTCTCCATTTATTCAGGTTTTCTTTAATCCCTTTCAGTAGTGTTTTGTAGTTTCCATGTGGAATTCTTCATCATCTCCTTGAGACACAGACACAGAAGATACAGGTCCTGTTCTCAGGTTGTTAGGGACTGGTAGCAGAGACAAGCCCAACACTGGGACATCAGCCCCAAGCAATCTAAGACAAGTTGTCATTCACAGCCGGGTTGTGGGTTGCTCTTGCCGACGCGTAGATACAGGCCATACACGTTGCCCTATTCGGTCTTCAAATACTTGTCAGGCACCACCTATGTGTCCGAACGCTGAGAATATGGTGCTAACCAGGTGCAGTCCTATAACGCAATAGTGATCATTATTAAATACTGTCTGACACTCCTTATGGACCCGGCATTGTCTACACACCTCCCTTGTGTTCTCTCAGTTCATCTCCACAATGCCATAAAGAAGTGCTATTTTTTTTTTATAGCAGATAATGTGTTGGGCAGTTAAGTAACTTGGACAAAGTCCCCCAGCTGATCGGGAAAGGGACCCCAGGCCTCGCTCTTGCCCACAGGGCCAAGCCGGGCATGGCTTCATGGAAACTGAATGTTGTGCAAGATGCCAGGGAAGGCTCTGGAGTCCGTTCCCATTTTGAACACCCACCCTTCCTTGAGTCCAGAATAACAGACTGGGTGGCCCAGAAGCTTCCATCTCACATTCTCCATTCTCTGATCACATTGACAAATGCCACAAGGGCTCTGGTGCTCTCTGTGAGCATA
Organism: Prionailurus bengalensis; assembly: GCF_016509475.1. NCBI lineage: Eukaryota > Metazoa > Chordata > Mammalia > Carnivora > Felidae > Prionailurus > Prionailurus bengalensis. Next base: position 60,782,704 of record NC_057352.1, read on the forward strand.
AGGAAACTCATAAGATTACCAGATGTGCGGTTGACCCAACCAGCGGTTATTTCCAGAGAACCTCGTTCAGACCAATGGAAAGAGGCGTTGACAATTGTGGGGGGACAAACAATAGACACAGAGTGTGTGCGTGCATGTGCGGGCGTGTGCACGTGAATGTGCGCGCGCACGTGCGTGTGTGTGTGTGTGTGCACGTGTTAAAGAACAGCCACCGTTTTACCTTTGGGGGCACATCATCAGGATCTGAATCATGGGGTCACAGAGGAAGGAGTTCAAGGCCATGCGGATGATGTTTAGTTATTTTGTTCAAGGAAGGCTTCCTGGCCGGAAAGGGATGGCTCCCACGTGATGGCGTAGTTCAGCAGGGCAGAACGCCTCCCCTCGCTGCCTGGGGGCTCCATCCTTCATCACTGATCGGCTTTCGCGGTCACGGCCAGGACCCTGGAGCCGTGGGCTGGAGGAGGTCCAGCCCAGAAGGGGTCCGAGTTCATTCGAGGTTCTGGGCTTGAAATTTCAGTCTTGTGGGAGGGCAGATTTCCTTAGGGCTAGAGCTAGCTTTAGGGATGCTGAGCAGTGTGCCGTTTGGCATGAGCCCTCTGCTTCTTTTAGAAACTTGGAAATGGAAGGGTTTGGGTCAACAGTGATGATAACCGGCACCGTGGGAAACGGTTGCCACCGGCCAGCTTGCAGCAGAGAACGGAAGAGGTGCCCCAGCCTCACGGAGCTCGGATCCCAGCCGAGGGGGATGTGCACGCAAACCGCATTCCTCTCTAGTCCTGGACACAGGGGTTATTCTCACAGCCTGTCACACCCAGGGGCCGAGCCTCAGATGCGTCAGAACGCGCCCGAATTACACAGCAGGGCCCTGCGGGGCTGGATTCGAAGCCCCCCCGGTGCAGGGTGTGCACAGACCCGGGCTGAGCACACGTACCTGCCCCGTGCCGGTTCCTGGAGCACCTGCTCTCTGGAATGATTGAGCCATTTCTTCCCCCACCCAACGTAGCCCTTTGAAGGACCAAAGAACAGCACATTTGTTTCTTCCTCTTTAAGCAGACTTAAAAAAAAAAAAAAAAAAAAAAAAAAAAAAAAAAAGTCATGCCCACAAAGGAGAAGAAAGTCTTGGGAATAGAGCTGTTTGGTTTCGGGCCTTGTGGCCACCCGCCCCACCGGGGGAGGCGGGAGGGACTCTGGGCCTCTCCGGAGGAGGCCGCCGAGGAGGTGTGCGGGCGCGGGATGCGACGCGGGGACCACTGTCCGGCTCGCGGTCTCCCCGCCTCCTGCCCGCGCGCGCAGGCCCTCTCCCACCAGGAAGCCAGCCAAGGCGAGTAAACAGCCGGATTTCTCCGAGAGTCTGCGAAACAAAACCGCCATTGTTTCCATCCAAGCTGCTTTCAGGAAAAACAACAGGTTTTTCCACTTTGGAGCCTTTCTAGATGGAGATACGCTGCGTGCTTTCTCCTCCACAGGCTGCAAGTTGTGGTCTTCTGTTCAGCTGGTGAGGAAATACTCTTGGAACTTGGAACAACAGGGCTCTGCGGCCCCGAAACTGCCCCCATGCCACAGCAAACAGCCCGGCTCCCCGAGCCCCCGCGATGACCCCATGCTTCTTGTTCTCTGAGACCTCCAGGGTCCCCCCGACCCCCAGGATCTCTGTGACCCCCGAGGTCCCCGTGATCCCCAGGGTGACAGCCACACCCCCAGTCCAGCTCCTGCGTTTTCTCAGGCGGCTCCTGTCCTGTCTCCCATCCCCGGCTTCCCCCAGCTTGCCGGCTTGCACCTTCTCAAACTGAAGTCTCCAGGGTCCCCAGGGTCCCCTTCCCGCCTGAAGGACCCCCCAGATGTCTTCCCTGGATGGGCTGCAGGGCCCGCTGAGTGATGCAGAGGGGGACCGTGTCATGAGAAGGCTGTGTAGACAGAGGCAAATTGGAGGGACACACCCACAGCAGGCGTTGCCGTCGGCCTCCCGAAGCTGGAAGACGAGGTCTCTGTGAGGGCTCAGCTGAAGACGGGGGTCTTGGGCCCGCGTGCAGAGGGTCAGGTGGCCCTTCACCCCACCTTGGAGCGTGGCCACGCGAGGGAATGCTGATCCCACCCAGAACCCGGGCTTCCTCACGGCCTCCAGGCTCCAGGGCTGACCCCTCACCTCCTGTGTGAGTTACGGCTGTTTGGAGAGGCCCCGTCCCTCCCGCAAAGGACCTGCCTCCAGGTTGCCCCGGAATCTCGACCTCTTGGAGCCGTGAACCTGTACGTGGAAGCGAGGCACAGCCCCGCGCCGCCGTCCTGGCCCCGAAACTGATTTCGACAGGGTGGAGAGCACAGAGGCCCCGTAGGCCGCCCCTTCCCGGCCCTCCCTGCGTCCTGCGGCTGGGAAACCCCTTGCTGTGCGTGCGGTGGGGGCCGCCGGGGACCATGCCTTTCCCTGGGCCGCCGGAGGGATGACAGCCCTTCCTCGGAGGCTCCCTACTGGCTGGAAAGGGGCCCTGAAGGCACTTGGTGCCTCGGGACGTGGGGACTGTCTGCTCCCTGAGCCGGGGAAGCCCTCACACCCAGGAGAACCACAGAGCAGAAGCCGGATGCAGGCTCCGGGTGGAGCCACCCCCTTCCCCAGCGAGCTTCCCGCGTGCCCAGGGCTGGTGTGCAGATTCCAGGGCTCACCGCCCCCCCCTCACCCCCCACCCCCGGGCTGGGCAACCTCAGCTCCGAGCCAGCACTTCCCGCCACCCACAACCGCCCGCCCCCACACTCTTCTGGATCACATAGGCTATTTCTGCCCCAGACCGCACTCGGCTGTATTTAAGGAGCGGGAATCTTGGGATTGTGGGCATCCGATGGGGAAGGCCTTTACCACCCCGGTGGTAACGGAATGGAAATCTGTGCTGGAAATAAAACAACCTGAAATAACACAGGAACTGGGCCTTCTCCAAAGGCTTTTGGAGAAAACGTTACCCCAAATGGGAAGGGCAGCTGGTCACCGAGAGGAGTCGAGGGCATCTGGGAGCCAGTCCCACGGGTAAGGGGCTGAGAGAGCAGGTGCCCCAAACTCAAGCGGCTGGGGTAGGGGGAGTGGGGGGCGGGGGCAGCAGACCCTCGCCCTGAGCCGCAGCTGGAGGCCAGGCGTGGTTGTGAAATGTACCGTGTGGACAACATAGCCGTGCGGGGCCCGGGGCAGGCTTCTGCTCTGGAAAGACAGCCGCGAGCCTGTGGGGTCCCTTAGGGGCCCCTCCTTAGGGAGGTTCTCTCTCGGGGACCGAGTACAGGCCGACGACCTCACTGCCCGGCCGAGCCCCGGCCACTGGGTGCTGATGGCAGGAGGAAGCTTCAGGGGGTTCTAAACACTCTTAGCGGATCAAAGATTCTCATAAACAAAGGCCTAAGTGCTTACAAAGAAACTCTCAGTGGTTTATCTTGGGGAATTATTCAAAGCGCAATAAAACAGAGGCTTCTGGCTGACGAGACACGCGCCACACGGTGGCACGACTGTCACGGGCCCCGCGCAGCCAGGCTCCGACCCACGTAACCAGGCTGGGTTTCTTGGTGGAGGAGCGTGCGTTTCCTTAGAGACAGCGCGTTTTGTGGCTGCTGTCCACGAAAACATAGGTGTGGCCTCTGAGAGGACCCGGTCTTCCAAGATGGAGAAAACAACCGGGAGCGTGTGAGGGCCAGCGTCCGCGAAGGACTCGTGTCAGAGCTCCTGCGAGTGGGGGGCTGCCTGCCCCGTTTTCCCCCCGAGGCATGGAGATTTGGGGTTCTTGGCTCAGTCTTCCCACTGCCCGTGGACTCACTGGGTCATCCAGCATCGGCTCTGGCCCAACCTGTCGCTGGCCGGGCCCTGCCAGAGCCGAGCGTCGTGGGGGTCCCGTGGAAAAGTAGGGACCGCTGCTCCCCCGCCTTCCCGTGGGGGCGGCACGCGGCCGGGTCCCACTCGCCGAGAGCCTGTCTGAGCAAAGGGACGTTTGAGGATGGCGAGGCTGGGGAGGAGCGGGCCCGCTGGGCAGGGGGGCGAGCGCCTGTCGGGTCGGAGGCCCCGGCCTCCTCAGGAGCTCGGCTTCCGTGCGGACGGCGGCTGGGAGCTGCTTCGGGGCTCACGGGGCGGGGAAGCGGACAGCTTCAGAGTTCCCTCCCAGGAGCCCCGTGGCGTCCATCGTGTGGCCTGAACACCGTCAGCAGGTGCACAACGTGCCATCCTACACGGGGAGGCTGGATCAGCGGGGGAGCCCAGGCCGCAGGGAAAGCACCTTCTGCAGGGAGCCTGGCGGAGCTCAGACAGCAGGCCTCCTGGCCTCTGGCAGGACCCCAGTGCCCTGCGCGAGACCTGGGCGGGGGGTGGGGGGCACCTGGGGGGGGTCTGGACTCTGGTTGACCGGGGAAGCCGGGCCACGCACAGCAGCTTCTCCAGAAGTCCGTCCTCACGGCTTCGCCCAGGAACGCGTGGTCAGTCATGTGAGGAGCTCGGGGGTCCCTGTCTCCCGAGAAGGAGCTCACGGCCCAGGCCCCGCACCAAGCCTGGCCTCACTCCTGCCCCCAGGCCGCACACATCGCTGCCTCCTCGGGGCTGCTGGGCGGCGTTCCTGGTGGCTCGTGGCAAGCGTGTCCTCCACGAAGTTTCACGAGCCACGGCCTCCCGGGTTTTCCGTCCTCATCTGCTCGCCGAGACGTAGCCCAAGGCTGGAGGCAGGGGAGGGGTGAGGAGAGACCTTCGAGCGGCCTGTGTCCCCACGCGGGACACCGAGGCGCTGAGGAGATGTGCCCCGTGGGCCTTCCCCCGCCCGGTCTGGAAGCACCCCGTCCCCGTCCCTCTGGTGCAGCTGAGTCACCAGCCCTGTCCTCCAACAACCCCCATGTGTGACTTCACCGGCTTGGCTCTGAGACCCAACATCCTCCCAAGAAAGAGAAAAGGGCCCGAGGAAGAGGCTCCGAGGACTCAGGGAGCGCACCGGGCACACCCCGGGAGCCCCGCGAGCCAGTGTCCTGGGGAAGCGGCCCCGACACGGCCCGGCCGCCCGCGGAGCCCCAGCCTCACGGCCCAGGGCAGCGAGAGTGTCGCTGAGCCGGGCTCCCGTTGGTGCAGTGGGGCCAGCAGACCGGCCCGGCCTGGCTCACGGCTCCGTGTGCGGGCAGGTGACCTCGGCCTCCGGCTCCGACGGGCAGACCCGTGGCGCCCTCACCCGCCCAGCCCCACCGACTTCCTGTCCGAGCCCACGTCCACGCGGGACAGCGTGAGAGTCAAGCGGTGTCGCACGAGAAACAACTCTACCGGCCGTGGTCTGGATGCGCAGCCGGGTCCAGCCTTCGGCGTCCGTTTCCGTGGTTACCTGGGTCACTCCCCCCTCCCCCCCACAGGGAGGGTGTGTCTGCATGCGTGATCCGGTCAGGGGCTCGGGGCACCGCTGCGTCCCGTCCTGGGGTTTCCCATCTCCCGGTTGGTTGATTTTCAATTCGCAGACTTTCCGTTCACTCTCGAGTGAAGCCCGGTTCTCCGGGCGGCAGATTCTTGGGGTCGTGTATCCCCCGGCCTAGGATCGTTGCACCCCCCTGAACACCCCCTGCCCGTCTCCGTAAGCGACCCCCGTGCCCCCGCCGGCCCCGCGCAGTCACCAGCCTGTCTCCCTCCCTGCAGCTGTGTGTCCCCACGTCACAGGAACTGAATCGTGCGATCCACTGCTGCTGGGCTCTGCTTCTGGCTTCTTCCGCTTGGCAAAGTGCGCCTCAGGTTCCCCCATGCTGAGCATCGCGGGAGGCCGTCCCGTGGTGCGGTGGCACCAAGCCGGACCCCCCCACGAGCCTGGCGAAGGGCACGTCGGTTACCCCTGGTGTGTGGCGAGGGTACGGCTCGCGTACGTGTGTTTCTGGGAGCGTGCGTTTTCCGTGCATCGGGTTAAACCCTTGCAAGTGCACGTGCTGGGCCGTATGGCCTGTGCCGCCAGACTGCCTTGCGAGGGGCCACCGCGGGCGCCGTCCCTCCGGCCGCGAGCGGGGGCTCCTGATGCCGCGACGCCCCGCCAGCGCCCGGTGCGGCCAGGGTCCTGGGTTCCAGCCGCTCTGGTGGGTGTAGACCGGCACCTGCGTGTGTTAGCTGGCGTCTCCCTCCGGACGGGTGACGTTGAGCATCTTGTCCTGGGCCGCCTGTGGCTCTTGGGCACACCAGTGCCACGGGACCGTCCAGACTAATTAGGGAAAGCCAGGGGAGGAGGGAACAACTTGTCTTCCCAGTTGTTCCGTGAGCCGAACTGACCGCTGGCTTCCGGTCCGCCCGGCCCGGGGCAAGAGGGGGGAGAGAAACGGTCGGGGCGCAGGTCCGGAGGCGCCTCCCTCCCCCAGGGCCGTGGGCTTGTGGTGGGCCCCACACCTCGGCTTCCGGGGGTTCTGGGCCTGGGCCCCCACACAGAAGGGGAGGTGTGGGCAGCTCTGCCTCTGGGAGGAAGTCCTGGGCTCCAGCTGCGGATGGGGACACGGGAGTGGCCACGTGCTGGACACGGGGTGGCCTGGCCGGGTCTCAGCGGCGGCACAGGTCACGGGGCCTCCTACAGAGGTGGGGTCTTCAGGGGTCTCAGGAGGGAGCGCGTGCACGGCTCCGGGAGAGGGGGACCTTCGCCACCTGCTGCCCGGCCAGCCTGCCCTCCGTCCCTTGCGTGGACCCAGCGCCTCGCCCCGAGGACAGTTGGTCTGAATTTTCTGAGTCTCCGGCTGTAGCTGTTGCGGCTCTGTCGTGGTTTGTCTGCGTGGTGCGTTCCGTGCGCAGCCACCAGCCGCCTCCCGAGCAGGGGTCGTGCTGACTCTCCAAGGGCCCGTCGGGTCCGCTCGGCCTGGCGAGGTCCGGTGAGGGTGAGGGTCTGTGCTGGGGGCCGAGCTGCAGGGACCTGCGGGAGACGAGGGTCGCACCGACGGCCCCCGGCCCCCGCCCCCACCGGGTTTCAACTGTGGTTCGTTTCTTCTTCCCAATCCTCAACCTTATCTTTTCTCAACGTTCAGAGCATTTGGTTGCAGACGTCCGTACCTTTCTCCCCGAGTTTTTCAGCGGGAAGATCATCGACCAGGTTCGGCCTCTGTTAGTGGTTCTTTCTGTTCTTTGACGGCAAAGTGAATGTACGGAGACTCTTAAATACAGAGGGTTGTGGGGGGGTGGGCGGGGGAATGGGTGGTGGTCATCGAGGAGGGCACTTGTCTGGATGAGCACTGGCCATTGTACGTAAGCGACGGATCACGGGAACCTGCCCCCGAGGCCAAGAGCGCACTGTATGTTAGCCAACGTGACAGGAAATTATACTGAAAAAAGTGAAACCCCACATCTTAACGGTCCTGTTGGATAGGTTCAGACAAGTGCGTCCAGCCAGCCCCCATCGAGACAGAGGCCCACGCCCCAGGACGAAGCTGGCTGGGGCTCGAGGCCGGGGGCCCCGGGACATCCCTCTTCCCTGTGCCATGACACACACGTCCAGAGACTCCAGCTCGGTCAGCGCCCGAGGACACACAGACCGTGGCTGGCCCCGAGCCCCTGCCTTGGGGACGGCTCTGGGACATGGTCCCATTTCCAATGAGTTCCCAGGGCGCAGGGACCCCATCTGGAGAACCGTGGCTCTAAATACACAGTTCCTGCCCAGAGGGACCCTGACCCTAGTGAGAGGAGAGCCCACCCTCCGAGCCCACCGCGCCGGGCTCCCTGCTCTCTCCCTGCCCCCGCGCCACCCTGGGGAGCTCCCTTCACGGGTGGGTGGTGGGGGAGGGCCTGCTGCCCGCAAGCTGCCTCTCCCACGGGGACAGCATGCCCGAGACACAAGGTGCACGCGTACATGTGGGCACACGGACGTTCGTGCGCGTGTTGGTCAGCAAGGATCTCCCCCGCGTGGGTGTCGGGAGGGTCAGCAGTGCCGCGCTCAGGCCACCAAGGCCGCCGGGGCGAGGTGTCAGGGGGAGCCTGAGGTCCCGCTTCGCCCTGTGGGTTTGGGCCCCCGGTCCCTGTGCCAGACCAGGAGGCGCTTTCCCATCTGCCTGTCTCGCCGCCCGGGCGCCTGTCTGGACGGAGCTGGGCGGATCAGGCATCCGGCGCAGGAGACAGCGTGGCCTCTGCTGTGCGACGACCTCGCGGGCGGTTCCCTCTCACGGTCTCGTCTGTGTCGAGACGAGTGGGGTGAGGACGCCCGCGTCTAGGTTGCTCTAGAGATGACAGAAAATAACGCCGCACGTCCCACCCTGGCGGAGCCGTGGGGGCGCGTCTGACCCCCAGTTCCGGGCGGGCGGTGGCCCCGAGCGGAGGTTTGCGGGTCGCAGCCCTGGGGGGGCCGGGCTTCCCCCGAAGGGCCGGGTCGTGCCTTGAATCGACAACGGAAGCGCAGCGCCCTGGAGGCTGGAGCTACCTCTCCGCTTCTCAAATCCCTTGCTCCTCCCTTTATCTGAGGCGTTTCTGGGTCCAGGGGACACACGAGGCAAGGAAGGTCTCTGTTAGCGGGCGGCTCCTCCTGACAGGACCCTCAAGTCTCTGCGAGAGCTCTGCCCCGCACCCACCCACGGCCTGTGTCTGCCTCTGTTTCCCCCTGTCTGGCCCCGGTCGGGCACCCCGCGGCAGAGATCTGTGGCTCTGGGCCCGTGGCCTCCGGCCGCCGTGGCCGCTGCTCCGGAAGGCTGAGCTGAGGCGAAGGTCACGGGCTCCCGCTTTCATCTGGGGAGGAGATGCCAACAGTGCGAGGGGACGTCTCCTTCACGGGGGCCCCAGAGCCAGGCGGTTACCTGGTTACCCCGGTTTGGCCGCTCAGGGAGCCCCCGAGGAGAGAGGGAGGGCCCACCCACCCCCCAGGACCGCTCGAGGGAGCACACAGGCTGGAGCGCGCATCCCTCCATCAGAGAGCCCAGGGAGGCTGGCCGGGCAGCAGGCGGGCTGCCTAGGGTGGGGGTGGGGGGCTGCCTGGGGGAGCAGGGGACCGAGAGCCCACCTGCGTGCCCCCTCCCTCCCGCCTCCCGCCTCCCGCCCTCAGATCAGCGCTCCACGGCCCTTGACCTCCCGTTCTCCTGCCTGCGGTGCCACAGCCGGTTCCCCAGAGAAGCGCGGGGAACCCGGTGCGTTATGTGGGTTCTCCTGTTGCCCCGCACACCTCGTGGTGACTGTGCACAGCTGTACCCCGAGGGTGAGGCTGCCCGCAGCCCCCGTCCTCCCCCCCAACAGAGACCGAGGCCCCGTGGGGGGAGCGGGGCTCACACCCCGACCTCCTGGCCTCCCAGCCCTGCCCGCGGCCCCTTCTGGCACCGATGTGCTCTGCGGCTGACGGCCCGCGCCGCCCCGGGGTGAGGGGAGATGGCGGCACCCTCGTGCCTGCAGAGCGCGCTCGCTGGGCGCGGCCAGACGTCCACGCAGCTCCCGGAGCGGCCGGTGCGTCACCGTGGCTCCCTCCGGTCCTCGCTTGGTCGCTGCCGCACCGCCTGCGCCCACTGAAATGAGACACTCAGGGTGGCCCGCTGTTTCCCCGAGAGCGCGCAGGGTCCAGGAACCCGAGGATTTGGGGCAGCTCTGCGAGGCGGCTTGTCTCTGCTTGTTACTTCTCTCTCGGCTTTTCCCTCCTGCTTCTTCTCCGTCCCTTCCAGAAAGCAGGGCCGGTCGCTGGGCGGGCCGGCTCGCGTTGCGATGCTCCAGGCAGAGGCTGACTGCCGGGCCCTCTGTCTCTGCGATGGGTGCCGATTGCCTGAGCCTTCGCTCCTTCCCTGGCTCGCACATCCTGGCTTCCTGCTCCGGGGCGTGAAGACCGCTCAGGTGGGGTCCCTGTGCACCGTGACTTAGCGCTGTGCTGGCTCGCTGTGTGGCTTCCGGCCAGTTGCTTGGCCTCTCTGAGCCTGAGGGTCCTCGTCTGTAAGATGGTGGGAATAACAGGACCCGCCTTACGGGGTTGCAGGGAGCCGGTGACACGTGGCGGGGAACGTCCTGCTCCAGGGCGGGCTCGCGGCAGAACTCGGCGGCGTGAGTCGCTGTCACCTTGGTCCTTGCTAACGATAACCGTCCTGTGGTAACGCTGCTGTCACAGCTTTGAGGGACCACACGGGAATGCAGGGACAGGCGTGGCGGTCACCGGGGAGGGGTGGGCAGGGGCTCGGGAGGCTTCAGGGGCTGTGGAGGGTGGGTTCCCGGGGAAGGCGCCACGGCCCAGAGGTGCGCGGCCCGGTGCTCCAGCGCCTGGGGAGGGGTGGGCAGGGGAGCGGCCTCGGAAGCGGGAGGGAGGCTTGTGCAGCTCGGAAGAGGGAAGCCGCCTGCCCCGGGGGGACCGTGTCTGAGACCAGAGCGGGGGAGGGGCGTGGGGGGCGGCCGGGGCTGTGGCACATGTTCTCGATTGCAAGTGAATGAATGAATGAATGCGTGAATGAAGTTGGTGGTGGAAGCCGCTTCCTGTGCCGGCGAGGGGGCGTGTTAGGGAAAGAACGGCCTTCGGAGGGGGACAGTGGTGGCCCTGCCCCGACAGCATCTCCCCGGGGTCATGTTCGTCCAGCAAGGGACCAGTATGCACAACACATGCTTTGTAGGAAAAGGCAGACACCCCGGAGAAAAATGGACAAAAGCGTTGACCGTCCGTCTCACAGAGAAGAAACCCAAGTGAATAGCAAACGTAGAAAAAGGCGCCCAGGTAATTTATCCGCCGTCGGGGAACGTAGTTAAAGACCCATGAGAAACGCCGCCGTCCGTTCGCCAGAAGGTCTGGGTGACTGGGAGAACTGGAAGGTGTGTGCACCCCCGGGGGACGTGAGCCGGGAAACCGCGGGCCGTCCTCGCGCACAGCCGAGCCCCCGCTCCCGGGTGGGGGCGGGTGGGCTAGTGGCGCCGCCCCAAGTGGCCCCAGGCTGGGAACACCGACGTGCTCATCAGCCCGGTAGAATGTGCGGGAAAACGTGGGTAAGTCCTGCACCTGTCAAGACGCAGCCCCCCCGTCTGTCGTCGTCGGGGACGTGCAGATGAGAAGCAGAGAGAGGCGCCGCTCACACCCGTTGGTGCCACCACTGTTGGAGAACGTTAACGATGACCCGCGCTGCTCCCCGCGCTCACGCGCCCACGAGACGTGAGAGCGGGTCCCCCGTTGGCACACGCGTTCACAGCAGCCAGCGGCGGACGCGACGGTCAGCACGGTGTGCGTGACACGACGGGGCGGCACCCCGCCTTGCAGGGAAAGGGAAGCCCGACGCCAGCCGCACCTCGTGGGTGGACCTGAGGACACCCCTGCAGGGCGAGCCCTGGTGGGATCCATGGACACGAGGCCGGGGGCGGGCGTCAGATTCACAGACACAGAGAGTAGATGCGGGAGCAGGGGTGCGAAGGGCAGGCGGCGAGTCTGTGACGGGGACCGAGCTTCTGCTCTACAAGCCGAACGGTCAGGCCGCGGGGACAGCCGCTCGGCATCGTGAACAAGCGTCAGGCCACGACCTCCACCCCTAAAAGGGGCCAGGACGGTGGACGTGACGCCGTGTGCGTTCGACCCCGTGACGCTCGTAAGCACACAGTTGAATGAGGGAAGCCAGGCTGGTTCCACCAAGAAAAGCCGCCCAGCTGAGCGCCCCACGCCGCGTCCGTCAGGCTGGCCCCCCACCAGGGCCTCCGCCTCCACGCGGCTTTCCCCACGGGCCGTGTGTCCACCTGTCCGCGAGCCCGTCACACCCAGGGAAAGTCTCAACGGCACGGAAGGGCCCTGGAAATCAGGCAGCAGCTTCGCGGGGGCCTCAGCACACGCCTTTGCTTTTCCCTCGCCGCCGCGGACCCAGAGCAGGTCGTCTTGGCCCCGACGGGGCCTGCAGGACGCTGGCTCACGGGGCACCGCCAGGCACCGTGCAAACAGCTATTTCACAAACGCGTGCACACGCACGCACACCAGCGTCCTCCCACTTAGAGATTTCAAAGGAAGACCGAGGCAGAGGGTCTCCGAGAGCCGCGCGCCCCTCCCTCGAGGTCTGGGGCCTGGAGGGATGGGGCCCAGATGTTCCCACGGGCCAGGGCGGCCTGGGAACTGTTAATTAGACGGCAGATGAGTTAGAAGCCCGCTCTGTATTTGGGCTCGGGAAACAACTATTTTTTACGTTTTGCTGACAGTCCGACTGATTCCAGATAAAGCCGGGGGGGGCGGGGGGGGGCAGGGGGCGGGGGGGAAGGAGCCCGCCGGCTTCGCGAGGACGCGGCTGAGACTGAAGGTTCCTTACTGATGTGAAATGTCACCGGAGGGGAGGAGACCACGTCTCCGGGGACCACTTCAGATCGGAGAGAGTCGGTTCGAGGGGCGGGTGCTGGGGAGGCACAGAAGGTGCCCCCGCAGCCCCCAGACCGACCGCCGCAGAGCTTCACACATCCCCACAGCCTCATCCCCCTCCCGGGAGGGAGGCCAGCGTGACTCTAGCGTTCCTGCCTAAAGTGCGCGGCCTGAGGCTCTGAAAGACAGCGGGCGCCGGCTCCCTTCAGGTCCGCCCAGAGGCTGTGCCAGAACACGGTCGACTCTGAATTCCTCGCGGCTTCTGAGTGTGTGTGTGTGTGTCACAGTGTTGACTCGCCCCTCCCCCGAAGCCACCTGGGACCGTGGACCGGGAAGAAGTGTCTGGTCGGCGTCCAACTTCTTGGCAAGACATGAGCAAGCTCACAGAGGACCGACCAAGAGGGCGGGGGACCCTGGGAGGTTCCCAGGCACAGCTGCTGGCCGGGAGGTCCGGACTGACACATGGAGTCCTGGAGGAGGACGACAAGAGGGCTGGCCGAGCAGCAGAGACCCACGTGGGCGAGGGTCCGCTCGCGAAGCCTGCATAAGGTCCCCTTCCTGGGCAGGAGCCCCTGCTCAGGGCAGCAAGCAGACACCCGTGGTGAGGGGGGGGCCGAGCGGGATACCCCTCCTCGCAGGGACGCCACACGGGGACCGCAAGAGCATGTTCGATTTCTGCCCAGGTAGTTGGGTGAGGAAAAGAAGGACATTGTGCAGGGAGCAGTGCCGAGAAGCTTGATCAGACTGTGCCTGCAGGCGACCCCTTGTGTCCGTGGGCGTCCACATGTGGCCATGGCAGCGTGCAGGGAAAGCCGAGCGCCACTGAATCGCTGACGTGGATCTGGGTGGGGACAGGGAGGGTGACCGTGGGGAGAGCCTTTAGCTAGGGTCCTGTCCCTGTGCGCCTGGGACTGGAGTGTGGCAGTCGTGAGGCCGGCAGGCCCTGGTTCTGCGGCTTGGGGCTGTCCGTCTAAACACTCGCTTGTAATCCACAGAGTCTGCTGGTGGCTGAGAGGCAGCTGTGTAGACGGTGACCAGCGGAAGTAGCGGCTGTGACCGCGGATCGCAAAGGTAAGGAGTGTGCTCTCCTCTCCGCCGTTTCATTCGGCCCCACCTCCCGCCTTATTTCACTGACGCTGTCGTCGCGGGTCGCGTTGCACGTGTGTTGACGCTGGTGCGTGGTCGGTGTTGAGCGGACGTTGGCGCGAGGGTCGGGGTGACCGTGGACAAAGAGACGTGACCCGGGCTCTGAGTGGTTCTCGGGAGGCACCGAGGGTGGAAACCGTCTTCGGCCCCATCCCGGGCGATTGATGGGGACGGCTCGGCGGCCGTGCTGGCTCGGGAGGGCGGGAGGGCGGGGGGAGCCCCGGGTGGGGGCCGCGGGCTACAGACGGGTCAGGAATAGCGCCTCTGGGCCTGCGTTTCTGGCCTGAGCCACGGGGGCCACGTCAAAGGCGGGACCTGAGCGCTGGGTAGCGGCCCCCCGGTGCCCTGTTGAGAAGCACCCGGGGTCGTCGCTGGGCCTGGAGGGGACGGAGGTGCTTGTGTTGCCTCGGCCTCCGCCTTTCCGACTTCCGCCGGGAAGGGAGCGGTCTCCGGACGTCCACCCTGCCGACGAGGCTGTGGCAACATCTGGAGCCAACGTGTGCGACAGGTGGGGTGCGGCCGGGGGCTTCACAGAGCACGCAGCCGGCGCGTGTCCAGACGCCCCCTTGTGACCCGACACCCTCACCCGCCAGCTGGTCCAAGTGCCCGCCCGAGAAGGCACCTGGGCGCATGACCTCGTGAGGCCGGCTGGCCCGCGGCGGTGGGAGGCCCGTGGCAGGCGGCCGCCGCGTCTCACGAACCCCGCGGAGACCAGCTGCTGGTTCCTGCACCTTGTAGAACCCCGCCCCCCCGGAAGTGGCTTCCTGGCCTCCCAGGCTTCTTTCTGATAAGGTTTGGGGGGGGGGGGTGCAGGGTGACCGGGGGGGGGGCACTACTTTCCGGCCGGCGCACGGGCTCCAAAGCGCCTTGGCATTCAGCTTAACGGGAACCAGCGGGGCCCGCGCGAGGGCGTCAGGAACGGGGCCAGCGTGTTACGTCCCATCTGCCAGCCCGTTCTCTTCTCTCATGTCTGAGGATGCGAGACGCTGCCGCACGAACGGTCTGTTTTAGCCTTTGGCATTCATGGGAGCCAGCGGCGAGTGTAAGCGGCTGGCCGTGCGGGGCGCTGGCGGGGGCCACAGGCGCCTTTCCGGGGCGATAGAGACGGTCCGTATCTCGGCAGGGTTTGGGCCACGCCGGCCGTGGTTAGCACGCTCACAACGTGCGCACTTTCCGTTTGTACATCTTCCCTGAAGATAAACCGCATAGGCAGATACCGACCCGTAGGTGACGTCTGCGAGCCGGAGTGTCCAGGGATGCTGTGTGTGGCTGTCTGCCCTTCCGCTCTGGAATGTGTCAGAGACAAAAACCATCGAGGGGCAGACAGAGGGGAGGCTGGGCGGACGAGCCGGTAACAAGGCAGGGTGAGCCGCAGGGGTGAATGATGCCCCCGGGGTCTGGCCCTTCTCTCTCACCCGCCCCCGAGCTTTGCGGGGCTCCCTCGAGTCACGGCCCCCGGGGGTAGAGGACCCTGCCAGTCTGAGCCGAGGCCAGGCGCCTCTCCCGCGTGCGGGCGGGTCCACGTCACCCGCTGGGCGGGGAGGGGGACTGGGCGCGGGCGGGGACCGACGCGGGTATACGTGGTGGAGACAGCTGATCCGACAGGTGCGGGCTTCCTGCCGACTCACAGTCAGGCCCCGCGTCCCTTGGCGGTGGCTCGGCCCACGGCGGGCACCAAGTCTAGGAGGCCAGCATTCTGTCTGTTTCTGAGCCGCCTACACACGTGAACGCCCGGTGGTCCCGGTCAGCGGGCCGGGGATGTGATTCCTACCCTGAGATGGCCTTTGGCCCTTGGGGGTTTCGCTCCTCCTGTCCCTCCTGAGGTGGATGAACCCCTCCAAGCCACGGGTCCCCAGTTGCTCCCCCAAGAAGCCCCTGTCCTTCCCACAGAGCCCTTTCCAGGGTTCCTCCCCGCGTGGCGCTGGGGACGTGGGCCTTGAGTCCCAGGGCACCAGGCTAGCTGTCCTTACTGCCAAAATCTGACGTTTTCGCGGGTCTCGACCCCCAGGTGCTTCGTGCACCTGCCTGTTCGCTGCGACCTCCCCCGGGAGCCAGGCCCCACACTTTCCGGGGCAGCTGGGCATGTGGGGGCTGCAGACAGCGGTCCCCGACCTGAGCCGCGCCCCTGCCGGTGCTTTGTCTCCAGCAGGTACGGGAGGGAGTGCGGTGTCTGCCCCCGGCCCTCCTTTTCGTCTTCAACCAAGTGGCGGCACAGCTCCCTTCCCTTCCCTTCCCTTCCCCTTTCCCCGCGGTTACGAGCACTCGCCGTTTAGGACCGCGAGCTCTGCGAGGCTTGGGGAGAAACCACGCCCTGCAGGTCCTCCCCTCGGCACCGATTCCCGCTCACTTCACGCAGCGGATTCTCGTGGCCTTTGCCCCCGTGTCCCGATTCGGGCAGCGTGTTCATTCCCCACCTCCTGGCCCCCTAGCTTAGGTCCGTGGCAGCGCTGACCGGGGGCCCCTCACACAGCCCCGCTTCCGGCTGAGTCTTGTCGTGGACCACGACTTCCTTTCCTTTGTCGCGCCCTGGTCACGAGGGTCTGGGGTCTCTGATGGCTGGCTGAGGTGGCCCAGCTCGGCCTCCTGTGCACCAACCGCCAGCTCGAACCCGGCTCCCTCCCAGTCGCGGGAGTCCCCTCCCGGTACCGTCACACACATCAGACCGTCTTCCGTCTCGTCTCCATGAAGAAACCTCTTCCGGAGCTTTCCGCTCCGTCCCCCCGTCCCGAGACCCATCTTTTCACTTTGGTGCTTTACCCCCTGTTTCCCTGGCGTACCCGCAGGAGCTCCCGGGGAGGGTGACCGGGAGGCGCCCCGTCGAGGAGTTGTGTGTCTTCCGACGTGTTTGTTCTGCTCTGTCACCCGGGCCCCGTGGCGGCAGGGCCCGTTTTTGATTCCTCGTGTGTATCTTTGTTTCACTTCTCTGGCCTGGAACGTTATCTGCTGCCCCTACACCCACCCGAATCTTTCCGTCTTCATGGCCACCTCCTCCGGGAAGCCTCCCCCACCTCCTCAGTCCTGAGGGCTTGCTTCTTCCTTGTGGCCCTCATGATGCTTCCTTCCTCCAGTACTCCTTTGGCAGGCACACTCCTCTGTAGTCGTGAGCTCAGCACACATTTCTTGAGCACCTGTTACGTGTGTCGGAGGACGACTCCACGATACGGGAGGGCCCTGTGACGCCAGCCACACCACCGCTTGCCACGTACAGGGAGTGACAGAGACCCACAGAGTTCAGGGACAGCCTGGCCAGGAAGGACCCAGCCCGGGCATCCTGCCTTCCTGTAGTGATTAGGACAGGGAGCCTTGGCACACCGACGGGACAGATACACCGAAACACCCACCCTCGTGCCATAAGGGATCCGTATTACTTTCGCCATCTTACAAGCGAAGAAACCGAGGCAGACAGGACAGCCTGGCTTGTGAGGGATGGCGCTGGGACCTCCCTGCGGGGTCAGACTCCACGGAGAGGCGTGCGCGGGCCGCGTGTGCCTGCGCCCTCTCTCGGTCCGCGAGATCCTGACAACAGACGCCAGTCGTGCCCCAGCCAGCGCACTTCCCGTTAGGATCTGTGGGACCAAGTGCGCAACCTTCCAACCGCAGGCCCGTCGCGTGTCTTATGTGGTGGGGGAGGGGATCCCTTGCAACACTGCCTACCCGGAAATAGCTTTCTCTGGCCAAGAAAACTCATTGCGTCGTTTAAGGCCACGGGCATTCCTGAGTGTCCGGAGCCCGGGGCCATCTCAGAGCCCGGGGGAGGGGGGGCACCCCCGGCTGGGCACCGTGCGTTCCCAAGTCGCAGCCACCAGGCGCTCCCCTGGGGCTCCCACGGCAGCGGCGGACGGCGTGGGTGGGGTGACCCCGTCCCAGAGAGACGAGGCGGTCAGCGCACACGGGGCCGCGGCCACAGGCTCCTTCACACCAGCAGGAACTAATATGCGGTCCGAGCCGCCACCGAGGCATCCACCCGGCTTTGCATTTCCTCTGCAGCTGACGGACGGATTTTCAGATGAAAGGCAAAATTTCCTGTGCTCTTGATCTCGTGGTTGTCTCTTGGCTACTTCCCGCTTCGTCTTGAGCTGAGCCCACGGGGAGGGATAAAGATGCATTTTTTTGCGGAGAAGGGGTGGGTTTTGGAAGTTCTTCCAGCGTGGCAGACGACGCCCCTTCGCCAAGCGACTTGTCACCCCGCACGGTGCCTGGGTCTGTGCACGCCTTCACACGATGAGCTAGTGGGGGCTCCGTTCAAAGAGCCCCAAACAGCAGCACGTTTGAGACTGAGTCATGCTCTTCCTAAGGGATTCCTTTTTTTTGTTTTAATGTTTATTTATTTTTGAGAGAGAGAGCGAGCGAGCGAGCAAGCGAGGGAGGGGCAGAGAGAGAGGGAGACAGGATCCCAAGCAGGCTCCACACTGTCAGCGCGGGGCCCCACGCGGGGCTCGAACTCATGAACCGTGGGGTCGTGACCTGAGCGGAAACCAAGAGCTGGACGCTTAACCCACTGAGCCACCAAGGCGCCCCTCCTCCTAAGGGATTCTTAAAGACGTTAGGGCCCTCACCTTTCCCACGTGATCTCACCGTAGTGAACGTTGGGCACGTAAACCATCCTGGCTCTGAGGCGCGGGCGGTAAATAGGTGTGGCTTGGGTTCCTGTGTCTCCAGCCCCAGGCCCACCCCCAGGCGGAGCCACAAGGCAGCTCTGCCAGGTCGGGTTTTGCACAGTTTTGTGGTCATCAAAGCGTGGCGTCCCGTGGCTCTTCGACACACGTCTGCGGAATGAAAGAGTGAATGAGTGAATGAGTGAATGAATGAAGTAGCAGCTGGTCGGGCGCAGGTGACGAGGCAGGAGACGCACGGGGCTGGTGGAGCCGTGTCACCAGGGCTGCGGTGGGGAATCCACGAGTCCCGCGTGTGGCGGCGCCCATCTGGAAGGTGCCGAGCCGCAGGCGAGCCACGGTGACGGGCCGGGCGCTGGAAAACAGGGAAAGGGAGAGAGGGGATGCTGGACGTGGGGGCTGACGTGGAGGCAGGCGGGAGCCCGGAGACCTCGTGCAGCTGGGTGAGAGGCCAGACCCGCTGCAGACTGGCCACGGTGTCCACACCTGCCAGGGAAGCGACCGGTGCTCTCCAGTCACTACCCTAAACCGTTTTCCCACACATCAGCACTGCCAGCCTGTGATGGAACGTTTTTTTTTTCTAGCTAAATGTGATTTGCACCCAAGCTTTTTCGAACTTTAATTCCCTGGTCTTGGATCATTTATCCAACACCGGTCCGCGAGACACAGTCCTTCTGAGGAGCAATCCTGACGGTTCGAGCCCAGTGCCCCGGGGGTGGCCCCGGGGTCTTCTTCATCCTTCCTACAGAATGATGGAGAACAATGGTAGGGGCCCTCCTGGCAGCCAGAAACGTGAACCCACTTCCCCCCGCTCTCCTGCGTTGATGGAGGCCTGTGGGTGGGTGGGTGGGTGGGTGGGTGGATGGATGGATGGATGGATGTGTGGATGGGTGGACGAGTCAGTGGATGTAGTCTTCCGTCCTTCCTTCCTTCTCCCCTTCCCTCCTTCCCTCCTTCCCTCCTTCCCTCCAAGTAGGTGCAACCCTTGCCTAGTGCTGTCTCCCTATTCCCCTGTGGCTTAGGGCATGTAAACTCAGCCTTCAGCGCTATATTGCAAACCTACTCATTCAGTGCCCATTAAATGCGTGGGTCCGTGGTCTCTGCCTCCAGAGCTCCCAGTCTGGTCAAGGACACGGGCAAGACATACAAACTCACGTTACTGGGTGGCATGTTCTTTGAAGGGAGGGGCCACCCATCCATGAAGCCTTTCCTGGTGACCTGACTCCCTTTCCTCAGGGAACCTGAGGTCCGGGGGCTAAAAACAAACGCCTGCTCCCTCTCAGAGACCCTGAAGCCCCTCAACCTGGGCCCTGGCCATCCCTGCAGACCAGTACTTGGGGCAGGAGATGATTGAGTAGGTTGACACCAAGAACATTTGTGCAGGCCCCTCACCTCTGGGGGCGTCACAGACAAGGCTGGGGGTTATTCCGGAAGGGTAGACAGCAGGTTCTTGGAATGACTGAAGACTGGTTCCAGCCCACCCTGGCAGGGTCACCGCCGGCCCCCAGGCAGCACACGCCCCTCCAGCCCCGGGACCAGCAGGGTCGAGGTACATGGCGGGTGCCAGTGGCCTTTGACGCCCCTCTGCTGACGGGTCGGCTGTGACGGTCTATGGTGTGCGGGCTTTGGTTAGAGCCGCTGAGAGCTCTGGCCTGCGATGCACAGCTTGGCTGTGCCCACGAACACCGTGCCCCCTGCACACGCGAGACACACGTGGGGAGGGGTCCGGACGATGCCCGGGGGTCAGCTTCCTCCACCGCTGCACCCTGTGGCGCTGGGAGGGCTCATGCCAGGAGAGTCATTTCTCCAGGAGGGAGCTGGTGAACACGTGGCCAGGACTGCCCGTGCCTCCTGCACGCTGGACGTCACAGCAGACGTGATTCTGCCCGTCGAGGCACAGGTTCCATCTGGCATGCGTCCGGCGGCCTGGTTGTCACCTGGGGCCTGCTCTGCAGAGGATATCGCCTCTCAAGGGCGGGAAGCGGCCCCGCCTGGCGTCGGAGACCCTGATGTGTCGCGACAACCCTGAGGCCACAGAGTAGGACATCTGCTGGCTGATCCCGGGGCCCAGGGGCGGCGAGGGGGCTCGGCTGTGCCGCTGTTTGGAGGCGGGGACATTTGGTGCCGGTTGGGTCAGAGGCACACACACGGCTGTGGAACCAGCGTGCCTCCCAAACTCGGGTTCTCGTGTCTCCCGCCCACTGGCCCAGAGCGCCAGATGCCGTCTCACGCGTGGGCGCCGTGCCCCGCGGGACCCTGTGACCTGCAGTCAGCGTGGGTGCAGACCAGCTGGCCGAGCAGGGGCCAGTGACGGGTTGGTGCTGGCGGCCAGCGGGCGTGTCCCCTGGGTCTTGGTGACACCTGCGAGCGCACGGTGCACCATCAAGACCCGACGGGGTGCCGGCCCCCGTGTGACAGGCCCGCCTGCTGTCCGCACCCGCTTTCCCCTCTTCTCCTGAGCACGTTTCCCGAGCGCTGTCGTGGTACCCTTACCGCGTGCCTCCCCGTGTGGCCTGGGGGCTCGGGCCTTGGGCCCGGGACACCACCGACAGCACACAGCTGGGACAGACCCCCGCCCCTGACCCCCTGTCCGCACCTGTCCTTCGACTTGGCCGCCGGGAGGGAGGGAGGAAGGAGAGGGAGTGGGGTGGACCCTGGGCTGTGGGAGCACACGGGGCCTGCTGCCCAGAAGGCAGATCCTTCCTGTCTTTTCAGATTTGCAAATGGGCCAAATCCTTTAAAACCGCACCTGCAGACAGGAGTCCCCCGTCATCTGGCCCACCGCCGGCCTGCTGCAGCGCCCAGGGTGGGGACCGCGGCCCTGGGCCCCGAACCGCGGGCTCCCCACGTGGCCCCGCCTCACTTCCTCGGCTTTGAGGGAGGGCCTGTGGGCCATGGCTCCCAGTCCCTGAGCGGCAGCCACCGGAGGGCCCTTCCTCCCGGGGTGGACCCCCCACCATAGCTCGCCAGGCCGGGTGTCACCATGTCCCACGACCACCCTGTCCCCAGAGGAGCCCTCCACCGCCCGGACCCACCCGGGAAGCTCCGTCCGGAGCAAGGCTGGAGGCCACCACAGGTCCACGGCGACCCAGACGGAAGCCATGGGGGGCGAGACCCAGACGCGTCCCCAGCTGCTCCCACAGTTCACACTGGGGCACACGACACGGAGGCACTTAAGGCTCTCGTGACTTCAGACTCGTGTTCGGAGCTGCCGTCACGCGCCAAGGGGACTCGGCCCAGGGCCTCCGATGGAGGCAGCCATCCGAGCGGAACCCGCCCTCCCGAGTGGGTTCCTCCGGAGACAGAGAGCCCCTAAGTGCAGGCGGGAGGGCATCCCGTTAATGGACGGGTCTGTGGGAAATTCCTCTCGGCTCGGAAGCCAAGCCCCACGCCCCACAGGGCCCACACCTCCCGCTTGAGGAGCGGCCCCTCTCCGGCTTCGGGGCGGCCCTCCTGACTTCGGGCTTTGACCGTGAGCTTCTCCAGCCCAGGTGGTGCAGCTGGGAGGCCACAGCCGGGAGGCCACGGACACAGAGCAGGTGTTTGCTGAGCACGCAGAGTCCGGGCCTGTCCTGCCAGAGTCTCCGGGCTGCAGAGGGACGGCCGGCGTGCCAGGGCCGAGGGGGACAGAGCAGGGTCAGACAGGACAGAAGGTGGGTGCTCCAGGTGCGTGCAGGTTGCCCTTTGGAGCGGGAGCCACAAGGAGCCCACCTGCAGCTCTAGCTTCCGTGGACGCGTGGCAAGGACAGCATCTTTGATGATCTGAGGGGGCTCGTCTCGAGGCTCCAGCTTTCTGGGGCCACAGGCTGGACCCGGCGGAGACCCGCCGCTGGCCGTCCACAGTGGGCGTCGGAGCCTGGGGTCTCAGGCACAGCAGCCTGTCTCTTCTGGGGCAGTGGCTGTGGGTCAGACCCTATAGGAGCCACCCCTCCGGACGCGGCCGCTGGAGGCCAGAGGGCTTTCCCTCTGCAGGGGCCCTCGCGCGAGAGAGATGCCCAGGGTGGCGGCGTCTGCCCTGAGCTTCCCGCTCTGGATTTATGAGGCTAGCACTGCCCAGGGGGAGCTGCGGGCTGGCGGGATATTTGTCGGAGGGGATCGTGTCTTTATACGGCGGCTCGTGTGCGGTCTCTTTGCTGGCTGCTGTGACGGAGACGGTGCGCCCCTGCCGATGAGGACCGTCCCGGGGTCCTAGACGCCTCGGAGCCAGGCCAGGAGGGCCCAGCTCTGTGCGTTTGGCTCATACCGTCCGACCTGCGTTGTTCGAAGGGATAAAGAACCAGGATGTCTCTACCCTGCTGTTGGTGACTTCTCTCGGCCCCGAGGCCTCTGATTTCAGCAACGCTGGTGGGTGGACGGCGTCCACGGACGGAGCCCGGTCCCCGCACGAGCCAGTGGCCTCACCAGCTGTGGCCCAGGTCGTGCCGGACGCAACACCTTCTCTTCTCCGGTGGAGCTGGACCCCACGCACAGGGTGCACGTCCCCCGGCGAATCTCGACAGCGCTTGGTGGCGCCCCTGGGCCTTGCACACACAGGCGCTTTGGCGGTTGGCCACAGTTGGATGTGCCCGTGGCAGGGAGGACCGGTGTTCCTTGGAACACCGAACAGGCAAGCATCAGTGGCATTTTAGAGTCCCAGCCCCCTGGGGGCCTCCGCAGGGACCCAAGAGCTCTCACTGGAACAAAGCCATTGCAAGCACGCCTCACGAGAGACTCAGCTGGGGTAGGGGACGCAGGCGTTTGCCCGTGTCTGGGCCAGGTCGTTAGTCCCAAACACGCCCGCGTGGGGCACAGGGAGGGCCTGCGGGGCAGGAAGCCCCAGGAACCACTGGAGGAAACTCTCGGGGCACCGGCTGCTGGTCAGGGTGGCCTCCCCTCAGGTGTCCCTGGGGAGGATGGCTTTGTTTCTGCCCTCTCGTCTGTCACCTCCGTCTGTGCACGCCCTTCTTGTGAGCTGTTGGGAAACGCTGTCACACATGCCCCCCTGGCCCAGCAGGCCCCCCCCCCCCCCCCCCCCCCCCCCCCCCCCCCCCGCTCAGGGCTCCGCGTCCCAGGCCGGGACGGTGGCCGACTGTTGTCAGGGTGACAGTTCTAGTCCCAGCTGCTTCCAGGCCCTCACCTTCACGACAGCGTTTGTGCTGAGGACATAATTGCGCCCATTTTAAAGACACGGACACTGAAGGGCGCCTGGGTGGGACTCAGCGGGACTCAGTCGGTGAAGCGTCCAACTTCAGCTCAGGTCGCGATCTCACAGTCCGTGGGTTCGAGCCCCGCGTCGGGCTCTGTGCCGAGAGCTTGGAACCTGGAGCCTCCTTCGGATTCTGTGTCTCCCCCTCTCTCTGTCTGCCCCTCCCCTGCTCGTGCCCTGTCTCTCTGTCTCTCCCTCAAAAATAAGCATTACAGTAAAAAAATAAATACAAAATGAAGACAAGGAAACTGAGGCTCAGAGAAGCTCACGGCCCCACTTTGGTGTGGCCAAGCGCAGCTCAAACACGGCCTTTCCCTGTGGGGCCCGTGAGAAACAGATGTCCCTGGCGACCTTGACCAGGAGGGTCCGGGTCTTCCTGGTGGCCCGAGACCCAGGATGTCACTGACACCAGGGCGGACATCGGAAAAGGCGGGACAGAGGTCTGGCCATCTGCCGTCTGACCCTCTGTCCTTGCTGCTGGCCGGGGAGGCCCCGAGCTCTTATGAAACAATTACATATGCGCCCAGACGGTATTAATGGTAAAAATATTTCATCTCTGAGTCTGGCCGGGTCTCTCAAGATAAAGTTCATTCCTCTTTTGTTTTTCCGAGAGTGAATCTATTTAAATGTGGTGCTTCGTGTGTGCTAACAATCGGTTTCAGTGGTTGCTTCCCTTGGCCGAGTGAGCACGGCCCACCCTGCCGGCTTCCCAGCACCCCTGCTTCCGGCTTCCTCCCATCAGGAGGACCCCGCATCTGCCGCCTCCCCCTGCTCATGGCCGCGTGTGCCCCTGGGGTCCCCAGCTGGGAAGGCGCTGGGTCAGGGCCGTGCGTACAGAAGGTGCTCATAGATGCTCGCCGGCTGAGAGAGAACGCACGTCAGGACGAGGGGAGGCGGGCCGCGTCCTCTCTTTCCCGGCTCAGGCTCTCTGTCTGGACGGCGAGAGCCCTGGCCCTGCTTCTCGGGCTCCCGATCGGCCCACCTCGCGGAGACCCCCGCCTCCACCCTCACGGTTCGGCTCTGTGCCACGTGAGTCCGCCCCACGGCCTCGGCCCAGAATTGGCCACCGGGCTGCCACGAAGGGGGAGGCGCGGCGATCCTCCCAGAGCGGGCGGTGTGAGAAGCGTTCAGAGCCCAGCAGGGCGGGCGGCCCCCGGCCCCGAGTGCCCCAGCCCCGGCACGGCTCGGACGCCAGCCTCCACACCGTTCGTCCCGCTGGAGCCTGAGGGCGCGGCCGCCGTGTTCCCTTGGTCTCTGCCCGTAGAGCCAACACTTTAGTCCCCGCGAGCTCTGGGCCCGATAACAAGCCTGAAACTCTGTCCTCAGACTTGGTGTCTACAGGCCGCAGCCAGAGTGGTTCAGAGCTGCCATTGGCCGGTGTGGCCACTGCCACGTGAGTGAATTACAGTGAAATAAAGTTAAGACTTCACGTCGTCGGGGCGCCCGGCTGGCTCATTTGGTGGAGGGTGTGACTCTTCAGCTCGCATTTGGTCCCCAGGGCGCTCTGGGAGGTCAGAGCCAGGAGCTAAGTGAAGGGGGCGCGGTAAGGCAGAGGCGCACGGCAGGTCGTGGCACAGGTGCACTCAGGAGGGCACCCCCCCTCCGCACACACCCCAGAGCCTGGCGGGGCTCGGCCCCCACAGCCCTGCGAGCCCCGGCCGGCACCAACAGCCTGAGGGCCCCTAACCTGCCCTCCGTCACTCGGCTGCTTCCCGGCCGGGCACCGATGGCGTGACCCCGGGACCCCAGCCAGCATCAGGATCTTCACGCCGGAAACGGGTCTGAGGGGTCTCTGGCTCCTATCTTCACTCCGTCTCTGCTGCAACCAGACGGTAGGGAGAGGGGAGAAGAAGTGACATTTTTTTTCCACACGGCTTTATTTAGGTATAACTCACACACCATAAAATTTGCCCTTTCATGGCGTGCAGGTCAGCGGGTTTCCGTGTGCTCACGGAGCTGTGCAGCCACCAGCACGAAGTCCAGAACACGTCTGTCACTCCAAAAACACGCCCCCATCACGCCCCCTCCCCGGGCCCCAGCAACCTCTGCTCCACCCTGGGGTTCCCTGGGCTTCAGCATTTACAGAAATGTGGCCGGTAATCGGTGGCTTCTGTCCCTTAGCATAATGCATTCCAGGCTCTTCCGTGTCGTGGCGCATGTTAGCACCATGTGGAAACTAAATACGACTTCCTTGTGTGGATACACCGTGGGGAGTTTACCCCTTTGTGCACTGACAGACGTCCGGCTGGCTGTCATGAGTAACGCCTCTGAATGTGCACGTATGCACATTTTCACGGATGTAGACAGTCTTCATCACTCAGAGGCACACACACCTAGGGACGGACCATCTCTTAGCACTCTAATACTGTGAGGAACAGGCAGACTGTTCGCCAAGGTGGCTGCGTCCCCTCCCACCCATCTGCGGGACAGGAGCCCCTCACCCACACTTGCTCCCTGTTATTTTGACTCTAGCCATGCTGGTGGGCGTGACGTGGGTCTCAGCGTGGTTTCGATTTGCATTTCCCCATGACTGGGGGTGCTGAGCATCTTTTCCCGTGCCACTTGGCCATTTGCGCATTTTCTTTGGAAAAATGCCTGTTCGGGTCACTTGCCCAGTTTTTCTTTGGATACCTTGCTTTTTATCGTTGAGTTGTAAGAGCTTGTTACATATTCTGGATCCCAGTCCCTTACCGGATAGACAGTCTGTGGGTTGCCTTTTTACTTTCTGGGTGACTTCATTTGCAACACACAAGTTTTCGTTTGGATGACATCCTGTTCATCTATTTTTTTCTTTTGTCGTTGGTGCTTTTGGTGTCAGAGCCAAGAAATCCTTGTCTAACTCGAGGTCACGAGGATTTATTACTGCTTTCCCGCAAGTCTCACGCTTTCGTCTCTTACATTTAGGCTCCTGATCTGCTGTTTGTGTGTGGTGTGAGGTAGGGATCCAACTTCATTCTCGTGTGTGGATGAACCATGGCCCAGCAGCATTGGTTGTACAGATTGTTGTCGCCCCACGGAGTAGCCTGACCCCCTTGTCAAACATCCCTTGACTACAAACGTGAGCATTTATTTCTGGGCTCTATTCCAGTCCGTTCTATCCTATTCGTCCGTGTAGCCATTCTCACCCAGCGCACAGTCGCGGTGACCGCAGAATGTAGTTACGGGACGTGTGAGTCTCCCAACTTTGTCCTTCTTTCAAGATAGCTTTGGCTATTCTGGGTCCCTCACATTTCCATATGAGATTGAGGGTCAACTCGGCAATTTTGGCAAAAAAAGACATCTGCATTGTGATAGGGATTGGATTGGATTGGAAATGGGACTTCAGAGCCGTATGATCCTTTGGGAGATTTGGGGGAACCTGGAGAAACTTTCTCCGGTAATGAGTTAAAACTGAAAGGTCAGTTCTTTTCATCTCCCAAAACGCACCTTTCCTTTCACCCTCCCAGCCCCGTGGGGTGGGTGCTGCTGGGCCGTCTCAGAGGAGAGAAAACCCGAGGCCCCGAGAGGCCAAGTCAGGTGCACGTGGCCCACAGGTGCAAGGTGACAGCACCACTGGGGGCAGTTAGCGGCCCACGGCCACGGACCCAGCTGGCAGTGGCCACCGCCATCCCACCGTCTCAGCCACACGTGTGCCTGGCTCCCGGCCGGACTCTGCAGTGTGGTGCCCGCCCCTCATCCAGGAGACAGAAGCTTCATGTATTCCTGTGACCAAGAGAGTGACCAAGCGACTCTAGAGAAGAAAAAGGAGGCAGATTGCCGGTGGCCACAGAAGGCAGAGACGACACCCAGGAACCCCCACCACCACCAACCTAAAACGCCCGTCTGTCCTTCCCGCCAGATCTCCAGGGCGGTTTCGTCCTGTCTGATTATAGCTCCTCCATCCTGAATCAGAGCAGGCAGGGTGGGCCCAGCAAGCCGGCTACCTTTAAACCTTGGGCCAAAGTGATGTCCTCCCCAGCTCTCCTTGGTGGCCCTTCCGTTCTCTGCCCCCATCTTTCCTCACCCAGGAAACAGGCAAGCCGCTATTTCAGGGGCTGTTGTTCACAAGGGCCACGTGGACAGAGACACGGAACACCCCCGAGAGCAGGCCTGAGCGCGGTGGCCTCACCCAGCGAGCACAGAACCCACGCCTGAACACCACGCCTCGTTCTCTCGCGGTATCCCTCACATCTACTGGAAGCTGAACCCTCTCCATGGAAGGCGTCCACACACGTAAAACCCCAGACCCCTCACGCTTCCGAGCCCCAAACTCAGAGCCCCCAGCCTGAGCTCTCCTCTCCCAAAAACCCAAATAAGTAGGCTTTGAATGACTGGATTTAGGCAGAGTAATGGGCTAGTGGGACAGAGAATTTAGGAGAGAGGCTGCATAGACTTCCCCTTGCTCGGAACACGGGAACAGCCCCCCACTCACAGTCTGATCGGATCAAATCAATCACAGGCCTGAATGTGCTCGAGGCTGCCCCGGCTTTTTCCCGGTCAGGCAGGAGGCGTCAACAGAACGTCACCTCTTTGGTCAGCAGGAGCAGAGAATCGAGGGGCAGTTCCCCATCTGTCCCTCCAACCTGACAGACTCCTACTCACACGTCAAAGCCCAAGCCCGTCATCACCCTTTCTGCAGAGAGCCGCCTTCTCCCTTCTCCCCAGAGCAGAGCACCCACAACCCCTGGCCTGTCGTTCCCTTCCCCCGTGCGTGAAGTGTGGCGTTAGGGGGTCCGTGTGTTTTTCTGTGCCCCCTTTGCACGCCGGCCGGCCGACACAGTGTGGGGCGCTCAGGAGGCGTTGGCTGGTGAATTGCTGGAGGGGATCTGCACCCCTTAAATCGGGAGGAGCACGAGCCTGCGGTGTGCGGAGACCGTCCCGGGGTCTCCCCCGCACACCCCCGTCCCGGTGCAGACAACGCCCTCCTCTGATTTCAGGCGTGCGCAGTGGAGACGGCTGCGCCCGTGTCCCCTCCCCGGCCCCCGCCCTGCGCAGCTCTGTTTTTCCCACTGACTCCCCACCGCAAGTCTTTCCAACCTCAGGAAGTCCATGCGAATGTTTTCCCAACTTGTCCTCACTGACCGTTACCCCAGTCCCCAGGAACTCACAGGAACCTTCCAGAAATCTCCCTTTATCTCCCAAAGCCCATCTGGTTCCGTTTAAGGATTCACCATATTTCCTCCTGTTTTCTGAGCCGCTGCGCCCGGCCTGTCTCCGAGCTCAGCCGCCTCTGCCCGGGGCGGTGAGGAGCCCCGATTTCGGGAGCTGCCGTGGGGGGCTCCCTGCACCTGCACACGTGGCGGGGCCACCTCGAGGCTGGCGGGCAAGGCTTCTCCTTCCCCGCCCGATCCCGTCGCCAGCCCGGCCTGGGCCCAGCGTGCAGTCCCTTCCCCGGGAATTATTTATGGCCGTGGACTCCGGCATCCAACCCACATGTGACGAGAGCGACCTTCATCCCCCAGAGTCGCGGCCACAGCGGGTCTGGGCGGCTGGCTGGCAGCCGCGTGCATCTGAGCAGGCTCCCTGTCCACCCCAGAGGCGCTGGGCCGAGCCGGGGGACGTTCCACGGGGTTGGAGCTGATCCCCGTCGAGGGCCAGGCCCCTCTCCTCTGCCCGGTGCTCCTCCGGCAGCCGGGTGGGCAGTGAGGGCCTCCCGGGCGGCAGCCCTTCCCCCCCCCCCCCCCCCCCCCCCGGCTTCGGGACTAGAGATTGCATCATGGGACCCGGTGACCTCCCCCGCCCACCCCGCCCGGCCCGTCAGAAAGGCAGGCTTGGCCGATGGCGGGGGCGTCCGGGAGGCATCTCCGTTCCCACAGATGACCCGCCTGGGCCTGAGGGGCGGCCACGCACACGGCTCTCCCCGGCTGTGTGACCGACGGGGCGAGACCAGCACCCCGGAGTTTAGCCGCTGCTGTGCCAGAGGGGAGTGTCTGACGGGACCGTGTTTGGAAAAGGAAGGGAAACGTCTGCGTAGAAGCGTCCAGGGGGCCCCTCGGGAGGGGCCGGCGCCAAAGGGGGAGCCCCGCAGGTCGCGGAGCGGTCACGCGCTCACGCGGTCATCCCACCCAGGCCGCGATGGTCCTGCGGCCATCAGCCGAGCAGACCCAGGGATGAGCTGACGGCTGTAGGGAGGGAGTCCGGGCTTATGGGGAAACGGGACGTGCCCGCGTGAGGGCGCCAGGCGGCCCGGCGGCCGGTGCTTTGGGTGGGCCTCACGGCAGGCCCCCGTTGTCTGTGGCCCGGCTCTCATGGGGGGGCTGTGAGTCTTGGCCTCTGGGGTTCTTGCAGGGACGCACACTGTGTGCGTCCTTGGGCACCAGCGTGCTGGATTTGGGGTTCTGGCTGCTGGGAGGCACAGGGATAAAGGATGCGGGGCATCCAGGCAGGGTGAGCACGGGACCCCGTCTTCCTGCCCACACTGGGGGCCCCAAGTCGGGTGGGGGGCCTTCGAGACGGCGGGACCGGAGCCCAGTGTTCCCCAAATGGGACCTGTGGGGCCGGAGGGGCTTTCCCCGCAGGGGCTGGGAGTCCTTTCCGGCCGAGCCGAGCCCGGGGAGGAAGGCGGGCCTTCTGAGGCCTCCCCGGGGGAGGCGACCAGCTGGGAGAGTGCCAACCACACCCGTGGCCCCTGGGTGTTGCCAACAATCCCGCTTCCTTTCGCAAAAACTTCCGCGCTGGTCAGAGGCGAGAAGGTCTTGTCTCAGTGCCGCCTCCCTCTCACGAGCCCCCGCCCCTCCTCCCCTCCGCCCACTGTCCCTCCTCAGGAGCACTGCCCCGGGGAAGCCTCGGCACCCTGCGCCCGTGTGGACGCTGGCTGGCTGGGAGCTTTCCGGCAACACCAACGGGGCGCGGGACCATTTCCACCCTGCACAGGGGGACACCGACGTCCCACAAGCCAGAATTTGTGCAGCGGGTCAAGGACCAGAGGCAGAACGCTCCTCTGAGACTGTCCTTCCCAAGGCTTCTGCTCGAGACACAAAGAAACAAAAAATCCTTTCAAGACAGATAGTATCGTCATCGCTTATCTTTATCGCTAAAAAGTCCTAATTGTACATAGGAGGGAAAAGAATGTGCTAGAAGACGTTCCAAGCAGTGTTATTTATAGTGAAGGAGGGGAGCCCCCTCCACGCCCAGCAGGACACCCGGCACAGCACAGAGCGCCCCGTCCACGGGGCGGACCCCTCACTCCGAGCCACGGGGCGTGTGCAGCACGATGCGAAACGTTGCAGGTGTCTTAAGTCAAAAGGCCGTGGGGGCGTAATCCACGCTTACTAAGAGTGTTAGCGGATCCGTTTCATACACCCCAGGGGAGATTAAGGGTTTCAATGTCGTTTGCAAAATGTTTCTGCTGTCGCCTCGCCCTCCTGATGGAAAGCACGTATTTAACGGTGATAATTATCGTTGATGGTGATGCCGTCTGCTTTCACGATCGTTTTTAACGCACAATGACCGTGAGTTTCTGCGCAGGGACACGGGGGCCTTGAATTTGATGTTGGCTTCTTGGCCACATGCCTTTCTGTCCACGTTTAGTGAGCGGACGTCCCTAGCCTCAGGCTGGCTGGCAACCTCCTCGTGGGAAGACAGTGATGGGGGGCAGAGGGTGGCTAGTCCCACCTCTGGTGTTTTTGGGAAAACAACAAAACAACGATAAAATGACTCTCCAGCTGGTCTACCCTTTCACCCACGAACGGCCTGGAGACGTGGCCAGATGGCCTCGGGTGTCACCTGAGGGTGCTGGCCCGACTCATCTTTGATTTCGCGGGTGGCTGTGCCCAACATGGGTCAACAGAGGGTATGATCGGGCCCCAGGGCTTTGCAAGTGGCAGAGCGTCCGGATGGAGGGGGACGCGTGTGCAGGGACGGCCGGGCGTGTGAGCGGAAGGGGGCAGGCGTGCCACGGCTGCCGTTGGAGGCCGCTCTGCAGTGCTGGGCGCGGGGGCCTCTCACTTTGCCCCGGACCGACCGGGCTGCAGAGCGGGGCCCCCCTCTCGGCCCTGCTTGTGAGGGAGCGTGGGCCGTGGGGAGAGGAGGCCCCCAGGGAGGATAGACGGGCTGGGACCTGTCCCGCGCAGACCGACGGAAGGAGGCACTCCGGCAAGGGCTGAAGGGGCGACCTGATCTTCCAACATCAGACGTGTCTGGCAGACCTGATCCCCGACGGGCAGAGGTCAGGGAAAGAGGCGGGCTGATCCAAGCAGCCCCGGGACGAAGCCGGCGCCTCGGGAAGTCACAGGGACCAGGCTTGTGTCCCTGCAAGTCCCGGATCCACAGGGCAGGCGGGACCCACTGACAGGAGCTGACGCTGCGGTCTCGAGCCTGGATTGCTTCACCTCGGGGAAGTCTCAGTGTGTAGTCTCAAGGCGTTCGCCTGATGGGGCGAGGCCCACCCGCGCTACGGAGAGCCATTTCTCAGGGTCGACTGATGGTTATCCACACTCCCAAATACTCCACAGCAACACCCAGATGCGTGTCTGACTGAATCACTGGGGATGACAAGCTGGTCAGGCTGGCGTAACCCCGACCTTTGCACCCTGGGAGCCGGGATCGAGCCTAGAGCCCGGGAGCCACGGGCCCTCTGTCCGTCCCCGCACCCACTGACGGAGAGGTCAGCTGTCAGGGCTGGGGGTCCCTGGGGATCGGAAAACGGGACACGCCGCCTGGCCGCGGCCCTCAGCGGTGAGCCGCTGTGTTTGTTGGGGCGAGCGGGGGTTCCGCTCGCCCCATCCGTGAAGCGGGGACAGACTCGATCAGCTGCCTCCCTTGGGCGCCCGGCTGAGGGATCGCCTGCCGCCGCTGACTCCACCCCCAGCCCCTCTGCGGGGCTCAGTGGGGACGACCCCCGAGTCCTAGTGAACAGCGAGGTGCCAAGCGACGGGAGGCCCAGGCCACGTCCTCTGCTGCCACAGCTGTGCCGTCGACTCCTACAACCCGCCAGCGCCGTAATCGGCCCTGTGCCCCAGCCCCGCGGTGGGTCAGCGGGGCCCGGGCGTGACCTGAAATGGTCGCTGCTTAACCAGTGAACGTGAAAGGGTAGCGACCGCCTCCCTCGCCACCTGCTCTACAGCTGTGCTGGGGGACTTCCGTGTCCCGCAGCCGCACGAGGTGCCGGGACAGCCGCGGCCGAGCCCTCGCGGTCAGGAGGCCGCTGTCGGCACACGCGGCCCTAAGAACACGGGAACAGGGTGCCTGCAGCGCCTGGGGCCTGCGGGGGGATCGGCAGCTGCTCCCCTGCTCCTGAGCAGGGGTCTCCCCGCCCCTCACCGTCCTGGGGATGTTGTCAAGGGCAGAGGGCGGGAGCGAGAGGCAGGGCTCCCCGGGCCAGCCCCTGACCGTGGCAGTAATGGTCACACGCGAGGACGGGGCCTCTCCGTCCCGGGCACACGCCAGACCCCTGCCCGTGCTCCCCCCCGCTCAATCCCCCACCCGCCTGCAAAGGGTACCAGTGGGGACGGTGAGGCACAGAGAGGGCTGCAGACTGTCCCAGGTCACACAGCTGCCGTGATGGAACCGCGGTGGGTCCCGCGTTCTTGGCCCTGGGGCCTATGCCCGCTTCGATCTGCAGCGTGTGTAGACCCGCCCGATGAACTGCCCTGAGATTTGGTGGCTCACGACGGCAAGACTCCTCCCTGTGCTCACAGATCTGCACCTGGGCAGGGCCTGGGGGGGACGGGGGCAGCGGGCAGCTGGACGGGGGTCGCAGGGTCCACCTGCAAGACGGCGCCCCCCAAGGCGGGCAGGTGCGTGGTGTTGGCTGTCGGGGCCTCCGTGCGGGCCTTCCTCCGGGGTGCAGCGGGACCCCAGGAGGCGGGAACAGGGAGCCCCCAGTTTCTCGAGGCCTGGGCCTGGACGTTTCCCGAGGTCACTTCTGCCTCCCGTTTTGGTCAGAGCCGGAAGTCCCGGCGGAAGACGGACAGGCAGACGGACGCGCCCACGACCCTCAGTGGGGGACCGCGAGAGAACGTGGGGCTCCATCGTCTGGCCGCTGACCCGCCCAGAGCTCTGCACGCGGCAGAGGGGAGGCCTGGCACGTCTGTCCTGGGTCAGCCCCGGCCCCGCTCCCTCCCCAAGCTGCAGCGTCCTCACCTGCAAGGTGACAGGCAGACGGCTAGACCTGGCACCCCATGGCCCTCTGTCTCCAAGCCGCTAACCCTCCGCAGGAATGTGTCTTCCTGCCTGGCTCTCCGGCAGCCGGGAGAACTTGGAGTCTCAGCAAAATGCCACGTGCAAAAGTCAGAAACGGTCTCGAGTGGGCGATGTGCCCGTGGGTCCGTTTCCAGGGCTTGTCTCCGCCCCGGGACCAGCCGGTGGCCCCGCAGGGTACGGGAGGGGATGAGAGCAGGGGGCGCACCGCGGCGCCCCTTGGGCCCGTGTGAGGCCCCGGCCCCAGCCCCCACGGCACCTGCTGCCCCCCCCCAAGAGCGGCCCCTCTGCCCGGCTGGCCCGGGCCCGACAGCGATTGCCTGGGACACGTGTCAGCTCCCGGCTCGGTTAAGTCATTTGTCACAGCGTAAATGGGAAATGGCGTTAGCGGAAGGCGTGGTGCCACGGCCACAGGCAGCCACGGGACGGTCACGGCACGCCGGGAGCAGCTCCCCAGGTGCGGGCAGTGCTGACCGTAGACGCTCGGCGCCCGGCTGCCTGACGCCCACCCCTGCCGGGACTCTGGGCATCTGTCCGGGCCGGGTGGACAGACACGAGACTGAGTTTCAGAGCCGCTTGCCCAGAGCCGCTGTCTACGGACGAGTGAGAAACCACGCCCGGCGCTGGCCACCAACCGTGGCCACATGGGGCTCCTTGTGCTTCAGTTCCCCAGAACCTGATAATATTGTCGTGCCGCACCGACTGTGTCCTGAGCTGCCGCACGTGGCTGGTGCAGACCTAGAAATTTCCACCCTCACAGAAACTGCTGCGTCTTGGCTGAGAGACGGCCGTTCCGCGGCCCCACGTCCTCTGCCTCGCGTGACCGAGTCCCATCTGTGACCACAGTCCCTACGAGCAGGCCCTGCTCGCCCCTCCGGGAATCAGGCACTGGGCTCGGACCCGGGATGTCCCGCCAGACCCCGCGGAGGTGGCTGTTGGGACCACGAGGGAGTCTCGCGGCTTCTCTTAAAACATCTATTCTCATTTTATGCCCAAATGGCAGTGGACACGCTTCTCCAGTCAGGCGCGAGGGCCGGGGAGCCCCGGGGTCCAGGAGAAGGTGAGGCCCCACCGCCGGCCACCAGGGGGCACGATGGTCAGTGGCCCCGGTCCCCGGGGCCTGAGCCAGGAGGGGACTCAAAGGCTGCTGGTCCTGATGCAGCAAGGCCTTCCTTCCCCAGGGCCGCCCCGCACACCCACAGGGAGCCAGGCCACCCAGGTCCCCCGGGCCCCGCACACGTCCTTCCTTGATGGAACCCTACCTACCCTAGTGCCCTCCCCCGCCCCCTCGCAGGCGGGCCCACAGAGGAGAGGGTGGAGCCCTGTGCCCTCCTAGACCCCTCGGGCCTCGGCACCTTGGCTGCAGGCGGCACCCAGCAGTCGTGCCCGCAGCGGTGGCACCCGTGAGCCTCGTCTGCCCGTGGTGGCCGTTGCTCCCGACATCACGGCCCCCTCCCCCAGAGGCATCAGGGCCACAGAGCATCTGGGGTCACGGGGATTGAGATGAGTGTCCTGTGCCTGGGGGTCTCAGCATCGGGGCGCAGGCGAGCCTCTCCCGCCGTGACAGGAGACCACCCCTCAGGCGCTCCCCCCACCACCCTTGCTTCCCTCCCCCGGCCCCACGCCTCCCCCCCAAAACACAGCCCAGTCCAGCCAGGCCGTGACCTCGTGCCCCGATGATGCCAACAGGAGCGGGGGGCAGGGACGCCGATGTGGGGCGGTGACTCAGGGTCCCACCGCCTCCCACCCGAAGGCGCGGCCACGGCTGAGTCTGACACGGAACCCGGGTCGAGTCAGCTCCTCCGTGTTAGCGGCAGACGCTCTCCGGGCCCCTGTGCGCCCGGCTCGTGCCGGGGCCCCAGGGGACAGGACCCTCCTGCCCGCGACCCACCCTTTCCCAGGGCAGCGCACAGTCTCACAAACTAGAACCGTGGCTCACGGAGAGCGTTGGAAACCGAGCCCCGCTGGGCAGCGTCTGGGGTTGATTTTCTGTGGTGAAGCACGCGTAACACAGAACGAACCATCTCGGTGATTTGTGAGCGCACGGCTCAGGGGCATCGCGTCCACCCGCACCGTTGTGCACCGTCTGTCTCCAGATCCCGTCATCCCCCCAGCTGGAGCTCTGTCCCCGCTCTGTCCCCACCCCTCCACCTCCCTCCCTCCGTGTCCCCATGGCGGGCGCCAAGGCCCCACAGGGACACCTGTGTCTCCTCCCCCTGCAGTGGGCTCCTCACGGGCACCGTGTCCATCCCATCACGGGGGGGCCTGGAGCCCACACAGGGCAAGGCCTCCCGAGCAGGCAGCTCGCGATCCCCAGGGTAGGTTTGTGGAGACAGGATTGCTGTGGTCGGGGTTCTCCTTCTCGGCCGTGCACAGGGAAGGGGTGCCCCTTCTCACACCGTGCCTGGCCTGGAGCGCTGGGCCCATCCCCTAGCCTGGGCCGTGCGGGGGTTGGACCCCGGGTGGAGCGGAGGTTCCTCCACTAGGAGAGACGGTGGGCTGCGGGGGGTGCCCAGCAGTGCCGGGACTGAGACTGAGCTGGAGACACCGAGGCTGCCTGGCTGGGTCAGGCTCCTCGGTGCCACTCGGCCTGGGATGATGGGAATAATCGTGCCTCCTGCGAAGCCCCTAGAGAATGTCGCTGGGCCCCCCCTGCCCGGGGCCTGGCCGTGTCGGTTAACGTGAAGGTTCTGCCGCTGACATGAGTACGTCCGGGGCCCCACGCAACGGCGGCAGGGGACTTGTTCTGCTGAGCAGTCCGAGCAGATACCGCCTAGGGCCGACACAGCACATCCAAGGTGTCCTGGACCCTGGTCCTCCCTGACGCTCTTGTTTCTTCAACCCCCAGCTTTACCTCGTGGCATAAGATAGCTGCCTCAGCTCCTGCCATCACAGCTCTTCTCTGCTCCCCCACACCCAGGGGCAGGCAAAGGAGGGCAGCACCTGGCGTCACACACGTCACTTCCACACGCTGGTCAGAACCAGACACGCCCCCATCAGGTCGCTAGGGAAACTGGGAGATGGAGTCTTCCTCTGGGCCAGGGCCCACGGAAAGTTCCAGAAGAAGAGCATGGGCAGCAGCTGTACCACACTCCCTCAGGGACAGCCGCAGTTACTCCTACGACAACTGCCAGGTGGTGGGCGCCAGATGAGAGAAATAAAAAGGAATTGGACGTACCTCGGGAGCCGGGGCCCGCGGGCACTGGCACGCACCCAGGGAGGGCTCGCTTCCAGCCAGAGCGAGCACTCGTGCGTTTCGGCTGGAACTTAGACGTGCGGAGGAGACGGAAGGCTTCCAGAGGCTCGGAGCAGCCCAGACGGGGAGGTGGGTGCAGACGACGTGCACCCGGCCAGAGCATCACAGCCGCGAAGGGCGGGGGGGCCGACGGCAGACAGGCCCTCCACGCACCCCGGGGTTCGGCCGTAGCTGGGCCTTTTGGAGCAGACCGCCCGCCTCCAAACTTCCTGTGTTTTGTTAACGTGCGAGTGTCCCGGCCCTGCCCCCGACCCCCGATCGGAAACCTGGAGCTGGGGTCCAGGCTCCGCATGTTAACCGTCAATTCCAGTAGCAGGGGGCCACCGAAGATGCATCCGCGCGGCTGTGACCTGGGCGCGCCGGGGGTGGGGGTGGCAGGGTGGTGCTGGGGGCCTGGACTCTCCACGGGGCTCTGCTCCCTCAGCTCTGCAGAGCTCGTGTCAGAGCCACAAGAGGGAAGGTCTGGGGAGCATGGGTCCAAATGTGGAGACAGCTGGCAGATAGGGAGGATGCAATTTAATCCCAGCAGTAATCGCTTGTTGAGACCCCGTGGGGTCACCCTCGAGGAGCCCCGGCACGGCAGAGCTGGAGCAGAGCAGGCAGTGTGGGCGGCTGGGACGCGTGGGGGAGACTGAGTCCCCCGGCTGAACGCCGGGTCCTCAGGGAGGAGCGGGCCGGGGGCCTGTCCCCGTGGTCCTCAGAGGTCCTGGCTCGGAAGTGAGCGTTCACGTGCCCCAGGATGGGGTTCCCAAGTGCACCTGCGTCCTGGGAACCCCTCAGTCCCAGACAACATGGCAGGCTGGTCACTCCGGCTGGAAATTGGTTCTCATTGGAAATAACCAGTCTCTCAGCTATTCCACGGAGTCGAGGAAAAAATTCTTAGACAGCATTTGGGTTTAAAATTTCATGGGTCCAAAGCGGGAGAGCGCACCCAAGGCCACGGGGGGGTTCAGAACTTACCCAGCATGCTCTGAGAGTGTGTCACAAGCCGAGAACCAGAAACCATCAGGATGTCCATCAACTGATCATAAACCAAATGCAGCACATCCTCACAGTGGACACGACTCAGCCACGAAGCATGTCCACACGGTGACACACAACTTAGCCACGAAGCACATCCACAGGGTGGGACATGAGTCAGCCACGAAGAATGTCCACGTGGTGACACACAACTCAGCCACGAATCATGTCCACGTGAGGGCACATGACTCAGCCACGAAGAGGAATGGAGCCTGATGGGGCTACGGCACAGATGAAGCTCAGACACACGGTGCCACGTGGCAGAATCCAGACGCAGAGGACCACACGCTGTCGGATTCCATTCCTGCACGGTGTCAGAGAGGCAAATCTGCAGAGACGCAAAGCAGGACAAGGATCCGCAGGGGCTGGGGCAGGGAACGGGACCGACGGCAAAGGGGTGTGGGGTTCTTCTGGATGATGGAAGCGTTCTGGAATTTGACAGCAGTGAGGGCTGCACATCACGAGCGTACTAAAAACCACCGAGTTGCGCGCTTCAAAAGGGGTATTTGGACGGTCTGTGAATTATATCTCAATAAAAAGTCGTTCACCTCTGGCAGGTCTCGGGGCTGTCTCCCCAGACCCCCTGGAAGGACAGCAGGTGAGCACCACCAGGCCTCGTCTCCCGCCTCCCCTGGAAGGCGCGGGCCGGGGGCACGCCCCCGCTGGGCGGGGAGGCCCCAGGCAGCCCCCGCCTTCCAGAATGTTCTCACGTGCCATCAGCACGCATCCCAGGTCCCGAAGAATATACAAACTAAGAGAGTGATAATAAGCCCTAAGCTGTCGACAGTGTTCCACGTGGTCGGACGGAAGCTCGACTCCTCCTCCCGCCGCATGTTGCCCCGGCTGTCTTCACGTCACAAAAGGAAGCGTGAGAGTCCCAAGCGAAGGAATATGGCCGCTGGCACGTGTGCCTCCCGGGAGCTGAGCTGGGGGGTGGGCGCCAGGCGTCCAGCACAGGGGCGGCCGGGCCAGGTGACGGGGAGGTCACAGCCTCCCCTCCGCTCTTCGCTTTGGCAAAGTAACTGGGAATTCTGCCGGAAGGAGGGAATTCAAAGAATTTAGGAGTTGCTAGCCGGGATCAGCCTCTCACTTTCCCGGGTGGGCGGATGGCCCGGGCAGAGACCTGCCTGCGGCAGAGACCCCAGTGCAGAAGCGGGTCCTGAGCGCGGGGCATGGGCGCGGGGAGGGACCGGCTGCAACCCCGAGTCCGGGGAGGCGAGTGGCCGGAGTTACCCCCGTGTCCTCGGAGGCCGGCTGCGCCCAGGTCTGTGTGGCCAGGTCTCCGAGGGGTCGGAGCCCACACAGGGCGGTTTCTGTGTGGCCCTCATCACGGGGGTGTGCCCCCCCCCTGCCCCGAGGCCCTGGGTGCCTCCTGCCACCAGAGGGCCTCTGGCCCCGGAGACTCCAGGCCGCGGTTTCCCTCCAGGGGCCTCGTTCTCGGAGACCAAGTCGGTTCTGCCTTCTTGCCTTCACCCAGCACGCGTCCAGCCCCTGCACCGTGCCCGGCACTTTGCCCACTGACCGGAGGCCCGGGGCCCGGCTGCTCAGACCTGTTGCATGAGGGGCACCCGCCACCCCGGCCCGACCCGGGGCTCTCCCCCAGGAAGCCCATCCTGTCTGGCCGCGGTCTCCCCGGAGCAGGCGGCCGGGTGCTTGTTGGCGGGACGGCGTCCACGCCGCGGGCTGGACCTGCCTTCTTCCCAGGCCACCCGGGTTCCCCTCCCCTTACCCCTGGCACCGCCTCCGGGCAGCCCTCCGTGGGCTCTGTTGGCTGCTTCAGGACAGCGGACCCTGCCAGTGTCCGTGAGCCGCAACCCCGACCCTGCTCCGCGAGTGCAGACATGTCTGAGGAGACTCCTGGCTTGTGGGAGGAAACTCCTCGTCCCAGGAGGGGCTGTCGTGTGGGATGTTAGTGGGCCTTGCCTTTTCCAAGGGACCGTGGCTGCTTACACACTGACGAGGAAATTCCAAGACCTGGGCGATGGGCCGGATACAGAGGGGCCCCCGGGGCCACCGGGGTGCGGAGACACATGCACAAGGTCGGCAGGAGGCCGGCCCCCTCGAAGATGGGGTGGGGGGCTTCTCCATCCCCCTGCCCCACGCAGGCAGTGCACAAGTGACAGCTGTCCGGGTGGGGACCCTGGGCCAGCAGCCCGGCTGAGGAGCGGACCAGAGCCGAGGGCTCTCGGGACCCTCAGAGATCCTCGCGGCGCCCTCCCGCTGCGGCGCCCAGGGCCGTGGGGGCAGAGTCGCCCAGAGGGTTCCGGTGAGGCATCCTCGAGCCTCCCATGAAACCACCGTCACCGGAGCCCCTTGAGTTTTCCCGAGAGGCGTACAGAGAGCCAGACAGCATCTTACAGCCACCTAATCGCGGACGTCACCGTGGACGGTTCCGCGTCCGGGGAGTGGCTGCACCTGGGCCGGGGGCTGAGCATCCTCCTCTCCCAGGATCCCCTGCGGCCCGGCCAACGCAGGGCTGGGACGAGGCCCAGGTGCCATCTGCGGTCTGATCTTGTCCCTTCAGCCAACGGGTGGCCTCAGGAGGGTATGAGATGCCCAAATGGAGCTGCCGGAGCGAGACCACAGCCTGAGGGTGACCGGCCAGCCCGGCTTTAACGCTGAAAACTGGTGTCCCGGGAGCCCTTCGTTCCAGGCAGACTGGGGCAGGTGGTCGCCCAGAGCCTGATGTCCAGACTCCTCTCCGAGTTGCCTGAAGCCAGGAAGGCCTCCTGCTCCTTGACCCGACACCAGGCCTCAGGCCCCACCGTCTGTGTCCCAGCAGAGTCCTGGCCTGTCCTAACTGCCACATGCCCGTAGCTCTCCCTGAACCTCTCCCCGGGGTTGGCACTTCGGCTAGGGGGGTGGGGCAGGGGAGAGGGGCCGACATTCCTGCTTAGGAATTTCGCACTGGCTTCTGGGAGTGGGCGTCGGCAAGGCCAACCTGTGGGGCCTTTGCCCTTATTTGGGGCCATTTTCCATTGTTTTCCACCATCATTTTTCACTCACCACCCCCGAATTAAGAAGAGTTGGCAAAACCAGGGAGAAGCATGGGGATGGCGGCCCCACACCCCCATTGTCTGGCTCCACCCCCCCCCCACAGGAATCCTATGAAATAGGGGCTCTTCGTGCCCGTTTGCTAGAGGGGTAAACTGAGGCTGAGTGCCAGCCCCTCCACCAAGGCCCCAGGCCGTACGTGCTGTGCTCACTCGGCAGGCGATTCATCCCTGCTAAATGTGGCACCTACACCCCTGCACCTGCCTCTATTGGGCACCACGCTTGGGCACGCAGGTAAGGCTCCGTCCCTGCCCAACAGGCCCAACCTGAGGGAGCCCCGGCCATGACCACCATCACATCATTCGCATTTGCCTCGTGGACATACCCGTGAGTCCTGGAACCTCAGGTCACAGGATTTGGGGACGGTCCCTCTTTGGCCACAGGAAGGCTGAGGTCCAGAGTGGAGGCGCCTTGGTCACTGCAGCTGGCCCTAGCCCTGCCCCCGTGGCCACGGCCCCCCCTTGGCGCGGGCATTTGGGGCTCCCGAGCCCCTTAGAGCGGGGGGAGGAGTCACGGCTTTGGGAACCGGCACAGGGCACGGGGCTCCCGCCACCCCTTCTTTCGTGTTGGAGTGTCATCAGCAGGGCCACGGAGAGAATATTTCGGAAACAAACAACTGCCTTTTCTGACAGATGAGGGATGGAAAATGAGTCATAGAGAACAGCATTCCACATGCGCCGTCCCAGGAGGCGTTAGGGGGTCGGGTTTCCGTGTGGTGTCCAAGAATGCTGCGGATCGTTGCGGGAGGGTGACGCCGTCCATGTGGGGGGCTGGCCGCCGTGCCTGGGGCCCACAAGCATCCGTGGGGACCCTTGGCACAGCCATCGGCACGGCATCGGCACCCAGCCCCTGGCGGCTCTCTCGGCCGCACGGACGCCTGCACGCCGGGCCCGGCCTGACAAAGCCTCGCTGGGGCTGGCGCCGGGTCCTGCTGAGTCCGGTTGCCCGAGGGGCCATTAGTAGCACGAACCCTTCCGTGCGCCTCCTGCAGGCGGCCACCAGGGGTGCGCGTAGGGGGTGGCGATGGGAAGGCACCGCCTCAGTGATGAGGTAAGACCTCGGCACCGAACCCTGCGGCTTGTGCCTTACGAAGCGGCCGGCCGGAGGGAGGGATGGCAGGATCCTCTCCAATACCGGTGCCCGGGACCGTCACTCCAGGAACGTTCTCCCACGGGGGATCCGCACTTTGACGTGGGCACTGTTATCCCATTCCGCAGACAAGAAGACTAAGGCCTCGGGTTGCCTCTTCAGTCTGGGCACCCGAGGCCCCGGAGTCCCGCCTCCCAGCCCGTAGCCCTTCCCACGCCCTCGGAGCCACTGGGCTCTGCTCCCGGCAGGTGTGGCCATCCCCCGTGCGAGCTGTCATCACCCGCCTCTGCCGCCGCCCTTTGGCGACTCGGCCGCGAGCCTCAGTGGAAGGAGCCAGGCGGGGCCTGGGTCACACAGCCGGCCGCACTGTGGCCTTCAGGGCAAAACGGGCGTCCTCAGGTCCACCTGGGATGTGACTTCATTGCCCAGTCGTGGGGACCAGTGGGTGCAGCCGGCTCAGAGAGGGTTCTCAATTTGCTGGTCATGGAAGAGGGGTTGCCTGGTGACTCAGGGCGACAGCTAAGGACCTGGGGTATTTCCTTCCGGTCGGACGGACCCAGGGATGGAAACGTGCCGGGAACGGGCATTTCTGCACGACCCTTCAGCTGCATCAGCCCACCTTCCGGGAGGAAGAAGCTTCTGTTCGTCCAACACTGTGGGCCCGGGAGCAGGGGGAGGAGCTGAGTGACTCCAAGGTC
Source organism: Prionailurus bengalensis (assembly GCF_016509475.1). Classification (NCBI taxonomy): domain Eukaryota; kingdom Metazoa; phylum Chordata; class Mammalia; order Carnivora; family Felidae; genus Prionailurus; species Prionailurus bengalensis. The sequence goes on from NC_057352.1 coordinate 60,825,087, forward strand.
AGCGTGACTCTGGAGACGGGCGAGTGTGTGAAGGGAAGGCAGGCAGGACGTTTGCAAAGCTTTGCTCCGCGTCTCAAACTTCTCCCCCCCTTCCTGGGAGAATGAAGACTTGAGACGCCGTCAGGTACGGGTGAAGCAGGACTGGGTCCCTTGGACGTCCCAGGGCGCCCTGCTCTCTCCCACATGCACACGCACTCGTCTGCCGGGTCGTGAAAGGCCGTCGAGACGTAGTGGGTTTCTGAAGAGCCTGTCGGGTTACTTGGCTCAGCCTCGTCCAGGTGCGGAGCCCCTGGGCGTGTCGTGAAGGGCGCTGCGGCACCCCGCGTGTGCTTGGGGTTCCCCATTCCCGACCCACTTCTCTGGGTGGGATTCCGGGTCAAGGCGTTTAAATACCCGCCGACCCAGGAGCGCCTGGGCGGCTCAGTGGGTTGGGCGTCCGACTTTGGCTCAGGTCACGATCTCAGGATAGCTCTTCCCCGCTCGCGGCCTCGCCCGCTCTGGATGTCATCCTGCTTCTTGGCTCCCCTCACCCCATGTCATGAGTGTCCCTCTTCAGCCAGCCCCCACCAGGGTCTGCGTTCCGTGGCCCGTGGTCCCGCCGTGGCCTCCACACAGCAGGCAAGGGGCCGGGGCCGCCTCAGCATAACCAGGGGAGGGGCCCACGGTCCTAGGAAACGGAACCCAGCCACCGGCTCCCTCCCGTGGCACCTGTGTGCCCTTGGAGCCGTGACTGGTCATCTGCAGCGGCCTCCTGGGACTGCCTGGGACTGCAGTGGTCTCCCTCCAGGAGCGCGGCCGCGCTGCCCGTGGCGGTGGGGTCTCCGAGCCCCCCCTCGTTCCTCTTTGTCTCAGAGCACAGACCCCCCCCCCCCACACACACACATGCTGTGTTCTCGCCACTTCTGGAGGCCACCACGGGAGTCCTTCCAGCTCCTGGCACGGCCCGCGGTCCTCGGACGCCATGGCCATGGCCAGTGTCTGCACCCATCCTCCCGCGGCCTCGCCCCTGTGTGTCCCCTGTTGTGAGGACACCAGTCTTTGGATGAGGCCGCCCCACCCCAGTGCCCTCCCCCTAATTCCATTTCATCCGCAAAGACCTCATTTGTAAGGAAGGCCACGCCCACAGGCCCTGGGTGGACGTGAACCCTAGAGACACGAAGAATGATCCGCCCGGGTGCCAAGGCCTGAGGCCCCCGGGCAAGCTGGGCCCAGGTGAGGCCGGAGCCGGGGACTCTGGCCCCGAGCCCGAGACCTCTGCGGCCTGCCGGCGTGGCGGCCCAGGTGCAGGGACACGGACGTGCTTCCGCCCGCCTCTGTGCTCGCTCGCTTGGGCGGGGGCGCGTCCTGCAGTGGGAGTGAAGCTTTTGCTGGCCATCAGCCTCCCGGCCTCTCCAGGGCCTCTGGGCCTCCCCGGTCCGTCTGTGGCTGCACTCAGCTCCGTCCTGGCAAAGTCATCAGCTCGGGCTGGGCCGCCACCGCTAACGATGATGCCTGGTAGCGGCCAGTCGCTCCACAAAGCGCTCCCGCGGCCCTGTCCGCGCGGCCCTCAGCCCCTCCCTGTGTCCCTCGCTGCCTCCGCAGCCCGGGCCTCACCCCCAGCCCCGGCTCACGTGGACGATCATCGGGGCCCCCGGGTGGGGGCTGGAGGCAGCTGCGACTTCTAGGGAAACCCTGGAGGACCGAGTGCCCAGCGGAGCCGCGAAGCCCGATCACAGGGGCGCTTGCTGTCCCCTCGGGGTTGCAGACGGCGTCATTCCACCTGCGGGAGATGGCACGTCGGAGCCGCTCCTGGAAGAGCCACGACTGTGTTTTTCCGTATTTTTTTTAATGTTTATTTTTGAGAGAGAGACAGAGCGTGAGCAGGGGAGGGGCAGACAGAGAGGGAGACGCAGAATCCGAGGCAGGCTCCAGGCTCCGGGCTGTCGGCACAGAGCCCGACGCGGGGCTCGAACCCGAACTTCGAGGTCGGGACCTGAGCCCAAGTCGGACACTTCACCGACTGAGCCCCCCGGGCGCCCTGGAAAAGCCACAACGTTCAGTGTTGCATGCGGCGTGGCTTTGGTTTCAGGTCGGTGGCGGGGCTGGGTCGGTCTGCCTGTCAGCTCCACGTTCAGGAGAGGAAGGTGGGCAGCAGTCAAGTGCAGGTTGGGTCCGCTGCCCGTAACAGCCGCCCCCAAAACTCAGCACTCGTGACAGCCTGTGTTCTCGCATCCCCCGACCCACCGCGCGGGTCAGGATGGACCGGTGGTTCTTCAGGTGGTGTTGATGAAGGTCACTCTGAGGGGGTCAGGGGCAGACGGGCTGGCCTAGAGGCTCCGAGACGGCTTCACTGCCAGGACAGGCACCAATTGGGGCCGTGGCTGCACTGTCCACGGGGGCCCCAGCACGGGGGTCTCGAGTGGTCAGAGCTCTAACTCTTACAGGAAGAACAGGCTGTAAAGCAGAAGCGTGTGTCTGGATGCTAGGGGTTACGATCCGGGAGACGCAGCGTGGACCCAAATGGAAAGCGTGTTCTGGATTGCAAGCGGAGAGAGCAGGCTCGTAAAGGCGACACCCATGAGGCTCCGTGGCTTGTTTCCAGGGGGTTGGATCACAGCTCCCGGCGTCAGCATCAGTCACCATCTGACAGTCGCTCGGCTGCTCAGTTGAGCCCCGGCAGGGGATGGAGGGACGTGTTCCGGAAGGTGGTCGGGGCCCTGCCTCCTCAGGACCCTCCTGACCCCCTCTTAGCAACGCCTTCTTGTCTCGGCAGGGCTCTCGGGCTCCCACAGCGAGCCTCCCAGGGTCCCTTCCCGTGGCCCCTCCTGGTTCCACCTTCCCACACCCCACAGGTCAGGCACGCGACTCGGAGGGGGTCAGATAGATGGCAGGAGGGTTTGCGTGGATCCGCACCCGCCCGTGGGGCCCTGGAGACGCCTGGATGACGAGTCGAGAGGACTCCCCCGCTTGTGAAAAGACACATGGGGCTCTCTCGGGAAGGGCCGGGAGTCGTGACCCTGGCGTCAGAGCCACGAGCTTGAGGTCCCGCGGGCACCCTTCCTGCTCACGAATCTCGGGTGCTCCTTAAGCTTTGGGGATGGGAGACTGTGGGCATTTGGAGCTGGACAGGCCCCCGGGGAGGGTGAGGCCAGCCCACTTGCCAAGCACATGAGAAACTGAGGCCCGAAGGGAGGAGCTTCTGACTCAGGGCCCCAGGTGGTGGGGGGCCTTGTAGGAAGAGCCCCCGGAACAGAATCTGCCGCCGTGGCCTGGGGGAGAGCTGGCTAAGGGGCTTGTCTGCATGCCTCTGCCGAGAAGCCATGGGGAGAGGGAGGGGGAGGGGGCCGGGACCTTCCAGAGGGACCAGGGCCTGGGGGAGGGGGCTGGGGAGGGGAGGTGGGACCCTCCAGAGGCACCAGGGCCTGGGTGGGGTGGGGGCTGGGGTCCAGGCCAGGGACCACAGCTGCAGGGCTGCTGGCCTCCACCCAAGACCCCCTCCCCCCTGGCCTGACTGCCCAGTCCCTTCCTCCACCCTAAAGGTTGCAAACTTTTCCTGTAAAAGGCCAAAGAGTGATAAATCTTTCAGGCTTTGCGGGCCACATATGGCCTCTGTCACTTTTTTTTTTTTTTTTTTTTTTTACAATCCTTTAAAAATGTGAAAACCGCTCCTAGCTCACAGGCCTTACAAAACAGGCTCCGGGCTATTCGTGTAGATGTCTGCACGCCGGCCCCCTAGCGCTCACTGCCCGGCCGGGGCCGGTGCGGAGCCCACACCCCTGACCTCCCGCCTGAAGGACAGCGAGCTGCTCTCAGTGCTCACTGCCGTCAGCGACCCCACGCCGAAGTGGCCCTCCCAGCGCCCAGCGCCCCACCCCACCCCCCACCCGCCCCGGGCAGGGACCCAGGCCTGGTGGCCAGAGGCCAGAGTCACCGGTTAAAATGAGCCCTTTCCCGCCTCAAATTCAACCCCGGGAGGTGACAAGGACCTGGGACTTTCCTTCCCCGAGAGCGGGATGGCCGCCCCCAGCCCCACGCGAAGTCTGCGGAGCCGAGAGGGGGCCGGCGCGAGGCGGCATCTCGGCCGCGCTCTGCACGCTAGTGCGGATACACCGGCTGCCCCCGCCACCCACCCAGGAAGCGTGTTCTCTCAGCAGGCGTCGGGGGGCCCTGTGCCGGGCAGTGGCGTGACACAGGTCACGTGCCTGAGATGACGCGCGCGCGCGCGCGTGTGTGTGTGTGTGTGTGTGTGTGCTCGTGGCAATGGGAGCCTGCAGGCGGCCCGGCCAGGAAGGCTTCCTGTAAGAAGGGGTGAGGGGACAAGGACCGGCAAATAGAGCCCCAGTTCGTTGCTCCTTCTCGGTTCCAGGGGGGCACGGGGGCTCCAGGTAACCCCTGCGAGCCTTCCACCTCTAGCGCCTGTCTGCAGAACATTCTAGGCCTCTGCTGCCCACCTCGGGGCCCCTGAGGCCTAAGAAGGGACAGTGACTCACCTGGGCCACCGGGAAGGTCACGGCAGAGCCGGGGCTGGGATTCCGGGTTCCAGGCAAGGGGCTGCTGGTGCCTCGCGGAGCCCGCCCTGCCCCGGGGGTGAGGGCCAGTTCCAGGGCCCCTCAGCCAGGGCGCTGGGGAGACTTGGACGTGCCTGTCCCCATCCTGGTCACACCTGGGCCGGCCCTCGCCACCCCCACCGTCCCCAGCAGCGGGACCCTGGGGAAGACACAGCGGGAGACCCAGTCAGCCAGAGAGTCACATTTCTTTCCTGCTGCCGCACACAAGGAAGCGCGGGGGACCCGAAGCCTGGGAGGCCGTGTGCTTACGGGGGAGCCGCGTTTTTCCCAACACGCTTGGCAGGGGCGCAGGGGGGCTGCTCTGCTGACTCGTTTGGCGGGGGTGGGCTCTACCCTGGGCCCCTTCCGCTTCCTCAAACCGAGCCGCGCTCGGGGCTCTGGCGTAAGCGGCTCCCGTTCGCACAAACTCACACCCCCGGCCCGGTATTCCAGCGTGTTCTCTGCTCCTGTGGACGGACGCCGCACAGCCAGAATGGGGGGATTTGGGGTCGAAACGGTGGCAGGCCGGCGGGCGGCACGTCTGGGAATGGACTCTGCCCTGTGCTGGGGCGGGGGAGCCACACGGCCAACACAGGGGTGCGAGAGGCCGGCCCGCATCGGCACAGGGGCGTGAGAGCCGACGGGGAGTCGGGGGGACTCGCGGACCAAGGACGTGGCAGTGCTGGGGGCAGGAGTGGCGTTGGGCTGGCCCAGTGTTGACACGTGGACGTGGAGACACGAGGGACGGCCTGCTGGAGGGGCGAGACGGGCGGGGAGGGGGCTGTGGAGGACAGAGGACAGAGGGCCTCGGGCCATGGCCGGTGCTGCCCTCAGAGAGCCCCCACACCGAGATGAGACCGGGCCCAGGAGAGAGGAAGGACGGGGGGGGGGGGCCGCCGGGGGCCGCGAGGGCGGGCCCCCAACCGGGACCCCTCTTTGCACTACCCTGCGTGCAAGAAGCTGCCGGGTGCGGCCAGCCCTGCCCGCCTCCGTCCATGCAGTTCCGGGGCGACACGTGCTGGGTGGGGACCCTGGCAGGGGCCCTCCCCGCCGTACCCGGGGAGGCGGAGGGACGGGCAGGGCTGCAGCCCGAGCGCCCAGCCCCCGACAAGCCCCGCGGGCGGCTGCCCCGGGTCCCCGCTGCCCAGTGGCGGGTCAGGTGGCCCGGCCGTGGGCACGCGGAGCCAGCCAGCACTGTCCACTTCCTGTGGGCTCAGGCCTGACGCGGGAGAGCAGCTCCTCCCGGGGAAGGAAGGCCTCGGTCCCCGGCTTCCAAGGCGGGCTCCGTGCCCTGGGGAGGTGCTAACCTGCGAGACGAGAGCGGCGTCTCCACAGGACGTGCACCACGGGTAGGCTCTGCCTCTTGCTGCTGTGTGCCCTCCGGCGTTGCCGCGCCCTCTCTGGGCCCCTGTGATCACCGTGCGCGAGGAACGTGGGGACAGCTCTCCACAGGCCGTGATGGATCCTGGATGCAGCCAGACGTTCCCCCCAAAGCATGTGGGCTCCGGGGAGGGGCTCCCTCCCAAACCGGCTCTCCTTGGGCCCACACCTCAGCCCCAGGACCTGGGATTTCCTGGAACAGTCCACACTTTGCGCCCGACATTCCCGAGGGGACAGCCGTGTCCGTCAGAACTGGCCCAGGGTCCCCGGCAAGGTTCTGGAAGAGCCTGAGAGGACGCCCATCTTCCTCATCACCTGTCCTGCAGGTGGGCTGTGGGGTGATGCGAGCACACGGTGGCTCAGGGCCAGCTGGCCAGCGGGCGCTCCCAAATCCACGCACACACGGCACCTGCAGCTGAACTCCCTGGGGCCCCGGGACGGTCCCGTGTGTGTGTGTGTGTGTGTGTGTGTGTGTGTGTGTGTGAGAGAGAGAGAGAGAGATAGAGATAGAGAGAGAGAGAGAGAGAGAGAGAGAGAGAGAGAGATACGCAGCCACCAGCCACAGGCCACCTCTGAGCGCTTGAAAGGTGCCTGGTGGGAGAGAAGAACAAAATGTGTAGTTTTATCTAATTTAGTAAATTAAATCCAAATGGCCACAGGTGCCTTGTGGCTCCTGTATTGGATGGTGCCGTTTGGTGGTTGAGCTCGTGCACTTTGGGGACAGATCCCAGCTCTGCACTTTCGGGCTGTGTGGCCTTGAACAAGCCACTTCCCCAACCTGAGCTAAGCCTCCCAGCCTCAATACAGGGGAATAGCTGTACTGACATAAGGCAGTGGGCAAACTGTTTCTTAAAAGATAAATAAATTTAAATAAATTTAATTTTCAAGAGGAGATAAACTAAAATTGCCCTTGTGAGAGCCTGGTATTCAGGAAGCAGTCTGCAGATTTTAACTGCCCTCCTGTGCCCTCTGTCTTTACCAGATTCCAGGCTGTATCAGTCAGCTGTGGCTGTGTAACAAGTAACCACAAAGTCTCAGTGACATACGGCAGCGATCATTTTTTCTCGCTCGCTCAACTTCGGGTCTGTTGAAACACGTCCGACCTAGACTGTGCTCAGCTGAACGTGGCTCTGGGCTGTGGGTCACTTCCGGTGCGCCCATGGTCTTCGTGGCCCGTGGACTGCACGGGACTTGCTGCTGTCCCGGCCGAGGTCAGAAGCGCCCAGGGCCAGTGGATATACAGCTGCTTCTTAGAGTCCTGGGCTCAGAAGTCACGCATCATTCCACCCGCCCGCCTTTGAGTGGCCAAGGACAGCACCCTGTCCTGTCCTGGAGGCTGGTGGGGGAAACAGTGCATCTTTGCTGAAATCTAATCCCCCGGCCCGGCGAACGCTGCTGCGGTCACGGGCTCCACTCTTTCGTTCCAAGGTTGGCACTAGTTTGGGGGGCTGAGGAGCGAGGAGCCCTGAGCTGGGTGCATAGCAGTGACTAGGGCACGTGACTCCCCTGGTGGTCCCAAGCCCCCCGTAATGAGGGGCTGCTGGGACAGCGGTCCTAAGGCCCCTCCGGACGCACATTTCGAAACTCAAGCTCAGTTCGCGGGCCCGCGGGGACCCCCGCATCGTCTGTTTTATGCAGATTCACAGAGAACCCCGGGGCTGCCACGCACCGAAGGGTCATTTTCCAGGAGCCTCGCTGGGACTTGGCTGGAGTTCCTCGCGTGCTGACCCAACTCCCGGGGCCTGGAAGGAAGGCGGATTCTGCGAGCGAGCTCTCCGGCGGCCGCTGCTGGCACGCCCACCCCCCGCCCCGCAGGCCTGGCGCGCCCCTCCTGACTGTGCCTCCGTCCCCCGGCCCGGCCCACCTTCCCTCGCCACCGCGGCCTCGCTCTGCCCCTGATCCAGCGTCACCCGACGGCCCGGCCACGCGGAAGGGACCCCCGGCCACGCGGAGGCAGATGGCACCCTCCCCCACCAGGGCTTCGGGGCGCGGCGGGGGCGTGAAAGGTGGGGTGTGGAAGGAGCCAGTGTGAGCGCTCTGCTCCGATTTCTGGCTAAAGTGCTGAACTTAGCAGCCGAGAGCATTAAAAAGGGATTTTTATTCCATTTCTACTCTTCCTTTGCCGGTGCCCAGCTGACGTCTCTGGGGACGGATTCTTGGCCCTGTCCCAGGAGCACTTTTCCAGATGATGTCCCCACCCCGGGTGGGGCTCTGGGGTCAGCTGCCCTGTCTGCTGGCCTCCAGACCACAGGCTTCCGGCCCTGGCCGCTTGCCAGGACCTCCCCAGCCGGACCCGACCTGGGCCCTCCACAGTGTCACCTCACGGCCGGGACGAACCCCCGAGGCAGGGCCCAGGCTCTCTACTTTCCAGAAGAAACGAGGGCCGGCTCGCCCACCCTGACTCGCCGCTGGGGCTCCACGCCCCCCGTTCCTCCCCCTTCTTGACCTCCAGCCTGAGTTCACGCTCCCCCACGTCAAGGGCCGTCTGCAGAAGCCCAGGACACAGCAGCCGCCCCCTGGGCTCTGGGGACCAGCAGGTTTGTCCCCCTGAAGAGCCTGGAAGGAAGGGCAGGGCAGCAGGTGGAGGGCCTCAGACGCCCCCTTGCGCTTCCCAGAGAGATCCGGCGACATCGCAGCCGATCCCGAGGCCCGAGTGGACCCTCCGCACTCGCCTGCCGTGCGCGGTCACCGCTGGGGCAGCCTGGCCTGGTGAAGAGGCAACACGGATTTGGTGCCCTGGAGGGGAGCGGGTAGTGAGTGAGGAGCAAATCCTGTCCGAAAGGACCAGGTCAGAGTGGGGAGGGACAGCCCCGGGCTGATGGCACCTTTTGGGGTTCAAGACCTGGGGCAGACGTGGGGGAGCCTTGTAAGCTGTCCTACCTGACCTGGGACCCCAAGCCTCCAGGTGAGGAGCTGCCGAGGACCCCTTCCTCCCAGCAGACCCTCGGATCCATGGGGCAGGTGACACGGGACACCTCAGGGCATCACAATGGGCACGTGTGTGTGTGTGTGTCCATGGGCCTTCAGCAGGGGACGGGGTCTCCCGGAGTGGAGCCCAGGGTGTGAGCCCACCTCGTCCTGCCTCCCAGCTGTGGGCCCCGGGCAGACCGTCAGCCCTGACCCCGGTTTCCATCACCTCACTTGGAAAGAGCTGAAGGCACCCAGATGCTGTGGGCCAGCGCGGCTCCGGCCAGAAGGCAGAGGAAGCTTCCAGCAAAATCTGGAAAAAGAAGCAGGGCAGCCACTCTCGCCAGCATCTCGATTCCAGATACGCAGCCAGGCAGCGGTGCACGCCCCCACTGCGCAGATCAGGAAACTGAGGCTGAGAGAGGCGGGGCCCGCGTTCTACAGAGAAACAGCCACGCAGGGGCCGGGCCCGCGAGCTTTTCGAAACGGCGGCACACGCGCTGGCCACACGGCTGCATGCACGCACACCCCTCCCCCCCACGCCCCAGGGAGACCCCCCCATCACAGAAGCCAGCCTCTCCACAGCAAACCCCGTCTTCCAGATGGTTCCCTCCCATCGCCCCCACCTTAGGGGCTGATGGTATAAACACAGAGCTGCTTTAGTTACTGAAGGAAAAATACTTTCCACATTTAAAGAGAACACAGCCAGCATCGGCCCCTCTAAGTCCGAGTGCACAACTATCGCGGCCCACGGCGGCCTCCCTGCCAGCTCCCTGCCCCCAACCCGAGGGCGGCCCGGCCCTGCCCGCCTCCCCCAGATCTCCCCTGCCGCCCCCTCGCCGGGCACCGCAGGGTCTGGGGGTAGAGCCAACATGGCCTTGCCCCGGGGGCCAGGCAGCCCACCTCCACTCAGACCCCGGGCGAGCCACTCACCAGCTGTCCTGGGCAGCTCGCCTGGCCCCTCCGAGCCTCAGTTTCCCTCTCTGTTGGATGGCCGCTCAGGGGCCTGTGGATGTGCGAGCTCTCGCGGCAGAGGGGCTTGAGTTGAGTGACGATGTTGAGGTGGCCCCGGAGGACCGGCTGGGCACGATGTCGTCACAGGGCCCTTATGGGGGAGGCAGGAAGGCCAGGGCCAGAGAGAAGGAGGGATGAGGCCGGAGGCGGAGTGACACGAGGCCACGAGCCAAGGATGTGGCGCCTGTAGGTGCTGGAAGAGGCCAAGGAGTGGCTCTGCCCGGAGCCTCCAGGCAGAACCCCTCCCACCCTCGCCTGACTTCGGGCAAGCCCGTGAGGCTGAGTTTGGACTTCCGGCTTCCAGAACCGTCGGAGAACCACGCGGGATGCTTTTATCTGCCCGTGTGGTGATCGGCCGTGGCTCCACGGGAAACCCCAGCACCCCTGCCCCGGCCGCGTGACCTGGGACGAGTGTCGCGACCTTGCTGGGCCCAGGTTTCCTGGTCACCGGTGGGGGGTGCAGCGAGGCCGCCGCTCCGGGCACTCAGAGGATGACATTTGCCCTCACAGGTGACCCCTGACCTCACACCAGGCCATCTGGTGGGGCCCAGAGAACACCACAGAAGGGGGAGCAAAGACCGCCGTCCCTCCCTGCCCCGGGCCTCCGTCGCCCCCCGTGGACCCTGGTCTGCGGGTTGGTTGTCAAAAACACTGAAATCAAAGGACGAGGCCTCAGGAAGGCCCTGAGCCTTCGGGCGCGTGCACGCAGACGGTGACCGTGATGTTCTGGTTTCCCCTCGGAGGTCAAGGGCGCACGAGGATGCTGGGTCGCGCTTACAGAGTCTCTGTGCTGGAGACAGCGCTCGGCGGGGGAGGGGGTCCACCCCCATGCAAGCGGGCTGCCCGGACACGGGGGGGCTGTCAGGGGCCTTCCGCGCCCAGGGGCCTGGATCCTGCCCCGGGCACATCACCTGCCGCGTGCGGGTGCTCGCTCTGGCATCCTATTGTGACACCCGAAAGCGGGCTTCGGACCTGGGTCGTGGGGCAGCGCAGCCGTGACGGGGGCCGCGGCCCGGACGAGCCTCACAACCCGCACGAGGAGGGACAGCCCCTGGCAAGAGGCCGAGCGCCGTGCGGCTCCACTCACGGGATGCCCGGAGCAGACAGACCCGCGGGGAGTACGTGGGGCACAGGGCGGGAGGCGCAGAGGTTAGGGGTGATGGCTACCGGGCCGGGGTTTGCTTGTGGTGACGAGACAGAGTTCGGGAACTGGGTGGACGTGAGGTCACACGACCTGTACGTGAACCTGACGCCGACGGGCCTCGCAGCTCCTTCACGGCCGGCGACGGTAGGGGGGTTCGTGCGTGTGCGTTTTCCAGCCAGGAGACAGCTGGCGCAAGCAGAGAGCAGTGACAGATTACGGTTCTGTAGCTCTGGGAACAATTTACAAAGTCCATTTTTAATTTTAAAAAAAGAGGGGCGCCTGGGGGGCTCAGTCAGTTGAGCGGCCGACTTCGGCTCAGGTCATGATCTCTCGGTCCGTGGGTTCGAGCCCCGCGTCGGGCTCTGTGCTGACAGCTCGGAGCCTGGAGCTGCTTTGGATTCTGTGTCTCCCTCTGCCTCTCAAAAATATTTAAAAAAAAAAAAAATTTTTTTAACCCAGAAGGTTTGCCATCACTTGGAGAGCACGACAGAAGCGGAGACATGTCCTCAGCATCTCCCAAGGGCCAGGCGTGGCTCCCCCAGGACACAAATGTGCATGGCAGGGCTGAGTTGTGCCAGGACGTAGGGACGACCACAGAGCCACCGTCAGGGGCCGTCAGAAGGGTTGTGTGATCAGCATGTTGATTATCAGCTGCCCCGAGCGTAGCCCACCCTGGGCACGAGCCCCTGGCCTCCCCGGCAGCAGCCATGTCCCTGAGGGTCCCTGAGGGCCTTTCCCCCCCTTCTTCCCCCCTCCTTAGCAGCTTGGTGTCACAGGAAGACATCCCTATCTGGCCTCCCTGGCTTCCGGCTCTGATGACCGGCTGCACAGTGTGGAGCTGACCCGTGGGTACTTCCAAGGGCGTCGGGCCCTCTGGCTCTTGCCCACCGCAGGCTCCCGTAGGGGTGGGGGGCCGGCCCAGCCTGGGAAGCTAGACTAATGCTGGTGTTTAGGCCCCAGGGTCTGCGGGCTGCCCAGGCGGGGGCTTGGCAAGGAGGAGGCCCGAAGGAGCTGGTGAGACAGACACCAGGCTCCGGGCCAGGCGACCTGAGACTGAGCCGGGCAGGAGGGAGCCCTGCCGGGCCGGCCGGAGGTCCGGGGAGATGACGGGGTGGCTGGGAACTGCCAGGGCGTCCGAGCAGTAGGCCGGCCGTGTACACGCTCGAGGTCCCAGGACTGACGGCACAGAGAGTTTTCCGGGGCCTCGGTCCCCTCGTTCAGGGTGCCACCCTCCCAGTAGCTCTACAAGCAGCCACGGGGACCCTGACCTTTTGAAACCCAAGTTTGCTGGGTTCTACTCTGCTCGGAAGCCACAGGTATTCCCATCTTCCTGCCTTGCTCGGGCTACAGACCGATGCTGTTCCTCTGTGACCGTGACCACGGAGGTCCTGGCCAGGAAGTCAGTGAGTCAGCCCCACTGACCTCCCCTGCAGCCCCCAGTGGCCTGCTGCATGTGGCTGAGAGCCCATAGTAGATTCCTGCCTCAGGCCCTTTGCACGGGCCGGACCCTCCACGGGACTCCCTCTCCTTTCGGGCCTCAGCGGCCTTCTGGTCCTCTTGGACTGCCGCTGGTCTAAAAGCAGGGCCTCCCCAGTCCGTCTCACTTTCCGCCTGTAGCGGGTTGAACAGTGCCCTTCGAAAATTCACGTCCCCCCAGAACCTGTGAACGTCACTTATTTGGAAATGGGGTGTTTGCAGTAGGATCAGTTAAGGATCATTTTTCTGCTTCTGGGAGTTTGACCTTCTTCGATTTCACAGATAAGTGGAATCACGCAACATTTGTCCTTCTGTGTCTGGCTTATTTCACTCAGCGCGGCGCCCTCTGGGATCATCGAGGTATGATGGCCACAAATGTCCGACACGTGGTTTCCTTCCTCTCTATGGCCGAGGAGTATTCCCTTGTGTAAATACCACGTCTTACTTACCCACACGCCCAGCCGGTGGGCATGCGGCGAGGGCCCACGTCTCGGCTGCCGTGGACAGTGCTGCGGTGAGCGTGGGGCACAGATGCCTCTTCGGGATCCTGTTTTCATTTCCACAAATACACGCCTACAGGAGGGGTCGCCGGATCATAGGGCAGTTCTGTGTTGAGTCTCTTCCTGTTTTCCACGGTGGTTGCACCTGATACGTGCGTGGCATGTGACCTCACCACCAACGGCGCACGGGGTCTCCACACCCTCACCGGCACCTGTCGTCTCTAGTCTTCGATAACGGCCGTTCTAGCAGGTGGGAGGAGGGACCTGTGGTTCTGACCTACGTCTTCCCCATGAGCAGTGATGTTGGGCACCTTCCCGTGTGCCTGTGGATGATCATATGTCACTGGGAAAACGTCTGTTCAGGTCCCAGGTCCTCTGGTCGCTTTTTAATTGGATTGTTTTTGGGGTTTTGTGGTTTGGGTTTTTTTCCTCTTGGGCTGTATGAATTCCTTGTATATTTTGTATACTAGTCCCTTGTCAGAGAGACGGCTTGTACGTATCTTCTCCCTTTCTGAGCGTGGCCTTTTCATGCTGTTGGTTGTTTCCTTAGCCGTGCAGAAGCCTTTTAGCTGGACGCAGTCCCAATAGTTTATTTTTGCTCTCGTTGGCTGTGCTTTTGATGTCAGATCCAAAGAAAGTCATCGCCAAGACCATCGTCGAGGAGCTTTTCCCCTGTTTCCTTCTAGAATTCTTCTGATTTCGTATCTTACGTTTAAGTCTTTCGTCCATTTTGACTTGATTTTTGTGGCTGGCATCAGATAAGGACCCAGGTTTATTCGTGTGCGTGTGGCTGTTCCGTTCTCCCAACACCATTTATTGAAGAGACTGTCTTTTCTCCATTGTGATTCTTGGCTCCTTTGTTGAAAACTAGTTGAGTGTATATGTGTGGGTTTATTTCCGGGCTCTCTACTCTGTTCCAGAAGTCTGTGGCATGCCAGAACCACACTGTTTTGATTACTAAAACTCTGGGATATGGTTTGAAATCAGGAAATGCGATGCCTGCAGCTTTCTTCTTCTCTCTCAAGGTTGCTTTGGATTTGGGGTCTTTTGTGGTTCCATACGAATTTGGGGATTTTTTTTTTCTATTTCTGTGAAAAACGCCTTTGGAATTTTTCTAGGGATTGCATTGAATCTGCAGATGGGGTAGTGTAGACATTTTAACATAGTAAATAGACGCTTTAATTCTTCCCGTCCACGTACACAGGCTATCTTTCCATTTATTTGTGTCTTACTCAATTTCCGTCATCCGTGTTTTATAGCCTTCATTGTATCTTTCTGCCTCCTTGTTTAAGTTCATTCCTCACTATTTTCATTCATTGTCATGCAGTTATAAATGGGAATGTTTCCATAGTATCTTTTTCAGGGAGTTCATCATTAGTAAACAGAAATGCAATGGATATTTGTGTGTGGAAATTGTATCCTGCAACCTTACTCATGTATTTATTAGTTCTGGGAGCTATTTGGTGGAGTCTTTGGGATTTTGTCCACATATAAGATCATGTCGTCTGTGCACAGAGCAACTTCACTTCTTCCTTTCCAATACTGGTGATTTTCATTTATTTTTCTTGCCTAGTTGCTAAGGCCAGGACCTCCGGGGCCCTGAGGCATACACGTGGTGAGAGCAGGCCCCGCTGGCTTGTTCCCAATCTTAGAGTCTTCCTTGGTCGACTGTCATGTTAGCCATGGCCTTGTCATACCTGTGCTTTGTTACACTGAGCTACGATCCTGTAGTCCGTTGAGTGTTTTTAGAAAAGAACATTGAGGGGAGCCTGGGTGGCTCAGTCGGCGGAGCGTCCGACTTCGGCTCGGGTCACGATCTCGCGGTTCGTGGGTTCAAGCCCCGCGTCGGGCTCTGTGCCGACGGCTCGGAGCCTGGAGCCTGCTTCGGATTCTGTGCCTCCCTCTCTCTCTCTGCCCCAACCCACTCGCATTCTGTCTCTGTCTCTCTCACAAATAAATACACGTTAAAACAATTACAATTGTTTTAAAAAAAAGAAAAGAACGCTGCATTTTGTCAAGTGCTTTTCCCACACTTACTGAGAGGATCATATACTTTCCTTCTCCGTGCTGTTCGTATGCTGTGCCACGGTGATTGACTTGTATACACTGAGCCCTCCTTGCATCCCAGAGACGGATCCCTCTTGGCCACGGTGCGGAATCCTCCCCCTGTGCTGTCGCGTTCGGTCTGCTGCTGTTCGGCTGGGAATTCTTGTGTCTGGCCTCATCGGGGATATCGGTCTATAGTTCTCTCTTCTTGTGGAGCCCTTGTCTGGCTTGGGAACGAGGGCCATGTAATGCTGGCCTGGTGACACGAGTTGGGGAGTGTCCCCTCCTCTTCGGTGTTTTGGGAGAGCCGCGAAGGCCTGGTATCAAATTTTACTTTCTGTGTTGGCCAGAGTCCGCCGCTGGAGCCATCTGTCTGGCGCTTCTGTGTCGAGAGGTTTTCCACTGCTGTTTCACCTTCACACTTGGCTGCTGGTCTGCTTAGACCTTCCGTTTCCTCACGCGTCGGCCTTGGTATTCTGTGTGTTTCCGGGGATTTATCCACTCGCTCCAGCCTGTCCACGTTGTAGGCATGTCATCTTCCGTCCCCTGTACGCCTGGTGTCTGTTGTAACTCCCGCTTTTATTTATTTGGGTTTTCTCTCTTCTCTTTCTTAGTCTAGCTTAAGGTTGTTGTTTTATCTTTGCCAAAACACAGCTGTGAGTTTAGTTGGTCTCTTCTGTTGACTTTCTCGTTTCATTTGTTTCGGCTCTGATCTCTGTTGTCCCCTTCCCCCTTCTGAGCGCGTCTAGGACAGGGCTTAGCACACAGTAGGCACTCCATAAGTGCTTGGGGTTTCCGTTGTCGAAGGAAGGAAGGAAAGCCTGGGAAGCCGGGGCAGCCCCGACCCCAGAGAGCTCTCCTCTGCAGAAGGAACTCAGCCCCGGGGGCCGGGCAGGTGGAAATCCGGAACCCTTGAGGACCGAAGGGCCTGCTCACATCCAGGTTCGTGCCCACAGCTCCCCTGGGAGGACAGGAAGGGAGACAAGGTGGGGGGGAGGGGCAGTACTTCTCATCCTGGCCCCCCGGCAGCTCTCTGGGGTCCTCTGGAGCCCAGGACGAGAGTCTGAACCGGTGGGGCAGGTGCGAACGTGGGCCGGGGGCGTGACGGTGGTCACGACCGCATCTCTGGAACCCCACGGAGCCGGATCAAGTCCTCGTTGTGTTCCTTACCAGCCGCAGTGTCCCTTGCAGAGCGGGGTGACAAGTGTCCTTGAGAGCGACGCTTCGAGGGTGAAATTAGAGGATTGTACGTCCGGGCTCGTCGGCACAGGCGAAGCGAGCACTACGCCTCCGACCCCGTGAATCCGATCTCTATTTGCAGTCTCCCCGCAGCCGGGCTTCGGGGTCCTGCAACCACCTTGCCGGCGCCAGAGCGGGCCTCTTAGCTCCACTGTCCCCGGATTGGATGGGCAGCTGAGAGTTGGAGATGAGTCAAGTCCGGGGACCCGAGTGAGGGCAGCTGGGGGCTTTAAGACTGCCGTCCGAGCCCCAGCCCGGCTTACCTCCCCCGGGCCCTGTGTTCGCCCGGAACAGGTGCGTGAGGGTGGGCGCAGGGCACGGGGTGCTGAATGGAGCTGGATGCTGACTCCCCGTGGACCATCCCCCCGCCCCCCACCGTGAGCCTGAGTTCCTGCCTGTGCCATGGGAGCGTCTCTCCGCCTCCGTGGGACCCACGGTGCAAACCCCGACCAGCCCGCGGCCCGTAGCTCTCAAGAGCTGGGCGGTCTGGCCTCTCCCTCCAGCTCCGGCAGTGTGCTCCTGAGTAACCCCCTGGCCTTGCGGGCCTCGGTCTCCCCTGCCACACCACAGGGAAAGTGAGATAGGGGAGGTCCTTACGTCACGTCCTGCTCTGACCTCCACAGCACCGCTCGCTCCCCGTGCCCAGCCTGAGGGACTGAGCCGACGGGCGAAAACAGTGCCAGCAACTCGGGGCCCTGCATCCCCAGTGTAGCTGCCACCGAGCCTGCCCAGCCTGCACTCGGCCTGCAAGGCGGGGCGGCTGCAAAATCCACTCGGCAGGCGGGGGAGCCTCAGCTGGCCCCAGCCGCCGGGACAGGCAGGAGTCTCCCCTGAGCGGGACGGGGGAGGCCCCGCCGAGGACCAGGACGGGCCCGCCCTCGAGGGGCTAAAGGGCAGAGGAGAGAGGTCCCTGGGTCACACCCCCTGCAGCGTGATGACGGCTCTGCACACGAGCAGGTGCCGTGGGGACAGGTGGGGGGATGACAGAGGAGGTGTTCCTGGACCTGTAGGGCGAGCAGAAAATCCCCCGGGGAGGGCGACAACAGGGCTCATGCCCTCCCCAGCCGCTTCCTGGCGGCTCGGCCTCCGGGCCCTGGTCACCATGGGCGACATGGGTCCTCCGCAAAGGCTGGCAAAGTAGGGGCCCAGGAAAACCCTTTGGCCCTGTGAGGTCTCTGGCGGCCCTTCCAGGCATGGCCACGTCTCCCGAACGTCTCTCTGAGAGACAGCCCCCCGCAGGCCGGGACCGGCCCTCTTCACCGGAAGCCCCCCGCTGCCCCATTTGTAGATCTGCGTGTTTTCACGAAAACCAGATTCGCATGCTTGATTCCCTCACACGCATGCCTCATGCCCGGGTCCCCCAGGCGGGGGCTTCTGCCCGAGGCCCAGGGGCCCCCACGCCCCGAGGACCCGTGCTCTACCCTGCCCGTCTGCAGGGGGGCTGATGTGGGAGCAGTGGGTCGGAAGTTGGGGTGCGGTGCTTGGGGTCAGAGGCTCCCGGGGCAGACCCCTCGGCTCTGTGTGGCCTCATGCAACTAGGGTCTCTGAGCCTCAGTGGGCTTCCAAGGAAGAGGAAATAAGTAGAGAACCCATTTACTTACGATTTACTGACTTACTTACTATTTGAACCCAGTGTCAGGGTTCATCCATGAATGTCTGCCCACAAACAAGCTGCTCTTGGTTCCGCGTGGGTGTGTGTACCTGTGTTGATGTGTGTGTGCACCTGCGTGGATGTACGTGTGTGTATATACAGGTATTTTTTCTTGCAGCCACCGCCATTGTCATTTTCCGCCAGCGGCCACGGGGGAGGGCCAAGTCGCAGAGCGGCCAGGCAAATGACGAAGGCAACTTGGAGGAAGGGAGCCCCGCCCTCCTGCCCGGTGGCCCTGCCTGGTGGCCCTGGCCAGCCACGTGCGGTGAGGGGCCGGTCCTGAGACAGCCGGGCAGTCTCCCCATCTCTGCTGTCAGCCGGGGACTCCTCCGGGCAGGAGCCCCGTCCCGCTCATGGGGGAGATGGGGACAGAAACGTCAGGCCGGGGGACAGGGACTTGCTGAATCCCACTGTTTTGCTAGTAGCTGTGCAGGCTTGGGCAGGTACCAGAGAGCCTTCTGGAAGCTCCGTGTGCTCCAGCGTGAAATGGGGGTGGCCTCCCGCACACGGTGGACGCCCGGCCTTCCCCACGGAGCCCCTGGGAGCCTGGGGCTGGGCCGCTCCCGGTCGGATGAGCGCTCCCGGGGCTGTGCTGTCCTGGCAGGTGGGGGTGGGGACGGCCGGGCGGGTCCCCCCGGGCACCAGCCCTGTGCTCCCCCTGGGGTGTCAGGGAGAGACACAGGGGGGCCTTCTCAGGGGCTGTCATAAGGAGCTCTCCCCGCCACCAGGGAGGACCTGCTGTCCCTACCGCCTGCACTGGTGCAGACACACCCCCTCCCTCACCTGCAGGGCACAGTCCCTGAGCCTGGAAACGACGGACTGAGGTTATTCTCAGCCCAGCCCTGAGCTCAGGAGCTCCGTGGGCGCCCCGGCAGCGTTAGCAGGAGGGTGCGGGTGGACCCGAGACTTTGAGCCCCGTCTGAGGCGTGCGCGGGGCGGCTCGGGCCGAGGCAGTAGCCGAGAAGGTAAGGGGACGGCGGCTTTGGTCTGAGTTAGCTGCAAGGCAGCGGAAAAGCATCGCCAAGTCTATTTTGAGGCCGTGCGGAGTTCCTTAACTTCCCGCCCGCACTTGCGGGAGATCATGATTCAATTAATGCTTTTGTTGCTCGTGCAGTGAAAAAATGTGCAACGTGCTTTAAATGTTTCCCAAACTGTGTTAGTTATTAAGTGAGTGACTCAGGCGCGAGGTGTAGACAGGGAGGCAGGAGCGGGAACTGCAGACCCAGAGTCTGTCGGAGCAGATTGGGGCGGGGGGGGGGGGGGGGTGGAGACAAGAAACCTCTCCCTTCCGTGGTCTTCCTCACCCTGGGGCAGCAGCCTTTGCCCAGAGGGGACTGAATCACGGCGAGGGGATGGGATGTCACACGTACAGGGACTCAGGGCGGAGGACACACTCACGGGGACCCAGGGCAGGGGGATGGGAAGTCATACGTACGGACACCCGGGGCAGGGGGCACGTGCACGGGGACCCAGGGCAGGGGGATGGGATGTCACACATACGGGGACCCGGGGTGGGGGGCACGTGCACGGGCACCCAGGGCGGGATCCTCTCGGGTTTCCGTCCTGCCCCCCGCCCGGTGCCGGCCCAGCCTGGACTCCCCAGTGCCCGGGGGCTCAGACCTCTGACCCCCGGGGCCCCCCCAGCTGAAGGGTCCACGCACCAGCGCAAGCTGGCCTTCCGCCGGCCTCCCAGGCAGTGCACCCCAAATTGAGCATGCTGCACGCATGCGGATAGGACTATCGTGGAATCCTTTCTATATGGAAAACTGCAGGACCCGAACGTTTGTGGGGTGAACCCACCCATCCACGTGACAATCCCCGCGGCCCCTCCCGGCCAGGACACTCCCCACATTTGCCCACCAGTACCCACCGTCTGCCCTCCATCACGGGGGGCAGGCTCATAATTTTGAATTTTATATACGTAAGGTCATTCAGAATGTTCCATTTCGGGGGCGCCCGGGTGGCTCAGTCGGCCGAGCGCCTGACCCTTGATTGCAGCCCAGGTCACGATGTCACTGCTCGTGAGTTCATGCCCGGAGTTGGGCTCTGCCCTGACGGTGCGAATCCCTGCCTGCCTGGGATTCTCTCTCCCTCTCGCTCAAAATAAACAAGTAAACTTAAGAAGCGAAGAACGTCCTCTTTTGTGTCTGGCTTTTCTTATGTGTCTGAGACTCACCCGCATCTTGGGGTGTGTCGTATCCCGTTGTGCAAACGTACCGCATCTTACTATCCGTCCTGCGGTTGGTGGCGGGTCAGGTTGTTCCCGGCCTCCGGCTCCTATGACTTGCGCTGCTGTGAACATCCTTGCGCGTATCCGTGAGCGCGCAGGCACATCCGCAGGGACTGTCCCGCAAGGGGTCCCGCGGTCGTGGGGCGACCGACGCGCAGCCTGCAGACGTGCCCCCACGTGGGCGTTTGGAGTATTTGCAGCGAGTTACACGTACACCACGGATCCCAGGCATTCCCGTGGCTCTGTCCCCGGACAGCATTTGGTGTCATCCGTCCTTATGTTTTGTCTCGTTGATCTTTGTTTGTAGTTCCTCTGGTTTGCGTGAGAAGGGACACGTCGTGTTTTCCTTGGCACTCCCTGCCGACTAAGGACACTGAAGATTCTTGGACCTTGTCCGCCATGGAGATTTCCTCTTCTGTGAAGCACCTGCTTGATGTTGCCTTGTTAGCTCAGATGCCCTTGTCTTTTCTTACTGATTTCAGAGGTATTTAAAAATGTTCTCTGGATACCAGCTCTCTGTTGGAAAAAAAAGCATTGCAAGTATATTGTCGAACTCCGTGGTTTGCATCGTTTCTTTTTTCTCCTCCCAACATTTGATTATGCAAACGTCCAAACCTACAGCAAGCTTCACAGAATTCTGTAGTGACCGCCCATATACCTCCACCAGGCCCTACAATGAACATCGAGCATACTTGCTTCATTATACCTCTCTCCATCTGTAAACCCATCAGTCCGTCGTATTTTTGTCGATGCATTTTGAAATAAGGCGCAGAGATAGGTGCACGTTGCCCAAGACACTTCACGTGTGCATCATTACCTAGAGGCCAGTGTTTGTTTACGGCTCTTAATTCCCTCTTCAGGCAAACTTTACACGCGATGAAATGCACAGATCTCAAGGCTGCCATCTAACGAGTTCCAACAAACGTGAGCTGAAACCTGTCAAGATAGGGAACCCCAGGCAGTGCCCCCATGGCCGTCCCAGGCAATCCAGGGGGACGGCGTCCCGCAGGATTCCACTTACACGAAGATCTAACAAGCAAAACTCATCTCTGGTGGGAGAGATCAGAATGGTGAATCAGAGTGATTTTGCATTTACCTGTTGGCAGCTGAGGTGGCCACCTTTTCGTGTGCTTATTGGCCGTGAGTATATGGTCCTTTGTGAGATCTGCTCCAAGTGCCCCTTTTCTTAAAAGTGTGTTCTCCGTCTTTGCATATCCTGGATACCAATCCTCCGTCAGATACACGGTTTGCAAATATTTTCTCCCAGCCTGCAGCTTGCCTGTTCATTTTCCTAATGATGGCTTCTGGTTTTGATTTTGCTGAAACCTAATTTATAAATACTTTTTGCATATTGTATTGCTTTCTGTGTCCTAGGAAACTTTCGCCAGTTCCCCAAGTTGTGAAGACATTCATCTAAATTTTATTTTAAAAGCATTTGGCTCTTGCCTCCAGGCCTGTAGTCTGTCCTGGATTAATTTGGGGTGTGTAGACGCCCAGCTGTGCCCACACCACCTGTTGCAAATCACATAACCACATTGGTGTGGGTCTGTCTCTGAAGTGTGGGTTCTGTTATGTCTGTCTGCCTACTGACGGCTCTGTCGGGACCCTGCCGCCTGGCTTCTGGAGCTCAGGGTGCTATGTCCTGAATTCACTGGTTCTTCAACTTTGCTCTTACATTTCAGTGTTGCTTTGGATATTTTTGGTTCTTCACATTCTCAAATCAATTTTAGAATCAGCTTGTTGGTTTCTAATGACAAAACATCCTGGTAGGATCGTCCACGGAACTGTGTACATGGAAGGACCAGTTTAAGGCTCCTGGCTCGTCCACAGGACACAGAACTGTGGGGGAGCTGTGCCCCCACCCTCACAGTGACCCACCACACATCTACCATTTCTGAGGCTCTTCCTTCCTTCCAGAAGATCTGGATTTCCACATATCCGTTTCCTTTCAACCTCAAGAACCGTATCAGTATTTCTCCTAACACAGGTGAGCTGCTGATGAATTCTTCAGTGAAACTGTCTTTGTTTTACCTTCAATCTCGAAGGATATTTTTGCTGGGTATAAAATTGGGGGTTGAAAGTTTTTAATCTACATTTTAGTGCTTTGAAGATGTTCTACTGTCTTCTGGATTTATTGTGTTACATGAAAATTCAGTGGTAATTTGGATCATTATTTTCTAGATTTTTTTTTATTTTCTTTTTTTGAACGTTTATTTATTTTTGGGACAGAGAGAGACAGAGCATGAACGGGGCAGGGGCAGAGAGAGAGGGAGACACAGAATCGGAAACAGGCTCCAGGCTCTGAGCCATCAGCCCAGAGCCTGACGCGGGGCTCGAACTGACGGACCGCAAGATCGTGACCTGGCTGAGGTCGGACGCTTAACCGACTGCGCCACCCAGGCGCCCCTATTTTCTAGATTTTTGATGCCATTTACTTGTGGTTGCTTTCAAGATTGTCCCCTTGTCCTTGGTTTTCAGAAGTTTCACCATGATGTACTAAAGTGTAGTTTCCATTGTATTCCTCTTGCTTGGAATCCAATGAATGTCTTAAATCTATAAACCTATAGCTTTGAGCAAAGTGGAGAAATCTTCAGCTGTTTGCCCAAATAGTTTGTTTGCCCTGTTCTTACCTTCCTCTCCCCTATGGCCCCGAATGCACATGTCACAGACCTTTTGATATGGTCTTGTAGGTCCCTGTGGCTCTGTTCATTTTAATCTCAATCTCTACCTCTCTGCTTTCAGATTAAATAGTTTCTGGTGGTTTATGTCTAAGTTCATCGATTTTTCTCCGTCATTTCCATTCTGTGAATTCACGTGAAAATCTAGTGAATTTTTTAATTTCAGGCATCACATTTTTTAGTTGTAGAATCTTTTTCTGCCTTCTTTTTATAGCTTCTTATTTCTCTGTTGAGATTTTCTGTCCATTCACTTATTACAGACCTAATTTATTCAGCATCCTTGAGCATAGCAAAATACCTGCTTCGAAACCCTTGTCTATGGACTCCAAACACCTGTGTCACATCAGGGTTGGTCTCTGTTGGTTGTCTTTTCTCCGGAGAAGGGGTCGTGTGTTTCATGTGTCATGTAATTTTGGATTGTGTCTTGGATATTATCAGTGACCTGTTTTAGAAACTCAAGATTCCATTATATTTGGTCCTTTCCACTTCCACATAAATCATAGAATCAGCTTGTTGATTTCAAAACACCTGCTAGAGTTTCGACTGGAATTGCATTGGATCCATAGCTCAGTGTGGGAAGAACTGACATCTTTATGCAGGTGGCCCTCAATCCACGGATGTTGTAGATCCCAGCATTTATTAGGATCTTAAGTTCTGTCAGTGGTGTTCCGCGGTTTTCTGTGTAAAGGTCATGCCCGTCTTTTATGAGTTTATTCCTATATATCTGATGTTTTCTGATGTTTCAAATGGCACTGATCCTTAAATTTCATGTTCCAATTGTTTTTTGGAGACAGTGAAATAGCACTGCTTGGGGAATCTCTGACTCAAGCCCCAGCCCTGCTGAGTGTTAGCTGAGTAATCTTGGGCAGATCTCCAGACTTGCATTTTCTTATCTGCAGAGTGCACAGGAAGCTGTGCCTGTGTACTGGGTATTTGTTGATTTTTTTAACCCTCAGCATCCAGCCTCCCTTCTGTGTTGGTGTATGTTGCCCCACTTAGGTTCTGGAGGTCAGCATGGTGTTGGCCGCACCCACAGCTCCAGGGGTGGGCCTACAGCTCAGGCCATCCAGTCCGAGCATCGGTCCCCCTGGCCACCATTGGCAGGTGACCGACTTGGAGGTAGCGACCATGTACTCCAGGGCTCGGAGGGGAATCGGACCACCGTTCTCCACCGGAACAGAGCCAGGAGGGCTTGGCACAAACGTTGTGGTGCCCGTCTTGCCACCACCAGGGGAGGAAGCAGCCAGCAAGAGGCCGTGCTTGCCGCTGGGCTTTCCGATTACATGAGCCAAATTCCCTTTCTAGCTTTGGTCCGTTTGGCCTGGGTTTTGTGCCTCTTGTCCCCAGAGGCTCCCGGCCATGAGCGGTCAACCCCAAGGGACTGGTTTGGCTTCAGGGCTGAGCTTGGTTGTGAATGTCCTCCGCTCTCCTTGCAATTCTTGACAAATACGATCAGCGATTGGGGCAAGTGAGGGGAACTGGGGGTCCCATTTAGCCTTCATGGCAGAAGGGATGCCACCACGCAAGCCATCACAAGG
Source organism: Prionailurus bengalensis (assembly GCF_016509475.1). Taxonomy (NCBI): domain Eukaryota; kingdom Metazoa; phylum Chordata; class Mammalia; order Carnivora; family Felidae; genus Prionailurus; species Prionailurus bengalensis. Next base: position 60,849,416 of record NC_057352.1, read on the forward strand.
AGGGCGGAGTTGGGCTGCTGGGTTCAGATCCCAGCTGCTCTGTATCCATATCATCACTGTGCGCAACTGACTTCACTGTCCCTGGGCTGCTGTATCTGTGGGGCAGGGGTAACTGCCCCCCTCAGCATCCTTGTCAGGGAGCAGAGTTCCACAACACGTGCAGCACAACAGCCCGGCACAGGTAATGACAGATAATGGCAAGCCAAGTCAGTATCATTGTACCACCTCACCCAGCATACGAGTGTCCCGTGGCTCCCGTACAAATAGCCACGGTTGTCCCCACTAGAGATCCTATAACTTAATTCCATCTGCAAAGACCCCTTTGCAGATGAGGTCACATTCACACGTTCCCGGGAGATGTGTGTTGGGGGGGAGAGGTATGATTCACCATCATCACCATCACCGTCGTCATCTTGTTTCGCTGGAAGACAAGTTCCGTGTCTTCCCTGTGTGCCCTTGGGCCCGACCGTAGGGCCTGACTTCTCGTCAGGGCTCAGCAAACGTCCGTAGGGTAAATGAAAGAAATTAACATATTAAGCTCCAGCTGTATACCACGGTCTTCCTTTGAATAACAGTAGCATCGCGTACTGAGTTAGGTGCTGGGATCTATGCTCCCTCATCTCAGTCCTCGTGACAGTCAGTATTTTGAGTCCATATTACAGGTGAGGAATCAAGGCACAGGACAAGCTAAGCCCAAGTTTCCAGAAGAGTGGTGGGGAGCTGAGATTTGAACACTGTCTCAGTGGCACGGACTGAGTGCTTCGTCTCCGCCAGGAAGCCCATGAAGGACGGCCTCCGCCCCCTCCCCTCACGCTCAGGGCACGGGAACACCTGCCAGGACAGCAGATACAGAAGGGCTTTGAGGACTTCCGAAGGAAGCGTGCACCCCGGCCGCTCTGATAGAGCAGAGCAGGCATTTAGAAATCAAAGCAGGCGACCTGTGGCCACAGAAGAGATCGCTGTGTGAGTGTTCTTTGTGCAGGAATCGGCCCTGAGCGTGTGCTGACCACCCACTATGCGCCAGGCACCACTGTCTCCCAGGGGCGCCTTCACGAGCCAGACTCACGCTTGGTCACCAGCCAGTCACTGGCTCCAGTCTCTGGGGTCCAGGGTTCACGGCCCCATTCAGAACACTGAACAATCCGATGAAGAAACCAGCTCTCCGAAAGACTCGCTTGTCAAAGAACAAAAGCGCCCCTCTCCCAGAGCAGCCCCCACACTGGCAGACTTGGGGAGCGCGGTGAGCAGCAGTCCCCGGTGCCCGCGCACGAAAGCACCCCCATCCGGCTCAATTCCGGATGAGCATCCTCCCTCCAAATTATGAGGGAGGAAATGCAATATTATTTTAGGACTTGCCTCCGCATAATAGCCGAGGAGGGCAGAGAGAACAATCCAACACTTATATCAAACACAAACAAGCCTGCTCTGCTCGCCCAGCCTCCGCCCCAGGAGGGGGATTTGGCATCGAGGTCCTGGGCCTTTCTGGACAGAGCCAGTCACAGCCTCGATGGGACCACAGACGGGAGCCAGAGGAGGAGACCAGAGACCCAGCGTGGGAGGCTCAGAGGGCCCTCCTGGACACTGGACACGGCCCCCGCCCCCACCCCAGACAGAAGGCAGGACAGCTTGGTGTTTCTCTGAGAGACAGAGCTCCACTGGGGGCGGCGGGAGGGGGGGGTGGGGCGCGCACGGCCTAGCGAGTGAGGCCAGGGGACAGCATGGCCCTTGCACACCTTCAGGATCAGTGTTCTCGGGGGACAATGTGGGGGCTGGCCCGGCTCCAGGGAGGGAGTGAACTGCTGACCTCCAGCCCCACCTGGGATGAGCCTTTCCCCCAGGTAGGCGGACGCCCAGCACAGGCGTCCCTCGCGGGGGTGCCTGCAGACACGTCGCCCGACCTTCTGAGCCTGCTTAGCACCTCCACCAGACAGTGCCGCATCCGGGCCGGCTCCAGGCTGGCGTCGGGGACCCGGGAACACACGCAGGGCCTGTGACATGAGTCCCGCACACGGGTCAGCTGACCCCAGGGACCCCTCCCTGGCTGCATCGTACCAGACCCGCCTGCCAGGCCGTGCTGTGCACCCACGCGTCAGGGGGATCATGTCCTTGCCTGGCGTGTGAGTGACGAATGACACGCAAACCCGTTTGGACCAAGGCCTGTTGTCTCTGCCCAGGGCCCCTCGGCCTCTCTTGGCAGGTCGGCGACACTGAGTCTGTTCCGGTGGCTCTCCAGCCAGCGCGGCGCTGGCCCGGGGGCTCCAGTGGGGGCTTCCAGAAGCAGCCCCACAGGAGGAGTCTGGGAGCCGAAGTCAGACAGTCCGTGCCAGCCGCTGTGTGACTCGGGCAAATCCCTTGGCCTCTCTGAGCCCTGCCCCTCTTCTGCTTGTGGCATGCTGATGTCCCAGCTCGGGTTCACAGCTCTCCCCAAGCATGTGGGTATTCTCACGGCAACTCCGCAGGTCGACGCATTCCCCCCACCCCCCCCGCCCTGTCTCCGACGACAGCAGGAGGCACGGTAAAGCCCAGCCACAGAAGCGGCTGCCTGAGCCTCGGTCCGGCTTCCGGAGGCTTGGACCCGGTCCCCACAACCTGCTCCCACCGGCCCGCAGAGACCACACTGCCTGCCCTGCCCCGACCCAGGACCCCACCTCCCCAGGTGCAGCCCGTCTGGGCATCGAGACTGTGCACTTGGGCTAAAGCTGCTGTTTGTCATTGCATTGTCTCCCTGTTTCAAAAACAATACCAGTTCTTTATGCAAAGTTTGGAAACTACAGCAACGCCAAACAGGGAAATTTCAAATTGCCCTTGATTTTAGGGCCCGGAGACCCCTCCCGGCTACTGATGCTCCTGTGGGCACCTGGTCCCCAGGACTGTGCATTTTGTGTCCTTCTTGTTAGGACAGATGTCTCTTGTAACTGGCTTTTTGCACTCTGCGCATGAGGAGTTATCTCCTAGGACAGCAGCGGCGGGACCTCCCTGGTGCTCCCCGGCTCCCGCAGACCCGGCCACACCACTCCCACAGTGGGCGTCCACTCAGGCCGCTCCCGCCGTGGGTACCACGGAGCACAGCAGGAACGCCGCCTCTCCCCGGATCTGATTGTTCCTTGGGATGAATTCACCAAACGGAAGAATGTTCCAGAAAATAGCAGGATGTGAGCTCTCCATGTCCCGCATCCTGGCCAGCCCTGAGCATCTGGGTGTTTTAAATTCTCGACGGTTCGCTCACGAAAGTGGTAGCGTGTCATGTGACCGAGACGCCTCAATTCTTGACGAAGAGGGTGCTCTGGATGTGGGCGCCGCTGGTCTGCCTCCCGCTGCTGCCTCCAGTGCCCACTTCTCACCCCTGGGCGCCTCGGTTTCCCGGGGCGGCCGAACAAAGGACCACAGGCGGGGCGGGTCAAGAAAAGTAGAAATTCATCCTCTGCCAGTCTGGAACGCAGAAGCCCAAAATTAAGGCGTCACAGGACCGCACTCCCTCCGAAGGCTCTGGGGAGGCCCCTTCCTCCCCCTCCCGCCTCTGGGGGCCCCAGTCTGCGTTCCCGTCTCTGCCTCCACGTCCCACGGCCTTTCTGCCTGAGTCTTTGTCCACACCCCTCTCCGCCTGGACCCCACCCTAGTCCTCTGTGACTTCATTGAAGCTGATGACAACTGCAAAGACCCTATTCTCAAATAAGGCTACATCCACAGGTACAGGGGTTAGGACCGTGTCTCAGAGGGGACACAGCTCAGCCACGATGCCGTGTCTGTCTCCTGGTGGGTGGGAAGAGAAGGCTCCTCATAGAGGTGACACATCTCTTGAGAGTTGCTCAGTGCCGGGCTCTGCTGGGTCTGAGAGGGGCACAGAGAGGAAATAGGGGACCCCAGCTCTCAGGTGACCACAGGCTGAGGACCCCAGGAACCACCCCTCCCGGGTCTCCACCTCCCTCCAGGATAGAAGGTAGTGGACACCGGGAGGGAGCAGCCCATGGGGACAGGGGTGGTGGCCTCTGCCCCTTCGTGGCCGTGTCCCAGCGCCTGGAACAGTGTCCCCAGCTGTCTGCGGAGCCACAGGCCCTGTGCCCAGCCCTCCCCTGCCTCGTCCCACACGTCCTCAGCCCTCCTTGAGAGGCGAGGACGGTCACCCTGAGGAAGAAACCAGGTTCAGGGAATTCAAAGCATGCCCAGGTCACCAGGGCCAGATTGTCAGTTCCACAGGACCCACCGGAGCCCCGAGCCCGGGCCTCCTCTCTAGAGATGGAGTGGCTCGTCCAGAGGCACACAGCTACGAAGCCTCCAAGCCAAGACTCCAACCCGTCCCCGGACATCAGCCCCCACGGGAACTCACTTGCCTCCAACTGGAGACACACCCTCCCTGCAAGCATTCGGCGGGGCGCCGAGCACCCAAGGCTTGCCCGTGTCCCCCGGGTGTAACTCGGCCCAGCCAGGAAGCTGCGTGCCTGCCTGGTCCCCCAGCTTCTGGGGCCCCGCCAATCATGTGTGTCGGCTCACATTCAGAGATCTAGTCCCTGCTTCAAAACAAATGCCACCCGCTGGGGCTGGAGCCCGGTCACCAGGTCACCAGGTCAGCAGTGATGCCCCCTGTGTCCTGCCCTGGCATGCGCTCTGCGTGATCTCGGGCACCTGGACGCGGCTCGTTCTGGCCGACGCACCCTGCAGCGGGGCCGGCTTAGCTGGGGCGTCGGCCACAGCAAGACAAACGTCCCTGGGGGGCAGCCACACCGTGCTTCCAGCCCTCACCTGACTCTCACACGGAGAGCAGCGCTTGTGGGGGCTTCTGTCCCCCGCCGCCTAGGGAACGTTCTAGAGCATCTGCTCCAGAGTGAGCCAGAAGCTGCTTACGTCCATTCGAAGACCTCACTGGCCCCTTCCTACCTTTCTAAGCAGCGTGTTCTTGGCTCTTGTAGAATAACAATAGTAATGAGAAGGAGGAGAGGAAGAGGAGGGAGAATTCATGAAGCTCGTGCTGTGGGCAGCGTGGGCACCACTGTGTCTCGTCCAGCCTAACAGGCCTTGCGCAGAAGGTCCCCGACTAGACACGTTGATGTACCCTGAAATCCGCGGGCAGCCGCACGCATGTCCAGTTCGTGGGGGGCTTGCCGCACATCCGGTGGTCTGCCCCTCATAATAACCAGGCCAGCAGCCCCGGGCATCCCCGCGGGACAGGTGAGGAAACCTGAGCACCCAGGGGTGGGGTGATTTGCTCAGCGTCCACTCATGCTGCCAGAGGAGAAGGCAAATCCGTGTCTTCCCCTGTGGTGGAAAGCTGTGCCCTGGCTGCCGGGCAGTCTCGTCCCCCTTGGAGGAGGCTTGGCTTGGGGGGCATTGGGTGCTCCCGGCTCCCGTTCTGCTTGTATGTGTGTCTCTGCACACGTCACATCCGATCTCTTGCTGGTCTGGGCGAAGGCATGACCAGGAAAGGCTGTGCTGAAACAAAGGCAAAAAATGCAAATATCTGAAGGAGAGAGCAGGGTTTCTGCAAAACCGCTCGGTGTTATAGAAAAGCTGAGAGTCAGAAACCCTTCACCCCAGAAGAACCCTTTAGGGATTACTCGGGTCAATCCTGTAATTTCACAGACGGGGAAGCCAGACCCCAGGAGGGGAGGCAATGGAGCCAGTGTCACTCAGAGCACAGGTGCCCAGCCTGTTCCCGCTGTTGAGCTCTCTGCCCTGATGCACATTCCCGTGCCTGCCACCCGCCCAGAGCTTAGCACCCCTATGAAGTTCTATGTCTTAAGCAAGGAAGGCAGGAAACAGAAGCATTCTTGGAAGGGGAGAATTTGGGAATAGTGAAAACATCATCACCACCACCATCACCATCACCATCATCTCCACCACCATTAATTACCATCACCATCACATTCACCATCATCGCCACCATCACCATCACTATCACCATCATCACCACCACCATCACCATCACCATCACCATCATCACCACCATCAACCATCGCCATCATCACCATCACCATCACCATCACCATCATTGCCACCATCACCATCACCACCATCACCATCATCACCATCACCATCATCACCACCATCAACCATCACCATCATCACCATCACCATCACCATCACCATCACCATCACCATCATTGCCACCATCACCATCATCACCATCACCATCACCATCACCATCATTGCCACCATCACCATCATCACCATCACCATCATCACCATCACCATCATTGCCACCATCACATCACCATCACTATCACCATGATCACCATCACCATCACCATGATCACCATCACCATGATCACCATCACCATCACCATCACCATCATTGCCACCATCAACCATCACCATCATCACCATCACCATCATCTCCACCACCATTAATTACCATCACCATCATCATCATCGTCATCATCATCATTATCATTGCCACCATCACATCACCATCATCTCAACCACCATCACCACCATCACCACCATCGCCACCATCATCAAACATCACCATCACCATCATCTTCACCACCATTAATTACCATCACCATCACATTCACCATCATTGCCACCATCACCATCATCACCACCATCAACCATCACCATCACCACCATCACCACCATCACTATCACCATCATCTCCACCACCATTATTGCCATCACCATCACCATTATCACCATCACTACCATCACCATCATCGCCACCATCATCAAACATCACCATCACCATCATCTTCACCACCATTAATTACCATCACCATCACATTCACCATCATCGCCACCATCAACCATCACCACCATCATTACCATCATCACCATCACTATCACCATCACTATCACCGTCATCGCCACCATCACCATCATCATCACCGTCATCGCCACCATCACCATCATCATCACCATCATCTCAACCACCATCACCATCACCATTATCACCATCACCACTATCACCGTCATCGCCACCATCACCATCATCATCACCGTCATCGCCACCATCACCATCATCATCACCATCATCTCAACCACCATCACCATCACCATTATCACCATCACCACTATCACCATCATTGCCACCATCATCAAACATCACCATCACCATCATCTCCACCACCATTAATTACCATCACCATCACATTCACCGTCATCACCACCATCACCATCATCACCACCTTCAACCATCACCATCACCATCGCCATCACTATCACCATCATCTCCACCACCATCATCACCATCACCACCACCACCACCACCATCACCACCACACCATCATCACCATCACTATCACCATCATCCATCACCACCATCATCATCGGCATCACCATCAACACCATCGTCTCCACCGCCTCCACCATCGCCACCACCATCACTGTCATCACCACCATCATCATCCTCACCACCATCCTCACCATCACCATCATCATCTCCATCATCACCACCACCATCACCACCACCGTCACCGTCACCATAACCTTCACCACATAGCACGCACGGTGGCAAGTCCACTGGCTCTGTGTCAGACACCCCTTTCAACACTTTACACACATCATTCTAGTGACTCATCACGACCCCGTGAGGCAGTTTCTATATGTCACCCCCGGGCTTCCCAGGAGCAAGTTGGAGCTCAGACCAGAAATGCGATTTGCCCAAAGTCACACGGCTGCCAGGCGCAGACCACGGCCGCACGTTGCCGAGCGCAGAGGCTGTCTTTTGCGCAGCTTGGGGGGGGGGGTCTCACTGTGGCCCTGGGGATGTGTCAGGGGGTTTTGGGGGGAGCGGAAGCAAGCAAGGACCTCTGGAGAGCAAGCAGGGTGGGATGGGGCGGGGGTGGTGGTCAGACCGGTCGGCAGGACGAGAGGGTCGTGCTGCAGGGTTTTCTTGGCTCCTGGGCCTCAGGGCAGAACACCAAGCCCCCTCAGAAGAGCCGGTCCTACCCTGGTTGTGCCCCAAGCTCTCTCTCCCTCTCTGGGCCTCAGTTTCTTCATCTGCAGAGTGAAGAGTCTGGACCGGACTGCCCCCAAGAGTCTTTCTGCGCTAACATTCTCAGGTGCTGAGAAGGGCCTGCGTCCCATGGTCAGTGCTTCTTGGAGGTCGGACGTCTTGAGCAGATTTAAAAGGGACAGAGGGCCTCCTGTGTCCCAAGAGGAGGCGCCTCCGTGGTGAGCAGCTGAGAGGACAGAGTGAGACCGTCAGAGACGCAGAGAGCGCTGAGCGGGCTCGGGCACCATCCGACGTGTGGGACGGCCACACAGACGGGTGTAGGGCGCAGGGTGACGTGCGTGTGCCACAATCCCGGTGTCTGCGAGACCGCTTCGTAGAAGAGGTGACTTCTGAGCGTGTCCTCGAAGATGAGTTGGCAAAGCGGGCGGGAGGGACGGGAACTTTCCAGGAGGCGAGAGACGAGTGCAGGGTTAGTGAGACTGAGGAGAGACCGAGGGGCCTCCGGGGTGACGTGGGGCCACCCAGCGAGGCCTGAGTCGAGGCGGGGAGGACACAGCAGAGGAGGGACGGGCCCCGAGGCCGGGAAGGTAGCTTGGGGCCTGGTGGGGAAGGGCCGTCGTGGGGGTACGAGGAGGCCGGGGTGTGACCGGCTCCCATCTGGGGGAGGGGCTGCCCGGCGAGCACCGCGAGGCGGGAGGGCTGAGCGCCCTGGCTGGTTGGTAACATCTGCCCCGAGTGCTGGGATGGAGGGGGCCTGAGTGCCATTCTGCTCACTGAATATTCCGGAGTCGGGGGGGGGGGGGGACGGGGACAGGGGAGCTAAGGGGACAAGTGCCATTTCTTTTAGGAAAGTATAGAGATTTTGAAGGCGTGTGTCTGTCTTCTTGCTGACGTCACAGAGGAAAACAGGCGTCGGGGAGGCAGTCTAACCCCACGTGCGAGCGCGCATCTGCCCAGGTGGCCCCAGGACCCTGGGCGACCGAGGGCTGAGCCAGCAGAGAGGGATCGGGGTGATGCAGGAGGCCAACTGCTCTTCTCCGGCTGTTGTGACGGGTCTGTGGGGCGGGGACCCCGCGTTCCACCGCACATCGCGTGCCCGTGAGGGCAGGGGCAGGAGGAGGGACCCGGCCAGGGGACGCCGTCCGTGCCCGTCCTGGCAAGGACGGGCCCAGACCGTGGGGGCGGGCAGAGGTTGTCTCTCCCGGGGACGATTCTGATTACGAACTGTGAGCCACAGTTGCCGGAGAGATGTGGGGACGTGTGACGGAGAAGGCAGTGGCCCGGGAAAGGTAGGGGTAACGGTCAGAACTGACATCCATTAGACTCTGAGTGCATGATGCCGACCGTCGGGCACCCAACGGGCCTCCAGGGACAGGGACTGGGGAACGGAGGCACAGCAGGGGGGCTTGCGGGGCTGCGGCCACAAACCTCTGCCGGCTGCCAGGGCCGTCACCACAGGAGAGACAGCGGCGACAGCCCGGCTTCACCCTCGCCCAAAGGCTCCCTTTCAGCCGTCCCCGAGCTCTCCGTCCGTTCATTCGTTCAACAAACAGGACTTGTTCTGTGTCCAGCCTTGTTGTAGGCACTGAGGGTGCTGGGTGAGCAGGGCAGGGCTCACACCCCCGCGTCCCGGAGGAGCTGCATGCGAACACACACACGTGCACACGCGCACACCTGCCCATCGTCGTCCCCTCGCGTCCTGGCATTGGTGTCCTCCTGGAGGAGGGTTCTGACGGGCCCCGCCCCCCGGGGGAGGCGGCATCAGTCTGTGGTGCCCGGCCAGGACAGGTGGGGACACCGAGGACAGCCCGCGCTCAGGCCCGGGGCTGCCCGAGCGTCTCCCGGCGTCTGTGCTCCCAGACGGGGGCCCCGCTCGCCTCCGCCGGCTGGACCCCCCCGAGGCCGTCGGCCTATCGATGTCCCTTCGGAGACTCGAAGCCGTCTGACCGCCAGCCTTTGTCTCCACGGAGCCGCAGGGAGCGTCCCTGGGGCCAGTGCGGCAGGTGGCAGAGGCGCGAGGTTTCTTTAATGTCACTAACTGGAAGAAGACCTGGCTTGAGTCTGGGGCCAGAGCGGGATGGATAAGCCATTTGGAGAGAAAACGATCCCGGGGAAGCTTGCCACATTTTTTCTAGAAGAATGTTGGAAGTTTTGGTGGCCAGGTACGGAAAAAGAAACCCTGGGTACACTGAAGTCATTCACGGCGAGGGGAGCGAGGCGTTTACACAGGCCCAGGTGCCGGGGGCCCCGCTGTTCGCGGAGCCGGCCCGGCCACAAGGGCCAGTTGTGTCCGCACGCCTCAGCCAGTCACCCCGAGCAACACGAAAACACACATCAATGCGCCTTTGACAGCGCGGCCTTCCTCACGGGCTCCGGATCGGTGACCAAGCTGAGCAAAATGTAAATTTGTAGCTGTCCCTCGGAGACGTAATTATGGGAGAAAAAAACAGGGACAGTGGCACGCGGACCAGGACAGCTGGCTCGTCTCCTGCAGCCGGGCCGGGACGCGGGGTGAGCGGGAGGAGGCCCTGAGGCCGGAGGCTGGGGCTGAAGGCCGCCGTCCTCCTCCTCCCTGCCCCGGGCAGGCCCCGGGCACTGCCAGCTCCTCGGGCCGCGCTCGGATGTCTCCACCCCGGGCCCTCGCGCCGCAGCCGCCCCGTGAAAGGGCCCATTCATGCGCCAGGCCGCTGGCTCGGGTTCCCGCGGCCGGGCCGGCCCCCGCTGCCTCTGTTTTCTTTTCATTAGAAGGATTCCCATCTCGAAGGCCCGCAAGAGGCTGAGCCCGGGATGCTCGGCTGAGCGTCGGAAGGCTCACAGCGGCCCACGGGTCCCGGCACACTCACGCATGAGTGTGACTTACCGGGGCGGATGGGGAGACTGAGGCTCAGGTCACGTGGCTGCCAGATGGCAGAGTTGGGGACTGGCCCGGGGCCGCCGGCTGCCGGATGGCCCCGCTGGGAGGAGCTCAGGAAACACCGGCGTCCCGGGCCAGCACGGAGGGCAGGGAGGGCTTCCTGGAGGCGGAGGAGCCGATGCTGGGAGAGGGGGGCGAGGTGGGCCTTGGGCCCCGGGAAGCTCTACACGCCCAGACCCTCCGCCGGACCTTGGGTGCCCGTGGCTGGCGCTGGCCCGCTCGTGTGAAAGCACGTGTTGGCGGGGGGGGGGGGGGCATGCCGGTGTCTGCGTGTGAGACCCTCCTCAGGAAAGACACCCCTTCCCTGTCCCTTTCTGCTCACAAGTGGGACCATTTGGAAGACAGGAAGACAGGACAGAAACCAGCGCTGGGCTCTGAGTCATGCGCCACCCTCAGTCTGGAATGTCTCCTTGGAAGGGTTCGCTGGGCTCTGGCCCCACCCGCCCGCCACTCGCCCAGCCTCCCTCCCGCCCGCTCGCCTCCTCCCTCCCTCCCTCCCTCCCTCCGTCCGCCCACCCCCCTCACAGCAGACCCCCGAAAATGCACAGGGTTTTTACACGTGGCCACGTAGGAGCTGAGTTGCCGCTGACGAGTGAGGTAAAGGTTTGCTCGTCTCCATTTGTGTGTTCCTTTCTGTGTTCTCGAACCTGTAGTTTTCTTTCTGACGCCCTGGCCCCGGGCTGGGTGCCTGGGGGCACGGGGCAGGGGTGGGGGGCGTATGAGGGCCAGACAGCATCCGCTGTGGGACAAGCACCAGGGACCCCCGGCCGCTGTCAGGAGGAACCCCACCTTGCCTCGGGGGGCTGGCAGCGCCCTCCTGGCCTCTCAATTCCTCCCTGAGCCGCGGGCGCCAAAAACGCCAACTCCTGGCGGGCGGGCAGAAACTCAGAGAGGTCGCTGACTTACCCAAGGACTCTCAGCTAGCAGAGAGCGGGGGGGGGGCGGAGGCCAGGCCCTCCGAGTTGTTGGGCTCCTCCGCGACTTCTGCCAGCACTGGTTGTGTTACCAACGCGGGGTCCTGGAGCCCGCTTTTCAGTAAGCGGGTACAGGTGCACAGGTAATTCCTCTGGAAGGGCCGGGTCGCTCATTCCCGGAAAGGGCTTGGGTTCCGTGCTTCCGTGTTTGCTGAAGTGCCACTTAATGTGACGAGGCACAAGAGCCACCAAGTCCCCACACTCCCACCAAGACACCCGGGGAGAAGCGAGGGGCCACAGGGAGGCGTCTCCGTGAGGCGGAGGCGTGCCCCCAAGGTCAGTGGCCCCACGTCCCTCGTGGCTGTGCCCTCCCCCTGGGTTTGGCAGGGAGTCGACAGGCATAGGAGGAGGTAGTCAAAGGTCCCAGGTGGGCTGTGCTACTAACTCCTGGGTCCTTGGGATGGGGCCCTCCAGCCTCAGTTTCCCCATCTGGCAAGTGGAGGTAAGGGGCCTGAGGGAGCCCACAAGGTCACAGGTCAGACTTGCCACCGAAACTCCGGGAGGGTATAAACATCCAACATGCCACATCACAGCCCCGGGCCTGGTCCCAGGTCGGATGTCTGTTCTCCCAAGGATGAGGGGCTTGGCCTCGGGGGTCCCACGGGGTCTGGTGTGGACTGCACACGGGGCGGGGGCAGGACGCTGCTTTCAAGGTGCGAGGCCGTCTGGACGGATGGGTGGCCAATGCCAAGGCCCTGTGAGTGTCAAGCTGGAGCGGCCATGTGACACTATGTCCCTGGAATTTGCCGGACGCTTCTCACTCCTCCCACCCCAGCTCTGGCTCTGGGTACGCGGTTTCATTTTGACATCAGGCAAAATTCAAGGGGATGACTCAGGAACCCTGACTGGCTTTCCCAGCACGCGTGGGGGCCCAGGCAGCCTCTGCCCCTTGAGGGCGGCCAGCGGTGGGTCTCGGGCCCCGGGCGGCACGGGGGCTCGGCTGGGGAGGGAGAGCGGGGCTTGATGTCCGTGACTTTGGGCAAGTTGAGTCGGCGCCCTGGCCGGGCCGTGTCCTGATGCAGAGGGAGGCCCAGCACAGCCGGGCAGTTTCCAGTTCTGTTCTCAGAGCAAAGGAGCAGGGACTCCCCATCGTCGAGACCCTGCCAGCCCACCCCCTGTCCACGGCACCCCGTGCGGGGACTGGGCGCTTCCTCCTGGGAGAGGTGGAGGAGTTACTGCCAGGCTTTGGGGACTGTGGAGGAGGGGACGTGTTGCCTGCACTAGGCCAGGGGGTGGGGTGCTGGGGTCCACCCCCAGGAGACCATTGACACTGGGGAACTGCTGACATTTGGGGCCAGATTCCTCTCTCTTGTGAGGCCCTCCCGTACATCGTAGGAGGTCTAGTGGCCTCTGTGGCCTCCGCCCGGTAGATGCCGTGGCAGCCTTATAGCTGGCCCAAAAATGTCCCCAGATGTTGCCAAATGTCCCCTGGAGGGCGTAGTCGCCCCCAGTTGAACCTTGCTGGGTTATACAAAGTAGGTGGGCCGGGAGGGTCGGGGCGGGAGCTTAGGGCCTGTCCAGGTTGCGAGCGGGAGGGCTAAGCTCCCAGCTCTGTGGGACCGAGGCCCCGGGCAGGAGAGGCACCTTCTGAGCCTCCCTGGGAAGGAGGAAGTGTAGAGACCCACCTCCTAGGCCGTCAGGTTCACACGCTGAGCACCTGGCCCAGGTGGGCAGAGCCGATCCGCTCTCCACACTGTGGTCAAGGGTGCAGTGCTAAGTGAGGTCTCTCCTGTCACACCCCAGGGGTGCTCCGGTGCATCACAGGCTGGACAAACACACACACACACACACACACACACACACACACACACACACACTGTGGGCTCCCTAAGAAGCAAGAAGAGACCCAGTGGGAAGGGTGAGGAAGCAAGCTCCATCTGGGAACTCTGTCTGAGCCGGGGACCCTGCACTAGAAACTTTAGGAAACCAACTGGATTGAAATACCGATTACCTTGGGGGGGGGGGGGTGGCGGCGGTTCTCAGCCCCTTCCTGTGCCGATTTCCATGGCGAGGGAGATCCCAGGACCCAGAGGCCCGGGACGACGCCCCGGAAATGTGAGCTGGGGCTTGGGTTTTCTGAGCACCGGGCAGGACCGGGCGGCAGGGCCGCGTACTCTCTGACCCCTCGTTCAGTTCAGGTTTTCAAGTCCACTGACAGGGATTTCTGGAAGCTCCTTCAGACGCGGTCACAAACAGCCACGGGAAAATTGACTTTGCTGTGCAGCCCGTTTTAGCTTACTGTAAATTGTACGTGGACAGCTAAGGGCCCCACCAACTGCTGCAGACCGCAGGTGGGGCCAGGGGCCAGACCGTTCACTCCTTCCCAAGCCAGTGAGCGGGACTCTGGGCCAAAGGCCCTGTGTGTCACCTATACCTTGCTTTACATGATAAAGGTGTTCCTAAGGGGGTGTGAAATTTGAACTTGGGCAAGTTAAAGCAAGCTTGCAGGCTCTCAGGGGGACATTGTTCAAAGGACCAATTCTGAAAGTATGCCTTTCTACAAAGTGAAGACCCCACCCCCCACCCCAACACAATTTCACTTCTCGGAGGCTCTGTGAGTCCCTGCCCTGGGGCTGTCTCAAGTGGGGGAAGGAGGGCGGCCCCTGTCCGTGGTCGCCTCCAGGGCCTTGCAGGGGACCCCCGCGGGCACACCGGGGACCAGCCGGTGTCCCACGCCCTGGGCCGTGTGGCCCAGGGTGGGTGCCTTTGCCTTCTCTGGACCTGGATGCCCTCATCTGTGAAGGACACCTCTGAACAGATGGCACGTGAGGGCCCTCCCGCTCGAGGGCCCGCGTGGCTCCAGCTCCCACCATCTGCGTTCCAGAATCCACCAGGCCTGAGGCTGGGCCAGGGCACCCAAAGTGAGGGCACTGAGGATTCAGGGAACCTCAACCCCCACCTTTGAGGCCTGAGCACCTCCTCCCAGGGTGCCTTCCAGGTGCCAACCTGGAGGACTTCAAAAGGTCTCCAGGCAGGTGGCAGGTGGCATGACCACCCCCCGCCCCATCCTCCCTGCAGAAGCGGAAGGGGCAAGTATGTGAGGTGTCCGAACCTGTGCAGACAGGGGGCCGGGAGGGGGTGGGGGTGGAGGAGCCACCGGAAACCACACGGACAGACTTAGGCCCCCGGTTTTGAAAATAGTGCGGAGTGCATCGGGCGCCTCCGAGCGGCTCAGCGCTGCCAGGCCGGGGTGGGCTGGTGAGGGGCGCGGGCCCGGGCTTGGTGGCTCCATACCTTTCCCATCAGGGACCCCGATCGCCAGAGCGCGTCCCATGAAACAGACACCTAGGAAGAGTGCTGCTAAAAATAGCTGGGGGGGTGGGGGGGGTGGGGGTGGGGGGACGCAGGGTTTGAAGTTTGTAACCGAAGCCGGCTGTGCCTGGGGGCCGACCGCGCGCGCTGCCCAGGGCTGGGCGGAGGGCCCCCCGGAGCACCCAGCCGCTGCCGGGAGCTTGTTCGCGAGGATTGGCCCCGCGCGCGCGGCCCGACCTGGGAAGCGGGTGGAGGCCGCTCCCCTCCTCTCCCCACCCCGCCCGCAGGGGCAGAGCGCGGCGCAGCAGCAGCGGCGGCGGGGCGGCTCGGTGCCCGGCGGGCGGGCGGCCCGTCTGCGCGGCCCGGGCGGCCTGCGGTCGGGATGAGGACTGCCCTCCGCGCCCAGAGCGCCGGGGCCGCCGCGGCCGTGCCGGGAGCTCGATCGTGTCCGCCAGCGCGGCGAACGGAGCGGGGCCCTTGGAGCGGGAGGTGAGTGTGGCCGCGCGGCGCCTGGGCAGTGCGCGGGGACCGGGGGTTTGCGCGGCGGGTCACCTGGCCGCCCACGACCCGCCACGTCCCGGGCGCCCTCGGCGGCGCGCTCCGGCGGGGCCGGGCGACCCTCCCCGCGGCCCCCCGACCCCGCTCGCCCGGCCCGGGACGCGCCGCGCCGCGAACGCCAGGGCGCGCCGGGGGCTCGGCGGGGGCCGCGGCGCTTCGAGGCCGGCCTCCGCCCTGCCCGGCGCCGCTCGCGGAGCCCGGGCCGGCCCCGCGGGGCACTTCGCAAAGTGCAGCCCAGCGCCCGCCGCTGCGTGCCCGCCGGGGCCGCAGAGCGGGGCCTCCGGAAAGCCGGGCCTCCGGGGAGCGGGGCCGGGGCGGGGGCGCGCGCGCGGCCGCGGGCCGGCTCATTCATTGCGGGCCGGAGCGGCTGCCCCCACCCCCACCCCCACCCCCGGAGCCCGGCTGCCGCCTCCTCCGGGCTGCCCCCGGGGCGTGCCGCCCCCGCGCTCGGCCGGGCGCGAGCTGGCCAGGGCGGCAGCGGGGGCAGCGCGCGGGCCCGGGCGGGTCTTTCGGGCGCCCGGGGCTCCCCGCCGCTGCGCTCTTGCGGGGAGGCCACGCGGCGCCCACACCCGGCCCGCGCCCCTGGCCGACCGGGCGCGCCTAGGGAGTCGGGCCGGAGGGACCCGTGGGGACGCGGCGCCGCGCGGCGGCGGCCGGAAGGGAAGGCCAGCCGGGGCTCGCTTCCCAGCGAGGTCACCCAGACCCTGCCCCCGCACCCTGGGCCACGGAGGCAGCGGGGTCGGAGGGACAGACGGGGCTTCGCTTGGGCTGGCCTCCTGCGCTCTGGCGGTGGCTGAGGCCCTTAACTCCTTGCAGACCGCTCTTCGGCCGCTGGCTCGGGACCGGGTAGGGACTGTGCCACGTGTTACTGTGTGGAAGGCTTCTGTCCTGGTCCGTGGTACCCCTAGTGTCGGTGAGGAAACCGAGGATCAGAGAGGTTAGGTAACCCGGCCGATGCCGCACAGCCAGAGAGCGGCAGGGGCTGGTGCCTCTCGCCGTGCCCTCACTACTGCCTGTCGGTTGAGCAAATGCAGACGGAGCCCTCTCTGTGCCCCACGCCACCCCAGGAGCCCCCAACCCAGCAAGCCCCTGCCTCCCCGATAACAAACCAGACAAGCAGGTAAAATGCCAGCTTGGTATCAGACTGGGGCGGGGGAGGGGGGAGGCTGGCGGGAAGCTGGGACAGATTACAGTCTTAGGAAGGAAGGGCAGCCAGGGCAGCCCCTGAGGTGCCCAGGAAGGAGGGCGTGCCCTCGTGTGCCATGTGCCCGGCCTGGCAGCTTCCAGAAGCACAGGGCAGAGCTTGTCGAGAGCCTCACCCGGGGAGGAGTGTGTGAGGCAGAAAGGAGGCTGGGGCACCTCGAGGGGAGCGCGCGGCCCCCACAGCATCTGGGCTGGGGGGGGGGGGCGGAGGCACCGTCGAAGGGTGAGTGGCCCCTCTGCCTATAGCCCGGGTTGGCTGCAGCCAGGGGCAGCGTGGGAGCCGGCAAGTCCCGGGAGTTCAGGGTCAAAGACAACTTAGAGATCAACTTAGAGACAACTCCCTCATCACTGCCCCAGTTTCCCCCAGACCCTGCCTCCAGGTTGCTGCCTCTGCTTGAATGCCCCCATCGACGGGGACCTCACTGCCTGTCACAGCCACCCATCCCATGGTCCCACCCCTACAATGTGCCGGAGGTTATGAGAAGGCTGTACTGCAGATTGAGGGAAAAGCCTCCTACCTGTGGTTTCTGTCGACTCCGGTCCTGTCATCCTGAGGAGCACACGGCACATCAGGTTAAGTCTTACACACGGTTGCCTTTGGAGAATGTTAATAGAGAGATTATGTCCCCTTGAAGCCTAATCGTGTCGGGTCCTGCGCCTTTTCGGACTTGACATTCCGGGTCAGGCATCATCCTGCCTCCCTCCCTGGGAGAAAGTCAGCGGGTCTCCTCCCCGACTTCACGTCCGCTCAACACCGGGGTGGCCTGGAAGCAGAGACCTGTTCCCACCTCCTTGCCTCTGGAACCCCGCCACCTTTGATGGTGCCAAAGAGACATCAGTTCACACTGTGGATTCCTCCGGAGCCCGGAGACTTCCTAGCCAAGCCCCACCCCCACCTTCCTCCTGGCTTTGACTCTTACTGAGATTCGGTTACCCGTCTGCTTTCTCTCCGAGATGAGGGGCTCAGAGTTCAGGGGAGGTGGTGCAGTGGGGAAGGGTGCAGGCTCCAGGAGCAGCTGCCCGGGGCTGTGTGGGCAAGCCCCCAGCGTCCCTGAGCTCGACGTCTCCATCAAGAGAGTGGGGAGACCTGCCCGGGCCCAGGGGCGGGCCGAGGTACCGGGCACCCACAGCACGGGCCTGACACGCTGCGAGCACAGCAGATGCTACCTCTGGTGGTCCCCCCCCCCCCCACAGTGGCCGTGGAGACCCGCGGGGCCCGTGGGAAGGACCCTGCAGGCGCAGCCGGGGCCCTGCCGGGGGCTCCTTCCCCACTTCTCCCCGGCCCACCCCAGCCGGCTGGCCCACCTCCACTTTGGTTCATTGTACATGGGTGCAGAAGGGACGAGACCGGGAAGGGTGTGGCCAGCTCCCCGTCCCACCGCTGCCGACAGCTAAAGCTGGAAACCTGCATTCCAGGCTGGCCGCCGTCCCACCCCGTTCTCCTCCCTGACCGCGGTCCCCGGGGCCCGTTCTCGGGACGCTGCTCCCCCTTTCCACCTCCTGCCTGTGACCTCACCCCCCGCCCCCCCGCCGACACCCAGCATCCTGTTTCCCTTCTCCACCTGCCAGCCGCCTCCTTGCCATGGCGTGTGGTCCCCTGCCCCATCAGAACTGCCCTCTGCTCCGCCCTCAACCCTTCCGGCATCCCACCCTTCGTCGGGGGTGGGCAGTCACATGTCCGCCTTTCAAAGCCCTGTCCCTGCCGAGCCCGACGGAGGGGCTCTCAGCCCACACTGGCCGGGGGAGCCTGGGGTCCTGTTGCCAACCAAATTCTCTGGTAGAACCCGCTGACTGTGTGTTGGAGGCTGAACGGAGCGTGGTGGAGGATGTAGGATAGAGACGGACAGCCTCGCAGGTGCCAAGGTCCTGTTTCTTTGGCCTGTCCCTTGCTGGTTTATCCTCACTGTGTCTCCGTAGCCGTGGCTGGGGTGACAGATACTGTCCTCAGGGACCGATTGCAATCTTACACTTTAGTCCCACCGTGAGGTCAGCTGAGGACCCACCGTTTCCCTGGGTAGAAGGAAGAGTGGGCCTGTACAGTTGAGCAGGTCGTTCACTGCACAAGGACACCCAGCCCAGACTCTGCTCAGGAGGCGTCTGCACGCTGTGGGGCCGTGTCCACCCAGGGAGCCACCCAAAGGTACCCAGAGTGGGAGTGGCGGTCACACTTTAGACCGCTGTCCTTGCTCCTGAGGACGTCACTCTCATCCTATCACGTACGGGCGCGGGAAGCCGCCCCTTCTGGGGGCCGGAGAGGCAGACCTCTATCACCGCTGGCCTAGGCTTCCCTCCTCCCCCGTCGGTGCTGCAGAGCGTCCGGGACCCTCAGTATTGTGGGTCAACGTCCCTCTCTTGTAGATGCTCCCTTGGCCCGGGCACGTCAGGGCAGCTCTGGGGAGGGCTAGGAAGCGGGGTGGCAGGCCAGGCAGGGGACCCCCCCGTCCCACTTCCCAGCCACCGGAGAGTGAGGTCAGCGACTCCATTGGCCGTTTGGGGGCCGTGACCCCGGCGTCAAGCTATAGGTTTTCTGCTCACTAGTCACCCAGCCCTTGTCGGGATTGAGAGGGTCTCTGAGGATGACACCCCTGTTCACACAGATCAAGCTTTGGGAAGGGGCGTCCCAAATAGGAGCTCCGTGTATGACCATGGGGTGGGGGGTGGGGGTGGGGGATGGCAGGGCTCGTCCGGGGCCCCGGGCTTTGCCGTCCAACCCTGATGGTGGCCCCAGGCCGCCTTGCCACCCTGTTTCCCATCACCCAGTGCTCGAAGCCTCTGGGAGCCGCCGCAGAGCCGTGCCCCCTCCCCCAGGGCGGCCTCCTCTCGCGGGGGGCCTGGAGGGGGAGCAGCGTGGGCGCGGGGACCCCTCAGAGCTCCCGGCCAGCGCCCGCGCTCTGGCTGCGAGGCCAGGACTAGGCAGCAATGCCCCATGGGGGCCGGGTGAAGCCGCCTTCCGGGCACAGCTGGACCCCAGGGACGGCGGCCGGCGCGGGGCGGAGGCCGCGGGGCCGTGAGGGGGCGCCCCCGACAGCGGCCCCCTCCTCACCCCTCGGGCCCTGCTGCGGGGCGGGCGGGACAGGCCAGGACGGGGACATTCCATCCCTGGCCGCCTGCTCCCAGCCTGTGTCCTGACTCAGGGCTCCTCACAGGGCCCGTGTCCCAGGCAAACAGGCCAAACAAAATCCACATTCATGAGCGGCCACTGAGGCTTTCCGACAGCCTGGGTACAGATGCCGCCTGCAGATGCGGCCGCTGCATTTTCCACATTCCTCCAGGGCCGCTGGGCCAAGGTGTCCGTGTGCAAACAGCGCCCGCCCCCCCGGCCCCCGTGTGGCTGGCCGGGAGCCGCCCCCTGGGGACCCTGCGGAGCGGGGCTTCTCTGGGCTCGTGCTGGGGCGGTGGGGGGGCGGGGGTGTTGGTGCCGAGACCCCTGACTGGACGGGGCGGAGGGGGCCCAGGGCCGGGGCCAGGTGCTGGGGGACGTGTCCCCTCGGCAGGGGCGGTGTGCCAGCTGCTGGTGGACCATCCCATGTCCTCGGTCAGCCCGACACGGTGGGGACACCTCGCAGGGCACCCGGCTCACCCTCTCAAAGGGCAAGTGCTGTGGCTTTAGTGCCTTCACGAGGCTGTGCAACCACGACCACTGCCTCCTTCTAGAACACTTTCATCCCCCCGGAAAAAAACCGTGCACCCTGTGGCGGTCACCCCCCGCCCCCCCCCCCCCGCCCCCGTCGGCCCTGGAAACCACGCCTCCACTTTCGGCCTCTCTGGATGTGCCTGCTCAGGACATTTCACATGAATGAAATCACAGTGTTTTTCTTTCTGCGACCGCCTGACGTTTTCTGGTCGTGACGTCATCACGGGGCGTCCGCGTTGTGGACGCTTCGGTGCCTCGTCCCTTTTTGTGGCTGAGTAATACTCCGCTGTGCGGCCGGACCCCGTCGTGTGCATCACATCCACCGGCGGCTCTCGGCTGCCGCCGGGGGGCATGTGTGAGCGCGTCTTTGTGGGGCGTGTCTCTGTACTTCTCCAGGACGGGGTCCGGGAGCGGGACCCCGGGGTCCGCGGCGGCACACAGAAGGGGAAGTCGAGGCAGAGAGAGTGGCAGTCACGGCCTCAGGGACTGTCCTGCAGGACGCTCTGCCCTCTGGCCCCTGCCCCAGCCTGAGGCTTCTCCTGGGCACCCGCTGTCCACACACGTTTCCTGTTCTCTTCCTCACAGCGTCCCTGGAGGGAAGGGCCCAGACCCTCAGGGAGGGACCTGCTACAGTGCCGGAAACTTCTACCGCTCTTCCTTCTCCCAGCCTTCCCCGCACACTGCAGAGAGGGAATAATTGCATAATTATGGGGCACTGACCCCAGGAGACCCAAACATCACTCACCGAGGTCTGGTGATCAACGGGGCTTTAGCTCTGGCCTGCCCCAACCCGGACCCAGGGACCCCCGAGCCTGTCCTGTGGCTCTTTTCAGAGTTCCAGAATGCACGATCCGAATGGACATACCCAGTAAGTACCAGAATCCACCACTCTTACCCCAGAGAGGTGAAGACATCTGCCCGAAACCCACCCAGCAGGGAGCTGTCAGAGGCCAGGCCACCTAACCTGACGCCGGGCACACAGGGCAAGGGGCGCCCGCCTTCCCCGGCTCTCGCGGGCAATGGCTGACAGGCGCTCCGGGGCACCGCCAGGCTGGCCCTTGCTGAGCGGTATCTCGCAGGGACACAACGGCAGCAGGGTCAGAGGTGCTGGGGGCTCGGCGTCCCCCTGGGCCGTCTGACTTCTCCTCAGCCATACGTAACCGGTGCTCAGAGTCCCCCCAGGACAACCACAGTGCTGGGCGCCCTCTGTGCGTCCCGCATGTATCTAGCGGCCACCGGCACACGGCCGCTCGGGGGCCAGGCTGTGCTCCGGTGCCCCCCGCCCCCACTGCGACAGTTCACAGTCTGGCCGGGGCCGTCGGGGATGCGGGCAGTGGCTTTGCGCTTAGCACCCGGAGGAAAGTCAGCAGGTGCCTGACGGGGGCCTCTGGTGGATGAGACACAGGAAGTGGGGGGCCACCGACTCTAGAAAGAGGAGGGCAGGACCGAGGGGGGCCGGCCCCACTTTGGGAGAGAGCCCTCCAGCCGCCGCTCTGACAGGGCTCCCATACCACAGCACAAGCCCGTGGCCCCTTTGCCCCAGGCCACGAGGGGCCCATGAGGGGGCAGCCGAGGAGAGGAAGACACCCCCGCGGGGTCCTTGGCCAGCTCTGGGACAGTCACCACCAGTCCCCACTCAACATGTGTGCATCGGGGGTGTGAGCCTGCACCTGTGTGCACACGTGTGTGCCTGCATGTTCACGTGTGAGTGTGCCGTGAGCACGTGCGTGTGTGTGCGTGAGAGCATCACTGTGTCTGAGAGCGGGCACGTCTGCAGTTCTGCGCGAGCCAGGGACCAAGGTGCACGGGCAGTTTTGAAAGTGATGGGAGCCGCATCTAAGGACGTGAAGCCAACGGATGCAGTTCGTTTTCTGTAACACGTGACACCCGAAATCGCATCATCGCGGCGCTCAGGGTAAAACCAAGGCAGAGTCCCGTGCGTGTTTTATGTCTAATCGGAGTCTTCGCTCCGACCAGCCCCTCACGGGCTCTCAGTGTGCCTGTGGCCGCCGCGCACCTCGGCGTCCGGGTGTCCCTCAACCGCGGAGCCCCTGGATGCCCATCCCCCCACACCTCTTCCCCCACGGCCTCCAGGAAGCCCCTCCAGACTTCCGTTCCTTCTCTGAGCCTCGGTTTCTCAGACTGGGGTCAGTGGCCCCAGATCAGACGCCCGGCCTCGCCCAGCTGTGCGATGGGGTGGCCCTGGGACCTGCCTCTTAACAAGCTCCCCTGGAAACCGCGCCCACGTGCGGCTCAGGACCCGCTGAAACTCTCACCTTTTCTTCCCTGGATGCCGTGTTCCTGACACCCGGGGTGGCACCACGCCCCTTGCTCACCGCCAAACCGTGGCTCCGTGCTATTTTTCCCTTCTCGTGATGTCCAGAAAACTCTTATCCATCCTTCAAAACCCGCCTCCTCTCTGAGAAGGTCCCCCCCCCCCCCGAGGCGGCACAAG
This sequence comes from Prionailurus bengalensis, assembly GCF_016509475.1. Lineage (NCBI taxonomy): Eukaryota > Metazoa > Chordata > Mammalia > Carnivora > Felidae > Prionailurus > Prionailurus bengalensis. The sequence continues at coordinate 60,872,294 of NC_057352.1, forward strand.
TCCCCTTCCCTCCTTCCTCCCTTCTAAATCCACCCTGTGTGTGCCGGTCCCACGTCTCAAGTCCCCGGGGTGCCTCTCCTCTCTGAGCGCCTGGAGCCCGGCCAGGCCCAGGCACGGAGCAGCCTCGGAGCGTAGATGCGGAATGAATCTGGGCGCGCGTGGGCGGGACGGTCTCTCTGCAATCTCAGTAAACATCTGGCCGCGGGACCTGGCAGGAAGCTGACCTCGCGGGTACCACTCGGCTGGCAGCTGTGCCCCATTTATAAATACACGCTAAACGCGGACCGGCCCACGTGCATTCCTGCTCCCCGCCCTGGAGTGCCCTCCCAGCGGAAGAAAGACAGCCGGCGGCCCTCTGCGCCCGGCCACGGCGGTCACTCCCGGTGAGTGGGAGCGTGCCCGCCGCAGGGTCAGCTCGGGGCCTGCGGAATCCGATTGTTATCTGAGCGCGCTCGCCGACGTGCCCGTTGCCGAGGCTGCATTTAGCACTGGGAAAGACTCCCCATCCCAGCAGTGTGCTTTTCTTGGATGTCTAGGCTGTATTTATGCCGGGCCGGTGCCTGGGGAATAATTAACGTCTCAGAAGCTCCCGGAGGGGCCCGCCGTTGAGCACTGGGCACCTGGGTCTGTGCGTTTAGGCCTGAGGACCTCCTGTGCCTGGCCCCCCAGAGCAAGTAAAGAGCGAACCCGGACTTTCCCCAGGCTGCTCTGAGCTGAGCCCCACGGGGACCAGGAGACCCCATCGCGGAGGGGCTGGAGGAGGGGCTCAGGGTGAGGGTCAGCCGGGCAGGCGTGGGCCTTCGTCCCAGCATTTCGCCTCCTCCAGCCTCGGTCCCCCCACCCGTCCCTGGGCCTCACAAGTCCTGCCCCCCCAGGAAGTGCTTTGCAGCCGTGGGGCAGGACCGCTGTCTGGCAACTGGCCTCGTTCCCGCAGAAGGCGGCGTGAACGCCCCTTGCCCAGCTTTCTGGCCACCGGGTGTCTCAGGCCCGTGCCATCAGGGACAGTGGCAAGGCCGCCGGGTGTGGGGCAGCCGTGGGGCCTCGGCAGGAAGGGGTTCGCCGTCTGTTCCCGGCGCCGTCCAGAGAAGCAGGGTGCGAGGTAGCCGGTCGCTTCAGATCCCTCAGTGGCTTCGTGTGGAAAAGAAAGAGGGGTCGCGAATTTCGTGAAGATTTTCTTTAACCGACGTAACAAAATACCCTCATCCCAACGTGTAGTCTGCGTTTGTGAGAGTTGTCAGGGGTCCCCAGGGTGGAAGGCCGGGCACGCGCACACGTGCGGGGCGCCACGGCGTGGCAAGCACCCGGGGCAGCCCGCAGGATGCCCGGACGCCCCACCAGCAGGTGCACCAGCCGGCTCCTGCCCCTCGCTCCCTCGGGCCACGTGGGCATCTCCCCCGCCGGCCGGCGAGCATCTAGAACCAGCCGGGCCTGGTCGTTTCATGGCCCTGGAAGGCAGGGGACGTGCAGCGGTGTCCACGGAAACTCGGGCCGCAGGATTGTGCACGGTCATTTGCGTGTGGTCTCTGTCCTCGGGGTCCCCACAGGCACCTGGCCCATCCCAGAGCGCCCAGACCTCTCAACCTGTCCCGTACCCCCTCCCTGCTCCCCTGTGCCCCCCTGACTCCCCTGTGCCCCCTCCCTGCTCCCCCGTGGCCCCTCCCGACTCCCCTGTGCCCCCCTGACTCCCCTGTGCCCCCTTCCTGCTCCCCCGTGCCCCCTCCCGACTCCCCTGTGCCCCCCTGACTCCCCTGTGCCCCCTTCCTGCTCCCCTGAGCCCCCTCCCAACTCCCCTGTCCCCGCTCCCTGCTCCCCTGTGCCCCCTCCTTGCTCCCCTGTGCCCCCCAACTCCTCTCTTCCCCCTCCCAGGTCCCCTATATCCCCTCCAAGCTCCCCAGTACCCCCTCCCGACTCCCCTGTGCTCCCCCCCAACTCCCTGCTCCCCCTTCCTGCTCCCCTGTGCCCCCTCCCGGCTCCCCTGTGGTGGCTTTGCACCCACTGGCCTCCCTGCCCTGGGACCTGGGCCACACTGCCTCACTGCTGGCTCAGGTGGCCCCCGGGGGTGAAATGGCCCCGCACCCCTCTACCTGGCGGCAGACCGTGTAGGCGGGGCCTCAGGGGCAAGTTTCTCTTCAATCACAGACGGCCAGTTGGGAAGCTCGGGAAACAGGGCGATGTAGGTGCAAGCAGGCCTGTGTTACCGCGGGTGGTTTGTGTATATGAACACGGCCCCGGGCGAGTTGCGCATGATACTGTGTGCCACACACATGTCATGTTGCGCGACTCGGTGTTAAACGTACGACCGTGGCTGCGTGTGTGCAAACCGCGCACCTGGCCTGTGTGTGCCGTCCTGGGCACCACATTCCCGGCACCGTGCTAGGACCACGCCCAGATGGCTGCTGTTCTCACGGACCCCCCTGGCTGGGTCACGGGAGCGCCCTGGGATTGGAGGCTCGAGCTGCACGCCCAGCAAGGAGAAGGGCTTGAACCCAGACACGCGAATCTAAAGTCCCCTGGCACCCGCGTTTGGTCGTCCTGCAGCCCGGGGCCGGCGACCTTCCGGAACATGTGCCCCCAGCCCCGGGAGGTCGTTGTAGGTAGGTCCCGCCCAGTGGCCCCGGTCGGTCAGAGCACTCGCTGCCTTCAGACGGCCCCCGGCCGCCCCTCTAGACACGTGTCCCTGAAGGTCACGACCCTGAGCTATCCGAGGTGAGCTCTGCCTCACCTTCCCTGGCTGGTCACCCCCCCTGCGGGTACGTGCGGCTCCTGGGGGGCTTAGGAGGGGTCAGGCCTGCACCGGGCAGACACCCACGGGGATGCCCTGCACCCCTTCAGCACCTCCACGACCTGCCTTCCACTGCCACTCGGTCACTTCTCCTTGTAACCCTACTTGTAGCTTGGCCACCAGCCGTATGTTCACATCCTGGTGCTTTGGGTGACTGCCAAGTGACAGAAACACAAGTCACACAGCGTGAAAGGGACCTACTGGCTGGTGGGACTGAAAATAACTTGGAATGACAAGTGGGCTTCAGGCACTGTTGGATCCAGGTTCCCAGACAGCGCCTCAGGAGTCAGCCTCTCTTCGTCTCACGGCTCTGCCTTCCTCTGTGTTGACCCCACTCTCGGGAGACCCTCCGGAGGGTGACAAAAAGGCCCCCACGGCTCAGGCCCTGTCCTGCCTGCCACCACCCCAGCAAGAGGTCCCAGGGAAGCCTCTCGTTGGTGAAATCTACGCCCACTGTCCACTCCGTCTGCATGACCCAGGGACAGATGCAGGGCCCTGGGACGGGTCTGGGTCACGTGGGCTAACCTTTCTTTCCTTCTCCCCCAGTCTTCGGCCCTTTGTCCTGTGGGTCTGCTGGCTCCCTCCCAGCTACTGGGGAAGGTCAGGCTAAAGAAGGAGGGATATTGAGCTGGAAAGTTTCAGGATTTTCCCATAGGTCTGGGAACGCCGGGCTGTGCACCTTCCTACGTTCGGGATCTTTGCCCAGCAAATAAATACGAATCCAAACATTTATGTAAGTATTATGTACGTATATGTGAGATGGAGGAGAGTGGTGGGTAGTTATGTAGGTAGTCAGTGAAGGGATAGAGACAGAGATAATAGAGTGATAGGTGATAGGTCGATAGATGATTGATTGATAGATGATTGATTGATAGATCAGTAGATGATAGGTCAATACACAGATAGAGGTATAAATGGATATAAACATAGCTAGATAGATGATAGATGGATAGATTCTCCCCTGCAAGATTTCTTTTGGACATTTGAATCGAGGTCTCAGTGGCCGCAAACGTTGGCATTCCCAGCCTGGGATGACCTCGGGCCCCTCCTGTCCCAGACGGGCTGGGCCTGGGTGTGTGGGAGTGACGACAGACAGGAACCCAGCCTCCAGCCTGCCGCTGGGGCCAGACCCTGAGGCACAGGTCAGGCACCTCTGTTGCCGTGCAGGGCCACGCGTGGGAGAGGGTGCCGCCCCACCAGGCTGGCAGTGCAAGGCCTCGTCGACATGCTGGACAGAGCCCGGTCGGAGAAGACAAAACAAAATGCTCAGAAAATGCTCTCTATGGGCAAATAAAGAAAATGCCGGAAGAAGCGATCCGTCCGCTTCCCCGGCTGGGGCCTTTGATCCCAGCCCCCTGGCCGTGCAGTCGGAAGGATCCCTCTGTGCCGTCTGCCTCTTCACGGTGACCGGCGGGGGGCCCGGGGGTCCGGTCTTCCTGCCCCTCACGTCCCATGCTGGCCCCGCACGCAGGGCACGGACGCGAAGTCCGGGGAGCTGTGGGGCAGGAGTGCGGCCGGCACCCCAGGAGGGAGACAGGACTTCCAGGCAGGAACTTAGATCTCACTCAGCCTGAGCATCTAGGGTGGGACCTGTGACCACGCGGCCAGATCAGATCCACATCCCTTCCCTCCAGCAGAGGGACCATTTTCATGGGTCTGGGGACAAAGCAGGTGATGGCATTGCAGCCAGTGGTCCCCGGGCAGCACTCACCGTGCTGACGGCCTGACCCGTGCCGTCTCATTTAGTGAGCAGCCACCCCATGGGGCTATGTTATCCCCGTTAACAGATGAGGACACTAGAGCCGAGGGCCCCCGAGTACCACAGCTGTCTACTGCTGTGTAACAAACAGCCCCAAGCCCCGAGTCTTTGGACGACAATGTATCACTTCATGGCTCCGCAGGCTGGTGGTGGTGCTGCTGCTGGCCCTGCCCAGGCCACTCAGGGGCTGCATTTGGTTGGCACGTGGGCATGTAACCCTCAAGTTTGAGCAGAGGCCAGCTGGGCCACTCCGAGAGCACCCCAGGCAGCCAGCCCTCTCTCCCAGGTGTGCCTGCTTTGGAGACCCTCCAAGCCCAGCAGCCTCCTCAGAGGGATCAGTCTCTCCAGATCAACCCGGCTGTGAGAACAGCGGCAGAGACAGGAGGCCTTGGGTGGGCTCAGCCATGCGCTGGCTGGTGGCCACAGCGTGGGACCTCTAGTCCGAGACTCAGGACACGGGATTGCACCCCACTCCATCCGTGCCTCTTGGTGTCCTAGGCAGGTCGCTTTGCCTGTTTGGGACATCGGCAGTCAGCCTTGCTACCAGGGTAGCATGGGAGTGTCTTCATGGACCCTGGCACGTTCGAGCAGGCCCAGAGAGGGCAACCAGGGACGGCACAGGGGATAGGAAGGGGCCTAGAGACAGCAGGCCACTGTCCCCTTCTAGGGGATGCAGGAGCATCTACTCCAGGGGAAGGACAGGCCACGTCATGGGTCAAGTCTGGCTCCCCAACCCCTAGCCTCAGCTCTGGCCTACAAGGCCCGGAGATCCTCCGCAGGCTCAAGCAGAAAGACCACATAAGGTCCCTCCTCCCACAGGACCCCAGGCTGAGCAGGAGTGAGCCTATGGGAGGGGACAGCTTGTCCCTTCTCCCAGCCATGGGACAGAGGCTGTTGGTGGTAGTTCTATGGGCACCCAGGCCACCCAGCTCCAGTCATGTCAGGTTTTCTTTCAGGGTATTAAGGGTTACATGATGGGGCACTTGCTTACTCCCAAGATTTTGCTCCGTCAGCCCTACAGTGAGCCAAGGCTAAAGTCCAACACTTGAGACCACAGACCTGAATTCTAGTCCTGACAATGAATAGATGGCTGAGTAGGTGAGTGAGGTGGGAGGGCAGATGAATGGGTGGATGGATGGATGGATGGATGATAAATGGGTGTGTGGGTGAATGGATGGAAGTATAGGTGGATGGATTGGTGGATGGGTGGGTAGATGGATATGTGGAAGGATGGATGGATGGATGGATGGATGGATGGATGGATAGATGGATGGATAGATGGATGGGTAGGTGGATGGGTGGATGGATGGATGGATGGATGGATGGATGGATGGATGGGTAGGTAGATGGATTGGTGGATGGTGGGTAGATGGATATGTGGAAGGATGGATGGGTGGATGGATAGGTGGGTGGGTGGATGGATGGATGGATGGATGGACAAATGGACAGATGGATGGATGGACAGATGGATGGATGGTTGGATGGATGGATGGATGGATGGATGGATGGATGGATAGGTGGATGGGTGGGTGGATAGGTGGATGGATGGATGAATGGATGGACAAATGGATGGATGGATGGATGGATGGATGGATGGATGGATAGGTAGATGGATTGGTGGATGGTGGGTAGATAGATATGTGGAAGGATGGATGGATGGATGGTTGGATGGATAGATGGATGGGTACATGGATGGATGGATTGTGGAAGGATGGATGGAAAGATGGACAGATGGATGGATAGATAGGTGAGTGGATGGATGGATGGATGGATGGATGGATGGATGGAAGGATGGATGGATGGGTGGGTGGATGGATGGATGGATGGATGGATAGGTAGATGGATTGGTGGATGGTGGGTAGATGGATATGTGGAAGGATGGATGGATGACTGTGTTTTCCAGGCATTGTGAACCTGCCAAACTAGGCCCTGTCCCCCAGGAGCTTCCCATCTTACACAGGAAGCCAATTAATCCAGGTGAACAGGTGGATGGAGGTCATGAACAGGCACTGCACTTGTTGCTGGATGATGAAGTCACAGAAATGTGATGAGGGAAGATGACAAGGAGACAGTCTAGGGACACTGCAGTGGGAAGGGGACACTCTGTGGGTGTGTCCAGTTTGAGGGCGCTCTGGAGACAGAGATCGTACATCCCAAGAGAACCTCAGTTTCCCCTGAGCCAACACCTGTGTCCCAGGCCTCCACGTTACCCACTTTCCTGGGGCCTCACGATGGCTGCTCTCCTGGGGGTACAGAGAGGGGCCAGGCTCTGTGCATCCCCACTTGTCTTCCTCACCCAGTTCATCCCCCGGTCAGGAAACAAGCCGGGGAGGGTGGCTGGGGGCTAACCCAGGGTCATGCAGCCAGTCAGGCTTTCCGGGGGGTCTCTGCTGACTCTCATCCGACCGGCCTGCGCAGAACAGAAAGACCCCATAAAAAGGCCGGTCAGCCCTAGAAAGATAAAACTCTAAATGCCAACACCCAGCCGCACATACCAGAGGTCAAATATGTGGGAGATGTGTATAGATCAGGGCACTTTCAACTTTTACAAGGTCCAGACCCTTGGAGGGGGAGGAGGAGAGAAGTGCAGAGCCCAGGACCCCAAGTCCCAAGGCCGGGGCGGTGGCGTGAGCGGGTGCGCCCATTCAGCCTGGCGACCACGTGTCCCAGTTTGCCAGACTTGCGCCTGCTGTCCTACAACCCTAGGTGTTTCTTTTCTTGACACAGGAGCCCTCATAGTTGTGCAGACCACTGTGAGTGGGTTTGGTAGCCCCGCCCCCATTCTTATTCCGGCTGCATTTTTCAAAGCGAATCCCAGATGCCAGATCACTTTGCCTGTAAAGACTTCAAGAAAAGCAGTTGGCCCTTGGGGACAAACCGGTGGTCAGCAGTTGGGTGTTTCAAAGAGTGTATTAATGCGTTACCGGTGTGAATGAGTCGTTGGCTTTTTTCATTTAAACTAGAGTGAATTTGAGGCCTTCCCTGTGGCCATATCCCTTTTCAGCCACATTCTGCGGGGCCCTCTTGGCATGGAGAGGAAGGGACGGCGTCATAGCTGAGCTCCTGGAAGCGGTAGTCCCTGGAGTGTGGACGTCAACCATGCCAGATCCCTCAGGAAGACCCGGAGGCCTTAGAACAATCTGGAAACCTCTGGTGCAGAATGGTTGCTTCGAGGCCCACAGCAGGCACGGGGTTCATGCCACGGGCACAAATGAACGTGCTCACAGGTGGTCTGTCCATGCGGCCGGGTGGGGGACAGAGGGGAGCCGCGGGCAGGAAGCATGGACCACTGGGAGAGAGGTGAGTCCAAGCGACTACATGAGGAGAAAGGTAAAAAGCAAGTCACAGGGCAGGGCAGGCCCCTCAGGACAGCCAGTGGCCGGCCCATGACAAGACCAATGCCCAACAAAGTCACCTGTGGGCCCCCACGTGAGGCTGTATGGGTGAGGACACTTTCCAGCCACAGAAGAATAGAACGTAACTCAAAATGGGTTAAGCAAAGAGGAGACCGTTAGCTCACAAAACTGGGCTCCACGGGGCGTGCTTCAGGCATAGCCGGATCCAGATGTTCAAATAGTGGCATCAGCGTCCAGTCTAATGGAAAGGGAAGGGTTAGCCCCAGCAGAACCACGTGGACAGAGTGGAGAGGAGGGTGGTTCCCCAAAGGAAACCCAAGGTACCGTTGCCAGAAACAGGAAGATGGGTGCTGGGCAGGCAAGAAACAGATGTCCCCACCGAGGGAACTTCTGTGGCTGCAAGGATGGCCCGGGGGTAGAAATGGGGCGAAGCAAGAAGATCCCAGCCCTGAACCTCGGGACACAGCCGCGTGCAGGATGGGGATCGCGAGCTGGCAGCTCCCGGGTCAAATCCACCCAGCGTGTGTGTTTGGCTTGGCCACGGGCTGTTTTAAAATCACAGAAGTCCACGGGAATACCCACGCTTCTGCTGGGGACCTGAGAGAGATGTCCCTGCTGGGGCTGCGATGCCACCGGGACACGGTGGGTGGGGCGGAGCAGCCGAGGCCCCCAGGAAAAGGGCGTGAACACCCCCTACAGCCACCCAGCTCCTGCCTCTCTTGTTCCCGCCCGGCCCCTCGTGGCCCGCAGGGCACTGTGGCGGGGCGAGGCTGGGCGCAGGTCCCCTGCACGGCTGGCACGGCTAAGACCCTGCGGAGCAGCGTCTAGGTGGGTCCTGCGGGCCCTGCGGGTTCAGAGGCCCCCGAGGAAGTGCAGGCGAGGTTGGGAGTCTCCCGCAGTCAAGACCAGCCCCTCCCAGCCGCCCCCGTGGGGTCACTGCCGGCCCAGCAAGTCCTGCCCGGCCCACCCAGGGGCCGAGGTCAGAAGTGCCCTCAGCCCTGCAGCTCTTGGCCCCAGAGGTGGAAAAGCCCCTGTAGTTCAGCGACGGCAAGCTGGCTTCCGCATCCCTCCGCCCCCCAAACACACACACACACACACACACACACACACACACGGGAGTGTCTTGGCAGCTGGCTAGCGCTAACGTGGCTCCATTGCTTTGGGGGACTTTGAAGGAAACTAATTAAAAGCAGCTGAGATGTGAAAAGCTGGAAGGTGGCAGGAGCCAGGGACAACTTTCCACAGGGCTCAGGAGCGAGCCGCCTAGCCGCCGCCACCCCCGCCATGAGCCACCGCGTCCAGCCAGGCCTCCGCGGGCCGAGGGGCGGGAGCGAGTACGTGGTGGTGGCCGTGGGGACAGGCAGGCGGGCAGCGGGGCTTGCTGGGCCGGTGCTGGGGGCGGGGGTCACTTGCTGTGGCTCCTAGAGTGGCCGTCCCCCAAGCCTGGTGCCCTGGACAGCCGCCCTCGGCCAGGGTCCGGGGAGGGGGCTTCATGATCCAGGACAGCGAGGTCGGCAGGAGACCCACGATCAGGTTCTCCCATTGGGAAAGCGGCCCCCGCTGGGTCAGAAAGCCGGACTCCGACCTTTGGGGGGCAAGGGGAGGCGCCGTGCCGTCTGGAAGCTTCCGGATCCTCCTGTGTGCCTCGGCCTTTATCGCGTGGGCTGTTGCTCCGCTAACGCCTGGTGCGCCACCGTGACCAACCGGGTCCCATCCGTGCCATTTACAGGGGTGCCCGGTTGCTTTTATTTCCGACCAAGTTCTTACTTAAAAATGAGTGTAAACATTTTATCTGGGGGAAAAGGACCAAGATGTACCTACAACACGGGAGGTGGCGGCGTCTGCCCGCCAGCCCCTCCAGACACCCCCGAGGCCAGCCCGCGGGCGGCGCTGGGCCGTCCTCTCCTGCGGGACCGCAGCTGGGCCCGGAGCCCCAGCGCCGGCAGCCGGAAGCGGGAGGTGGGCGCGGCGCCGAGACCGCGGGGGCTTGGCTGGCCCGGCGCTACCTTGGGCCTCGTGTTCACCGCGGGCGCTTGCGCCCCATCCGTGGGGCGGCCACGCCCGGAGACCGCCGGTGCGCGGGTCTGTGCCGGGAGCAGGGTGTCGCGGCCGTGGGCGGTGGTCTCTGCTCGGCGGCACACAAAGGAGGGGCACGGGGTGGCAGTTACGCCCTTGACCTCATTGCCGACCCCTCCCAGTGTTCCTGGTGCTGCATGAATTTGTGTCCTTGCAGGACCCACCAGGTATCTGGCCCTGAGCCAGGTACTTGACGTGCGGTATCTCCTTTAACCACCACGTGACCCTGCCGCCGTCGTCCCCAATGTGTGCAAGGGGTCCCTGAGGTGTGGACAGAAGTGTCATTTGCCCGCATGCCTGGATTCCACACTTACACCTGAAGTACTACATATGCTTTGAGAATGTTCCCAGCCCATCCCCAGCCCCACCCATAGACCCCAGATCTGAAAGGAGCCAGAGGCGGTGGTGGCGTCACCATCCCCGAGCTCAGAGCCCAGGGTTGTGCACGGTGACAGGACGTCATCGGTGATAGGACAGAGGGACCACCACGTGCACATACACAGCCTGAGCGTGCACACGCACGTCAGAGTCTCCCACGTGCGTGTGCATGCACACGCATACACACGTGCACGCACACGCGCACCCACACACCCAGGCGCGCGCACGCGCACACACAGGCGCATCCGCACACACACAGATGCACACGCACACCCGCGCGCACACACGCGCGCGCCCACACACGCGCGCGTGCACGCACACAGGCGCAGGCACACGCACGCGTGCACACACGCGCACGTACAGACGCGTGCGCGCGCACACACAAACCGCCCTGACTCCGGCCTCCCTCGCAGGAACCGTGTAACGGGCGCCACCTGCTGGACAGTTGAGGGGACAGGCGTCCTGCAGCCGCGGGGGCCCCCACAGCCTGGCTGAGACCCCAGGTCCCCCCTCCTCCCCGCCCCCCGCCCCGGAGAACCTGCTCAGCCGAGGCCCCGCCATCCCAGCCAGAGTCCCGGGTGTGGGCAGGGCTGGGGGACATTTCTTCTGATGGGAAAAAGGAGTCCCAGAGAGAGGTTTCTATAGCAGCGCCTTTTAAATATCCAAATCGCTGCCTTGTTTCTAGGCCTGTGGTGCACGCGGAGGGCAGTAGGAAATGGATTGTTATCAAAACGATAGTAGGCAAATAATAGCTAACATTCGCTGGAGTGTATCGCGAGCTAAATGCTTTACATACGCCGTGTGATGTGGCCCCATGGACCCCATGAGGTGACCATCAGACCCGTTTACAGGTGGGCAGACGAGGCTCAGAGAGGCCCAATCAGCTGCCTGAGGTCACACAGCCAGGAAATGGTGGCGCCTGGACTTTGAGATGGGCAGACTGGCCCGTGGCCCCCAGCAGGTGAGCGGGGCCAGGACCCCTCTCTCCAGGTCGACCTGCCTCACGGGGTTCACGCCACCCTGCTCCTGCTGACAGGGAGGGGCAGGGCAGAGTCTGACTTTCTAGTGTATGGAGTGGGGTTCACTCCTGCTGTCCCGGAAGAGAGGGGACCCTGGGGACCCAATGCAGGGGGAAGGGAGAGTGGACGAGCACATCACCTCCGCTTCCTCTCCGTCTGGCTGGCGCCCCTCCTGCAGCCCCAACGGGCCCTGATGCTCCCATCCCAGAGCAGCAGGATGTGCGGGCTTGGCTCCGGGCAGCGTCACCCCAAAGTTCGGAGTCACCCTTGGCTGGGGCCGAGACGCCCGGAGGGTCGCCGGCCTGCAGAAAGCTGTGCCCCGCCCCGTCCTTCCCTACCTGACGCTGTCCCCACTCGAGAGCCTGTAATAATCTAGGTCTCTAGAGGTCCCAGGGGCCCGCAGCGGTCTGGGGTCGCAGGACCTCGTGGGGCAGGTCCCCATGCCCACAGCCCCACGAGCACCCCACTTGATTCAGGGGGGGCCTGGGCTGGGTGACTTGAGCCACATGCGCCTCTCAGGCTAGTGGCAGTGCTGAGTGGGCCCCATCCTTGCACAGACCCTCTCTGGCCCCCAGCTGGTCCCCTCTCTCCTCCCCTCCACCTCAAAGGCCAGAGCGCGGGGTGCCTGTGCCCACACCCCACACGCCGTCAAAGGAAATCACGGTCCCAGTGCCTCTTTCAACCCCTGGCAAAACATCCCGCTTTCTTCCTCCTCTGCCTCTGACAGCAAAGCAGCAGAGAGCAGGGAGGGAGGACCCTGCAGGGCCTCGGCCCGTGCACCCTCTGCGGTCAGAGTCAGGCCTTGTCTGGGATGAGTGAATATCGCGTCATGTAGCCGTGCCCCTGCGGGCCGCCGGCTCCTCTGCTGCTGGGGACGGGGCTGGGCGGGGCCTGTGAAGGCCACACCACGGGCCATGCAGCCAGAACCCCCAGCGAGTGGCTCCTACCCAAGGAGATCCCCCCCCACCCAACTATGACCGTTTCCTCACTTGCAAAGCAGGGATGATGTCAGTGTCAGGGCCTCAGGGGACACCACAGAGCCAGCCGAGAAATGGTGGGACACAGCTCTGTGCTTCCCTCGGCAACGCTGGCAAACAGGGTGGGGGTCCCGAGACCGTGGAGTGGCGGTCACATGAGCCCAGGCCCTAGCTATCTGGGAGCAGGGCTCCCGGCAGAGGGAAGGGCCAGGCAGGTGTGTGGGCATGAGGGTCCCTGGGCATCTGTGTCTGCGAGGCTGGCTCTGGCGGCTGGGTGGCCAACAGGATGGGGGAGGAGCAGGTGCACGAGCAGGCGGGGCTAGCGGTTGGGGTGGGGGGTGGGGGATGGGGTTGGCAGGAGTGAGTCCCAGGATTTAGGCCAGAGCAGGGCTGGGGAATAGTGGGCCATGTGTGGAGGAGCGGGTGGGGCCACCCCTGAGAGGTGCCAAGGAGGGTCCTTCCCACCTCTTCCAGCTCCTGGGGACTCCCGTGTCCCTTGGCTGTGGCCACATGGCTCCGTCCCTGTGTTTGTCTTCACATGGAGGGGCCCGCTTAGGTGGCCCAGCACACCCTCCCCTCCAGCGGAGCCTGCCGGGCTCCCGCCTCAGGCCCACACTCGCCCCTCCTGTCTGCACAGCCCCACGTGGCCTTGCAGCCCTCTGCCCCCAGCCTCAGACCTCCCTGAGCTCATCTCCACAGCCCCCTGTGTGACGTAAGCCCCCTGAGCCCTGCTGTGGAGGGACCCACAAGCCCCTGTGCCAGCGAAGGATTTTCCTTCTGCAGTGGGGCTCCTGGAAATCCTGAGAACTTCCCAGGGCACAGCATCTCTCGCCAGCCGTGGGATCAGGAGACCTGTGTTCTGGAGTCCTGATTGCCCTAAATTGGACCCACTGGGATATCAGCCCTGTGCGGTGGCACCTGTGTCCCCATCCAGAGTCACGTCCCAGCTCCTGGCAGGGAGCCTGGAGCATCAGAGGTGCTTGGCTGGGATTCGCGAAGGGAATGAGGGAGGGAGGGGATGAACGAATGAGTCAGTCGGTCAGGGGGCTGAAGGACTGCGTGCAGGAGGCAGGGAGTGAGCGGGAGGGTGGGTGAGGGCTCCCGGGGCGGGGACAGCCTGGAGTGTGAACTGCCCACAAAAAGGTCACAGGGGACCAACCACAGGCTCAATTTCAGCCCCCGCAGTTTCAGTTCAAACGGTATTTTGTTTTATGTGAATTTGTAGTCCAAGTTTGAAAATGGGCAGACTTCACCCTAACGCCTGGATTTCTGGCTTTTCCAGAAACGGCCGAGAGCCCGGGGTTTCCCGGGGGCCACAGGCAGGCGGCCGGTGCCCACGCAGTCACGAACCTGCGTCGCCCGTGGGCTCCAGCGTTATGGCCTCCACACTTCTCCTGAACCTCCTTATCCAGGCGGAGCGCCTGGCCCTGGGGACTCAGCACAACTACTCAGAAGCTCAGTCCTGGCGGGGGGTGGGGGGAAGGGGAGTCAAACAGGGCTTGTGTGAGAGGGTGCGGCCTGGCTGAACCCAGCCAGCAGGGGACCGGGAGGCTTTGGACAAGAGGCCACCCCCCCCCAGGTGGCCTTCATGAAGACAGGGCAGGGGGCAACACACACCGCCTGGGGAACCCCTTCCCGCCCTGAGAACAGGGCCGTGGCCTTGGCCGTGGCCGTGACAGGAGAGAAGCCTTAGCGGCTCACGTGACCCGTGGCCCCCGGGCAGAGCCCGCCCTGCCCCCTCCCTGCCTGTGTGTTCGGAGCGGAGGTGGGGAGTGCTGGGGGGGAAGAGGCCTCGCCACAGCTGGAGCGGGCCGTGGGTGGCTGGGGGAGGCAAGCTGCCTCCGGGGGTCACGGAAACCCACCCGGAGGCTGAGAGGCCACGTGTCCCCGGGAGGATGGTGTTGCCCCCACACGCAAGCGCCCACTCTGCATCAGGTGCTAGGAGGGAGGACGGGCCGGCAGAGCGGACAGCTGGCAGGGGACGGCCCGACGGAAGACGGCAGGGGCAGGGGCAGGGTCAAAGGCCCTGTGGCAGGTCAAAGGACTTGCGACAAGGCCCATGGAGGGAGGGCACTCCCGGGACCTGGGGCTCACGAGAGCCAGGCTGTTGCAGCCAGAGGCTCACCCGACACCCAGCTCAGCCCCCGCAGAGCGGGGGTCACCTGCCCACGGGAAAGGCGCCCTCGGGAATGCTGCTCCGATCGGAGTGGTCGGCCAGTCAGGGCGTGGCCAGGCCCTCTGACTGTAGCTGCCTGGAGACTGGCCGAGACCATGTGGCCAGAGGACAGCAAGGGGGCTGGCCCAGGACCCCAGGCAGCCTGGCAGGGAACACTAGCCGGAAGGTCAGGAAAGTCGCTGCCCCAAGCTGCTGACGAGGAAGGAAGTGCCCATCCCCCGTGTAGCTTCCAGCCCTGGGGCCTTGAAACAGTCACTTTCCCTCTCAGGGCCTCTGTTTCTCATCTGAGCCACAGGGAGGATGACAGGACCACCTCTAGGCCTGAGAGGGCTGACAAGGCAGTTAGCCCCTCGGCACATCCCCCACCCCGGGCCCAGACAGGGCAGGTCCACCCACCCCAGCCCTTGGCCTTCAAGGCCCACCCACCACCAGAGAGTCCTGCCCCCTCCACAGACCTCAGCAGGACACGCCCCAGGCCAGGCCCCAGAGGCGGGGAGCAGGGAAGAGGCGGGAGTCCAGCAGGTATGGAACCAAATGACCCCCTCTCCCCCCCTTCCCCCCCCCCCCGGGCCACGTCCCCAGGACCCTCCTGCAGTGACAATTCCAGCCGGTCAGGCCCCTCTGCGTAATACAGCCCCAGCCTACCACGCGGGAGCCCTGTGACCCCAAGCCCGTCCCCTATACTCCTAGCCTCGGTTTCCTCGTCTGTAAACCAGGATTGGGTGCTTGCTTCCTGCACGTGTGGCCCCTGAGCCCAGCATGCGACAGGCGCCTCCCTGGGGGGATGGCCTGGCCCGTCAGCCAGCCAGCCACCCTTAGTGCCCGCCTCCTCCCGCAGGCCCGTCCTGACTCCTCAGAGCCCTGAGCGCCGAGGACCCCGCCCCCGCCCAGCTGCCCACCAGTGTTGCACTAATCTGTCCATCCTTGGGAAGTGAAGTTATAATCACTTTTAATTGAAAAAGGAGGCTGATAGGATCCTGAACCTGACGGAGGAGTAATTAACACAGCCACGGGGTCTCCAAGGAAGCTCATTCATCTTGTCACTCAGGAGACAGCTCATTAAACCCTGCCGTCCCCACGTCCCCACCAAGGGGGGCAAGGGG
The DNA here is from genome assembly GCF_016509475.1 of Prionailurus bengalensis. Classification (NCBI taxonomy): domain Eukaryota; kingdom Metazoa; phylum Chordata; class Mammalia; order Carnivora; family Felidae; genus Prionailurus; species Prionailurus bengalensis. The sequence goes on from NC_057352.1 coordinate 60,887,920, forward strand.
ACTCACGTGGAGGCCTCGCTCAGCACAAGATAAACTCAGTTTCCAAAAGTCAGAAGGTTTCCTGGCCTTCCCTGGGGGTCTCGGGGCACAGAGCGGGAGCCCTATAGCTGTCTGCCAACTCACTTCTCAGCTTCCTTACCTGGGAAATGGGTCTAAAGCTGCTTCCCCAGGCCGCCCAGAGGCAGGGAAGACTGGCCCCGGGCACATCATCCCAAGGTCTGGAGTAGCAGGAGCCCAACCCGGGCCCAGCCATCGTTCCAGGGTCCGTGGCTGGCTCTGCCCTCCCTGTTGCCGGGACCTGACCTCTGCACCGACACGTGCCACGGTCAGGGTCACAGGGTGACAGCTTGCAAGTTTCCTGAAGCATGCCCTGGGCCGCAGCGTCAGGGGGTCTAGGTGAGCCCCAGATTCTGCCTCCAGGCACTGGCCCCCCGCCCAGCCTTTGGCGGCAAAGATCTGGAGACCTCCCTCCCTGAGGGCGTGGAGGGCGGCTGAAAGAGCCCTTGCGGACAGGGCCACCACTGTCCTGACAGAGTGTACTTGGGGCTTCGTGCTGGGCAGCGAAAGTAATGACAAATAACTGATTTTGATCGCGAACGGTCACGTGTTAATGGGACGTCTGGGGGGAGGGATGATGAGAGTCCTTCCCCAGAAATCAGAGCCATGGGAAGCCTTGAAGCCTCAGGGGCTTTCCCAGTGGGACCCTGAGCCCAGGGGACCGAGGCCGGCCGATGCCGTGATGGGGGGTCTTGAGAAGGACAGAGGGCCAGGTCTCTGAGAGGGGCTGTCCGCTCCAGCAGGGCCCAAGGAGACCTCACGTCTGCAAGCATATTGGGGGCAGGGTCCACCCTGGGGACTGGGGGCGCCAGGACGAGGCCGGCCACCTACACCTGCCAGGTCCCGCCCCACGTCACTCTCGCCGCTCGCTATTCCCCGCCTGGCCAGCGGGGATGACGCTTATCAAGCTGGGTGGCCCCAGTCCTTCTCCAGACCAGCTGCTCCGGACCGGCACTCAGAGCAGTGTCTCTTCCCTTCTCTGGAGGGCCAGGGGTGGAGACCCCAGCTCCCAGCTCCTGCCCACAGCTGCCTCAAGCATCGCTGGAGTGCTGCCCTTGCCCGGAGCTCGAAGCCCTTGGCTCCCGGAGCCCAGGCTCTGCTGCTCTGTGGCCTTGAGCAAGCCAGCACCCTCTCTGAGCTGCAGCTCCCATTTGTGAAGTGAGCACACTAAACTAGGTGCCCCCAAACATCCTTGTTCTAGAATTCCGAGACCAAGTTGCTCACCAGGCCAATCTGAAGACGCTGCTTTAGTTTTAAAAGTGGGTTCCCTGGATCCCTGGAGTTCTGACGCTGGCCATTAGCATGTCCAAAAACCCACCGCCCTCCACATCCTGCCCAGCCTGCCCCGGCCGAGCTGCCTCTCTGCTTTGGGACAGTGGCCACTTGCTTCATTCACCCCCAACTTGGCTGGGAGTTTCCTGGGGCCGCTGAGTCCCACTGTGACCCCTGCATGTCAGACCCTGACAGGGAGGGCCCCAAAAGGTCCCTAGCCAGGGAACTGCCCGAGGAATAGGTCAGGGGGCAGCCAGCGTGTGCTGGGGCTGAGCTTGGCACAGCGTTCACGTTTAGAGTGTAGGACACGCTCCTGACACTGAGTGTTGGCCTTGCCACCAGGCATTCCTGCACTCAGGTGCCAAGGCAGAGATGGAGAGGCCCCGGATGCCGCCCCCACCCCCAGCGCGGCCCCTCCTGCCTGCCAGCTCCTCCCAGAGAAACAGGGTCCAGGGTCTAAGAGCCTGCGGCCCCTCCACAGCCTTGGTGAGGGCATACGGGTACGTGTGTGTGCATGGGTTCGTGTGTGCATGTTTGCATAAACCTGTAAGCGTGTACATGCTCGTAAGTGTGCACACGTGTGGGCGTTTGTGCGTGTTTGCATAAGCCTGTATGTGTGTACATGCTTGTGAGTGTGCACAGGTGTGGGCGTGTGTGCATGTTTACGGGTGTGCACGCATGTGGGCGCGTGTGTGCAGAGAGGGGTATCTGGCCCATCTCACAGAGGGATGAGCTGAGGACTGCAGAGCTTGCCCGAGGCTCCCAGGGAGGTTAGCAGCAGGGCTGGGCACAGCCGGGTCCTCTCCAGCCTGTGCTGGACCCTGGGCAGGAAGGAGTGGAGAGTGGGGCCTGAGCCAGCGTGGCCGGGCAGGGCAGCTGGGCCCTCCCTCGTGCTGCCTGGAGCGGAGGTGGGGGCAGTGCCGCAGTAACCCCAGAGGGCCAGAGAGTGACCTCGGATGGTGGCCGTGCTAGCTGGGTGGTCGGGGAGGACTTCCTGGAGGAGTCGGCAATGGAACTAGACCCCGGAGAGGAGAGAAGGGAAGGGATTGGCCACGCGGGCACCGAGGCAGGGGCTCCCCGACGTGCAGCGATGCGGAGGCTGGCAAAGGGCAAGTAGGTGCCAGGGAGGGTGGGGGGTGAGGGCAGAGGGCAGCGGGGCAGGAAGATCCAGGCGGTGCAGTGTCCCCTGAACCCAGAGCTGGGAGCATGAGGGCACAGGATCCTCTGCAGCCCCTGGCCACACTGAGTTTCCCGCCTGGGTCCCCAGCATGTTGGGGTCCTCCAAAGGACTTCGCAGCTCCCTTGCTTTCAATTCCCCGACCTCCCTTCGTGGCACTTCCCCGCTCAGCCTGTGTGGGATGGTGTGGCCACTCCCATCCTGCAGGGGAGGGCTCCGAGGTCCCTAGAGAGCCAGGCTTGTGCCGCCCCGGGCTGCTGGTGCCCAGGGTTCCGGAGGGCACCAATCAGTGCACACACTGGGAACAGCCCCCGGCAGGGGTGGTGACCGGGCCAGGACCCCCGCCTTTGATTTCTGCTGGCTTTCCTAACGCCAGGCGGTTAGCTGGGCCGGCAAGCGTGTTCCAGACCGCGCGGACCATCGGGATGTGCCAGACCAGGCCGCTCAGGCTCAGGGAGCGTCCCCTGGGGCAGGGCTGGACACGACAGCCGGCTACGTCTCCTCCCGTCTGGCCGGCACAACCCTGTGACGCGTCGGTCGGACCCTGCCAGCCCCTGCTTGGGACCCCCAGCGCCCACGTCGCTGGGGATCAGGTCTGCTGCCCTGGCCGGAGGCGGGTGTGTGCTGTCTCCTCCAGGCGGCTGGGGGTGGGTGGGGGAGGGCGGCTCGGTCTGGCCTGCGGCCGCTGACCCCCACAGTCTGGGAAGTGGAGAGCTGCCTCCAGGAGTGTTTCCGCACCCCAGCGAGGGTCTGTGCGGAACAAAGGGACGGGGGAGACGGGCCTGTCCTTAAGCAGGAGTCCCCACCAGCCCCCTCCCTGTCATTTTCGAAGACATCATCTTCTCCCCACGAGCTCCTCTTATCTCCTTCCTGTTAAAGGATCTCAAATATGCACCCGATAAGGGCAGACAAACAGCTTCCCGGCCCCTCGCAACGCCTGCCTCCACTTTCCCCAAAGTAATTAAGATAAATGCAGCTGATAATTGGCGCAGTATTCTTAAACGTACCCTCGGGCCATATCACAGATATAATTCCACCTGCACGGGTTTTTTTAAGCGAAGCGGCGGCGTTTGAAGGAAAAGGAAAAGAGAGCATTTGTAGAAGGAATGTCACAAGGAGCCACACTGCGGCGCCCAGAGCCCGGGTGGTGACCGGAAGCCCCTGTATGGCTTGTGGCGGCTCTACTGAGCTGCCCCCAGGCCTCGGGGCGCGCCTGGCTGCTCGGCGGGCGGGGAAGGGGGCTGGGATGGGCGTGGGGGGCGCCGTGGCCGTGGAGGGCGCTGGGGCGCTAGTGTCTGGCCAGAAGGGGCCTCTGCGCGGGGGCTGGTGGGCGCAGGCAGGGCTGTGCTCCTCCCCCTTCGCCCAGCCGCGCTCCTAGGGGAGGACCTGGGCCCGCAAGCCCCGCCCAGCAGAGCTGGCACCTGCTCCTCTGGCCCCGCCCAGCAACCCCTGGCCCCGCCCGGCACGCCCCGGCGGGGGACAGGCCAGAGGAGGGGGCCAGGCCACAGGCCAGGAGTGCTGCGCACCCGGGGAGGCAGGGCCGGGCAGCCAGGCGCAGAGCAGGGAACCCGCAGTCGGAGGGGCCTCCCAGCCTGGAGCCCCGATCCCCAGGCCTGGCCACGCTTGGCCATGGGTGTCGCCGCCCTCTCCAGACCCGGCTCCCCGCCGCTTGCCCTTGTCACTGTTGCCGCACGTGTCCCCCCCGCGCCTGCCCCCCTCACCCGCTCCCCTCTTGTGCCTCAGTTTCCCCTCTGTAAGGGGAGGAGACCGCCTGGTAGGGCGGCCGGGGAGACCACGTGAGGGAAGGAGCGGGGCCAGCGTCTCATGCGCCCGGGGCTCCGTGGGGAGGACAGGAGCCGGAAGGAAAGCTAGCAGCCCCTGAAACCGTGGCTGCCCCCTCGCGGGGCGCGGCGCGTGCTGCCTGAGCTGCCACCGCGTTGGTTCTGGAACGTTCAGGGTGGGGGCCGGGCTTGGGGCCCACCCTAGGGCACGGCCCCACCCTCCCCCTCATCACTCCCAAATCCCCCCCACCCCCATGCCACCGCGCTGCCCCTGACAGCCAGGACGAGGGGACAAAAGGACAGATGCATCTCTCCCCTGTCTCTTCAGGTGTCTCCCGTCTTTCTCCGAGAAGCTGAATCCACTGACGTGTGGGCCACAGGGCGAGGGGCGGGGCCTCGCTGCCGGCTCAGGACCCCGGGTGTCGTGTCATCAGTCATGGAAGATGGAGGGGGGGTGGGCGTGTACAGCTGGCGAAACAGGCCAGGAGGCCCAGGGTCACGCGTGGAGGTCGGGGGCACAGTCCCTCCCACATGCATCCCGTGAGCAGAGGGGCCAGTGTGGGAGCACACGTCCCGCCCTGACAGCTGAGAGGGTCAACAGTAACTGCCATATCTCACGGGGGAGATACACGCCACCAGGAGGGCTTCTGGGAAGAGGTGGACAGGAGGACCCGGGAAGAGCAAACACCCAGCGGGTGCTTGCCGTGTGCTGGTCTGCTCGAAAGGTCTGGGCGCCCTGCTCCCTTCGCTCCTCCACAACGACCCCTGGAGGTCAGGACTCTGACGGTCCCTAAATTACAGGCTCGGGCAGACCCCATCCTGCGCTGTCTCCCTGAAAGTGGGTGGGAATCAGGAAGAAGGGAGAGAAGTAGGGGCCCTCCCAGGCGGGGATTCTCAGGATCAGAGAGGCCACAGCGAAACAGGGCAGGTTGAAAGGGGAGGGGAAGGAGGAGGAGCAGAGGCCAGACGCCGTGCAGGGGTCGAGGGGTCATGGGGGGCACCGGGAGGGTAGGGGTCCAGGCCTGTGGTGGGACCACCTCTCACCGGGAGCTGCTGTCCCACACCCCGGCCAGAGCCAGCCAGCATGACCACAGTCTTGAGTTACCCGGGGCGAGAACGGCCAGGTAGTGTTTCTGAGGGGAAGGGAGTTACCCACACTCCTGGGGGTTCCCTGGGGTGGCCTGGGATCCGAGGGATTGCATCTCCCGACTTCAAAGGGGCCCCAGGCCCTCTGAAACCCACACCGATGCGCACTGGGGGCTTTGCCAAGAGCCTGGGCAGGGCTGGGAACCCGAGACCCTGGGCACACGCTGCCCCGCCCCCGCCCCCACCCCACAGTCTAAGCCCCGGAGACGGGTCCTCCAGCCCCTGGAGGTGCAGTGGGCATAGAGTGTCCTGGGGTCCTGCAGACAGCCACCGTCCCGGGGCCAAGCAAACAGGGTGTTGGGGCGGCTGAGCTCTGCCCACAGGCTCTGCATCCCCAGGGGTGCGAAGGGGTGGCTGGGCCACGGGGCAGAGCCACTGTGTCCAGCTCGGGAGCATGATCTCAAGCAGGCCTGCTTCTCAACCCCATGCCTCACTGCATGATGGACAGGTCCCACCACCTTCTGAGCCTCAGTTTCCCCAGCTGTAGTTACCTGTTGACTTTCCTGCTGAACTCCGCGAGGCGGAGCCGTGAATCAGCTCGTGGTGATTCACGTAGGCGTAGCGGGAAGGCATAGCGGGAGTTCCGGGTGGAGTCAGCGGGCCTCAGCCTGCCCGCCCCTGGGGAAGGGCGCACCCCTGCGTGGGCGCAGGGCTCCGATCAAAGCCTGGGACCTTGGGAGGAATTCAAGACTCGCAGGCGGGGAGATGAGTTGTCCGCTACTGTGTGACAAATGGCAGCTGAAAGGAAAAAAGTCTGTCACCTGTCACAGCGTCCAGGGACCTGTCACAGCCTCTGGGGGTCAGGCATGTGGGCGCATCTCAGCCGGGCGGCCTGGCTTGGGGCCTCCCCGGCTGGTGGCCCCGAAGGTCAGCAGGGGCTGCCGGCTCATCTGGAGGCCCGACTGGGGCTGGAGGAACCACCTCCAGGGTGGTTGTTCCCACAGCCGCAGACGGGAGGCCTCGGTGCCTCGCTCGTGGGCCTGCCCACAGGGCTCCTGAGTTCCTGCAACATGGCGGCCAGTGGCCCCCAAGTGGGTGACTGACAGAGCAGGCAGAAGCCACAGTGCCTCGTATGACCTATTTCTAAAGCCAAACACCCTCCCTACCCCCATATCCTGCCCATTAGGGAGCCACCAAGTCCAGCCCGTGTGGACGGGGAGCGAATTGGGCTCCACCGCTTGGAGGGAGGGAACTCAAAGCATCTGTGGCCAAATTCTGTAACCACCATGGGGACTGGCTTGACAGTCCCTCTCCAAATCACAAATGCACTTGCCCTCTGCCCCCCCCCCCCATCTCTTCTTAGTACCCTGCGGGCCTCACCTGCAAGTGTCCGTGTCACCCTGCTATTTGTGGAGGCCGTCCGTCCATCCTGCGGAATGTCCCGTAGCCGAGTGTGGTGGAGAGATGAGCCGGCAGACAGACAGACAGGAATCTCTTTGTGGAGTCCTGGGGATGGTCTCTAAGAGATGCTGTGAAATGCCAGAAGGCAGGCAGGGAACCGTGAGGGTGGCCGACTATCTCGTGTTGAAGGATGGAGGGAGATGTGGACGCTTACCCATAGTTGCTGGTATTTACATCAAGCACATCTGGAAAGAAACACCGGAATCTGCCCCGAGTGCTACCCCAGCAGGACCGGGGCGGACGGTCCGTGGGCCCAGGGTAGGGCGCGAGGCTTCTCACGTTGCCTGGGGTTTGGGAGCCACATGAACACGTCAGCTATGCACACGTTTCCTAACGGAAAGAAATGTAAAATAATCATCCCACCTGTAGGGAAAGCAGTCGACTCCCCGCGCCCCCGCCCCCCCAGCGCTGCAGGGACCCCCGGGCCGGGCCGACCGGCCCCCTCAAGCTCAGCCCATCTCCCTGCGGGCCCCGGGGCAGCTTCCTGACGCCCTGCGGCACCGGGGGCCCCTACCTGGAGCGGCTCCCTGCAGCCGGCTCCTCCGGGGGCTCTCGGCCCCAGCCAAGCACCGCACGGATTCTGACCCTCTTTCCCTTCTCTCGCAGCCAAGAAATCCTCATTCCTCAGGAAATTGACCTGTGCGGCGACCCAGCTGAGGGCCCCACTCCCCAGGTATGTAGCTGAGGACAGCTGGAGGCTGTCCCAGAGGCGGCCGGAGGTGCCCTGTCTCCGGCCCCGGCCCACCCCCCACACCCCGCGTCTCCAGCCCCCCGCGCTGCGGTCACTGGGGCGGCCAGCTGCCTCCCCGGGACACTTGCTCCTGGAGCCTGCTGTCAGGGGCTGGCCCACGGCCTCGAACCGCAGCCCCGGGCCCGGGAGGGGTGGGGTGCAGACAGCAGGGTGTCATTGACATCCTCCACGGCACCCAGCACGCCAGGGCCCTCCTTCTGTGATCTCCTCACGGCGTCTCCCTCGAGCCAGTGATGGGGCAGTCACAGTTTTGAGCAGGAAAATGCACCGGTGCCAGTATTATTCCCAGGTCACAGGTCGAGAGCCCAAGGCCGGACGACATGTCACCATGGGGCAGGGGGTCTAGGCCAGGGCCACTGGCCCCAACCCCCCACCGCCCGCTCACCCCACCCACTGGGTACAGCTTGGAGCCCGGATCTGTGGGGCCTTCGTGGCGTCCGACGCCACTCCGGCCTGACCTGCCATCTGCCGGAAAGTTCTGGAAGCCATGGAGAGGTCGGGGGCCCTTGCCCATCTATGCCCCGCCTGGGTCTGGGTGGGCCTGGGCCCTGCCTCCTTAGGCTGCCTGCGAAGTTCAGGAGGGGGGGTCCCACAGGCCAGAGCCCTCTTCGCTCTTAGTGGGGTCAGACACCAGCCCCCAATGGTTTCAGTGCCGCCCGACTCACACTAAATCGCCACACTGGAAATGGCAGACAGGCTCTGGTTATCGGGCGTCCCTGTAGGCGATGGCAAGGGGGCACCTGAAGGGGTGCACTGGCCCGGGGCAGTGTGCACGGGGAGGCAGGGCCGCCCTCGCTGGAGCTCCTGGCCGCAGCCCTGCCATCTTCTCACTCGCAGGCCCCTCTTCACGGCCCGCAGGGGCCACGCTGTCCTCTGGGAACTGACCCAGCTCTCCCAGTCTGTTCCCAGGACACAGAAGCCCTTCCGAGGGTCCCCAGGCTGCGCTGCACCTGCCTGTGCCCACAGTCCCTCTCCCGGGTGCCCTCTCCATCCTGGTGCCCCGAGGCTGGCCATCTAGGCCACCGGAACCAATGCCACCCCCTCTGGAAGGCTTCCTTTGAGGCCACAAGATGGCCAAGGAGCCGGCCACAGCTCGTGACCTCGGCCCTCACAGAGACAGGACAGAGTCACTGCTGCTCACGTCTAGCGACCACGTCGAGCCGTGCGGCCAAGCCTGCTGGCAGAGGGACGGGCTGGGACAGTCAGGGACAGTCCCTCCACGGGGATGGTGGAATCTTGAGTAATAATTCCACCTACCTCCCCAGAGGCCCCGACAGGGAGCCCTCAGAACAGACCTGGGGGATGCTGACGTCGAGACTCACAAGTATGCCCAGAGGCTGTGGCGCCCCCGAGGGCAGGTGGGGCTGTGGGGGCCAGCGGCTTCCACTCCCCCTTAAAAACCCACACAGGATCCCCAGGTAACACTGCCCCCAGGTACTGCTGCAGCCTGGAGGGGCCAACCGAGCCCAGTTCTCATCTGGCTTCAGGCAGTGCCGGGGGGGGAGCAGCGCAGAAGCCCATGCACGGGGCGGGGGGCGGGCAGGGGAGGTGGGGGACACTGAGGCCAGGGAAGTGCAGGTACCGGGGAGAGCCCCCCGTGTGCCAACTCATGTAGACCCTGGAGCCTGTGGGCGGCCCTGTGAGGGAGGCACCGGTAACCATCCCTGCAAGGTCAAGGGTGTGGAGGCCGACCTTTCCCCAGCCGGGAGTGCCTCTGTGTGCGAGGCCTGGGCCGGGCTGAGTGTCTAGCTCCCTGCCCCCGGGGCCCAGGATCCGCAGAATCAGACCAGCAGGCCACACCGACAGCACACATTCCTCCAGGGGCCTGTTCTGCAGCGTGTGAGCAGCGACCCATGTCGTCTCTGCAGCAGCACCAGCCGGCAGGTGCAGAGAGGCCGAGGGACTTGCCCAGGTCACACAGCCGGCCAGCGGGCTGCCCAGCGGGGGATGGGGTGTGGGCGCGGCCCTCTACGTGTGGCGTGGGAGCCACGCCCACCCGGAAGACCAGGCAGGCACAGCACCCCCTCCTTGGTGGGGTAGTCCCGGGGAGGAGTACCAGCGGAGCCTGGACGCGGGCCCCTCCCTCGGGACACAGACCAGCGAGTCCCCAGAGCACGAGGCTTGAGGCTGTCCTGGGCCAGCAGGGCCTCACCTCCTGTCTCCTGCCGCTCTGCTTCTGCTGCGAGGGCCCTCCCCGGGCAGGCGAGGGTGACCCCCCCCCCCCGCTCCTCCCTGGGCTCTCCCCTGCCCCCAGCTGGGTTCATCTCAGGCCTCTGGGTGCTCATCACCCCCGCTGCGGCCAGGGTCTTCTCAGACCCTCTCCCCCACAAAGGGGACCCTCTCTCAGTCTGGCAGGGACACGCTCCCTCCCCTGTGAAGGGGCTGTTGGAGTGGAGCCCCCCCCACCGAGGGCAGGGGTTTCTGTGCAGCTGCCGGGCGCCCCCCCAGCTGCCACAGCCTCCGTGGAGCCCCCAAGCACCCCCCTCACCCTGCGCTATCTTTGCAGGGCCCGTTCAGGACCATGAGAGCAGTCTTCTCCAGGGCCCCCCTCGGACCGCCACGTCCTCCCAGTGCCCAGACGGAGGGGCCATGCCGGGGGAGCAGCCCCGCAGAGCACCGCCCGCAGCCATGACCCGAGACCTGCAGCCCTGCCCGGTGGCCGGTGGCACGGAGGGCCCCTCCCGGCCCCCCGGTGAGGACGGTGTCCCAGCCAGCAGGACCGCCAAGGCCACAGGCTGCGGGGCCCAGGCTGGGGAGCCTCCAGAGACCCAGAAGTGGCAGGCCAGGGAGGTGGAGCCCAAGGCCCCACTCCCGAGAGCCCCGTCCCTGGGCAGCCTCCCGGGGGAGGGCGGCGGCCCCCGGGCCCCTCCAGGGAGGAGCCGCGCACAGGCCAGCAGGGCAGACGGCAGCCCCCAGCAGCTCTACACGCGGACCATCTCCGGCTCACGGGCCAGACCCACCCTGGACCAGACTCCCGAGGGCCCGCTGTGCAAGGACCCCGGGGCCCCAGAGGCGGAGGCCCCAGCTGCTACAAAAGAGCTGAGTTCCCAAAGGTGCTTCCAGGAGACCCCCTCCAGCTTTACCTCCACCAACTATACCTCACCGAACGCCACCTCCGGGCCCCCGCCCCTCAGGGCCCCCCCGGGCAGCGGCACCAGCCCCCCCAGGCCAGCCTCCTACTCGGAGCTCCCGGCCGGCGGGGCGGACGCCTGGCCTCCCACTGTCGACAACAGCTTCCCAGGTGCTAGATTCGGGGTCCCTTCTGCCAAGCCAGAGCCTTTTCCTGAAGGGGACGGCCCCGGGGTGGCCTCCTTCCAGTACCCCTTCCCGGCTGTGCGTGGGGCCGGCCCAAAACCCTTCCCCGAGGGCACGTCCCGGCCCGAGTTCGCGGAGAGCGCGCTAGCGTTCGTCTTCCGTCAGCCCCGGGGGGCATGGCCGGAGGAGGCAGTGGGCACGGGCAAGGCCTACCCCCTGCCCACCCAGCCCGCTCCCCAACCCCCACCCTGCTACCCGGGCCAGCCCGGCCTCGACGCCCCCGGTGACCTCGGCTGTGCTCCCTCACAACCTGGTGCTGCTCACCCGGCCCCCGGCCCCTTCTCGGAGAGCACAGCCACCTTTCCGGACAGTTTGCACAAGAGCCTGACCAAAGCGCTCCCTGAGAGACCGCCTTCGGCCCACGAGGGGCTGGGGAGCCCCAGGGGGCCCCCGAACTCTTTGCCACAGAGGCACTTTCCCGGGCAGGCCTACGGGAGCCCCGGAGCCGGCGGAGTGAGCTCCAGCCCGGGGTCTCTGGACGCGGAGCTGGCCGCCCCCGGGCCACCGCCCACCAGACTGCCCCAGCTGTGGGACCCTGCTGCAGCCCCTTACCCCGCACCTCCCCTGGGCCCCCCAGCCTCGGCCAGGAATGCATTCTTTGAAGGCCAGCCCAGCCTAGGCCAGCGCCTCGGCCTCCCCCAGAGTCCCCCTCTGCCCTGGCCCCAGGTGCTCCCAACCGCCGGGCCCAGCCCCCACCGAGTGGAGGTGCTGAGCCGGCTGCCTTTCCCCCCAGGGGCCCCGGAGTGGCAGGGGGGCGGCCAGGGAGCCCTGGGCGCCGCTGCGGGCAAGACGCCCGGGCCGGGGGAGAACTTGGCAGTCCTGAGAAACAGCCCGAGCCGGCACGGTGGCGGCTCCCCCGGACTGTTCGCCTACAACGGGCTGAAGGAGCCCGGAGCCCAGCCCCTCTTCTTCGGGGTGGCCCAGGCCCAGGCCTCAGCCCGCACGACGCCCGGCCTGCCCCCTCCCCGGGCGGTGGGCGCCTCTCCCTGCCAGTCCCCGCTGCCCTCGCCTGCCACCAACACGGCCAGCAGCAGTTCCTGTTCGTCGCTGTCCCCGCTGCCCAGCAGCCCGGCCAACCCCAGCCCGGAGGAGAGCCAGCTCCCGGGCCCGCTCGGGCCCCCCACCTTCTTCCACCCGCCCCCTCGTGCCCGGGAGACCAGCAGCCCCCACACCGTCCCCATTCACTACCAGCCGGAGCCCCTCCGAGCCTTCCCCTTCCCCACAGAGGGGCTGGGGGCCGAGGGCTCCTTCAAATGCCTGGAGGAGGCTCCGTTCCCCGGCGCGGGCCCCGAGGGGGGCGGCGGGGGGCTGGAGGGCTTCCCCCGGGAGCCACCCCCCTACCCCGCCCACCACTTCCCCCTCAGCAGCGCCAGCCTGGACCAGCTGGACGTACTGCTCACCTGCAGGCAGTGTGACCAGAACTACGGCAGCCTGGCCGCCTTCCTGGGGCACCGGCAGTTCTGCAGCGTGCTCCTGGCCAGGGCCAAGGACGGCCACCAGCAGCCCCCGGGGCCCCCCGGGCCCCCCGCCACCCCCAGAGCCCCAGCCAGCGGGAGCCCCGGCCTGCTCGGCCACACCAAGACGGCCCCCTTCCTAGCCGGCGGGGACGTCCGGGCCGACAGCAAAGATGACCCCCTGAGGACCAGCTTCCTGCCCGGCCTGGCCGCCGCCCCCTTCCCGCTCCCTGCGGTGGGCCTGGACCCGGAGGACGATGCCAAGCTGGACAGCCTCATCACCGAGGCACTCAACGGCCTGGGATACCAGTCGGACAACCCCGAGATCGACAGCAGCTTCATCGACGTCTTTGCTGACGAGGAGCCTTCTGGCCCCAGAGGTCCCGGGGCTGGGCACCCCCCCAGGACCAGGGGGGGGACGACGCCAGAGAGTAAAGCCCAGACCCCGCTCCCGGCTGGGGCCAGCCCACCAGAGCCCCCGGGCCCCCGGCCAGGCAACGGGAGCCACGCGGCCCGCAGCAGGCCCCAAACCCGCTCCCTGGGCCCAGCGCCTGCGGACACAGAAGGAGCTGGCCCGGCCGGCCGGCACAGGAGAGGGAAGCGGTTTAAGTTGGTCCAGAAAGAGCTGGACACATCAGGCACCACCAAGAGCCGCAAGGGCCCCAGAGCCACCCGCCCGAGGCCGAGGAGGAGAGGCCACGGGGCCGAACCGTCCCTGCCCCGCCTCCGGGACCTCAGAACCCAGGCCGCGGAGAGCCAGGGCCACCCTGCCAGACAGGCCCTGCCCGTGGAGACCAGGAGCTCCCAGCGCCTGCGGCGCTCCCCGGGGAAGGACTGCAGGAGGAGGCGGCTGCGGGGCGGTACCTGGAGCAAGGAGCTCATCCACAAGATCGTCCTGCAGAAGAACCAGCACCCCAGGGGGCAGGGGCGGGGCGGGCGCTGCCCCCCGGGGTCCTCGGGGCCGGCACCCAGCAGCGCCCACGTCGGGCCCCAAGGGCTCGCGTGCGCCTCGGAGTCCGAGGAGGAGGACGGCTCGCGGCCACCGGGCTCCCGCTTCAGAGGCCGGCCCCGCCACGGCTGTCGGCGGTGGCGCCGAGGCGCCAGGCCCAGGGAGGTGGCTGTGACCCCGGGCCCCAAGGAGGATCCAGGGCGGCAGAAACCCAGGAAGGTGGCGAGGCAGGAAGCCGCAAAGGACAGGGGCTGCCGGAGCCCAGGCCCCGAGCAGGGAGGCCCCGGGCACCTACCGCAGGCTCCCGCCGGCACCAAGGCCCCAGAGGAGACCCGTCCAGCGCCGGACATCCCCCAAGACGCCAAGAGCCCTGAAACCGCCGAGAGGCTGCCCCCGGACGCCACGAAAGGTCCCGGGGAGGTTGCAAGCTCGTCTCCAGCCCCCTGTGCGGGAGGAAGCCCCCGCCCCCCAGCCCCAGAGCGGCCGGAACCCGGCAGAGAGGACGCCCGGGCGTGCCGTGGGAGCTCGCCAGCAGCAGGTGCGGGCGGTCTGCCGGGCACTGCCCGGTGCACGGAGCCACCCGTCTCCCGGGACAGAGAGGACGCCCCTGCCTACCCCCCGGGACCACTGCTGGTGCCTGTCGCTAACACCACCGACCCCGCCTACCTTGAACCTGGAGTCCTGTTTTTGAAGACCCCCGATCTTGGCTGCGACTCCGCTCCTTTTAACGGAGACTCCGTGGGGGTTCCATTTGCCAAAAAGGGACCCCAGCCCTACGGCAGCCCCCCCGGCAAATTGTTCCTTGGACCCAAAGACCTGCCTGGCTGTTTCCAAGAAGACCTGTACTCCAAGCCCTTAGCTTCAGGCGCTCTGCCTGCCAGCGACATGCACCTTCCTCAGGAGGCTGTGGACACCGGTTCCCTCGAGCCAGAACCACCCAGGAATCCAACCTACACGATCCGAGTGGGCCCGGGCAGGGCCGATTCGCCGCCGTTGACCTTGGAGTCCACACCCCTCTTCTCGGGGCTGCCTGTGGACAGATTGGAGCCGCCAATCTACAGCAGCCTGTCCGGAAGTGGACTCACACGCCCCTCCCTGGTGTGTGCCACCCCTCCACCAAGGAAACCCCAGTTAGAGCCGCCATACTCCCCGTTTCTGCCCGACAAGGGCTGGTCCCTGCTGGAGGAGACCCCCGTGCTGGCCAGCCATATGGGTCACCTTCCTGACCTCTTGGGGGAGAAGGCATTCAGCAGGAAGTGCCCCGGTGAAGGGACAGAGGCTGCCAGCCCCCCACCTCTTCCCGGCAAGATCAGTGAATGTGGTGTCACTTTTATGGGCAACCTGTCTGAAGATGAACTTGAAATCAAAAGACTGGTCGCCGAGCTGGAAAGTCAGCTACAGAGTAAAGGCGCACACGAGACCCCCGAGCTGCTGTGTGTGGCTGGGCACTCGGGCAGGACGCATGCGGGCACGGGGGCCCCTCTGCCCTCCCACCGGGCCGCCTCGCCCTCCAGGGACACCTTCTCCAAGCCCGAGGCCGAGCTCACCGGTCTTGGGGGATCGAGTGCAGGCCCAGAAGGGGTGGGAGCAGCAGCGGCCGCCACGGAAAGGATGCTAAGGATCGAGTGTGAGGAGTGGCCCTCATCCCGCACGGGAGAAGCCGCCCTTTCCCCTGCTGCTCGTGCGGACGTGGCATCCGGGGCTCCTGTGAGCCTCAGTGGGGCCGGCCACAGCTTCCAAGCAGAGCAGAGAGCCAGAGTCTCCGACACAGGCCCCCCAACGGCAGAAGGGGACTGTGGGCTCCACCCGGAAGTCTCTCTGTCCGGCCCTAGAGGGCCATTCAAACCTCCACTGGACGGGAGGAGCCTAGCAAAGCGCAGCCCGGACTGTGAGCCTTTTCTTCCTAAAAATAACAGGGCCACCGGGATGCACCAGAGCGAAACCCTGCTGTGCCTTCCCTGCACACAGGTGCAAGGGCCCTGCCTAGAGCCCCCCAAGCTGGAAGCATTTTGGGGCGCCACCCCATCCTGTGGTGACAGTCACAGAGACGCTCCCAAGGGATCCTCTGGAAGCAGAGCAGGCTGGCCAGAAGGAGCAGGCCTCCCCCTCCCTGGGGTGGGGGACCCAGGCCTTAAGGCTAACGAGGAGTTTGTACCCGTGGGGGCCTCCCCAAGTCCTGCCTGTGTGCCCAACACCAGCCCTGGCAGGAGGCCCCAGGACCCAGCCACAAGCCCCCTGCGTCAACTCCAGCTCCTGGTGGCCAGAGCAGCTGGGAAGGAGGAGGATGCCCTGGGCTCACAGGGGCCCCCATCCACTGACACCCAGAGCCCTCAGTGCAGTGACCCCTCAGATCTGGAAGGGGACAGTGTGCAGGGGGGGAACATGGCCTGCAGCCCCACCCAGGATGTGCCAGGGGAGGTACCGATGGCAGCCATCCCTGCAGTGGCCGGAGGTCAGTTGGGGCCCGAGGCCGATGGGCATCCGGACTCACTCGGCCGGGCTGAGAAGCCCGAGGGCCAAGGCAGAACCAGCAGACTGCAGCCACATAACCGGGGGAGCCTGGTGGGGCCGGACAACCTCTCCACGGTCAACGCCAATCCTGTAGCTGCCCTGGCCAGGCCGGCCAGGGGCGCAGACCGGCTAGGGGGACAGCTCCAGGGAAATGGGGCGGTCTTGGGCCTTGGAAAAGAGGCATGGGCCACCCCAAGCCCCGCCTCCTCTGATGCAGAGTCTTTGGTAGCAGCCCACGCCCAAACCGGGCCGGGGGCCGGGACCTCAGAGGCGGCAGCCAGCCCAGCACCCCCTGTAGGGGACCAGTTGCCCTTGCCCACTCCCGCAGCCACCCCCATGCCCTCTGGCCCAGAGCACCTGCCCCAGAAAGACCCGTCTTCAGGTAAGCAGAGGGGGCTGCTCCTGGCAGGTCCATCCTGCAGGGATCCCCCCAGCCTGCGGCCCCCACCAGTCTGTTCTCCTGCCGGGGCACCTCCACGAAGGACAGCCTGCACCCCAGCCACCACAGATGCTGGGGCCAGGCGAGCACCAGCAGTGCCCCCGTCTTTGAGGACAAGCCCCTGTGGCTTCAAGGAAAGCCTGGCTCACCAGCCCCTCCTGGGGGACCAGAGCCCCCCAGAAGACCCTCCCTTGAACCAGCCTGGCTTCATCAGTATCTTCACTCCCACCCAGGGGGAGGACCACCCTGAAGGCAGCACGTCAGGACCTCTAGAGGATTCCAGAAAAGAGAAGCCAAGGAGATCTCCTGCCTCGGCCACCCCTCCCCCCCCAGTGAGGGCCATGTCCCCGAGAGTGACCATGAAAGTCACTGCCCTTCCCGACATTCCCGCCCCAGATGACTGGCCAGACTGCCCCTGCAGGAGGACCACACCCCACACCAGCCCCAATGGCATACCCACGGGACCCCCCTCTTTGGAACCCCCAGGTGACAGCAAAGGCCAGGGTGTCACCTCTCTGCCCGCTGACCATTCCACATGGGGGGCCACTGGGCCAGATTCCTGTGCCTGCCAGGAAGGCGAGGCGGGGGCCAGCTGTTCTGCTGTGACGGCATCTGGAGCTGGCAGTGGGGGGCCCCCAGCGACCCGCCCCTCCACAGAGCTCCACCAGGACAGAATCCCATCTCCCGGCTGCACAGCCAGTGACTCCAGACCCAGCTCCCCCCAGAGCCTCAAAAATGTTCACCGTACACCCCGGAGGGACCCCCTCAGCCCCCAGGGCACCAGACCGAAGCCTCGTGGCTTTAAAAAGAAGCCTGTGTCCACAGAAAATGGCCACTGGAAGGACCGAGCCCCCGGCAAGCGGCCTGTGACCTGTGAAGTGTGTGCAGCCTCCTTCCGCTCCGGGCCAGGCCTGAGCCGCCACAGAGCCAGGAAGCACGGGCCGCGCAGGGCTGCTGCCTCCCAGGTGGCCCCCCCGGCCCCACCTGCTCCCCAGCCCCAGGCATGCCAGCCCCCCGGGAAGAAAAGCCGCAGGGCACCTGGGAAGGAGAAACTGAGGCAGGCACTGAGCGGCCCCAGCCACGTTCTCGGGCCGCCTCCTGACCAGGGTGCCGAGGCTCGTGCAGAGGCATCGGGTCCCCAGATGTCCCAGGGACCTGGCGGGGAGGGGTTCAGCGTTCTGGGAGCACCAGGCTGCACCCCTAGCCGGGAACCACACCCCCCAGGCCTGGACGAGCCAGGAGTGCACATGAGGCCTACAGAGCCCAGGAAACAGGACCAGCTGGTAAAGGACGAACCCTGTCCCAAGCAGACAGAGAAAGGGGGAGGCCAAAGGCGGGGCAGAGTGCCCACGGACGTCCCCAGCAGGCCAGAGAAGACATCGCAGGAAAAGGCGAGGAAGCCCAGAGCAAGAAGGTTCCGGGAGGGGAGTGGTCCTCCAGTCTCTCCTGGTGTCATAACAGACAAATTCTGCTGGGACCCATCCGCTGCCGTTGCCAGTTTCCCGGGGCTTCCGGGCAGCCAAGAACCTGACACCGACGCCCCCTGGCCCCGGGTGATGGAGAGCGTGGAGGGCACAGAGGAGGAGACGCCAGCACGGAAGTCACCCCAGGATTGCATGGCCCGCCCAGGGGGGATGGAGGGGGGGCCTCCTGGGAACGGGTCGGGGGGACAGAGGACGGCCTTGGCAAGGGGGTGCTGGGGACCCAGGGAGACCAGGACGTCCGATCTCTACAAAGAGTCATCGTGGGCAGCCAGGTCTGAGCCCACAGGGGACAGCAGAGCAGCTGAGGGCGGGGCGAGGCAAGGCGTTGGGGAGGGGCGTGAGCCCCCCTCGAGTCCCCCAGGCCGTCCTGAGACCTGTATCCCTGCCGATGGCACCAGCAGCAGCTGCCCCCAGGGCCCCTTGCTCAACCCGAAAGCGCAGGCCAGGCTCCAGGAGCATGAGGGCGCTGCCCCTGCAGGCCCCAGCCCCGGCCTCGGGGACCCTCTGAGCGTGTTTGATGACGAGGCCTCCTTTTCTCGGCTCTTCCCTCTGGGCGGCCGCCTGACTCGGAAGAAGAACCCCCACGTCTACGGGAAGCGCTGTAGACAGCCAAAGACCCCGCCGGCGCTGGAGCCCCGCGGCGAGGCGGGGGGTGGCGTCCCGCTGGCCTCCGCCCACCCGCCCACAGACCTCAGCGACTCGGGCTCGCTCTGCCTGTCACACGAGGACCCGTGGGGTGACGAGGCCACGGGTCTGCCGGAGTCCTTCCTCCTGGAGGGCTTCCTGAGCAGCAAGGTGCCTGGCATTGACCCCTGGGCCCCCAGCCCCAGCCTGTGGGCCCTGGAGCCTGACCCCGAGGCGGACCGGGCGGAGGGCGTGCCCCACGGCCGCGCCGAGGACCACCCATCGGAGAACATTCCCGAGCTGCACATGGTCCCAGCGGCTTGGCGAGACCTGGAGCTGCGGGGCCCCACCGAAGAGATGGCCTCTTCTCTAGGCGACGCGAGCCCGGAGCCCCCGGACCTGGAGCGAGAACACTATGACGGCGAGCTTCCCGGGAACGCGGTGGATCTTGAGATGCTCAGCGCCAAACTGGAGGTGCAAGATCTGTGCCTCCTGGGGCCCCGTGAAGACCCCGCGGGCGACCCCGGCACCAGCTTCTCGGGCTCCCGGGGGCCGCAGAGCAAAAGGGCAGAGGGCGCGGCTGCGGCAGGAGGGGCGCCGGGCAGGGAGCGGCACGCCAAGGCCAGGAGGGCGTCCTACAAGTGCAAGGTGTGTTTCCAGCGCTTCCGCGGCCTGGGCGGGCTGGACCTGCACAAGCTGGCCCACAGCCCCTCGCCGCCGCCCACCTGCTACATGTGCGTGGAGCGCAGGTTCCGCTCGCGCGACCTGCTGCGCCAGCACCTGCAGGAGAAGCACGTGCAGGGCAAGGCGGGGCGCTGGGCCTGCGGCATGTGCCTGAGGGAGGTCGCCGACGTCTGGATGTACAACGAGCACCTGCGGGAGCACGCCCTGCGGTTCGCCCGCAAGGGGCAGGCGCGGAGGTCTCTGGGGGACTGGGAGGGGGACGGCACCGTCACCCGCTTCCTGGGCAGCATCATGGGACAGGCGTCCGGGCCCGGCGGGGGCAAGCGCTCCGTTGGCAAGGCACGGGGCGACCCCGCGGGGCCGTCGGGGCAGCCGACCGGGGCGGGGAAGGAATTCCGGAGGGAGAGGGCGAAACCCACGGCTCCCGCCAGCCATTCCGACCAAGATGGCCCCGCGGCCCCAGCCGGGGCTTTGGCGGACCGCGGCCCTCTGAGCGGCTCCGCCGAGACGTCCCCCGGCCTGTCCCCTGCCCCCTGCCCCCACAGCGAGCCCCTCCTCCGCGCCGTGTCCGTGCACGTGCACGAGGGCTGCAAAGACCCCTCCCGAGACTGCCACCACTGCGGGAAGCGCTTCCCCAAGCCCTTCAAGCTGCAGCGCCACCTGGCGGTGCACAGCCCTCAGCGCGTCTACCTGTGCCCCCAGTGCCCGCGGGTCTACGCCGAGCCCCGCGAGCTGCGCGCGCACCTGGCCGGGGCGCACGGGGCGAGGGAGGAGCCGGAGCTGCAGCACACCCCGCTCTACGCCTGCGAGCTCTGCGCCGACGTCACGCACATCAGCAAGCGGTCCTTCGTCTGCAGCTCCTGCAACTACACCTTCGCCAAGAAGGAGCAGTTCGACCGGCACATGGACAAACACCTACGGAAGGGGCAGCAGCCCTTTACGTTCCGCGGCGTGCGGAGACCCGGCGCCCCCACGCAGAAGGCCCCGGCGCGCGAGGGCGCCCTGCCCAGCAAACGGCGCAAGGTGGCCCCGCCCAGCAGCCCTCCGGGGCCCGGCGGCGCCGACAGGCCTCTGTCCTGGGGCAGCCGCCCCACCCGGAGCGAGGGGTCGCTCCCAGCCCTGCCGCAGCCCTGCCCAGAGGCGGCTCCTGGCACCACCAGGGGGCAGCCCAGGACCCCAGAGAGGCCTGTAGACCCTGTGGGCCACCCGGTCACAGGGGGCGATCTGCCCTCTGACCTCCGGGAGCTCCTGCCCCCGGCCCTGTCCCCTTTCCCGGCCGCCTCCGCAGATGGCAAAGATGGCCACAAGCCGGACGGAGCCGCGGAGAGCTCCGAGGATGAGGCTTCTCCAGGCGGCTCCGGGCCTCTGCTCCAGCAGGCTCTCCCTCTGGGGGGATCTTTGCCCCGGGCAGGGGCCAGAGGCCAAGATGGAGAGGAAAAGAGGGCTGCCGGCCCATTCTCAGGGAGAGGCCGGGCCCCCGGTGCCTCCGGCAAATGTGCCCCTGAAGACGGCCTGGAAGCCCCCGCCCTGCTCCCGAAGGAGAAGCAGGCGCCCACAAGCCCCATGCTGCCTGAGGCAGGTCCAGGGAGCCCCTCCCACAAAGGCAGTGCCATCAAGGCTTTGGGCTGCCGGAGTTTGTCAAAGGACAGATCGGTTTTGCCCACCCCCAGCAAAGCTCCCAGGTTCCCGGGGCAACCGAAGAAGGCTGTGGCCAGTCCGACAGCCCGAGAGCTAGCCCATGGCACTGAGGACAGGCCGAAGCCCGCCGCCGCCAAAGCCAAGTCGAGCCCCAGCTCCCAGGGAGTGGGGAGCCCACGGCACAGCACCAAGACAGCAGGGGGCAGCCGGCCCCAGCCGGCCAGCGGGCAGCTCCAGAGTGAGACAGCCACCACCCCGGCCAAGCCCAACTGCCCAGGCCAGGGCCCCGCCCCAGACAAGCATCCCGCTCGAGCCCCAGCCAAGGGCTCTCCCAAGGGGCCAAAGGAGGCCGGTGACCAGGGGCCCCGGGGGAGCCTGGGCCCCAGGGAAGATGGGGCGGTCAGTGAGAAGAAGAGGAAGGGCCGGGCCCCAGGGCCAGCCAGGAGTGAAAGTGTGAGGAGCCTGGGGAGAGCCCACTTGGTCCCTGACAAGCCCCCGCGGGCCCCCCGGAAGCAGGCGACACCCAGCCGTGTGCTCCCCACCAAGGCCAGGCCCGGTAGCCAGAAGGGCACGATGCCACCCCAGCCCTCAGAGCAACAGCGGCAGGTGGGGCCCGGCCACACCCACGGGGACTGCAGGCGCCCCAAGGAGGGGCAGGGCAAGGCCTGTGCCCAGGGGAGACCCCTGCACAGGCCCCCCAAGAGGGACAGAGCTGTCCACGGTGCTGAACCTGCCAACCCCCGTGCCTGCCGGACCGCCGAGTCCCAGAATGACCTCCTCAGCCAGCTCTTTGGGCAGAGACTAACCAGCTTCAAGATCCCTCTAAAGAAAGACCCTTCAGAGTAATTTATAGACACGAGTGAGTACCTGGCAGCAGGGCTTGGAACAACCTAGCAAGTGGGGGCTCCCGTGTATGCTGACAAGCCTCAGTGCTCGAGGGGTGTTGGCTGGGTGGCCACGTGTTAATCCACCTGACTTATGCAGATGCTCAGAGTTTGCTATTAGGGCTGAGACTGTGATGCTCTGAGCAGGGCCTGGGGTGGGGGGAACAGCAGTCCCTTTCTAGGTAGAAGGTGAGCGTGAGGGCTGGGCCAGCTGCAGCCCCTTTGAGACCACACAGCTCTTTTCTCGGCACCAAGAACTTGAAGAGAAAGCCGTGCCCTGTCCTGTGTGTCCCACTGTCAAGGCACAGCACGCCGCAGACGCTTCGTCGGAAGGTTTTCACGGGGTCCTCCCGCATGCCATCCAGCAGGGAAGTGAGCTGAGGCAGCCTCGGGTCAGGTGGCTCTCCTCAGTCTCATTGCTGCTGTTGCTGGAAATGCTTAGAAGCCACATTCCAGGGCAGGGCCCTCCCCCCTGGGAGAGCTGTTCGTGAGCCAGCAGGCTGCCGGAGCACGCGGGGTTTCTCTGACCACAGAGTGGTGCTGGCCACTGTCTCCACTGCACCTTGACCCCTGGGGACTGGGTTCCCATCTGGAAGGTGGAGAAAGCTGCTCACCAGCCAGTTCCCGCCGGCTCTCCCTCCCCAAACGCCCTGCCTCTGCGGCTGCCCTTTCTAGAGCCTTCCTCCCACAAGGAGCTCTCCGCTGCAAGTATCAGCAATTTTACTTGGAATTTCTGGTGCTATTTCATGTCGTAATGTGAATTCAGGCTTCCTTGGTGTGTTTCACCTGGGGGAATGGGCGGGGACACCGGCTGGCGGGGGGCGGGGGGGGCACGGGGCACTGCACCAAGGCCCACCAGCACCAGCGGCCCCAGCAAGTCTTTCACTGGCTCCCCAGGCCGCCGGCAGGCTCCAGCCCCACGGTCACGGTCGGAGAGCAGCCGGGTGGGACGCTCAGGGCCGGGGTGTGGTGTCGCTGCCCGGTCAGGGGGGCGTCTCATGCACTGACAGGACCCAGGGGTCGGCGCGCATGTCCCGTTTATGGAATCGTGTCTTCAAAGGGGGCAGGAGGGCAGGAGAGGCCTCCTTCTGTTCTTGGGCATCTCTGAGGTTCGTGGTTTGTGTTCTGTTTTTCCTTTTTTTTACCTGGGGTGCAATGTGTGTCGAAGTTTTTATTTTGATATTTTGAAAGAGACCAAATTGGGCCCACATTGCCTTTCTAGAAGGTGCTGTGTGCCACTCAGAATGCCTTTAGTGCTGATGAATAACACGGCAACTCTGAGGTTGTACTGTGCAGACCTGTGCACTCATGCTGTTAAATATACCCTCACTGTTTTCACGGAAAGCCTCTGGCTGTGCTGTCTGTCCTCCCGCCAGCCCCTGCCTCGGTGGCTTTAGCTGCCACTTCTGTCCTGTCACCAGGATTGTGTGGCCCTACAGAGCCGCCTCCCCCCCCCGCCCCCCCCCCACACACACAGCTCAGCGATCCCACCAGCTCCTCCGGCTTGTTAACATGGCATTTAGCAGCGTTTCCGAAGCTTCACTGCTGGGGGCCTCGGGGATCAGAGCGGGAGAGATAAAGTGTCGGGAAGTAATTAGCACAGCTCAGTTTAGGGGACCCGGGAAGGTAGCAAAGGTAGTACAAAGGGTCAAAGCCGGAGACACCAGCCCACCGCAGACTCAGACCCCGGGGCCCACCATGTCCCGAGGACAACCGTCAAAGACCCCAGTGTCCAGGACAAGTGTCCGGAGAGCAGGCCGGGCCGTCCAGAGTCAAGCACCCGTCCTCGTCCCGCCCCCGATGGCCGTCTGGGCTGGGGCGCGAGGAGGCACTCAGAGCAGCACCCAACAGTGTGTGCAGGGAGAGGAGGGGGAGCCTCAGGGAGGGAGGCCCACACCTGAGGCCGTAAGTGGGGTCTCCGCGCTTCTGCCCAAGCCCACGGGGGCCCCCACCCACCCACGTTCACCTTCCTCGGCCAGGAGCACTCTTCCCAGGGGCTCCCCCTCAGGACAAGCCCCTCCCGTCCGTGCACCCCCAGCCCTGGGCGGGCTGTCTCCAGGGTCTCAGGGAAGGGGCCCCTCACATTTACACGCCTACTGTGTGCTGGGAAATGAGCCCCATGCAGCCCCTGCTTTGGGGGCCTCTAGACAGATTCTGTCATGAGTCGGGGGCTTTGGTCTCCTTGGGGATCTCTGTAGCAGGGCCTCAGGTGGGGGGCACAAGGGGGCACGGGGTTGGGGTGGAGTCAGTCTGAGTTATGTTTGAGAACGGCTATCTGGTGATTGGGGGATCCAGACCCCTGGGGCCCCTGTTCAACTCCTCACACCTGGGACAGCCGGGAACCAGGAGCGGCAGGCTCGCTGGGAACCCGGAGGGAAATCGTAGGCCCCAGCACAGGCCCCTACCCCGATTCCAAGTCAGATGCGCACGCCGCCGGCTGGCCAGCAGGTGGCAGCATCGGCCCAGCTGGGCTGCTGGCGGGGGGGATGAGCCACCAGCCCTCCTCCCGCAAAAAAAAAAGCACCCTGACGTCGCTGAGGGGCTCAGAGACACACATTTACTGCACAGCTCCCACCTCACCCCGACCAGCTGCGTCCAGTGTGGGGGGCCTGGCCTTCAAGACGCCTCTGGGCAGGCTCCCTGATGCGCCGTGGGAGCCCTGGGAGCGGGCCGCACAAACACAGGAGAGGGTTGGGGCGGGAGCAGCCCCTGCACAGGCCCCGCTCAGGGGCCACAGCTCCCTGAGGCCCTGGGGAAGTGGCCGCTTCGGCCCTGGGCCCCGAGGGCCTGGCTCGTCCCTTCTGGGAAACCAGCGTGCCTGCTCACCCCGTGACCTCAGGGTCCCTCCGGGAGCCGCCCCAAGGCAGGCAGGGTGGGCGGCTGGGAGAGCCCGTGTCAGCAGCAAGATCACATAAGTGGCTGCATTGTTCAGTTGCATTCTGCCCTGGGCCCAAAGCCTGACCCCACCGACCCCTCAGCCCCACCAGCCCAGGGACAGGGCAGGACTGCTGGTTCCTGGGGCCGGGTGAGGGGTGCAGGTGCGGGATGGGGCGGGAAGCACGCGGACAGCCGGAGGGAGGGAAGCAGGAGGTGGGAGCAGGCATGCCGGCCGCGACCCCCGTAAAGGGCCAGGCTCCCCACATCCGCTCAGGGGAACCCCCGGACAATATTATTTAACGTGGGCTTTCCTAAGCTCCCGGGGCCGCAGATGCTTGAGAGAGTCCCATCCCCCGGGAAAGTGTAGAGGGCCACGTGCACACAGTGGAAAGACTCCGGATTAAGAGGGACCCACGGAGACAGTCTCAGAGGGGCAAACAGCCACCAGGGAAGAGTTGAGTCCTCACACCCTGGAGTGCTCCCCAGCGCTGAGGCTCCTGAGGCACCCCCATACGGGATGGGACATGGGGGCCCCTGGGCCCTGCCTTGTCACCTGCGATTGTGCTCGTGTGGGCTGTGGAGGTCCAGCCCTGAGGCCGCATCCCTCCAGCCCCCCATCTCCCCGCCCAGTGCAGTGTGTGGCAGTAGGCCCCAGGGCCTGCTGCTGTGGGATGGTAATCCCTCTGGGCTCTCTCTCCTTCCTGGCCACTCTGGGCCTGGGCACCCAAGGCCACGACCCCTTTCCCACAGGGCAGCGCCTCCCTCACTGACCACACAGTGTGGCCTGTGGGCAGCAGCTCAAGGCCACTGGCCTCCTCCCTGGAGCCCCCAGGCGGGAAGGGGGGCAGGACGGGCCTTCCCGAGGCCCAGGGTTTGGCCAGGCTTGAACAAGCTGCACCCCGTTTTGGGGCCCCGGGGAAGAGGGCAGTGAGCTCTGCCACGTGGGGTGAGCACCAGGGGGCAGCAGGGCTCTGGCTGGAGCAGGAAACCTCAGGTTTGCCGCCATCCCCTCCAGACCTTGGCTCTCCCGGCCATCAAATGGGCACAAGAATCACCAAAAGCTTCTCCGGCCCCTCCGAGGGCTCAGGACTGTGGCCTGCTGGACGCAGCCGGGGCTCCCGGGCTCTGCCTGGACCCTCCTCCGGCTGCCCCCTCCCCTCCCTCAGCCCTTTACCCTCATAGCACTTCCTCTTTGTCCACCATCCGTGGACCGTGGTAGCCGACCCTGCGTGGCCACGGTCGCCCTCCTGCCAGACTCCAGCCACGCATGTGTTGTTCACACTTACAACTGCAGTGCCTCAAGTAGGGGCTCCCTACGTGTTTGGGGCGGGAAGGAGGGAGGAAGGGTGCAGGGCAGAAGGGAGGGGAGGAAGAAGTGGAGAAGGAGAAAGGAAGGAAGGAGGCAGATGAGAACACGAGCGTTTCCTAGCTGGTGATATGACCACGTGACCCCAACTCTCGGAGATTGGGAAATATCCAGATAATGTCTCCTGTCGGCGCCCAGCACTGCCTGGCCGGGTCAGGGGGCCACACTTGGGCAGCCGCGTGAAAGGGCGGCCCTCAGTAGCACGTGAGGACCCTCGGCGGACCAGAGCCTTCGTGTCCCGGGACATCAGAGATGCTGGTTTCACAGAGGACCACCAAGGCCGGGAGGAGAACCTCATCTGGCGTGGACCCCGGCCAGCTCTCTCTCCCCCAGACATCCCAGGGGGTGAGCAGTGCAGATCAGATGGGGTCCCGTTTCCAAGGCCAGAGCCACCCCCCACCCTGCCACGATGCGGGCAACAGAGGCAGCGGCCTGCCCCAGGGTGGCCCAGGCAGCGCCGTCCGGCCCTCCCCCGCCCCTCCCCCGGGCGGCCTCCCGACTCCTAACTTAATTTATTTTGACATCCTCGCAGCCGTTTGACCTCCTTACAGAGTCACGTGGTGCTTAAAACTCATTATCCCCCCATTGCAACAGGAAGTTAATTAAACCCTTCACAGAGCTGGTGTTGATGAATGTCAGCGTGGGCCCCGCCGGCTGCCGGCAGCTCCAGGACCTCTGGCGGACCCGCGGCGGGGGGAGCGAGGCCCGGCCCAGGCAGGGGCCACAGATGGAGCCTGGGTCCCCCTTCCTCCAACGCAGCCACCGGCGGCCACTCTGGAACAGCGTGTGTGGGTTCCCTCGGGAGGAAGCTGGCTCGGCCGCTTACCTGTTGCGCGGCCTCGGGCAAGTGGCTTCACTTCTCTGAGCCTCAGTTTACTCTTCTGGCAAATGGGAATTCTAACGGTCCCTCCTTCAGAAAGCTGTCACGAGCAGGCTGTGCGCTGACCCGTGTGTCACTCCTGTCCCTGCTGGTGTCAGACGATGGGGCTCCAGGTGCCACAGAAGAGAGGCCGGGCCCTGCCAGCTGGAAGAGAGAGGAGGGCGTCACCTTGTCGGGGAGAAGTTAGGGGCTTCCCTGAGGGACGGTGTCCCCGGCAGCAGGAACAGCTTGTGCGTGGGCCCCGGGGCCACAGGACACCTGGACCCCCACCAAGGAGGTTCAGAAAAGAAGGTAGAACGGGGCGAGGGCAGATCCTGAGATTATCACAGATGGCTTCTGGGAAGGTCCCGCTGGCTTCAGTCTGCAGGGGGGCAGCGGTGGCCGTGGGGACCAGCGGGGTAGCGATGGCAGTGGTGACGGGTGGTAGGGGCCCGAAGCAGGGTGGGGTGATGGCACTGTATCGGGGTGCATCTCAGAGCTGTAAGGAGGTGAAATCCCAGACACTGGGAGGCAGTAACACAGAAAGGGGGCCCCCTCTGGCCTGGCCTCCTGACACACCCCCAGTCTGCTCCAGCCCCGAGCTTGCCCCAACCTCTACACCTGTTCTTTCCTTAGCTGAGGAAGCCCTTTTCCCATCACTCTTTCCTGAGCATCCTCTTCCTCCTTCAAGGACCACCTTAAGTTTCTAGAATATTCTGTGGCTCCCTTGGTCATAGCCTGAAAACCAGTGCAGGGCCTGGCACGTGGAAGCTCCTTCCCCACCCCCGGCAGCTGCCCAGCCTGGGGCAGCCCTCCTCGTGGGGAGGCGGCACGGAACATGGCCACAGACAGCCAGCCCACAGTGCGATCAAGGCCAGAGGAGCCCCGAGGGGTCACACCCCCACCCCCACCTATGTAGGAGGAAACCAAAGACCCGACTGATTAAGGACCGGGTCAGGGTCACACCCTCCAAAATGGCAGAGGCGGGACTTGGACCCAGTTCTCCCTGCTCCCAGGCCAGGGTTAAGAACTTGGGCTCTGGAGTACGGCTGCCTGGGGTTACATCATCTGAGCTGCAGGACCGCTCGGAGCCTCAGTGTCTTCCTCACCCCCACGACAGCCCACCGGGTGCTTGAAAGCAGGTCTTATGTATTCCAGGCCCAGCCCTGCCAGTTTCTGCCAGGGCGACTCTGACGTCCTAACCTCCAGAGCACAGCGCCAGTGTGTCGTGAGAGAAAACAAACCAGCCAAGAGTAGGGCTCACAAAGGTGGGACGGACGGTGGTGATGACATCGCCCTTAGAGCAGGCACCCAGGTCAAAGCCATGCCCAGGAGGCCTCCAGGGAGTCTTGGGACCCCAGCAGGCAGCTGCCAGAAAGCTCAGATCCAGTGAGCCGGGACAACCAGGCAGCCCAGCTCCACATCGGGCATCGACAGCCCTGCACTCCGGCTGAACACAGCCCTGTCTTCTCCACCAATGGCGACGTGAGCCCTGGCCATCCGTGCGGACTTGCAGGGGCAGGTGGAGACGGGTGCACAAGGGGCAGTCCGTGGGGAATGGAGGCGGCCGGGTGGGCTTAGCCGGGACACCCTCAGCAACCCCACACTGCTCCTCCTCTCTCACCTGATCAGGGACCCCTGCAAAGCCACGCGTAGATGTCACCTTCTCCAGACAGCCACCCTGGATTCCCCAGGCCTCTCCTGTGAACTCACACAGGCCTTCCTCTGACAGCATTTCTGGTTCCTCTTTCCTCAGCATGTGGCCATTATCAACAGACTTCCCCTGAGGGTGTGGGACCTGCGCAGGCGAGGTCCTATGGCATCGCCACTGGTCCCCGCAGGCTGCAGACTGTCTCCCCGTCTCCGTACGGTGGCGTAATGACCTCCCCCTCCCCCCACAGGACAGCAGGAAGGAGCAAGGTATAGAAGGAAGGTGTTGGGGAAACAGCTCTGGCCAGGGGCAGGACTGTCATGGCCTCATGGGCGTGTGCGCTTGGTTTAATGCTCTAATTTGGCTGCCCTGAAATTCCTAACTTTTACACAAGAAGCTCTACGTGTTCACGCATACCCCAAAATGGTAGTCGGTCCTAGTCAGCGGGCTCTGTTTCTGACCCACCTCTGCCTCTAAGTCACTGGGAAATTCGGACGTGTCCTTCCTCTCGGGGGCCTCGGGTTTTTAAACTGTATATGAGAAACAAGTAGCCGATGCGATGCCTGTCTTCCCTGCACCCCAAATCCCACTGACCGGTCCCACCCTCTTTCTTCCGCTGACCTTCACAATCCTCCACCACACACACCTCCGGCCATCGCAGCAGCGCCAGCCCGGGGCGTGGGGCCTCAAGGCCAGCCATGGTGCCAGCTCGCAGCCCCGCTTCTAGGAAGCCCCCTCCCGCCCCACCCCCAGGTCCCCACCCTGGAAAGAGGCCCTCCTTTGGGGATGATGGCAAGGCCCACGGAAAGCTCGCACCGGTGGGAGCCCTGAGCGAACGAGCCAACCGTGGGCCCCACTCCCCCCCACAGAGAGGGTCCAAGCACCAGGCCGCTGCAGGAAGGCTGCACCCACTGGCCCAGGGCAGGGAGTGGGAAGAGCTGGTGAGCCGTGTCTCTTGGCCTTCTGGCCTCAGTGTGCCCATCTGTCCAGTGGTGGACATGTGGTCCCGGGGGGACCTCAGCCTCCTGACTGAGAGGCTGCCCAGCAGCCACTCTCCTGCCCAGAGGCCCCTGGAGAGCAGTGGTGGTGCCAGAGAGAGTGCCCTGGCCCCAGGGGCAGCCCTTCTCTTCCATGGGCCAGGGGCACAGATAACAGGAGTGTCTCACAGGCAGAGCACACGGCACAAGGCCAGCCTCTGCAGGTGACCGTTGTGATAATCATCTGGACAGGCACCCAGGTGTCTTCTTTGCAAAGGTCTTCTGGTCTGCCCCTGGGCCCTGCTCTCCCCCCTATTTCTTCTGAATGAAGGGCCCAGGGAGCAGGTACCAAATGCAGGCCAAGAATATTAAAAGAACACAATTCAGCTTGGGGACACAGCTCTTAATGCTCTGGGACTTGAGCTGCACCGGAAAAGGGGGTGGGGGGGGGGGGCTCTGGGATCCCATGAACATATCCCCAAAGACATGAGAGTCGGTCTCCATTTCCAGGGCTAGAACACACAGTAGTGACTCTGTCCCAGGCGGGGAGGGGACGCAGGTGCCGGCCCAGCCCACGGAGGGGCCTCCTCCCTGGCCCCTCAGCAGGGACGCCCTGGGGAGGAACGGGCTGCTGCAGGGGGAGCAGGGACAGGCGGCCGGCTTCCACACCCTCCCGGATTTACAATCAGACCGGAGCCCAGGGGAGGAGGGCCCGGAGGTCCCCACACTTCATTTGGACGGCGGACCCCAGGGATGTTTCTTCCACCGCAGACTCAGACGGAAGCCCCCACCCGGCCACAGCGGACTCCACACCCCAAATCTGGCTCAAGACACAGTGGGGCGTCGAGGCCTAGGGCTTCCTGACCGGGCCCTTGCTGCCCTCACCCCTCAGGCGGGGGGCGGGGCGAGTCGTCGAGCCCAGGGGTCCTGGGCGGGGCCGGGGGGCTGGGGGCGGAGCCACGGGAAACCTGGGGCGGAGCGAGGGGGCGAGCAGAGCCGGGTCGGGCCGGGCTTGGGGGGAGGAGCTAGGCCCTAGGGGCGTGTCCAGAGAGGCCCGAAGCTCGGCCTGACGCGGAGCCGCGGGGCTGCGGGACCGAAAGGTCGCTGAATCAGAGCCAGTCCTGGGGACAAAGCTGCGGGACTGAGGAGGAGCTAAGGAAGCCAGAGGTCCACCCGGGGGCGGGGCCAGGTGGGGCGGGGCCGGCGCGGCGGGGGCGGGGCCGGCTGGACTGCAGGGAACCAGGATCCGCCCGGGGGAGGGGCCGGCGCGGAGGCGGGGCCGTGGCGGCGGAGGCGGGGCCGTGGTGGCGGGGGGGCGGGGCCGGGCTGCAGGGAATTTGGATCCGCCCGGGGAAGGGGCTGGCGCGGCGGGGGGCGGAGCCGGCGCGGCGGGGGCGGGGCCGGAGGCGAGGCGCCGGGGACGCGCAGGCCCCGCCCCCGCCGCGCCGGCCCGCCCGCCAGCCCGCCGGGAGCGCCCCGGCCGAGGCCGCCCGGTTCGCCGCGCGCTGCCCGCAGGTTCCATTGAGAAAAGCCGAGCGGCGGCGGCGACGGCGGCGGCGGCGGCGGCGTCTGCGCGGGAGCCGAGGAGCTGGCAGCAGTCCGCCGCCCGCCGCCCCCGGCGGTCGGCGCGCCCGCAGCGCAGGGCCTTGCCTCCGGCCTCCGCAGCGGCTCCGGGCCGGGCGCGGCGGGCTGGGGCGCGGGCCGGGACGGCCGAGGAGCCCGGGGGCCGGGGGCATGAGCCGCCCCGCGGCCCCGCCGCGCCCCCGCCGCCCGCCGCCGCCCGCCAGGGGCTAGAGGCGGCCGCCGGGAGGGCGCGCGGCGCCGGAGACATGTCCAGGAGGAAACAGAGCAACCCCCGGCAGATCAAGCGTGAGTCAAACTTTGCCCGCCGGCCCCCGACCCCCGCCGGCCCCCGCCGGCCCGCCCCCATACGCCCGGCCCGGCTCTGCCCCGCGACCTTCACCCCGCGCCGCGCCCCCCCGCGCTGTGCGCCCCGCGCGCGGTAATCTAATCGCCGGCGGGCCGGGCCCCCGCGTCTCGCTTCAGGGACCAGGGGTCGGGCCGGGAGGAGCGTCCGCCCGGAGGGCCGCGAGCGGGGCGGCTGGGGGCGCGGCCAGCTCGCGTCCTGCCCCTCCCCCGCATCCCTGAGATGGTGCGGCGATAAGGCGGCCCCGATCTGGGCTCAGATAAAGTTTAAAATATTCCATTCTGCAAGTCCCATCCTGATAAGATCGCTCTGTCGGGACGGGCTGAAATTGTGATCTTATCTCGCCGCGCGGTTGACTCTCCCAGGCTTTGTATCTAGAGGGAGAAACAGGGAGACCTGGGAGGGAGAGGGGGCACCCGGGCCGCGTGGAAATGCATGGCTAAGTGGTGGAGACCGGCCCGCTCCCACCACCTCTTCTGCTGGCCCTAGAGCCGCGTGGCTGGGGATGGGGGGCCGGTGCAGCCACCGCAGCCCGTGCGCTCGGTTCCAGCCGCGCAGACCCCCGCGCCCTGTCGCTGGGGTCTCCAACTCGACCCTTCCCTGCCCAGGGACAGTCTCCTGGAGGTCCGACCTTACTCTCTGTCCCGGCCAATGCCGCACGTGCAGCAAGCAGGCACCCCCCCCCCCCCCACACACACACATACACGCACCCCGCTCATCCGAGGGGGCTATCCTACTACCCCAAGTCAGGAAAGGGGGGCTTCCAGAGACTAGGCCCCAGGTCACCATCGCCTCTGCTTGCGTCCCATGTTTCTTGCCCATCCTGCCCGCGGTCCGCTCCCCAGGGGCACGGCGCGGTCTAAGTCCTTACTGCCAAAGCCCCGTGATGAAAGCAGCGCGGCGCGCTCTGGGCCACTCGCAAGGAGCGAGAGCGTGAGCACACAGGAAGCGCCGCTCCCCACCTCACGCCAATAACTTCGCGCCTTCGCTGCCAGGGCCTGGGCACGAGATTTCTTCCGGGGGTCGCGTCTCCCAGGCCAGATGGGAAGCGAAGAGGGGGGCCCAGCCCTCTGCCCAGCCTCAGACGCCCAGGCACTGCCACTTCTGTCCACATGACCACTGCCACCCGGATCCCGTGTGCGCGCGCCTGGGGAAGTGTCCACCCCTCAGGTCCTAGAAAGGGGCCACGCAAGCATAAATCTGGGTTCCCGTAACCCACTCCCCCAGTGTGCAAGCGGGACCTGTTTTCTGAAAGTCGCCTTCTATCAAGTCAACTTAAGTATTAAAACCACCCACGGGTCCCCGATCTGCGCTGATTCTCTGGTTTCTTTTTCCCCTCCTCCCCTGTGCGCCTCTGTTGGGTCTGTTCTCGTGTGTGCGTGTGTGTATGTGTTTCAGCGTGATGAGAAATACAGATAGCGCGGGCAGGAGATCTCAGGCTGGGAACCGATCGACAGCGCCGATAAGGCCTCGAGCAGGGCGAGCGCCGGGGCCCAGCTGGGTCGGCCAAGGGTGCGCCTTGGGGACTGGGACCGCATCGGGCGCGCAGGCGAGCCACCCCCCCTCCCCGTCCGCTGCTCACCCTCCGCGCGGCCAGGATCCGGGCAGGAGTGGGGGCGCAGCAGGCGGGCTGGGCACCCTCCCTGCAGACCCCCCGCAGGCCCCACCCCGGGCGCCTCCTCCCTCTGGCAGATCTTGGAGAGTTAAGATGCGAGCGCTGATTGTCACCAAGCGGCGGCGCCCGCCCGCCCTCTGCCCGCGGCTGTGCGTGCGGCCCTCGCAGCTGTGCGCCCGCCGCGCTGGCCTCACCTGAGACCAGGCCGCGGGTGTAGAGGGGGAGGGGACCGGGCGCTGCGCGCCACCGCCCCCCGCGCCCTCACCAAGCCGGGGCGCAGCTGCCCGCGCCTCTGTGCGCCTTTTGTTCCGCGAGGAGATAGATGTGCCGCGCTGATAAGGCGCGCAACCGATGGCCGCGGTGATAGGCGCTTCCAGTTATTAACTTCAAACGTGGGAGCGGGGGGAGGGCGAGGCAGGAGCGCGGCCTTGGCCGGCCAGATGGCCGAGACGATAGGCTGGGGCCGAGCTGGCTGGAAGCGAGGGGCAGAGCCCAGCTCGGGACCCCCGGCCCGCCGAGCTGTCCTCCCGCCCGGGTCGATGTGAGCTCCGATAAGCGCAGGGCCGGTCGGCCGGATGGCGATCGCCAAGAGCGATAAGAGGCCTTATCTATGGCCACCAGGCCCGGCCGGGTTCGAGGCAACCACGGCGCGAGGGGGGGGGGGTCTCGGCTGGGAGAGCGGCCCGGCCCAGAGCCGGGGCAGGGGGAGAGGGCGTCTGCTGCGGGTCGTCTGGGCGAGTTTTCTTCCCAAACATACTTAATTGCCAAGAAGTCGATCCTCCCCTGCGGGTGGTACAGTCCGTCAAAATGAAAGGAAAATGACTCTCGCTGGCCCGG
The DNA here is from genome assembly GCF_016509475.1 of Prionailurus bengalensis. Classification (NCBI taxonomy): domain Eukaryota; kingdom Metazoa; phylum Chordata; class Mammalia; order Carnivora; family Felidae; genus Prionailurus; species Prionailurus bengalensis. The sequence goes on from NC_057352.1 coordinate 60,921,596, forward strand.
AGCTTCGGGGCCCGGTGCGGGGGGGGGGGGGGGGGGGGGGGCACCCGCCCGATTCCTATCAGATGGTGTGAGATAGCCAGAGGTGGGGTTTATCACCTCCAGGAGGGAGCGTGTTTTCCTCTCCACCGTGTTAGGGTTGCTGTGCGTTCCTGGCAAGTTTTAGATGTCGCCTGCTTGGAGTTTGATTGAAAAACACCGAGGTGGTTTCCATGGCCCAGGCTGTTTGCGGTGGAGGCAGGCCAGTGCGCTGGCGGTCTTTCTGAGCAGGCCCCCCTTGATTCAGCAGGTTTATTGAGCCCTTGCTGTATGTGTGCACTGGGTCCCAGCCCTGTCTTCGGTGTGGGTGGTGGGTGGGGGATGGGGGTAAAGTGACTGGTACAGTCAGAGACTTTCCAGAAGGGGGTACCTTCATCGAGGTCAGGAATAGGCCAGCCACAGAGGTGCCTCCAAGGGACAGTGGGCTGGCCTCAGTTTCCAGCTCTGAAAAATGGGATGATTCCTGGCTGTTGTTGGGGGGGGGGGGGCGAAGGGCTCGGAGGCACAGGACCCCAGGGAAGGGATGCCTGTGTGAGGAGGTGAGAATGGGATAAGAAGGGTGGGGCCAGGCCTCAGTTTCCCCTCTCTTGAAAAATACAGACAGGAACAAGCCCCCAGGTCCGACTGGTGATGTCACTGCAGTGGGAGGGCCCTCAGGGACCATGGTCCTAGATACCAAGTGGAAACCCAGGCCAGCCAGGTGAGGGGCCTCCAGCAGAAGCTGGGGACTTGCCCCGTCTGCCCTGGCCCCAGCGGCCACTCTGTCTCCTGTGAGGGTGTTTTCACACATGCTTGGAGTTTGATTAAAGGAATTATTGGTGGCCACAGGATGACTAATTCACTCCGTGCTTCAGACTCACCCTCCGCTCTCTCCAGCAGCTCGACACCCACCTGTGGGGCCGACAGTGCCTTCTGGTGAGGGCCGGTTCCGGGGGGGCCTGGCTCGGGCCCAGTAGGGGGAGGGGGTGGTCTCCCCTGGAGTTTCCGTCGGCATGAGAGGATGACGCACACACAACATCGCACACCGTCCTCCCAGCTACGGGAGGCCCCTGGGAGTCTGCCCGGCTCGCAGGGGCCACGCTGCAAGGCCGCACCTCCCTGGGACGGCGGCGAAATGAAGAAAGTGGGCGGGGGCGGGGCACCTGCTGGTCCTGGTGCACGGCCACCGTGGGCAGTTCACTTCCACGGCCTCCATTTCCCCTCTCTGAAAGACAGGTGTGACAGTGCCTGCCCTCCAGTTGTCAACAGGGACGTAAGTCCTGTCCTCCACTGGCCTTGGCCCCCTCCTCAGAGCCCTGGGGCACGGGGACCCATCTGTGGTGAGCCGAGGGGATGAAGGGCTGAGACGGCCAGGAGGGCTTTGCTCATGGGCCCCCAGCCCCGAACCCAGACTTGAAAGGGCCTGGTGGTCCCTGGGGGCCAGCCATCACCCCTGAGGTTGGGTTCCCCCTGGCTCCAGATGGCTCAGTTTTCCTGCTGTCCTGGGCCTCAGGGAAAACGAGCGGTTCATTCCTGCATTGGACGGTGATAATCATATTAGCAATGGCTAATACTTAGCTTACTCGGTGCCTGTCCACACATTACCTTAAAAGAAGTCCTGTTCTTATCACCTTTACATCTGAGGACACTGAGCACAGATTGCTTAAGTTTCTCGCCCAGAACAACGGCAGAGCCAGAGTTGGAGTGCAGGCAGCCTGGCCCCAAGTTCCAAACCAGCCTGCCTGTGAGCATCACGCTGCTTTCCTCTTGCTGCTGTCCCCAGGCTTGTCCGGGTTCAGTCTCCACACCTGCGAAATGGGCCTTTGGGAGGGGAGGCACGTCGGGGTCCCTCGCCAGCCTAGCCCTTGCCACATCTCCCGGGGCTTCCTTCCTGAGACCCTACTGCGCAGGGGTGGCCCCTGGGGAGACTTCAGCCAGCCCTGCCCGGGGGCCTGAGCTCTGGCCGAGTCCTGCCTGCCCAGCCAGCCCCTCCCTGGAGGTCACTGGGAGCCCAGCGTGGCACCAGCCCCGCCAGGGATTTAAATGGGTCAGTTGGGGAAGAAAGGAGGAGGGAATGTGATGCCATTAATTGTACCCCTTATCTCCTGTTTCTATGCCAACCAGACGTTCCTGGGGCTTGACGGACTCGTGAATAATACTCCCAGCCGGCCTATCTGCCATCGACGGGCCTCCTCCTGGAGGCAGCTGGTGCCCACTGATTGGTATCGCCAGGCCCAGAGACCCGGGCCTGGGCTCCTGCCCCCCCCCCCAAGCCACCGTACCCCTGGAGCTGCCCCAGGGCCTCCGCTCCCATTTCACAGAGGGGGAAACTGAGGCCACAACCAGCTGTGCTCACTGAGCCTTGTCTACCACTCCCCACTCAACAGGTCGGGGGTGGGGGGCAGTGCCTGCAGAGGGAGTTGGCCTCCACATGTACCTCCTGGCCACCCGTGGCCTCGGTGTCCTCAGCCGTCACAGAGGGAGGCACCCGGCCTATAGGTAAGGGCTTAGCTACCGTCAGGTTGCACTTCATGTGTTCCTATGAGAAGGAGAGTCTCTGCGTGGGGACTGGGGGTGGCAGCTCCCAAGGCAGCCCCTCACCAGGGCCTGTGTGTCAGCTGAGGGGCTGGCTTCTTTCAGTCGCTTCTGGCCCCGGTGCCTTTGCACGGGCAGCTCAGATCTCTGCTGCCCAGGAGGAGGGACTGGGTCTGTCCTGTCCCCACATAGTGGGCTTTCCAGAACTCTGTCAGATAAATGACCTAATGGAGACACGGCATGAAATGGAGTGGGACTGTAAGCAAGGCCTGCCCGAGTGAGCCTCGGTTTACCCATCTGTAAAACGGGGATGATGACATTGCCGGCCCCCGAGCACAGCCATGAGAATCCGGGGGAAACTCGTGTCGTCTGAGATGGTGCCACTGTCGCGTCACCTCCGCACAGCTTCCCCGCTGAGTGGCCTAGGCGAGTGTCTCTCTCGTTCCCAGTCCTGCGATTCTCATCTGTAGAATGGGCTTGACGCCGTCCCGGCTCTCGTGGCTGTGCCCGGGCTCAAGCAGGGCTGGGCTACCGTGGGTGCTTGATGACAGCGGCACTCGGGGGCACCTAGGCTGTTTGTTGCTGGATGACCTGTTGCCGTCACCGGCCCCTGGCTGCTCAGGGGCCACTAGGAAGGCTGTGGAGAGGCCCTTCCCTCCGGGACCTCAGGGCTTCCGTCCCCACCCTGTCCCCACACCAGGAGCAGAGGCTTTATGCTCTAGGCCTGGGCTGGCCTCAGGGCGCCGGGCAGAAGGCCAGCCCTCATCACCCGAGTGGGAGGCCACTGCTTGGCCTTCAGTCCTGGCCTCACCGTGACCCTGTGGGCAAATGACTTCTGTCAGCCTCAGTTTCCACTTTTGAAGCAAGAGCTCAAGAACGGTACCTCCTTCCTCGGGCCTTTACGTGAGGTCTGTGAGGTCTCAAAAGCAAACTGTAAAGTGCTGTCCCAAGGTCATGTCCTCAGTGGATGTGGCAGGCCTGGGAGCTGCTGGTGGCATTACTGAGCTTTTGCGAGAAGCCTGGGGGACTGGACGCTTCACACGGAGCCCTGTGTCCGGCCCCCCTGCGCCTTCGGGTGTGAGTTTTTGAAGGGACTTGTGGACAGGGGAGGTAGGGGGGTGGGGGGCGAGGGGCCCAGTCACACCCTGGGCTGGGCGGGGCCCGGGCCCTCCTCAGTCCTCCTCTTGCCCAAGCGTCTTACCTGCTCTTAGGCTCATTGTCATTATCGATTCACCGATCTTACAGATGAGAAAACAGGCCCTGGGAGACTGTGACACCCTCGAGGCCACACGACAGGAGCTGGGTCTTTGGACCCCAGGGGTGGGCAGAGGCTTCTCTGGACAGTGCCTGCTCCGCTCCCCCAGGCCACCTGTCCCAGGACCCTTCCAGCCTGGCTCCCCCCCTCCTCCTCCACCTTCCAAGGCCCCCTGTTTGGGAGAAGGCAGTGTCCCCGCTGGGTCAGGAATGTGACCTTGGGCCAGAGCTGGGTTAGGCCGATAAGCAAGCCCCTCCCCTCCACCCCCTCCTTTCTGCCTCCCCTGGACCGGAGGGTGTGGACGCTCAGAGCCTGGGTTTCTCTGGGTTTCACATGTGATTCTCCTCGATGCCTGCTAAGGTTGGGGTTCTCGACCCATCTGACACACAAAGAAATGCAGGACCAGAAAGGGCGGGTGGCTACAGCAGGGCCGTGCACGGCGCACGAGCAGGAAGGATACAGACGGGGTCGAGAGGGCGGTCTGCTGCAGGCCTGCCAGGGCTCCCAGGCGGGGGGCGGGGGGGGGGGGGGCTGTGTCCTAGACCCCCGGAAGTGGCAGGCACACCGCTTCCTGGAAGGAGGGGATGGCCACCGTGGGGGCTGCCGCAGCCAGAATCCTGGGCTGGAGGGCTAAACTCTGCAGGTGCACAGAAGTTACCCGCCTTCCCGAGGCTCAGTCCTCACCTCTGCAAGATGGAGATGTCATGGGGATACCAGGCTGGGCTCTGAGGGCGCCCAGGCCTCCTGCAAGCTGTTGAGCCTCGGTTTCCCCCATAAAATGGAACAGTGATGCCTACGGTGCGGGCGGGGTGGGGGCAGGTGGCGTAGCGGGTGCGGCCTGGGCCAGAGCTGGGGTGTCACTGGGGTTGCGTGACAGAATGCAAGTGAAGAGGACAGAGGGTCATCTCTCCCCTCCTCGGTCGCCCTAGGCCTGCTTTCTGCCCGTTCCTCTTGGTGTCTGACTCAAGCCCTGAGGCTTTCCTCGTCTGCCCTGGGTGCTTGCACCTGTCACATTCTCCTGCCTCAATTTCCCTTTTCTCCATCAAGCCTCTGTGCTGCAAGTAAGACCCAGGAAAGGGGGCCCGGGGCAAGTCATGCCTCTGTCCTGCGGTGAGCCCTCCACTGGGGACAGGGCCTGGCAGGCAGTGGCAGATTCTTAGCCCCCAGGGAGGGCTCGGTGGGGGGAGTCTGGCATTGGGTGCTTGGACGCTTGAGACCAAAGACAAGGCCTCTGCTCAGAGCTCAGAGCTTTGGGCAGCCACAGGACCTCGAGTGGCCTCCCGCCATCCAAACCCAGCTTGTCTGCACCCTCCCACCCCCCTGCCGGCTCATCCTGCCGTCCTGAGTGCTTAGGAAGCCCCTGCCGAGGGCCCAAAACTTAAAGACACTGGCTCCTGCCTTTCCTCCGGTAACTTCTGAGGGACGCTCAGTGACTAGCCCAGTGCACAGAGGGACACTGAGGCCTAGGGGGTTTACGGGTCAGACCCAGGGCTGCAGCTCGAGCTCCCCACCCTGGGGGAGGAGGAAGAGGATGGTTATAGTGGGGGTTTCCACAAGTTGAGCTCTCTTGGCTTCCCTGCCGGCCTGGCGGCACCCGTGCTCAGGTCCAGGAAACCGAGGCCTTCCTGTGGTTCCGGGCAGTGTCCAGCTGTGGTCACCAGGCTGTTTCTCACTGGCTGTGTGACCTTGGGCGAGTCCCTTCCCCTCTCTGGGCCAAGGCGGTTGCTGCCCTGCCCTCCAGCTGTGGGAGAGGGACCAGAGCCCCAACGGACCCAGTCAGTAGGGCAGTTCCTGGGACCCAGGGGGTCAGATGGGGGCCCCACGTGGTGGGCGGTCCTCAGGGAGACTTGCTCCACCCCTCAGACGCTTCTCGTGAAGTGGGATCACTAAATCCTCGCGGGGTGGGAATGAGTGGGTTTGGGGTCCCTTCCTTTGGATGAACAGGGGTGTTCCACGCAGGGGCCAGGGGTGCCCCGCCCCCTGGGGTCTGTCCTGCAGCAGGCCCGAGGGCAGCGGGGAGACCCTTTACCATTTGAGGGGTGGGTTGAGTATATGCCAGGCCACCGAGGGGCTGTGGAGCCAAGCCTCAGGTCAGGACCTGCAGGGACAGAGCCCAGCAGGATGTCCCCGCCTGCTGATTTTGCCGCTGGGGTTAGGGCCTGGAAAAGGCCCCAGGGAGGTCGGGGGACCCTGCAGGCCACAAGGTGGGAGGGCATGGGGTTCACCTCCTACCCCCACCTGCCGTGCCTCCACACCCCCAGCCCTCTTTCACTTCAGGGGCCTGGCACAGCTCAGGCGGGCCTGGGACCACTGTGACCCTGAGATGGCTTCCTGCCTCGGTTTCCCCTCCTGTGCAGTATGCTCACGCCTGGCTCTTTCAAAACCAGACATTTTCCCAGAGCACAGAGGGAACCCCTACGCTCACTGTGGCGGCCCTGACGGGCAGGGGCAGGGGCGCCCAGGCCCCCGGGGGCCCCAGCCAGGCCAGCTGTCCCCCTCTGCCTCCTGGCTGTGCCGGCCGAAGCCCCGTCCGCCCGGAACTGTCTCCCGTCCGGGCCTCTGGCGGGCGCGGGTTTCAGCTCCTGTGATAACTCGGAAAGTTGAACTGGCCCCATTACTGCGCTGAGATGGTTGGCGAGATACGGCCTTGATAATGGGGGAGATACGGCGTCTCCGTGGCCAATAGCCCAGCCTCCCCACCCATTAACATTCCCCACCAGCGATCCGTCCCTGCCGCCTATCTCCTCCGTTTCCACTCCTCCCGCAGATAAGAATGGAAATTCTGACTTCATAGCTCACTGATTAAAGTGTCTGGATTTCTTGATAATACACAGATAAATTATGTTTTTGAAAAAGAAGGTAGGGAGGAGGGTGGGGATGGTGGGGGCCCTGGAGGGGAGCCCTTGGCCGCCTCTCCCAGCCTCTCCCGGCCCCCGGGGCCCGCCTGCACCTCCCAGGCCTCCCCAGGCCTCTGGACCGACAGTGTCCAGGGGCCCGGCCAGGGAGGGGAAGGCTCTGGCCTCCACTCACAAAAGCAGCAGGAGTCGTCCTGGGGGACGGAAGGGCACCCCCGGCCTGGGGCGTGAGCCTTTTTAGGGGAGATTTAAGGCACTCCGCCAGAGCAGGGGTCCGGACCTGCTGCCTGGGCTCAACTCTGGACACGCTGGCCTTAGTTTCAGCATCTGACAAGTGGGCCTGCACTCCTCGAGAGGACGCAGCACCCAAGGGCAAGAATTTTGCCCGTTTGGGCGTCTGCTGACTCCCAGCACCCAGACCAGTACCTGGTCATACAGCTGGTGCCCAATAAATGTTGAGGGACCAAGTCGAGCTTCTCTTGCAGCTGGGGAGGTGGGGGGCTCCCGGCTCTCTCCCCCCACCATCCTCAGCCACCCTGCCTTCCTCAGCCCTCCAGCCCGCCTGCCACTTGTGACGGTCGGCGCCCAGATGGGACTATGGTGCCATCTCCGCGTCTGTCTGGATAAAGCCGCCTCCTTCAGCTGATCCGAGATCCTTCGATGATGGTAGCGCGATTAGCAGCGATTAGGGCCCGCGTGTGGCTAATCCTCCCGCTGAGGGACAGGTGCGGCGGCCGCGTGGGGGCCAGGCACCCATGGAGCTGTGCACACCCCCACTGTGTGAGTGGGGACACCAAGGCCCTGGGGCATGCCTGGGGCGCCCAGCAGGTGCAGGGCTGCTGGCCACCACCCCCCCATCTCTGTATTTGTTTTTTAAGCAACTCCCAAGAAATGAGATTCTCTGTGATCCCAGAGACAGCAGGCATGAGTGGGCAGTCAGCAACATTTCTGAGTGGTTCTAGGACCCCACAGTTATAACAATCCTCATGGTGGTCTTTGTTAGGTAGCAGCTCCCTTTACTGAGTGCTTTCTGTATGCCAGGCCTGGGCTTGACCTCTGCTACCCTGTAGCATCCCAGCAGCCCTGGAAAGTTTACCTCTGACTTCGTTTCTTCTCTGAAGAGGACTCAAGGCTCAGAAAGGTTGAGCAACTCATCCACGGTCACACAGCACAGTAGGGAGCGGTAGAGACTGACTTAGCGTCCTGGCCAAGGTCTGGATCTCCATCACAACTGAGGATCTGGGGGGTGTTTGTAGCCATAGCGCCCCCCTCCCCTAAAGGGTCTGCTCCCTCCATTTAGGGGAGAAAGGCCCAGGCACAGAGAGGGTGAGTGCGTGCTTGGAACCACACAGCCCTGCCTGAGATGAGCAGATGACAAGGTGCCTCTACTCCTGCTTATCTCTGGGGGTCATATCATCTGCCCCCAGAAAATAGGCTCCTTTGGTGATAAAATTGGTTTCTTGGTGTCTTTTGGGTTTTGGTTTGTTTCAATATTCTAAAGGAAGTCAGCTATTTCCAGTAAACTGGGTGCATATGTGGGGGAGGAGGATGAGTGTACTGTGCAGTGAGTGACCAGGGTTCAAATTCTGCCTCCTGGGTCGGTAGCCTGGGCAAGTGACTTCATGTCCCTGGACCTCAGTTTCCTTGCCTGTGCAATGGGCATAATCATAATTCTGGCCTCCTTAGCCTTTGAGGACAAAGGCAGGAGGGACGTGGGAGAGTGTCCCAGGCCCATGTGTAGCAGGGTGGGGGCGTGCCCTCCAGGGACATGTGCAGGGTTGAGGTCCCTGGGGCTGCCAAGCCCATACACCCTACGCGGAGCCTACCAGAATTCTCCCTGGACTGCTTTTGGTGAATAGCACTGGGTACAGAGCTCGGAGCCCCTGTCACACCATGCTGTGTGTGGTTAGGTCTTTGGGAGTCTGGCTCCCAGAGCCAGAGGGAATACAGACGGGATGTGGGGGTCCGGGCTGCCCCCCTTTGCTGTGGCTCACAGGCACGGCTCTGTTTTGAGACTCGGTTTCTGCATCTGTAAAATGGGGCTGAAGATGCTCAGGTCCGCCCTGTAGGCCTGGTTGGGGGAGGCCTCCGGTTCCTGCCCAGCCTCGCCCACAGGGGCTCACAGGCCTTCTGGAGAGAGGGCTCGGCACCCAGTCTCCAGACCACTGGCCTCCAGGCCCCCCCCCCCACGCCCCCTTGTCTGTCCCCTCTCTGGGCCTCCCCGCCCCCATCCGAGGCCCTTCCGTGGAGCTGCAAGGGCAGAGGCACAGCTGCTGCTGGTCCCTGCTGTGACCACAGTCCCCGGACCCCCCACCCTTCCGGTCCGGGCCCAGGCCAGGGCTCCGCGTGCTGGACACAGCGGGAGGAACCTGAGCGAGGGAGGCCCCCACCCCTCAGTTCCCCGGCGTGGGGGGTGGGGGTGGGGGTGGGGTGTGTTCCACCCTGCCCCCCCACCCAAGAAAGAAAGAAAAGGGAACTCTGATAAAGGCGATAGGCGTGTGTGCTGGAGGAACCCTATCACCTTATCTATCTGCCTGCTCTCTCTGAGCCTGGCTGTTGTTCCCTTATCTCACCCACCAAAATGCCAGGAACAAAAGCGCGTGCACATTCACACTCCCACCGCGAGCCCACCGCCCCGCAGTTCCTGGCGCCCCGAAAAAGGATGCCACTAGATCTGCTAGGGGGTTTGGGGCCTCTTAAAATCATCGGGGTCCTCGTCGGTAGTTTGCAGAGGAAGCCAAAACTTAGCCCTCCCTGAGAAGAAGCAGCTGAAAAGAAGTTTCCCCCTATAAGCCCTGCCTGGAGGAAGGGAACCCAGCCTTGGGATGAGGGGCCAGGTCCCAGCTGTGTGGCTGCGTCCTGGCCACGTGACCCTGGGTCAGTCTCTTTCCCCCTCTGAGTCGTTCATAATGGGCGGGGTAGGGGGGAGTTTGAGGATTTAACGGAGCTTTAGAGGAAAAGGAAGAGCTGGTACTGTATAACCAAAGGCCTCCCCATGTGGCAAGTGGCCATTTTGTGTCCCAGACTTGGGTCTGGGGCAGGTCATCCAGAGCTCGGCAGCCCCAGAACCTGCTCCTTCAGAGGCCAGAGCCCAGCCCCCCCCAGCGCCCAGCGTCCCGTCCAACCCCCTCCAGCACCCCTAGCCCGAGCCCCCAGAGCCCAGCGTCTTCCAAGCACCCAGGCCAGCCCCCTTCCCCGAGCTCCCCTGGCCCCCTGGCTCCCAGAGCCCAGCGTGCCACCCCCGCACCCCGCTGAACCCCCCAGCCTCCCCCAGCCCCCCCAGCCCAGAGCTCCCCTAGCTCCGCCCCCCCAGCCCAGGTTCCCCGCCCCCCCAGGCTCTCCTAGTCCCGCCCCCCAGAGCCCAGCGTACCCCTAGGCCATAACCCCAGTCAACTCCTCCCCAGGCCCCGCCCCCGCGGCCTGGGAACCAAGGATCTGTGTCCCTGCAGCCAATGGGAGAGAACATGCAAATGAGCGGTTGTGAGGCCTGGGGATTGGCTGAGCTCCACGCGTGAGGCGGGGCCACCTCAGAGGGGGCGTGGCTCCTCGAGGAGGAGCCCTTAATTTATGGAGTAGGGGATACTGTCTTGCCCGGACCTTGACCCCCTGATGGAAATCCCCCCAGCTCTGGAAGGGCCAGCCTTTCCGGGGCCTTGCTAGTGGGGCCATCCGTTTGCCCAGGCGCTTGGGGATAGACAGTTTGGCCTTTGGATGACTTCCTGCTGACCCTCAGGGCCCAGATCCCCACAGCCCCAATTAAGGGACCAGGACTTGGGCGTTCCCAAGATCACTCCGCCAACTCTGACTCTCAGATGGGAACACTGAGTTCAAAAACGGGGCAGGGCAGCTCCAGGCCGGCCAGCTCCGCCTGCCTGTGTCTGGGGCACCTCCAGACTCTGTGAATGCCGCCCCCCCCCCCCTCCCCCCATCTCTGCCTTCCCCTCCGCTATGATTTTTGTCCAGGACCTCACACTGCCAGGCTCGCGGCAGCACCAGGCTGCGACGGGGCCATGGTACCATTTTAATGAGTGACAGTCCCAACCCATTTGCCAAACCTGCTTTCCTATCAGTAGAATGGGAGGGTCTGATCTGCCTGCCTCTCAGGGCAGTCTCTGTGCCCTCTGACAAGGACCATCTGCTTCCTAGGCCTCAGTTTCCCCATCCAGACAATGAGGGCTGAGACAACACTTTCTCAGGGGGTTCTTTAGCCTATCTGTGGTTGTAGTTTATTCTAGAAACTTGGGGTCTTTCAGATTTTCCATCTTCAGAAATTTACATGACAGGAGACGATGTCTGCAGGAAGTGCTCAAGAAACTTTGGGTGTTCTCACTGTGTTCAAAGTCACTTTGCACCCCATAGTTTGTCTTGTCGGTAAGACGGGGCCTGCATAGGCCCAGCTGGCCTAGAGCCTGGCTGGAGCCGCCTCCCCCCCCCCCCCCATTTCCACGGCACCTGCAGAACTCCGTGACCTGAAACCCCAGTCACAGGCGTGGGTGTTTTTCAAAAATGCATAAGTGGAAAATAGCAGAGGGGCAAGGAGGGAACAGGTTTGGGCTGAGATCTAAGGAGAGGAAACAGGGAGGGGGCTGACGGACCCAAACCAGGCTGTTGCCCTGTGACCTCAGCCAAGCCCCTTCACCCCCTTTAAGACAGGCGACAAAGCCTCCCAGGGCAGGAGTCAGAGGGACTCAGCACTCAAGGGTGAAAAGGCAGTGCATAGGAACCATCGCCCCAGAGGGGCACCCCAGCACCCACCGCAGACTCTCCACAAGGGGCCCCCATTCTGTAGCAGCTCTCTCTCCCCCAGGACAGTGCAGGGCATACAGCAGGTGCTCAATCAACTCTCTCAATCGATTTCAACCTCCCCGTGCCCTACCCCCCAGCCCCGGCCCAGGAAAGCAAAGCAAAACCAACGGAAAAAGGAAAGAAGAGTCAGTGCCTCCAAGTGACCATTGTCGTGTACAGAGCCCAAAAGCCCAGGGAGTAGGGGTCATAACCAGCAGACAGTGAGGACCCGTCCCTGCAGCAGGGCCGAGGCTTGCTTTGTGGGGGGCTGACTGTGGGGGAACAGGGACAGCAGGCTGACTTCTGGACATCCTTGTGCGTTCAGGCCTCCAAACTTGTCTGAGTCCTTGGTGTTTGGGGGACTTTGTCGGGGATCCCCATGACCCTCACAGGGCTCAGTCCCTGCCCCAGACTGGTGAGCCCCAGACTGGTGGGGGAATAGAGAAGGAATACCAGGAATGAACGCTAAGGACGGAGGGTCCCCCTGTAGCTGGGGGACTGGGGTCCTGGCAGGCAAGGTGGCCGTTCTGAAGCCGACTTTAAGGAGGGACAGATGGTGGTAAGTGTTGAAAAGAGCATTCCAGGGAGAGGAACGGCAGAGGCAAAAGTCGCGAGCAGGGAACGAGCTACCGTGGTGGGGAGGAGAAGTGACCGCCCCCACCGTGCGTTGCACAGGGCTCGGTTCAGATGCCAGTGCCACCCCCAGGACACGCAGCGCCTTCCTGTGTGCCCTTAGCAGCCCGGGGCAGGCCCCGAATGTGGGGTAGGACACGGGAACGCACAGCCCCTCCCCTCCCTTCTCCTCCTCAGGGACCAGACTTTTCCTCTCCACTTACTCTATCCTGACCCTCAGGTCAGCAGCTAGACAGCCATCATCACCATGGTTCACCCTAGAGAGGTCAAGGCCACGGGCTTTGGAGCCACACAGCCTGGGTGCAGATCCCAGCCCCACTACTCACTGGGTCCTTCCGGGCCAGTCACATAAGACCCTCAGGCCTCGGCCCTTCCGTGAGAGACCAACAGGGCCGAGCCCTGACAGGCAGCGAAGGTTGGCCAGGACCATTCATGGGACAGGTCAGCGTGTCTGGCCTCCCCTCCTAGCCTCAGCACGGCCCCCAGCACCCCCACCCTGTCCATCGATACAGGACCAGGCCCCTGCAGGCCCCGGCCTCAGTCTCCACGGCCAGCAAGTGGGGCAGAAAGTCGCGTATCTGTGGAGGGCTGTGCACGCATGTGTCTGTATCCCCTAGGATGATGGGAACAGGCACTTATGTGGCGCCTGCTGGATGCCCCACAGCACTGGACAGCAGACTTTTCATTTTTTTGTACTGTAGTGAAAGATCCCAATAGAAACTGTACCCATTGAGTACTGACCCGCCATGCTGTCCCCCCATCTCCTTCCTGGGCCCCTGGCAGCCTCCGTTCTACTCTGTCTAGAAATTTGAGGCTGATTTTCAGCCTCCAGTTTTCCGTTGAGGAAAGAAGCTTAGGGTGGGTGGAGGGTTTGAGCTGCAATGTGCCTCACTCCAGCTTCCTGGACTCTTCAGCTCGCTCTGGCCCCCATGGGGATGAGGTGCCCCCTGGGCGGGGAGGTTCGGGCTCAACCCTGCAGAGCCACTGACTTCCTGTGGGACCGGGAAGCCCCCTCCACTCTCTTGGTGCCTCGGTTTCCCCATCTGTGCAGTGGGGACAGAGTAGATTTGCTGCCTGGGACCTGGCCACACCCAACAGGGAAAAAGCCTAGCCCAGAGGCCCTGGCTTCTTCCACCCTGCGTGGCATCCCCCAGGGGCAGGAGACACAGCCTGGGGTGCTGGGCTCACAAGTCTGGACGCTAGTCTCCCAGGCCTGGGTGTGCATTCTGCTCCTCACCCAGAAAGAGCATCAGGACAGCCTGGCCCGGAAGAGGGGCCCCGGTGCCCCGGTGTGAATGAAATCCTGAACCCAGGGCCCCGAGCCGGCTCTGGGGAGTCCCCACCTCTCGGGGATGCAGTGGCCATCCCGCGGGCCGGTGCAGGAGGGAGAGCCAGCCCCCTAGGTGAGGGGGGTGGTGTGGAGCCTAGCAGGCCGTCGCTCCCCCCGCCCCCCCCCCCCCATGGCAGGGCCCTGTCACACTGGAGCCCCGTCCCCTTCCAGGAAGCAATCTGCCTCCATCCATCTGACGCGTGGGCCCGGCGACGGCTCCATTAGCCCGGCCCCCGCTCCCATCCATCAGCCCTTATCGGCCCATCTGCAGAATCACTGCGGAGCCGGCCTGGGCGCCCGTTTTCTCGGGCCCTACTTCCCTGTCTCCGCCCCCGGGGCGGCCTTCCCGCCCGCCGGGCCCGCCGCCTCCCCCGGGTGCGCCCGGTCTCTGCCCCGGCCACGTGGTGCGCGCCCCGCCCAGCAGTGTCAGTGATCGGCTCTGGCTGCGGCAATCTCGGGTAATCTATCAGCGGCTATCGGGCCCATCGGAGGGCCGGGAGCGGCCAGGCCCAGAGATGGCGCCAACCCCCAGCGTCGATAAAGTCTCCGGGTTCAGCGGTGATGAATGCTGAGTGAGCGCAGGCCGCGGATAGGATGTGGACTTGGCAGCCCGCAGCTCCGGCTGAAACCAATCTCTCCCTATCAGCCGGGCCGGGCTTTCCCAGGCCCGCTCCCCTTCTCTCTGCCTTGCCTGGCCCGGCCCCTGCCCCTGGGGACTCGGGCGGGGGCGGGGGGCCAGCCCACCGGCCCTGGGGAGAGACCGAGAGAGGGCAGGCTCGAGACGGGGGAGGGTCCCGAGTGAGGCCCAGGAGATGGCATGGAGCTGGGGGCTGCCCCGAGGGGGTGGCTGGCCCGGTCTCCCACAGCCCCAGGGCCCCCTTGCTCCCCACGGCGTGAATCAGAGCCGTCTGCCTCTTACCCACCCATCCTTACCCCACCAAACACTCCCGATTCTTTACAAGCACAGCTTAAATAGCGCCTCCTCTGGGAAGTCCTCGCCGACCACCCACCCTCAGGCCCGTCGTCCTTGCCCCTCTCCATCCTGCAGCCATCCTTGCCCATCATGGTACCTGAGGTGTGTGTCCCACCCTGGTGCACCCGCTTGCTCACGGGTGCCCCGCCGGTGGAGGAAATCAGGGCGCTCCTGCGGACGAGCCCCTCCCCGCCCACCCGCAGGGCAGCGCTGCCAGGTTGGTGGATCAGTGCCCATTTGCCGGATGCGAACACCGAGCCCCAGGCAGATGCCCCGGGCCCAGAGCCACATGCCCCCGAGCCACTGAGGCCTCCCATCTGCCTTGCTCTGAACGGCCACGCGAGCAGTGCCCAGAGGCCGTGAGGGGGCTGGGTGGGGGCTGGCGTGGCTGTCCTCTGCCTCAGTTTCCTCATCTGTATAGTGGAGCCGGTTTCTCTACGGGGTGGTGCTGATGGGGGTCCCGGTAGAGCTTCGTGAGCTGCCGAGGGCTGTGAACCCGTGTCTCGCGGATCAGAGCCAGAGAGAGCCATAGCTCCTGAAGGGACAGGGCCCCATTTCACACCCCTGCTGGTGTCCCTTCCCCACAGTGGGGAGGCAGATGGCCACCCCCGGGCAGAGAGGGCCTTCTGGCCTGAGCCCCAGAGTGAAAAGCTGGCGGAGCCTGGGTCCTGGCCTTGGGGAACAGACAGGGGCCAGACAGCGGTCACACAGCAACCAAGGAGCAGACAGGGTAGGAATACAAAGGTCTTCTCTGAGCCGCAGCGCTACAGAGCCAGGAAGAGGAACAGTGGCCTGGTGAGGGGAGAGACAAGGTCTCAGGCCCCAGAGCCACATAGATCTGGGTCGGGACCCCCAAGGGGATGGCGAGTGAAGCGTCCAGGGGAAGCAGGAAACACCGTGTGTAGGGCAGGGCCCAGGAAGGGGGGCAGGCGGGCCACCTGGCCACCCTCCTAGCTGTGAGGCCTTGGGCACGTCGTCACCTCTCTGTGCCTGTTCCCCGTCTGTAATGGGGCAGCCTTGAAGTCCCGTGTGGTCAGGTCCCCACAACCATGCCTGTTTCTCGTGCCCTGAGAGGCCTCTCAGGGCGTGTGTTCCAGGGTGCCAGGCTTACCCTTGGGCCCCCACTGGGCGTGGCTGTGGGACCGGGGCAGTTAAGCCCCCCAAGTTCCGCCTGTCAGTTATGGGGCTGGCCACGGGAGGAAGTGGCAGTGGCTGAGGCCGGGATATACAGGACCCCTCCGGCGTCAGCACCCTGTCCCCTGCCTGGAGTCCCCACACCCACCCAGGCCCTAGGGACCTGAGGCAGGGCCAGCCCAGCCTATATTCTGCCTGTGGGGACAGGTGACATGCCCCGGTCCCCCAACCCCAATAAGAGGACTCAGACTCCAAGGCTCCCCTCTGCCCAAGCCCTCCGCCTCCCCCGGCCCACAGTCACCAGTACTCACTGAGCACTTACTGTGTGCCAGGCACTGCCCCAGAGCAGGGGTGCTGCTGGGCACAGCCAGTGAGCCCGCTAATCAAGTGAGCACCCTGTGAGCCCATGGGCAGGGCTGGGGTCAGCAGGGCCACCGCCCGGAGCCAGACAGGTGCTGGCATGGGTTGTAGCCCCAGTTATGGTTTGGCTTTCACACACACACAGAGAGAGAGAGAGAGAGAGAGAGAGAGAGAGAGAGAGAGCCAGCCCGGGAGGCATATGAGCAGAGGAGGGCAGGTGTCGGGCGAAAGCGTGACTCGGGAGATGGGTGTGACCTTGGAGTCCACACTGAAGGCCCCAAGGAAGGACCCAGGGAAGGATGAGGCCTGGAGGAGAGGGCAGTCACCGGGTAAGGGGCGCGTGAGGCCCCAGAGGTGGTCCTCCTGCCCCTGGGCCTAGGACACTGTTGGTTATGGGGACACAGGGACAGGATGGCCACATGAGCATCCTTGCTGGCCCTGACCCCTTCTCCCACCTGCCATCTGCCAAGGGGTACCTGAGAGTGAGTTCCGGCCGTTGCCAGGCCGCCCGTGAGGGAGGAACGGGTGTGGGGAGAAGGGCCCGGGGAGGCTGGGAAGGGAGCACCGAGCCACACGCGGTGTGGGTTGGCTGGGGATGAGGGCGGAAAGGTGGCGGGTACCATCAAGAGCCCCAGACCCTGACTGGCCCTGGGAGCTTGCGGGGAGAAGCAGGCGGCTTCTTGCCGGCGGCTGCTTTTCTGCACGAGATCCGGCCACGGGGGCCCTGGCTTTTATTTGGGTTACGCAGGACCGTCCCAGCCATCTTTCAAGAAACCTTCCTTTGAAAGCTGAATCGCCCTTAAAAGGATGAATCTTGATGTATGTGAATTATCTCTCAGTAAAGTTTCAGGGTGTTAAAAGCTCAGATCCCAGTAGCTCTGGTCCGTCAGTCTGGCCTCTGTTCCCAGAGCGTGCAGGGCCCTGCCTGGCACTCTCCTGACACGGCAAGGTTTCTCTTCATGCCGAGGGCGTCTCCTTGCCCTGAGACGGCCCAGGGTGCGTCCGGGCTCCTCTAGCCTGGCCTACCTTGGACAGCACCAGTGTCCCCACCCAGCCCCCATGCGTGACCCCGGTGCTTGCGGGCCGGGCTGGG
Source organism: Prionailurus bengalensis (assembly GCF_016509475.1). Lineage (NCBI taxonomy): Eukaryota > Metazoa > Chordata > Mammalia > Carnivora > Felidae > Prionailurus > Prionailurus bengalensis. The sequence goes on from NC_057352.1 coordinate 60,938,564, forward strand.
AGGCGGCATGGGTGGGGGTATGGCTCACCCCCGGGCAGCAAAGCAGCTGAATTGACAGTCACTTATACACAGGATGACAGGGAGGGCCTGAACCGCCCCCCACCCCCATCCCCCGCTAAGGTGTGTGGGTGGCAAGGCCTAAGAAGCAGACAGTCTAAGACCCAGATGTCTGGAAGAGGAGTAGTGAGCCTCCCGTTGCAGGGTGCATGCAAGCACCATCAGATGGACGCTTGGTGGGGAAGCGGAGTCAGGCTGCGCAGCCCCATCTGCCCTGCTGCAGGCGGCCCACTCAGGGAGTCGGGGAGCAGAACCAGTGTCGGGGGGGCGGCCATGGGCGCAGAGGGTTCGGATGCCTGTTCGCCCCCCTGTGGGCCAGGGCGCCCGCTCGAATAAGCCAAGATTATCTCACCAACATCCTCTTGTGGTCGCCCCAGCTGTCAGCGGGCTGACCCTGGGTCAGAGAAGCCGCTGGCGGGTCACAGCGGGGGCCTACGGCCCCTCCCAGCCTGAACCCCTCGTGGCCCCTGGGCCTGCCCGGCCTGCGTGGGAAGAGCTGGGGCTGAGGGCTGAGGAGGCCTTGACCGGGCGGAGGGGCGGCGTGGCCGGCAGGGGCATGCAGACGTGGGCTGGCGGCGGGTGTGGACTGGGGGTGAGGTGGACCCGCGGGGAGAGCCAGGCTCCATGCAGTGTGTGCGCCGGGCCCCCCCAGAACTCCATGTCCCTCCCTGGGAGCCCCTCCCCCTTCGGGGCTGTGAGCTCCTAGGCGGCAGTGGGCCGGGAACCCGCCTCTATCCTAAACGTCAGAGAAGCGGACGGTCTCCAGTGAATGAACTGCTTCCCCCAAGCCTTGGCAGTGTTCTCTGGGGGCCTAGAGCCTGCCCCTTGACCCCCCTGTGCTCACCCATCTCCCTCTGTGGCCCCGCCGCCCATCAGCCGTGCGAGCCCGGCCTCACAGGCCCTGGACTGTCCGGGGCTGCTCTGTGCTGTGGGGACACACTTGCCCTTCGGCAGCGCCTGTGCATGGGGCTCCCCTCTGCTCCTCCGGGGCGTGCCCCCCTCCGAGCCCTGTTCAGCACCCCCCCCCTTCCAACTTGCTTCTCTCTACCCACCTGGGCCTGGGAATTGGCTCAGCTGCTTGTCAGCATTGTGTGTAAAGCACGAGTCACCGGGCCCCGAGGGGCTGCAGGTGGGGGGTGCAGCTAACAGGCCAGAGCAGCCACGGCCCCTGTGTCCTGGGCCTCAGTGGCCTCCTCCATCACTCACCAGCTGGATTAGACACCCTCCTTCCTGGGAGGGGACTGAGAGCATCCAGTCCTGCTTGCCAGGGCCGGGGAGGGAGTACTTCCCCGGCTTCAGACCCAACCCCGGCTGCCTGGGGGACCTGGGCCCCTGGGACCGCCAGCCACGGCCCCCAGTCGCCCAGAGCTCCCACAGCAAGGCCCCCAGAGGGGAACAGCGCTGTCCCCTCCGTGGCCTGAGCCACCCCACTGCCCCCCGGTGGGAAAGTCTGAATCTGTTGCTATTTTCTGTTATCGGGACCTTATCTGGCCGCCGTGTGCCACCCAGAGGTCAGGGTCCCTCTCCGGGCAGCACCGTGCCCCCGCCCGCCCAGCGCCCCGTGCCTCGGGCCTGCCCACCAGCTGCCCAGGGCTGGCGAGACAGGAGGCCAGGCCTTCTGCCGGCCTGGGGGGAGGTCCTTCCCTCCTGCCCGCACTGTCCCCCCGCCAGGCCCCAGCTCTGTCCACCAGTCGCCCTCCCCCCAGAGGGCAGGTGTGGCGCCCCCTGGAGAGTTGAAACAAATAACAAGACTTGTAATAATAACCTGTCTGTGCTCAGCACCCACTGGCACCACCTTGCTGAACCCTGACCCCAGCCGGTGACGTGACATCCCTTCTTTCCATGCGGAAACCAGGCTCGAGGAGGTGTGGCCTGCACCAGGCCACCGGCCTCAGCCTCCTGCTGTGCCTCCTGCCTGGGATGCTTTTCCCTGGCCCAGCTGCAGGCAGTCCCGTCCCCTTCCAGAGCGCCACTCACTGGTCGCCTCCTCCAGGAAGCCTTCCCTGACTGGCACCTGCACCTCTCCTTCGGGGCAATGGCCGCTTGCATTTTTCGCTTTGCCTTCTCGGGGGTGGGGTGTCTGGGTTGCCGTGGGGTCTCCAGGGGCCTGGTGCGAAGCCTGGCAGTCAGTGAACCCAGGTTTGACAGGTTAATGACTGAGTCAATGAGTAAGCGAGGCCATGGGAGGCGAGGGCCGCCAGCACTCCAGCTGTGCCTGCTGCCCTCTCTGGGAGGCTGGACACGGGGCGGGGGAGGGGGAGGGCCACGTGGCCCGGCAGTGTCCACCCCGCCCCCGGGCCCGGAGGCCTGCCTTCAGGCAGGAGGGGCTCCTGGGCAGGTGTCCCACCTCTGTTTTATCCTCTGTAAACGGAATATAAGAAGGACCCACGTAATGGGCAGACCCATGTGGTGGGGCCTCAGGAAAACACTCGCACCCGTAGTCAGGCCCCGAGTCAGGGGAGGGGCTCGTGGGGACTCCTCCCCCTGTTCTTTCACATGTTTCCAGCGGTCTCGGGGTGCAGGCACAATCACCCCCGTTTGATATGGGTGCAGCCTGCAGGGACTTTGCCTAGGACCTCCGGACTCCCCGTCCAGTGCTCCGTGACACCGTCACCTGCACCCCGCCTGGCAGGTCCACCTGGGGGCCAGAGTCCGGGGGGGTTTTGTCCCCTTCACGCACATGAGCTCTGGCTTTCTTAGAGGTGGTCATTCAAAAGCCCCCCCCCCCCCCCCCCGCATCAGCTGCCTCGCCATCAAAGCCAGGAGGGGCTGTTAATCGTGCAGCTCGGGGACTCGGAAGGGAGAGGGGACCATCCCGCTGCACCAAGCCTGTCTCCGTAATTCAGTCTTAAAGCATGAAAAAAGGGAGTTGATGAAATTCTGCTATCAGTGCCGAGCCAATATGCAAAATATCTCACCCCAATCAAATAGCTATTATGTTTGCATTTCCATTCCGGCGTCCGGCTTAATGAGCAGGAGCCGAATCGGCGCGGGGTGTCTGCTCGCCGTGATAACCGAGGGGCTCCGGGCCGCGGGGGCAGCGCTGGGACCGCCGTCATCACCCGCGGACGCCCCCGGACAGGTGTTCAGCCTTGGGCGCCAGCCTCCCCGCCCTGCCGGGCCCTGCGGCCAGCGTCACCCTCCATCCTGGTCTCTGGACCTGGGGACAGTGGAGGCAGGTGCGGGGCCGCCCTGGTGCAGGGGAGGCCTATGCCTGAGCCAGCGTCCGCAAGGGTGGCATGTTTGGGGAGGGTCCTGTCCTGCCTGTCCCCACCACTGCTTCCTCGGGGCTGGCGGGGGGGGGGGGGGTAGGGGGCATGGGCAAGTCGGTTCACCTTGCTGAGCCTCAGTTTATTCATCTGCAAAGTGGGCGTGACCTCTGGGCAGTGTCAAGAGGGTCGGAGGAGGAGACCTGCCCGTCCTGACTGCCCCACACCCCACGCCACCCCCCTCCCCCCGTCCCAGGCCCTGCTGTGCAGCCAGCGATGGTGACTGATGACGGTGACGGCCTACACTTGGTGCGTGTTTACTCCGTGCCAGGCCCTGAGCTGAGCTCAGAGTGGATGAGCACCACATTTCATGTGACAGAGGAGCTGTGCTGGTTTCCCCAAGCACAGAGAGGTAGAGCTACTTGCCTGAGGTCCACACAGCACGGACACCTGCCCTGCCTTGCCGTGGATAGGCCTGGCCTACCTGCTGGGGCCTCTGGCCAGAGAGTGTCCCCCAGGGGCCAGGCGGGGGCCATCCCTAGCGCAGGGCACCCGGGGAGGAAGCTGTGCCTCCCTGAGGTCTGGCCAGCGGAGGAAACTTCCTTCCCAAGCCCCCGGTGGAGCGGGACCCGGGACCCCCCCGTATGACCCCAGGGCTGTCCCCGGGGGCGAGATGGCACGCTCCCAGGGTGCCGAAGCAGGCATACGGCAGCCTTCCCCAAGACACGTCCCGTCTGCGGGCTCGGAGCGATTTGCTGGCTGGCGGTCGTCGCCCGCATTATCAGAGCGGCTTTAATTGTGCCGGAACTGAATTAGCGGCGTTGGAATAAATTGCCGCAGCCCGGCAGCCTCTTTCTTTACGCTCATCGTCACGCCTTTGTGCGACGGGAGCCTTTGTTCTCCCATAAACGGACCCGCCGCGAGCTTGGAGCCTCCCTGGGTGGCTGAGGCCCACCTGAGCGAGCCGGAGAGCGGGGAGTCGGGGCTGCTGTCCCGGAGTCGGGCAGGTGTGGGGAGGCCTGTGCCGGCTCTGCCCCGGCATCGGCCCCAGGGCTCTGGTCCCTGCCATTCTTGAGAGCAGCAGGTGGCTTCATACCCACTCACTGGAGCAGGCATCCGAGGCCCCGAAGTGCGATGGCCATTGAGCCGGAGCCGAAGGCTCCCCAGTGCCTCTGGGATTAGCATCCACTCCTCCCCTGGCCTCTCTCCAGCCTCCAAGCTCTTCCTCCTTTCCCACACCCAGCTCTGTCCAGTCCCCCAGGCCCTCTATCCTGTCCCCCAGCTGTCTGTCCAGTCCCCGGGCCCTCTGTCCAGTCTCCCAGCTCTGTCCAGCCCCCAGGCCCTCTGTCCAGTCTCTCAGCTCTGTCCAGCCCCCAGGCCCTCTGTCCAGTCCCCCAGGCCCTCTGTCCAGCCCGCAGGCCCTCTGTCCAGTCCCCCAGGCCCTCTGTCCAGTCTCCCAGCTGTGTCCAGCCCCCAGGCCCTCTGTCCAGTCCCCCAGGCCCTCTGTCCAGTCCCCCAGGCCCTCTGTCCAGTCTCCCAGCTCTGTCCAGTCCCCCAGGCCCTCTGTCCAGCCCCCGGGCCCTCTGTCCAGTCCCCCAGGCCCTCTGTCCAGTCCCCGGGCCCTCTGTCCAGTCCCCCAGGCCCTCTGTCCAGTCTCCCAGCTCTGTCCAGTCCCCCAGGCCCTCTGTCCAGCCCCCGGGCCCTCTGTCCAGTCCCCCAGGCCCTCTGTCCAGTCCCCGGGCCCTCTGTCCAGTCCCCTGGGCCCTCTGTCCAGTCTCCCAGCTCTGTCCAGTCCCCCAGGCCCTCTGTCCAGTCCCCAGGCCCTCTGTCCAGTCTCCCAGCTCTGTCCAGCCCCCAGGCCCTCTGTCCAGTCCCCGGGCCCTCTGTCCAGCCCCCAGGCCCTCTGTCCAGCCCCCAGGCCCTCTGTCCAGTCCCCCAGGCCCTCTGTCCAGTCCCCGGGCCCTCTGTCCAGCCCCCAGGCCCTCTGTCCAGTCCCCGGGCCCTCTGTCCAGCCCCCAGGCCCTCTGTCCAGTCTCCCAGGCCCTCTGTCCAATCCCCCAGGCCCTCTGTCCAGCCCCCGGGCCCTCTGTCCAGCCCCCCAGCTGTCTGTCCCCTCTGAGATCTGCTGGCAGGAGCCTCCCCTGTTGTCACTCTCTTTCTCTTTCACTTGCCTCCCTCCCTCCCTCCCTCCCTCACGGCATTTATCATTTGCTGTTGTTTTCTGTTTGGGGCCCAGTGGGGCCGGAAGTCCCCTGCAGAGTCCAGGTGTGCCCGGCACCGGCACCGCGGCCTCCTAGAGCGGTGTCTGCCCCACCTGTCGCCACACCAGGAACACTTAGCGTTCGTCACTGTCACGGGCCACCATCTGCCTGTGACCAGGGAGGTGAGCTGAAACGCAGACAGACCACCAGCTTGCCCACCTCCCTGCTCCATGGAAATTGCCAGATGGGGAAAGTCCGCCTGGAACCTCGGTCACAGTGCTGCTCGTTCTGTCGTAGCCTCGCGCGTCTCCGCTGCCAGGAGCCAGCTCCTGTGGCCCCTGATGGACGCTGGTGCCAGGTTTCACCCCGGGGATAATATGGCAAAGGCGGGGAGTGAGTGAGGGCAGCAGGAAGAACACTAGGGCTTTGGTGAGAAGCCCCTGAAATGGCAAATTTTGGTCTCTGTTTTTCTGGGGAGAAGGCACTGGCTTTCACCACATCCCCACGGGGGTCATGATGTACAAAAGGTCAGGAACCACCGGCCACAGAGGCACAAATCCCAGGAGAATCTCCATCTGTTGCTGCTTGCTTGCCTCCAGGGACGGGGAGCTCAGCCTCTGAGAGGTGGACGCTCCATTCCACATGCCTCAGGTGCCTTCTGTCTCCAATGCCAGCAAAAGCAAGCCCCATTCTGCCCCCGCCGTCGTGCGCTCCCATCACATGGATTTGCGGCTGTCTTCATGGCTTCCAGATGTTTCTTCCTGCTCGGTTTCCTCTTCCTCAGCGGCAAGAGGGCCTGGCTGCTGTGGGGTCTGTGGCCTGGGCCCAGAAGGGCACCCCCTCCATCCATCCTGAGTAGGAGGAGGGGGGGGGGTGTCTGTGAGTCAGGCCCCTCCCCCACGCCACACCCCGAGGACCGGTGTCATCTCTACGGTGACTGACAGGGTGGGGGGGCGGGGCAGGAGGCAGCTCAGCCCCAGCACCTGTCTCCAGCCCTCGGGGCCCAGGCTGAGTCAGCCGGAAGGGGCCTGGGGAGACGGGGAGCGGAATAAGGATGGGCACCTGTTCCCCATTGTCCCCCTGCCCGCCCCTCTGGACCCACTAGTCTGACCTCAGGGACACGGTTGCTGCCCTGACTGGGGGCACCTTCGTGGCTCTGGCTTCCCCACTCTCCTGAGAGGTCTCTGGGCTGTGGGCCCACCTTGTCGGCTGTAAGGGGGGCTCTGTGGGACCCCCCCCCGCAGGAGCCTCCCGGGGAAGGTGGGATTGGAGTCAGGTGCCCCAGGCCTGCGGCTCTCCGCCCCCAGAGGCTGCAGACACCTGTGTCCCCACCTGTGCCCCCTCAACCACTTATTCGCTCAGCCAGGTTTTCTGAGCACTTCCGTGCGCCGGACGCGGGGTCCACCCTCAAGCTCCCGAACCTTGGTACCTGAGTGTGGGGGGCTTCTCGGAGGAGGTGTCCTGGGCCCAGGAGAGGGTTACCCTCTCGTCTCAGGGGCCCTGAACCCCTGGAAGAGTGTACCTATGGGTCGGGCGAGGGCTGTGCTTCATGCATGCAACCCCCAGAGGGCCCCCCCCCGGGCCAGAGGGGGCACCGCTGCTGCTCCCACAGTGTGGAACAGAGTGCAGGGGAGAGCATGCTGCCCCCAGTGCTGGGGAGACCAAGGAGGGGCTGGGACCACCGTCCTGGTGAGAGGGGCCCGTGGGCAGGCCGCGGTTGACGGGACGGCGGGGACGACCCCAGGTGCTGGGGCTGTCGCGGGACTGGGGCTGACGCAAGGGTGAAGTGTGCGCAAGTCTTGGGGGCGCCCCCCACGGCCTCTGACCCTGCGGGGCGGCCGAGCCGGTGCCGGGAGGGGGTCAGGCCGCCCCACGGAGCCTTACGGATTCCCTTCGGGCTGTTGTGCAGGTTCCCTCGGAGACGTGGAGACCGCAGAAGAGGACGCCGGCCTCCCGGAGCAGGAGGCTGGAGCCGTGGGGCCCGAGGCCGCGGGAGAGCCCGAGCCCCTGAGCCCTGCCAGTGCAGGTGAGTCGCGGTGGGCGTGCCACGGGCCCGAGTCTGACCCCTGCGTCGCACCCCCCCCCCCCCAGTGTCCTTGCCTGTGACTTCACAGAGCCAGGTCCTTCTGGGACTCGGTTTCCTCACCCATGAAGTGGGCGTTAAGCTTGGCGGTGTCTGTGGGCCGACTGCTCCGCGGTTTCCCGCCAGGGCGCTGACGCCCCGGGGACACACGCCACTGGGCACGGGTCCAGCCCCTTCTGGTACCGATGGGGAGACGGCGGCCCCGCGGGGGAGGTCTAGCCCAGGTCGTGGGCCACTTGAGAAAGCCATGCCCTCTCCAGCCTCGCTTTGCCCTGTGTGGAACGGGGACAGTGAGTCCTTACCTGGCTGTGCCAACGGCCTCAGCACACGTGGTCTCGGTACATAGCAGCTGTAAGGTGAGGTACGGTACCCCATTTTACACCCGCGGGAATGAGCCCAGAGAGGTTAAGAGGCTTGCCCCTGGACACACAGCCTGGAAGCACCCAGGCAGCGACCTGACCCCAGGTCTGGATTCAGGTTGATTTCCCTTCGTGCCCAATGCCTGCCCCCCCCCCCACACACACCCCAGGCACCTGGAACCTTTCTTTGGACCCTCCTGGTGGCAGTTTCGTGGGCCAGAGGTAGTGCTGGGGGGTGGGGTGCCTGGGCACGCGCTAACCACCAGGAGGCCGGCTCTGGCCTCAGGGCGAGGGCGGCTTCCCTAGCGAGCTGTACCCCCGGGCCCCCCAGGGGGAGGGGGCTCGCTGAGGCCCTGAGGGCGGCCTGCTTTCCTGAGGAGAACACTCAGGTTGCGAGACTGGTGGGGGTGTGGTCTGGTGCACCTCTCCCCGCCCCCACCCTGCTGCCCATGGCCCGTGATCTTATCCCCATTCAGCGCCTCGACGCCCTTGCACACGGAGGATGCGCAGAGAAGGGTGTCCCCGGGTGGCAGCACCTGCCCGTGCAAAGGCCCTGAGGTGGAATATGGCGAGTGGGCAGCAGCCTTCTGCGGGGTGGGGGTGGGGCCGGGGCACAGAGACCTTAGGCAGAGCGCGGGGACCCCCAGCATCTCCCAGTCTCAGAGCATCATCGTCCCCCCTGGGATGGCCACAGGCCAGGAGTCCAACAAGCCTCATGCTCTGAGACCTGGTGGCCCCTCGGTCCCTTTCCCCAGTGGCAGGCCCCTCAGGGGTGGCCCCTCGGCCCACCCAGAGACAGTGGCCGGGTGCCGGGGTCAGGGGCCCGGCCTCCGGTGCCGGCTCTCGTTCATTATTACTATCTCCCCCTCATCATCCGCATCATGTCTGTCCCCGGGGCCCGTGCTCCTGCCCTGCCTGAGCCTCGGTCGCTGGGTCTGGGCGGCCGAGCCTGTGGCAGTGCGCCCGGGGCCCCCTTATCGCCACCGCCATCACCACCGCTGTTAGGTGCTGTGTGCTAATGGGGGCGCCCCGATCTACCAAAGGGCAAGTGGCTGTTACTGGTGGACTTTGACCCCGGTGGCTTTCCAGGGGAGCCGGGCCCCTTATCTGATCTGCTCGCTGGGCTGCACGGGGTGGGTGGGGGCGGGGCCGGGGAAAGAGCTGGAAAAAACAGCCGGGGTTGCACCTGGCACAGGCCGCGGTGATAACGCCGCGATGGGCGAGATAAGGCGGCGGGGAGCGAGCTCTGCCTCTCGGGCGGGCCCAGCGCGGCTCCCGCGCGATGGCTGGGGCTCGAATGCCAGCCGCGTTGATTTATAGCCAAAAATAATAGGACTTTTATACTGTGTGATTGATTTATTTGATGTTAATCACAGCCCTTATCTTGGGTATTAATAATCTGCCGGGCGTGTGACGTCACCAAGGGGGGGCTTTTATGGGAGCTCATCGATTGGGGGCTGCGTGGTTATCAGGCTCAGCAGGGAAGGCAAATATGCCCTTTGGGCTGGACCCGGGTGCCGGGCCCGGCTGGAGGGGCCCCCAGCTGCCGGTGGAGGAGACCAGGGAGCCTGCACGGCCGCCCGCTGGCCTGGGTGTGCCCGTGAGGCCACCCTGCCCTCTAATTATTAGCGGCCACTGGAAGAGCAATTGTTGCTGCAATTAATGAGGGGATGAGGGGCTCTGAAGGCCAAGGAGAAAACTGAGGTGTCTGTGCCCCCATTAGCGCAAGCCCGGTGTGGAGGGGACCTCGGGCATGTGCTCACCGCCTGGGTCTCGGTGTCCCTCCTGGCCACGGGGGGGCGGTGGGGAGGTGGGCGACGCGGTGCCCGGAGGTGGCGGGGCCTGACCGTGTTTTCCTGTCCGCAGACGCCAATCCCCCGCCCCCACCATCGCCACCACCCGCCACATCCCCAGGAGGCCCTGAGATGGAGGGGCAGGAGCCAGAGGCCAGGCTGGAGGAGGAGCCGGGCAGCTCCTGGAGCGGGCCAGGTAACCACACCCACGGCCGGGGGCTGCCGTCCTGCCGGCGGGGGGGAGGAGGGGGGGTGGGACGGGCCTCGGCTTCCGGCCGAGGAGGTTGGTGGCGACCCTCCGGGCCGGGGCCCATGCCCGTTCCGAAGTCCAGGCAGCCTGTGGGGCCGGCGATAGCATGGGAGGAGGCCACCAAGCCCTGCCGATGCCCAGAGCTAAACCCCTTGCCCACGCGCTCTGAGGGCTCCCAGGAGGCAGTGTGCCTGGCTGGGGGAGAGGAGCAGGTGGTGAGGCCAGCGAGAGGCATCGCAGGAATTGGGAGCCACGGAGGTGGATGCCTCTGCGTCCCAGCTGGGCTGGGGGTTCAGGCCTGTGCAGGGTGGGAGAGGGCCCACCACCCCCCGGCCCCCGGGTGGCCGCAGCCGCAGGGTCGGGGGGCAGGAGTTGGCTCCCAACTGCCCGGTGCTGGAGCAGGGGAGTGTCTGAGGGAGTTTTTGTGCTGCCCATCCCCCTGCCCGAATTCTGACTTTGGAGGTCCTACCAGATGGTTCTCCCTGTGCTCCTAGCAGTGCAGGGAAAGCTGGGCGTGTCTGCTGTTTCTGTTTGTTCCGGGGAACGCAGGGTGGCGGGGGCGGGGTCGTGGGGCCGCGTGTCTGTGCGTCAGCAAGGGTCGGCGGGCACGGTCTCGGTGAGGGGACGCCGTGCACGGGCCAGGCGTGCGTGGATGCAGGAAGCATTCATTGAGTGCTTGCTGAGTACCCGTCTTCTAGCTGTGAGCAAAGAGTCCTCAGGGAGGGTGCACGAGCAGCCCGGGGAGGCTGTGGCCGGTGGAGAGGAAGCACCCAGGTGGGGCAGGGACAGGCTCCGCCAGGGCAGAAGGGACCCGAATCCCTCCTCTGAGGGCCCTCGGGGGCCAAGATAGGAAGGGTGTCAGAGATGGTCTCCCTCTAGGCTCAGGTTGAAAGTCCATGTGGACCTCTTGGGGGGCAGGGGAGGGGGTGTCCCCAAGCCTCGGGAGAAGAGAGCCGTGATTGACTAGTGATGTCTGCCACCGGCTCCGGCGTAGATGTGGGGACACGTATGCCCCCCGGTTCCCCTCGTGATTTAACGCAGCCCGTCCCACACAGGGACAGTGTGGGCAGTCTGAGGCTGTGGGAAGGACGGGGTGGCCTGTCGGTCGCACCAAGATGGCAACCCCACATTCTCTGTGCCTTCTCATTCTCTGCCCTTTCCACCTGGATGGGCCACCGTGTTGCCCAGGAGTGGAGCACCCTGGGTAGGACGGTGCTAGGGGTCCCCTCTGCTGCCCCCAGCTCAGCAACACTGCTTCCCTTCAAAACAGACTTGGCCGCCACCCCCCCTCTTGGGGACCTGTTGACGGCAGAGGAGGGGCCCCGGGTGCCCTGGCAGAAATGTGCCCGCCGTGTGGCCTGTTCCCACCAAGGAGCACCTGGCAAGGGACAGGCCACAGGGCCACATGTCCTTGAGGTCCTCACGGCCCTCAGAGCTGAGCCAGACGCCGGTCTGCTGGGTGCTGGGGTCCACACGGGGGCCTTTCCGCCCACAGGATGGTGCTGCGCGGGCTGGGCGGGGACCCCGTGGTCAGACTGCGCTACCTGCCTCAGTTTCCCCAGCTGCAGATGAGGTCACAACAAGGCGCCCACAGCAGCCAGGTCAGCACTGCCCCAGGCCCCATGGACCTCATGTTCCAGTCTTTATGAAGAAACTTCCTGCTGCAGGGGGGGGGTGGGGGTGGGGGGGTGGGGACCACCCATGTGCCTGAGGGACCCGGACCGGCCACTGGATAGAGTGGCCCTGGGGAGGAAGAGCCCCAGGCAGCGTCACCCAGGCTCTGAGGCGGGCACGGGGGTAGCCCCCCCAGTTTATGCAGGAGACTCGGGCGCAGAGTGACAGAGGGACTTGTCCAGGGTCACCCAGCTGGAAAGTGGCAGAGCAGGGTCCAGACCGATCCCCGGCTCCAGAGCCGGGGCCGCGACTGTGTGACTGTCCCAGTGGGGCCCATCCCCCCGTCAGTGCAATCATCACCCCCATTTCATAGACGGAGGAACAGAGCCTCCTGGAGATGGGAAGCTGACCCCGGGGCACCGGCCGGCCCGAGGGTGGCCGTGGTTTAGGGCCGGAGCGCCTCGGGGGGCTTCCTGTGCTATTTGCATCCCTGGGGCCGGGGGCTCCCCGTCCGTCGCCGCAGATAGCAATTTCTGTGCAGTGGGCAGCGATGGGCCGATAAGCGGCCGCTGGCCAACCGCCGTGGTGCCTGCCCCCTATCAGACCCCGGGCAGGCCACACTTATCGCCCGCCAGGGAAGCCAGAGAGGCCCAGTGGGCCCTTATCTGAGAGGGGCCGCCCGTGCCAGCGATGGGGCAGCAGGGCTCTGCCAGGGCCTGACCAGGCCGGCGTCCCTGAGGGCAGTGCCCAGGGTGGGGGTGTGCGGCCGTGGCCCCTGCCCACGAGTCCCGCGCCCCACCCCCCCGCCTTGTCTGCCCCCTTCTTGTCACTCTGCCCATCCCGGTTGAGCATCTACCCGCCCCTGTGTCTCTGAGTCTGTCCCCAAGCCTGGAAAATAGCCCTGGCTGTACCGCCTGGCTTGGGGACACCAGCTACCTTTCCCCTCTGGATGAAGGCCACCAGCTTGGACCACACGTGCACCTTGCACCGTCTGGCTCTGGGGAAGGGCCTGGCCCCGAGCCTCAGTTTCCCATCTGGCCTGCGCGAGGCACAGAGCTCCGTGCACACCGGTCGCCTTCCTGGCTGCCATCTGCCAGCGAGGGCCAGGGCTCGTGGGTCTCCCAGGCACCTCCCCCCCGGGTCAGACCCGTGGTCAGGGAGCCCAGGAGCCGGTGACAACAGCCAACAGCCCAGCGGAGAGACTGGGCCTCGGTGCCTCTCTGCAGCTGCACAGCGGGTACGGGGGGGCCGCTCTGCCCCGGGGGCAAGGCCCAGAGCAGCCGGCCACGAGCACCCCCGGGAGGCACCCCCGGGCAGCAGGCAGGAGGGCCTCGGTACACACTGCAGACACCAGCGAGGTCGTGGATGTGCGAGGGCTTCGTGGACGCCGGAGTGCGCATCCGGGACCCGTGAGGGGCCCGGTCCCGCCCCCGCCCGACACCTGGTGGCCCCAGAGCTCCAGCACCAGGCTGGGGAGGTCCTCAGGGATGTGTTTCCGCTTTGAGAAGTTGTGAGCTCCGTCAGCGGCCTCAGCTGTCGTGGGTCAGGCGGGAGTATGGCCAGTGGCGCGGAGGTCAGGGCACAGACTCCCGAGCGTGCCTGCCCCGGAGGGGCTCCAGCTTTGCCAACCTCTCTGGGCCTCAGTTTCCTCATCTGTACGATGGAGCTAAGGAGCCTGTGAAGGGGCTACGCCCACAGCACGCAGAGAGCCGCAGTATTGTCTCCCCTCGCCGGCGGCCTGGGCTGGGATGTTATGTGGAGAAGCCACTCTCGGGGCAGAAAGGCACTGCCCGCTTCAGCTGCCAAGCAGGGGGCCCGAGGCTGGGAGAGGCCGCCCTCCGCTTCCTGCGTCCCTGCGAGTGGTTTGTGGCCCAGGGTGAGGCCGGCTCCGAGGTGGCCCCACGGTGCAGTCTCAGGGATAGATGTCCCCTCTCTCCTCTGAACAGCGGGACCGCAGCTGCCCCCTGGGGCGGGTGAGGGCCTGGGCAGAGCCCCCCCTCCCCCCAGAATTAGGTGGATCCTCCCTACATCCCAAGGAGCCGTGTGCTGGGATGTCCTCCATGCTGGGAGCCCCGACCACACCAGTGAGGGGACTGTGGAAGTCCCCAAGGGGAAGGTGGCCCCCAGACGGGCCCCATAGGGCAGGGAGGTCCTCGGGTCAGAAGTGCAGAGCCCGTGCAAAGGCCCTGGGGGTGAGACCGAGGCCTAGCCAGGAGGCCCTGGAGCCCGGTCCCAGGTCTGTAGGGAGGGCGCTTCAGCCTGTGGTCGGGAAAGCACCCTCTGGGGCTCAGGGACACGGGGATGCTGGGTTGGGGGCTTTGAGGGGAAAGGCGGTGGGTGGCAGGAAGGGGGAAGGCTCAGTATTTTTATCTTTGAAATGACCTTGTTTGCTGGAGGGGCTGGCTGTTTAAAATTCTGATATGCAAATATCTGAGAGCTGTAATCTGTAATCCCCAAAGCATGTCTGGAGGGCAGCTGGCCACGAGCTTTCTGCCTGAAAGGGGTCGGCCCCTCACTCCACGACCCCCAGCCCTCCTGCCATTCATCCGTCCCCTCTCCCCCCTCTCGGTCTCCCCACTAACATCTAAAAGAAACAGGTCAGGCAGCAAGGCCGGCCTCCGTTCGGACTGAGCCTGGAGGGTCCCATCCTGAGTGGGGGTCCTGGGCGCATCACCCTCCTCCTGGGCCCCATCTGAGCCCCTGTGCAGTGGCCGTCAGCGTGCCCTCGGCCTGCCTGGCCGGGTCATGAGGAACCAGGATGAAGGGAACGGCTCTGGGGAGTCCCAGGGCGTCCGGGAGCCTCCTCTGCAGCCAGCCTCATGGTGTGAGACCCCCTCCCGCCTGAGCAGCCCCTCTGCCAGGCCGCCTGGGGCTGGGCCGCCTCCTCCGGCCTCCCTTGCTGCCTGGTGAGCCTGGCACAGGGCAGGCAAGGCCCGGATGCCCCGGATGGGGGCCAGTGTGCAACCGCTGCTGAGTGCAGGTGCCACGCCGGGTGGGGGCCCGCAGGGGGGCGTCAAGTAGCCGTGAGGGTGGCCTGGGCTCCGTGGGCCCAGGAAGGGGGGAGGTGGCCAGGGGCACACTTGGTGGTCAGCTTGGCCGGGGGTGGGGGGCCCCGGCCTGTGGCCTGGCTTTGTGATCAGGGCCCCAAGAGTGGCCCTCCTTTCACCCATAGGAGCCTCGGAGCCTGGAACCCTTTCCTGGTGACCACTGTTCACAAAACAAAGTCTAATTGGCCAGGCATCCGGTGTTACCGTTTATGTCCCCATCTCGGGCCCTGGAGGCAGAGGTGGGAAGGCTGGCCATGTCCTCACGGCACTGCGGGTCAGCAGAGACATCCCTGAGCTGAGGCCAGAGGACCAGCTGGAGTGGGGTGAGGGTGTCCGGGCAGTGCAAAGGCCCTGAGGTTTGAACAGCGTGGGTGGGTGTGGCTGGAGCATGAGACAGAATGGGCGCAGGTGGGTCAGGGTTGGGGCTCCGTGCTGTGGGGTGTAGGGAGACACCTCTACGGTCTTGACATAAAAGGAGGGGCTGGGGGATTTCAAGCGAGGTGTCCGGTCAGCTGCCATGCAGCAGCTGGGTTGAAGGAGCACCCGCAGGGAGCACGGTGCCGTGAGGGGCCAGAGGCGGAGCTGCCTCCTGCTTGAGCACTGGAGCCCGATCCCCCCACCCTGGGGGTCCTGGGGAGCCTGCTGGAATCTTCACCTCTGGAGCGTGAGCAAGGGCGCCGGGCCGGCTATCTGGGCTGTGCTCGGCTGACTAATCTCACTGCCGGAGTTTCTAGGCAAACCTCAAGGTCTGTTATCGGGCGGCGGGCGGTCGGGCTGCCGAGGCAGGACGGCCTGTCCTGATGGACAGCCCGGGAGATGGACCGATACGGCCTGGCCGCACGTCCCCTCCCAGCAGCGCGGCCTGCGTGGGTGGGAAAAAATCATTTCGGCTATTTTGCGTTATCGTGGGGCCCGGCACTGCCACCCGATAGGCCTATTTGTCTTAGATTAACAGATGGGGGAGGGGCGAAGGAGAGGGTGATGGTAGATGGCAAGGGTCAGCCCGGGGTCAGCTCCAGGGGCCAGAGTCGGCCACCTCTTCTGGGTGTCCCAGGGGGACATGGGCCCTGAGACCCGCCCGCTGGGCCCTGTGCCTGTCCAGACCCCCTTTCCCGGCCGAGCAGACGGAGATTCCAGGAGGTGGTGGAAGGCCCGGGGTGGGGGGGCTGTGTGCCCCCGTGGTCAGCCAGCCTGCCCGCCTTCCCAGCTGTTTACAGACACCTGCAGGGGGCCAGCCATGCCGCTGCTCCCGGCAACAAGGGGGGGTGGTCCTGCCCTCTTGGAGCTGTGTCGTGGGGCTGACACAGGCCTTCGGGCCAAAACATCCTGGTCTATACGGCCCAGGAGCCGGCACGAGAAGGTCGTTCATTCACTCCACGAACACTTGTATGTTAAACACCTGCTTGGGGCCCGCAGCGTCCAGGTGGCCAGGGCACTGAGGTTCGAGTTAGGGAGACAGAGACAGAATAACCCAGAAGCGACGACGTCACGCGGCCGAGGGGTGAGGCTCTGGAAAAAGAGAGGGAGCCATGCCGAACAGGCCTGGCCGAGCCCACGGGCCAGAAGAGGGGGGGAGCCGCTGGGGACGGTGCACTGGGCACAGGGAAGGCCAGAGCCCCGGGGCCAGAGTGCGCCCCGCTGGGACTGGGGCGGGCGCAGGGGTGAGGAGGGAGGAGGCAAGCTCAGATCAAGGGGGTGGCATCCCATAGGAAATGGGGTTCAGCTGTCACAGGCTGAGGGTCGCCCGTGGGCTCTTGCCAGGACACTCTCCCCAGACCGCTGGTCCCTGGGCCAGAGAAGGGGCCTGAACCCCTGGCTGGCATCCACCGCCACAGCTCAGGCCCGCCCACCCCTCTGGGCAAGGCCCTGAAGACAGGGCCCCCAGGACACGGCTGAGGTAGGGGCCGTGGCCTCCGTGGCCGCCTGTCCCACACGGATGCCACCTCTTGCGCTGCTCGGGGGGCACCAGGCCACACCCGGCACCCCCGAAAGGCCGTGCGCAGAGAGGGGGCATCCGCAGTCAGAGCTTGCTGCCCGTCTCTGTGGGGAAACTGAGGCACGGAGCTGGCAGCGTGGCGTCCCCCACGGCTGGGCTGCTGATCCCTCGCCCCCGGGGCAGCCCCTCCCCGCGGTTAGTGGCTCCCCACCCGGCACCCAGATGGGCCCTGGCCGGATGGCTCGCTGCCGCGGCTGGCTCCGTCGTCCGCCTCACCCCACCCGGGGGCCGCGACCTGTGAGAGGCGCAGGCGGTCAGCGGGCGTGGCACCAGGACGCGAGGACCACCGTCCGCCGGGCGGCTCCCGCCAGAGCTCACTGCCCCCTGGTTTGCGCTCTTATCTATTGAGCACCTCCCGTGTGCCGGCCCCTGTAACGGACACCGGGGACACCGCAGGAACAAAAGAGACCAGCCACTGCTCTCCCGCAGCCACAGCCCATGACAGAGAGCGCTGCAAGGGGCTCGGACACTAACCGAGAGAAACGCAGGGGAGCGCGTGGCAGCTGGTGCTGGGCGAGGAGATGCCCCTGACCCGCGGGGATGTGCACAGACAGCACCCTGGGCCGGGGAGCAAGCTGCAGACACCCTGGGTAAGCCGGCCTTTACGGCGCAGCCGAGCAAAGGCCCTGTGGCGGGGCCGCAGGGGGTGGACTCGGGAGACAAGCTGACGGAAATTTGGCAGCAGGTGCCGTGTTCCCCGTTTTACAGATGTGGAAACTGAGGCCCGGAGAGGTTCAGTGACCGTTTCTGGCCACCACCACCGGGCGCTTGAGTGGACTGGGTTCGCGGCCCTGGTTCCCGGGGAAAGGTCCCCTCACCCAGCCCCTCTTGGCCTTGTCACACGTGGTGCCCAGGGGCTTTCCGACGCCTCCCGGGGTGTAGACTCTGCCTGGCGGAGGGCGAGGGGGCGGCACAGCACCCGGCAGGGAGCATGGCCGGGGCCTGAGTCCTCGGCCGTCCCGGCGGCGGGTGGGGGCCCAGGCCTGGCCGCCTGCCCCGTGCCGCCCGCTGACCTCACCGGCCTTCCGGGAGCGGCTATCTGTGGCCAGGGTGGCCTATCTTGGCCGCGGGCGCTAATCGAGCCTGGCTTCCTCCTCCGCCCTCCCACCGGCTTCCTGCCCCGGCCAGACCGCCCCCTGGCCCCAGGCCGTGTCTGAGCGTCCGTCCGTCTGTCCGCCTTTGCTCTGCCAGCGCCTCCCAAATGTCAGTGGGCTGCAGGTCTGGGTCTGCCCGCACCTGGGGGGCCCCTTCCAGAAGGTCCCCTCGCTGTCCTCCTCCGGGGCCCAAACCCAGACTCTGCACAGCCTGGCCGCGTGGCCTGGGGCCTCCACGAGGAGGTGGCCGCAGACGCACTTGGGAGACACCCGGGGGCTGGCGGGGTTGGCGCGTGACAGCAGGCCGTTCCCGCCACAGCCGCCACTGCCGTCCACGCCAGCAGGGCCCTCTTCCCAGGACCAGCACCGGCACAGCCCCTGGGCCGACAGAGGGACTCCTGCTGTTGCTCACGTTGTCACCGTCGCTGTCACTGACACGGTCAGTGTTCCCTGACTCCGGCATCGTCAGCCTCGCTGTCCCCGTCCCGTTACCCCGGGCCTGCGGGGCACCGCTCGCACCGGGGCGGACCTGGCCTCCAGCCGGCCCCCTTCTGTGGGCCGGGGCCGCCGCTCTGGGGCGGGGGCAGGCCGTCGGGAGACATGACGGGGGCCGGGCAGGGCGCAGAGGTCCCTGGGCACCGTGTGGGTCCTCCCTGTGGCCGTGCGGCCACGCCTGGGGCCTCCCGTCAGACTGTTCCTTCTCCAGCCGGCTCCCCCGGCCCCACCTGACAGGCAGGGAAACCGAGGCTTGGGGAGGTGCGGCGGCTCTGTCGGCCCCCCCCCGGGATGGGAGCCAGGCCCCCACCTGCAGCACCCCCGCCCGCCCCTGGGGACCCCTCCCCTGCAGCCAGCACTGGCTCTTTATGTTTATTTATTTATTTATTTATTTATTTATTATTCCTCTATCTCTGTGCCTAACTTTTGATTTCCTCACCGTGTTTTTCCATTACGGCGGCCGTGGATGCGGCCGATAAGATCGGTCCCCGGAGATGGGACAAAGGGGCCGCCATTGGTTCGAGGGCTGGTCATATCCTGCCCGAAAGGGCCGAGCTGGGCCTGAAACACGGCGTGATGCTATCGCTGCGGCTTTTGTGTGTCGTCGTCGTCGTCGTCGTCGTCGCGGGGAGGTCCCCTCCCCCGCCCAGGACCCGCCTTTGCCCCTCTGCAGCCGCCTCTGGGTCGGCCCTCCCTCGGCCCGGCCCCCGAGGGCAAGGCCGCCTCGGGCAGGTGGGCCGGATGTGTGGGCATCCATCGGGTGTCGTGGCCTCCCTGAGGCCCCGGGCCCGTCCCTGCCCTCCCGGCGAGAGCTCACAGACATCCGGGTGCCCCTGGCTGCGCCCCACGCCACAGCCGCGAGCTCTGGCCCTGACTCCGCAGTCCCCTCCTAGGAATTTATCCCGCACGGTCACCTCCGTGCGGACAGGCATAGGGTGGCGAGGACTGTCGTCGTGGCCCCGCCGACCCGCAAAATCTCTACCGGAAGAGGGAGAAACGTTTCTGAAGGCACATTCCCCGAGGATTCCTAAACGTTCTGTCGGCACGCGTCTCCCTGCGCACACCGTGGGGCTGAACGGACCCCGAAGGCCGCGGCAGTCACAGCCGATCGGGGGTAACGTCGGGTGGCCCCACCGCCACCCGTCACCTTGCCACTGCCTGAGGCGGTTCTGCGGGACTTGCCCCGCCCCGCCCCAGGGCCCAGGGGCCTTGCTGGGTCTTGGCGGGCGGGCACATGCCACCCCCGTGCCAGGTGTGGAACTGGGCACGAGCACCCCCACGGAGCCCAGCTGCGGGCACGGCCCCCCATCTGGGGCCCGGTCAGCTGCCCCGAGGGCTCCGGAGCAGAGGCGAGGTAGGATGGAGCTGCGTGCGGGGGGCAGTGCCCTCTGTACTCGGAGCCTCCCGCCCCGCTTCCTGGACCCCTGCCCCAGCCCAGCCCCCTTCTCCCCTGCCTCCCCTTCAAGGGGCCTGAAGGACGGAGGCCTGGATGGGGTCGGACCTCTGGGTTTGAACTCCGTCACCCGCCTCGCTGTGTGGCCGGGTCCGCTCTGACCCTTGGTCTCGTCTGTGAGGAGGAGAATAACCACGCCTGTGCTGCAGGGGGGCGGGGTTGAGGGCCAGCCGATCAGTGCTGTGAAGGCAGGTGTCTGGGGTTCCACGCAGGGCAGGCCCAGGCCCTCCTCTTGTGAGTGCCTCCTTTGTGGGCGGGGTGGACAGGGGGCTGCCTGCCTTTTCTGGAAGGATCTCTGTAACCCCTGAGGGCTCTCCGGGCCACGGGTGGTGGCAGCGTCTTATTCTCCATGGTGCCGGCTGACCTCTGACCTCCATGCCTGCTGCTGCCACGCCCCCGGGGTGGAGGTAGGCACCTGCCAGGCTGGGGGCAGCACCCAGGCCGCCAGCAGTGGCAGCGGTAGGAGGGCCGTCCCGTCGGCCTTCACCCCTGCGACCACCCCGGCTCTGCCCAGACCCTCACTTGCCCACCCGCCTACCCTTCAGTTCACAGAGGAGAGGCCGGGCCCGGACCCCTGGCCGCTCCCCAGCCTAGGCAGGGAACGGGGTGCGTGGCCAGGCCAGAGGCCAGGAGGTGGTGAGCTGGAGGCTGGACGGGAAGGAAGGGCCCCCGGTGGCGTCGGCCCCTGGAAAAACAGGGGGCAGGGGCCAGGACACCGATAGGAGCCAGATAAGCTGTTTGCACAGGAGGTATTTTCTTTACCTTATCACACATCCTGCTTCCAGCCCGCTGCCAGGATGAGGCGGGGCAGGGGAGAGCCAGGGACCCCCACCCCAGCGCTCAGGCCTCAGGGTCTCCCAAGGCCAGAGGACCCGGGTCCGGGAGCTGGTGGGACTGCCTCTCCCCACTCCATAACCGGGAAGACTGAGGCCCAGAGACCCAGGGCAGTTGGCTTTTCAAGGAGGCTGGAGGCACCATGAGTTCTCCCACTTCAAGGCTCCTGGAAACCGCGGTTCTCAGATCCCACGGGGCTGAGGGGAGACCTCGTCCATCGGAGGTCGTCTTGGGGTGCGTCGGGCCCAGTGCGCACACTGCTAAGGGGTCTCAGGCCCCACCACCCGCCCTGTGTCTCCTCCTGCCAGGCGAGCTGCTCTTGGCCGTGCCCGAGGGGGAAGTGTCTGACGGCACAACCAGGTCCCCAAGAAGCCCCGGGTTGGGGGTTCAGGTGGGGTGATCAGAGCTCAGGGCAGCCCCCACTGTGACCGCCCCCCCAGGACCTGGCTCTGAGCTGCCCGCGGGGCCCCTACCACCCATGCGGGGCCTGGTCCGGATGGCCACGGACGCTCTGCCCCTCCCAGCCCCCCGGACCCCTCTCCCTGAGCCTGCCGCCCGTCCCCCCCCCCCCCAATGGTGAAGGGCCCCTGCAGGCCCCACCCTAGGCTGCTGGCCATCCCAGGAGGCCCCAGCTCCACCATTAGCTGGGGCCAGGGTTCAGCCCGATAAAGATGGGCTGTTGTTCTGTGTCAAAAAATCAATAATTTCCAGCGATGTTTCGGCGATAGGGAGGGAGGTTCACAGGCACCAGCTGGTGGGTGGGGCGGGGGCAGAGCAGGGGCTCCAGCATCTGAGGGCTGCCCTCCGTGCCACTGCCCCCCTGCTGGCTGGCGGTGCAGACCCACGGTGGTCCCAGGGCAGCTCCCAAGCACCTCTCCTTGCCTGCCCCCCCGCCCCCCGGCAATGCCCTAGCTTTGCGGATGGGCTGGGCCCTCCCCAGGGCGTGTGGGCAGCCACTCTGGGCCTCCCTGTGTCTCCCCGGGGGACCGGCGCCCCTTCTCCCCGGCCTGTGGCTTCTCGGCTGCTCTGGGTCATCCACCGCTGGCCCTGCTTCCAGCCACCGTCCTCCAGACACGGGTGTCCACTGGGTCGCAGGCACTCTCAGGGCCTCCAGGACACAACCGTCAGCACCCCTAGCACTAGAGGTGACGGGAGCCCATGTGTGACAAGGCCAAGAGGCAGGGAGGGGCCGGTAGCTGATGGCATCGCCCCCACTACCTGCATGGGGGACAGGCACACGGAGGTCCCCGGCCAGGCGTCCGGGGCCATGCCCCGTGGTGGGCACCGTGGCTGGCACCCACTGGCCCACGGCACAGCTGGCCGTGGTGTGGGCCCGCCAGCCCCCTCTGTGTGGCTCCCAGGGACGCCGCCTGCCCGCCAGCTCCCCCAGGGCTCGGGCCAGCCCCACGTGACTCAGCCGCTAAGCAGTGCTTGGCGGCCAGAGGAGGGTTGGGACAAATGACGCCACGCCCAGTGGCATAGGCCCACGTCCAGTGGCAAACGCACCTCGGGCAGGTGTGGGCTGGGCGGGCCGCCGTCGCCTCCTGGCAGGTAGGCCCCGTGCCAAGGGGAGAGAGAGGCCTCAGGGTCTGAGCTCCGGAACCCACCCCCTCCAGCCTGGCCCCCTGCGACCACCTTAGGAAGGGAGGTTCTGGGCTTGAGACCCTTTGAAAACCTCGGGCTGGGGAGAGAAGGAAGGGCCTCTGCAGGCTGGACACCTGCATCCAGGCCCAGAAGCCGGTGGGGCCACCGTGGGCAGAGGAGCTGGAGACCCTCTCGAGCGGTGGTGGGTCTGGGGTGGGGGCAGCCGGGAGTGGCCCCCGTGTGCAGTGGGTCAGGGAGGGCCCTGGGAACGGGTACAGGGGTGGGGCGTCGTCCTGAGGAGAGGCGGTCACCCTCTCAGGGGTCATAGCCCTGCGGGAGCCAGAGCCCGGCTGTCCGGCTGTGCCATGGTGCCCCCGTGAGGCCAGAAATCCCAGCGCGTAGGTGAAATCTGAAGGATGACAGACACGTCCTCAGTTCACAGGCCCTGGGCCCCCTGGCTGCCTCTCCCCAGACCCTGGCCCTCCCACAACGGTCTGCACCTTCCGGGGACGCCCTGTGGGGTCGCCGGGGCCGGAGGCAGGGTGGAAACCCTCACCCCGGATCCCCAGGAGCCACTGATCGTTGAGGCCTCAAGCGACTTTGCTTTGGAGGCGGTGATCGCGTGTGTGTCCGTGGCCCCCTCGCCCTGTCGTACCTGGCAGACAGCAGCACACGTCACATGATTCCTTCCACCGTGGCCGAACTAAATGCCGTGGGGCCACTGCCTGGACACAGGGATCGTCTTCTGCCCCGCTCAGCCTCGCTGCTCCCACCTGTGAAATGGGGCCACGGCTGTGCTTCCAGATCCGCCGGGGCATCCCGGCATCCCGCATCAGGGGTGTCCTGGCCACCTGACGTTCCAGATCCGCTGTGAGTGAGGCCATGCGGCCTAGGTTGAGGTCCGAGGGACCTGGGCTCTGTGACCTCAGACAGTCCCTCAGCTTTTCCAAGTCTTGCTTTTGTCAACTGGCAAGAGGAGACGGACCCCACCGTTGTTCCCCAACACCGTGTCCCCATAATTCACAGATGGGATCCTGGGGCCCGAGATGGGGTGGGGTCTGCCCAAAGGTGCCATGGCCACTGGCGACGGGGAGGGCTGGAATCAGGCTCTCTCCTTTTTTCCCCGACGTGGCATTCAGGTATGGCTTGGTCCAGGGCACATGCCGGCTGGCTGGTCCCACGGCTCTGGGACTCCTGGCCCTGGGGCCCCAGTCTCTGTAGGCATGCGTACGCTTCCCGGGGCCTGTGGGGTAGGATGGCGTGAAGGACAGCAGCCTGGGGGGCGTCTTAGCACTGTCCCAGGGGACAATGGGCACCTCCGGCTGGTGTCCGGGTTTGGGGAGAGGCAGCATCGGGACAGGCCTCCCGTGGAGCCCCTGGCCGCCCACCATGTACTTTGACCTCGCCGACCCACTGGAACACAGCCCCGTGCCTTCCTCGCCTCCAGCTCAGCCTGTCCCGAGTCCCCCTCCTCTGGCCTTGTGGCCCCATGTGTATACAGGAAGCAAAAACGGGCCGACAGGGTGGGCCCCAGCAGGTACAGATGTTCCCAGAAGCCGACGGGGACCCGGCCTCCTCCAGCCGGAGCACAGGAGGATTGCACGCGAGCAGGGCCATCCAGGAGGGGGCCCTCCATGCGGCCCCTGCTTGGTGTTCCCGGGTCACCAGGCTCTGCCCTCCCAACAGGCGGGAACAGGCCCCAGATCTCCCAACGCGCCGGGGCCGAGGGTGTCCCGGCGAGCCACTGGCGGTGGCTGCCGCTGGGTCCCACTGTCGCACGCGGACTCGGAGGCAGGGACTGGGGGCCCCGTGGTGCTGCTGGAGGTTCCGTCAGCGCTGAGAGCGGGTGCTGGTAGCGTGTGTCTCAGGAGAGGCGACCCCCGGAGGGGCAGAGCCCGGCCGGCATCATGTGGGACTCTGGCGGCCTGGCTGGATGCACCTCGCCTTGTGCTGACCTGTGAGGCGGGGACTCTTCCCCCCACCCCCGTCTCGCGTAAGGAATAGCCGAGGGCTGAGAGGGAAGTGACCCGTCCAGCTGGGAGGGGGCCGTGGTGGGATACAAACCAGGCTCTGGAGCCCCCGGGGCTCAGCCGGGTTAATAGGGGTCAGTCTCCTGCTCCGCCCAAGGCAGCTCTGTTCTAGAAGGGCAGGTCCATGGTCAGCTGCTAAAGCTGCAGAGGGGACAGAGCCTGGAGGGCGGTGGCCGCATGGGGACAGGGCCTGGAGGGCGGCAGTGGTCATGTGGGGACAGAGCCTGGATGGTGGTGGCTGCGTGGGGACAGAGCCTGGGTGGTGGCAGTGGCCATGTGGGGACAGAGCCTGGATGGTGGTGGCCGTGTCGGGACAGGGCCTGGAGGGTGGTGGTGGCCGTGTGGGGACAGTCTGGATGGTGGTGGCCGCGTGGGGCAGAGCCTGGATGGTGGCAGTGGTCATGTGGGAACAGGGCCTGGACAGTAGTGGCCACGTGGGGCAGAGCCTGGATGGTGGCAGTGGCCACGGGGGGGGACAGGGCCTGGAGGGCGGTGGCCACATGGGGACAGCCTAGATGGCAGTGGCTGCGTGGGGACAGAGCCTGGACGGTGGCAGTGGTCACGTGGGGACAGAGCCTGGACAGTAGTGGCCATGTGGGGACAGAGCCTGGATGGCGGTGGCCACGTGGGGCAGAGCCTGGAAGGTGGTGGTGGCTGTGTGGGGACAGGGCCTGGAGGGTGGTGGCCGCATGGGGACAGAGCCTGGATGGTAGTAGCCACGTGGGGACAGCCTGGATGGCAGCGGCCATGTTGGGACAGAGCCTGGATGGTGATGGCCATGTGGGGACAGGGCCTGGATGGCGGCAGTGGCCGTGTGGGGACAGGGCCTGGATGGCGGCAGTGGCCGCGTGGGGACAGAGCCTGGATGGCGACAGTGGCCGTGTGGGGACAGAGCCTGGACGGCAGCGGTGGCCGTGTGGGGACAGAGCCCGGACAGTGGCAGTGGCCATTTTGGGACAGAGCCTGGATGGTGGTGGCCGTGTGGGGACAGTCTGGATGGTGGCGGTGGCCGTGTGGGGACAGCCTGGACGGTGGGGGTGGCCGTGTGGGGACAGTCTGGATGGTGGTGGCCGCGTGGGGCAGAGCCTGGACGGTGATAGTGGCCGTGTGGGGACAAAGCCTGGAAGGCGGTGGTGGCCGTGTGAGGACAGAGCCTGGAGGGCGGTGGTGGCCGTATGGGGACAGCCTGGATGGTGGCGGTGGCCGTGGCCATGTGGGGACAGTCTGGATGGTGGTGGCCACGTGGGGCAGAGCCTGGAAGGCGGTGGTGGCCGTGTGGGGACAGAGCCTGGAGGGCGACGGTGGCCGCGTGGGGACAGCCTAGACGGCGGTGGCCGCGTGAGGCAGGAGGGGGAGCCACCCGGCCTCTCTGTGTTTCTAGCACCTCACCGGCCTCCGAGCTCAGGGCCTTCCCAGTCAGGAGGGTTCAGCCGGGGGCAGAAAGGGGACTGGCCTTCACAGCCAGTGACCTTGGCCCAGGCCGCTAGCCCGATGCTCCAGGCCCTGGGCGTCCGGGGAGCACGTCTGTGCGAGCGTGCGAGCAGGGGGCCTGCCTGGTCCTCGCTGGGGGACAGCCTGTGCCAGCCGGGCCCAGGCCCAGGGGGACAGAGGCCGGCCGCCCCACTCGCCCCCGTCGGCCCCGGCCCGCCGTGTGACCTTGAGAGAGTCCCCCGCCCTCTCTGGGCCTGGTTTCCATGTCGGTACGGGACGTGTTGGAGGTACACACAGCCTCCCAGGCTGCCCCGCTCTGGGCCCACGCCCGCGGAGACTTCTAGAACCCCACAGGGTGGGGCCAGCCGGCCCCTGGAGCTTTCTTCCGCTCCCCCTCCCTCTTTTTCTCTCCCTTTTTTTTGACTTTTATCAAAGGCAAACAGCGCGATCCCTGAGATAGGGCCGCTCCCGATGAAGCTGGGGCCAGCTGGCCCGTGGGAGCCACAGGGCGGGGCCCGGCGACGGGCGGGTTAGATCGGTGACCCCGGGCCCTCCTGCGGCCCCCGGGCCCACCGTGCAGGGCGGGGCCCGCGGGGCCGCTGGACTTTGCGCTCTGGAAGCCACCAGCCGGCAGCACGAGCCCGGTTTGGCTCCTGGAAGGAACAGCCAGCCGGCGGGGTGCAGGGGCAGCCCCCAAGCTCGGATACTCCCACGCACCGCAGGGCTGCCCCGAGTCAGAGCCACGAGCCAGCCCCTGGAGTGGAGGGGGGCGGGGGGCTGAGACCCGGTAGGCCCTGAAGCCGCACGGTCTGGGCGGGAGCCCCGGCTCCCCCGTCCGAAAGGAGGTCGGGTCCGGTCCGGGCAGGGTGGCTGTGCCCCCGTGGGACGCTGCGCCCTCTGGGCTGCTTCCGCAGGGCGGAGAGACCGGGGCCTCCTCGTGCACCGCGCACGCCGTTGAGGCTGACCACGAGGGCTCTGGGGCGTGAGGCAGGGCTGGGGCCCAGACCTCAGTTCTGTCACCCGGCCACCCCCTCCGCCAGGCCCCCAGAAGCGGATCCCGAGCCGGCCTCCTTTGTCCCCTGGGGATGCCGTCAGAGGGCTTTGAGACCCAAGCAGACGCTTAAATCATATAAGTGTGCAGAGGCTGGATCCTCTCCTCTGGTTCCTCACAGACGCTTGGGGGGCGAGATTGAATCCCCGTGCGGCGTGTTTGTTCTGGAAATAACGTGTGTGGGTTGTTTGCCAGGATGAATTAGTCTTTGTCCTGATGCTGTGTCTGTAGTGACAGCCTGACCCCCACGGGGGGAGACCGTGACAGAAGGGGAAACTGAGGACACGGCGGGAAGAGTCGACCACAGGACAGGACAGGGAGGGGCTGGCCCGCCACGAGCTCCCGCCGCCTGCATCCCGCCAGAGCAGGGTGTCAAGGCCCTGGCCGTGAGCACGGCTGGGGCTCCGGGTCACATCCCCCGTCCCTGTCCCGTGCCTTGAGCCAGTAGCTTAACCCCTCTGCGCCTCGATTACCCCTCTGTACACGGGGGAGGAACTCCAGTGTGGCGGGAAGGACTGCCTGCCAACTGTCCCAAGCCCTTGGCTAAGGCCCGCTGAGTGGGGGCCGGGAACCGTGTTGGGATCACCCTTGTGTCTAGCCGAGGGGATGGAAGCCAAGGCACGGAGAGCCAGAAGGTCATGGCCAGGACCTAGCTGGAGCTGGTGTCTCTGTCCCGCTCACCCCCGCTGCTCCGGAGCCCGGAAGAAACAGGGATCTCGGGAGGCTGCCGGGAAGGAGGACACCTCCACCTGGAAGCCCGCTCCAGCTGGCCCACCCTCACGGCTGTCACCGCTCGCGTCTCCCGAGAGACCCAGAGGGCAGAGGCTGTGCCTGCCCCGGGCGTGACTGAGCGCTGAGCCAGGATTCCGGAGACCCGGGTTCTGTGCCCCCTGCAGCGAGAGCCTGCGGTGCGGCTTGGGTGCTCATGGCCCCAGGTCCCTGTGGGTGTGGTTGGGAGCCGCCTCCGTGGCTGCCACGGGTCCTCCGGCTGGCGTAGAGGCTGTTTAAAAATAACCGTGTTTTCCTGCCTGTCCGTCTTCCTGCCAGCTCCTCCCCCCGGCTCAGTGCCTCCCACCCCTGAGGCCCCTTGCCCTCACTCATTTATACTTTTATTCACTCTGGGCCAGGAATAGGTACCCTTCCCCCCTCCGTTTTCTGATGCAGGTTTACTTCTGCTCAGAGAGGGTCTCTGGCGGATGCTAACTGGGCTCTGATACCGCTTGGCCCTCTCTCAGCTACGCAAGGGGTTGGACAGGAACCGTTTGCTGGAAATAAGTTATCTGAGCACATGGATGTTGAACATCACCAGGGCCACCGTGTACAGTTGCACAGGTTGTGCACTTCGTCATCACCCCGCAAATGCTCGGCCCCTCAGAACCAGCCTCCCCGAACCAGGGAGGTGGGTTTTTATGGTGACCGTTGCCCTATCCCCAGCCCAGGTTTCCCCATTCCCTGGCCGCCTCACCTCTCCCAGGCCTTGACCAGCCCCCAGCAAGCCCTGAGTGGTGGGTTCTGCCCTCAGGCATGCAGAATGGCAGCCTTTATCGGGAGCCAGCCCACCCTCTGGCGGTGCACGATACCCAAAGATGGACCGGCTGCCGTGGGAAACGCCAGCCACGCTGTTATCTGGGAGGCTCGGCCTGCCGGCCCTGAGGCTCCGATTAGGGAGCGTGGCTGTTTGCCTGTGGGTGCCCGGTGGGCGGGGTGCGGAGGCACCCTGGCTCTGCTCCTTTCCTCCATCGCCGCCAGGGCTCGGGGCCCCGAGAGAGAAACCTCAGGACTGTGCAGGTGTGACCAGCCAGGGACAGCCCGGGGAAGCCAGGCCGCCCCCACGCCTCCTGTGCCCTCGGGGACCCCCAGGCGGGCCACCCACGCGCTGGACCCTGAGTTCTTCCTCCCACGGGAAGGGGGGCCGTCAGCCTCGGGTGGAAGGCGTCGTCGGGGGGAGGGGGCAGCTCGGTGCCCCACAAGGCCAGGATGTTTCAGATGTCCTAGACACTGACAGGGGAAGTGGGTGAAGACAGGAGTCACGGTCACCATCCCTGTCTTGTCTGTGGTCCCGGCAGAAGGGAGGTCCAGAGAGGCGTGGGGGCATCCCTGTTCAGAGCCCACGCGCAGGCCGACCAGCAGTTTCTGGCTGTCTGGATACGGGCAGGCCGCGTCGGGATTCTGGACGGTTCCCCCTTGACCCGCTCCCACGAGTAGGGGAGCGGGGGTGCGGGGCACAGGCTCATGCCGCGTGGGCTCTGACCCATCGGACGGCTTGACAGAAGAGCGGATGGAAAAGTGAGCACCCGGCGAGCTCACCTTCAGGTGGCCTTGTACTCCCCATCCCTCCCTCACACATGCCGTCCCCTGAGGGCTGGCCGGCAGGGGGTACCGGAGATCCAGTATGCCCAGGATCCAGGGGGCATCCTCCTGCCAGCCATGTGGCCTCTTGGGGCCCCGGCATCCTTGTCCGTGTGGGGGATGTTAGGAGAGAACCGACTTCGTAGGCGCATTTGAGCAGGGGTGGGTGACTTCGTGCTGGCCAGACACACCCCTGCCCCTGAGGACAGGCCCCGTGGGGCCAGGGAGGGGGTGGGCTGCGGGCAGAGCCCTGGGCTGGGACCCAGGTGTCCCGGGCGGGTCTGTAAGGGACATGGCCCCTCACGGGTGAGCTGCAAAGTGACGGTGCCAGCCTCTGCCCCCCTCTCTGGGGGGGGCTGGTAAAGGGGTGCCGGCCTCCTCGGCCTCATCCTGGTCCCCTGCCATCGTATCTGCCCCGGGGAAGACAAGGACCCAGTTAGAACGTTTTAGCCGGGCCTCCTGGCGTATTTACACGTTATCTCTGCCATTAGGCTGGCAGTTATCTGATAATCGGGCCCATTAAGGCCACAGCCTGCCTGATCGGGGCTCCAGGAAGTGGGGCCGCGGCCGCAGCGCTCGCTTGGGGACCAGGCCAGGCCACGTGAAGCCTCTGTGGGCCCAGGCAGCCCGGACGGCATCCGAGGCACAAGGCAGCCCGGCCTTCCTGGGCAGAGTGTGTGGGATCTGGGAAGGGACGGCACTCCGAGGGCACGCCCACCCCCGGCCCCTTGTCCTGGGAGGACACCGAGGCCCTGGGCGGGCAGGAAACGTGCCAGGCGTGGGTCTCCCAGGGCGGCCCTGACAATTGTGTACAACCTTGGGGCCTTAAAACTTCAGACATCTGCTCTCTCCCGGCGCTGGGGCCAGAAGCCCCCAGCCAAGGTGTGCCTGGGCCACGCTCCCTCCGGAGGCTCCAGGGGAGGGTCCTTCTGCCCCTCACAGTTCCCGGGGCCCCAGGTGCAGCTTCCTCCCGACCCATCACTCTGGTCTGTGCCTGTCCTCGTGGGGCCATCTTCCCTGTCTCTTCTGTGTCATTTATAAGGACATTTGTCATAGGATTTAGGGTCCCATCAGATAATCCAGGATGGTCTCATCTTGAGTTCCTGACTTGATCACATCTGCACAGACCCTTTTTCCAAATAAGGGCACGTGCACAGGTTCCTGGTGGATGTATCTTCTGGGGGCCGACATTCGCCACTACGGAAAGTCATGTGGCCCGTGCAGCGAGGCCGGGCCAAATCGCAGTCCTGCCCGAGTGGGAATGACAGTCTCAGGGGCTCACAACAGAGGCCCATCTGTCTGTATAAATGTAACAGAATCTGGCGGGGGGCCGTGCACCAAGTGCCGCGGGAGCCACCGTCTGGGCCACGGGAGCTGCGGGAGCCCGGAGCATTTGCACCCCCAGCCCTGTGGCATGGGCGGCATCAGCCCCTGAGCGTCCACACCCTCAGCTCAGGGAGACCATGCAGAGAGGTAGCAAGACTCAGCACCTAGACCTTTCCAGAAAGCAGGTGGCCCCTTGATGAATGAGAAGTTGGCAGAGGAAGAAACCGGTGTTTGAAGTTGGGGCACAGGGGCATCAGCATTTGAGGGTCCCCACCCGTCCCTGTCCCTGCTGATCTGCAAGGAGTGAGCGGAGACAACATCAGGGCCACTCAAGTGCAGATTCTGGCTTTGCTGAGCCTTTGGGGGGAGAGCTCGGTGCTTTGACTTGGTTTCCCCTCTGTGGACCCTGTGCTAAGGGTGTCGCTAGACTCACGCGGCCAAGCCTCGCGCAGCCCCAGGAAGAAGGAAGTATTGGGGTCCCCGTCTCAGAGATGTGGAATTCGAGGCCCCTCATTTCCACAGCTGCCCGCTCAGGCTTGCTCTGTGGATCTGGGGGGGCTCAATCCAATGGGGGCGGGGCTGGGAGGACCGTACGGAGGGACAGGGGACAAGCCTCGTGGACGTCACGTCCTCTGCTCTGCACCGTCTCCGGCGGAAGCAGCAGGGATCGCGTCCCCGGCCCGGGGAAAGCTGGCCGGCAGTGCCCTGGGCTGCGTGAGACACGTGTCCTAACAGAGCAGCCCTGGTCCCCTGCTCCGGTGCGGCTCAGGAAACCCGTCCTGCCCCTAGCTGTCTCCCAGGCAAGGGCCTGCTGCAGAGGCTGGCCGGCCCCCCGGGGAGCTCAGGCCCCGGGCCCCAGGGCCGCCTCCCCCCCCCCCATCTCCGCCACCGTGGCCGGTCCTCGTGGGGACTCGGGGGCTGCAGAATGGGACTGCACCTGGCTGGGTGGCGGGGCCGGGTGGTCCCCTCCACTGGGCCCGCCTCACAGCCCCGTGTTTCTCCCCCACAGACGAGCTGGAGCCGGTGCTACAGGACGGGCAGAGGTGCGTGCGGGCTCGACGCAGCCTGGCCGAGGGGCTGTCCTGGGGCCCCTTCCGCGGGAACATCCAGAGCAAAGCCTCGTCCCCTGGGCAGGTGCAACCGGTAAGGAGCCCCGGCCCCAGCAGCCCAGCCACCAGCCGCAGGGCAGAGCCCAGCCCGGGGCACAGAGCCCTTCTGCCCCGGGAGCTGAGTCCAGGCTACACTCCAGCCCGGGAACACCTGCCACTCTGTGTGCCGTGCGTCGGAGATGGGGACCTGAGACACTGGGACCAGGAAGGCGGGAAGGAGCACAGGGGGGGCTTCCTGGAGGAGGGGTTCTTCACGTGGGCCCTTGATGGATGAGTAGAGGTTGGCAAAATGGAGGGAGAAGCTGGTGTTTGAACTTGGGGAGGCAACAAGGAACCGAGTGGGGATCCGGGCCTGGCCTTTGTGGGCGGGGCACGTGAGACGCGTCTGTCGCAGCCGGGGGACCCCTGCGGCAGAGGCCGAGATGCACGTTTTCCCCTGGGTCCTCCCCACGACAGCCGAGGGTGCCTCTGGTGCCCCGGTGTCCTTGCCTCCCCGCGCTCTCTGACGTCCGTCTGTAACCAGGTGGCCCCCCCTGGGTCTTGTCGCTCGTGTCTTCCTGCAGGGACACAAAGGCTCCCTTTAAATACATTTCAGGGGAGCGGGTGGCGTGGTCAGTTAAGTGTCCATCCGACTCTGGATCTCAGCTCAGGTCTTTTTTTTTTTTTAAGTGTATTTATTTATTTTGGGAGACAGAGAGAGTGAGCAGGGGAGGGGCAGAGAGAGGGAGAGAGAGAGAGAATCCCAAGCAG
Source organism: Prionailurus bengalensis (assembly GCF_016509475.1). Lineage (NCBI taxonomy): Eukaryota > Metazoa > Chordata > Mammalia > Carnivora > Felidae > Prionailurus > Prionailurus bengalensis. Next base: position 60,970,679 of record NC_057352.1, read on the forward strand.
GCCCCACGCTCACAGCGCAGAGCCCGACGCGGGGCTCGAACTCACAAACCGTGATATGGTGCTCTGAGCCACAATCGAGAGCCAGATGCTTAACAGACTGAACCACCCAGGCGCCCCGTTCTCAGCTCAGGTCTTAATCTCAGGGTCGTGAGTCCGGGCCTGAATTAGGTATGGAGCCTACTTAAAAATAGATATATACGTTTTGGTTAGGAAAGGGCACGGGTGTGCGGGCCGATTAAGTACGTTGGGGGCAGCAGAATGGGCAGCATGGGTGTGACGGGAACCAGGAGGGGCCTGGCCGTGCCACTGCTCAAGCAACACCTCCGAGCCCTATTGCCACTCGTCTAAAAGGCCTGGAGGCGCCCTGGGTCGGTTCCCTCGAGCCCAGTCTCAAGGAACCCAACGTGCGACCATTGCCCTTTTTGGTTCCCGAAGCTGCATTCGGGTGTGATCTGATCCAGGCGCACCCTGGCTGCAGGTGCCCCGCAGTGCTGGGCCTCCTGGTCCCCAGGCCCCGAGTGTGGGCCTCTGGCTGGCCTCCGTGTTGTCCGCAGGCAGCGCGGCACGGCTGGGAGGGGACCCCCATACCGCGAGGTCAAACGCCGCCCTGACTACCCTGTCCGGCTCCAGCCTGGGAGTCAGAGCCCCTGTTTCTCAGCCACAGAAACCCGGGCCCCGGGAACTCGGCCTGCAGCGTGTCCACCGGGCAGGCGGGGGGGCCGCAGGCAGAGTTTCCAGCTGCAGACCCTCAGACCACCGTCCACAGCCCCCACCCCACCCCCAAGTCAGGCTCTTGAGCTGGGGCCTGGCCTCAGGAGGTTGGAGCAGCTCCCCCAAGCTGAGGCCCCCTGGGCCACCCACACAGCCCGGCACAGCCCAGCGGCCGTGCTCAGAGAAGCAGATGTTGGCCCAGGACCAAGGGCTCCCGGCTGCGTGGCCAGACCATCCCCGTGGCGTAGGGTCCACATCCCAAGGTCTCCTTCCTCATAGCTGTTTCGCTCCCGGGCAGGCTCCTGTCCGCTTTGAGCTTCTGTTTCCTCAGCCTTTGGGACCTCGGTGGGGACACAGGGAGGCCCTGAAGGGTCCCGGAGGCCTGAGCCTGCAGACCCTCCGACCCCCCGCAGAGGAGAGGGTGGGCGGGCAGAGCCACAGCTTGTCCGTGAAGCTCCCGGGGCAGCCGTGCAGATTCCACGGGACGATGTGCACGTGGCGCCCAGCACAGGGCATGGCTTGCTTGGCGGGCAGTGTGGCCAGCCGCCCCTCGGGACGGATGACCCTCTTGTCCCAGGGCTCAGGCAGGGAGAATGCAGCGGAAGCTCCGAGGTCGATGTTGGCTCCGTAAAAGGCGCCTGGCTTGGGTTCCACTAAGTGGACAGAAGCTACGGTGTTCAGAGCAGTCTCTTGAGGCAGTGAGCTCCCGATCACTGGAGGCATACAAGCAGAAGTTGACTTTTCAGAGCACAGGCTACGGAGGGGCAGTTAATGGTTGGAAGGAGGAGTAGGTGGGCTGGGAGCCCCCCCATCCTGGGCTCTGAGTTCTCATAAGCTATGACAAAATAAAGGGGTGTGGCTGAGGGTGGTCTGCACCTCTGTCCTCTGGTCCCTCCTCTGGGGACAGTCAGTCCCTTCCAGGATGGACGTGTATGCTCCAGACCCGCCCCCCCCCACACACACACATTGAGGTGTGCCCATCCTCACGCACAGGCCCTGGTCTTCCTCCCCTACAGCATACGAGGCAGCCCCCCATTTTACAGATGAGGAAACTGAGGCTCCGATAGGTTGAATGACGCTAAAATGACCGGGATCCGATAGCAGAGGGAGCACCGCACCCCACGTCTGCCCAACCCCAGACCCCTGCAGGCTCTGTAGGGACAGGTCCCAGCCACGTCCCCGCCTGGCCCTCCCCTCCCTCCCGCAGCCTCCTCTCGGAGGGTTTTGTCCTCCTTGGGCCCAGGGCGCAGGTCGGCCTGGGGAGACTTGGCACGAGGCTGGAGACTCTCTCCAGGCGGAGAGATAATGTCCGAGGGGAGCGAGGGACCAACGCCAGGGAAGCCAGGGGCCTTTGAGGCTCTTGCTGAGGAGCTGCGGGAGGAAGGAGCCTCGTCTGCTTTTCGCTGGGGCTTTATCTCCTGCAGAATTAAATCCTTGATTAACCCTTATCTCCCCAGTAGGCGCTATCTGCGCCTTGGCGCCGAGTGTCCAGACACACCGTCCGTGATGATTGATTTCTTAAAGATACGCGCGCCTTTCCGATACTCCAGTTATTGTCTAAATATTTTTGCTAACATTTCAGCGGGCCCCTTATCGAGCTCAGCTGATGGGCCCCAGTTCTCTCCCCCACGCACCTCCTACCCCATATCGTCCTATCAGCCGCCGGGCCGTTTGTCTCCGCTGTTTGGAGAGGAAGGAGGGAGAGGGGCACCAGTGGGGTGTGACGACCCTTCCCCGCTGGTTTTCTTAGGCCCAGGACTACTGGCAGGTGGGAGGGGGGACCAGGGTGGCTCCCCTGGCAGTCTCCACACTCACAAGACTTTGGGGATGGGACCCCAGGAAGTACACAGAGTGAGTGCACAGATCTCGGCAGGGGTCGGGTCAAGAGTGGTTGCTGCACTAGTTTGCTGTGTGACCTCGGGCAGGTCCCTCCCTGAGCCAGCTGTGGCTGCCACATCCCAGGGCTTCGAAACCCAGCCAGTGCTAAAATTTGCAGTCAGATACCAGAAAAATGTTCAGAATGGATGGGTGGATGGATGGATGGAAGCAGAGATCATGCAGACCCTGGGTCAGTCCTGTGTGCACACAGCCACCTCCCATGGCCTTGGGCATCATTCAGCTCTGTGCGCCTCAGTCCTCATCTGTGAAATGGGCTCTTCGCAGGGTGTGGGGGAGGCAAAGACAGAAAGGCGGTTGCCTCTGGGAGGGTGAGCAGGATGGAGACAGGACTCGTCAGGATGAGCTCAAGGAAGGAGGTGGGTGGGGGCCTGAGTCAGAGCCCAGCCCAGGCCCGCCCCAGCCCTGACCTCCCACTGACCTGCCCTACAGTGACGGGGGGACTGGCAAACCCGCTGACCTTGTGCAGAGCGGTCTGGCTCGCTGGGCGGGGCCGCCCCCTCCCCATGCCAGAGCACGGCCCCCACCTCCCCCTGACGGTGCTGCCTGAGATGCGCGGCGAGGTTTGGGAACAGCCTCAGCGGATGCGGCAGAGATAGAGTTTCTGATGGTTATCGGCAGGCACAGAATCCAGACGCTGACCTCTTTGTTGGGGGAGACAAGGAGTGGTCCCAGATGCGCCCAGAGAACTTCAAGAGGCTGCCCGTTATCTCAGGGCTGGGTGGGGCCGTCCTGAAGCCAGGAGGGAGGGACAGGCAGGACCCCAAGGGGGCTGCAGGCAGGGTGGGTGGAGGGGCGTCTTCCTGAACCCGGACACGGCCTGTCCAGGGTGAGCTGGACACAGGGCGCCGAGCCCGGGGGCGTCTGTGCAGGGAAGGCAGCCGGGAACACAGGCCGATGGTTTTGGCAGAAGGGCCAGGCCGGCCGGCCGGGCTTACACCCCATTTCACTGCCCATGGGCAGGGCAGGGCAGGGTCGGTCAGGAAGAGGGCCCTCCTCAGACCAGTGCCTTCAGGCACCAGAGAAAGGGGCTTCTGTTCCAAGGCTGCTCGGAGCGGGAGGAGGAAAACCAGTAACTGGGCAGCCGGGTGCTGTATCCGCCCCTCCACGGGGCGCCGGCGGGGCAGGGTGGGGGCCGGCCCTGCAGCCCCAGGAGGCCAGGGAAGGTCTTGTCCCCAGCCGTCCCCATGTAAGTGCGGAGGAGCACAGGGCCAGGTCGGGCAGCCCTGGACCGTCTTGGGAGTCGGTGCAGGGCAGTGGTGCCGTCGTGTGGGGCGGCCGGCAGCACGCAGGCGCTCGGCCCCAGTGGGACCGGGGCACGGCCGCCTCTGTTCCGGGAAGTACACGGAGAGCGAGGGTTCTGCAGCGTCAGCAAAGCCGTGCGTGTTTTTATCATGCCGGGAGCACGCTGCTCCTGCGAGCGATAAGCATTAAACCTACCGGGAGGCTGTCAGTCTCAGTTTGAGGGTTAGAAATATTGGGACGAATAATTAGATTTCATATCGTTACCACAGCGCCAATCGGAGGATCAGGCAGATTAATTTTTTTCACCATCCTCGGCTCATTAATATTCATTAGAGACTCAGGAGGCCCGGCCCCGCCTTGCTGCAAGCCGCTGTCCAGGTCAGGGTAGCTGGGACGCTGCCGGTCACCTGCCGCAGGGGCAGCCCCACCTGGCCGCTAGTGCCCTTCCCCTCCCCTCCCCGCCCCCCCCCCCCCCCCGCCACCTCTGGCAGAAGCCTCGGAGCCAGCGGGCACCCCTGGCCGGCGTCCTGTCCTGCAGCCGGGGGACCCTGAGTGTCTGCTAAAAGCAGGGTGCTCCCAGCCTGCCCGAAGCAGGCTCCCCGGGTGAGATGCTCTAAGTTGACAGGTGGCAATTGCTGGCCTGGGGCCCCCGGTGGACCCCTGCCCTCTGGGCCTAAACGCAAGGCCCCTGCCTCCTGTGTCCTGCTGGCCAAAGGGAAGACAAAAGCAGTGGGGGCAGGGGCCCCTGGCTTTCGTACCAGGCGGGCACTGCCGGAAGGGACAGTTTCATGCATGTCGACACCTCCCAGGGCCTGGAGGGGCTGATCTTCGGAGGGTAGACTCGGCCACCCGCCCCCCAACCCCGAGAGCAGGTGGCAGGACCGGGCCGGGTCTGGAGCACGCACGTGGTTTGAGTCACAGCTCCGAGCAGAAGGGACATCACCCGTTGGCAGAGGGGGCGGGCAAGGTGCAGGCCAGGTCCGGCTACTAGTCTCCACCGGCCCTTTCCGTGGCCAAGCCACCGAGCTACTCCACCGGCCAAGGTGCCTGGCCTCGGGAGGTGTGCCCAGGTGTGCTTGGCTCATAGGCCTGATGTCGCCGGGTCCCTGAGCCTGCCACAGGGTGGGGATGAGAGGACAGAGCGGTCAGAGGGACCTCCTCGGGTTCCAGGGTGTTACCAGGCCCACGGTCACAGCGGGGGAGGCCCGGACTGGACCCCGACACTCGGCTCTGGAGCCCGTGTCGTCCCCGGGCAGGGAGGGGCCCACGGTCTGCCAGATACCTCCGAGGCCATTGCTAGCGCGACACAGAGGCAGCATCTCAGCTGCCTGCTGTGTCCGCCTGGGGTGCCCACGGCCACCCTAGTCTAGGTGGCAACATTTCCAGGTGACAGCACGTGATACAGGTTCTTCAGTTAAAGGTCCCGATGCACCCATTTTTGAATGCAAGGCACTTATTCGCATACAACAGAAATACCCAAACGTCACGCCGTGCTGCTGGTTGAGTGGGGGGGCCCCGGTCAGAGCAGCCCAGAGGCAGGGTGCGGCCCTGGGGCTGAAGCCCTGGGTGTGGCAGCAGCCACCCCAACCTCGCAGGGCAGAACCGGCCCCCCACCATCCGTGCCGGGCCTCTGCATCCTGGCACCAGGGGCCGCCCCCTTCCCCCACCCTGCCCCGGGCCGTGTACCTGCTCCAGGGCCGGGACGGTGCGGGGCGGCCCCACAGAGGCGGCCCCCCGGGCTGAGCCCACAGCCCTCCTTCCTTCCAGGTGCTGCAGCGGCCCGGCCCGCAGACCGAGCCAGGGAGAGGGCATGGCCGGGCGAGGTGGCACTTGCAGGAGCCGTGCCCCATTTTCCTTGCCCCTTGCCCCTCTTCTCGAGGTGGGAGAAGGGAACTGCCTGCTTCCGGGCTGACAGGCCACGTGGGGGCCCGTTCTGGCCCACACATCCCATGGACTGCCCCTGGCCCTCAGCGGCCTGCCTCTGTAGGGAGGCAGGGAGAGAACACAGATCTGGGTGTGAGTTCCTATTCTGCAGCTCCCTGGCTGTGTGACCTTGAGCAAGTGGCCTGACCTCTCTGGGCCTCGGTTCCCGAGAACCCAGTGCCCCTGCACGGAAAGTGCCGGCTCCCTGCTGCGTCTGTTGGCAACACAGTGCTGACCACGGAGCAGCAGGCTGTGGCCTGGCCGCCCCGCTGGTCTCAGGCTTTTCCCCCTGGGCCACACGGGACCCCCACCCAGGCCCTTCCTGTGCTGTCCCTGATGAGCCTCCTCCCCACCCCCACCCCCACCCCCCCCAGGGCCCTGCCCTGACCCTGCTGCTGGAGGATGAACCCTGCTGGTTGAGGATGCTGCCGCAGGCCCCGACCGAGGCCGAAGCCAACGCAGAGATCTACAGGAAGGGTTGGTATCCTGGCTCTTCCCCGCGGCCTTCCGGTTGGGGCGGGGGCACTTGGCTGGCCCTGGGCTGGCCCTTAAAGGGAAAGCGGCCTCCTTGGGCCGCTCGGGGCCGGGCCTTGGGGCAGACCACCGCTGCCACCTACGCCTCCAGTGCCCTGATGCAAGAGGTCAGCCCTGGGGTCTCGGGGACCGGCCGTTCTTCCTGAGCCCGGGCAGTGACTGCTCTCAGGGCCCCTTGGAGACCGCCGGGGTCAGCAGAGGATCCCAGGCCAGGCAGGCCACGGTGCCAACTAGACCAGGGCCCCGTGTAGTCCAGCTCGCTCTGGGGAAGCCAGGAAGGCCACATTCAAATCCAGCCACGTGGGGTCTGGGGGCCTCTGCTCTTGCCTGCATGCACCTTCTAGAAGGAGTGGCCCAGGAGGGAGGAGGGGAAGCAGGAAAGGGTCCTTACCACCACCACCACCCCGCCCCACCCTCGATTCAGAGGGCTCAGGCCACTCAGACGTGACACGAGCTTTTCCATCTCCTGCCGCCTGGGTGGTTCGACTCCTAAGCAAAGGGTGATGGGGTCGTCCGCTTGCCAGGGCAGCGAGGACCCCTCTCTCCGCGCTGCGGACGAGGCGGCTCAGGGGGCCGCGGGGGGTGACGGAAGCACAGAATCGGGAAGGGTGCGTGCCCGACCTTAGGAAATGGCCTTATTCCCCTGCGGGGTCTCCGCTTTGCTGGAACGTTCTAGGGTGCCATCTCCCGTCACCTCCCTGCACACAGCACATTCTGCTGAATATTCCCAGTGGAGGCCATGCTCCGTCCTCAGGGGCAGCTCTCATTTCAGGAGGGGGCCAGAGGCCGTCAGGGGCAGGGCAAGGGACACACCCCCAGCCCAGCTGAGCTTGTGGGCAGCCCCTCACTCCCGTCCCCACCTGGGCGCCTCCCCGGCCTGAGGGAGGTACAGCACAGGTGCCGAGGCCGCATCCGGGAACCCGGGCCACGCTTCAGCCCAGCTCCCGCCGAGGGATACTCTAAGGCCCCAGACCACAGCCGGAAGGCACCGGAAGGCCCGGTGTTGGCGGCCAGCTGTCAGCCCCCGGTTTGTATACTCAGCCTGCCCCGCCTGCCTGGTCAGCAGGGCTGCGGCCACTGCCTGCCAGGCAGGACAACATCCTCACGGTGCTGATGAGAGCAAGGTTGTCCTGGGGGGTGGGGGGCGGGCTGCGCCTCCGGGAGGTTTCCTGGTGGCCTCAAGCTGGACACAGGTAAGCTGGCAGAGGCTGCCCCCTGCCGGCTGCCGCGGGAACAGCCGCTCCTGGCTCCTCTGCCGCTAGGCTGCCACCCTGGCGCTCTGCTGCCTGTCCCACAGGCCACCCCCCACCCTGGAAAACGGAGCGGGCAGGCCCAGGAAGCCGCCCAGTTGCCCCATCACAGAGAGACTGGCCTCACACAGCCACGCGCCCCAACCTTGGATCCATACTCCCCCCTCCAGCCCCGCCGACCTCAAAGCCCTGGTCTCCGGGAGGGGGCCGGAGGGTGGGGCGTCTCATAGGGGTGGCCAGCGGCCCTCCCGTCACCGATGATTCTGCCCCTGCAGATGAAGCCCTGTGGTGCAGAGTCACCAAGCCGGTGCCGGCGGGCAGACTGCTGGGTGTGCTCCTCACAGCGGCTGAGCCCCGTGGCACCCCCAGCCACCCCGTGAAGGAGGAGCCAGCCGAGCCCGAGTGCCCAGCCCCCTCCCACACCGACATCCAGCTCCTGCCCCAGCAGGCCGGCATGGCGTCCATCCTGGCCACGGCGGTCATCAACAGTGAGTATGCCACCGTGCCACCCCAGCTCCACGGCACTGCGGGGACAACCCCCAGGACCTCAAGACCCGCAAAGATCGGCTCCCGCTGTGATCTGAGCAGAAGGTGTGCCATGGCGGGCATGCGTGGGGGAGCGGGGGCAGGGGCGGGCCCGGCCAGTAGTCTGGCCCCTGCCCCACAGATGCCAGTTGCCAGGGATCCGTGCACCCCCAGACATGGCCAAGTGTCCCCTGGGGGCAGAACCACCCGGTGCGAATACCTGGGGGGCTGCTCACAGGCTGGTGCCAGCCAGGACGCACCGAGCCACAGTGTTGTGAGCATCAGATAGGATTTACTCCACACGCTTGTCAACGGCCACATAGAAGCGAGTGGTCCCGGGGAGGCACAGGTGGCCTGGCCGGGTTGGAGGGGAGTGGGCTCCAGCATGGCGCATCTTGTGACACAAGTGGGGACAGGATCACAGGCTGCCAGCGCCGGCCTTAATTGGGGTGCTTGGGCTGAGCCCAGCAAGGTCGTCGCGTGTCTGGGGCACAGCACCTACAGGAGGCAAGCATCTCCACCAGAGAACTTTTATTTGGCAAAGGGGCTGATCCGACTGCTTTAAAATCACCCTGGCTGCTGGGGTGGGGGAGCCGCAGAGCTGCAAAACTGGAGGAAAAAGTGACCTTGTTGAGGAAGTCCGACGTGATGACGGCTCGAAGCAGGGGTGGAAGCGGCCCGGGGCGTTGGGGCTGGCAGGGGCCCGCCACGCGGCTTGGGATGCGGTGGGGAGCCACCAACTGCACGGCCAGCTGCGCACTGCTTGGTGCGGTCCCTGGTGGGGAGTCCCGGAGGAGAGCTCACTCTGAGCGTCCTGACCCTGAGGTCACGAGGCTAAAGTGGAGCCTGGGAGGTGGCTGGGGGCAGGGCAGGACGAGGTCCAGCGATAGGCAGCACCCGCGGACACAAGTGGGGAGCAGGAGGCACTAGCCGAGGGCAGGGGGGGGTCCACTGCATCCTGGCCATGGAGATGTGGCCACAGACCAAAACCGCCAGGGCTGAGCGAACAGGGAGTGAGGAAGTGTGTGGAGGGACGTGGCTCGCGTCGCTGGGACTCAGGCAATCCCGCGGCACATCTGCGCGCTGGTGGAAATGACCCAGGATGGGGAGGTGGGGGGCGAGCCCCCAGAGCCCTCATGGAGGGAGGACTGGGGGCAGGCGACAGAGAGGGTGGCCACGAGCAAGCAGGACCCCTTCCAGACACCGAGCTTTCGGGGGAGAAAGGAGGCTCGAAGGGGCCCTCGGGGGCAGGATGGCCACCTCACCAGGGCATTTGGTGGCCACGGTGGCACAACAGGGTCGGTCGGGTCCTCGGCACTGAGGCGTGAGCCCCCCTCTCCTCTGTCCAGGCTGCTCCAATGGGCTCTAGGGGAGGCCCAGACCCTGGGAGGGCTTCCTCCCCTTGGGTCTGTGGCCTGGGTGTCAGAGCCTCACCCTGAAGCAGCAGGAGCATGGCCACCAGGAGCTAGACCCCTCATCTACACCCCCACCCCCACACGGTGGCCCAGGAAAGCCTTAATGCACAGTCCATGAGACCCGGTTTAATGTTCCACACTCATCCCCTCTGGGCCCCTGTGTTCTCGCCTGTGAAACGAGGGTGGTGGAAACACCAGGCGTCTGTGCAGGGCAGCCCTGGGGCAGGGGGACTGTGACCATCCCCGCTAAACCAGGGCTGAGCAGGCCTCTGAGGCCCCGGCCCCTCTCCCCAACCCCGGCCCTGCGGGTGCAGGAACAAACCCACCAGCCCAGTGCCTCAGCTAACACAGCTGCCTTGAAGGCCCCAAATCAGAGTGAACTTGGGAGGGAGGAGGAGGACCCCCCCCCCTCCCGTTCTGCCCTAATTGTGGGCCCAGGATAAGCCTCAGAGAAGCCGGGGTGAGGGATGTGTGCAGTCCAGCCTGGAACGAGCCCTCCCCCAGCCGTCTTGAGCCAAGGGGTTAGGTGGCCACAGAGCAGAGGCGGCATTCCTCAACATTCTGCCGTAAAGACACTGAGAACTACCCGTCAGGGAAACCCTCCCGAGCCGCAAAACCAGCCTGCGATCCAGACTCCAACACACGGAGAAGTCACAGGCCCTCTGTCTGGGATAAATGTTGTCAATTAAGCAATTTTGACTAGTAACTGCTGTGAAACCACCTGGGGGGGGGGAGGCTGGGGGGGGGGGCTCTTCCTCTGCAGCCCCCAGGCCACCCTGAGCTGCCGCTCACCTGTGGCCCTCCTGCCCAAGCACTTCGAGATTCACGCACGGGGGCTCCCTGTGCCCCTGGCCACTCCTACCTGTCCACGGGAACACACGCGAGAACTCCAGACGCCCAGGTCCACACCACCCCTCACGCCCCACACACCTGCCTGCCTCCACGTGGCCGCCCCCACCTAGTCCTCCACGGAAACAATGCCTCACTCCCTCAGGGGTCCACTAGCATATGGCCACGCCCCTTCCGTGGACACCCGATGAGGCTCCGGGGTCTCTTAGGGGCCTCACTGTTGGGAGGCAGCATGGGCGCCAGCCTGGGGGGGTTAGAGACCCCGCCCACGAGGTCCACGGCATCCTGGACATCTACAGAAAGACAACCCGGGTTTCCAAAGGGACAGAGGAGAACGGGCAGCGGTGACAGGAGGGAAGGTCCCAGGCACAAACCTCACTCCTTGGGATGTTGGGAGGGGGGGGCGGCAGTCGGGGCAGAGCCCTCGTGGTCTGGAGGTGCACTGCCTTGCCTGGACTGCAGGCGGCCCTCCTCTGCCGCCGGGGGGGCCCCTCAGGCTGTGCCCCCCTCGCACCCCCACAGAAGACGTCTTCCCCTGCAAAGACTGCGGCATCTGGTACCGGAGCGAGAGGAACCTGCAGGCCCACCTACTCTACTACTGCGCCAGCCGCCAGACCACCGGCTCGCCCGCTGCGGCCGCCGACGAGAAGCCCAAGGAGACCTACCCCAACGAGCGCGTCTGCCCCTTCCCCCAGTGCCGCAAGAGCTGCCCCAGCGCCAGCTCCCTAGAGATCCACATGCGCAGCCACAGCGGTGAGCCCCCACCCCCCGCCGGGTCCCCCGCTCTCCTCTGCTGCCTCCGGCCCGGGCGCCCGCCACGCCACAGGTGTGCCCATGTGCTCCTCCTACCGCACCACAGGGCACTCCCAAAGCACACGGCCCCCCCGTGATCACCTGAATGGTCAGCTCGGGGCTGGGCCCTTGCCAAAGTCCTGGGAGACCAGGGGCGGAGGAGGACGGGCTTTAGCATCCCCTCCCCGACGTCCTAAGCCCTTGGCCAGCTGGGCTCCCGGAGCCCACCCCTCACTCAGCCTCGTGTTCCAGGAGAACGGCCCTTTGTATGTCTCATCTGCCTGTCGGCCTTCACCACCAAAGCCAACTGCGAGCGGCACCTCAAGGTGCACACAGACACGCTGAGCGGTAGGTGGGGCTGGGAAGGGGAGAGGGGGGGCCCCCACCCCAGGGCCCTGATACCACAGCCTGCCTGCAGGTGTCTGCCACAGCTGTGGCTTCATCTCCACCACAAGGGACATCCTCTACAGCCACCTGGTGACCAACCACATGGTCTGCCAGCCGGGCTCCAAGGCGGAGATCTACTCCCCAGGGGCCGGACACCCCGCTGCCAAGCTCCCCCCAGGTGAGGCCCTGGGTTCCCCACGGGGACGGGGAAGGGATGGGTTGGCACTGACGGCAACCAGGGGTCAGTTTCATCCTTGGCCCTCCACCACCTCTACCCAGCCCAGCTCTGCCCTTCCCACCCTACCCCTCCTCAGGTCTGGCCCAGGTAGGTCCTGCTCCAGCCCTGAAGTGTGGCCCATGGGGTCTCCCTGCAGACAGTCTGGCCAGCTTCCAGCAGCACACGGCCCCCCATGGCCCCCTGGCTTCCACCGACCTGGGCCTGGCGCCCACCCCATCGCCAGGACTGGACAGGAAGGCTCTGGCTGAGGCCACCAATGGAGAGGCCAGAGCGGCCCCCCAGAACGGGGGCAGCAGCGAGCCCCCGGCGGCCCCCCCGGGCCATCAAGACAGAGGCTGCGACGGAGGAGCCCGAGGCGGAGCCAGGGCCCCCAGCCGCCGCATCGAGGACACCCTCACCGCCCAGCCCTGCCCCTGCCAGGGTGAAGGCCGAGCTGTCCAGCCCCACACCCGGCTCCAGTCCGGGCCCTGGCGAGCTGGGGCTGGCGGCCGGCACGCTCTTCCTGCCGCAGTTCCCCGCGGCGCCCCCGGCCTCAGAGATCCTGGCCAAGATGTCGGAGCTGGTACACAGCCGGCTGCAGGCGGGCGCGGGGACCCAGGCCGGCCTCTTCGCGGGGGCTCCCAAGGGCGCCACGTGCTTCGAGTGCGACATCACCTTCAACAACGTCAACAACTTCTACGTGCACAAGCGCCTCTACTGCTCCGGCCGCCGCCCGCCTGACGACGCGCCCCCAGCGCGCAGGGCCAAGGCACCCCCCGCCCCGGGCCGCGCACCCCCCGGCCCACCGCCCCCCGAGGCTGACCCGGGGCGCGCCTCGCCGAGCTCCGGGGCGCGCGAGGACGAGGCGGGGGGCGCGGCCACACCCGAGGCCGAGGCCGAGGCCGAGGGGGGCGGCCGGGGCAGGGAGGGCAGCCCGGGCAGCCCCAGCCCGGGCAGCGGGGCGGACGAGGACGACGATCCCCGCCGGACGCTGTGCGAGGCCTGCAACATCCGCTTCAGCCGCCACGAGACCTATACCGTGCACAAGCGCTACTACTGTGCTTCGCGCCACGACCCGCCGCCGCGCCGGCCCGCACCCGCAGGGACCCCCGTGCCCCCCGCGCCCGCCTTGCCCGCCGCGCCGCCGGTGCGCACGCGCCGGCGCCGCAAGCTGTACGAGCTGCACGCGGCCGCCCCGCCCCCCGCCTCTGGCCCCGCCCCCGCGCCCCTCGGCCCCGCCCCCGAGCCGCCTGCGTCGCCCTCGCCCCGGCCGGGAAGCGGAAGCGGGCTAGACGCCGCCGACGGCCCCATCGACCTGAGCAAGAAGCCGCGGCGCCAGGCGCCTGTGCCCGCCCCCGGCCTGCCCGCCCTGGCCGACTACCACGAGTGCACAGCCTGCCGCGTGAGCTTCCACAGCCTCGAGGCCTACCTGGCGCACAAGAAGTTCTCGTGCCCCGCCGCCCCGCGCCTCCTGCGCGTCGCCCCTGAGGACGCGGCCGCCAGCGCCGTCGTGTGTCCCTACTGCCCGCCCAACGGCGTGGTCCGCGGCGACCTCATCGAGCACTTCCGCCTGGCGCACGGCCTGCTGCTGGGCCAGCCGCCCGCCGGCGCCCGGACGCCCTCGCCCGCCGCCCCACGAGACGGCCTCAACGGCCAGGAGCTGCGGGAGCCGGCCCCCGGCGCCCCCGACGGCAGCCCCCGGCCCGGCCCGCCACCGGCCCCGTCCCCCGAGGCGGTGCCGCCACACCCGCCGCCCCCGCCGACGCCCCCTTCCCACTCGGACAAGGGCGTCCAGACCCCCAGCAAGGGGACGCCGGCGCCCGCGCCCCCCGGCAGCCACAGGTACTGCCGCCTGTGCAACATCAGGTTCAGCAGCCTGTCCACTTTCATCGCCCACAAGAAGTATTACTGCTCCTCGCACGCGGCCGAGCACGTGAAGTGAGCGGCCGCCACACTACAGAGACCGCTTCGCGCCCCGCCGCAGTCCAGGCGCAGGCCAGGCCCGGGGGCTGCAGGGGACCGCGCCTGCCTGGACTATTGGCACTTAATAAAGAAGTTCAGTTTGATGAGCACGATAGTAGAGCGGCCTAGTTGTCTGAGCACAGGGTCCTTGGGGGTGGGAGGAAACAGGTGGGGCCAACACTGTGGGGGTGGTGAACGCCACCCTGAGCGCACGCATCCGCCCCTGCAACCCAACCCACCGGGACCAGGCCCCCAGCCAGAGTCACGGAGTTCGTGGGCCTCCAAGCTGGACCTGACCCCAGGCCAGTCTGTGCCGCAGCACCCCCTGGTAATCGCTGCCCTCCAGGATGCTAAGGGGAAGATGCCCTGTGGTCGCCAAGGCTGGTGGGGAGAGAAGGGACAGTGATGCAGCCCACAGGCATGGGGGGGGGGGGGGCGGGCACCAAGGCCCACACCCACCCCTGTGACCCAGGGGGAGGGGGCCAAATCCTGAAGTGGGGGTCGCATGGTACCTGTGGTCGCTACAGCGCTCATTACCGAGGTGCCCCCACCCCAGTGTGCCGTGCCGGCACCGTGAGAAGCACACAACTAAGATGGGACCGCGAGATGCTTGGCCAAACCCAAGCAGAGCCCAACCACGTCTTGCCGGTTTGCAGCTGGGTGGCTGCGGGCACCCTGCGGCCCGGTGTCCCTGCTGGAAAACCCCCATCAGTCCTTTCCCAACTTTGCTCGAAGCAGCACTGTTTCTTCCAAATACGGTTTTACCCAGCAGCCTGTGGTGGACAGAAGCAAACTGACCTTTGACCTTCCGGTCTCCAAGGTGCTTCCTGCCATCCACCCAGGCTCACTCTCCCTGCTCGAGGCAAGTTTCTCTCCCAACCAGCCCTTGTGAGGTCCGGGAGCCCGTGTCCGGGCAGCGGCGTGCACAGGCCCCTCCCGTCGGCCCAGAGGACCAGGGCTGGACAGGACAGGGCGGCTCAGCCCAGGGCCCTGCAGAGCTCCCGCCCCCGTCCCCCCACCCAGGGCTGGCACTAGGGAAGTCAGTTGAGGGAGGGTCCCAGGGGAGCCAAGCTGCCTCCCTCGAGGACGCCCCAGCACCTGCCATCCTGGGTCGGGGCGGAGGAAGCCCGAGACCCCCCAGCCCCGCTCCTCATTTGCACTGTTGCGCACGAACTTGCACGGAGGGCCGCCGAGCCTTTGCCTCCGAGTCAGACCACCAAGCGAAAGCAGACATCACCCACGTCCGCGCCTACTATTGTCAAAAAATTAAACCTAATGCAGAATGAATTTTACTGTGTACGAATTTTAAAATAAAATTTGTAGAGGGGTGCCGGGGAACATCAGGGATGTGGCCTCTGACGAACCACAGATGCTAAAAGGGGAGGAAGGCAGCACGGACTGGACGAGATGGGGAGGCAGGCGTGCAGAAGTCTGAATGGGGGGCCACGCAGAAAGGGCCTCAGTGTCTATTCCTGTAGACGGGCCGGGGGGGAAGGTGCGCTCCACCATCCCGAGGCCGGGCTTCGAGCCTCTAGGCAGCACCACACGCACCTCATTCGGGTCCTGCACACGGGTCCGGGGTCATATCACCCCCACTGCGCCCCCAGCACAGGGCCAGTGTGGTTCGGTGTCCCCAGTCCCAGACTCCTCCCCCCACTCCCCCTCAGACCCTGGGTTTCCCACCCCCTACAAACACCACCGGTGGCCATGCCTCCCCTTTGAGCCTCCTCCAGCTCCCCTCCCCCCACACTGTCCCAGCTGCAGCCCAGGGATGGCTCAGACCTTCAGGCCCCTCTCCAGGAAACCTGGCGCTCCCTGCTCCCCAACCACACCCCCCTAAACCTGCTGCTTCTCCAACTGGGGGTTGGTTCAAGGTTCTCAGAGACCACCCAGCCCTCTCCGGGAAGCTCTCCCTGCACACGCCCTCCCTGGGCGGGCACACGGACTCGGTGCCCCTAAATCTCTCTAGCCCAGTCTCTTCCGAGCGCCAGACCTACCCGTCCCTCGAGGCCCCCACCCCCATCTTCTCCCACTTCTGCCCAGATGCAGCAGCCAGCCGTTGCCATCAACCTTGGCTCCTCAAGCCAGTGACGCGCCCCTGCATCTGGCTCCGTGTCTGCAACTTTGCCTCCCTCCTCCCTCACCCACCACCTCCAACGTATCGGGGAGTCTGACAGGCTCTCCCTCTGGGGACGGCTGCTTCCCCCACGGCCCCAGCCACACCCTGCCCAATGGACTGGCCCCGGCCCTGGCTGCCACGGCTCTTCCCGCTGCTGTGCTGGGGTGGCTGAGAGACCACATGGCCTCACACCCTGCTTCGGGCCCCCAGGAGCTCCTGCTGCACAGGTGGCCTCCAGGCCCTGGTCCCCCACCACGCCCCACAACGCTACTCTGGCTGCTACCTCGCCTCCAGGGTCTGGCCCCTGGGAAGGGCTGGCCTTCACGTCACACACCTCTCAGTTTGGGGACCTGCCCTGACCCTCCGTCCTGACAGCCTGTCATCTCCCCCATAGCAGTGGTCACTCTGGGGACCCTGCCCCTTGACCCTTCCCCATGGGCGTGGCCTGCCTTGGCCACTGCCTCCTGGGCACCTGCTATCTAGCCTGGAGCTGGCAGGGCACACAGGTCGCTAATGTCACAAGGGAATGAAAGGCCAGCAATCAAGTGAGCAAGCCCCAAAGCCCCGTCTGTCCACACCCAGGACGCCACCCAGATCCTGACCCCATATTCTTCCGCTGGTCTCCCGCCTTCACTGCCCTCCGCATCTCACCAGCTGCGTCTCCCCAGAGCCAGCTCTGACCAGGTGGTGCCCCACCACGGCTCCTCGGCACATGCGGCCCACGGCCCACACTCAAGGTCACCACCAGACCCCATTCTCCTCCTAACCAGCCATCCACCCGGGCCGTCGCTATCCACCATCCTGCGTGGCGCACGGACCATCCCCAGCTGCCCTCACACCCAGTGTGGGGGAGGGGACAGCCCGGCTCTAGGAATTGCTGGCAGACATTCCTGACGCTAGGGGTCAGCAGCGACTGGTTTCCAGGGGCCCGCAGGTCGGGTGACAGGAGGCTGTATCATGTGTTCCGGGCTGGCCCGGTGGGCCTACCCTTGGTCTCCCCAGGAGGGGCAGGGAGGGGCAGAGAGGGGCTCCCAGGGAGGCAGAGAGGGGCGAAGCAGTGCTGTCCCAGCTGGGATGGAACACGGGAGAAAGGCAGAAGCTGCCAGCGCGGGAGGGGCTCAGGTGAGGGGAGCACCAGAGAAGGCGGGCCAGGTAGCAACAAATGCTTCCAGAGCAACCTGGCGGGGGGGGGCGGAGGGGGATGGCATCATTGGCCTCTGATGGGCAGGGGGAGGCTGGGAGACTTTCTGTGACACGAGCAACCACTGTGCACAGTGCACACACACCCTCGGCCGGCCAGACTCCCATCTGTCACCAGGGGCGCCTCTGAACCCAGGGCCCCAGCGCTGCTGGCGGGCCTGCCCCTCACTGGAGACAGCGGCCCGGGGTTTCCCTGTGTCCCTCCCTGTCCGGCCGGAGCCAGCCTCTCCCTCGTCTGACAGCCACCCCACCACTCCTGGGGGCCGGAGAGCATCCCTGAGCCTGGAGAATACACACTGCAGGGGCCTCCCCGCCAGGCTGAAGGGGGCCCGGGCCTGGGAGTCTGTGTTTCATCAGCTCCCGGCAGATTCTTCTCTGCAAGTCTGAGAAATGCCCACATGGCAAGTGATCAGACCTGGTTAGCACCTTTCTTATCAGCCTGGTGGGGGTGGGGGTGGGGGCCTTTGTCACGCAGGCAGGGAGGTGGCGGGGAGGGGACAGACCCAGGTCTCAGCCCCTCGGAAACTGGGCGGGGTATGAAGACCACCCCGACCCCACAGAACCCACGCCCGATCGCCCACACGTCCCAGCACCCCCCCCCCACCCGCGACTATTCTGCCATTCGTCCATCCTGCGGCTGAGCCTCCGGAAGCCCGGACAACACGGTGAACAGCATGGGGGGAGCGGGGGGGGGGGGGGGGACGGTGTCTCCACCCACAAACCTGGAAGGAAGGGACACCCGAGGCGGAGCGCTGCGCCCCTCCCCTCCCAAAGTACAATCTCCGCGGAAAAGAGCCTCCCAAGCCTCCAAGCATCGCTCTGGGAGCTGTGCCAGGTGCCGGACGGTGCTTCCTGCCCACTAGTGCCCCAGGGGTGAGCCCCCCGCCCCCCGCGGGTGTGAGACCCTGACCCAGCTGCCGGTTGTCAGGGGAGCGAAGACCTTTGCGGGCCCTCACTGTGTCAACGCCTGGGATCTGCCAGTGGCCACGCCGCCCGCCCGAGGGCTCGCGGATCAAGGCGCTCGTACTGGGGGGGGGGGGTTGGGGACAGGGAGCCTCCCCTCCCTGATGCTGGGTTTGCCCGCGGCTCCAGCTCCGGGACTCAGAGGCAGCCAGGGGCTCGCTCTCTCTCGGAGTGGCTCCCGCAAACACAAGTGTGGCCACCGCCCACGTCCTGTCACCGCCCACCTTGGGGCTGTCACACTCGTCCCCCGGCCGTATGGGGCATCGTGACATGGACCCAACGGCCTGAGCACCTGGTGCCGGCACCACCCAGCCTGCCCCGGCGGGGGGGCCACCAAGCTCCTCGGTGCAGACCAGCCACAGAAGCGGCCTGGGCACCTCCCCCGCGTGTCAGTGCGCCACAGCCCCAGTGGCCCTGCTGCCACCGTGCCACGGGAGGCCGACCCGTACGGTGTGGAGAGTCCGCCACCAGGACGCCCACCGCACACCTTCACGAGGTCAGAAGTCAGATCAGTGGTGGTTAACAGAGAGCTAGAAACCCAAACTCGAAACTTTATGCATCCCGAGACCCAAAATACTTCAAAAGCTTCGTGCAGCAGGAGGGACAAGAGGGGCGTGTGCAACAGTCACTCACCCCACAGAAGTGCCACGATGCACCATATTTCCGAGGGCTCCAAATACATAACCTTCTACAGCCACAGAATCTGAGGACCAAATTTCTCAGAGACACAGGTGACCCCGACGACCCGTGCCAGGGGCTGCCCGCCCCAGGACCCATATCGCTAAGGCGACCAGATTCAAAGCAGAGGCTACACGGTCATGGGAGAGCCAAGCCCCCTCGAGGCACAGGGAAAACCCCTTCCCCTGCTTACGTGGACGTGTGTGGCCGATGCCAGACCCACCCCGTCTCAGCGTCGGCCACACGGGCTCGAAGCCAATGGAAGACACAGGAGGAAGACTGGCCCCTCCCCAGGTCGGTGCGGTCCCACGGGTCTGTCACTGCTTTGACCGTAGCAACCCAGACGACCCCGACCCCATTCCCCGGTACGGAGGGGCCCCGCCAACCCCAACTCCAAGAAATTCTCAGCAGCCCTCGGTCCAATGCTTGGAATCCCATCATTAGCCGCTCTCTGGTCAGAGCCTCGGCAAGAAAGGCAGCGGACGTCCCCAGCCTGTCCCCAGTCCGGCAGAAGCGAGACCCACACAGGCGAGGCCCAGGCACGGGCAGAGCGCAGAACACGCTCCTAAGGCAGGACGTGCTCCTTTGAGCGGACTCTCGGGGAGGGAGCACCATAGCAGGAGCTCCTTGGAGCTAGGGCTGGGGCTGGGGCTGCGTGTCCGTGTGTTTTCTGGGCGTCCTGAGTGTCCCCCTCACGCTCCCCCAGGGGCCCCTGCAGCGACACGGCCTTGCAGGCAGGCTTCTAACGCTTAACAAGGAGAAAGCGAAAGGTCCCTGCGGCCCCGCAGCCTCCCCCTGGGCACGACGTGGGTGCCACTTACCACGTGGAGATGCGAGCCAGAGCCAGACCACCCACTTCGCTAGGTGGGGCCTGAAACGGAGGCGGCTGTAAGCTCCAGGGAAAACGGGGCTGGCTCTGGGAGCGAGCGCACAGAGATCTCAGCAAGGCCGCCAGCGGGGAGACGCGAGGTGTGGGTTCAAGCACGAGCCGCGAGTATGTGGAGAGCGCGTGAGGGGCAGAGCGCCCACCCCAAGCTGTCGGCATCCTAACCCGCCCGAGGACGCTGCCTACTCAGAAAGGGGGAATCAAGGTTGCTGGTCGGACGGCCCTGAGATGGGGAGACCAGCCCTGAGGGACAAGCGCGTGCAGTGGGCAAGGCCCGGGCGGACTGTCCAGGGCAGACTGAGGAGCGAGCCTCCGGGGGACCCAGGCCCTGCCGGGACGGGAAGAGGCCAGCCACACGTTCTTCCACCCAGGCACCGGGGTGCCCTATCTGAGCCCAGAAGCACCCAAATTCAATGTTCCCTCCCCGGGGTTCCCTGAGGCAGCAGCGAGCTAGAAGCCATCTGAAATCCTACAGTGGACAGAGCTGGCTCCTGCCCCCCCCCCCCTTCCCACCCCCCTGCATAGCAGAGCGTGAGCTCCCCCTGCAGGTGTTTGCAGCCCCAGGGCCGCCATCCAGTCCTCATCCGCCTCAGCTGGGAACACGGAGGGTGCCTCCCCCCGCAGAGGTGGGGCGGGGGCGGGGAGGAGAGGCAGACAGAAACACCCCCCCAAGAGGCTCTGTGCTTGGACCGGAAGCCCTGGGGGCGGGGGTCTCAGCCGCAGGGGGCCAGCTGACCACCCGGACACTCCGGCTGCCCGACAGAGGACCGGGTGGGAAGGAACAAGGAAACACCATCTCTGCTGTGCGTTTACATCGGAGTGTGCTCAGAGTGTGCTCCAGGGAACCCAGGGGAGGCCCCCAAGCCCCTTCGGAGGCTCCGCGAGATTCTGTCTTGACCCACATTTGCACGGAAACAGCGAGCGTAGCGAGCGGACCTCGGCAAAGATCAAGGCCGCAGCACGGACCGTGGGGGTGCCCGTCCGTCTTTCTCCCCCGGCTCGCGCTGAAACGACAGAACCTGGTTTGGGTTGCAAATGTCCTCGACGAAGCAGTAAAAATCACAAACCGTATCAAATCCCAACTGTCGCGCACAGGCTTTGTAGCATTCCGTGCGATGAACCGGAAAGTGCACGGCCGCTGGCCTCGGGGGAAAAGCCCCGGGAACCGGCGGAGCGCGGAGTCCCTGATGTGTGCAGGGACTGTCACTGCCTGAGCTGGGGGACAGGACAGAGGCCTGCACTTACCCAGACGTGGGGAGCAGGGAGACACTTCCTAGAACGTGAATGGCTAGGCCGCTCCTTTGATGAAAACAGGTGAGGGTGTCTGTCGAGACTGGAGCTTTCCAGGGAGAGCTCCGAGTCGGGGGAGCTTCTAATCACAAACAGCTTCTTCATGTGTGGAGACTCTTCTGACAAGATGGGTGGGAACACCAATAAATGCTATTTTTTCTGTTTTTATGTTGTGAGATGGAGACGTTCCTCTCTGGGAGCCCAGGGGGCCCCACACGCAGGACGCTACAGAATTGCACGTGGTAAGAGAGTCACCCGCCCGGAGCAGACAGACGCGGGAGATGGAGGGACGGCAGCGTTTGTGAAGTTGGCCGTGGAAGGGAAGGGAAACCCGTGGGAACATAAAATCCAATTCTCTCCTGGCCTTCGACTTTCTGAAAGTCAAATGCCGAAATCAAAAGTGACAGTGACACGCCGGGGCGTATAATGTACGTGGGGGGGGGGGGGAACTGCATGCCCCCCTTGTATGAATCACCCCAATTTTGTATGCTCCCCTTGTATGAATCACCGCCTCCCGCAGATGCTGGCTGTGCGCCTGCAGTCCGCGGGGCCTCAGAGCAGCCGTCCCCGCCCTTCCCGGGTAACTCCACTCTCACGGACAGGAGACTGGGGCTCAGGGAGGTGAACACGTACCATGTGAGCGTCCGGATGCTGGGACCCTCACCCAGGAAGAAGATAAACGTCCTTCCCACTCGAAGGAAAACGGGTGTGGTGGTACCCAGAGGTGGCTCTGAGGAAGGCTGGGGATTGGTAGCTGACCACAGGCAACCGGGAGCGAAGGATTACCACATCACACGCTCGGCGGATCGCTCGATGAAAGAGAAAAGTAGACAGTCTGGCGTGACCGCCTCAGTCACCAAATTGTGGGAACCCTAAAGGGCTGACGGGCATTTGAAAAAACCACTGGCTGCGGGAGGGACCGTCTGGGCGCTCGGCTCCCCTGGGACAGACAGGCGTGCAGGGGAGGGCCACGGGGACTGGAGCCACGGAAGGCTCTAACTCCAAATTCTGCACGGTCCCCCGGGGATGCTGGGAGTGGGGACACGGGACCCGAAGTCAGCCCGGACAAGGAACTCTGCGTCACCTGAGGCCGAACCCCTTCACACGAGGCCCCCTCCCCCGATGCCGGTCACGGGGCCAAAACCACAGAGGTGTATTTTCTCCCAGTTCTGGGGGCCGGAGCCTGAAATCAAGGCGCGGGCACGGCCGTCTCCTGCCGAAGGCTGCAGGGGAGGGTCTGCTCCAGGCCTCTCCTCCCGATGGCCGATGGCCGTCATGCCTGGTGTCTCCTGGTGTGCAGACGCATCACTCGCTCTCTGCCTGTCTCTTCAGGGCGTTTTCTTTCCTTTTTTTTTTTTTAAACTGGTTTTATTTTTTATTTTTTTAATTTACATCCAAATTAGCATCTAGGGCAACAATGATTTCAGGCGTAGATTCCTTAGTGCCCCTCCCCCCTTCGGCTCATCCCCCCTCCCACAACCCCTCCCGTAACCCTCCGTTTGTTCTCCGTATTTATGAGTCTCTTGTGTTTTGTCCCCTCCCTATTTCTCCATCATTCCTGTTTCCCTTCCCTTATGTTCGTCCGTTCTGTCTCTTCAAGTCCTCATATGAGTGAAGTCCTAGGATATGCGTCTTTCTCTAATTTCTTAGCACAATACCCTCCAGTTCCATCCACGTAGTTGCAAATGGTAACATTTCCTTCCTTTTGACGGCCGAGTGATACTCCACTGTACAAGTAAACCACATCTTCTTTATCCATTCATCCCTCGATGGACACTTGGGCTCTTTCCACACTCTGGCTCTTGTCGACGGTGCTGCTATAAACATGGGGGTGCACGTGTCTCAGGGGCGTTTCCTTCTGGGCCCCTCCGTGTCTCACCCGTCTCTCACGAGGACGTTCTCACTGGACTTGGGGCCACCCTGATCGGGGACGACCTCACCCACATCCTTCCCTTAGCCACACCTGTGAAGCTGTATTCCAAATAAGGGCACGTCAGAGGCCGTGAATTTGGGGCACGTGCTTCCCCTAAGGAGAGGGCCCCGCGGCTAACCAAGGCGGGAACCAGACGGGCTGCTCGCCGGCCGACGTCGGGTGCACGGAACGGCGGTCGCTGCCGTCCGTGGGCGCTTCACGGTCTGGACCTCGGCGTGCCGTCCCGGCTGCGCCTCAGCGCGGACTCCACGTGTGGACGGACACACGTCGTCATCCCAGCGGCTGACACTCAGGCCACTCTCGCTCTTCAGCTGTTGGAGTAACACTGGCACAAACATCCACGTGCAAGCGCTTGTGGGCCGCGCGTCGGGTCTCTCCTGGCAGACACGCGGGGTGGGAGGCTGCTGGGCCACGTGGGGATGGGCGTCACCCTCTGAGGAGCCGGCGGGCGGCCAGGTGCGGCGGCTGCCCCCTTTCACGTCCCCAGCAGCCGCGCCTGACATTCTCTTTTCTGCACGTCCTCGAACACACTTGTCACCGGCTCTTCCTTCCAGCTGCCCTCGGGGGCGCGAGGCCGGTCTCGCCGGGGGTTTGATTTGTGTTTCCCTGGTGGCTCGTGATGGGACCATCTTCTGCACCTGTCAGCACGTGATCCTCTGCCCGCCCCTACAATTTTACGTTCATCGTGAAGGTGAGAAAACAGACGCTAAAGATGATCTGCGTCTAAAAGTTCCGGAAATGACCCCGGCTCCAGGCGCCCTTGGCCTTCCCATCGCGGCCCCTCCCAGCCGCCCGACCTCAGGCGAACATCTCCAGGACCCTCTGTGCCCCTGCCACCCAACAGGTAACGAAGGAGTGACCTTGTCCACGTCTGCGGTCAGAAGGGAAGTCGGGCCCCTGAAGCCGGCAGGTGGAGACCACTCAGCAACAGGGATGAACACCCTTTTCCCAAGGCGACAGGAGCAGAGCTGGGGACACGCTTGTTCCCACACACAGAGGGACAGGAAAGGGAAGTCGTCACGGCAGACAGGTGACCTTGGCGGGGCCTCCATGGCCCAGGGGAGAAAGCTCCGGTCCAAAGGCTGACTCTCTGAGCCTCCCTTGCCTGGTCTGCGAAGTGGGAGGGTCCCACTGGCCCCACAGGCACTGCCACGAGGGCCACAGCACGCTGGCTCCCACCACACCCTCCCAGACCAGTGGCAGACACACCGTCACCCTCAAAGGCCGCTCTCCCCGGACAGCGCCCGTCGCTTCCTGCCCCCGCGGCTGCCCCAGGACCTGGCACGTTCCTCCCACACAGCGTCATCTGTGGAACCTGGGACCCTCCTTTACCTCGGCTCAGAGCAGGACTGCTGCTCGGCTGACCCCGGTGTTGGGGGGGGGGGCGGGCCCTGCCTGCCCCCCGCCCCGTGGTCAGGCCGCCCGACCCCGGGGCCTCCAGCCTGGCACACGGCCCACCCGCAGGGGTTGGCACTGGGTCTCAGAGTTGGGCGCTGGAAGGGAGGCTCCCAAGGCAGGATCCTCAGACTCATGGAACTTAAAACCCAGAGGACGGTCAGCAGCCACCCCGGGTTTACACGGGCCCTAACCCATCGCTTTTCTGTTTTTCCAGAACGTTGACTTCCCAAGATCACATTTTAACACTGAAAACGTTAGGAAGACATAACTCAGAACAGAAGATGGCTTCCCATAAGAATTCGGCTTCGTGAGGTGCCCAACCTTTCTCTTCCTCGTTTCATTGCAGATGAAATGTTCCACGGAAACACAGGTCCGCGGGTCAGAGTTTGGGAACATCTGCCGCATGTGAACGCTTCCGGCCCCACTTGGTCTTACAGAGGAGGAAACAGAGGGTCCAAGTGGCTAAAGGCGCGGTCAGCGGCAACGTCAGGCGGGGCGCCCTCTGTCTTTCCAGCTGTATCACCACCAGGCAGACAGATCCGGTGCTCTGAGCTGGAAGCCACAACTGCTCACACGACAAAGAGCAGACACCGCTTGGGTTTCAAAATACGCTAAAAACGACCTGAGCAGAACAGGGTCAGTTTGTCCGTCTAAATCCAGGTGCCATGTCAGAGTCAATTGCACAAAGGAGTCCTCGTGCGGTCTTACTTTAACTGTCGTATCTAAAATGCCTCGGCTGTGATTTGTCAAGCACTCAACACGTGTTGGGTTGTCACTGACTTAGTTTGGGGGGATACTCGTCAAAAGGGCAGCGGGAACTTCCGGGACAGCCTGGGGGATGAGGTGCTTCCCACGGTCCAGCTCGGGCGCCCACGGGGGCTGGGGTGCGCCCCTGCGGACGCCCCGTCCCGTCCTCTCCTGAGGCTGCAGCTGGCTCCGGGGCCTGATTGGGACCCCGCTGTCTGAGAAGACAAAGGACTTGCTTGTGTACTGAACCCCAACACGTCCTTCCCTGTTCCCAGAAACACTTGTCCACGCGCGACCTTCCCGAACGCCCCCGACACCTGCTCGCTCCTTCAAAGCCAGATGCGCCCAAACTCTACTCAAAGTCAAGGGACCTCCTTCCGTCTCTGCCATGGAGTATGTCCTGGATTGTGGCCTCCCTGCGCCAGCACTGTGCGTGCCTCAGGGATGACGACCTTTTTATCCCCCTCCCACCCGGGGCTGGCGCCCTCCAAACTCCGCTCTGACCCCGACAGGGCAAGCGCAGCCAGCTCCGACCGACCCCAGCGGGGCACGGGTCACCCAGGGACACCTGGGTAGCATCACCACCCCAGCCTCCCCTTGGAGTGTCTTTTTTTGAGACAAAGCTGTCATGACATCAAGTCAACCCCCTTCACGTGCACGATTCACCAGCATTTAGCACGTTAGCAGTGACGCACGACGCCACCTCCAATTCCAGAATGTTCCATCGCCCCCAGAGAAACCCCATACCCACTGGCAGCCACTCCCCTTGCTCCCCAAATCCCCCACCCCCCAGCCGCCGTTCATCCACTTCCCGGGCCCACGGGTTTGCCTGCTCTGGATGTTTCAGGAAAGTGAGATCAAGCAGCTGGGGACCTTTGTGCCCGGCTTCCTTCACTCATGTTTCCAGGTTTATCGGTGACACAGCATGTCACAGCTGCAGGCCAGGCGCTACTCCGTCGTGTGGATGGACCCCATCAGTGGACAGGCATCTTTTTTTTTTTTTAACATTTATTTATTACTGAGAGACAGAGCATGAGCAGGGGAGGGGCCGAGAGACGGGGAGACACAGAATCCGAAGCAGGCTCCAGGCTCCCAGCTTTCAGCACAGAGTCCGACACGGGGCTCAAACTCACAAACCGTGAGGTCGTGACCCGAGCCAAAGTCGGACACTTAATCGACGGAGCCGCCCAGGCGCCCAGGACGGGCATCTGTCTTAAGGGTGCTCATGCGCAGCTGGCAGGGACAACCCGGAGTCACGCGGTCGGTAGAGCCGAAGCCTGTCACCCCTGGCTGTCACCAGCCTGAACCCTGGCTCTCCTGGCTCCTGTCATCATTCCTGGGGACAGGAGCCACGGCCGGGCCATCTCCCTAGGAAGCAGCAAACGTGTGCAGGGGCTCTATGGTGGGACACCCGGCCGACAGCACCCCCCCCCCCAGGGTCTAGCTCCTCTCGTGACGCACGACACCTGCTCAGCGTCACCTCCCCGCACCCACCTGCCAGCGAGGCCCTGCTCCCCACCATGCAGCCCCCACGCCTTCCCGTGTGCTGTGCCCTCTGTCCAGGGTGCCCTCCCCGGTCTTCTCCACACCAAATCCTGCCCGTTCCTCTGAAACCTCAGAGGGCTTGAACTATGTCCCCCAAAGTGATATGTCTACGTCCTAATCCCTGGTACCTGTGAATGTGACTGTGTCTGGAAACAGGGTCTTTGCAGAGGTGATCAGGTTAAGATGAGATTATGCCAGAGGAGGAGGGTAGGCCCTGGTCCCATCACGGGTGTCCTCCTAAGAGGACAGACAGTTGCACAGAGCTCCGAGGGACAAGGGAGGCCCAGGTGGCGGCCCCGCCCACAGGCGCTGGGAGAGAACACCTCCTGCCCTGTCACGCGGCCCCATGGAGTGGCCCCGTCTGGACACTCACCCCGGGGCCCTGTCACTGTAGACCGTGCATCATTGCTACTTATGTGCGGGTTTCACCTCCTACACTGGACGAAGGCGGCCACGGGGCAGGGGGCGAGGCTCGCCGTGTTAGGGCCTCCCACCCCCCCCCCCGCCCCACCCCAACACCAGAAGTCTCGTGCTCCCCAGAGCATCATCGTTTTCCCTCCGCGCTTCCTTACAGCCACACGTGCTACGGAAGGCGAGTTAAACGCCACTCGGAGGCAGCGGTCACGACCCCTGGTTAGGCCAGGTCACTGTCCCTGTAGGGGTTTCCGTGGCTGCTGTGCCTCCCGGGGGCCGGCCGCCGTCGCCACCCCACAGGAGCCCCTGCACCCCATCGGGTCAGCCCTCGCCCTAGAGGCTCATCTCAAGCAGGTGACAAGGTGCCCGGTGTCCCCACGCCCGCCACCACACGGGCTCCACCAGGGCAAGCGCGCCTGCCCCCTCACAGACGGCGCTGTCGTGACGAGGGAAGGACCCCCACTTTCCGCTGGGTCTGTCCACCCAAACTGGCTCTGGCTCCCTCCCGGGCGCCTGCCGCCTCTGGCCCCCCTCCCTCCTGGCCCCTGTCTGACCGCCCCCACCGCCTGCACCCCCTCTGTGAGCCTCACCCCCCAGCCGGTCAGATGCCCCACAGCCTCCCTCCGCCACTCCTTCTGCAAACACTGACCTTTTCCGTCCTAGGGAACCACGACTGGATGGAGCACGTAGCCCCTAAGCAGAATGTCGTCCCAATTTCCACCTTTCTGTTCCAGATCTAAATACCTTTCCCCTGTCCTTCTTAGTCCAGTGGCTCTCTCCGTCCCTGCCTCCCATCTCCCCGTGCCCTGTGCCCTCGTTAGCCCCTTGGCCTCGCCTGCTGGTGGGGGGTCCGGGAGAGCCCCGCACTGTCTTCTGCATGGTGCGGTCTCCCCGGACCCGGGACGAGGGGCACACGGAGCTCAAACCGGAGTTCGTGGACACCTGCTGCGTCAGCACAGGGGACCCACGGGGCCACTCGACGCCCGTGGGGGAGCTGGCTCTAGCTCCAGAGCACAGGAGGTGACCCGGTGCCCCCGCACGGCACATCTACTGGGCTCCCCCTTCTTGAAAACACCGTTTAGTGTAGTGAAATGCACGGAACAAAACTGACCGTCTTAACCACTTCTGAGTGCAGTTGAGGAACGTCAGACGCACCCTCATGTGGTCCCGCTGCCGCCCCCACCATCCGTCCCCACGACGACCTTCCCCTCTTCCCGAACTTGCCCCATTAAACTCCGTCTGCCCCGCCCCCAGTGCCCCCACCTGTTTGTCTGAACCTGACTCCTCTAGGGACCCCGTGTCAGTGGGACCCCACCGTGGCTGTCCTACGTGACGGCCGACTTCACCGAGCACAGTGTCCTCCCGGCTCGTCTACCTTGTAGCAGGTGTGAGGAGTCCCTCCTTTTCCAGGCGGAGGACCGGGTCCCGGGAAGCCTGCCTTGGACCCTGTAGATGCACCTGCCAGGCCTGTGTGCAGCTAAGCACGGGGGGATGGGGGCTCGCTCGGGACGAGCGGGTTTCCCAGTCACTACCGAGGCGCCAGGGGCCCCTGCGGCCCCACCGTGGAGCCCCCAGCCCCACCGACAAGAGCACCACGTTTTACAAAGCGCTTCACACCAGAATTTTCCCCTCTGACCTCACAAGGAGGCCACGCCTTCATTTCCACGTGGCTTCTCATCCCCGTTTTATGTTCAAAGCTCCCCATTTTTAGGAGCTCACCACAGGCCAGGCTGCTACGGAGCACTGTGTGTGCAGCCTCTGTTTCAAGGGCACCTAGGTCAGCGTCTGCTGTTAGCCCTAGCCACGGGGGAAGGACAGTAGAGCCCACAGGGCTCACGTAGCTTGTCACCAGGCTCGTGGAGATGTGGCACCCAGCCTGGGCTAACCGCTCCGCTGGAGAAGGAGATATTGAGGCACATAGACCCAGCACAGCCACCTGCGCGCGTGGTGAGGGCAACTCGTCTCATCCTTCCTCATAATCTCGTGACGCGGAGCGCAGCCCACGGGTGGCCCCAGATCGGGATCTCCCTGGTCATTTCACACTTGCCGTGGTCAGTGGAATAGCAGCCCCTAAAGTAGATCCTCACAGGGGGCGCCCGGGGGGCTCGGTCGGTAAAGCGTCTGGCTCTTGATTTCGGCTCAGGTCACGATCCGTTTGTGAGACTGAGCCCCACGTCAGGCTCTACACTGACTGACGGTCAGGAGCCTGCTTGGGATTCTCTCCCTCCCTCTCTCTGTCCCTCCCCAGCTTGCTTGCTTGCTCACGCTCTCTCTCTCTGTCTCTCTCTCTCTCAAAATAAACATTTAAATAAATAGGTAGATAGATAAAATACATAAATAAAATAGATTCTCACTCCCAGAATCTGCAGATGTGATGAAATCAGAGGCCTTGAGATGTGGCAATCGTCCTGGATCCTCTGGGTGGACCTGATGTCACCTCATGTCACAGGCAGCAGGGGAGACACGACACACACAGCAGCCAAGAGGCCGTCTGACAATGGCCACGTGCCAGGGGACGCCCAGAGCGCCCAGGAGCTGGAAGGGGCAGGACCACCCTCCCCAGCGGGAGCTCGGCCCTGTGACACCTGGGTTTCAACCTAGTGACACCGAGGTCAGCTCGGGCCTCCGGAACGGTGAAATTCTCCATTTCGGTTGCTTCAAGGCCCCCAGTTCATGGTCCTTTGTCCTCGTGGCCCTGGGACCGAGGCACTCACATGGTGCCCTACCACAAAATAAGTTTTCGAGGCCTGGAACCAAGTCGGCGGAAAGTGCTAACAGCTCCGGGGGCCAGTTTGGACTCTGACTGTCGTTAACTAAGCTTGAGCTGGGATCACCCACGGAGACGGGAGCTGGCGCTGGGCCCCCAGACCCCTCCCCACCCTGGCTTCAAAGCCCAGCTCCAGGGACACCGCAGGGCCAGGCGGGCTGACGGGCAGACGGGGGCGGCTGCCCTTTGCTGACACCAGGGGTACCAGGAGCCCTTGCTTACACTCAGGGACCACAAAACCCACAGCAGGCGCCTCTCGGTTGCTATGGAGACACGGCGCTGACAGCATCCTGGTTTGGGGGGCCTTGCTGT
Organism: Prionailurus bengalensis; assembly: GCF_016509475.1. Classification (NCBI taxonomy): domain Eukaryota; kingdom Metazoa; phylum Chordata; class Mammalia; order Carnivora; family Felidae; genus Prionailurus; species Prionailurus bengalensis. The sequence goes on from NC_057352.1 coordinate 61,000,637, forward strand.
GACGGATGCTGTCCCCTGAGCCCCAGGACGGCCAGGGGCCAGTTCCTTCCTCGCCTAGGGCCTCAGTTTCCCTGCTGTGAAACGAGAACTCTGTTCTGCTTAGTGGCCCTCAGCCTCTGGGCAGGGCCCTGGGGGCCTCAGCCGCAGGCTGGGAGCCACACCTGCGCGGTGGCTGCAGGCGCAGGGCTGTGTGCAGGAGACACCCCTGAGCTAGGTCCCCACCCCAGCTCTCTGAAAGACAGTCACGGCATCCCAGGAATTCTCCTCTCCCCCCCCCCCCTGGACCCCGGAGAGGCTGAGGCTCCAGAGGCAGCGTGACCTCCCAGCCACTTTGCCCCCTAGCACAGCCCTAACCCCCCACTGCCCCCTGCTTCTCCCCAGCCTCTGTCCCCCCCCCAAGCTCTAACTTGGCCCCCTAGCACAGCTCTAACTTGGGGAGCCACCACTGGGGAGTCAGGAGGGACGGGAGTGGCACCCCAGCTCGAGTCCCTAGCCAGCACATGCCAGCCCCACTCAACCCCAGGACAGGCTCAGGTTGGGGTGAGTCCCCAGAGCCTTCTCCGTGGGTGACGGAGCCGCATCACCGCCCACCTCCGGGACAATTCCTATGCAGTCACCAAATCTCTCTGCTTAAACCAGATGGAGTTCGGGGGCCCGACACGTGCAACTGTGTCCTCCCGAATAAACTCTGGGAGCTCTGTGCCCAGTCTGGGTGGAGGCCTCTCGGTCCTCCCTCCCCGGATGCTCCCGCCGGCCCACAGGTATGGTCTGGGCCAGTGTCCCCACGCTCCTCAGTGCAGGGGGGCGGGGGCAGGGGGGGGAGCCCGAGTCAGCACCTAGTCCTTGCAGGGAGGAGGAAGGAGATGCCCTCCCGCTCATAAAAGCCCACATGGGTTCAGGGGGACAGGAGCCTTCAGAAAACGGCACCACCTCGGACGGACAGCGGCCCACGCCACGGTTCTGAAGCGACCTTGGCTTGGCTCCTGTTCTGCCACAGGAGAAGGGGAGGGTGCTGTCACCCAGTGATGGCCTGAGAATGTTCCGGAACCCAGCGAGGCAGCAGGTGGGCTGGCCGCCCCCAGCCTGCCCCCAAGGCGGTTCCCTGGCTTCTAGGACAACACGGGATAATCCACAGGTGTGCAAAGCAAGGGGGCTGGGAGCCAATCAGGGGCCATCTGCATATGTTTGCATGTTAATCAGTCTCCTGGTTGAGGGTTCTACCCGGCGTTTTTCCCTGCAATTTCTTTAGTTCATGTGTCCCCAGGCCCTGGTGACCCTCCGGGACCACTCCCGTTCACGACGCAGAGCAGTGAGGACACCCTAAGGCCTGTTCAGCCCGGGGTCTCTAGTCCCCTGACCCAGACGAGCTTTGGCTGCTAACACGGCCCCACCTCGAGGACGGAGCCGCCTTCCCCCCACCGCCCTCACCAGGGCCCCGAGGAGAGGGACCTCCTCGAGCCCTCCCGACCTACACACGGCCCGGGGTGAGCCCTGGACCCACAGGTGGGGGACCTTCACGCCACCAGCACTAGCGCCAAGAATTCCAAAGCACAAACCGGTCACTACCCTCCGGCATTTTCAGGCTCCAACAAGAAAGAAGCCACCTAAGTCAACAACCGAGCACAAGGCGGCAAGTGTTAGGGTCTTAGGAGGGGTGGGAACAGAGGTCATGACGCCGGGGGCTGCCCCGGGGGCTTCCTGGAAGAGGTTCCTGGCAGGGGCGACCCCCCAGTGGCCGCTTGTAAAGCTCCCCAAAGCCAAGAGCAGTGTCCCCTCGGCCACACAGGCCGGCCCCCCCTGGGAGCACAGGGAGCTACAGACAGGTGTCTTACCTCCACGAGGGGCCACACGGTGCTCCCGGGGGGACCTCAGGCGGCTCTAACCGCCAGCGGCCCCGCCCGATCCTGTGACATCGAGACGCTGTAGTGAAAACGGCGAAACGGAGGCCTCGGAGCCGGCGGGTCACGCGGGGGACTGGGCGGACCCTTACGAGGCACACCTGCCAGCCCCGCCCACCGCGGGGGAGGGCCGCGAGAAAGGGCCACGGGGGGAGCCCGCGCCTCGCGTTCCGTGGGCAGACAGGGTGGGGGTGGGGGGCGCCGGGCTGTGCGGGACCAGGGGCTGCTGGGAAAGACGCCAAAGGTTACGCACGGGACGCCGGAGACAGAACCGGAAGCGGAACCTGGGCTCCATTCAGGCCGCTGCGATAGGACGGGCGCCCTTAAGGGTGCTTAATGCGTCCGCACCTGAAGGGGATGAACGCAAGGCCGGGCCCGGGGCTTCCCCGGGCCTCACACTTGCCCCGGGGGGCACCACCAGCGCTCTCTGGGCACAGGTTCTGGGCTGGTCCAGGGACACACACTCGCCCCCCGGGGTGGCGCGGCCCTGGCCGCCGCGCCCACGCCCATGGCCAGTAGCCCCTCTGGCGGTTTTCACCGGGACAGCACGCGTCCGAGCCGTAGCAGAGTGAACTTCGTGCAGAAATCAGAACTCAACACGTCTGTGCGGATTTCACGGCCCAGCTGAGCCCACCAGTTACCCAAAGCTTTTCCGCTTTTAGCCACATGGGCTGGGAAACAGATCCAGAGCGTCGTGCATGGTCCCTGTGGCCTTGAACAGGGGGCTTGCCCCCTAGTGGGCGCCGTCCTGTCATCCTCTGGCCTCAGGGGCTTGGCCAGCTGGCGACACTCACGCCTCCTCCCAATCAGCTCCTCATAAGTGGAATTTAAGAAGCGAAACATTAACATAGGGGAAGGGAAAGAAAAAGACGATTAAAACAGGGAGGCAAAACAGAAGAGTGTTGTACGTAAGGGATGAATCTCTGGTTTCTACTCCGAAACCAATACTGCACTGTATATTAAGTAACTTGAATTTAAATAAATTTTAAAAAAGAAAAAGAAAATTTTCTGCTTTTAACGGACACCACAGAGGCCAGGAGGAAAGTGACCTCAGAAGGAACAGGGACAGGGTCGGGGATGCGAGCCCATCTCGGGGGTCAGGAGAGCAAGGGCTCACCTCCAGGAGACAGGCGGCTGCCTGCCTAGAGGGGTCCAGGCCTCACACACACAGGGGTGAGAGTGCCAGGCAGAGCCCGGAGCCCAGAGCCCCCCATCATTAAGGATCACCACACAGGGCTGGTCCTGCCTCCTCAGTGGCTCCCCACTCGCCCCAGTCCCCGCCCCCCCAGCTTCTGCTTAGCAGCGGGGCTGGCCCCTTCAGGGGGCACACTCTTCCAGCTGGGGCACCAGGGCATTGGGGTGGTCTGGGGTGGGGGCTCCCCTACCCCATGAAGCGTCTCTGGGTATCAGCGGTGGAAGCTGGGTCCCCTCTCGATGTGGCCCCAGGTAGTCTCTATCCACATTGGAAGACAGTCCCTGGGCCGGCTGCACCCACCACTGAAGGCCATGTTGACAGGGACCGGAAGCAAGGTACCGTGACACCCTCGGGGCATCCCCCCCCATGAAGAGATGCTCAGCGTTACAAGCTGTACAGATCTCCCACCCGGGGGCTAACGGCCCTCCGATTCCCACGTGGAGTGCAGACTTGAACATCCAGCATTTGGACCCAGGACACCCGACTGTCCTAGTTCATGGGGAGGGAAGCCATCGGCAAAGAGGGTGTCTGCCCCTGTCCTGTCCCGGTGGACAGGTGGGCGGGGCCGACACCTGCAGGACCCAGCTCACGAGCAGAGAGAGGCAGGGCCCTGGGCAGAAGGAGGGCGGCCCTCAGACGCTGCTGGAAGAAGGTTCCTGTGGCCGGGGCGGGGGCCCTGCTGCCTGAGGACCCGAGCCCTCACTCCCGTCGGCCAGCACCTTCTGGGAGGGGTCGCTGGGACCACACTGGAGCTGGTGGCTGTGCGCTGCTGTCCCTCCCCTGCCTTACACCTGCACAGGTGCAGGAAGGCTGACCGGACCTTCTGTGACCTGAGGTGGTCGGCGCTGGGGCTGACCGCACTGTTGGTGTGGACGCAGGGGCGGCACAAGGGAAGCACCCGGGGGTCCAGGAAGGGCCGGGCCACAAGGGGCTTGAGCAGCAGCAGCGTGCAGTAGGTCACGCACAGGACGACAGAGAGCGGCATCTTGGTGACCTGTGGGAGACGGGCTCAGGCTGGGGGCCGGGCACACGCCACAGGAAGGTGCGGCCACACCTCCCGCCTCGGAGCTGTTTGCGGAGTAGTGATGAGAATATTCCTAAAACAGTGACTCAGGGGCGCCTGGGGGGCTCAGTCGGTTAAGTGTCTGACTTCGGCTCAGGTCATGATTTCATGGTGCGTGGGTTCGGGCCCCGCATCGGGCTCTGTGCTGACAGCTCAGAGCCTGGAGCCTGCTTCGGATTCTGGGTCTCCCCCTCTCTCTCTCTGCCCCTCCCCTGATCGTGCTCTCTCTCTCTCTGTCTCTCAAAAGTAGATAAACATTAAAAAAGAAAACAGTGACTTAAACTCCTACTGCATATCTGCTGGGCATCATGTGACGTCCCCGGCTGGCCTGGTGGATAAGATCACGAAATAGTTCCGTCTCGGGGGGCACCCGGTCACTGCCCTGTGTCCCCAGGTGCACCCTGCCCCCAGACCGCTTAGATTCCCAGCTGGCAAAGGCTGATGCCTGGGACGGGGCCTGGGGGCCCCACGCAGCCAGGAGCACTGGACGGGTTCCCTCGAGATGGTGCCGTCCCGGTCTCCCCTTTGGGGACCAGGAAGCAGAGCTTGGAGGGCTGAGAGAACTCACGGCACGGCATCGCGAGCCCGCCTCCCCCAAAGCCCATCGCGCTCGTGACCGTCTGGACGGCCCCTTTCAGTGCAGCTGCCCCCCTCTGGGAGGGACCCCCGCCCACACCCCATCCCACCCCTTCAGTTCAGGAGTGCGCCACCAGACCCAGAGAGACCTAGGGGGGTTCGAAGCCCACCCCCATGCAGCCCAGGACAGTCCGGCGTCTGAGGGAGTTGGGGTCACCGGAGAGGGGAAGGGGCACGTGTCCAGGCCTCTGGGGGACAGCCACTGGCCTGGCCCAGGTAAGGAGCCTCCGGGGGGGGGGGGCTCAGGGCTGAGGGGAGGTCTCCAGGTGGCCCCTCATCCGTTCTGGGGCCGGCCTCTCCCTGCCACGGTCTCCAGGGCCCAGAGGCGGCGGCTGGTGAGGGTGTAGGTGCTGGGTTTGCAGGACCAAGGGACATCCCAGCTCCCGGGCTCCTGCTGTGTGACCTGGGCCGCCTGCTCGCTGAGCCTCTCTGAGCCTCCCTCTCCAGTCACAGCGTCAGGACAGCAAACTCCTTCCCGAACTGTGGCGAGAAGGGGGACCATGCAGTCGGCACTGTCTTTTGCCCCCGAAAGTGTGACCACCTGTGTGACCAGAGCTCTGAGTCCGGGGCCACACTGCGCCCTGAGTGTGGACACGCGTCTTTGCCACTCTGTGCACCTGGCTCTGTCTCTCCCTGTCTCTGTGTCTCTCTGTATCTCTCTGTCTCTCTATCTCTTTCTGTCTCTGTGTGTCTCTCTGTATCTATTTTCTCTCTGTCTCTCTCTCTTTGTCTCTATTTCTATATCTCTTGTTATCTCTGTCCCTCCCTATCTCTCTCTATCTCTCGATCTCTTACTCTCTGTCTCCGTCTCTCTATCTCCCTCTGTCTCTCTTTCCTCTCACATCTCTCTTGCTGGGTCACAGGTGTCCCCTCTGCTCAGTCCTCCCCCTGCCTCCGTCTTTCTGAGCACACCTGTCTCGGGCTGTCTCCCACGGCCTGTCTCAGAGACCCCCATGGCTTCCTCGCTCCCTACAGTCGAAGTCACAAGCACCCCCGACCCCGCCATTCACGCCAGGCCAGTGCGTCCGGCCGCTTCCGCTCAGGGGCCCCCCCACCCCCCCAGTGCTTTCTGGTACATGCCTCTCCCCTAAGCCCTGTCCTGCCTCACCTCCCCCCCGCCCCCCACAGGCTGTGTGTGTGCGCCTGCCCCGTGCCCTGTGCTCTGTGCCCCATGCTCCATGCCCTGTGATCTGTGCCCCGTGCTCTTGTGCCCCGTGCCCCATGCCCCGTGCTCCATGCCCGTGGCCTGTGCTCCCGTGCCCCGTGGCCTGTGCTCCCGTGCCCCGTGCTTCTGTGCCCCGTGCTCCTGTGCCCTGTGCTCCATGCCCCGTGCTGTGTGCCCCGTGGCCTGTGCCCCATGCTCCGTGCTCCCGTGCCCCGTGCTCCATGCCCTATGCCCCGTGTTCTGTGCCCCGTGCTCTTGTGCCCCGTGCCCCATGCCCCGTGCTCCATGCCCGTGGCCTGTGCTCCCGTGCCCCGTGGCCTGTGCTCCCGTGCCCCGTGCTTCTGTGCCCCGTGCTCCTGTGCCCTGTGCTCCATGCCCCGTGCTGTGTGCCCCGTGGCCTGTGCCCCATGCTCCGTGCTCCCGTGCCCCGTGCTCCATGCCCTATGCCCCGTGCTCTGTGCCCCATGCTCCATGCCCTGTGCCCCGTGCTCCTGTGCTCCGTGCCCCGTGACCCCATGCTCCATGCCCCATGCTCCGTGCCCTATGCCCTGTGTCCCGTGCTCCCATGCCCCATGCTCTGTGACCCATGCTCCGTGCCCCGTGCCCTCATGCTCTGTGCCCTGTGCCCCATGCTCCTGTGCCCTGTGCTCCGTGCCCCATGCCCCATGCCCTGTGCCCCGTGCCCTGTGCTCCTGTGCCCTGTGCACCATGCCCCATGCTCCGTGTTCTATGCCCTGTGCTCCTGTGTTCCGTGCCTTGTGCCCCATGCCCGTGCTCTTGTGCCCCATGCTCTGTGCACCATGCTTTGTGCCCCATGCCCTGTGCCCTGTGCCCCATGCCCCCATACCCCATGTCCCGTGCCCCATGCTCTCATGCTCTGTGCCCCGTGCTCCGTGCCCCGTGCCCTGTGCCCTGTGCCCCCGTGCCCCGTGCTCTATGCCCCGTGCCCTGTGCCCTGTGCCCCCGTGTTCCATGCCCCGTGCCCTGTCCCCCTAGCTCTGTGCCCCGTGCCCCGTGCTCTTGTGCCCCATGCTCTGTGCACCATGCTTTGTGCCCCATGCCCTGTGCCCTGTGCCCCATGCCCCCATACCTCATGTCCCGTGCCCCATGCTCTCGTGCTCTGTGCCCCATGCTCCGTGCCCCGTGCCCTGTGCCCTGTGCCCCCGTGCCCCGTGCTCTATGCCCCGTGCCCTGTGCCCTGTGCCCCCGTGTTCCATGCCCCATGCCCCGTGCCCTGTGCCCCTAGCTCTGTGCCCTGTGCCCCGTGCTCTCCAGTGCCAGGGCCCAGAACTGAGTGCGGGCTGAGCAGTCACCTGGTGAGTGATCAGACGCATGCCTGGCTGCATCCTCTCTCTGCCCAGTTCTGCCTCTGCCCCATCTCCCCGCCCCTCTGCCTACCAACCCCTCCTTTCACACTGGCCCCCTCTGCCAGGTCCACTGGAGACCTCATGTACCTGCTTCCTGGAAGACCAGAAGTCTTTAGACCCGGCCCCTGGGGCCGCCTCTCCTGGGTCCCCACCTCCTGCCAGGCCTCACCGTCCCCTGTGGTGGGGCAGGTGGGACCGTGCGCTCCGGAACAAGGTCCTCCCGATGAGCCCGTACAGGACCATGGCCGCCAGCAGGGGAGTGAGGGCGAAGACGGGGAGTCCAGCAGGCAGATGGGCAGGGAGAGGCTGCCGGACTCCTTGTAGACGTACTGAAGGCCCCGCCTCTCACGGACGCTGGGGTTCCCCAGGAAGAACCAGAGAGGCAGTGGTCACACGTGCCCCCCCAGATGCCCACAATGAGCCACTTGGCCCGGGGCCACGGTGCACGCAGTCTGCGCCCGTGTTGGGTGGCAGATGGCGACGTGCCTGCAGCCACAAGGCGGCCGTGTTGGGCCCTGGGGCCGCGGGATCAGGTGAGCCCTGTGCGTGCACGTGTGTGTGCATGACCAGCTTGGCCCGTCAGGTTCCCCATCTGGTCCTGTCACAGAAGAAGTCGAGGGCCACGGGGATGTAGGGCGCTAGGTGGCAACCTCGAGGGCTGGAGGAGCAGGGTGCCGGTCCTGAGGGGAGGGTGGGAGGACGTGTGGGAGGGGCTGCCCCGAGGGCCGTGTCCCCTGAGGCCCACCGGGCTCAGCCACGTCTGCCGCAGGCCCAGGGACCCCAGTGTCCTTTCACAGACCTCCGACCTCTGCAAGAGCTCCAGTGAGTTTTTAGTTGCCAGCCCCCAAAGGTCTCCAACTGAGGCAGCCAAAGACATCACACACCCCTCGTCCACCGGCTCAGAGCCTAGACCGGGGTCCCCAGCCTGCCATGCCTAGGCTACGGGATCAACCAGCGTGGGCCGGTGGCGGAGGCCCCTGGACTCCAGGCAGCGACAGCCCAGGAAAGTCAGGACCGGGCCAGAATTTGGATGTCGGAGGCCTCAATCGTGCCCCCATTCTGTGTGGCCCTGGACGAGCCACCTAGCCTCTGAGCCAGCCTGCCCAAGACCACGCAGCTAGGAAGGGGCGGAGCCGGGTTTGAACCCAGTCAGCAGGCTTCAGAGCCCACACGCTCAACTCTGGGCTACTTTGCCCCTCGGGGCTAACATCAAAGCTGGAAGGAGCCCATGAGAACGTCCAGTGCAAATGCCCACTTCCCAGATGGGGAAACCGAGGCCCAGAGGAATGTAGGATCACTTGGCGTCTCGTGGCAAGTTAGCAGCGGAGTTGAGGGAAGAGCCCCTCTGACTCCGGGCCTCCCGGGGCCTCACCCCTGTCCCCCTCTCTGGACACGGGGAACAGGCCTTCCCGCTCAGCCGAGGCTCAGCATCCAAGGATCCCGGGCGGGAAGTGCTGTGTGGGAGGCAGAGGCCTGAGGGCCAGGGAGCGCCTTCTCTCCCCCGCAGATGCCAGGACGGAGCGGGAGGAGACGCCGATGCCCAGGAGCTGCAAGTAGGTGGTGCCCGGGCAGCCCAGAAGACCCACTGCCCAGCCAGGCCGCCAGTGACATTGGGCAGCCCCCCGGCCGCCAGCACGGTGAGGTCCGCCAGGACCGGGCTGACCAGGTAGCAGCCGCTGGGGACGTGCACGCCCCGGACGGTCACCAGGACCACCACAGCGTTGCCCAACATGCCAGTCACGTACACGAGGACCAACCTGTACTCAGTCGGGCCCGGGTCAGCCTCTCCAAGGGCCGGGGACGCGTTGCAGGGATTGTCGTGGTGGCCGACCGGGTGCCGGAGCGGGCGAGAAGGGGGAGCTCCAGGAGGCATCCCCGGTCAGCGGGGCCGGGCCCGTGCACGCGCAAGGCCCAGCCGACACCTGCAGTCCTATAAGCCAGGCCCCGAGGGACACCAGGGACCCTGTGCTTGTGAGGCTGCTGTCTGGCCAGACGAGGGGACAGAACGGGGAATACACATCCGAGTCTCCGCGGCCAGTCTGAGCCACCCGCAAGCCTGTTTCCTGGTGCACGTAGACAGCTGACAATCATGCCTCACGCGCAGGACCGTGGGCGGGATCGGTCTGGGTAATCACTCCCTGGGCCTAGCACATCCTGAGTGCTCAGAGGTCAGCTGGCCTGTGTCGCAAGGAAGCCACACGGCACCTCAGCCTCAGTGAGCTCATCTGTGAAGTGGGGAGACTCAGGGACACGGTGAGATTCTGGAGAAACAGCAGGGCACGGAAACTTCTGGACCTAGAGTCTGGTTTGATGTCTGCTGCTTAGCGTTAGCATCAAGGTTCCAATCTCCCTGAGCCTCGGCAGCCCCGTCTGTCAGTGGGGCTGACGGCAGCTCCCTCCTCTCGTGACGCAGGGAGCAAGCTTGATCAGCACACCGGGGTCGTGTGACGCCCACCCTGGGTCGCCCAGGAGCCGAGCCAGAAGCCAATGACTGGCTCTTGCCAGCAAGCCCCGGGCCGGGGCTGTGGCACACTCTTGCACCGGAAACGGCCCAGAGTCACTCCTCCCCTCCGCGGGCGGCCCCGCCCTGCTCCCCCGTCAGCCAGGCCGGCCCCCTCTAGGGCCCGGAGTGGGGACAGGTGAGCAGCAGGGGAAGCTGAGGCAGACCACGCGCTGAGACACCCAGCAGGCCGGGGCTTGGCCCAGTTCTGCCGGCTCTAAGTGGCCAAGAGCCCCCGCCGCAGCCCCCACGGGGCAGGGACCAAGGCACAGAATTGGGGCAGGGCCGGGTGTGCCCTAGGACGCTGCCCACACACCTGCACACGCACAAAACACGCAGACATGCACACACACACACACACACACGAGCTCTCACGGACCCTCCTCAGCAGATCCGGCACACACGGCCACACACACAGACACGACACACCCTGACACACCCACATGCAGCACACACATCTTCCTGCACACACATGTGAATGACCCCCACACACACCCTAACACCCAAAACACACAGACCCAAACGCACACGCACGTAGGTGAATCACAGCATAAGCTCACTCACCCCTCCGCCACCGTAAATACACACACACTGCCCACACTCACGTGGCAGGTGCACACGTGCGTGGAACACACACCCACGCCTGTACTCATAGACGCCTGCACACTTGGATCCACAGGGGCCCCCAGGCCCATCGCTCTCCTGAAAATGAGCCCCCATTCTGTTTGGCTGAAGAGATAGTCAGGCCCGGACCCCAGCACAGCTGCTGCCACCCCCAGGGCCTCAGCTGCCTTCTACCGTGGAGGCTGGCCGCCCCGGGACTGCACCCACAGTCCTCACAGCTGCCCCTCCAGTGTGCGGCCCCCCGCAGTGTGAGCTGGCCCGGTCCCTGCCTCCTCAGGTCTCAGAGGACCTCCCCAGGTCCCACCCCACCTGCACGCCAGCCTTTCTGCACCAAACGTTCCACCAGATGGGCGACAGCCATCTCCCAGCCCAGCCCGGGAGAAACTTGAAAGCTCAGGCAACTCCCCCCAGGAGGAGCCTTCCTCCTCCTTCCAGGGACAGGGAGGGAGAGACAGTCCCGGTGCCCCAGCCATTCCGCGCACGGAGGCGTCTCATCCCGCGGCTGCAGAGCTGTGCGCGGGCGAGCCTCTGGTGTGTGCTCACACACAGACACACGCGGCCCTGCCAACTTCTCCCCGCTCCCCCCCCCACCCCCCGCCCTCCCCCTGCAGGGCTGACTGCCAACCCGCAGCAGCTTCCCCAGCAGGAGACCCGAGGCACAGCCCCCGCTTCCCCTCCCAAATTCATCAGGCCGAGAGGGACCCTGCTTAGCCAGCTGAGCCACTGGCGGCCTAACAGGAGGAGGTACCAATCCAGGGAGGAGGTGGGGAGGGCATGGACGGGCCCCCTTTTCCTGCGCGGCCAGGCTGGGAGTAACTGGGGGACCCTCAGGTGTCTACAATGTGCAGGTGACTCTGGTGTGGGGTCCACCCCCGCCCCAGCCCTCGGGGGCCCTTCACAGGGCTGTGGAGAGGAAGGAACAACGTGCTCAGCGAGAGCCGCCTGCAGCTCATTTCAGAACGGGGACTGTGGCTTGGGAGGGGGAATGGCCGGGTCAGGGGCAGGACTAGAGCCCAAGTCTGGGGACTCTGGGAGGCAGGGGTGCTGCCGTGTGCCCCATGGGGGGCATGGCTGCCACACCTCTTGGCTAGCCCTCGGGAGGAGAGCCCAAAGGGACCCCTCAGCTGGCCCAGGAAGCAGGGCTCCCAGACTGTTTCCCCCACATGGCCAGGGGCCTGGCTTTTCTGAGACATTTAAAATACAGATTTCGGAGGCGCCTGGGTGGCTCAGCTGGTTGATTGTCCGACTCCAGCTCAGGTCATAATCTCACAGGTCGTGAGTTCGAGCCCCACGTCGGGCTCCGTGCTGACAGCTCAGAGCCTGGAGCCTGTTTCGGATTCTGTGTCTCCTTCTCTCTCTGCCCCTCCCCTGCTCATGCTCTGTCTCTCTCTCTCAAAATTAAATAAACATTTAAAAAACATTTTAAAGGCACCTGGGTGGCTCAGTCGGTTTAGCACCAACTTCAGTTCAGGTCACGATCTCACGGGTTTGGGCCCCGCATCAGGCTCTGTGACGACAGCTCAGAGCCTGGAGCCTGCTTCAGATTCTGTATCTCTCTCTCTCTGTCCCTCCTCTGCTCTCACTCTGTCTCTCAAAAATAAATGTTAAAAATTTTTTTTAATTTTAAATGCAGATTTCCGGGGACACCTGGCTGGCTTAGTCGGTACAGCATGCGACTCTTGATCTCGGGGTCGTGGGTTGTAGGGGTCACAGGCACACACCCCAGAACCAAGGAGGGACCCTGTTAGTGTGTGTATTCCTGGCCACCGAATTGAATGACCAGCAGCAGTGCCCTTGAATGTGTGTTTTAATAGTCCACTCCTCCAGAAAGTCCGATGACCCCTAGTGACTTTCTCTTTTTTATTTTTTCATTTTGAAACATAACATACACATGAAAAGGTGCACCAAACATAAATTACCGGTTGGATCAATAAAATGATCGTGTAGGTAACCACTACCCCTGCCCTCCCCATGCAGATCGCCACCACTTCTCTGGCTTACAGCCCCAAATGCCATCCTTCATCTTGCCTGCCTGGGACCTTTCTATAACCAGAAGTAAACCACGCATAATTATTTGTGTGCTGCCTCTTCCCAGCATCACGCTCAGAGATCCATCCCTGCCGAGTGTGACTGTGGCTCGTCCATTTCCACTGCTGTGTAATGTTCTGCCCTAGGATTCTCTGCAATATGTCCATGCGTGACAGGCTGTCGATGGACTTCTGGGTGGTTTCCTGTTTGGGGGAATCACAGACGACACAGCTAGACGCTTCTGCCCACAAGCTCAGGCTGAGTGGCATTTTCATCAACATGGCTCCAAAACTGTGATTTCCAGGACCTGGCTGAACTCGGGACCACAGAGATGAGTGGAGAGGGGAGAGGGCTGACGGGGAGGGGAAAGGGTGGCAGGAGACACCCATACGTGGCAGGCCTGGTCCCTCCTGCTTCTAAGCATGGCACCCCAGCTCCCCACTGGGGCTGCCGGGAACGTCTGGGAAGGCTCTGACCCCGTGAGCCCCGGTCGCATGGCAGGCTCATTGTTCCCAGACGCAGACCCTGTCTCCCGCCATCCCTGCTGCTGCCTCCTCCAGCGGCGGGCCACACCTCTCCTGCCCTCCTCCAGGGAGACCCACCCGAGATTTCAGCCCATGGACAGCTCCAGGCGCTGTCCTCCATTGCTGGTGCTGAAACCACCTGCAGCCTTATCCTGCGTCCTTCCAGACGGAACCAGAGGCACGGTGACCTCAGGAGAGAAGGGAATCAAATGGCGTGGAAGGCGGCAACACACCCATCTACACCAAGGCCCGTGGAAGTGAAATCGGACATCCAGACAGGGAGAGCGGCTCGCCCAAATCACGCAGTTAACACTAGTAAATGAAATCGGCGCAAACAGCTAAGACTCGTGACCACTCACCACACCCCACGAGCTGTGCTAAGTGTTTGTGTGCAGAGTGTCTCGGTCGGCCCTATGGGGCAGGACACCCTTCACAGCGGAGAAGCAGCAGACTGGGACAAGAACCTACATCTTCAGCCTCACGCAGGTCCTTTCCTCTACTCCACTCCCCTTGCCCCTGATCCCGGGGAGTCCTCCCTCTGTCTAGGATAGGAAAGACACCACCAGAGCAGCAACAGCTCCAACACCCAGAACGTGTGCAGAGAGTGCTTTCACTCTGACTTGAATTCTCCCACCACTAGCTCGCCCGCACTGTAGACAGACCACATTTGCAGACGTTTGCATCTCCGCCCTCTGTGTGCCCCAGGAAGTCGGCAGCCAGCAGCCTCCCACCACCCACAGCAAAGAAGCCTCCAGGGGCATCTCCTGGGGTCACATAGCAGTTACATAGCTTTTGTTTGTAATAAGACAACTCGCTGACAACTTAAATATCCATTCAGACTGGAAAGAACTTGATGCTGTGTGCCCACATCAGACTAACGGGCTGTCAAGACCGATGTCGTAGGAAGTACCAGTTGGCACGGAAAGGCGCTCACAACAGAGTGAGCGGAAGAGCATCTGTAAATAACAAGCGAGCATCGTCTCCTATTCTCAAATGTGTTCATACCTAACAGCAGCCATCTGCCGGGGGCATACCAGGGGCCAGGCACTGGGCACAGCCCATGGCACATTGTAGCTGTCACAAGCACCCCCCTATGGTGACAACTGTTATTGTCACCGTTTTTCAGAAGAGAGAGCAGAGCGTCAGAAGGCGAGCTAGTGGAGGGCAGAGTGGACATATGAACCCAAACCCATCCCTCTACAAAGTAGGTGTCCTCAGCCACAGCGCTGGGCGGCCACTCCCATCCCCGAGGCTCTGGACACGATCCTGTCACATACCAGGGCCCAAATCGCCTTATTTATCTGTCTGTATCTATAAAGGTGGGTTTGTTCTGTAATTTAGAAAAAAAAATGACAAAAAAAATGTTTGCCCTTTTCATGACAACCCTCCTACATTTGGTCCCGAGGAGCAGGGCAGGGTGCGGGCAGGAAAGGCCACTTTGCAGGGATTGGAGGTGAGCCACAGTGAGACTTCTAGAATGTCACCTCTAAGTCCTCAGACTTAGGGACTTGGCAATCAGTGAAAACATCCAGCTGGGGGTGGGGACTCAGGGAAGGAGGGGTTCCGAATGTGAGTTGCAGATGGCACATCGCAGGGCACGCCCCATGGGCCCTGAGGAGGGAAGGTGTGTCTGAGTGAGCCCCCAAAGAAACACACAGGTGTTCAGCTGGTATGCATCAGTGCGGCTACCTCGGCCACTAAATTGCCACGTGACCCCCATACTAATGTCAGTATGTCAATAACCAAGGGCCCTCTACCTCAGCCGACCGGACCCTCCTTGGAAACTTCCGGACCTCTTCCATGGCCCAGGAACCAAAGGGTTAATGTCTGGCACCACAGCTGTGACCCTTCTGGCGGTGGAAAGCCATGCTGTCTGGTGCTAATTCTGGGTGTTTGGCAGTGGGTTCTGCTGATGGTAGGAGGTGCTCATAGAAGCTGGGGCGACGTTTGTGCAACGGAAGATGGGACAAGGCTGCTGGCATAGAGACGTAGGCAGGCTGGTGCCAGGAGGAGGAGAAGTCCCATTCAGGTGGTACACTCATCAAGGGCTGGGGGCCTCATGGGTGCAGACCCCAGGTCCCAGGTGCGAGGGAGCATCTGTGGCCTTGGCTCTCTGGAACTGGGCTGCGAAGACAGTCGCTTCATTATCGTGCACCCTTGAGGGCCCGCCGGGCTCCTCCGGGTGGTTCCTCTGTGCCTGATGACGGTGGGACAGCGGTCGTCTGGTCTCCTGGCTGGTGCCCCGCAAGGAGGACTGGCAGGCCGGGGTTGGCTGGGACAGCAGAGCCCTGCCCTGCGTGCCATCTCGAGGCCTCTGCCTCTGCACGCGGCCACTCCAGCAGCGAAGCCGGACGTCCTACAATAGCTCAGGGCCCCCAAGAGCACAGACGTGGGGCTCCAGGCCTTCCCAGCACACCTTGCCTTTCCCTCCCCCGCCAGCCCAAGCCGTGGTGGGCCAGCCCGGATGGTGGGGCTGCTCCAGAGCGCGAGTCCCAGCGGGCAGGGCTCCTTGGGGCCATCTTGGAGACCGGCGACCATAGCCCCCTTGTTTTCCAGAAAGGGTTTCACTGACAACTGGGGTGGGGAAAGCCACTGGCTGGCTTCCGGCATGGAACCAGGGTGCCGTGCCCACACCGCCACTGTGGGAAGAAGTCCTGGCCCTTGGTAAAGGCTTCGAGTTGGGAACCAAACTGACATCCGTTCATGCAATCGTTCGTTCATTTCTTCACTCGTTCAGCCACACCAGGGAGGAGCGGGCTGCAGCCAAGGCTCAGCTGGGTCTGAGGTTGTCCCAGGATGTCTCAAGGGAGGAAAGGGAAACAGCTGGGTGGGGTCAGTGCCGGGCACCCCTCGGGAGTCTGGGACAAAGCCTGGAGAGGACAGGGGTCCCCCAGGAGTCAGGCCCCCCGGCAGCGGAGACTTGATCTCTCTCACTCCCACACTGGGTCTGTGTAGGGGCTGTGACAGGAGGGTGGGGTCCCCACCCAGAACCAGCGGCCCTTCCTGCAAGCTGCGTCCACAGTTGTCTCGCAGAAGTGAATTCCAAATACAGAAAAAAGCCCCCCAAAATTTGTGTGCTCCATTATTGTTCCAGTGAAGCCAGAGGAAGAGCTTCTAAACGAAGATGAAAGGGAATGTGTGTGGGGGTGCAAGTGTGCAAGCGCCCCTCCCCATGTGGGAATAGACAGCGTTTGAACATCCAGGAGCCTGAGGCCCGTCCTGCCTTCCGGCATCATCCACATGGCAGCCCAAGAATGAGAAGGGCTGAGGGGCTCTGGCAGGGGGAGCTGCACCCCCCCCCCACCTCCCTTCCCACATCCCGTCCCCAGGCGTGCAGAACACCTGGGTTGGCATGCCCTCTGGTGGCAGCTTGAGAAAACAGCAGAGGCTCATGCGGGCATTGCCACCTTGAAGTGTGAAAGTCCAGTGTTGCAGCTCCCCGCCCCCGCCGCCCGCCAACAACGGTCAAAGCCGGACGTACATATGCACGTACTGATATGCGCGCATATATACGTTTGGAGGGCAGCCGACGCTGGCAGCCATGGGGCTATGACCTTGAGCAAAGAGAAACAACAAAGTGAACCCTGCGTGCACCCTGAGGCGGGGTGGGGGGGGGGACAGACAGCAGCAAGCGCGGCCTTACTGAGCTGAGGAGACAGGGTCTAAACCATCTGGAGCTTGAGGGGAAAGCCTGGAGAAGGAGCCCAGAATTCTGAGCACAAACCCCCTCAGGCCACGGCTGCCCCCTGGGCTGTCTGGACTGGGGGAGAGTGTGACAACCGGCAGAGAAGGGCAGTGAGCGGGCGTTCAGCAGCAGCGTGGCAGTGGGAGCGACAGGTTGTAGATCAAGCCCATGGACACTGAGTCGGGCAGACGGAGCAGACGGTCCTCTGAGCGGGCAGGGTCTCCACTCAGGAGTACGAGCCACACTCCCGGAAACAAACCAGCCCTTGCGAAACCCAGCAGCAACGCTTAATTAACAGGGCCCGGGGATCCGCTGAGCCCGCTCGCCCACACCCTCCCTGGGAGGCCTCACCCTCCCTGGGAGCGCGTAAGGCCGCCCCAGCACCACACAAAAATTTATCCACCGTGTCCAACATCAAATAAAAAGTACAAGGCATGCTATAAAAGGGGACCAGATCACCGAAAATCAAGAGGAAAAGCAACAGAGCCACCCACAGGTGACTAGGTGTAGGAGCCGTCAGATGAGGTTTTAAAATCACTGACATGCGGCACCTGCGTGGCTCAGTCAGTTAAGCGTCCGACTTCACCTCGGGTCATGATCTCATGGTTCATGGGTTCGAGCCCTGCGTCAGGTTCTGTGCGGACAGCTTAGAGCCTGGAGCCTGCTTCGGAGTCTGTGTCCCCCTCTCCCTCTGTACCCTTCCCCTGCTTGTGCTCCCTGGCGCTCTCTCTCTCTCTCTCAAAAATAAATATTTAAAATCACCAACGTGAAGCTCTCTTCATGTCGCCCCCCTGCTCACGAGGGCACGTGGCTTCCTCCTCCCTCTTCAAAGGGGCAGTCAATGCCCTTCGTGGAAGCAGCTTCACCTGCACAGATATTAGAGGCATACACTTGACGTTCACATACTGCAATGTTTAACAATTACGATATTATATATATTGTACACTATTGCAAACAGCTGTAAACTGTTTTTTCTGTTTCTGTTTTTTTCCCTTGTTTTTTTTTTTTTGTTTTTTTTTTTGGTGATTACTGAGAAATCTTCTGTATCCTTGTTCGCGTCCCCCAGAGGCCACGGGCAAGAGCGCCACAGTCCCGTGGTTCTTGGCCTCCAGGGGCATCGGATCCCCAGGCCTGTGGAAGGGCAGCCTGCCAGCCCCACTGCCAGAGTTCCTGATGCAGCAGCTCGGGGCAGGGCCTGAGAACGTGCATTTCTCTTTTAAAGAGAAAACATGATGATAACGATGATGAAAATATAACGATGCAGAATATTAGCCTTGGAGCAGGGAAGGCTTTTTTTCCAAGCTTTTTAATTTTAATTCCAGTACAGTTAACACACAGCATCATATTAGTTGCAGGTGCACAATACACTGATTCAACAATCCCATACATTACACAGTGCTCATGATAAGTGCATCATGATAAGTGAACTCTTTAATTCCCGTCACCTGTTTCACCCATCCCCCCCTCCCGCCCCCCCCCCCCCCCACCCCCCACCATCTGGTAACTATCAGTTTGTTCTCTATGGTTGAGTCTGTTCCTTGGTTTGTCCCTTTTTCCCCCCTTTCTTCCTTTGCTTTCTTTCTTAAATTCCACATGTAAGTGAAATAATACGGTATTCATCTTTCTCTGACTTTTTTTAATGTTTATTTATTTTGGGGAGAGAGACAGAGCCCGACAGAGCAGGGGAGGGGCAGAGAGAGAGAGGGAGACACAGAATCTGAAGCAGGACCCAGGCTCCGAGCTGACAGCACAGAGCCCGACGCGAGGCTCAAACTCACGAGCTGTGAGATCGTGACCTGAGCCCAAGTCAGATGCTCAACCGGCGCCCCACATCTCACTTAGTCTTGAGTGCTTCTCATTTTTTTTAAAAATGTTTTTGAGACAGAGAGAGACAGAGCATGAGCAGGGGAGCGGCAGAGAGAGGGAGACACAGAATCCAAAGCAGGCTCCGGGCTCTGAGCGGTCAGCACAGAGCCCGATGCGGGGCTCGAACCCACAGACTGTGAGATCATGACCTGAGCCGAAGTCGGACGCTTAACCGACTGAGCCACCCAGGTGCCCCAAGTGCTTCTCATTTAAAACATTTTTAAATTTAAATCCAAGTAAGTTAACATATAACGTAATAATTTCAGGAGTAGAATTTAGTGATTCAACGCTTACATGTAACACCCAGTGCTCATCCCAACAAGTGCCCTCCTTAATGCCCATCCCCCATCTAGCCCATCCCCCACCCCCCCATCAACCCTGTTTGTTCTCTGTATTTAAGAGTTTTCTGTGGTTTGCCTCCTTCTCTTTTTATCTTATTTTTGCTTCCCTTCCCTTGTGTTCCTGTTTCTTAAATTCCACCTGTGTGAAATCATATTTACCTTTCTCTATTTTAGCATCATATACTCTAGTTCCATCCACGTTGTTGCAAATGGCAAGATTTCATTCCTTTTGATCACTGAGTAGTTTTCCATTCTATATATACCACATCTTTATTCATCAGTCAGTGGACACTTGGGCTCTTCCCATACTTTGCTGTCGACAGTGCTGCCATAAACACTGGGGTGCGTGTGCCCCTTCGAAACAGCACACCTGTATCCCTTGGATAAATGCCTAGTCGTGCAATTGCTGGGTCGGAGGGTAGTTCTAGTTTTAACGTTTTGAGGAACGTCCACGCTGTTTCCCAGAGCGGCTGCACCAGTGTGCATTCCCACCAACGGTGCAAGAGGGTTCCCCTTTCTCCACATCCTCGTCATCGTCTGTTGTTTCCCGAGTGGTTGATTTTGGCCGAGACCGTGCGTTCCTAACAGGTCCCGTGTTGCTGCCGCCCAGTGACTCCGCTTTGGGCCGCCCGCCTAGGGTCGTGTTTTTGGCCACAGAGCACTGCTCCCAATATGCCTGCGGTTCTCCAAAGTGGTTGTAGCCCAATAGAGACCACCACGCTTGAGAGGTTCAGACCCAGTGACCTCAGGGCACTGTCCCAGCTCGGTGGTGGCAGCGCTCTCATGCGGTTAAGTAGTGTTAATGCAAGCCCGTTGGCTTTGACTGACCCGATGGCCCCGGCCAGATGGGATCACGTGTGTTGGCGCACTGAACGTGGCGGGAGAGTGCCTGCCAGTCAGGGCCAGAGGGGCTGCTAGTGACGCTGACTCCAAATGACCCGGGTGGATAAGACAGATGTTTGTGTTTCTCTTGCAGGACAGTCACACCCAGAGTAACTTCACCTGGAGACACCTCCTTTGTGATGTCACAGAATGCCTGGGATCTGCGGTCCACCTGCCGGGGTGAAACCCCAGCTGTGCGGCCCTACCCCTCCTACCTCCTCAACTATAAAAAACAGATCACGGGGGCGGCGGGGGGGGGTGCCTCCCCAGGATCTCACGACAATGCCCAGCACAAGGCCTGCCGTGAGAGAAGAGCTCTGCGAACCGACAACCGTGTGTGCCCGTCACCGCACTCCCTCTTCCTTCTCTCGGGAGGAGGCGGCTGGTGTGAACAGCCCCACTTTATAGAGCAGGGAAACTGAGGCTCACAGGGACACCGTTCATATGCTGACACCCAGGGCCTCGGGCTCAAAGCACAGAGGTGCGCCGTGGTGTTTACATTCAGAGACGCCCGGGTTCTGATCCCACCTCAGCCATTTTCTTTCTTTTTTTTAATTTTTAAAATTTAAAAAAAAAATTTTTTTTTCAACGTTTATTTATTTTTGGGACAGAGAGAGACACAGCATGAACGGGGGAGGGGCAGAGAGAGAGGGAGACACAGAATCCGAAGCAGGCTCCAGGCTCTGAGTCGTCAGCCCAGAGCCCGACGCGGGGCTCGAACTGGCGGACCGCGAGATCGTGACCTGAGCTTAAGTCGGACGCTCAAACCGACTGCGCCACCCAGGCGCCCCCTTTTTCTGTCTTTCTAGATGCTGCTCCCCCAACACACACCCCCACCCCAGATGCTGCAAACGCTGTGATTAGCGACTGGTGCCTGACCAGGAGCTCATAGCTGTGCTGCGTAGACAGTCAAGGTTCTGGGAGAAGGTCCATCATCAACGAGGCCTGAATAACGATCAACGCTAGGTGGGGAGACGTAGGAGCAGCGTCCCAGGCAGCAAGAATGACACGTGTAAACACCTGGTGGCACAGGAAGCGTGCCGCAAATTGAGGGCAAAGAAGGAACACACGTGCTGGTGGGACAGGCTGGGCAGGTCACGGAGTGGGGACAGCACGCCCAAGGGTTCAGGTCTGATCTGGGGACAGGGGGAGCCGCCGGAGGGGCCTCAGGCTGGAGCAGTGAGATTACAGGCAGGTGACTCTTGGTGTCCAGGAGAGGATGGGGGCAGGGCACAGTGACAACCAGGGAACCAGGTCTGGAGCTGCAGCATTAATCCTGGCAGGTGGTGACGGTGGTTGGAGATTCATTGAGGAGGTAGAATCGTGGACAGAGTCCACGGTTCTGGAGGCTGGCAGCCCAAGAACAGGGAGCTGGTGTGGTCAGGTTCTAGTGAAAGCCCTCTTCCAGGGTTGCAGATGCCACCTTCTTGTGCCCTCCCGTGGCGGCTGGAGGAGGAGACAGAGAACTCTTTGCTCTCTCTTCTTTAAGTTTTTTTTTTTTTTCAACGTTTATTTATTTTTGGGACAGAGAGAGACAGAGCATGAACGGGGGAGGGGCAGAGAGAGAGGGAGACACAGAATCGGAAACAGGCTCCAGGCTCTGAGCCGTCAGCCCAGAGCCTGACGCGGGGCTCGAACTCACGGACCGCGAGATCGTGACCTGGCTGAAGTCGGACGCTTAACCGACTGCGCCACCCAGGCGCCCCTACTCTCTCTTCTTAAAAAGGCTACATTCCTTTATGTGGCTCAGTAATATTCTACTGGACGGATGGACCATATCTACCTATCATCACTTGATGAACACGCAGGTAGTTTCCCCTCGTGGCTGCTGTGAATAAAGCTGTTACCAACATCCATTCGTGTACAGATGTCTGTGTGCACAGGTTTCATTTCTCTTGGCTCAGCAACCCGGGAGTGGCATTGCTGGGTGATATGGTAACTCGTTTCTTCCCTGGCTCATTTGTTCAGATGACATGGGGCAAACATCTATGAGTTCACGCAACTTCACGGCGTGCCAGGCTTATTTGCGGCTGAACAGTGGCAGACTGCACCAAGGAGGAGCTCCTAGTATTTGTTGCAAATTTCCTGGAGGAGGAAGATGGCTGAATGAAGGCCTGCTCTGCTTAGCACATCCCCAAACCCTTAATTACACCCAGAACCCACTACATAATCTGCAGGACCCAGCGCAAAAGGAAAATTGCTTCCCTTGTGGGCAAACGATGAAAACTTCTAAGGCCAAGACAGCCGGGCATTCAACCAAGCCCAGGACCTTCCTCTCCAAAATGGAAAGTGCCTTCAGAGGGGGGAGCATGGGACTCTTGCTCTGGAGGTCCTGAGTTTGAACCTCACCTTGGGGGTAGCGATCACTTAAAAATAAAATCTTAGGGGCGCCTGGGAGGTTCAGTCAGTTGTGCTTCCAACTTCAGCTCAGGTCACGATCTTGTGGTTCGTGGGTTCTAGCCCTTCCTCAGGCTCTGTGCTGACACAGCTCAAGGTCTGGATCCTGCTTTGGATTGTGTCTCCCTCTCCCTCTGCCCCTTCACCGTTCACACCCTTTCAAAAAAAATTAATAAAAAATTTTTTTTTAAAGTGCTGTGTTTGGCCCTCTGCAGGGTGGCCCCACCCCGAGGGGCTGTGCCCACAGCTGGTGAGCTGCCAAAACGCTCCCGGGGCCACGTGACGTCCTTCTGAAACACTGATCATTCTAGTAATAGGGAGAGCTGTTTATTCCCACGGAAATGAAGTTGTTAAGCTCTGATACTTAATCTCAGTAGCTGAGAAATGATTAACCTCTGCGTTGAGCTGATTATTTTTACGAAACCGGAAACGGTTACAATTTTTAAGCTTTGACTTTTAAACTCAATACTCACAAAGGATCAATTCTGTGTTGAGTCGCTTACACTCAATGAACATAAGCGATGCAGTCCGACGGAAGCCGCGACAACTGTCGGGGCTCTGCCGTTTCAGCTCAGTGCGGGAAACGCGAGTAACTTTGCGCTGGGCGCGCACACCCGCGTGGCGGGAGCTCACGGGTCCGCGGGAAGAGGGCGAGGCCGCCGGGCGGGAACCAGCGGCGCGGGGCGTCACGTGACCGCGCGGCGCGGCCAGCTCGCCCCGCCCCTCGCAGGCGTGGTCCGGCGGCCGGCCGCGCGTGGACTCGGAGACACGCCCCAGGGCGGGGGCTTGGGCGGCGCCTGCGCCGTGGCAGGCTCAGGCAGGCGCGCGCCGCGGGGGTGGGGCCGCGCGGAGGCGGCCGCGCGGAGGCCGGAAGGAAGCGGGCGGAGGGCGGGGCGAGGGAGGGAAGCCCGCCGGCCCGCAGGACGACCGTCGCGGCCTGATGACGTCGCACAATGGCCGGCCCCCGCGGGTAGTGGAGCCCGTTTGTTCCGCCCGCGTCGCGCCTCAAGCCGGAGCCTGTGAGGAGCGGAAGGGCCGAGGGACGTCTTCCCCGCGCCGCCCCGACGCCAGCGGAGCCGTGGCCCCCTCCCCGCCCTCGCGCTGAGGTAAGTGTCGGCGGCGGCGGCGGGGAGGCCGGGCCGGCGGGGAGGAGGCCGAGGCGGCCGGGCGGGGAGCGTGGCGGCGGCGCGGAGCAGAGGCCCGGGAGCTCCGGCGCCGCCGCCTCCGGGGAGCGCTCCGGGCTGCGTCCCCGGGCGAGCGTGGCTCTCGGGCCCTGGGAAGGGGTCCCTGAAACACACACGATCCCGCGTTCAGTCCGCTGCGAGCCGGCCCACGGGGCCCTGGAACCCACTCAGACCCCGAACTCCCCGCGGCCGCCTCTGCGCCCAGCGGTGGAGTTGATACTCCCGAAGCTGTCATTTCTCTTCCGGGACATTCGCGTGGCACATGTTTGCCGCCCACAGCAGGAGTAGCGGGGGGAGGCACGCAGGTTCGCCCAGCGGAGGAGGCCAGCCAAGACCGGGGATGGGCTCTTCGGGAACTTTGAGCTCTCTGGAGCCTCCCGGAACTTGCTCCCTCAGCTTCACGGTGCACAGGTTGGATGTTTTGGCTGTGCCCCAACGCGCGCGCCCCTCTTAGGAACAAACTTAACTCCTTAAGTTAGGAGGCCGGAGGATGCCGAGTCCTTTGGAAAAACTCACTTCCAGCCTTGCCTCTGCTGAAAGTTAAGTTTTGTCGAATACTTTGTGACAGCTAATTTGTCGAGTAGTGTGGCCGATCCTTTTAAGAGAGCGCTGTTCAACAAGGTCTTTGGCAGGAGTGGGGCAGTCTTCTGATCCGTTTGGGGAAAATGGAGGAAGGGAGTGCTTGGCCTCTGTAGTACTGTCTGGGGGCAGAGCAGCGGCTCATCATTTCTTCTTTGAGACTCACCTCCCCTGTTGCCTGTGGATGGGAGTCTTGGCCCGAGAATTTTACAGCCTGAGCACGGGTGTGGAGCGCAGCCAGCTCTGTGTCCCAAAGGCTGGAACTCCTCCCTGGTTTGGGGTGGGAAACGCTCACATGTTGTAAGAAAGCTCGGTGGGATCCTTTCAGAGAGCAAACAGGTAAGCTGTGGCCTTGCTCGTGTTTAAGAAGGTTTTTTACTTTTTCACAGCTACAGATCATCTCAAGGTGAGTGCTTCTTTCCTGAGGAGTTTTTGGTGGTCAGGCTTAGTCCGTTTGGGGGCGGTGTCTGTCACCAGTCTTGACATCCTCCCTTTAGATGTTGTGAACCTGTGACGTTTTGAATCAGGATTGTAACTGGATCTACCAGAACTTAGACCTTCAAATAGGGATTGCTCTATTAAAAGTTACCTTCCTGAAAGGTTACGCTTGTATTTCACGGGTGCTCCTTTGCCACAGCCTCCTGAGAACTCTTGTTTTGGCCGTAAGTACCTGCGTCGGGTGAGAAAACCAGTCCCATTCGATAGTCGTACCCTGCATTTAACCAGAAGTCCTCTTACGTGGCTTAGTCAATCCTCTCCTGGGTTTCCTGCGATCTCTCGAGTGACCTACCTTGAGAGCACGAGTGTCTGCGGCCACTAGAGCCTGAGAAGAAAAGGTCCCAAACGTCGCTCAAAAAGAGAAGTTCCCAAAACGTTCTGCACTTTAGCCTTGCTGTTGGAATCCGTGTGCAGCCCTCCAGAGTGGCTGCTGGGTGACGAGACACCACTCGCTGCACGTCTGAGTTCTGGCATCGTCTTCTAAAAATGAGCGCTTGTTTCTAGTTTCTGGTATGCGACAGGTAGTTTATCAAGTAACAAGATGTTGTCTTTTAGCCAACAAGCATTTATCAAGTGTCATCTGCCCAAAGCAGCCTGCAGTGGAAACACGGTGATGGATGGACACTTGTCATTCGGTTCTCTGGGCAAGTGCACCGCCTTGGGAGTCAAAGGTTCTAAACTTTGCCAAGAATCCTCGGTGACAGAGTGGTTGTGTGAGAAGAGCCGAGTAAAAACTCCGAGCCCAGGAGTTGGTGAAGACGTGGCAAGAGGACGCCCTGTGTCACTGTCTGCATCCGTAGGCTGCGTGTTCTTCCTGGCATGTGGCCCGGGGTGTGCACTCACATGGCTGCCACGCCGAGTTCGTCTCCAAACAGGACATAGGTGCCCCGAGAGACAGTGAGCCTGCCCAGCACGGGGCCTGGAAGGCAAGCCTTCTTCTGACCCCCGGTGACACTTCTCTTCCGGGCAGCAGCGTGTGACTCAGGTTGTTTCTAACAGGCAGGTTCTTTGGCGTGTGTTTCTGTGCAGCGTGTTCACCTGTGAGCAGCCTCATACCGTAAAATCCCAAGGGGTTCCCCAGGTAAAGATGAGAGGCGACTCCTCAGGAAATTATCAGGGCCTTCTAAGGGGGATCGTACGTCCCAGTGTGCCTAGGACAGCACCTCCTAATGGCTGTTGCAATTGTTCATAGTGCTCCCCCCCTTCAGTCTCAACCGTGACCCCGTTTAGACAGTAAAGTATGTGGAGCCGTCCTACTCGGTGCCAGCTGTCTGCTGAGCTTGGGGAGTAGAGAGGTGAGTCTGAACCCGTCTCCTCAGGTACTCCATGTAGGGTGGGGGCGGGGCCCGCCGACAGACTTTGCAGACCAACAGTTGTGGACGGCGTGGTAAGTATGGATTTGGAACCCGGTAACCTACAGTATACTTAAGGCAACAGCTCTTAATCTGGGGACAGCGGGTGGACCCCAGGGGGTCTTGAACTCCCTAAAGTGGAAGGTACGTTGCACATAGTCTCGTTTTTCTAGGGACACGAGCCCTCCCTGCTCTCCTAAAGGCCAAGCACCACTACCAGAGAACACTGGGCTGCCCCCAAAGGGGCGGACTTTTTACTCCGCTCTTCTCGCACGGTCACCTGTTACTGAGGATTCTTGGCAAAGTTTAGAACCTTTGACTCCCAAGATGGTGCACTTGTCCAGAGTGGCAGGTGCACTGGACTGAACCCCTAGTGGCGGGTGCACAGGGCCTTAGGTAGCCCTGCTGCCTTCTGGTCAGCTCTGAAAACTGCCTTTGAGAGTCAGGAAGTTAGCTTTGTGTCCTTGGAATGTTGAATTGATTTCCATAATTTACACCGTGTGGGGTGTGCACTCAATAAGGACTTCTTTTTTTTTTTTTTTAATTTTTTTTTTCAACGTTTATTTATTTTTGGGACAGAGAGAGACAGAGCATGAACGGGGGAGGGGCAGAGAGAGAGGGAGACACAGAATCAGAAACAGGCTCCAGGCTCTGAGCCATCAGCCCAGAGCCCGACGCGGGGCTCGAACTCACGGACCGCGAGATCGTGACCTGGCTGAAGTCGGACGCTTAACCGACTGCGCCACCCAGGCGCCCCAATAAGGAGTTCTTAAAGTGACTTTCCTGCCACAGTTCTCCAGCATCTCCAGATGGTAATCTGAGTCTGCATTGCTCATGGGGCCAGTATAACGGTGTGCACCTTTGGGGGTTCTTTTCTTGGATTTTTGTTTAGCTTATGTGCCTAAGATTCAAACTGCAGACGAGCTTAAAATGGCTGGTGTCACAAGTTGGATCTTCATATGTTCATAACTGGTTTTTAACTAATGGACTATGTAAGTGGTATGTTAACTTTTCCACATATATGAAAATGTGGTTTTGTAGAAGGGCTTAGAAGTTATAGATGGATCAGCACAAAGCCTTAAAAGGGAGAAAATAAAAACAGGCAGACTCTACTGGTTCAGTAGCAGGCCCCAGTTTATGTGTAGGTTCTGTTCCCGCAAAAAAGAGTTTATAAAATCAGTTTGGAACTCAGGTCCCATT
The DNA here is from genome assembly GCF_016509475.1 of Prionailurus bengalensis. Taxonomy (NCBI): domain Eukaryota; kingdom Metazoa; phylum Chordata; class Mammalia; order Carnivora; family Felidae; genus Prionailurus; species Prionailurus bengalensis. The sequence goes on from NC_057352.1 coordinate 61,027,621, forward strand.
TCCTATAGAAACAGTGGCAAAACGTAGGGGTGGGTTCCTCGGCGAGTAGCACGCGCTCACGCAGAGTACGGGGCTCTGTAATTGACCACACGCTCCGGGTGCAGTTCTGACTTGCGGTCCCTAGGTACCCACTCGGTGGCCATGCGGCCTAGGTCTCCTTATCTGTGACAGGGAACGTGGTTTATTTGGAAGGCTGACAGGATTGGTCAGGTGCCTGACACGGGGGGAAGGGGGGGTCATCTCTCAGCAGGCGGTGGTGGCTGTCAGCTTCATTGCAAAGTTGTTTCAGTGATACAGTCTTGAATCGAGTGGACAGCTGTTTGTTGGATGAAACCATGAATGAATTAACTCCTAAGTGCTCGCAGAGACTGGAAGTGTGTCTGACGGGTGATAGGAGTCTGGTTCTTAGAAGTTGGGGAGTACCTTCTCACCAGTTCAGTTCAGATTCAAATGTGTGGAGCCTCTGTCAGGCACATGATCAGGCTTTAGCTCATCTAATTGTTACAATCTTGCAAAATAGATACTCTCGTCCCTATATTTCAGGTGAAGAGACATACCGAGGTGTGGCCCGAGGTGTGCCCAAGGTCCCGACTCTAGGAAGCTGGGGTCCAGGTCTAACACAGAGGCCACACTGTTGCACTGGGTGTCCCATTAAGATGCAGCCCCCCAGCGGGTAAACTGCCCACTTTTTGCATTAGTTCGGGTATTTGAAGTTAGGTACTGTGTTTCTTCCATTTATTACTCTAGGATTTGATTTCAATTTCCCAGAGTATAAAAGGCAGTCTGATTGGATCTAATCATGACAGCGAGACCAAAGTGCAAACCGGTTTGCATATGAGCCCCAGAAAGAGCTGTTACCAGGTTAGGAGAGTTCGTGGCTGTGAACAGGATAGTATGTTGCGAGGCCAGTGGAGGGCTTGGAAGGTATTTTCTGCAGCCTGTCAGTTGTGTGATTTTTAATCTAGTTTGAGGGGACATTCAATTTTAGATAACAGTCGATTGATTTAAGTGGGAGGTCATTTTGTTTTCTGGGGTTGCCATCGCACTATAAAATGTGAAAATCAGAATTTGTCAGGTTTCCGGTAGGGGCGTCTGAGGCTCAGTAACCAGCTCCGTGTGACCGGCTGCCCACAGGGCACAGGTCTAGACTCAGCAGCTGCCCCGTGTGGAGAGGTGTCTTGTATGTAGCGTAAGAAGATCTGTGCGGAGACGGGCATAGGACTCCTGCACAAAGGAAAAGCTTACTGTCCACCAAGAAAGGGGAAGGGGCCCCGAGTGCTTGTTGCAACCTGGCCCTGTCTGACCGCTGAGCGTCAGGCACCTCGCTTATCTCACGGGGGGCAGTAGGCGTGCTCTCTGGGGCAGGGGGGCCTACTTGATATTCAGCAGGGTCCACCATTTGAGGACTGACTTCTAAAAAATTCTCCCCAATAGTCCCCAGTCATACCTCTGGATAGTACAGTTAGGAAGACTGAAAAGTGAATCATGCTCAAAACTGTGGCTATGAATGGATGATCAGGTTTGTAAATTTCTATTACCGGTGGTCATTTGGTTGATTTATAAAGTGACAAATTTTAGGTGATTTGTCCTAACGTGTGCTCGATTATAATAATTTCCATTAACTGCAAAAACAGTGTTTCTCACTATCAATTAGGGTACCAGCTCTTGGTATGCATCTTTAAACACAGGTTCTCCTTTCAAAAGTATAAATTTGAGGGGCGCCTGGGTGGCGCAGTCGGTTAAGCGTCCGACTTCAGCCAGGTCACGATCTCGCGGTCCGTGAGTTCGAGCCCCGCGTCGGGCTCTGGGCTGATGGCTCGGAGCCCGGAGCCTGTTTCCGATTCTGTGTCTCCCTCTCTCTCTGCCCCTCCCCCGTTCATGCTCTGTCTCTCTCTGTCCCAAAAATAAATAAACGTTGAAAAAAAAAATTAAAAAAAGTATAAATTTGAAAGATACGTGTTTAATTTTTAGTTATATAAATGCATACGATAATTTTATATATCTTGTTTTTGAGAGAGAGCGCACTAGAGCACGAGTGGAGGAGGGGCTGAGAGAGTGGGGGACAGAGGATCCAAAGCAGGCTCTGTGCTGACAGCCGGCAGGCTGATGCAGGGGCTCAAACCCGTGAACCGTGAGATCACGACCTGAGCCGAAGTCAGACACTTAACTGACTGAGCCACCCAGGCGCCCCAATAATTTTCTGTGTTTATTGAAGTATGCAGTCATATGTGTGTGCTTCCAGTACCAAATACCAAGTAGCATGATTGTGACATACATCATCTTAAATAATAACTTTGAAGACTCAGGTGAACGTTGAGCCCTTCGCCATTCCTGCTGTTGCAACAGTGACTCACTCCAGGTTGCGCTGGTGAGTGGTGTTGGTTTCCTGCACATATACTCCGGTCCCACTGTGTGCAGTCTCCAAAATGGAACAGGGACACCTGAGGGCTCAGTCGGTTGAGCATCCGACTTCGGCTCGGGTCATGATCTCACGGTCTGTGGGTTCGAGCCCCGCGTCGGGCTCTGGAGCTCAGAGCCTGGAGCCTGCTTCGGATTCTGTGTCTCCCTCCCTCTCTCTCTCTCTGCCCCTCCCCTGCTCATGCTCTGTCTCTCTCAAAAATAAACAAACGATAAAAAATTTTTTTAAAGGAAGAAATGGAACAGTATACTGTCTATGGGCATCAAGGTTGGAAAACCAAAAAACATACACTTTATTATTAAATCCAGATTGGTAAAAATAAAAGTGAGATCTTCTGAAATGACAGTCTTTTTACACGTGAAACTACTCAAACATGTCAGATTTTCTGCAAGAGTCCTTTTCCGTGATATACCTGTGTTAGGGCAGTGATTCTCCACTTTGCTGTGAGGAAATCACAGGGTGCATGAGTGAGTGCCACCTTTGGAGCATCTGGTGGTGACTCTGAGTAGGCCCCGGGTCTGCATTTTTTTTTAATTTTATTTTTTTAACATTTATTCATTTTTGAGAGTGAGAGAGACAGAGCGTGAGCAGGGGAGGGACAGAGAGAGAAAGAGGGAGACACAGAATCCGAAGCAGGCTCCAGGCTCCAAGCTGTCAGCACGGAGCCCGACGCAGGGCTCAAACTCACAGACCGTGAGATCATGACCTGAGCTGAAGCTGGACACTCAACCGACAGCCACCCAGGCGCCCCCAGGTCTGCATTTTTAAAGCTTGTCCTGAGTGATCCTTTGGGACAGTCAGGGCCATGCTTACAGAAGCACGTTTGGGAACAGGAGCTAGCCCATGACCTGGGGACTCCCAAGGCCGGCCAAGGTTTCTGCTTCAGACCCTTGAGGGGTGCCTTCGGTTCTGCTGTCTCATTCAGTCGTGCAACTTTTCTTGAATTTCAGTTCTTTTTTTTTTTTTTTAATATAAATTATGATTTTTTTTAACATTTATTTTTGAGACAGCGACAGCATGAACAGGGGCAGAGAGAGAGGGAGACACAGAATCTGAAACGGGCTCCGGGCTCTGAGCTGTCAGCACAGAGCCCGATGCGGGGCTTGAACTCACGGACCATGAGATCATGACCTGAGCCAAAGTCGGACGCTTAACCGACTGAGCCACCCCGGCGCCCCTTGAATTTCAGTTCTTACTCTAAGAATTGAAAAAGCTGTCCCTTGCAACAGCTATCTTATTACTTTGTTTACCGGGTTGCACTTGTGACAAGAACACCAGGTCTCTGCCAGATCGCTGCAGATGTGAGGCGCTCACCCCCCAGCTTAGTCAGTACGTGCAGCCTGGTGGAGACCCCGTGGGTGGTGCTGGCCTGCCGGCGCAGCCAGCAGCAGTGGTCTGTGAACGGGGGCCTGGGGTCTGGAGGAGCCAAGTGCCGGGCCAAGTGCGGGTCCCGGGCCCTCCTCGCGGTCAGGACCGAGCGTGGGCCCGGGAAAACCAGGGCAGATTTGCTTTCCGTTTTGCTAAGTGCTGTGCACCTGCGATCTTTTTCTTTTGCAGAATTGTGGGTACCGATGGATGTGGCTGAGAGCCCTGAACGGGACCCTCGCTCTCCAGAGGACGAAGAGGAGGAACAGCAGAGGCTCTCGGACGATGACATTCTGAGGGAGAGCGGGTCTGATCAGGACTTTGGCGGAGCTGGGGGGAGGGCTTCCGATCTGGAGGATGAAGACCACGCCGCCCCGGGACTGAGCCAGGAGGAGGAGGAGAGTCACTCTGACGAGGAGGACCAGGACCCAAGCAGAGGCCCCGCGAGCCCCCCTCGCGGGGAGGAAGAGCGCGCGAGCGACCTGAGGGACGAGGCCTCGTCGGTCACCAGGGACCTGGACGAGCATGAGTTAGACTACGATGAGGAGGTCCCCGAGGAGCCGGCCCCTGCCGGGCAGGAGGACGAGGCCGAGAAGGCTGGCGCCGAGGATGACGAGGAGAAGGGGGACGGGGCTCCCGGGGATGAGGGGGCCGCGGGTGCTCACGGCCTGGAAGACAAGGAGCCCCTGGAGACCGCCAAGGAGAAGAGCAAGGAGGACGATGACGGGGAGCTGGACGACGGGGAGCTGGATGTGAGTGGCGGGGCTGGCGGGCAGAGGGAGGAGGCGGGGTGCGGGGAAGTCATGACCACTCTGGGAGCCGTCACCGTGGTAACCCGGGAGTGCCAGACCCGAAGAGGACCAGGCTAGGCCCAGAGAGCTTGGGCCTGCCGGTCAGCAGCTGGCACAAGTCCTGTGGACGGCCCCCCCCCCCCCCCCCCCGGTCTGCTGCTTTGGTGGGAGGGCGGACAGACGCCCGACCCCGATTTTTTCCTTGAGTTCTAGGTTTGTGTGACAAGACATCGTTTCTCTCTCTGCTATCTTCAAATAATATTTGAGTTCACATTCAACTAAAACCATTGTGGATTTTCAGTTCCTGTTAGGTTCTTGAGACTGGTGGGCTCCAGAAGCTTCCTTCCAGTTTTGTCTGTTCTTTCAGGCCTTTTTATCTTTGCCCCCCAGCCCATCCTCTGAGGGTCCCGGCTGGAAGTGTCCCTGAAGGGGCTCTTAGGAATGGATAACAGGTGCATCCGAACACGCCAGCTTTTGATCAAGCCATCACACTTGGTTACAATTTATTTAAATAATTTGACTTTCAGGTTATGGAGAAGGTATTGCTGACATACTATCTCAGACACGGATAGGCTGGGTTTTCATGATGCATAATCCTGCTGAAAGGACTTTAATCGTGATCTATCTCTCTCTTTAAGTTTTTTCTTTAAGTTCCAGTTGGTGAACGTGCAGCGTGGTGTTAGTTTCAGTGTTCGGTACAGTCATCACCTGGTGCTCAGCATTTCCCTACATCACCCGGTGCTCAGCACGCCATGCGCCTCCTTGATCCCCATCGCCCGTTTCCCCCATCTCCAGCCCCCTTCCCCCCGGGAACCGTCAGCATCCCCGTCCCTTTGCTCTCTTGTTTTGTTTCTTAAATTCCACATACGAGTGAGATCATATGGTATTTGTCTTTCTCTGACTTCTCTCACTCAGCATAATACACTCTAGTTCCATCCACATTGTTGCAAATGGCAAGGTTTCACTCTTTGATGGCTGAATGGTATTCCATCGTGTATTACACCCCATCTCCTTTATCCATTCATCAGTCGATGGGCACTAGAGCTGCCTACACAGTGTATCGTAAATATGCTGCAATAAACATGGGGTGCGTGTACCCTTTTGAATGAGTGTTTTTGTATTTTGAGGGTAGGTACTTACTAGTGGGATTACTGGGCTGTAGGGTAGTTAGACCTGTTTTTTTTTTTTTAATGTTTATTTATTTTTGAGACAGAGAGAGACAGAGCATGAATGGGGGAGGGTCAGAGAGAGAGGGAAACACAGAATCCGAGGCAGGTTCCAGGCTCTGAGCTGTCAGCAGAGAGCCCGATGCGGTGCTCAAACTCACGGACTGCGAGATCATGACCTGAGCCGAAGTCAGACGCTCAACCGACTGAGCCACCCGGGCGCCCTTAGTTAGACCTGTTTTTAACTGTTTGAGGAAACTCCACACTGTTCTCCAGAGCGGCTGCACCAGTTTACGTTCCCACCATCTGAGCAAGAGGGTTCCCATTTCTCCACATCCTCGCCCACACCTGTTGTTTCTTGTGTTGTTGATGTTAGCCATCCTGACAGGTGTGAGGTGGTATCTCAGTGTGGTTTTGATTTGTATTTCCTTGACGTGAGTGATGTTGAGCATCTTTTCATGTGTCTGTGAGCCACCTGGATGTCTTCTTTGGAGAAGTGTCTGTTCCTGTCTTCTGCCCATTTCTTCAATGGATTATTTTCTTGGTGTTGAGTTTTTTAAGTTGTTTTGCTTTATTTGTGTTTTGAGAGAGAGAGAGTGTGTGTGCGCGTGCCAGCAAGGGAGAATCCCAGGCGGGCACCATGCCTGGTGCGGAGCCCATCTCTGTGACCGTGAGATCACGACCTGAGCCAAAACCAAGAGATGGACGCTCAACCGACTGAGCCACCCAGGCGCCCCATAAATTTTATTTATTTAAGTAATCTGCACACCCCGTGTGGGGCTTGAGCTCACGGCCCTGAGATCAAGAGTCACACACCCTCTTCCTACTAGGACAGACATCCCTGTGAGTTCTTTATAGATTTTGGATACCAGCCCTTTATCCAGTACGTCATTTGCAAATGTCTTTTCCCATTGCGTAGGGTGCCTTTTAGTTTTGTTGATTGTTCTCTTTGGTGTGCAGAAGCTTTTTATTTTGATGTCGTCCCAATAGTTTATTTTTGCTTTTGTTTCCCTTAGAAGACACATCTAGAAAAATGGTCCTATGGCCAATGTCACAGAAATTGCTGCCTGTGCTCTCTTCTAGGGTTTCTATGGGTTCAGGTCTCACATTTAGGTCTTTCATCTGTTTTGAGGTTGTTTGGTCTGTGGTGTAAGAAAGTGGCCCTGTTTCCCTTTGCATGTCACTGTCCAGTTTTCCCATCACCATTTGTTGAAGAGACTTTCTTTTTCCCACAGCATGTTCTTGTGTCTTTTGTAATCATGATCTTTAAAAAGTTGAGTTTTGGGGAGAAAGCCTGAAGTCCTACCGAGTAATGCTTTTACTCAAAGGAGTCGAGAGAGGCACAGAGCACATTGAAATAACGGGGGGGGGGGTACCCCAGGGGAGGCGATGCTGCTTGTCTGGGAGTCATTACAGTGGAAGGTGTGTGGAATCTGTCAGAAATGTTCTGGGTTGGAGGAGGGAAAAGGTTGCTGCTTAAATACCTAACCGTAGTCCGCGGTAAGCACCACACCTCCTCAGGTGCCCATTCCGTCTTCACCTGTGCTGGTAGGCCGTGGTCGTGCCTGGTTTTAAACATTGCTTATCTAAGGCTCGTAGGAACAGAACTTGGTGGGGACGCGATGTATGTGGTTACAAGCTCCGAGTTTTAGCTCTTTTCTTGCAGCTCTGCTAATAACCTTTGCTTTGCTTAAAGGGTATTGTCAGGGTATGATTATGCAGGCGTCCTTGGGTTTCCCAGCCATGCTGCCTTTCTGGTTTTGGAAAACGTACCTCTGCCACAGGCCTGTCCAAGGGAAGAGAGGTCTTGAAACCCGAGTTAATCCATTTGGGTGAAATTTTAGGCAGAAGATGAAGTTCTTGGCCGAGGCACCTGTGGGTGTGGTTGTCAGTGTTGCAGAGCGAAAAGCCCCGTCTTTGTTCTGTCCTGAGAAGATGACGAGGCAGGGGCTGATCACCAGGCGTGGCCCAGGGGTCCTCGGCGGCCCATTCCCCACTCAGAGAGGGCCAGTTGCGAGTTCTTCCTGCCTCAACTGTTGAACGAGTCTTAGGGGGAAGTTCAGCTCCTTTCCTACCTTTCCATGATCGTATAGGCCAAGTGTCTCCCTGCGGGTCCCGGACAACCGTGGTGTCATCGCACCAGTGGGCTTGCCGGCTGCCCTTAGATGTGGTGGTGCGGGACCTTGGGTTGAACCGAGGCAGCCCTGGAAAATGCCCGTCGTCTGGAGGTTGGCTGGTTGCCCTAGAAAAAGCACGTGGAATAGAAGCCCAGTTTGGCTTTCTTGCCCCTGGAGATCCTGAGGTTGGCCGGCTGGCTGGCTTGCCCTCCACACACCCTCCCATGAGGGGCCCCAGCCTAGGTGGAAACAGCGCGATGAGGAGACCGGGCGATGGCTTTGTTCGGCCACGCGGAAGCCGTCTCCTTCCCACACCACGGACGGTGCCTCTGGGTCACCGCGCCGCAGGGACGTGACGGGGCAGAGCAGGACTCGTGCCCCGCTTGGAGACAGACCTCCGCAAGCGGAGGGCAGGCCCAGTGAATGGTGACAGGAGCACACGCGGCCTCTTCGAGCGCCTCTGCTGGGTTCCTGCCCTTGTCCGTGTCCGGCTGCGCCCCGCCCTGTAACTGGCAGCTTAAGTGTCGCTTCCTCTCCGTGGGCTCTGCCTCCTCCCCCGACCGTTATCCCTGGCTGAGGACTTCGTTGTATTTGCACAGTCTGAATTTACAGGGTCATTCCCCCTCCCCCGCCTCTGGAAATACACGTCCCCTGAGTCCAGAAGCTGCCTGGCCGGCTCGTCTGTGTCTCGCCAGAACTGGCCTGTTGTGGGCAGCCCCTAACTGCCTTCTGAGCAGAGAGGTGAAACCCCCGTTACTTTGGGGTACGTGCCATTGAAATGTATAGTGGCAGCGGGCAGAAGGAAGGTCTGCCCTGGAGAGCCGTTGGCACGGGGCGGCTCCTGTACTGGGTGTCGGCGACCAGCCCTGCCTGAGCCCAGTTGGTAGGACCCGGTGTGGACGAGCGTCGGCCTGTCTGGGAGCAGCTGCTCCTGGCCGCCTCCTCCTGCTCTTGTCCCGGTCCCAGCCCTCCGTCACTCCCCGCTGGCTCCCCGCTGCAGCGTTGTCCCCACCAAGATGCCGCACTGGCGTTCCTGTGCCATATCCCCTCCCTCTCCCAGGCCCTGGTCTCTGATGGAGGGGGAACCAGAGGTACGCACTTGGGTCTGGAAACAGCCTGCCTTCGCTGGTCTTTTGGCTTGGTCCCCTTTAGTCGACCCTTGCAAAGTCGCCTCTGGCCTCACGGAAAGCGTCCATCCCAGAGGGGTATTTTTCCCCACTGCTTACAAGCCCTGTCATATCACAAGTGAACCACCTGGATGTTTTGTGAGCAGGAGATGCATGGTTTGGCTTCTACCTCGAGAATCTGCATTCGCCATCACCCCTAAGGGTCCCCGTACCCAGCAGGCTCCCTGTCCAGAGGCCCCTCCCGCACACCTGCCACCTCCTCCCTGCAGCCCTCCTGGCCTTGAATTGCCAGAACAGCTGAGTGGGAGAGTCTACAAGCCAAGTGCTTTTCTCGTCTTCCTGATGCCTTGTCCTGCCTTTTCTCCTCTCAGATGTCCAGTCACTGGGACTCGTGACTTGATATGCGGAGGAGTAAGCCCTTAAACTTCTTTTGCCTAAACCACACAATTTGTGCCCAATATCTTGAATTACCTTTATATGTGTTTGGTGTGCTCCCAAAATACCTTTCAGATGCAGATATGTTTCTGGAAATGCTGCTTTGCTCCTGTGGTAGGGGTGGGATTTTGCACACGGGCACCCTGGCTTGTTTGTGGAGTGGAGGCTGAGGGTCCCCGATGGCCAGTCCCTGGGGAGCCTTATTTCGTATTGAATCAGCAGTCTCTTACTTGCTCCGGAAGCCACACTTAACCCCGGCCCTACCTGTGGCTCTGTCTCTGCCTGGGCGTCTCTCAAAAGAGTGGGTGGAGCCCGCAGAAATGGACCCCTCTGTGTGAGGTTCCTTCTTCCTGCACCTGCCGAGTCTGGCCGTGACCATTCCTTCCATCAGGGTTCGAGGAGCACTCAGATTTGTGGGTCTTCGATTTGCCTTTCCCGGCAAGTCCTCCCCTCTTGGGTGTGTCCGTCCTTTCTTCTGCTCATGTATTTGGTTCTGGGTTTGTATCTTACCTGCCATTTGGTTAATAGAATTTGGTGTCATCCATGTGGAAAAGGGTGGGCTATGTGTTTTGTTCAAACCTGCTTTTGTCGATCGCTCTCACATTGGCAGTGTGGCCTTTCCGACCGCGGGACAGCAGCCACGTCCCGTCCCCAGTGGACAGTCCACGGCGCTCCTCTCGGGCCCCCACACGTACAAAAATCCTTTGAAATGTTTTCTTGGCAGGTGGTATTTTATATTTTCTCCCATTTAAATCTACATGTTCCTTTTATATCTAGATACATAGTATCTCCTACGAAAGGTCTCCCTCTGGTGGCTTAGGGTTTTCACTCTGCAGGGGCCCCGCTCTCCTCTGCTGCGTGGCCTCGCAAAGCCCAGGAAGCAGCTGCCTGCCCCGCATTTGAGGAGAGTCCACACCAGATCAGGCACATAGAGAGTGCGGGCCACAGTCCTTACCCTGAGCCGGGGAGTCCGGGAGCTCTGACAGTGGATAGGTTTCCTCGCTCATCTGGTGGCAGACCTTGCCCGACACGATGCGAGGCTGTTTGTGATCCTGTGTTTACTCCTTGTGTGGCTGGTCGTGCACCCCCCCCCCCCCCAGAAGGATGACTGCATCCATTCCGGGCTGCTGTTCTGACCGCTGCTATATCGCCTTCTAAAACCAAAACGCTTCTGAATTCCTAGACCACATCTGGCCCCAGGGGTGTTGGGTAAGGGGTCATAGACCAGGATTGTCACCCCCATTTTCAGATGCAGCACCTCTGGCACGGTGTCCGTGCCCACCCGCCCCCCCCCCCCCATGGTGCCATGGTGCCGTCACGTGGTGCCCACTCACCTGCCTTAGTGCTGGGGCCGCTGGGGCGGAAGTGGCTTCTTGTGTAGATAATATGCAGGCATTGGTTTGTTGTTCTGTTTTGTTTTTATTAAAGCAGGATAAAGACCTGCACAGGGATGTCAAACTATGCTACCGTTGTCGACACGGTCAGGGGTTTTTTTGATGTTTATTCTTTTTCTTAGATGAAAGTCTTTTCTTTAAATTTTTTTAATGTTTATTTTTGAGAGAGAGACAGAGTACAAGTGGGGGAGGGGCAGAGAGAGAAGGAGACACAGAATCCAAAGCAGGCTCCGGGCTCCCAGCTGTCAGCACAGAGCCCGACGCGGGGCTTGGGCTCATGAACCAGAGATCATGACCTGCGCCGAAGTCGCGTACTTACCCACCTGAGCCCCCCAGGCGGCCCCGTACGTGGTCATATTTGGCATATCGCCTCCGAGGTAGTTTTCCGCTAAAATCATGACCACTCGTTGAGCGCTCACTGCTCAGGTTTTCTGTGAGGCACCACATGGAGCACCGTGAGCGCAGCGCCTGGCACGGAGCAGCCTGTTCTGCTGGAGGACAGGCAGTCTGGCTCGAGTGGGGCCTGTGTCCGTGGTCACACTGCCAGGATTCAAGTCCAGTCTCCCCCCGCAGTCCTATTTTGTAACGCCGGTAAAGTGCGGTGTGCCCTGTGTGTGTGCGTGTTTCCCTGAGTGGGCACTGGTAAGGAAACACGAGCAGCCTGGTGTCCCTCAGTTCTGAAAACTCCAGAGAACCTTGCCCACCCCCTGAGTTCCACGTGGGGCTGTTAGTCTGTCCCGGGCAGGGGTCGCCGAGAGCCTCACGGGTGGTGTCCCAGGTGTGCACCCAGCAGGTGCACCCCGGACCCCTAGGACCTCTCCTTGTCCTCTGCTCTCCGCTGTGTCAGCTTGTGGCCCTGTGACCAGGAGGTCTGAAAGACACACGTGATGTGACAGCCGCAGACGACTGAGTGGTGTGGATTTGGCTGTAGAGACGTCGTTCTTGACCTGTGTTTGCATGAGACTGCACAGTTGAAGTCATTTTAATTAACCATCACTTGAAAAGCCATCGTACTGAATAAACGAATGGTTAGTTGACATTTCAGCTGTTGGGGTGCCTGGGTGGCTCCATTGGTTGAGCATCTGGCTCTTGATTTCAGCACAGGTCATGATCTCACAGTTTGTGAGTTCGGGCCCTACGTCAGGCTCTGTGCTGACAGCTTGGAGCCTGCTTGGGATATTTTCTTTCTCTCTCTCTCTCTCTCTCTCTCTCTCTCTTTCTCTGCCCCTCGCCCACTCTTTCTCTCTCAAAATAAGTAAATAAACTTAAAAAAGAAAAAAATTCACGGTATTATATCGCTGAGTGGTCTATTCATCATTCTTGTTTGTTTTATGATTAGAGAAGAGACCATACGTCCGGCACATGACAGGGAAGCCCTCTGTCTCCTTCCTAGTAGGAGTGGGGACTAGACGGCGGCAGCCAGTAGGTAGATGCCGTCTTGTGTTCTTTGGGTCGACGTTGCGTCGTGCGCGCCTCACGTGTGGTTCGAGCGTTCTTAGCCCTGAGCCTTCTTGGCAGCCGCACGGAACACAGCTCACGTGACCGCTCGCCAGTCTTAAGATGGGCGGGCCGGTCTCCTCCCTGCTCTGGCAAGTATTGAAAGCAGCTTTGCAGAAATACCTCTTTAAATCTGATCCAGTGCGCTTACTGGGAGCCCTGACCCATGCAGGGCCACCTCCTGGGCTCCTCAGCTCAACCCCTGGGCCTCGATTTCCAAGTAAAGCAGGAGGACTTGAATGGGGTGTAACCTTTCAGAAGAGTTTTGTCTTCCTAATGAGAAAGAAGAATCTGCCCTCGATTTGAGCAAATAGCACCTGAGGTGTTAGTCTAGCAGCCATCGGCGTGAGAGCAGTTGTAAAGAGAAGGTGCCCGGGGCACCAGGGGGCTCAGTCCTTGAGCACCTGACTTGATTTCCACTCAGGTGGTGATCTCGAGGTTCGTGCTTCGTGGGATCAAGCCCCGCGTTGGGCTCCGTGCTGACCGTGTGGAGCCCGCTTGGGATACCCTTTCTTTCTCCCCTTCTCTGCCCCGCCTCCTCAAAAATAAATGGGGAATCATCTTAAAAAAAAAAAAAAAAAGATTCTAAAGGACCAGAGGAGAGAGGTGTCCCATCATGCCGCAGGAAGCAAACACATCTCTGAGACCTAGGAAATCCTCCTGCGGTTGGATGTGGGGAGGTGGTGCTTAAAGGGTATGAACTTCCACTTAGAATGTGAATATGTTCTGGAGATCTAAAAAAATTCTTGAATAAATTATTTAATCTTTTATTTATCTAATTTTTAAACATTTATTTTTGAGAGAGAGAGACGGAGAAAGACAGGTCGCGAGCAGGGGAGGGGCAGAGAGAGGGACACAAAGAATCCGAAGCAGGCTCCAGGCTCCGAGCTGTCAGCCCAGAGCCCGACGCGGGTCTCAAACTCACGGACCGAGAGATCATGACCTGAGCCGAAGTCGGCTGCTTAACCGACTGCGCCACCCAGGCGCCCCAATTATTTAACCTTTTAAAAGAAAGAAATTATTCTGTTGGCTCTTAAGGGATATAACTTTCAGGCATTTGTTCTTTTCACTATAAAATGCTTTTTTATTTTTACTGTTTTTAACGTTTATTTGTTTTGAGTGAGTGGGGGAGGGGCAGAGAGAGAGAATCCCAAGCAGGCTCTGCACCGTCCGCACAGAGCCCAATGCAGGGCTTGATCCCACGACCGTGAGATCGCAGCCTGAGCCAACATCAACGGTCAGATGCATAACCGACTGAGCCACCAGGTGCCCCATGAAATGCTTTTTTAATAAGTAAATATTTTTCAGGCAGAAGTTATACAAATATTTACACTTTAAAGATAAGCCACCCTAGGGGCACCTGGGTGGCTCAGTCGGTTAAGCATCCGACTTCGGCTCAGGTCATGATCTCGCGGCCCGTGAGTTCGAGCCCCACGTCGGGCTCTGTGCTGACCGCTCAGAGCCTGGAGCCTGTTTTGGATTCTGTGTCTCCCTCTCTCTCTGACCCTCCCCCATTCATGCTCTGTCTCTCCCTGTCTCAAAAATAAATATTAAAAAAAAAAAAATTAAAAAAAAAAAAAGATAAGCCACCCTAAATCCAGGGTTTGAAACCTTAGTATTTTTCATTCAACAAATGTTTGCTGACTATTTGCTATAAGCCCAACACTGTGCTTGGACCGGTGTCACAGTCCTGCCTGGTCTGAACCCCTGTTCAGTCAGGCGGGACCGTGGCGGCCGTGACCCATGCTGTGAGGACCTGTGGTGAAAGGAGCCGGGGTGGGGAGGTCCTGAGGCAGGAGACTCATCCACCGTCTGAAAATGAGGTGAGTCGCGTGTTAGTGTCGGTGGAGAAGGAAGAAGAATGTGGGCTGGCTTCTGAAAGGTCACTGCCAGGAGGGCCCGTGGGGAGTTGGGAGGGAGCGGGGCACCAGTGGGGAAGTGGCTCCCAGACCAGGCGGCACTTTGGACGAGGGGGGAGACGCTTTGGTGATCCCAATGCCCTGCCCTGTGTGACCCCTTGGGTTGACTGTCCTAGAGCATCCTGGACAGGGTAGGAAGGGCTAGGACGGGCCAGGACAGGGTAGAACTGGCTAGGTCGGGCTAGGACAGGTTAGGACTGGCTGGGATGGGCCAGGACAGGGTAGGACGGGCCAGGACAGGGTAGGGTGGGCTAGGACAGGCCAGGACAGGTAGGACAGGCTAGGACGGGCCAGGATGGGCCAAGACAGGCTAGGATTGGCTAGGTTGGGCCAGGACAGGTAGGACGGGCCAGGACAGGCTAGGACAGGCCAGGACAGGGGGGCAGTGAGGAGCTCCGTCCTGGACCTCCCAGCAAAGATGTCAGCAGGGCACCTGCATACCCGCTTTGGGGCTGGGGGTGACCCCTGGGGATGGCGTCTCAACTGAGGGGCACAGGGGAGTGTCTGCAGGTCCGTGGTGACCGAGGCCCTGGGATAGCGGTGGCTGGACAGGGCTCAGAGCAGTAGTCCGGGTCATGGCTGTTCTTTGGAATTCCTGGGGGTGAAACCCACCCAGGCTTTGGTGTTTGTAAAGCTCCCACATTACACCAAAGCTTGGCAGCCAAGGTTAGGAGCTCTGGCCTGAGAAGGCAAGGTTCTGGGTCTGAGCCTGACCTCCCTCCTCCCCACCCCTAGACTCTTAAACTAGAGGACGTTGGTTTTGAGTTTTAAGAACAAAATATTTTGGCTTACAAATACCGTTTAAATGCACAAAGTTCTAAAAGTGTGAAGTGTCACCGTTTGCTGCCCAGCATTGCTGCCGGAGGGAAAACAGAGAAGCCTGCTTTGTACTGAGCATTACGTACTTCACGGAGCGTTTTTACTTGGTGTTTTGTGTCACGCCTCGACCTTGTAGACGAGCTCTGGCGTATCCCTATCGAGGTTTGGAAAACTGACCTGAATTGCCAAGTGGCCGAGACACCAGTCTCGTGAAAATACCCTTTCTGGTCTGGGGAAGCCGTGCCTGTTGGTGGACGCCCTCCACCTCCCCTCTCGTTAAGGTGATTGCCTTTTAAGTCCCGTTGTCCTCTGTTTCAGGATGACGATCTGGAGGAGGGCGAAGTAAAGGACCCCAGTGACAGGAAGGTGAGGCCGCGTCCCACCTGCCGATTCTTCATGAAAGGTAATTGTCTGTGGGGCCTTGTGTGGTCTTGGCTTTTCCTGGGACTGTGGTGGTGGCTCAGCCCCGCCCAGTGCCCGGAAGCCTGTGCAGGGCTATTCTTGGGGCCAGACCGTGACCGTGGCAGGGTGGCACCGTCCTTTGCTGGTCCTTGCCTCCTTTGACTGACTTGGAGGGGCCAGCCTGGCCGTTTCCACTTTGTGGCTCCAGGCCCTCTGTGACAGCAGAGCTGTGACCGCCCTGTTTATGAGTAGTCCTTGTCCTAAGGCAGACGCCCCGGGCACCAGGGGCCCTACCTCTGTACGGACAGTTGCTGCTTGTTTGTAAACGTATCCAAGTACATCCTTCATTTGGAATGGATGTCCAAATAGCAAAGAGATAGCCTCTGAGTGCAGCAAGGTCGCTCCCTCCTGGAAGGTGAGTGGTGCCAGCCACGTGGCTGTGACAGGTCGCAGACTAACGCCACGGGTGACCTGGAACGGCGGCGAGAACCCCAGTCCGTAAGGGTCTCGCGGCCACGCGGCGGTAGTTGGGGCCTATTCCTGGTCACTCCGCCTTCTCCTTGGACAGGTGGGAAGGCGTCTGTCTTTGTCTCAGCCTCGCTGGCCCTGGGCGCCCCGCTCCCTGGCCCGGCCCGCGCGTCTGCTCCGAATTTCACAAGAGCTTCCTGTACTTCTTTTCCAGATGTTGGGACAGCACTGTCCACTCCTCTCCCACCAATATCACATCCCATACCACTCAGAGGCCAGGTTAAAGGTACAGAGTATACGCTTTTCCCTCTCTGCTCCAGAGGCCAGACTTCCTTCTCCTGGATCCAGAATACTGATGTGAAGCCAGAAGAAGGAAGGGGGAGGCTCTGAGGGGCAGAGGGCGCTTGTGGATCCCAGTTCTTAGTGGCGCTCGATGAGGCTCCCGGGACCTTTGCGGACCGCGGGGGGCAGTGGTGGGGGGTGGGACAGGAGGGGCACGGTGGCGTCCCATCTTGCCGAGAGGACAGGCTCTGCACTTGACTGGTCCTCGGAGGACCCTCTGCCTAGACCTCAGTGACGTGACGCAGAGGGTGCTTGGGGCCTGGGTCAGCTCACTCCTCAGGGTGTGGGCTCCTAGCCTGTGTCGTTTACCTGCACAGTTTTGTTTTGTTTAAGTTTCTTGATTTTGAGAGAGAGAGAGAGAGAGAGAGAGAGAGAGAGAGAGAGCGCGAGCAGGTCGGGGAGGGGCAGACCGAGGGGGAGAGAGAGAAGCCCAAGCAGGCTCTGAACTGTCAGCACGGAGCCCAACGCGGCACTCAGGGCTCAGACTCACGAACCGCGAGATTATGACCTGAGCCGAAGTCGAGTCAGACGTTTAACCGACTGAGCCCCCCAGGCGCCCCACGTGCGTGTTGTTTCTGCCAAGTGGAGATACTTGGACTCGTGAGTTAGACATGCCCGTGATGGGTCCTTTGCACAGCACGTGCTCTGTCCTCAGGAGGGTGGCTGGCGGTTGTCTCGTGGACAGCATAGTCACCCTAAGGACACAGATGAGTGTGTGGTATGTTTTAGAAAGTAAATTCTTAACAGTTCTTTACAAGCTTTAGTATTTGAAATATCAATATTTCAGAAAATTTTGAGCAGAAGACCTCTTTTCCATAATTAGGTGGGAGTAAATGGTGTCAGCCCGCCGAAACTCCTCACGGGGAGATGCACTTACACACGTACGTAGATGCGAACGCAGTCATTTCCGGTTGGCACCGCTGTGGAATCGTTCAGAAGCCTGGCCGGCCCGTCGGGACTAGCCGCGGGCTTCCACGGCAGGAGGCGGCACCGTCCGTCCGCGCCGCAGAGGCTCCGGTCCAGGTGCTCCCGGGGGTCACAGCCCTGAGGTCGTTTCCGGAGTTTAGCGACAGAAGCACACGGACCGACGGAGTTGGTCCCGTGTTGGGACCGCGGATGAGCATCCTCGGAGGTACCTCGTGGCACGCACAGGGCACTGTCTCCGCAGATGACTCCAAGGCCACATGTCAGTGGGAGGGAGGTCCCTCCAGAATGCGAATGCTCAGCTTGGGTTTCAGAGCCCAAGGCCAGTGGCAGGGCTCTCTGCAGAGAAATCTGAGGCCAGTGGCACCCGGCCTTCTCGGCAACTTGGCTGGGCAGAGTCAGTAACTTGTCTCAGCCTCGGTTTTTGAGTATACATTTACCTTTCCCCCTGGATTGTTGAGTGACTCTGCGGAGTAGTGGGATACAGCATAGGAAGAAACGGTTGATTCTTTGGGCGTGCCGAAACACATCTCTCGGTTTTTTTTGTTTTTTTTTTTTTTTTGAGCAAGTTTTTGGGTGAAAATGTTTTTGCTTACCTGCAATTTTATAAGCTTGGTGTTCCATTGAGACAAATCGTGTAAGTTCCCTTCAGGAGCAGGAGAAGTCACTTTAGAAATAAAACCGAGTTTGTCGCGTTTGACGAAGATGGGGAGAAAGGGGACCTTCACACCCTGCTGGTGGGGACGTGACCTGGTGCAGCTGCTGGAAGACAGTCTGGCGGCTCCTGAGGACACGAGCGTGTAGGACCATACGTGACCCCGTCGATTCTGCTTCTAGATCTCCACCCGAGAGAGATGAAAACGTACGTCCACCCAAAAACTTGTGCACAAATGGTCGTAATAGCAGTGTTCGAAACAGCCCACGAGTGCACACAGCGCCCGTGTCTGTCAGCTCATAAATGGTCAGACAGCGTGGTCCGTCTGTACGGTGGAATATTACTCGGCCACAAGAAGAGTGGAGCACTGGGACCACAGCACGGATGAACTGTGAGGACGTCATGCCGAGCGAAAGATGCCAGACGCAAAAGGCCTCCTCGTGTGCAAACTGTCCAGGATAATCCACAGAGGCAGGAACTGGATTAGCCGTTGTCTAAACGGAGGAGCCTGGAGGGAGGGGGAGTGGCTACGGGCAGTGGGGGTGATGGCTAATGAGTGCAGGGTTTCCTTCTAGGATGATGGTTGGACAACCTTGCGCGTATGTGCTGAAACCCGCAAAATTGTTCGCTTTAGATTGGGACATTACACGGCATGTAAGTTATGTCTTAATTTGAGGTTTCTTCCTGAGAAAGTTTGTTAGTTATAGTTCTATTAAAAGATACCCCCAGATTAATCATTCGTTGCCCAAATGGGTACATTGATATTTGTGACCATTGGCAAGAAAACAGGAACATAGGTTGAAACGTCTTTAAGCACCACTACTTTGTTTACGATATGTTTTTACCTCTGGTGTATTTATGTTAAGTCATCGAGATGGGAAGCTCCCCCTACAGTGATGGAAATAACGTTTTCTTGAAACTATGTCCTACGTTGGGTTTCTGATTGGGCCAGCTATCAATAGCGCCCAGCCCATTCTGTGGGACAGGCCTCCTGGTCTCTGCTCCTTCCTGTTCTTTCTCCCTCTCCCTTTCTTCCCTGCCCGCCTCCCCCCGCCCCCCCACAATTTGATAAAATGCACCTCGTGAAATTTACCATTGTAACTATTTTTATTTTTATTCTTACTTTTATTCTTATTTTTATTTATTTATTTATTTTTGAGACAAAGCATGAGCAGGGGAGGGGCAGAGAGAGGGGGAGGCACAGAATCTGAAGCGGGCTCCAGGCTGTGAGCTGTCAGCACGGAGCCCGATGTGGAGCTCGAACCCACAGAGTATGAGATCATGACCTGAGGTGAAGTCGGGTGCTCAACTGACTGAACCACCCAGGCGCCCCTGTAACTATTTAAACTTTTAAAATTTTTTTTTTGAGAAAGACAGAGACAGAGCCTGAGTGGGGGAGGGGCAGAGAGAGGGAGACACAGAATCCGAAGCAGGCCCCAGGCTCCAAGCTGTCAGCACAGAGCCCGATACGGGGCTCGAACTCGTGAATCGGGGCTCGAACTCATGAACCGTGAGATCACGACCTGAGGCGAAGTCAGACGCTCAGCCGACAGAGCCCCCCAGGGGCCCCCCATCGTAACTCTTTTTAAGTGTAGGGTTCTGTGGTGTTGAGTACATTCACATCGGGGCCATCGCCACCATCATCTCTGAAATTCTTCATCTTGTACGAGGGAAACTGTGTAGCCATTAAACAATAACCTCCCATTCCTCCCTCCCCCAGCCCTGGCGACCACCCTCCTACTGTCTGTGAACGTGACTCCTTCCGGTGCCCCATATCAGTAGAACGGTGCGATAGTTGTCTTTATGTGACTGTCTTATCTCACGTGGCAGCGTCCTCGAGGCCCCCCTGTGTTTTAGCGCGTGTCAGAATCTCCTTTCTTCCCAAGTTTCGTCCTCCGCTGCGTGTGCACCTACTCGTCCAACAGCGGACCGGGGTTCTTTCATCTTCCGGCTGCTGTGAACGGTGCAGATGTTTCTTCGAGACCCCGCTTTGAAATTCTGGGGGTGTGTATGGTAGACTTGCTGGGTCGTGCGGTGGCTTTAGTTTCCGTTTCTTGAGGTGCCTCCTCGCTGTGTTTTGGGGCAGCCCCTCCACATTGTGCTCCCGACAGCCACGTCCTCCTCCCCTACGCTTGGTGTTTTCTGACTTTTTGAGAGAGAGCATCCCAGTGGGTGTGCTTCTGATTTCCATTCCCACGGTCCCGGGTGACGTGAGCATCTCTTCGTGTGCTTATTGGCCGTTCAAAGAGGATCCCCTCCTGGGAGAGGTGTCTGTTGCCCACTTTGGAATCTCTGCATTCTCCTTTATGTTTAATTTTATTTTTTTTAATGTTAGTTATTCTTGAGAGAGTGAGACAGAGCATGAGCCGGGGAGGGGCAGAGAGAGAGGGAGACACCGAATCCGAAGCAGGCTCCAGGCTCCCAGCTGTCAGCACAGAGCCCGACACAGAGTCCGACCCACGGACTGCGAGATCATGACCTGAGCCAAAGTCAAATGCTTAACCAACCGAGCCACCCAGGCACCCCTCTCCGTTATGTTTAAAGCAGCAGGTCTTAAACTGCGGCCTGTGAACCCCTAGCATTTCTTCAGAGTCTCTTCCAGGTCAAAACGACTTTTGTGATGCTGAGATTACTAGCAGTCAGGTGCTGGCCCCGTGCACTCAGAGTGACAATAGCAATTTCATTTAATGGTGTCTGTGATAGAGCAGTGAGAATCCTTTTACGCTCAAGTACAGGTCTTTAAAACAAAACAAAACAAAAAACACCTTAATTTCCGTGCCAGAAAATTTGCCTGTTCTAAGCATGCAATTCAGTGGTTTTTTTTTTTTTTTTTTTTAATTTACCAAGTTGTGTGGCTGTCACACAGTCCAGTCTGGGAACGTCTCCATCACCGTGGAAGACCCGCAGCCCTCAGCGCTGGTCTTTCTCACATTCGGCGAGACGATCTGGGAAGTACTCACAGAGCCCCTCTGCCGCAGTGAGGCGCGGACGTCATCCCCAGGGAGGGCGCGCGAGGTTCGCGCCGTGGGCTGGGCCAGTCGGTGTCCCCACGGGGACCGGCCACGGTGGCCCGGAAATGAGCAGAGCCTGCCACTCCCCGGACAGCGGCTGACGGCGTGCGTCGCTAATGATGAGGTTTGGGCTCCCGGGCTCTCAAGTGGAGATCAGAGTTTGGGAGAGCCCGAACCTCCAGCCACGGCGTTTAGCGACCGTCGCGCGATGTCTCCGACTCCCTTCTGGGCAGAAGGTCCGCTCACGGGTCGAGATAGACCGGTGGGTGCGAGTACAACGGTTGGAAGTGCTCGGCGAGAGGGTGACGGACCCCCGCACGGCGGCTGGCGGCGAGAAGCCTTCGCCGGACCGGGTCGGTGTAGTGTCGAGGGCGCGAGGGGTTCTTCAAAGCCTGCTGAGTCCCCTCCCTCATCCGGCTGCATCGCCCCCCGAGGCTGCGTTTTCTTCTCTTGCTCCCACGGCAGCGACACCGCATGGCAGGGTGAACACAGAAGCCGACGGGGGACAGGCTGCCTTCCGTTTAACGGCAGGATTCAAGCGGTCTGTGAAAAGGAGGGCGCCTGAGAGGCTCTGTCGGTCAGGCTTCCGACTCCTGATTTCAGCTCCCGTTGGGATCTCACAGCTCGGAGTCAGCGCCCCGAGTCGGACTGTATGCTGACGGCATGAAGCCTGTTGGGGATCCTCTGTCTCCCTTCCCTCCACCCCTCTTCCGTCCCTTCCTCCCTCCCTTCCCCTGTCTCTCTCTCTGTCTCTCTCAAAATAAACAAACATAAAAAAGAGGTTTGCAGAAAGAAAAGTAACACTCATAGTAGTGTTTTTGAAATAGAGGTTTTTTTTTTTTAATGTTTTTTATTTATTTTTGAGACAGAGAGAGACAGAGCATGAGCAGGGGAGGGGCAGAGAGAGGGGGAGATACAGAATCTGAAGCAGGCTCCAAGCTCTGACTGAGCTGTCAGCACAGAGCCTGACGCGGGGCTCAAACTCACAGAGTATGAGATCATGACCTGAGCTGAAGTCGCACACTCAACTGACCGAGCCACCCAGGCGCCCCTTTCAGTGGCATTTTTTTAAAACCATGAAGCACTTTAAACTTCTCTGTCCTTGTGATCCCTGTGTTTATTTTCTATTCTGAGTTATTCAGGCTAACAGGAAATGGGACCAGTGACTAAGGCCGCTGTCTTACTTAGAAATAACAAAGTAGCAGGACACTTTGCAGATACACTTTGCAGTGAGCGCGGCCTCTAGAAATGATACCAGCACTGCCTTGTACTGACACCGGTCAGACTGACGGTCAGAAATTTAAAAATCTGCTTGTGTTTCTGGGCCCACCACACATACACGCTCACACGTGTGCCCACAGACACGATGCTGTCTTCGGACATTTCACGCTGCGGGAGAAGTGGATTCCTCCTTGGTCAGGTGTGTGGTTGTGGCCAGCAGGGCCCTGGCCTGGGAGACGAGGCTTTGGTTTCCTCTCGTCTCGGGGTTTAGTTTCTTTGATTTCTGCAGATTTGTGTCTGTTTCGCCGATCGTGGGTTTGGTGGGATTGAACACGCAGGTTCCTTCTTTGTAGATCTGTTATTCGGGGGAAAAAAAAGCAAGGCTCAACCCCAAGTGTATAAATGACCAGGAAAAAGTGGGGACGGCTCCACCGTGGATTGATTGGTTGGTCGATCCTCCCCCAGTAAATTGGTGACTGGCTCTGGTAGGAGGCCCTGGAGGCCTGGAGGTGGCGCTAACTTTCAGAGTGTTTGCATATGTTTTGTGTATATGTTACTTTGATTTCATACATGTGCTTTTCAGTTACGAACTAAAACGTCGTCGGTGCCTTCAAAGCCCTGTGTAAACCATCATGAAGAAACTCACGCCCTCGTCCTGACGGCGTGACCCGGCTTCCACTTTCCTTGTTTCTTTCTGGCCAGGGTCCTCCCATAATCGTCAGCCGTGTATTTGTCCAGAGTCACAGTCCACACGAACTCTGTGTTTGTGAAGTTTCTTTTAGAAGTAGAAGGCCGTGGGGGGTTAAAACAAGATTTGTTCTTCCAGTTTCTAGAGAGTACTTTCGCCCAAACAAAATGCTGGGGTTTTTTTTAAGTTCATTTCTTTATTTTGAGAGCGCAAGTGGGAGAAGGGTAGGGAGAGAGTCCCAGGCAGGTGCCACGCCGCCTGTGCGGAGTCTCTTGCGGGGCTCGCCCCTACAAAATACGTTTTTAAATTACGAAAGCGTTGCATACTGACAGAGTCAGGACAGTAAAAGATAGAAGTCTTCCTACCATGCGACAATTCGGGTGCTTCGTTCCAGGCTTTTTTCTACACAAAAATTCACTCTTAAAAAGGCCAGTGAGTGGTTGGCTCCGTCGGTGGAACGTACGACTCTTGATCTTGGGGTCTTGTGTTCGAGTCCCATGTTGGGTATCGAGGCGACTTGAAGATAGAATCTTAGAGTAAAAAGGCCGGCGGGAGCACACAGCTTCTGCCGCCCTCTTCCGTGGGCGTGCCGACCCATACCACCCTCCGTGGGCACCCGTCCCGGCGGTGCGGGTAGGCCTCCCCTGCCTCCGCCCGGAGCAGCCTTCTCTTCGCCTCTGGTGGCCGGCAAGGGTCTCCGCCCACCCCGGAGCAGAGGGTCCAGGAGGACGGGCTCCTGTCACCTGCCGGAGACTCGGGGGGCCACCGCTGCTGCTCTTCTCCCTCGTGCTCCCGTCTGATCTCTTCTCCCTGCCTGTGGCAGTAGTAAAAGGTCTTTTTTGTCAGTAGGCTCATGGGAGACGTTTTTGATTTTCTTTTGGAAATATTTTAAATACAAAAAAAAAGAAAGAAAGAAAAAAAAAAAACCCAGATTAACAAACCTATTTATCCGCCACCCAGTTACATATTTTAGGTTTAAAAAGTCATAGAAAAGCTGGCACCTATATTCATACTTTTCTGCGCTCGGAAAGTTTCTGCAGTAAGCCTGTGTGATCCGTTAGTCTAACTACACGGCAGCGAGGATGCCGTGTGAGTTCTCACAGGCTTAAAAGGCAGAGCACTTGATAGCATTTGGAATTCTTTATTTAGATACAGGACTGCATAGTCTGTTTTCTTTAAACCTCTCTGAGACTCTGGGATTTTGAGCCCCCTGTACTATAATGTTTCCCAAACTCTGACTTCTGCGTGAATTTTAGGGGCGCCTGGGTGGCTGGCTCAGTCAGTTGAGCGTCCGACTTCGGCTCAGGTCGCGATCTCACGGTTCGTGAGTTGAAGCCCATGTCGGGCTCTGTGCTGACAGCTCGGAGCCCGGAGCCTGCTTCCGATCCCGTGTCTCCCTCTTTCTCTGCCCCTAACCCACTCGCATTCTGTCTCTGTCTCTCTCAGAAATAAAAATAAACATTAAAAAAAAAAAATTAAGAATTTTAAATGGGCAGCCCGGGCGGCTCGGTCGGTTAAACGTCTGACTTTGGCTCATGTCGTGGTCTCGAGGTTCGTGAGTTCAGGGTCCACCTCAGGCTCTGTGCTGTCAGTGAAGAGCCTGCTTCAGACCCTCTGTCCTCCTCTCTCTGCCCCTCCCCCCACTCATGCTTGCTCACACATGCATGCTCGCTCGCTCTCTCTCAAAAATACTTTAAAAAACAATTTTAAAAGTCATTTTCACATTTCCAGAGAAGGAATTTTAAGCATACTTTATTTCGCATTTAACTCAGATCAATTTGTTAGTAAGTTTTAATGCAAGTTAAAATATTCATGATGTTTAAAAGGTAAATTTAGCTTTTTTCTGAATACCAAACAATTAGTTCTCTGTAATTTGTACGAGGAAAACTATGTTTTGTCAACAGAAACATTGAAATGGAGTATCACATTTAGGAGTGAATATACGGGGGGCGCCTGGGTGGCTCTGTCAGTTAAGCATCTGATTCTTGAGTTCCGCTCAGGTCATGATCTCACGGTCTGTGGGATCGAGCCCCATGTCCCGCTCTGTGCTGACAGTGTGGAACTCTGCTTGGGATTCTCTCCCTCCCTCTCTCTCTCTCTCTCAAAATAAGTAAACATTTTTAAAAAGTGAATATATATTAAAAGATGGTTTAAATTTTAACTACGTGTTAACCTGTTGAAAACATTTTTAAATCATTTAGATATCATATGCTATATTTATTTTTG
This sequence comes from Prionailurus bengalensis, assembly GCF_016509475.1. Lineage (NCBI taxonomy): Eukaryota > Metazoa > Chordata > Mammalia > Carnivora > Felidae > Prionailurus > Prionailurus bengalensis. Next base: position 61,052,607 of record NC_057352.1, read on the forward strand.
AGCTTGTGTAGATACTACCCGTTCAAAAAATTACATTTTTATTTTATTTTTTTAATTTTTCAACATCTTCTTTATACCCAACATGGGGCTCGAACTCATGACCCTGAGATCAAGAGTTGCATGCTCCGCTAACTGAGCCAGCCAGGTGCCCCCCAAAATTAATATTTTAAAAACTGATTCACTTACTGGTTAAATTGAAACGTGGGCTTCTTGCCTTCTGCTCTGGAAAATCAGGCAGTTTCCTTGAACGATATTGGTGTTCTGTCACCAAGTAATTCTAAAAGATATTTTTTATAAGCACCCAGATTATTAGGGTTGTCTATGTGTGTTCTCATTAATACATTTTTTAAGTCCAGAAATGTCCTGAAATGGTATGTGAGGCTTTGGTGGGAGAAACACAGACGTCCAGAGCTGGTACAGACACCCGGAGACTGACTGGTGGAATTCTGGAAGCATCCTTCGATGCTTCTCTGTGATGGCTGTTTCAGTATGCGTGGTTTTTTGAGTCCGAATAAATCAGTGTCCTCCTTGCATACCTCTGAGCCTTTCTGGGGGTGCAGTGTCGTCCGAGCAGGAAACCCAGGGCCGCCTGTGATTGGGAAGCTCCCGGACTTTTTCTATTTTTAGGGGGAAATGAACTACTCACAGAGTCACTTAGGAACAGGGGCCACGTTTCCTCCACCGCATAACCTCAGTCCCTTTCGGGAGCACTCAGGAAGTGCTGCTCTCAGGAAGCTCCTTAGCCCGGGGCCCGGTCCGGGCCTGCCTGCCAGGAACCACGCACATGCGCACGTGCGTGTGTGTGTGTGTGTGTGTGTGTGTGTGTGTGTGAAGGTGGAGGCACGGGGCGGGGGGTCTTTGCTGTGCTCGGTTCAGGCGTGAAGGGTGAGCCCAGGCAGCCCAACTCTGAGCCCGACCCCGCCACCACCGCTGCCTGACTCCGGGCCCGTTCGGACTCGGGTTCACACAGCCTGTGGGGTGGCGAGGGCGCCCTGCGTGGCACCGCACGGGCCCCCGGCGAAGCTGCCGCTCCTGGAGCCGCTGTGGGCAAAGCGGGCAGGAAGCTGACCTCGTGTGCTCCGATTGGCTCCCCTTTCTGACCTGGCTTTTGTCTCCACAGGGAACTGCACGTGGGGAATGAACTGTAGGTTTATACACCCCGGAGTCAACGACAAGGGCAACTATTCCTTAATCACCAAAGCCGAACCTTTCCCGCCTAATGGTGCCCCACCTCTTGGACCTCACCCGCTGATGCCTGCCAACCCCTGGGTGCGTGAACCCCTCTCTTTCTTTCATTGCTAACGGACGGGACAGCTAAGCTCTCCGAACCTTCTGCTTACAGCCCATCGGTACACCTTGTGTAAAAGGCACCTCCGTGACGTCACGGTCACTGGGTCGCCTTCCAGATGCTTCTGTGTCTCTGTGAGGAGGCAACCCTAGGCTCAGGGCAGCAGGTCAGGGGCCACACTGAGGCTTGGAGTACCAGGGGCGTGCGGCCGATAACCTTCTAGCTGGTGTTCTTGCTCCCGTCTCTTTGTAGATTTTGAAGTTTTGCTTGCTTTCTCAACTTTTCTCTTCTTGTTTCTTAATAGGGTGGGCCCGTAGTTGATGAAATTTTGCCTCCACCCCCTCCAGAGCCCCCCACGGAGAGTGCCTGGGAACGAGGACTCCGGCACGCAAAGGAGGTAACTGGAGGGCCTGAGGAAAATTCTTGAGCACGAATAGCGTTGCTTTGATTCAGAGACAGTGACTGGAAACTCAGCGAAGTCTCTGAAGTGAGGGAGCGGTTTCCTAAGAGTTAAGAGAGCTCCGTCGCTCTGTCCAAGGCCCAGGCGCGCTGTCTTCCCGTGGCTCGGGTGGCGTCACACCGCACCCCGGCTGGTGCTGCGGCCCCCGGCCTCCTGGAGCCGTGGCCCGTGCGTGTGCAGGCCCGTCCCTTCCCGAGACGGCCGCTGTCCCCGCCAGCACCCTCCCTCCAGGCTGTCCCGTGGCCCTGGCCGTCAGGCTTGTGGTCTGTCGCCACCAGACCTGCTTTCCAGGCCCTCACTTCACTTTCTCTCCAGTGAGGTGACAGGATAAAAACGAAACCATTCCCCTGCCTGGCTCAGCACGGAGCCAGCCCCCCACTCCCCACCCCCCCCCCCCCCCCCCAGCCCTGGAACCGCTTTCTCTCCATGCTTGGGCCCCGTCATGAGCGAGTATCTGGGGCTCCCTGGCTCAGGAGGTGGCCGGCTCTGTTACCCCTTTCCAGAAGGCAAGCCAGCTCCGTGGCACCGCCTGGCGAGCCCATCCTGCTGGTGCAGAGATGGTGTGCCTGGGCCTGGAGTCCCTCGGCCGCTCCCGCTGCCCTGGCTGGGGCGCCGTGGGGCCGCCTTTCCTGACAGTGACTAGCGTTGACTTCTTCCTTCTTACGACGGTAGGTTTTAAAAAAAGCAACCATTCGAAAAGAACAGGAGCCCGATTTTGAAGAGAAAAGGTTTACGGTGACCATCGGCGAAGACGAACGGGAGTTTGACAAGGAAAATGAAGTTTTCCGGGATTGGAATTACCGCATCACGAGGGATGTCCGAGAGACAGCGTAAGGAGCCCTCCCTCCTTCCCTTCTGAGGGACAGTGAAGCTGTCCCCAGCCGCGGGAGCCTCGCGCTCTTCCCTCAGGCCTCGGGGGGCCGTGCCTCCCTCTCCCCGTCCTCGGCTCAGAACGGCCTTCCCGAGATCGTGTCAGAAGCTCTGCAGGGGCTTTCCTGGGTTTTCTGCGCCGTGAAGGAAACGCCCCGGCTCTGGCAGGGCCGGGTGCCCGGGGAGGGCTCACCTCTGTGTGGCTTCCTCTGAGCTCTGCATTTCTAGAGCTCTGCTCCGAACCCCTGGGGCCCCAGCGGTCTGCCTCTTTCCACCCTCCTCCTGGTCTCCCAGCGGCTAGGAAAACCCATGAAATTGTCACCAGAGTCCAGGAACTCGGCAGGTGTGACACTTTTCATCGTAAATGGCCTTGTTCCTTCTCCGACACGTCCTGTTACTGGTCTGGTAGAGAAGTGCATGCGGTTGAAAGGCTTCGGGGCTCTCACAACATCCCCCCGCACGTCTTCCCGGGGGACGGTCGGCTTTGTCGCGCTCCCCTTGGAGGGGCAGACGCAGGCAGCTCTCTCCTGAGCAGCCACCGCAGCGTGGGCTCGGGTCACCGCGATCAGAGCCGGCTCTGGCGCCCAGGCAGCGTCATAGCAGCGCTCCGCTCGGCCACACCTGCCGTGGGAGAGCGTGCTCGCCGGGGTCTGGCCGCGGTGGCGGTGGCGGTGGGCGCAGAGAAGGGGTTCGCGGACGGGGCTTGCCTTTCAGGGTTCCGCCGGCCAGGCTGTTACTCGAAGCTCGAGGCTCGTGTCCCGCATCGTGCACCCTGCCCCCGGCTCTCTGCCTGCAGAGGAGGACGGTGGGGGGGGGGGGGGGCCTGTGCTCCACGCTTGTGTCGGGGGACAGCTCAGAGTTTGCAGCGTAGAGATTTAAAGCCGTGGTTCAGACTTGTGTGTTTTCTGATTCTGGGTGTGGAGGCCTGTCAGATCCCGGACGGGAGCGTGGCAGTCGGGACTCTGTCTGCCAGCTCCCTCGGGTCCCGAGGCCTCACGCTTTTCTTGGGGAAAGCGCAGGTGAGGCTCCCGTCCCGCCGGGCTCAAGGGGCAGGCGGACAGTCCCAGGGGCCGGGGTGACCGGCACAGAGGGTGTGCTCTCTGAGCATGCTCACTCTGAACGCTGGGCGAAGAGGCTCCGAACCTCGACACTCGGCCTCCCGGCCGCTGCTGGAGCAGGGGGGCCTGGAGCGTGTGCCCTCAGGGGAGCCGGCCGGCGAGTGCAGCTCTGCAGGGCGCACGCGGGCCTCGGCCGAACCGGCGGCTGTGCCCTGGGCCTGCCCCGCGTGTGGTGCCGGCGGGTGCCATGCTCCCTCTGCGGAGGGTCCGTGGTGCGGGACCTTGCGCCTCTAAAGCCTCTGAGGACGGCCCTCAGAGCCAAGTTTTCACTCACGTTTGGTTTTTCAACGTCACTGCCCTAGAATTAACCGGGGGCTTCTGTGACACCCCTGTGTCGGGCCCCACCGGACCTCATCAGTCAGGGCCTCTGGGAACAGGGCCCCTGTGGCGAGTGTGGGTGAGAAGGCACCTCTGCCCTGTCAGTCAGGGTCCGCTAAACACAGGAGACCCCCTGGCTATTTTCACTTCATGTAAAGACTGTGCAAACAGAAGGCAGCGGCAGCTGTAGGAAGCGGTGGGGGGGGGGTGCGCAGTTGGAAGTTCACACCGAGAAGCTGGAGGCCGGGCAGGGACTCAGGCCGCTGAGGAGGGGAGTGCTGGCCGGCTGTGCCGGCTCCCCTGTGGTGGGCGAGGAGGCCGGGGTGCCAGAGTCCGGCGGGCGGCAACGGGCAGAGGCCAGGACAGAGAGACCCTTCTGCCCCCGGGGCCCGGCCAGCCCCTGCGGCACCTGTCGTGGGCCAGCCTCGCGCGGGGCAGTCGGGAGAACAGGGTGCTCTCGGCAGAGGGTGTGGGGGGCTCAGTCAGATACCAAGCGGACAGCTTAAAAGCAGTTCAGGGCCGTTGATGTAAAACTCAGAACCACCAGCCGTGCTGGTGTTCCCTGCCCGGGACCCCGGGGCACAACAAACTCTGTGCCCAGGTGCTCTCCACCCGGCGACGCGGCAGGCCTGTGCGCCGGGTCCCCACGTGCGCCAGGTGAGGGAAGGTGGGGAAGAGGGAAGAGGGAAGGTGGGGAAGGGCGTGAGGGACCGGCAGCACCACCAGGGGCCGGCCAGGGTGTCCAGGGAAGGTGGGGCCCCGCTGGCTAACTAACAAGCCTTCTGGGCGATCCTCGTGCCCACCCACTGAGGTTTGAGAGCCGTGGACTTCAGTTCGGGGGCCTGGGCCCCCACCTGACGTCAGGGGCGGCGTGGTCAGGCTCTGGCACCGTGGAGCTGGGTGCTCTGTTGTGGAACCAGTGGGGAAGGGTGCCTGCTCAGGAGCTCCTGAGGAGGTAGCCTGAGACCGTATGAAGCACAGGAAAACCGGTGTTTTCTTTATGCCATTTTTGGGAATTAACTTGTTTAGCAGGATCATTTAGTAAAGGTAGTGCTTTTCAGATGCCAGCCACCTTGTGGGACCTCATGCGCACAAGGTATTAAGAAATGTCACCCTGGGGGGTGGGGCGTTGGGGGGTCAGTTGGTTACGTGTCCGACTGCGGCTCAGGTCATGATCTCTCCGTTCCTGAGTTCGAGCCCCGCGTCGGGCTCTGTGCTGACAGCTCAGAGCCTGGAGCCTGCCTCAGAGTCTGTGTCTCCCTCTCTCTCTGCCCCTCTTCCCCGCTGGAAAACAAAAAAATGATTAAAAAAAAGAAAGAAATGTCACCCTGGGGTTTCCAGCCAGCTCAGTCAGTGCGAGTGCGACTCCTGACCTCAGGGCCACGAGTTCAAGTCCCGTGACTTTGATGTCATCTCTGTGCAGGAGGCTGGGGTGCGGTTAATGCAAGAACATGCACTGAGCCCACAAAGGCGCCCTGACCGTTCCCTCCTTCACGTAGGGACCCTGGTGGCGGTGTCCTAAGACTCCAGGCCGTCCCACGGGAGAGAGGCCGTTACACGTTGCTTACCCGGTTTTCCAGAAACGAATTTGTCGGCACGGCCCTCCGTTGAGAGAACACGCACCCTCACATCCGTTTGGGAAGGTGTTTCTCCCAGGGCCTGGGTTGGCCGGGAATGGTGCTGGGGCCTGGGGGGCCACGTTCTCTCTTGCTGTCGAGCAGCGGGCTGGGCCGCGGCAGGCCTGCGCAGCTGCTGACTGCAGTCTTACACGCGACCTGAGTGGTGGGCACTTACGCGCTTTGGAAGATGTCTGGCCACTTGGAGTGAAAGAGAGCTGTGTCCTCCAGCAGAGCCGGCCTCGGGTGAGTCAGTCTGCCGGGGTCCTGGCCCAGGCAGGGCAGACGCCTCCCAGAAGGCAGCCCGCTGGAGGCCATCGGGCGACCCAGAAGCTCGGCCTGGCAGCCTCTTGAGGTTGTCGGCACGTTGGTTTCCCCCACCAGCTTACTCACAGGGGAGAGTTGGTCTGGAGCCAGGAAATCCCTGAAAGAATGCCTGTCTGTTGCCAGACTTACGTCAGGGCCCAGGACACCCCCAGGGCAGGTCCTCTGGGTCAGTGGATAAGGTGGGATCTCCTTACCTTCCTCCCCACGGTCAGTGGCTGTCCCTTCCCCATTGAGTACAAGTCTGCCTTGGCCCCTCGGGAGGCTCCTTTATCCCACGTGCGGGGGTCTGTCCCTGGACCATTTGTTTCTTCGTGAGAAAGGCAGGCCTGCAGTGTCGTGTTGTCTCAGGGTGTGTCTTTCTTGGCTGGGATTGCACATCTCTGCCTGCCTGTGCATTCGGGGACCGGTTGTCGAGCTCCATATGGAAGCCCACCGGTGTTTTTACTGGGATTGCCCTCCATTTGCAAATTGATGGAGAGAGCTGACTTCTGGGCAGCGTCCAGTCCTGGTTGAAGACCAGAAACATGGTCTCGTGTGTTCACATGTCCTCCTTGTCTTTGAGGAGCACATTAAAGCTTTTCTCAGATAGGTTCTGCTCAGTTCTGGTTAAACGCACTTTGTTCCTCGGTGTTTCTTCTTTCTTGCTGCTGTAAAAGAGGGTTTCTCTGCTCCTTGTCCGGAGTGGTCATCTGTGTGCGTGGAGGCATCGGTCGCATGCTTCCCTGGGCCCTCTGGCTGCCTGGATCGCCTTTACCGTGCCTCAGGTTCCGAGTCTGGTGCCATTTCATTTGCGGGTGTGGGTCCTTTTCCTCCTCGCCCAGCCTCCGCAGCTTCATTCGTCTGATGGCAGCAGCCAGCCTCTGCCACGCCAGTGGATGGCCACGGAGGCCGTGGCCACCTTGCCTTTGCCCGGTCTTACGGAAATGCCCCTGTTCCCATTAGTAAGAGGTTGGCTTGAGTTCCAACGTACGTGTGTGAGTTAAGTCTCGTTAGGAAGCGTTGTCTCCAGCTCCCTGCGGCGTTTGTCATCGTGGGTGCGATCCTCTGTGGTTCTTCTCTTCAGGTCTGCCATTATGTGTGGCGTGTTCACGAATTTCCTCCTTGTGACTCATCCTCAGATTCCTGGAATAAATCCCACTGAGTCATAGCGTATTTTATTTTCTTAATGTGGTGTCGGATTCTGTTTGCTAACGTTTTGTGTAATATTTTTGCCTTAATATTCGTAAGTGATAAGATTTGCCTCTTACTCGCTCATTTTTCAGACTGGAGCCTTACGCGGATCCGTACTACGACTATGAAATCGAGCGCTTCTGGCGTGGCGGGCAGTACGAGAACTTCCGGGTGCAGTACACGGAGACGGAGCCGTACCACAATTACCGGGTGAGTGTGACGGTCGTGCACGTCTCCCCGCGCTGGTCCATTTCTTAAGATTGCCCCCTTTGTCGTCTATGGGACTTCATATGGTTTTAGTAGCACGGGCAGAGCGTACCAATTTCAAGTCCAGACTGACTGTTCGTGGAGAAACAGTTCGGATCCACAGGTTAAGTTGGTGGTGGTTTCCTTTAGTTGGTCTGGGCCCTTGCTCTGGGTTTGTTAAAAACTAGGTTTGCCGACTGGATTATTGATACAGCTCTGCATGGGACTGTGTTCTGCCCTCCTGAGTGTGTTACTCCCTCGGGTTCCCTAGCGGTACCATTTATAACTATGCTGTCCTCACCCATGTCCTCACCCACTTTAGTGACCCCCCCCCCCCCCCCCGCCCCCAGCTGCGCCTTGCTGGCCTGGAGGGTGGGCCCGGGCCGTGGGGGTACAGGTGCGGCCTGCCAGGCAGGGTCTCCCTGAAGGTAGAAGTGACTTGTCGGAGCCGCTTTCCACCGCCTCTGTCCCCCACCACGTCCAAGGCTGCGGCCAGTGGCAGGGCAGGGGCGCACCTCATTACCTCACAGGCCACTTGAAACCCGAAACCCGTGTCCGTGCTGTGTGATTTGGGATTTGTCCCGTTTTAACTTTGAGCATTAGAGCGGACGGATGGAGGAGACCCGAGCGATAGTTCCGGAAGGCGCTCGAGGCCTTGGCCTCGGAAAGCAGGGGCACGTGCCCCGCGCTGTCCCCGCCCCCGGCGACTGGCGGCCCGGGTAGCGTAGCGGTGCCCGGAGGACGACCTGGGGAACGAGCCGGCGCGGGAGGCGGCCCCCGCGGCCTCCCCGCCGCCCGCGTTCTGCCGGCCACCGCCCAGCGCGTGTCTTTGGCTTCAGGACCGGGAGCGCGAGCGCGAGCGCGAGAACCGGCAGCGGGAGCGCGAGCGCGAGCGCGAGCGGGACCGCGAGCGGGAGCGCCGGCAGCGGGAGCGCGAGCGCGAGCGGGAGCGGGAGCGCGACAAGGAGCGGCAGCGGAGGAAGGAGGAGTGGGAGAGAGAGCGAGCCAAGCGCGACGAGAAGGACCGCCAGCACCGCGACCGCGACCGCGAGAAGGAGCGCGAGAAGGAGAAGGAGAAGCCGAAGCCCCGCTCCCCGCAGCCGCCCAGGTAGGTCGTGGGCCCCTGGGCTCTGGGAGGCCTGGCCCCCGGGCGGGGTCCCCGGAGGGGAGGGGGCGCGCCCGCCGGCTGGAGAAAGGCGCGCCAGAATCCTCGCTGGAGAGAGGTCGGCGTGTCGGCCGTCCCGTCCCGGAACGTGCGTGTCCCGGTGGGATGGCACCCCAGCGCACCCCGCCGCCACCCTGTGTCGGGAAAGCTCTGAATTCCCGGTCCCGCCGCTTTGCCGCTTTGGCACGGCGCCAGGGAGGTCGCTCTGGCGGCCGGAGCGCCGGACCTCGAGCCCCCCCACCGTGGAGGGCCGGCCTCCCCCTCACTCGTCCTCCATCTTCCGGGTGGCGGCTGCGGTTTTGTGCCGGTGGCGGGAGCCGCGGGGGTGGTGGCCGGGCGGGCGGGCGGTGAGGACGTGCCCTCCCGGTTCGGGGTCCGCGCATGCGTCTTTGAGGACCAGGGCAGACCCGTGGTCCCCAGGAGAAGATCCCGGAGCTGGAGGGGGCTTTGTCTGTGTCCGTGTTGACAGCCTAACGGGAGGGAATCCACACACCCTGCAGTGCCTCTGCTTAAAGTGTACAGAATATTGTAAGCTGGCAGAGTATTCAGAACGGTGGCCCCGCCACAACTTTAAGGCCCTTGGTGCCCCAAAAAGAAACCTCATGCCCATCAGCGGTCACCCCTCGTTATCCCCAAACGCCCCCCGGCTCCTGGCAGACACGGGTGTGCTTATTCTGGACATGGAGCGTGCGGTCTTTTGTGACTGGCTCCTTCCGCCCAGCGTGATCTCTGAAGCACATCCGTCGGGTGGTCGTGTCAGTGCCTCTGCGGCTGAAGACGATGCCGTCGTGGGGAACACGGACAACATTGCGTTTACCCGTCCTGTCCTGTCAGCGCACCTTTTGGTCGTTTCTCCCTTTGGCTGTCACGGACACGAGCATCGTGTCCAAGCGTTTTTGCAGAGGTGGTTTTCACTTCCCTCGAGTATACGCCTAGGAGTGCAATTGCTGGGTCACGTGATAGCTGTGTTCGGCCTTCTGGGGAGTTTCTGGAATCTTCCAAAGTGGCTGCACCGTGGTACATTCCCATCGGAAATGTGTGAGGGTTCTACTTGTCTCCACATTATCTGCTTTTGCCCTTTTTTTTTTTTTTTTTTTTTTTTATCGTAGCCATCCACTGGGTGTGAAACGGTAGCTCATCGCAGGTTGGTTTAGGTCTTCTGGTAACTAACGACCTGTTTAGTCATTGAAAGCCATTTTATTCATGAAAACGCTGGGCCTCGTTTCATGTGCTTCTTGGTATATGCTCTCGGGAGAAATGTCGATCCAGATCTTTTGCTCATCTTTTAATTAGGCCGTCTTATTGAGTTGTAGGAGTTCCTCACGTTCTAGGTACAGACCCCTTGTCAGACACCTGACTTGCACGTGTGCTCCCCCGTTCTGCGGTTGGTGGTTTTGCTTTCTTGATGACATCAGCCTTTTTCTTAATTTATTTTATTTTATTTTATTTTTTTAGCGGGAGCCTTTTATTTTATATCTTTTCGAATTTTACCGAACTATAGTTGACATGTAACATTGTATACGCTTAAAGTATACAATGTGATGACCGGATACATGCACGTGTTGCAGAATTGTTGCCACAATGAAGCTGGTTAACAGCAATATCGTTTCACATAATTCCCTCCCGTGTGTGGTGAGAACATCCCAGAACTGTCTCGGCATCTCAGGTACACGGGTACACGATACGGTATTTCAACCGCGGGCCCACCGCGGTACCCTAGAATCCCCAGCACCGACTCATCTCACGACTGGAAATTTGTACCACGTGACCAACATCTTGCCATTTCCTCCACACCCTTCTCCCGTCTGTTTCTAGATGTTTGTCTCTTTTCGATTCTCCGTGTAAGTTAGGAATATACAGTAAGAAGTCTTTTTTTGCCTGACTTCACCGAGCGTAATTTCTCAGGGTCCGTCCACGTTCTCACAAATGGCAGGATGTCCCTCTTTCTCGCGGCTGAATAACCGTCCATGGCATGGCTCCACCACACCTTCTTCATCCGTCAGTGGACGCTCAGCTGGTTTCCGTGTCCTCCCTTCGAGAAGGAAGCTGCGGTGAACACGGGAGTGTGGACGTCTCTTCTGTTTGCGTTTCGTTCGGTGTTTACCCAGAAGTGGTTGCTGGATCGTGTGGTAGTTCTATGTTCAGTTTTTTGAGGACCCTCCATACTGTTTTCCACAGCGGCTACACCCGTTTGCATTCCCACCGACAGTGCACGAGGGGTCCCTTTCCCCACCCTCACTGACACCTGTTACCAGCTGTGCTTTTGATGACAGCCTTTTAAGAGGGGGGACGTGATACCTCATTTTGGGTTTGATTTGCCGTTGCCTGGTGATGAGTGACGTTGAGCGCCTTCTCACGTTCCTGTTGGCCATCTGGATGTCTTCTTTTGGAGAATGTCTAGTCAGGCAGTTGCCCATTTTTAAATTGGATTCTTTGGTTTTTGCCATTGAGTTGTAGGAGTTCTTTACATATTTTGGATCTTAATCTCTCACCTGATAAATGGCTTGCAAATATTCTTTTCGCGCTCTTGTAGGCTGTCCTTTCACTTTGTTGATGGTTTACTTCGCTTTGTGGAAGCTTTTTAGCCGGTGTGGTCCCATTGTTTATATTTGGTCTTGTTGCCCGTGGTGTGGGTGAGACTCGCATCGAGGAGCTTTATTGTCGTGTTTCCAACTGGGAGCTTCTGGATTTCGCGTCTTTAATCCATTTGGAATTATTTTTGTGTGTTCTTACCTCCTTTGTTGTAATTGACCATATATGCATGGATTGACTTCTGGGCTCTCCATTCTGTCCCATTGATCTGTGTTTGGTGTTTGTTTGTTTGTTTGTTTGTTTGTCTGCCTTAAGTGGTCTCTGTGCCCATCGTGGGGCTTGAACTCACGACCCCGATTGCACACTCCACCGTCTGAGCCAGCCAGGGGCCCTGATATGTGTCTGTTGTTATGCCAATACCATACAGTTTTGGTTACTAAAGCTTTGTGATACAGTTTGAAATCAGGAAGCGAGATTCTTGATCCAGCTTTGTTCTTGTTCAAGATTGCTTTGGCTATTTGGGGTCTTTTGTGGTTCCATACAATTGTTTTTTCTATTTCTGGTGAACAATGCCCTTGGAGTTTTGATAGGGATTCCAGTCTGTACTTGGCTTTGGGTCGTGTGGACATTTCTTCTGCATCAGCTCTCGCAATCCGTGAACGCGGAATAGATTTCCGTTAATTGTGGAGTCTTCGATTTCTTTCATTGGTTTCATACAATTGTCAGGATACAGTGCTTTTATCTCCTTGGCTACATTTATTCCTAAGTATTTTATTTTTGATGCAGTTGTAAATGGGATTATTTTCTTTGTTGTTGTTGTTGTTGTTGTTGTTGTTCACGTTGTTACTATACGAAAATGCAACAGATTTTTGTATGTTGAATTTGTGTCCTTTGTACCGAATTCATTTACTAGTGACAGTTCCTTGGTGGGGGAAGCTGAGCTCTTCTCTTGGATCTCGTCCCCTGTGTCAGCACAGCTGTGTTTCTGACAACGAGCATCGGGACCGTAGTCTTTGGTTTCACGGTCAACTCTGGCCGCAGCAGAACAGTCCGTGTGAGCACAGCCTTGACTGTTCCCATCATCCTCCAGATGGTGATGAATTGCCCTCACTAAATTTGCTGTATTTTTTCATACTTTCCTAACATTGGGCAAAGCGATGTTTCGACAGAACGTTCAGAGTGAATCACACACCCTAGATGCAGAAACAGTTCATTCTCTGGAAGACCGCTTTGACGGATCTTTATGTTGCCGAAACCGCCGTTTACCTCACCGTGAAATTCATCACTTCATTTGAAGTGCAAAGCTTGATTTTGATCTTCCTGCTCTCGGTCCCTGGAAACCCCTCTGCCCACACCACCGCTGCACTCTTCGTCCAGCCTGGGCCCTGGCCACCCTCCGCCCCTGCTGGGCCCCCGGCGTCTCTGGGACTCTGCTCCGACATGGCTGCTCAGAGGGGCCTCCCCACCCACCCCTGTCTTCGCTCCCTGCTTGGTAGATCCTCACGGCTGTCGTCGCTCCCCGATGTCACATTGTTCTGTTCACGTGTCTGTCAGCCTGTGCTGCCTTCTAAAGTGGGATCCCCAAGGGGGCACTGTGGCAGCAGGTCCCGTCTCAAAGCCCGGCACGGAGCTGGAGCCCACAGACCCTCGATGGTGCTGTGGAGTTGTTCTGGATTCGGTAGCAGCCTGCATTTTGCCCCGTCTGCCGCTGTGAGTGTTGTAAGGTGGACAAAATCGTAGGCTGAGTTCTGCAGAGAGGACTGATTCAGTCTGCTTTCCAGATTCACGAAATGGCTGTTTTCGTGCACATCCACATCCCTGGTCTTAGAAGGAGAAACACAAGAAAGACGGACAGACGATGTGATGTCTAGGATGTGTGGACTCCCAGATCACATCAGCAAGTCCGTTCTCGTGGTTTGCTGGTTTATGAGCGAATTCACTCATGTTTACTCTGACGACCAACCGCCTCCCTCCACTCCCTCCACTGACACGTCCTGCTCGTCTCCAGGAAGCCAGGTAGCTCTTCCAAGTTGGAGGTCTGTTCTTCCGGCACAGGGACCCTTTTATACCTGAGAGCATCCTTTTAGAGAGAGTCCGTTGGAGAACAGCTGCACCGGCGGCTGTGTCTGTCTGTGCTCGTGACTGACTCCTGGGACAGAACGCCCACCTGCCACTCATTCCCGGTCCCGGTGCTGCCCGACCCCTGCAGAGGAGGTGCCCACGCGAGCCCAGCGAGACTGCGCTAACAGCAGTGGCGTGAGTCGGCGTGGCCCCCGGGCGCCAGACGCCTGTGCAGAACAGCCTCACACACAGCCTGCGTTTGCACAACCCAGGATCTTCAGGTGGGGGCCGGGGTCAGTGAGAACACGGCTGAGCCCGCAGGGCAGGTTCAGGAGGCTTGACTGAGTGGCTTCTTCCTAAAAGGAAGTGCGGCTTCCTCACCAGACCAGGCAGGCGTGCCCTCTACTTGTTTCTGCCTGGTTTGCTCCCTTCTGTTGGGCTCACGTTCCCCCCCCCCCCCCCCTTTTCTTGCCTGGACTCTCACTTTCGCTCCTGCGGACCGTCCCCCACAGGACTTCTGCTGACGGCAGGGACACGTGCACCCTGTCCCTTGGTCAGGATTCAGCCTGTCTCACTGGTGCCGGGGAGTCTTGCACCCCGTCTTTGATCACTCTGGCTGGAACCCTGCTGGCCCTGCGACCAGCCCGAAGGGCTAGGGTTTCACCAGAGCAGAATTTCCAACCCGGCCCTCCTATTTCCTTTTCCTGTGACCAGCCAGAGCCGGTGTGACTGCTTCTTCAGGAGGAAGCTGAATTTCCCTGCGGTCATATGTTTGTGCGATCTCCCTGTCGTCGAAGAGTTTGTTTACTTAGCCCAGGACAGCTTGGGGATTTTACAGCAGCAGCTGGACAGAAAGGGTTCTCCTCGCCTGAAATAGGAGACAGACACGGTCAGCCGGCACGGGCGCTTTAAACCCAGAGCCCCCGTTACCCAGCAGAGGGCACGGGCACGTAGCACGGCGGAGCGAGCTGTGGGTGAGGGCTGGCAGTGGCGCTCTGGGCTCCCGGTTTCTTCCCCCCGCCGGTCCCGAGCTGGTCTGCTCTGACACGGCACCTGGTGAGCTGTCGGGGTTTCTTGCCAGCTTTCCTCTGGGCCTCGTAGGCCAGACACGGTGTCGCCGTGTGCGCGGATGTGTCCCTCTCCATTTAGCTTGGCCTTCTGTAACTGTGCCTTTTGGGGTCCCTGGCCGCTCCTGCATCTGGGCTATTTATAGACTAGACTGGAACCTCGTAAGCAGTCGTATGGGACGCCTCTATGTAAATAGAGGGAAACCCCTTTTGTGAAACCTTCTAATCTTTACAGCCGAGCCAGTGGGTGTGCTCTGGGCGGGGCTGAGGCGGGTCATGAGGATGTGCTTTGGCACAGGCAGATTCAGGCCATCCCAGATAAAAATAGCAGCTGACATCTTCCTGGAGGGATTGCCCAGACCGCCTGTTACCGTGAGAGCTGCGCACGGTTGAGGTGTGGTGCCCCTTGGGGTGACACGGCAGACTCCTCGTTTCCTGGGAGGGAACCTCTGCCCGCCTCTCCACGTCACCCGAAGCCCACGCTCTCCTCAGGGGGGTCCTTGGCGTCTCGGGGTACGAGAGGCCTGTGCAAGGCCCATCAGTGTCCGGTCAGAGGCACATCGGGGTGTCCGTGAGCCCCCCACAGAGGCCTGCTCTGGACTCGCACCGGCCCGGAGCAGCTGGCTTGCGGCTGGGCCCCCGCCCTGCGTGTGTCTGACCAGCTCATGCTGCCCTTTATTCGCAAAAACCACACGTTGGGTTTCCCTCTGCTTTTGGTGACGCTCCGCTCCCGGCCGGCCAGCGCCCGTGCCCATCTGCCCGGCCTCCCGCCGCCCGGCCTCGGCCGCTGCGGTGTCTCCCCACCTTCCACGGCCTCCGTGGCACACTCTGTCGGGTTCGTGAATTTGAACGTGACAGGTCGTGGCCTGAGTGCCGACGACCACACCCAGACGACCTGGCCTCCCGCTCCACTCCCAGCCGTGTGACGCTTCGTGCTCCGCGACCAGCCCCGCGTCGCAGATTCCTCCGAGCTGGTTCCCCGGCACTTAGGCTCAGCTCCGAAACTGTCCCCGGTCTTGTCTCCGGGCAAGGCGCTCCCCTGGGGGTTTCCTAACCCTCATGTCCCCGTTCTGATCTCGCCTGGCGTATCTTTGAGGAAAAGCGTGTCCTGGTTTTTAGCTTCTTGACTACCTACCCCCGAGTCATCCAGAGCTTGCCCAGCTATTTGCTGAGTACAAAAAGGCAAATGATGGCCGTATGTCATGCTCTCAGGTGTGTGTGGATGTCTGGCGTGGGTGGGAGTTGGGGAGGTACGGATGGACGTGGGTGCGGCCGTGACACGGGAGAGGCGCTGGGGAGCCTCCTCGGGCATCGCTGTGTGCCCGCTTTGTCCTCTGCTCCCCCAGAAGTTCATGTCGGGGCACACAGGGCTTGTGTGTCCCTGGGTTTACTTGTCCCTGATTAGGTTCGAGTGTGTTTTCAGAGGTGCAGGGTGAACGTGACATCACCGTAGGCCCTTCCGTCTCTCCTCCCCTGGAAGACCGGGAGTGCAGCGGCCTGTGCTGCAGCATGCGGCAGGTCCTGTGCAGGCACCGCGCTGGGGACACGGGCGGGGCGGGGGGGGCGGGGAGCAGGCTCCCTTGCAGGCGGGCGTTCCGGAGGGAGGGTGGCTTCTGCCCGGTGTTGAGGAGGGTGATCGCGGCGCAGGCTTCCACAAAAGGCCCCACAGAGGCTCCGGGAGCACAGGCGTGCTGAGCATCTCCCACGGAAGGTACCGTGACCTTCCCAGACAGGAGTGTGAACAAGTTAGGTGACTTGCGGTTCCCTTTTCCCGGATCCTTGTTGGAGACTTAGCCCTTTGATTTGAGAAGAACTCCTTTCTGCTTTCACCTCGTTCCGCTTTGGAGCCCACGCCTGGCAGCCGGTCAGCTCGGAGTTTCCAGACACCGTTCCGTCACCCTCTTACGTCACCGCCACCTCACACCCCTGTGGCCCGTGTGAGACACGAGGCGTGTCAGGAGTCGACCCGGGCCCCTGTGTCGTGTTGTGTTCTGACGTGGGCATTTGGCAGTCCTGCTACGGCTGACCTTTGCTCCTTGGAGTGTCTCCGGAGGCCTTGAACAAAGGCTCTGTACCCGGAAGATAAGCTTGTGTTGTAGCTGTGCTGGGAAGGCCGCTTCCTCGGCGGAGGGACAGGAGCCTGGCTTCCCCTCTCCCTTGGGAAGGCTTTATGCAAATTCCACGTGCGTTCCTGACTTGGGCCTGGCCTCCCCGGTCACCTGCTGACTTCGCTGTTCCTGTTCCTGGGCTGAGTCGCGGCGGGGGGGGGGGGGGGGGGGGGGGCAGTTCCGCTGCTTTCTGTCTCCACGAGGTCCTTTGTCACTTGGCGACTTTGCGTGGTTTTCCAGGCCACGCGCGCTCTCTCTTCTGGGGTGTCGGCACTCTCTGAAAGGGGCTTCATCCTCAGGGGCCTGGCCTCTCTCTGAGAGCACAGGAGCCGCCATGGGGCCCCGTGTCAGGGGCGCTGCTGCCCAGGGTTTCAGAGCCGGCCGCCCGGGCTCTGCCCCCTCGCTGACTGGGTTGTGTTGGACTCCTCTGCCCGCCCTGTGCTGCCCACCGCAGCCCAGAGCTCGGGGCCCCTTCCTCCTCTGAGGCCCCATGAGAGGTGAGAGCAGGGCACTGATAAAGACCCCGAGAGTGTGTGCAGGTCAGTATAGCAGACCGCTCCCTCTGCAGGAGTGGAAAAATCTTTAGTACTTGGGGTTTTTCTGGAACAAATGTGAAACGTTATGGCGTAGGAACGTTTGGAAAACCTTACAAAGAATAGAGGAGACGGTGAAGAAGGAAAGACAGTGGACCAGGTGGCTGCTGTCACCCGTAGCCACACGTGCCCACCCGCTTGGGAGTCTGGGGATGCCTCGTCTGCCCTCTGCCGGCGGCCCCAGCGTCCTGTGCACATTTCCCAGTGGGACTTCCTGTGAGCTCTTTATTGGGTGTTCCTTCAGTCATTTTCCCAGAAACACTTGCCATCAAAACTGATGGTTCCAGGTTTGTGTCGAGGCCTGAGACGGTTTCTTCCCGGTCTGGGTCCCCAAGTCTGCGGCCCCTCTCGGCAGTGTCTGACGTGGGGGGTCTGCAGAAGGGACCCCTGGCTCAACGTGCTCCCCAAACTGCTCCATTCTTGCGCCACCTGCGCGGCTTTCTGTGTCCAGGTCCCACGTGCGCTCCTTACGTTTTTTGATGTCTTCACTTTTTAAGCTTGAATACGTTTCAAAAGGAAACTTTACATCATTTCCGTAAAGCAGGCCAGATCATTTGTCCTAGTGAGTCACTGTAGAAATAAATCAGAAATAAAAATGGTTGTTTGTGTGCTAATTAATTAAAACCAAGACCCCCATTTGCCACAGTTTGGGGATCCCCGGTTTCATGGGGTCACTACCAGGCATCCAGCCCTTCAGAAGCAAGGCCCCCACAGCGCCCCCAGGCCCCGTTCCGGCACTGTTGAAGGGGCAGCTCATTGTGAAGCCCATAGTGTCACCCCAGTGTGAGTGAAAGGGTGTCCCCGGCAAGAAACACTGACTCTAAAAGAGGACGGGAGCCTGCTTTGGCCTCCGCTCGGTGACCTCAGTGCTGTGATGGGGACAGATCGGTGTTCTGTCCTTTCTCTGCTCACTGCAACAGGGGCCCTCGGTGCAGTCACGGCAGCGTCACAGGCCTGTCCCTTTTTCGGCCGCTTTGCTGCCCCTGGTAGACGGGCCGCAAACCGGCCAAGCTGGGCCGTTCGATGACTCATGGAAACCCGGTGACCAAGGTGTTCTGTTTCCTGTTGCATTTTTAGAATGAGAGCAGCACAGGACGTGGAAAGGTGATGGCAGCCTGGGACAGCTGGGACAGCTGGGACAGGCTGGAATCGACAGGTTTTTACTTCCTCCCGGGATTACTTTCCTCGGAGGACACGCTTACGAGCTTAGGTGGCATTGTCTCTCGGGGCTTGGGGCCGACAAAACGGGGATCTTATGCTTCAATTTAGTGTGTCCCTAGGGCAGTTTTAAATGTTGGTTTTCGCTTCTGCTGCGGGATCCTTCGCAAGTAGCAGACCTGAAACTCGCTGGTGGTTCTGCAGACGTCGGCAGGTGACGGTTTTTACGTATCGAGATGTGATATACTGGATGCTGGTCACGGCAAAGCCAAGGGGAACCGAGAGGCTCAGATGCTGGTGGTGGAGAATCCGCAGCAGCTAAAACTCTCCCCAAAAAAGGCAGGACTTCTTAGGAAGAAAACGGCCCCCACGAGGGAAGGCCTGGGTGAATGTCAAGATGCTCTTAGCTTAGGAACACGCCCGCGGGAGGCCCGGTGGGGGGACAGCGTCTGCAGGCACGAGGCCGAGCACCTTGGGGAACTCGGAGCGTCGGGGCTTCTGGACCGTGCACCTCCCGGGGGGACGATCCTGGAGGGAGGGGAGTAGCCGGGTTATGAGACAGCGGCCCCCCGAGAGTGAGACACGCACACCAGAGGTGGCCCCGCATCCCAGAGCCCCTGGCAGAGAAGCCGGCCAGCTCCGTGGGCCCCCTCCCCTCACGCCACCTTGTGCTCTGCCCTACACGTCGCAGACAGAAACCACAACTCCGGGCACACCAAAGAGTGGACTGTTAACACAAGAAAGAAAGGAAGGAACTCAAGATCGCTCAGAAGAAAAACACAAGCGAGGGCGGCCCCACAAGCGAGCGGGACCCGTGTGCCAGAAAGAGGAGGAGCCCATTCGATGCCACCACCAGAGTTGAGAGCCAGTAGCCGGGGACAGACGCGGGACCGTGAAGGGCTCCCTCCCACGTAAAGAACTTAGCAGAAAAGTGGCCAAGAGTGAGGCCGACCACCAGAGTTCAGGGTGGCCAGGAGGCGCGGGGGCCGGCCTTCCAGCCCCAGCTGCCGCCACAGGCACCAGGAGCCCTTTCCGCGTACGCAGTTGCCACGCTGAGGGTTTATCTTGTGTTTCCCTGGTAACACGGGAACCCGCACGGTGAGAACGAGGTAACGTGGGCGCCTTCGTGCTGCCGAGCGAGCGCAGGCTGGTGTCGCTTTGGGGAAGATACTTGACTTGTAAAACGTTCATTTCCTTTGACCCACCGTTTTGACTTCTCAGGAGTCTGCTCTTAGAAGAAACAAGTTGTCCGTGAACGTAGAAGGGGTCATTTTAGCGTTATAGGTTAGAAACAGCCGATGGTGTAGGAATGTTGGAATTCTGTGGCACGTGGCATGTGGCGTGGATCATCACACGGTCCGGGAAGACCCCTTTTGCACAGCAGGTGCCACGGGGAGGCGCCCCGTTGCAGCCGAGCGCTCACCAGGCGGGTCGTGTGTACGCTGGGTGTGAGTGCACGCGCGAGTGTTCATTGTGGCCGACCGAGTGCGGGGGAAGGGAGCGCAGAGGCGTAAAGAGATGCTGGCCGTCTCTGGAAAATGGGAGGACGGGATTTTTATTTGTTTCCTTGTTTGTACTTTCTGTGTTTTTTAAATGAACTTTATAGTATTTAATTAATAAAGAACTATATCCCGGGACCAGCACACGACTGCTAGTTGTCTGGGATCCTATACTTTGGCTCCTTATTAAGGGAGGAGGTTTTGGTTTGTGGGGTGTGTCTGTGGGCACAGGGCGCCCTGGCCAGTGCTGGGCCTCCTCCCAAGTTGGGCTGCTGAGGTCCCTTCTCCCACTTTGTCTCTGCCATGAGCTTCTGGGTGGTGTGGACGGGCTCACCCGTCTAGGACTCAGCCGCCCAGCACCTCCCACCGCCTTTAAGGAGGGCTCCCGGGTTCTTCTGCCGGAAGCCCGCCGTCCACCACAGAGTGTGGCTCTCACACTTCAGCCTCGATTCTCTTCCAGGTGACTTCTGTCCACTTGTGGTTACCACGGATGCAGCCCCGCTGAGATTTGGGGGAGGTTGCTCATCGGGCCTGGCAGGGTCCCTCATACTGGCCCACTAGCCCTCAGTCCTGACGCTCGCATCAACGGCTGTCACGGAGGAGCACCCCTCTCTGGGCCACTGCCTCCTCCCGCCACCCTGCCTCTCTGGCTTTGATCAGGATATTCTCTGGGTGAATTAAAGCAGCCTCTTTAAACCTAACTCAGACGACACACGAACCGTTTAAGGCTTGAGTTTCATGATGCGTCAAATCTCTAATGCACGTGAAAACGAAAAGTGCTTCGTTAGCCTTAAATTAAGTATTTGTTGTGCACCTGCGTGCCAGCTCCACAGAGAGCGTGTTGGATGGGCCACCTCTGTCCCTGTCCTCCCCAGAGTTTGTAGCGTGGGTGGGGAAGATAGGAGGTCAGCCAGCAGGTACACCCAAAAAGGTAAGTACCAATGCGGTTAGCTGTCCTGAGGGAGGAAGATGGGTGTGTCCCCAGGAAGGACGCGTGCGCGCGGAGACCGTTCACGGAGCGAGCTCTGCTGTCTTGCTCGAGATGCGCTCCGCTGTCGGTGGGCTGTTGCCGCCCCCATAGGCGACCCTTTATTTGTCAGGCTTCCCTTGGATAAGGCACTTCACAGCATGATCTCACCTCTTATAAGGTTCCCTTCACCAAACAGCGGCGCCTTCATGGAAGGGGTCCCAGCGTTGCTAACATCTCTGTGATTTTAGCCGTCAAACTGAGCCACCAAAGAAGGAGGCCACCGCTGCCGGCCCGCAGGTGAAGCGAGCAGACGAGTGGAAGGACCCTTGGCGTCGGTCCAAGTCTCCCAAGAAGAAACTCGGGGTGTCCGTCTCCCCCAGCCGGGCACGGAGGCGTCGGAAAACATCCGCCTCGTCGGCCTCCGCCTCCAATTCCTCCAGGTAAGGAGGCCGGCTGGTCGGAGTTAGCTGGTTCATCCACACCACCGGACGGCCACGCCGCCCCCACCCGAGGACAGTCAGTGGGACTGCAGGGGTGTCTGTTCCGAGATTATTGAGAGGCTGGGGTGCTAGAGCGTCAGCGGCAAACAGAACCGATGCTCGGAGCCTCAGAAAGGCTTCACGCCCCCCAAAATAGACACTTGAGACCGGCCAGGATGTTGGCCACCCAGCCGGGAGCACCGACCCGGTGAGGGCAGAGGGGTCAGCCCCTCTCTTTCTGTGAGTCGGGGCTTCTGTGTGTCCACCGGGTCTGAACACACAGACGAGGGTGCAGCCCCTCGGTGGTGGACAGAGACCGGAGAGGTCCCGGTGGATCCGGGGTTCTCGTGACGTGCGCCAGGGGCCGATAAGTACACGCGCGCGTGTGCTCAGGTCAGACGTGCTGTCCCGCACGTGTGGGCGCACCTGTGCCGGCTCCGTCCACCCGGGGCCCGCGAGCCGTCACCCGGCCATAGCGAGGCCAGTGGGCCGGCACCGGGGGGCGGGCCGCGGGCCGAGGCAGACGGGCCCCACTCGCGTTGCTGTCTTCGGCGCTGCAGGTCCTCGTCGCGGTCGTCCTCTTACTCCGGCTCCGGGTCGTCCCGCTCGCGCTCCCGATCCTCCTCCTACAGCTCCTACTCCAGCCGGTCTTCCAGACACAGCTCGTTCTCAGGCAGCCGCTCCAGGTACGTCCCGGCCGCCACACGCGGCCAGTGCGGGCGCCCGAGGGCGCGGCCCCTGCCTGACGGCGCCCTTCCGGGCTGCTCGGCTGTTCTCGGACGGCGTAAGCTGTGCGTCTCGCGCCGTCTTCTGAGGAAGGGCGCGAGGCAAGGCGACGGCGGGGTGGGTGCTGCGGGCTCGGACCTGGTGGGAACTAAGGCCACGGCCCGACCACCCCGTCTGTCCGCTGGGCCCGCAGCCACGTGCGACGATCCTCACTCTGATACGGCGTGTGGGGCTGTGCGTGAGCCCCGTCTGGGGATGTTACAACTTTTCCGTCGTCACAGGAAGTTCTGCTGGACATTTCTGGGAAGATCACACAAGAGGTGTATCTTCCCCATTGAAAATAGGCTCTGGAGTCTTAGGGAATTCTTCAGTCATTTGTGTCGGAACAGAGTCGTCGGTCAGCATGACACTCGGGACCGTTCCGGGGCTCTGTTTCGCTGCTCTCGTTTTCCCAACCAGTGCAGATGGTGTGCGCTCCAGCCGCGCCCCCCTCTCCTGCCTGTGGGCAGATGCCAGCTGCTTGAGGCCCTTTCTGCCTCATCCCGCCTGCCAGAGACGCCTGGCGGGGAAGCCCAAGCATTTCCCTTTCTTTCCCTTTCTTTCCCTTAGTCCCGTTCGGGGTTCAGTTAGGAGAGGAGGGGTCCAAGACCACAGGACGGTGGGGAGCGGAGGACCACCCGTGCAGCGGCCTGCACAGCACCCGGGGTGCGCCCGGCACCCCTGGACGGCCACGGCCGGAGACATAGTCATCCCAGTCCTCGACCAGGACCACACACAGGCCGGACGCGTGTACACGCACATGCGCGCGCACATGCCCGCACGCATGCACACGCTCATTTGGGAAGTGTATCACCATGTGTTCTTGGAATAGATTGGTCGGTCCCACGGTGGCGCCCCTTCCTGGCAAACGGTTGCTTCGGGGCACTTACAGAGATGATTAGAGCAGCATTAGGAGGTCGCCGGAGCCACCGGACCCGATGGTCGAGATGGTAGTCTGAGTGCAGGACAGGTGGAGTGGGTTACGTGGGGCCTGTTTTCTGTGGACGTCGGATCTTGTGCAGCCCAAGAGAAAGAACGGCAGCCTGTTTCTGAGGGTGTCTAGAGGGTCAGCTGTGGGCACTGAGGCCTCACAACCTTGTAGCCAGGGGTTTTAAGCTATACTCGAGGGGTACAGAGGAAGGCTGCAGGTCACGGGGCAATCAGGGAAGGCTACCTGTGGGAGGAGAGGTAGAAGACGGAAAGGACACCAACCGGAGCATCAGTGGCAAGAGTCTGTGTGTGTGGCCTCGTTTAGGATACATGGACGGTGAGCTGTGGGCCTGAGGCCCCGCTGAGAGATTGGGAAGTTTGGGGAATGCTAGTGGTGCCCGGAGGGCGAGATGTCACCTGTGGTGTCTCCTCTGCGGGGCCTCGAAGGCGCTGAGGGGGAAGGGCTGGAGGCCCGCGGTGCAGTGAGGCGTCCTTGTCACCCAGCTCTGCAGAGCCACCCCCGGGACCAGCCCTGTGTCCCAGACCCAGTTTCCCCCGTCGGCTTCGGGACCTTCTCACATCACGAATGTAGACGTCTCAGCCGTTTTCACAACGTCAGCCACACGTCCTTGGCCACCTGACCTTCCTCCCCGGGTTGCCCGGACACCCCTGCTGCCCCCTGCCCACAGACCCCTCCCCCGTGCACACCCTTAGCGGCCGGGGCTCCGTAGCAGCGCCTCTGAGGACGCCCCAGGCGGAGGCGCGGGGCCGTGTGGCCTCGCAAGGCCTTCCCTCGGGACTCCCACGGCGGGCGGCCCCAGCCGAGCGAGCGTGAGGACAGGAGAGTGCGGCGCGTGTCTGCGCCTCTGTCTGTAAAACCTCCGCGCGGTGACCTCAGGGGCTCAAGGCGTCTAGCTGCTGCTCGTTTGGCCGAAAACGTCGCGCGTTTTGCGCCACAGTCTCCGGGTCGGGAGAAATCGGCAAACCCGGAGCCTCTCGGAGGCTCCCTCCTCTGGGAGGGTGTGCTGGGTCCCGGGACGGAGGAGGCAGCCTGGCCGGCCTCAGAGCCTCCCGGCCAGCGCCCCCGTCCTGCTGCTCACGTCGGAGACTGTCTCAGACTGTCCTCCAGCAGGAGCCACCCCTGCCCCCCGCCCTGGGCCTCCGTGCCCGGCTCCCTCGCGCAGCCCTCTGTCCCACCGCTGTCACCGGGCCAGGTCGGGCTGTGTGTGTCCTTGCTGTCCCCCCCACGCGGCTCCCAGGGCGGCAGGGACCCCCGGCCTGGTGACTCCTTTTCCCGCTGCTGTTTGAGGAGAGGACCGGGAACACCCGAAAGCCGTTTTAAATCCGAGGCCGAGACTTGCCGTGACCTCTTCTGCGAAGGCAGGCAGCGTCCCTGGCCTTGGTCGGGACCAGGGCACCGCAGTGCTCCCTCCTCACGTGTCCGTTTGCTCTCTAGGTCCCGGTCCTTTTCCTCGTCCCCGTCCCCGTCCCCAACGCCTTCCCCACACAGACCTTCCGTCAGAACCAAGGGGGAGCCGGCCCCGCCTCCCGGGAAAGCAGGGTAAGTGCCCCGGGGGTCAGGCCCTCCACGCTCTCCCTGCCTCCCTCTCTCCCCACCCCACCCCCCCCCCCCCCACTGTGAAGAGGCCCCAGTGAGGCCCTAGAAGGGGGGCGGCGGCGCCAGGAGATCGGGCCATGGGGGAGGCGGTTCTATCGCCCTCCCGGGGCTGTGTCCGGGACACGCGGAAGGGGGCGGCCGCCACCCCGGGCTCGCCGTTCACTCTCGCCGCTCCCGGCGCGTGGGACTAGCGTGGGAAACGGGAGACACCGCGGAGCGCCACAGGCACCACGGCACCTGGCGGGTGGCGCCTAGCCGAACGCAGGGGGCTCCCCTCCGAGCGCCACAGGGCCCGGGAGGCCAGTGGTGGGGTCGGCCCCGCGGGCAGAGTGAGGCCGGGGCGCGGCTGGGCACAGGGGCCCCGCCTGCTCGCCGCCCGACCCCTCGGTGCCCGGCCGGCCGTCCCACGCCGCGCACGCTCCTGGCGAGCGAGTCCTGAGTAGCCTGCTTTTATTTTATTTATTTATTTTTTAAAAAATTTTTTTTTCAACGTTTATTTATTTTTGGGACAGAGAGAGACAGAGCATGAACGGGGGAGGGGCAGAGAGAGAGGGAGACACAGAATCGGAAACAGGCTCCAGGCTCCGAGCCATCAGCCCAGAGCCCGACGCGGGGCTCGAACTCACGGACCGCGAGATCGTGACCTGGCTGAAGTCGGACGCTTAACCGACTGCGCCACCCAGGCGCCCCTGAGTAGCCTGCTTTTAAAGCGTTAACGCGAATGGCGTCGAGGGATAACTCACGTCAGCGGCACCACGTCCGCCCAAATTGTGCCACCTGATGTACTTGACAAACGTGGCAGGCCACCCACCGCAGTCCAGACACGCCGGCCCGCGGGAGGCTATCCCCGGCCGGGCCCGCACCGAACCTGACTCGCCCCCGACGCTGTGCCGAGCGGCATGCTTTTTTGCCCGGACTTTGTTTCCCGAACTGAGTGTTCGCCCCACCCAAACGATTGGCAGAGTATTTCCCCCACACTGACGGGAGCGACCAGCCCTTGGGACCGTTTCCCCTACCGCAGTGCGGGCCCCACGCCTGAGCGGGCCGGGCCCGGGGACAGCCCGGAGATGGGCATCCCCAGCAGGCACGGCACCAGCTGTCGTTCCCGAGGGTTCCTCGAGGACCCGTCCCCGCCTGTCAGGCCGGGTCTGACCCCCCTCCCCCCCCCGTCTCCTGTCACAGAGAGAAGTCCATGAAGAAGCCAGCCCCTCCTCCAGCCCCACCACAGGCCCCTAAGACCACTGCTCCGGCCCCCGAGCCCGCCAAGCCAGGAGACCCTCGGGAAGCCAGGAGGAGAGAGCGGCCAGCTAGGAGCCCCCCCAGGAGGTAAGCGAACGGGCTTCTGGGTACCCTTCTGGAGATTTGGTGCCAGAGCTGAGGGCTTGCCGGCCCTCGATTTCCCCGTGAGCACGCTGGGAGGCGCAAGCCCCTGAGAGGGAAGGTGTGGCCGTGCGGGACGCAGGCGCCCCCTCGACACCAAGGAGTCCCCCGGAGAGAAGCTGCCCGGGGGCTCGAGCAGAGGCTGACATCTTAGTTTTGTGGAGAAGACAGCCTTGAAAGAGCAGAGCCCCGCCCACTCAGGGGAGAGCAGCAGCGCCTGGGCCTGTGGCTGCGGGGACCGGTGGGGGGGGTGGGGGGTGGGGACCGGAGGGACAGGCGGCCGTGGCACCACCTCTCTGTGTTGCAGGCGGACCATCAGCGGCAGCGGCAGCGGCAGCAGCTACAGCGGCTCTAGTTCCAGATCCAGGTCATTGTCCGCGCCGCCCCAGCCCCAGCCCCGCGCGCCCGCCCCCCCTCCCCCCCCCCCCCCCCCCCCCCCCCCCCCGCCCGAGGTGCTGTGGGGCAGCACGCGGACCGAGAAGACAAGGGACCTTGGCCGGCAGCCCCACGCCTGCGGAGGTGCTCAGCAGGCCTGAGGCCAGCACGGAGCCCTCCCCGCCACCCCGTGCTTGAGGCGCCCGGCCGACGGCCTGTGACCAAATCCGGGAAAAACATGAGTGGGAAAGAATTCTGCTCTTAAGCTGTTTGGAGGGAAGACCGTGTGAGACCAGCGCTCGGGTTCCTGGATCGAACTTTCTCTTTGTTTCTAGGCAGCAGGTGGTTTATCCTTTTGCCCACATCTTCCTAAAATGGGTTTAAAGTCCCAGTGTTCAAGCAAAACTGGGTCCTCCCTTTCTCCCCTGATCGTTTCGGGGTCTGAGGACCTAGGAAGCGGTGGTCGGTGTTTTCTGACAGTGACAGGACTCCGCGGCCTGCCACGTGGGGAGTCCTCGTGGCGGGAGCCGTGGGGGCAGCGGCGCCTGCGAGACGGGCCACCGGTCCCGTGCTTCCCTGAGTCCCGTGCTGGGCCGGGGTGGCCCCTGCTCCGGTGCGCGGTGTGACTGCGGGTCAAAGCCCTCCCCTTCCTCGGGCCTCGGTACCTGGGCCCTCGGCTCCGCCGTTGCCAGCCTGGCTCCTGCTTCGACGACCCTGCCCGGCAGACAGGGCGGCTGAGCATTAGTGCGAGGGGCCCTCGACTCAGGGACATGGGCGTCCCTCCACCGTGTGGCCCCTCTAAACCACCCGAGCACCCCCTGAAGTCTCAGGTTTTGTGGGTACACGTGCCTCAAAAAGAAACTGGGGAAGGTGGACGTGGAGACCCGCCGCCGGCCCCCCGTGGCCTCTCGCCCCCGGCCGTCGTGCGGTCACGGCCACGGGGGTGCAGACGTGCCTGTGTGTGTCCAGGTCCCTGAGCGTGAGCAGCGTCTCCTCGGTGTCCAGCGCCACGTCGAGTAGCAGCTCGGTGCACAGCGTGGACTCAGACGACATGTACGCAGACCTGGCCAGCCCCGTGTCCTCAGCCAGTTCGCGGTCCCCCACCCCAGCCCAGACCAAGAAGGAGAAAGGTACAGGGGGCTCCTCGCGTCCTGGGCATTGTGGCTGCAGAGGCGGGCAGGCCCCTTGTGGAAAGAGGGTGTGCGCCCGGCCTCGCTTGGTTCAGCAGGAGAGCACAGGGACCCCCCCCCCCCCCCCGCCCCAGCTCCGACGCGCACGCGTGTTGCCTGGCTGAGAGCACGTCCCTCCTCCATGGCCCACGGGAGACCGCCGTGCCAGGATGGCGACCGTGACTTAGCGTTTGTCGTTGGCAGGAAAGTCTAAGAAAGAAGACGGGGTTAAAGAGGACAAGCGGAAAAGGGACTCGTCAGCACAGCTGCCCAAATCCTCGAAGCCTTCTGCAGGCGGGAAACCCCCGCAGCCCGCGGCCCCCCAGCAGGCACCCCCCGGGCAGCCCCAGCAGGGCTCATTCGTCGCCCACAAGGAGATCAAGCTGACGCTGCTGAACAAGGTGAGGCCGTGGGCGCTGCTGGTGGTGCTTCCGGGAGCCCCGCTCGGTGGGGCCGTCCTGTTCGCTGGGGCCACTTGACTCCTAGGATTAGACCACCGAGGGCCTGGAGTGGTGGCCGCACGTAGCTAGCTCGTCGTCCTGCCCCGGCCAACTGCCTCACGGGGACGGGGGGATGCGTGTGGGGATGAAGCCCGGTGGCACGTCCTGGGAGATCCGAGCGTCCCAGAGCCGGCGGGTGCTCCCCCTGGCCCTTCCCCGAACACCCGGGCCCTGCCGACTCCCACAGTGCAGCCCGGGGGCTGGGAGCAAAGGGGACTCGGGCTCTGTGAGCTGACGTCCCCAAGGCTGCATGGGACTAGAAGGGCGAGAGGCCTTCCCGGGCAGGTGGCCCCCAGGAAACACAGTGTCTGTGCAGGCACCTTCGCCGCAGAGGTTGAAGGCCCGCACCCCTGGGCCTTGCCTCTCTCGGGGTCCTGTGGGCACCCTGCATCCGCCCGGGCTGCTTCCGCGTGGTGGCCAGCAGGTCAGGCCGGGGTCCTCACCGTGCCCTTCTCTGTCTCAGGCGGCTGACAAAGGGAGCCGGAAGCGGTATGAACCCTCGGACAAAGACAGGCAAAGTCCTCCTCCGGCCAAGCGTGCTAACTTGTCCCCAGACCGAGGTGAGCCCCAAGCCCTGCAGGGTCCAGTGAGGCCGAGGGGCCTTGAAAGATACCCCCAGGAACCGATCGTGTGGGTACATCTGTCAGTATCTGACGTACTAGAGTTAAAGCTAAGAAGGAGATTTCAACGTGTGTTTATGTTAAAATAAAACAGTAGATTATTGTGTTTTAACATAAATACCACTCTTTATGAAAAAATAACTAAATTGCCATAAACAGAAGTTAGTAGGTTTATCATCGTTTTCTTTTTCGAAAACGTCTTCACTGTCTGGATGAGAGGCGGTGGCTTGGTTCTCCTCTCTTGCGATGGCGTGGGACACACGGACTCTGGGAAGCCTGGTCCGCGAGCGAGCGCAGGGGGCAGGCGGGCCTCGGGGCTGCCGTAGAAACAGTCTGACCCAGCCGCCCGCACTCAGGCGATCTCTGGAGACCGGTGCAGACTGGAGCTCTGCCAGGGCGTCTCCTCCCTGCTAACCTGGGCAGGGGGGCCGGCGGGATCCCCGGGGCGCCAGGAGCAGGAGGGGGGCGCCCACCGCACGTGCGCGCCCGGACTGAGAACCGAGTGGCGTTGAGAGCCTGTGTGCTCGGCCCGGCACCGAACCCCCCGCCTGGCACCCTCTTGCGGGCCCTCCGTTCTCATTGGACAGCAGTGTGATGGACGCCTCCGACTTGGTGGTGTCACTTGTGTTTTCCCCGTGTCCTGCTCTGGCGCTGGCGCTGGAAGCACGGAGCCCACGTGGGTTCCCGGGGTCTCACCTCTGACGTCACCCGTGCTGCCCCGTCCCCTTCCTCTGCCCCTCGCCTCTTCCCCGTGAGCTGCCACAGCTCTGGAACGGGGCCGCCGGCGTGCGGGAAGCCCACCGGCCCCGTCCGCATGCGCCACCCCGCGCCGCTGGCTCACGCACAATCGAGACTGAGGTCTCGCCTCATCCCGTGTCGTCCAGGTTCTCGGGACCGCAAGTCAGGTGGGAGACTCGGCTCCCCGAAGCCAGAGCGGCAGAGAGGCCAGAATTCTAAGGCACCCGTGGCCCCCCCAGACCGGTGAGTGCCCCACTCCTGCCCTGGGCACACCACGTAGGTGCTGTCGCCGCAGGGTCAGCTAGCCGGAGCTTCCCTGCCCAGGTGGAGGCCGGCAGAGCCAACCCCACAGCGGGTCCTAGAATGAGAGGGCCCCGGGGCACCAGGCTTTCTGGCGCCCCAGCTCCTCCCGCCTTCCCCGTCGGGCCCGCGAGCAGGAGCAGAGATTGGCTTCCGCCAGGAAACCGGCCGCCAGGCCCTTCCCGCATCCCACTACACCCTCAGGCCGGAGGTCCGGATGGGTGCACACTCGGTTATCCGCACAGCCCCCACCCACCCCGGCCCTCGGGGCTCCTCCCGAGTCAGTGTGGGCTTCTCCCCACCACGAGGAGGCAGCGGTGGGACAGGTCAGCAGGTTCTGGGCGAGCCCCGGACGCCGTGTCCCCTCCACCCCACGACCCAGGGCCCCTCCCACCGCGGCCAGGCTGGAGCGAGCACTGCCGGCCGGAGGGCCACCTGTCTCCACGGCCGCCAGTGCCCAGCGGGCCCCATCCACCTTGGGAGGCCCACGGCGTGGGGGGCGGGGGGACGGCGCTCCGACCCTCTGACGGCCTCTCCCTCCAACCCGCCCACCCCCTGCAGGAAGCGCCAGCTGTCACCCCAGTCCAAGAGCTCCAGTAAGGTCACGAGCGTGCCCGGCAAAGCCTCAGACGCCGGCACTGCCACCGCTGTCTCCGCCGGCACCAAATCAGGGAAGGCCAGCACGCTGTCACGGCGCGAGGAGCTCCTGAAACAGCTCAAAGCCGTGGAGGACGCCATCGCTCGCAAGCGGGCCAAGATCCCCGGGAAGGTGTAGGGGCCCCGCGGGCTCGGCCCCCCGCCCCCCGCCAGAGTTAGAGACTCTCGTGTTTTTATAAATAGGGTAAGCACAGCCTTCTCGGATTTTGAAGTTAACGTCTAATTTTGGCTGTGATTCTTTTTAAAAATTAAAAAAGAAAAAAAAAGTTTCTCAGCTGGAAAAGAAGCCACACACACGTAACGAAGATGATGCCGAATCCCGGTCTCCTCCCCAGCAGACCAGACCGAACCAGCCCCAGCCCAGAGCAGAAGTCCCGAGAGACGGGCGGGCAGGCCGGCCGGCCGGCCGGCGGCAGGAACAAGGACGAGGCATCAGTTTTATGTAAATTATAAGTCCCAGGCGCCCAGTTCCGCCTGCCCGGGTCTTCCCTGCCCTCTGCCAGCCAGCCTGCCCTGGGCCGGTCCTCTGCCCGCGCTCTTTCCTGCCCCAGGGTCCCGGGAGCACCTGCTCCTTACCGGCCTCCTCCCCACCCCGCCGCCCCCAGGGTCAGAAAATAGATATATATTCTTGACTGAAGTCCGATTGGGAAATATTTCCTGTCTTTTATTTTAAGCATCAGATTGTTTTAGTTGATTTAAAAAGGAAAAAAAAATATAGAAAAGACCAAAAAAAAAAAAAAAAAAAGACCGAGGGTGTTGTTGGGCGTCTGTCTAATGTGGAGGGTCTTTTTTTGAGGGGTCTCCTAAAATAAAGTATTTTGATAAGCAGCCGTCTCGCCCCGGTGGTGATTACGTGGACCCGGGCCCCCACTGTTGCCCGCCCCACGGCGCCCACTGGGCCCACCTGGCAGGTTAGCGGCCTCCAGCTGCTGGAGGCTGGGGACACGGGGGCCCCCCCCTGGGTGGGGCACCTCGTGTCCCCGGGGGGGGACCTGGCCCCGGCAGGGCTTCGTGAACACTCCAGCCAGCCGGTGGCTGCCTTTCCCCAAGGTGGATCCCGGGGCGGAGAGGCCAGGAGGGACAACCGTCAGGCTAGGCCGGCCCTGCCCGGAAGCTGTTGTGCAGTCGGGGGAGTGACCGCGCCCCCGGGTGTGCTGAGCTGAGCGGGAGTCGTCCCGCCGCAGAGCACAGAGCACAGGCGGACCGTGAGGTCTGAGCGCGGCTGTGCTCACGCTCTCCCCTGGAGAGCCCCGTCGGGGCCAGGGCCACGGAGCGCGGACGCCTTCTGGTGTGGATTAAACTCGCAGAGGAGTGCCGTGGCCTCGGGGTGCCCCCACGTCGCCGTGCCCTCCTGCCCCTAGGCTGCTTTGAAACAAGGTCTCAGGTGCTGCACACGCCCTGGAGCCCGTGCCGCCGTCCCGGTCCTGCTGCTGGGGGGCGCTTCACGGTGCCCGGGTCGGGAGCTGGGTCCAGCACCAGTGCGCTCGGGTGCTCGGCCCCAGGGCTGGCTGGCTGTCAGAGCGAGGGGCCCGGTGGGGGGTTGTACTGCCAGACCGGCCGCCCCACCGAGCGTCCTGAGCAGGTCGCGCTCCGGTTTC
The DNA here is from genome assembly GCF_016509475.1 of Prionailurus bengalensis. Lineage (NCBI taxonomy): Eukaryota > Metazoa > Chordata > Mammalia > Carnivora > Felidae > Prionailurus > Prionailurus bengalensis. Next base: position 61,084,302 of record NC_057352.1, read on the forward strand.
CGTCCACATCCTGCGGGAATTGGGATTCCTCTCCCGACACGGTGGCCTCGATTACGTGTCGCGGCAACTTTCCGAAGCTTATCTGGTTTGCCATCGGGTCAAAGCCAGGTTCGAAGAGAACGCCCATCCTCTGAGTAGGTGGCCTCCCGGGACACAAAGCCAGAACCCGGGACAGCTTGGGGGCCAGCCTGTCCCGATGTGCGCTGTGCCCCTGGGCTGCCGGACCCCGCAACCGGCCGGCAGCGATAGCCACTGTAAAGCCGGGAGCCCCCGGGGGAGCCCACCACCCAGCCGTGTGCGCTCCCTTCCTTGCCCCGCCACCCTGACCCGGCTCGAGCCAGAGCCCTGGGTCCGCTCCACCCCAGCCTGGTCGAAACTGACAGTTGGGAACTTGCCGTCTGGGCTCGTGGCTCCTCTTGGCTAGACTTAGCAGGTGCCTGTCCGGGGAAGGGTAAGAGCCGCACCCCAAGCCAACTCTCCCCCGCCCAGTCTGGTGGAAAGAACATTCTGGGCCGGGCGTCTGGGAAAAGGAAGGCCTCTGTTATGTAATGGGTCCTCGGGCATCCTTGCCTCCAGGGAACACGATGGCTGAGATCCTGGCTCGGGTGGTTAACGTGTAAAGCAGAGGGGATAATGAAGGGTCGTCCCTCCACTTCCGTGTCTGTCCCCTAGGCCGCCCCCCGTGTCCAGGTACAGTCTTCACAGCTGGGGGGGCCCCGCCACGTGACACGTGCTGACCTATCCCCTCCGATGCCTGCTTGCCTTTCCTCCCACCCGAGGGCCTTTGCACATGCCGCTTCCCGTTCGTGGAACTCTGACCTCCCTCACCGCTCACGCTTCCTCTGGCCACTCAGACCAGGCCTGCCCCGTCCCCTCAGCCACCCCCGCAGCACCCCGGTGGGCCCTCCCACCTTCCTCCCCCAGCCAGCCTGCCCCTGCGCCAAGCCCCCCTGCCCTCTCTCCCCCTCTCTCTCAAATGGATGAAAGCAAGACGGAAGGGTTTTATTTTCTAATTTGTACTTTCGTCACTGAAACGTGAAATACAATCTCCAACGTCATGAGGGAAAACGGGCTAACGTGGCAGCTCGGTCTGGTGAAAATGCAGTTTCTGTGGGTTTCCCGCTGGTCGTTCACAGCAGCCCCCCTGCAGTCATCACGTCTCGGCTGGACATGGCCTCCTGCACCCTCCCCTGTACCCAGTTCCCCCGGGCCTCCACCTCCTCCCGCTCCCACCCCTCCCCTGCTCTCCCTACGCCCAGCCTCCCCCCGGTGACCGTTGCCACCAGCCCACAGGCGGCCTCGCTCAGCAGGAGGGGCTCAGCCTGTGGTGCTCAGGGGTTTCAGAGCTGAAGGAGGCCTGTGTTCCAAGGGGCATGGTTTGAGGGCGGTGCCTTCTGGGACACCGCCTCCGGGATGCCCTCCGACTTCCTCTGGTGGTGCCTTTCCAGTCTTGCCCAACCCAGGACTTCTGTGCTTGCCTCAGCCACCCGCAGGAATGAGGTGCCACCTGGGCCCCCGCCCTGCATCCTTGCAACCTTGATGTCAGGCTGGCCAGGACCCCCGGCCTCCCCGGGCCCTTCCCCTGCCCCTGGTCCCCTTGAGCAGCGTCTACCCCCGGAACTGGCTGTCAGGACCACGGGGAACAGTGCTGCGTGGCCCTGGTGTCACAAAGCGGGGGGAGTGCACAGCCTGGCCCCCGGTTCCTCCACTGGACGCGGTGCCCACCCAGCGGGCCGTTCGGAAAAGACACACAAGATGCTGACACGCATCTCGCGGGGGGCTGGTGTGGGCAGGGGGCAAGGCTGGGGCCTCGCGGGTGTGGACCCCCTGGCAGCCACGGCATATTCTCCAGTTCAGAAAGAAGACCCGTGTGCATGTGTGGCCAGACCCCCCCTGGCCAAAGGGCAGTGAGAGCCCCTCACACGTTGCACCTGCCCCCCCCCAGCCTCCAGGCCGGGGTCAATCTGCCAGCGCCCCGCGACTGGGGCGCCGTCCCCCCACTCTCCTCCCTGGGGACCCGGGCTCAGCCCCTTCCCCCCATTCTGCGGCACTTACGGGATGCCGAGGCGCCAGGGGCAGCTCTGTGCCGGGGCCGTGGCAGGTGCGCCACCCCACTGTCCCTGCCCTCAAGGGAGGAGACCCCCGAGCACCCCTGCAGGTGCAGGGGGCAGCCGTCGGCTCGGCCCGAGGAGGCTCTTCCTGGAGAGCTGGTCTGGGCTGACACACAGAGCACAGCAGCCAGCATCCGCCCTGCAGAGGCGGTCACGGGCTCAGCGGTGTCCCCCCCCAAAATATGTCCACGTCCTGGCCCCGGTGCCTTTGGAGAACGTGCCCTTATCCAGGAAAAGGGTCCTGGCAGATGCAGCTATGGTAAAGGCCTTGAGATGGGATCATTCTGACTGAGGTGAGTGTCCTCACGCAGAAGGCGAGATGGGGGCACAGGGGAGGGGCCGTGACGTGGCCGCAAGCCAAGGGACCCTGGGAATCAGCAGCAGCCAGGAGAAGCGAGAAGAGGTGGGACGGGTCCTCCCTCGGAGACCCCAGATGCCACTTACCCTGCCGACAATATGATTTCAGACCCCGGCCTCCAAACTGGGGGAACAAATTTCTGCTACCTTAAGCCCTCAGTGTGTGGTTACTTTGTCGAAGCCGCTCTAGCAAACTAATACAGGTGGTGATCTCCCCATTGTAGGAGGTATGCAAGCAGAGGGCTGGGGCGCTGGAGGGAGGACCAGCCCTGGGGACTCAATGCATCTATCCCTCCATCGGAAGCAGCATTTCCTCCAGGCCGGCGAGGGACAAGGGTCTCCCTTAACCCTGTCCTGCTCCCCGGGTCACAGGCCCAGCAAGCCCACTGACAGATGCAGACGCCAGGAGAGCCCTCCTCCCTCAAGGGGTCTCCACGTCCCTGGAGTCTCGGGGTGCCGCCTGCCTGGTGCGGATGCTGGCCACTGCCCGCATGTGGGCAGGCGGGGTCCTGGGACGGCAGGTGATGCCCTCCTGCCACCCTCAGACCCTATTCTGCTGGGGGATGCTTCAGATTCTGATATGAGGGACCAGGACGCACAGGGCCCTGGGTCTTGGTGGGTGACCAGGGGACCCGGGGGGTGGTGTCCAAACCCCAGCCATTCCAACCTTCACCAGACCACCTCCCACTGTCCTTTCCAGGGTAACAAAGGCGCCCGGCGCTGTCACCCCACAGCCCCACGGCCCGGCTCCTGGAGCGCCTTCTGGAATGTCTCCCACCTGTGCAGGAGGGGGCGGGCACCGATGCCCCTCCTGGAACGCTGGCTACAAACAGGACCGACCTCGCGTCCACAACCTGGGGGACCGGCCCCCGAGGAGCTCTGTGCGGCACTGTGAGTGACGGAGGCCACCCCGGCTGCCCGGCCCACGGCTCCCCGTGGCCAAAACATCCCGGCCCGTCCACCGGCAGTGGCCAGCCTGGGGCAGGGTCCCTCCTGGCGGGGGAGGGAGAGGAGGAGGGGGGTGGGCACGGGCCCGCCCTGGGCGGGGAGGAGACAGGGGCACCCACCGGGAGGGGAGGAGGAAGCTCAGCGAGCGGGCACTTCCCCGGGAGGAAGCGGCCCGGATTTCCCCCAGGTGTGGCTGGAGGTATAAAGGGCGCCGGGAGCCGGGAGGCTCCAGGACCGCAGCCGGTGCACCTGCCTCTTGCAGCCCAGCGCCGCCGCCACCATGGTGAGCCGCCGCGTCTCCCCACGCCCCCACCTGGGCGGGGCCACCTGGCCCATAAGGGCTGGTGGCTTCCCGCCCCCACTCGGAGGACGTTGGGATGGGGTCCAGGAAGCCCCCCACGGCTGGGGACAGGAGGCAGCCGGGCCCCAGGAGCTCTGGTGCTCTGGGGAGCTCGGGCTGCAGGGCTAGCCCCGACTTGGGAGAGAGGGCTGTACCCCGTCTTTCCACAGGAAATAGGGCAAGCCGGGGCAGGGGGGGGGCGGTGAGTGCCCCCTTCCCTGGGCGGCCCCTGACCTGACTCCCCAATGCCTACCCGCCAGCTCCTCCCTGGCCTCTTGCTTCTGTTCTGGATGCCTGCCAGCCTGGCCCGCCACGGCCCCCAGCTCTGGGGGGGCCCCCACGCCCACGGGCCCCCACGCTGCTACTCGGCCGAGGAGCTGCCTCTGGGCCAGCCCCCGCCGCATCTGCTGGCTCGAGCCGCCAAGTGGGAGCAGGCTTTGCCCGTGGCCCTGGTGTCCAGCCTGGAGGCGGGGGGCCGCAGGAGGCGGCACGACGGCCCCCCCGCTGGGACCCAGTGCCCGGTGCTGCGTCCTGAGGACGTGCTGGAAGCCGGCATCCACCAGCGTTCCATCTCCCCCTGGAGATACCGGTGAGGGCCGGGGGACGCCCTGCGTGCTGGGGTCCCCGCTCCGTGCTGCCGGGCCATCCCCGCCCCGCTCTGAGCCTCAGCGTCTCCGCCTGTTAGATGGGACGGTCACCCCCAGGCCGGGCGGGTGGGGCCCCATCAGCGGGGCGCCTCCTTGCCGCTGTGGTGGGCAAGAGTCCGGCCCGGTTCGGTGGCCAGGGACGCCCGGGAGAATGCCGGGGTCCGCGCCTGAGCCCCTGCAGGGGTGGGCGGGTGGGGGGCGCTGGGCCGGGGAGGGGGGGAGGGGAGGGGGCTCGCTCACCGAGGCCCCGCCCCGTCTGTCCCCGCAGCGTGGACACGGACGAGAGCCGCTACCCGCAGAAGCTGGCCTTCGCCCAGTGCCTGTGCAGGGGCTGCGTCAGCGCCAGGACGGGCCGCGAGACGGCGGCGCTCAACTCGGTGCCGCTGCTGCAGAGCCTGTTGGTGCTGCGCCGCCAGCCCTGCTCGCGGGAGGCCACGGGGCTGCCCACGCCCGGGGCCTTCTCCTTCCACGCGGAGTTCATCCGCGTGCCCGTCGGCTGCACCTGTGTCCTGCCCAGGTCGGCTCGGTGAGCCCTGGCCTCGGCCGGCGTCGCCTGCGCCCCCCCCCACCCCGCGCTGGACAGTCGGGGGGCTCTCTCGGCAGGGCCCCCCTATTTATGGGTATTTATTGCTTATTTATTTGCCCCACGGGGTCCCCGGGCAGGTACCGAGGCTCCGGGCCTCGGGGCTGAGGAACGACGGCGGACGCCACACCCCGAACGGTTGTGTCCCCCGTGCCTGGAGGGTGACTCTGCTGCTCGGGCCCATCTCGAGACTCGGTTTACCCTTTCTGCAAAAACACTTGGGCTGGAAGGACTCTTTGTCTTCTTCTAGAACTTTCTTAAACAACACGAACGGTGTTCTGATGACGCCTCCGTCTCGGTGTTCCCCCCGGGGCTCCCCTCACACCCTCCCTGGCCTCACGCTGCTCCCGGCCCCCCAAGCTACCCCTCCCCAGCCCCCCAGAGGAAGAGGTACCCCTGTATCTCCGAAACAACTATTTTAAGTGTCAACGTGTCGTTAAATTGACAAACGTCCCCCAGAGCACACTGTGGGAGGGCAGAGGGCGGTGGTTGGAGGCACCCCCCCCACCCCTCACCCCTGCCTGGCCCTCGGCACCCAGCTGGTCCCGCGGGGGCAGCCGCCGGCCCTAGATTCTCGTGTCCTCCCAGGAAGGTCCCAAGGTCGTCCACTTGGGAGATGTGCTTTGACACGGGTGTGCCCCGCTGGCCCTGGCAGGGCCTTGGCACCTGAGGGGCTCCCATTCTGGCCGTGTTGTGGCCAGGCCCTCCTCCACCAAGGGGACTCCCCCTCTGCCCCACAGACAGCGTCTGAGGGAACTCCTGGGGGAGTCCACTCAGGGGGGACACATCTCCGGCGTCTGAACGTCCCCTCCAGCCCCGCCAGAGACCTAGGTGGATCCGAAGGCCAGAGATCCTAGGTGGATCTCGCTGCCTGGACGGCCCTGGGGCTTCGGCCCCCCAGCAGGGACCTGGCAGAGCCCGGCAGCCCTGAGGCCAGGCACCCCAGCCTCCTGCAGAGCGTCCTGGCTCACAGCGTGTCTATGCAGGTCACGGCCGGGGGGGGCTCGGTGTGTGGCCTCAGCAGGTGTGGAGAGGGGTCCCGGGCAGCTCTGGCTCGGCTACACCCCCCTCAGAGCCTCAGTTTCCCCAGCCTAAGGGGTGACTGCCGTAGGGGCTGCAGGGCTCTTTTCAGAAGCTCCCTGATGGATGGACCACTTTCACCCCCGATCAAGGTCCACTGTGTTCAAACAAGCCCGCGGGAGGTGTTCGAGGTGATCTTTGTGTGGGGTCTGAAGGACACTCTGCCCGTGGGTGGCCACACCGGTTGTTGGCTGGTGAAGGAGTGAAGGCCCCGGGGAGGGGGGAGGGGGGAGGGGGGAGGGGCTTCCAAACTGAGGGTCCAGGAGGCCCAGAGGCCACCTGAGCAGGGACCAGCCTTGCAATAGAGGGAACAGCCTGTGTCTGGGGGGCAAGGGTCATCCCTGTGGCTGGAGTGGCAGGAGGAGGTGGTGGGGGGGGCGGCATCCGTCCTGGGCTGTGGGTTCAGTGAAGACAGGCGGGGGTGGGGGAGGCAGGGGGGCGGGGAGCGCCCATCCTGGATTTATTTATGCAGAAGGCAGAGCTGGGATTGGGTGTGGTGTGCACACGGGGAGTCAGGGAGCCTGCTCTCCATGGTTTATTTTGGGAGCCACGCGGGGGACGGCCGGAGACGCCCGTCACACGACCTCGTCGACCACCGGGACCGGGTTCTCCTGAGGGCCGCCGGAAACGCCTGCCGATGCCCCTGCCTCCTCCTCGTCGGACTTCTTTCGGGCCTCGGCCGGGGGCCGGGGCGGGGGGTTGCTGGGCGGCTGCTTGATGGTGCCCCCGACCTGCGGCCGCTCCTTGGGCTTGGGCTCGATGGGGGTCCACTGTTCTCCGTGGAAGGCTGCCTGCAGGACGCAGAGAAGCCGGGTCACAGATGGGCTGCCCTGGCCCCCCGGAGGCCAGCTCTGCCCCGCCCCCGGGAACTGGGCAGGACCCACGTGTGAACCCACTAAGTCCAGAGTGACAGCCAGGACCCCGGACTCCAGCTGCTTCGTTATGGGGTGGGGGACCCTGAAAGCGGGGCAGGGCGAGTGGAGGCCACTCCTAGGCACAGGCTCCAAGCCGGGGCTGGCCCCAACCAAGGCTGGGGCAGGGCAGGAGGCAGGCCTTTGTATCACACAATGTCTGGCAGGCCGGGCGTCTGCGAGGAGTGAGGGGCCCAGGAGGGCAGCCGAGGGGGGCGGGGGGGGGCCCTTTCTGCCCTGGAGCCTCCCCAGGGGCACCAGCCACGGTGAAGACCCCAGACTCTGGCTGAATGCAGACTCCTGGGCCCCGGGGCCCTACGGCAGGCCGGGACGGCCTGGGAATGTATGCTTTCCATCTGTACCCCACAATCCTCGATGGATAATAAAGGGTGGCATCACATCACTCATGAAGCAGAAGAATAAATGTCCCACCTCCGGACTTAAAACTAGCACATCCCCCCTGAAAAGTAAACCACACTGCCGATACGAGAGAGTGCAGGCAAATGTGGTTTGCAGGGGAGGGGGGAGGGGGGGAGGCAGGGGCGGGGCGGGGGGGGGGGCGGGGAAAATGCACAAACCAGAAAGCGGACGCAGGTGAACCTCTGCTCATCCGCCCAGGGAAGGATTTCACAAAGTTAACAGACCCTTAAGGGGGGCGGGGGGAGCATTCAGCGTCAGACGCTCCCTCCCAAAGCCTCCACGATTAAAACATACACAAGGTTCCCCCAAATTAGTAAGGAACAGACGAAAGAGCCATGGGAAAATGGGCAAATGACACGAACAGGCCCATTCCGAGAGGAAGGAAGGTCAGACAGGAGTCGAAAGCGGCCGTGGCCCGGCGCACCGGCGGTCAGGCGGGGTGGGCGTGTCCTGCGGGTGACCTCTGACCCAGCAGTTCCGCTGCTGCGGGTCCTTGAGGGGCCGGCCGCGTGTGGAGGGTCCGGGGCTGGATGCGGGCGACCCCACGACCGCAGTGGCGAGAGCGGCCGGCCGGCAGGAAGGGCTCTCTAGCGGGAGCACGGGGCGGGCGGGAACGGCCTACAAAACGGTCAGAGCCCAGACGTCACGCCGCCCGGTCCCAAAGAACACGTGCGAACACCAGCGTAGTCATCCAGCAGAGAGATCGGGAGCACCCGCCCCGGAGCCTGTGCGGGAGGACCGTCCACCGCTCTTCTACAAAGACAGCCTGACCACGGGGCCTTCGCACGCGTCCCAACCAGGCAAACCCGATGGGGCAGCTCTGCAAAATGTCCGCGTGGCCTCGGCACCCCTAAGGAGCTCCGAGGAAGCGCTCCTGACGGCGCCCCAAGTCGGAGCAAGGACGGTTTAGACGAGAGAAGAGTGACGATGATGCCAATCCGGTTGGGCCCTGGCTGGCCGTGTGACCCGGGCCAGCCACGTCACCTCTCTGAGTTTCTACTTCCTCATCTGTAAAGCGGGGCCCTCGCCACCCACCTCGGAGGGCCGAGGTGTAGACAAAGGAACCAGCACGCTTTATGCGTGCCATACGTGGCGACTACGGTCGTCACGACCCCGCCCCGGCACGAGCAAGGACACGGGCTCGGCCTTGGCTCTGCCTGCACAGCTGGCTTTGGGGACGGGGGTGGCACGTGCCAGGGGGCGAACCACAGGGGATGCCACTCACCAGCAGATAGATGCTGCTCGCGATGGCCAGGCAGGCTGTCCCCAGGATGGTGGCAAGCAGGAAGCCGGCAGGTACCGAGAGCCTGGGGAGGGGTGGCGGGGAGGTCAGAGGGGGTCTGCGGCCCCAGGCCTTGGCCTCAGGACGGGGCCAACTGTAGGTGTGCGGCCCCCGGGACCCTGCACGGAGGACACACCCAGTCCTGCCCAAGGCTGGGTCCCGTAACCTGCTCTCTGCTTCCGCTTGTACCTTAGCAACTCTTGGGGTGCTGGCGCTTGGCCCCCGCCACCATGCCGGAAGGAAGCCGTGTAACAGCGGGGGCCTGTGTTGGCAGCCTCCCCGGCGGTTAAGCCCCAGACACTGGCGCGGGGCCGTGAGCGGGGCCGCCCGGGAGAGCCGGTCGGCTCGGACCCTATTCTTGATTCAAGCTACGGAGGGCAGAATAAGTCCTTACGCAGCATGAGATGACACACACAGGTGTGGGGAGCCTCTAGCAGGACCCAGGACCCGCGCTTTGGTCTGGAAAAGTCTCTGACTCGGTGGAAGCCAGGTGGGTGTGGGAGCTTGCTCACCCCAGGTGCAGGACGGCCCGGATGTAGTAGTTCCTGGAGAGAGGTCCCAACACCTTCACCACTTTGGTCAGGTACTTCTGTCCGCTGGGCACACGGGGAGAGAAGACAGACCGTGTCCTGCTCAGCAGCCCCCACCCATCCCACCCCAGCGTACCCCAGCTCCTCCCCCCCCAGGGACCAAGGGGCCGCGGAAGCCGGGCGCGCTCCTGCCTGCCTGCCCAGGAGGAGCGGCCTCCCCTGGTGGGTCGGGCCCGGCCCCCAGAGCAGGGCGGCACACTCACCATCTCTCCATGGTGGACCCCTTTCTCCTCTTCCCGCGGGGGTACTCCAGCAGGCAGATAAAGACACCCGCTACGCTGACGTGCCGTTAAGGAACAGCCGAGCTCAGCCCGGGGGCCAGAGTGAGCCCCCTGTGCCGACGAGAAAACAGAGAGGTGCAGCTGCTGCCTGGAGGTCACACAGCTGGGAAACAGCCGGGCAGGGTTTGGACAGGCCTGGCCACTCTGCTGCCCGTCCTGAGCCCTCGGTCCCCTGGCGTCTGCCTCGGCCGGCCGGTCACAGCCGGGCAGACCCCGGGCTGGCCAAGGGGGACAGCTGATAGAAAGGGGGACGCAGAGGGGGTCCCCGGGATCCCCGAGGCCTCAGTGCCGGCCCTCGGGGCTGCTGGCACCTGCCAGCCCTCACCAGGCCTCGGGCCTCGGGCAAGTTGCCTCCCTGACCTGAGCCTTGGCCTCACGCGAACCGCCATGAGCAGGATCCTGCCGACCCCGCCGCCGCTGAGGGGCTGAGGGCCGCAGGGCTGCGGCAGCATTCTGCCAACCGAGAAGTGCTGTGCCCCCCCGGGCGCGGCACCGTCCCCACCCCGAGCCCGGCAGCACCGCCCCGGCTGTGTCCCGGCATCTGCGGAGGCAGGATACATGGAGTACGCGCCGAACCACCAACTGGTGAACTGGCCGGCAGTGGCCACGATGCCCCCCGTGATAAGGACTGTGGGCAGAGGAGAGGCAGGTCAGTGGGGCTGGCGGCTGCAGGGGCTCCGGCCGCCTCTCCCTGTGTCCCCTCCCTCGGCGAGGCCACTGGTCCGTCACCGGTGCCCTGCTCCGCGACAACACGTCTGCCCGTGAAGGGGACACAGGCGGGCGCGGACCCCTAGAAGCAACATGTGAGCGGGGGCAGGGGCGACGGAGCAGCGGGAGCCGGTGGGTGGGGTCCGGACCATACCAGTCCCCGGGGCTCTGCCACCCCCTTGCCACCTCCAGCGTCTGCTCCTGTGGACAGCCGTGCCCGGCTGCTCTCCACCTCGATTCCAGCTGCGGGACCCGGGCACCCTGCCCCCAACCCCCCCCCCACCCCCCCAGGCCGAATCCGTCAGTCTTCCTCTCTGCGGTCCTGCTTCCCGCCGGCTGCTCTGGGAGGCACGACCTGGATCTTTTCTCCCCCGGAATTACTTTTTGGCACCTTTTCTATTGTGATAACATACACATAACATGAAAGGTTCCATTTCAGCCATTTTAAAGTACACGGCTCGACAGGGCACCCGGGTGGCTCTGCGGGTTAAGTGTCCGACTTCGGCCAAGGTCTCCATCTCGCAGTTTGTGAGTTCGAGCCCCGTGTCGGGCTCTGTGCTGACGGCTCAGAGCCCGCCGGCTGCTCCGGATTCTGTCTCCCTTTCTCTCTGCCCCTCCCCCGCTCACACGCTGTCTCCCTCAAAAATATATATTTTTTAATTTTTTGTTAACGTTTATTTATTTTTGAGACAGAGAGAGACAGAGCGTGAACGGGGGAGGGGCAGAGAGAGAGGGAGACACAGAATCGGAAGCAGGCTCCAGCCTCCGGGCCATCAGCCCAGACCCCGACGCGGGGCTCGAACCCACGGACCGCGAGATCGTGACCTGAGCCGAAGTCGGACGCCCAACCGACTGAAAAATATTTTAAATAAACACTAAAATAAAACAAAGTACACGGCTCGGTGGCCTAAGTCCACGCACACTATCGTGCCCACCTGCAGAACTCCAGCAGCTTGCCGAGGGACCAGTACGACGCAGGACAGTGTGCGGGCATAGTCCTGACGACTTTACGGGCGCTCCCCACGTGCCCTGCACCCACATCGACGTGCCCCCCCACCCCACCCCAGAAGCCCCCCGTGCCCCGTCCAGTCAGGGCCGGCCTCTGCGTCCGGCTCCTTCCGTTCAACAGCTTGTCGAGGCCGTTCAGGTGGCTTCCTGCCGTAGGTATCGACCACGACGGATTTCTCCACCCTCCCGCCTTTGGGACATTTTGCTTGCTTCCAGTTTTGTCCCGTTATGGATAAGCTGACACAGCGTTTAATAGTTTTTAATAGTTTGTAAGAGTTTTAACAGTTTCCACCAGTTCAAGCCGACAGCAAACCGACCGTCCTGGACTTGCCGTGGCCGATTCGAAGTTCCTCTTTCTGTCTAACAAGCCCCGTGTCACGTTTCCCGCCTCCAGCTCTCTTGCTCAAACTTTAAATTTTACAATTTCTCTTCCTGGGTCTCGTGTGGATTCCAGCTTAACCTCAGCCCCACCCACAGACCTCCCGTGGTGATAAATGATAAATCATTCACCCTTCCAACCGGCCACAGCCTGTTCAGCGTTCTGGGCTCAGCGACACCCCCCCGCCCTGCTGACGGGCATCCCTCGGGGCGGGGGGGGTCCCGCGGGAGTCAGGCTTTCTCTGGGCCCCTCAGATTTTATTCCACCGCCTTCTGGCGGTGATTCTCGATGATGAGTGTGTACTCGGCCTGACTCGGCCTGTACTTTTCTCCTCTGATAAATGGCAAGATTTTCTGTAATGGTCTGTATTTTCATTACAGCGTGTCCAAGAAGGGATCTGTTTTCCGCTATTCTGCATTCTGCTTTCTCCTTCGATCTGAGACTCTCCGTTTCTGCAAAACGCTCACCCATTACCCTTGGGTATTGCCTCCCCGTGTCCTTCCTTCGGAGCATGACTGTCTCACCCCGGGACCTGCCGCCGCCCACGGGGCGGGTCTCCCCCCATCCACCAGACCCCTCCCCCCAACCTGCTTCCCATGGGGGTCCCCTGCCCCGCCCACCCCGCCCACAGGGCAGGTCTCCCCGCACCACTGCGCACGGCTGGCCTCTATTTAATAACCCATCTGTGTCTCTGGGCTGTGAGCGCGAGGGTCCCCCAGCCCCGTCTTACGGGCCCCTAACCCTCTCGTCTTTAGATAGCGTTCAATTCATCCACTGACCTGTAGCGACTTTCTTTCGTGACATTCTGCATTAGCTCACTTTCTGCACTGTCCTGGTTTTGCTGTGTAATTCTCTATTCCTTTCCCTCCTTGAACAGTTGTGCCCGCAGTCGTGGGCGTAAACACGCGCTCACATTCGCGTGTCTTCCAGAAGGCACCGCAGCCCCAGCCCCTGGAGGTGTGTGTGCTGCCTGTCCCCGGGCCGGTGCTTCCTCCCACGGCGGGCGCGTGCGGGCTGCTGGCGGGGCCTGCCTTCCTGCAGCGGTCGGGGACAGACGTCCTTGCAGGGAAGTTACACGCTGGCCTCTGCTGGGGGCCTCCGGGTCTCTCTAGTCCTGGATCCGGTTCATCGGAATGTCCCGGTCCAGCACAGGGTAGGGGGCACGCAGCCCTTCCCACACACAGCGCGGGCCTGGGGTCCCGGGGTTTTGCCTCGTTGGTGACTTGTTCCAGCCCTGGCTGCAGGTGGCAAGCGTCCTCGGAGGGGACCACTTCCTACTCCGTCTCTTGTGCAGGTGGGCCTCCCCAGCCGGGTCCAGTCACGTAGCCCAGAACCGCCCGTGTCTACGCAGAGGCCCTGAAACCCCACCGAGTGAGAGTCGAAGCCCCTGACGGTGTCGCTGTTCTCCGGGCCCCCCTCCTTCGGCCCCCGGACACCACCTTGAAACCTCACTCTGCTTCTCCAGGTTTCCTACTCCTGTGCTGAGCTTGGCTACACATTAACCACGTGTGCTTGCCCGGCAGCGTGCGGGGTGGGGGCTGGAACAGGGCACTCAGCACGCTTGTCTTGGGTGCCTCGTCCCCCCTCCCGAGCTGCAGTTTCGCTGCCTGCCATCAGCAAGAGGGGAGCAAAGACACGGGTGACCCACCAGGACGGCAGGGCTGCTCCGTCACCCACCAAGGCTGACAGAACCCTAGTAAGTACAGGACACACCGGAACAAGGAAAGGTGAGGCCTCGGCTCTCGGGGGGCCTTACGGTCTTGTCGGGGGAAGAGAAATACACATTGGAACTGGAAGGCCTGACGCAAGGCCTGGGGCTACTTTACGTCCGGTGCTCCCCAAAGACTCCTCCAGGCTCGCGGCAATTTGAGCCGAGAAATGAATGGAAAAGCCAGCCACCCACAGATGCTTCAGACAGAAGATGCCTCTTCAGCAAGGCACTTGGATCCGCTCAGGAGATCCGGGAACAGAAAGGAAGCAGGTGCCCTCGGAGCTCCGGGGCAGGGAGGGAGCTGGCGGGGCAGGGATGGGGGCGGCCAGAAGTGGCTTCCGTTGTGTGTACCCGAAAGGTACCGAGGGCTTGGAGCAGCAGGTGACACGGTCTGGTCAGATGGGGCTTTCCACAATAGAAAAACCTGTGGGGTGTGTCTGCTGGTGGGTCTCGCCAGGCCCGAGGGGCCCCAGGGGGCTGAAGTTTATGCCGAGAAGAGAAGTCAACAAAGGGGGAGCCGGGGGACGGGAGTGCCCCGGGGGACCTTCTGACACACCGTCTTGTTTGATGGCGAAGAAGGCGGAGCCCGGGCCTCGACCTCACAGTCGGCACAGTGGACGTGAACAGAGTGGGCCCCGTGGCCCCCGTGGGCAGGTGTTAGCTAAGGCCAGGCCAGGCCAGCCTGCACGCAGTGGGCCTTCAGGGAATGGGGCCCCAGGGCCTAGAACCCTCTACTTCCTGGGAGGGTGGGAGTTGCAGGAAGCGGGTGAGGGTGGTCTGCAGTGGTCTATCTAGGGCGTCCTGCCCCACTGCCTGGGGACAGGAAGAAGCACCATCTAACTGAGCCACTCTGGAGGCCAAAAGCAGGGGTGACCTGCGTGGACGGGGAACAGACTGCTAGGCCCCGGGCCCCCATGTGCTCCTACAGTGTGGGGCTGGGGAGTCTACCTCCGACCCTTCCCTCCGCGGCCGGTCCCAGCTGAATGGTAGTGGGCTGAGACCCTCCTTGCGAGCACGTTCCCCCCCTGGGCACAGGCCCTTCCTGGGAGTGGCAGGTGCCAGGTGGGAGGGGCTAGGCAGGGCCAGAGCATCTGGGCCCACTCTTGCCTCAGACTCCGTCTGGGACTCAGCTTTACCCCACCCAGTCCTGAGAAGTTCCTGCTTTCGGTACAGGGCTGGGGTGCAGACCCCACCGCTGCTTAACCAGAGCTCTTGAGTACAGGGCTGGGCAGGGTGACTGGGGGCCCTGACCCCTTCCCCGGTCTCTCTGGGAGTTGAGCTGAAAGGGGGTCACTCTGGGGGTTTCCAGCCACCTTATGAAATCCCAGATGCCCTTCTGTGCACCTGGGGGCTGGGCCCCAGATGGAGAGCGGCTGCCACCCAGGACGCCGAAGAGAGGGAAGCCCTCGCCATCGCTGGGCCAAAGCCCCCACCCAGGGCAGCGGTGGGGGGAGGGGGGTTTGGCGGACACCGACGTCCACACGCCGGGTTTTCCCAACCCTTGGGGGACAGTGACTCCCCGGAAACTACCAAGGACGAAAGACCTCTTCCCCTGGCTGCAACTTCCTCTTTCAGTGTAGAGGTCCAGACGCGGATGGGGGACTGAAGAGGGTACGGCTCGGGGGGTGGGGTGGGCAGGGGGCGGGGGTCTCCGAACCCCCTCCGCAGGCAGAAGTCTCTGACTGCCTGCACCCTACCCCCACCCCTGGCCCGCCCCGCCCCGCCCCGCCCCGCCGCTGCACGTACCCCACCCCCTTCCCTGCTTCAGTCCCCACTCTCGGAGCCCCCGCGGGGCCGGCCCGCAGTCCGAGGTCCCGGCGCACACTCACTCAGGCCGGACGCCAGCGCCTGCTCGTTGGCCCACATGGCCCACTCGATCTGTCCCATAGCGGCGGAGGCGACGACAGCTCGGCGGACTCCGCGGCAACACTGCGGCCCGCGCTCCCGCCGCCCGCCCCTCCCGAGGGCCGGCCCCGCCTCCGACCCCGCCCCCGGCGGCCCCAGGCCCCGCCCCCTAGGGCAGAAGGGAGCCCGGTTGGGGCCGGACTCTTCCCCGCCCCCGGCCTCAGGCCCCGCCCCTCCAGGCAGGTGGGAGTTTCGCTGCGGCCCGCCGGCCTCCCACCGCTCGCCCCGACAGCGACAGCCCGGACCGGAGCAAAGGCGGGCCCTGCCTGTCCCGGGCCTTCCCCCTGGGGGGTGTCCCCTGCAGGCCCAGCCAGCCCGCCTTCGGGCCCAGGCCTCCCGGCTCACTTCCTCCTTCCAGCTCCTTCCGGGCGCGCGCGGGCGGGGGAGGCCACCACTTTAACCCGCCAGCTCCATGTCCGAGCATCACGTGGGCTGCTTATGACCAGGGCGATGCCTGGCAGGCTGGGCCAGGGGGAGCAGGCTGTGAGGTGGGTGTACCTGCGGACGAAGGCAGAGGCACCCCAGAACGCTCCGCCTCTCCTTGGAGCTTCCAGACCAAGGATCACGCAGGTGGCAACAGGGGCCTCTCCGGGAGGTGCGGGCAGGCTGCGTTCCTAGAAGGGTTTAAAGGCCCAGAACCTTCACCACGCCCACACAATGGATGCCCCACGAGGGAGCAAGGCCTTCTTGGACGCCAGTACCTGCTCTAGGGACGGTGGCAGGCCCAGCCCCCACTTCCTCATCCGGCCCAGGCACCCCTCTGCTCACAGTGCTGACTGGAGGACAGAAGCCAAGCTTCCGAGAAAATCCAGATTGCCAGAGCCTGCCCCTTTGTCATCCCCTCCACACTGCCCCTTGAGGGTGACTTCAGCAGTGGCGGCCCCGGCCCCAGCCCCGGTCCCTGGTGGGAGAGGGGCAGGGGTTCCCCCAGGTGCCCACCCCCTCCCAGAAGCCTGCCTGCACTACACTGACATTTTGGAAGTGGGGAAGGGTGGCATTCCTATGGTTTCATGATCCAGAAACTCCTGGGCTGAGGGGAATCATGTCCCTAACCAGCACTGCGGCCAAAAAACCCACTTCCCGCCTTCTTTTGTGGACAGGAACTTGAAGCAAGACCCGAACCACACCCCCACGCCTGTCAGGGCTTTAAGGATTGTGTCAGCCACCGAAAGTGGGCCACAGTCGTGGCCACGTGCATGGCCAGCAGGTGACAGAGGGCAGCTTCTTCAGGTGCAAGCTGGCTCCAAGCTCTGCCCATCCTGCCCACACCCTCCAGCCTCTCAGAGCAGGGACCCCAGAGCCCTGGTGGAGGAATCGAGAAGGCCCCAGTCAGGAGCACTGTCTTTCTTCCCAGCAGCCCACAGGGCTCCGGGCATCGCGCTCCCACCTCCCGCAGGAGACACACCGGTGTCTTTTTTTTTTTTTTTTTTTAATTTATTTTTAAAGTAAACTCTCCAGCTGCCAACATGGGTTTGAACTCACGACCCTGTGACCAAGACTCCCATGCTCCGCCACTGAGCTCGCCAGGCGCCCCCCAGTGGTCATTTTACACAGAAACGTTCCATTCACACCTCGTGGCCTCGTGGCCTGCGTCTGGCAGAGGAGCCGTAGGCGGCTCTCAGGCTTCAAGTCTTCCAGAGGGTCCCTGAGGTCTGCAGAGGCATCCTGTCCCCCGGCTCTGAGGAGGGACGCCACCTCCCCGTCATATCTGGCACGGCTGCCGTCTGGGGCGGTGGCAGCGGCCCCAGCGGGCGAGGCCAGGGAGCCCCGTGCCATCCAGCCCGGCACCCGCTGGGGGGCGTGCCCCCGACTGCCCGTGTGGCGCCAACGGTCACTCCAAGTGTCCCAATGTGGCCACAGCAAGTGGCCTGGCCCGGAGCCCGGCGGCTACCCCTCGAGCCCCCAGCGAGCACAGACTCGCGGCCGCCACACCCAGCACCCCTGTCCCGGCGAAGCGGCCCTTGTCCCAGCGGTGGCTGGGGCTCGTCTTGGGGAAGGTGGTCAAGCAGCTGGCTTCGGCAGGCCGTCGGGGCCCAGGAGGTGGGCGTGAGGGTCGTCCAGCGTTTGAGGCCCGGGGCCCACCTGTCGGGTCGTGCCAACGGGAGAAAGGGAAGTGCAGGTCAGAAACTAACAGAGGCTAACAACCCGCGTGGGCCACTGCAGGCACCCGGTCACTGGGCCTCCGTCACCCAGACCTAGGGTGGATAGCACGTGCAAGGTGGAAGGTGGAGACCGTGGCCTCGGTGCTCAGGTCGCGGGACTCAGACTCGGGCAGATCCGAGCAGAACGCCGGCTCGGGCACTCTGAGCTGTGCCCACATGGCGAGCCCCAAGGGTCCCCAGCACTTGTGAGTCTCCCTAAGTCTCCCCACTCAGCACTGGGGACGCCGGTGGTCCCAGCGTGTTCCCAAGTGCTCCCCTCGCTTGGCGGCGGGGGTGGGAGGGTCCCCAAACATCCACTTTGAGAGTGTGTGGACGGGACAAACCACACTGTACCAAACGCTCTGAAAACAGAAAGGTGGTGTCACTGTTACCACCAGCAAGCCGGCTTCCTGCCGGGGACAGACCGGGGCCGGGGAGCCGCTTCACCTGCCGGCAGGCTGGCCGTGAGCCCTCAGTGGGCCGGGCCTCTGGGCCTCACCTGCGTGGCGATGATGTACTTGACGCCGCCGGGGGTGGGATCCACATCCAGCGCGGCCCTCAGCTCGTCTGAGAGCGAGGCAGGCCTCACGGGCAGCCCCTTCAGAAACCTGGGGAAAGACGGGCCGCACGTCCTGAGCTCCCGACGGAAGGTGTGCAGACAGCAGACTCAACACAGGAAGAGCAGCAGTGGCTGCCGGGGGCGGGGGTGGCACTGCCGGAGGGGAGGGGCAGGTCTCCTCTGGCGACGTGCACGGGCTCGGGAACCCAACGAAGTGCGTAAAGCCACCGGTTGTGTGCCCTTCGAGGCTGCTGACGCGGTGAGTAACGTGTGACGTGTATTTGACCTCACACACGCAGACACGCAGCCGGGCGCGCGTGCGCGAGAACCTGGCCGCGGTGGCCAGGAAGGGGGGACGAAGCTTACGAGGGAAACACCCCGGTGCAAGTGTGAGTCCGTGGCCGTGTTCCCAGAACAGCAAAAGCCTGCAAACCACCCACGGGGTGACGAGGGCAGTGAGTTCAGAGCCTCCCACGAGGACACCAGCTGCCTTGGGGATCGTCCTTGGTCGTGCGTTCTGTCCATCGGGCAAGGAAGTCAGTCTTCCAGCCCCACCCCACTAGAAGTCATCAGTGTTGCCCCAATTACAGTGACAGAGAAACAACCCCGCGTATTCCCCGCAGCCCTAGCAGGGCGATCTCCCTGCACGGGGAACAGGGACCGCTGGGAGAAACGCAAAGGCCCCGTGGCCACCTCGAGGCTGGGGCCCTGCCCCACGGGAGCCATCACGCTGCGCACCCGTGCACGCGGCCCCAGGGCTGTGACCTGTGTGAGAAGCGCCTGCGGTCACAGGGAGGTGCCCTCGGTCCCTGTAGAGATCGACGCTTGCCACGGGACCCCCGTTCAGCACCACGGCCTCAGGTGCCACTGTCCCCAACCTCAGCAGGAGACCCTGCTCCTCCCCCGACGGCCTCCCAAACGCGGGGGCCCACAACTCACTTGTCTCCGTTGGACTCGGGGGGAAAGCAGTGCCTCACGGCAGCCACGAACTCGGGCACGGTGTCGTCCAGGGTAAAGACCACAGCGTTGGGGCCCGCGTCAAACGTGTACGCCACCTGGAACCCGCGTGGTCAGCGTGAGTGTCCGCGGAGAGGCCGGCCCGGCTCACACCTGTCACCCGCCACGGACACCCGTGGCCGCCCGCCTAACTCAGGACCGGCCGGGGGGCGGCGCGGGCCGCGGCCCCTCGGCAGCCACGTCAAGCAGGTGCCGGGAAGCCTGGTGGCGGGCAGGCCCGTGCTGGGCCACGGCCTCGGGAACCCGCCGCAGGACTTCCACCCCCAGCTGCCCCCCGGGCCCCTGCTAGCCTTGGTCTGCCCGTGGTGGGCGTTGAAGCAGTGCACGAGGCGGATAATGCGTCTGGAGATGTCGCTGAGATAGGAGATGGGCGGGAAGGTGTCCAGGCAGGTGGCGTGGAACTGGTTGCTGTCCTTCATGGTCAGCCGGCCGAAACCCTGGAAGTCCCGCTCCCGGACACAGTGGGCCATCTCCACCATGCGCCCCGGCACCACCGCCTCGGCCCGGAACTGTGAGGCACGGGAGATTCCGCTGAGCGGAGCACAGCGGCCCGGCCCCGAGGGACGCAGGACGCGCCCCGGGCGGCCGCCCGCCCCCACCCACCCCAGCCTCACCCTCAGCAGGGGGCTGGTCTCCACGCTGGTCTGCATGCCCGCCGTGCTGCCCATCAGCTTGCGCTCTGCGCTCACCTGCACCGAGACAGACCGCCTGGACCCCAGCCTGCGGCCCCCGGCCCGGAACACGTGTCCCATCCCAACCCCCCCCCCCCCCCCCGGGCTCGTGTGGGAAGCGGGACAGCGGTGCCCCCGACCACAGAGGTCGCCCGCCCGGGCGGACACGGCGCAGTCCTGGGAGCGGCAGCCCGGCAGCTGCAGGGAGCCACGGGAGCCACGGGAGCCACGGGACGCTTCCACCTCCCGAGGCAGCCGCCCCTCCCAGCCTCACTCACCACAAGTATGAGGACTCGGAGTGCGGGCCAGTGTGACTCGGGGGCCACCTGCCGGGCGACGCTGTCCTTCCCGTCGGCCCGCTCCCCCATCTGCCACTCCACGAAGCCGCCGTACAGGCTCCGACAAGCGCTGCCCGAGCCCCGGCGGGCCACTTCCGAGAGGTCGCTGTCAACCCCATAGACCCGGGCCAGGGCGTAGGCTGCAGGCACAGGGTACGGGACACAGGGTGCTCAGATGGGCAGGCCGGGGGTGGGGGGAGCCTTTGAAAACCACGGGGAGCAGAGACCGAGGCAGAGGGACCCGGAGAGCGGCATCAGCGAGACAGCTGGCAGGGCCGGAGTGGGGCTGTGTCTGGCCGGGGGCCCGACGGCCGGACACAGAGCCGGGGGCAAGCTCTCTGCCCCCGGCCCCGGGCGCCCTCCCGGCCCCGCTAGGCACCGAGGGCGGCTCAAGCAGAGCACACGAGCTGGCTGGGCAAGTAAGCGTCACCCCCGGCGTTCCTTCTAGGTCAGAAATCGTGAGCCCACCGCCTGCCGCTGCGGTGCCCAGCTTGGCGCGGGTGGGGAGGGCGTCCCGGAGAGTGAGCCGGCACGGGGGAAGCAGGGCAGGGGTTTGGACGGAAGGAGGCAGACGGGCTCCCAGTGGGCCTGTCGGAGCACCTGGGGCCAGCTGCCTCTCTTGGGATTGTGTCGGGTAAGCGGAGATACTGGCCTTCTCTTAGGCTTGAGCCCGTTTCGGATGGGTTTCTGTCACGTACAACCTGGAAGGGCCTGTACACAGAGCCCTAGGAAGCTGGATCGTTCGGACGTGTGGCGGGGACTCCCCGTAAGTTGCAAGAATGTGACAGCATTCACAGCATGCACAGCACAGCACCCTACAGGCCCTCGGTCTCCCCGCGGGCACCCACCTAGGCAGGCATAACCAGCTGCGGAGGAGGCCAGGCCCGCGGCCGTGGGGAAGTTGTTCACCGATGCGACGTGAACCTTGTAGCTGAGGCTGAGGGGTGGCGGGTCCTCGTCGCCGGTGCTCCTCCGCTTCCGGGCCAGGCGGCGGACTGAAGGCGGAGGGGACACGGCCACTGGGCAGGTGGCCCCAACCTGCTCCTGGCATCTCACCCGCCGTGAGTCAGGAGGAGGGAGCGGCACAGCCGAAAGCCGGCCTCTGCCCCCGGCTTCTCCTGCAGACGCCCTTCTCGGGGAGGGAAGGTCCCGGTGCCCGCCCCGGCCCCGGCCCCGGCCGTGCTCACAGGCAGCCCCCTCCCCAGGGGGCCTGCGAAGCCAGCAGCACCCTCTGTGCACTCTGACCCTGCAGACAGAAGAAGGGGCAGAGGGGAAGGAAGGGCTCGGCCCAGTGTCGCACACGTCCCCCGCGGGATCCCACTCACTCTCCCTGAGGCAGGCCTGGAGGCGGGGCTGCCCCACATCTTCCTCCCGGCCATTCAGCCAAATCCGGTCCTCGGTGAAATCCTTGCTGATGGCGGCCGTGGTGGTGGTTTTTAACTGGGAGAGAAAACACAGGGGCCACCGCAGGGACGGGTGAGGGGTCAGCGCGCCTTTCCACTGGGGATGGCCCTTCGGGGTCTCCCGCTCAGGAGTAGGGACGGCCTTGCTAGAGAACTGGGCCGTTGAGGCCAAGGCAGGCCGGGCGGGCAGTGAGGAGGCCCCAGGGCAGGTGGCAGGCTTGGCACCAGGCCTGGACTCCGGAGGAGAGCTGGGAGCAGGGGCCTGTGTGCAAAGAGCAGTCCTAACAGGGGGCCGGGGAACTGTTCACCGGCCGGGAGTTTATTGCCACAGTTGTTAAACAAAAGTTCAACCAAAGCGTGGTAAATATTTACGTTGCGTTCAGTGCCCATTCGTACTAACCTGGTCTTGGTGCAAGGTGACGCTCAGAGAGGAGTTGATGGGCAGGACCAGGTCCTCATCGCGCTTCCCCC
This sequence comes from Prionailurus bengalensis, assembly GCF_016509475.1. Classification (NCBI taxonomy): domain Eukaryota; kingdom Metazoa; phylum Chordata; class Mammalia; order Carnivora; family Felidae; genus Prionailurus; species Prionailurus bengalensis. The sequence goes on from NC_057352.1 coordinate 61,106,163, forward strand.
CTGGAACAGACAACCCAAGGCCGGGCCGGTCCATTGCCCAGCCCTGCAAACCATCACGCTGCCCTCGCTCCTCCCCACCAGTGCTCCCCAGTTCCCCTCGCTGCCAGCCCGCTCTCTCCCCTCCGCCCAGAGCCTGCTGCCTCACTGCACAGTGTTAAGTCCTCTTCCTCCTGTGCCCTCGCCTTCAGGAAGTCCTCCCGGATTTCTCCCCACTTCACCAGGCTCCCAGTCCCAGAGCAGAGCTGGAGGCCGGTCCATCCCCTGTTTCATTGCTTGTTTTATCTTCCGCCCCTCGGAGCGGCCTTCCAGGCCCCGAGCACTCTGGGTAAGGCTCTCGCCTCCCAAACAAGGGGAGCCCTGGTTCCAGTCTCTGCTGTTGCTCCCCGGAGACGCTCAGACCGGCCCCCTCCCCCCGCCCCGGCTCGGCAAAGGGAGCTTCCCACGAGTGGACGGTGGCAGGGCTCTCTGTTAAGCACCCACGTCGCGCTGCACTTGTGTGGGGCCTCGGGAGAGCGGACGGTTACCGGCGGTGCTAACGACAAGCCCTGGCAGGGGCTCCCGGGGCGCCCAGAAAGAGACCCACTTCAATTCACCCAACGGACTTGACGAAGGCGCGAGAGCCGTTGCAAAGAGAGGTGCGGCCTTTCCGGCAAATGCCGCCAGAACAACTACACATCCACGGCCCAAAGCACGGACCCAAGTTTCACACCTTGCACAAGAAAGCAACTCAAAACGGAGACCTGAGCTTCAAATGGAAAACCATAAAACCTTCAGAAGATCTTCAGGTTGGAGGGCCAGGTAGGTGAGTCTCAGACTTGACCCCAAACGCGTGAGCCGCACCCAGATTTTGAACGCTACGGCTCTTTGAAAGACCCCGTTAGGACGGTCGAAAGATAAGCCACAGATGGCGGAAAACATCTGCGAACATCCGACGAAGGATTAGGACGCAGAGGACACAGCAAACTCCCAAAACTCGACGGTAAAAAAGTACACAATCCAATTAGGACACGGACATAAGACGCGGGCAAGCGTTTCACCAAAGAGGACGCACAGGTTACAAACAGCACGGGAAACGGTGTCCGGTGTCACTGGCCGGTAGAAAATCATGGAGCAAACCCACGGTCAGAGGTCACCCACCGATCAGAATGGCCGAAGCAAAAGCCAGTGAGGACACCAGCGGCCAGAAAGCTGCGTCGCCCACGCGTCGCTGGTGGGAACAGAAAGTGGCAGCCGCACGTCAAGTTCAACAGTTTCCTTACACAACTGAAACACGACTACTCTACGGCCCAGCAGTGACACTCCTGGACATTCATCCCCAAAGAATGAAAACCTGTGTTCACGCGGCCACCTGCACGCGAACTTTAGAGCAGCTGTCTCCACGATACGCTGGGACAGCGACCTTTCAAAGGGTGTCTGGCTAAGCAGAGCGTGGGTGTCCCCGCCGGGGAACAGGACTCCGCGCTGAGGGAGCAAGTAAGACCCAAGCCAGCGCCCCGGTGAATCTCCAACTCACGGCGAGGGACGAGAGCCACTCCCAAGGCTCCACATGAAAGGAACGCGTGGACTGAGCAGTCTTGAGAACATGACGGACTTGGAGAGCAGGCTCCAGGTGGCCGGGTTCCAGGACTGTGGGAGCCAAGCCCCGGGGGTGGGTGTCCCAGTGGACACGTCCTCCGCCCCCGCGGTGGTAAAACTCCCCCTGTGGACCCTGTTCCTCGTCCCTCCACCTGGGGGGATATGTCCCCAGCAGAACCTGTCCCCCATCCTGCCCCCCGGGGGAGTGGACGCCCCCACTGCCTCGGACACTGTCTCCCGTCCTGCTCCGGGGGGGTGGACGTCCCTCGTGGACCCTGTCCCCTGTTCCGTCACCTGGAGGTGGTCCTCCCGCGTGGACCTGTCCCCCGTCCGGCCCCCTGGGGAGTGGACATCCCCCGTGGACCCTGCCCCCCCCCACCCCGTCCAGCCCCGGGGGACGGATGTCCCCTGTGGACCCTGTCCCCCGTCCCGGAGGTGGGCCTCCCTTGTGCACCTGTCCCCCATCTCGCCCCCCCCGGGGGGTGTGAACCCCCCCACATGGGCCCTGTCCCTCGTCCCTTCTTCACGCGGGGGTGGACGTCCCTCGTGGACCCTGTCCCCCATCCCAGAGGTGGACGTCTCCCGTGGATCCTGTCCCCCGTCCCTCCATCCAGGGGTGGACCTCCCGCGTGGACCCTGTCCCCCGTCCGGGCCCCGTAGACCGTGTCCCGCGCCTCGGCCAGGCACTCACAGTACTTGATGACCGCGATGTTGACCGGCGCGGTGCAGGTCACGACCACCAGCGGCTTCTCCTCGGAGGCCATGGCCCAGAAACACTGCGAGCTGAGCCTGCAGCCGGCCCGGCCGGCACCTCACCGGCCCCGCGATTCGCCGGCAGGGAAGCTGTCCTCGCTCCGTCCAATCAGCGGTGGGCCCGGCCACCGCTCCACTTCTCAGCCAATGAGCGAAATCGGACGATGGCCTGCTGACTCTGGGTCCGCCCCCGTGGGCTGGCGGACACGCACCTCCTTTGCGCAGGCGCAAGGATCAACCCAGACGCCGTGCACTCAGACGCCCAGTCTACGTAGGCGCTGGGACTGCGCAGGCGCAGGGGTCTGCGCAGGCGCGTGGCGTCGGACTTCCCTAGAGCGGGCTTGGACTCCAGCTGAACCCGGAAAGTTCCCGCGGGCGGACGCGGTAGGGGACCGCACCCTGAGGGACTGTCCGCCCAGGCTGGGCTCAGGGGGTCCGGGGGCTCAGGCGCCTCAGTAGCTCCAGACGAAAGACGGGGTGACGGCGTCAGGGGTGCCGCCGGGGCTGAAGGGCAAGTCCCCGGCGCCCCGGGACAAGTCCTCCCCACGCCCTGCTCCCAGGACAGATCCTCCCCGCCCAGGGTCCCCAGCGCCACGGGACAGGTCCTCCCCACGCCTCGTCCCCCGAGGTCCCCGAGATCTGGCGTCCCCATGGGACGCACCCTCCACCTCCGGTACTCGCCAGAGCCCCTGGGCTGGGGGGCGCTAAGGGATGAATTGCTTCAGAGCTAGGCTCCTTCAAACCTCTCCTTTTTCTGAGCTCCAGATAAGCAGGGGTCCTTTTTTCACCGTGAAGGCGGATTGTCAGATCTCTGCACAGGGACTTTTCTATTGTAAAATATTCATAACGTAACACTTACCGTTGTAACCATTCCCAGTTGTGCGGTCCTGTAGCATTTAAATACATTCCCGGTTTACAGCCATCACCACCATACAACAGCAGAACTTTTTTATCCTAAACTGAAAGTCCAGCCGTTAAACACTAACTCCCAGTTTCCCTCTTCCCTTTCTAAATGTTTAGTTAAAAAGTTTTTTTAATGTTTTATTTATCTTTGAGAGAGAGAGTGCGAGTGGGTTGGGGCAGAGAGAGGGAGGCACAGAATCTGAAGCAGGCTCCAGACTCCGAGCTGTCAGCACAGAGCCCGACGCCGGGCTCGGACTCACGGATCGTGAGATCATGACCTGAGCTGAAGTGAGAAGCTTAACGGACTGAACCACCCAGGCGCCCCCAATAAATGTTCATTTTTACCTTTAAAATGGCCCATTCTTCAGTCGAGTTTGAGTACGTGCTGTGAACTGTCCCACCCTCGGCCAGCCACCCGGCTCTCTTCCCAGAAGGGTTAGTGCGACCCAGTGCTTGAGTGTCTGTCCGAGAACAGTTTCTGTGTGATGATATGCAGGGACCTTTTTCCACTTAGGTGCTTTATGGAGATCATTCCAATTCCGAACAAAAATGCTCCCTGGCTCTGCTGTCCACATGTGCCTTAATCTTTCCAGCCCGCCCCATGTTGGTGCACAATTAGGTTGTTACCAATTTTTTTTTTTTTATATAGTATAAGCTGTTTTTTGTGTGAGTGTTAGTATTCTTGTAGGAGGAATTTCAGGAATTGTAATCACCTGGCCAAGTAGAGCGTGTCAGGTATAGGTAGCTGTTGGCAAGTTCCCAGGAGGAAGTTGAATCGGTTGTTGAAGGCCGGTCCCCAAAGCGTGGGAGCGTGCTCACCCTCTCCACGCAGCCCATCGGTCTTAAGGTGAAAAACCGAATCTTACTGCTGTTTGCATTTGTATTCCAGATGGCTGTTTTTTTTAGTTTTTCTTGCAATCATGTTTCCATTTCATGCAAAACGGCTGAAACTTGTTTTACAAGATTGGTGGTAGCTTGTTCCTGGCATATTCTCTGAAGAGAGGGTGCCTGTGAGTCTCGGTGACTTCTGTTCGCCAAGGCAGTGGTGGAGAGGACAGCACCAACATTTATTAAGTCTACAGAGTGAACCGCCTTCCCCAAATTCATCTGTGGAACCCAGCCCCCAGCGTGATGCTGTCGGGAGGCCATGAGGTCAGGAGGGCGGAGCCTCGTGATGGGATTGGCGCCCCTGCCCCTTGCGCCCCGCGGGGACACAGCAAGAAGACGGCCGTCTGTGCCCTGGTCTTGGAGCTCCAGCGTCCAGGACTGTGAGAAACCAGGGGGTGTTTGTAAGCCCCCCAGCCTGTGGTGGTTTCATCCTAGCAGCCTGGATGAACTAAGATAGTACTGTGTATACATGATTTTAAAAGTCAGTTACCAGACCACTTCTCCACTCACCCACCCCCAGGTTTGGTTCATCAAAGGCAACCACTTTCAAATCTTTATTTCCCTCCATATTTCTTTTTTTAATATATAATTTTATTTATTTATTTTAGAGCGTGAATCAGGGAGAGGGCCAGAGGGCAAGAGAGACAATCCCAAGCAGGCCCCACACTCAGCAAGGAGCCCAACGCAGGGCTCAATCTCACCACCCAGGGATCATGACCTGAGTGGAAATCAAGAGTTGGATGCTCAGGGCGCCTGGATGGCTCAGTCGGTTGAGCGTCTGACTTCAGCTCAGATCATGATCTCAAGGTTTGTGGGTTCGAGCCCTGTGTCCGGCTCTGTGCTGACAGCTCAGAGCCTGGAGCCTACTTCGGATTCTGTGTCTCCCTCTCTTTCTGCCCCTCCCCCGTCTGGGCTCTGTCTCAAAAGTAAACATTAAGAAAAATTTTTTTAAGTGAGATGCTCAACTGAGCCACCCAGGCGCCCCTGTTTTCTTCCGTATTTCTAAACAACCTGCTTATATTCTTTCTTTCTTGATTTCTTTCTTTTTGTTAAGTGTATTTATTTTGAGAGAGAGAGAGGAGGGGAGGGACAGAGAGAGAGAATCCCAAGCAGTCTCTGCAGTGACAGTGCAGAGCCCAATGAGGGGCTGTATCCCAGGAGCCATGAGATCACAACCTGAGCCAAAATCTAGTGGGGTGCTCAACTGACCGAGCCACCCAGGTGCCCCTCTTTCTTTTTCTGATTTTTTTTATTCTTTTTTTTCAGTTTTAGAATCTATTGATTGCCAGTGAATAGAAATAAGGATTCTCTTCCAACCACATCCCTTCCTGCCCCGTGCTCCCTGTGTGGGCACAAACGTCTGACAGCGTGCTCGTGGGCAAAGGCCCCTTTATGTAATGGAGAGCCTTGAATGAACAACGCCTGTACACAGGCTGGATGCACATCCACACCAGCACCTTCAGCCCAGGACCCACCCACATGCATGAAATTAACTCATCGTAGGGCCTCTTGGGCAAATGAATGAAATAAATGCTTTTCTCCTACTCTCAGGGTTTGTCATGTAAGTTGTGGGGTTAATGCCTATTGGGTCGCAGAGAGGATGGTAAACCAGAGGTCACGTTATTCTGATTTTCTGATTTGTTCCATTCAAGTGTTTCAAAGATGTGTGTGCAGAACAGGGAGCGAAGCTTGACATCTCAAGGCTCACTAGCAGGGGTGAAGAGTAGGGGTCCCTCCTGCAAGCCGGAAGCATCTTCCACGATGGTCCTCAGGTTTCCTTTTTTGTTTTAAAGCATTGTTTAAAAATTGTGGCTCAGTCGGTTGGGCGGCCGACTTCGGCTCAGGTCACGATCTCGCGGTCCGTGAGTTCGAGCCCCGCGTCGGGCTCTGGGCTGACGGCTCAGAGCCTGGAGCCTGTTTCAGATTCTGTGTCTCCCTCTCTCTGACCCTCCCCCGGTCGTGCTCTGTCTCTCTCTGTCTCAAAAATAAATAAACGTTAAAAAAATTAAAAAAAAAATTGTGCTAAAATATACATAACAAAAGTTTACCACCTTCACCACTTTTTGGCCAGCGCAGGGATGTTAGGTCCGTTCCCTCTGGAAGCACACGTCACCACCCCCTGCCGTTCACCGAACTCTGCCACCTTCCCCAGCCAGAGCCTTGTCCCCGTGAAGCCAACTCCCCGGCCTGGCCCGAGCGCCCGCACCGCCCATCCGGCTCCCGTCTCCACGGATCCCACTCTTCGGGGGACCTCGTACGAGTGGGACCCTCAGAGTGTCCTGTTGTCACCGGCTTCCTGCCCTTGGCAGGATGTCCTCCGGGTCCATCCGTGTGGCACCAGCTGCCGCTACTTCCTTCCCGTCTTAAGCTTCAATAACACCCCCTCGCGTGGACGGCCCACACGGTTTCGTGGATTCATCCACCGAGGGACACCTCGCTGGCTTCCACCTCTCGGCTGTTGTGAGGGATGCTGCCGCGCGCACAGGTGCACACGTACCTGTTCGCGTCCTTTTAGTTCTTTTGGGCGTCTGCTCCCCGGATGGAGTTGCTGGGTCACGTGGTGAGGCCATTGCTGAGTCTTTGAGGAACCGGCGTGCCGTTTTCCACGGCAGCTGCACCTTTCACACCCCCGCTGACCGTGCACGGGGTCCCCGTTTCTCCACGTCCTCGCCAACACTTACTAACTCATCTTTGTTATTTATTTACGTATTTATATTAAAAGGGAATATTTATTTTTTTATTTAAATCCAAGTTCGTGGGGTGCCTGGGTGGCTCAGTCGGTTGAGTGTCCGACTTCAGGTCGTGATCCCTCGGTTCATGGGTTCGAGCCGTATGTCAGGCTCTGTGCTGACAGCTCAGAGCCTGGAGCCTGCTTCGGATTCTGTGTCTCCCTCTCTCTCTGCCCTCCCCCATTCTCACTCTGTCTGTCTGTCTGTCTCTCTCTGTCTCTCTCAGAAATAAACATTAAAAACAACCAAGTTAGTTAACATAGAGTGTAATAGTAGTTTCAGGAGTAGAATTTAGTGACTCATCGCTTACCTGTAACACCCGGTGCTCACCCCAACAAGTGTCCTCCTTAATGCGTCTCACCCTTTACCCATCCCCCCACCCACAACCCCTCCAGCAGCCCTCATTTCTCTGTATTTAAGAGTCTCCTAGGGTTTGTCTCCCTCTCTGTTTTTATCTTATTTTTGCTTTCCTTACCTTATGTTCCTCTGTTTTGTTTCTTACATTCCACAGATGAGTGAAATCATATATTTGTCTTTCTCTGACTTATTTTGCTTAGCATAATACCCTCCAGTTCCATCCACGTACGTGCAAATGGCAAGATTTCATTCTTTTTCATCACCAACTAATATTCCCTTGTATGTATATACCACATCTTTATCCATTCATCCATCAATGGACATTTGGGCTCTTTCCATACTTTGGCTATTGTCGATAGTGCTGCTATAAACACGGGGGTGTATATATCTCTTTGAAACAGCACACCTGTATCCCGTGGATAAATGCCTAGTCGTGCAATTGCTGGGGGGTAGGGTAGTTCTAGTTTTAGTTTTTTGAGGAACCTCCATACTGTTTTCAAGAGTGGCTGCACCAGCTTGCATTCCCACCAACAATGCAAAAGAGTTCCTCTTTCGCCGCATCCTCACCAACATCCGTTGTTGCCTGAGTTGTTAATGTGAGCCATTCTGACAGGGGTGAGGGGATATCTCATTGTGGTTTCGATTTGTATTTCCCTGATGATGAGTGAGGTTGAGCATTTTTTCATGTGTCGGCCATCTGGATGTCTTTCTTGGAAAAGTGTCTATTCATGTCTTTGCCCATTTCTTCACCGGATTATTTGTTTTTTGGGTGTTGAGCTTGATCAGTTCTTTATAGATTTTGGATACTAACCCTTTATCTGATAGGTCGTTTGCAAATATCTTCTCCCATTCCGTCGGTTGCCTTTTAGTTTTGCAGATTGTTTCCTTCGCTGTGCAGAAGCTTTTTATTTTGATGAGGTCCCAGTAGTTCATTTCTGCTTTTGTTTCTCTTGCCTCCGGAGGCGTGTTGAGCAAGAAGTTGCTTCAGGCAAGGCCAAAGAGGTTTTTGCCTGTTTTCTCCTCGAGGATTGTGATGGCCTTCCTGTCTTACATTGAGGTCTTTCGTCCGTTTTGAGTTTATTTTTGTGTCTGGTGTAAGAAAGTGGTCCAGATTCATTCTTCTGCATGTCGCTGTCCAGTTTTCCCAGCACCACTTGCTGAAGAGACTGTCTTTATTCCATTGGATGTTCTTTCCTGCTTCATCGAAGATTAGTTGGCCATACGTTGGTGGGTCCATTTCTGGGTTCTCTATTCTGCTCCGTTGATCAGAGTGTCTCTGCTTGTGCCAGTACCGTATTGTCTTGCTGATTACAGCTTTGTAATACAGCTCGAAGTCCGGGATTGTGATGCCTCCTGCTTTGGTTTTCTTTTTCAAGGTCGCTTTGGCTATTCGGGGTCTTTTCTGGTTCCATACACATTTTAGGATTGTCTGTTCCAGCTCCGGGAAGAGTGCTGGTGTTGTTTTGATCGGGATCGCCTTCATCTTTGTTTTAATAACAACCCACCCTGATGGGTGTGAAGTTCCAGGTCTCCCTTTAAGATCAGCTCCCAGTGCTGACGAGAGTGAGTGCAGGGTGGTGTTCCTGTAGTGTGAGTGTGCACATGATTCATCCAGGGCAGCGTGTGGGAATTCTGATTCAGGAGATCTGGGGTGGGTCCTGATAGTCTGCGTTTCCAGCAGGCACCAGGCGTGCCGATTGTGGAAGCTGCTGGCCGAGGGCCATGCCGTGAGCAGCAAAGATGGGTGGGGGGAAGCAGGTGGGCTCGGGGTGAAGCAGACCTGGATGTAGCTGCAGCCACCCCAGCCTCCTCCTCTGTGAACTGAGAGCCCTGCTCTCTCCTGGAAGTGCCAAGTGCAGGGCTCAGACGCCAGCACAGAAGAAATGACAGCCTTCCTCAGTAGCTGCTGCTTGGCCCATCCCTGAAGCAGAAGGAGGAGGGGCGTCCCCCTGTGCTGTCATCAGGCACGTAGACGAGATGGAGGCATAGGGACCACGGGTCACCTCCAGGCTGCAGGCTCTGGAGCCCGACCTTCCTCCAGCCATTGGTGCCTCGGAGTTTCGGGAGAGCAAGAAGGGCCTCGCTGCCCGGTCAGTGAACACCGATCACGGGCCCGCCCGGTGTCACGATGGTGTGCAAAGTGCAGGTGCAGGAGTGCGGTGAGCTGAAGCAGGCGACGACGTCCTGGCCCAGGAAGGGGGGCCTTGCCTCAGGGCTGTGACACTGCTGCCTTTCCCTCCTGCCCAGTGACCAGAGCGGGACCAGAGCTCGGTGTTCCCGGGTCTCCCGCCCAGTGATCCTCAGAGCCTTCAGCTGCCCAGCTCGTCCACCTCTGGCCACGTGGCCCCAGCCTGCGTGTCGGGGACTAAGTTCTTCTGTGAATTATTTCACTTATGCTCACGAGAGACCGCTGTCTTCAGCTGCCAAGGCAGCTCAATGGGGCATGCTCGGTGTCCTTCAGTTACCCCGGGAACCAGCCCAGTCTCACCAGGCATTCCCATCTGGAGAGAATGATCTGAGGCCGATGGCCCAGAGCTGGGGGCTGGCAAGTGTTTCCCGGCCCGGGACCTTTGGGAGCTGCCTGCTGAGGGGAGGGAGAGCTGGACCACGCCCCGTAATCACTGCGGGGGGGGATACTGCCCGTCCCCTCCTGATGTCTCTTTCTTCTCCCAGGGCCACTGTTTCTTTGTAAAGTTTTTCCGTTTGTTAAGAGATGTTTGATGCACATAAAGAACACAGATCATACAGTCATTTGAAGCATCAAAATATGGCCCCGTAGCCACCACCACTCACTTGACACTAACCAGTCCTCTGACCACCATCCCTCCTGGGTCTGCTCACCAGAATGCCAGTTGGTGGGTGGGCTGTGCTGTCCCTGTGTCCCTATCGCTGGTGGCCCTGTCATCCATGGCCCAGTCCCTGTGGCCCTGGTGTCCTTGTGGCCCTGTCCCTGTGACACTGTCCCTATGGCCCTGCTGTCTCTGTGGCCTGGTCCCTGTGGCCCCCTCCCTGTGGTCCTATCCTGTGGCCCGGTCCCTGTGGCCCTGCTGTCCCTGTGGTTCTGTCCCTGTGGCCCTCTCCCTGTAGTCCTGTCCTGTGGCCCAGTCCCTGTGATCCTGTCCCTGTGGTCCTGTCCCTGTGGCCCAGTCCCTGTGGACCTGCTGTCCCTGTGGTCCTGTCATCTGGCCCGGTCCCTGTGGCCCTGTCCCTGTGATCCTGTCCCTGTGGTCCTCTCCCTGTGGTCCTGTCCTATGGCCTGGTCCCTGTGGCCCTGCTGTCCCTGTGGTTCTGTCCCTGTGGCCCTCTCCCTGTAGTCCTGTCCTGTGGCCCTGTCCCTGTGTCCTGGTCCCTGTGGCCCTGGCCCTGTGGCCCCGTCCGTGTGGCCCTTTTGTCCCTGTGGCCCTGTCATATGGCCCGGTCCCTGTGGCCCTGTCCCAGTGATCCTGTCCCTGTGGCCCTGCTGTCCCTGTGGCCCGGTCCCTGTGGTGCTGTGGTCTTCTGAGCCTTGCTGTTCGCACACACGCTTCCGTCTCTAAGGACTGCACTGTCTTCCTTGCAGGACAGATTCAGTGTCACGGATCCAGCACCAACTTGGCTGCAGCTGAGCATCTGAAACCGCCAAGTACCTGCTGACATCCCAGGAAGGTGAGAGGGTAGCGGGGTTGGGGGCACAAACGGGAAAAGGAGCGTTTGAAGGGTGGGCGTGCTCCAGACCGGCAGAGAAAGGGGCTTGGGCCACCCTTGGCTTAAGGACCGGTACAGGGGTGCCCCCGGCCTCCACACTTTCACACCTTCCAAAGTTACCCTTTCGTTCCGTCCCCACTCAGGAAGTAGCTGTGTGACCTTCTCATCATCACAAAACAGAGGCTCTACAGCCATTGGATCTTCTTCTAAGTTATCAGGGGAGGTAGGAGGCGACCCCATCCTCAGGAGATTGACAGCCTACCTGCGGAGATGAGGTAACTCCTAACGAGTAAACAGTGACACAGCAGAGACAGTGGCGTGCTGCTGGAGATGCTGTAAATACCGAGGTCCCACAGACCTGGACAGAGGTCCGGCTTTCGGTCTGGAGATGACATGGTTGTAACTGTATCTTGAGCAAAGATATTTGCTGACATGGATGGATTGGAGCAGGGAGACGCCTAAGGTTATCATGGTAGTCTGTGACCACTCTTGTCTGTTGAGCCTGCACGGTGGTAGTTTGTGACATCCGTCGTCTATAGTCTGTCACAGTCGATACCGTCTGTCATCTGTACACTATGATGGTCCATACTGCCTGATATCCACAGACTATGATACCCCGTACCGTCTGTCATCTATGGAGGGTGATAGTCCGTACCGTCTGCCATCTACAGATATGATAGTCCATGCTGACTGTCATCTGTAGACCGTGATAGTCCGTAGCATCTGTGAAATACAGAGTGTGATAGTCCGTACCGTCCGTCATCTATAGAGTATGGTAATCTGTACATCCGTAGAGTACGATAGTCCGTATAATCTGTCATCTACAGAGTACAATAGTCTATACCATTTGTCATCTATAGAGTTTGATCGTCCATACTGTCATCTATAGAGTCTCATAGTCGGTACCATCCATCATGTATAGAGTATCATAGTCTGTACCGTCTGTCATCTATAGACCATGATAGTCTGTACCATCTGTCAGCTGTAGAGTATGATACTCCGGACTGTCATCTATGGAGTGTGATAGTTGATACCGTCTGTCAACTATAGAGTAGGATAGTCTAATCATCTGTAGAGTCAACTGTAGAGTACGATAGACTATACCATCTGTCATCTAGAGACTCTGATAGTCCATACCATCTGTCGTCTCTAGACCATGATAGTCTATACTGTCTGTCATCTATGGACTATGACAATGTATACCGTCTGTCATCTACAGAGTATGATAGAGTATATCATCTGTCTTCTACATAGTGTGATAGTCCATACCATCTGTCATCTATAGACCATGATAGTCTTTACCATCTGCCATCTACAGAGTGTGACAGTCTAGACCATCTGTCATGTGTAGAGTATGTGAGTCCACACCATCTGTCATCTATGGAGTATGATAGTCCATACAGTCTGTCGTCTGTAGACCATGATAGTCTATACTATCTGTCATCTGTGGACTATGACAATATACACCATCTGTCACATGTAGAGTCTGACAGTCGATACCATCTGTCATCTCCAGAGTGTGATAGTCCATACTATCTGTCGTCTATACACCATGATAGTCTACACTATCTGTCATCTGTGGACTATGACAATATATACCATCTGTCACGTGTAGAGTCTGATGGTCTATACCACGTTCATCCACATTCCATGCCATCTGTCAGCTACAGACTATGACAGTCTGTACTATCTGTCACGTACTGAACGTGAGCTTGTATCATCCGTGGACGCTGATAGTCTGTATCGTCTACTATCTGCAGACGTGATCGTCTGTATCCTCTATAGACTGATCATCTGGATCATCTGTCATTTATTGGCAAACTGTGATGGTCTGTGTCATCAGATTGTAGACTGTGATATAGTGTGTCATCTGTCCTCTGTAGACTGATGTTGTATCATCTGTAGACTGCAGTAGTTCGTATCATCTGTCTGTATACCGTGTGGTCTGTGACTTCTGTCTTCTCTTATGACGCAGACCATGGTGTCTATAATGGAAGTTCTGGACCAGTATTGGAGGGTCAGTAAAAGGAATCTGAGGCCTTGGGAAGTGTGCAGGAAGAAAGAGGACATGTGTTGAAGCCTGGAGGTAGAGACTGGGGGACGAGACACGTGAACAATCACGGCAAATTCCGCTCCTGAGCGTTCTAGAAAGTGCCAGTAACCGATCTGTCTGACAGAAGGCATCCCGTGGTTGCCTGGGATGAGGCCGAGGGCTGGGTAGGCGGACCGCGGCATGAGGAAGCTGGGCGGGTCGTATGTCTGCTGCTTCGAGTGGGCAATGGTGTCACGGGTGCGCACAGGTGTCCCGGCACATCTCCCCGTGCACTTAACGTTGGACGGTTGGCTGTGTGCCAGTCACGCCTCAGTCCGGCCACCTGGTGACACCACCGCTTTCCGTCTGAAGCACCAGGTGGGGGGCTATGAACTGAGGGGTGTGGTCACTGTCTGCTGTAGACTTACTGCCCTGAGTGGGTTCTTGCCGATGTCAGAGGACAGTCGGATGTTGTCTTTGCCAAACTGCTCATCTAAAAATATTCGCCCTTTGGTTTCCGAACCAAAATGCGCTCTTTGAACCAGGCCTAGACACATTGACCCCCGAGTCAGATGCCGGCGAAGGCGGCACAGGGTGGCACAGCGAAGGTGACTTTGGGGGAGGGAGGAACATGCACCATGGAAACGGTGGGTGCCGGGCTCCGCCCGTCCGGAGGCTTATGTTTACCTGTGTCCTTATTACCTCTCCTCGGACACAGGACCCGCAGTGACATTGTGGGGCTGCACGCAAGGTGAAAGTGTGGTCTCGTGTTCAAGAAGTAGGCAGAATTTCGAGACGAGCCCAGCAGGGCATCTCCCTGTGCACGTGGCCTTCCACGGGGTCGGCCCCCCCAACAGAGCACCTGGGAGGGAACGGCTTCTGCCCACGCCTTCGCCTTCGCCGCCCCGTCTGCGTGGTCCCAGCTCCTCCTCTTGAGATCAGCGGCGTTTTCTCAGAACCGTGGGGTCCCACTCATAGACACCCGTGTCGGCCGCGACACAGGAAGAGAGATCAGGCTTGAATCTCCACCCTCCCCTGGCCGCTGGCTGCTCCATTCCCACCAGGCCCTTCCTTTGGGGCCTGTTCGAGGCACCGTGTCTGCCACAGAGCAGGTACCTACTGTCTCCTCTCGTCCGTCAGCAGAGAGAGCACAAAACAGGACTTTACTTACAGGCTTTTTAAGTTTATGTATTTATTTTGAGAGAGAGAGAGAGAGAGAGGCGGGGAGGGCAGAGAGAGGAGAGAGAGAGAATCCCAAGCAGGCTCCACACTGGCAGCACAGAGCCCGACACAGGGCTCGAACTCGCGAACCACGAGATCGTGACCTGAGCCAAAACTGGGAGTCAGAGGCTTAACCGACTGAGTCATCCAGGTGCCCCTATTTACAGGCTTTTAATCCATTTTTTATTTGTTTTTGCTTAAGGTTTGTCTTGGGGCTACGTGAGGTGCAGGGTGACGGGGGTGTGGTGCTGAGGACGAGGAGGGGGCAGACGTGGATTTCTGAGCCCGGTCCAGGGAAGGCCAGCGGCTGCCTGTCCTGATGTCGGGGAGACTGAGGGGCTGTCCCGACCGGTACCCCACCCATCCCCACGAGGAGAGCTGTGGTCTCCAGCAAGATAGGAGCGTGAGGGTTCTGGGGTCCGGGGGAGGCTGCCTGGTTCAGGTCCTGGTCCCGCCGTGTTGCAGCCGGGGGCCCCCGAGCGGGTGAGTCCTCCTCCCGTGCCTGTGCCCCCTGCCCTGAACCGGAGCTAGGACAGCGCCAGCCTCAGAGCCCAAAGGTCTGACTCCGGGAAGGCCGCTCACAGCACACGGGCACCTAAGGGGCCACATCTGTGTTCCACTGTTGACATCAGATTACACCGTTTTAAAAAGGGGGCTGAGTTGTCCTCTGAAAATTTGTATGTTGACATCTTGACTCCCAGGACCTCGAGATGTGACTTTATTTGGAGACAGGGTCTTTGAAGTGGCGATTCAGTTAAAATGAGGTCAGCAGGATGGACCCTGATCCATTGACTCAGGGAGAGAAGGAAATCAGGGACAGATGTGCTCTGAGGGAGGGCCACATGAGGACACAGAGAGACGATGCCTGTCTGCAGGCCACGGGGGCCTCAGTAGGGACATGTTCATCGCGGGCCTGTAGCCCCAGGACTGGGAGAGAATAAGTGTCTGAGCTCTAAGCCCCCACCTGTGGGGCTTTGTTATGGCGGCCCCAGCAAGTTGTTCAGGAGCTATGACACATTGTAGTCTCCAAATACTCGGGAAGGGGCGCTCACAGGTATTCACGCATCCTTCACCGCAGGCTCTGGCAGGGGCCTCCGTCACGGCTCTCACCACCTCACACACACCCCTGCACGCACCTGCCGGCATCTGCCTGCCGGTCTTTCCCTGAAAGGTTTATGGTTCCAGCCGGAACAGTGTGAGGTCTCTCAGCGTAAACCAGAAGGACCAGAGCCGTGAGCCCCAGAGTGTGGAGGGCCATGGCCTGGGTGCCGTGCTGGGCAGGTTACCTGCTACCCGTTCGGCCCCCAAGTCCAAGTGTTGGTGGCGACGTCACACCTGGCTCCGGAGAAACCCTTTCCCAGTCTGCCTTTGGACTCGTCACTTCCCGGCCGCTGCCCTTCGGCTTCCCCCGTCTGTGTTGTTCCTGTGTTTTCCGTCTTGTTTCTCAAAGCCTGGTCAGCCCGCTGAGATTCGGAGCGTCCTGCTGTCCTCACACGGCTTTGCCGCCCCTTCTCTTCCCCTCGGCAGGGGTGAGGAGAACCCGGGGTCCCACACTCTGGTCGCAGAACCCCCAGGCGCTCCCCTTCCTGCACACCCTCCCGGCCCTCTGACCATCTCACCCAGGCCTGTGTCCCAGGGTAAAAGACCCTCTGCCCTCCTAATCTGCCACCCTATTTCTGATTTCCAAGAGAGGAGAGCCCAGAATTTCTTACTGAGTAGCAATATGGTTTAAGATCACAGACCGTGAAGCCAGAGCGCCTGGACTTAAATCCCAGCCTTCCACCGACATGCTGTGTGACGTGAGACACACTGCGCAACCTCTCTGGGCTTCCGTTTCCTCGCTTGTAGGAGAGGAGTAAGCTGACTGCTCCCTGGTGGAGGACAAAGCCCTTGGAAGGGCCATGTCAGTCCACGGTGAGCAGTCGTCATCATTAGTCCCAAACCGCTCATGTGGGTGCCGCCACCGCTCAGAAGAAAGCGTCTGCGTGGTTCAATCAGTGAGTGAGACACACAGCCTCCTCCCTGGCTTCCAGCCTCCCGCACTGTCCTGTGCCTCCGCCAGCCCGATGAGCACAGCAGCCTGGGGCTGATCACGGTCGTCAAGTTTGTGCTGAAGACAGCGGGTTCTTTTCCAGGGTCGAGAAGAGGCCACGATGGTGAAATAAGCCCCAGAAATGGACTGAAGAAAACAGTAAATAAAGCCTGGATTATTGCACTGCTGGAGGTAATGCAAACTGGGGCAGCTGCTCTGGAAAACAGTGTGGAGTTTCCTCAAAAAATTAAAAATAGAACTACCCTACGACCCAGCAATTGCACGACTAGGCGTTTACCCAAGGGATACAGGTGTGCTGTTTCGAAGGGACATGTGCACCCCCATGTTTGTAGCAGCAGTTTCAACAATAGCCAAAGTATGAAAAGAGCCCAAATGTCCCTCGATGGATGAATGGATAAAGGACATGTGGTATATATAGACAATGGAGTATTACTCGGCAATCGAAAAGAATGAAATCTTGCCGTTTGCAACTGCATGGGTGGAACTGGAGGGTACTATGTTTTTTTGTTTTGTTTTTGTTTTTTATTTTTTTTTCATTTATTTAATTTCGAGAGACAGTGACAGAGTGTGAGCAGGGTAGAGGCAGAGAAACAGGGAGACACAGGATCAGAAGCAGGCTCCAGGCTCCGAGCCGACAGCACAGAGCCTGACATGGGTCTCGAACCCACGACCTGTGAGATCATGACCTGAGCTGAAGTCAGATGCCCAACCGACTGAGCCACCCAGGCGCCCCTAGAGGGTACTATGTTAAGCGAAATTAGAGAAAGACAGACATCCTATGACTTCGCTCGTGGAATTTAAGATACAGAACAGATGAACATAAGGGAAGGGAAGAAAAAAACAATATAAAAATGGAGGGGGACGAAACATCAGAGACTCTTAAATACGGAGAACAGACAGGGTTGCTGGAGGGGAGGGGGGAGGGCTAAATGGGCAAGGGGCATTGAGGAGGGCGCTCGGGGTGAGCACTGGGCGTCACACGTAGGGGATGAATCACTGGCTCTACTCCTGTATCATTACCGCACTATATGCTAACTAGCTTGGATGTAAATTAAAAATTAATTCATGAAAAGAAGCAAAGCCCGGTTTAGACGAGCCACGCCCTGCTGTCCCCGTCTGTCCCCTCCTTCCTTTGAAGATTGTCAGGCACCTGTTGTGATCAGATACAGGCCAGCCATGCGTGGCGCCGAGCCGCCCCCGCATGGTGGCGCTTGTGGGAGAAGGTGGCTTCCCACGCGCTGCCAAGGGTCGTGGTCTTGAACTTGAGGTTGTGGGAGCCGGCCAGGCTGGAGGAAGGTGTGGCAGGGGAGTGGGGGAGGGGGCCAGGGAGCAAGGACTCCCTCGGGGCGGACCCGGGGCGATCTCTCACTCTGCACGCGTGGGATGGAGTCACGTGGCCGCAGGGATTTGTTTCCGGAGTCCGTGGGCAAAGGCAGAAAACACAGGTGGTCTCAGTTACCCCAGATGGCCCCTGAATGTTACCCATGCAGCAGAGCAGAGGCTCTCACCGCGCCCGGTCCAGGGCGTGTGCGCCACCGGCCGTTTGTGTCTGTCCCGGAAGGCCACACGGCGCGTGTTCTCCAGCCTCGTGTCCCAGCGCTTCTGCGCTCCAGACCAGCAAAGCACCCGCGGGCTGTTCGTGTGTGGGGTGCATGTTAGGGATTAAAACTGGTGGTGCGTTAAAGATTTGCGGTGTCCGTTCATTTAAGATCGTCGATAAGCCCGTCACGTGCTAACATATTTGGGTGAAAAACCACTGTCTCCTGAAACAAAGTTGTGGGAGGGTGGTGTTGCTCTGCGTGTTTGCAGATCTGGGTGTCTGGTCTCCCGGCCGTCCCTGTCGCCGCCATGGTGCGTGGCTTGGGGTGTGCGCGTCCCCGGACAGCACTGGAAACGCGCCCGAACAGCGCCCGTGGCTCGTCTCTGGTGGCACGCCAGACCTCAGCCTATGGCTCTGCCTCCAGCGTGGCTGTGATTGGCACGTGACGGCCACCGTCGTGCGAACGCTTCCCGCGTCCGTTCCACCAAGACCATCTCCTGCGGCCCAGGCCAGACCGTGTAGCATCCTCACAGGTCATGGGGAAAATACCGGTTTGGTGATTTATCCAGAACTTCCACATGTTGGCGTTTCATTGTATAAGTAAAAAAATGATGTTCTCGTCAGAAAAGGCTTCAATCTTGGAAAGCTGCCCAAAGATGAAAGGCTTCCAGAATTGTCGTCGTCTCTTAAAAGTGTTAATATTACCGTGTTAATATTGCCGAGAAGGACCGTCACTCTCACCAGGTTCTGCTTGGAGAAGACGTCTGCAGGTGCCTGGCCTGGGGCCCCGTGGGTGTCCCGTGAGCACGCCCTCCCCAGAGGGGACCTTCGTGCCCCAGTGGGAGCGAGGGGCTCTGTGGACACTTCTCATTTCTTCACTGAGAATGTTACAGGGACCCGGACGCTGGCACTTAGTAAGACCCAGGCCGGTGCTCAGCCGTATGGGTTTTCCGTGAGCGGGTGGAGGTGACGTGCCCGGGCACCGGGGCGGTGACGCCAGCCCCACGTGCGCCTCGCGGAGGGCAGGTCTGCAGAGCACTTATGTACTGTTGGCACAGGGGCATGTTCTGCGAGAGCAGGAGGGAGACAGCCGTCACCAAGATAGCGACAGGGAGCCACAGCTCATCCGACACCCAGCAAAGGGGCTGGCAGCGGGATCCGGCCTGGGACAGTCCTCGATCCCAGCCTCTCTTTGGCCGACGTAAGACACTGGCATTCCCAAGGTCGTGTGCAGGTAGAGGGACCTGTGGCTCCAGGACCGCCCTCCTTACAGACTCTCATTTCTTTTTTGTTAATTTTTAAAAATATTTATTTACTTATTTTCGAGAGAGAGAGAGATTATGAGTGGAGGAGAGACAGAGAGAGAGAGAGAGAGAGAGAGAGAGTCAGTTCCAAGTAGGGTTCCAGCTGTCCGCGCAGAGCCTGATGTAGGGCTCAAACCCACGAACTGTGAGATCATGACCTGAGCTGGAGTCAAGAGTCAGACGCTCCACCGACTGAGCCCCCCAGGCGGTCCCCGAGACTCCCATTTCTGAAATCAGTGTGTCACATGTGTCCTGGGCCCAGGCCCACGGCCAGGGAAGGAGAGGGGCTGGCGTGTGTGAGCTCAGCAGGCAAAACAAGTGATTGCGCGTCTTCCTTCAGGACCCGGGGAGGGTGCATCCTTGCAGGAGAACGGAAGAGGGGCCCATGGGGCAGGGGTGTGGGGAGGGGGAGGGGACGGATGCCCTCCAGTCAGCCTGGGGGTGGGGGGCGCAGCACTGACGGAGGTCGTGTGGAAAGGCAGCCTCCAGGTTTTGCACATACCAGAGACACCTGCACCCAGCCGCCAAGACGGACCCTGAACCTCTGCCCCCAGCCCTCCCGCCCTCGGCCCCACTGTGTACCTGAGCCCTGCCCAGCGTCTCCTGGGCCCTGAGATGATCCCAGGGGCTCAGTGGGCTGGGCGGGCAGCTGGGAGGGGAGACTGGAGCCAGAACTCGGTGGTCAGGAAGTGCACACAGATTCTAAGAGGAGGTAAAGGTGGGGAGTTTCTCTAAAGTTAGCTATTCTATTTTATTTTAGGCATCCGAAGTGTCTTTTTTTTTTTTTAATGTGTATTTGGCACTCCCCTGAATTCTGAAATAGAGTTTAACAGGATTCCTTTTTTTAAAGCAGTGGAAGCCAAGGCTTTCTAGTGGGACTGACTCAGCTGGGATCAGAACCCCTCCTTCGGGACCAGGCCAGGACCCCCCCCCCGCCCCGATGGCTGGAGAGTCCCGCACACTCCCCCACTCGGGAGCAGGAAGGTGCGGCCAGCAGCCGGCGTCCTCCCAGCCTCCTCGGAGCCTCTCTGAGTCTTGGCCGAGCTGTGTCCCTGAATGTCAGGCCATCTGCAAGTGACGAAGGCCTGGAAACTTTTGTTCCATTGAACTTTGCCAGGGAGCTATACTTAGCCACCGAGTGGAGGCCAGGAGTGGGTTCTCTGAATAAAGATAGTAACACGCGGGCTATTTTCAAACTTCCAGAGAACCCCCCCCTCCCCAGAATATTCTGCGCCAAAATGATATTTATGGAGCCCTCTGGGCTTTTGGAAGGGAGGGTGTAACCTTAGTGTGTCTGTAGCTTTCAGGAGAGGGGTTTCTTTCAGCTGGGAGTGGGGCCAGGGCAGGGCCACCGGAGACCTAGCGTCCCTCTTGCACCTGTTTCTAGGACCTGAGCTCGCAGCGGCTGGGCGCTGGCATCTGAGTCAGAAAACGGTGGTTTTCCTTGCTGGGTATCTGGTGCTGACCCTGCTGTGGCCCTCACACCGCCATCCGGGTGCACCCGTCGTGCTAAAAGATGGGGTCCTCAACCTTGGAGGGCTGGTTACATGATTTTCCTCGTGTCCCGCGTCCTCGCTCGTCTCTTAGGTTTCTGCCTTCACTAGATATAACCGGGCTGCAGCTGTGGCACCTGCTCCCAGCTCCTCGGGCCCCGGGACCTCTGGTCCCTCCTCCCACCTTGGAGAGAGGACCCAACAATGTGCTGGACCAGGACCGAAAGGCCTTCTTTAGGGTGAAGAGTAGAAATGTGGTCAGTACAGTCTGGATGGAAAAAAGATGGCCTGTAGGTGGGAGGGACCCAAATAGCAGCACCCTGAGAAAAGAACCAGTCATCCGCCTTCACCCAGGGATAGACCTCCTGCCGACTCCCGTTCTGTAGGTGTTGGGAGAGGGCTCCAGAAAGCCAGCTTCTAAATGGGCGTCCCGGTGAATTCTGATGACCAGGCAAAATGGCATGGAAAAAGGTGAGGGGGGAGCTGGGAGCCCCGAGCGGCCAGGCAGCTGGGCAGGTGGCCTCCTTGGGGTCTGACTGCAGCCGCCCGCCCCTGGTGGACCGTCTCCCCCATTCGTTCTCCATCAGCTCCCTGGCAGGTGCTCGGCCTTTCTTCGCCCTCTCTGCCAACCTGGCCTCCACCACCCTGCCCTCTGCCAGTCCAGATATAAATATAAGAGCATTTTCCACGGGCCGGCACAGAAGGGCAAGCATTTGACTTTATTTTAGGGCCGTGAAATTCCCTCCCTTCATACCCAACAGGTGCATCGCCTCATTTAGCTATCAGGGCCCAGGAATAGAACACAATTTACAATATAGCTTCCTTTGGGCATCTGGATGCTATTTAAAAAAAAAAAAAAAAAAAAAGCCCTCCTGTGAGATGGCCGGATATGGGCCAGCATGCTGGCTTGACCCACTCAACAGAGGAGCCCAGCTCTTTGGGAGACTGATGGGAGGGAGGACCACCCTGCTAGGGCAGGGCCCCTGGTTGGGATGATGGACAGGAAGTGGGAACAGGCACAGGAGGTGTTTGCCCGTGGGCCCGTCAGTTAAAATTGACCGCTCCCCTTGATCCTTTGTGGACCAAGGGGACAGAGGAATCCACTCTGCTGTCCTTCATCCTTCAGCCCAAGCACAGGGACCCACTGGGCATCTCTTGGCAAACTGTGTTCACATCAACTGTTGGGGGGGGGGGTGGTGTCCTCCACTCTGCGGGTTCATATGTTGAAATCCTGACCCTATTTGGAATCAGGGTTTTTTCAGGTAGTCGAGTTAAGATGGGGCCATTAAGGGGGGTCCTAACCCCGTAGGACTGGTGTCCGCACAAACTGAGGAAATTTGGACACAGAGACAGACACATACGCAGGGAGAAGCCATGGGAGGTGGAGGCAGAGAAGTGTGATGCGTCCACCAGCCAAGGAACATCAAAGATGCCCACAAACCAGCAGGAGCCAAGACAGAGAGAGAGAGAGAGAGAGAGAGAGGCCAGCCCCCAAGGGGACCAGCCCTGTGGCACCTGGGGCCCTGACTTCTGGCCCCCAGACTGTGGGAGTACATCTCTGTGGTTTAAGCCGCATGGTGCATGGGGCTTTGTTATGGGAGTCACAGCCCGCTGACCTATCAGCTAAGCATCTGGTTCACACTGTCTGTCCCTCGAGGGATGGCAGGTCCCCGCGGAGGGGAGGCCAGGTGCAGGCCTGGGAATGTGAGCGTGGCTTCCCCAGCAAATGTCTTCACTGCACCCGCTGATCTGTTCTGCTGTATCCCGGAGCCGCGGCCCTCCTGGGTGGCCAGTTTCGTCGAGGTCACCCTTGGTCCAGAGAAGCCCCACATCACGGTCAGGTTTCCTCTGGGATGTCCCCAAGACCCCTCCGATGGCCATTATCAAACCAGCCACGCAGGCCCTTTCACCCCGAGGAGCCTCGGGCAGGATCTACAGGTGCCGCGTGGCCCAGCAGTGGGCTGGTGAACGTGCTTCAGTGGGTCTGCGAGGCCCAGGGCCGACATGCGGCCTCTGCCGCTTGCCCTGTGGCCCCCACTCAGGGCCAGGAACAGGAGCCTAATTTTGTCCCTCAGCCTGGGCCAGAAGTGGGGCGGCTGTCCCCTCCGGGCATCAAGAACTCAGTCAGTCCCCATTAGACTCGGGCTGCCCTCCAGGGGCAGGCCGGAGACGCTAAGACACGCTAGCAAGATCGAGGCCCAGCCCAGCAGGTCACATCCCGGGCGTCTGGGGGTGGGCAGAGGCCGCACTCGGGGGCAGGATGCTGGGGAGGGGACTCCTGTTGGCATCTGAGTCGGTTCAGGAGGCATGTGTCTCAGGCAGCACCCATTCCCTCCGCTGTGGACGCCTATGGCCTCGGGAGAGGGCAGGCAGAGAAGGGGCGACGGTGCCACGGGCGGTTGTGGACACGGTGGTCTCGGTGGAGACGTGTGCAGACCCAGGACTGGGTTCTCTTGTGAGCACCCTGCCGACGCAGACACACACGGCCCCCGGCTGGCCTCTTCCCTGGGCCTCACTCTCCCCAGCTCTGCCCTCACAGCCTCACCCCCAGCGTATCTACGCTCCACGGCCGCTCTCCCTCCCCGTATAAGGCTGTCCCCATTTCCGGTCTCCTTGTTCCCAAAGAAGGTGGCCCTGCTCACCTGCTTGGAGTGTCGCCACCCACCTCCCTGCTCCCCGTCCCTACACTTGGCCTCCCTTGCTCCGTGGCCAGAGGCCCAAATTACCCAGGAATCTGGGTAATTACTCCGGGCTCGGCCTCTTCCGCAGACCCAGGGCACCAGGCAGGACCTGGGGTCTCAGAGGACGTGACAGGCAGGGGTGCCAGGCTCCTCACTGCCCTGTGCTTGGGGACGGGGCCCCGGCTCTGCGTCGGGACACCCAGTGCCGCGTGCGTGCGCGCAGGCAGGCGGAGGTGAGCCTGTGGTGGCCGTGCCCACGAAGGCCGAGTGGCAGGAGCTGGCCCAGCTGGCAGCCACCCCCAGCCGCCTTTTCTCTTGGGAGAAGAGAACCGGAAACCAGGGCAAGTCAGGGAATGGTGGCTCATGCCGCCGTGACGGTCTTCCCTCAGTCGCCCTAACAGACTGCGGGCTGCTCTGGGCCTGGATGGAAGTGGGTGGCCGGCGGGGAGAGGAGGAACCCAACCGAGCGAGCGTGGGGCCGGGCTCACTGGGCATCACAGGTGCCGAGAGGGGTGAGGTCCTGTCCCTCCCGCCGGCACTGAGCCCGCACCCGTCAGGGGCCGCGGCGGCAGCCAGACTCCTCGTGCCGCGCCAGGAGCGACATGCGGGAGAAGGTCCTGGCGCAGCTGTTGCACTGGTATTTCTTGGTGTCCGAGTGTGTCTGCAGGTGGGCCCGGAGATTGGAGCGGTCGGCGAAGGCCCTGCCGCAGTGTGAGCAGGTGTACGGCTTCTCACCTGGGGGCGGGAGGGCGCCGGGTGAGTGTCCGTCTGGTCCGCCCCAGGAGGTGGCCGAGCCCCCCGTCCCCAACCCCCCGCCGTCCCTGCTGATCGATGTATAAGCCCCTCCGCCTCCTCCACATGCTCACGGCAGTTCTGACGCCTCGGTCTTCCCTCACCCTTCCCCAGGAGATGCGTGCCAGGGGGCCGGCACTGCCCCAGGAGGAAGGAAACCCTAGGGCCACGAGGTCCACATCCACGGTCAGGCTCAGAGCGGCCTGGGGACAGGGTGGGATGTCACCCCTGGGCAGGACTGCAGCATCTAAAGCCCTCTCCAAGGGGAAAGAGCTAGCGTGGGTCTTTGCTAGATCTTTCTGTTTCTGCCAGAGCCCTCCTGGGGCCCTTTGCCCAGATCTGGTCCTGAGCAGCACTGGGAGCCCTCAGCTGTCCCTGCCCACGGAAGGCCGGTGGTGGAAAGCGGCTGGGCCCCTGCAGACTCTCCCGGGAAGGCGAGCCCCGGCCCTTACGAATGGAGGCAGGCATTTCGGAACAGCTTAAGACCCTTGTGTCCTCTGGGCCACCTCCAATCAGGGCGACCAGGGATTTGGACAAAGCCCTTCTGTTGGGAGCTGGGCCCCCAGGACAACCTTAACAAGTGTAAAAAGATCCTTAAAGGTCACCTGTTCTCTTCCGCCCACGTGGAGTGACTTCCAGTCGTACACCCAATAGAATCCTGAGAAACACCAGCGTGCAGTCCCCCTGGGCCCAGAGCGTCCCTGCTGCCCAACGCCCAGGCACATTCCCTCCCCCGGCCAGCCTCCTGCAGGGCCTCCCACCCTCTGGGCCCCCAGACCAGGAGCACTGAGCCCCTGGCGGTGTGATGTGGGATGCTCAGAGACATCCCTGGGCGGGGGGGGGAAGCTGAGGAAAACTGACTGGAATTTCAGCCCGGAGAAAGGCTCCCGCAAAACCCTTCTTTCCAGCCTCCCCCGGGTGTGACTCAGAACAGTCCTACTTACAGAGCCCTGGCTCAGGGCTGGGGAGGCTCCAGTGACGGGGGCGTGTGTTCAGCCGTGGGCCTCAGCCCGGTGAGCCTTATCCCTGGGCTTCGGCCTCTCTGTGCCCACCTGTCCCTCTCCTGGCGGGCCGGGGCGAGGTGTGGTTCAACCCCCAGCTGCCCTGGGGCAGGCAGCCCCCCTCCGCTCCTTTGGGCAGCGGTGGCTGATGTACGGACCACGTGCTGAGGCCCCCAGGCCTCCTTCAGGTCTGAGCTCACGGCTCTGGTGCGCTCTCACCAGGGATGGGTTTGCCCCTGGGGTCCCAGCTCCCCGTCAAGACCCAGTCCTCGTCTGTGCCCTTCGTCCGTGTGACCCCCGTGGTTGCCACCAAAGGCCAGGCCTTTCTCCCTGTGCCGCTCCTGCTGCTCCAGAGCTCAGGAAGGGCGCGCAATGTGGGAAGTCAGACCCTCTGCGGCCCTGAGCAGCCTGCGCTTTGCCAGGTGGTGGGGCTTGAATTGTGTCTCTCAAAAAAGATCCGTCCACGTCCTAATCCCCAGTACCTGTGAGGGTGACCTCACTTGGAAAATAGGGTCTTGTCATCAAGGTTACATGTCATCAGGTTAAGATGGGGTCACACTGGAGCACGTGGGCCCCGGTCCAGTGGGACTGGTGTCCTTACAACAGAGGGAGGTTGGGACACAAACACACACAGGAGAGGCCGTGTGAGGACGGGGTAGAGGCGCACGGACGCCTGGAGCCCCCGGGAGGTGGACGGGGCAGGAAGGACCGTCCTCTGCCGCCTCTGGAGGGAGCGTGGCCCTGCGACACCTGGATTTCAGACTCCGGCCTCAGGAGCTGGGACGGAGGGCATTTTTGATGTTTGAGCCTCTCTGGTTTGTGGGACTTTGGAAACCAGCACGCAGGGAAGCAGAAGCCGTGTGGCCGTCCCTCCTCTTGTTTACAAGGCCTCCCTCCCTGCCTGACCCCCAGGTCCCGCCCTCACCCCTGCCCGGGGCCCTCCTGCCCACAGACCCACCTGTGTGGGTCCGGATGTGGCCCTGCAGCAGCCAGGGCCTGGAGAAGGCCTTGCCGCACACAGAGCAGAGGCAGGGCAGCGTGTGCGTGCGGATGTGCATCTTGAGGGCGCCCAGGCTGGCGTACTCCTTGTCACAGAACCTGCAGGTGAAGCAGCGGGGCGCCCGCAGGTGGCAGGGCTTGTGGCAGTGCGGGCGCCCGAGGCCCCCCGGGGCCGCCTGGAGTCTGTCTGGAGCCTGGCCCCCGTCCGGGCCCGCGATCGGGGGCCACCGCGTGGGCGGAACCCGCAGCGGGGGCAGGTTGAGGTGGTTCAGGCTGTCTTTGAGGGGCTCGCTGGGGGCCCGGCCGGTCCAGAGGTCCGCCCGGCTGCCTTCCAGGGGGTCTGGCCCGGAGGCCCCCCGAGCTTCCTCAGTACGCGGAAGGGGCAGGGAGATGGGGCAGACGGCAGAGGTGCGGTCCCACGGCAGGGGAGGGTCACCAGGGGTGGAAGAGGCCGCCTTGTCTGGGAGGAGGAGGGGCACCGCCAGCCCCCTGCAGGCAGAACAGGCGCCATTAATTTCTAGAAGGGAGGAGGGAGAGAGAGAGCGTGAAAGTGGACATGAGCCCCCACACTCTGTCCTCAGACCTGCCCTTATTGGTGCAGCCGCAAGCCTGTGTTCTAGGTCATCAACAGTTCTGCACGAAGGGGAAGGGCTGGCGAGGCCAGTGTCAGCGCGAGAAGTGACCACAGGGTCTAGAGGAGGGGCCTCAGTTCTTTATTGTTATGATGTTTCTAAATGTTTATTTTTGAGACAGCGCAAGCGGGGGAGGGGCAGAGGGAGGGGGGCAGAGGATCTGAAGCGGCTCCAAGCTGAGAGCAGAGAGCCAGATGGGGGGCTCAAACTCAGCAACCTGAGTTGCCCTGAGCCGAAATCAAGAGTCGGACGCCCAACGAACTGAGCCACCCAGGCGCCCCCTCAGTTCCTCTTTAAAAGCAAAGGAAATGTCTTACAGGATCCCAGAATAGCTCTCACGGCTGACGGAGGCCCCCCTATTGGCCCGAATAGCTCTCACGGCTGACGGAGGCCCCCCTATTGGCCCGGCAGGACAGGCCTCCCTGACCCCCGCCCCGCCTCAGGCCCAGCTCACAGCAAAGCCTCACCAGCCTCCCGCAGGCGCGAATTCAGAGTAGACATTTGGCGGTGGGCCACGTGAAGACAACTGATTAGCCTCCAGTCACCCCCATCACCCCCCGCCCATGGTGATGTGAGTGCCAACGCTCCCGGGTGGCTGGATGGCTGTCCCCGGTGGTGCCACACGGCCTCCAGAGGCAGCCTGTCCCCAGGCTGTGGCTCCCGGATTTGTGGGCCAGCATGCCTGTGCCTGACCAGATGAGCGGCAGGGCCCCAGGGTAAACAGTCTGGCAGGTAGGAGTTACGCTCTGCCTTCTCCCCGAGCCCCAAATCTCCAAACAGCCCCCAACCCATTTCCTACTCCAGATGTGTTGAAATAAATCTCTGGTCCCATTTCTGCCTTCATGCCAAGGCTTTGGATAAGAAAGAACCCACAGAATGGGAGAAAATATTTGCACATCATGTATCTGTTAAATCGATGGCATCCAGAATATACAAAGAATTCTTGCAATTCAACGGTATATATATATACACATATATGTGTATATGCATATATATATATATATATATATATATATATATACATATACATATGTGTGTGTGTGTGTGTATATATAATTTTAAAATGGGCAAAGTATCTGAATACACATTTCTCCAAAGAAGATATACAAATTACAAATGGCGGGATGCCTGGCTGGCTCAGTCTGTAGATCATGTGACTCTTGATCTCAGGGTTTCAAGTTCAAGCGCACGTTGGGCATAGAGATTACTTAAAAAAAAAAAAAATATATATATATATATATATATATATATATATATATATATATACCTACACAAATGGCCAACACGCACAGAAAAGATGCTTGCCATCATTAACCATCAAGGAAATGCCAATTAAAGCCATAGCGAGATACTGCTTCGTGCCCACTAGGATGGCTAGAATTACAAATAGCCAATTACAAGTGTTGGTGACGATATAGAGGAGCGGGGACACTTAAGGAAACTTCCCACCTTCCGCTCTATCCTGACCTCACCCCTAACCTAATCCCCCCAATTATAAAACAGCATGCCAACTTTCTGTCCTCCTGGAAAGAGGGACTGGGCAGTGTCAGGCTAAGAGACAAAGTCCAAGGAAGTTCTGGAGAGAGAGGCTTGGGATACCCAGAGAGCCTAGGACCCCACTTCACTGGGGGCTTTCTACTGGGAAAAACAGTCACCTCTCTTAAGTCTCTGAGACTCAGCCACCACCCTGGCTCCAGAGCCAAACCCGGTCTTGGGGGCTGGGGGCCACCCCAGAGGGAGGGCAGGGGAGGGCCGGCTGTGCCTGTGGCCCTGATCGAGTGCTTCTGCTGGCCCTTCAGATGCGTCCACACACCCTCTGGGGCTGTTGTAACTCAGATTCCTGGGAGAAGAGACTTTCAAGTCCCCTCCACTTCAGGGGCTCCCTGGGGGGAGGCCTGAAAAGGCACTTATTTGAAAAGGGAGAGGGAGGGGCCCCAGACCCAGCACCTGGGTCTATCCTAGGGCAACATCCTGGGTAGCCTCAACAAGCGGGAGCCTCAAGCCTCATCCCTCATCCGAAGGGGGGAGGAGAGGAGAGGAGGAAGCGGAGAGTGCTGGAGGGCTGGGCTGCTCTCTGACACTCTCTCATGTTCAGAGAGTAAAGTGGGGGGTGCACTCGGTGACTGGGCTCTAAACAACAGGTGTTAAGCTTTAACAACCAGGCTCACATAAACTCCCATTTCCCATCACGTATATGTCTAAAATGAAAGTTTCCTTTACCCGAGCACTGCATTCGGATGCCTTCCGTTCTATTTCATTTTGTGAAATTGTTTTCAAAATGCAGAGTTCGGGACCCCAGTCCTAGAAGGCACCCCCTGGAGGCAGCGGCCTCGGAAAGGATCAGCGGGGTGCCCTCCACTCCTGGGCCTCCTCCGGGTCCCTTCTCCCCTCTCCCCCTGAGCTACCCAGCAGTTCGCGGGGGGGGGGGGGGGGGTCTTCATCTCAGGGGCTGTGAGGTGATGGCTCTGATCACTCTCGAGAGGCCTTTGTCCCGGGACCTTCTCGTGCCTCCAGGACATGGGCAGTCCTGAGCCCTGGACCTGCGTCTCCCTGGGCCACCTGGGGGGAGGGGGGAGGATTGCAGCCCCTCAGCCCAGCCTGCCCTGAACAACCTCCACTGGGGTGAGGGGTGAGGGGGGGAAGGTGACCGACGGAGCGGTGAGGAGGCACCAGAGGGGCCTGGGGGAAGGCTCATGGGCTGGGCCTTGGCACACACAGCCCGCGGGTCTCTTCTGTTTCCCTCTGGATGCTCTGGAGGAGCCGTTGGACAGCAGCCCCAAGCCTCCCTCCGTCTCTCTCCCCACCCATCCCTGGGACCCCTCCCACACCTCCTGCACCAGGAAGATGGCTCCAGGGTTCCCTTAGCTGGGATGGGTGCGCCAGGCCATAGGGGGAGAGCCCCCAGACTGACTGGGGGCCTGGAAACTTCTCTTAAGTGGGGAGGGAATCCCCGCCTGCTCTTCCCGACGCGAGGCGGAGGCCCCCGACGTGGACAAGGCGCTCGCAGGCCTCCACCCACCCGGGGTCTCGTCCCCGCTCCGCTGGCTGGCGAGGTAACTCCTCTCCCCCGGCCTGCGACCGGAGTGCGAGCCGTGGGCGGGGCTGGGGAGCCCGGCAGTCCCTACCTCTCTGCGTCTCCAGCTGCCTGTAGTTGGAGACCCTGTGGCTGGAGTGCGTTTTCACCAGGAAGGAGCGCGGCATGGTCCCCCTGCGCGTCCGCCGGGCGCCCGCGGGCAGCGCAGCCGGCAGGTGGCCGGAGGGTTGGCTCATTAGCATAGCGCGCCGCCTGGGCCAACCAGCGCGGGGCGCGGCCGGGGCGGGGCTGCGGGGCGGGGCTGCGGGGCCACGCCCAGGACAGGTGCGCGGGCCGCGGGGGAGGGAGCGCGTGGCCGCCGTGTCCTCCCCACGGGACTGCCCTGGCGCGCGCCGCGAGTCACACCGACCCCTGGGGCCTGGCGCACCCACTCGCCGTGGACTAAAGGGCGGAGGTCAGGGCTGGGTGGAAGCCGCGCCGGGCTCCAGTCCACACGGCGGTGGAGGCGCGCGCAGAGCCCTTGCCGCAGCTGGCTACACTCGCCCCACCTCCTGCTCAAACCCGCAACGGTAGGATTGGTGAGCACGAGCCCTGAACTCCACAGCCGACCCAGCTGACCGGCCAGAGTGGTGCCGGGGGCGGGGGTCAGCCGGCCTGGGGGCGAGAGGCCTTTCCCAGGGGAAGAAGGCTGGGGAGGGCTCCTTCCCTCCCGGGACAGCGCTCCAGGAGGTGGCCCAAGCTTCCAGGAGGCTCATTTGGCGGGGAGAAAGGACACAGCGTGGAATTCTGGGATTGCAAGGGGTTCCGACCCGCGGTCATGGGAAGTTTAGTCAAAGAGGGGGAAGTGCGTGCGCTCTGCCCAGTCTGTGACCCTGGGCAGCCATGTCCCTCCTGTGCGGCAATGACGCGTTCGAGCCACGTCCGAGTGTACGCTCCCTTTCGGTGTGGACGCTTCAGGAGTTCAGGGGTCAGACAGGGCATTCCCTGGGCGAGTGGATGCAGCACCGAGCCTGTCCCCGACAGCTGCGGGGCCTTTCCATGGCTGTGTGCTGGCCGGCCTGCCTGCCTGGCAGTGCCATTGAGGTCCAGGTGCCCTGTGACTGTGGGCTTGGGCGAGGTCAAGTTGATGGGGACCTCTGGAGAAGCGGGGGGACAGGGCCGTGTCACACAGTGTCTTAGGTCCCTACAGTTTTGCAGATGAGAAAATGGAGGCTCTGAGAAGTTAGGAAGCGGGGGCATGGGGACCCAGGCCCACATTGCCAGTCACACACGAGACGTGTGCCCCCCTGTCTGCTGCGGGGTGAGAGCATGGGAGGGCAGGTGGTGTGCGGACGGAAGGCACGCGTCTCTCCCGTGGGCCACAGCCTGGCACCGTGCTGTTGTGTGTGTGGATTTCAGAGGACACGTGGCTGCGTTCTGCTTATTCACCTGTTCCGTGGCCTCGCAAGCTTTCTATTTATACCTTCTCTTCCTTCTTTCCCCTTCCAGGCATAGATAAGGCTTGCAGATACCTGGGCCAGCCCTGCACCCACACTGTCCCTCCTCACCGGGTCACCCACTGTGCGGCCACCAGCCAAGATGCCCTCCCTCATCCCCAGAGAGCTACTGACACTATTTAGGGAAACTGGCGTGTTCCTAATCTCATCCCGGAAATGCCTCTGGGATCCCAAGGGTCCTTGGAACAGCTTTGGGGGACGGGTTGCAATAGTAAGTGACCCCACCCACTTGTCAGCCCTCCTTGGGGTCATGCACACTCACTGGCTGGGACTCACAGTGTTGTGTCTGGGCTGGACCCGAGGAGGACCCACAGAGGAGGACCTCAGTGTCCACACCTGTGCAGTGCTGGAGAGGGGCGCAGCTGTCCCCACCCATTCTTGCTTCCCGTCCTTCTGTCCTCATGCTGGCCGCCTTACCTCCCAGGGAAGCCTCACATCCGCCCACCCACCCACGCACTCCCCACTGGCCTCCCAGAACTGCCCCTCTTTCAACCAGAGCAGGACTTGCAAGGACCAAAGCCCTCTCTTTCCTGAAGAAATCACTGTGCTCTTCCCTTGACACCTAGGACCTTGGGGATGACAGCTGGCCCAGAGCCAGGCTGTCGGCCCCGCCCACCTGCCTGAGCAGCAGCTTCCAATTAGGGTAGGCACTTCCAGGGCCACAGATTTTATAATTCTACTTAGTGTCCTTGTATGCGTGTGTTCTGTACTCTTTGCCTTCCAAAGAATAATTCAGTAGTGCTTGACTCCACGTATGTATCTCCATTGCGAGCCCACGTTGTAGCTGATTTGGTTTCACGACCCAGTTCGGAGGGCCCCGCACCCTGTCAGACCGCACCCCGCGAGGGGGGCCAGGTGGGAGCCAGCCCGTGCTCCTGCACAGTGCCTGCCTGTGGCACGTGCGCGGTGGGGTCCCGCGGCGCTTGTTGGACTAGATGGAAAAAAACCGAGAACCTCCCAAACAGTGCGGCCCCTGGCACGCCCATCCCTGGGGGTTGGAGGAGGGTTAGCGTCTGTGCCCTCGGGTGCCATCAGGTGCAGGAAGCCCAAGCCCCAGGGACCAAAACTCTCGGAGCACTGCTTGCGGCGGGACCTCACCGCTGGGGCTCGGGACAGATGGCCCCTCGCCCTGGGAGCACCAGCCCCTGCATCAGTGCATGGAGCGTTCTTTGCGGGGGGGGGGGGGGGGGGGGGGGGCGTGGCTGGGACATCCTGACCTGGGGCAACCTCACAGCCACCCAAGCTCATGGCCTTGTGGAAACTCAGACCAAACGCTCAACATCCCAACGTCTGGTTGGATCGGTGACCAACCGATGGAACCAGCGAAGGGGGACTCACAACTAGTTTTGAGGCCTGATTGTGAAAGCTGGTGGTGGTTCTTAACCTGGGTTCCAGTGGACACATCCCCTGTGAGATGAGGGCACTGGGGGGATGCTGTCCCTTCCCACACAGCTTATAGGACACGCAGTAGAGTCCTCGACGCCTTGGGGCATGCCGGAGGATTGGGTGCTGGGAGGGGTCCTAGGGGCTGGGGCGGAAGGATGGAAATGAGTGGGGGGCCGAGCAGGGGTGCACGTGCGGGCTGGGCTGTGTCCTCACAGCCCGTGTGTATGCGTGTGTGTGCACACGTGTCTGTGAGGCCCCAGGAGCTGTTCCCGTGTGACACAGGCATCGGGCATCAGCAGGGTGCCGAGAGCCTCAAGGGGAGCAGTCCGTGGGGTCCTCAGCAGGGTTCCCAGCTCTGCCCCCCCCCCACCTCCTCTCTGAGGTTCTTGTCTGTCCGCAGGCTGGATCCAGCCCCTCGTTCCAGCAGGTTGTTGGGACGCGGGCGGTCCTCTGTCGCAGGGAGGGTCTGGACCCCTGCCCCCCACCCCCCAAGCATCCGCACATCAGCAGGCTGCCAGGGGCAGAGGCCAGTGAGGGTGGCCTGTCCTCGGAGGCCCTCAGGAGGGACGTTGCGGGCAGCTCAAACCTTCACTGCGACTTGCACCGAAGGCACCAAGCCCCACGGGCCGGACATGCTGGGGGCGTCCGGAGGAGCCTGCCGGGTCCCAGGTCCCAGGCTCCCTGGATCAGGCTTTCTGGAAGCCAACAGCTGCAGGGCCTGGAGTCACTTCAGGCACGGCCCGAAGGAGCCAGCAGTGGGTCTTTGGGGGCCGAAGCACCTTCTTCTGCTGGTCTCGCACACTGGCCGCTGTGTCCAGCACGACGCCTCTCTGGGCGAGGGCAGGGCAGGGGGCCCAGCTCTCCAGGGTGCTCGGCACCCTGGGACCAGGTGGTGGCTACGGCACTTTCTGGAACTCCGGGAGGCCGCCAAGGACAGGCGTGAGAAGAGTGACAGGGCTACAAGTCCCCGCCATGTGCAGGCGGTGCTCATCCTGTCTGGGCCCGCACTGGAGACTGGCCGACGGACGCCGTGGGCGCAGTGCTTGGGCCATCGGCTCCCGCGAGGCCCGGATGAGAAGTGCGCCAGTTCCCGGGAGTGCCTTCCCGCCGGCTGCCTTCCTGACAGAGAAGGTCGTAGGTCCAGAGACGCTTTCTAGGCCACGGGGTGCACTGGGGAACGTGCACCATGAAGGCGCGGGGGCGCCCCGGGCCTGGGGCTGCCTCCCTCTGTGTGGCAGTGGTGGAGATACACTCCGGGGGCGGTCGGCCCTTGCGCTGATCAGGGTGGGAGGGAGACCATGACTTCCAGGAACTCTCGGCCTGAAGCGTGTGTGTGGCGCGAAAGCCCCAGGGGCCTGGCGGGACAGCCCCGCTGCACGTGGGATTCACGCAAAGTACAAGGGAGGCCGATGGTGCTGTGGACTTGAGCCGGAGCGTCCCCTCCCCGACACCGTGGGGTCTGCTGACACGGGTCCCTGTGTCCCGCGTGCCCTGTTAGGGTTCACTCTGATGCTCCCCCCTGGGCAGACTATCCTGGACATGAGTCCCTTGGTCGGTGGTGTATTCTCTGTGGTCCCATGTGGCCTGGGCCTGGGGTGGAGGGGGTTGAGAGGCCACGTGTGGACGCTGTCCTGTGGCTCCTGCGGCTGCGCGGAGGGGGCACAGCTCCACAGGTGTCCTCGGGTGGAGGCAGGGACTCGTCACCACACCTGCTCCCTGGAACCGGCATCCTTGGCCAGCGGGGTCAAAGAGGGAAGGGTGGGGCTAGAGGCTCCTAACAAAGGAGCTAGGGGGTGGCCAGCCTGTCACCACTCTCCTGCCGAGTGACCGTTGTGGAGGCTCGTGTGCCTGGCCCTGCTATGGCTCCAAGCTCGGGAGACCCACCTTCTTAGAAGAACAACCCAGAACCCAGCCCTGCCTGGGGAGGCAGCCTGGAAACAGCCAGGGAGAGGGAGGCAGGAGTGTGGCCGCACACCGACCACCAGCTGCCAGGACACTGGCCAGCAGGTGATATTTGTCGGCTTTCAAAGGCCCGAGTGACGTGGGGGACAGCAGGAGCCCGTGGCACCAATGGTGGCCCTGAGCACCGTCTCTGGGTGAACATTTCACATTTGAAGATTTTATTTTTAAATCATCTCTACACCCAACATGGGGCTCGAACTCATGACCCTGAGATCAAGAGTCACGTGCTCCACTGACCGAGCCAGCCAGGCACCCCTGGTTCACATTTAAACGGCTCCTTCTGTCCTCTAGTCACCGAATGAAGCTCTGGGGCCGAGAGCACCAGGCAACACCAGGGAAGCCACCGAGTGGCAGGACCCAGCCGTGGGGACGGTGGCTGCTGATCAAGGGCCTCCCAGAGTCCCCGTGCCGGCTGCTGTGGCCACGTCCGGGCCTCAGAGATAGCCTCGATGAGACCAGCCTGCCGGCCTCAGGGTTGCCTACGTTTGTCACGGGGGACCAGACGTGGTTCAAGAACGAGCACGTGTCTGGGACAGGCCGAGACAGGCCGGTGAGCGAGCGCCTTGGGGTGAGGGAAGCCTGGGGAGGGGCCTGGAGCAGGTGCCCTGAGCGGAGCTGTGTGGGGACACACACATCCCTGCAGACCTTAAACAAGGGTGCACACCAGCCCCCACCCCACCGTTAATGCTCCCAGATGAACCCACAGATCGAGGTTGCTATAGATGCTTTGAAACGTTTTATTTACGTTTTTTTTTTAAAAGAGCAATAATTTATGCCGTGAACCGAAAAGAGTGAGATGGCGTCTTCCAGCCCCGCCTGTCGTCCCCCGGGGTGGCCTACACGGTCCGTGGTCCGCTTGGGAAGGTGACAGCGGGGCCGAGGCCAGGACCCTGGCAGGAGGAGGCCTGCACTGTGAGCAGCCGGGGGGGGGGGCACTGGGGGCTTCTTCCTGGCGACTATGAAAGGGACCCTGGCCACCGCGGTCCTGCGCGCACCCCAGCAAAGCCCCGCGGCCGCGCCAGGGCTCCGAGGTCTGCCCGCCTGTTTCCCTCCCCTGCACTGACCCCACCACTGTTTATTTTTGATTGCTTTTTTTTAAAAAATATAATTCTGTAAATGTTCCATAAAAATACTATTGCCCCTGGTCAAACGCGGGATTGTGGTTTGTAGAGTAGCTGTTCTATAAAATGTGAAAAGGTTCTCACACTGGGTGACGTAGAAAAAGGCCAGAATCTCCAGGCATCACAAAAGCCAGTACCGTGCGCGCAGCGGGAAAGCACTGCCAGATGCCGGCCAGGGCTCCCCTCCCGCGCTTCCCGTGCGGCGGCCAGGCCTGCGGGACGCGGCGTGGGCAGGACGGGTCTCCGCGCGTACGGGGAGGGCATCATGGCTTTGAGACAGACAGACAGACAGTCGACTGCTCCCAGGCCCAACGAGCCGGCCCTACCAGGGCCACCTGCTCAGCTCGAAGCACCGAAGAAACCAGCAATGCCCGGCCAGGAGCGCTGGTGGCCGCCCCGTGAGGACGCGGGCCCGCGGGCTCGGGGGCCGCCCCTCCTGCGACAACGGAGGCCCCGCCTGGTCCCCGAGGCGCACTCCCACTCTCACGCAGGCGCTGGGCCTCAGGGAGCCCGCACGGCCCCGTCCCCCGAGGCGGGAGGGCTCAGGTCCCGGGGCTGGGCTGTGCCTTCAGTTCTCGGAGAGAGACAGGGCCAGGGCCGCCTGGAAGGCCGCTTCCTCATCGATGCTGTAGTCCTGCAAGACAGGAAGTGAAGACGGGGGTGCAGCAGTGGCCTCTTGGGGCCCCAGACGGGACAGCCACATCCAGAGTCGCGGAGTCACTCTACTGACAGCCCCGAGGGATGTCAAAGTATTGCCCAGCATGGGACCCACATCTGGCTTCCCAACGTTCTTTACAGGGACACCTGACTCGGACACCTGGCTGGGACACTGGGCGCAGGCGGGTCTGTGGGAGGTGTGAGCTCCTCCTCCTCAGACACAGGTACCAGGGTTCTGAACTGAGCAGAGGGGCAGGGCATGTCCGGGGCCCCTGGCAATTAGGACGGGGTGACAGGGCTAAAAGCAAGTAGCCCCAACGGCTGGGGTGCTGGAGGGTCTGCAGGCCGCGTGGGGGGGGGGGCTGGGGGGGGAAGTGGGACAAGGTTTCTGAAACGCCACAGGTGGGAGAGGGAGGGACAAGGCCCCCCCCCTCCCCCCGGCAGCTCTTCTCCAGGCACCAGAAGGGAAGCCTGTCCCCTCCCACAGGCACTCTTAGTCCCCAGCCCACCACCATGCAAAGCCTGAGAAGAGGGCTGATGGGCCCAGTGGGGGGCGAGGTGACCAAGCAGAACAAAAGGAGGCCCTGGCGGGACTGCTCAATGCAGCTCGAGCTCCCAGGCCCTCCAGGGGCCACACATAGGTGGCCCCCGCCCCCAGAAGTCGTGCCCAGCTTCCTTCAAGCTGCTGCCTCAGGCAGGGGCACGGCGAGCTGGGTAAGAATGCAGGCAGGGGGCCGGGGCGGGGCAGGGAGAGAATGGGGCGGGGCCGCGGGCAGGGGCCAGGGCAAGGCTGGGTGCGAATGGGGCGGGGTCGCGGGCCAGGGGCGGAGCTGGGTGAGAAGGGGGCGGGGTCGCGGGCTAGGGGCGGAGATGGGTGAGAATGGGGCGGG
This sequence comes from Prionailurus bengalensis, assembly GCF_016509475.1. Taxonomy (NCBI): domain Eukaryota; kingdom Metazoa; phylum Chordata; class Mammalia; order Carnivora; family Felidae; genus Prionailurus; species Prionailurus bengalensis. Next base: position 61,143,346 of record NC_057352.1, read on the forward strand.
GCCGCGGGCAGGGGCCAGGGGCGAGGCTGGGTGAGAATGGGGTGGGGCCGCGGGCAGGGGGCCAGGGGCGGAGCTGGGTGAGAACTGGGGGGGCCTGCGGGCAGGGGCCAGGGGCGGGGCTGGGTTGGAATGGGGCGGGGCCGCGGGCAGGGGCCAAGAGCTGGGCTGGGCACCTACCACAAAGGTGTCGTAGGAGAACTTGTGCCGGTGTAGCAGGTGCTGCAGGAAGTTGGCGCTCTTGTAGCTGGGGTCCCCCCAGGGCATGGCCGAGCAGATGGGGCACACCTGGAACAGAGGGCCCTACTGAGGCAGTGCTCGGGCGGGAGCAGCCCCCTCCCTGGGTCCGGGGTGGGGGCGGGGTTCCACCCACCACGCGGTTGGGGTCGCTGCGATGGTTGTCCACACAGTGCTTCAGCAGCTCCTGCTGGTCCAGGTTTCGGGCGCCACAGTAGGGGCAAGTGAAGGTGGACCTGTTGGGGACGGCGCTGGGGCGGTGGGGGGAGGTGAGTGGGGGCCACTCCCACTGCCCTCCTGGGCCCTGCCCACCCCTGGGCACCTCACCCGGCACCCCCCTCCCCAGACTCTGGGTCCCCTCCCTTCGCTCAATGTGGCTATGCCCCTGGGAGGGCATCTGTCCAACCCTGGCCTTTCTGGGGACAGCATTCCCCTGCTGGGAGGTGATTTGTGAGCCTGCGTGGCCCCTCCACAGAGGGGACACAACAGCCTCCTCTACCTCCTCAAGGGACAGCAACATGGGCCGGGAGCTGCCCCCACAAGGGACAGGGGCTCTGAGCACTTGGAGCAGGGTGCTTACCTGGGGATGGGCTGGGATGTGGGCACCACGGGGACGAATTTGGGGCAGTTGGCCATTTGCTCCTGGACCTTCATGCAGGAGGAAACATGCACCCTCATCTTGGCCAGCGTCACCTAGGAAGAGGGAGGCAGAGAAGAGGGTCGGGGTCAGGCTCCAGAGGCTGGGAGGACAGTGAGCAAGCAGGCCAGTCCCTGCCCCCGATGCTCGTGGCCCAGCAGTGCTGTGTAAGCAGCGAGAGGCTTCATTTAGGGGCCTGGTGTCTCTGCTGGAGAAGAGACACAGAGTCAGGACACCCCCCCAGCAGGCGCTCACGGCTTCAAGCCATCCGGCCACCAGCCACCAGTCAGGAACACACCTCAGCTGGGATCCCTTGGGGGCTGCAGAGGGGCAGGGGCAGTCCTTGAGGAAACCGGAAGAGCATTTATTTGGGGAAAACAGCCCTCATAACGGAAACTGATGAACAGCGTTCTCTCATAGACAAATGTGATAGAACTCCTTACCAGACTGCACCGAACCCAGCCACAGCACAATCTCCTCAGCCAGGCCCAGGTCACACACTCTGGCCAATGGGGGACACCCGGCTCAGGGCAGGGAAAAGGGGCCTCGGTGGGGATCGAGCGAATGACCGCAGAAAAGGAATAAGCACGGCCGGTAAAAGCCGCCAATCGTGACCCGTCGTCAATGCCCAAAGGCCGGGAGGAAAGGTTTCACAAATGGAAAGCTCGCTCACAGGACCGAGGGAGCAGCGAGGAGGGTGTGAGCACCCACCCCTGGGCCAGCATCCCACCCAGCTGTCCAGGGTAACCGGAGAAGGGCCTCCAACGGCAGGCAGCCTGGCTCCCAGCTCTGCTCGGGCCGCCACCGTGGCCTGCGTGTGTGGACACATTTGAGAACACGGGGGCGAAGGGCAGGGCCACTGCACACTGGAAACGATGGGAGGGCCCTGCCTGCTCTCTCTCGGAGGGGGGGAGAAGGCCTACCTGCCAGGGAAGAGGCCAAGGAGCCTCACTGCAGAACCCAGGGTGGCCCCTGCGCGCCCAGACCCTGACCTTTAGAACAAAGCAACCAGGGGCTGCTTTTTGTTGTGGTAAGTTGGTACAACCTGCCGAGCTGAGAGATTAAAGTCAAAATCCGTTCCTGGGGTTGGGCCTCTGGAAAGGCAGGCCAGGGTGGGTGACAAAGGCCACCGAGTGCCCCCAAGGGCTGGGGGCGTTCAGTACTAGAGATGCTCCCTTCCATTAGGCCTGGGGCCCCGCCCCCCTGGCCTGCACTTCCCCTAATCAGCCACACGACCACGGAAGACCTGGGGCCAGGCAGCAGGGGGTGGGGAGAGAGGGGGGGGGGGGAATGTGGCCAGGCCGCCGGAAGTGAGTGGTGCTGTGGGGGAGGGGCGGAGCAGTCCAGCCCAGTTCCTCTCTGTGGGAGAGTGGAACCAGAGCCCGCAATCGCCCCGGGAAGGCCCTGGGGGGTTGGGAGGGGGGTACCTTCTTGTTGCAGCCCCTGCAGGGCGCCTTGTAGGATGAGAGCTGCTTCTCCACGTGGGCAGCCTTGTCCACCTTCTTGGGGTCGAACGGCAGGCGGCACAGCGGGCACAGTGGGGACGGGACCTGCAGGCAAGGCTGGAGGCACTCCCCGCAGAACCTGCAGCGGCAGGGGACACCGGCCTGAGCGCGCAGGGCAGCTCCCCTCTGCCGTCAGCGGCGCGTTTCTGGCGGCGGTCACTTCTGTTCCTAAATCCTACTGACCCGACGGCTGCCCTCTGGCTAAAAAATGAGCCCAGGTCCCCTCCCAGCTGTGGGCTTCTGGGGCCCGCCGCCATACCCAGGATGCCGGTGCAGCAGTGGCCGTGGCTCCCCAGGACCCGTGCTGGCCCCCGCGGCACCGCGCCCAGCAAAAGCCCCAGCCGTGGTGGGAGAGCTCAGCCTGCCCATCTCACGGCCATGTGGTGACAGCGCCTCAGCTGCTCTGGGGACGCGGGGGCAGCGCAGAGGGCCCTGGAGACACTCCACCCACAAAATTCTCAAGAGTGAGATCATGAAAAGTTCTGGGAGAGGAAACCGCAGGGCTCCAAGGGCCAAGACTCATTGGACGAGGCAGGGCCAAAGCTGTCCAGGTTGAGTGTCACCAGCCGTGGGACGGTGCCTGAGCGTGGCGACAGAGGGGCCTTGCTTAGGCTCTTGACTGCTGAGCAGGGATCCTCACGGCCCTGGGCTCGCACTCAGGCACCCGAGGCTCTTTGCAGCCCTGAGCTCCTGGCACTGTCCTGGAGATGCCACATCACGAGGACAGCCAGGGGACACAGATGTGCTTGGGCCACGGCAGCAAGCCCTCGCGCCCCCCACCCCCTCAGTGCCGCCTGTCACTCAGGCAGGAGGAAAGCCAGGCAGTGGGAACGCCGGGGCTGGAAGACAGCCAGGGGGGCAGCAAGAAGGAACTCGATCCCAGGACCACGTCAGTCCAGCTTCTTAGGAAGCGCCATGGGGACCGCTTAGCCGTGATGCCGACCTAGAATGTGCAGATGCTGACACAGAGCCGCCACAGCCCCAGGGGAGTGAGCGCTCAGCCCCGAGACGGGGCCAGGCCCATACCCACGAGAAACACTGCAGGGCATCAGGGTGAGGCCAGCTGTCCTCTCACCTGTGTGCACCCTGCAGGCGGGGTGGGAGGGACACGGGAGGAGAGGGCTCCCCTGGGTATAGACCACTCCGCCGAGCTAAGCGGTCAGCCTTCTCCCACCTCGTTCCCAGGAAAAGGCAGCTGAGGACTCCTGCTGCCCAGGGCTGGGCCATCCTCCCACACGCTGGCATCTGGGGCGCCCCCCACCCCCCACCCCAGCTCATCAGCATCTGCACTCACACTGTACGTGAGAAGGCCCGGCTCGGCCTGAGGCCAAGAAAATTCCCAGCAGCCTTTTCCCCACAGCACCCGCCCGTCCCTTACCTCACCCGGTGCGCGCTCCCCAGGCACCCCTGGCAGGCGTGTAACGAGGCACCCACCCGCCCAGAGCTGGCGCTCTCGCCGCCTCAAGGGTCTGCTCAGCCTAATGGCCGAGGGAGGCCGCCCTCTCCACCCAGTCACTGGAGGAGAGCCCAGCTCCCATCCCAGTGGGGGCCATGGCAGCATCGCCACGAGAGCCACGAGGTGGAAACAAGCCATGTTGTCCGTGGGTGATGGACACACAGACCACAGACGTGTGAAGGCGAAGGAACCCAGGACGAGTGAAGGACTGGAGGACGCCGCCCCGGGGTGAGCCTCGGAATCACCACGCTCGGGACGTGTGGTCTATGATTCCGTTTGCGTGAAAAGTCCAGAACAGACCCACCCGTCACCCGTAGGCAGAAGGTAGACTGGTGGTTTCTGGGGCGGGGGCACCAGGGTCTGGTTGCTAACAGGGGTGAGGCTTCTTCCTGGGGAGACAGCAGGGATCGAGGGCTGACGGGGGAGGACTGCTCAACACCGCACACTCCAGGCAGCCCTGAACTGTGCACATGAGACTGAATGTCAACAAAGCTGTGAAAACACGCGTAGAAGGCAAGGCCACGGGAGCACTCGGGACGAGCCATGACCACGTCGTCAGCGGAAGGCAGGGTCCAGGGCAGGCCTGAGGGCCACGACTCCGACGAGAGATGCACAGGCTGTGTGAAGGGCACCTCTGCCAGCGGGAGGAGGCGGGGAAGCTCGGGTGTCTTGAGAAGGCACGTGGACCCCGCCTGAACCCGGCGGCTCTCTGTGATCAGCCCGCGGCCAGGTGTCCACACTGACTGTGGTGTGCTGAGCGGCGACAGGCAGTGCCCGCCACTTCCAAGGAGGTTCTGCCCGCACGTGCCCAAGGGGCCGGTGCCAAAGGGCTTGTCCACGGACAGAGCCAGCCGAGGGGTCTGCTCTCCCACACCAGACCCGCGGGCCCAACTGGAGAAGCCACACAGCCGGCACATGGACTCCAGCGGCACCTGCGATGTGTCACTTCCGCCCCAGCCTCCCGCACGCACTGGTGTGCCAGGATAGGCCAGTGTCTCAGGGGCCCAAGAAGGCAAGCAGGCCGGGCCCTCAGGCACCCGGAGCTGTCCTGAGTGGCAGAGCCCAGCTTCCACAGCCTTTTCGGATGGTGTCGATGGCTCACGTCGCGGTCCCCACGTGCAGACCCAGGTAAGCGCAGGCTCGCTGACAGCCAGGCAAGGACTCCGGGACTCTGCCCAGAGAAGCCTGCTCGCTGGTCTGGGTGCCGATGGGCAGGGGGCTGTAAGGCTCAGCAGTCCCCAGGGTCTCTAAGGTCACTGCTGTAAGAGCACTGGTTGGGGGAGGGGGCGTGGCTAAGAGGCCAGCCTGGGCCTGACCGCCTGGGCACAAACTCTGGCTTTGCCGTGACACTTGGGAACGCGGTCTCTTGTACCAAAGAAAGAATGACAGCACCTACCCCAAGAGGCCATGGCACACAGAGTACTCAAGTCTATCATTCCCTGTGTCCACCCTTAAGAGTCAGTGTTTTGCTTTTTCTAAGACCTGTGCGCATGGGCTGCTGGTGAGGACACTGAGGCGGAAGGACCGACGGACAGCGCTGGTAAGGGAATGAAAGGCGGCCAGAGGCCAGAGGGAGCCCGGGGCTGAGCTACCCAAACAGATACAGGCTGTCAGGGGACGGCATCAGAGGGTAATAAACAGCCACGAGGCTTCTGGTTCCAGATGTGACTTACTGCCCAGGATGTCCCTGGGCATGAGAAATAACCAGCTCCCTCTGGGGCTCCTGGGGAGTTCTTGGGAGCTCTGCCACAGGCCTCACTGAGGGCCTCATGACCATGAGCCCCCCACCGTGCCCTCTCCTCTTCTGTCCGGTGCTGCCCACACACGGCCACTCTCACCATCAGAACCTGTTTTGCGGAGGCAGACTGTTTACAGTTAGGTAGCTAACTGTACCAGACCAGCAGATCTTTTTTAAGGTGAAGCGTGAGCCTTTGAACCTGGGTTTATTTGCACATGTGCCTCCGCGACACCAGAGAAGCAGCTGAAGAAAAGTCAGAGACAGAACAGCCAAGAAAACAAGCCAGCGGGGAGAGCTAGGGAAGAAGTCTTTTACGAAGAAACTGTAAGAAGAGGCTCTGGCGGGACCACCTTAGACATAGGAGAGAGAGCTCAGATTCTGCCAAGAAGAACATGGGTCGGGGAGGGGGTTATAGGAGATGATGCTTCCACAGCAATCCTGTATAGGGCTGAATTCTAAAGACCACATTTTAAGAAAAGACTTACTTAGACAAAAAGAGAGAGAACACAGATTTGTGCCCACCAGGAGACTGGAATGCTGTGGCCCAGGGCTGGGTAAGTGCTGGTGCCGGGGGATGAAATCCAAAGACCAGGAGAGGCTTTCTAAAGCTGGTCCCAGGAGAAGCCTTACCGTTCTCTCAATCATGGACTAAAAAAATGCAGAACACATCTTAAAACACCCACCAGTGCTTACAAGAAAGGAGTCCTGTCCAGAGGCTGCCTCCGACAAAATGTCACAAGTGGCATGAGAAAGTGAGGCCCGGTGCCCTTCTCCCCAAGTTGGCCGTGCTCTCCTGGTGCGGGCAGGTGCCCATGCTGCCGGGGGGGGGGGGGGGGGGGGGGGGGGGGGGGGGGGGGGGGGGGGGGGGGGGGGATGGTGAAGGCTTTCTGGATCCTCACACTGTCCCAGGGTGATGAGCAGGCACACACGTGCCCCGCAGTTCCAGCTCCATCTTCGTGTCAGCAGCCTCCCAAGTTGGCTACCGTTGGTTACAAAATACTCCAGGGGAACCTACGAGCCCGGTGCACCTCCGCCCAGCACCCCCCCGGGGTGAAAGCCCCGCCTCCTCCGTAGCCTCGAGTGCTGCCAACCAAGCCCTCCCGACCCGCTCCCCGCCCTGCTAATTTCACTCAAGAGCTGTTCTATTCAGCCAGGAGAGAGTCGCAGAGTAGACCCTGATCTCGGCTCCCTTCCAACAAGGCTGGCAGCTCCGAGAAGACTTGAGCGCAGCTCTCAGCTGGGAGGAGAGCCACATCCTCCTCAGGTTTCTGTTGCTGAAACACCCTGCAGGAGGCCACTGTAGGCCCTGGTGCAGTCGGAAACCCTGGTCGCCCAGGACGGCCTGGCTGCTCAATGACGGTTAAGATTCAAGTTCTCCATCAAAACAAAAGAAAACATCGCAGGAGTCCAAACAAGCCCCTCTCCTAACTTTAGGGGAGTCCTGTCCTCTGCAGTCAAGACAAGCAGACAGCGGGTCCGAAAAGGAGTTGGTAGCAGAAACCACAAGACATTTATTTACAAATGCCAACCCCGGTCTCCGGTGGACCGGATCGAAGGCGACTGGCGCAGAGGTCGCCCTCCGTCCTCCGAGGACCCAGATAGGTCCGCGCGAGCCGTCAGCAGACCCCAGGGGCCCCGGGACCGGGCAGGGCTGCAGGTCGCCCAGCGCGCCGACCGGATGGTCGGGTCGCCCGGGACTGGCGAGCAGGAGGCTGGGCCGGGGCGAACCCGGACGGCGCTGCGCAGGGAGCCCCGCGCCCCCGCCCGAGCCCTCCGCGCGCCTGGCTCCCGGGCTGCGCCCGGCGGCCGCGGGCCTCGGGCCCCTTCCGGGGCGGGCGCGGATCCCCTCCCCGCAGCGGCGTCCCGGCCCCGCGGCCTCCCGGAGGCCGGCGCACTCACGTGTGGCCGCAGCTGCCGATGGCCACAGGCCGGTGGTACACCTCCAGGCAGATCGGGCAGCTGTACTGCGCCTCCAGGCCGCTGTCACCGCCCGCCGGCCCGCCCGGCGGCTGCCGCTGCTGAGCCGAAGCCACCAGGCTGCGGAACATCGCCATCCCGGGGCCAGGCCCGCCGCCGCCGCTGCCCCTGTTCCGGCCCGGCCCGGCCAGCTCGGAGCGTCACGGCCGCGACGGCGCCGCGCTGACGTCATCAGGGCAGCGCCCCGCCCCGGGCCCGCTCGTCAAGACCGCGGCGCCGCGGTGCTGGCGCCGTCAGCGCGCGCTCCGCCCCCAGCCGGCCGAGCGCAGTCCGGACGGCGTCCCGGTGACGTCATCAGGACGCGTCTCCTCGTCGCCGCCGCTTACTACGGTGGGACCCAGCGCCGCCATGTGCCAGGTTGGCGAGGACTACGGGGACCCGGCGCCCGAGGGACCGCCGCCGCCGCGGCCTGGGTGAGAGCCGGGCGTCCGCACCGGCCCCTCTCTTTCCCGGCGCCGTCTGCCCGGGGAGCTGCGCTCCGGGAAGCCAGGAGACGGCCGGGGGCCCGGAAGCCCTGGCGTCCCAAGCGGGGGCTGCACCTCGTTCCGCGGCACCCGGGGAGTGCCCGTGTAGCCGGCGGTGAACACCCCAGGAGGGGGCTCCCTCTGCCCGCTGGCACTTGTAATTCTGGCCGCCAGTGCGGACGGCTCCAGCGCTGACCGAACTTTCCGTAGTCGAAGAGGAGGTCGGCCTCCCTGTCGCTTCCACGCACTGGTTCCACTTCTCCCCTCCAGATCCACACGGGGCAAGCGGTGGTGTGTCATGCCTGCCTTGGCGAGATTGACAGGTGGCCTTTATGTGCTTTCCTGAGCTGGCTTTAGCAGACTAAGATACCCCCACGGCCGTCGTCTTTTTTCATACTGGTAGTTAGGGTAAGGCACAAGCCTTGGCTGGTGTGTGTACAGCTGCCCTGAAGAACTCCTCATACGCCAGGTTGGGGTGAGAAAACGGGCCGCCGCCTCCTCAGAGTCTGCCCGGAGGGAGGTCTGCAACCTGTGTTCTTGCCTCCTTCTTCCCCCCAAGCCTCCGAAGCCGCGAGCTGAAGTGTGTGAAGTGCAAGGAAGGCGTACCCGTTGTGGTGATCCGAGCCGGAGACGCCTTCTGCAGGTGAGGCGTGGAGGTGGGTGGGAGGCAGACACGGGGTGACTCGGCAGCCAGGATTGCCCCCATCTCTGTGTCTTGACCTCTTGCTTTAAAGAGCATGTAATCACCTTACTGTACTTCTAACATCGCTCCCGGTGACTCTGGTGAGTGGGGGTGGGGGTATTGGTTTGCTGCATGGGCACCCCATAATTCTCCCATTATCCAGCTCTGGATTCAGTGGCAGGAAGGTATGTGATGGCTCTTAAGGGGACAGTTGGCAGTGAGGATGAGGTGAGTTACGGGCAGGATGAGCATCTCGGGGCAGATTAGAGCATCCTGAGATCTTGGCCAGCTGCTCTGAGGGCCACTTTACTTGTGTGGGATGGAGGGAGGTTTGCAGCTTTCTTCAAGCTCTGAGGTGGGGGGGGGGGGGCGGGACTTTGGAGGGGAGCAGAGGAGGCTGATTCCCAGAGGACCTTGTTATGAACATGCTCTGTTTTCTCTGAAGCCGTCTTGTGGCCCTTGACTTGTCAGCAGTGAATCAGAGCTCCTCCAACACCTGTTCGCTTCCCCTGGGTTCACAGCACCATGAGGGCAGGACCAGGCTCCTGGTTTATCTGTGTTAATTGCTGCGGACGTTTCGTGCTTTGGGTGGGAGACGAACCTTTGTTGAATGAGTGACCAGCTCATGTTTTTAAAGTTAGTCTCCAAGAGTCTTAGACTCTACTTTCCAGAATGTTCCAAAAGGGAAACTGAAGGGACTGAGCTTTTTGTTTCTTTTTTTCCCTAAAACTTTCTCCTCCCCAGCCATCTTTTGGGAACCCAGTGGACTTGGTGTGTGCCACTAGAATATACATTTTAAGCAAAGAAGGCAAGCTTTGATCACTTAGAACATCAAAAAGTGACGATTGTTCCAGGGCACCTGGGTGGCTGTCGGTTAAGCATTCACCTTCAGCTCAGGTCATGATCTCACGGTTTGTGAGTTTGAGCCTCACATCGGGCTCTTTGCTGTCAGCACAGAGCCTGCTTTAGATCCTCCGTCCCCCCTCTCTCTCTGCCCCTCCCCTGCTTGTTCTGTCCTTCTCTCTCAGATAAGTTCTTAAAAGAAAAAATATTAAGAAGTGATAATTGTTCTAAACAGAGAAGAGGCCACAGCAGCTCCTTCTGGGCTGAGAGCTCCCCCTGCCTGTGGGCAGCGACAGGGTTCTCTTTGTGCCCCGTGAAGTGGGGAGTGAGTCAAGCATCTGTTGGTTTCGGGGGTCTGCCACGCGTGACTTTCTTGGGAGTCACTGCCCGTGGCTGGTCACCTAGGGTCCCAACATTTTATTAAACACTGAGTTGAGTTACAAAGGACCCGGGGTCACCCCTCCTTGTGGTGTCTGTTCAGCGGTGGGGGTGGGGATTGCTGTAGACATTGATGTGTCTTAATGGGAAAAAGAAAGTAGATTTAGGGGTGCAGCCCCAGGTGTGGGGCGGTTGTAACGGAGCCACCTTGCTCCCTCTTTTCAGGGTGCTGTCTTTGACCCTGACTCCCTGCTGGGCTTGCCAGGGAGCTTTCAAATGCAAGTGCCTGGGCCTCACTCTGGCACGTTCTGCCGTATTTGGCCTGAGTGATTCTAACCTGTGGCCAAGGCTGAGCACTTCTGACCTAGTGAACATGAGAACCAGCTGGGAGGTTTATCATCAACACAGATTCCCAAGGCCTGTGGTTCTGAGTGCTTTGATTCTGTAGGTTTGAAGAAGCAGCCAGGACTGTGCGCTTGGCACGAGCTTCCCAGCCTTTCTGGTCCAGGTGGGATCAGCTCATTGGGCCAGTGTGGAGCTTTGGGACGCCCCCACCACACAGCCTGTTCGGGGCTCCCCCTTCACCCAGAGGGATAGTACTTCTCCCCATGGGGGTCCCAGAAGGGACCTTCAACTCTGCTTAGGGGAGGGTCGGGCTGGCCTTGCCCTGCACTTTCCGGTGTCCGTCTGTTCTGCCAGCCGGGCCCTCCTGAGCGTTTGGGGGTGCGGGTGGCACCGGGGCTGCGAGCCCCTCGGGCATCAGTTCACACGAGTAAGGGTTGCTGGGGACCAAGGGAGGCCTCCCTCGCAGCGTGGGGCTGATCGCGGGGCAGACCCAGCTGGCGAGAGCCCCGTAAGCTTGGCTTCCCTTGGCAGTTGCTGGGCAGAGCCTTGGTCAAGATGCTTCCGGTCAAAGCCGGAAGTTGGTAAAAGAAGGGGCACGCCAGGCAGAGTCTCGGGCCGCCTCCCCGTCTGGGCGAGGAGGTGGGCCGCCCGGGCAGCGCCCCCGCAGCTGCTGCTTGCTTGTGTTGCAGGGACTGCTTCAGGGCGTTTTACGTCCACAAGTTCAGAGCCGTGCTGGGGAAGAATCGGCTCATCTTTCCAGGAGAGAAGGTAGCGTGTGGGGTGACCCCTCTGTGGGGTCCCCAGTTGGAAAGCCCAGCCCCCCCCCCCTGGGCCCCGGCTCTCAATCCCCGTGTCCCTTCCTACTGTCGTGCACGGGTGGTGGGGGAGACGGTGGACACGCTCCTGTTGGAGACGCGGTGCCCTCCAGCGACGTTCCTTCTCCCTTAGGTGCTCCTGGCGTGGTCTGGGGGGCCTTCATCCAGCTCCATGGTCTGGCAGGTCCTTGAGGTACATCCCTCCAGCATCTTCCAGGGGCCTTGCTGCTGCCCGGCTAAGCTCCAGGGTCGGGGGCCCTGCCCTGAGGGGCTCTTGCCTGGAGCTTGTGGGAGCAGCCCGCCAGCAGCCGGGACAACCGGAGGGTTCCTCGATGTGTGTACAAGAGGTGCCCGTGCTGGGGCTGCGTCTGGAGTGACCCAGCTCTGCCTCGGTTTAGTACTTTGCTGACCGTGTAGAGTCATTATCACCAGAACGGTGTCGCGGCACGGTGGAGCATCGCTTGGGGTGTTGTCAGGTCATGGGCTTCCCCCCGGTCCTGGGTGGAGGACGAGACTGTGACATAGGAGCAGGTGCCTTGGGGAACCCAAAAGGGGTCCGGCCTGGCTGGGGATGGGCAGCCTCCTTGAGAAGTTTAAGGAGAGACCCGAGTGAGCAGCGGGGCCCCCAGGTGGCTAAGTCGGGTGGGGAGCCGGAGTGAGGAAGGTGCTCTGGGTGCAGAGCTGGGCTCCAGGCGGTCGGCGGCCTGCGCAGAATGCTGGCCGCCTCGGGGGTCTTGGCCCGGGGCTGGGACACACAGACCCTGTGCGTTCCCCTAGAGGGGCTGCGGCCATGGGGGCGGTCTGTCCTAGGGCCCCCGGTGTGGTGCGTCTGGTTGGTGCTCCACTCTCGCGTCACGGCCCACTGAACCTGGCCTTTTGTCTGGCACCTGGTGGCCCCCTTCCCTCTGACTGGTAGTGCCTGGATTTTCTGCTGTTCCGTCGCACTCTCGGTGGCCAGAGGTGCTTGAGTAGGCCACTTCTCGGGGCGTAGCCAGGAGGGAGGGACTGACTCGTGAGGAGCAGGTCGTGCGGGGGCAGTGAGATACGCAGGCAGGCCACCTTGACCCACGTGGCCTCCCTGTGGGGCCTGACAGCACCTCCTCTGAATGGCCTGTCCACCCCACGTGGGGGTCAGCACCACTTCCCAGGGGGCTTCAGTCGAGGTAGAGAATGGTCTGTGCCGGGAAACTGTCCTGTGTTTTCTAACTGGGGGGCTGAGCTCCTGTCCCTTTTCTCTCCAGGGCCTGAGTCGAGATTCTGCCAAACGACTGCGTTTCGTGCCGGGGGTCATCTACGTGGATGGTGCGTGTGGCCACCCTCACCCCTACCCCGCTGCTCAGGATGAGCCCCACTCAGACAGCGGGTGCTGTGACCTTAGCAAGGCCCTGCTGGGGGCAGTTTTTGGAGACAGCACGCGTGTCCGGCCAGAAAGGCACGGTTGTCGTCTTAACACAATCCGCTTTATCAGAGTCAGGCCGGAAGGGCCCCAAGTGAGACGGAGGGGCCCCGAGAGGGATGGGCGAGTTCGCTTCCCCAGGGCCCAGTCGCTAACCTGCCCCCCGCCTTGCTCCCTTGAGATAGGCTCCCAGGTGGATCTCTGGCACTGTGGTCAGTCAGGCCTCCCCTCCCCACACCTCCCTGTGCCATGACCGTGAACCCACTGCCCGCTCTGAAAATGCTCCCCCAGGAGAACAGGTTGGCTGTTGTTCCTGCAGAAAAGCCGCATAGGATGTCTCACACGGCATTGGCCCTGTCCCGTCTCCGGCTCTTCTGTAGCCGTGACTCCTTCCCGCCTGCCGTTTTTCAGAGGGAGCGGCTTGTGGGCAGAGCCCGGAGGACAGAGCGAAAACTGTGGCTGAAATGAAGCTGATCCTGCAGACCCTCGGCTTCCCGTGGCACCTTGTCGCCTTGGAGGAGGTGGGCGGGCCTGTGTCTGATAAGGCCCCTGGAGGGTGGGCTCCTGGGGTGTACGCGAGGGGCCTGTTGAGTCGCGGCACGCAGGGGTGGGCTGGGCCTTACGCTGTCCCCCTGCCCCGGAAGGTGTTCGGTCTGTCGCCGTCGGTGCTGCGCTGCTCTGCCCAGGAGCCGGTGGGGGCCGTGGGGACCTACAAGGTGGCTGTGGACAGTTTCCTCCAGCAGCAGCACACGCTAGGGACCGAGAGGGCAGGGGGCAGCCCCAGCCCCGCCCAGGGAGAGGAGCGGCTGAGCCCGCCTGGCACCCAGGAGTCCCAGGACCCGGCGGGGCCACCGCCAGCCGCCCAGACCGAGGCTCTGTCCCGACTGTTTGGCTCCGTGAAGACGCTGACGGCCAAAGAAGAGTTTCTGCACACCCTGCGGTAAGCCCCCCGCCCGCCCGGGGTCTCGGCCTGGCTTCACCTGGACCCTGAGACCCTGTGCTCTCCAGGACGCACCTGATCCTGCACGTGGCCCGGACCCATGGCTACTCCAAGGTGATGACAGGAGACAGCTGTACCCGCTTGGCTATCAAGCTCATGACCAGCCTGGCGCTGGGCAGAGGGGCCTTTCTCGCCTGGGACACGGTACGCGGGTGCAGGCCTTTCAGGGACCCTGTTGGCCCCTGTCACTTGGAAGTAGTGTCGAGAGTCAGCCCCGGGGTCTCCCTCGCGGAGCGGGGAAGGAGGGACTCGAGCCCGTCTGGTGGGGGTGGTGAGGGACGTGCCCCCGCCCCCCGCAGGGCTTCTCAGATGAGCGTCACGGTGACGTGGTGGTGGTGCGGCCCATGCGCGACCACACGCTGAAGGAGGTCGCTTTCTACAACCGCCTGTTTGCTGTGCCCTCCGTCTTCACCCCCGCCATCGATACCAAGGTGAGCTGCGGGACCTGGGCGGGCCCCCGCCCTTCGGCATGGGGTCAGAGGTCACCGGCACCCCTCGGTGACCTGAGCCGTGTCCACACTGGCTCTCAGACCTCAGTGTTAACAGCAGCGTGCCCGGCATTCTGGGAGCAGACGCAGGGCACTCCCCCGCAGTGCGGAGGTGGACTGCTGTCCTCCAGGAAGAGGGGGTGTGCCGGGGGGCGGTAGGTGGCTGGCCCCCAGGTGCCTGCGTCTCTGGGAAGGGCTCGCAGGTGTAGGACGGGCAGGACTGATCTTGGAGAAATCTGACGGCACGATCTGTGAGAGCCACTGCGTTCAGCAACCGGGACGCTTCAGAGGCGGGTGCTCCGGCCGACTCCAGCCCTGACGTGGCGCTCGTGGGGGCTGCCAGCGTGAAGCTGTGGCCCCTCGGCCCGGCCTGGGGCGCCACTCCTGCGGCCCTCATCTGATTCCCCTTAGGCCCCCGAAAAGGCCAGCGTCCACCGCCTGATGGAGGGCTTCCTGCTCCGGCTGCAAGCCCAGTTCCCATCTACCGTCAGCACCGTGTACAGGTGCGTGTGCGCGCGTGTGCACGAACCCCCGTGCCGGGGTCGGGTTGTGGGAGCGGAGCCCCAGCCTGACGGTGCCTCGCGCCCTGTCTGCCACACCCTCAGGACGAGTGAGAAGCTGGTCAAGGCCCCCCGCGATGGCTGTGCCGCCGGCCCCCGCTGCCTGCTCTGTATGTGCACGCTGGACGTCGACGCTGCTGGTCCGTGTGGAGGGGGAGGAGCCCCGGCAAGTGGGAGGCGGGGTCCGGTCCCCAGCAGATTCTCAGCTTTTCTTTGCCTGCAGACAGCGCCACGGCTTTCGGGGCCCAGACCTCCAGTTTCTCCCAGACGCAGCCCCCCACCCCACGGGCTGGGGCTGGAGCATCCACAGAGGTGGGCGGCGCCCAGAACCGCTGCCAGGGTGCTGGGCCCTGCGGGAGGTAAGGCCCGCCCTGTCCTGCCACCACGGCCGGCCCCACGCAGCTCCACGCAGCTGTCCAGGGCGGGGGGTGGCACTTCCAGGGCCCGGGCGAGGTGGTCACGTACAGCTCTGCTCCCGCAGGGAGGACTCCCGAGCCCGCGTCATCGAGCAGCTGTGCTATGGCTGCCGTGCGAACATGAAGGATGTGGTGAGTGGTTCCCGCCCACGGGTGGTGACAGGAGAGGTCCACCCCCGGGGCTCTGTGCCTCACGGCCCCTCACCCACGGCGGTGCTCTCTGTCACAGCCCTCCTTGGACCTCCTGCCACCCTACATCTTGGCCGAGGCCCAGCTCCGCAGCCAAAGGTACTGGCTAGCCACACAGCTGGGGGAGCCCCCTTTGTGTGTGTGTGTGTGTGTGTTGCGGGGGGGCTGGTGGGGAGGGTCCTTCTGGGCCTCTGCACCTGGCGGCAGGTTCCCAGCGTGTGGCTTCCCCCAGGGCCTCGCAGGAGATCCAGGAGTATCTGGTGGAGAACGGCGCTGGGGAGACGCACACGGCCGAGAGCTGAGCCTGGGGCCGCCAAGAGCCGGGGGCGCGGATCGCATAAATAAAAATACTTTTAATTAGAAAACCCTACAGTACTCGTGGGGAGGGGAAGGCTGGACGCTCCAGCCCCAGCCCAGCGTGCCGGCCGCGTGGGGCCCTCGGGGAGGAGGAGGCGCCCTGAGCCGGGCGGGGGAGGGGCCATAGCTTCCTAGCTTCCTTCCTTCCTTCCTTCTCTCCTTCGTTCCGGCAGCAGCATCGGGGCCCGGCGGTCTGCCGGGCGGCTCCTTCCTGCCTGGGTGCGGGGCCCCGGCTCCTACTCCTTCTCGCGGGTCCACTTGATCATGGTCTCGGGCGAGCGGTACAGGAAGATGAGCTTGGCGTAGAGCTCCTCCTCCAGCTCCAGCTCGCGCGTCTCCCGCACCAGGAAGATGTCCTGGCAGAGCTTGAGGATGCGGTCCACGCAGGGCAGCTCCTCAAACATGATGGAGTGGGAGATCTCGCTGAAGAAGCCACGCACGAACTTGCCGATGACCAGCACGATGGACACGTAGAGCCCCATGATCCTGCCGGGCGGGGGCGGGGGTGGGCTGAGTCCTGGGCCACGGAGGCTGCAGCCACCGCCGCCCATCCGCCTTTGCGCGCAGCACACTCACCCGTAGCCGGCCAGGAAGCCGAGGCTGGGCGGGCTGACCTTGTCGCTGAAGATGACCATGGGGAGCAGGTTGCATTCAGCCTGGCAGTCCTGCAGCTCGATGACCCACCACTCCAGGAAGCCGGCGGCCCCCGAGCCCACGCGCTCCCTCCGCAGCTGGATGCGCACTCCGAGGTAGTCGGTCTCCTCGTCTGGGGCAGAGCCAGGTTCCGTCAGGGCCCCCACCCTTGCCCGGGGTGGCGCCAACCCCCCACTCGCATGCACTCGCTGTCACACACTCACTGGGCTGCAGCTGCTTCACGGGGTTGGCCTCGGGCCCGTTGGGAGCACGGATGTACTTTGGGAAGAGATTGGGGATGACCCTGCGGGGAGAAGGGGCGGGAGTCAGGCCCAGCGCCCCCTCCCCCACTCACACCGACGGTACCAGGTGCCCTCGGGCAGGCCCGGCCCCCAGCGCCCCCTCCCCAACTCACACCGACAGGTCCCAGGTGCCCTCCGGCAGGCCCCGCCCCCCAGCGCTCTCCCCCACTCACACCGACTGGTCCGAGGTGCCCTCCAGCAGGCTGGCCAGCTGCCTCCGCTCGCTGCTATTGGCAGCCAGGTCCAGGGTGTGCTTCTCGTTGGTGTATTCCACGGTGCCGCCCTTGGCCAGGTCCCTACGGGCCAGGACACGGCGTGACCCACGGCGGGCCGCACCCCACCCGGGTCCTGCCCCAGCCCGGGCCGCACCTCTGGAAGTTCCAGGTGAAGCGCAGGGTGATGTCGGCGGTGCCGTTGTACAGCTCCCGCTTCATCTGGGCCCGGCTGGGTGGGCTGATGCGCCACAGCGCCCCGGAGCTGCCCTCGATCTGCGCCGTGACGATGTCCTCGGGGCTGTACTGGCTGATGAACTGCATGGCCAGCTGGGCCCAGGGGGCACTTGAGCGAGCGGCAGCCCCCTCCACCCCGCCCCCCGCCCCCGCAGGTGCAGCCCGGGGCCCACTCACAGGGTTCGGGTCGAAGTGTCGGGACAGCTCCTCATAGGCCTGTTGCGTGAAGGGCACGATGGACGGCTGCTGCGCGCTCATGGTGAACAAGGGCTGCGGTGGGGGGACGGTGTGACGCTGCAGGGAGCCCCTGGGCCCCCGGCCGCCAGCGCCGCGTGGAACTCTAAAGACGAGTGGTGTGGGACTGGCCCACCGTCCTGCTCCCCGGCCGGGACAGACCGGTGGCTCACCTCGTAGCCACCCAGCTTGAGGGTGACGGTGACGTCGATCGGCTGGTTGACGACGCCGACCACGGAGCGCACCAGGGACATAAAGAGCAGAGGGAACCAGATGATGGCCACGAGGAACAGGATGATGAGCCCGCCCATGCCGTACTTGACCACCTTCTTCTTCTTCTGCCCCTTGGGCTGCGGGTATTTCTGGGGGGCGGGGTGTGGGTCAGGGCCTCAGCTCTGCCTGCCCCCCCCGCCCCGTCCCGGACCCCCACCCCCTGCTGCTCCGGGGGCCGTCCTCACGCGGCCACAGCCTGGAACAGCACTTAGCGTGGCCTCTGCGTGCACAGACACCGGCCAAGTACAGCCGAGAACCCAGAAACAGACCCTCGCGCCGACAGAGGAAAGGATAGGCTCGTCAACGGTTGTGCTGGGACAAACGGACACCGACACACCAGAGAGATGGGACGGTCAGTAAAACTCCCAGGGGCAAAGTTTCATTCCTCAGGATCTGGTGAGAGATTCTCGGACCTCACAAGAGCACCAGCAGAAAACTGGACGTCAGAGAAAGACTCCTGTGTTTCAGGGGAGGGGGAGAGACCGTGGAGAGAGAGCCCGCAGAACGGGAGGCTTCGGGGCAAATCCTGCCTGAGAGGGGCTATAGCGTCCAGAACAGAAGTTCTTGTAAGTCAACGATAAGACGACAGACAACCCAGGGACGCAAGGGGCAAAGCAGACGACCGACAGGCACGGGAGAAGAGTGTCACCGTCACGAGCCATCAGGGCCACCAGAACCAAGACTGCACTGAGGCGGTCACCTCTCAGTCACAAGTGCTGGCGAGGACGTGGGGAGACCGGCAGCCCCCACGCCGCAGAGGGGGGGAGCGGGGCGGCCGAGGGGCTGAGGCATCCACAGCAACACTCGCTGCGATCAACAAAACAGAAGCCCAGCCTCCTTCACAGTTTGGAATGGTGGCGTAAGAAAGGTGGCTCAGTCACGTGATAAAAAGCTGCTCGGCCACGAAAACCCCAAGTCCTGACACAGGCCACGTGGACGGCGCTTTGAACCCCCTAGAACAAAAGAAGCCGGAACCGGGCTATGGGGCACGTGACTGCATGTGCACGAACCTTCTGGAACAGGCAAATCCCTGCAGCGAGGGGTTCTTGCTGGAGCGCTGGGCCGGGTTTAGACCCGAGGGGACAGTGGCACAGCTCGGTGACCGTGCTATGCGTCGCTGAGTTGTACAGGTGGATGGGGCAGGTTCTGCGCCCACTGTCCCCCAGTAAAGCTGCTAACGGGACCTCGGCTGATACTTGGTGCCCAAGACCAGAGGCCAGGCCTCTTCTGGGTATTTGCTCAGACCGCGGTCAGCTGCCTGTTCCCAACAGGGTCAAGTTCACCATTCCCTGTAAGAGGCACCTTCTGGCCTCATGTGGTCGTGGGTTGGCAGCCCCCAGGTGAGGGGTGGGGGGGACCACCAGCACCACCTGGTTGTCGTGTGGCCCATCTGCCCCAGTGGGGAGCGACCAGTGTCCCTCACTACCCGCCTTAGGCCCGGGCACCTTCTCGGTCTCTCGGCTGCACTTGATGATGAAAATGTTGGCGTAGATGTCCTCCACACACATCCAGCTGGAGAGGGACAGCGTGGTGTCCGTCCACACCCAGTCCATCACGGCCCGCAACTCCACCAGGAACGGCACGAGCCGGAAACTGCCGGGGGCGGGCACCATCAGGACAGCCCGCGGGAGACCGCCCCGCTCCCGGCGCCCCGCGCCCGCCCACACTCACCCCTGGAAGAGGAAGAGGTTGAGGTGGTTGTACTTCTTGGTGAGGAAGTTGCCCAGGATGCGGGTGGGGTAGCCGCAGCGGATCTGGTAGGCGGACAGGGCGAAGTAGACGCACTTGACGAAGTACCACAGCTGGGCCACTGCGTTCTGGCTGAACATCCTGCAGGGGCAGGAAGGCCAGGTCAGGGCGCCCTGCCCGAGGCCGGAGCCCCAAGGTCTCCGGGCCCAGCGCCGGCCCGGCCAGACACCCACCTCTCGGTGACCGCGGGCAGAATGAGGAACATCCAGAGGTGGATGGCCAGCACCAGGACCACCTGGAAGGCCAGCTTGCCCAGCACGGTCTTGCGGAGGTAGAGGGCGCGGTCGATGACCATGGTGCTGAACTGGATGAGCAGCATGACCAGGAAGGCCTCGGGCACCTGGTCGTCTGACAGTGAGGACGTGATGTCTGTGGCTGCCGAGTGTTTCTGTGCCGGGAGAGCAGAGGTCAGGGGGGGGTGGGGGGAGTGGGGTGGTGGCGGGAGGGGTGGGGTGGTGGCAGGGGGGTGGGGGTTGGGCTCTGTGCTCACCCCAAAGGCCCAGAAGCCAAAGATGATGATGATGAAGTCAACGACGTCGGCCAGGAACATGAGAGCGTAGACGTCGGTGGCCGCGCGGTACTGGGTGTGCAGGATGTCGTGGAAAAAGCAATGCAGGGGCCGGTACACGCTCTGGGCCCTGCCGGCGGCGGTGGGCTCAGTGCGCGGCGCCCCCAGCTGCGCCCTCCCACCCGCCCTGGCCCGGGGGCTGCCGCGGTCACTCACAGGGCCAGGCAGCAGCTCTGCAGTCGGTGCCCCAGGGCTCTCGCCCTTTCCCGGGGGCGACTCCACCTCTCGCTCCCCGGGGCCGCCGCCACGCCTTCTGTGGGAGCAGCCACTGCTGACGGGAGCCCCGGGGGTGCCGGGCCCAGCTCCGACTCCCGGCCACCCCGAGACCACCCCCCAGGGGGCTGGATCACCCCGCTTGACGGACCAGCAGGCTGGGATGAACACAGAGACGTCCCCAGGTCGCTGGCAGTGGGCCAGCCGGGGCTGCGTCACCTGCCACGCAGGGCAGGCCAGGAACGCGGCGGGGGCCACGGCTCCAGGTGGGAACCCGCTGGGCCACAGTGGCCGTGGAGGGACAGGGCCGTCGTACCAACGGCTGTGGGCTCCACAGGCTCTGTGCTCTCCCTTCTCCTCTTCCTGAAACGCAGGCTGATGGGCTTTGGGTCTCGGGGCTTGGGCTCCACGGGAGCCTCTGGGGGCCCCTCCCCTGCTTCCGCCTGCATGTGGTACTGGGCGAGGGCCCCAGCCACCCCTGGTTCTCCCTGGGGTCCTGGTGACGTCGGCTCCTCCTCAACCCCCTTCTTCCCAGTGCCGCGGTCGTGGTCCTTGGAGAGTTGGTCCCCTTCATGGTCCCAGAGGCCGTAGCACTGCAGGGGGGTGGGGGCGGAGAGAGGTGAGGAGGCTGGCGTGGCCGTACCCCGGGACCCGCAACATCCAGGCTTGCCTCCCGGCAGGTGGGGTGTGCGCCGGGAGGTGCCCGCCTGCCGCCCCCGGCGACGCACCAGCAGCTGGGAGCGGTGGAAGAACAGGGCCATGAGCTGTACTAGGTCGTACTTGACGTAGCCGTCGGTCTTCTCCAGGCCCAGGATCCGTGGCGGGAAGTACGGCTTGTTCTCGTAGCGCCGGAGCACCGCGTGGGTGTTCCAGGGGAAGAAGCCAAACTGGAACAGGTACTTGGTGACCACGGTCACCTGCAGGGGAGGAGGCTCAGCATGGCACGGCCAGAACTCCCTCTCCCCCGCCCCCCTGGGCCGCGGCCCACCTCGGTGAAGACGATGGCCGTCATCCAGAAGCGCTTGCTGGGCCTCGGGATGGACAGCATGGCCCACAGGAAGACGAGCACGGGCAGCACCAGGGAGGTGGCCGAGGCGGTGACCATGTGGTTGAGGATGATGACGAAATAGCAGAGCAGCTCCGAGTGGGCGGCCACGCACTGGTAGGCGGCCTGCAGCAGCCGCAGCGCCCGGCCCTGCCTCGCTTCGAACTGCTGGGCCTCCTCCAGCTCCTGGATGTGCAGGTGCCTGCGGGGAGGCCGCGCCCAGGCCCTCTCGCACCAGCGCCCGTCGCCCCCCCGGCACCCCCCACCGGCCGCCCCGGGCACCGACCTGTTGAGGAGCAGCTCGCTGGCGGTGCGGGTCCGGGTGGAAGCACCGGCGGAAAGCTCCCGGGAGCTGTGCAGGGAAGCCCCGGGCTCGGCCGTCACATCCTCGCCGCTGCTGCGGGCGTTGCACCCCGTGCTCAGGGGGCCGCCGGTGGCCTCCGTGGCGGCGCTCAGTGGCTCCTGGGCCCCCGGCCCACTACGGGAGGCGAGGGCGGTCACAGAGAGGCAGCCCCGCCCTCTGCTCTGCCCTGGCTCTGGGTCCTGGTCCGTGCGCCCACAGCGGGGCGGCTCTGCCCGAGTCCGCCGGGTCCCGGCCGCCTCTTGAGCCCCGCCAGCCCACACCCACCTTGCCGCCGCGCCGGGTGCGTCTCGGGCCCCCGAGGAGCCTGGTGGTGCGGCCTCCACGCCCCTGGCATACAGCTGGTCCAGCAGGCCCCGGTGTACCTCTTCGCCCTGCGGGGCAGCGAGAGGCTCAGGGTGGCAGTTCCCCAGCGAGGGGCCGGCCCGGGACTCGGGGGTGTGGGCGCGCGCACTCACCCTGAGCAGCGCCTGCGTGTACAGGTAGCGCTCGGCGCGCAACACGTCACTCATGGCGCGGTGGTGCCGCGTGAAGGTGCGCAGCCAGTCCGTCAGCCCGTCCACCAGCGCCTGCCCCAGCACCCACAGAAACTGCACGGCGCTCAGCACCCGCTGCATCACGTGGCTGTGGCCTGCGGCGGGGGCAGGGGAGAGGGGCGCTGCAGAGGCTGCCGGTGGGAGGCCCCCCGCCCCCCCCGGTCTCTGGGCGCACCCACGCACCAGCCGCCTCTTGGTCTGGGCCCTCCGCCGGCTCCGCCTCCGCCCCCGGGCCGCCTCCTGGGCACAGGTGTGTGTGCTGGTCAGCGCCTTGCGGCCCCGTGGCCCCCGGCGCCCGCCCCGCACGCCCCAGACTCACCCGCGGGCGGCTGCCCTGCCTGCTCCTGCCTCGCCTGCTCCTCCCGCTGCTTCCTCAGCACCGTCTGCGCGTTGGTCACCCATGCCTGGTACGCCAGCTGTGGGCCGGGTCCTCGGGGTCAACACCCTGCCTCCCGGGACGTCGGGTCCCGCTCAGCCCACCTCAGAGCTCCCGGGGAGCTTGGGACCAGGCCGGGCTGGGGGCCTTCGGCTAGCTCCCTGCTTCAGGGTGGGTGGGAAGCGGGTCCCGTGGGGCTGTGCCGTGGGGGCAGGGCACGTGGCCACACCCTGCACGCGTGGTTGGCATTCGGTGCCAGGGCCACTTCCTGCAAACTGAGGACCCAGGGGTAGGCGAGCGACCCCACCGTTTTCCAGCAAACACGCACAACCCTTCTCAAGTCCTGGACGCTCAGCGGCGACGTCAGGAGACCGTGGACGGAGGCCCACGGAACCGCCGCCTGTGACCTGTGCGCCCCACGGCCTGTGTGTGCCTGTGACCTGTGGGCTCTGGAGGTCTGAACGGATCGGGGCAGGCTGGCTAGAGAGAGTCTCTCCTCCCCCCGCGCCCGACGGACAGGGGAAGGCAGGCAGGCGACCCTCCCACCTCACCTGGAAAGCGCTCTGTGCCGAAGGCCTGGGGTCCTCGGGTGGGGTCTCCTCCTCCTCCTCACTGTCAGACTCGAACAGGAAGTAGTCCCCCGAGTGGATAACTGCAGGCAGGTGGGGCTGAGAACTGTCCTCCCCGACAGGGGCTCGGGCTCCACACCCCCCCTCCCCAAGACTCAAGTCCTCTCTAGTGCCAGACGGGTCCAGGAATGCCCTGGGCCGTGGCACCCAGCATGGGTTCCCTTGGCCTCCCACCATCCCGGGGGAAAGCCACGGGAGCTGGAGGCTGGGGCCAGGTCAGAGCAGTGACGGGACACAGACGGGACAGGAAGAACACGAGGGCGGGCGTCAGCATGAACACTCAGACTCGTGAGAGTCTGAGCAACAGGGGAGCACAAAGCCTGTGTGGGGACCTGGCTGAACCGAGGCCCAGCCTGTTATTACTGCGTGGCGGGGTAGGGCCGGAGGGCCGGCTGACAGGGCACACGGGGAAAGGCCGGGGTGCATGGCCACAGGTGGGCGCACAGCAGCTGAGAGAGGAGGGGCCCGGGCACAGTGGGCCCAAGGAGGTGGTACCTGTGGCGTGGTCCAGCCAGGGCCGCCACCACTGCCTCCGTGGCGGGGACGAGCCCCGTGGACTGCCAGGCCCTGTGGAGGGGCGAGGCGAGCGTGAGCCAGCGGGGCGAGGCGCGGGGAGGGCGTGGGCAGCGCCCCCAGACAGAGGGGGCCTCGCGGTGCTGTGGGGAGCAGAGGACAGTCCACGAGTGCAGGCGGACGGTGGCAGGCTGGCCCGCGGCCCACAGGGACACGGTGAGCACATGGCACAGGACAGACGGGCGCACGCGGCACAAACCAGACAGGAGCGGGCGCCAGCGACACGGACGCCGGGACCCCGGGGCCCTGCGAGCCCCTCACACTCACCCGGCTCCTGGGGGGGGCCCTGGGGCTCCTGGGGGCGGCTGCGGCCGGCCCGGCTCTGCCTGTGCTTCTCCTGTTTGGCGCGGATGCGCTCCATCCTGGGGGGTGGGGGTGGCTCTGAGCACCGAGCTGGGCAGGAGAGCCCGGGGCCCCCCACCTAGACGGCACCTACTGTCTCTTCAGCTGGGCCAGGGATTTCTCCTCCGCCTTGCGATGGAGCTCGATGCTCTTGAGGTTGGCCGCGTTGTACAGCGCGAAGCCCCTGCGGGGAGGCGGCGTCACCCTGGCACCCCAGGGGCACGGCTCCCCGACCTGTGGCCCGGGCCCAGCCTCCACCCAGGTCCCTCCAGCTCCACAGCCTCCCTTGTCCCCTTGTCGTGAGCTGGGATGAGGGAGAGGGCCCCCTCCTGCTGCCTCCTGACTCTCAGCGGGGGGGGCGGGAAACAAGCCACCAAAGAGCCATCCGTGGGGGACAGGAGATGCCCGGCTCGACAGCCCAGGCAGGGAGGCCGCCCAGGGGCCGTGCGCCCTCGGGCCAGTGTGGGGGCAAAAACGGGCCGAACTGCCGGCCAGGGGCAGAGCTGGGGTGGGTCAGGCCCTTGGAAGTTGCCCGAGTGACACGTTAACGTGGCGGGCGGTGCAGCGCCACCCGGGGGACCCGAGGTGGGGCCTGACCTGGAGGCCTGCAAGGCGGTGGCCTGGAGCTCCGCACTGACGTGCAGGAAGTAGCGGCTGAGGAACACGCGGCGCTGGAGCAGCAGGAACAGGAAGCACACGCTGTCCCAGAGCACGCCAGCCTCCTCCACGGGCAGCAGGCAGTCCCGGTCCCGGCTCAGCATCTCCTTGGCTGCGGTGCGCGGCAGGGTCAGGGTCAGGGTCAGGGGGCGGAACCCCGGAAGCGGTGCGTGTCTCCGAGCCCCGCCCACAGCGCGTCCCCTGCTCACTCACGGTCATAGTAGCCTTTGACAGTGCACACGAGGCTGAAGAGCTGGATGACCCAGCAGAAGCTGCTCTGCATTTGCTCCACGAAAACGCAGGACAGGAGCTGGGGCAGGAAGGGGGGTCAGGGTCAGCCTGGGCCCGGGGAGGGCGGGGGGGGGGGGGGAGGGGGGCCAGGCCGGCCGGGCGCACCGAAAGCATGTTCTTGGAGATGATGACGGTGACGTTGTACAGAATGAGGCAGTCCCACAGCAGGAGGCGGGCACGCGTGTGCTTCTGCAACAGGCTGGTGCCGAAGAGCAGCAGATAGAAGCAGGCCAGCAGGTAGCCCAGCCCGAAGATACTGATGCGGGTGGCTCCCGTGACGAACACCACCACCAGCACCAGCCAGAAGAGGTAACGGAAGACGGCCACCTTCAGCATGTCGAGGTAGGACCTGCCAGACGGGGGCGTCACTGCGGGGCCCGGGCGGCCCCACCTCCTCCCGGCAGCCTCGGCCCAGGGGAGCCGGTGAGGCGCGCCCCCGCTGCCAGGTCGGCGCCCGCCCCTCGGCCCGGCAGAGGGGATCCCGCCGCCAGCGCCCGCCAGGCCTGCAGGCGCGCTGCCCGTGCGGCCCCGGCCCCAAGCGGGCCGCGGGCCGGCCGTGCCCGGGACGCACCTGCAGTAAATGAAGTTGGGCACGGGGTCGGGCTCGCCCTGCGGCACCTCCAGGCGGTCAGTGTTGGTGCCGGCCACGTGCTGCCACTCTTCCGTGCGCTCAGCTGCGAACACCTGCCACTGCTGGGAGGCGCACAGCAGCAGGAGGAAGTCACCTGCGGGCACACGGGAGTCGGCCGCTGCGCCGCGCCTCGGGGGGCTTCCAGCCGTGCAGGGCGCGGCCCACCCGGCACCGGTCCCGTACTCGAGGCCGCAGAGGAGCGCCAGTGTGCTCCTGCGGGGGCCGCACCGGGCCAAGGGCCACAGCCGAGCGTGGGCAGCGGGAGACAGGCCCGCGTGTAGCTGTGCCTCACACGTCAGGAAGTGTGGCCGATGTGCACCCAGCCACACACCACGTAGATGTCAGGAGGCACGCCCATGTCTATCCCTCTGTCCACCTGTGTCCCACCTGCCTCCACCCCCACACCCACACCTGCACGCACACGGCGAGCAGAGGCAGGTCTGCGTGGCTGCGTGTGCACAGAGTCGGGCCTGGGGAAGTGGGCGCCCCTGTGGGGACAGGTCCCTCTGGGGAACCACGGGACTGGCCGCCGGTGAGGCCCGGACACCCTGTCCCACGCTGGCAGAGCCGGGCCTACGCCTGAGCGGCGCCTGTCCCCCCGGCAAAACCTCCCCGCCCTCTGGGGCCCGGCCGCAGGCACTCACTGATGAGGTTGGTGGAGTTGGGGGTTCTGAAGAAGTCGGGCAGGTACAGCCACTTGATGAGCGCGGAGTTCATGGGGATGGCCTGGCTCCACCGCCACGGGTAGTCTGTGGGCGCAGGGTGCACATCAGGCCCCCGGTGTCCCATCCCCGCCCACAGGCCTCATCCCTGCACCCGCCCACGTGTTCACACAGTCTCTTGGAGTCTCGGGAGCGAGATTCCAGTGTGTTCCTACCTATGCGTTTCTCAGGCACAGACGGGCCCGGGTCCAGGGGAAGAAGTGAACCCCAGCCCGGGAGTAACGGGCCTGCAGGGGCGGCAGACCCAGAAGGCCCAGAGCGAGGCTCCCACACACACCTATCAGAACGGCCCAGACAAACTCAGCGACGACAAGGGGTCCCGCGTGCATCACCGGCGGGAACGAACACCGGAACCACACTGTGCGGTCAATTCCGCGAAGTGAGAACTACGCCCAGACACAGCCCTGCACCCTGCCGCTCCTGGCCCCGCTACTCTAGAGAGCCCCACGTGAGAAACCGGCTGCCTTCCAGGGGCTGGAGGGGAGATGGGCTCGTGCAGGGCACGGCCAGTCCTCAGCGGGCAGAGACGACCAGGAAGCACCACACCCAGCACGTTCGCCAAGCAAAACAAGCCAGCCCCCGGCGACATGGGGTGTGGTCCTAGTTCAGCATTGGGACGGACATCGGGACTGCAAAGGGCCCGCAGGACCGCAGGGTGGAGAAGCCTGGGGGGGGGGGGCGCCGGGAGAGCACTCTGTGGGGTGGGGACAGGCTGGGGGTGGGGAGAGGACTCCGGGGGCGGGAACAGCTAGGGTGGGGAGAGGATGGGGGGCGGGAACAGGGAGAGGACGCTGGGGGCAGGGACTCCCAGGGCCAATGCGGTGCCCACATGGACCAGCGAGAAGAGGACGCCAGGCCTCGAGTGGAACCGAAAACAGCAGCGTCCAGAGCCCAGAAGGATATAAATTCGCAGCTCAACAAATCAGCGGGATGGAAAACTTTACGAAAGATGTCCACCCATAACTCTGAGACACAGAAAGCCACCACTAGAAAACCCAGAGAAATTCCCGCAGCAGGACCTGCCGCGGAGGCTGCAGTTAGCCGGAAAGGTCCAGGAGAAACAGGCCGTGTGCCGAGTCTTGGGGGAGACACCCCACAGCCAGCCCTGCACCCGAGTGACAGAATGGCACCGGACAGGAGACACTGGCCCCGTGTGAGGCATAGAGACCCACACGTCCCAGCCGCCAGAGGGCCCCGTCACCTGGTCTCACAAGGACAGCAGACTCCCCACAGGGTCACAGCCCAGCGCCCCTCAAAAGTTCCAAGGTGCTGAAAGGCGAAGACGCGGGGAGCTGCCCGGCACTGACACACGGGCGCACTCACGGGGCCGCGGCCAGAGCCGCACCAGCGCGCACGCCTGAGCTCCCGCACTGGGTTGCGTCAGGCTCACGTCAGGGAGCTACTTTTGCAAGTCTGCGTCCAAAGTCAGAAGCCAGCACACAAAACAGGCGACAAGGCGGAGACGAGGACGGCGAGAACCTGGAATGCGTTTGGTAACGCGCCCTGTGGTTGGTTTCCAAGACATTCTGGAAAAGCCAGAGTCAGGAGCCGTCAGGTCGGTGGTGGCCGCGCAGGGCAAGGATTTGGCCTGTGGCCTCCCCCACCGTTACCACCCACACAACCACGGCTCAAGCCTCAGAGCGGCTTCAGGGGCTCCGGGGGCCAACTGGGAGCCGCCGTGGCGGTGGAAGACGTCCCGGGGCCCGCGGTCGGCTGAGGAACACGTGAGAGAAAGCCACGTGACCAGCGCGCCGGGATCAAGCGACAACGTCGGTCCTACGGGCCCCGCCCGCGGCGCACTCCGGAGCGGGCGGACGCGACAGCACGTGGGCCGCAGACACGGAAGGGCCACGTGGACAAGTGCACTCCCAGGACAGGACACAGCCACACCTGCCAAAGCAGGCACCGCCCGGCAAACGCGGCTTCGGCCCACCGGCCCCCCCTCCCGAAACCTCGCCCAGACCAGAGGGCGCGAGAGCAGAGCGCAGCCCAGCCGAGGGCGGACGTGGGGTCCTGTATCGGACCCAAAAGCCACCAGCGCCCCCCCCCCCCCAGGGATGCTGCAGCCGTCGGGGTCCGCGGAAGGGGTCAGGGGAGGCCCTGGGCAGGGGGCGGGGGAAGCGCCCCCGCAGCTGGCCCACGGCCGCCGGCTCACCGAGGCACAGGGCCGGGGGGATGCCCAGGCACAGCAGGTACTGGTACAGGAAGAACAGTGCCAGGAACAGACAGTAGTTGGGCCAGAGGCGGGCGATGGCTCCGCGGTGCCGGCGGGTAAGAATGGCCACCAGCCAGCAGCCGTGCAGGATGACCATGAAATTCATGCGCTGCCCGATCACGTTCACGGCCATCAGGAAGCAGATCTGGGGGCGGCGGGGACGGGGTGCACAGTGAGCTGCTGGGGGGACCTCCCGGGTCCCACCTCCAGCCTGGAGGGCCCAGAGCACGGTGGGGGCAGCAGCCCAAGTTCACCACGGCCCACACTGCTGTCGTGGAGGCAGGGAGAGCTGGACACGTGTCCGCCGTGTGGGGACGGGGGGGGGGGGGGGCGGGCGGGGACCACATCTCAGGAGGTTCCAAGGCTCAGTGGAGACTCCGACCCAGTCTCCAGTCAGGGACCAGCCCCAGAGCTTACTCTCCCAGGACACGCCAACTGAGCCCGGGGGGTCCGGCCCTCAGAGGTGTGTGCTCTGTGCCCCCCCGGGTGGCCCCCGAGGGCCAGCGAGTTGCAGAGGCCCCGCGGAGAGGGACGCGGACCCTCAGCCCTGCCCAGGTAAGGGGTGAGGGCTGACGCCGGGCCTCACCTCCAGCCCAAATTTGTAGAAAAAGAAGTTGACAAAGTACTTGACGCAGCTGAGAAGATCCTGGTCCAGCCGCTGGCGGGTGCCGTCGGCACAGACGGCCTGGGCAGGCAGCGGGGCCGGCTGGTGCTGCCGACGGTGGTGCTCCTGGCGCCGGTAAACAATGGCCTCGAACACCAGCAGCAGCAGGACCAGCAGGTGGTTCTGGGGAGGGGCGCACGGTCAGGCCGCACCCCCCGCCCCGCGGCCCCCGGCCCCGCACTCACCTGGGGCAGGCCGCACCCCCCGCAGCCCCGCACTCACCTGGATGTAGCCCAGGTTCGGGAAGCCCTTCCGGACCCCAAACCAGTTGGCAGGGTCGACGGGTCCCCGGTACAGCAGGGACTGCTTGATCTCCGTTTTCTGCAGGTTGGTGCTGTTGGGGAGGGGCTGGGGGAGGGGAGAATCAGCACCTGTTCCCACCTGGGAGCTGACACCCACCCCAGGGACCCTCCCGCACCAGCTCTGACCGACCTTGGTGGGGACAGGGACGGGGCGTCAGGGGACGAGGAGGCCACGGGCAGGGGCGAGGGGAGGGGAACAGAGAGGAGGCCTGGCGGGCTCCCCCACGCGGCCCAGCCGCCCACACACCTCGGTGCAGTTGCTGGAGTATTCGTGCGGGCTGACGACCTTCAGCTGATACAGCATCTTGCACACGATGATGATACAGGTCCACACGGTGGACAGGCAAGAGGCCATGGGCCGGAAGCGGGGGTAGGGCAGGGCGAAGGCCCACAGCACAACCAGAAGCAGGTTCATCACCGACACCTGGAAGGCAGGGGGGCCGGGGGGGGGGGGGGGGGGGCAGATGGAGCGGCACCTCCCCAGGGGCCCTGCGATCTGCCACCCAAGGGTCCCGGCCTCTAGGGGACCCCACTGCAGAAAAAGGAGACGCCCCTGTCCCTCCCTTACCTCCTTCAGGGCCACCCACACAGTGTACAGGGCCACCAGCTTGAGAACGTGCAGCTCCAGCAGGCGTCGCACCAACACCTGCACGCGGGTGAGGACCTCGGAGAAGCGGTCAGCCAGGTCCAGCAGCCGCTCGGCCACCAGGCCCCACTTGCTGGCGGCGGCTGTGGGAGAGGGGCCGTGAGGGCTCGGGGACCAGGGTCCCCGGGCCTGGGGCTCGCAGGGGTCTGGGTGAAGGGACCCCACGCCTGCCGGTCTGACTCACCTTCGGGGACCTGCACGGCCTGCTGGGGGCCGGCCTCGCTCAGTCCCTCCTCCCTGGCCACCTCCTCCTCCTCCTGCAGCAGCGGGGTCCCGCTGACCGCGTCCTGCCTAGGGTGGGCCCCAAGGCGTCACTCCTCGCCCCAGACCCCGGGGCACGCCCTCCCCGGGACTGACAAAGGCCTCCCCTGGGGCCCGGCCGATGTGCTGCCCCCGTGACCCGAAGGCCGGAGGAACACCCGGCACCGTGGGCCTGCCGTGTCCGAGGGGGCTGCTGAGGCCGTCGCCCTGCTCCGGGCCCTCCCGTCCGAACCCAGCAGCCTCCGTCCCTTCCCGGGGGATGAGGCCCTTCCCTGTGCGGGTGTCTGTGGGGGGGGGGGGGGGGCGGTTCACGCTGCAGACCCCGGGCCCCCGGGAGCCTGCACCCGAGTCCGCACGCCCAGAGGCAGCGGAGGGAGAGGGGCCGGCCGTGGAGGGCGGGCGCACCTTCGAGCCCAGCGCGGGAGGTGGGCGCCAGGGGGGGGCGCGCGCCCCAGGTCGGTGAGCCGCATGAAGGGCTGGTGGAAATAATGCAGCTGCAGAATGCAGGCCAGCAGGAAGAAGCCGGGGACCAGGATGCTGGAGAAGAGCTCGGACACGCTGAACTGCTCCAGACCCAGGTCCGCCAGCCTGGCGCGAGGGGCGGCGGTCAGACGGGGCCGGGGAGGGCCCCACGCCGGGACGCGCCCCCCGCCCGCCCGCCCGCCGACTCACTGCTCGTCCGTGAGGCCGGTCAGGTTGCGCCAGTAAGTGGGGAAGTCCTGGAACTGGAAGGTGTAGACGGCGCTGAGCACCAGCATGGTGTAGGCCACCACGAGCCACCAGAACGCCTTGAGCAGCTTCCTCCAGAGGCTGTAGTAGACCTGCCGGGCGGCGTGCGGTGAGGCCCGGCCTGGGGCGCCCCCCGCCGCCCCTGCCGCCCCCGGCCCCGCCCGCCCACTACCTGGAAGAGCGTGAGGCACAGCAGGAAGAGGAGCATGTACACGATCTTGTAGACGACGAGGCGGCCGGCAAAGCTGACCACGACGAACATGCCGGCGCACACGTAGATCCAGTACTTGGCGTACAGGCCCGTGACCAGCTCGCCCAGGCTCCGGAGCAGCGTCCGTGTCCGCGTGGGCTCTGCGGGCCGGGCCGGGGGTGGGGGGGCAGCCGGGGCATGGCTTCGGGGCCGGGTGGGGGGGGCACCGTTCCCTGACCGCCCCCCGCCCCTCACCTCGGCGGGCCGCGGCGACCCCCGCGGCGACCCCCGGCCGGCCCCTCACCTGGGTCGGCCACGGCGACCCCCAGCAGGCCGGCAGCGCTCTTGGCCTTCCTTAGCAGCTTCTCCTTCACGAACTGGCGCAGCAGGAGCCAGAAGGTCAGGTTGTACAGCAGCTGGGCGGGGCGGGGCGGGGCGGGGCAGGGGTGTCACCAAGGGCCGGCGGCCCGGCGCCCCGCCCGCAGCCAAGGGCCGGCCCGCGAAGACCCAGGCCCAGGGGATAGCCCCTTGGTGCCCGTGCCTGCCTCCCCGGGGGCACAGTCGGACCCTGTCGCGTACGGGCGTGGACATGGGCACGCGTACGTGCGCACGCACACAGCTCCCGGGACGACATACGCCCCGGCACAGACGTCCGGACCCGGTGACACTCTGGTGTGCGGGACGCAGACGGGGCACCGGGGGCCAGACGCCGGGGGGACATATGACATTAGGGGAACCCGCGTCAGGGACCCAGGGACAGCGCCCCCGATGACACAGGGTCATCATTCGTCCCCCCTACACTTGTTTGGTCACCGCTATGGATCGGCCCGAGGGCACCCCGTGCTGACAGCCGGACAGCGGACTCCGCGCCGTCACGGGTGCTCGTGCGGGAAGCGCAGGCCCCGCGCGCACTCACCATGGCGCCAAGGTCCAGGCAAGGGTAGCGGGTGTGCTCCAGCCCCAGCTGACGCAGGCTGACGGGGCCCAGGGTGGTGGGCAGCTCGGGACGCAGGTCCATGGCCCACACGTAGCGGAGCCCGCACAGCGCCAGCCCATAGAGCAGGATGAAGGGGGAACAGAGCATGGCCAGCTGGTGACGACTGCGCACCGTCCAGATGAGGCAGGCCCAGAGCAGCAGCACGAAGGTCAGCCAGCTGTGGTAGGTGATACTCCACACCTGGACGGCGGGGCCGGGGGGCCGGTGGGCCGGGGGCAAGCACCCAGCCCATTCGCCCGCCGGCCCGGGGACGGGGCGCACGTTCCCACCCGCTACCCATATGCACGCTCACACACGCACCCATGGCGTGGCTCTGGGCCCAGCAGGCCACGGCTCCGTTTCTGGCAACAAGGCACCAGGTTCTGCGGAACTCAGGCCGCCATCCGCCCCCCCCAGAACATCACGAGGGAACCAGCAGCAAGGGCCCCCCCGGACGGGCCTGCCCAGGCCAGCCGCTCCTTACCATCATGGCGATGAGGGCACACACATAGCTCTGGTCCATGATGAGATGGCCCAGACCGTGCAGGGGAGACACGTCTCTAGGCTCCGACAGCCTGGGGTGCACTGAGGGGTGGGGGTCAGAGGTCACCAGAGGGCCAGACCCCAGCCGGGGCAGTTCCAACATCAACAGGCCGGAGCCCCTCACCCACAGGAGACTCTGCCCAATAATTCTGCCGGTGGCCAGCGGGGGCAGAAAACGCCGGCAAAGGACCGGACTCCCGACTGACACTGTCCCCGGCGTGTCGCGGGACCCGGGGCAGTCCTCACCCCACTCCACATCTTGTTTCCAAGACTGTGAAAGGACAGGTCGGACAAAATGGCCCCGACTCCCGTCCGGCTCTGTGCGCGGGGCAAGTCCCCGGGGAGCCAGCTGTGGAGGCCGGCGATTTCGCCTCCTGCCTCGCGCAAAATGGAAATCGAGCCTCAGGAGAAAGAGAAAAGCGCCCCGCCCTCCCCACGGGGCCGCTGTGGACACGGCTCTAAGGCACATCCACCCAGGAGGCGGCTGGCCGCCTGGACGCAGGGCCAGCACACGGGGCGCGGTCCAGCCCTCTGGGAACCGGGAGGCAAGTGGGGAGGGGGTGGGACACCAGGAGGTCCGGCAAGGTCTCAGACAGTGGCCTGACCCCACATCCTGGCCCCGGGCGGGGGCGGGGGGGCCCAGACGGCACTGCTGGAGAGGTCAGCAGGGCAAGACCACCCGGCGGCCACCAGGGGGCAGCACCAGCGTGCCTGCGGCAGGTGGCGTCCCCGGGCAGCCACGGGCAGCGTGGCACTCACGGGGGCGCTGCCGGACGGGGCTGTGGCCGGTCAGGTCGTGCACGGTGCAGCTGTCGGTCTCCCAATCTGGTCCCGTGGTCGTGGGCGGCACGCGCTGCAGAGGCAAGCCGAGCCCCGGTGAGCCGAGCCCGGGGGGCGGGCAGGCTCCGGCACCACGGCTGGGCGCGGGCTCCTTACCTGGGCGGCGCCCTCCTCCTTGGTGGCCGCAGCCCCGGCCCGGCCCTGGGGCCACTGATCCACGTGAGTCAGTTCCACCTCCTGCTCCTCGTCGCGCCCGGCCGCCTCCTTCCTCTGCGGGGACCGGCACGGAGCTCAGCCCCCGGCCCCAGCAAGCCGCCCGGAGCGGGGGGGGGGAACCCGGGGGGGGGGGGGCGCTGGCCCAGGAAACCCACCTGGTCCAGGGGCTGGTGTGTGCACAGCTTGAGGAGTGAGGTCACGGTGTAGTAGAGGAGCAGCAGGACGCCGGGGCTCACGTACACGGGCCAGTCGTGGCTGGTATCGAGGACCAGCACGTTGGGACCGGAGCAGTTGCTGTAGGCCACCAAGGCCTTGAGGCCGAACACCCTGCCCAGAGAAGGCGAGCCGCTGAGCCGGGCCGCGGGAAGCCAGGGCCAGGCCAGGGGAGGGGAGGGGGGGAGGGCAGGGGGGAGGGGGCCGGCGCAGGCAGGCCTCACCTGGCCCAGATGCCGGCTGGGGGCAGCACGGCCTGGGCGAAGGGCGTCTGGTAGCAGTAGACGCAGATGAGGTGGCCGGCGCTGAAGCAGCCCACCATGACGCAGAGCGTGCTGGAACCCAGGGGGCCGATGGGAAAGTGGCAGGCCCACCAGGTGCAGGTGGCCAGGAAGACCAGGAAGTAGACGCCGGAGAAGGCCGAGGGCTGGGCGATGCCTGCGGGACGGGACGGGGCGGAGGCGTCAGGTCCGGGCCACGTGGCGGCCGGTGGGGAGCCCGGCGGGCTGCCGAGACCCCTCCCCGCGTGCTGGTTGGCGCCGGGGCCCCCGCCCCTTGCCCAGCGGGTACCTGCCAGCGCCAGCAGCAGGATGGCCAGCGTCCGTCCGGCGGCCACCAGCAGCCAGTGGGCCGTGACCTGGAACCGGGTGGCCAGCCGAGACCTCTGCTTGGGGGCCGGCACGGGGGCTCCGCGAGGCCCCGCCGGGGAGCCGGCGTCCGCTTCCCTGTTCTCCTCGTCCTGCCGAGGTTGTGGGGAGGGGCAGAGGTCAGGTGCACGGCACTCGGGCCACACAAGCGGGGAGGAAGCCTCCCTCCAGTTCACAGGCTCTTCTGGAGGTGGGGCCCGGGCCCGGCCCGTGGTGACGGCTGGCCCCGGGTTATTCCGGAACCCCGCAAGTGCCTCTTCACCTCCCTTTCTAGATCAGGGGGACCCCCAGGGCAGGGCAGGCCCCGCAGATTCCTGCACACGCCCTCGAAGCCCCTGGGTCCTGAGAGGCCCGATTGCTGATTTTTAGGGAAAATACACCATGTCACCGCCCTTCACAGTTTACGGAGCACCTTCACGTCTGTGCCTCGTGGTCCTGTGGCTGAAGCAGCACTTTCCTCGTGGGTAGAGAAACGGGGGCACGGAGGAGACCGTGAGGGGCACCCGGTTTGACCCCGGTCCCTTTCTGCTGCCTGTGGGGCTCCTGGAGAGCCAGGGGCAGGCGGGACCGCCAGGCCGCACAGAGACCGGGCCTCCATCCCCGGTTCCACTCAAAGGTTTCCCAGAACGGAGCCGTTTCCTGGACGCCCAGCCCCGCTCCCCCCACGTCCCACCTGCACGTTGGATGCCACGCCCGGGCCTCTCCCAGGGGGTGGCCCTCGGCGTCCAGACTAAGTACACAGGAGCCAGGTGACCTGCTCGTGTCCCAGCTCGTGCCTCCTGGCTGTGAGGCCTTGGGTAAGTCACCTAACCTCTGAGTCTGTTTCCCGTCTGCCAGATGGGGGTGGGATCAGATAGGTGCTGCCCTTACAGGGCAGGAAGGGAGTGGGGAGGCCATAAGGAGGAGTCCCTGAGCAGTGATCCCAGGGGGACCTGGGGCGCGGGACAGCTGGGACCCCAGAATTCAGAGCAGGGGGCGCAGGGCCCTGAGGGGTGGGGGAGGCGTTCGCGGGCAGGCACAGCAGCCAGGCCTGCGTTCCCACCCGCGCACAGCTGGCCGAGGCCCTGGGAAAGTGTCCGCCAGCCTCCGAGGAGTCAACATCTGCGAGGGGGGGACGGCGGCAGCCGCTGGGGGGACAGGCAGGTGCTCGGGGCGTCCAGCCGGCCAGCCCTGGCTCCAGCCCCGACTCGGCAGGCCCCTCAGGCGGCCACAGGAGGCTTAGCACAAGTTTCCTCTCTCTGTCCCTCCCCCTGCGCCACCCCCTCAGAGCGTGCGTGCAGAGGCACGTGACATCGTGTCAGGATGCACGGCCGCACTCGTACGCTGTCCCGCGTACGTGTGGGTGGCTCTGGGCTTTAAGACACGCCTGCGGAGGGTACCCCCAGCCCCTCGCTCTGAGGTCTGTCTACACCGGCCATCCCGGCCAGCAAGACGGCACAGGCTCTCTCATGTGCCACCGAGGACACCCACAGGAAGGTGACCTGTCCCGGTCGCTGGGCAGACCGGAGTCCGGCCCCCCGAGGGACCAGGGCAGCGCTGTGCTGTGAGGGTGTAGGCAACATGGGTGGCTGGCCCCCTCCTGTCCTACCCCAGGTTTCAGGATCGAGTCTGAAGCCTCCAGGAAGCCCTCCAGGAAGCCCTGACTCCGCCAACGAGGAAAGCGGAGGCATCCACGGCTCCCTGGGGCCCACACAGTGGCTCCCACCCGTGGCTCCCTGGGGCCCACACAGTGTCCCTGGGGCCCACACAGTGGCTCCCATCCGCGGCTCATTGGGGCCCACGTGCCTGTGGGAGTAGAGAGGGGTCGCCAGGAGAAGGGTGACCCGAGGGCAGGCGGCAGGGTGGTCCCAACCCTGGCTCGACCGCCACAAGTGCCTGGAAAAGCGACCTGACCTCCAGGCTTCCGTTACACCCTCTGAAAGTGGGATCCTAGCCTGGCCCCGTGGGGTGGGGGCAGGGCAGCCTGGGTCACCCCTGACCTGCAGAGGTGGGTGAGAGGAGCCTACAGGCCCTGGGGCCTCCCTGGCAGGGGACACTTGTGCCAGGGTCCCGGACAATCACAGATCCCACGGAGCCCCGGGGCCCGGGCCCTGCCGCTCCAAGGCTGAGGCCATGTGTGGGAGGCCAGGTGGGGCTCGAGACCACAGCCCTCGTGGGGGGCAGAAGGGCACTCAGGCTTCAGCCGTGGGGGACATTAGGGGCCCTGACCCTCACGCCTGATGCTGAGGGAAAGCTCCCAGAGCAGGACACCCCAAGGACAGTCTCTAGATCAGGACCTCCGCCACCCCCCACCTAGAGGCCATCGACACTCCCTCGGGAGTGGCACCCACCCTCGGTGCCCCCTGGCGGCCAGGAGGTCGGCCCCCTGCACTGCTGACTCCCCACTGCCCCGTGGCCTCCAGGAACGGTTTCTTAAGGCACAGACACGCGTGGGATCCCCACAAGTTCCCCCGAGATGGAACCCTCCTAGGACCGGATCTGGCAAACACACAGGCTGAGGGGCTCACAGGGTAGCCCCTCGGCCCGGGAACGGGACACACGCCTTCCCTCACCCCTGAGGCCTCAGCTCTCCGCAATGGACACACCGACCCTTAAACTAAAAAGTGCACGTTTGTATAAAAATGAAACAGTCGCAGAGTCCTCAAACGGCCGGAAGGACCAAGAAGCCCCGCCCCCAGCACGTGGGCACCCGGCCCACCTACGGCCCTCACCTGCTCCTGGGCGGGCTGGCTCCGCCGGGCTTCCCGTGCCAGGCGCCCACAGAGGCCGAGGCACACGGCTGAGACCACCAGGACACCCAGGTCAGGGGCCACCAGCCGGACGGCATTGGGGATGTCCTTCAGGTCCAGCCTGAGAAGGGGCAGGAAGTGCCCACCGATCGGTCAGGAGGGCAGGTGCCAGGCAGCGGGGGGGTGGGGGGGTGAGGGTGGGGACAGGAAGGGAAGGGGGGACCCCAGGGCCTGGAGGCCCCAGGCAGGGAGAGGGCTTACCTCGTCACCCCTACGTGCTGGGACAGGATCTGCCAGGGGCTGCCTGCAGAGAGAGGCACGGGGGGACAGGGTCAGGCGGTGCCCCACGGCCCTGCCAGGAATCACCGAACACCTGGCCTCTGGGCTGCTCATAAAATGCTGCCTCTACTAGCAGGGAAACTGAGGCTCAGCCAGGCAAAGCCAGGGGGCCGAAGGCCCGGAGGTCTGTCTGCAGAGTGGGGATTCGCAGCCAGGAGCCCAGGCTGGGCACTCAAAACGCCCAGCCGAGGCCACGGCTCCTCGGGGTCCGCGTGGGAGGCCCGTCTCCCAGGCAGCGGGACCGGCGCGCCCACCTGGCCCTGGAGTCCGCTCCACACCCCCTTCTGGACGGCGGTGTGGACACAGTCGCCCGAAATCAGGAGCCCGGGCAGGGCGGGGGAGCCAAGCCAGGCAACGCTAGCTGTGGGGACCGGGCGCCTGCGGTTCACATGTCTGGAGTCCAGGGCGCTGAGGCCACTCCTTTCCGGAGCCAGGAGGGTGGGTGTCGGCTGCAAACTGCCCGCAGGATGAGGGGCCCGGGTCAGGGGCGGAGGTGGGGAAGGGCAGTGAGGGCCCCTGGTGCCCACGGCCACGTTTCCAGGTGCCAGAGGAAGACGCTGACAGAGAGAAGGATCTAGAAGGCCAAGGCTGCCCCGAGGGCCAGATTTCGGGGTCCAGAATTAGCACCATGCCTCACTCGGCCCAGCCCCAGGCCAAGTGTCACTGGCTCTTAACACGGGCCACGTGGGCTGAACAGAAATCGTGGATGGGCTCAGGGGCCGGCCCATATTAGGCAAAGCCTGCTGAGGTGGGGTGGCCGGCCTTTCCTGGGGCCGCGGTATCCCCTCCCTCTCCCCTGGCCCCCAGCTAGCTGTCCCGGGCACCCCCTTCCCAGGTCCCAGTGGAAACTCACAGCTTGGCCCCAGGAGCTGGTCCAGGCGGGGCACGGTGTGCAGGCATATCTGGAAGGCCAGATGGGCTGCCAGGAAGAGGAGGCTGAAAAGCAGCAGGGCTCGGAGGAGGCGACCAGTGTGACCTGCGGGCAGAGAGGGCAGGGGCGAGGCTGGCACAGGGCCTTCTTCCGCCCGTCCTGGGGGACCCACATCCCACCGGAGTCTGGGAGCCGGGCCAGGAGACCCCAAGCTCGGGCAGGGACAGGCCCACACGAGCGCCCCGTGGAGAGACGTGGCCCCACGACCGGGGCCGGACCCTGCGCCCGGGGAGGACTCGTGGAGCCCTGGGGTCACCCTGCTCTGAGCGGTGAGCAGCTCACCCTCCGGGCAAGGAACGGAGACCGTGAGGGCCACACGCGGAGCTCGAGCCCCGTCTCAGGACTCGGGCTGTGCGCGGCTCGCCCCAGATCCTCACTGTGCCGCCAGCGGACCCCTGGCTCGGGGACAGAGGCGTCCGTCTCTCCTGCCCAAGGCTGGCACGCTCGGAGCCCCTGCTCAATTGTGTCCCCTCGCCCAGGGGTGGCCCAGCGGGTGAGACCCCTGGAGTGCCCGTGTGAGCACACGCGCCGGGGAGGCCGGGGCCGGCCCTTGCCCACGCTCTGCCCCACCTCACTTGGCTGAGACTCAGAGGGCGCGAGGGGCTCCCGGGGGCGGCCCAGGCAGGACTTGGACAGCTTCGCTGACACTCGTTTCTAGGTCCCTCCCGGCCCCCGACCCTCGGTAGGGCAGGGGTGAGCGGAGGGGAGGGCAGGGTGGGGCCGCGGAGCACTGGGAAGGAGAAATGGAAAATGAACGGAACGTCTGGCGGTCGGCCCTGGCCGGGCCGGCTCTGCTCAGAGCACCCCGCCAAGAGCAGGGGGAGGCCACGGGCCTCCCGTCAGGAGGAGGGGTCGGGCTACCTGTGGGCACCGTGCGGGAGCCTGCGGGGAGCCACCGCTGTGCCCCCCTGCCAGGAGCCTGCAGGGGCGAGGGGCTGAGAAGGCTGAGCTTCCCTGCACGCCAACTCCCCTCTGCCCCGCTCGCCCGGGCAGCCCCTCCCCTGCACACCTAGGAGGTCCCACCAGGAGGCAGTGGGGGAGCACCTGGTCGCCCCCGTGGACGCCCAGGCTGGCCTCGGGCGCTACGGGAGCCGAAGCCTCAAGAGCCAGGCTGCTGGGCTCCTCGCTCACACAAGAACCCGGGCGACAGAGGGGCGAGCCCAAGGCTCGAGACCCCTGGGCGGGAGGGCGCCCCCGCCCCCGCCCGTCGTCCCGTCCGGCCCCTCCTGGACCTCTGGCAAAGCGCCAGCTGTCACCGCTCCCCTCGTCATCCGCCCCGCCTCATACCTAGTTCACTTCTCGGGTGGGCGCGCCGTGTCCCAGACCACAGGCCACCACCAAGCCAAAGGGGCCAGGGCGCTGGCCGTGGGGCTGTAGCTCCCTGCCAGGTGGGGGCTGGCTGAGCCAGACGTGGGAGGGGCGGGGAGGGGCGGGAGGGGCAGGAGGCCCGGTGCATCCGGCCAACACCACCGACCAACCTGGACAATCTCCCACACTGCCCACCTGAGCTCGGCTCGGGCGGCGGGAGGACGGGGCAGGGGTGGGGGGCGGGCGAGGGGCTCCTGAACCCGCCGGGGGTGGGGCGGGCAGAGGAACAACCCCTGAGGATTGTGAGGTTGGGCCCCGAGAGCTGGGAGCGGGCGGGGAAGGGGCGCCGGGGGGCCCGGCCGCCAGCTCCTGTCCTGGGGCCCGAACGCCACTCGCCCGGCCATTCAAGGCCCGCACACACAGGCCGCGACCCCCACCGTGTCCACGGCAGGGGAGAGGTGCGCAGAAACCACCCACCCTAAAGGACCAGGGGGTCGGGCTCTCCAGGAAGTGGGGCTGGCGGGCTGTGGACCCGGGGGGCAGAGGCAGCGGGAGGGGCTTCCCAGAGGGGGTTTGTACAAAGAATCTGACCCACAGCATGAATCCCGGGCTGGCGGCCCCCCTAACCGCCCTCAGAGCGGCGGCTCCATCCCCCACACTGTGGGGCGTCCCTGCCTTCAGCGGGGAGGGTACCTTGTCGACCGCCGCCCTTCAGCCCTCTGGGCCTTCCTTCCTCACCCACCGACCGCACCCCCAAAGGCCTCACTCGCACACCCTCTTGGGGCCAGCTGTTGGCAGACGCCCCCTCTCCTGATGGGACCCGGCCCCTGGGTGCACGGGGCTGGGGTGGGGGGGGGACCCTTGGAGCGGCTCCTGGGGATGTTCCAGGAAGTGTGCTAAGAAGCTGGGGGAGGAGCGCCCGCAGTCACACCCAGAAGGCTCCAGAGAGGTGGGGGTAGGAAGGAGACAGGACAGGGGGCACCTCACGAGCCTGAGCCCCGAGCCCTGGGAAGGAAGTTCTTCTCACAGGAGGCGGCAGGAGGGTGACAGGAGTCCCTGGGGACTCACACCGCCATCCACCCCCAGGGAGAGGGCAGGAGTACCTGCAGGGCGGGGCCAGCCCCGGGGAGGGCTTTGTCCTGAGGCGGGACAGGTGTCAAGTCCCTAAATGTGAAGCAGATGGCCCGGCCCTGACCCCCAGGCACAGGGACAGGGGACGGGGCCAGGGGTCAGCACCCTCGGGGCCCAGGCGGCGTCAGACCTTCCGCCAGATGTCCAGCCTCCGAGCCAGCCCTAACCCGATGCCAGGCGCCCCGGCACCTCCCTGCTTTCCTCTCTCCCACTCGGAAAATCCAGGCAGCCTCCCTGCTCCTGAAGGGCCGCTGAGGGTGGACGGATGGACAGACGGACGTCAGGGAGGAAAGTCTCCGCAGCGCTCCCTACCCCTTCCCCAGTGGACCCCTCCCCCCACTGCCCATCGGGCGGCCCGCGAATACAGGCATTGGCTCCACGGGTGGACGGATGGTGGGCCTGACGGACGGATGGGAGGAAGAGGGGGGCGCCCGGCGGGGGAGGACCTGTGGGAGGTATAGACCCTGCGGCCTGAGCTGGACCAGATGTCACAGGCTAGGGAGGGGTGACCAGCCAGCCTGTAGGGGGCAGAATGACACCTGCCCCCTCCCTCGATGTCCACACCCCAATCCCCGGACCCTGTGAACACGCTTCCTTACGGGGCAGAGGGGAACCAAGGCTGCCAAGCAGCCGACCTGAAAACAGGGGCTGACCTTGGATCCCCAGGGAAGGCCAGTGTCACCACAGGGTCCTAACGGTGGAGGGGGGCGGGAGGGCCAGAGTCAACGTGACGAGGTGACACTCGACGGGCCGTTGCTGGCTTGGGCGACGGAGGGAGGGGCCGTGGATGCCTCTAGAAGCCGGGAAAGTTGAGGAAACGGATCCTCCCGGGAGCCTCCAGAAGGAAACGGGGCCCGTGACACTGATGCCGGCCCGCGAGGCCCGTGCTGGTCTCCCGACCCCCCGCCTGAGGGACAAGGCTGTGCTCCAGTGGCCACAAGAGGCTCAGACGCCTCCGAGGCCTGGAAGCAGCCAGCAGCTACACCCGGCGCCTCAGAAGGCGGCACCTGTGGCCTGCCTCCCTTCACGGGTCCTCAGCTGTCACGGCCAACGCGGACCTCGGCCCGGCTGGGGCTACTTTTTCACCCGTCTCTGCCGGGCGCTGGCGATCATGCTGCTGACAGCCCGCTTCTCCCGGGGACCCTCACTCAAGCCCGGGGGCCCGTCCCCCCTCCAGCTCCGAGAGGACCTTCCCACCCACGGGAGGCAGAGCAGCCTGTGGGGCAGGTCCCTGAGCGCTGCCCTCCCTGAACAGCTGGGACAGGTATGGACACTGATGCACGCGGACAGAGGAGGCAGGAGCCCAGGGTGAGAGTTTGGACTCCATCTGTCCCCGTGTCACCTGGCTGCAGGTCCGCGCCTGTTCACAGCGGGCCTGCCTGCCCTCCCGCACGGGGCTCCCGAGACGGGGCGACGGCCTTCTGGGATGGCTCCGCGCCGTGAGCCCGCCTCCAGACCCTCCTGTGGGCACAGCCCCTGCCGGGTTCCCCACGTCTGTGTGCCTGGTGGACACAGGAGACTACGTGCCCACCCTCCAGGGGCTCAGGACCCCAGACGGGGCCTCGAGTGCCCAGCTACCCACACGACAGGGTGCCTGGTGATAACCCGAACCCCACGGAGCTCGCGCAGATGGCAAGAGCCTGACTTCGGGGGGTGGGGGCAGGGGCGGCTGGATATAAGGGGTTGGCCGCGGCCTCAACGGGCACAGTGGTTCGGGGAGGGGGGGGGGGCGCGGGGAACAGGAGAGGGAGCCCGCAGGAAGACGGCCCGTCTCACAGTGCCCGGGAAGCCCCAGGGACAAGGGGGGATTCGTCCAAGACCCCAGAACACACAGCGAGAGAAAAGACTGTGAACTTAGCCAAAGGTCGACAATGGAAAACAACGGAGCTTGGGACCACGCTTCCTTTACCCGGCCGTTGAACTGCCCGGGGCCTCCGGGGAGCACGCGGCACCCCGGCCCCTGGAGGCCCGGCTGGTCCTGTGGACGAGTCCCCCCACCCCACACCCCCCCCCAGCAGGAGCCACTTTGCAAGCCCTTACCTGGGACGCTGTGCGGAGAGGGGCCCGGGAACCAGGGCAACAGCAGCAGAAACAGCAGGTAGACCAGAGACAGGGCGTTGAAACGGCACAGGCAGGCTGCAGGGGAGGAGAGGGCGGTCAGCTCAGCCACGCGGGGCGCCCAGCCCGTGCCCCGGACGCCCCCAGACGCCGCCCCCCAAGGATCGCCCTGTAGAGTGCCTCCCAACATCACCCCTCAAACACCATCCTTGACGTCACCCCCAGACACAGCCCCCCAGATGTCACCCCAAACTTCACCCCCAGACACAGCCCCCCAGATGTCACCCCAAACTTCACCCCCAGACACAGCCCCCCAGATGTCACCCCAAACTTCACCCCCAGACACAGCCCCCCAGATGTCACCCCAAACTTCACCCCCAGACACAGCCCCCCAGATGTCACCCCAAACTTCACCCCCTAAATATCACCCGGACATAATCCCCCCGACATCAAGCCCCCAACATCACCCCCCCCCAGCCCACTGGACATCCCCATTAAGCATCGCTCTAACCCCGGGCCTCGGTACGGCCCCCACAGAGCATCCCCCCCAGACGCTGCCTGCTTGTCACCGTGTGAGACCGGCTGCCTCCTTCCACGTGTGAGCAACCTCACTTAGCGTGTGGCACGTCACCCATCGCTCAGGATTCACGCTGTCACACCGTGTCCAGACCACACACGTCACCTGTCGCTCAGAGCACACGTCCACTGTCACGCTGTGTCCCCAAACACACGTGTCACCCGTCAGAGCACATGTCCGCTGTCACGCCATGTCCCCACACATGTCACCTGTCACTCAGCACACACAATGTCACACTGTGTCCTCCTACAACTAGTTCTTTTTACCAACGTCCCACGTTGCGATCCTCTCCCGCAGATGCTGGGGCCTCGTCCTGTCCGCCCGTGTCTCAGGGGCACCGAGGGGTGCCCTCCCCCCCACGGGCGGACAGTGACAACGTGGCTGACTTTCGTTCCTTTGTCAAATTCCACAGTTTCAGGTGCACACAGCACAACTGACCTCCGCAGTCAGCGCTCAGAGCCCTAACTCGCGTGCTCGCGGGGACATGCCGGCCACCCCACGGCCTCTCGGCCCCACTTCTCCGTGAGCGGGATCGTGGGGCTCCCAGCCGGCGGCCTGGCTCCTGTCTCCGCCTCTGAGAGCCGCGCGTGTGCCCACGGCCTGTCCCCGCCTTTGCCCTCGACCCCACGCCCTCCACCCGGCACAGCTGGACGCTACCTTGACCGAGGGCGGCCGGGGGGCCGGGGGACCCGGGGCCGGGCCGGGCCCCGGGAACCAAGGCCTGTCAGGGGATGACGTCCTGATGTGGGTGTCGTCGCCAGGGATCGGGGGCCCACTCAGCCTTTCCTGGGGTGCCCGAGAGCGGGCTGGCAGGGCAGGTGGGCACCACCGGAGGGGCCCCCG
Organism: Prionailurus bengalensis; assembly: GCF_016509475.1. Classification (NCBI taxonomy): domain Eukaryota; kingdom Metazoa; phylum Chordata; class Mammalia; order Carnivora; family Felidae; genus Prionailurus; species Prionailurus bengalensis. The sequence goes on from NC_057352.1 coordinate 61,187,708, forward strand.
GGGCAGAGCCGTCCCTGCCGCCCGTTCCTCCACCACCTCCGGCGGCAAGCGGCTCGGGAGGACAGCGCAGCCCGCGAGGGCACTGGCACCTACCACGAATCCGTCCCCTCCTGAGCAACCCGGCCTCGCGGCTCAGACGCGTGTGGCTAAGCCGACGGAGCCCGCTCTATTTCCCACCAGAGGCAGAGTTTACAAGCTGTCCCGGGACCTACTCTCTGTCCCCCCCCCACCGGCCCCCAAGCGTGAGCCGCGACCCCGCAAGGACTCGGACGTCCAGGTGGCAGCCGTGTGGACAGCCAGAGCCCAAACAAGCCGACTTGAACTTGCCCATCTGGCTGCATAGACCGCCTCCTGGGGGAGGGCGGGGGGGGGGGGCGCAGGGGTGGCATCTGCTCTGGGAAAAGGATAGGCTAGAATAACAGTGCCTGGGGGGGAGGCCACTGACCTGACCTGAGCCTCGTCTGGAGCAGGGGGGCCCCCTGGGGGCGTGGCCAGGTCTGCACCTTCCGGTCACCAGGTGGCGACGGAGATCCCTCCTCCCTGGGGCAGGGGCGGGGGGGGGGGGGCACAGGTCTCCTCCGGGGTCCGTTCTGCCCCCCTTGCTGTTCAGACAGGCCTTAGCTGGAGCCCCTCCTCCTACCCCTGGAGGCCGCGACGAAGGAGGGGCTCCCAGAGAACACAGGCCGCTGAGACGCCAGCCACCGGGGAACCTGCCGACACGCCCAGGCTTGTGGTCACCAGCAGGGGCTGCGCACACCTCTGCCTGTCCCCTGTCCTCGCCTTGTCCCCAGGCCAGGACCTTGGGCAAGCAGAGAAGCTGCGGGGGAGGGCAGGAGGGGCCGCGGCCTGGGGGGCAGACCCTTGACCGTGCAGCCGTGGGCAGCTCCAGGCCTCTGTTCCCACGTCTGTGCGACGGGGTTCGCACGTCCTGCCTGAAGGGTCATCCGAGGGCCACACTGAACGGAGGACCAGGTGCAGGGCCGGGGTTCGAGTCTGTCCCACCCACCGCTGACTAAGCCCCTCCTATCACCCCAGCCTCGCGGAGGCCCCAGGAACCCCGGGCGGGGGGGGGCGCTCCAGGTCACCTTCCACACCCGGAGCCGCCCCAAGCCTGGGCACCGCCCCCTCCATCACACACTGGCCGTGGCACCGGCTCGACCAGAAATACGACGTTGTACAGCAAGCGCACATTTTCGTTAAAAAAAATCCATCCGACCCGGCCCAAGAGGCAGGAGGGAACTGCGTTTACGGCAAAGGCTCCTCACGTTCCTCTTTGTGCCCCAAGGGCCGCACTTCCCAGCCCCCAGGTTGTTTCTCTCTCTCTCTGAGCCACGGCGACCCGCCACGGCTCCCCAGAGAGGGTGGCACTCCCTCGTCCCAGCCAAGCCACGTCCGTCGTCCCGACACCCCGGCCACCTGCACCCGTCCTCGGCCCCTCCCCCACCACGCGCCCCGTGACCTCCCAGAGGCTCCCCTGCTCCGGCCCCTGGGCACGGGGCCGCGGGTTGAGGCTCCCGGGGGCAGAAGCAGTTTCTAGGGGAGCAGGACCCTGAGGCCAGGACGGCGGAGGCGACGGTGGTGCTTCCTGGATGCGGAGTTTGGGGAAGATGGAAAGTTCTGAGGCTGGGTGGTGGGGACGGCTGCACAGCACGGAGACTGCACCTGAACCACTGCACCACACGCTTAAAAACGGTTAGGGGCGCCAGGGTGGCTCAGTGGGTTGAGCGACTGACTTCAGCTCAGGTCATGATCTCGCGGTCTGTGAGTTCGAGCCCTGCGCCGGGCTCTGTGCTGACCGCTCAGAGCCTGGAGCCTGCTTCCGATTCTGTGTCTCCCCCTCTCTCTGCCCCTCCCCTGCTCATACTCTGTGTCTCTCTCTCACTCTCAATAATAAATAAACGTTAAAAAAAAAAAATAAACAGTTAAGATGATCAATTTCATGTTCCGGGTCTTTTTTTTTTTTAATATTTATTTTTGAGAGAGAAAGAGAGCGTGAGTGAGAGCACAAGAGGGGGAGGGGCAGAGAGAGGGAGACACAGAATCCGCAACAGGCTCCAGGCCCCCAGCTGTCAGCAGAGCCCGACATGGGGCTCGAACCCATGAACCGAGAGACCGTGACCTGAGCCAACTGAGCCCCCCAGGGACCCCTAATTTTTTTTAAGTCATCTCTACACCCGACATGGGACCTGAATTCACGTGGAGCCTGCTTCAGATTCTGTGTCTCCCTTTTTCTCTGCCCCTCCCCTGCTCGTGCTGTCTCTCTCTCTCTCTCTCAAAAATAAACATTTAAAAAAAAAAAAAAGTTGCATGTTCTACCGACTGAACCAGCCAGGCGCCCCTGTCTTCTGTGTCTTTTACCAAAATAAGAAAATAAACATTTGAGTTCAGCAAAGGATGTCAGGAACCAGAACCTGAGGGCCAGGCGGGCCGGAGCCTGAGAGTGTGGGAAACGGCCCCGGCCTCTCCCACACCAGGCTGAGCAGAAGGGAAAGAATCTCTGAGAAGCTTATCTGCCCGAAGCAGGAAATCGGAGATGGAGAGCCAGAGGCGCGGCCGGTGGGGCACTGCCGGGTGGCCCGGCCCCGAGAGGGACCCACCGCGGCCCCGGAATTCAACACGCGCGATCTGCCCGGCAGAAGGTCCGGTCTGGGCTCCGCAGACAGCCGGGTGGGAGACGGCGTCTCCAGCCACACCGACGAGGCTCCCGGGTGCCGGGAGGTCTCGGCCGGCCGCCCGCCGCAGGGTGCCAGCTCGCAGAGGCCCGGCTGCCGTCCCTCACTCGTCCGCCGAAGCTGGCACCAGGCGGGCGGGTGACGCCGGCCCAGGGGACGTGAGCGGGGGAAAGCCGGGCCCGCTGCCTCCAGTGGGCGGAGTGGCAGAGGGGGCTCGGGGTCCGGGCCGGGCCGGCCACCCTCCCCTGGGAGCAGGGGACCGGGGACGGGGCAAGAGGCCAGCAAGGGAGCACAGGCAAACCGGCCTCGACAGCGGAACTCAGGCCAGCGCTCGCGATGCTCTCCGTCCAGAGGAGGACGCAGGCCTCAGAGAGGAAAGGCTTCCGTGGTGGTGGCGACCGGGGCTTAGTTCTGGACTCCTGGCTCCACATCCGGGCCTTCTGGGCCCCTCCGTGCGGCCATCGAGGCTGCCGGGCTGAGTGCCGTGAACGTGGCCTCACTGTGCCTGTGCACGCAGAGGAGGCGGCCTGGAGGAGGTGGCATTTCTTTTGGCCTTGAAGGCCGGCCAAGACTCGGGGAAGGGTGGAGGAGGTGCCCGTCAGCCCCAGAGAAGCAGAGAAGGAAGAACCGGCTGGAGGGACAGGGCCCCCGCTCTGCCCAGGCAGCTCCCACCTCCCCAAGAGAGCAGCTCTGGCTGGCCTGTGACCTCATGGGGGAAATATGCCTTTTCCTGAGCCAGGAACAATAGGTTGGGGGTGGGGGGAAGAGAGCCCTGCCCGGCAGGAAAGGACTCCCTCCTGCCAGGCCCCCTCACCCACGAGCCAGCGCATGCTTAACCCTTTACAGACCCTCACGCAGCCCCGCACAGCCCTGAAGTCCCACCCAGCAAGCGGTCCACCAGACGCTGGGCCTGTGGATGAGGGACGTGGGGTCTCGGCCGGTGCAGGTCAGGAAGGGGAGGGGAGGTTCGGGGCCGATCACACACTGCTCCGCTCACGCCACCTGGAGGCCCACGCTGGGCCCACGCTGCAGATCAGGCTCCCGGGTCTTGGGCCTTGTCCCCTGGGGCTGGCCGGTGGCAGGTGGCAGGAGACTGCCCAGACCTTCCCCACCCCTTCCCTCCTGAGGGAGCCGGAGCTCCGAGCCTCCCCATCTCTAAAGCAGGGTGGACGAGACGTCTGCACGAAGTGGGGGCGGGGGGACGGGCGGACGCTTCACCTGCCGGCAGGGTCCTCAGTGACCCTGCGGGGGGTGTGGCCGGCACCACTGGCGGGGAGGAAACAAACATGGCCAGGCTGAGCAGTGAGCCACAGGCCGGCGACACAAGCAGAGCGGAGCAGGGTGGGAAGGCGGTGGCCGGCGTGAGCACGGGGACCAGGGCTCACGGGCGCCACGGCTGACACGGGGCGGGGGCTCTGACTTCCAGCCACAGCCCACACCAGTGTCACAAGCTGGAAGGACAGTGTCCCAGGGAGAGGCCGAGGGGCCTGGGCGGGGTGGACGAGCCACAGCCAGCACTGTCCCGGGCACCTACGACGGGCAGGATGGCTGCCTCTACTTTGCAGGTGAGGAAGCTGAGGGGCTCCCGGGGACCGGCGCTGACACCCTGCCACTCGGAAACGGTGCAGGCCCAGGTGACCCTCGGTGCAGGTCAGGAAGGGCCGGGGGTGGGGGGTGGGGGCCAGTGCGGGACCAGCAGGTCTGAGGGGGCAGCTGCGGGCGCAGGGGAGGCCGGGACGGCAGAGGGAGGGGCACTTCCTCCTCTGCGAGCTGTGCCCTGCAGGGGTGAGGCCCTGAGCACCCCGGCTGGGCTGCTGGGTCACAGGGAGAAGGGCTGAGGCCGCCAGCCCAGTGGTCTGGGAGGAAGAGCGCCATGGACAAGCAAACTCGTCCCCACCCCACTCTGGGCCTCGGTCTCCCCCCTGGTGAAAATGGGACCCAAAGGGCCAGGTCTGAAATCTGGTGGCTCTGCCCAGCTCTACGGGGGACAGGCCTCCCTGTGCCCGCGTCCTCGGCTGCTACGTGGCAGGGATCCCGCTGTGCCCCTCCGGGGACCGAGGCAGTGGGCACGGTGCCCAGCACGTGGCAGGAGGGGGCTGGCCGGGCACCGTGGGACATGGCAGCCGGCCGTCCACGCACAGGATTCCTCTTGAGAGAAACAGAAACAGAAACCCGATTCGGGCTCGTAGATGCACAAAAAGTCCCGGAAAGGTCTATGCCCAGTTGCTGTTGGCCTTTGCCCGCGCAGGAGGGTCCTTGGCCCTGGGAGTCCCCCTCCTCTTAGGGAGAACATTCTCACATGTCCTGGACTTGCTCACAAGTGAAGTGACCCCAAAGAGAAAAGCCTGGCGGGAACAGCGTGGAAGGGGACAGACGTGTGACCCGGGCTCTCCTTTCATGCCAGGGGCTGCCGCTGGGCAGGGCCTGAGTCGCCTGAGTCCCCAGGGCACTGTGGCAGCGGGCGGGACTAGACCCGGGGCTCCTGGCCCGGGGCCCACACCTCCAGGCCTGCCATCTGCGGCCAGCAGGGCCAAGCCCCTAGGAGGCCAGGTGGAGCCCAGGGACGGGAGGTCAGAGTCCCAGGTGACAGCCGCCAACCCAGGGCGGGGGTCCTGGTCCCAGCCCCGCCACCCTCCCCCTGCCTGCTGTCCCCCAGGCTGTGCTCACCCTGCCTTACTTGGCTTGGAGGAGAAGCCCGTAACACCCTGCTGGCCTGTGCCAGGGGCGGGCGGGTGGGGGGGGAGGAGGAGGAGGAGGAGGACAGACGTGGCATAAGGGCTGTCCCTTGCCCTCTGCTGGAGCTGCCCGGGTAGCAGGGCCCGCCGGCCTCCACGGCTGCAGCATGTCCCCAAGCTGGGACCAGACCCTGACCCGAAGTGACCAAAGGTTTGGATCTTTCTGGAAGAGGAAGGTGGGGAGGTGGGCCTAGGGCCCGGGAGTGAGCTGGCCCCATCCAAGCATCCCGTACCCTCTAGAGACAAGATCTGCGGTCACAGAAAGGCCAGGAAGGCAGGGTTAGAGGTCAGAACCTCGGAGCACAGGGGCGGGAGGGGAGTGAGGGCTGTGCCCGCCACACCCGCAGGCCTCCTGGGACCAGGCTCCACTCAGACGCCCCAACACCTGCCCCCCGCCACCCCAGAGATGCTTTCCAGAGTACGCCCCGCAGCACCCCACCCAGAGAGCTCTGCTGAGGGGCCTGGCACTCTGTCCCTTAGCAACTCCAGCACTGGCCACACGCCGGCCGTTGGGGCCTCTGGCCCCCAGAGCGCCACGCGGCCCTGGGGTAGGACCTGCCAGACGCCGCCCCGGGGACAGGGGCACCAGCCACGGGTGGGGTGGGGGGAGAAACGGCCACAGGAGCCCCTCATGGTTTACGAAGTGAAGAAACTCAGGGACCCACCGAGGACCCTCTCCTCTCACAGGAAAAGGCTGGCCTGAAGTCCGCAGAGGGCCTCCCACAGCCTCATGGGGGGAGACACAGGGCACAGCGAGGGTCCCCGCGGGCCACGGCCAAGAACGCCGTGTTACCTACTTGGAGCCCAGCCAAGAGCCCGGGGCCCCGTGCCGCCGGCCGAGGTTTAATTAGCGTGGGGTCCGGACACTGGTTTTATGGCTCACCTGACGGCCAGGCCCCTCCCCCTCCACCACCAGCTCCGTGAGGCTGGCCTGAGGAGGGCCTGGCGGCCACTGAGAGCCAAACACAGAGGGACCCCACAGGAGGGACACCTGCCACGTCCTCACACACAGTCCTCAGGTTGGGGGCGCCTGATGGCTCGCGGCCCAGCTGCCCTCCCAGCCACACGCAGCCCCAGGCGGACAGTGCAGGGCACAGAGGGACAGCATGGGTGGGGGTATGACCTGCATGGTGTCCGGGGACCTGGGGACCCAACAGACACCACAAGAGCCCCCGCCGTGCACGGCAGGCACCTCAAAGCCAGGGGTGGGTGCACGGCGCGGGTGGCCTGGCCTCTACGACCATTCACAGGCCTTCTGACCCCAACGTGTCACAAGTGGGGCCACCTCCTGGCCCCCAGCTCTGGAGCACGTTCCCCTGCCTGGAGGGGGCTCAGCTCTTCCGTGCTTCTCCCCGGGACGCTGCCCAGACACCCACCGAGTGCCCGTTGCCACCAGCAAAGCATCCCTTCACGTCAGACTCAGGCGGCCCCACCCAGGGGCAGGACCTGCATTTCCTCAGACGTCGTGTTTGTCGCGGGCTCTGTTCCCGTGAAGGGTCAGCAGCCGGCCACCCTGCCCAGAGGAACCCTCCAGAGAGGAGGCCGGACTCCAGGCACGGGCGGGGCCGCATTCCACAGGGAGGGACCTCCCGGGAGGCACAGGCCACAGGCTGCAGGTAAACAGCCGGGGGGCGGGGCGCCCAGGAATGGAGTTTAGGGACCGGGCCCCACGCGGCGCCCCCACCCACCTCTGCGAGGACGGGGTTTGGCAACAACCCCCACCAGGGCCACTCGGAGCTCAGGGGCCTGGCCCGGGAAGGGGCCCCAGGGAGGAGCGAGCTGACAACACGACGTCCCCCAGCCGGCGGCTGGCACGCGTGGGGGCTGGCGGGCTAGAGCCCCCCGGGTGGGTCTCCGCACGGGCCAGCCCCGTCCAGGGCCCTCAGCACGTCCTCAGGTCACCACCCTCCCGAGTCCCCACCGCCGAGACTTCCCAGGGACCAGCAGGACATCCTCCAGCCACAGGGAAAGGGGCTCTGCGCGGAGCAGGGCAGACGAGGTGGCCAGGGGCCTGCGCCCGGCGCCCACGTGGAGACCCGGCCCTGGCGGTTCCCTGTGCCCCGCGGGCTCTTTCCTGGACGGCCAACTCACACCCCACAGGTCAGGCGGCCCCTCGGGCGCAGGACCCGGGCAGAGAGCGGGCCGGCAGCTCAGGCCAGGGCGAGTGACACCTGTGACACCCGGAGCTCCGGCTTCGGGTGCCGAGCGGATGTGGCCCGTGGGGTGGGCGGTCCCGGGCCGGCGGGACCTGCTCCTCCGTGACCCGCTGGCACTTCACCCAGAGGGCGGGGGCCGCAGCTGTGACCCTGCCCTCCACGTGACTGAGGGTCTGACGAGGTGCGTGGGGGGAGGGGGTCAGCTGTGGGACCTCTCCTGAGGGTGAGGGGCTGCAGGAACCATAGTCCTAACACCCGAGGGGGTCCTGCCCCCCGGTCGCGGCGCCGGTTGTCCGAGTGCGCAGAGAGGCCCCGGGTCTCGGACAAGTCCCGATGCCCTCCGGCTGGCTGACCCCAGGGTCCAGAGGCCTCTCGGGCTGAGCAGACTACGGCAGACAGGGTTTGATGGCGAGCTCCGGGCGAACGGAGACCCCGCGGGCGCCGCACCCCCGACCGCCCCGGATCCCGGGCTCGTTGATGACTGACCTGCCCCTACAGGAGTGCCCGACGTCACCAGGGCCACACCACACAGGGGACCCCGAGCCGTGCACCTGTCCCTGGGCCACCCGGCGCCTCACACGGGCAGAACTCACCACCCAGCAGAGACTGCCAGATGGGGGGCCGCTCCCCCGGTCTCGACAACAGCCCCCCCCGGAGCCGCTGAGGTCCGGTCCTCCGTGCGGATGCCAGAGGGGACCATGGAGCTCCAGGAGACAGGGCGGCAAGGGTCCACACCCGCCACAGACCCCAATAATAAATACACTCGACCCGGCCCATCGTGTGTCAGGCTGTCATGAGCCCAGGGACGTGCGGAGGGCACGGGGGTCAGAGCGCCGCCTCCAGGGGCCCAGTCTCCTGGGGACAATGGTGGACACAAAGGAACAATGAATGAGTCAATGAGAACAAGTCTGGTGGGAGCCAGCAGGGAGGGGCTGCTGGGACTGGCCTCCAGGAAGCCCTCCTCTTGGGGGCAGGGCCCGGAGATCCCACACAGGATGATCCAGTGCAAAGGCCCTGAGGTGACCACGCTCACAGGAGACCCAGAGGAGGGCAGCGTAGCACCCCAGGAGACCGCGTCCTCCCACAGCCCCAACCAAGGCGGCCGTGTTTTCCTATCAGGTCCTTGTCCGGCCAACATTTAGCGTAACCCATCTAGAGAGTGGGGGTCCTTAAGGTAGGGGTCCCAGCGCAGGTTCTCAAGCTCGCCAGGTCACGAGGGGCCAGGCCCCGCGGTCGGTGCTGGATCGGAGTCTCTGGGGACTGGGACGCGCCCCGCAGACCCAAGGCCCGCGCTCCAGAAACTGCCTGGCGAACTGAAGGACCCAGGGTGTCCTTCCTCCAACCCAGGAATGTGACTGCATCACAACCCGGCGGCCGTCCTGTCTTCTGAGGCAGCACCCGACCTCACAGCGTGACCTGGGACCACCCTTCAAGGACAATGACCTTCTGCTCCCTGCATGCTGGGGTCCCTTATCCTCTGGCCTCCGGCCTCTCTCCTGCGAGTGCCTTCTCCCCACAAACCCCAGGACGGCATCCACTGCACGGACGGCCGCCGCAGCCAGGCCCACGGACAGCCCGGGCTTCGGAGGAGTCTCTGGGCCGCTTACCGCCTTCCGGAGGCCACGCCAGCCTTTCCAGATGTGGGGGTCCACCCTGGGCAGACCAGGTACCCGCATCTCCTCCCCAGCTCTGGGCCCAGGACCCAGGGTTGGGGCACTGACTCAGAGCCCCACCCCGTGACTCAGCCAGCCCACGGCACCCCGAGTCTCAGCCTGTCCGGCGTGGCTCGTGCGCACGGCCGCAGAGTCCGGTTGGCCCTGCTAGGGGGGCCCTTCCCGGCAGGAGAGAGGAATGCCTTCTGGCCACCTCCTGTTGGCAGGCAGGTGGGGGGCGGGGTGGCTGGCCAGGTGAGAGGCGGGGGACGCAGGCCCTTCGGAGCCCGGCCCTCCCCGGGGCTGAGGGAACTTAGGGAGCAGCACCGGAGGCTGAGGAAGGGGGCTGTTGTCACGTCTGTGTACTTCAGCAGGGGGCCGTGTCAGGTCCTGGCTCCACCCCCTCCGCTCTGTCCCCCGGCGTCCCCTTTGTGAAATGGGGCACCGACGAGCATTTGTGCCGTGACCACCTTTCTCCCCAGCCGACACCTGCCCAGCTCGGGGCCCGTCTCCAGAAGGCACCACCCTAGTGAGCGAGTGCCGGGCCCGCGGGGACCCTGATATGTTATCTGCGCCCTGGATCAGGCAGGGAGGTCAGGGGCTGTGCCAGCTGTCAGGGCGCCTGGCGATGTGACGAGACACACACGCGCCGTGCACAAAGCAGCACACCTGCGCGGTCGAGTGCCCGGTCGGGAGGGTTGGGACCGGGCCTTGGGGGCCGGGCGTGTGGGGGTTTCCGTCTCAGCCTGGCCAAGCTGCAGGAAGGTTTGCCTTCTGAGGACTCACGTTGAACCCTAAGAGCAGCAGGTGACCCTCCGGGAGGCAACTGGAGCCAACCGGATGAAAGCCGTAAGAGCACAGAGCAGGCCCCTGGGAAAGAAGGCGCTCTCCAGGGCTGCCCTGTGGAACGCGGACTGGGGATTGCCACTTCCTCTCTTGCCCGAAGTCCCAGCCGGCCGCGTGCCCACGGCCGCGCCAGCCAGTTCCCGGAGCAAACGGGTTCCTCTCTCGCGTGTCTGCGCACGGGCACATCGGTGCTCCTGTGGGATGTCGCATCCGTCTGCGTCCCACTGGTCCCGTTCCTCTGACGGACCCACCTGGTACTGACGGTCAGCACCTGTCTCTGCAGTCCGGGCCCAGGTGGCCGCAGGCTTGGGAGGACAGGGTGCCGGGGCCCCAGGAGCTCTCTGGAAATTCAACAAGCTCGTGAAATGACCGAGGGAAAAATCAACACGGTCCGCTCATAACAACCGGCCCGGCCCCACCCCCAGGAAGCCAGCCTCCGGAGCAGGGACCCAGCCCCCACTGCCCCGAGCGTCCAGGCACAGGACGCGAGCACTGGGGCTCTCCCCGGCCGGAACCCGGGCCGCAAACACTCCCTTGAGTCGCCTGCATTGTGAGGTGTGTCCGCAGAGAAGCGCCCAAGGTCCGTGCCGCCCGCCAGCGCGGGGTCCACAGGGTGGACGGCGCGGAGTACGGGGCCCGTGGCTCATTTCCCTGCGATCCTCTCCCTCCGCCAGCAAAAACACGCTTGGGATTCAGGATATCCTTCCAGAAAGAGCCACTTTGGAGCTCCAGAATCCCATCAGGGTCATTTCCAAGGGGACATTCCTGCAGCCATCTGGGGCCGGAGAGAACAAAAGCACACTGGCCGAGGGGCGGGGGCCCGAGCTCCCGAGGGGCCAGATGCCAGAGGCCCCGGGGAAAGCAACGGGCGTCCCTGGAACCCCCTGCCCCTCCCCCATCCGTACGCCAGATCCCCGCCAAGCGCCAAGCACGGTGTGTGCCAGCAGCTCGGCCGAGGCAGGGCTGGCCTCCCCGCACAAGCCCTTGGTGGAGGGAGGCCCCACTGCGGCCCGCTCCCGGGGGAGGGAAGTCACAAGCCAAGGCCCCTCAGACAGTGAGTGACAGCAGCAGGCGGGACCGGGCCCTCCTGGCCTAGCTGCGGACCGCCCGGCAGGGCCCAGCTCCCCCGCCACACACGAGACGGCTGTGCCCTCAGCCCCGGCCCGGCTCCCGCCCCCCCGCCCCCAGCTCAGTTCAACGGGCCCCCAGACCGAGGCCTGAAGTTCCGTGCGGTCGTGGGGCAGGGCCCGGGGCCGGTCAGTGTCACCGCCCCGCCAGCCTCGGATGGCGGTCAGCACCGACTCCCGGTGACGGAGTACACTCCCCAGACGAGAGGAGAAACGATTAAGTGGCCACTTTGAGAGCGGACGGCGCAGCTCCCCATGCCCTGGGGGACACAGCGGGTGGGGACGGGGCAGGCCTGGCTGAAGCTATATGTTCAGTTCCTGGAAAAAGAGGGACACGCTGCCGGCTCACCCACGGCATCCTGTTTTTATGGAAACTAATCTAATTCCGAACGGCGCAGCAGGCAGCGGACATGCAAGGGGGTCCCGGGAGGCCGCGGCGAAGGGGCGCCCGCGGCCCGGCGCGGTGGGCACGGCCGCCCTCTGCCAGCGCCACTCCCGAGGGTCAGATCCCCCCGCCCCGGGGGAGGCCGGGGACGGCGGGTCCTTCCTGGCAGTGAGAAAGAAGCAGGCCGGCTCCCGCCCCCCCCCCCCTCCACCCCTTCTCAGCCGGACTCTGTCGCAGGAAGGCTGCCTGGGGCAGACAGATGTCACCGTGGGGCTCCCGCCCACGACACGCAGGTCAGACAGTACCAGAGATGCCACAGCCTTCAGGGACCTCCTCCCGACCTGGCAGCCCGATGGCTTCGGGCCCGAGGCTTTGGAGTCCCCACAGCCTTGGCTCTAAGTCTGTGCCCGTGTGGCCCCTGAGCCTCAGTGTCCGCATCTGCTCGAGGGGGACACCAACCCCACCCACGAGAGGCTGCCCTGCGTGACGCCCGGAGTAAAGCGGCCGGCCCTTCACTAGCACCGTCTGCTGGGTTCACACGACGTGTGCCTGCTGACGCCCAATCGGGGCCCGGGCTCCAGCCGGACACTGACGGGAGACTCGGCCACCTGCCCGAAGCCGCGAAAACCGGGACCGGGCCTTACTTCCCGCTGCCCACCACAGCGACCTGACCGCCCTTCCAAGCCCCTCCAGCTCCTCAGGGTCAGGGCTGAACCTCTGGGCTACGCTGGCTCCAGGGGGCCTGAAGGCACACGTCTACAGGGCACGGGCCGGCCCCGACCCCAGGCTGCCGCAGAGTTCCCACTCACACACAGAAGGGACGTGCGTCCCCGCGGGCCTCCCCCAACTGCCCCTCGGAGGCCCAGCGAGCGGGTGGCCCAGGGAAGCCCGATACGGGGCCGGGCGGGCCTGCCGGCTCCTCCCGCACTCACGGGGCACCCGGCAGGCCCGCGGAAACCTACTCTTCCCGCCTCATCCAGGGAGGGGACCACGTGGGGAGGTCCCCAAGGCCGAGGACATCCCCGCTCACAAGCAGACATGATCTCCTCTGGCCGGGCCCCTCCCCGCTCCCACCGCCAGCCAAGCGCACACATTTCCACCCTCACAGGGACCAGCCTGACACCTGTCCTCTGGGCCCTGACGCCAGCCCCACGCCGCGCCCCTCCGACCGGCCACAGGGCCCCAGAGCCGACCTCCCGCTCCCATCGCTTCCAGCTGTGGGACCGGGAGTCTGCTCATCCTCTTTCAGGCTGATTCTTTGGCTGACGCCTCGGAGGGTCCGTGAGGACGGGGGGCTTGGGGTTCACGGCGGCCACGCAGGGCACAGCCGACTTGCTCGTCCATCACCAGCCTGGAACCGCACCCTCAGAGCGGGGAGCTGCCTCAGGGGGCCCGGCCCTCTGCCCCGGGGCTCCAGCCGAGGCTGGTGCCGGTCCCCAGCGTCCGGGGCCAGGGAGCCTCCTTCTGGGAGGGCACCAGAAAACTCCCCGGCCGCCAGCGCTCTGAGGGGACGGAGGAGGAACTGTCAGGATGGGCGCCCCGCCCCCCAGCACGGGCTCCACGCGGGGGCAGAGACGCACCTGCCCGGACCCGGGCCGGGCCGCGTCCCGAGCTGGGAAGGACCCTCCTGCCGGCGGCCCACGAAGTCAGCCACGAGGTTGTCCCCGCTGCTGTCCTGGGGGAGCGCCCACCAGCCCGTGACTCGGCCAGACCAGCAGGTTCCACTGTCCCCACCCAAGGGGACAGCAGCCCCAGCAGCCACCGCCTCGGCTTCGGGACGTCCCCGAGCTGCCCCACATTCCTCCCTGGTGAGAGCACAGGCGCCCTGCGGGGCTGCAGGGAAGAGGTCCCTCGCCGGAGCGCTCGGCCCCCGCAGCTGCACCCTGGACGGCCCGCGGGACGTGGTGGGGCGTGGGCCGCTCAGGGAGCCGCGGTTCAGAGGCCCCGCCCCACCCGTGCCGGGGCAGCGAGGGCTCGGGAGGGGCGGCCAGCTCAACGAGGTCCCGGGGCCCACGTCGCCCGGTGAGTCACCCTAAGGGCCACCGGCTGAGCCGGGCAGGTGCTGACCTTACGACTGGGGCACAGGGAGGCCCCCGGAGGGCAGGGCAGCCCCACAAGGCCTCCCTGCAACACACCAGGTAGGTCTGCTCTGCTTCTCAAGGCGAGGAGCTTGAGGCTCAGAGACGCTGTGGGACGTGTCCCAGGGCGCCCAGCAGCAGGGCCAGATTTGGGGCCAGCACAGAGAAGCTTCGCCGGGCATTTCCCCTCCCACGGTCTCCGTTCCACAGGCACCTACGTGTGGCCTCATGAACCAGTGGGGCTTTCTTAATATTTATTTATTTTTGAGAGAGGAGACAGCATGTGCGCACACGAGTGGGGGACGGGCAGAGAAAGGAAGAGGGGAGAGAGAATCCCGAGCAGGCTCCACGCTGTCAGCACAGAGCCCGAGGCGGGGCTCGATCCCACGAGCCGTGAGACCCCGACCTGAGCCGAAATCAAGAGTCGGACGCTTCACCCACTGAGCCCCCCGGGCGCCCCTAAACCAGTGGTTCTGAGGACTCTTGCTGCGGGACACACACACTCGACCTGAACCCCAGCACGGCTGTACCCGGGGGCGCCCCAGGGACAGTGTTCAGGACCGGCAGAGGGCAGCTGAGGTCCCAAGGCAGCCCCAGGGGGCCCTCCGCTCTCCATCCGCACACAGAACAGGGGGGAGACAGGACACAGATTCACGGAAGTGCCAGGAGCAAGTACGAACAGGTGCTGCCCGGGGTCGTCCCGGTGGGAGGCCCAGTCCCCGCACGGCCACTAGTGTGACAGGGAGAGAGAGGACCAAACAAAACAGGCAGAGAGGGAGAGGCGAAAATGCAGACCCTGGAACACTGCTGGGAGCGTCTGACCGCAGCAAACCCCCTCGGGGGTAGGGTTCCTCTTAAGAATGTGACAGGCGGCACGGAGTCCCCTCAGGTCCCCTCAGGAATCTGACAAAAGACCCGACTAGGCACAAGGAGTGGACGTAAAACGTGTGACCCACAGGGAACGAACGATGTGGCCACGGACCGCCCCTCGCCCGATGGAATCGAGCCAACCGGAGAGGACAACCCAGCATCCGGGCCATCGAGCCAATGGGGGTGGGACCCGAGAAGGAACGAGGGGAGGGGGGCGACCAGAACCCTGTAGGTCAAGGCCCCCGCCTACAGTCCCGGCTCTCACCTTCGACCGCCCCCTCCGTAGAGACCCTTCCTCACTGTTCCTCCATCCTGATTCTGCCTGCGCCTCGTTGACCTTGTGCCCACCTCTTCATGCTTCGAGGCGGGTGGCAACGAACCCCGGGGACCGAGGTAAAAAATCCTGCACTAGGGTGACTCATCGCTACCTCGGGGCCTTGCCACGTGCCGGCAACACCGCCTGGAGACGCGAAGGGAGACTCAGCGGCTCCTGACCCTCGCGACGCCTGGGGTGTCCCCCAGGCTGGAGAACATGGTGCGGCCGGCCTGGCCCAGAAGCTTCTCAGGCCTCCTCTGGAGACAGCGATCTCCACGCCATCCGCGTGGGGGGCCGGGGTCTCCACTCAGAGCGAGCCTTCAGAGGAGCGCGTCCCCTCTGGCACATGCACGTGACTCTGCTTCCAATTCTTGTCCCTTGCTCGACACACAGGGAACCTAGGGGTACAGACCGAGTGGACAAACATGCCCTCTGACAGCGGAGAGCAGGGAGCCATGTGGCAAGCGCTCTGCCCGGCCATTTCGGGGGAGACGGGGAGGGGGGAGTGCGTGGCAGGGGTCTGGTGTATGGAGTGCGGACCCCTCCCCGTGAGGCCTCACTCTGGAAGGCCTGAGGACAGCCCCTACCCCGTAGGGTCTCCACCCACAGCCTCGGAGGGCAGGACCGATGGGCCGGGAAGAGGAAGGCCCAGCGTCCCCCCAGTTTCCTCAGGCACAGGACACAGAGACACGGGATCCGTGGCTCACCCCCCCCCCCGCCCCCAACGTCCAGGATTCTGTGTGGAGCCAGCCCCCAGCCAGACGAGGCTCCTGCACGTTGTTCCCGTGCTGGCTGGAGTCATTCTGTCCACGGGAGGTCACACTGTCCACGGCCAGGAAGGGACCTGGAGCAGGAGGGTCCTTGCCGAGGTCAGAGCAACAAGGGCCCGCAGCCGAAGAAAGAAACCGTTCGGTCCCGAGGACCCCGTCTGGTGCCAGTCCTGGGCCCACGGGCCCCCCCCCCCACCCCGAGCCCCTGCCCCTAACCATCCTGACCATCTCACCCCGGGCTGGTGAGGTCTGCCCGCAGGACCGTGTCGATCCAGGGCATGGGGCCGCAGGGACTCCCGGGTGGCCGGTCTGCGGGGAAGACGCGCGAGGACCTCACGGGGCCCCCGGAGGACCAAACAGGGCGTGCTGTGTGCGACACTTACGGCCCTGAGCCTTCCTGCCCTGTCCCGGACTCGACCCGTGAGGCCAGGGAGATCGTCCTGGGGGGGGGAGTCGGTCGGGAGAAGGAAAACCATGCAGTGCACGCAGGCGTCCGCTGCATCCTGGGAACACGGGCCGGCGGGCCGGGAGGCCCGGACAGTCACGTTCACCGTCACTTTCACAACAGGCCGGCCAGGGCAGTGCGAGAGGCCCGGCCACGGCAGGCGGCCCCTGGAGACGGGCACGGGGGCCCCGGGGGAGGCTTGGGCAGGCACGCGAGGGGCGAGCACAGCAGGAGGTGCACGAGGAGCAGCGGGAGACGAGTCAGGACACGGGTCAGGACACGCCGAGAAGCCTGCCACGTGGCCGGCGCCCAGGCCGCGGCCACAGCACGCACGACGGAGGTGGGAAGCTGACCACATAAACAGAGCACGGCGCGAGCTACCAGGGCTTGGAATTACAAACGCCGGCTCTTCGACAGACCTCGTCAGGGGCATGATTAGAGTCGGCAACCGGAGGCAGGGAAACCGACCAAGACCTTAGAATCCAGGCCCGCAAAGAACAGCCGCAAGTCAAACATAAAAGACCCGCAACCCAGCGTTTTCAAGCAGGTGACTGTCAGACGCGCGTCACAAACGGAGACCTCGAAGGTGAGGGGCACCGTGTCGTGTCAGGGCGGCGCGGTCCAAAGCCACGGGACCCACGTCACGCCCTCGAAGCGGGGACAGCCCGAGGTCAGCACGCGCTGGCGAGGGCGCCCGGCCCGGGATGGGCACCACGAAACGCCGGGACGGCGGCGGCTTCCCGGAGGCACCCACCGCCCCGTGCCCCGCCATCCCACCTCCGTGTGCGCGAGCGACCGTAACCCACCCGGAGCAGAAAGACGGTGGGGTGGGGGGCGTCCACGTCGGGGACCAGCGGACAGAAGCAACGACCGGTGCCGGGCCGCACTCGCACAGCGCAGGCGGTCCCGCCGACGTGAGCCCCGAAGGCAAGCAGAAGTAACCTGGGGGGCAGAGGTCAGTCGTGGGGGGTGACCGCCAAGTGCCTCTGGCACAAGCACCAGCTTGGTGGGGGGGCGCTCGCGTGACCCGTATTCAACTGTCAAACGCACCGGACGGACACTTAAGCTCGCGTCCTTGGTCCCATGACGCCTCAGTGAAAAACACAGGCGTGGACCAAGGACCGTCCTCCGCTGGGGCCCCGTCTGGACCCGCGAAGCCGGCCACGGAGCAGGCTCTCCAAACATACTTGCCGAGTGAAAGACCGAAAGATGGTGGCAGTGACCAAGCCCCTGGGGAAGGGCAGCCACAGGCACGTGGGGGCCAAAGGAAAGGACGGGCGGGGCCTGGGGCGAGATCCGCCCCAGGAACGGGGGAGACACGCGTGATGCACTAACAGGCCGAAGGCACGGGCCCGAGGGTCGCGGCTCCAGGGCGGGCCGACCTGTGCCAACGGCCACTCTCCCTCCACGGCGGCACCCCCAGGGCCCCATGTCACGAGTGAACACCGAAGTCGGAGAGATGACACAGAGGTCCGTGCCCAAGTGACCGGTCAGCGGGAGGGGCGGCCACACAGCCTCAGGGTCGGGGCCAAGGAACAAGGTCTGCAGCCCAGGGGGCAGTTCAGGAGGGGGCGGGGCTGCCGGCCGTGACGTCTGCACCCGTGAGGGCGGCTTGTAGGCCACGTCCCAGCTGCACCTAGACTGGAAGTCACAAGGCCACACGTGCCAGCCTGCCAGGAGGAGCCCAGCACCTCAGCGCGGGTGACCGCGGCCAGCCTGGGCAACGTGCTCCTTTGGGGAGTGTGAGAAGACCCCCCCACCCCCATCCAAGGGAGACAGACCTGCCTCGGTCCACAGACCGGCCCTCGGGAGTTGTGCCCTCCCCCCCCCGGCCACCGCACGCAGGAAAGGAGAACAGAGAGAGACAGAGACCAGCTCGGCGGGGCCCCGGGATGGACCGTGTGGTTTCCCCTTAAAACCCCCTTTAAGGGTGTTACAGTGGTGAATTCTTTCTCGTTCCTTTATTTATTTTGAAAGAGGAAGAGCGGGGGGGGGGGGCAGAGGGAGGGAGAGAGAGAGAGAGAATCCCAAGCAGGGATGGGGCTCAAACCCACAAACTGTGAGATCCTGACCTGAGCTGAAATCAAGAGTCGGACACTCAGCCAACTGAGCCCCGCAGGCACCCGGTGAGGTGTTGCTTTAGACGCTGTTTCAACCATGAACAGAAATCAGTGAGCGGGGCGGGGGTGGAAACGCCCTCACAGAGGCAGGACTGGACCCTGGGCTCAGCCGACAGTCACGGGCCCTGCTGATTCCAGCGGATGACAGATCAAGACTCCTCCTCAGGGGCCACTGGGGACCCCCCGCCTGGCCCTCCCTTGCCCTGCCCCTCTGTACCCACCCACCCACCCCCCCCCCCGCCGCCGTCCACGAGGCCCCTGTCCCTCCTGCGGAGCCGGCTGGCTCTAGGGCCATCTCAGCCGCCGCTCCGCTGGCAGAGGAAACCACAGGAGGCGGCTGAGGCGGCCTGGTCCCTCTTTAGCCTGAGCCCGAGGAAGGAGCAGTGGCCTGGCTATATATACTCGGGGAGAAAACCAGTGTGCAGGTCGAGCCTGGTAAACAGCTAGCCCGTTGGAGGGAACCTAAAAATACTCCCTATAATTATGTTATTAAAACACACCAGAAAAATCGACCCACCCCACTCAGCAGAGTCCCCGCGAGACGGCTGCACGGAGGCAGGAGGCCATGCACGTCGGCCTGAGGCCGGCCTGGCGTCACCCAGGGGCCGGGCTGGGCTGGCCCGGGCGCTGCCCCACGGCGCAGGGCGGCTGGCCTCGGCCTCATCTGCCGGGGGACGAACAGAAGCCCCTGGGTCCCCATCCCCTCCTCTGTCCTCACACCTGAGGACAGCACCGATGTGGTCCCGGAGACCTGGGAGCAGCCCGGACTCCCAGAGCAGGGGCCACAGTAACTGAGGGACTCCCTGACGGGGAAGGACGGAAGGGGAGACTGAGTCACAGTGCTGCGCGGCCCCCGCGGCGGATCTGCTCGTGCTTGGATGAGAGCAGACAGCACACTGCCTGGTGGCTTCCCAGGCTCAGACGCCAAGGGCACTTTACCTCATCTGACTGAAATTTCACCGTTTCAGGGAAAGCATTCATCTATTACTTGTGTAATGAAAACGAAGCAGGAAATCAAAACGGGGAGGCTCCACCTCAACCGTGCACTCCGCAGTTTCCACCCCCACCTCCTACCAGCCGCCATCAAGGGATTAGAGCCTAGAAAAGACGCCCCCCCGCCCCCCGCCCCCCGCCCCCCCCCCCCCCCCCCCCCCCCCGTCCTCCAGGCCGCGGCTCAGCTCCTTCCAGACAGGTGCCCCCTCCCCAGCCTGGCCGCCAACTTCTCTCCCCAGCAGGTGCTCAGCCCCCAGCCCAGCCTCGGCTCTGTGCCGTGTTGCTGGGGGGTGCGTCCTACAGGCGTTATTTGGGGGCTCCGTTGCACTGTATTTCCCCCCCATCTGTGATCGGCCCGGCACCACAGGAACAAAGCCAGCAAAGGCACTTACGGACCAGAGTGCCAGGCGCTGGGGGGGCCCCAGGTGACCTTCACGGCCAAGGAAAGCAAGCCTGGTCAGAAAGGGAGAAGAACGAACCCCCCCACACACACACACCCACCACTGGCCCCAAAAACAGAACTTAGGCTCCTGCCCAGAGCTCTGTCCCACGAGAGCTGGATGAGGGAAAGTTTGAATGAATTTGGGAAAGACTCCGGAATCTGCGCGGGTGGGCGTCGTGCGCGGTGGCCGGGGGCCAGGCTGCAGACACCCTCCGTCCCTCAGCCCGCCCAGGACACCACACCGCCCCCTCCCCGGACACCGCCTGTGGCTGGCCGGCAGCCTGGAGCGCACGGGACCCTAGTGGCGGTGGCCCCTCCCACCCAGCTCCCCGGACACCCGACCTGGCCGCTGACCGCCAGCACTCAGCCTGCGAGCCGCACATCTGGAAAAGCGCTCTGGGGCTCCCGGCCCACCAGGACCGTGTGGGAGGCCTGCCCCGCCCCTGCTCCTAGACACCACCGAGACCAGAGACCTGGGTGCCGCCTTTCAACTTTTATTAGCCGGTTTACAAGCGAGGAAACTGAGGCCCAGAGAGTGGTGAGGGCCTGGCAAGTTCAGAGCAGGACATAGCCCCCTCCCGCCCCCCCGCCCCACCCCGCCCCAGCGAAGTCAGCCAGGCCTCCCCTCCCGGTCCCAGAGACTTTCCGTCCTGGTTCCCCTGCAGGCAGGTAACATCAGGCCAGGACAGGAGAAGCTTCATCCTACCTGCGTGACCTCAGGTGAGTAAATCAGGCTCCCCAACCCTGAGGTTCCTCATCCGGAAACCACCCAAAACTCAGAGAAGGGCAAAGGTGAGGGTAGGGACAGAGCTCAGGGGAGAGAAGCTGGTCCCGCCCCGCCCCACCTCTCCCGGAGGCTCCAGCCACGCGGCTGCTCCCCTCCAGGGGCAGGAGGCAGACATTCTGCGTGGGTCCGCACGGCGGGCGTGTGCGGCCCTACCAGCTGCTCGCGTAGGGCTCGAGCCCCTCGCCACGCGGAGGCACGAAAGGGCCCTGGGAACCAGAAGGAAAAAGGTCTCCGTTACGGAAGAACCCTACGTAAGCAACGCCTACGCGTCTCTAAAACAGGTAGCAAAGAGGGGCGCCTGGGTGGCCCAGCCGGTTAAGCGGCCGACTCCAGCTCAGGCCATGATCTCATGGTCCATGGGTTCAGGCCCCGCGTCGGGCTCTGTGCTGACAGCTGGGAGCCTGGAGCCTGCTTTGCATTCTGTGTCTCCCTCTCTCTGTGACCCTCCCCCATTCATGCTCTGCCTCTGTCTCAAAAATAAATAAACATTAAAAACATTTTAAAAATAAATAAATAAAACAGGCAGCAAAGAAAAACGCCGCGTTCTGCTGACTGCTAAGTCAGAGGAGACTCCTGAGGCCCAGAGTGGTCAAGGGTGGCTTCCTGTAAGAGGAAGCTCACGCCGGGCCCCGAAGATGGCGGCGGCAGCAGGGGTGTCTCCGGCCCTCTGGTGGGCTGGCCCTGTGTCAGCACCGCACCACGGAGGGCAGTCCCCCGCAGCTGCGCTCGGAGCCCCCGGGGCCCATCAGGGCAGAGTCCCCAAGGCCCACTCTTCCTCCCCTCCATCTTCCGAGCCCCAGAAGCAAATTTAGTGCTGGGTCAGAAGAGCAGACACCGCCCAGGAAGCAGCCCTGGGGCCGGGATCTGAGACCGGGGACTCCTCCCACCCCCAGCGCACACACTTCCTCTGCAGGACCCTTCCTGGCCGGCGGGGGGCTCTCCGCATCCCGCCGCCAGGGGGACGAGCGCAGGTGACCCCTGGTCAGCTCCCCCAACACGTGTGCGCACACACACCCGGGGTCCTGTCACCCAGCCTCCTCCATCCTGCTGACTCACTCAGTCTTCCCAGGGCCACCCCAGCTCCGCGGCCACCCGGCTCCGGGTGCTTCCCTCCCTAGCGGGACCCGCAGGGAGCACGGGCCTGGGAGCGGGACGGCCCCAGGCTCCACACTGGTTCTGAGCACAATGACTCACTGCGAATCCACCCCTGTCCCTGCCTGCCTGGTCACGAGAGTGTCGGGACAGTGACGGTGAGAAGAAGGAAGTGTCCCCATTCTGAACGGCAATGCTTCTCAGGGACCGGGTGGCGCAGGTGACGCCGGGTGCAGGGGGAGGCCGACAGGCAAGGCCAGGCTGCCGTGCCACGTGGGTTTCCCGTAGTTGGTGAAGAGTTACCATGGTGTAGCCACCTTCCCTGCAGACGGCCAAGTGTGTTTCTGGCTGTCCCGGTAGGCCCGGGCCAGAAGGCGTGGCCTATCCTACGGGAATCACAAAATGTCCTGCCCGGACATCTCTCTAGAAGCTTCCAGCTCTGGGACCTCCCCGCCCCCCCCAGGGTTTCAGGGCCAGCAGAGGAGCTGAGAGCCGGGGAGCGTCTGCCATGGTGCAGGGGCAGAGTCAGGCTGTCCAGGGAGTGGCGTGGGGTAACGGAGGGGCACCCCAGCATGGCCCGAGCCCTCACCGTGGCCGTTGCCCGAGCCGGCACGGGGCACACGTGACCAACATCCAAACGCCTCACCCGGCATCCGCGCACACACACACTTCCAGAACACCGCGGAACCAACCATTTCCAGCCAAAGCCTGGCAGAGGACGAGGAGGCACACAGAAAAGCAGGAGAGCCAATGGCAGCCGGTCTTGCCATCAGAGGGACAGCAGGAGGGTCCCCGGGGAGCTGCCCACGCCCAGGACAGGAGACCAGCCTCCAGAGTCTCAGGTATCATCCGCAGGGCTCTCAGTCGGTTCCACAACACCCTCCCCCAGAGCTCAAGAAAAAATACTGAGGCCCAAGCCCTACACCCAGGCACAGAATCGGCGTGGGGCACGGCTTGGGCGTCAGGGTTTTTTTCTTAAATAGACTTTATTTGAAACTGAGCAAAGGGCACCGTGAATTCACCATCAGTAGTTGACAAGCTCCCCAGGTGACTCCAGTACGGCCCAGGTGGGAACCCTGAGCCACAGCCAGCATCCATCACCCACACGGGGAACAGCCAGGAGCCAGGCAACCCGGGAGCCCTGACTATCAGGCCAGCAGGCTCTGGCCGTGGGCCGAAATCGGGCTCCTGGGAATGGTTTTTACAGGTTTCAATGGGTGGAAAAAATATCAGAAGAGTTCATGATGTGAAAATATTTACTCTGTGGCCCATTCCCGGACCAGTCTGCCACCGTGCACCAGAACGCTCACCAGCTGGGGGGAGGTGTGTCCTTCAGGAAGGGGCCCCACCTCCACAGTGCCCCCCCCCCCCCCAGGCCTAACGGGTTCCTTTCCCAGCTGGCAAGGCCAGACGGAGGACGACACAGGTGCGCTGCAGGGCGATCAGAGATAAACCCGTCCTCGGAGAAGCTTACCTGTCCCCCCCCCCCCCAACCCCACCCCTCACCCCTTCTAGCTAGGTCTGGTCTGTTTGTTTGTGCGTCCGGCTTTCCAGAGGCAGAGGAGGGAAGCCAGCCAGTATGGTGTATAGGCCAGGTGACCCTGAACTCTCCCCTGAGCAGACCCCGAGCTGCCCTGTCCACACAGGGCTGACTCAAGCTCTCCTCTCCGACCTCAATGGTTTCCATTGATTCCTGTCCTCAAAATTCCCCTGTTTCACGGTCTCCCTCTGCGACAAATCAAAACACGGTCTGTTTGGGAGGCCGAGTGCAGTGCAGGCGGCCGGGCTCTAGTTCCCGCACATTCCCGGCCCCGGGGGATCCGCGCCCCTACCTAGAACAAAAGTTGGCAGGGGCCTACCTGGAGCGATTTAAGAGGCCCTGGAAGGACTTTCAGAATCAAAACACCCCACCCACCACGGTCGGACAGATTTCCACCCAACAGACAGACTTTCACAATGCACATCATTCCATGTTTCCGAGAACGAATTTAATCAGACTGCTTTCCAGCTTACACCCGTGAAGATGGCCTCATGTGGAGGGGCCTCGGGCCAGTGAAGGGTGGAATCAGTTCCTGGGCACTCTGCCCTGGGCACAGAGAAGGCAGGGGGGGCCTTAGGGGCACCAAGAACCCAGTGACCTTTCCGGAAGGGACACGGACGCCAGGGTGGGGGACCCTCAGCTCTAATACTAAGGCCGGAGCCTTCTGGGGGGGTGTTCCCCCTCCGGCCCTAGACAGACCCTGGAGAGTAAGCCAGGGCGCCGGGAAGGGCAGGGAGAAACTTAAACTATCTTTCCCAAAGCAGAGGCCTGCCCCAGGCCGCGGGGGTGGGGCCGGGAAGGGGAAAGGGAGCCGATCTGAGCGATGGGAACCGTCGGGAGGTTAGCTGGGCTCCGGGAGCCTCCAGATTAAACAGCTCCAGGCAGGAAGCCCGCCTTCTCCCAGATTGGTCAGGAAGTCGTGATGCAAGTTTGCGCGTTTTTTGTTTTTTTTTTTGGTTTTTTTTTTTTTTAACGCGAAACAGGGAAAGAGATCGGTGCCCCCTCCTCAGCGCTGCGGCCCTCCCTCGTGAGCACGCCCTCGCCCCGGTGCCCGGAACTTCCCCACATCGCGGCGGTGGCACCAGCCGCCCCCCGCGCGCTCGCCGGCCGGCTCCCCCGGGCGCCACCTCCGCCCCCACCCGCCGACCCCGGGCGCCCGGTGCCACCTCCCCCCCACACCCCTACCCCGACCCCCCGGTGCCACCTCCCCTCCACCCCCCCCCCGGCTCCCGGGTGCCACCCCCCCCCACCCCGCCGCCGCCCTCCCTCCCCGGCGCTCTCATGCGTCTGGAATGCGGGCGCCGCGGGCCGCGCGTCCCGGGGAATCTCCTCGCTGGGCGTCCGCGCCGGGAAGGGGGAGCGGGCCCGCGGCGCCCTCGTCCGGCCCGGAGCCCCCGCGCCCCGCGCGCACTCACCGGCCAGGAGCGCGAAGGGCAGCAGCAGCCAGTAAAGGACCGGGCCGAGCACGTGCCGCCCCATGCCCGGGGGGCCCGCGGGGCCGGTCGGGGGTGGTCGCTCCGCCGCCGCGGCGCTAGGCGGGGGACATGGCGCGCAGGGCGGGGAGGCGCACGTGCCGCGCGCCGCGGCCAGGACCCCCGGGGGGGCGACCCGAGCGCCGCCTCCTCCGCCTCCTCCGCGTCCTCGGCCCGCGGCCCGCGGCGCCCGCTCCGGTGCCAGCCCTGCCCCGCGGAGGAGCGCAGCGCGCGGCTCTCGGCGGTGGCGGGCGGAGGCCGAGCAGGGCCGGACGGCGGCTTGGCGGCGCGCTCCCTCCCCGCCCCGGGCCTTTATAAGCTCGGCCCCCGCCCGCCGCCCGCCCTCCGCGGCGTGCCCGCCCCCGCGCTTCCCCGACGGCCCGCGCGCCGCGCCAGCCCTGCGGCCCGGACGCCCCCGTGGGCAGGCGCCCCGGGAAGAGCCCGCGCCCCGAGAGCGCGGCGTCGCCTCTCGGGGCGGGGGGGGGGGGTGCGCGGGGGAAAGGGCCCCCCAGCGCGCGGCTCCCCGGGCGGCGCCCCACGCGCCACCGGGCCCCGCGTGGCCGGAGCGACTTTCGCTTTGCTCCCGGGGACGGGAGCGCGCAGCGCCCCCTGGGGACCGCGGGGTGGCTCGGGGCCGCCACCGGGTCGCTGTGCTAAGGCGCAGGGACGGCCGCCTGGTCCCGCGGCCCCCGCGGGTGGAGAAGCCGGGGTCTGAGTCCAGGGCGTGCGGGGCACGTCGGCCAGGCCACGTCAGTTTGGCCTTTGCCGCCGCTGAGGTGAGCTCGGAAAGGAGAGCGGAGAAGGGCCCACATGAGTGTGGCTGGACCCGGGTCCTGAGTCCCAGAGTGGGCGGAGGGAGCGGGACCCGTGCGTGTGGTCGGGAGCCAGACAGCCTGCAGCCAGCACTGGCCCGCTCCGACTCTGCCAAAGCCAGGGAGCCCGACTTTGGGAAGGCCGCTGTTTATCGCTGCCTGGTTTTGTCCCCCGCCTCGCTTCTGCCCGCTTGTTCCTGCCCCAATTCCTGCTGGCCTCGAGTCTGACCCTGGCCTTTTTCTAGAACCCTGTGAGATTTGGAGCCCTGGGGTTCCTGCCCAAGGCCAGAGCCCCAAGGAGGCTGGGGAGGTATGGGGTATAGGGCCCAGCTCTTTGGGAGTCCCAGGCCCGGCCTGCAGATGCTGGCTAGTCCCAGCCTCTAGTGGAGACAGCTGGAGCCACCTTCAAGGGCAGCCAGAATCTGGCCACCTCGGCTCACCCCATGATGGGGGGTGTGGCCAAGGTCTCTGAGCAGGCATCGAGATCAATAGAGATGACCAAAAGGCTAGCCCACACGGGCATCCTACACCGGGTCGTGGACGGGGGACGGGAGGGCAGATGGACAGCAGTGACAAATGGGCAGAATCAAAGGGCGGGTGACACCTTCCCTCGCCCTTTCCTCAGCCTGGCCAGCACTTGGGGAGATCACGGGGGCAGATGGGGGCAGATGGGGGCGGGGCTCCACGCTGAGGACACTGATGTCCTCCATCAGTGGAAGGGATGGCCTCCACGGCCACTGGCCACGGCCCCAGCCTCCGAGCTCCGCCCACCTTCTCGGGGAGGATTCCTGCCCCAGTGTGCCCCCTTCTAGTGAAGTGTCCACGTGTCGGAAAGTAGCAGCACAGAGGGCAGGCGCCCCGGCCTCGTGTGAGTCCTGGCCCACCACTGCCTTTCTCCGGGCTCTGCCCGCAAGAGTCAAATAAAGGCAGTGAGGTCAATAATCTGAGGGTTCTCTCCTCTGGCACGAGAGGGTTCTAAGCCCAGAGCCCGACGCGGGGCTCGAACCCCCGAACCGCGAGATCGTGACCTGAGCTGAAGTCGGACGCTTCACCGACTGGGTCACCCAGGCGCCCCTCTAAGGAACCCTTTAAACCAGTGGGTTTGAAATCTGTGCGTGGGTAGAAAGACCAGCGTGCCCCCACCCCCACCCCAGGGCTTCAGTGGGAGCCCACAGTTTCGTATGTTGGGTCAGTGGAACCTCGTTTGTATAAAGGGTTTAAACGCAAGGGGAAATAAGTTTACTCCTTTACAGTAAGTCCTCCTAAGGCTTAGGATACGGGGCTTTAAGACCCTTCCGCAAGAGCAGGGTGTGAGGTGGGGTGAGGAGAACACCGAGGATGGGGGGGGGGTCCCAGAGCGGGCAGGGCCACAGCCCCCGCACAGCTTGGGGGACTTGGCTCCCAGCGCTGACCCTCCCGGCTGGCTCCCGAAACAGCAGCGCCGAGGAGAAGGGGAAGCCTCAGAACTGGCGGGACAGGTGTGCCCCGCATGGAACAGAATGCCTGCGCGCCAGACTGGCGGGTTGCAAAAGACTGGACCGAACCTAACTATCCGCCCTCGGGAGACGCTCCGCTCCGTAGGTTACAGCGTATCCTGCAGGAGAGTAGCCCCTCTGCCTCCGCAGGCCCGTCTCTCAGATACAATGTGACAGCCGAGGAAGGCGGCGGGGGGGGGGGGGGGGGGGGGGGGGGGGGGGGGGGGGGCGGCGGTGGGGAGCCCAGGCTACACTGTATCCCTGGAGAGCACGCAAGGCGCAAGGAGGAGCCAGGCCCAGAGACTCACCGAGACAGAGATGCAGAGACACACAGAGAGAGCATAGGGGCGAGGCCACGCTATCAGGGCGGGAAGGAAACAGAATGGCCACTGAAATACTCTTGTGGGCCGTTTAGACTTCTTACTGTATACATACAGTATCACATTTCACAAAAGAAATTTAAATTGAACACAGCGGGGACAGATTCTCAGAAAAAGAGCTTCCCGGCCCGCCTGCTTGCCGGCAGGGGAGCGTCTCGGGAACACGCGTCCCCATCCTCTGCCGCTGAGGACACGTGGGTGTGGGTGGGAGGGCCATTTGCCACCGAACAAGCCGGGCCTTGATTCCAGCTTTCTCATTCCAAGTCCAAAGCCATTTTGGTCCTACCACCCCACAGCTCAGAGCTCTGCTACCCTCACTGTTGAGACCGTGCACGAGTGGGAGAGAGGGGCAGAGAGAGAGAGAGAGAGAGAAAGAGGGAGAGAATCCCAAGCAGTCTCCATGATCAGTGCAGAGCCCCCTACAGGGCTCAGTCACACGGCCCTGGGATCATGACCTGAGCAGAAATCAAGAGTTAGACGCTCAACCCACTGAACCACCCAGGCGCCTCTAAAGATTTCATCTCAAGAGGAAACAACCCCAGTGTCCCTTGATAGATGAATGGATAAACACAGGCGGCCCGCCCGCACACCCGACGCCTTCCAGCCGCGAGGAGGAACGAAGCCCCGCGCGCGGCCGTGCGGACGCACCATGCACACGGCGTGCCCAGGACACAAGTCAGACACGGGCGACGTACTGCGCGATCCCACTTGCGTAAAACACCCAGAGGAGGCCAGTTCGTAGGCACAGAAACTAGACGAGAGGTTCCCGGGGGCCGAGGGAGGGAGGGAGCGGGCAGTGGGTATTTAACGGGGACAGAGTTTCCGTCTGGGAAGATGGGAAAGTTCAGGAAACAGTTGTGGCGATTGCACAACACCGCGAATGTACTCGCTGCCCCGGATCCGTCCACTTCAAAGGGCTGCAGTGAGGGGCGCCTGGGTGGCTCGGTGGGTTGGGCGTCCGACTTCGGCTCAGGTCACGATCTCGCGGTCCGTGAGTTCGAGCCCTGCGTCGGGCTCTGTGCTGACAGGTCGGAGCCTGGAACCTGTTTCTCCTGTGTCTCCCTCTCTCTCTGCCCCTTCCCTGCTCATGCTCTGTCTCTCTCTGTCTCAAAAATAAATAAACATTTTTTTAAAAAGGGCTGCAGTGAGGAGTCTCATCTCACGGGTGTTGACCACCATCAACAACCGAAGAAACACAGGCAGGGGCGGGATGCTTTCCGGGCAGCCCACCCCAAGTCCTCCCCCCGGGAGCCTCCCCAGCAGCGCCAGCCACCTTCCCTCCTCCTTCTGAATATTGTTTTCCTGACTCCCGGCCAAGGACTTGATGAACTTTGGGGGAGTTATGATTTCTTTTTGTTTCTCTGAGAACATCCCCATTCAGTTTCCCGCTTCCTGGAAACAGAGAACAGGGGCCGATCCAGGGGAGGAGCGGCTCTTTGTCCTGGCCGGGGACGTGACTGGCCCAGAGTCAGCGGCGGCACCGAGTCGGGTCTGGACCTGGCTGCTGGCCCCCCGGGCTGCGTCGGAAGGGTGGGAGTCGGGGCACACGACGCACAAATGTGCCCACAGGTGCCTGTGGCCGGGGGCCCTTTGTGCGTTTCTACCGGGAATCCAGTGGGGCCCGAAACCCACACCTGCTGGTGGAGAAGGTCACCGGATGAGGAATCGGCATTTTCCACGTGAACCCAGCTTTTAGCGGTCTGTCAGCCGTTTCCCACCCGCCCGCCCTCCCCCCACCTCAGCAGTAAAGGCGACTGCAGCTGCGGGGGCCGGCGGGAGGGACTGAGATGAGCGAGGAGCAGGTGGCCCGGACCCGAGCCGCGGACTCCCCAGACCCGCAGCAATGAGTGGGACCAGTGTCCGGTGTCCCCGCGGCTGACAGGCCCACGGGGCAAGCAGGGGTGAGAGGCTCCAGGGAAGGGGCTGAGGGCTCTGGCCAGGCCTCCACAGCCGGCCCCACATCGGTGCCTGCTGCCCTTCCCGCTCTGCCCACGAAGGCAGGAAGGATGAGGGTGCCCGGCAGCCGCGGGGACAGGGTGAGGGAGAGAGGCTGGCACAGAGCAGCAGAGGCCGGTGGCTGCGTCGCAGAGGGCGCCTGACCTCGGGGAGCACGGCTCCCCCTGGGAAATGGGGTCATTTCCAGCATCCAGTTTTTGGGGTGAGAGGGGGAGCTGTGGAAAATCAAAACCTGCACAAAGCAGGTGAACGAGAGAAGAGGGAACAGGTCAAACGTGGACAGACCCCTTGTCTGGCGAGAGCAAGAGGCCCCCCCCGGGGCCGTCCGCACGGCGGGCGGGCTCTGACCACCCCGCGGCCCGAGCCCGTGCCCAGCACGCGCCGTGAGGGGCCGCGAAGACTGGGTGAGACGGGTCATCACATTCGTCGGCTGGGATCTGAGGCCGGGGATCGACGCTGCACCAATGGTTTTCAAGAAAAGCACTAAGACTGGAGGGTTTCTAACACTTTAGGGGACGGAGCCCGGAGAGTGGTACCGGACCCCGCGGCCGAGGGCGCGCCCTTGGCGGGTCCCCGGGGGGGGCCCCTGCGGCAGGGAGGCCGGGTGGCTGCCAGGACTCGGGGTGGCTCTGTGCAGGGGCGTGGTTCCTTCGAGGGGAGCACCGGCCAGGTGCCAAGGCACAGAGGAGAGGAAGTATTTCTTCACGGCCAAGAGGCCGGCCCACGTCTAAGTGCCCCGCTTCCCTCTGGTCACTGGGGGAGATTCTGAGACCTTTGCCCCTAGCAACACCCTGAAGGAATCCAGGGACAGAAAACCCAGGCGGTCCGGACAGGGCAGGCTCAGCAGTCCGCCTTCCAAGCCGGGCCAAGGTGGGTTTCGCTGCGTGAGCAGGGGGAGGTCCTGGCCCCAGTCAAAGGCGCGGTTCCCCAGCCCTCCTGGGTGCTCCGCGGCCTCCTCCAGGCCTGCTGACTCACGCGCCTGCGCCCGTGGGCCCCCTGGCTCTCCCAGGAGCGTGGGGGAGGGGTGCCTGGCCCGTGCGCAGACTTGGCTGGCCCTGGACCGGGCCCTTTCCCTGCCTACACTTCTGGGCTGGGGACGGCAGGGCCCGCCTGAGGGGGGAGCAGGTGCGGGGCAAGGCCACACCTCCCTCGCTTGCAGGAAGCTCCCCGGTGCAGGGTTAACTGACGGAGGCCCCGCTCTGTCCGTCCTGAGTGCTTTCCAGGCTCCTGCAGGTGCCTGCTGGCCCTTCGGCGTGACTGGGTTTCCTTAATGTCACTGGTTTGGCATTGACCTATGGCCCCCAGCTGTGGTCCTGCTGGTGGAAGTCACCCGCCAGCTCGCTCAGGTGCAGGGAAGGGAGGAAACTTCCGCGTGCCTCCAGCAAGTAGACGGTGGGCAGCAGGGCCCCAGCGTTTGAGAGCAGAGCATGACCAAAGAAGAACGGGCACAATGGTGTCCTCTCCCACCCCGGGGCTCTGGCGGGCCCAGAGAAAGGAGACGGGAGGTCCTGAGGACTCAGACCCACGGGTCAAAGGCCAGCTACACTCCCCTTCTGCATTGCGCACACGGTCAGGGTCAGGGGTCAGAGCTCCGGGTGGAGGGTGGGCATGGGAGGGGCACCATCAAGGTTGGGGGCCTGTGTGATTCTGTCGTCTGTGGCCACACCGAGCCGGCTGCCAGCGGCCACGGTTGGTGGTCAGCGCCTTAAAACGGCATCCGAAAAAGGCACCGACCTTGCACCCGGTCCGGAGGGCTCTGTGGCCCTCCACGTGCGGGCGACGTGTCGATCTCGGGGGTGCAGAGTCACCTGAGCCAGAGCCCTGGGGACCCCAGGCTCGTGGTCACAGGCAGTTACATCCCAGGGGGGCCGGTGCAGCGGGAGCAAGTTTGCTAACCGCCTGGGCGGCCAGGAAGGGCTGGCAGGCGAGGGGGCTGCTCAGGTGTCCCACAAGATCGAGGGGAGGTTTGCCAGGGTGGGGGAGATGGCCTTCCCAGCAGAGATGTGACAGAGAGCAAGGCATCTGGGGGACCCGAGCAGGCCTGTGTGCTTCACACAGGTGGACAGGCAGTGGGGCACTGGGACAGGGTGCCAAAAACCCTGTGGGTGACCCAAGCCCCTGAGGGGAGGCTCCCCGAGCCTGCCTCTTGGGTCTGAATGCTCAGGACCTTCCGTCCTATCGGGTCCTATCGGGTCCCCTCACCCCAGGCCAGAGCTGCTCAAGGCCCCACGTGGTCATCTGGCGGCCCCACTGGGCTGCACTCAGCCCTTCCTCCCTGCCCACTTCTTTCTCCGCTCAGCAGAGACCACAGCCTCCTCCAGGCCTCTGGCCCCACATCTGTCCTCCACGGCCGTTAACACAGATGTGCTCACCGCTTCCCTTCCTGTGAGCCTCAGGAGGAAGCTCAACCCGCTCTGGGGTATTACAACCCCTTGGTGGTCTGCTGACCATTCCTGTCTGGCCGCACGGTGCTCCTGTCCACCCTCTGATCAAGGCCCAAAGCCCCGGGTCTGGGCCTTCCATGCTTGGGTCCATCCTGCTCTGTGGCTGTTACTTGTGACCATTCAGTTCTTGCTCCTTGAGGGCGGCCCTCCAGGCAGGCACAGGCGCCACTGACCCTGGCGGCCAAGTGCGGCCACGTGCCCACAGCCACACACACACAGGTCGGGGGACAAGCCAGCATCTGACCTGAGCCTGAGTCCACCCCTTCAATCCAAAGTCATAGGCTTTTTTTTTTTAAGATTTTATTTTTAAGTAATGTCTGCACCCAATGTGGGGCTCGAACTTACTACCCCGAGATCAAGAGTTGCACGCTTCGCCGAATGAGCCAGCTGGGCGCCCCCAGAGTCATAGGCTCTGCCCAGGTAATGGCCTCAGCCTCTGGCTGCTTCCCACCTCTCAGGCTTCGGCCTCGGCTAGGACAGTCTTTGTTTTTTATGTTTTAAAAACAATTTTTACTTATTTATTTTGAGAGAGGGAGAGAGAGCAGAGCAGGGGAGGAGCAGAGAGAGAGAGGGAGACAGAGAGAGAGAGAGAAAGGGAATCCTAAGCAGGCTCCGTGCTGTCAGTGCAGAGCTGGACTCAGGGCTTGAACCCATGACCTGAGCTGAAATCAAGAGTCAGACACTTAACCAACTGAGCCACCCAAGGCTCCCCTGGGACAGTCTTTCAAAATACAAAACCTGGTCTTGCTTCTCCTGAGCGCAGACTTCCGTAGCCCTAAGAGAATCCCAAAGTGCTCTCTGCGGCCAGAACCACCTTGCAGGCGCCCCCTCACGGCCAGGCTGCCGGAACCGGCCCAGGAGAGCTGCCGTGCAAGTTCAGGTCCCAGAGGAAGCGACCCCCCCCCCCCCAGGGGGCTTCTGCCAGCTGAGGCTGGTGCAGGGGAAGGTGGTTGACAACACCTGTCTGTAGACCTGGTGAAGTGTGGGATGTTCACCTTAGAAACAGAGCGTGCCAGCTATGTCACCAGCAAAAGATGGACACATCAAGGAATAAAGTAGAACTGCAGTCCGGGACAAACATGCTGCGGCCAAACCATAGGCAGGTGTGGGGACAAAGGAAAGGCAGGCGGTTTCAAAGAGAAAAGGGTAAGCTGGAAGGGCTGTGACGAGCTAAATGTGTGGCGGTAAGCTGGGGGTGGACGTGCGGCTTCTCCCTGGCGCGGCTGTCCGGAGGGGTGGGGAAAGGTCCTTCCTCAGGCTGGGGCAGCAGAGGAGCGTCCAAGTGCTGGGCGAGCCCCTCTCTTCCTGTTGGGTCTGCAGGTGGCAGGCCGTGAGAGCGCCCCCTGCCCACCTCCCGACTCCCCTTGTGAGGTTTCCCAGTGGACACTGGCCGTGCACCGCCCCCCCCCCCGGCCCCCGTGAGGTCACCTAGTCGGGGCCGGGCTGTGCGCTCCCCGCAGGACACACGGAACTCACCTGGGTCGGGAGTGGCTTGTGGCAGGGCCCCCCAAAATCGTTAGGTGACACAGGCCCCTCGAGGGCAGTCTCTGCACCGGAGCAGGGAGGCGCGGCGAGCTCGGCCAGGTGGGCACCTGCTGGGGGCGGGCCTGGCCTTCCCCGCGGAGCGAGCCCCCCACCCCCCCAGGGTTCAGGCGCGGCCTGTGACGGTCCCGCAGGGTCCTCGTGCGGTTCCAGGCATTCTCCCCGGGGCTCTTCTATTCACGAGGGTCGCCTTCCCACGGAGGGCAGGGCAGCACAGCTCAGGGCAGGAGGGACGGGACCTGCCGAACCCTCGGGCTGAGGTGACCCACGCGACCCCGGCGGCCTCCAGGGGCCCGCGCCGCAGCGGGGCCAGCCCCCCGCCCCGTGCCGGTGGAGTGGGAAATCGCTATGCGCGCCCCGGTCCTGGCCCCGCCCCCACCCAGCCCCGCCCCACCGATGGCACCGCCCCGCCACTCCCTCCCGGCCACGCCCCATCCGTGAGCCACGTCCCGAAGTCTCGTCGCCGCTGTCAAATTGCCCTCCCGGCCCCACCCAGCTCTGGAGCCCCGCCCCTAACCTGGTCCCCGGAAACGCGCCACCGGCCGACTCGCCTCCGGCCCCGCCCCTTCATCCAGCCCCGCCCCTTCTGGCGCGAGGCCCCGCCCCGTACCTCCGCCTCCCGCCCTCGCGTGATTGACAGCGCAGGGCTGCACCTGCGGGCCAGTCTCGCGGTTGCGCGTTCTCGCGCCGCCTGGGGCTGGGGGCCCGGGGTCTTCCGCCGCGTCCCGCTCCGCGCTTTCCCGCCCTGCGGGGCTACGCACCGGCTCTGCCCTGCCCTGCGGCCTCCTGCCCGCGCCGCTCGCCGCTGCTGCCCTGAGGATTGGGACAGGGCCGCTGGGACCTGAGCTTCCCCCCTGCCCTCGCTGTTGGTTAATTTCAGACGCTCCGGTCGCTAATTGGAAAACTGGAGTCTATTTAGAACAACTTGGGCACGTGAACCCATTTCCAACTCTGAATTTCATGAAATCTAAATAAAGATCAAGTATTTCCACGAAAATTGAGCGCGTTCCAAGTTGAGATGTGCTGTAAGCTGTAAAACACGGACTGCACTTAGTATGCTTAGTACTAGGACTTAGTGCTGACTGCGATGTTGATGGTGGCGAACACTGAGAACCAGCCCCTTGAAAAAGTTTACATTGGTTACCTGTCAAAATGATAACATTTGAGATATAATGGATAAAACAAAAAAATATATATTCACAAAAATTTTAAATTACTGTCACCCGATTTTTTATTTTCTTCACGTAGCTACTAGAAAATGTAAAATGACACCTGTGGCTCCTGCTACATTTCTTTATTAGAGAGAGGAGAGAGAGCGAGCACGTGTGCCAGCGAGGGGCAGCGGAGAGAGAGAGGAAGGGCGGGGAGAGAATCCAAGCAGGCTCCCTGCCCAGTGCAGAGCCCAGTATGGGGCTCGATCCCGCAACCCTGGGGCCACGACCCCAGCCAAAATCAAGAGTCGGAAGCTCAACCCACGGGGCCACCCAGGCGCCCCTCCCGCTACCTTTCCGGCTTGCCGTGCTGCTCTGGACGCTCACATGTGGACCGGGACACAGTGTGCCCTATCCCCACCCTGACATCCTCTGAAAGCAGGTGTGCTGTTGCTGGTGTCTGTCACTATCATACGGGGGCTTGAAGCTACGTGTGCTTTCCCAGGGCTCTGCCGAGAGCACGTTCTGTATAAGGTCCCCCGCATAAGGATGAGGCATGCGAGGCTCAGGGAGGAGGGGAGACAGAGACCTCCCAGGTCACTCGACCAGTGGGCAGCAGTCCCCTTTGCCCGATCACGTCACGGATTCCAAGGCTGGCTGTCTGGTGGACAGTGAGCCAAGTGCAGGCTGATCCTGGCTGAGACCCAAATGCCTTCAAGGAAGGTGAAGTTGCCTCCAGACTTGGTCAAGGACGATGCATTATAAGCCAAGACCATGAAAACCTTGCAGGGTTTTCTGCAGGGTCCAGGGGATCACCGAAAGCCTGAATTCCACCATTACTCTCCAGCCCCGTCTGGTCTCCTGGGGAGGAGTGGCGGTTGAGAGGCGGAGGAGGACGTGGGCAGCTGGCTCCTTGGTGCCCCAGCTTTATGCCCTGAAAGTCTGTTTCTTCACCCAAAGATGGGGTGTGGCTCGTAGGTTCGCCGTGAGGGTGAGACAGATAGGTTATTCCAGGTATGGGGAACAAGGCCTGCACGCCGCACACAGCAGAGTCCAGCTCTCCCTGTTTGGTGACACTGCTTTGAAAACTGTCAGGCACCACACACCCCTGGTGGTGGCTGTAATGTGCAAATGGCTCCGGGGCAGAGCAGCGGAGGTGACACCATTCATGCCATGCGTGTGATGTGGTGACAGACCAGGGGGTGGGATGGGCTCTAGGGAAGTTAAAGGTGGTCAGCCGTGGCTGTAACTCAAACTCAGAACTTAGCGCAACTCTGATCATTTTTTGGAGTGTGGTTAAAATGATGACGGTGGTGGCCCTCTGGACTCTCTTCTCAATTCTGTTCTCTTATCAGATATTCCTGTGGTCACTCCTTGCCATTCAGGTGTCATCTCCAAGAGGCTTCCCTAAACCCTCAGATCTAAAGAGGCTCCCCACTCAATCTCATGACTGGGTTTTAAATTCTTTACCTGAAACTACTATTATTTATTTGAGAGAGAAAGAGAGAGCACAAGCAGAAGAGGGACAGAGAGATAGAGATAGAGACAGAGAGAGAACGCGCGCGGGAGAATCCCAAGCAGGCTCCACAGTCAGTGGGGAGCCCGATGTGGGGCTCGAACTCACGAACCGAACAGTGAGATCATGACCTGCCTGAGCTGAAACCAAGAGTTGGACACTCAACCGACTGAGCCACCCAGGCGGCTCTGAAATTATTTTAACAAGACTAATTTCTCTACTAGTCTCTGTCCACTAGAATGTGAGCTCCTTGAGAGCAGGGGCCTCATCAGTCTTGGTCTCAGCCTGGCACATAGTGGACCCTCACGGCCCAGCCTGTAATGGGCTTTCAGCAGCCAGGCTCCCAGACGGCACTCAGTAAAAACTGGCTCATCGCATGAATGAAGGCATAGCGCCAATGTCCCAGTTTCTCCAGGGTAAACATCCACAAACAAGGGTTCTAGTCCCTTGTTATCTGGTCTGTCTCTTGGCATTCTAGCCAGGCTATAACCTCTTAGCATTCCATACCTATAGACCAACGTGACATTTCAGGTGGAGCCTGGGCAGAACTCAGCAGAGAAGGGCTTTCACTACCCTTATTCTATTTTTCTTTTATTTTTTAAATAATATTTATTTTGAGACACAGAATGCCAGCAGGGGAGGGGTAGAGAGAGGAGGAGAAAGAGAATCCCAAGCAGGCCCCGCACCATCAGCAGAGCCCGACGCGGGGCTCGATCTCACAAACCATGAGATCACGACCTGAGCTGAAATCAAGAGTCAGACACTTGACTGAGCCACCCACGTGCCCTTCGCTTCCCTTATTCTAGACTCTATGCTTTTATTAACGTAGCCTCATATGGATCAACTTTTTGACCAGGCTTTAGTCAAGCCTCCTTGGGTTGGAAGAAACAGAAATCCACGCAGAGGCACTTTAAGCAAAAGAGGCAAAGGTTCGGGAAGGGCTACAGGCTGCTTCATAAAAACCTGGGCCATCGCGAAGGGCAGTGGGTCTCCCAAGAGAGCACATTGGAAACCATTACAAACCATCTGATTTAGCTGTGTGTGGCTGCCTGTCCCTGGGCCACACGGTCCCTTGCTCACTCTGTCACCACACACATGGTGGCGGTGGCCGTCCTACTCCATCTCACTTCCCACAACCAGAGGGGACAGAAGGTGAGCTCTCCCCGCAGCGTCTTGGGTCCCAGGAGAGGATCTGATTGGTTCAGCTGTGCACCTCTCGTCCAATCAGCTGTGACCGAAAGGTAGGGGTCATACCTGGCAGAGGTGGCCGTGGACTCCATTATTGTAGGTGGGTGGGCAATTTCTTAAGAAGGAGCTGCCCCGAGCCTTAAGTCACCCCAAAAGGCCTAGTCTCCAGTAATGACATTAAAAGTAACAGAGGCATAGCCATACGCAGCGCCATGGCATGGACACTGGCCACAGCACTGGAGGTGGTCCCCGGGCCCCTGCTGTATGGCATGTGTCCCTCCGGCTGCTGGCTGGCCTTTGGAGACCATGTGTCCCTTTGCTGCTGGCAGTGCATGCAGACAGCACTGTTCAGTCCCCAGACTCCCCCCTCACACGGGCAGACACATTTTAGATTCACGTTCCTGATCCCACAAGAGCCTGTGAAGGGTCCTTTAGGACGCAGCTATCCCCAGAGCCATTCAGGCCTCCCACGGCCTGCTTCTGCCTCTGCTTGTGCCCCAGGGAGCCGGCCAGAGCACAGCAAGGCCACGCATGTCCCTCCCAGGAGTGTCCCCCTGAGGAGAATGTGCCTGGGAGTGCGTGGCCGAGTCACGCAGCCATGTGGTGGCCAGGCAGGCAGGGAGTGCTCTCTTATGGGGGGGGGGGGGGTTCCCGGATTTGTCGCGACCCTAGGGTCTGCCTCCCATCCCCTCACACAGCTCTCTTGGGAAGCACGAGCCTAGCCAGCACGCTGTGGTTCCAGGCCGGTGGGTAGGCAGGTGCAAGACAAATGAAATGCTGGCAGAAATTCCTAAGCATTTTGGAGGCTCTGGGAAGGCTCCTGCTTCTCAGCTTATCTACGGAGGGCAGGGACTGGGCCAAACCGCTGGCTGGGAGCCAGATATCGGAGTCACTGCGGTTAGATTCAGCTGCCTGTACCTCTCCAAGACCAGGATTGTTTATCTTCTAAACGTGAAACAGAGCATAGAGAACCACAGTGTATCTGGGAGAGAAGACAGCTCCCTCCCTCTTGATGAGCAGCTATGAGCAGAAATATTTACAAAGTCCCCTTATCACCATTGGTCTGAAGAAGAGGCTGTGCCTAGAATTCGTGATGCCATTACAGTCCCAGAATCCTACGCTCTCCCTCTATAACGCATAGCAAGCTTACATTTGGAGTGTTCCCTTCTGACTGAATTCTTTTTTTTTTTTTTTTTTAAGTTTATTTATTTTCAGAGAGACTGCGTGAGCGGGGAGGGGCAGAGAGACAGAGACACAGCATCCCAAGCAGGCTCCACACTGTCAGCACAGGGCCTGACATGGGGCTCAAACTCACAAAACCCTGAGATCGTGACCTGAGCCGATACCAAGAGTTGGATGCTTGACTGACTGAGCCACCCAGGCGCCCCTCAACTGAGGTCAGTTCTTACCTCTAACCCCCAACCACTGTTTTGATTACAAAATCTATTTCACCAGGGCGCCTGGGTGGCTCAGTGGGTTAAGCATCCAACTTCGGTTCAGGTCATGATCTGGTGGTTCGTGGGTTCCAGCCCCACATCCGGCTCTGTGCTGACAGCTCAGAGCCTGGCACCTGCTTCGGATTCTGTGTCTCCCTCTCTCTCTGCCCCTCCCCTGCTCAAGCTCTGTCTGTCTCTCTCAAAAATAGATAAACATTTAAAAAAATTTTTTTTAATAATAATAAAAAAAAGAAATCTATTTTACAGGACCACCGGGCTGGCTCAGTTAGTTGAGCGTCTAATTCATGGTTTCGGCTCAGATCATGATCTCGCGGTTTCGGTTTTGTGGATTCAAGCCTAGCATCCACTTGGGACTCTCTCTCCCCCTGCCTCTCCTCTGCTCGGTGCTCTCTCTCTCTCTCAAAATAAATAGTCTTAAAAACAAAACAAACAAAACAAAACAAAACAAAACAAAACAAAACAACACATATTTTAGGTGGTGGCCTAGAGCACAAATAGCAAAACGGAAATGGAACAGCACTTAGCCTTAAAAAAGCTGGTTGCAACCCTGTCCGCGGATCCCTGGGTGGCCGATAACTTGCTACAGGCCGTTCACAAAGTATGAACCTGGGACATACAGGAAACGGTCGTTTCTGTTTTCCCAACGCTCGGCTCCTTACGGAAAGCCTGGAGAAGACGGAGGAACAAAGCCCCCAAGCCGCGCTAGGCCTTCGGAGGACACCCCGCCGGCTGCGCCCTCGCGCCTCCCGGGCAGCGGGGTCTCCAGGACTCCAGACGACCTCGGCCGTAGGCTCTGGGGACTAACACCCCTTTTCTTGCCACTGATCCCGTTCTGAAAGCCACTCTTCCTTTTACAAACATGGCAGCGGGACTGACATACGATTCGCACCCAGAGCCGACGCAGGGGTCTTCGTGCGGGGGTCTGGCTGCCCCGAGGCGCCTCGCCGCGGAGGGCCAGTGTCGTCCAACGCGCACCGCTTGCAATTCAAGCAGGAAGTACGTAGCATGTCTCTCTGCTCCGGGACCGCACTGGCTCGACGACCGCCGCCAGCCGGGGAGGGTCGTCAAATCCCCAAGCCCTGCGGAGGCGGCCGGCTCTAAGGCGCATGCGCGCTGCGGCCCGGCAAAAGAGCACCAGTGCGCATGCGCCCCGGCGAGTCCATTTCCCGGCCTCCCCTGCATCCCGCCCTGGCGCCGAAGGTTCCGCCCGCGGAGGGGCGGGGCCACGCGCGGCGGGAAAATCGGCGCGGAGCGCGGCCCCACTTCCGGCCCCGGACTGTACTCAGCTCGGTCTCGGTCCCGCCGGGTCCCCGGCCCCCGGCCCTGGGTCCCGCCATGGCACAGCCCCGTCTCACCGACTTCTTCGCGCGCCGCCGCCCCGGGCCCCGCGCCGCGCCGCCGCGGGCCAAGCCGGCCTGGCGCACCCCGAGCCCCGCCAAGCCGGCACCCCCCACCCCGGCCCGGACCCCGGGAGGCAGCCGCAAGCGCGCCCGCCCGCCCGCCGAGCCCACGCGCGACC
This sequence comes from Prionailurus bengalensis, assembly GCF_016509475.1. Lineage (NCBI taxonomy): Eukaryota > Metazoa > Chordata > Mammalia > Carnivora > Felidae > Prionailurus > Prionailurus bengalensis. Next base: position 61,227,646 of record NC_057352.1, read on the forward strand.
ACCCCGCGCCGCCCGCGCGCAGGCGGCTGCGGCTACCGGCCGACACGGTGAGGCCGCGGCGGGGAGAGGGGGGAAACTGAGGCCGGGGCGGGGGGCGGGGTGAGTGGATGGGCACCGACGGGAGAAAACACTTGTAGGGGAGAGCCGGGAAACAGGGCGCTGTGGCCCCCCAAAAGACTTGCCCTGGAGGGAGGGCGCAGACCAGGGGGTTGCATGCACACGGTAAACCGCAGCCTCGAGAGGGAGAACTCGACCATTCGGAGAATGGGCCTGGAGCCGCTGTGGGAGACAGTGGAGAAAGCGCGGGGCCGGGTCACTGGAGACCCGGCAGGTGGGCCGGCCTGCTGGAGAGCACGTCAGTGGGGGTGGGGACAGAAGGCACTGGAGTTAGCAGGGCCGGAGGGCCCGAGCGCAGTGGCGGCTGCGTGTCTAGCTTGCCAGCAAGGCTGGGCAAGGGGTCAGGCCTGGCCCTTCTGACTTGACTCCAGCAGAAACTGTCATTGGTGCCCCCAGCAGCTGGTGTGTAGCCAGCTGAGGGAAGTAGGAAACCCTCTCTTACCGCAGGGTGTCCTCACTCGTTCTCCTTTGCGGTCCTGTCCACCAGGTCTCGAGCCCCAGTGCCCCGGCTGCCCCAGGCTCCCCAGAGGAGGCCACTCTCTCAGCAGGTCAGCTGCCCTGCTTGGCAGCCCAGGAGGACAAGGTGAGGCTGGCCCCGGGGGGAGGGAGAGTGGTGTGGGGGTGACGGGCCAGCTGATGGCATCTTGTGTCCACAGGCCTCCTCAAAAGTCACACTTTCTGAACTCAAGTCGTGCCTACAGCGGGCACGGGAGCTAGGGGCCCGGGCCCAGGAGCTGAAAGCAAGTGCCCAGAGGAAGGATGCTGGGGAACCCTGCGTGCTGGAGGACCAGGGGCAGCCAGCAGGGCCATGGTGAGTCCTGGGTGGGCAGACAGGCACCCAGGGAAAGGCTAGGCTGGTGGGAAGATGGCAGGCGGGACAAGGCTGGGGGGCTGCTCCCCTTCCGCTCCCTGCCACTCACTTGCTCTGCACCTCAGTCTCCATCCATAAGAGGGTGCCCGTTCTTGCCTCAGTGGCCCTTGTGACTTTGGAATGCCGTCTACAGCTGCCATTTCTTGGGTATTTGTCTCCTGCGCCCATGTCTGTCCTCCCCAGCTCCTGAGGTCATATGTGCCTTGTAGAGATAAGGAGCCAGGACTTCCCTAGGTGACCGGGCGAGATGTGAGGCCACGCTTTTCTGGTTCCAGCCCTAGTGCTGGTGACGGGAGACTGGGAGCGCCGGGGTTCTGGGACTGGTGTGTGGTGTGTCACGGGAACAGGGACGCTTTTCAGGCCCCGGCTCCGGGGTCTCCCTGGCCATTTGGCCTGCCTGCCGTCAGTGTTGGAGGGTGTGGGTCTGGTGCTTCTCCTGAGGCCTCGCTCCCCTCCTGGCAGCGGACAGAAGGCACCCGCCTACCAGCGCTTCCACGCCTTGGCCCAGCCGGGGCCCCCGGGGCTTGTGCTGCCCTACAAGTACCAGGTGCTGGCCGAGATGTTCCGCAGCATGGACACCATCGTGGGCATGCTCTACAACCGCTCCGAGACCGCGACCTTTGCCAAGGTTAAGCAGGGCGTCCAGGACATGATGCGCAAGTGAGTGGCCCGCAGAGGGTGGGGGCCTCACCCTGCCCGTACGGTCTGAGTGTGCCCTTCCCGGCGCGCTCTGACCCAGCACCTTGTCCCGCAGGCGCTTTGAGGAGCGCAACGTGGGCCAGATCAGAACCGTGTACCCCGCTTCTTACCGCTTCCGCCAGGAGCGCAACGTCCCCACCTTCAAGGACGGCGTCAAGAGGTCCGATTACCAGCTTACCATTGAGCCGCTGCTAGACCAGGGTGAGCGCGCTCTGACTGAGGTCACGCGTGTCCGAGCCTCGGTCTCCCTGCCAGTGACACTGCGTGATTTTGGGCGTGGCGTGAGGCGTCGGAGACCAGCAGTCTGGGGGCCTGGGTGACGGGGCGGGCCCGGGCGGGGGGCTCAGGCCTGAAGTCTTCCCACAGAGGCCGGCAGCAAGGCTCCCCAGCTCACGGCCTCGCACCTCCTGCGGCGCAGACAGGTCTTCGGCCAGAATCTGGTGGAGCGCGTCCGGGAGCACCACAGGGTGAGTGATGGGGGTGACCGGCTCCGTCCTCGGAGGAAGCACCTCCCCGGCAGGCCCTGGGCTGGGCCCCGAAACCGTCCCTGTCATAGCTCCGTCTTACCCCGCAGGAGACAGGCCCTCGTGAGAGGCTGACTCTTCGAGTTCTCTTCACCCGTCTCCGTGGCTGCCTCGTGGGGTGGGTGCAGGGCTGGGCGAGAGCCCCGCTCCTGGTTCCCCAGTGGAGGGCCGGGAGCTCAGGGCTGCAGCCTCAGGCCCTGGGGGCGCGTGATGGGCTCAGTGCTGCTCTGTGCCGGGTGTCGTGCCCTTTGGCCCAGCTGAGTACCTGAGCCCAAGATGGCCCGACTGGGCGGGCTAGGAACACAGCAGCCCTGCCCCCCCCCCCCCCCCGGCCCCGCCCAATGCAGATGTGCCTGGGCTCACCTGGCACTCGCATCTCCTCACACAGGCCTTCCTCGCCTCCCTGAACCCGCCCATGGTGGTGCCTGAGGACCAGCTGACACGTTGGCACCCCCACTTCAATGTGGACGAAGTGCCTGACATCGAGCCGGCTGAGCTGCCCCAGCCCCCCACCACGGAGAAGCTGGCCACCGCCCAGGAGGTGCTGGCCCGTGCCCGCAGCCTGATGTCACCCAGGGTGAGGCCGCCTTAGGGCTTGCGGGGCGGGCACCCGACAGGCTCCATCCTTGGCCATGCGCCTCCGGGGTGGTGGGATGTGCCCTCCCCCCTTACGGAGCGCTGCCTGCTTGGCAGGCTGCGCCCTGGGCACCAGCCACCTGCCGTGACGCTCAGGGTGAGCCTAGGCCGGCAGACCGCGACCTCCCTGTGGCCGGGCCGGGTGGGGGCGCCTTCTGATTCTCCCCTCTGAACTGCCTCAGATGCAAAAGGCCCTGAGCGACCTGGCTCTGCGTACGGCCAAGTCCGGCAGCCCCGGGTCCCCCGGCCCTGCCCTGCCAGCCACCCCGCCGGCCACCCCGCCTGCCGCCCTGAAGGGGGTGTCTCAGGACCTGCTGGAGCGGGTGAGTGTCCGGGGTCCTGGCAGGGGCCCGTGGGACCGGCTCTCCGCTGACCGTTCTCGGGGCCTACCGCAGATCCGCTGCAAGCAGGCGCAGAAGCAGCTGGCGCAGATGACGCGGCAGCCGGAGCAGGAGCGGCGGCTGCAGCGGCTGGAGCGGCTGCCCGAGCTGGCCCGCGTGCTGCGTGGCATCTTCGTGTCGGAGCGCAAGCCCGCCCTCACCATGGAGGTGGCCTGCGCCAGGATGGCGGGCAGCTACCGCGCGGCCCTGAGCCCTGGTGTGTGCCCCCTCCCTGTGTTCCCCGCTCAGGATGAGGCTGGGCACGGTGTCCTCGAGCCCCCACCCGGCCCCCAGACCCCCTCAGATCCCCTCAGACAGCGCCGGGCCCCACGGGACTGTGGGTTCCCTCCAGGCTGCAGGGCGACCTCCGCCCTCCCCCCTCCAGGCCCGGTGTTGGGCTCAGTGGGAGGGTCAGCTCCTCAGCAAGGCCAGTCTGTCACTGCCCTGGCCCGAGCCCTTCCACCTTCCCACCGTTGGGTCTGCTGCTTGGAGGCTTGGACAGGCCTGTGGGGCGGGGCGGGGGGGGGGACTGGTCCTAAGGCAGGCCCGCTGACTGGTCTGGACCCCCCCATAAGGGGTCAGTACCCCCTCCCAGGCGCACGGCCCTGCTCACATCCTGTCTGTCTGCAGGAGAGATGGAGAAGCACGTACAGCTGCTCTCTGAGCTGCTTCCCGACTGGCTCAGCCTCCACCACGTCCGCACCGACACCTATGTCAAGCTGGACAAGGCTGCTGACCTGGCAGGTGTCCTCGCCCGGCTGGCCCACCTTGCCCGTGCCGAGGCGGCACTGTGAGCCTCGCGGGCCTGGGCTTAGGTCCTTGGCCCGCCGTGTCTCTTTTATTCCCTTTAGGAACACAATGCACTTTTCTTCCCCTCCTAACTCCCCACCAGGGTCCCTGGCCAGTGCGGGTGGTGGGCCCACCCTCTTGCAGAATATTGTCATTAAACTGCTTTCTGTTGGTGACTGTCATCGTTGGTGTCTTTGGGGGCATAGCAGAGTGGGGTGGCTTTGCAGCCTGTGCAAGCTTGGGTGAGGCGGTTGGCACAATGCCCCCGATATGTCCACATGGGAATCCCTGGTGACCCAGTAAGCTCGGTGTCACCGCTGGACCCGTACAAGAGGGAGGCGGACTGCAGGACTGGGGGATGCAGGGGGGGCCCAGAGCCCGATTTTTCCTGGAACCTTCAGGAGCCAGCCCCACTCCACTGACAGTGTCGTGAGCCACCCTGCTGGTGTGACTGACCACAGCAACTGAGAGGCCGTCTGGGCAGCACCTGGCTCCTGAAAGGCAGCTGGGAGCAGAGAGCCACAGAATGCCAGACACAGGCCCGCCCAACCCGCCAAGTGGGATTCCCGCACCTCTTGGCCCCGGATAAAGAACAGCCACTCTAGCAAGGCACTTTATTCACCTCTTTTCAGTGTTTCTAGGTGGCCCTGCAGTGGCCGGGGCTCCGGCCTGAGCTACCGGCTCCAGGCCTCGGCACCTCCAGAACCTGCAGGAAGGGCCCCAGGCGGTAAAAAAAGGCAACTGCAAAAAAGTTGAAAGTCCAGACGGGTGGCCAGCGCCCCCTGGCGGCCATCGGCCAGCCACGAGGCAGGAACTCTCCGCCAGAGCGGGGAGGGTGGGTCAGTCGTACTGCAGAAGAGAGAAGACCGGCACGGCCCCCAGCTTCTCCCTGCCCTTCAGCGAGGTCAGCTCCACCAGGCTCACGCACTCCAGCACCTCCGCCCGCAGCTGGCCCAGCAGTTCACAGGCCGCGTGCATGGTTCCTGAGTGGGTGGGCAGAGGGCACGCAATGAGGCCCCACCCAGCCGGGGGGCGGGGAGGGGGAGGAGGTGGCGTGGGGACGAGGCTCCCACCTGCCCACACAGGGTCTTGCCGCTCACGCGTAAACTGTACAGTGCTGAGGCCCCAACCCAGGTCTCACACGTGGGCTGAGCCACTTTCCTGCACCCCCAGCAGTCCTAGCGCCAGGCCCTGTTTGCCGGGGGGAGGGGGGGGGGGGGGGGGGGGGGGAGACACTCACCCCCAGTGGCCAGCAGATCGTCCACGACAACCACCTTCTGCCCTGGCTCCAAGGCGTCTCTCTGGATTTCCAACTCAGCCTGCGGATGGGAAGCAGGCACTCGGTCTGCACGTCTCCAGACGCGGCCCTGGTGTGCAGAGCCTGGGAGGTGGTGCCGACGAGAGCCCAACCCACCCAGCTGCCACCTGGCTGCGTGAGCTCGGCTGGCATCTCGGGCAGAGTTGGCATCAGCCACGGCAGCTACACCCGACCCAGGAGATATCCTCAGGAAGCCCAAGGGTCACGGGTGGCGGTGCCCAGCCCACTCACCTTCCCATATTCCAACGTGTATGAGGCAGACACCGTGGGGCCGGGCAGCTTCCCTCGCTTTCGGATGAGCACGCAGCCCAAGCCAAGCTCCTGGGCCAGGGAGGGGCCGAACAGAAAGCCTCGGGAGTCTAGGCCTGTTGGTCAGAGGTGGGGTGTCAGGGGTGGCTGTGTGGCACGGGAGCACGAGGGTCCCCAGGGGCCAGTGCCGGACAGTGGCAAGAAGCCCCTGGCTTTGTTGGCTCCAGCTAAAAGTCCTTGACTGAGCACCCACCTCTGTGCACAGAGCCTGCTGGGTGCTGCAGGGCAGGAGCCGGGGACCCAGAAGCGGAAATAACTGTGTGGCCTCAGGGAAGTTACCTGCCTTCTCCCCACAGCCCTGCCGCCAGCCTGTCACTGGGCTGCTGATAACTAAGGAGCGGACTCAGACGGCTCCTGTCATTCTTGCAACAGCATCTGCCCTGGAGGGGCTGGCCCTGAGCTATCTCCTGCTATCTCCCGCGGTCACTCACGGGGAAGCGCAGGCCCCACCCCCTAGGGGTGCCGCGAGGGAGGGCTTCCAGAGGAAGGAACCCTCTGAAGGACACAGTCAAGTGAAAAGCCATGGTCCCGCAGGGCAGCGGGGAGCCATGGGAGGGCCGGGGCATGGCGCTGTCACGGAGACCTGGCCTGCTGGGGTCCTCCCTGAAGCCCCGTGCTGGGCAGAGGGCCTGGCCCACAGCTCAACACACAGACGGGCAACAAGAGTGTTCTTGGCCCAGTGGACTCTGGTCAGACACCCCTGGGGATACTCAGCCCGTAGCCTCACCAGTCCAGAACGGAGGACCAGGAAGTCGGCGAGAGGGAGGGGCACGGCGATGGGGTGACCTTGCCCTCAGCCGGCCACTGCAAAGACGCGCCCACCCTCAGGCGGCCAAGTGCCGCTCAGCAGGTTCATCCTTACAGCCTACTCGAGGGTCGGCAGCCAAGCACGGTGCGACGTTCAGCGTGTCCCCGACGGCCGCCCCCCAAGCCTCTCCTAAGCTAACGTGGGTCGCCCCTCCGTCCGCACGGCTCAGGGCTCAGGGGGGAGGAACGCCCACGGTACCCTCGCGGAGCCTGGCACAGACCCGGAGACCTCTCCGGGCCTCTCGAGACACCCCAGGGCACAGCATCGGCGCCGGGGGCAGGCAGGAGGCCCGGGGAGGGTCCACCTGGGATTCGAGGACCCGCCCCTGCCCCCTCCACTTACCCACGATGTAGTCGATCTTGCCGCCGTGGGTCTCTTTCAGGTGATTCGTCAGGAGGCGGATGGACGCGCGGAAGGAGTCGGGGTCCTTCAGGACGGGCGAGATATCCCTGGCACGCGAGGCCAGGCCTGGTGACCCCCGGGGTCGGGTCCGGGCCCCGCACGGGGACGGCGGGCTCGCTGGCCTGGCCCCGCGCGGTCGCCCCCCCGCCCCGCCCCGCGCCCGCCCCCGCACCTGAACAGCACGCCGGGCACGGGGAAGTCCGGGAAGCTACGGATGCGCCGCGCCACCAGCTGCAGGTCGGAGTCCGCCATCGCGGGGTGAGCGCGGGGTGAGCGCGTGTCCGCGAGCGGCAGGGGCGCCCCGGCGGCTCTGCGCCTGCGCGAGCGGGCGGGGCGCCTACGCTAGGCGCCAGTGGGCGGGGCCGCCGTCGCCCGCAGGGACTACCGTATTCCACCGAATCTTGGGTACCGCGTTGTTGCTCTAGCGCCCTGAACAGGCGCGTCCGCCGCCGCCGCGCTCGCTCTCCTACCGCGCGGTACGAGGGGCGGACGCGCGCGGCCACCAACACGCGGTGCCCAGCCCGAGCGTCCCCTGCAGGAGTACGCCGGTGGACGGGGACGGCAGCGGGGGTGCCGAGCCCTGGAGGGGACGGGCCGGCTCCGCCAGACCCTCCGGGAGCGCGCGGGAGTTGGGAGTGCCGGGGCCACCCGAGAGTCCAGCCCCGGCATCAGCGACGGGGCGGGGCAGAGGGAAACCCACCCCGCCCACTTCCGCAAAGGGTCAAATCCTTATTAAAAAAAAAAAAAAAAAAAAAGGAAAAAGGCCTGTTAACTTTATTCTAGAACTTTTCACCATCATTTCCCAAGTCTTAGAACGGTACAGCTCGGGCATCACAACGGCAGAGACGTGAAAACCCCACTAGGAGGCGGCTCCACACGCCTTCGGGGCGGGTAAGGTTGGCGTCCACACCCGCTCGCTGTCTCTCCGCACCGTGCCACACCAGGTAACGGGGCGGCTGGAAGGGAGGCACCCGCTCGCCATGCAGGGCACCAGGACAGCATCCCTAAGGTAGGTGTTAAAACGAAGGTGCTAGCATCCCTCTGTCCTCACCGGACCAGGGAGGCCTTCCTTGGCTGCTGCCAAACCCCCTTCCACATTCACAACTCCCTCCTAGTAGGATGGTGCCAAGGGCTCAAGCAGGATTGGCATGGCCAACTTTGACAGTGGGACTCACACATGGGAGGGGACAGCTCCGCCTTTGGGTCCCGGGATGGAGGCAGGGCCCTGAGCAAGTGCATTCAGCTTTGGGGCTGGGCCAAGGCTGTGGGCTGCCGTGGCAAGTTGGGGTGGGCCAGGAGGAGGGCTGGGAGACTGCGGGCACGTGCAGGTCCTGCTGTCACCTGTAGGTAATGTCTGTCTGGCGCAGGCAGGGAAGAGAACAGTTGGGGCTCTTCCAGCTCAGGAGCCCTGAGGCCAGAGCCTTCCTCCCCGCAGGCATTTGCAGGGCCAGTAGGAGAGCCCAGGCCTGGCTGGAACACGAGCAGGTGCTAGTGGGGCCAGAAGCACTTCTCCGGGATGGACTCCGGGGGTGTCAGGCACTTCCCTAACTTTTCACAGCCTGGGGGCGCCCAATTCTGGCAAGGAGAATTAAGAGAGAACATTGAGTTACTCTTAACACTTCTAGGCTCAGTAGTGTCCAGACTCCTGCCCTGCCCCATCTCCTCCTTGGCCTCAGGGTCCAGGGTACGGGTGGCCACGGACCAGGTTGCCGCCTGTCCCCGCCGTAGCGCCACATTTCAGGAAGGGGGAACAGAGGAGACTCCTTACAGCCTTAAGGTTTTCTACAGAAAGCCGTCACCTGGGGAAGAGCTGGCCTGTCTCAGCACAACGACTCAATGTGGCAACTTGGCCATGCATATTCACGTCCAGACTTTCTCTTTATGGCCATAGTTCTCCAGCAAGAGACACCCGCCAGAGAGGGAGGCTCCCTTGTTTTTCTGTGTCCTCCCACTGCCCATGGGATGCTCCTGTGCCTTGGTAGGGAGACTCAGAATCATGCTGGGGGCACTCTTCTGAGAGGGGGCCCCAGAGGGTGTTACTGAATCAGAGATTCGATGGCAGGGAGAACCCCAGGGAAGTCCCCTCCTGCCCCAGATGGCATCACATGGCCCCTGGTTGCCCATGCAGGTGCGGCCAGCCACCAGGACAGGGCAAGCTTTGGAGAAAGCAGCTCTTCTCAACCTTTGAGGCAGAGCAAAGTGACAGGGTGTGCAGAATGGAAAATCTGGGTGCAGACTGCCAGTCTGGGGCGCCAGGAGGAGCCAGCACCCATGATTCTTAAAGGCACCTTGGTGTCTCATGTGTACCACGACAGCAGGCTCTACTCAAGGGCTGTGATAGACTGCACAGGACTGATCCTGTCAAAGGACACCACATCGAATCTTCGTCCCCACTGGCCTGACAGAGTGGAGGCAGGGCTGAGCTGGGGGTTGAGGGCAGAAGGCAGGACCTCCCCTCCGTCCAGGGTGTGGCGAGGGCCGAGGGCTTTGCACAGGCGTGTAGATCCGTGCCGTGTTCCAGGAGCAGTGCTCCCTTGGGTGTCTGGGGGCCACTGCACACTGCTCCAGTCTGTCTTCGGTTCACTCGTGGGGTGTGTGGGGCTGAGAGGGTCACCCTCACCCCAGTGCAGGGGCGGCCAGCTGCGACAGTGCCCCAGCCGGGTCCCTCCACCCCCAGGCGGTGGGAGAGGACGCTGCCACCCTAAGACCCAGTGTGCGTCTGCACAGCATTCCCCAGTGGACAGCATGTCGTGGGTGGGGGCAGCTGGCTTGCACAGAAAGATTAAAGCCGGGGCTTGGAGTGGGCACCGTGGCTCCTCCGTGGGCGGGGCGTGAGGGGGGCTCTCAGGCTCCTGGGACCCAAGGCTCCGTGGTGGTCCTGAGACGGGGACCTTCCTGCCCCACTGCCGTGACTTCAGAAGCTGGACAGCCCCTGGCGCCCTCGAGGGAAGGAGGCGGCCCTGCTGGCTCCTGCCCCGAGTGTCTTTCCTTGGGGAGCCTCAGGACACACAGCCCCAGACGGGGACAACAGCGACAAAACCACCCCTGCACTGACCCCGGGTGATGAGGCAGCCTTGTCCGCACTATGATCATTCTCGCCGCCAGGAAAGGTCGGCACGCTTTGTCCCTGTCGGCCCCACCCTGCACTTTGACTCCCCCAAGCCTGCTGGGCTCCAGGCCACAGCTTCCTCAAAATCACGTGGTAGGTCTGGGGAATGGGGTGCTTGGGAGGAGGGGCTGACAGCCTGGGAAGCCAGGCTAAGCCACCCCGACGGTGCTCTGTGGGTTTCGGGGTGCTGCCGACACTGGGACACTTGAATCGCCCATCTGTGTGGAGCAGGGCACGCACAGACACGTTCCGTCACAGGGACAGGACTTGCAGGCGGGTCCCGCAGGAGCCAAGGTCTGTCCCCGACAGGACCTCCAGGTCATCAGCCCGGCATGTCCCTGCCCCACACGGGTCTGGCGTCTCTGTCGTGCACAACGGTCACACCTGTGAGGCCTGAGCGGGAGCCACAGGGGGGCTCCGGCAGCCTCTGGAGACGTGCGGTCTGCCGGGGTCCTGCCACGCTGCCCAGGGGTCACCCCGGCTGCTGGAACTCACGGCGGCCCCAGACGGCTCCGTGGGGGGAGGACGGTGATGCCCTGGGGGGGTGCAGACCTCACGGGGCCCTCGGGACACCCCCGGCACCGGCGGCCCGTGGCCTGCCAGCCACTTACCATGACCGCCTGGTTGCACACGTTGAGCTGAGGCTGTCCGGGGACCAAGGCCTTCTGGTGCTGCTGGACGACCGGGGTGATCCCGCGAAGCGCATCCAGGTACTCCGCGCTGGCAAAGCTAGAGGTGAGAGCGCCAGGTCACAGAAGCAGGGAGGCCCGGGCAGGCCGAGGCGGGCCACCCAAGTAGGCCAGGAACGGGCCTGGGGACTGAAGGAGCCGTCCCTGCTGGAGCCACTGGCCCGCGGCAGGCGTGCACCTCGGGGAACCTTCCCTACAAACGAGGCCGCAGGCACAGCCAGGTGACAGTACAGCAGCCAGGCCTCCTGCCCCACTCCGCCGGGCCTGAGCCTTGGCCGGCACCACCGAGGGCACCGCCAGGGTCACGGGCACCTCCGAGCAGACCCAGATCTGGCAGGCTCCTGGCACCTTCCCCACCTTCTTGGTCCCTTTGGCCCAGATCCGTGTAGCGGGGGCAGACCCACAAGCTTCTCAAAGCAGGTCTCCGCGATTCTGGCCAGACGCACTGAGAAGGATAGGCTTAAACCACGTTCGGCAGGCTCACTAGTCAGGTTACTCGGCACCGTGGTGCCAGCGCACGCAGGAAGCCCGGGAGGCCCCTCAGTCTGCCCGTGAGCCCTTCTGGGCCGGGCGGTGGCTCCAGGCTCTTCTTCCCAGAACTGTGTCCCACCCTGGGTCTGGGTCTCCTTGTCGGGAGCACGGGCACAAGGGCCCGAGGGGATGGTGCACACTGGCGCACGTAACTTCCGGGTGACCGGGAGCCGGTCAAGGCCGCTGCAGGCGGAGCAGAGGTGCGGTGGGCGGCTCTTCCCGACGCTGGGCCCTGCCACCTGCTCCCGTGGTCCTGCTGCGTCTTGGCTCTGAAGTTACTTCCGGGGTCAGGAGCGGGGCTCAGACTGCTTGCTCCGAGCCTCCCCCTGGTTGAGCCTGATCCTCGACCCCACCTGCACACGGCCCTGGGCTCCTGACCTCCCTGGCGTGTGACAGCCGTGAGGGGCTCCCAGCTCCCACCAGTGAGTGTCCTGGAGCTACAGTAACCGGTGGCCGCGGAAGGGGGCTTGACGACAGAAATCTCTTCCCGCCCGGTTCTGGGGGCTGGAGGCCGAGATACAGGCGGGACGTGCCCCCTCGGAGGCTCCAGGGGAGGGCCCTTCCTGCCTCGTCCAGCTCCCGGGGGCTCCGGGTGTCCCTTGGCTGTGGCCGTATCCCCTCACCTCTGCTTTCATCTCCACGTGGCCTCTCCCGTGTCCCTATCCTGTTCTGTCTCCCAGGGATACTCTCCCTGGATTTAGGGCCATCCTAATCCAGGGTGATCTCATTTTGACCCTCACCACGATCACCTCTGTAGAGTCCCTCTTGCCAATAAGACCACGCAGGAGGTTCTGCTGCAGGTAGACGTGGGGCACGTGGTTTCACCCACGGCCTATCTGTTTCCTTCCCGTGATCCCGGGCCTCTAAGCCGGACCCAGGTCCCAAGAAGCATCTCATCCTGGAGTCTCACTGGGAGGAGCGCGGTCCCGGCCCGGAGGGTGAAGGGGCCCGGGGTGGATCTTCCCAGGCCGGCGCCTCCCGTGCCCGGGCCCCCAGCCCCCCACTGTTGCCATCCCAAAGGCAGCTCGGGTTGGGGGTCCCGTGACGGGGCCACGCGGACCATGGGGGCGGGAGCCAGACAGCAGGGGGATGGGAGCACGGGGGGGGGGGGGAAGAGCAGAGCTCAGAGCGCGCGGCCCACCGGTCAGTGCCTACACCTGCCGGCCCGGGGCCCCGGCAGCCCGAAGGCCTCTGCCCCTGGCTCACCTGAGGGGGTACCTCTCCCCCGGGTCTCGTCCCAGGTGGAAAATCAGGGGCAGCTTCGTGTGCTCCTCCTGCGTGTGGGTGGTGACTCCTGACACGTTCTGCCCGGGGCAGAAATCAACGCCCTGAAACGAGAGGCGGGGAGGGCGGGGAGTGCTGTGTGCGCCTGCACGCGCGCTGGGGGCCCGGAAGGCAGTGGCCGCGAGCTGCCCAAGGCCGCCGGTCCATCCCACTCTGGCAGCAGCCGTGACCCGCGTGCTGCACCCCGGGACGCCCCACGAGGGGATGCTGAGGGGACGAGCACGCGGGAGGGTGGCCGTCCTGTAGGGGCACCTTTCCACCCGTCGCTGGGCCTCAGGGCTGCTGAGCAATCAGGCCCGTTTCTGGCGGGAGGTGAATCTCTTTAGGGGCTCCTGCCTCGCTCAACTGGTAGCACACGAGACTCTTGAAATTGGGGTCGTGAGTCTGAGCCCCACGTTGGGTCTAGAGATTAGTTAAAAAACAAAATCTTGGAAAAAAAAAAAGCGTTATCACTTAAAAAACACACAAAATACTTCAGCCCGGCTCGTATCTTGACTGGCACGGGTTCCCGGGGCAAAGCTCCCCCACCCTGTCTGCCTGGCAGACACCGTGCCCGGCACTCAGCACCTGCAAGATTCCTTTGCCTCGTCAGCGTCAGGAGAAGCCAGGAGGAAACGCTCGCGAGGCCCGTGGTGGCCCAGATGCCCAGGTGACAGGCAGGGACCGAAACAGACCACAGCGGACACGCGCGAGCACACCGGAAAAGGCCGCCAGCGTATGTCAAAGCTCGGGCGTGTGGCCCACGGCCCCCCAGACGGGCCCGGCCCCACACCCTCCCTAGGCCACCTCTGCCCTCACAGCTCCTTCTCAGGGGCAGCTTCTGATGTGCATCTGAAAGGGGATGTCACAGGGTGATGGGAGTCTGTCCACGTCCTGGGATGGCCCTGGGGCCCCCCCTGAGAAGCTGCAGCCCAGTCTGCAGCTCTGTCCCCAAGGCTTACAGGCTGCCTCTCGGGACTCCTGGACTTGGGGACGGGAAATGTCGGCTGTACCGTCCTGACGCACTGGTGACCTCAGGGTCCTGCAGGTAGCTCGACACTGGTCTTCGGCCAACACAGGACCGGTTTTACAGGGTCTGGAGAGGTGGCCGTGACGTGGCCATGACCTGTGCACGCTAACCCCACAACCAGGGGCTGGGGGACAGACACGTGAGCTCGCTTCTCAACCGTGAGCCGCCGGAAGGCTTTCTGCAGGCGCCAGCGCGGTGGACGGGCACACACTCTGAGCCCGTGTCCGGAACGGGCAGCTGTCAGTGGAGCCCTTAACACTCTGCTTTTCAATAAAGCAGAGAGGCCAGGAGCCCGTGAAATTCCACTCATCTGCACCGAGCTGACTCCTGAGTCAGTGGCTGGCAAAGTAAGGGCAATCTAAGTTGCCGAGGGCAACCGATTACGGATCCACGGATACCCAAGTGGGTTCCAGAGCGGGTGGCTCCTTGGCCTTCTGGATTCTGGGACAAGTAACGGGGAACAGACACGGATTTAACCACGGGCCACCCTCAGCTCGAAAATGCAGGGCAGCTGTCGGGGAAGCACCGAGTCTAGACAGAACACCCTTTATCATTTGGATGCAAATCAAATAAGCTATTTAATTAAGATCCCGTTAATTAGTATAGGATCTCTCTCGTGACAGTTGTTCCGTGAGGGAGGCCTTCCCCTTGGGGCACTGCAGCCGGGGGCCCCTTCCCTCCTCAGAGCCCAGCGCAGCGCAGAGAGCGGGGAGCAGGGCGCGCTCCTCTACAGGCCTGCCCTTTGGAACCGTGCACTTCGGCTAGCCGTGTGCGATGCAGTCCGCAAGTGCAGAAGGTCACGTGCACACATGCGCCCTCCCTGCACACAGCTCTTCCCAGGGCCTCAGCCAACCTCTATGCTGGGGAGGTCATACACTTGTAGGGACAGTGGCACCTGGTCTGGCACTAGGAAGATGCTCCCCACCTCTCCCTCTCCTCCCCGCCCCCCTCTAGACCTCCACCCTTCTCCCCCCAAGCCTGCCGCGAGCCCCAGGACCGGGCGTACAGCTGGGAAGCCAGTAAGTGGATGCACGTGACCCCCAAACCCAGGGACCACAGACCCGCAGGCCCCAGCTGGGCTGCTACCCCAGGCCTCTCTCTCCCTCGGGCCGGGAGCCCAGGCCCGGCTGTGCGGCCCCAGCAGGGCGGGCACGTGGCCTCTGAACAAAGCTGTCCTACTGCGTGGGCCGCTGAAGTCCCCCTGGTGCTGGGGGGAGCGGGGAGGGCAGCCGGTGGCAGCAGGGGGCCCCTTCCTCTTGGGCCCTTTCCACCCTCACACGCTCCCTGGGCCACACTGACCCTTGCGGGGACAAGGGCCATCAGAACAGCCATTGGGCAGCCCCGATGGGTGAACCCACTGCCACTACCCTGTGCAGCACAGGGAGGGGGAAGAGGATTTTGTGAGCCTGGTCTCCCAAAGAACGTGAAGCCGTGCAAACCAAACCAACCGGGAGCTTCTACAAAAACCCTCAGAACACTGTGGACGGGGGAGGGGCGTGTGACTCACACAGCGGCAGGGTGGGCCCCCACCTGGTTATGCCGAAGCGGCCTCTCCTGACACTTTTGACCCCGCTGTAAATGGGGTCAAATCAGGACAGGCCACCCAGGCTGCTCTGCCTGTAGGACCTTCTGGACTTTTCCAACACCCTTTCTGAAAGAAGCTCCCGGCCCTTCTGGGTTTGGGCCTGGGCGGGAGCTGGAACGTGTCTCACTTGGGCCAGAGCGGACTGGACCCTGCCCCGAGAGGTGCCCCGAGCCTGCAGGGCCAGGGAGGAAGCCACAGGGAGGCCCGAGGGGCAGTTTCCCGGACCGCCTGGACTCTCCAGCAACCAGCAACAGGGCCCTAGAAAGCCCTGGGAAGCCAACGTGTGCCACGGGGGTGGGGGCAGGGAGAAGTTAGAGCACACAGCTAACCCCAAAGGTCCCCACGAGGCCAGGCTCTGGGTTTTCGGGTGCTCCTGTGGCCTTTGAGACTCTGAGCAGCTAAGGGGTGAACCACACACAGCCCTGCCTGACGGCGGGGGGAGGGTGCCAGGTGCTCAGCTGGGGGCAGGGAGAGTAGGGGCAGGCACCCTGGATGAACGGAGAGGAGGTGAGAGGCGGCCACAAGCTGGGAGAGCTGAATGGCTCAGTGCTGAGATCCCGTGCTGGGGGAGCTGGTGCTGAAAGCACGAGCCAGGGCACAGGGCTCTGTCATGCCCTGTGCCAACAGCGTTCTGCTACCACGGTGAGTCCAGAGGCCCGCAGGACACTCCTCTGGGCTCACCCCCGGGGTCAGAGTCCAGAAGAGAAGCCCTGGCTCACTCGGTCCAGCTGAGCTCACCTGGTGCCGATCCTCGCTTCTGAAGGCCAGTCAGGGACTCTGGCCAGGCCCTGGGCCACCCGGGAGGAGACACACGCTGCCCTGGGCTCTGGCTGTCTGGCTGCGCGTGGCGGCCCCACGGCCACGGCCGTCTGCCTCATCAGCCGGGCACCAGAGCCCTTACGTCCGCCGCACCCTGACTCGCACACAGCGCCCTCGTATTCGGGTGTGGCGCTAACTCGTGCGGCTTTTCCTTCCGAAAGGAGAGCCGCTCTTGTGCCTGCGATCCAGACGCTCAGCGGGGGGCGGGGGCACCACCCTGAGTGATGCCTGGAAGAGGTGGGGGCTGAGGCCCAGGAGGGGCAGGACCGGGCAGACGCGGGGACACAGACGCTACAGCGGCCCGTTCAGGGGGGCCGCCGAGCCCCTGGACAGGCGGGGGGAGGGGACAAGACAGGAAGTGCTGGGGGGGGTGCCGGGGGAAGTCAACCCGGTTCACCTGGGTCCGAGCCCTCCGACCTGAGGCTTCCTTAGCCTGTTCTGAGGGCTCTTTCCCCCGGGCTCTGGGAGGCCTCAGAGAGGGTAGGGTGGCCAAGGAGGGGAGTCCAGGCTCCCGAGGAGCTGTCCTTGTTGCTACGCCGTGTCACTACCAGCCCTGCTAACGGCGGGCCCACGGTGAGGCCTCTGGGGCCAGCCACCAGCCGGCCCGCTTGGTCCCGAGGAGTCCTCCCAAGGACAAGGCGGTGTGGGAAGCGGAGCCCACGGCCGCCCTAAGCCCCCTCACCTGTCTGAACTCCTCCCAGGAATTGGTCCAGGTCCAGAAGTGGGCCTTGTACTGGCCGAGGGTGACCGCCATCAGCGTGTCGCCACGGTAATAGAATATCGGCCTGTTTGGCGAGGGGGGTGGGGTGGGGACAGGAGGTCAGGTGACACGAGAAACTTGCGGGTGTGCAGTTATATCGAAATTCTACAGAAACCACCGTGCTGAGCTCAAACCGGGCACGCGGGGGAGCAGGTCCACAAGGCTGCTGGGGGTGAGCCCCCAAGGGCGGCCGCCTCCGTTCCAGGCCCTGGGAGAGGCTCTGGCCCGCATCTTGGGGCTGACAGCCTGCTGGGACCAGGACGTCTGGGGCCCCCTCCCCAGCAAGACGCGAGCTCTAGGGCCAGTGTCACGTTGCAGAGAAGCTGAGCCTGGACACGAAGGACCCGACAGAGGTGGGGCGCAGGACGGGACCGGGCTCCAGGGGTCCGGGTGCCCGGAGACTTGGGGAGAACAGTCTCTCCTCCCTCCCACGGACTGAGGCACAAGTGCCAGCCATCACAGGCAGGAACGAGGGCCCTCCGCCCCGAGAGCCGACGTGGAAATGCCCCGGGCGGGGCCCTGGGTGCTAGGAACAGTCTCAGGAGGACCGGGGCTCCCGTGCCAGGACGCATCCCGTCCACCAGACAGGAAGTCCCACCGGTACCCTCACATCCTCCCTCTGCTGAGAGCCAGCGAGGCACGGAGTCCTGCTTTGTGCGTCACCTGGAGCTGGGGGGCAGCGCCCGGCTGGAACCCACCTGTCTGTGAGCCGGCCCCGCAGCACGGCAGGGAGGAGGTCCAGGCCGTCGATCGCCCTGTCGCTGGGCGGTGCCAGGCCTGCGAGGGACAGGCCGGTGGTGAAGAGGTCCATGACGCTGCCCAGCTGGTGGCTCACCTGAAAGGGACGTGGCGGAGGCGTGCTCAGGATGCCCTGCCCCGACCAGACGGCGCCAGGGGCAGCAAGGGGCACGCGGACAGCGGCCTTCCACGCCTGGTGCGCACTCGCACGGCCACACGCCCCGGCCCAGCACCTCGCCGCGGGTCCCGCCTTTTCAGCCCCCCCCGGGACCCCTCACGTCCTTGGGGGTCGGGCGGGCTCACGCGTGGCTGCCACACTCTCGCCCCTGGGGACCCTGCAAAGGAGGGAGGAGCCCTCTCGTTGGGAGAGTGGCTTTGGGAGATTAGGCCCCAACGGGGGCTCAAGCTGGCCCACGTGACCCTGGAGCGGGCCTCGGCCCTGTTCCAGGCCCATCCCGAGCCCTCACAGCTGCAGCAGCTTCGAACGAGAACCAGACAGAAGTGAAAAGACGGTCTGGGGAGAGGCCGGCAGGTCCAGCAGGGTGACGTCTGCCCTCTCGAGGCCATCACCGTTATCTCAACACTGAACCCCTGGGAACCTCCCAGACCAGGTCTGAGCACAAGTGGAAAAGAGACCCCCGAGGCCCAGAGCAGCAGGGAGGAGGGCGCCTGGCCGGGGCTGACAGGAGGGCGAGCGGACAGGACGGCGACTTTTCTTGCAGAGACTACGTTGGCCCTGAACCAACGGCCTAACTCCACACAAGCAGCAGAACGGGCCTGAGGAGAGGTGCGGCCTCGGAGTCGGGGCACCTGCTGGTCTCCACGGACGCGGCTCTGCCTCTTCTGGAGTCTCCCGGGGTTTTCCCATCGGTGGCCCCTGGTCTCCTCAAGTCCGATCTGGGGGTGACGGCCGGGTCCGTGGGGAGACCCGGGGGGTCTGCTGGCAGGTCTGGCGAGGCAGGCATCCCCCGTGCACACGCTGTTGGCGGGGCTTTAGCCACCGCTTCCCACGCCCCGGGGGACTGTCACCTCAGGGCTATCACGTGACATTGCCACGAGCAACTCCGTGTGGAAACTGAGCACACAGGCCACGGCTGCTCGCGTCCCTGGCGCCGCTGCCCAGTGCGGGGGGAGCAGGACGGTCAGCGTTTGGCGCGAGCCTGTGAAGGTCTGGTGTGTGGCCCGTGAGCCTCCCTGCAGAAGGGAGGAGACGGCCGCCGGCCTTATCTCGTTCCCGTGGCTTCTCTCCTTGGCCGCTTCTTTTAGGACCCAACAAAGGAAAAGAGAGAAACCCAGATCTCTTAACCGTCTGCGGAAAACGGGGAGGAGGGTGCCGTGCAGGTGGCACGATGGGAAAGACGGGGTGTCTGACGTCCTCAGGAGCACAGGACAGCCGGGAGCACACAGAGAAGCTCTTTTGAAAAACAGAAACTCTCAAGTGCACAGAACGTCTCTGGAAAACGCAGAAGGTCTGTTGCGGGCACGTGGCAGGAAGTCACGGACGCTTCTCCCAGCACTCCCGAGACTTCACTCCGGAAAAAAAGGCTGTAAGTCGTCAAGTCGTGCTACCAGATGCGAAAGGGGGGCCGAGCATCCGCAACCGCGGGCACAAATGACAGGGTGTCCCCGCAAGCTGTCCGGTTCAATTCCAACACGTGCCACGGGCCAGTGCAGGGAGGGCCACACGGCTCTGTTAGGTACACTCTTCTCCGGGAGCAGGGCCCAGACGGGTGAGAAGCCAGGCCCGCGAGGGGTGGAGGGTGATCCCAAAGGCTGGAGCCTCCCCTTGGGACAGGGATCCCCGTGGACACTGTCCCAGGGAGGAGTGGCTGTGGGGAGCCACGGAGGGTGGGCTTCGTGCCCCACACCAGGGCTCTGCTCCCAGTTCTGCCTGCCACCTCCTAGCCGGGAGATCCTGACAAGTGACTTCCTCTTCTCGGCCACGGTGTGCTAAGGTGTGGCACGGGAGTGGTGGTGATGAGGACGACGGTGACAGTAACGATGATGGTGATGGCGACGACGGTGGCAGTGGTGGTGATGAGAACAGGCAGGACACCACTCACCCCCCGCCACGTCCACACCCCAATCCCCGGACCCTGTGAACACGCTTCCTTACGGGGCAGAGGGGAACCAAGGCTGCCAAGCAGCCGACCTGAAAACAGGGGCTGACCTTGGATCCCCAGGGAAGGCCAGTGTCACCACAGGGTCCTAACGGTGGACGGGGGCGGGAGGGCCAGAGTCAACGTGACGAGGTGACACTCGACGGGCCGTTGTTGGCTTGGGCGACGGAGGGAGGGGCCGTGGATGCCTCTAGAAGCCGGGAAAGTTGAGGAAACGGATCCTCCCGGGAGCCTCCAGAAGGAAACGGGGCCCGCGACACCGATGCCAGCCTGCGAGGCCCGTGCTGGTCTCCCGACCCCCCGCCCGAGGGACGAGGCTGTTGTGTAGGCCACTAAGCCTGGCAGGTGTGACAGAAGCCACAGGTGTCACGGGAGGCCTCGTGGTGTTGCTGTGAGGGCGGACCCGAAACCAGCATGGGGCTCGTCAAAAGAGGAGGAAGGCCAGGTAAGACAGGGCGACGTGCGTGCTTTCACAGGTCAGCCTGGACGCCCCCGGGACCAGGAGTCTGAACTGAAACGCCCAGGGACAGAGGACGCTGCGCGTGGTTCTCAGCTGAAGAAGGAACAGAGCGGGTGCTCCGAGGATAAAAGGCTGCCAGCGGGGACGGCAGGACGCACACCGGCCCGGCCACGAGGGGCCACCAGGCTGCGGTCTGCCCTTGCACGCCGCACACACTGCCCAGTAGCTGCCGTCTCTCGGAGGGCCTGCGGAACCAGTGGCCCGGGAGACACGCTCTGGGGAGAAGCTTCCGCGGCCAGATGAGGGTCTTAGAAACTCGGTGTGCCCTGAGCCCTCCAGGTGTGCGCGACACCCATTAGCACGCTAAGGCTCTGATAAAGTCTGCTTCGCTCGGTGTAACTCAGGCTGGCCACGCACTGCACCTGACGGCCGCCGCCCGCCCCGCCCGCCCCGCCCGCCCTCCTCCAGCCACCTCAGCCTTGGGAGGCGCCGGAGTCTCACTGCCGCGGAGGCCTGGGGGGTGGCCGCTCTGACTCACCTGGCCGGCAGGGATCCGCCCGGGCCACCACGCGATCGCAGGCTCCCTCACCCCACCTTCAAACGTGGTCTGCTTCCCGCACAGGAAAGGGCCGTTGCTACCACCTAGGGAGACAGGGGGTCGCCCGTCAGACGCCACCCAGGTACCCAGGGTGGCACACGGCCTGCTGGGTGCTCGCCTTCAGGCGGCGTCTCTTTGCCACGGCCCCCTCCCCCATCCTCCCGGCCCCTCGGGGCGATGCTGCCGAAACACGCAGGCACCTCCACAAGGGACCGGCGCAGGGTTCACAGCTCAAGTTCGAGGTCAGAACGCCTCAAAGCGGAACATCGTGTCCCCGGTGCTGAGCGACCGCTCGGATTCGGAACGTGAGCAGTGTTGTGAGCAAGGGCCACGAAACGTGTTCCCCGAGAGCAGGGTGCTGGGGTTTACGGTCACCTGCCAGGCGTGGGGCTTCTTAGCACCCCTGTGTGTGGGGCTGGGGTCTAGTTAAGACGCATCACCCCGAGTCCCGTGGGGTGTTTATCTGAGAAGTCCCCCTCCGAGCAGGTGGTCCCTGAATTGCACCTGTGGGAAGCGTCAGCGGCCGGCCAGCCCCAGAGCACAAAGGAAGGACCCAGCAGGACACGTGGTGGACCGCGGCTGCCAGCACGAGCTGCCCGGGGCTCCCTCAACCCTGGTCCCCCCTGAGATGGGGGAAAGTAAGACGGGGCAGTAACCCCTGGGGCTTGCTCCTACGCCGGACCCGAACCCCACCCCGCCGGTGCAGGCAGGTCTGGGGAGAGGAGCTGTGGAGGGAAGGCAGGCACTGCGCGCACAGGCGTGCGAATCCCGGGACGGCGAGGAAGACGGGATGTGCTGTGTCTGGGGGGCTCACGGGGCTCAGAGTGCCGACGAGGGTCCACGGCTCACCCAGTCCTGCTCCTCAAGCTGTGCGAGGAGCAAAGATTTGCGCTCGTGTGAATACACGCGTGGATCGCGTGCACGTGAACCATTCCGTAAGTCAGGCACAAAGATGGGCCCGGGAGGCTGGTGGTCACGGCGAGGGCGGCCGGCAGGGAGGCTCTCCGGGGTGCCGAGCCGGGTGGGGGCTGGCACCCCGCCCCCACCTCTGGGACCATCGGTTGTACGAGGGGAGCCTGCCCACGGATGCAGCCCCCGCAGGGGCCACGGAGGACACCACATCAGACCGGCCAGGCCGGACCCTCAACCGCTGCCGTCACCGAAACACGATTCCTTCTCAGCCTGCACCTGTCCGCCCCACGGACACCAGCTACAGGGTCCCTCAGCACCTCCCCACCCAGGCCTGTCCGCGGAGGGCTTCCCGATCCCCGCAGCCTTCCTTCCAGAGCCCTCTGAGTGACTCAGGGCCCTGCTGAGGCTCCGGTATTTTAAAGGAAAATGGGACGAAGAGACGTGCCACGATGGGGGGCGGGGGGGGGGGGTGAGACTCTTACAGGACACCGGGGTGGAACATCCTTGCTCTACGAGACGGAGCAGGCCGAGAGCTCGCTGAGCAGCCCCAGGGGCCACAGCCCTGAGGAGGCCCCCTCACGGAGCCAAGCCTGCACTCCGGGGCAGGGGGTCACCCCTGCCCTCCTAGACACCACCTCCCCTGAGGCCTGGAGATGCCCCGGCCTTTCAGGGGCGGAGGGGGCGCCGTGAGACGTGGCGGGTGGCCCCTGCCGGTCTCCTGTGTGACTAGGCCCAGGCCAAGTGTGGCTCTCGGGCCTCGTCCCGTCGGTTCCCACTGGACGAGGGCCCCCAGGAGGGGTCCCTGACAGAGTCTCAGACATGCCGTGCGGGAGACGGTGTGAGAACACTGACCTTGTTTAGGAGCGGAAATGAGGGCGGCACCGTTGTCAGATGTGAAGAAGACAAACGTGTTTTCCGCGATCCTCAGGTTCTGGAGAAGCCCCAGGATTTTCCCGACACTGTCGTCGATCTCCCGGACAGCATCCCCGTACCTACGGAGAAAGAGGGCATCAGCAAGCAGTGAGGCACTGACTTCCGGGACGGACAACACAACAGCCTGGCGGAATTCAGAGAAGAGGGTGAGGAGAACCCCAGATCTCAGAGGCAGCCCAGGATAGAGCCAACCAGACCAGTGCCACCCTCCTTCCACGAAACCCGGGCCGAGGGACAGCGTCAAAGCAGCACAGGGCTTCAGTCTCTGTGAACGCTAATTAAAGATGCAACGGTACCGGGTGCCCCGTCCCTGGAGGTAATCAAGCACAGACGAACCCTCCAGCCGGGGGGGGGGGGGGGGTCTGTGTCTCTATGACCAAGGACTCACCGCCCTCGCTGGCTGGTGCCCAAGAAAGGCCTAGAAGCGTAAACGGGCGCGTGAGTGGCGTCGATGGCCCAGTAGAGGAAGAAGGGGCGTTGAGCTGCCTGCTGCCTCTTGATGAAATCCAGGGCTTCCTGAGGAAAACACACCACCTTCCTGTGCCCTGGAGGCCGGCCTGCCCGCCCCCAACCCCGGAGCCTGCCCAGCCCGGGCTTTTATTACCTGCAAATACACCTGGGTGAGGTTGGCTTCTCCGGTCTTCACGTCAATTGGAAACTCCTCATAGTATCTGACAAGGACACAGACCCAGACGAGAACCAGACTTCAGCCCAGGGAAGCCTCCTCCTCCACGACCTCACGGGTGGTCACGGGCCTCATTCAAAACAAAGATGCGTTTAACGAGAGCGGATTCTGGCACTGCTCCTGAGGCCACGGCGGCTCGAGGACGAGGCTCCTGGCAGCCCCCATCTGAGAGAAGGTCGGAGGGGGAGAGGACAGCAGAGGAGGGTCAATGGTCACCCGGGGCCGCTGGCAGCTCACGGGGGCCATGTCTACACGACACCAAGAATGTGCCGGAAACCGCCGGGCTGTGCGCTCTGAGCCACGCGACTGTCTCGATACACGGCCACTAAAGAGGCAAGGACGTGACCTAGCTTTCTGGCCCAGGATACGCAATGAGAATTTCCACCCAAAACACGACAGAATAAGAAAGGAAGGAACATGAAGCCACGTGAAACCCAAGACAGACCAGGGCCTGACAGGCCAGACCGGGGGTTCCTGGAGCAGAGCGCCCCCGGCAGGCTCACAGGGAAGGGCCGAGCCCCACGGTGCCCTGGCGCGCGGCCGCGGGCCAATCCGGGGCAGGCAAACAGCGCGGCCGACAGGCTCGAACCAAGCCTCGGATACCGATGCGGCTGCGGTGCGAACACACCTGCTGGGGGGAGGCGCTCCGGCCGCCGTCACGGTTCTAACCTTTTCCAGGTTAAGCCCCTGCAGGTGTGGCTCAGGCAGCAACCCCAGGCCCCGAGTCCCTCAGCCCCGGGCAGAACCACCAGCTGACAAAGCAGAGCCCGGGCACGCTGGCAAGCGGCCGGTCCCAGAACCTCCGTCCTGCCCCCATGGCAGCATGGGGGGTGGGCAGGGGCCGGGCGCCACCGTCCTCAGGGTCGGGGGGGAGGGACTCGTTACCTGCCGACCATCTCCCAGTCCCTGTACACAGGGATGTTGGGCCTGGCCCTGTTGTCATAAGGTCCAAAGTGACAGTTGGGGGATCCAAACCATTCGTCGAATCCGTGCTTCAGGGGGTGGAACTGAGGCCTGTGGCCCAGATGCCTAGAAACAGGAACCCAGGACGCTTCAGGGACCCCTGCTCAGCGGTGCCCCAGAGTTCTGACCACCGACGACAACTCCTTGCCTTCACGGAACACTTCAGGAAACAAGTTCGGCTCCCGTGCCCAATGTGCGCTAAGCCCCAGACACACCAGGACCTCTTCCTCCAGGAGGGCGCCAGGCCCACCCCCCACAACAGGCAACGGCAGAAGGCACTGGCCACAGAGGGTGCCAGGCACAGCAGCGTGCCCACGCGTGGCTCCAGGATGCCAGGAAGGGCTCTGGGAGGACGCAGGGTGGGATACCTCACATCCACCCGGAACCACCCAGAACTCCGACCGCAGCCCCGCCTCCACACTCCAGCTTCTTCCAGCCTTTTCCTACTTGTCGGGACAGGTCTGTAGGTTCAGCCTCCCCGAGAGTGTGAGGAAGGCAGTGTCCCAGTGAGGTAATCACCAACCTCTCGGGATGCGGTCATCGATCGAGAGCCTCTTCTCCCGATTACCGATAATCACGCCCCCAAAGGTGGCCCGGCAGGCCCTGGGTGAACTGACTGCTGGGACCTGGCCTCATCACACACTGGGGCAGTGCCAGGACCCGCCGGGGCTGCTCACCGAGCCAGAGCCCTGGCCCCAAATGCGGGTGGGTGTGCCCACAGGGGGACAACGCCCGAGCTTCTCCCCAGACCAGGCTCCGGACTGTAGGCATCAGGAGGAGGCGACCCCGCCCCACACGCTCATCCCTGACAACCCTCCCTCTTGGGGCACCGAATGTGAGGCTCTCCTGCCAACGGGAGGTGCCCATCGGAGGGGCCGGCAGTGCCTGAGCACGGCTAGACGCGTGTGGTGCACCCTGGCCCCGTGCTCTTGGGGAGCAAGGCGACCCCACCGGGGAAGGGGGTCACACATGCTCTCGTGACCACGCGAGCTCGCGCACAGCGTCCCTACAACAGAGGGTCCTTCCTCTGCTGCCCCCGGGGAGCCCTCCCCCTGCTCCGAAGGGCCGCGGTGCCTCGTGCGGATGCCAGGGCACCGTGAGCTCGCTACACGACTCGGTCACCTGCTCGAGGAGGGTGCGGTGCGCTGGGGGAGGGCAGCCACACAGGGCCAGAGCCGAGGTGCCCGGCAATGGAGTCTAAGAAGATGCCAGGAAACGTGGGTCTCGGGGCCCGGCTCCCACGGCTAGCTCTAAAACGCTCTGCCTCCGGAACGCCACACGGCGGGTGCCGACCTCATGCCTCTCTGCCGGGACCTCTCTGTTGGCAGAAACCTAAGCACCGTCTCCGTGCTCCCTCCCGGCGCCTCCCGTCCTCCCGGGGCGCACCGCTACAGCGCCCCGTTACTTAACAGCGGCCTCCAGCCCCAGCGGGGAGGAGGCCACAGCGGCCGCCCACGACACCCCTGCCTGCCCGCCTGCGCCGGCTCGCGCGGCCTCTGCCTGACGGCAACACCCGCCCGAGGTCCTGCCGACGCGGAGCCGTCCGGCGACCACGCTCAGCCTGCAGTGGCAGCGCTCACGGCCCCCTGGGCCCAGGGCGGCCCAAGCAGCCTCTCGCTCCAGTCCTGGCCGCACCCACCCCTGCACTTGGTCAAGCCGAGGAATTCTGGACGAGGGGCGCCGGGAGGAAGGTCAGGGAAGTCCGGCCACGACCGCCAATACCCAGTATGGCCCTGTGACGGGCCCCCGCCCGGGAGGCCTGCGGGACGCGGGGTAGAGCTGCCGGGCCGGGCGCCGCCCAGACTCGGTCCCGCAGGCCTCGCTCCCGCCCTCTGCCAGTCTCCCCGGGCACCACCAGGGGCGGTGTGGGCGACCGGGGGCCCCACCGGCTCTGCCCCGCCGCCGCCACCTGCTGGGAGCTCTGCTCCCGGCCGGACACGGGAGCGAAAACGCGTTCGTTAGGCAGCTTCTGGAGCTCCTGCGTTTCTGACCCTTACTCTTCCGGTTTCCGTGGACCCCCCGTCGACGTGACCACCGTGTTGTGCACCCGGCACCCCCCTCCCCGAGGGGCACAGACGAGGCGCCCGTCCCGGGCAGAGCAGTGCCAGCAAGTGCCAGAGGGGCCCCGGTGCAGTGGCGGGGGGCGGGGGGCACGAGGGCTGGAAAACCGGAGAGGCTCCCGGTAGGAAGCGGGCCTGCTCTTTTCCAAGAGCCCCGCAACTCGGGAAAGGAAGGAGAGAACAACTGGCCTCCACACCTACCCTCCAGGGCTGCGCGCCCGGGCACCCCGGGCAGTCAGAAGCCGTTTACCCTGCTTCTGGCACGAACACGCACAGCCACGCGAGCCTCCGGGGTCCCATCGCCGGGTCCCGGCGATCCCACACCGAGGGGCTGCCCGGCACCTCCCGCTGCCTCTTCACGCTGCCCACACACAGAGCACCTGTGCTTGCTGACACGGTGTCGCCCGTGCCGGACGAGCCGCACTGACAGGCACCCCGGGGAGACGAGCAGGGGGCAGGGTGTGCGGCCGGGAAGGTGACGCGGCAGCAGGACGGCGGACTCCCGCTCCCACCCGAGGACCCGCCTCCCGGAAGCGTCTCGCCAGCATCCCTGGCGCGGGGCACGCTCCAGAGCAGGGTCAGGACTCACCACTTGCCCACAATCTTGCTGACGTAGCCGGCCCCCTTCAGCAGCTCGGGCAGGAGGAGCTCGTCGTCCGGGATGCCGCCCACGATCTCCTGGGGCGTGTAGGCTGCAGGGCAATACGGCGTGTGCTCCCCGGGCTCTCTATGCCCCTGTTCCCCCAGGGCCCCCCGAGATCCCCGCAGCACGACCGTCCAAGTTGCCCGGGTACAAGAGCAGGGAGGGGTGCTGGGCCCGGCCGTCCCCATCACAGCCGCCGCTGGAAGGAGACCGGGCAGGCCCTCCACCCAGTCCCCGAGAAGACCGCCCACCGACCCCCACCTTCCTCTTCAAACGCACTGTTTTGGGGGCGCCTGGGGGGCTCAAGTCGGTTAAGCATCCGACTTTTGGTTTCGGCTCAGGTCACGATCTCACAGCTTGGGGGTTCAAACCCTGCGCTGGGCTCTGCGCTGACAGCACGGAGCCGGCTTGGGATCCTCCCTCTCTGCCCCTCCCCCACTTGCATGTGCGTGCGCCCCCTCTCTCTCAGAATGAATAGGTAAACTCAAAAAAAATGCAGTCTTAAATTTCTCTTGCTAGTGTTTATTTTTGAGAGAGAGAGAGCGAAGGAGGGGCAGAGAGAGAGGGAGACACAGAATCCGAAGCAGGCTCCAGGCTCCGATCTGTCGGCACAGAGCGCAACGTGGGGCCCGAACTCACGGACTGTGAGACTGTGACCTGAGCCTAAGTCGGACGCTCAACCGCCCGAGTCCCCCAGGCGCCCCCAATGCACTATCCTGAGCGGAAGCACCACAACGGTCTGTTTCAAACGACGTGCTACAACCTGAACAGCACCTCCGAGCCCAGGTGACGGGCACCACTCCGCAGACGCAAGGTCACATGTGACCACGGTGACCAGCCCCAGCCCTCCTCCCCGGGCCCCCCGCGCCCGCAGACGCCGTCGGTGGGTAGCGTACCGTTTCTGGCCCTCCCGTTGGTGGTGTAGAAGCCGCTGCGGATGGGCAGGCGTCCGGTGAGCAGAGCCGCCCTGGCTGCGCGGGGAGAACAGAAACCGTGGCGAGCCCGAGTCCCACGCGAGCCCCACGGCCGGCCCCTCCGGCCCTCCTGCTCCTCCCGGGGCCGCACGTTAGGCCGTCTCTGCAGCCCGAGTGGCCGTCCCAGGAGGCCACGGGCGGCTTCTACCTCCCAACCCCGTGACGGCACGGGGCCCGGGCCAGCCCTTGTGGCGCTCCGCTCGGAAGAAAGGCGGGAGCGGCGGAGTCAGGGCCGCCCGGGTGCCCGTCCCCTCCTCATGCCCGCAGCCCAGCCCCAACTTACACGGCGAGCACAGCGGGTTGGCTGAGTAGAAGTTTGGGAAAAGCGTCCCCTCTGCGGCCATCCGGTCCAAATTTGGGGTCTCTCTGGAAGGTTCTCCGTTCACGCCCAGGTCGCCCCACCCCATCTGCAGGAGACGGCACGGAGAGGTGGAACCACCTCCTTCCGTCTCGGGGGAGTCGCGACGGGAAAGCCGGAGCCACCGTCGCAGCGCCCCACGAGCCGCAGAGCTCACCGACCACACCCCAGCGCCCGGCGGCCTCCCGCTCGCGGGGCCAGCGGCTCGAAACACACATCTACGCGCAATGAGAAACGAGAGCTCCCGAGCCTACTGCGCAAAGCCAGGCCGAGGAGGAAGCGGCCAGGCTCCCCACCAAGCCCGCCACGGCGTGGCCCCACGCCCGCACGGTTCCACTCCCGGTCTACCCGGGGAACGGCCAGCCGGCGCCACGCGCAACCACACGAATGACGCGAACGGCCACGGCGGCGCGATTCACGACGGCCCCAGAGCCTATCACGTGCCGGGTGCACGTACAGAACGCGGCCCACCCCCACGGTCCCGGGTCGAACGTCAGGTCCACTGGGACCCCGCGCACGCCTCCTATTTGGAAACGCGGGTGTCGTCCGCTAAGATGTGGGGTCGCTGGGGGGAGACGGGCCCCAAACTCAACGACTCCTGTCCAGGCAGGAGATGCAGACACGGGGAAGCCGTGGGAGGAGAGAGACTGAGGGCCGAGGCCACAAGCCGGGAAGGCCAGGGGCCACCGGAGCCAGAGGACAGGCAGGAGAGGCTCCTCCCGAGGCTCGGGGGAGCCAGTCCTGCCGCCACCCCGATTTCCCTCTGGCCTCCAGGACTCGGACAGAAAGAATAACTCTTTTTATTTATTTACTTACTTAGAGACACAGAGGGAGAAAGAGTGCGCACGCGTAAACATGGGCACTACTGGGGCAGGAACAGCGACGGGGAGAGAGAGGCTCCCGAGCAGGCTCCACGGTGTTTGCATGGAGCCCCACGCGGGGCTCGATCTCTCCGACCCTGTGGTCGTTCCCAACATCTTCTAAACTCCTGGGGCACGCGCCCGCCCGGGACCTGCCCGCTTGCAGGCACACGCTGAGGGACACCGACACAGCCGTCCGTCCGTGGTCCTGGCCCCGTGGTCCTTGCCGGGCGCCACCCGGGAGAGCCGAGGAGGCCCCGTCACGCCTGCCCCCATCCCGCTCCCTGCACTGGGCCTCCCCAGCGAGGCTGACTCAGGCAAGCCACCTGAGCCATCAAGGCAGCGCACCCTGCAACCCAGCCTGGGGACGCGGCTGGGGGGGGACGGGGCGTGCTTCTGGGTCCTGCTGGCCTGAAGCCACAGCGGCTGGGCCTATCCGGTTGGGAGAAACGGAATTGCTATCGTCGCCTGAGTCACTCTGAGTGCGTGTCATGTCATTATCATCAGCAGGTCCCAAGTAACCCACGTTGGCGGACCAGAAGTCTGGAGGACTTCTGGCTGCCAAGCAACCCCAAGGCCACAAGGAGGAACCTGCACGAGAGAGGCCCAGCCCTGACTCTCCCGGCCGGCTGTGACGGTTTCCTGTTGCCCCATGGCGGGTGTCCGGGGGGTGGGGGGCTCCCCACGTAGTCCCCTCAAGCCAAAGCACCGCGGTGCCGGTCACGCACCACCATTTGGGACCTCTTGGGCCTGAAGCCACGCTTTCGACAAAACACAGTCACCCGTGCACGTCTGGGCCCTCCAGCAGCCCCTCGAAAAGGCAGGACAAAACAGAAGTTAATGGATTTCGACCCAGCGTCCCCAAAACACGATCATTTCAAAACACTACAACATAAAACGCTACGGGCACTGGCGAGGAGAGCGGGTACTGCCCGGGGACAGAAGGGGAGGGCAGAAATCCGAAAGGGTGAGCCTTCAGGAGAGTGTGGCCAGCCCAAGGGGCCTGCTCACACCAGCCTCCGGCGGGCCCAGCTCTGAGCGGCTGGCACACGCAGGGAGACACAGAGGGAGCGTGTGCAAGACTTGTTGTTCCCCAGGAAGCGGAGTTTCTGTCACAGCCATCGGGACCGGGTCTCCCGTGAGGCCACAACCTGCTTCGGGAGCAGCCGTCCCCTGAGCAAGTTCACACACTAAAGACCAGCACGTTCAATGTCCCCCGGAGAGCAGAACCACAGAAGTGTCTGGGATCTTTCTTCAGGACTGCTGAAGAACTCTTTTTTTTTTTTTTTAATATATAAAAAGAAATCACGATTTTAATAAGGAAAAGTTTTGAGAGACTTTACGTTCATTTTCTTGAGCTAAATCTCTGAAACCTGAATGTTTCCTGGCAGCTGCGTGAGGCCCGTGGCCCTGGTCCAAAGGTCCCGTGAGGGTCTCTGTCTGCCTTTTGGGGAAACTCCAATTTTTACTCGAAAAACTTTTTTATTTTTCAATTTTATTTGAAAGAAAGAGCGAGAGAGAGAGAAAAGGTGCACGCACGCACAGGGGAGGGGCAGAGAGAGAGAATCCCAAGCAGGCTCTGCACTGTCAGCACAGAGCCCGACGCGGGGCTCAAACTCACGAACTGAGATCATGACCTGAGCCGAAACCACCAGTTGGACACTCAACCGACTGAGCCCCCCGGGCGCCCCTACTCCAACACTTCTGACACTAACTCTGGGGGTTCTCCACACCAACTGCTTCTTCAGCTCCTGGGTGCCAACCACCCAGTTCTGCCCCACCTCCCAGGAGCTGGCATCAGACCCCACAGGTGAGGGGCTCAGTGCCACAGGCTGGCCCCACCGCAGACACCAGCTGCGTGTTCCAGGCCTCTGTACTTCTGACGGAACCCGAGGACCGGCTGCCACGTCTCACAGAGCCCAGGAACGCGTCGTATTTCCCGACACCAGTTTGTCCTAAAGGGTGTGACTCGGGAACACCAGATGGGACAGACGGAACAGCCCAAGGGGAGCCTGGGTGGGCCGAAGCCTGCTTGCCCCCTGGTCAGGCCACCCTCCCGGCACCTCCATGGAGGTACCCGCCTGGAACCCCTCAGCTGCCGCTGCTCGGGGTTTTCACGGAGGGTTCGCTACAGGCCGTGACCGATTAAGTCACTGTCGTCAGGGATGGAACTCAAGCTCCACCCCCTGGCCTTCCCTGGAGGTCAGGGACAGGCTGAACGCTCCCCTCACCAGCCTCTCCGCGGCCATCCTGAAGCTCTCCAAGGGCCGCAGCTGCCGGCCGACTCACACCGAAGCGGAGTCCTTCCGAGGGTTTGAGGAGCGCAAGTCACAAGAGGGACGGGGCCTGAGCGCTGTCGAGCACCCTGGGCCTGCCCTCTGTGCTCCCGCTTTTCCCTGACAACCCACTCTAAGTTCAGAGTCTCCACTCCCAGCTTCTGCAGATAGAGCAAGGTGACAAAGTCACAAGGGGACGCACCGACAGCTCAGCCTGCTGCCAAAAATCCTGCGAACCCCTGCAGGGCCGGCCCCCCACACTCCCCCTCGGTCTCCCCCACCTATGGCCCTCCCCAGCCCACGGGCCTTTCCCCCAAGGCCCTTCTCTCCCTCAGGGCCCCCCCATCACCTCCCCCACGACACTCGCACGGTCTCTCGCCACCACGGCCCTCCCCCCAACTCCCCCACGGCCCCTCCCACTCCGGGTCCTCCCCCGGAGCAGCCTGATCGGCGGGTGCACTCACGTCGTCCATAAGCAGGAGCAGGATGTTGGGGGGCCGCGGGCCGTCCGCGGCCCCGAGCCCCGCGATGCTCAGCAGCAGCAGCAGCAGCAGCACCAGCCGCCAGGTCGTCGCCGCGGCAACCGACGCCATAGCAACCGCGCCCGGCGCCATCGAGCCCGGGCCAGCGGCAGGAACCGACCGGCGCGCGGGCAGCTTTTCCGGCCGGGCGGCGGGGCGGGGCCAGGGAGAGCGCGTGACTGGCGGCCGGGTCACGTGACGCGCCCGACCGGGCCTCCAAGATGGCGGTGTGCGTGGCGGTGATCGCCAAGGAGGTGCGTATGCGGGCGGGCCTGTCCCGCTCCTGCCCCGGGCGGGCGCCCGCCGACAGGCTGCCTGCGGGAACGCGGCTGCGGGACCCCTGCCCGGGCCCCCGCCCTCGCCCCCTCCCTGCCCAGAGGGCTCCGCGAGCACGGGCCTGGGGGCTCCGCCGCGCCCCGGTGTGGTGGGGGCGGTGCGGGGACAGGCGCCGCCCAGACCCGCGTCCGCGGCGGCTGGAGTGTCAGCCCCGGGGCGGGCGCGGCCCCGGACCCCCGCTTCCGTCCGCCCGTCAGTCCGCGGGCTCCGTTGACTCTCGCTCCCGAGCCTAGCTGCCCATCTTGCACATCCTGCTGCGCGGGGCGCTCGCGCTCGGCCGCATCTTCGCCCGCCCG
Organism: Prionailurus bengalensis; assembly: GCF_016509475.1. Taxonomy (NCBI): domain Eukaryota; kingdom Metazoa; phylum Chordata; class Mammalia; order Carnivora; family Felidae; genus Prionailurus; species Prionailurus bengalensis. The sequence continues at coordinate 61,260,018 of NC_057352.1, forward strand.
CCCGCCAGCAGCCTTCTCTCCACACTGCAGCCACGGTGCTGTTTTAAAGCTAACCGGACCGTGTCACGCCCCTGCCGGAAATCTCGCCAGTGGCGGCTTGTTGCCTTCCGAGAACGTCAGAATAATCTAGTCGCCTCATGCCCCTCTCCCCGAACCACTCCGACCCAACGGAATCACCTGCAGCTTTCTCACCTCTGGGCCTTTGCACTTGGAACGCTCCTCCCTCTGTCCCACTGCCATCTTTGTACATTGGTCACCTTAGATCTGCTGTCCTCCAGAAGGCTGTTTCTGAATCCTCAGACGGCTGAACGGCCGTCCACGTGGTTTTATATTGTATTCTTCTGTGTTTCCAGAAGACCAGGCTTAGGAGGTGATCCTTAGGGAAGCTTTTCAAGGGCAGCCTTGTCTTAGCACATAGCGTGTTATTTGCTGGTGGGTTTGTTGACTGTTTCTCGCTAGATGTTAGTCCCGTTAGGGTAGAGAGAGCATCGTGTTTATTCTATCGGTGCGGCACCAAGAGCAGGACAGAATCCGTGAATTGTGGCACGTGGGAGCCCGTGGAAGACCCGATTAACCCCCGGGGTTGGAATGGTAAGAGTTGGCCGTGCAGAGATGAAGGGAGGTTTGAGCTGAGCCTCGACAGCGTTTAGCAAGAGGGCGTCTGAGTGCCTCTGCCCAGGTGGAGAGGTAGCAGTGAGGACGAATCGGGAAACAGCTAGTATTGTGGGCTGGGAGGACAGCACACTCCAGGACGGGGCCCCACGCAGAAGGCCAGAGACTTCTCCAGGTGCCAGGGCTTGTAGTCGGGCTGTGCTCAAACCCAGTTCTTCTGCCCCTGCCCCCCGCTGATGATGCCCCATGCAGGCAGCAGGGAAACCTCAGATTAGCCCAGGTTCCCTGAAGGCAGTGCCCACAGCAGCTTGGAGGGTTGCGCGATGGGTTTTAGAGAATGAGAGTATGTTCCTGTGACTCCTTGGTTCTTGTCGTCCGTGTGCTCCGTGGCCGTGTCCTCGTCGTCTGTGCACACGGGGGGGACCCTCGTCACCTCAGTTGCCGACATCCTTTCTTGCAGAATTACCCTCTTTACATCCGCAGCGCCCCCACAGAGAATGAGCTGAAGTTCCACTACATGGTGCACACGTCCCTGGACGTGGTGGATGAGAAGATCTCCGCGATGGGGAAGGCCTTGGTGGACCAGAGGGAGCTCTACCTGGGCCTGCTGTACCCCACGGAGGACTACAAGGTGTATCCTTCACACCTGGCGGGGGCTGGTCCCGTGGGCGGTCTCCCTACGGGGGCTTCGCATCCAGAGATCCCGCCTCCGGCTTCCAGGTGTAACTGTGGGATCAGGTGATCTCGAAAGGCATCTTGGAATATCGCTGGGAAAGAAAGCGAGAACTCTCAACCGGCAGAGAATTAGGGCAGCTTGAGGCTAATTGGGACTTCACACCCTTTTTTACGTTAATTAGGAGGGTCACGTAACGTGGGAAGAGCTGGGCATGGATTCCCTGGAACTGTGTGGCAGTCTGCACCTGCCCTTTGTCCGGTTTGCAGAAGCAGCAGGAGCCCTCTTACTTAGCGCCTGTGACGACTGCCTCCCGTGCCGTCTCAGTGGGGCCAGTGCTCCTGAGCAAGGACAGCAATTCTAGACTTGTCACCAGGCCCAGCCCCACGAGTCACCGTAAAGTTTTGACCAGTCCCTGGGGACAAACGGCATGACATCCGTGGAGTTCAGAGGTCGTTCCACGAGCAGTGCTGTAGCTTGCCCTCGGTGACATCTGCCCGGGAGCCACCGTCCCACCAGGGGAAGTGGCCCGTCGCGGTGAGGGTGCCTTAGGCAGGGTCTGCCTGGTTCTTGGGCTTCTGCACTGGCAGTTAGCACTGCTGGGCCAGGAAGTGATGGAGAACGAAGTTGAGGTGCCCCAGGGTGTGGGCAGGGGGCCCCCCCCCGGGAGCTCCGATCGGGAGAAGACTTAGCTGCCCGTCCTTCTCCTGTAAACACCAGAAGCTGCCCCAGGGAAGTGTGCAGTCCCCCCGGCATGGTCCGTGTGGTCCTTTCCCGCTGTTGTGGGGCAGGTCCGGTCCGGGGTCCTTCTTGATGCAAGGTTGTGATATTTTGCCAAAGTGGCTTCGGAGCCGAGGGACGCGCACAGCTGGCCCTCTGCTCACACGCCGTCCACGGTGGTGCCGTCTTTCGTGCCGTCACAGAGTCTCTGTCTTGAAAGAGTGTTCCCTAACCCGCCGTGCAGATACGGCTACGTGACCAACTCCAAGGTGAAGTTCGTCATGGTGGTGGACTCCTCCAACACGGCGCTTCGAGACAACGAGATCCGCAGTGTAAGTGCGCGGCGTCTCAGGATGTTCCTGGGCTCGTGCGTTTTCTCTCTTTCGCTTTGTTTTCAAATGCCGAGAAGCCAGAATTTCGGCAGCCGCGGCGTGTGCACGTGAATTAACACCACTGATTCCTTCTCAGATGTTCCGGAAGCTGCACAATTCCTATACAGATGTGATGTGCAACCCTTTCTACAACCCTGGGGACCGCATTCAGTCCAGGTGAGCTGACTGCCGTGTGGACCCTGCCTTGCGAAAAGCTGCGATTCTGAACGTGAGGGAGGGAAGGTCGATTTGAGCCACGGGCCTTGTTCCTCCGAGGAGTGGTTCTGACGCAGCAGAACCTGGTTTTCCGGTAATCACCACGTGGATTCCGACATGTGAGAAGCGGATGGGGGAGCAGGCCAGGGCACGGACCCTGCCCTCTTGGTTTCCCGAGTATGCCCAGTAAGCCCTGGGGCACCTCTGCGGAACCCACACCCAAAGACTTGGTCTTCGATGTCAAACTGGGACGGTTAGGAGATGGGGTCGCAGGTATGATCCACACAGGTCTCAAGTCGATGCAGATGCGACATTAGCACGTCACAAAGATGCTTTATAAAGAAGCATTCACACGCACACGTTCCAGATCCGCCCCCGGGAATTCCCCGCGTTCCTAGACACGGTTCCTAGGGGGGCTCCTCGTAGCCGTGAGGCGAGAGGACCCTGCAGAGACCCAAGCCGGGCCCTTCCCGTGGTGCCTCCCCTCAGCCCCGACACTGTGTCTCGCGGGCTGTGCGGGACAGGGACCGCCGTTAGCTGTCCTTGCTGTACCGTGGCCCTGTGAACCCACACCGCAGCCCCGCACCCCTTCCTGGAGCCCCAGCCAGGGCAGGGCCGTGAGGCAGGAGGAGGTGGGAGACTTCGGTTCTCCTCGCCTGGCCTCGAGGCCGCGTTCCCTGGACTTTGGAGGACTCCTCCGGTCCGGGGGTGCAGAGCCCGGTCCGCTTCTCCGAATCGGTCTATGTTTCTTTGCAGGGCCTTTGACAGCATGGTGACGTCTATGATGATACAAGTGTGTTGAGCCAGAACTCAGCGGCCGTTGCTTGAAGACAAGCACTGTGTATATAAGCCCGTCGTCCAGATGGATGTTTATTATCCCGTGCCTGTTCCTGAGCGTCCCTGCTGCTGGGGGCAAGGCCTCGGGCACGGTGCGTGGAGACTAAAGGTCTTCTGAGATCACGTTTGGTGTTTTCCTTGTGTCAGCAGAGGCTCGGACGGAAGAGCGTGTCGCGCGGCACTTTTGAGGCTGGCGCAGAGGTCAGGGACCAGAGCCGGGACAAGGGGCAGGGAGAGCGGGTGAGGGAGCCCACGGACCTTGGGGCCCTGCGGGGGCTGCAGCTGTGGGGCAGCAGAGACGGGAGCGACTCGTGGCCGGCCTCCGGTGGCTGACCGGGTGGGGTGGTCTGTGGGGGCAGCCCTCCTGTGCCCAGGGCCAGCTCTAGAGGGGCTCCCGGAGAGCCCACACACCCTCCCCTGCCTTCATCTTTCTGGACTCGTGCCTGGCCTCAGGAGGGAGCTGCTCTCAGCTCGTCAACTGCCGCCTGCTTTCTGAGCACCGAGTGAGCGAGTCCGTGAGCCTCCCCCTGGGGGAGCGTGTGGCCGTCCCTAACGGTTGGCGGAGCCCCTGGTCTCCTGCTGCCTCCGCAGGCCCCTGAGCAAGCCGGGGGGAGGGGGTATGCTTGAGGAGCAACCGATGTGATCGGATTTCTGCCACGTGCTCCCCCAGAAGCCTGCTCTGTCAAGTCCAGATGGCAGTCCTCACTAGTTGACTGTGACTGAGGGGACATTGCCATCCGGGATCAGGTGGCCCCGGCCCTGGCACCCTTCGTCATCTGGCAACAAGGACCCACGGGGTCTGAGCCCCACCGCACGGTCTGCTCTGTGCTGTCGTCAGTGCCCTGGCTTCCAGCCGGGTGCCCCGGGCCAGCCGTGATCCCTTCCTCCCTCCCTCCTCAGTCGCTCCGGAGAAGGGGTCTGACGGGGAGCAGGGCCACCCAGACCCCCTGGGGAATGGTGGAGGCCGTTAGCACCGGGATGGGACCCGGAGGTGAGCCTTCCCTTCTGAGGAACGCGGGACTCGTTTTTCAAATTACAGAAGTAGAGGGAAAAAAGTCAACGCGTACGTATTGAAAACACAAGTGCCAGGCCAGCACCGTCCGCTGCAGGTGGAACCAGGGGATGGGGAGGAGGCCGGAGAAGCAGCCACAAGCAGCCGCTGGCTGAGCTTATGGAGGTAATTGCTCGTGCCTGCATAGCGGCTGTGGTAGAGCCTGCAGGTAGCTGGCTTGCCTCCTTACTAACCAAGCCCCAGTGTTATTGGGTACAGTTGACCGGACAGAAGAGATTTCCTACTGTCTGTAGCACTCCAGGACAGGTAGTTGTGGAATGTGAGTGGGTGGTGTTGGGAGGGACTTGCAGGAAGGATACTTTGAAGGGGGATTCAGCTAGCAGATGGAGTACCCTTCCTTCATCCTTTCCCTTCTTCCTGCCTGGAACTCGGATGTGATGGCTGGAGCTAAGGCAGCCATCTTGAGAGCATGAAGAAAAGATGCATTTCCTAAAGATGGAGAGCAGAAAGCTAGAAGGAACATGGTCTGTATTGACATGGCCCTGGATTACTTATAGTCAGCATTTCGTAGAGGAAAATAAACGATCTTGTTGAAGCTACTGCTATTTGAGTTTTTTGGTAGGTGCAGCCAGACCAACCCCTGTACCCACTTTACATTCAGGAGTTTTTGTGCACGTTGTTAGGCAGCATCCCCCCTTGAAGTCTGAGGAAAGCAAGGGTCAGAAGTAACGTGTTAGCCCTTGTGCTGCCAATAGAACGGTCCTGGGGCGGTTTCATACCGTCCTTCTGCATCTCTGTGCCTTGAGGCTAGCCTCCCTGTGGGCCACCTGCCTGCCTGTCCCGCTGCCCTAGAGCTGGGCCCCATCAGGTGCAGCTCCCAGTCGGCCCGTAGCCACCGTTCAGGTGATTGGTCTCTGTCCTTCCTTCTGCCCCAGACCAGACGGGGGCAGAGGGAGCCTGTGCCTCTCCGCGTCCTCCGGGCACAGCCACGCAAGTCTGCTCAGTGGCTCACTGCTTGGAGCCCTCGCTGCCTACGCCGCCACGACAGGAGTGCTCTCGCCTCCTTCCACCATGGTCTGCTTGGGTCTAAAACCCATGGGAAACGAGGGGCTCTGAGGCCCGCTCTCTCCTCAGAGTGGCCACACAGAAGGGATCAGCTGTGGCTAGAAGACCGCCGCGTGCATGATGGAGCGCGTCAGGACGGCGGCAGATGCCCCTGGCCGAGGAGAGGGGCGGCCCCTGGGTGCCCAGCAGGTGGGGGCTGGTGTCATCTGCCCTTGCTACGTAAACTTCTCTGCCCAGGGCACCGGGGGGGGGGGGGGCATGCCTCCTGACCGCAAGTGGCCCAGGCCGCACAGACTCCAGGGCCAGTGTGGCCCTGGCCTGACATTCAGCCCCTCCTACCTACCTTCTCATGGGGGAGGGGCCGGGGGGTGGGGGTGGGGGTGGGGGTGGGGTAGAGAACAGAGAAATGTACCCCCTCCCAGTTCCAGAGGCCAGGGTCCGATCTGGTGTCATCAGGGCCGATTCCTCCCGGAGGTTCTGAGGGAGGGTCTGGCCCATGCCTCCAGCTTCTGATGGCCACCAGCGATTCCTGGGGGTCCTCAGCTTGTACAGCACCACACTCCAACCTCTGCGCTGTCTCCACACCGGGTCTGTGTGTGGCTCCTTGGACCGAGGGCCCACCCCGGTGATCTAGAATGACGCGGGCAGCTTTCACTTAATCACACCTGCAATGACCCTTTTTCCAAATGAGGCCACGTTCATAGGTTCTGGAAATTAGGATGTGGACACGTTTTTTTAGGGGCACGTTATTCACCCCACTCAAGGTCAGATTTGACTCCAGATCACAGGGGTAGTGCGAACCTGGCCTAAGGCAGCCAGAGACAAATGTGGGTGCAGAGCCGAGAGGGGGCCTGCCCCGCCCCCAACTGTGGGCCGAGCACCGAGCAGCTCTGTTCCTGGCCTAAGGGATTGATAGGTCAAGCACGGCAAGGGGCCGAGTCCCTTTAGAAAAGCCCAGGGAGGGGTTCTTTGGCAGCGGCAGAACCAAGTGTGTTTGGTCTCCCAGCCCCGCAAAGGGAGAGAGAATATGCGGCGCCCTCCCGAGCGGGCGGGGTGTGTCTGCACAGAGGGGCCACAGTCAGAGCGCCCCGCGTGGGAAACCCCTTCGGCTTCCCCGGCCTCTGACCAGGGCCGGGCCTGTGCCCGGCATCCAACGTGCGCGCCCGCCCTCCGCGCCTTACGGATGCCTGCCACCTACTGCGGGGGGCGCGCCCTGCAGGCCACCGGGCCTGGTGGCTCCGGCTCCAGCTCCCGGGTGGCACGGGGCTGGGTACGGGGCTGTGAAGTGGGATAGAGCCCGGCCTCGGACCCATCCCCCGCCTTTGGCTGTCAGACCTGCACCTGCGCCCGAGGAGGCGAATAAAGGCAAGGCCTGTCGTGTGCTTTTAAAAATTATTCAAATTTAATTTACTCTTTGCCATTAAGACACGTTTCTACTTTTCTTTAAAACGACTTAGCCCCGAGCTGACTCAGCGCCGCCTGCCGGAGGCTTTGCCCAGCGCCTTCCAAAGCCCCGAGTAGCCCTCCGCGCCAGCCGCAGCCCCCACCCCCGTGCCCTGCTTCATGCGAGAGACGTTTTTGGCTCCGGCTGCGGGGTCTGGGCCGCGGTGGGAGGCCGTGGACCGTGAAGGGGACAGAGCAGTTACTCTGCGCTGAATAAACGGCCCCGCCCAGAGCACGGCCCTTTACTCTCGACCCACCCCAGCCCCACTCTCAAAATCGGATCCTCCCTTCAATACGGTGAATACCAAGGTGAAAACCGTCCACGGCCCCTGCATAGAGAGAAGCGGAGGTGAGCTCGGCCCCCCGCCACGGCTTCTCCTCCCAGGCCCCGCCCGCCGGCTCCTCTCGGCCCCGCCCACTGACCACATCCCGGTCCGGCCCACAGGTCCCCTTCCCCGGGCCCCGCCCGCCGGCCGCGCCTCGCCCACGGGCCCCTCCCGGGCCCCGCCCCCCGCCCGCGGCCCCCGCCCACCGGTTCCGCCCCCGAGGTCTGAAGCGGGCCCCGCCCTGGAGGCTGCTGCGGGGGAACGGTCCTCCTCTGGCGCCTGGCTGTCCTCGGAAGCCCCCGCGGTCGGTAGAGCTGATCCCCGGCAAGTTGGTCCTTTTGGGCAGCACCTGAAACCAAAGTCTGAGTCCCTCTGAGACCCCTGTCCTTGGACCCTTCTCCGCCGCGCAGCCTGAATCCAGCCCAGGCCAGAGCCCGGGGCTGACGCTGCCTCCAGGAAAGCCCGGATTTCGCTGCTGGAGGCTCACAGGCAGGTGTGCACAGGCCCCAGCGCCCGCCAGCCCTTGCGGCGGTAATTACAAACCCACAGCTAACCTGTTCCCTGCCAACCTTCTCAAAATCACCACTTAGGCCTCAACTGTCCAGCCGCAGACGTGGTCAGGTGACGTGCCCCTGTCAGCCCAGCATCTCGCAAAGAGGTCCAGCTGGGGAAGGGGGCCTCCCAATGCCACATCCAGTCCGGAGGCAACCGCCGCCCCTGCGGCCCGGCCGATGTGCCCAGAGACACTTGGGGGTTGGAGAAGGGTCGTCTTGGCTTCCCTGTGCTTGCGTTTTCCTGGTTCCTCGGGGATTAACGGGTTAAAGTGAAGAAGCTCACAGCAGAGTTTTCGGGGACGCACCTTGATGACTCGGCCTCGGAAGATGCTCTTGTCCAACGCCACCGCGGCCTGGGCTGAGCTCTCGGCAGCAAACTCTACGTAGGCGTAGCTGGGGTGGGTGGGCATGGCGGGTGAGGGCCACCCCGAGGTACCCAGGCTCCCCAGGACCCCAGGGCGCCCGGCCCCTCCGGGGGCCTCCTCCCTGAGCCCCCTCCCCCACCCCCATGACCTGCCTGGCACTGACCCCTTGGGATGTCCAGAGAACTTGTCGCATAGGATGGTGACCCGGTGAACCTCCCCGCAGGAGCTGAAGTAGGCTTCCAGCTCCTCAGCTGTGCCCCCATAGTCCACCTGCCACAGGTACGGGCCCCTGGTGTGGGGAGGCCTCACCCTCCTGGGGTCTCCCACAGCACGTTTTCTTGGTAGCAGAGGTCTCTGTCCCCCACCCCTGTTGGGGATGGACCGGAGACAAAGACGTACGCCCCCCCCCCCCCCGTGTGTTGCGTGAACCCCCAGGTTTATTTGGCCTGTCCAGAGAGCACGTGGCTTTTAAAAGTGGAATCTGTTGCCAATGATTGGCCGAGTGGAGATTTCAGGTGGAAACCCTGACTCCCAGGTCATGCTGGGAAAGCAGGATGTGAGGACACGGGGCCCAGGTTCCCTCTGGGGGGCAGCCCTCTGGCTTCTCTCCTCCTGGACCTGTGTCCCTTCCTTTAACCCCACGGCCAGGAGGAGGTGGCAAACCCCGAGAGGCCCCATCTTGCCCCGTCCCTGACTCACATTCCCCACATAGACGGATCTGTGGTCGGACTCCAGCTGCTCCGTGGGGGGCCCAGGGCAGGTGCAACCTACAGAGAGGGGGGCCTCAGGACAGCGGGTCTCCCTGCCGGCAAGAGGGGGGCGCTCCCGGCAGGCGCCTCACATTTGTGGCTCATTCCTCACTGCTTGTGGGAAGAGGGTCACCCCTTGGGACCGTTCCGGCAGGGCCGCTGCCCGGCCCGACGCAGAGACCCTCAGACCCTCGCCGTGAGCTGGCACTAGGGGCTCAGAGCCGCGTGCCCGATGACTGGTGGCCCACCGCCAGGGGAGGGGCTGGCCCGGCCCCCTGGCTCCTACCTGCCTCGGGGCTCAGCAGCTGCCTGGCCGGTGTGGCCCCAGCGCCCTCCTCCCGTCCCGCCTGGCCCTGCGCCCCAGGCGGCTCCGGTGCTTGGGCCTGTTCCATGGCCCACAGCTTCACTTTGATGGCCTCCAGCTCCTGCCAGCAGGACCCCACACTGAGCCCAGAGGCAGGGTGGCCCCTGGGCTCCTCTTGGGGGGAGGGGGGAGCAGGCCTGACCGTGCCCGTCCTCAGGGTCCCTGGCTACTCAGGGACAGGCTGGGGGGGAGGAGTCCTGGAACGGGAGGGGGAAGGCCATGTGGACTCGGGCCCTGCCATCCTACCCAGCCTTGCAGGGGTGGGCAGCCCCCCTACCCTCTTCTAGGCAGGGGGACAGTGGCCCGGGAAAGGTCCGAGCTGCAGCCGTGGGTCCCCTTGAATCCAGGTCCTGGCCAGCCTCCGCTGGGCTCCACGTGGGTGTTACCTGGTCAGGTTCCGGGTACTCGGCCAGCTCCTCCCCCTCCAAGAGAGACAGGGGGAAGCCTGCATCTTCGGGGTCATTCTCCGCTTCCCCTGGCTCCCCCTCCTTCCTGTCCCCACTCCCTGGCTCCAGAGGGGGCTTCTCGGCCCTGCCCCAGGCCCCCCAGCCCTGGGCCTCAGGGTCCGAGGAAGCCCTTTGCAGCCAGGCCTGGGTCGGGGGTGGGAAGAGAGCGTGGCTGACGAAGGGCCACATGGGCGGGCCGAGGGGCAGGCGGACGAGGCCTCCCTGGCCGCTCACCTCCACGCTAGCACCTGCCCTCACCCTCCCAGGGTTTTAAGCCCCTCACCAGGCCAGCTGCTTCCACTAGAGTGCTTAAAAGGCTTCCCGCAGGGCTGAACTTCCAGCCCCCGCTTCTGGGCCAGCCCCTTCTCCCTCACCCGGGCCGATGCCCCCCGCTGGGGAGAGAAGAGGGCTCCGCCTGCAAGGGCTTGCCAGGCTCACTGCACCTGCTCAGGCTAGCAGGCCACAGGGAGGATGGCACGTAGGAGAAGGGGAGGAGGAGACGGTGTTTGGGCCGGCCTAGGGGAATGGTGGGGCGGGGCCCGGCGTGAGCAAAGACCTGGAGCAGGGAGGGCAGGGTGTGTGCCACAGGGCAGGGCCCGGCCCCTCCTCTTGACCCTCCATCGACTCCCCGCGGACGCTCCCCTCTCGCACCCCTCTCTGGGCCAGCTTGTGGGTGGGAGCCGCTCACAGGAGGCCGGAGTCCCGTCCTGGCCACAGGGCCGGAGGGCTGAACCCTGGGCAGATCTGGGGTGGACGCTGGAGGCCCGAAGGCTGCTTGTCTTCCTTCTGTGAGGCTTCTGCTTCTCAGTTCTCGCCCCTGGAGGGCGGCCGTGGGCCTTTGTCCCCAAGTGCCCCGCTCTCCATCTGTCCTCGCTGAGCGGCCCCTCTGGCCTCAGCCTGGCTCAGCCCTGTGGAGCTCCTGGTTCGTGTTTTCCAGCTTCGTGTCGTGTTTGTGGGGGGCTCCTCTGGCCACGTTTGCCCAGCCCAGAGCCCCCCTCCAGGCCTTAGCTGGGAGGTCCACGCGGGGCAAACTGGGGTCTCTTCCCGGGGGAGGTGGGAACCGGGGGAGAGGCGCAGCTTACACGGAGCGGGTCTGTGCGGCCCCGGAGCCGGGACGGCCTCTCTGCCCAGCTGGGCGGGGGTGTGGGAGCGCTGGTGGCTGCGGCTGTAGCCCTCGGAAGCAGCAGGCCCCCGCCTCCCGGGCCCCAGCCCCCTTCCCTCGCTCGCCTGACTCTGCTCTCTCACTTCCGGGGTAGGGTCTGTAGGCCCGGGGCACGTGAGACCTGCTGTGGTCCTGCATGCACGGGGGGCACCTTGCCCGCCACACCCCCTCTGTTTCCGGCTGCACACAGCCACATGCACTTACAGGGGCAAGACTCCAGGGGGCCCCATCGCTACTGCACGGCTGTTTCCAGGAAGCCTTCCTGATTCCTCCTTTCTCTCTCGGCCATGGCACCAGGCCTCCCCCTCGGTCTGTACGTCACACACCCCCGGGTCTCCCCCGGCAGGCCACAGTGCCTGAAGGGCAGTATCCATGTCTGTGCCGAGGACGGGGCCTCCGCCCAAAGCCGGCTGGGTGAGGACGGAAGGGTGGGCACTGCCCGCCTCTCTCCCGTAACTCGAGGCAGTCGGGTCCTCTCCCTCCTTGCGGGTCCGGGGCCCCGGGGAGGGCCTCTGGCCTGGGCCCGTCCCTCCACCTCCACGTGGGAGGCAGAACACCACAGTGGCCGTGTGCAAGCCAAGAGCCGGCTGGGCTCAGGCCGGGCCCCCGGCCAGCCTCCCTCTGAGCTCAGGTCTCTGCAATGGAAAAAACGCTGTCACCCTGCTCTCGGCTGAAGTTGCTGACACACCAGGCCCAGCTGGGGTTCCCGCCAGCCGCCTGGCGTGGAGACAGGCTTGCCCCCAGGCTGGCCTTTCCAATGACGCCTTTCAGAATACATCATGTTCCAAGCCTGGGCCCAAGTATTAATAACACCCCTTCCTTCCAGAAGCTGCCAGCAAACCGGGAGTGCCGAGTCCTGGGCATCCGACTCTGGTGAGGACCTGACCTGGGAGCCAGGACACCATGGCTGTGACACCCTGGCTCCTCGGGGTCAAGGTGTCCCTCTCCTCGGTGTCCACCCTGAGGGTCTTTGGGGGGGGGGGAGGGCCCAAGGTCATCCAGATCACCTAGCGGACACAGCCTTTGAAAGTTCACCCCACGTGCAAACACACGGGAGGCTGTGGGTGAACCCAGCCAGGAGGCCCATTCCCATTCAGCCCCAACTCAGGTCACCCATTTGCCCACCCCCAGAGGGCAGGGCCTTGCCGCTCGCACACGGCTCCCAGGGAGCCCCCAGGACGTCTCCGGTGAATAAACACCTGGAACCGAGGAGAGGCACAGCCCGTGATGGCAAACGTTGGCTTTATTACAGACACGGATAACGGACGTGACCTGAATCGTGACGTCTTACAGCACCCAGGTCAGACAAAGCACGTCAGGGGACACGCGACGGGGACGGCATGCCACGGGTCCTGCGGTGCTGGGGAAAACCCGCTACAGGGAAACGAACCGACGCTCGGTCCAACTCCTTTTGGGGAGTTGGAAAAAGAAGAGGAAAATCCATCCAGTCCCCCTGAGGCTGTGGGTGGCCTGCCCTGGCCCGTGAAGACCAGCCCGGCTGGGCTCCTCTGTCCAGGTGGACAGGCGCCCCCGCCTCCGTTGCGACGTGCAAACAACAGGCTCCACTTTGAGTCCAGATGTTGCCTTGCTGCCACAAGGGGGTCCTTGGGGTGGTACTCCAGGGGCCGGCCGAGCGGAAGAAGGAATAGAAAGCATGCAAGATGGAGTCTTCCAGAACCGTGGGAGCAGACAGGTGCCGTTGCAGACGCCGGGCCTCCCCGGGCCTCCCCGGGCCTCCTCCGGACGGGCGGAGGGGTAGATGTGCCCCGGCCTGGCTCCCTGGCTCCTTCTCCAGCAGAGTTGCTAGCAGGACCACCTGCGGTCCCAGCCCCGTTTGGGAAAACGCCCCTTGTGGCACGGGGGCCTCTAGTGTCCGGGAGAATCCCGCCCCCCCCCCCCCCCCCCCCCCGCCATCGGCCAAGTTCAGCTTGGGCAGGGTCTGTTCCTCCATCTCCCCGGAGCTCTAAATGGCCAATCTGCAGAGTCTGCCACCCCGGGATGGGAGGCGGGAGTGAGACGTGGGCAGAGCCAGCCTCGAGCACCTGGGGAGGGGAAGAGCTGCAGGGGCGCTGGGCACTCTCTTCCCCCACCCTCTCCTTTCCTGAGGCCACCTCCTCTAGGCAGTGACCCCCGGAGACAAGGACAGGAGAGGGCGGCCTGCCCCACAATGTCGGGGTCCTGCCAGGGAATGTGCTCACCCTGACCGGTGGCCCTGGTCACAGGGCCCCTGAGCAGGTGTGTGGGCCACCTCCCAATGAGCACTCCTGGCCCACGGCCACCACACTTGCCAGGCGGGCCCAGACCGGCCAAAGCTACCGCTGGGACATTGGTCCGATCTCCTCACAATGCTCGCAGTACCGCCTTATCTGTCGCTGCAGCAGGCCGGGACCAATGGTTGAGGTGCTGGGGGAGGCCGGCCGTGCCCACGGGCAGATTCCTGCAGGGCAGTTAAGGTCACGGGAAATCCAAAATGCCCTCGTAGCTTTGGAACACCGAGGGACTTGGTGATGCTACTCTGGGTTCGGCGGATGGAGAGGTGAACAGGGCGGATGGACTGAGGCACGGCTGTGTGGGTTAGATCGGAGAACGGACAGATGACGTGTGTGGTGTGTATAGGGGGGACTGGTGGAGAGGCAGGTGGTGATCGGGTGGAAGTAGGAATGGGGGAGGGTGGAATCGGGTGACAGCTGGGACACAGCAATGGATGGACACGTGGATGGGCGGGTATTTGGCTGAACGGGTGAGTAGGTGGGTGGACGCGTGGGTTGGGAGATGGACGGATGGATGGATGGCTTGATAGGTGTATGGGCAGGTAGATGGGTGGGTGGGTGGGTGGGTGGATGGATAGATGAAGGGAGGAAGGATGGATAGGCGAATGGGCGGGTAGGTGGGCGGGTGGGTGGGCAGAGGGAGAGGTGATGGATGGAAGGGAGGGAGGGAGGGAGGGAGGATGGATAGGTGGGTGGACGGAGAGGTGGGTGGCGGGGTGGGCAGAGGGATAGGTGATGGATGGATGGATGGATGGGTTGGCGGAGGGCCAGATGGCTGGATTGGTCAGAAGAGCGAGCTGGGGAAAGAAAAGAATGGTTGGCTGCGGGGACGGGAGGAATGATGGCCAGACATGCCGGCTAGAGCAGGCTGGAACGGTGAAGGAGCTTTGGTGTCATTTTGAGGATGCGTCTGGGAAAGCTGGCGAACAGGAGCAGGGCGGGGCCTGTCCTGATCCCTTTCCACCACTGTCACTGGGATGAAACCAAACCCTAACCCTCCCGGCCCCTCTCCTGTTTGTCTCCTTCTGCCACTGAACCTCTAGGGGCTCTGACGAGGGGCCCCGCCTGGGGGGCCCCGGGGAAGCCCCTTGCCTGGGCGTCTAGCTCCTCTTGTCCTACGGCCCTGACCCTCCTGGACCCCCGAGGCTTCCCTTCGGTCCTGGTGAGCTGTGGGGATGCAGACCCTCTATTCAGATGGAGCCTGGGGGAGGGGTGCCCACCCGCTTACACGTGGGATAGGAGGCACTGTCACCCCCCAGACATCACCTGGGGACGGTGACATGTCCTAGGATGGGAAACAAGGAGACGGAGGAGGGGGTGGGAAAGGTCGGGGGGTCACGCTGGGGGGTGGCAGAGAGGGTCTAGGGTGCCAGCATCCACTCTGTTGTCCCCCCCCCCCCCATCCGTCTATCGTACGGGGCTCGGTGCTATGGCCTGGAGTCCTGGCTGCCACCTTGCCCGCCCGCCTCAGTCCGCCTTCCTGTGGCAGCTTTGGTCTCAGAACAGCAGAGGTGCCGTTTTGGTTTGATTTGGGTGGAAGGAGGCTGTTTGAGAAGCGGCATCTCCCTGAGCTTCTGGGTCACCCGCGTGTCGTGTCTAACCCTGGCGGTGGCTGGCGGGAAGGAGCCCCTCGCACGCTGCGCTGCGGGCCCGTGGTTTGTAAGCTCAGGAAGCGGCAGGGCAGGACAGCCGCTGAGCAGAGAGCAGGAGGCTAGACCTGCTCGTGTGCGGGTCCCCTCTTGGCATAAGAGAGGCAGGGGCACAGCCGTGCCCTGGTCCCAGTCCGGCCCCCGATGCAGAAACTCCGCCTGCCCTCCTCCTCCCCAAAGCCAGCCATCCGTGTTTGGTTCCGCGACGAGGTCTTCGGCTGAACGCGGCCTGAGCACAGTGACCCACAGGAACACCAGCTCCCAGAGCAGAGAGGGTGGGAGGGGCAGTCCCGTCTCGGACCCTCAAGCCTGTGGTGTGGCTGGGACACCACCGGCTGCCAACATGCTACTTTCTCTGATGTGTCTGCGGATCCCCAAAGGGCGACCTCGTGAGGGGAAGGGGAACAGGCTGGCTCCTCCATACCTCACCCCAGTCCTGATGTCAGGGACATGCGTCAACGGGGCCTTAGATCTGCCCACCCAGACCCCCCACGTACCCGGGACCGATGCGCTTCTGACACAGCCACTCACCAGCCCAACCTCGGTCCTCCAAGGGGCACAGCCGAAACCACCATTTTAATAGGTCCGACACCCGCGCGCGAGAGACAGAGGCCTGGAAACACCACGGCAGGCTTCCACCGGCTCATCCAGAGCCCCAATCCTAAACTGGTCCTTGCTTTTCTGGAACCCACGAAAGCAAACCTCTGAGAGGTTCGCAGACCCGTGGCTGGAGCCTGGGGAAATTTCCGGAGGATGAGATGGGTCTATCGCGACTTTCAGAATTGGGTTCCGCTGTGAGGCGGGGCTTGGGGCGGCGCCCGGTCCGAGGCAGCCGCGCGGAACCCCTTCTCTGCGCACCGCACGAGGGATTCTTACAACTCTGAAAAAAACAACAGCGAACAAGCCCACTGCTCCCCGCAGGAACACGGTTCCGGTTTCTTTGAGAATCTACTTCCTAAACCTCACATGCTTCCGTGGTTTCTCTTTTTTATTTGGCAAACATCCCTTTTTAATTACCGTCGCCACGAACATCATCATCGGGACCTCTGCGGGGACTATGTACATTCACATTAACGCATCATACCACTGACTTGCCTCTGGGCGGGGCGCCCAGGAACCCCCGCTTCAGCAGCTGCTCACGCCCCGCACTGCCCTCCAGTCCCGGGAATTCCTCACGGCGACGCAGGCCGGATCGTGGGCCGCGTCTGCTCTCTCACTCCCGGGGAGTACACGTGAGGCTCTCCTCACTCCTTCGTTGTCTCCTTGAGATCATCGGGGCGGCTGAGTGGGGGGAGGGGGCAGGGCCGGGGGGTCCGAGAGACCACCTCCCCAAGGAGCAGCTGGACAGGGACGCGGGGGTATATACAGCTGACCGAGAGTCCGGCAGGCGCGGTGAGGGCAGACCGTTCCTGTCTGCGGCTTTTCTCCTGTTTCTGCGACAGTGTGAACAGAGGGGAGCAGGTGCGGCGGCTGCGGGGCCGGGGCGGGGCCGGGGTGGGGGCGACGGCCTCGTGGGGCGGGAGGAGAGGTAGAGGAGGAGACGCGGAGAAGCAGGAGTCTGAAGGCCCAGTCGCTGTCTCCTGGTGCTTCGAAAAGCAGTCAAGAATCAACCCGAGAGATTGTCACGGTTTCGTCTCGGAACTCTTCTCTCCTGGGAAGGACACGTGAGCGCTTTCTCACAAGTGGGAAACACGCAACGTGATGAAGATTCACAGAGGGCGCGAGGACAGACGGGGGCGTCCCCCGCCCGCGTGGCCACGCGGGGCCGGCGCGCCCAGCCGAGGCCCTGCCGTCGTGGAAAAGAGACACGTTGCTTCTTGCCGGGCGACGCCCTCCAGACTCCGAGTGCCCGCACCCCAAACACGGAATCAGAGCGAGAGAACGGGACGACAGATGAACAAATCCAGGAGTGGGGTAAAACCGTGGGAAAGGTACTTTGGCAGTGACGAAAACATTTTGGATTTTGACGTCTCGTGTTTGCTTTTTGGGTTTCCTTTGGAGCAGAGGTGTGTCCGGCGTCCTTGGCTGGCTAGCTGGCAAGGTAGTTGACAGGTGCGCTTCCCTCCCTGTTTTTCAAAAACCTTTTTGGATTTCTACTTAAAGCCAAAGAGTTTGACATTAAAAGAAAAAAAAATAACCTGAAAGCAAACCATGTTTCTCGAGTCGGAAATCGAAATTCTTCTTACCGTCTTCACCGCGCTGGCCACACGCCCCCGGGGCGGCCTCCGTGTCGCGGCGGCTCAGACCTCCAGCTATAACACGACAATTTTCTGTCTCCCGTTTTAACCGGGAAGGGGACAAAACCCCCATTTTCTGGGTCTGTTTCTGAGTAGTTCTGTTCCACAAAACCCCCCAAAATTCTTCACCGAAAACATAAGCCACCAAACGACTAGATTTTGTTCATTAAAGAGACAGTGTGTGAAAGTCAGACAGAAGAACGGAGGGCACGAGGGCGGCGGGCAGAGCCGGCGTGGGCACGCCGGCCGCCCTGCCGTCTAAAGCTTGGCGGGAGGTCTCTGAGGACGCTCGAGGTCGCGGCGGGGGGCCGCCAGGTTGCTGAGGAAGTTGCGTTGATGCAGTTTTTGTCGGTTCTGTTTTCTTTTGGAGAGAAGCAGTAGCAGCAGCGGCTCCGGCCGGCTCCCAGGGCCCCGGGGTCGGGGGCGGCGGCGGCCGGCAGACCCGGGGGGGGGGGGGGGGCCGGGGCCGGGCGGGGCCGGAGGGCGCGGTGGCCGCGGGGGGTGGGGGGCCGGGCGGCGGGGTCTGGGGGTCAGCGGGGCGCGGCGTCCAGGGGTCCGGGCGGGCCGGGGGAGCCGGGGCGGGAGGGCCCCGCGGAGCTGGCCTCGCCAGGGCTGGCGGCGCCCGCGGGCAGGCAGGGGCCCAGGCCGGCGGTGGCATCGGGCTGTCCGGGCCCCGGGTCGGCCACGGCGGCCACGGGGCCCTGCAGGCTCTGGCCGCACACGTGGTGGTGCTTCTCCCAGTCCTTGTGCTGGCAGAAGGAGCCGCAGTAGCGCGCCGCGTTGCAGCCGCTGCAGGTCTCACTGGCCTTGCGCCCGCAGTTCCAGCAGCTCTGGAGGAGGGGGACACGGTCAGGGGGGCCGTGGGGCGTGCCTGGGGCCGAATCCCCAAAGTGGCCTGGCCGGCCGCAGACCGGGGTAAGCACGCACCGCAAACAACCCCACTGGGACCCGGCCACGTGTCACGGGGACCCGGCCACGGGGTCACGGGGACCCGGCCACGGGGTCACGGGGACGCGGCCACGGCATCACGGGGACCCGGCCACGGCGTCACGGGGATAGGCCATGGAGTCATGGGGACGTGGCCACGGCATCATGGAGACCTGGCCACGGGGTCACGGGGACGTGGCCACGGCATCATGGAGACCTGGCCACGGGGTCATAGGGACGTGGCCATGGCATCGTGGGGACCCGGCCACGGCGTCATGGGGATGCGGCCATGGAGTCATGGCCACGGCATCATGGAGACCTGGCCACGGGGTCACGGGGATGTGGCCATGGAGTCATGGGGACGTGGCCACGGCATCGTGGGGATGCGGCCATGGAGTCATGGGGACGTGGCCACAGCATCATGGAGACCTGGCCACGGGGTTACGGGGACGCGGCCACGGCATCGTGGGGACCCGGCCACGGCATCATGGGGATGCGGCCATGGAGTCATGGCCACGGCATCATGGAGACCTGGCCACGGGGTCACGGGGATGCGGCCATGGAGTCATGGGGATGTGGCCACGGCATCGTGGGGACCCGGCCACGCATCATGGGGTGACAAGAGAAAAGCCCGACCTCACCGCAGCTTGTGGGCGGCCCCCAGTGGACATGGCCACTTGGCTGGGCCTTCCTGGGGGGTGGGCTCCCACCACGGAGGCACACAGCTCCGCCCACTCCAGACAGGGTTATGCTGAGTTTGCGGGACCATGGGGTCCTCGCGAGGGAAGGCAGCCACAGCACCCCCCGCTCCTCTCTTCCAGGAAGCCCTCCTGGGCTCACCTGGGCTCTGACCACAGAACGCGGCAGCTCTGGCCAAAGACTGCCAGGCTCCAACGAGGGGTGCGCGGCCAGGCCTGCCTCGCGCACACCCGCCCGGGCCACTGGGCCTCTGCTCCCTTTCTGTGGACGAGCGGTAACCTCAACCACCCGCCCAGGACAAAGGCCCAGTGTCTAGCTAGCCGCCGAAGCCTCTTGGCGCTCTCCGCTCGGCCACGTCGGCCTCCTTGTGGTCCTCACTCTGCCAGGCGTGCCCCCGGCCTCTGTCTTTGCTGCTCCCTCCTCGGGGTGGCAATTTTCCCCCAGGTCCCTGCCTGCCTGGCTCACCTCCTCCAGGACTCTGTTCCCACGTCACTGCTATGGCGTGGCGTTTTCCCTGGCACCTGCCCCCGGGAGGTCTGCCCGTTCTGACCTGCCTGCTTCTCCGGAGCTCAGGCTGTCTGCTGGAGCAGCCGGAGCAGACACAGGGGCCGACCCTCCAGGCTGGCCCAAGCACACACGTACCATGGTGTTTTCGAGACGTGTCCTGTCCCAAAGGACAGTTCTAGAACTCCTTCCTGGCCACGCTTTCCCCCCTTCCCTAACTTCCCTGACATCGAGTCCTTTTCGGACCAGGAGGAAAGGGCTTCCCTGCACCCGCCTGACCCCGGCCAGCCTCCGGATGCCGGGGCACCAGCATGACGAGGTCTCTCACGTCCCCGCTGTGCGGCCTGTAGCTGAGGATGCCCTGTAAATGCCACGTGGGGTCTCCACGCCCCTCGCGGCTGCCGCTTTCACAGGCTACTGCGAGCGCGGGCTTCAGCGTCTCCTGGCCGAGGTTTGAGTCACAGGTTGAACGGCCTGTGACTTCCTAGGGCGCAGCCTAGAGCCAGCCACCTACCCTCTGGAGCCCTCAGCGTCCACATCTGCCCAGGGGACCCGCCTCACCGGCCGCCCAAGGTCACGAGGCTGGGAGGCGACGGAGTGGGGCTTCGGGGTCTGGAACCTGGAGGCTGGGTGGCCCTACCTCGCTGGAGTCCTCCTGCTGGTTGATGACAGTCAGGGCGTCTTCTGAGGCCTGCCGCCGGGCCTCTGCCAGGGCCCTCTCCATCTTGGCGCGCTCTGTGCTGATGAGCTCGTGGGCCTTTCGCTCCGCGTCCGACACCGCCTTTTGCAGCTCCGACATCGCCTGCCGCTTCACCTCATTCACGGCCTCTTCTGCAAAGGAGGTGCGGGCCGTGGTCACGTGGCCCGGCCCAACTGCTCTCTGGGGCCTCGAGCTGCGGGCGGGGCCTGCGAGCGCATGCGTGGTCGTGGGGGCGTCTCCCAGGCCTGAATCTATCCCGTCGTTCCAAACCTCAGGGTGCGGTGGTACCGCCCTGGAGGGCAGGGGCCGAGCCCACCCGTGACCTGGATTCAACGGGCTTGGGGAAGGCCCGAGAACCTGTGTTCCTAACGGGTTCCAAGCGATGCTGATGCCGGGTCTCGGCACCCACTTTGTGAGAACCACAGCTGTACCTCTGCTCCACCAACAGTCGGCTTCCCCTGTGGCCCATCTAGAAGGAGTCTGGGGGGTACCCCGTCCAGGCCTCTGCATCGTTGTCACTCCCAAAGCCCTCTGTCACCACCCCCACTCGCCGCCTGCGGCCTGCTCACGTCCGCAGAGAAGCCTGCTGTTCAGAGCTGAGCCAGAGCACCCGTTTGGATTACACTGTGCCCCCCAACCCTGGGAACCACTCACAGCTGCTCACGCCTGCCTCAGTTTACCTGGCAGTGCCTCTCACGCCTGCCTCAGTTTACCGGCAGTGCCCTTTTTGCAGCAGTGTGGGGAGGGTGGGGTGGGATTAGCGGGGCTCCCCTGTGCACACTCGTTGTGGTGAGCTTCCGGCCCCCCGGGTCACCAGACGGAGGCAGAGGGGACAGGCCGAGGGAAGTGAGGACCCCACCCTCCCGTCCAGGCCTGTGCCCTGCCCTGCCTTGCTCCGGGCAGCTGCTGCCTGTCTGTGGCCCTTCAGCCTCCAGTTCTGGGTGGGGACGCTCCACTTGCCTTGTGTTCCAGACCCTGAGACTTTCTCCCTCGTCCTGATAGTTCACGGTGAATCCATCCACTAATCAAAACGTATGGGGGGGGGGGGCGTGCGCTCCTCTCCACTGCCACCACCTCCGCTGAGCTCCCCCCTTCTTTCTCAAGCTGGCCACTGGCTCCCAAAGTCTGTCCCCACGAGGCGATGTGCTCAGCGCCATGGCCACAGGCACTCCCTCGGCACCTCTCACGTGTGTGTGTGTGTGTGCACATGTGCGTGTGCAGAACCCAGGGACCCGTGCTATTCTGCCATGAGGCTAGCTCGCTCGCCTGCAGATGGAGGGTGGACAGGTGTCCTACCCGGAATACTAAATGCACTCCACCCCCTCCCGCAGGGTCGGACCCCACTCCCCAGGCCGACCCCACTCACCAGCCTTCCTCCAGATCTCCTCGGGCATGTAGCCAGAGAGGGTCCTGGGTATGAACTCCCGGTGGGCGTCTGAAAC
The DNA here is from genome assembly GCF_016509475.1 of Prionailurus bengalensis. Taxonomy (NCBI): domain Eukaryota; kingdom Metazoa; phylum Chordata; class Mammalia; order Carnivora; family Felidae; genus Prionailurus; species Prionailurus bengalensis. The sequence continues at coordinate 61,281,361 of NC_057352.1, forward strand.
ACAGGGGGTGCTAGCATCACGCACAGAACGGGGCCACACCCAGCTGGGCAAGGGGGGCCTTGTGTGTGTCCTTGGGGGGGGGGGTCCCCGAGGTGCCCGTGGCCGGAAACCCTGTATCAGTTGCTGGTGTGGGGCAGGGCTATGCCGGGATGGAGGTGCTCTGAGCTGAAGCAGCTTGGGTCCAGGTGGACCTGGGCCTTCTTGGATCTGTCTTGGTTTCTGTGGTCGTCATCCACAGAGCGACTGGAGACCCTTGGGGGCCCCTGGCTGCTGGCACCCTGAGTCTAGGCTTCCCGTGAGTCAGGCAGCATCTTTACGCAGAGCACAAAAAGCACGTCCTTTTGCAGGGAAACTCCTGGGCTGTACTTTACTGCAGCGAGTGCCAGAATGGGGGCGCTGGCCTCGGTCTTCGGCGCCCCTGCCGTGCACCCCCCGGTCCCCCTGACACCCGCTCAGCACGCACCTAGCTGAGACCCCTCTGCACCCACGGAACTGTTGAGGGGCCGGGCGGTGGCAGGCACGGGGCCCTTCTTGGCGTCCTCGGTGTCGCTGTAGCGCCGGATCCAGTGGTTGATCTCCTCGCGGTCGGCCTCTTGGCACTGACGCAGCACGGTGAGCGACCGTCGAGTCTTCTCAGCCATGTCCATGATGCAGTTCAGCAGCTGCGGGCGGGCGGTGGCCGTGAGCACGCAGGCTGGGTGTGGCCGCTCAGGGTGGGCGACGGCCAGGGACCTTTCGCACCCCGGGCCTGGGCCAGCCCACTGTCCGCGAGGGCTGACCACAGCGAGCTCCCGGCAACAGTGCGAAAATCTGCCTCCACTGCCTGGAAAGGCACCAAGCACGGGGGGTGGGAGGGAAGACCAGGCTCTCGGGGAGGTCTGTTCCAACACAGGGGCTGGGGGCTCTCCTTTCAACCGTCGGGGCTGTGCTCTGCCCTGGGGACCACACCTGCCTGGGCTCCCTCCCCACGAAGGCAGCAGGGGAGAGATGACCCCGAAAACGATGTTGAAGGGGTCCCAACGCCAGGCCAAAGCCCCTCTCTCCCAGAGACAGAGCTGCTCTGCAGGGGCAGAGAAGGGATGGTTCTGAGGGGCTGCCCAGAGCGGAGGGCGGGCTGAGGCAGGCAGGCACAGGCCAAAGCCAAGCCAGCAGTGAGCCTGCCACCCCCCCCCCCCCCCCGCAGCACCCGAGTCCCGCGGGCTGGGCGGAACCCCAGGAGTAGGGGTGGTACCGTGGCCTCGGGCCTGGACACTCACGTTGTTCAGGTGCTTCCACTCCTCTGCCCACTCCCGCTCCGTGAGGCGGTGGTCGATCACTTCCTCCTGCCGGGACCCGTGTACCGCTGTAGGGTGGTGTGGACACTCAGGCCCTGCTCCTTGTCCCAGGCCCCAGGCCTTCTCTCCATCCCTCAGGCTCCGCCCTGTGCCCCAGGCCCCGCCCACGTCCCCCAGGCTCCTCCCTGTGCCCCAGGCCCCGCCCATGTCCTCCAGGCTCCACCCCGTGCCCTAGCTTGCTTGTACCCTCCCCCCGGCTCCGCCCCATGCCCCTCCCCTGTCCTCCAGGCCCCAACCTGTGCCCACCAGGTACAGCTCCTTGCTCCCCAGGCCACGCCACTCATCCCAGGCACTGCCCTGGGCCCGCTAGGTCATGCGTCGTGCTCCCCAGGCCCAGTGCATGGGCTTTGCCCACCTCAGGAAAGCGGAGAGGGGGAGGAAGGGGGCCCTGGGCACTGAGCCTCTGTCCGCTGCCTTTAGGGGGAGGTCAAGAAGAGGTCTGGCCTCTAGTCAATGCTTGGGAGGAAGAGACGGGTTCCTATCCCTCAGTCTAGGCCTGGCCACCCCTCCCCCACCTCCCTGCATCCAAATCCAGCATCTTTCCTGCCCCCGCTGCCCATGGTAGCTGCCCCAGGCTTCACTTCGATGGCCTTGCCACTTCTCAGAAGCCCCCAGGGGCTCACTAGTGGCTCACAGCTCATGCTGTACCCGTTCCTCGCAGCCATCCGGACTTCTATGCATCCCTCGAAGCCCAGGTCCCAGGCCCTCTCCTCAGCAACCCTGAGCCCTTCAGAATTCATTCAGCCCCACGCATATCCGCTTGTCAAACAATCCTGGCGGCTTCCTTGTTTATTCTTAGTCCCCCCAGCTGGCTGTGTCAGTCCCCAGGGCAGGGCTGCTGTGTCTCCTGGGCCGAGCTCCAGCTGGGCAAGAGGCTTGCTCTGGTTCAGCGGCTGGGTCCAAGTGTGGTCCCCTGGGAGGCAGTGGGGTCTGGGAAACCAGAAGCCCCAACACTCGTTCCCCATGGGACCCCAGGCCCCTCCCCTCCCCACTCTGTGCCTCAGTTTCCCTGCCCTGCCTGCCTCCCTCCTGGGGCCGTGAGAAGGCTTTCAGGAAGTGCCCAGGAGGGGAGGGCCCCAGGCACCCGGCAGGGCTCTGTGCCAAGCGCTTCACCCCTTGTCGGCCTCCAGGGGGAGATCTGTGGTCATTCCCATCCTACAGATGAGAACACCGAGGCTGCTCAGGGGATGTGTTTGCTCAAGGTCACCCAAGGTCAGCCCACGCCATAACAGTGCCCTCAGCTGCTGGCTGGTACAGCTCCAGAGACTGAAACAACGGGGTGCCCTCCCCGCCAAGCCCGGTGATGACAAAGAAAACAACTCGGAACTGAGGAGTTCACGCCAAGGCAACAGTGTCTGATCGTCCTCACGTGGTTTTTTTTGACACGTCAAATGCTCTCAGCCCCACGCTGGTGGTGTCTCCAGCCTATGCTGCGTGGCCCGGGGCTGACCAGGGCTTCCTGGGCCGAGGTCTCTCTACGTAAGCCTTTTCCAGGCCCTGGCGGTCTCCTAGCCCCCCAGACATGCCGGGCCACCTCGCGCTGCAGGAGGAGTGAGAGGCAGCGGCCACGGCCACCGTCCGCCACCCTGCCCCGCCACCCGCGGACCCCGGGGCCTGCGCCAACGCCCCAACCAAAATAGTGGCTGAGATCTGCCTGACAGCTGGCGTTTATTTTTGCATTAGCAGAAGCGGGTGGGAATTAGCACCTGCCCGACCCGGCCGCAGGGAGCCAGACGCTGTCACCTGCTGCCTGGGCCCAGGCCCTGGACGCTTCCGCGGGGTGGGGTCGGGGAGACGGCCTTGTACAGGGCAAGGCCTCTGCTGACCCTGCCTCTGGGCCCCCACGGGTGCCCTGGGGCTCTCAGGAGCGGCTGTTTCCAGCCTCCTACCCGCCCCCCCACCCCCCGCCCCCACCGGGAGCCCCTTGGCTGTGGGCCGGTCCCATTCATCTGAGTCCCCAGCACAGAGGAGGGTCAGAAGATCAGACAGGCGCGGCTAGAAGGCTCTGGGCACGTGAATTATGCTCTCTGGGCCTCCTCATCTGTGCTCCGGGCCTGTGGGTGCGTCACACACACAAGCAGCAGGGTGTGCTGCCTCCTGTAACGGATGAAGAATACGACGCAGGCACAGGTCGCAGGAGTGGCCTCACTCCCAGGCCTCACCGTGCCAGGCCCTGTGGCGAGTCCCTCCGACCCTGCGGTGCGGACTCCCACTGGATCAGCTGACAGAGGAAGGGACTGAGGCAGAGAGGACACAGGACCCAGCGGGGACGCACAGCGGGGACCCGGTGGAGGTCCGATCCCTCTGTCCCCTGACAGCCCGGCTCCCACATCTCCTTCCTCCAGGCACAGCTCACCCACCGTGACGGGGCACTCACACTTGGTGTCGTCAGGCTCGTCGTCACCCCGCTCGGACGGCAGGGTGGGGTGTGTGCGGTCGGTGCTGCTCGACGAGGGCTCAGGAGTCTTTGTGCTTTCCCTGGGGTGCCCCGGAGGCCGGAGCCACGGTGCCCGTGACTTGGGAGACTCCCCACGTGCCCACCCTACCTCACAGTGGTCTCTTCCCGGCTGGCCGCGCCGGGCCCCGCTGCACCCCGAGAGCCCGCGTGCCCCCTGGCTCTGTACCTGCGCCTCCTCTGGGCGACAGAGGCCCCTCCCCCGCCGCCCGGCCCTGAGGGTGGGGGACGTCAGACCCCGTGACAGAGGTCAGGGAAGGATGACCCTCCCTAAGGGTCACAGCCCAGCCAGGGTGGGGTTTCCCTCTGGGCCCCAGGGCCCCCACCCCATCAAATCTTTTCTCCACACCCGTTTCCTCAGCATCCTTCCTGGACAGACAAGGTCAGGATGTCAGTGAGCCCCCCCCACGCTGCCGCGCACATCACAGCCCTCTGCTCCCCCGGCCACAGGCAGGCGCGAGTGTGCAAGCACACACGTGTGCCCCCCCCCCAGCACTGCTCACCAAGCTGCCGATGGCGCTCCCGCAGCTCCCGGGGCTCGTGATGGCGGTAGGGGTCACGGAAGTGGTGGGCCATGGCCATGTCCTCCAGGCGGTAGTGCGGCGGCGGCGGCGGCGTGGGCTGGGGCGGCCCGTGGCTGGGGCTGTAGCGCTGGGCGGGGCTCAGGGTGCACGGCCGTTTGCTGACGTGGTCGGGGTGCAGCGGGTCGCGGTCTGACCCGTTCTCTTTGGTCCTGACCGGAAGAGCGGGCGGGGGCAGGGGGTCACGGACCATGAGCCGTGGACAACAGCCCAGGCCGGAGGGGTGAGAGGGAGACAGGCGTGGGCACAGAGAGAGCCTTGCCCAGCCCCCGCCCCTGCTGTCCCTCCCTCTGGGTCTTGTTTCAAACTCCACTCCCCCCGCACCCCCCCACCCCGCCTCCGCTGGTGGGTGGCCTCCTGGGGCCAGGGGTCAAGAACCCGCGCCCGTGTTGGGGAGCAAGGACGTGGACAGGCACGCTCCGGCAGGTCTGTGACTGGCACCGAGGGCCGGTCCTGGGGACACTCGGCTCCACATCCGGCCCGAAAGGAGGAGGCAGGCAATTTGTGCCACACGAACTGCCTCCTGCCCCCTCCCCGGTCCTCCCAGGGGGCCATCCGAGTCCTCGGGATGCCTCGCCCCAGCCCCGTGCGGTGGCCTGGCAGGTGAGGCTCCGCGGTCTCAGCCACTAGCCACAGGCCATGGAACGCAGCAGTGTCGGCCCGTGTTCGGTCGGCCCTGCTGTTGGGTGCCCGCTGAGCTGGGGGACCAGAGGCAGCTCTGGAGAGGCGGCCCCCCCGACCCCGACCTCCCTCCTGGCCACGGGATGCCCCGTCCCCCCCCTCCCCCTCCGCATGTACCGGTCAGGCGTCCTTCTCTTGCCGTTCTCGTTGACCTCCAGAAGGAGCTCCGAGGAGTCGATGGGGGAGGAGGCGTTGGCGTCCAGCAGGAGCTGCTCATGCTGGGCCAGGTACTGGGCGGGGGTCTGCTTGGCCAGGCGGGCACAGTGCAGGAGCTCCCTCTGCAGCAGGGGAAGGTTAGCCTGCAGGGGGAGAGGCGGCCGCACTCGCTGCTGACCGAGGCCGAGGCAGCAGTGTGCTCCCGTGCGAGGCGGGGAGGCCGACGGCCAGCCGCGCCTGGTGCCCTCGGGCGAGTTGCAATTCCTCTCTGAGCCTTGTGTCCCTCCACTGCTGTCTGGGAACGTGGGTGGGACTGCGCCCCAAAGCACACAGTGATCTGAGGTGCGGTGGCACCCCAAGCCCAGACCCTGGACCCCCGGGCTGGGTTTTCTCCCCTTCCCCAAGCTTCCTCCCCCAGCGGCATCTGCAGAGGGCAAGGAGGGGCTCCTAACCAGGATTCCTTGCCTTCTCCCGTGGAAGCGGGCCCCCGATTACCCACGGCGCGGAGGGAAAGCCGAGGCTGAGAGAGGAAGAGGGCAACCCCCACGGCTCACTCTAAAGGCAGGGGCCCCTGCTCTCCCTGCTCCTGTGGGCTCCCGGCCCTGCCTCGAGCAGTGTGGAACCCAGAACACGCACACGAGCAGTCACAGGTGTCACCTCCCACGGTCCTGCCAACCACGGGTGGACACACACTACAACGCGGTGCCGCGTTTACGGGGAAGGACAATACGGCACAGGAGAACGACAGTCCAGGGTGGGGCCCCACGCCCCCGCCACCCCCACGCGTGTGCTGGGCGCAGGCAGCCCCTTCCCCACAGGGCTGTGGGGGGCGGGGGCGGCGGGTGGGGCTGGACGGGGGCCCAGCGGCAGGCTGCGTGGGAGAGCCAGAAGTTCCAAGTATTTGTGAATAGATCCAACTCCCCGGCTTTCTCCTGCATTTCCGACCCGCCACGGCTTCTCCCGCCTCTGCCTCCCCGGCCCCGTCAGTGCATCGGCCGGACCCGCTCAGGCAGCCGGCTGCTGGGCCCGTTTTTCTATTTGGATAGCTGAACGGGGGCCAGCCCGCCATCTGTCGAACACGTTAGGAGCGTGAGCTGGGAAAGGAGGTCCCGGGAGGTCTGAAGACGCCAAACATCCTCCCCTCCCTTGCCAGCAACCCTCCTCCCCCCCCCCCCCCCCCCCGCCACCCGACCGGCCTCCCCTTGGCTGGCTCAGCAGGGTGGGGACCGCACGGGCACCGGCTGCTCGCTGTGAGGGCAGTGGAAACATCTGGACTCCTGGCTGGCCGGGCCCAGCTGGGAGCCTGGGGTTGCGGGCGGAGGGCCGGCAGGGCGGGGCAGCAACCCCCACCTCTGCAGAGCCCCGCCGTGTAGCCACGCACGGTTTCGGGCTGAGCAGAGGGTTCCGGGGTCTTGGGTCCTTGGTGGGGGTAGGGGGAGGGGAACCCCAGGCCAGAAGCAACCAGTGCAGGCTGTGGGGCCCTTGGTCTCAGAGACGCTGGGGGAGGAGTCCCCATTCCGTTCCCAGGGCCCCGGGGTGCAAGGGGAGGCCTCTACGCCAAGACCCGGGCAGACCTGGTCACAGAAGCCCTGTGGACACGGACCCTGAACTACCTTGTCCACAGACGGGAACCCAGGCCAAAGGGAAATCGGTGTGGCCGGGGGTCCGCTGAGCCGATGACTCCCCGGTAACGAAGGGTTAGGGTTCGTCCCCTGCTTTGCCAAGCCCGTCATCCGATGTCCACACAGCCCGCGCGCTGTGGGCCCGGCGGCCAGCCCACACGGGCTCTGTTGGGTGACTCTGGGCGGGTCACTTAACTTCCTGCCTGTGCAGGCTCCCGCTCCTCCTGCCCCGGGGGTGACGGCTCCTGCGAGCTTCATATGAATCGACTCGCGCATTCCTGCCCCTGTGAGGGGTCACCGCGCCGCTGGCAACGTGGGAGAGGCTGAGCACCCAAACCCAGAGCGGGTCACACCGCCGGCCTCTCCTGCGGGCCGCGGTTCCGAGGGCCCGTGTAAGGCGGGCCGTGAATCCCCGCGAAGGTGCCAGCCCCCCGCCGGCCCAGGCCACAGACAGGAGACCAAGCTGGCACAGCGGCGGGGCAGGGGGCATCCGGCCACGCTCCCGGCAGCATTGTGATCTCACGTGGCTGGGGCTCCTGGGATGAGCGGGGTGGGGGCTGCTCCCCAGGCAGGGCCTCAGGGCCAGGCTCCGGCCGGCACCTGGTCACGGAGCCCTGCACACAGAGCTGGCTGCACCCAGATGCTCCATGTTAGGCGGACGGACTGTGTGTCCTTGTCCAACAGTCTGTTGGCCCAGCGCCCCCGGGTGGGGTCACAGGCACGGAGCGTGGCTGGCGGCCCCCACGGCCCAGCTGGCCCCGATGACCGCGAGAGCAATCTAGGCACGAAGGCCCCAGGAGCCCGCTGGGACCACCGTGGGCAGAGGGGAGACCCTGCGTGCAGGGCGAGGCCTGGGCGTGTCCCCAGGACGCTGGGGGAGGGAGGTGCAGCGGGCAGGGGTTTGCGGCCCCACTGGGGCGGGAGCAGGGGACACCGGATGTTTCCCTGCCCCGCTCCTCCAATAAACAAGGACAGCTGAGCGGGCAGGGACATCTGCTGTAAATATTTGATCTGACGGGAGAAGCAGGCGCACTGTGTCCCCAAAGATGGGGAGCCTGGAGTCAGCAGTAAGTGGGAGGAGGCAGGGAGGCGGGGGCAGGGCTCCCGGCGAATGACTGCCAGATGGGCCTAACGGGGCTCTGCTGCTGTCCCAGCTCAGGGTGTGAGCATAGCAGGGTGTGGGCGGGAGGGCAGGAAGGAGGGAGGAGGTGACGGATGTGGGGCCAGACCAAGGGTCCCCTTGACCAGGGACTGCGGGGAATGAGGTGCCAGCCCAGGGCAGGCCCTGCAAAGGCCAGGGGTTGGGAGCCTGACGGATCCAGATTCCGGCCCGTCCCCGCTCTCTTCCGACGGGAAGCCGTTCACCGGGACGGCGGCAGTTCCCCAGGAGCCACCCACCTCACGGGGCGGCCGTGGGGTCCGCAGGGCGGGCCGTGGAACAGCTTTGCAAAGCACGCCCCGTCTGCAGAGCGTTTGAAATCCCCCGATATGACGCCTGGCGCGGAGCGAGCACGTGCCACGCTCTTCACGCGCGTCGCTTCGTGCACCCTTCCCAGTGGCCCGGGGACGGCAGTAGCTGAGTCGGCGCACGGGCGGGCCCCCTAAGCTTGGCCCAGGCCCACGGCGGCTTAGGTCAGGGCTCAAATCCAGGAGCACCTGGTCTAGTCTGTCCTCGACACCCTCTGGAAGGCAGCCCCAAACCAGGGCCCGGCCGCACAGCTGAGCAGGGCCCACGGCCGGAGGGGCCACGGCAGGCCCCTCCCGAAGTGAGCTCTGTGGCACCCTGATCACCGGAGGTGCACGGGGTAACGGGTCGCATGGTCAAACCCATCTGGGAAGCGTTTCACCTTTGCTCTCTCTGGGGGGTTTGTGATCCTCACCGTGGAGTAAAGGCCCTGAGAAGTACGGCAACGGAGCAGCTGGCCCAGTGGGGTTTACAACTAGGCGTGTCCCGTTTCTGCGTGCACGTGCCTCACCCAGCGCCTTGTCAAGAGGCAGGTTCTGATTCAGGGGCTCCGGGCCGGGGCCCAGGAACCTGCTCTGCTCACAAGCAACGTTTCTGGCCCAACACCATCTCTTCCCCGGTCCACCGTTTAGCTCCTGAGACCGACCACAGGACCCTTGTTTATCTGACACCCACTCATCCACGCCACCCCCCACGCCTCCATCTGCGCTCGGTCCCTCTCCCTGGCTCTGTTCCAGCCACGGCCTGCTCCCCGATGCTCACGAGGGTCTGCGTCCCGCTCACCCACGGCTTCCCCACCTCGTCGCCCTCAGCCTGCACCAGAACCGCGCCCCCTCCACAGATCTGTACCAGCGTCGGCTGCTGGACTTTCCTCCCGCCAGCACATCGGTTCCAGGACTCTGCCTGCTTTGCTCACCACCGTGTCCCCAAGCCTCACGCAGCACGTGGCACCTCGGAGGTGCTCAAAACAGAGCTGTCGAGCGGATGAGTGCACGTGACGCGACGCGGGGCTGGTCTGGCGGGCTCTCGTCCGACCCGGCAGCTGGTTTGCGGCCTTAACTAGTAGGAACCGGCCCTGGCCGGTCGGCGCGGTTCCCGCGGGGTACCCGCCAGGGTCCCGTGTGGCCAGACGGTGGTGCCCTATCAGAGCGGGGCAGGGAACAGATCTGGGACTCCGTGGTGGGCCCAGGGGCCGGCCTGTGCTCACCTTTAGGAAGGGGATGACGAACGGACGCAGAGGGAAGTTGGTGGCCTCTTGGAGCTTGGAATGGAACTCCTCGATGGTCAGCGTGGAGTTCTGAGAGAGGAGACAACCTCACGTCGGCCTGAGCCCCGTGGCCGGCCCGGTGGGGGGGGGCCCGCACCCCTCTGCCGCGCCCTCGCCCCCCCCCCCCCCACGCCGACTCACCACGAGCCCCAGCACCAGCGTGCGCACGCGCTCCCCGATCTCCGGGGAGATGTCACTGCCGAACTGCTGCAGGGTGGTGAGGAAGCGTTTCAGCTTGCTGAGCTGTCGCGCCCCGCAGGCCGGGGGCAGGTGCTGCGTGGACAGGGAGGCGGTGGACGAGGTGGCCGGGCCATTGCTGAAGCCATTGGGTGTGGACGGCGCACCGTTGACGGCCGTCGGCGAGTGGGTGCCGTTCATTACTGCGGGAAGGAGAGGCGGGCTGAGGACGGCAGCAGAGGGCGGCCGGGTGCTGCAGCCACACTGGTGCCACGGGGGCACCGGACACCCTGCACAGGTGTGCACACGGGGCCCCGGGTCAGCGGCTGGGGGGCTGGGCCGGAGTGTGGCCACGAGGCGGGCGTGGCCTTGGCTCAGCACTACCTCTGGCTTCACTCTGGGGTGGGGACACCACCCCGGGACCCCCGTGCTGCCCGGCCCGTGTCCACTGCGAACCGGCAGGGGGGCTTCTCCACCGCTAGGGAACTACTGGCCCCTTCCCCTTTTGCCCTGGAAGGCGGGGACCCTCACCTTCACCACGACGGGCCCGAGCGGCGCCCCACTGCCTACATGAGGCCCCCGTGCCTGGGCTGATAGGGCTGGGGGTGGACCCCTGGGACACGGGGGTTGGATCCCAGCAGGGGACGCTCTCGGCTGGCTGCTGTGTGGGGCTGCTGCACGCACGGGGCCGTGTGTGGAAGACAAGCAGGTGACACGAGCCCCCCCCCCCCCCCCGCTGCCGTGATGAGCGCCCTGCAGGGGTCACCGGAGCAGACCGTCGGTCACCAGTGCCCTGACGCGGGGGTCAGCGTCCCAGGGCTGGCAGACACTGGGACCACCCACAATGTCGTGGGACAAGACGTCCCTCCTCAGTTTCAAGTGACGGAGGGAAAGGCTGAGCCCGCACCCAGTCCCCCGGCCTCGGGAGCCCGAGCCTCGCTGACCAGAGAGGTCACAGACGGTGGACCACCAGGGCCCTGGTGACAGCAGAGGGGGCTCTGGATGCAGGAAGCGGTGCTGGCACTTCTGGGAGCCCCGAGGCTTATCTGATCAACCCGGAGACCGCTCAGCCAGCTGCCCAGATACCTGCTCCAGGTACCTCCCCAAGTTCACACACGGAGCCCCTCCCTGCGCGCTCGCCGGCCTGCCCCCTCTGCACGTGCGTGCACGCCCCACGTGATGGTCTGAACCCCCCTCCTCACACATGCCTTCCACCCCCCACCGCCACTCCCTGCCTCAGCATCCCTGCACACACTCCCATGCACACACACGGCATACACACATGAACACACATGTGTGCACACGCACCACACACACGCATATACTCTCGGACACATGCATAACACAGATAAACATTCACACATGAGCACACCCAGATGTACATGAATATTTGCACACACGCACATTCACACATGCACGTTCGTGCACACACACACACGCACAGACACACACATACTTGCACACATACGCACACGCACACATGCACATGTGCACATATGCACATTCGCACACACAGATGCACACAGGCGCGCACACATTTACACACCGCATGTGCACATTCACACACACTTGCACACACAGACGCACGCTTCCACACACATTTGTACATGCACGTGGACACCTGCGCACACGCACATTCGCACACACACACAGGCACATTCACACACAGATGCACACTCGCGCGCACACCTCTCTCGCTGTGGTCCACGAGGCCCATGCCCTGCCCCTCCCACCCTGTCCAGCTGATCTGTGCACAGAGGCCGTGCTCTCATGCCCCACTGGGGAGTCTGGGGAGGTGGGGAGCTCAGGAAGGGACTTTCCCGAGGCTCCGGCCACCTCCATGCTGGCTGAGACCTGGCAGCCTGGGGGGACGGGGACGGGGAGTGGGGGCTCCTTTCTTCGGGACGGGGATGCGGCCAAGGTCAGCTCTGAGAAGCGGCTCCCCGTCAACAGCCCCGAGTGCCACTCACGCCGCTCACTTTGAACGGAGGGGTGTTGGCTCACCCCTCCAAACCATGCCTGCCCTGCCTGTCCTGACGGGGCCCTGGGAAGTGACCTCTGCAGACTCTTGGCTCACCCAGCCTGGAGGGGCAGGCACGTGGGTCCCCTCCCTGGGCCCCGGCCCTCCACAGCCGTGGCTGTCCTGGGGCCTGGACACCCCCTCTACGTGCCCTGCAGGCCTCGGGCCCTGGGGCTGCACTGTCCCCTCCGGGCTACAGAACCGGCCGGTCCCTCCTCGCCAGAGCCCTTCAGCAAATGCCCTCTCTTAACCCTGAGTCTGCTGTCTGGCTGGCTTTGCTCTCCGCTCTCCCCAGACACTTTCCACACCTCCAGCTTCAATGACAGGCTCTCCCCCATCCACTGACCTGCTCCCCAGTGACACCTGCAAATGCCCCTCCCTGACTCGCTGAGTTGCACGGTTCTGCCCTCACGGGCATGAGAAGCCACCCTGGCTGGGAGAGGGCATCCCGCCTGGGGCCTCACGTCTGCCTGGACCAGCCCAGGGGGGTGAGACTAGGGGCCTGGCCTCAGTTTCTTCATTTGCAAACGGCCCCTTGGCCTGAACCAGAGGTGGGGCTTTGGGGCCGGAGGGCTGGTGCCTGGCGCCCTGCTGGATCACAGAAAATCGTTAATCTTCTACCACGGGGAGGGGCTGAAATGCTTGACCCCCGATTGCTTTTGTGTGTCGGGTGGTTGCTCGTCGAGAGCAGAGGCTTGGAAACCACTGACCGAAGGCGAGCGTTGGCACGAGACGTGTCAGGCCTCCTGTCCCGAGGGGGGACGGGCTGCAGGGACGTGGCCCCAAGTCCTACTCCGCTGTCCCCTCCCTGGGAGACATGACGCAGCGGGAGCCCGTCTGGCCCCCCGTCTGAACGATCTCGGAAGCAACGCTCCAGGGCCCGGAAGCCACACGCGGTTCTGGAGGCTCCCGCAGAGGCGGTCACTGATTCTGCGTGGCCCTCGCCCTGCGATGGACAGCGGACGCCAAACACAGCCCACCGAGCGTCCCCATCCCTCACCCTCTGCGAGGTGTCGTCCAGAGGGACCCTCAGAGAGCCCGGGAGGCCCCGCCGTGGCGCCAAGTTCCTCTCTCACTGGTGAGCTGCAGCCGGCCCCGCGGGGGACAGTGACACACACACGCCCTGGGCAAGACGGACGACGGCCACTGGCCATCGCCCCGGCCGGGCCAGGAGGCGGCCGGCTGCCACGGGAGACCTCACCACAGCAGGGGCTCGTCCCTCGCGGCAGAGCAGGGCCGTCGCCCGGGGTCTGGGTCTTCTAGAGGCTCCTAAGAGGTGCGGCTGTCTACACCTCCCGGGCCCCCACCCGGCGTCCGCGGGCCCAGCCCGGGCCTGACCTCTCTGCAGTTTTCTTACCAGCTTGCCCTCGGCGCCTGGGTCCTCCCGGCGGCCCGCTCACCCTCGCTCGCCCGTGTTCCCTCCCGCGGGCTGCCGGGCAGTCTCAGCAACTTGCTAAAGAGACGCCGAAAATAACCCCCGGCCACAAGTGCTTTCAGTGCCACAACAGCTGTGTTACTAACTTAGACCGCACACGTGTCCCCAGCTGAGGTTTGGGGGCACACACAAGCACCCCTGCGGCTCCCGCGGCCCTGCGCCCTGGGCGGGGGTCGTGCCGGGACGCGGAGCCCGCCAGCCCCTCTCCCCGGGGGTGTGGATCACGCGCCCCGGCAGCGCTGAGGCTCAGGGGACACGCTGGCCACCAGGGCCGGGCCAGGCGCGTCCCGCCACGGCAGCCAGGACGACAGACTTGCGGGCCGTGAATAACGCACCCGGACGTCCCGCCGCCTCTCGCTCAGAGCCTGCGGGCCGCCGCCGTAAAGTCGGGCCTGTCCCGACTGCAGCCACTCGCTGACAAATTCTGAGCGTGGCCCTCGAGTGCTTCCGGTCACGGGTGTCACCTGCGGCCGGAGACCCTGACAGAACGTCTGCTGGCCACCGAGCGCCCGGCGTGTTCGGGCCCTGTGTGAGCCCAGCAGCCCCTCGTGGCTCCGTGCGATTGCCCTTGGCGCTAGGTGCTGGGACGACAGATGGGGCCGTGTCACAGGTGGGGAAACTGAGGCACAGGTGGTAGTCCCTGCTCGGGTCACCCTGTCAGGAGAGGTGGGGGCCGGGGCCTGCCCTTGAGATGGCCGAGCTACTGACATGCTGTTGACATGTGACCGTCTCACAACGCTGGGCTCTGCCTAATTCACCCTATTTTGTGGCTGCGGAAAAGGGAGCTCAGAGAGGCCGCCCGCCTGCCCGAGGCCACACAGCTCGTGAGGACAGGGCTGGCTGTGAACTCGGGTCTGCACCCTGCTCTCCTGTGCTGGCCCCCGGGTCCCTCTTCTCTGTGAGGGAGGCGGGACTAACGGACACAGCAGACGCAGTAAGGGGGTGTGTAGGCAGCGGGGTGAACCGCCGTGGCCTTCCCAGGGCAGAGGGTGCCGGGGTGAGGACCTCCCGGAGGCCAAGGTTTTTGTTATTTTACTTACAAAGACAGACCATAGACCATTTTAAGCAGCCATGAAAACGGCCGTGGGGCAGGGACATCGTGGGCCCGTCCTCTCGATCTGTAAGCAAAATAGGAAAAACACGCTGTCAGGAAAGCGCGGGTGGGTGGGCAGGGCTGCCCCGAGGGGCGCCCACGGTCGGCCCCTCCCCCTCTGCCTCTTGACAGCAGTTTTGGGGATCGGGACTCAGTCACCATCTCTGGGCCTCAGTTTCCTCCACCGTAAAGCAACAGGGTTGTTTGGGCGGGGGGGGGGGGTCTCCCAGCGTCACTTCCAGAAGGACCTTCTAGCGGTCTACAAGAATTCTGGGGTCTCCATCGACATGGGTGGGACACCCTGGTTCCTAAAAAGCTCTCTTCCTGGAAGGTGCCTGGTAACCCCACTTGGCACCGTGTTCAAGGGACCTGAGCGCGCGCGCATAGGGCTTGAAGTCTCCATGGACAGACAGGCCAATGGTGGTTCCAAAACAAAGCCTGGGACGGAGCCACCCCGAAGGGAGGAGGCACCAAACAGGAAGAGATCTGAGCTGAAATTAGTAGGTGGAAGCTGCAAGAAGACAGGCTGTACCCAGACACAGAGTGAGCCCCCCGTCACCGGGGGTAATCGAGGGCAGGATGGGCCTTTGAGGGTCCTCCCAGCTGCAGAGTAGCTGCTCACATTCCTTCCCAGAGTTATCTCAGCCATCCTGACCACCTCCAGAGTTCAACCCCCAAATGAATCTGTGCCCGGGGCGGTCATCAAGGAAAACCACAGGCCGCAAGCCACGGTTCACGGCCAGTCTCCGGCTGGCTTGGCTCACGGGCTGGTCCTGGGGAAGCCGGGGGATCTCGGGGCAGGAATCCGTGGCTGAGCACAGAGGCTCCATCCCCACCAGGCAGGCGCACGGTGCAGCTACCCACCTGCTCTCAGGGATTTGCATGTGTTAGGGAACAACTCTGAGGCCCCCCGAGGAGGCCAGAGACCCAGAAGCCCGACAACATTAACGTGCCAGCTTAGAAAAGAACGAACCACTGGTCTCTGGTAACCTCCGTGCCCTAGATGAAGCCGGGACCTCCGCTCCAGAAACGTGAGCCGGCGGTGCCCTTGGGGGAGGACAGAAAGGCCAACGGCCCGCTGACCTCTCTGGCTTGGACCCCGACCCCGGAGGCCGGGGTGGGCATTTCGGGCGGACGGCCCGGCGGTCTTGTTTCTTGCAAGCCGCTGGCGGGGCGGTTACGTGCAGCGGGAGCCTCTCCTCGAGGCGACGGGGGTCAGGTAGACGGCTGGCCGGTGGCTGCGTGAGAGGAAGCCCGGCCGGGCCCCGGCCACCACGGCCGCCGCAGGCAGACCCCAGGCCTGGGCGCCGCGGGCCGCCAGTGCACAGCGCCGCCCCTCCCCCCCCGCCCCCCCTGCCCGGGCAGGGGTGGGGGCCAGGGTTCATTTCAGTCTCCACCACTCATGGGGACCCTGGCTCAGACTTGGCCCCGTAGGAAGATGAGCTGGAACCTTCCCTGCCAAGGGAAGGTACAGCTCCTGTGTGAGCTGGGCTGTCCCCGCCCCGAGGCGGCACACCTGGGGCCCGTGCTATGGCTCCACCTGCCAGACCACAGGTGGAGACCTTGGAGAGGTCAGGGGACTGGCTCAAAGCCCTCATCCTACAAACAAGCGGCCAGGCCCGGCCCTGAACTTGCCTTTCCTGACTCCACGGCCAGCACCCTTCTCCAGATGCAGGCTGGGTCACTCCCAAGCCCTAAAGAACCCGGCTGCCTGGCCTCAAATGGCAGCGCCAGTACCGTTCACGACCAGGGATAAAAGGAGCCGGGCCAGTCCCTGCGGTCTATCCTGGGCTCTGGGTGGGCAGGAGGGTGGCCTGAGGTCCCGGAGAAGCGGCTCTTGCCATCACGCTGGGGCACTGGAAGCTCCCTTCCTAGAGACAGGCTTCCCTTGGGTTTCAAAGTCTGGCAAAGCGTCCCCAGGCCTGGGGCTTTCTGGCCTCTGAATACAGGGGATCAGTTGGCATGTGTGGATTCTCTCTGCTGCTGGCACACTGCAAAGCCCCGGTTCCGGGGGCAGGAACGCTGAGCTCCCCCTGGCCCACACCTGGGGTCTCCTTCCCAAATGCACGGGACCCCGAGGTCACAGTCACCCATTTTCTCACAAGGGAACAGGTCTCCGGTGGGGCGCGTGCACTGAGGAAGTCCCCCCGGAGACGCTGTGTGCACTGAGACGCTCGGCCCGGATCAGCCCGGGCCGGGGACACACGGCCCGAAGGTCGAGTCTGCCCACCGCAGCCCTGCGGCCGAGGCTCCGGCTGACCCCGGGTCCCGGCCACCCTCACACCCCGCTGCAGCCAGGCTGCGGAGCCCCTTGGATCTGAGCCCAGGGCCACCTCTGACGAGCCCTCGAGTAAGGTGCTGTGTGACGGTAGGGACCCCCCCCCCCCCACGTCCCTCTCTGAGCTCCAAGCAGAACGGCCAACTTTGCTAAAACACTCACGATGTGCCGGCCGCTCGGTGAGAGCCTGTATCAACTCCCTTGTCCTCACAGCAGCTCCGTGACTCGGAGACTATGGCCAGCCCCGCTTTATGGATGGGGAACACCGGGTCCAGAGAGGCTGAGCAGCTTGCCCGAGGCCACACAGCCACCAAGTAGATGAGCTAGGATTTGAACCTCCAAGCGCAGGCTGTGAGCCACGGTGAGCTCCTCCCTCTCCAGGGCCCGACGGCGGGCGTTTGCGGTTCTGGGCAGAGGGCCCGCGGCACGGGCCTCGGGGCACGGCGGCGCCGGGAGCCCCCAACAGCTCTGCACGGCCGGTGCCCCGCGGGCTTTTACTCACTTGTGTGCGGCGTGAAGGGGGGGAGCCGAGTGGCCCCCTGGGACGCGGCAGGCGGCGGGGGCGGCATGCTGGGAGGCGTGGAGCGGGGCTGACTCTTCACCTCCGCGGGAGAGTCGGGCATCGCTGCTGTCTTGTCCTTCCCGTCCACTGCGGAGGGGCCACCGGGGCCACGGGGGAGGGGAGAAGAAGAGAGACGCGGTGAAGCAGGCTGAGGGGAGGGGAGGAAGCCGCGCGGGGGTTGGGGGGCCGACGCCGCCGGGGGTCCGGGCGGACCCCCAGGCGATCGCCAGGCGGCTCCCGGTCCTGCCCACAGAGCCGGGCCCGACTCCAGGGCGCAGATGAGCCCCAGCCGTGTTCTCAGGTGGCCGATATCCCACCCACCTGGGATCAGAGGTCAGGCTCGGGTCAGCCCACTTCAGGGGGGCTGGAGGGCGTGACGGGGAGAATCCCGGGTCAGCCGGAATGGGGCCGGGGTCCTCACTGGGGAGCTGGGGTCTACTGCCCCGCGGCCCGGGGGGTTGTGCGTCTCCCGCCCCCCTCCTGCCCCCGCCGGGCAGCCGTGCGCATCTCCTGGAGGGCGTCCATCCCCATTTCTGATGCGGCAGGTCTGGGGAAAAGCCCATGAATCTGCATTTCTAACAAGGTCCCAGGTGGGGGCTGCTGCAGGTGCGTGGGGCCCCTGGAAACCGTGGCTCCCAGAGCCCCATCAGCTCTCAGATGTGAAAAGTCTCGTGTAGAGGGGTCTCCACAGGAAAGCCTGGGAGGCTGACCCCGTGGGGTAGAAAACCCCTCCGATACCATCTGCTGGCCTGGGTAGTTCCTGGGCCCGGCAGGCCAAGGGCACGGCCAACGTCAGGCTGTTCTAGGCCTGGCCGCTCAACGTGGGGGCCCCGCACCAGTGGGCTGGGTGCCCCCGGACACTGTTGAGATTGCCACGTGCAGCTCTGCTGAGGGTCAGGTGCAGACGCCGCGAAACCGAAGCCCTGCCCCCAACCCCCCCCCCCCCCCCCCCCCCCCCCGGTCTGCCTTAACTCAGGTCAGCCAGTGCCTGGGCGGGTCAAAGAAGCTCGGAGCGGTGGCTGGGAGTCAGGGTGGCCCAGCCGCTCAAGGCCATCCGGGCCGGCATCCTCTATCTGCTCCCGGGGCACAGCCCACGCTGCCCCAGCCGCTGCCCCGAGCTCACCCTGCTGACACCGAGGGGGTCTCGCCCGGGGCCGGGGCTCCGCACCGGCGGGCCGTCTGTGCGTCGCTGTGTCTCGTGTCTCCTCTCCCAGGGGCCCCGCGGGACCAGGACCCCCAGATGCATGCGCGCGTCCGGGGACAGCCAGCCTCCGGGGACGGAGATCAACAACGCCGACGACGGCACTCACTGCCGTCTCGGGCACGGCCCCGTCCCTACCCTCCCCTTCACAGAGCCGAGATGCCCGTGGCCCTCAGCGCCCGTGGGGCCGTGACAGCCCTCTGCCCCGGGGCCCCGGGCCCCGACACTGACGAGGGCCCCTCCCCGCCGGGCCCCACGGGGCAGGGAGGCAATCGGTCAGCAGCAGCCGCCCCGGCCACGCGCACCTGCTGTCCACTCAGCTGCAGCCGCTGGCCTCCCTCCCGCCGGGCGCCCTGCCCCCTGCGCCCGCTGTCAGGGAGCTGACGGCCGCGCACACGTGCGCTGCAGCTGTGGGGGCCCGTCAACGCCGCCTGGCCGCAGAGCCGGCGGCCAGTCCCTGGTGACAACCAAAGAAGGCAAATGCAGCGGCCACCACGGGCCCCGGGCCACCCTGCGGGGTGCAGACGTGGCCCCCCCCCCACCGTCTGACATGTCACCTGGGGCGGGGCCTGGGGGGGGTTCAGATGCCAGGCTGGGACACAGGGAACGCGCGGCCTGTTCCCACTCTCCAAAGCCCTTCCACGCCAGGGGCTTCATTTCGGCTTTGCCCACAGGAGAGGGCAGAGGGAACCCACCAGAGCCGCCCGCCCGCCTGCCCCTCACACGGCACCTGTTTGTCACGAGCCGGGCCCTCAGGGGCTACCGTGGGTGCCAGGGGCCAGCACACCGGGTCACGTGGAGTCTCCCCCGCCTGTGAGCACCTGGCTCGTGGCCACACTCATCCCACGGACGCGCATCACGGAGGACACACGGGAGCGCCCACGGCTTGCTCTCTGCCCCGGAGCCCGGGAGGTGGGGGGCAGGGGGCGGCTGCCGGGGCTCCGATTCACGGGCACAGAGACGTGCGGCATCTGCCGAGGGCACACGGCGAGCGGGCTCGGTGTCACCACCACGCATCCTTCCAGAAGAGGCCACAGGGGCGGGGGTGACAAGCACAGGGGCCTCGTGAGTCTCGCGAAGCTGGTTTGAGTCCCGGCTCTACTGCTCCCTGGCTGGGTGACCTGGGGCAAGCCCCTGCACCCCTCTGAGTCTCTCTGCTCCCCTACAGGCGGGATAGCGGTCCGCGCACACGAGCGCTCGATGAAATTCGGCAAAGGGCTGTGGAACAGCTGGTGAGCCAGGAGCCTGGTCTTCCTCTAAGGAAGGGCCCAGAACCGCAGCTTGTGTGACTTCCCACAGCCCTCAGCGGCTCTTCTCGCCTCCCTTTCCGGTGGGGAAGCCAAGGTACAGAGAGGCCAAGTGGCCTGCCCAGCTCACACGGCAGAGTAGCGGTCCGGGTATGCCCCGGGCAGCTCATCTACCCGCCTGCAACCCGCGGTCCCTCCCTCTTCTGACTGCCCGTCCACCACCCCACGGGGGCTCTCTTTGTGGCGGCTCCCGCCTTGCACGCTGGGGGGCCGGGGACCCGGTGCGGGTCTGGAAGCGCACGAGTCGGCTCACGCCTGGGCGTCCCAGCGAGCGGAAGAGCCGAAGGCACAGAGAGCGGAGGCGCTGTGGCCCCCACCTCCAGCCTTGCCTCCCCCCCACCCCCCTTGAGAACATTCCCAGACCTCAGCCCGCACGCCACAGGCCCATGGGAGACCCTGTGTCTTTCCCAGACAGCGTTCCAGTCCCCGGCTGAATGTCTCTAATCCGTCCGCAGAGGAAGCGGCTCTCCGAGGCCGGGCGGAGCCGGTGGGAAAGAACATGGAATGTGCCGGAACAAGCCACCCCATCCATCACTGTCCCTGTCCGGCTGTGGTTCCCAGCCCGCCCGGCCTGGCTGAGAACTGGCCACAACCCAGAGCTCCCAGCCCTGGGTTCTAGAACCTTCCTCTGCCTGCCTCAAGTCTGTATTGCTGCCAGAAGTAATAAGCCCCTGCTTTGATCATTTGGGTCTGATTTCTGCTGGTACCTCACCTGACCCTCACAAAGGTCATGAGAAACTAGGAAGGTGGGCAGGTAACCTGCCTCAGGGCCTTTGCACCGTCAGGGACCGGTATCGACAGGTAGGTAACAAAGCCATGGTGATAAAGTCCTGAGTGCACGCTGGGCCTTGACCTGGGCACTTCACACGAATCACCTCAGCTCACCCCACAACAAGCATATGAGGTGGGCAGGTGAGGAAACTCGGTAGAGGGAGGGGAAGCTGGCCGCAAACCCAGGCCGTCTGGCCCCAGACACCAGTCTGTCCGTGGAGTCCTGGGATGTGCCCCCTGTCAGGACCAGGCAGGCCCGGCCTCAGGGCCCCGCCATCCCGGGATGCGGCCACAGCCCAGGCCCCTCTCCTGGAACTGATGCGCGGGCCGGAGGGGGGGCCACGAACGTTCCGAGCCCCTCTCGAGTTCCCAGGATGACACAGAGGCCAGCCTCACAAGCAGCAGAGCAGAAGCCTCTGCAGGGCTCCGGAAGCTCGGTGCAGGCCCCCTCACCCCCTCTGCAGAGGGCAGAACCCGGGGGTGCGGCAAGGACTCTGGGCACGCTGCCCCCCAGCCTCAGTGTCCACATCTGTACGTAGGGGTGTGGGACGAGTGCTAGGAATGCGCCGCGATCTTGGTGGCTCTGGTGGTGCCGGGGCCAAAGGGAAACCCACGTTTGCAACCGGTGCCTATTTCCCCTTCGGTCACTCAAGCCCCCCGCCAAGGTCGTCCGGTCAAGACCAGCCTCACGGTGTGCTCCACGACCCGGTGAGGACCCGTCCTCAAAGGTGAGGGCTCCACAGGGCAGGTGAGGGGCAGAGCCGGGGGCCGGACCTGTCCCTGAATTCCCAGCTTCTGCCCCTGGCCCGACAGCAGGCAATATTCTAAAACTCCAGCCAACGTAAACCCATACGCCTGCCTTTCTTGGGAACCACAGGGCCAAGACGTGTTCCCCAAGACTGTACAAAGTGGCTTCCCTGCCCCTCAGCCAGCACCCCAAGAGCGCCCATGGGCTCCTTCGTGCCTGGCCCGGCCCTTCTCCGCCCTCATCTCCCACACCTCCCCTCTCCGAGTCTACTCAAGTGCTCCTACCTCAGGGCCTTTGCACGGGCTGTCCCTCTGCCAGGGAGTCTTTCCCCCAGATACCTTCCTGGTAGCGTGAGCTCACCTCCCCTGCGTCTTTGCCCAAAGGCAACCTTCTCTCTCAGTGAGGCCGAATGTCTAGAACCGCGTTGGGCACACAGTAGGCGCTCTGTACGTACTTGAATTACCGCCAGGAGAATCCAGGGGGGAGCAGTTCGTGACGGCAGCCTCCGCGCCTCACCTGCTCCCTTTCAGCAGGTGTGAGTCCTGGTCCCCTGCGTGTCTGCCCCGCTGGAGGGTCTGGAGCCCAGCCTGCCCCGGGGAGAGCCCGGGGGTGCCTCGAGGGGAGTGCGCAGCACCCCGCGAGGGCTGGGCAGCTCCGAGGGAAGAGCAGGGGCCTGTCCCCTGCAGACCCTCCAGCCGCCCCTTCGGGCAGCCCCACCCCGGAGCGGGGTAGCTCTGCCTGTCAGAAGCCCCTGGTCTGTCCGTCCGGGCTGGGCCTGGGCTTCCGGAACCCCGAGCGCGGGTGGTGAGTGCGCCCTCCTCACACGCCTGCCCTTGAGGAGGACACCCCTATCGCCCATTTTCCAGTGGGGACACTGAGGCCCAGCGTCACACAGCAAGGGAGGCGCCCCACAGGGACCCGCAGTGGCTCCCTACTTCCTTCCCTGTGGGGGTCAAGCTGCCGTGTGGCGTTCGGGGCCACACACGATCGCGCCCCAGCTGCCGCGTAGCCACGTCCCCACCGCCCTCAGCACCCGCAGCGCCGCGCACCGGAAAGACGAGGAGACAGAAGGTGGGAGGCCAGGGCTCTGCCTGTCCCTCCTCTCTCGGACAGCGGCTCCACGTGGGGCCCAAAGCCCCCTTCTAATTACAAGCCCGACTCCACATCCACGGAGGAGACAAGAAGCCACACGTGCTCCCTGGAGGGCATGGACCCCAGCGCAGCCCAGCGGCCGGCAGCCCTGTAAGGCCCAGAGCCACGCCCCCGGTCTGTGCAGCCGCCCCCCTGAGGGCTCAGCACCTCCAAGGCCTCTGTGCCCACGGGGGGCGTGGGCATCCGCTGTGGCTCACTCGGTCCAGTGGGTTTCCTGGCCACGAAGGAAAGGGGCTCGGCCGGAGAGCTGTGAGAGGCAGGGCTGCAGGGTGGGGTGGGAAGGTCCCTGCAGGGAAGGCCGAGGGGCCCCTCCGTGGAGACCGTCATCCCCTCGGGGTCCGCGGGGCTCTGTGCAGGGCCTGGGCCCAGGAGGCGGCGCGCAGCTCACACAGGATGTGTGGTTCCCCGGGGAGCGGTGCAGAGACTGGGCAAGAGATCTCTCGTGGAGGAGGGGGCACTGAGCCCCCAGACCTCTGCCGTCCTGCCCCTCAAGTGCCCCTCCTCCTTCACAGCCACCCCCTTGCAGTGGGGACCTTGCTCTCGGCCCTGGGGGTCTCTCCAAAGCCTCTCTGACTGGTGCGGGAGCAAGGGCTCCTCGGCTACGGGCGAGTGTGGGATAAACAGGAAAAATGAGGCGTGAATTCCTAGGAAGACACACATTTCAGAAGGGTCTGACCAGCGACAGATGGGAGCCACCAGGCTGAGGAAGAGACGAAGGGGCTTGGCGGGGGGGGGGGGGGGGGCTGCCTGCCTTCAGGGCAAACCCAGGATACTGGGTGACCCTCCATGCCCAGACGGGTGGGCTTGACCAGGAGGCTCCTGGGCCAAGGTCAGAGGGAAGGCTCGTCTTTGATCCCCAGTAAAGCCGCTCGGGATTTTTGGGGTGGGGGGGGTGCAGCCCTGATGAGTCCCAGGTGCTTCCCACATCTGCTTTCTCTTACAGCTTCTGCGGCCGGAGGAACAAGAAATAATATGAAAATACAGGGATTGGTATTTTCCCCTCCGCTGGTCGCAGCGGGCTTTCTGTGGCTTGGAGCCACGGCCATCCAGAGCCTCCACGTGGCCCTTGGGGTCGTTCCTCTCACTGTGAGCTCTGCGGACACCGCCCTTCCCACTGCGCGGTGCTGGGCCACCCCGGCCTGCCCGGCCTCAGGGACCCCGTGACCCCCTGGGCCTGTGTGGCCAGTGGCAGAGGTCACGGGTCACCACGCCAACAAAGCCGGGCTGGGACTCAGGAGAGCGGGGCTCCCATCCTGCTCCGCAAACAACTGTGAACTCAGGAAAACAGCACATCTCTGAGCCTCGGTTTACCCACTGGTACACGGGGCCCATAATTCCCGCTTCTGCGGTGGGGGTGGTTTTGGGCCAGAGCCCAGAGGGGCTTCGCAAACCAGGGTTCTGGTTGGCTTCCTCTGTCCCGTCTCTGTCCCCTGGCTGGACCGTCAGTGGCCTTTCTACTCTGGGCCTCGGTTTTCACCCCTGACAAGGAGGGCGGGGAGACCCCACCCCCAGGAGTCACAGAAGAGTGACCCACGGACAGAGTCCAGCACTCACGGACATGGCGTCTTGCTAAAGGTGTGCACGCGTGGGGGGCCCTGCTGTGGGGTCCCGGGAGGAAGGGCTGGCCCCCACGTGCCGCACACCCCCACAACTTTGATTTTAAACTCGCTCCCTTTTGCCGGGAGCTGTTCGTGTTCCGGGTGCCGAAACCCTCTGTTCCTCAACTCCTCCTGAGAACGCCATGAGGTGCTAGAGCCCCCAGGTACAGTGGGGAAACCGAGGCACAGAGTGGCGCTGTCACCTGCCCCGGGGTCACACAGCCACCACACGGCAGATCCCACGTGCGTCCGGCTCTAAGGCTGACGTCCCCAGCTGGTGCACGCAGAGCTTGTCCCTCCCTGTGAACGTGCGCACGGGGGTGACAGCGAGCCTGTGTCCAAGGGTGCGGGGTCCACAGGGAAGGCCCCTCGCAGCCACAGAGGGGACCCTGGGCGGTGTCCGGGCCGCCTTAAGCAGGCGTCACGACATCCCATCGGCAGTGAGAGGGAGCCGGTCGGCCTGGGTGGGAGGGTCCGTCTGTCACTGAGAGACACAAAACTGGACCAGACGCTACCCCACCTGAACGGCCTGCAGCCCCAGCCCAGGGGCCCCTCCAGGCCGGGCCCTCTCGCCGCTTCTGACCTGGGTACGTGGCCCCAGGCTGAGAGACCTCATCCCCGACACCTGTGGCCTGTCTGTCTCCTCCAGCATCTCTGGAAAAGCACGGCACGTTTACTCTCTACAGACCGACCTGGGCCCATCAGGAACCGGGAAGACGGGGTGGGACCGTCCAGTTCGTGTTCCAGGGCCCGACGGGGGGCAGGCAGACAGGACCCCGCCACGCCTCCCGCACTCTGGCCGCCCTCCCCCCGCCACCTGCCTGTCCAGCACCCCTGTCCTGCTGCAGGCCTTTGCACCTGCTGGAGGGTTCCCCAGACCTTCACAAGGCTGTCTCCTCATCAGTCGGCTCTGGCTCACGTGTCCCTCCTCCTCGGAGAAGCCTTGCCCGGCCCCCAAGCCAGAACCGCCCCACCCTGCCCGTCCTGCCGCCTCACCCGACTTTATTTTCTTGGGGCCTCTTGTCTGCACCTGCGATCATCCCATGTCGGTTGTCGTGTCTGCAGCCCGTCTCCCCGCTGACCGCTAACCCCCAGACGGAGCCCAGACGGTGCCGGGCAGGCGGCCGGTCTGCGGCACACCCTCGACGGTCTGTGCACCGGCCCCGCGAGAGAACCGGTGCCCCCGCCCGCCCGCCCTCGCGCTGCCCTGGGCCCCACCCTCCTCACATCCGAGAGCTCGGCTCCCTGCGGCGGGCAGAGCCTGGGCAGGCCTCGGCTGGGGGCGGCTCCGAGGCTGTACTCGGAGGCAGCACGGCAATACCTCGCAAAGTGCCGAGGACCGGGGGCCGTATGGAGCCTGCCCCGCAGCAATAAGCTTAAGACCCCCCCACCACCACCTGTGGGGTGGACGCATCACGAAAGGCCTCAGTCCTTCACCCTCCCTGACCCACGCCCCTTGCTGTGTGACTGCCACTCTTCCAAGTACTCGACACGGCCGGGAGGCCCCTGCTCTGTGTCCGGGCTGGCCCCGGGCCTGGCTCCGGATGTGGCAGAAGTGAGAAGCGATGTCAGCCGACTCTGAGTCGGGACACGGGGGCGTTTGCTGCGCTCGCTCTCTTGTTCAGTCAGCCTGCCGGAGGACGGGACTCTCGTGGGGCAGAGCTGGCCCGGCTGAGTCCCCGGTCATGCGAGGGCCCACCCACAGTCTGCTGACCACAGGCCCGAAAGCAAGCCCGGTGGGACCAGAAGTGCCCAGGGGACCTGCCTAACCTGCCCGCCCCAAGAACTAGGAGCCAGACCACAGTGGTTGTTTCAGCAGCTAAGTTTTGTGGTGGTTTGTTACACAGTAGAAACTGACCGATACACTGTGGTGTTGAGAACCATTTGGGAGCCGGAAGGGACTTCGGGGGCCAGGATCCCATCACAGCGCGCAAGGGGAAGTTGACCCAGAGACTCCCGCCTCTCTGCTTCTCATTCCTCTTGCGGTGGCGTCTCAGCGTGGACGGCCATGTTCCCCTTAGGGAATGCGTTCTAGGGAAACCCTCGGGGACACAGGCAGAGAGTTCTCTCTGAGGGTGTTTATCACTGCGTTGTTTAGGAGCGTGACAAGAGGGGACAAACGAGGTGGCCCCAGTAGAGGGCCGTGAAGGAACTTCTCTGGCCGGTGCAGCATTACAGGACCTCAAACATCCCGCCGTGGGGGCCCTGGCTTTGGAAATTGCTCTTCAGTATCGACCAGCCCGAACCACCACACCACAGAACCCGCACAAGCGCGGGCACGGCGGCTTCGGCAGCAAGCGCCCTCCAGCCACTTGGCCAAGATGCCCAGGCTGGAAGCCATCCAAATGCTCACCGAGTTCAGGGGCAAATAGGCCGTGGGAGGCCCGTCGGGGGAAGAGCACAGAGCGGGGAGAGCAGACGCACGCGGCAGCCCGTGAGACCGCCTCTCGCCAACGTGCGGCCGCGTGAACGACGCCAGGCCCCAGACGGCTCGCGCCGGGCAGCTCCACTCACATCACGCGGCGCCAGCCCCGTCGTGGGAGTCGGGAGCCGGTCCCAATGCCGCGGAGACCGGGACAGGTGACGTTGGCGACCGGGCACACCCGGAGGGCGCGAGCCGTCGGCTCCCATGTGGGGGACGGAAGCCTCGCGGGCGAGCGGAAAGGACGCCACGGAATACTGTCGAATCGCGAGGGAAGGCGACCCGCGCGCCCAAACCAGGAGGCAAGAAGCGCACGACGTTCTGCCTCGTGAACAAACGCACGCGCGGAGGAGGCACGAGGAGGCGGCCGTGGCTCCCGGGGGGACAGCGGTTCAGAGTCTGGGTTGGGGCCGGGCCGCGGGGCCCAGAGGCCGACGGGCCGCCGACGCCCCCAAACAAGCAGGGAGGGCACGGCCTCCTGGCGCCGAGCGAGCGCGAGGTTGGAGGGCAGGGGGGGCCGAGGGCTCCGAGCTGCCGTGCTCCCCAGAGGGGGCCGCTAACGCGACCCAGATGCCGGCCCGCGGGCCCTGCGGCTGGCGCGTGAAGGGAGCGCATTCCTCGCCCAGCTGCCGGGGCTGCGCGGCCAAGAGCGAGCGGCTCCCTCAGAGCCGCGGGGGAGGCGCCCTGCCATCTGGCCGCCTGCTGGGGGGAGGGGCAGCGGGAGGAAGGGGTGCCCCCCCTGCCCGGCACCGGTCCGGGAGCTCCGGGAGCCCCCTCCCAGGCCTCCCACGCACGTCGGCCACCGAGGGGACGGGGCCCATCTGCACACGGGCGCACTCACCTGAGTGTGACTGGGCTGGGACAACGGGTGTGCTGTCACGGCTGGCCGGGTGGATGAGTAGAGAGAGAGAGGACGGAGTATCAGGTGGATGGACGGACAAGGGAATGGATGAGGGGACAGGTCGACCGGTGCAAAGGTGGGCGGACAGACAGGTGGACACACAGATCTGTGCAACAGTGGGACAAGCCCGGTTCTGGGGTTGGGCGGGTGGAGTTTAGCTCGGGGTCTCACGTCTCGAGTGGCCCTTCCAAGGCCCTTCGCTCTTCCGAGCCTCGACTTCCTCATCTGCACACTGGGGGGGGATGCTGTTCTGATGATCAAGCAAGCGCCCGTTAAGTGAGCACCCCACGAGGACTTCTTCACTCACACACCTGGCTAGGACAGAACGGGGAGAGGGCCAGGGACCCCAGAAGAGCCCTCCCCTGGGTGGGGAAAGTCAGCGAGGCCTCCCGGGTGAAGGACACGTACACTGAGATCTGAACAGCAGGGTCCAGCAGTTGGTTGTCCCCCGGGAGGGGCTGAGACAGAGCGCCGGGCGGGTGGGGGGGGCGGCACAGGCAGACTCTGTGGGGTCCCTGCGTGCCCGTTTCCTATGGGAGGGGTGAGACCCCAAGAAAAGATGTAAAACCCCCCTGGAGTCTTTTAAAGGCGACCGAATATATATTCAGAGAATCTCTAAAAGGAAACAGAAACTGCCCTTGGGGAGAAGGGGGGCAAGATTCCTTCTCTCTTTCTTCCGGACTAGCCACCTCCCCTTTAAACCTTGCCCTTGGTTTGTTTTTAAACTGCCTGCTAGCCACCAGCACTGCCCCTCCCGCCACAAAGGGGATAACGGAGTGACAGGTGGTTAGGAGCCGTCACCCAAGTGAATAAACGGATCTCGGTCCCAGATCACTCAGCTAGGAAAAGGACTTGAAGTCCAGGGAGGTCCTCCGCCCTGGGGTGTAAGTTAGCCAGGCCGCCCTCCGACGGGGCCGATCGAGTGGGGAGGGGCACGGACGGCCGCGGGCACACCCTGGGCTGGGGCGTTCAGTGTCAGAGAAGCTTCCAGGAGCGGCGACAAGTGGCTGGAGCCTGGTGGCCGTGGGGTTCGCACACCCGGAGAAAGGAGGTGCGCACGGGGACGGAAGTCACCACGCACCACACTGCGCGGGCATCCACGGCGGGCAGCGGCGGGGGGCGCGACAGAAGGTCCGGCCAGTCTGTGGAGGGTCTGGAAAACCCGGCCAAGCGCTTAGGATTCTCCTCCGCTGGCAATGGGGCGCCACGGAAGGCTTAACTGATCCCCAAAGTGTTTTCATTGTTTAAGAAATGTGCAAATTGGCTGCGCGTCACCTTGAACTCTCCAGAGGAAAGCTTCCAGAATTTAAAATGATAGCGCCGCTCGAATGAATGCTAAATAACAATTAGACCCTGGCGCTGTGTCCTGCACGGGTGTCCAACCGAGGGCCCTTCCCCGAGTGCCAGGTGATTCTTCCGCCAGCCCCCAGCCACAGAATGGCCACCCTCGTGTGTGCGCGACCCGTGTGGACCTGATCACCTGTCACGTGCACGCAAGAGACACGAATGCAGACGGCGGTGTGGCACCCAGGACGCGGCGACCTCTCTGAGCCTCACGGTCTCCCCCGAGGCTGTGCAGACACAGCCCCCTGGTGACAGCCCCCGAGGGACCCCGGGAGACACCGTGCAAACAGACCCTCAAACAGGAGCGGGGGCAGGGAGGCGCTGGAGACACCCGCCCAGGGGGAGGCGGGGGCATGAGGAGGCAGCTGGGCTGACTGTCCCCAGGCTGGCGCTGATGTTCCCTCTCTTCTGTGACGAGGAGGAACCGTCAGCAGGTGCACCTGAGCTGCGGCGAGAGTCGGCCCCTCACAGCCTTCACCCGATGCAGGGAGCCTCTGTGGGCCCGGGACCCGGGAAGGGCCAGACCTGGGGCTCCCGGCCCCTCCCAGGGGCGCACGCAGGGTCTCCCGCCGCGGACATCCCAGGGCGGTCCTCCTGCCTCTGCCTCCGTGGGGTTTGGGTTGCTGGCAGATTCGGGCCTCCTCTGGCAGAGCACTTGGTAAAGGCAGGAGGCCAGCCCGACACGTCACAGCTCACAGCTCACAGCACCCGGGAGGCCCTCACTTCCCAGATGTTCGGAGAGGTTCAGGTCCTGGCCCCAGGTCACACAGCATTGAAGAAGGGCCTGTGGTCCCCGCTCACCTCCTCAGACATCCACGGCTGTGGTTCATTTTATGATTTAACCGCCGCAACGCAGGAGGGGTCTGGAGGCTGGGTGGTCTCACAGCACCTCCAGGAGGGAGGGAACTGAGCCCGCCTCATGGTGGCTACTGACCACATTCTGCAGGGCCCTCTCCCTGGTGGATTCTGGAACATTCCGTCTTCGTGCCCCAGGAGCCATCAAAATGTCCCGGAAGCTCTAGCCGTACGTCACCCAGAAGGCACAGCCCAGACTCTGCCAGGGCAGGTGCTGCCATGAGCCTCAAGGGGATCGCTCTCCCCAGCTTTCAGTGCCAAGAATTTCTGCGCGTTCGCTGCGCATCCCCGGCCAAGGTCTGGTCACAGGCCCTGCTACTTACCCTACTTCCAGAGAAGTCGGCAACGTGCCTGCGGTGACGGGCCGCCACGGGCAGGGAGGAGAACCCCGCTCCGGCAACGCTCCACCGGCAAAGACACGGGGACGGGGGAACGGGGTCCCCAGCCCTCCGCCCGCCACCCCAAGTGGCCTCTGTGGACGATCCTTGTGGATGCTTCCGGATGTTTCCGTGCGGATACACCCTGTGCGTGCTCACCCTTTAAGAAAAGGCAAACTCCGGCAAGACTCCGCCCGGGGCCTTTCTCCGCTGGGCTCGTGCGCGTCCGAGGACGCGGGGTCTCCTCGCCCGGTGCCTGGACGCGGGCGTGATTGGTTCTTCCTTGGAGAGTTAACGGGATCAGAGCGAAACCAGCACCGCCACCAGGCATACAGTAAGTGCCAACTTGGGGCCAGCCTACACCTGGGAACTCCCGGCACACTCGTTGCCTCCGCGGGGCTCCTGGGCTCTCCCTGCGCACTGGCTCACCGGCCTGCCTACAGCCCCGGGGGGAAGAGGACAGGGCAGGACGGGCCGGGGCCGCTGTTCGCTGGTGCACGCGGGTCCTTCATCGCTGAGAGCTTCTGTGACTACCGCGGAAGGTTCTAGGGCCGTGCATCAGGGGCACCACGAGCAAGGCGGCCGCGTGACGAGGAACCTAACCCGTACTTTCGCTCCATTCGACTCCACGTGGTGCACAGTGGCCGCGCAACACGCACGGCCCCAGCACGTACACCCCCCCCCCCGAGGCGCCAGACTGCAGGTGGAAAGGGTGCTCCTCCTCTCCCGCCAGAGGGGCGCCCACCTGCCTGCCCGCCTTCTGCCCAAACAGGGTCCCCTGCTCCCCAGAGCCATCTAGGGAGGCGCCACCGAGAGCCGGCGTCCCCACGACCTGGGAACAACACCTCCTTTCTCTGAATTGAAAGAAAACAGCGTCCTCTGGAAGCAAACCTTTTAAACAGATGTTTCCTCTCGGCCCCCCCTCCCCCCCAGGCCTCCCTCGAGGTGGGGCCTGCTCGCTCTCACACCCAGGCACCGGGAGACCGACGGATTTCAGTTCTTTTTAGGAAAGGGGAGGAAAATATTTTTAAAAATGTGTTTTACAAGCCTGGCTTTGCCATTGTTTATGTAAACAGGTAAATTGTTTCCTGCCTCAATTAAAAACATCTGCCACATAAATGAATACCAATTAACTCATCCTGTTTTTAATTACTCTGTTAATTACACGCAGGCAGCAGAAAGGACGGCTGGGAGTAGGCAACCGAGTGCGGTCCCTCCCCCAGCTTGGCAAGGATCTGGAATGTGTCTGGCTCCTGGTGGAGGAGGGTGGCAGGGAGGTGGTGGCAAAGCGCCAGCCGGGATTCCCCGATCTGGGGCTGTCGCGCGGGCACCTCTTCCCGGGGCCCCTGGCTCACCGCGAGGAAGGCGGAGGCCCTCCTGTCCCTCAGGCACTGAAGACGGAGGACGGGCCTTCAGGGCGCCCCCTCACATCTCGGCGCCCTTTTGCCGGGGGAGGGGGGCCTGGATCTCGCCCAGGAAGGCCTGTCTGCAGGGGATCGGGGACCCCCTAAGAGCGGGTGCCGCTGGCAAATAATAGCGGGGGCAGTGGCTGCTGACGGACACCTTGCCGAATGCCTGCCTTCCGAGCCCGGAGCCCTCAGGGCCGCCTCCGGGGAGCACCCCCGCCCCTGCCAGCATTTCCTACCAGCCTGACCCTCCTCCTCAGCCTCCACTGCGGGCTGTAACCCCCCCCCCCCCCGGCCCGGCCCGCCCGCTTCACCGTCCGGCCCAGGGCACGCGGAGGCTCGTGGGAGGCGGGCACAGCCCATCCAAGGTCCCGTGGCCCGCGCCTGCCGGAGCAGGGTTTACACCAGGACTGCAGTTCCAGGGCCTGTGGCGAGTAGCGTGGTCTACACCACAGCGGCCACGCTCGGGCTCTCCGCTTCCTGGGGCACCTCAGGGTCCTCGCTCTGCCCGCAACGGCACATCCCGCCTCCCACGGATGCGAGCGGCTGTCGGACCCGTTCGCATCTCTTCCCCAGGTTTGCCGGTTGACAGACGCTGAGATGGTCAGGTCCTGTCCGGGCTGAGGGGCCGACAGCTCTGCGCCCACGTGCCAAGTCCAGGCAAGAGGTGGGCACAGGGCCGCTCGTGAGAAGGAGGTATGCTGTTGGCTCAGGCAGACCCAAAGGGAAGGGAGGGCCGCGGTCCCTCGGCCACGTCTGCCCTGGGCGTCAGCGTGGCTCGAGCGGGTGTGCTGTCCGTGTATGGGCACATGAGGGTCCGGCCCACCCCTCACTCCACCAGTGAGAAACCCGATGTCCCCAGTGTTCTAGAACATTCTGCCTATCCTACTACGTGTGGGTGTCTGTTTAGGGGGCTGCCTGCGCCGGGCGGCCTTCTCGGAGCGGTGAGTCGGCGATACACAAGAGATAGGCCAGAGTCTACCCCATGCCATCCCTGGGGGCAGATCCCTTCCAAAGCTGGGTCCCAGTGCAGCCCTCGGGACCGGTGACCGGCCCCTGCTGGAATCCAGTTCCAGCCTCGGAGGGAGGACAGGCAAACGGCCGATGCTACGTGGCTGACAAGACATTAACTGGTCCAATCCTTCCAACAGCCTGTGAGGTCGTTCTGTCATTTAATAATCATAGTGAAAACCTAAAACGTGTCACTCCTCCCATCGTATAGATGGGGCAGCAGAGGCACAGAGAGGTTCAGTAACCGCCCAAAGCACACAGCTAAGCAGGCCGGAGTGGGGGTTATGACCCAGTCCGTGCAGCTCCACACAGGCCCCTGCCTGAGCTCACACAGCTGCCCGGGCCCAGCCTCGTCCTACCGATACCCCAAGCCTCCCCGGTTTGGCAAGCAGGGAGGGGAAACCTCGCAGGGTGCCCCAGTCAAGCAGAAGCTGGGGAGGGGTTGGGTACAACCCTCGGGTCTGAAGTCCGCTGTGTGCCCACCTCCCGGCCATGGGCCGTGGGCATGGCCCTCTGCCGGATGTGGCCCCAACATTTCCCCTCGGAGATGGAGGGGCGCTCGCCTCTGCTTCGAAGCGTGGGCATGCGGACTCGGACCTTCTGCAGGTCTCTCCCTGCCTGCCTCCTCTTCCAGGCGGGCCACCAGGCTGACCTGTGTGTTGGCTGGCGGTCTCCTGAGCCACTGGGGGCCAAGGCCCCATTTCTCAGGACCCACCCTGCACGCTGTCCGGGAGACTTGCACGCCCAGACCTTGGTCTGGGGTGCAGGTCTCCAGACCTTCTGGAATGTACATTTCCTTTCCACACCCAGCAGCCATCATGAGGTCTGGGCTGTTTCCCTGGGGCCTTCTAACTGATTTGAGCAATAAATTGCATCTAATAGCAGTGAAGTCATTTGGGGGCAGGGACTCCCCACAGCACGTGGGGCAGCACTGGGCCCACGGAAGCAGCAGAGGGTCCTGACACGGGGAGGCCGGCTTGCCAACCCTGAGCCTGTCTCCGCCCCCATTGGCTCTCCCAGGGGCAAAGGGAAGCAGGGCGTCCCCAAGGCCTGTCCTTCCAGGCTGGGAGACCCCTGGCCAGCCGCCCTGGGTGGTCCGGACGCGGGGGCCTCGCCCACTTGGGGGGAGGAGCCCCACCTCCACCGGGGGGTGCGGACCGAGGGGCGCAGAGTGCAGGAGGGGCTCCCCCATCCGCAGGAAGCATTTCCGCCCCGTCTGAGTCCCACGGGGAACTCGGGCAGCGGGTGTGGACCTGGGAGAAGGCTGACGCCGGGGGTCAGTGAGCACTCACCGTGCCCGCCCCAGGCTCCGCGTCCACCCCCGGCACCAGCCCCCGGGGCGGGACTGCTGGGCCGTTTCCCAGGACACAGAGAGGGCAGGAGCCTGGACCCTGGGCACCGCACGGCTCCCATCCCTGCTGGCCCCTGGTCCCCCCACCCCAGCCTTGGGAAGGCGCCAGGCGGGCAGATGGGCCCCGTGCTGGCGCAGCCGCGGTGGCAGCTGTGCTGGGGGAGGGGAGAGCCAAGCCGGGCCCTGCCGCCTCCCGGCCTCCCGCGTAAGCGGGAACCTTCTGGATGTTTTGACTCATTCCACCAAATAGTCTCACAGAACCTCGAGGGGATCTGGGGTAGGTTCCTGCTGAGTCAAACAGCCCCGCGGGGATTTTCTGAGGCCTCTGAGGCTGGTGGAGGCCTGGTCTCCCATTGGACGGTAGGGAAACCCCAGGCTTGGGGAGGCTGGGGACAGGCCCTGGCTCCCATCTGCGTCCTCCCGCCCCCACCCCCCCGCCCTGACACACATGGGGAGTCCAGCATCCTTCTGGACTTCGTCTCCTGGGTGCCCTCGGGCTGGGCCCCACGTCACACTGCCCCCACTCTGCGTACTGTGACAGTGTTCACGGGGACTTATTTTGAAGAGACGAGCCGAGAAGGGCGGGGTAGAAAGACAAGGGTCCCGGCCTCGAAAAGGCCCCCCACCTGCTCCACCCTCCCCGGCAGGGCAGCTCCTCAGGAGGAGGGTCCTGGCACACAGTAGGTGCACCCTGAATGTCTGTTGGACTCACTGTCCCCTTCTGTGAGATGGGAGTGAGCCTGCCATTCTGACAGGCTGCTGGGACGACCACCCGCTAAGGCAGACCTGACACGGGAGGCAGCACCCCAAGCTTCCAGAAGCCACGGACAGCGAGTGTGCCCAGCACGGGCGTGCCCAGCATGCATCCAGTGGGCGTGTGCTCAGTTTTTGCTGAGCAAAGTCAGCCCATCTCGACAGGACAGACACTGTAAGGTCCCACTTACACGAGGCCCCTAGAGAGTCAGATCCACAGAGACGGTAACAGATGGGGTCCTGGGGCGGGGGGAAGGGGTGTTTCATGGGGACGGAGCTCCAATTGGGAAGATGAGAAAGTTCTGGAAGCGGATGGTGTGATGGCTGCACAGCATGAAGGTACTCAATGCCCCTGACCTGGACGCTGAGAAATAGTTAAGACGGTCAATTTTATGCCCTGTGTATTTTGCCACACTTAAAAAACCTAGTGGGGAGACTGAGGCGGGCAGGATGCGACTCCCCACTTCCTCCTCCCAGCCGCCCGCCACACGCTAACGGCACAGGGTCAGGTCACGAGCGCAGCGTGAGGCACACGTGTGTGTGACAGGAGCCGGGTCGACCTTCCCCCCTCGGTGGCCACGGCCTGCCCTCCCGGCAGTGCCAGTGTGGAAGGACAGGGCCCCCCTCTTCCTAGGCTCTGTGCCCTCGTTGACCCCAACTCTGGCTCCCCTCGGGCTGCAGGTATCGGGAGTGGGGAGGGTGACACGGGGGCCTCTGTGTCCCCTACACTCCACGTACGCAGGCAGGCGCAAGGGGCCGGGAGGGACCCTAAGGAAAGGTCTTCCCAAATGACCTCGTGAACCAGGAGGTCTAATTGGGCTGGAGGCCTTGTGCTGTGAGGATTACCGGGCAGGGGAGGGGTCCAGCTAGCACCTTCAGGGGTCTCAGACCCTTTGAGAATCAGATAAAAAGCCCTGCGAATACATGTTAGTGCGAGTCAGGTCCAGGACTCCACAGCCACCGCCTGACCTGTGCCCTCAACCTCAAAGGCCCCCGACACCGAACAAGCTGTGACCTTGACTTAGAAAGAGGAGCCGTGCCTACGCTGACCAGACCGTGCCAGGTGCTGTGCTGGGTCCCTTGACCGGGTGTTTAACTGCCATGACTGTTGGCATGCTCACAAGGAGCTTTTACGTGGATAGAGAAGAGCCTGAGAGGCCAGGCCACACGGTGTGCGGGGTGAGGACCAGCATGCGGGCAGTGTGGTGACAGGCGTCCTGGGACAGTCCACACAGATGTGCAGTGACAGGTGTCCTGGGACGGTCTGTTAGATGTGTAGTGACGGGTGTCCTGGGACAGTCCCTGTGGATGGTTGTGACGGGTGTCCTGGGACAGTCTGTTAGATGGTAGTGACAGGTGTCCTGGCACAATCCCTGTAGATGTACAGTGACAGGTATCTTGGGACAGTCTGTTAGATGCGTAGTGACAGGCATCCTGGGACAGTCCCTATAGATGTGCAGTGACAGGCATCCTGGGACAGTCCCTATAGATGGTTGTGACGGGTGTCCTGGGACAGTCCGTTGGATGCGTAGTGACAGGCATCCTGGGACAGTCCCTATAGATATGTAGTGACAGGTGTCCTGGGACAGCCCATGTAGATGGCAGTGACAGGTGTCTTGGGACAGTCTCTGTAGATGGTCGTGACAGGAGTCCTGGGATAGGCCATTAGATGTGCAGTGACAGGCATCTTGGGACAGTCCCTGTAGATGTGTAGTGACAGGTGTCCTGGGACAACTCGTTAGATGTGCAGTGACAGGCATCCTGGGACAGTCTCTGTAGATGGTCGTGACAGGAGTCCTGGGATAGGCTGTTAGATGTGTAGTGACAGGCATCCTGGGACAGTCCCTATAGATGGTAGTGACAGGTGTCTTGGGACAGTCCATTAGATGTGCAGTGACAGGAATCCTGGGACAATCTCTGTAGATGGTCGTGACAGGAGTCCTGGGATAGGCCGTTAGATGCATAGTGACAGGCATCCTGGGACAGTCCCTATAGATATGTAGTGACAGGTGTCCTGGGACAGTCCCTGTAGATGTGTAGTGACAGGTGTCTTGGGACAGCCCATGTAGATGGCAGTGACAGGTGTCCTGAGACAGTCCCTATAGATGGTTGTGATGGATGTCCTGGGACAGTCCGTTAGATGCATAGTGACAGGCATCCTGGGACAGTCCCTATAGATATGTAGTGACAGGTGTCCTGGGACAGCCCATGTAGATGGCAGTGACAGGTGTCTTGGGACAGTCCATTAGATGTGCAGTGACAGGAATCCTGGGACAATCTCTGTAGATGGTGGTGACAGGAGTCCTGGGATAGGCCGTTAGATGTGTAGTGACAGGCATCCTGGGACAGTCCCTGTAGATATGTAGTGACAGGTGTCCTGAGATAGGCTGTTAGATATGTAGTGACAGGCATCCTGGGACAGTCTATTAGATGTGCAGTGACAGGTATCCTGGGACAGTCCCTATAGATGGTTGTGACGGGTGTCCTGGGACAGTCCGTTAGATGCATAGTGACAGGCATCCTGGGACAGTCCCTATAGATATGTAGTCACAGGTGTCCTGGGACAGTCCCTGTAGATGTGTAGTGACAGGTGTCTTGGGACAGCCCATGTAGATGGCAGTGACAGGTGTCTTGGGACGGTCCATTAGATGTGCAGTGACAGGAATCCTGGGACAATCTCTGTAGATGGTGGTGACAGGAGTCCTGGGATAGGCCGTTAGATGTGCAGTGACAGGCATCTTGGGACAGTCCCTGTAGATGTGTAGTGACAGGGTCCTGGGTCACTCCATAAGACATATACAGTGACAGATATCCTGAAATAGTCCATGCTAGGGATGTAGGGACAAGCGTCCCGGGATAGACATGTAGTTGTATAGTGACGGGCATTTTGGAGAAAGTCCATGTATGTGTAGTGACAGGCATTCAGGGTCACTCTGTTAGATGTGTAGTGACAGGCGTCCTGGAGCTAAAGTCCCATCTCCGAGTCCTCTGTTAGTCCTTTCAGTGGACACTGACTTAGGTCTCTGGCTTGTGGGGCCCTGGGTGGAGCCGGTCTGTTCTCACACCTGCATCTGTGACACACTACACAGCCATGACTCTCCCCACTGCTGGACACAGAGGCCGGCCCCCGGGCTCCCCACGAGTGCCCCGGAGAATCGGCCCTCTGGACAGCCAGCTCAAAGGTCACACTTCCTTCTGGCCCGGTAGTCACACGCTCACACACACTTTTGTGCACAGTCCTCACGTGCACACTCACACGCACGAGGACTCCCTGGGCAGGGGGACAGTCCGGCCCGGTCCCGGGAGTGAGCTGCTCTCCCGGCTGGACACCACCCACCCACACGGGGACCTCCCCCCGCCTCCCCTTCCTCGTCTGGCAAAGCGAAGGTGGTTGGGAAATGCGCCTGTTTGGGCTTGACTTCCACCAACACACCAGCTGCTGGACAAAAGTGGCCTCTTGGCTGAGGCTGGTCGCTCCAGGCCAGGTGTGCGGGGCAAGGGGCAGCCGGTGTGGCCTCTCCTGGATGCGTACACCATCTGGAGACTGACCAGGACTTGGGGTCACCCCGGATGCCTCCCTTAGCAGTCTGACCCTGATCCCCCCACTCAGTGACCCTGTGTCTGTCCTCCTCACGGCCTCTGTCTCCCCATGTTCTTCCCTGGGCGGCCTTCTCAAAATGCTGATCTGACCAGCCCCGGCCCCGTCCAGCCAGGCTCAGGGGGCTTCCGTGGGCCTCTGTGACTCCAGGGACAAAAGCCAGAGCACCCTCTGCGTCCACTGTGCCCCAAGGCGCTGCCGTCTGGCTCTACCACTCGGCCGCCGTCTCTGCTGCCTGCCCTTCCGCGGGGCTGTCCCCAACCTCACACCACGCAGCCCCACCCCAGGGCTCATCTGTGTGGTTTGGGAATCCCTGCGCCCCGGGCCCTGTCCTGCCCAACGCAGCGCCATGAGCCGCCCGAGCCAGCTGGGCAGAATTGAAACACCTCGCCCGTAAGACGCGTGCACAACTTCAAAGTCTCTAAAAAAAAAAAAGAAAAAAAAAAAGAAAGCTCTCAGCGATTTAAAACACCAATTGCAGAGCGAAAAGACAACATTTTGGAGACATTAGCTTAAACAACATGTGTCGCTAAAGGTGCTGGTGTCCTTTTCTAACGCGGCCACGATCTAAACTCTCACACGTGGCCGCCCTCTGTCTCGGCCACGGGTGCCCTGCTCGCGGGCGCCGGGCACACTTCCGGGCACGCGGGGCTGGTGTGAGCCGGGGCGCCCTGGAAGGAGCTGTCCTCCAGAACGCCTCCTGTAGCACGCGGCCTGGGGCCCCAGGGGCGCCCAGGGAGTGGACCCTCTGACTCAGATCGCGGGAGCAAGCAAATGAGACCCTAAACCTCCGCGAGGCACCCAGACGGGCCACGTCTTGGCGATAGGGACTCCCTGCGCCCAGTTGGGCGGCGGGCCCGCGGAGAGGGTCTCAGCCAGACCTCCCCACCCCCGCCCCGAGCTGCCACAAGAGGGCGCGCTTCCCGTACAAAAGGAGGGAGCCTGAGGCCACCGCGGGGCCAGGAGGTGTGTGACACAGGGCCTCGCAGGCTCCGGCGGGGCGTGACCGGTCACACCAGACGGCCGCCCCTGGGCGACGGCCCCCCTGCTCCCTGCCTGCGGACCAGAGCCTGCCGGGGCCCCTGCGAGGTGTGAGCGGCACAACCCAGCCGGTTGCTTCCACCCGGGGCTCAGAGGGACACGTTCGCCCAGACAGCAGAAGGGCCACCTGCCGACCTGCGGCCTCACTGGCCCGGGATGCAGCCAAACCCTGCCCTGGGGTGGCCAGTGCCCGTTCCGACTGCTCAGATGCAGGGGCGTGACGGGAAAGGGCTGTGGAGGGCGGCAGGGGCGGCCAAGGGAAGTGGGGGCTGCGGAGCCCCGAGGCCTGGCGAAGGACTCCTCGCCTCCGGCTGTCTGGGGGGCCTGGTGTGGCAGAAACACAGGGGCTCCAGGGGCAGGTGACCTGGGTTCCTGAGCTGGAATCCCACCTCCGCCACCAAGGCCCAGCTTCAGTGTCCCCGCCACGAAGCAGGCACGGGGCCTCGGCTGTGCTGCAGGACACGGATGCAGGGCGGGTGAGCCCCTGCACAGGGCTGGCTGGGCAGGAGGGACACCAGGGTCCTCCCTCCGCAGGGCCACCTGATTCCCACAGTCGCCAGAGGGCGCCGGGATGGTGCTGGGTACTCCCCAAAGGCGGGGGCGCGACAGCCATGTCCACAAGCAGCGATCAGCAAGGACAGCCCACGTGCCAGATACACCTCAGCACAATCGGAAGGGGGAGGAGCCCGCGTGACTGCATTTTGCATGTGCAACTGGAGACACAGAGAGGGTGAGACGGCTGGTGTCGTCACACAGCCACTGGGAGGGGAGCGGTGGGACTCAGAGAAGTCAGCCTGCTGCCTGTCCCTCCCCGCTGCCTCAGCAGATGGGGCAGGGCCTCCCCGAGCTGGGTGGGGGCCTAAGGCCTCCTCTGCTCCGGAAAACGGCCGCTTGCTGCTGCTGGGGAGAAGGGCCCACGACAGCTGGAGGACTTTCCTTCCCAGGCTTGGCTTCGCCCAGGCTTTCCCGGCTGCTCCCGGGTCAGGAGTGACCAGCAGGGACTTCCCCGTAGGTCCCGTTCAGGTCCTCGGGCTCACAAAGAGCCCCCCTCGCCGCCCCCACCCCCACATCTCCTGCCCTGCCCCTGCCGAAGGCTTTCCTCTGTCCCAGCAAACAGATGACGACCCGAACCTCCTCCTGCCACACCCAGCAGGCTCCCAGCCTCAGGGGCACCCCAGACTCCCGGCCGCGGACGGCCACCCCGCGAGCGAACTGTGATGGGAGGTGTGGGGGGGGGGGACGCGGCGGCTGAGAACGTGCGGGTCAACGGCAGAGCCAGGAGAGGCGTCTTCCTTATTACGGCCAAACCAAATGCAGATCTTTGTTTTCCTTCCCAGTGACATCTGGCTCCCCGTGAGGCCCCAGGAATTACAAAAAGCAGAAGTCTTAACTTCTGTTTTATTGCTGCAGGAAACTGCTGCAGACAGCGCGGGGTGGGAAGCGTCTTCGCGGCCCGTCGCAGGCGAAGGCTCAGCCGTTTGCGCCCGGGGCCCCGGGTCCCGGGTCGGGCTGGGCGCTCAGAAGCGGGAACGAGGAAGCAGCTATTTATCACTTTTACATCATGAGTCTCCACCCCGCGGGCCAGGCCTCTGCCTGGGTCTTTCCACTGAGACTACGAAGGCCGTTTCCAGTCCAGGAACTTGTCTCCAGACGGCCCAGCCCCCTCTCGCAGCCCTGCTCTTGGCTAACGGCGGCCCTCAGAGGCACTCGGGGGCCGGGTCGCCTCCTGCAGCCCCGCCACCCTCTCCCAGCCCCGCATCCCAGCCCTGGAACCTCGGAGGTAATCAGAAGTGTGGGGTCAAGATCCCGGGTCAAGATCTGGAGGTGCGGTTCGCCGGCTCGAACGGGACAAAGGACAGCCCGGCAGCCGGTTCCTTGGAGCACGGTGCTCGCCCGGTGTGGCTGCGATCCCAGAGACCCACTGCCCCGAAAAGGAGCCTCAGGCCCATGAGCCCCGGCCCTCCAGGGTGCACCCCAGATGACCCCAGATGCACATCTGCCAGTCATGAGTTTCCAGCCTCCTCCTGCCCACCCCCCCCGGACACGTCAGAATCTGTGGGGACTCTGAGTAAGCCACACACCCGTGGTCTCCCACCCCCATCCCTCCGGGAGGCCACACTGTGCGTAGACAGTGATGGGGCCTGACGCGACACGCGGGACTCTGCAAAAGCTCGGGGGGCCTGTCCGCCCTCCGGCTACAGGAGCAGCACCGGGCACCTGCCTGCCTCCAGCGAACCTCTCTGGGCCTCGGGGTCCCTGCCTGGAAAATGGGACAGCAGTCACCTTCAGGGTTGTCGGGAGATTACATGAGAGGAAGCCCAGCCCAGCACAGCCTGCGTGCCGGACGCGTGAGCTCTGGTCGTTACCCTTCTGTCCCTGTGGGCACGACACGACCCACATAGCGTGTGAGCTGCGCGTGGTAAACACTTTCTGGGGCCAGTTCTATCCAGTCGTGTGCCATCAGGGCAGGGCCACCCTCCTGACACTCACAGCTCACAGGGGCCAGAACCCTCCGCCCCCAGGCCTGAGAGGTGACACTAGTTACACAACAATGCTATGTTTGCGCACCCTCCTACAGTAGCAGACAAGGTCCTATCCTCCCACGGGGTGGGGGAGGACGAGGGCGCCGGCCTCGGCCTCCAAGACCCAGACCCGGCAGAGGTGCTCTCCCCCTGCCCTAGGGAGTCTCTGACTCCAGGAGGCGCCACCCCTCACATCAGTCACAGCTGTGCCCCAGGTGCCTGAGGCCGTGTCAGGTGGGGGTCTGACTTCTGGGACACTGACCGCTCCCTGCAGGACGGGGAGCACGGGCACGGGGAGGCCAGCTCACGGAGGGGGCAGCGCTGGGGAGCCTCTGGCCGCTGGGGACTCCCTGTGGGGAAGGGGCGGGGCCGACAGGCAGGCTTGGGCTCCCCTCTGAGCTGGACAAGGAGGGGCCAGCGCCTCTCTGGGCGGCAGTGAACTCAAGTCCCGCCACCCTCGCCGGTTGTCCCCCTGCCTCTGGCAGGGAGTGTGAGTGCTCGGGCTGCTGCTGGTGGGGGGCAGATACGCTCGCAGGTAAGAGCCGGGCAGTGGGCAGGACGGCGCTGCCCCACAGAAACGCCAGTTCCCTCCTGGAAAGCGGCACTAATTAAGCGACTACTGCATGCCGGCTCTCCGCCACGTCTCAGGGACACGGGTCGCGGTGCCTCTTCCACATCTCGCACTGTGAACACACGTGTACGCGCACATCTGTCCAGTGACTCAGAAAGGAACGGAGGCCCACTGGTGCCAGGGAGGCTGCAGTGAATCAGACGACCCCAACCTCAACCCCCTGACAGTGCAGCCGGGGTGGGGAAGGCCCGCCCGTGCCAGTTCCAGAAGGTGGCAGGGAAAGGCCTCGCCCAGACCCCACCCTCGGCCGGAGCAGCCGGCCTCCGGGGTGGCGGCCCCGCTGGCTTGGATCTTGCGGATTAGTGGCTCAGCCTGCCGGCGGCTTCAGATCCTTGCGTAGGAAGGAAAATTAATTTCTTCCAGTCATGCAGAACTGAAAATATGTGCAGCCAAACTCAGAGATTTCCTGGAGGTGGTAACTCAATTACGCGCATAACCTGGTGACCAAGGAGGTGCTCCGGGACCCGAAAGGGGTTGTGGGTGGCCCAGGGGAGCCCCGGAGTGTCCTGGAGGGAGACGTCCAGCCGAAACCTCCTGGCTCGCCAGCCCTGGCTGGGCTTGTGAACAGACAGTTGCCAGCCACGTGACCGTCCCTTCCCCCCAATCGCTAGTAGATGGAGGCACCTCCAGAGAGAGACGGATTCCACCGGAAAATCGGTCCTAACGTGATGTTCTCCCAGCCTGCGTCTGTCAAGCTCTCGGGGAGCCGGCAACACCACATCTGCTCCAGTAATCCTTCGTTTCTTCCTCCCTCGTTCCCTCTCAGCCCACAGGAGGGGCCCGGCAACACGGTCCCGGACAGCGGGGTCCCAGCACAGGCTTGTGGGTGGCAAAGAACAGAACCCCCTGCCCTCCTGGGCTCCCCGTCCAGAGGACAGAGCAGGGTGAGGGCGGGGCAAATCTGTGTCACCGCGCTGGCTCTCTAAGAACGTGCCCAGAAGGCGTGGACCGGCCTTCCTGCCCCTGCCAGGAGTGGCCTCTGGTCCTCTCGGCCCGGCCTGCCCCCCACCTTGGGGCTCCAGCCGCAGGAAGTTTCTCCAGCCTTGCAGCGACTTGCGAGAGCAAAGCCAGGATGCAACATCAGCCCTGGCGTCCACAGCCCCCGAGCTCCGTGGGCCGCCTGGGAACCTCCTGTTTCTGGGTCCGGGAGAGGAAACACACGCCCAGTTAGACATAATGAGGCGGCATCCTGGCCCCAGGGCCGGAGAGGAGTGCGCCCCGCACGGGACTATGGGGTCTCCTTTGCTCTCAAAGGAAGTATTTTTCCCCCTAGTCTCCGGAACAGGCCTGCAGTCAGCCAGCCAAGGTCCAGATGGTGGGGAATACGGGGGTTTTCGGAGGGAGGGGTCCCCACACTTGCAGGGATCTGCTCACTCCTCTGTGGCGCCCCCCCCCCCCCCCCCACGCAGTTCCCAGGGGCAGGAAGGAGGGACAGCCTGGGGCTGTGTGTTCAGAGCCCAGCAGCTCAGAGTGTGGCTTGCCACCAGCCCGGCTGCCTTCCGCTCCTTGTGAGCCCGTCTAGGGCTGAATTTCCAGCCATCTGTCCCTCCACGTCGGCTCACACCTCCCTCGGAGCCGTTCCCACAGCCTGGCTCCAGGCCTGCCCAACACGCAGATGGACGGTTCCCAACGGGTGTGAATAATCACTGCCACAGGGCTGCGCCCCAGGCACCGCGGGCTGTTGGGACCCCAGGGAGGGTCGTTTAAGCCCCTGTCCCCACACACGGGGAGTGGGGACAGCCCCCCACCCCCCAGTCTCCGGGCCGACTTCACCGCAACACCAATTAACCGCGGACACCGCTGACCGGCCGCCCCTTGCCTGGTGGGCAGGGCCAGGGACTATAACAAGACGACGGCGGCGGCGGCGGGAGGCACAGAGGGAGCTCTGCCCCCCACCCCCATCTCTCTTAGGGCCGCTCTCTGCGTCCCCTCCCAGTCCCCTGTCACCTGGACCCGGGCCTTTTGTCAGGAAGCCTGGGTGCCAGACGGGGAGCCTGCGGGACACCCCACCTTCCGCACGCAGTTCCCACGTTAGGTTTGACCACACCCCCGGCAGGTCAAGCTCGGCTCCAGGGGTGGGCTGGAGGGACCAAAGTGGGTGGGCACTGACTGGGCTGGCCCCACCCCGCCGCGGGCTCCAACTTTCCAAAGTGGGGAGGGGGCGCCCGGGGGCGGCCCGCACGCTCCGCGTGGCTGCTAGGAGACCCCCCCCCCCCCCCCCGGCCAGACGGCAGCCCGCGGGCGGAGTCGGGGCGGCGGCGG
The DNA here is from genome assembly GCF_016509475.1 of Prionailurus bengalensis. Lineage (NCBI taxonomy): Eukaryota > Metazoa > Chordata > Mammalia > Carnivora > Felidae > Prionailurus > Prionailurus bengalensis. The sequence continues at coordinate 61,325,738 of NC_057352.1, forward strand.
CGGCGGCGGCGGCGCGCGGGACGCACCGGGCACTTACGGTCCGGAGGTCCGGCGGCTGGGAGGCTCCCGAAGCGGCTTCTCCTCGGAACTCGGTCCCCGCCTCCGTAACTTGGTCCCCGCCACCCCCCGCGCGCTGTCCTCAGGCGCGCGGCGGGGCCGCCGGGGCGCGCGGGGCGGCCGCCTGGGCCATGCCCGGGCTCGGCTCCCGCCGCTCGCTGCCCCCGCCCGGCCGCCCCGCGCGGGAACAAAGCGCGCACGCCGCCCCCGGGCGGTCTCCGGCCTCCGCGGCCGCGCGGGTGCAGCCGCCGCGCCTTCCACTCGCGGCGCCGGGCTCTCTGCCGCGCGCTCGGCCGAGCGTCTCACGGGGCCCCGCGGCCCCCGCCCCGCGCGCTCCGCCCCCGCCTCCTGCCCCCCGCCGCCGCCGCCGCCGCCGCCGCCGCCGCCGCGCCACCTGCCTCCCGCCCCGCGCCCATCGCTCTCGGCTCCGCCCCGGGGGGCTCGGTGCGGGGCCGGCGCGGGAGAGGGGCTCCGCCCGCCGCCGCTCCGGGCAGACAGCCGCCCCCGCCGTCCCCGCCGCGGAGCCCCGGGCGCGCCCTGCCAACTCGGCCGGCGGCACGGCTGCGAGGATGAGCGGGGTGTGTATACGGGGGCGCGGGGTGGCGGGGTGGCGGGGTGCGGGGCCGTGGCGGGAGGGGGGGCGGAGTGCCGTGGAGGGGGGTGCGCGCTTCCCTGCAGGGGAAGGGGTGGTGCCCGGTGAGTGTGCGGAAGCGCGGGGTGCCTCGGGGGGCAGCAGCGTGGGTGTCGTGCAGGGAGCGCGGAGGGCCGTGCGTGGCGGGCCCCTCGCCTGCGCCCACCCTCGCCGGCTCCGCAGGCCGCGCCCTGGGCGGGCGGGTGGGGCCTGGATCCCCGCGCGCGCCGCCGCCGCCGCCGCCGCCGCCGCACACCCACCTCGCAGCAGTCGGCGACCGCCGGCCTCGTAGTTTTAGGAGACGCGCGTCTGGCGTCCGGGGCGGGAGGCGAGTAGCAGGCGCCCCTCCTCCGGGCGCCGCGCCCCCCGCCCGCCCGGCCGCGTGGGGCGGGAAGGGGCCCGGGGCCGCTTCCGCGCTCGGCCGGCAGGGGGCGCCCTTTCCCCGCCGCGCGCCCCGGGCCCCTTGCGCCCGCTCCCCGCATTAACCCGGGCAAAAATGCAGGGGGCGCGGGGTCCCCAGCTCCCCGGCCGCTCGGCCCGCGACATTTGCATGTACTTTCCATTTATTTGCATATCATTCTTTTAATGTCTGCAGAAATGCCCCAAACCGGAGACCCGGCTCCCCCCCCCCCCCCCCCCCCCCCCCCCCCCCCCGGCACCCACCTTTCTCCTCCCGACCGCAGCCCTGGCCCTGGCTCCCTACCCCCACCCATGTTGCCTCTTGCCTTAAAGCGCTTTGTGGCGTATTGGATGCCTTTGCCGGGTTAGAACGTTACAGTAAATCCGTGCCTTTTTCTTCCCTTCCTCCCCCAGCCCACACATGCTTCGTTTCTCAGACAGGAGCTGGGGTCCCAGGGTCACGGCCTTGCCCGCAGAGGGCCCAGAACTTCGGAAGAGCAGCGCCCTGATTTGCATCTTATTTGGCATCAATCTGCACGCGAAGGTCCAAGGCCCCTAATTCCCAAGTATAAAAATGCAGCCATGTGCCAAAAAATATCCCTCTCCTCCGTGCGTCTGCTCCACCGGCCTGTGACTTCTCCTTGACGGAGCCCTGTCCCTGGAGCTGAGCTAGGCAGAGGAAGCCCCTGGACACACAGCTGTGCCCAGGGGTCCAGTCAGCTGGGTCACCCTTGACCTCCTGGGCCTCTGCAGCAGCCACAGGGGGTGCGGAAAACGGTTTAATTACAACAGGGATGTGTGGTATCTGTTTCCCTTGTTTCCAGAATGTGCTTACGTGTGGGCTCAGCCCAGTCCCGTGGAGGAGCAGAGGTCCTGAGCCCAGAAGAACAGAAGAACAGAGCCCAGAAGAACAGAACCCGTGTCACAGAAGAACACGGGTCTGAAAGCACCAGGCCTGCGGTGTAAGGCCACAGGTTTCAGGCACCAGTCGTTATCAATAGCAGTCTCTTTACTCCATGGACCCTGAGATAGCAGTGACTTAAAGGTGCACTGGTATTTTATGTGTCCCTGAGAAAGCAGGACAGCTCCCGGGTTTAGTCCTAAGATGCCTCGAGGCTTCAGAGAGAGTAACACCCAAAAAAGGGAGCAAGATGGGGTGACCGGGCAGCAGACGCCCAGAAGCCAGCTCGGGGAGTCCTCAGCCGTACAGGGAGGCCAGTGCCGCCCCCGACAACGGTGCGTTCACACCGAGCGTCAGCAGAACCGGACCCAGCCTGGGCCCGGGGTGCTGCAAGTGGGACGCCTAGGAACGGGGCTACCTGTAGCAAAGGCATCTGAGACACGACGGATCCCTGACCCCAAGCAAGAAGCCGTGCTCTTCTGAGACCCAGCTCTAGGCCCTGGAGACCGTCCCAAAGGCCCTGCTGCTGGCCTGAGAAAACGGGCTGGAGGGAGGGAAGGAGCTTCGGAGATGGCGCTTCTGCCCCGGGGGGACTGACCATGTCAGATGGGGGCCGCGTGGTGGCCATGGTGAGTCACGACAGCCGCTGTGGACCCCGAGTGGGGCCTGCTAGGGACACACACTGGGCTGAGTTCCATCTTGGCCTTTCCCCAGTTAATTCTCATCCCTCTGCCAGGCAGGTGTACTGGACCTCTGTTTTACAGGTGGGGGGACCGGGGCTCTGACAGGCTGCCTGACTCGTCCACAGCCACACGGGCCCACACTGCCTCTCACCCAGCGGGTCTCCCTGCTGCTTCCCATGGACTGGTCGCTCACATTGGAAATGGCCGGGGCACAATTCTGGGCACCGTGAGGGGACACTGAAGGCAGAGAATCCCATCCCTCCCCAAAAGACGCATGCGGTCTGGCCAGCAAGGCCCACCTCCCCCCAGGAGACCGGATCAAGGGCAAGGCAGGCGCCACCCCGGAAGCCCTGGGTCGAGGGGCGCAGAGCAGGAGGGCCAGGAACAGGGAGACGAGTGGGGATCGGGGCCCCCCTGCAAGGCCTGCAGCGAGCCAGCATCTGCAGAGGAAGCAGCCCCGCGCCCCCCTTCCTCAGGGCACAATCGCCTCTGCCTCCCTCCACCAGCGTCCTGTTCCCAGCACTCGCCCACAGGGAGCGCCCTCTGCCCGAGGGCTCACAGCACTAGTGCTGGGACCAGCACCCAGACTTTCTTTTTAAAAGTTTTTTAAGGTTTGTTTATTTTTTGAGAGAGAGAGACAGACAGAGTGTGAGCAGGGGAGGGGCAGAGAGAGGGGGAGACACAGAATCGGAAGCAGGCTCCAGGCTCCGAGCTGTCGGCACAGAGCCCGATGCGGGGCTCGAACCCACAAACTGCGAGATCGTGACCTGAGCTGAAGTCAGACTCTCACCTGACTGAGCCACCCAGGCGCCCCAGCACCCAGAATTTCTGACTTGCTGTTGAGTGCTGTCTTTGCGGCCTTGCCCTCTCTGCTCCTGGGAAAACAGCCCCATCACGTCCAGTCCTCTCCAATAGCTACTGCTTTTTTTTTCTTTTTATTTTAATAAAAATTTTTTTTTCAATGTTTATTTATTTTTTGGGACAGAGAGAGACAGAGCATGAACGGGGGAGGGGCAGAGAGAGAGGGAGACACAGAATCGGAAGCAGGCTCCAGGCTCTGAGCCATCAGCCCAGAGCCCGACGCGGGGCTCGAACTCACGGACCGCGAGATCGTGACCTGGCTGAAGTCGGACGCTCAACCGACTGCGCCACCCAGGCGCCCCTCCAACGGCTACTTCTAACGTGTCTATGCTTGATATTCCCCCCCCCCCAAAAAAAAGAGCCCTGAAGGGCAGCACCCACATGTGATCACTCTCAACCCCACAGTTTCCGGCTCAGGGTTTTGACAAAGATACAACTTATAAGTACAGCTGACCCTTGAACAACGTGGGGCTTAGGGTCGCCAGCCCCTGGTACAGTCACAAATCTGCGCATAGCTTTCCAAACACTTGGCTAAGAGTGCATTGGCTTAAAAAAAAATTTTTTTTTTTTATGTTTATTCATCTCCTGAGAGAGGGAGAGGGAGACACAGAACCCGAAGCAGGCTCCAGGCTCCGAGCTGTCGGCACAGAGCCCGACGCGGGGCTCGAACCCACGAGCCGTGAGATCGTTGACCTGAGCTGAAGTCAGACAGTTAACCGACTGAGCCCCCCAGGTGACCCGCTAATAGCGTACTGTTGACCAGAAGCCTTAGCAACAATATGAACAGTCGGCTCACACATATTCTGTGTTATGTGTGTTATATGCTGCATTCTTGCAGTGAAGTCAGCTGGAGAGAAGAAAATGTTCTTAAAATCAAAAGAGAAAATACATTCACAGCACCGTATTGTGTTTACCGCAAAACATCTGTGTATGAGCAGACCCGCTCCTTTCAAACCCGTGTGTTTCAAGGGTCCGCTGCACTTGCCAGAGGCAACGCCTGAACTGGGTTCTTTACTCTGGTTTCTCTACCCCGACCCCCGATAGGAGCTGCCATACGGAGCCCCGTCCGGGAGCCCCGAGCTTCACCGCCAGGTCCTGCCCTCACCACCGGCCTGGGAGGCGGGGCTTGCCACCGGTCTCGCTGGCCTGAGGGGGACCCCTGGGGTCCGGAGAGCTTGGGTTCTTGAACGTCTTAGGCAGAGCCGGGTCCCGCCGGGTCAGCCGGGCCCGGAGTCCGGGCCGTCAGCCACCGCAGGCCCACCGGTCTTTAAAAACAATTCCGAGCAACTCTGGACCACCTCAAACGTGCTTCTGTTATATCTGAAAACTGAACGGAAATTTAAGTAGCTGCCGAGAAGATAAAATCTGACACACCATAAGTGTGGATTTTTTACAAAAAAAAGGGGGGGCAGATGAGTTAGATATCATTTGATAGCCACCATTTGATTTGATAGCCACCATTATCCATTTAAAATACGCAAGTCAACTCTACTTTAGCACCTGAATTTTCACACAGCTCCCAAGCTGAAACAAAGAACTTTAAAAACAAACAAACATATTTTTTGAAACAATCAATACACCCAACTTGGGGCTCAAACTCACAACCTCGACATCAACCCTGACCGAGCCAGCCGGGCACCGCGACACCGAGAACTCTCAAATACGACACCGAAAGCACAATCCGTGCGAGAAAGATTGGGTGAGCAGGACTTCGCTGAAATGAGAAACTTCCACTCTGGGAAAGACACCGTGGAGAGGGTGAGAAGCCGAGCCACCGACCGGGAGAGAGTGTTTGCAAAGACACATCTGATGAAGGACTGGCATCCAACACGGACAAAGAGCTTACAGTTCAGCGAGAAGACCAACAACCCAGTTGAAAAATGGGCGAAATACCTGAACAGCCACGTCCCCAAAGAAGGTATACAGATGACGCAGACGCATGGGGACAGGGGGTCCACGCGACACGTCACCAGGGAAACAGAGCCATCACCACCTACCTGTTAGAAGCGCTGAGATGGAGAACGGGGCCGACGAGGGCCGGTGGCAGGGGCCCCGGGTGCCGGCGGGAAGGCGGGGCAGCACGCGCACTGCGGAAGGCGGTCTGGCAGTTTCCTACGAAACGAAACATGTTCTTACCGCACGATCCCGCGTTCATGCTTCTCCCTATTTACCCGAACGTCTTACACCCACACGAAAACCCGCACGTCGATGCTTAGAGCAGCTCCGTTCACGGGTGTCCGCACTTGGAAGAAATGAAATCGTCCTTCGATGATGAAGGCACAGATCGTGCGGTCCGACCCGACAACGGGGTGTCACTCAGCGACCGAAAAGGGCCGTTTAGACCTGGAGGAACTTTAAATGCACATCACTAAGTGGAAGAAGCCGTCTGCAAAGGCCCCGTGCGGTAGGATTGCAACATGTGGCACCTGGAAAAGGAGAGCTATGGAGACAGTGAAGCCTTCGGTGGTTGTCGGGGTTGGGGCAGGGGGCAGGCAGAACACAGAGGATTCTGGGGGCAGTGAAACAGCTCTGTGTGATGCTGTGAGAGTGGGTATGTGTCACTGTACCTTTGTCCCAACCACCGAATGTCCATCACCAAGAGGGGACACAGATGTAAACTGTGGGCTTTGGTTCCTATTAATGTAGTGACGGGCACCTGCGTGGCTCAGTTGGTTGAGTGCCTGACCACGTTTTGGCTCAGGTCGTGATCTCGAAGTTCGTGGAATCGAGCCCCGCGTCGGGCTCTGTGCTGGCAGTGCGAGCCTGCTTGGGGTCCTCTCTCTCTCTCTCTCTCTCTCTCTCTCAAAATAAATAAATAAACTCAAGAAAAACTATTGATGTATCGATGTCAGCTCAGTAATTTCACATCAGCGGGAGATGTTAATCACGGGGGAGCGGCTGTGGAGACGTGGTGTTTGGAAGCGTCTGTTCTGTGCTCAGCTTTTCTGCGCACCTGACACTCCCCCTCAAAATAAATCGTGTTAACTTAAAAAGAAAAAGGCCAGCAGGCTAAAGAAAAGAACCGTCAGTGACTCTTCGAACATCTCCTATGATAAAGGGCACGCACAGCGCGAGGCGTATGCAACGGCCCCTCTTTGCCCCTGGATTTTCACACAGCTCCCTTCTCTCCTGGTTTGTTTACGTCCATCCCACCCACCAGAATTCTATCCTAATGTATTTTCAGTTTGAAAGCTTTTATTTGCGTATCACGCACAGCAACGTAAACGGAATATCGGGACTTAAACGCTTTCTGCCGCTAAAGGTCGTCTGTCTTCTCGTCGGGCTGCCGTCGTGATCACCGGCAGTAAAAACGGTGTGAACTCAGTATACATCCGGAGAGTTAGTGTAAAAAGGACGTTTCGGTTGGAAATACAGGTATTGAAAAGAGGGACGAGGCAGAGTTTCGAGTGGTTTCTGTATTATTGCCAGAAGGCGGGACTAGACACGGACCCGTTCCTGTCACGGGATCTCCCGTGAATCACGCCAATGAGTAGGTCGGGATGAAAGGCCTCTGTGCTCCCGAGATATCGCTGTGGCCTCTTCAGACAGTCCGGTGCCCGAACCACATGCCGATCGGTCACAGAATGACTTAGTCAGCTGACCAGTCCGCGGGCCCTCTGCAATCTTGTTGCGAGATCGGAAACTGCCAGAATGGCAAAAAGCTGTGTTTTCTGCAAGCAAGGAGGTGCAGGCAGGTGGGGCATCAGGGCTGGGCCCAGGCAGGGAGCCGTGAGCCTTTTTTGGGAAGTGAGGGCACAGGCACCATTCCAGGGAAGCTGGGGACGGGTTGGCGCTGGGCGTGAGCGGGTGGCCTGCTGCCCGGCCGCCAGCCGTGGCCGGCACGGACACCAGGAAGCTTCCCGCCCCCAGGACTGTCTCTTGGCCTCGTCCCCTGCCCCACACTCGAGGCCAGCCCGACTCCCACCAGGGATGGCCCCTCTCGCCAGGGGAAGCCCCACCCAGAGCCCCAGGCGGAGACGCAGCGGGAAGGCAGAGGGGTGGGCTGTGGGGTCATCCTGCCCACCCGGCATCAGGGCTACAGCACCAGGCTAGGCCGGGCCCACCCGCACCAGCGGGCCGGGAAGGAGCCTGCGGCAGCGGCTCAGGCATCAGAGGCACCCTCCTCCTGTGAAATGCTTTCCCTGGGGTCTCCGTGGGGAACCCTGCTGCCTGGGCCTCCACCGCTCTCGCCCTCACCTTACTCCCAAGCGCGACCCCCACGGGGGTCCGGGATCCTTGCCTCCCTGTGGCAGCCCCTCAGCCCCTGCCCCCCAGCCCCCCGCATCTGCAGGTGCACAGAGCCTCACCCTCGTGGCTGATCGGCTCCAGCACCACGTGTGACCCGTCCCTGACCGAGACGTGTGGGGAGTCTCCCACGTGCGGGACCCTGCCCCCTCCCCGCCCTGGCCCTGCCACTGCCCGTGGCCACCGCCTGAGGACGGCGCTGGTGTGGGGGTCACATGAACAGAGGAGGGGGCCGCTCGGGACATCGCTGAGCTGCCCGGCCGTCCCCGAAACCCACCCTACTTCCAAGCTTGCCATTTCAATAATAAGTTTCCTTATGGTTCAGGCTGGTTTTCGCCAAAATGTCTGTTTCTTGCAACCAAAAGCTATTGGCCTTCCTGTCCAGAGGGCCCTCACAGCCGTCCGGGGGCCACGGTGGCCCATCGATCATCCCCGACTTCACTACACGTAGGAAGCACCCCGGGCGGCTGTGTGGCAAACGCCCAGGCGCAAATTTTAAGGTGGCACCAAAAACTCAGTATTCGAGATAAACCACATTTTAACCCAACATTTAAAAATGTTGGAATCGGTGCCCAAAAAACCCATGGGGAGCAAGACACGGAAACTTTACATGAAGACGGGATTCCCACCGCTGACTTCTCCCCCCTGAGACGGCCGGAAGACCCCGCGTGATGCAAGCCTCGGCGCCCTGCCCTCCATGTGGGTCTCGGTGGTTTAAGGGAAGGAGGGGAAGTTGGGAAGGAGGGACCCCAGGCGTGTCACCAGCCATTCACAGGCAGTTTCCCCTTCTGTGCTCAGACCAGCCTTGCAGGTTCTGGGAGGGGAAATGCCTCGTCTAGGGGCAGGGCCAAAACAGAGGCGGCTTCCTCGGATCCCCCGGAGGAGGACACAGAGGAGGCCAGCGGATGGCCGGCAGGTGCTGCCGGGAGGTCCCGGGCAGGGAAGGGAAGGAACGGACAGACACAGCCTGTCCACTCAGGGCCGCTGATGCTCTGTCCTCTGGGCGTCCCGGGGGACCCGCAGGAGCGCCCTCAGAGCCGTCCTGCCAGGAGACCGGGGACTGGAGCGTTTGCACGGGACGCCCCGTCCCTTCTGGTGAGGGCCACTCAGGGACGGTCACTCTCCATCTGCGTCCCCCCCTGCGGCGGCCGAGGGGGAGCCCTAGGCAGGGGTGTCGGGGGCTGGTGGCCCAGAGCCAGACGGCGTGCCCAGAAGCGGGGCAGGTGACGGGTGCGGTTGGGGTGCGGCGTGGCTGGTCCTGGCTGACCCGGCTCCCATCCCCCGCCCCGGGGACTCCCCCGCCCCGGCCCGGGCACCTCGGAGGCCCGAGTCCTGGCAGACTCCTCCGGGCGATCCCATTGTTTCATTCCAGCTCGGCTGTTTCTATCTGTGTTGAAGCTTTAGTTGGGAACTCGGAATGGCGGTCACGTTGAGAGAACCGTGACGTCAAGTTCTCCCAGGAGAATCATTAATTATCGTGTGAGCGGAGCCAGGCCGCTAAAATCCCAGTTCCAGGTGGGGCCTAAGCGCAGTGTCCACCTGCGGCCGGACCGCGGGGTCCCCGAGGCCACCTGCCAGCTCCCGCGCCTTCAGGTGCACCACAGGCACTTTCCCAACTGCCTCTCGTTCAACCTTGTGGCAGGTTGGACGGGGAGACTGGGGCCGGGGACCCCGAGCGCTCGTGTGGAGGTGGCCGTGCGCAGGGTGGGGGGCGGCTCTGCCCCTTGTCGCCGCGCTGCCGGCCCTCGCCTCCCACTTCTGCCCTGTTAGCTGCCCAGTCACACCCTGCCACCCCCCCGTCTGCCAGCCTGTCCACACCTCGGTTGACGGTCACAAGAAAGGAGGCCGCGGGAGGGTGGCCCGTCTCCCCTCCAGACTGCGGGCGGGAACCAAGACTGAGCCGCCTGCGGCGGAGGCGGCTGTCCGAGGGGCCAGGCTCTGCTGGGGACCTGCCGGAAGGCTCCGCGGCCTGGCGGTCACCCCGCGTGCACAGTGCCACGGTGCCGCACGCACGGCCGGCCCCAAGGCGATTCTCGCCGGGACGAGACACCTCGTCTGCAGCCCTTGGTTCTCTGGGATTCCCGTCCCTGCTGTCCTGAGGGGCTGCGGACAAAGTCAGAGAAGGACGGTTTTCAGAGACTCGCACCCGCCTAAGGAGGCCCCCAAACCATGAGGCTGTGGGACAAATCTGGAACATTTGCCCATCCGCTGTGCTTAGATCAAGTCTGTGGGATTCGAGCCCCACTCGACAAGGGAGCGGGGTGGTGACCCGTGCACTCTTGCTCGTCAGATGAAGAGCCAGGAGGGTGGACGGGGGGCCCAGGAAGGGTGTCGGGGCTGCCGGAGGCTGGCTGGGACCCCACTTTCCGCTTCCCTAATTTTCTGGTTTTCCTGTCTCTGGAAGGTGGGAACAATAATGAGCCAGCGTGGCGCAAAGACGGGTCCTGAGTTCTCTCTCGTCTTTGTTCAATTTCAGATGAGGATCGGGCCGAGCAGTAGAAACATCCTGCCGGAAAATCGGCCGCGGCGTAGGAGTCCTAGGGAAAGCCGGTGGGACAAGGTGGCATTTAAATCCCCGGAGAGCCATGCACTCGTCGGGAGATGGTGTCAGGCCAACTCTCCCTCCCATGTTGGGAAAAAATTGTATGTATTCCTCAGTCCGTTTTGAAAAGACACTCCACTGGTGTTAAGGAATAAGATGTGAAAAACAAAACGGGGAAAGTATCAGAAAAGAATACAAGTCTCTGTCTAGTATGTGTTTATGATGAAGGAAACCCAGAAAAAAACCCAGACGGCCATCAATAGCTGTGCACCGACGAGGCCATACGTAACCACAAGTTAAGGAGGAGTCTGGGAGAGGATGTTCGCAACACGTGTAACAAAGGACTAACAGCCCTACATACAGAATAAAAATGGGCGAAGCGTGTGAATAGGTACATCCCACAGCAAGAAATACAAGAGACAGTAAACTCCTTCACCCTTCGCGTTTTCCTCCAAAACACCCCCTGAGAACCAGGGCTGCGTGCAGCCACCTGCTGGCCCTCCGTGGCCTCTGCACTGGTGGCCTGCTCCGTCCCCTGGCTGCGCCTCAGAGGCCTGCTCAGGGACTCGGGGACACCCAAGCCCTGCTCGTGCCCGGGGCATGCCCATCTGTGCTCTTCTCCTCCCAGGGTGGGGCCGCCTGTGTGGTGGCCGCTGTGCCCCCGCCCAGGGCGCCCACTGCCTCGGCAGGGATCTGTGAGGCGACTGTTCCACGTTAGCCTTCACGCGGCTCTCGCCTCCGCCGGCTCTCACTGCGCCTCTTCACCTCCTTTCCTCTCATCCTCATCTGCATATTTTTGTTTTGTTTTTATTTTTGTTTTTTTGTTTATTTTTTATTTGAGAGAGAGCGAGAGCAGGGGAGGGGCAGAGAGGAAGAGAGAGAATCCCAAGCAGGCTCTGTGTTGTCAGCTCGAACCCACGAACCGTAAGATCATGACCTGAGCCACAGTCAAGAGCTGGACGCTTAACCAACGGAACCAGCCAGGGGCCCCTAGTTTTGCTTTTTTAAATGAGAAAAAAAGAGTTGCTTTTACAAGGCACCTGCAGTACATAACGGGCTCCTCGGCCCCTGCTCAGGCCCCAGGTCTGCCCAGAGCACCGCTCACCCCCAACCCTCCACGCTTGGCCCAGAAGGAAGGCATGTGACCCAAGCCGGACCAGTCACAATCTTTCCCTGGAATTTTTCTGACCCGGAACAGAGAAGGAGCTTTTCCTCTGCTCTGCGGTGTCCTAAGCAACATGGCCTGACCCGGCACGTTCCCCGTCCTGCCCGAGCTCTCCAGCAAGGTTTCTGTCACCGGCCACTGCGGCACCCTGGCTGACGCACACCGTCACCCCATGGCTCCCGAGGGGAGGTGGGTTTGTGGCCCCCGCTACGGCCCAGCAGCCCCTTTTCTCCCCCCGCCCAGGCAGCTCGGTGGGGGGGGCTGAGCTCTGTGAGCCACAAGAACAGACTGGAGGTGCCAGGGCGGGCAGGCCCAGGTGTCAGCCCGAGAGGGACGCGGCCCCAGGACGGACGGTCTCCAAGCCCACATGAATCCCCTGCTCCGATAACAGGCCGTTATTATCACCGGACGCTTCCCTGCAAGGCGCCAGGACGGCTTTCTGCAAGACGAATCTGGTCCTGTCGCTCCCGCCTGAGATAAAGGCCCCTCCCATACTGTCGCTCTGGAGCTGTGGCCCATCACGCTGCCTCCACCTGAGGCAAAGTTGCCTCCACCTGGAACATTCTGCCGGCGAGCTCCACCTGGCCTCCCTGTCCTGCCCTCCTGGAGTCTGGGGGAGGCCTCCCTCTCACCCCCATGACAGCCCAAGTGCAGCTGCTCACGGCTTCTCCCAGGAGCCGGGGGACCTCTTGGCACCCCCGCTGTGCCCCCAAATTATCCAGAACCCACATTCAGGGCTCCGTCAAGATGGTTTCACTGTGTTTGCTGTTGAGAGAGCAGCTGACGGAATCGACGGTCATCCTCGCCCACAAAGGAACACCCACCTCTTCTCCGTTTGTCCATTAAGTATCCCCCGAAGCGACCCCGAGCCCCCAGGGGCACTAACAGAGGACAAGGCACCAGGGCAGGGAGGGTGTGTCTGGGGGTGGGGTCACCCTTCCTCTGGGCTCCCTGGATCCCCCCTTTGCCCTCCGTGTACCTCGGCGTGTTCACAGTTGCCTGGGGCCCCCCCACCATCCTCGGTCTGTGACCTTCGACAGCAGGGCACAGAGAAGGAGAAGCGTCACCAGACCAAAGCCCTGATTTCACACGTGGGGAGACGGCCGCAGAGCGGGGAGGCCCTGCGTCCCGGCCAGGCCTCTCTGCTTGGCCAGGTCCCATCTGTCAGTTCTAGGAGGGTCACTGCAGGGGCCCAAAGGGGAACATGACCCCCGCGGGGTCTTTTCTGGCCAAGAAGCCCCGATTGTTCAGGCGAACATCTGTCCAGTCTGTCCTCGTCTTCCCACTGCCCCGCGGGGCCAGTGCAGTGAGCAGCTCTGAGGCCGGGTGAAGACAGAAAGATCTCCGTGGACGGTGAGACCCCCTGCTCCCCCCCCCCCCCGCCGCCGCCCCGGCATGCCTGGGCCTCCGAGAGACAAGGGGTGGCACAGAAGCCTGGAAGCAAGTGTGTGGGTCCCCCAGTCCAGCCCCACCTGCCTCCTCTCCTGGAAGAGGTTATCCAGCCCCGACGGCCAGGCTGTGGCAACGTCACGCCCGGCCGGGGCCCGTGCTGGGCTCACGCGGCCCTGGAGGCCTGAGGGAGGCTGTGGAGGTGTGTGGCACCTGTCCACTGTGCCCGGCATCCCTCCAGACCCCGCTCCCGAGACCCCAGACCATGTTCCCCAGGCTCCAGACCCGGCTCCCGAAATTCAGACTCTAGAAACAGCCCGAGGCCCCTGCCCCACCCTGTGGGGCTGGGGGTGTGGTGAGGCGCGTGGGCCAGGAGGATCTGGTCCGAGTGCAAGCGAGCTGGGGGCTCCAGGGGGCGGGTGGGGGGGGCTTATCTGGGGAGCAGGGCAAGGAGCAGAGACGGGTGAGATTTCTCTGTTCCTAGGCCGTGTCACTGCTGACGGCAACGTCTTTCGCTGCTCTGCAGTGCCCAGGGACTGTGATTTCTGCCTGTCGAAGTCAAAATTTACTCCTGGGCAGATAGACCTTTGGGACTGTTGGCTGAGACTACATCCCGTGAATCTTAATAGCGTGAAGTCTCCGGGCTTCTCTCAAGGGGAATTGTCCAGAAGAGGTGGCTGGGCTCTGGCCTCCAGAGCAGGCCCCGTGATGTGTCTGAGCCTCAGTCTCCCTGCGCGTCCCACGGGGAGATGGGCACCCACCCCACCCTCCTCCTAACGGCACGTGACACGGCCTGGGGGGGTCACCCGGATCGCACGGTCCCCTTCTTCTGGAAACGGACCCGCCAGCACCCTCCGGAACCTTCCCGGCCCGAAGCTGGGTGTGGAAGAGTGTCCCTCCAGCCGAGCTGCTGAGCTGGGGTGTCAGGGTCAGGGCGGGGCTGCTGTGGAGCCAGCAGAAGCAGGGACGGGGAGGGGACGGGCCGCGCTCCCTCCCCTCTGACGCCACGAAGGCTCTTCATCTGCTGAGCTGAACAGTCCCTTCCTCCAGGATCCTCGTGTGTGACGCACCTGACACGACACAGGCCTGAGCGCGGCCACACCCACTTACAGGTGTCACTGACCACATCGGACCCCTTCCAGGGGACCATCCCACAGCCGAGGTCCACTCGGTGACCCGGCCCCTCAGCCACAGCTGCCCGGTCGCTGACTGGTCTGGGCCAGCACGACATGCCCTCCCCTGAGACTTTGGGGAGGAGACTCTGTCAGCCACGTGGCCTCGAGGGTCTGAGAGGGCAGCTGGCCGGGCTCCTGCCGCTCTCCCCCACCTGGCCCCAGGCCCCCACGAAGCTCAGGGTGGGGAGGTGGGGACTCCTGGGGCAGAGCCTCAGGTGCCCAACAAGGAGGAGCCCGAGTCGGAGGCGGGAAACCCCGCAAAGGCACAGGCTCGAAGGGATGGCGGAGGTTAAACGGCGCCTACCTCCCGACCTCAATGGCGAGGGCAGGACGCCTTGCCCCGCTTCCCGGCCACACGGATACAGTGTGCCCAGCGTTTCCCCGGGGACCTCAGGGCCAGACCCCGGCAGCTGGCCGTGTGGCCGTGCGGGGCCAGGGCGGGAAGACCCCCGAGCCCCGGCAGGTGCGGCGTGTGCGTGACGGTGGCTCAGCCCCAAATCCACGGTGGCCAGGAGCCCAGGGTGCTCCCCCCGCCCCCCCGGAACAAAGCCGGCCCTGAGGTTTGAAGCCCCCGTGGCTGGGCCCGAGAGCCGTTGTGAGCGGGACCCACTGAGGACAGAACTCCTTCGCATCAAGTGCTCGGGGACCCGGGAATTGAGCCCGCTCCCCGGGACCCCCGGCCAGTTGCCACTGTCGCCTGCCCCCCAAATGCCTCCGCCCCCGTGGCCGGGGCGCCCCGGGCCGAGACTGCGTCCGCCACAACTCTGCGCACAGAGGCCGATGGCCGGAGCCCCCGCCAGCGTCGTCCCCAGGCCTCCCTGCTGCACCCGCACGCCGGTCCTGCGGGGCTGCTCTCGCTGGCCGCACCGGATGGCCGGCGATGCCCAGAGGGGGGTGGGAGCTCACCTGTCACACACACAGCACAGGCAGTGGGCCGGGCTCACACCGGGCTCTTGAGCAAAGGTAACTGAGAAGCGGGCACGGTCCAGACAGTGGAACGTGACTCAGCCAGGGAAAGGAATGTGGGCCCCATTCATGCCACACGCGGGTGGGTCCCCAAAGCGTCCTGCTGCGTGACAGCCGCACACAGAGCTTCCTGTCACAGGGTCCTGCTTATGCGAATTGTCCAGAAGAGGCAGGTGGGTGGCTGCGGGAGGCCAGGGCAGGGGGCAGGGGGCCCCGCTAAGCCACACAGAGCGTCTAATGGAGGGATGGAAATGTTCTAGAATTAGGAGGTGCGGGTGGCTGCGCAGCTCTGCAAATGTGCTAAAAACCACCGGCTCGTACACGTCCACCAGGTAAATCATACGCTCTGTGACTTGTGTCAAGAAAGCTGTATTAGAATCCAAGCAGACCCAGGACCAAAGCACCTCTGAGCCTCAGCACCACCCCCCTGCCCAAGGGCACAGGCCGCGTATCGGTGGGGCTCCGGCAGGACAGTTCGGGGCGCGGGGAGCCCCAGAAGCCGCAGCGGGAGGGAGCCCGTTGGGAGGGAAGGCTCCGGAACAGGCCGTGTGGGGAAGAAGACCTAAAATAATTCTAAGAACCTGAAACCCCCGGGGAGAAGTGGGGGGTGGTGCGGTGGCCTCGAATGGGGAACTCCTCGTGGAGGGAAGGAGAAGTCTTATCTCGGGGGGTGGGGGATGCCAAGCAGGGGAGGGCAGGGGCGGTGGGGGAGGGCAAGACTCCCACGCAGACATGCTCTGGTTCAAGGGCCCTCGGGTGCCATGTGCCTGTGCGATCGCGGAGGGGGAGAAATTCCCATTCTCCTGATGGGGAGACTGAGGCTGGTGTGTGAGCACGAGCTCCAGCGAATCCGGGTCCGAGTTCTGCCGCCCCCACCGTAGACCGCGAGCCCACCGACTCCCCTCCGAGCACCCACCCCGGCCGGGTCGTGCCAGGCACCATTCACGGCTGGGGATCGGGGGAATGGGGTGAAAGCATCCTCATGGCCCTGGTTCCAGCAGACATGAGCGGGCCCACCCCCTTTCCGCTGGTAAAGGGGTTGGGTCACTTGAAGTCACTGTGGGGCAGGCTCTGTGCCCGGAGCCAAGGGCACTGACCTGTGGGACCAAAACGGCCCTGCTGTCACAGATGTGACTGGACCATTACACGAATAGCAGCTGTGACCACTGATGGGCCTTGGCGAACGGGGGCGCCTCTCCATCGCGGGCGCACAGTTAGGGCCAGACTGGCACGGAAAGCCAGGCCTGGGAAAAGTGTGGGGCCCCTGGGGCCCCGGGGTGGCTGGCGGCTGTCACGGGGGCCTGGCGGTCTGGGATGGGCGGTGAGGACAGGGTGTGCTGTTCCCCTTAAGCTCAGGCACAGGAGACAATGTTCTAGAAGTAAATTAGCAGGATGCTGTGATTGTCAGAGAGGCGGGGGGAGCAAGACGGAGGGAAGCCAGGCGAAGGGGAGAGAATCAGGAGAGAAGGGTCCCAGAGAAGCTTGCAAAAATGGAGAGAACTCGGGGAAAGGGAAGCCCCGGGAGGAAGGGCGGCTCTTTGTTTAAAAGTTCCAAGGAGGACAGGTCTGTTGTCCCCTCCAACGATGTTCAGTAGAAGCCTTCAGGGATAAGAGGAGACCCTTTGGGGATGAGCCCGGGCCCCGGGTCACTGCTCCTGCCGCCTTTGCCCTCCAGAGGCCCTTCAGACACAATGATGTCTCGGCATGGGGGCCGAGGGCAGTGTGGTCTTTCCCCGTCCTCCAGGGTCCTGAGGACGGCCAGCGGCGGAATGCTCACGGGGCCACCTGCTGTACTGACCTGGTGGGGCCACAGCCAGGCCGATGGGGCCCCGCGTGCGGAGGCCGCTTGCAGACAGCAGAGAAGATGTGAAATTAGAAGTCAGAAAGTCCTGGTTTGGGAAGGAGCCTCAGAGACGCGGACAGGAGCCCTGTCGTGGTGGAAACAGCAGTCTGCTGAGTGAGGCTTCTACAAAAGCCCCCGTTTTCCTTAGGAAAAGGGGCTGGCCCGGTTTTCTTCTCTCTTCCTCTTCTTCCTTCTCGGAAGGCAGATGCGATGCCTGGAGGTGGCACAGCCACTTTGCAGCCCGGAAGCCACAAGTACGTGGAGGGTAGAATCCAGAGCAAAAAAGCCTCCATCCCAGATGGCGGCATTTCGTTACAGCCGGAGCCACTCGCCTCTGGGCTCTCGTCACCGGGACAGAAACAAACAACCTGGTCTCTATTCCTGTTAGGTTTTCTGCTATTTGCAGCTGCACACGATCCTACTGGACATAGGGTTCAAGTCCTGTATGGACAGGGTTGCCAGATGTAGGAAATAAAAACCCAGGATGCCCAGTTAGATTTGGATTTCAGATTAGTGATGAATAATTTTTAGTATAAATGTATCCCAGCCAATACTGGGGACATGCTTATATTCAGCTGTTTATCTGAAAAGTGACTTTTAGGGGAACCTGGGTGGCTCAGTCGGTTCAGCGTCTGACTTCGGCTGAGGTCATGTTCTCACGGTTCTTGAGTTCGGGCCCCGCGTCGGGCTCTGCGCTGACAGCTCGGAGCCTGGGGCTGCTTCGGATTCTGTGTCTCCCCGTCTCTCGGCCGCTCCCCTGCTCACACTCTCTCTCTCAACAATAAACATTAAAAAATTTATTGAAACTTGACTTTTAACTTCAGCTCTATCCACGGATGAAGCAAAGGAAGGCGAGGTTGGGACCCATGGCGTGAGTTGTTTGAGATCTTGTGAGTAGGTGCTGGAGTGTAGCCTGCTGTCCTCTTGTCTCTGGGGCCTCCCTTGTTTCCTTCTGCCCCAGGGTCTCTAGCACTTTCTTAGACCTGCCAGAACAGGTGTGCAAAGAAGACTCGGAAAAGCCACACGACTCATGGCCGAAGACAGAGACGTGCAGGAAAGAGGGTGAGAGGTGGAAGGTTCCCAGATTTGACATTCGAATTGCACTTGACAAAAGTATCAGTCATCCACGGATGGCAGGGGCGGCTGACCCCCAGGGGTCTGTGTGTGACCCAGGACTTGAAGGCAAGTGGGTTTCGAGCTCGCTCTGTTTGCCGGGGCCAGCGGAAGCACCGTGCCGCGAAGGTTGCCGAAGCCTGGTCCGCGCTCGGCGGGAAGGAGCTGGAGAGGCCAGCCTCGCCAGTCACAAGCCCCGGGGAAGAGGGCTGTAGCCCGGGCCAGTCAGTGGAGCCCAGAGTCTGAGAGGTTCTTGGGAACCACATTTCTAAGAGTGGCATTTGCTGAGCCCCGCGGAGCGCCTGGGGAGACACTCAGGGTCTCCCTTGGCCCCGGGGGCACTCTGCACGCCCGCAGCACAGAAGCTGGTGTGACAACGGGAGGGCGTCCCTAGTGCCCCGTGCCCGTGGCGGGGGTCACGGCACCAACTCCCTGCCCAATTTCTGCACGCGGACGTGGCTTGCATTGACTTGCTCTGAAGGCGAAGTCTGGGGCACACCCCCCACGTCACAAATCTGTGCCCCGTGTGGTCTGCAGAGGAGACAAGGCAAGGGGGCCACGGTGCCCCTTCTCGGCTCCAAGGCCCCAGGCAGAGACGCTGGGGGCCGGCTCCCCCCACAGCGAGCCTGGAGGTGAGGCCAGGTGAGGGGAAGGGAGAGAGTGCCACCCTAGGCCCTAGAAGCAGGGCTGGGACACAGGGTGCCCCGGAGCAAGGCCATTAACGAGTTTCCAAGGTCTGCGGCTGCTGCGGGACAGGCACCGTAAGAGTCAACAGGACCCTGAGGCCTGGATTCAGGGCCCATCCTCGGCCTCGGTTTTATGTTTCCTTTAAAGAAAATTAAGATTATTAAAAAAAATTTTTTTTTAACATTTATTCGTTTTTGAGAGACAGAGAGAGACACAGATCGCGAGCAGGGGAGGGGCAGAGAGAGAGGGAGACACAGAATCCGGAGCAGGCTCCAGACTCCGAGCTGTGGGCACAGAGCCCGACGTGGGGCTCGAACTCATGAACCGCGAGATCATGACCTGAGCCGAAGCCAGACGCTCAACCAATGGAGCCACCCAGGCGCCCCAAGATTGTTTTTATTGTGATAAAAGACACAGAACAGAAAGTTGCCCATTTTAACCATTTTGAAATGAACGATTCAGCGGCCGTGAGCATCCTGACAGTGTGGCCGCCACCGTGTCTAGCTTCAGGACGCTTTCGTCCCCACAGGAGGGACCCGTTCCCATCAGCTGGCATCCCGCTCCCCCCCCCCGCCCCCGCCCCAGCAACGGGAACCCACTTCCCATCTCTCTGGGTTTGCTGTGCCCGTGTCATGTGCATGGAATCGCTCGGCGTAAGGCCTTTGTGTCTGGTTCCTCGCGCTCGGCGTCACGTTCCCAGGGTCCATCCGAGCCCCTGACGCTCAGCCGTCCGGGACCCTCTCTCGGCTGGTGCTTCTTGAGCGCCCGGTTGCCAGGCACGGTTCTGACCCTGGCGAGAGCTGCCTGCTCAGAATCCCAGGTGGCAGCGGCTCGGCCTGGCGCAGGCAGGGATAGGCAGGGAGGCACAGGCCTGGGTTCGAGGCCGGGCCCGGCCACAGAAGTTGGGAGGCTTCTCATCTCTCCGACCTCCCGTCTCCTCACTCACAGCAGGGATGCTGTGGTTGGAGGGCCGTTGGCCTGCAGGGGTCTCCCAGAAAGAAGATCGATCGGACTTCCGGGGCAAAGAAACGGAGAATCTTCTGGCCCCCAAGCCCTGCCCTGTGCAACAGGGCCTCCAGCGGGGGTCTTTAAAACCCACACGCACGCGAGGCGACTTTCCAGGTTTGTGGACAAGATAGCTAAGTGGAATCTGTGAGGTCCTCAAGTTCCACTTTGTTTCGGCAAAAACTTGGGCCTGTGGTCTGCACGTTGTCCTTGTCACCTCACCTTTCCTGAGCTCCTTCTCCTGATTACGTGGTCGCACCTCACACCGCCCCCCCTGCAGCCTGAGTCCGACCACACGGCTTCGCCTCGGGGCATAAAAACCCAGCGAGGCTCCCTGCTCCCTACCTTCCTCTGGTGGCAACAGCTGTCCCAGCCGTGCGTAAAGGCAATAGGATGACCTCAGTCCTCTGGGACCGAGCCAGGTTGTCAAGGGTCAGTGGCCCTGAGGGGACGTGCCTTTGCTGACTTTCTACTTAGGTCCCTTGGATCCCAGACCCTAAGTTAGGTGTTAACCTGTAGGCAGTTGACAAGTTGCAAACTATTTTTGCTTTGGTAGAAAAGATTGTGCTTTATACTGAGTCTGGTGTGGTGTCTTCTGTGACATTCTTGTCTCGTGGGATTTAAAACTGCCCATGTTCCCCCTTGAGTCCTCTTTGCCATCCTGCTGGACACACCTTTGACGCATCTTGTCCTGCTGGACGCATGCTTGCTGCATGTTCATATAAGAATTGTTTTTAACTTTTTGAAAGGTATACTTTGTACTTTCCTTCCTGCCTTCCTACTTTCTTCCTTTTCCATTCAACATCCATCCACCCACCCATCCACCATCCATCCATCCAGTATCTATCCATCCACTTATCTATCCATGCACACACCCATCCATCCTTCCACATATTCATCTATCCCCCCATCCACCAATGCATCTACCTATCCATCCATCCATCCATCCACCCACCCATCCGTCCATCCATCCACTGTCCATCCACCCATCCATCCATCTATCCATTCACTGTTCGTCCATCCATCCATCCATCCATCCATCCACCCACCCATCTGTCCATCCATCCATTCGTCTATCCATTCACTGTCCATCCATCTATCCATCCATCCATCCACTCATCCATCCATCCATCCATCCATCCATCCTTCCATGCATGCATGCATCCATCCATCCATCCATCCTTCCATGCATTCATCCATCCATCCATCCATCCACCCACCCATCCATCCATCCACCCATCCACCCATCCATCCACCCATCCATCCACTCATCCATCCACCCATCCATTCATCCATCCATCCATCCATCCATCCATCCATCCATCCATCCACCCATCCATCCACCCATCCATCCATCCATCCATCCATCCACTCATCCATCCATCCATCCATCCATCCATCCACCCATCCACCAATCCATCCATCCATCCACTCATCCATCCATCCATCCATCCATCCATCCATCCATCCACCCACCCATCCATCCATCCATCCATCCACTCATCCATCCGTCCATCCATCCATCCACTCATCCATCCATCCATCCACCCATCCATCCATCCATCCATCCACTCATCCATCCATCCATCCATCCATCCATCCATCCACCCATCCATCCACCCATCCATCCACCCATCCATCCATCCATCCATCCACCCATCCATCCATCCATCCACCCATCCATCCATCCATCCATCCATCCATCCATCACCCACCCATCCATCCATCCATCCATCCACCCATCCATCCATCCACCCACCCATCCATCCACTCATCCATCTATCCAGCTGTCCATTTATATCAGAATTGGAGTTCCAAAGTGAGACAGTTGGATCATTTAATACCATGCTTGTTTGAAATAAAAGTTGACAAATATTAGTCTGGGTGGAGTGGTCCCCAGCCCTGCCAATCTGCTTTTGTGGTGACATTTCCACTAATTGAGTGAGGTAAACCTGCAGCTTCTCAGTTTTCATGGAAATAGGTCCCAAGCACGTGTTCAGCATGAAATGTGCGGTGAGGTGGACAACATGACTTTTGATTGTTGAACCAACCGGCATGTTGGCACCATCGTCAAGGGGCCTGCGTCGGCTCATTGGTTCGGAAGGGTGTTCTCGGTGCAGTGCCCCCCAAAGGCCCCCGTCTCGCCTCTGCCACATTGTTGTGTTTCCCGCTGAGTGGGCTGCACGCCTACAGAGCAGAGAATGTGCAGATCAGTCGTGTGCCCTCCGTGTACGCTCACGAACGTGGATCTCTCACGTGTGTGCATGAGGCTGGGGAGCAGGTGCTAAGACCACGCTTCTCACAACCCCGTGGCCAGGCTGTGGGATGCGGCTAGCCGTCACCTTTGCAAGCCTCTCGAGTGGCCACGAGGCCACAGTCATCCCCCCAAACAGAAGCAACCCAAGGGCCCGATGTGACCGAGCTGGGTAAGGTTGGCTTTGTGAGAAGTATCACGCTGAAGGGAACTTGTGTTTTCCCAAGACCATTGTAGGAGACAAACGAGCAGAAACTAATAAGAGACCAAAACACCGACACCCCCTTGGCGTCCAGCGTGGGTCAGGCCCCTCCGTTACCAAGTGACGCCACGCTGTCTCGGTGCCACGGGGTTCAGCAGGGAGGTAAGCCTGCTTCCTTCGCTGAGCCAGAAGATGAAGGGAAATCACTCCCCTGAGAGCTCGGCGCCTAGAAGTGCTTCTCTGACCACCGCCACCATTTATCACCACACCCCTGCCTCGGGACCCCGGAGCCCTAGCCGGCTGCCCTGGGGTGTCCGCTCCATAGCTGAGTCTCTGGCTCCCCCCGCCTGAGCCGCAGCCCTTTCTCCAGCACAGTGGGCTGGTGTGGGGGGTGCCTGGGGGCTCAGCCAGCAAACGGGCAGACGCAGAAAGTCCCGCGGGCCCCTTCCTTCTGGCGCCGTGGAGGGTCCGAGGCATCGCCCCACCCCAGCCGCTCAGAACCCCGGTTCTTGCTTCCTAGAGCCGAGCGGGTCACACGCGGGTCACATCGTCAACGGCCTGCGGATGCCAGCACTTTCCACCAGCTGACTTTCCGGTCACAGGCTTGAGGCCCCGGGCACGGCGGGTTCACCTGTGTCCTGAGCGGGAGCAGGAGGGCAGCTGCAGGCAGGGGAGGTGTGCCCGGGCGAGAGCCACACCTAGGCGGGCCACACGGCCTTCTCTGCTCGCGGTTGGACCCCCCCCTTCCCACGGCCTCCCCTGGGCTGACCGCTGAGCCCACATTCACAAAGGATTGGACCGGATTGGCCGAGGCACCCCGCCCGGCGCTCTGCCTCCGGCCTCGCCTCTCTGGCCGGTGTTGGTTTCCACAAACAGGAAGCCCCCAGGAGCCACGGCCACCAGCGACCTCCAGAAACATCCACACCACTGTTGGCCACTCCAACCGTCCGAAAAGCCTTTATCCACTGGGGCTGGGAGGCTCCCTCCCAGCCCCGCCCTGCAGCCCTGGGCCACAGATAGCTGCCCACACCCATGTCACATCATCGAGGAGGAAAAACTGGGAAAGAATATATAGAACACGATACTTTTATGTAACAATTTAAAATACCGAAAATCACAGTGTATCTGGGAAGGACACACAGATAAACTAGTCCCCTGGGTGGGTCCAGCCTCAAGGCACTAAGTGCTGATGCGTTATTGGCCCATTTGACAGAAGAGGAAGCAGGAAGGTGGTTGGGGTCCAGCAGCTCCGGCCAGACCCCAGCGGGAACGGGTCCTGCCCCGGTAGCCTGGCTTTAAACAGCTCATGGCTGGGGTGGCGAATCTATAATAATCCATTTTTACAAAGAAAGAAGGTGCAGGGTGCTCGCCTGTCTGCTCCCAGTGATGGGGCCCCTCTGGTGTGTGTAAATTATTTCAGAGCTCAAATTACAGAGGGGGCCTCAGAGACGAAGGGACCAGACAAGCAGGGAACCGGGGCGGGGGGGGGGTGGGGGTGGGAGCTGGCGACGGGTCAGGCCTGTCCCTCCTCTGTCCCGGGTCTGTGGACGGGGCCGCACGGGAGATGCCCCGTGTTCTGGCAGCCGGAGGATAGGGGGACCAAGAAAGCAGTGAAACTGGCTTTAATGCTCTGTTCTGTTAAATCTGACCCACCGGAAACATCCTCCTTTTGACGAGTATTCAAAGTTAAGGGTTATTAAGGTATTTCGCACCCTGTTTTTGCACCAAGACTGTGAAACCCCGCCAGGGTGGCTGAGGTGGGGCTGGGGGCTGGGGGCTGGGGCCGCCTCTGTCTGCTGGGGGTGCACTGAGGCTCAGAGGGGCCCCTGTGGCGGGAGGCCCGGTCGTCCTCGTCGCCGGGGCGGAGGGCTGGGCTGCAGCTGCGTCTGGGTGGCCCCAGGGAGCGAGGGAAGCACCTGGCAGTTTCGGTTTCCGACAGGAAGCTGCCTGCTCCTATCTCCTGGCCCCGGCTGCACCCTCTGCCCCAAAGCTCTGGGTGGCGCCCCGCCCGGAGAGCCCCAGGTGGGGACAGCCCCTCGCTGGGACGAGGAAGCCTGGCTGAGGGGTCAGGGCCAGGCGCAGCCCCTCTCGGCCTCCTGGGCCTCCCTGAACTTGGGAGCGCGGTGCCCCCCCCCCCCCGGGGGCCATAAAGGCGGGGAAGGGCTCTGACTTGCACTTTTTGTCAGCTGCCTATCACCTGCTTTTAGGATGTTTGGTCCCAACCTCCGTGTAACTGGGGAACAATGTTTGGTGGTACAGGGGCAGGAATGGGCTTGGCGTCTGTCTGTCTGTCTGTCTGTCTGTCTGTGTGTCCAGGCCTGGCAGAACCATCCAGGGATGGAACCTTAGATATTGTGTCCCAGTCGGGGAGCCCAGCTGCGAGGAGAGGCCAGCGGCCCAGTCCCGGAGCCGAGGGGCCCCCGTCTGAGGCCGAGTCAGGCTGGCCCCGCGGCCTGGGGCCCACGCTCACTGCAGTTTGCCGTGAGGGGCACAGCCAGGTGGGACCATGTGCAAAGGTCCCCCCTGTCCCTCCCGCTGGCCCTTCCTCCCCGACTGCTCCCCCTGGTAGGGTCTGCGAGGTCGGGGCTTTCCACACACTCAAAATGCACCCCAACTTGGGAGGGAAGGAGGAAGCTCTGGGGGCCGCAGGGCGGGGTCAGCTCCCCAGTTCCTTCTCCACTGGCCTCTCTGAGCCGCCCCAAGTGGCCTTTGCAGGGAAGGGACTGCAGGGGTTCACGGGCAGGTTCCCGGGAGGCAGTGAGCACCAGGAAGGGGAGCGGGGAGGCAGGGCTGGACCCAGGGCCGGCCACCGCACCAGAGCCGTCTCTCAGCAGTCCCCCAGCCCGTCCGAGGTCTGGCCGTTGTCCCCACGTCACAAACGCGGATGGGCCTGCGGGGTCGTGGGGTCACCACCCCGCTGCCGCACAGCTGAGCGCACAGAGTCCGGGAAGCCAGGCCGCGCAGAGCAGGGCACAGACCCCTGCCCACACCTCGTCCTCGGAGCGGCCTCCTCTGAACCGTCCCATCCCCCTCCTGGGCCTCCTCGCAAAGGCGATCCCTCCTCGAGGTGTCTGTGAGGCCCCTCAGGCCCAGGGGAGGGGCCCGGGCCCCAGGGCCAGACCCCTGGGGCCGAGGGTCATTAGGGTAAGGACTGAGAGAGAGCTCCCCGGACTTCGAGGGCTGTGCTGGGCCCGGGTCCCCCTCTGCCACCTGCCCGCGTGTTCAGACCTACAAGTTTCTCTGTGCCTTTTGTCCCTGCGTTCCCTCAAGGCTTCGCGCCCCACAGTGCTTCCTCTCCGACAGACCCCTGTCCAAACCCGCCCCCCTCTGGGAGCCACACCGGAGGTCCACACCTGTCTTAAGCCCCCAGCGGCAGGGAGCGTCAGAAACAACACTTCGGCGTCCGGTGTTCTGGTGGGCAGTGGTAGGCCGGGCCGAGGCCAGCGCTCTTGCGCTCCCCAAAGGTTTCACAGCAGCAGCAGCAGAGGGGGCTTCGCTGGGGGGCCCCGGGCCGGGCAGACAGCTCTGCCCCACATCAGCTGGTGCTCGTGTGATCCAGGTGCCAGCTGTGGGGCGTCAGGCAGCACCTGCCTCGGGCTCCGTAGCGTGGGCCACCCAGACCCCACCGCAGGCTCTGAGAGGGTCTGGCCGGGGGTGGGGGGCTGCTGAGTGAATCCGCGCCCCTGGGCGGCGGATGCCGGGGGATCCCTTTCCTGAGGTCCCCGTCGGGGAGCGCCTGCCGGGGACGTGCTGTGTGACCCGGGGCGGGTTTTCTGACCTCTCTGATTTGTGTCCTCACCTTACAGTCAGACCGACGGTGCCTTGCAGGCCGGCCGAGGGAAGCCGCACCCCGGGCCAGGAAGGAGTCTGGGCTGGATTTGCCCCCCCCCCCCGCCCCCTCTACCCCGTCCCCTCCCGCAGCCTGGGGAACAATAGCTTCCATGTCCCCGTTCGCAGGGCTGCCTGCTGCCTGGGAGACCGTCAGCGATGCCCCCGGCACCGTGTCCCCCTGGGGAGGCTGCGCTGGCCTGGGGGGCAGGTGCACCCCTCTCCTCCACCGTGCCGCCTGGACCCTCGCACCAGGGGCAGAGGGGGCCGCACCCGAGGAGGGGTCTGCCCACGTTCTCTCAGACGCCAGTCCCAGTTGGTGAGCCCAAAGGGGGCCACACCTGATTCCTCCTGACCCACCAGCTCTATAGCTGGGGAGGGGGTCTGCACGCACCGAGGCCTCTGACCAGGGCTCTGGGCCCTGGGCCCTGTGGCTCCCGCTGCCCGGTACTATCCACACCGAGGCTCCTCAGGCTGTGAGAGAGGGGACCCCAGCTGCCTCAGGGACACCCTCTGGCTAGGAGAGGCCATCAGGGTCGAGCAGGGACCACCACGTCCTTGTCCCCGCTGCCTGGGAGGGAGCTGAGGCCCATGTGGACAGGCTTCCGGCAGATTCCATCGCTAGTCTCCAGGCCCACCTCGGCCTCAACTCCAGGTGCTGAGCTGGCCCCCAAATCTGGAGGGCTTGACCTTGCCAGGCTGGGGACTGGAGGCGGACACAGCCTAGGGGGACTCAGGTGGGTCCCAGAAGCCCTCCGTGGCCTCAGCCAAAGCAGCCCTGTCTGTGGGCCAGCCCTTACGCCGCCCTCCGTGCAGATCACCTGCCGGCCACCTTGGGGAGGAGGGGGAGGGGCAGGGCCTCACCCGGGGTCACTTGGGGGGGCCAAGTGACCCGTCCAGAGCCTACCATCTCCAGGAGGCCTGGCCGCCAGGTGCCCCCAGCAACTGGCCACGGGGACCCGCTGCAAGGGAGGGTGCCCTCCAGGTCCGTCTCTGAACACTGCCCCTTAGGGGCCGAAGGGTCAGCGCTCAGGTCCGGCTCCAGCCCCTGGCCCCGCCTGCTGACCCCAGGCAGCTCACCCTCTGCCTCTGGGCCTCAGTTCCTTGTCGGACAGACCTACATGCCCCTCAGCCCCCCTCAGCCCCCGTGGTGGCATCAGCAGGCACACACCGTGCGGGGGACGGTCGTCTCCTCCGGGCGTAGGATGCACCCACTCCCGTCAAGGGCTGAGCACCCGTGAGCCGGCACCGCCGCGGGCACCAAGGGGATGGCAGCGAGCAGAGGGCAGAGGCAGCGGCCCAGTGCCAGCGGGGCGACATGACAAGTGAATGTGGGGACCCGCCAGACACCTCGTTTGCTGGTGAGAATCATAAACAGAAGGGGAAGATACAGCAGGGAGAGGAGGGTGAGGAGGACGGAGCAGGGCAGGTGCCTGAGGGGCGGTCGCAAGGAGGGGCCGGCAAGGGCGCAACGACCAGGGTGAGGGCGGGAAGCCCTGGGAGGGCCTGTGTGCAGGCGTGCAGTGATCCGACTGACTTTGTGTCATAGGCTCGCTCCCGCGAGTGACAGAGACAAGGCAGGTCCGTAAGTGCCCCGAGAAGCTGCACTGACGCCCGCCTGCACCCTGGGCAGCTGTCAGGGGCTGCCTGTCCGCCCCGGCGGGGGTTGTAATCGCTAACGCCCACTGCGCTCCAGCCTCCGCTGCAGAACAATCCATGTGAATGATCCGGAGCCCACAGAGTCCACGGGCCCCGTGGCCAGCCCAGGTGACGCCCCTCTTCTCCCCGGCCGCCGCCCCTCCCTTGGCTAACAGCACCCGAGGCCTCGTCCAGAGCGGATGATCCCAGAGGGAACACGGACGGAGAGTCCTGGCTCAGTGGTAACCCGTTCTGGCCTCCCCCCGGGGCCACGCTTCCTGGCTGTGCCTCCCCTGGTCAACCGTAGTCACGGAAGTGAAAGTGTGAGAAAGCCCCCGCGGCCGGCTGCTGAATCAGGTTAACACGGATGCCTCTCTCTGCAGTCAAGATACCTCGAGAAGTGAAAGCCTTCTTTGCCTCCTCCAGCTGCCCTCTTGGGACCACTTCCTCCAGGAAGCCGGCCTGGATTGCACCCGGCCAGCAGCTCTATCTTCCTAGGCTCAGATTCGGGGTTCAGTGGGTGGGGAGGACATGGCTGGTTGGTGTCCTTTTGTTGGCCTGTCTCAGGAGGCTTGTGGCACGGGGACCGCATGGGCAGCGGACACACATGTTCCAGCAGACACTGAGGGCCCCAGGAGCAAAACGCCCCACATTTACTGGGGGAGGAAGGGGTCCTGGCTTTCCCCAGGGGTGGCCTTCCTCTTTGTCCTGACATAAGCCTCAGGGGACTGCAGGCTCTGCCCTTGGAACCAGGCTTCCTGACCGAGTCCAGGGCTCCTGTGTGTCCAGAGTTTCGTGCCCCGGAGGCTGGCTCCGGAGGGCCACCCAGAGCGCCTCGGGGGATGCAGGGGGTGGGAGGGACAGGTGGGTGTGTGTCCTGAGGGCTTCCCGGCCCCTTGGACGACCACAGCCCCACTGCACTCCCTCTCCTGGGCTCTCTCCCAGCTCCTTCCCCTCTGCCCTTCTTCGCCCCTGCTCAGGGACATCGGCCCCCAGACTGTGTTTAACCTTTGCTCTGTTTAACCTTTGACCCTTATTAAAGGTCATCAAATCACCCTTCTCCAATCCCTCCGTGGTGCTGCTGGCTTCCTGCCAGGCGGTGGCCCTGGGGCCGGCTTCCCTCCCTGAACGGACCCTGCATCCGTCTGTAGGGTCAACAGAGCCAGCTCAATCGCGCCTCCGCTCTGGCCTGCTGGGTGCCCCTGGGAACCTCGGTATCTTTTTCTGTGATGGCGGTCGCCATGACATGCGGGCTGGCAGGCCCCGAGCCAGGGTTCCCGGCACTGCGTGTTCGAGACAGGAACAGGAGGCGGGAGATGGGACCTGTCGCCTCAGGTCTCGGTGGGGTCTGAGCGAAGGGAAAAGCCCCTGCGGGAGGGCCGCCCTGCACACGGGGACGATACCGACAAGATCGAACAGCAAAGTTGCCAACGGTACTTTGTGCACAGACGCAGATGGTCACAGCCGTGTCACAGGTCAGGCGGTCACTGCGGGGCTCAGCCCGGGCCCTCATCGCGGAGAGGGGCTTTCGCGCATACTCCGACCCCGATGCCCTGGGCACCCCGTACACATCTATCGGTGTCCTGACGGTCCCCACAAGCACGGCCAGGGGCCACGGCTGAGTGACAAGAGGGATGCTGGGGGCTTGGGACAGAGACGGCCTTGCTCCCCGGGAGGTCGTGCGGCCACATCCTGACCACAGGCCGTGATAGAGATGGGCAGTACGGGCTCTGGGCGCCTTTCCCCAAGCCTGCTGCCTGGATACAGATGGGACGGTTACAGGTCTGGTCACCTGGACTGGGGGGCCCTGAATCCAATGACAAGTGTCCTTACAGGAAAGGAGAGGACATAGGGACACAGAGGAGAAGCCACATGAAGACAGGGGCAGAGATGGGAGGGACACAGCCACAGTTGGAGGAGGCAGGGAGGACCCTCCCCGGGAGCTGGAGGAGGGGGCTCGGCCCCGCCCACACCTCGATTTTGGGCCCTGGGCCTCCAGACCTGGGGGCGGATAGATTCCTATTCCGAGCCCACTGGTCGGTGGCACTTTGTCATAGCGGTCCCAGGAGATTAAAACAGCAGGGAAGGGCATGCGGAGAAGAGCCGGTGGTCAAGGGGAAGCTGGAGGGGGCAGGGGGAGGACGAGGCCTGAGAGGGCGTGGTGGGGAGGAGGAGCCTCCCCACCGTGCTTGTGGGAACTGTCAGGACACCGATAGATTTGCACGGGGTGCCCCGGGCACACTGGGGTCGGAGTGTGCACGTGCTGGCTGTGGTGGCCTCTGGACCCTCCCCACCCTGGACCAGGTGGCCCACGGCTGGACTCTGCCGGGCTCCAGGCTCAGGACGGCACCTTCTGTGGGATCTCACCCAACCCCCACTAACCACCCAACACCAGCCGCATCTGCTTGGACGCCTCTAGGGATGGGATGCTCATTATCTCCCTGGTCACACGAAGGCTGAAGTCTGCCACCTGGACCCCACGTTGTCCCTCCCCAGTGATACCAGAGCAGGCTCGACTCAGTTTCTCCCCCAGGTGGTCATGGTGAATTGCCCCCAGCCTCCTCTGTTTCAGGCCAAATTGGAGTGACTTCAATGCTCTGTCCTGGCCCTCCTCTGCTGGGTGTCCTGGGTCCCATCTCTGGTTCCTGTCGGGGGCACAGCCACCTGACCCTCAGTCTCCCCGTCTGCAGAGTGGGCTTGTTGGAATGGGGCCTGCACATACAGTAGGCGCCTAATAAATCTGAGCGAGGTAAACACTCCTCTTTCCCACTGCACGCTCAGGTCTCCCCTGCCCTGAGCGGGTCTACCACCCGTGGGGTCACCGTGGGGTCCGGACCCATCCGGTCCTCCACCACAGCAGGGCTGCG
Source organism: Prionailurus bengalensis (assembly GCF_016509475.1). Taxonomy (NCBI): domain Eukaryota; kingdom Metazoa; phylum Chordata; class Mammalia; order Carnivora; family Felidae; genus Prionailurus; species Prionailurus bengalensis. The sequence continues at coordinate 61,356,189 of NC_057352.1, forward strand.
GAGGGCACCGGGTCCCCAGCCAGGCTGCTCGGCGCCTGCCCGGGGCTCTGCGGCGGGATCCGGCGGCCAGAAGGGCCACGCCGTCTGCCTGACCTCGGCGTGCGCCTCCTGCCAGCCGGACAGCCACGGCCACGTTCAGAGGTGTTCGCTCTCAGGCGGAAAGGCTCCGTCCTAACCCTTCAGAAGGTATCACCAGCCGTTGTTGCTTTCATACTTTAGGGCCACTTAACGTATTTTGGGGTCTCCGAGGTTTTCATGGATTCTTGGGGTGCCTGTGGGCCCCAGAAACTGCACGGTGGAGCCGTGCTCCCCACTGGCCTGTCCTAGACCCCGAGACCCCCCAGGCCCCAAGGGCTCCCCCAGCCGGCCTGCGGTCCCTCCAGCATTGCAGAGCCCTGGGGGGGGGGGGCGGTAGGGGGTGGGGTCTGGGGCGGCCTGAGGGGTTAGGACGTGTCCCAGCCTGGCTGTGGCCGTCCTGTGGAGCCGGACGATTAAGAAAAGATGGGCTGTGAGCTCGTAAAAGCCAGAGTACCTCGGGGCTGGGACTCCCGTGCCCACACAAGCCGGAGCCCAATAACACACTGGCCAAACACCCACCGCCCCGGGGAGCCTCCCACCCCCCCCGCCCCCCCCGCCCCGGGGGAGCAGTGAGCTTGGCACGCGCAGTGACCGCGGGGTCGATAAACTGATGGCTGGGATTCTGCATGCGACCGTCCGCCCCGGTGCCCGCGGCCCACCGGCACCGTGGAGGCACTGCTGCCTCAAACTCCTTCCTCGCGCGAACGCCCCCGCCCCATCCAAACACAACACAGCCCGAGGCTCGCACGCGCACCTGCTGTCTGTCCTCTCCCTCCGCAGCCCGGGAGGAGCTGCGTCTTGGCTCCATCAGGGAGCAGGAGGACAGGCTTTGACACTCGAGGACCCTGAGGCCCAGGCGAGGACGCGGCGGGTGGCAGGGCCCGGCTGCTGGTTCCCAGACAGTGGCGGGGGGTGGAGGGGGGGCTGCCCCAGGAAGGGAAGGGGCTGTGTGGTGCCCACCAGGAACTTGACCGGACCGGAGCCACTGGGCAGCCTGAGAGGCAGGGGGACCATGTGCCAGGGCCAGCAACCTGGCACCACCCTGTAGGCGTCTTGGAGTCACCCACACGTGGGAGATGCCGTGGGCGCACTCCTCACCCTGTCTCAAGGCAGGCTTTCCCACACATGGCTTCGGGTGACCGATAGAGCCCGAATCAGGGGCTGGCCCTCGGGGCCTGGACGGCAGCACGTTGGGGAAGCAGGCTCTACAGAGGTGGCAGGGACATCCCTGGGTCGGGGTGCCGGGCCTGCGGGCCAGGGGCCCACTTGGCCTCTGGAGAAGGCTCCAGCAGCAGGACTTGGGGCTGCGAGGTCTGGAAGGTTACAAAGTTTCCTCGGAGTGTGGCCACGTGGCGTGGGCTGGGGAGTGGGGTCGCCTGCTCACGGCTGTGCCCCCCCAGTCTTGGGGTGAGCCAGGGGCTTGGCAGTGGGGGCCACGGGGTGGCGGGGAGGCCTGCCCATCACCACTTCTCTCTGGCACCGGCTCCAAAGGGCAGGGGTCTTGCCAGGGACGGCTCATCAGTGGGTACGGCGGTTGAGTCCTGGACCATCGCTGGAGCCCAGGGCCCTGGCCCAGGCCCTCTTCCCCGTGGCCCCAGTGTCCTCATCCCATCCCTAAGCCTCAGGGTCCTGCCAGGAGGACCGCACACCGCCTTCCTCACCAAGTCCCGGGACCCTGCCCGTGGGGGAAGACAGAGCCCACTCCCTCCTAGATGGGACTGAGCAGGCCCCTTCCAGCATCTGCCTCCGGGTGGGGCGCCCACACCCGGCCTGGCACCTGCCGGGCCCTCCGGGGCCACCTGTCCCAGCTGTGTGGGTTTGAGGTGAGTCAACAGAGCCAGGCAGGAGGCAGCCTGGAGATGTCACACTCTGACCACCTGCTCCGGCCCCCACGCCCCCCCCCCATCCCCTTACCTGGCTGCCCTTCCTGGGGACCCCGGGGCACTGAGCAGCCGGTGGACGCGGCGACGCTCTCCAGCACAGGGGGACGCCAGGGACATAGGACTGGAGGTGGGTCCGGGAGGCAGTCCTGGCGCCGGGCGACAGGCGAGCAGCCCTCTGGGGGCCGACGTGAGCGCCCTTCCTGACCTCGTGGGGCCTCGAGGGAGGGAAGAGGGCTGCGGCCGGCCTGGCTCTCCGGCAGCCGGCGGCCTCTGTCCCCCAGACAGCTCCACGCCTTCCAGCAGCCGTGCCCGCCGGCCTGGGGAGGGGGCGGGAGGCTGCAGGGGCTCATGTGACGCAGGGCGGGCCTGGGGAGGCGCCGGTGGGGGAGGTCTCCGTGCAGCCCGCGGCCCGGGCAGCCAGCTGTGTCACTGTGATAGTAGGGCCGGGGGCCGGGGAAGCGGCCTGCAGCTGTGCCCACCGCTTCCTCAACAGGAACCATCTGGGCCGGGCCCTGCCCGGCCTTCCCTCACGGCCATTCCGGTCTGACTTTCCAACAACTTCCTCCTACAGCCAGCCCGCCGACACCACACCCACCTGGAGCCGGACGGCCCGGACCGCCAGGCGCGCTTCCTCGACCGGGGCTGGGGGGGTAGTGTCCGTGCGGGCCGAGCCCCCGACCCCACGCGCCCCGTCCACCTGCGCCCCCCCGCCCAACCTTGGGCCTGGCTCCGCTCCCCCCCCACTGCCCTCGGCCGGGCTTTCCCCGCCTCCCCGCCCAGTTCCCCCGGGGCCGCTTCCCTGAGCGTTGGCCCTGCCCTGGAGTCAGACCTCGCCCTGCGTCCTGACCCCTGACCGGCCACCCCTCACCCCCCACACCCCCGGGGCTCTCCCTTGGCTGCCTGGGGCCTCCTGACCCCCACCCACTCTGAAAGGACCGCCGCAGGCCAGGTGAAGAAACCCCTCTCTGAGCGCGGCCTCCTGGCTGGGGGGGGGGGGGGGGTGCTCCTCAAGGAGACCCTTCCCCACTTCTCCATGGGCACCTTGCAGGGACAGTGACCAATTTGGATGGGATCTGCTGGGGGAATTAGAGCTGCTCTCCCAGTCTGAGGGCTTCCAGAAACCATGTCAGACCCTCTGTGTCCTCGGAGCCCCCTCCCCACGGGCACTCAGCAAAGAGGGTGCCAGGTACATCAGAGGCACTAAAAAGGCCACGTCCTGAAGGCGGCCACATATGTGGGGTGACGGCAGGAGAGCAGGTGGCCTTGTGAAGAAGACCCTGGGCCCCGTGCCCCCACACTGGCCCAGCAGTTGGCTCCCTTGGGGCCCAATCACGGCTGCAGGCTCAGCGTCGTCAGACAGGCCGAAGGGGTGAGGCCCGCAGACGCAGGGCTGGTGCACAGACCTCTGTGCTGTTTTCATTCCATTGAGTTGAGGTTTTCAGTAATGCCTGCACATGGTGAATACTGCAAGCCGTGCATAAGGGGTACAGCAAGAAGTCAGACCCCCCCACCCCGCTTCCTGGTGTGCTTCTCCAGAGCTCACGGCTGTCACAGTGGTTTTTTTTTTTGGGGGGGGGGTCCTTCTGGAATTGGTGCAGGGACAAGACCGTGCTGCCCCACGTGCACACGTCCTCCCCACAGGGTGGACAGCTCCCCACCCCCAGGGTTCAGGCGGGAAGGAGGGTCCTGCGAGCCAGCCGGTCCCTGGGCATCACCGTTGTCCTCACGGCACCCCCTCTCTGCTTCCTGAGCTCTGACTCGGGACAGGACGGAGGGTCCGAGGCCCAACCCGGCTGGTCGCCTCCTTGCTGTATGGTGGTGATGGCAGGGCCGGCCTGTTGCAGGGGAGGGCCCTGTGCACGGCCTGCCCCGTGGTCAGCACGCACGTGTCCGTGTTCCTGACCTTACCCCTGATGCTGCTTTCTAGACTGCACATGGCCAGGCCTCTCAGAGCCGGCAGAGAGAAAGACTCGGGGGCACAGGCCCCTGGGAAGGCGGCAGCTCGGCACCGGGTGGGGCCGCCCCCGCCCCCGGGCCAGGCAGATGTTCAGGGCTCACACCTGCAGAAACACCCCCCACAGATGCGACACTTCCACTTTCGGGAAGAAGCCTCTTGTCTGGCCTGCTTTTCTAGTGGTCAGGGCCGACAGGGGATGGGCTCCAAGAGGCCGGTTCGAGAGTAGGGGGTGGGGGCGGGCCTGGCCCTCTGACGGCCACCTTGGGGGCACCTGCCCACGCCCTGCCCCTGCGCCCCACCCCCGCCCCCCAGGCCAGGCAGTTGGTGCTTGTGGGGAAGCAGACGTTGGCTGTGGCTTTCAGAGCTGGGCAGCCGGCTGGGAGATAAGGAGCTGAAGAGGAAGCGGCTGCAGCAGCAGGGGTGCAGGAGGGGGTGGGGTGCCGGGCCTGCCTGCCCACCCCGTCCCCGTGCTGCTCCCTCCAGAGACCACTGCCATCTGACCTTCCCCCACTCCCTCCCTCCCTCACAAACACCCATGGGGCCACGTGGGGGTTACGCAGGTGCCCTGCTTTCTGGGAACCTATGGGAAACAGACGTTCAATCAATAAGTCCTCAATAGATGTGGCTCAAGGGAGGTGACTTGGAAGCTGTGTATGAAGGATCAATTAGGAGCTCCCCCTGGGGATGTTGGGGGAGAGCATTCCATGTAGAGGGTCCTGAGGCAGCCTTACCTCCAGGCTTTCGGGAATCTGCAGGAGGGCCAGAGAGGTAGAGGGAGGCCAGTAGGGGACTGTGGGGGAGTGACACTGGATGGAGGTGGGCAGGGAAGCCTGCCTGGCTGAGTGTATTATTTCTGCCTCCTTTTCTAGCCTGCAGGAGCCCCCATGACTGCTGGGTGGATGGATGGATGGATGGATGGATGGATGGATGGATGGATGGATAGGTGGATAGGTGGATGGATAGGTAGATGGATGGATAAATGGGTGGATGGATGGATGGATGGATGGATGGATGGATGGATGGAAGGATGGATGGACAGATGGATGAGTGGGTGAGTGGGTGGGTGGGTGGATGGATGGATGGATGGATGGATGGATGGATGGATAGGTGCATTGATGGATGGATAGGTGGATAGGTGGGTGGATGGACGGATGGAAGAATGGATGGATGGATGGAAAGGTGGATAGGTGGATGGATAGGTAGATGGATGGATAAATGGGTGGATGGATGGATGGATGGATGGATGGATGGATGGATGGATGGTTGGATGGATGGCTGGATGGACAAATGGATGGATGGATGGATGGATGGATGGATGGATGGATGGATGGATAGGTGGATAGGTGGATGGATAGGTAGATGGATGGATAAATGGGTGGATGGATGGATGGATGGATGGATGGATGGAAGGATGGATGGACAGATGGATGAGTGGGTGAGTGGGTGGGTGGGTGGGTGGATGGATGGATGGATGGATGGATGGATAGGTGCATTGATGGATGGATAGGTGGATAGGTGGGTGGATGGACGGATGGAAGAATAGATGGATGGATGGAAAGGTGGATAGGTGGATGGATAGGTAGATGGATGGATAAAGGGGTGGATGGATGGATGGATGGATGGATGGATGGATGGATGGATGGACAAATGGATGGATGGATGGATGGATGGATGGATGGATGGATGGATAGGTGGATAGGTGGATGGATAGGTAGATGGATGGATAAATGGGTGGATGGATGGATGGATGGATGGATGGATGGATGGACAGATGGATGAGTGGGTGAGTGGGTGGGTGGGTGGATGGATGGATGGATGGATGGATGGATGGATTGATAGGTGCATTGATGGATGGATAGGTGGATAGGTGGGTGGATGGACGGATGGACGAATGGATGGATGGATGGATGGATGGATGAATGGATGGATAGATGGATGGATGGATGGTTGGATGGATGGTTGGATGGATAGGTGGATAGGTGGATGGATAGGTAGATGGATGGATAAATGGGTGGATGGATGGATGGATGGATGGATGGATGGATAGGTGGATAGGTGGATAGGTGGGTGGATGGATGGATGGATGGATGGATGGATGGATGGATGGACAGATGGATGAGTGGGTGACTGGGTGGGTGGGTGGATGGATGGATGGGTGGATAGGTGGATGGATGGATGGATGGATGGATGGACAGATGGATGAGTGGATGGGTGTATGGGTGGATGGGTGGATGGATGGATGGATGGATGAGTGGGTGACTGGGTGGGTGGGTGGGTGGATGGATGGATGGGTGGATAGGTGGATGGGTGGATGGATGGATGAGTGGATAGGTGGATGGATGGATGGATGGATGGATGGATGGATGGACGGATGGATGGACAGATGGATGAGTGGATGGGTGGATGGGTGGATGGGTGGATGGATGGATGGATGGATGGATGGATGGATGGATGGATGGACAGATGGATGAGTGGGTGAGTGGGTGTGTGGGTAGATGGATGGATGGACAGATGGATGGGCAAGTAGATCAGTGGAAACATGATTCTATTCAAAGAATATGATTCTATTTACAGAAGGACTGGGGCCCACAAAGGTGATGTCCCCAGTTGCAAAGCTTTCAAAAGAGAGATATAGGTCACAAGAGGATATAAGTCCCAAACAAGTCAGGAGGGGGTGTGGGCAGCTCCACACGAACCAAGCTGGGCCAGCACTGTCTAGCCCAGAGCCCAGAGGGCTGCCAGTCTCGGCCTCAGGTCCTGAGTGACGTGTGGCCACACGGTGGTGGACCACAGCGATGTGGTGGACCATGTGCTTATTCAGGGCGGAACGGAAGAAGCTGGCCCAGGACTAACTGCTCTGCCCACCATGGCCCAGCTCAGGTCAGAGCCACAGGAAAGGTCCCATGGGCATGGCTGGATGGAGACGTGGACACTGCATACACGGGCAGGGCCCCGGGGGTCCCGGCCGCAGTTAGGTCCGGCGTACTCACTGGCAGCGTGGAGGGCCGCTTGTGGGAGCCGTGCCGGAAACAGCCCAGGAAAAGGCTGATCCCATCTCAACCCTCCTGGTGCCCTGGGCCCCTTTGGTGGTGAAACCCCTGGGCCTTGTCTCAAAATAATGTTTTTGAGAACACAAGCGCAGTCATAGAATCACAAAGGAAGCCCATTATGCCCAAATAAAGTTGTCTAAACGTTAAAAAATGCCTGAGGTGGTAATGCCTACGCTCCTTTCTTCCACCAAGAGATCGAAGCAGTGTGCCAACTGCATTCCGAAGAGTGACAGAGGGCACCAGGCTGGGCCCAACGGTGCCTGCGCTCCACCGCTGTGGCTGCAGAACCGGCAGGGGCAGGTGCTCCTGCTGGTGCCGAAGTCCCCGGCACGTGTCCCAGGCCTGCGTTCCGGCTAAACAAAATGCCACGTTTTGGTTAGAGGTTAGCGGACTGACCGCTCTGGACCCCCCCCAAATTCTAAGTAAAGAACGGCTGTTCTGGCTTGTCTTGAAGACCCCCCCCCCCCCACCGGCACGGCCGGACACTTCCGGCCTTGGGGAACCTGCCACAGGGGGGCTCCCGGAGTCAGAGGCCTCGAGGGTCACCCCCCCATCAGCTGTCTTTGCTGGGTGCTCTTGGGCCTCGGCTTCTGCGGCCGTGTCCCCCACGCAGGGCGCCGTGAGGATTCAGTGGAACGATTCACGTATAGGTTCTGCTCCGTCAGGGCTGGTGGTGGTCTCAGTGAGACGCCCGAGCTGGGAAGGGCCCGCTCAGGGGAAGGCTTGAGTGCCCCACCGCCATCCGGTCATGCCCACCTCCGACGGGACACGGCATCCCTAGAAAGCTCTCCCTAAACCAGCCCTCCGCTCGTTCTGTGTGATGAGCCACAGCCCCTGTCCGGGACAGCCGTCACAAGAGAGGGATTTCCTCTCGGCACGTGTCAGAGACCCTGCCCCCCACCCCAAGGTGTCTGCGGCTGCCTCCCCCTGCCCCCAGCCCCGTGGCTCCCAGCACTCCCACACCACAGCAGAAAGACCTGCCCAAACCATACTGGTTACCCCACTCCTCCTCTGAGACCTTCAGCGGCTGCCCCCAGGCCTCGAGACACAGGCCAGACTTCAGAGGTGACCTAGGAGACCCCCATGCTCCACCCCTCTCCCCTCGGTGTGCGTTTTTTCTCGTGGAACCGTTCCTCTCCCCGAGGGGCCTCTATCACCCCCAGCGTTCCCCAGCTCCTCCCACAGAACCTAGCCTCACCCAAACTCCTACGGATTCCTCAGAGCCCTCAGGAAGTGCCCCTGTCGTGCTGCCACAGGCCCTGGATGCCCCGTCACGGCATTAGCACATTGCCTTGTGGTTGCTGTGGGCCAGGCTTCCTGCGCCACTGGGAAAGCCCCAGGTGGGACCCACTCTCCTGGGCCACGGCTGTGTCCCTGGCAAGCGGCGCCGGGCTCCAGCCGAGTCTGACGGACGGCTGGGTGAATGACCACGCCCCTGTCTGAGCGCCTGTCCCCCGCCTTCATCTGTAACCGCCCCGGTGCGAGCTGCACCTTCTCCCCGTTCTGCACGCAGCTCCTAGGGAGACAGACGGGACGGCCCGCTGTCCTCAACCCTCACTGACTCCCAGCTCTCCGGCTGGGATCCCTGGGCCCAGGACCCCGGGTTGGATGCCTCCGAACACCATGTGCCGAGGCGGGGAGTCCGGCCGGGCTGCTCGGGGCGGGTCCCCGGAGCCCGGGGCCATGGCACAGAGTGTCCCCGACGGCGGGAGGGGCCCGGCTCGGTGGCCTGTGGGTGTGGAGCAGGGAGAGCTGGTCAGCTCGCTGCCTGAACTCGGCGAGCCTCCTCCCACCCGCTCAGAGAACAGGATGGGGACTTGGGGCCGAGCCTTGGTGAGGGCAGAGCATGAGGAAGGACACGATGCCAACGTGACGGAGTGGCAGCCTAGTCCCCTCTGACCAGACCGGAACCAGTCACACCCCCGCCACGAGGCTTGGAGAGGTTGAGCTGCTGGCCGGGGGGTAACACCCGGGCTGGATCCAGGTGAGGCCCAGAGGGCGACCTGAGGGACAGGGTGGAGGGTCCTGCTGTGAGGAGGACCCCAGCCCCACCCTCAGCCTGGGCCTCTCTGCCCCTCCAGGAGCATCGAGCCCAGCCAAGGCTGCCCGTTGGGCAGAATAGCAAACGGAGCCTCAGCGGGGGAAGCCGACCACAGACAGGGGAGTGTCGCCCCCCGTGACCTGACTCTCCTAGGAGGCAGGTCCCCGCCCGCAGAGCGGCCTCCTCTGGGTCCTGGGGAGCTGCCCACCCTGTTCCCTTGAGCAGCCATGCTGCAAACGGGGAAAGCCCCTCCCCGAGGCCACTTTCCCTTAGAGGAGCCCCAGGCGGAGGGTGGGGTGAGTCACCTGCTGGGCCCCTGTCCTCGTCCTGTTTCTCTCTGACTCTCCGGGCTGTGCTGCCGTGGCTGCACCCACACCCCCACCCGCTTTCAGCAACGGGCTCTGACTGAGCTCACGAGGCCATGAGGCCAGGCTCAGCTGGCCTGGGCGCCGTGCGTTTGGTCCAGAAAGAACAACAAGAAAAAAAGAGTCAAAAGGGGAGGTCGTTTTTCCCGTTTGCCCTTTTTTTCTCCTTGGGACTGGCAACAGCTTACAAGGGTAGAAGATGGGCTCTGGTGCACCAACTAACCTTCTAGAATCTTCCAGAACATTCTACCAGAGCCTGGGAACTTTGTAGACCCGGCCAAAGAAGAGCACCAACATGGGGAGAATAACCCGGGAAGTGGTTCGTGCTGGGTGAGGTCAGGTGGCGGCCAGGCCCTCCGAGCCGAGGGACATTCCACTTGCCTTTGTAGGGATGGCCCCTGAGACTGGGGTAAGGCTTCCCAGGAGACCCTGAGTGAAGGGTCCCCACCAGTGGGCTATTCCAGGCAGCCGTGGGGGCCCCCACCGGGCCTGGCCAGAGGGAATGAGGCTGTTGGGGGGCCCAGAAAGATCAGGGAGTGTCCTGAGGATGAGAAACACTGAGGCCTGACCTTCCCCGAAGGACCGTGTTGCAGACGCTGGTTGTTAGGGGCTGTGTGATCCCCACCACGTCTGCGGGCATCACTGATGTTCTCCCACGTGGAAATGATCTTTCCTTGCATTGCGCTAGAAACTGGCCGGTGTCCCTCAGAAAGAACTTTTCTATATTTCAGATTTGCTCTTCTTTTAAAAAACTTGAGTTCACACTAACAATTTTTTCAAACGCGCACACGAGGCTAGAGACCCTAACGCACGCGCACAGCAACCACTCAGCCCCACCGGACGGCCACATTTCAGACGTCAGCTCTTCTCGTCTTAAGGAATAAAACTGGGCAGCAGAGGGGAGCCCTGTGGTCCCACTGAAGGCAGTGTTTCTGTGTCCCGTGGATGCTTGTCACGCCCTCGGGGTGTCGGCCACGGTGACTTCGGGCAGAACGTGCCGCCTGCTTCCCGTGCGTGGCCTGCAGTGTGGAGGTTGCCCACGAGGCTCTAGTTCACCGTGACCAGAGAGGGGCCCCTCAACCTGTCTGCCACTTACGTTTTGCCTTAATCCCCAACTTTCCTTGCTGAAACTCCGTGCCTCTGCTCCTGTGGCTCCTGTGGCCCCAGATCACGGCTCCCTGCCTGCGCCTGTTCGTTCCAAACCCTAGACACCTCGGGAGGCAAAGCGGAAGCCTCGGGGAGGGCAGGGCCCAGGCTGGCAGGGTCGGCACCCCCGGGAACGTGCCAGAAATTCTCAGCCCCTTGGGACCTGCCAAGTCACACCCCTGGGGCCGGCTCTCTTCCCACCCACTTCTGAGTCTTTTGGGGAACTCTGCCCCCAGAGGGGTGCAGTTGTGCTAGCCACCTACAAAGGCGAGGGCCCATGACCCAGGGCAGCCCGTAGGAGTCTCCCCTGAGACAGGTCCGCAGGTCCTCAGATGAGGCAGCGCGTTTTTTCCCAGCCGGGTTGTGATGGGCTCACTTTGAAGCTGCAGCGGCCATTGTGCCAGGAATGGTGGAGAAGGGGACAGAAGCTGGAGCACCAGATCCAGACAACATCGCCGAGCCCCTGGATACAGCCGTGCCTGAAACCCTCCTGCCTGTCAGTGTTACAGGCACTAGAAGTTCCCTGCCGTTAAGCTGGTTTGAATGATGTTCTGGACACGGCAACTAAGGCAGGCCTGATGGAGGTGGTGTCTATTCACCCTTTGTTTATTTCTGTGTCCTGGCCACTTCTAGAAGGTTCTGTGGCCTTCACTAGGCCTGCTTAAACTTGGTTCAACCTTGTCACATTTCCTGTCTGCTCTGGGCCCCACGAGCTGAGGCCGGCAGGACCCTTCTGTCACCATCATGCCCTGATGCACCTGCAGAGGGAGGTGTCACCATGTGGCCCAAGACCCACGCAGGGAGTCATATGAGATCAGCACCAGGACTCGGCCATTATCACAGTCATCGCTGCCCACTGTGGGGGTGGGGGCTTCCCTGAGGCTGTGGGGACCTCCTGCTACAGAGGGAGTTCTGCATACCAGGCCCAGACACCCGACCCGGCTCTGTACCCCCAGGGGCCCTGGGGCAGCCCTCCAGGTCCCAGGAGGTGCTCCGCGTGGGGCTGAGGCATAGAGTCCTTCTCAGAGAAAACTGGAAGATCAGGGAGGGGGGGGAGGGGAGGCCCCTGGGTGGGGGACAAATGCCGGCTCACTCACCTCCTTTCCCACACCATCACAGATTGTGACCCATCTGTCAGGCACCCAGAAGCTGACTCCACCCCCATGTCTAGGGACCCTCTCCCGCCCCCATCTGGCTTCTCCAAGCTCACCCAGTCCCCTTCCTGGGGAAGGGGCCTTGGGATCTGTGGCAGGGAATCTGGGGGTCCTGGGGTAGGAAGGCTGCAGGTGACTCAATAAACCCCAATCCCCTGGGGTCTCCAGAGGCTCACAAGAGTGTGCTGGGGGTGGGGTGGGACCAGGAGTCTTCCAAGAGAGGGTCTCGGACCTCATCTGCTGTCACACTGCCCCCTCTCACTCTGGTCTATTTGCTGTTCCATGCGTAGCCCAGGCTCAGTGCCCCAGGGCCTTAGCACGAGTGCCAACTCCCCCGAGAAGGTTCCTCCCCCACCTACCCGCAGCTCATCCCTTCCTTCCCACTCTTCACCTTTCCAGACCACCTTGTTGGAAAGGCTCCCTGCCTTCCACCCTACGACCCCTCCCCCTCTCCTGGCTTGGTTTTCCTCAAATAGCAGGTGTCACTTTCTGATATGATAAACAATTTATTATTAATCAGCTCCTTGGGGCCTAATTTTTGTTTTTTTTTGAATGTTTTTTAAAATTTATTTTATTTTTGGGGTGCCTGGATGGCTCAGTCAGTTAAGCGTCCGACTTCGGCTCAGGTCATGCTCTCGCGGTTTGTGAGTTCGAGCCCCGCGTCGGGCTCTGTGCTGACAGCTTGGAGCCTGAAGCCTGTTTCAGATTCTGTGTCTCCCTCTCTCTCTCTCCCCCTTCCCTGCTTGCCCTCTGTCTCTCTCTCTCCCTCTCTCAAAAATAAATATTAAAGGGGCGCCTGGGTGGCGCAGTCGGTTAAGCGTCCGACTTCAGCCAGGTCACGATCTCGCGGTCCGTGAGTTCGAGCCCCGCGTCAGGCTCTGGGCTGACGGCTCAGAGCCTGGAGCCTGTTTCCGATTCTGTGTCTCCTTCTCTCTCTGCCCCTCCCCTGTTCATGCTCTGTCTCTCTCTGTCCCAAAAATAAAATAAACGTTGAAAAAAAATAAATAAATATTAAAAAAAATTTTTTAAAGTAAAATAAAATTTACTTTATTTTTTATTTGAGAAAGAGAGAGAGAGAGAGAGAGAGAGAGAGAGAGAAAGAGAATCCCAAGCAGGCCCCGTGCTCAGTGCAGAGCCTGATGTGGGGCTCAATCCCACAACCCTGGGACTGTGACCTGAGCTGAAATCAAGAGTCAGACGCTCCACTGACTGAGCCGCCCAGGTTTAGACTCACAACAGATCTGAGAGGAAGGTACAGAGACTTCCCACGGGCCCTCTGCGACACCACCAGCCTCCCCCTCATCCCCACCCCCCACCAGAGCAATGCCTTAGCTAAGCTGGCGGGCCCGCAGGGACACACTGTCATCAGCCAGAGTCCACAGGTCACCTTAGGGCCACGTTGGTGCGGGACATTCTGTGGGTCTGGACACGTGCAGAGATGAGACGCCATGATTATAATACCAGATGGGGTATTTTCGATGCCCTAAAAGTCCCCTGGGCCCCACCTACTCATCCCCCCACCGGCCCCTGGCAACCTCCGATCCTCTAACCGGCTCCACGGAGTTCCTTTTCCAGATGCCACGTGGGTGGGCTCACACAGCACGAGGCCTTCCGGATTCGCTCCTGTCGCTTAACGTGCGGTTAAGATTCCTCGGTGTCTTTCCGTGGCTTCTGCCGCGTTCTTTTTTGGGCCGAATAACATTCCCTCGTGCGGAAGGGCCACGGTGTATTTAGCCCCGGGTTTTGCTGGCCGTCACCAAAGCTGCTGGAGGCGCCACGTGTAGGGCTGTGCGTCTGAATCTCTGCTCCGTGTGTCCAAACCTCCCCTTCTTGCAAGGAGAGCGGCCAGGACGGAGGAGGGGCTCCCTCACAGCTCCACTTAAAGGTAATCACCTCTTTGGAGACCCTGCCTTCAAATACGCTCACATTCTGAGACACACGGGCTCAGGGCTTCGACGTCGGAGTTTTGTGGGGACACGTGTCAGCCCATGGCACGCTTCCCTTGAAGCTTTAGACAGAGCGTGGCCGTGCCGACATCTTGGTCGTGGACTTCTGGCCTCCAGGACCCCAGAACGGGATGAATTTCCGCGGCCCGAAGCCCCCAGCTTGTGCCCCGAGGGCTGTCGGCACAGCGAAGGCGTGGCTGTTGTCACTCGTCACCCCATTTTACGGGGATCTGGGTGACCCCCCACGCCATGCCGGCGGCTGCCGGGGCTCCCGGCCCTCCAGCACCCTCCTTCCACACACACGGTTGCTCCGACTGGGATGAGGGTGTCCTCTGTGCTGGGGAACCAGGCGGGCGAAGCCAAGTCCCACCCGCAGGTCTGACACAACACAGCGAGGCTGCTGGGAAGGAAAATAGCCCCGAAGAGGGTTGGCAGTGAGGTGGGAGAGGGCTTCTCACCGGAGGGGACGTGACGGGGTTGGGGGAGGTGCTACCATGTCTCTCCTGTGGGACAGGCTCCGGGCAGAGCCGGCAGCATGTGCAAAGGCCCCGGGCCAGGAGCGCCCTGCAGGTCTGGCTCTGGCCTCATCCTCATTCAGAACCCTGAGACCCGCCCCCAGGGCTCCCTTGTTGGGCGGTCTTGCAAATTGCCGTCAGCTCCCCTAGAAGGCAAATGTCCCCAGCCAGGCATAGCTGCCTCCCAGGTGGTGAGGACAGGCTCCCAGGCTGGCTGGAGGCAAAGATATGGCACATCGGGACATATTTGGATGTAAATATTTTCAGCCACGAGAGGAGCCGGGAGGTGAGGTGCTGTTCCCACACGGCTCCTGGAAGCTGGGAATCTGGGCCATATGGCTCCCCTTCCAGCTGCCTCTCCTGGCGAGGCGGGGAGGGAGGCTCGTGCGGGACAGACTGCTTCCCCACCTGCCGGGGCCTAGCTGCCCCTGGGGGCGTCTGGCTGGGCCGGACCTCACCTCCCAGGCCTCGCTTTCCCATCTGCCAGGCGGGGCGGGATGGAGCCTGCGGCCCTGGTCCTGGGATGAGATGGGGCTCAGGCACGCGCCTGGGGCCGGGGGCAGGTGGGGGGGGGCGGTGAGGGATCAGCACCGTTTCTCTCCCTTGGCTCCCACCCAGGCCGGGGGAGGGACCAGATGCTCTGTGGCAGGATTGTCTGCTCGGGGCAGAAGGGATCAGAGGCCACACAGAGGACCTCAGAATCCCTGCCTCCTCCCTCCACCAGACTGAGCCCCCTGGCAGCAGACCTTCAGAGACGCCCGGGAGTCCCGGGAGATAGGAGCAGGTCAATGCTCAGACTGGACTGGAGGAACGCTTCCACCCAAGAACCTTCACTGGCTCCCCATCTCCCGGGGAAGCAAGGCTAATGGAGCTCAGCACTCCAGGCCCAGAGCAGCCTTTCCTCTGAGCTCATCTCCACACTGGCCTCTGGGCAGTTCTTAGGAAATCCCTTCCCCCAGGGCGTCCACCGCTCACTCCCCCAGGAGAGCGTCCTCTCCCGAAGTCTGGAGGCGTGGGTGACCTAGCTGACCAAGCCTCAGAGATGGCCTGGGGCGTGGGGCCAGACTGGAGCACCCTGGAGGGGCTCGGCTGGCTGGCAGCTGCAGGGAGGGCCGTCTCCAATTTCAAATGGGAAACGGGAACCCAGGTGGGGAGGTTCCGCGGCCACCCCGGTCACGTGGCCAGGAGCGGCAGAGCTGTCCTGACCCTGTCTGCGAGCTCTTCTCTGCGGGTGGCTCCCAACAGGGCTGGCAGCGGCCCACGTCAGGCCCAGGAGTTCACAGGCACGAGGCTGTGTATTTCCGTGGAATGCTCCCAGCTGCAGGTGACAGAGAACCCAGCCAGCAGGGGCTTACCTAACACAGGTACCGGATTACCCGGCGCCTAGGGGACGGTGACGTCATCAGGTACCTCGGCTCCTTCCGTCCTCGTTCTGTCTTCCACTGTGCGTGGGTGTGTTGTCTTCTGGAGTATTGCCTCATGGCTCCAAGATCACTGCTGTAGCTCCGACTATCACAGCCTCTGGCCATCGCTTTCAAGGAAGGAAGAAAAGGAGCCAGCGAGGACAAGCTTTCCCAGAACCTCCAGGCAGGTCTCCTCTAAGCTCATTGGCTGAAGGGTCACATGGCTGTGCCTGGTGACAAGGGAACATCCCTGGTGGTCCTCGCCTTTGGGAGGGCATGAGCTTGCCGTGGGAGCCTGGGAGGGTGGGGACAGGGGTAAGGGCTTGGGGAAGACAGGAGGGGTAGGGCCCAGAAGGAGAGGTGGAGCCTCTCTGAGGCTGATGCAGAGGTGGGTTAGGAGGGGAGGATACAGGTCTGGACCCGGCTGGCACTGGGCCCCCCAGGGTGATAGGCGGCTGTGGGTCTGTCCAGGGGGTGACACCAGGCTCCAAGCCTTGTGGCGGTGCCCCGGGCCTCAGGGTTGGCCCTTCGTGTGGACCCTGTAATGGCGGCGATGGGCGCAGGGGCTGGTCCCGGCCAGGCGCTCGGGACAGCTCTGGGGCTCCGTGGGGAGCTGACGTGGCAGTTCCCTCCGCCCGACCAGACGGGCCGCTGCTGGGTAGGGGTGTGTGCTGCTTGCTGGCCCGGTGTCCCCTCTCGTGCTCACCACCGCACTGTCCTAAGACGGCAGGACCCTCAGCGATGTCCTCCTCCCGCGGGCGGCCAGCAGGCTCGTGGAGATTCGTGTAACTTCCTGTCTGTCGCCTAGCATGTGCTGAGACCCCAGAAGAGGTCAGCTTTTATTGTTTGCGCTGAAAAATCCTTTTAAAGTGAAGCATCTTGAGTTCTTTAGCTCTTTGTTCATGCTCCAAATATTGATATTATGTTTACGGAGAGCCCGCGCCTGTCTCTTCCTGGCCACACCCCCCAGCACCTGCAGCTGTACCTGAAACAACGGCAGGTGCTCGATGGTTATTTGTTGAATGAATGAATGAATGAATGAATGAACGAAGGAATGAATATGTGAACTACGGGCTCCTCTGTACTGGGCCCGGGAGGCGGGACGTGGCCGGGTAGGCCTCTGCACACGTGTGTGTGTGTGTGTGTGTGTGTGTGTGTGACTGGAGCGCCTCAGGTAGGAGCCTGCTCCCCGCTGCCACCCCATGACTGAGTCCTCCTGCGCAGCCGCCATCGTGGGGGCCCCACAAGACGGGCTGGCTGAGGCCGGAGAATCTCATGTTTCACAGCCACAAGGGATGCCCACGAAATGCGGCAGGTCTCCGGGGATCCACAGGCCAGGCTGGTAAAGCAGTGGCTACACACCCAAGCCGCTGTGCCCACAGCCCCAGCTGCACACCCGGGATTCGGGACAGCCTCCCTGACTGCCCCGGGCCTCAGTTTCCCCAGCATCAGCTGGGCTGACAAGGCGTTTTGACGGGAAGCAGGCTGTTCTCTGCGCAGCCCTGAGTGCAGGGAGACCCCTGGCCGGGACTGCTGCCAACCAGCCGGAGGGCCTTGGCCACAGGACACCTCCGTGGCCGGGCGCCCCGGCACCTCGGTCTTGTTGCCACCCCGCTCCCACCTCGAACAGTTGCTGGGCGGGGCGGGGGGAGCTGTCTGCAGGATCCTGGTTGGAGCTTCGAAGTCCAGGCCACATCCGGCAGTGTTATCATGGTTCCTGGGAACTTCCCCCGGCCAGCCGAGAAGGTGGCCCCAGAGATACCGGGCACGGGGTGGGTGCTTTCCTGCCTGTGACACGATTAAGTAACAACAGCAGTTACTGGTGGGAAAGTCACCGCGACACTGGCCATCTGGATCGGCCCAGGCTCTGCTCTGCCTCAGTCCAAATTCTCTCTGCTGGGCAGCCCGTTATCACCTCCAGGACAGACCGGAGGATTACAGTGTCCGGTGCTTTGCAAGAAGCTTCCATCGAAATCTGCGGGCAGACCCGAGGGTCTCAGCCCAGGGGCACCTGGAGGGTCTCCCGCCCCAAGCAAGTCCCCATCCCCCGCCCTCTGCAACTCTGCTCCCCCGGTGACAGTCTCCTACCCCACCCTGCCTGCCGCAGGATGCTGCCTTGCTCACACCTGTGCTCCGTATGGGTTCACGTCAGCCTGGAGTCTAACTGAATCCAAAAATATTAAACCGGGCCCATCTGTTGGCCAACTGATGAACACAGATGTGCTCTGGATTTCAGAGGCAACTGGCAGCCAGTCAAAGCTGTTAGAAGCAGCACCTGCTGCCCGTTTCCCCCCTTCTGCGCGCCCCCACCGGCCCCAGGAGCCTAGCAGCCCAAACAACCCTTCCTCCGGAAGGGGCTGGCTCCTCCCCACGCCCACCGGGGAGCATCCTGGGGCCAGACGTAGAAAGAGCCTCACCCACCAGCTGCGAGGTGGGGACCCGCAGGGCCAGCCGGGCCCTTTGCCCTGAGACCCCACTGCGGGCACAGGAGCAGAATTTCAGCAGCGACGGGGCCAAGCTCTTCCCTGAATAGAGATGGACAGCAGCTGGGATGGTCATGGTCACCTCAGGGCCTTCGCACCTGCAGTTCCCTCTGCCTGGAACACTCACCCCAGGGGCCACGTGGTCTGCTCCCCACCTCCTTCAGATCTTTGCTCAGACAAGGTTGGGACTGAACAAGTATTACCCTTTTAATCTTGCTTTGGGACTCACATTGAGACCTGTCCACTGTATGCCATGAACACGTCTACTGGTCTTATTTCAAGCGGGGAAGAGAAAAGAAAAAGGCAGACAGACGTTCCCTCCGTCCTCACTCTGCCCCCCCAACCCCCCATGAGGAAAGCGAGACCGGCCAGCAGTGATTCAGGCGTCTGATGACCAGGCTGGAGCAGGAGGCGGTGGTGGGGGTGGAGAGAGGGGTTGAATCTGTCGCTGGGGAAGAGACCACAGGGCTGCCGGGCAGGTGTGAACACAGGGGCCCTGGGGGCCACAGCTCTGCCTCCTGCCTCCTGTCCTTAGGGCCCTGCGGCTCCAGGGATAGCCAGATGGGCACTGGCCCTGGGCCCACAGGGAGACCAGCTGTCCCGTCCACCAAAGGTAGGGGGCTGGTGTCCAGGCAGGGGGAGAACCCAGAGGGGCCTTGTTCTCTCTCGTCGGCTCCTGCCCCGGGTTTTCACTGGGTGTGGACGTGCCGGGGCCCTTGGCAGTGGCCGTGGGGGCTGTGGCAGGTTGGGGGCCGTCTCCTTTTGGGCTGAGGTGTGGGACCAGGGCCCCTGGGCTGCGTCCTCCCGCACGGTCAGTGCTCTTGCGACCCCACGGAGCGGCCGGGAGCCAGGTCCCTCGGGGTCACCAGCCCCTCAGAAGACTCACGGACAGGAATCGGATGAACACGTGTGCTGGTGTTCCTACCGAGAGGCGCCCAGATGCGTGGCATTCAAGCCTCGTTGGGTGCAGTCTATAGTGAGGAACACACGGTACACCCAGCCGGAGGTTTGCAGGCTCACGTGCGTTCTAGAAATGCTGCACACGTTACTTGCACGTATGCGTGCACATCTGCACACACGCACCGTGTGAGTGCCTCGCCCCGACAGGACAGCTGCTTCTCAGCGTTTCCTGCCTTCTTCGTGGTGAAGCAAGTGCACCCCCCTGCAGCTGCGCCCCAGGCCCCCCGTCTGCTCTGCGAGCCCCCGACTGTATACAGACAGTACATCTGTAACGACACTGTTTCCAAAGAAGGTCGCGTTCACAGATACTGGAGGTCAGGGCCTCAACATGGCTCAGTTCAACCCGTGACAGTTAAGTATCCTGAATTTCACGCCCACATCGGCCTGGAGTGGGAGCGTTTTCCCCTGTTTCCCAGACAGACAGGGAGGTGTGGGGCCAGGGGAGGGCCTGACCGGGGGCTGGGGGTGGCGGGCGGATGGGGCTGCACACGCGGGCTGGGCCCCCCGCGGGGGAGAGCCCTCTGCAGCCCTGGAGCTCCTGGCCGCCTGCCTCACAGCCTGTGGCATTAGTCGCACTCACGTGGCTTGGACAGATCCTCGAGGAGCCGGTCACACTCCGTTGGGCCAATAATATGGGTTTTGAGGATGAGTCTAAAGCAGCATTGACTGAACATACCCATCGGTGCTCCTAATAGGTCACTAATCCGGGCTGCCAGGCGCACACAATCCCCTACGGCAGCCCCCACCCCCACCCCGGGCCCCCAGCCATTCCCCGAGGGTCCCAGCTCCGTGCAGGAGGGTGGAAGGTATGAATGTCCTGCTAGAGCTTGGGAGGGGCTGCTCCCCAACAGGTGTGATCCCGCCTGGGGCCGCGTGCGGGTGGGAGTCCTCTCCCTTACCTAGGCACCCCTCCGCCTGCCGGGGCACACGCGGGGCACACACGCTGGGGCACATGATGAGGCACACGCCGCGCCCAGGACCTGACAAGGTGTCAGCCAGTCTGTCCTCGTCCCGTCTCAGGCCATCCGGGGAAGGCCCACAGCGGTTGGGCCAGAGCTGGGCGGGCGGTGGTGGTGGGGGGTCAGGTCCCCAAGAAACACCTCCAGGGCTTGTGTACCACCCTGAGGGCAGCCCCTCTGTGGTCTACATCTCTGTCTCCCTGTGTCTCTGTCCTGTCCCAACTGTGCTGAAGTCACCTCTGTGGCTGTGCGATTCTCCCTCATTCTTGGGCCACCCTCCTTCGTGGGCTGCCTCCCACGCTGGGGATTAGAGGGAAAAGCCCGGGCACCCGCGTCTGCAGGAACACGGGCGGCACTGAGGCTGCTATGCCCACTTTGCAGATGAGGAGAACGAGGTCCCGACCGTGAAGGCTGCTGGCGGAGGCCCACACGGTCGGTGGCAGAGCTCTTAGTCTCTCGTGCTTCGCCCCGCACGCTGGTCCTTGGTGCAGACGGGCTGAGCGCGCGGGTCCTGCAGGCAGGGCTCGGGGAGCACAGGCCACCTACCCCTCGAGTTGCTGACTCCCCTTGCTCCTTCCAGGAATTTGCCCTAAGAAACCTTTTCCGGAATTGTGACTGGTCCTGTTTTCTGGGGAAAGGTTTTTTTGTTTTTAATTTTTTTAAATGTTTATTTATTTTTGAGACAGAGAGAGACAGAGCATGAACAGGGGAGGGGCAGAGAGAGGGAGACACAGAATCTGAAATGGGCTCCAGGGTCTGAGCTGATAGCACAGAGCCCGACTCGGGGCTCGAACTCACGGACCGTGAGATCATGACCTGAGCCGAAGTCGGACGCTTAACCGACTGAGCCACCCAGGTGCCCCTCTGGGGAAAGTTTTAAGAGAACACGCGGAAAGCTAACGCGGCCCACCGCTGCTAAGGGTCCCGGGCCTGCGGCTCATACCTCCCGCTCTGGACTCTCACCCCGACAAGGTTCTGCTGCCCAGACCCCCACTCCTCAGGGAAGGAGCCCCAGGCTGCCCGGCTTTTCATGGGCCTGGCTGTTGTACCGTCTCCATGAAAACCAGGCCCCGGAGCGGCACGAGGGGCCTGGCGACCCGCTGGGGCACAGGTGCATTTCTGGGCGCCCCATCCCCGGATGCTCAGATCCGACGCCCGCCAGAAGTTCTGGGGCTGCTGTTGAGCCGGCACGTCTGGCTTCCGCGTTCCAAAAGGCAAGAAAACACACAGACTGGGGACACCACACAGGCATCAGAGCAGACACAAACACAGACACCGCGTGATCACCGGAATTTGACTAACTAGGACTGATACGTCCAGGGATGGGGGCGGGGGGAGTGGACAACACCAAAAAACAGGTGGATGGCGAAGGCAGGGAGATCCAGACTCGGAAGGAGCTGCTAGAGGTCGGGACTGGGACGGAACCGGGCAGCGCCGTCGTGGGCTCCTGCCCGGACTCCGCAGGGTGGAGGGGGTCAGCGAGCTGGAGGGAGGCCAACGGACGGGTCCTGAGTCCACAACAAGGGAACAGAGAGCGTCCAGGAGCCATACAGCAGAGGCAGAAGGAGCACACGCACGCAGGCCTCAAACGCAGGAAGGAAAAGCCAGAGAACCGAGAAGAAACTTGGGACGGAGTTATGGCCAAGGACTTTGCCAAATTAATGGCAGAGAGCAAACCACAGCCCCTAGAAGCTCGGAGAAGACCACGCAGGACAAGGACAAGGATCCCCCACGAACCCCCCCACGTGCACACGTCTTACATCCAAAGTGCAGAAAACAAGAGAGAGCCAGCGTCCCGCGAGGGGCCGGAGGGGTGTCACCCGCAGAGGAACGGGGTGAGCGCCACACGGGGTCCCTGTCGGGAGCCGTGTGGCAAGGAAACAGTGAGAAATGAACACCACCAACCCAGACGTCATTGCAATTACCTTCAAGCTGGGGAAACGGGTCTTCAAACCACGACGGAGGGCATGCATCCCCAGCAGACGTGCCTCACAAGGAACTTCAGGAGGGGCGCCCGGGGGCTCAGTCCGCTGAGCATCTGACTCTTGGTTTGGGCTCAGGTCATCATCTCACGGTCGTGGGATGGAGCCCCAGGTCAGGCTCTGCACTGATAGTGCAGAGCCTGCTTGGGACTCTTCTCTGCCTCTCTCCAAGTAAGTAAATAAAGGTTTAAAAAAAGACATTTTCAGGCAGGAGTAGATTTATGTAGGTCAGCAACTTGGCTTTACAGAAATAAAAGTGCATCCAAGAAGACACAAATGAAAGTAAAAGAAAACCTTTTAGTTTTCCAATCCAGTGACCCTCAGACTGGGCACCTCTCTCCTCAATGGCCGGACGCTTGGTGGACGGCCCGGGGTCAGGACGGCCCCTTCCCCGCCGGACGCGGCCACCCGTCTCAGTGGCACACGGGCTGCGTGCTCCAGGCCAGCGGGGTTGGAGCGCAGGGAGCAAGGGCTGTACGAGGGGGGTCAGAGGGCATGCAGGGCCCCTGGGCCTCTCGGGGGGGAGTCACTGTTGAGGCTGGGACCGGGCGGTGTCAGGGGAGGAAGGGAGGAGAGCCGGTGGGGCCAGGGAGGGAAGAGGCTGGCCTGGACCCCATTAAGGTAGAGCGGCAGGTGGAGCGGTGTGGAGGGGAGCTCACTCTGCACCCTCGGCTGGCTGGAGATGGGCACCTTCGGGCGAGATGGGCCCGCGGAGCACAGCTCTGAGCTGGTGGCCAGAGAGGAGGCGTATCGGAAGCGGCTGGGGGAGCAGGCGCAAATGAATGGGAAGAGATCGGGGACCCGGCGCTGCACCTTCCAAAGCTGTCGGAGGGCAGAAGAGGGCCTCGGAGCAGGCAGGCGGTCCGGGGGAGAAGGGACAGTGCCAGGGAGAGACAGGGCCCCAGGGACAGTGCCGGGGGAGAAGGGACAGGGCCCTCTGCCAGCCCGCTGGCCTTGTGCCCCCGCTGGGCTCTCTGTGCGTGGCAGACTCCCCGCCTGGCAAGGCTCCCTGCACCTGGGCCGAGCCCATCCCACAGCCCTGGACCCTTGCATCCTGGCTGTGAAGAGCTGGCGCTAAAAACTGGTGCCACCTGAGGGAGGAGACAGGTGGGAAGCGGTGCCCAACCCCCACCTTCTCCCCCCCCCCCCCCCCCCCCCCCCCCCCCCCCCCCCGCCCCACCAACCCCACCCGGCTGCCAGCATCCTGGCACACAGCCAGCTGGCCTGGCCACTCGCTTGGCTGGCAGAGGCTAGGCTGCCTGTGGCTGGCTGTCACGTGGCCCAGTGAGTCCCAGTGAGTCCTGACAATTTGGCGAGCCGCCCCCAGGGAGCCCCAGGCTCACCTTTGCTGTCCACACCCCAGGGACCGGCTGTGGAACAGGAAGCCCGCTGCCGGGTCACTTTCCATTCTCTGCACACCTTTGGGCAGGTCCCATGACCTGTCTACTCCTCCCGCTCCTCCACTCCACGGGGCCGTGTGAGGATCTGGGGAGTTAAAATGTGCCTCGGGCAGGCTGGGGCCGGTCAGGCTCGGTGAGGGTGGCGATTGTCACCGCCCGCTGGCATCCATCCTCTTGGCTTGGCTCAGGGGACGCTTCTTCCCCCTGGACCGCCTGTATCACCCGACCTCCCAGCCCCAGCTCAGGGCCCTGGGGTCCCTTTGCTGGCTTCCCCAGGGGCCGGCGATGCCTCTGCAATGACGCACTCACTCCCTGACCTTCCCTACGGCAAGGGTACACCCCGCCCCTGCTTTCTGGAGAGGCAGTATTTCCTCCAGCGTCGGGCGGGGTCCCGTGGCATCGTGGCCCGTGCAACGTGTGGGGACACAGCGGCAGCTTCGGGAGGCGCCAAGGGCCTCGTTCTGTGAGCGGGAACGAGAGCCACCACAGCCAACCTGTCACCGCCGACAAGTAACGTGAGCAAGAAGCAAACGCCTGTGGTTGGCCGGACGCCGCAGGGCCGGAGCCGCCCGGGGCCATTGCGCGCAGCCACGTCGGCCTCCTCCCGCCTGCCCGGGCCTTGTTAACGCCAGCTCGCAGACGGCGGCACGTACGCACGCACGCGGCGCAAGGCGTGGGGACCGACACGCCCACTTTGCACACGAGGCAGAGGACGCTTCCGTCGCTTTGTACCCCCCTAAAATCGCTTCTCCCCGCCCCCAGTTCAAGCACCCACCGGACCGCTATCCTAACGAAGTGAGTTTCACCGTGTTGGCCCTTGGGCACAGCGGCAGGGTCACGCGGTACACACGTTCTGCGCCCGGCTTCTGCGCGGCGGCACGACGCTCCGGGGACGTGCTCGTGCCCTGAGTCCCCACGCCGTCCTCCGGGCACGCGAGCACCTGTACCTGTGGACGCCGGGTTCTTCCCGGTGTTTCGCTATCACAGGCTGAGCTACCGCGGACGTCTGTGCGCAAGACCGCCGGTCTTCCCTTCCTTCGGAGACGTGCCCCCCGAGCACAAGCGCCGGTCACATGGCAAGTACGTTCACTTTCATGAGAAATTTCCCAACTGTCTTCTCAGGTTGTCTTCTTGCCCTGATTTTACGTCCCCACGAGTTCCACTTCCTTGCTAACATGTGATAGTCAGGTTTTTTGTTTTTTTGGAATTTAACAAGACATTTTTGTTTTTGTTTTTTTAAGTTTTATTTTGAGAAGTGGGGGGGGGGGGCGGAGAGAGGGAGAGATTCCCAGGCAGGCTCCGCGCTGTCAGCACCGGGCCTGACTTGGGGCTCGATCCCACGAACCGTGAGATCATGACCTGAGCCGACATCGGGAGTCGGACATTCAACCGTTTGAGCCACTCAGGTGCCCCAGGTTTTTCTTTTCTCTTTTTAATTTGAGTCTTTCCAGTTGATGTGCAGCGATATGCAACGAATTGGCATTTCTCCGACTAGGGATGTCGAGCATCTTTTCACGTGGTCGTTGGCCATCTGTCTGTCTTCTTTTACCCAAGTGTCTAATGTTTGGGCCACGTTTCGTTGGGTGTCTGTACTTCTGTTGCAGAGCCACAGGAATTCCTTATGAATTGTCAACGCAAAGAGTCACACGTACGTACTGTGCGTATTTCCTCTGTGTCTTGCTGTTTCGTTTCGTTGACGGAGTCTCGGGAAGAGCAGACGGTGTTACTCTTGATGAAGTCCTATTTTTTACTTTTTCTCCCACAGCAAATGTTTTTTGTGTCCTAGCTGAGGAATCTTTGCCGGTCGGCGTTTCTTGTCCTTCCGGAGGTCACGTACCCTTCGCTTCTACAAACTGGCGTAGGACCCCCTTCCTGTGGGGTGGGGCTCAGGGGGAGACCAGGTGACCCCTGCTGCCATCTCCCCTGCCCCGAGCCCTGGGTCTTCCTCGTCACAGCCCAGCCTGGGCTCAGGTGTCCGAGCCCAGGGTGCTAAGAGGGCGGTCCGGCGCACTGGACGAGTGCCCTGAGGCTCATGACAAAGGACCGCAAACCTGCCGCTGGCAACAACAGAAATGTCTTCGTTTGCAGCTCTGCAGCTGGACGGGGTCTGGCTGGCCCAGGGGAGTGGCCTCAGGGACCTGGTCTGGGCTGTGGCCCAGGAGACAGAGCGGTTCTCCGCAATCATCAGGCCCGCGGACCCGAGGTGAGCCTGGGGCCCGGGGCCTGGGGCGCGGGCCTGTCTGCCGTGGTGTCCGCTCTAGCCCAGGGCGGAGGAAGTGTGGTTTGGCTCCTGGGACTGAGGGCATGGGAAGCTTATGTTCAGCTAGAAGAACAGGAAACCCCAAATCCCACGAGATTCACCTGGAGGCTGGAGTCTGCACCCTGGCTGGAGGGAGGGGGCCGTCTCGGGTGGGGGACATTTGGGGGGGGGGACAGGAAGGAAGAGGGGCTGGTCTAGGCAGACATGGGGTGGGGGAGCTGTAAGAGCAGTTTGGACAGACCCGAACTGAACACCTGGCCCCCGGCGAGGACGCTACCAGGGAGCACACGGCCTTTTATTTCTGTTACTAACCAGGGCTTTGCGTGTGGCGCCTAATGGCCCCTACCTTGGAGGGGCCTGGCCTTCACGTGGGGGCACGAGGGCCGCCCCCGCTGGCCCTGCCGTGTCCTGGCTGACCCCATCTCTCCAGCTCTTGGACCTCAGCGTCTCTGGCTTGCAAACAGTGTCTGCCGTGTGCTGTGTGGGGTGGGCAGCCCTGGGGACCGTCCTCTGTCCTGGAGGTGCCTGGTGGGCCGCGGGGGTCTGTGTCGCGCCTTGCCGTCAGCGGCCTGAGGGGCCTGGCTGTCCTTGGGCTTGTCCGGCTCCCACCTCCGCTGAACCTTTAGTCCTGGCCCCCAGGGGCCAGGGCCCTGCTGGTGCGGAACCTGGAGCCGTGTGCAGGGGGGCGGCACCCCCAGATCCCGGGGCAGGGAGGGGCTTAACGTGGGAATGCCCCTGGTCCCAGGGACACCTTGGTCTGGCCCATCTCCCAGGCGTCCCTCCCCAGCCCAGGGGCTTCTCTTCTCCCCCCATGGCAGTCATCGGAGGCCCCCCCACTGGAAGCGGTGGCTGGTGGGAACAATGGCTTAACCGAGCCTCAGCATCGCCTCCGGCTTTGACCCTTCTCTTTAGTGACAGAAACCACACTGGTCCGCACCAGCTGCCAGCCTTTCTGTTCTTTAGCACGAATTCTAGAAAATAACATATCCCAAACAGCACACAGATTCTCTGATTTCCTCTTTTTAGAACATCCAAAGCCACGTCTAACCCCCCCTGCTGCAGTGCCTCTGGTGATCGCACTCTTCATAAGTACCGGCTCGTGCCGTGATCTGCAAACACAGGCCACCTAAGTCCCTCGGTCCGTGGGGGCCACCACCGTGTTGGTCTGGGTGGGCCGGGCTTGCCGCCGGAGCAGGTCAGTCGGCAAGACTTTTTCCTGCTCGTGCAAACGTCAGTGTGAGTGGGCGCCCCCCCCCCACCGCCCCCGCCCTGCTCAGACGTCCCAGAGCCACGGACTCAGCACCTCCAGAGAGGAGCTGGAGCTCCAGGGGGTATGTGCCCTCCTAACCACAAGGGGTTGGGAGATGCGGGGCTGCAGGGGGCACAGGGGCAGCCCAACTCCTACACACCCACACTCCCCATGCACAGCCTGCTGCTCAGGCCCTCCGCTTGGGTTAATCTGCTCGTTCAACTAATGTTTGCCGAGCACCTTTGTGGGAGCACGCACCAGGCTTGCTGCTATACATTTGGGGTGGGCAGGGACGGGGTCTCAGCCACGTGGGGACGGTGTGAGTGCCCACAGCTGCCCTAACAGGTGGCCGCAGGTGGGCGCCTCGACAACAGAGATCTCTTTCCTCCCAGTTCTGGAGGCTGGAGTCTGAGATCCAGGAGGGGACGCACCCCCTCCAGAAGCTCCAGGGGAAGGTCCTTCCAGCCTCGTCCACCCCCCGGGGACCCAGGCGTCGCTGGGTTTGTGGCTGTGTCCTTGCACCTCCGCCTCTGTCCTCACATGGCCTCTCCCCTGTGTCTGCATCTTTCTCTTACAGAGACTTTAGTCATTGGATTGAGGCCGCCCCTAATCTAGTATGGTGTCACTTTGAGGTTCTTTAATCACATCTGCAAAGACCTCTTTTTGAACACGGTCACATTTATGACCCACATCTGGGATCAGGATGGGGACATATTTTTTGGAGAGATGCTATTCCACCCAGTACAGGGGCACTGATGACACTCAGCCAGGCTCTCAGGGGAGGCCCGGCCCCTCGGCCCCCTGTGTCCCACACTTTGGCTAACGGTCGCAACGGGGATCTGACCACCCTGCCCCTCAGAGGACGGACAGAGCCAGGAGGCCAGCAGCCGGTGGCGGGTCTTTTCCTCCCTGCCGGCTCTGTGCCCTGCACAGACGCATCTTGCAGGCCCGGCCCCTCAGCAGTCCCTCTCTGCCACGAGTCAGCAGCGGGGAGCAAGGTGGCGGCGACTGATAACCCCTCAGAACCTCGGCTTCCTCGTCTGCGAAGGGGAGATAATCACGTCTCCCCACATCCATGGAGGCAGCCGAGGGGAAGGAGGCTCGGAGTGCCCGTCCCTCACCTGTGACGGGCCTGGCCCCCCCCCCCCCCCCCACCCGCGGTCCCTCAGGGGCTGCAGTTAAGGCTTGCTGAGACCGATTCCTCCCTGGGGCTCTGCTGGGAGCTCGAGACCGGGGCGAGGGGTGTGCACCTGCACGTCCAGGGCCCTGGACCTGGAGGGAGTGGCCCTGTGGGAGGGACCTGGGGGGGGAGGGGCACCGGGGAGAAGACGGGGCCCACGAGGCTGGAGAAGGGGGCGCCGGGTCTTCATCCCGCAGCCCGGTCAAGGGGCCGGGGCAGCAGAAAGATGTGAGCGACCACAGAAAACACTCCCTGAGAGCCATGAAAATGAAGTCAATAAAAGAGACAAAAATGGAA
This sequence comes from Prionailurus bengalensis, assembly GCF_016509475.1. Classification (NCBI taxonomy): domain Eukaryota; kingdom Metazoa; phylum Chordata; class Mammalia; order Carnivora; family Felidae; genus Prionailurus; species Prionailurus bengalensis. Next base: position 61,384,497 of record NC_057352.1, read on the forward strand.
ATATCAAGACAGCAACTTCTTCTCTTCTGATTACAAAGCAGGCGGCGGGGGCGGCGGGGGCGGCGCGGGCAGGCGGGAGCAGCTGTGCAGCCGGGCCGGCCCGATAAGGGCCAGGCAGCCTGGGCCCGCGAGATAAAGCCGCGCGGCCGCCTCCAGCCCGCCCGGCCATCAATATTCACACGGCCGAGGCTGGCGCTCCAGATACAGCAGCGCCGACGCCCGCCGCTGCCGAGGCCTCGTTAATCTGCTCGCGGGCATTTAAATGCCGTGGAAAATGCGGAGTTGAGAGCGGCTTGACACTGGGTCCCCCCCCCCCCCGCCCCCCTCCCTGGCCATTGTCTCCCTCCTTTCTCTCGTTCATGAAGTTTTCAGATGCAGGCAGAGGACCGGAGGGGAGCGGGAGCCGAGGTGCAGACACCTGACAGAGGGAGGGGTCCCCCCCAGGGGCAGAGGGGTCCCCCCCAGGGGCGGCGGGCCCGGGCTTTGGGGGCCACGGTCACCAGGAGGAAGTGGCTCTGCAGAGTGTGAGCCGGGGGAAGCCCCCCCTCCCCCCCCTCCCCCCCCCCCCAAGCCTCATCCTTCTGAGTCTTTCTGTGTGGGGCGTGGCCTCTTCCTCCTGAGCTGTCAGCCCGCTGGCAGAGACAAAGGCTCAACACAACCATACAAACAAACGCACAATTACGGGAAAAGAACAGTAAGGGATGTGACGCAGGCAGAGAGGTGGGAGGAGGGGAAGCCGACCACGCCCCTCTCCCCCGAGACCCTCCGTGGCTCCCATCTCCAGAGGGAAAACCTCAAACTCCCAGAGGTCCCAGCCTCCTTCCTCTGGTTTGTTTTTAAAGTCAGGCTAGTTCTGCACAGGGCCTTTGCACGTGCTGTGCCGCCTCCCAGGGGCCCTCTTCTCCCAGACGTCTGCTGGGTTCCTCCGTCGTCTCCTCCAAGTCTTTGCCAAATGTCACCTCCGCAGAGAGCCCTCTCTTAACCACCCTCCTGCCTCCCTAATCCCGGTTACTGCATTGTCCCCGCCTCACTCCCAAAGTGGCAGTGCCACAGGAAGGGCATCTGAGTCTGGTTATCCACTGCTGAAACCTCAGGGCCTGCCTGGCACACGGTAGGTGCCCACTGCATACTCACTGCTGAAGGAGAAGGACCATCACAGAGGCGCCTCGGCCACGTGCTGGGGGTGGGAAGGTGTCGTGGTGATGTCACAGGAGCTGTGGTTACACTGACCACACCCCGACAGATAGACCACACCCACACCCACTGACCACACTCAGCACACAGCACCCCACACACACAGCTCAAGCTGCCCCATAAACATGCCCCCACGTGGGCTCCAGCTCTAGGTACGGCCATGGGACGGGCAGGTGGATGCCAGCGGTCATGCATGGAAGCAGCAAGGACAAGGGATATGGCAGAGCACTGTGGTACCTCCCTCCATGCAGGAAATGCTGTCTGAATCCCAGTTCCAGTGATGGCTTGTGTCGGCAAAGTGGCCCCACTAACAGGGGCCTAAAGGCATGACTACGAGCCCAGGCACTGAAATGCTGCTCCCTGCCCCGGCGCCACCGCCCTGCCCCATCACTCTTTTCCTTGCTTGTGCTTCTCTCTGTTAGAACCTCCTGGATTCTTCCATCCAGCCAGGTTTCTGTGGGGAAGGAACAAAGGGAGAGGGAGGACCCCCATCCCCAAAACAAGATGCTAAGCCCCCGGCCAAGCAGACAGGACCTTGGAGGGAGGCTGGCCCATCTCAGGATCTGTCCTTGGGTCCCCTTCCAGGTGGGGCCCTTCCACTGTCACCAGCAGGACTTTTTAGAACTGTGGTCTGAGACATTAACTTTGTGCGTTAAGACCAATATTTAAAAACCACTAGGATGCATCGCGTGTGGAAAACACGAACACTCTGAACTTCGGGCCTGGGGACGTGTACGTGAGTATGGATGGCCAGAACTGCTCACAACCCTCCCTGTACTCTGCTCTTGCTTTACACATGCTCACGAGCTCAATGTGCAGTGACTCTGTGAGATGGGCGTTCTCGTCACCTCCATTCTGCAGCTGAGGAAACAGGTGAGTGGGTGACGTGCCCACATTCAGCTTGGACTTTGGAGTCGACAGACCAGGTGCCCACGCTCCCCAGTTGGATGCACCCAGATGGGTCCCCTCTCTTCTCTGAGCCTCTGTTTCCTCATCTGTGCTGGGGACACCCCATTAAGGATGCCGTGGGGAGCGAGCGGGCACGGCACTCAGGAGATGGACGCTGCTCCGGACCCTCATGCAGCGCAGTCCCCTCTGACCTAGACGCAGACGGGGTGAGGCCTCACTTGCCCCAGGCTGAGCCAATACAAGCAAGCACACTCAAAGAGAAACGTCAGAGCACAAAGAGGGGGCCACAGAAAGCACAAGGGCCACGAGAATAGCCGAAGTCCTAACTTTAATCCCCGAGGCACACGTTTGGTTGTGCAGAGCCTCTCAAAGTCGGAAGTGCCAGACCCTGCACTTTTGGGCAGTGGCCCTCTGGCCGGCCCTGGCCAGGCTCTCCCGGCATCGTCCTTGTGGCTGCTTCTCATCTCGGGGACTGCCGGTGCCACTGGCTCCCCTCCCTTGAGGCTGGTCTGCCTCTGCCTCTGGCTTTACTCATAAGCAAATGCCAAGTCACCCGGTCCAGAGCTCCTATCCAGCAGAAAAGCTCTGTGCAAATATCAGCAATCATTAATAATCATTAATGAGAATCATAAACACATGAGAATTATGATAGGAAGGTCTTCTTGAGAGTGGGCACCCAACGGGACACGGGGGCCCTTGGCTAGCCCACCTGCCTGTCCCCTCCTCCTGATCACAGGCTTTGACTGTTCCACTCAGGCTGGCTGTGGGTTGGTTCAGGGCCATTGGGACAGTCCGTGGTGGTTCAGCGACAGACCCCCCTCCTCTACAAATGTGTAGCTCTGATGGGCAGGTGGCCCCAGCATTCCTAAGTGTAAAGTCGGGTGGTGGGTGAGCGGTATCCAAAACCATTCATTCCCCTTCTTCCTTGAAGCTTTGCGAGGGGGAGGCATGAATTTGTTGGGGGGGGGGGCGGTGTGTCTGTGTGGGCAGGTTTGACTGCTGGCCCCTCCTTATTCCAGCTGTGGGACCCTGGACAGGGCACTCCTTGCTCCAAATCTCAGTTTCCTCATCTGCAAAGTAGGCACAATATTGCTGACCTCACAGGCCATTACGAGGACTGAACGAGCTAACACATGTGGTGCATGCAGCCAGGGGCACACGGGTGTCACAGCTCCTGCTATTGTGGCCACAGCCCCATCGCACTGGATGAGGCTGCCCAGGGGATGAAGAAATGAATGAACAGAGTCGTGGGCAGTGATGACGAGGCACGGGGGATGAAATCTGGGGGCGGAGGGCCTTCCAGATCAGCTCCTCTGTCCGTGGTGCTGAAGCCAGGCAGCCCGCCCACCCTCTCCCAGCAGTCTGACCCAGGTGACAGGCAAGAAAGCCTCAGGAAAGATGGTCAGAAAGAGAGGGAGAGAAAGACACAGAGAGCCAGCCAGCCAGAGACACGGACTGACATTGGACACAGGTGCACCTGTACTGACACGTCACCAGGAGAGAAGAGGAACTTTGTTTTGATGGCATCTTTCAAGTCATGGTTTCTCAGGATATTTATCATACGGTTATTTGCCACCACTCTCCATTCCCCACACATGTCGGTGTATCCCCGAGAGGCAGGCTCGCCGGTATGAGGGTGTTAGGGATACATGGATATGTGTGTGTGCAGATATGCACGGGCTCGTTACAGCAACTGGACCACACGCACTTTGGCACCTGGTTAACCCCCTTCTGTGGGGCTGCCGTCTGGTGCTGGAAGCGAAGGTGCTGTGCGGAGGGGAAAGAGGGCAAGATGCACCCCAGACGTGAGCTGGAGCCCCTGGAAAGCCTCAGCACGACTCCCAGCTGCGTCTGTGACCTGGGGGCTGGGTGGCCTGCAGACACTGGGCTGCATCACAGAGCTGGATGTCCCCACGCCCCAGGGTCAGAGTTGGTGAAGGGGGGAGGGGACGGCGGCACAGTCACAGGCCTGGCCACATGCCACAGGTGACTCCATAGACCCAGACAAGGGGTAGCTTCCCCTTCCCCTCCAAATCCCCCTCAAGACTCTCCCTCTGGACCCACTACGTCTAAACCCTACAGGAAGGGAATCTGCGGAAATGCAGTCCAGCCCCATGGGCTGACATGTGACAAGGCTGCTGCTGTGAGGTGACAGGTGGTGAGCCTGGAAGGCCACCTGTGGTTTGGGGTCAGCTCCTCTTGGGTCATAGCAGACCTCTCACCTGGGCACCTGGCTTGCATCCTGGTTAATGTCCTCGGAGTGGGAACTGCCCACCCGTATGGCTGGCTGTGCCCTTTGGGGGCCAATGCCAGGTCTGGCCTCCCCTCCCCATCGGCCAAGCTCCCTACACCTGCTGAACCTGGCAACCCCAGCCCAGTGAGGGGAGGCCACCTGTCCCCTGTGTGTGGCCAGGGCCCATCGTGGTGAGTGGGGTCCCATCTCTTCTTGCTCATGGGTTATGTCTGAAGCCTTCTGCTGGCTCCCCCCGATGCCAAGAAGGACAGAGCCTGTGGGCGAACAATGCAGACGGGCACTGACATCAACCCCAGCACATGTCCTCCCTGGGCCCAAACACGAAAGGACTTATTATTACAAATAGCGACTCATTCATTTTTCTCTGCTGGCGTTTGGGGCCTACTGTGTGCCAGGGAAATGTAGAGATGAGGAGACAGTCCAGAGTGAGGCCCACAATGCTGTCAGAAACATGGACATGGTCAGTAGGATACGGCTCATCACACCCATGGCCAGATAGCGCTTTAGAAAGTCAGCCCCCCCCAAAAAAAAGAAAGAAACTCAGCCCGGCCGACACCGGCTGTCCCCCACGCCGCCGGTCTGTTCATAGCCCCTGCTCAGAATGCAGCATCGAGAAAGGTTCTGATGCCAGGTACAGAGACAGCCGGGACTGATCAGTGTTGTCTGCTACGGACACAGTACTGGGAGAAGCATGGGGCGAGGGAGGCCAGGTATGGGTGCTTTATGGGAAACTGAGGTCCAGAAAGTTACAGTGGCTTGTGCAACGTTCTGGAACAGGCGATCCGCAGGACTGAGACCAGAAAGTGCCTTTCTCTCTCCTAATTTGGATTCTGTCCAAGACCTCAGAGTGGAACCCAGAGTGAGCTTCCCACAGGGAAGAGTGAACGTCTAGGGCCCGTGTCCTTTGCCGATTCTGTGACCCCTGCAGTAGCCTGACCGCCTGCAAGTCTAGGCAGAGAACAAAGTGCAGACAGACACCTGGAGCCCTGCAGTGACCCCATCTACCCAGGGCCTTGCCCTCAACATGGCCAACAATTTCCCTGAGACTAAGTGGCTGGAGCGGCCCTTTAATTGCCCACCCCCAGCCCCAGGCTTCACTCCTTAGAGTGGTTCAGCCATTCCCAGAGCATTTAATGGCAGGAATGCCCAGAAGAGGCAGTGCACACTGGAGGGAACATGCAGAGAGGTTGTCCCAGGGAAAGGGCTTGGCCCAGAGTGGTCCAGTGTAGGTCCTAAACCCAAGTAGGGAACCAGGACTAAGTTGCTCTTCCTGTGTCAAGGGGAGGAGAGATTTGCAGAACTGGTGTCAACTCCTCCCTTTTGTGTCTTGGGCACACACGGCAGAAGGCGCACAAGGCTGGAATCGCTCTGCCCAAACTGGGTGCTGGAACTTTGTGGTGGAAAGTTTACCGACTTAGGAAGTTAAGCCTCTACTTTGGACACACATGTATTCATCAACCCACCCATCCACCCACCTGTTCACAGAGGTCGTGCCATGTGCCCAGGTGCTGTGCCAGCCTTTGGAAAGTACCACAATCAACACCTCGTCCACCCTCAAGCTCCTGACCTAAGGTAAGGTTCCAGGTAGGGGTGCGCTCACCCTGGGAGCTGCAGAGGTGATCCCCTGGGGCGCAGGAAGGAACCAGTCGCTTCATTCGTATGCATTCTCCCCATCTCGTATTAAAGGACTGCTGTGTGTGTTTTTGAGGCACAGAGTGGGGCTCAGCCACGTCTTTCTGCCAGGGGCTGCGATCAAAGGAGTGAGCAGGGTGAACACGAACAGTGTCGCAACACGGACTGAGGGAGGGGAGCGGGCTCCAAGGATGGGGTGCTAGGCTGCGGGACACAGGGTGCTCAGAGACCTAGGAGATCTTCTCAGAGGAGACGGGGATTCATTTGGGTCTTGGAAGATGAGCCTGTTCCATGGAGAAGCCGCTGAAGAACATTCCATGGGCAGAACAAGCACGAGGAGGCCAGGGCGGGGAGTGGAGAGGCGGGGGCGCCGGAAGGGGGCTGGATGGGGACAAGATGGGTATGGCCTTTGATGTGGGTTAGCCAGGCAGCGTTAACCCCATCCTGGGGCGATGGCAGCTGTTGAAGGAGGACGAGGGAATCAGATCTCCTCTGCGAGCTACGAGAGAGCTACGAGTGAGCGAGCGCCTGCACGGAGTTCTGAGGGCCAGGGGGAGGGGGAGGCTGGCATGCTGGGGCCGGAGAGCCGTCCAACTAAGTGTGGAAAGCCAGGTGCTGCCTGCTGTGGCCACTATCGGGTAACTCTTGCTGCACAACAAAACACCCGAATGTCAGTGGCTCTGAACAATAGTGACCCCACTTGTTTCTCGTGACTGTGGGTTGTCTGCTCCTGCCTGGGTTTATGCCTGCAGCTGCTTATGCCAACGAGTCTCTGGGCTGGAGAGCCCACAGAGACCTCACTCACAAGCCTCAGATGGCGCTCAGTGTGCCCCCGAGGCCTCCATGAGCCAGACCAGCCTCCTTCCCTCAGGGTGGGGCTCCCAGCCTCAAGGTGAAGTGGTGGCCACACAGCCTCGGAGGGCTTGGACTCCAAACTCACATGACGACACTCCTGCCACATCCTATTGGTTAAAGCAAGTCAGGAGCCCAAACGGGCTTGGGGGTTTGCAGGAGGGGTTTCTGCAAATCCAATGCAGCCACGCTCGATGGACGAAGGGGACGGGTATCCTGGTGCCGGGACAGGGTTTGTGCAGCTCATGCATTTCCTGAATGTCTGGCCGTGGGCGGCCTCAGGAAGAGAGGAGGGGAGAGGCAGGCGCCACCACATGGAAAAGCAGGTTCGGGGGGGACCTGCAGGGGCTCTGTGTGGCCTCTGTGTGGAGGGGCGAGAAGACCCTGGATTGGATTCTGGGGGTGACAGGGAGGTGCCCCAGGCTTTGGGGCAGAGAGGGGGAGGACGGTGAGGAGCCGGCCAGGTAAGTGGTGGGGGCAGCCCGACCCTGCAGCAGGTGGGTGGCACCGGGGGCACGTCTGCTTGGCCCAGGGAGGGACTTGGGTCAGCCCCAGCTCTGGCCTCCCACCCTGCTTCCTATCTTTAGTGCCCTTGCCAGGAGGCCTTTCCCAGGCTCCGGGGGAGCCTCGGCGGGCCCACGGCCCCCAGCCACCCTGGCCCCATGCCTTCATCCCTACCCAGGCCAAACCTCCGGCCCAGAGAGGAAAGAAGAGATCCTCAGATCAAGAAACCACTGGGGAGAGCTTTAAAAAAATGCAATTAAATAGAAAATAATTAAATCCAATTAAAAGTGAACCACGGGGGAGTGCTGAGGGCCTCGGTGTGAGAGCTCAGGCTGCCTCCGCCCTGTCTTGGCAGCCTTCCCGGTGCTGGGGAGTTGGACTTTTAAGGTGGACTTTTAAGGCCCCTCCCAACACCCTCACAGGCCAGGCACTGCTCCCTACCCGCCGTTCCTGCCCCCAGGGCTCCCCTGTGCCAGACCCTGCTCCCTCAGGGCTGCCATCAGAGCCCCCAGGAGCTTGTCCGCGCAGATTTGATGGCTCCATCCTGTCCCCGGTGGTGGACCTTTGGACTCCGAATGCATAGTAAGCCCCAGGCGACTCTGGTGGCTGGTGGCTATAGTCCAGCGCACTCCCTTCAGAGACGATTAAAACCTGTGACCCAGAGAGGTGGCCTGTGGCACTGGGATGGGGCACAGCAGACGGCTGTCAGGCTGCAGTGTGGGGGGCAGGTGCAGGAGGCGGGAACAAGCCTCCCCCGACGGGCTTCCTCCCCAGAGCATCCATTTTGACGTGTGCCAGCTGTTTGCCAGGAGGGGGCCGGCTCCCCAGGGTCCAGCCCAGCACAGGTTCACGTCCGTGAGACGGAACTGCTCAGGGCCGTCAGCAGAACAGGTCTTGGAGGGACAGCTCCGCCGGTCATCTGTACACCCTATCCAGGAGCACATTGCCCTTTGCATGATGAGCACCTAGTCCTGGGGCCAGGTTGGAAAACCCACAGAGGGCGGCTGAGGGGGCCTGTCTGCCCCCAAATAATGCTCCAAGGTCATTGCTAGCCAGAAATCCCCTTCTTGGAGGGACGGCAGTGTCTGGAGAAGGCATCCTTTTTATTTAAAAAATAATGATTTTTAAAAAGTTTTTTAAATTTATCTTGAGATGGAGATAGAGAGCAAGTGGGGGAGGGGCAGAGCGCCAGCGGGAGAGAGACTCCCAAGCAGGCTCTACGCTGTCAGTGCAGAGCCTGATGCGGGGCTTGAACTCACGAACTGCAAGACCATGACCTAAGCCGAAACCAAGAATCGCACGTTCAACCCTCTGAGCCCCCCAAGCACCCCGAAAATAATGTTCAATGGGGCTTAAGTGCCTACAACGACAAGACAACAAAAGCCAACGACCAGCACTGTAAGACAGAAATCGAAACGTCCCCTTGGTTCCTGACTCCCAGGGCCTCAGTGTCCCCGCACCCTTCCCGGGACAGCTGCACACAGGCTTACCTGTGTGACTACTTGCTGTCACAGGATACCCGCGTGAGTGTGTGTGTGTGTGTGTGTGTGTGTGTGTGCGTGCGTGAGCCAACTGCCCATGAGTGTGTCTGCATCTCCCGTCCTGTCCCTGCCGGAAAGGCAGCCCCTGGCAGGACAGCGAGCCCCTGGGGATCACCCAGGGACCGAAGCCCAGCCCCACCTCGGAGATCCTGAGCCCGACTCAGGATGTGTCTGGTAGGAGTGACTTTGTGACTTTCTCATCCTCAGGTGATTCTGGGATTTAGCCAGCACTGAAACCCTGAGGTGGAGCCCAGCTGAAAGCCTTTCCACTTTCCCTCTGACAGTCTGCTTCTGCTTCCACCGTTCTCCCAAACACTGAGCTTTCTGTACGGACCCCACAGCTGTTCCTCAGCGATGAGCCCTCTGCCACACGCCCCCGGGCAAGTGTATCGGGTGAATTCCTGAGGCGGACGAGGCAGGTCACAGGCATTTCCAGTGCAGTCAGTCCGCTCTGGAGAACAGGGTGTAAAGTCCTGCTCGCTGGGGAGAGGGTCTGCTAGCCTGCAGGCGCAGAAGTTGCACTGGGTTTGGTCGGAGCAGGCTTAGCTGCTGTTGTATTTGCCAGTTCAGATCTGAAGGGAAGGACGCGCGTGCTACGAGCAGTCACAGGGTGGACTCTGGGCAAACATTTTAGATCTGCTCTCTCACCCTGCATCCCACCCGCTTCCCGCTTGGACAGGCTGAAAGCAGACAGCCAATCCTGGACTCCTCTGCAGCTAGCTCTCTGGATGCAGACAAGGTCCCACCAACTAGCTGTTTTCAGAGAGGCCGGACAGGTCCCGGGGGAAACCGTGAGCCACGACCACCTCTAGCTCAGGGTTTTATGGGGCAGGTCTAGAAGCGCCCCACATCCTTCCCACCCAGAGCTCTGCCCAGCCCCCCAAACAGCGAGGAGGTATGGAAAACATGGTCTTCCCACGTGCCTGGAGGATGAGGGCCAGGGCTTGGTCAACACAGCACTGACTTTAATATGAAGACGTAAATGGTTTTGGTTTTCCTTTCCTAGGAGAGCACAGAGGAGGGACTGAGCTGACAGGGGAGGGCCCAAGAGAGGACAGAGGGGGTTGCTGCACCATCTGGAACCTTAACCTTCTAAAGGACACCAGCTAGGGAGGGAATGAGAGAACACAGTGCCTTCCCCTCAGAGTACCCTGGAGAGCCAACCATGTGGCCCTGCCTAACTACAGGCTGGAGCGCAGCCTCCACACTGGTGGAGGCGGTGATGTCCCCTGCAGGCAGGCACAGGGGGCACATGTGGACTGGACTTCCCTCAGACCAACGAGGGGGCCCCAGAGTATTTTGAGAGGCGGATGCCGTATGATCTAAGATGCTCACACTGGGGAGGAGAGACCACAGCTCAGGTCCATCTGTGCAGCCTCACTCTTCAGAGGCTCTGGAGGCCCTGGGACTGTGAGGACAGAGGGAAGGCTGGAGGCCAAAGGACCTAGATGGAAGAACGGAGCTCTGGAGGGGAAGGCGAGGATGGCGTAACCCCGGGAACACCATCACAGAAGCGCAGTATTCGGCCGGCTTCTGCTGCTCACTGCCCGTTTGTCCAGCTGAAAGCCAGAACACGGAAGGGAAGTCGGCCTCCATGGTACCCCTGCCGGGTCCCAGAAGGGTGCCCAGACCCTTGCCCACCATTCTGCACGCAGCTCACACCCTAGGGCCCACGCAGTGGGGGCTGGACGCCAGGTGTCCCAACGGCCTGGTTATCTGTGCAGAGGGTGTCTCTCGGTCGGACCGGGGCTGCGGGTCCCGGGCTCTTGGCCCCTGTCCCTGCCGCTGGCAGCCTGCTCCAGGGGCGGCACTGAGCTCGCGCCCCCTCCCTGCCCCCGGCCGCCCTCCCTCTACCTTCTGGGAGGACACCTGTCTCCGGCCTTCCCTCAGGTCTTCCTTCGGCTCTGCAGCAGCTCACCCTAACGGCAGTCTTGCCAGACAAGGCAGCCCGTCCCCGAGGAACGAGGAAAGAACGCGCGGGCCGCGTCGAAGCTAGGCGGGGATCCTACCTTCCCCACCTGCTGCGGCGCCTCCGGGCTCACGATGGGCGTGGCTCCTGCGCAGGCGCACTGCCTGCATGAGCACGCGGCCTAATGCTCATTGGGCGCAGCGTGTGTCAGTCACCCCACGTGGGGGGGGGGGAGGTGCTTACACGACCGGAAGTGAGGTTGGCGGCCTTTGGCTGACGGGCCAGAGCCAGGGGGTGGCGACTGTCCGTGAGGCAGCGGGCAGGTGCCCGGCCGGCACCGAGCGGCACCGGCTTCCTTGGTTTGGGCCACGTTGGGGTCTGGCTCCTCCGCCTCTCCGTCCCACTCCCCTCCTCCTCTCCCTAGGTAGTTAGTGGGAGGGGGCTCGGGGAGCCCGGACAGCGAGGTGGTGCGGGGCACGTCTTGGTGAGGGGGCTGCTGGAGCGGGCTGCAGCCTGCTTTGGGGCCCCCCGCGCGGACAGCCGGAAAGACCGGCTGAGCTGGCGGGGCCGGGGCCCCCGCCGGCAGAAGGACACGACTCCGGGCTGAGACCCCCTCCCAGGAGCCCGCCGTGGGGACGCCCTCCCTCTCCCCAGCGCCAGGGTGGCCTGTTTTAGACACCGTGGCCGTTCGTCACCAGCAGGGAGGAGCAAGACGCGTGGGGAGATGCTGACCTGTGTTCCGGAGCCAGGGCTGCTGCTTCCGTGCTTCCTTCTGGAACGGGGGCCATGCCCGCTTGGAGAAGGAGGTGGGAGGATGCTTGCTTCACGCCGGCTCTCGGCTCTCGGAAAGGGCTGCTGCCTTGGCCCTCGGCTTTGCCAGCCCGCCGGTGGGGCACCCTGTTGTCTGCCCACCCACCGGCCTTCCTTCACTTACCCTTCAACGATTGGTTCGGAAATGGGCATGTGACCCAGCACGAGACACTTCAGGAGACCATCCTTCCCCCTCTTGAGGGAGATCTGTAGGAGGACAGACCACCTTCCTCGATGCCAGTGACCCGTGTCTGGGTGTGAGGCTGGGGGTCGCTGGGCCATCTTGCTACTGGCCTTGTGTTGGACCGCCCTGCCTTCGAGGATGCTGGCAGGAGACCTGAGATCAGAGCCAGGAGCTTGGTTGGGCATGGTGCAGACCGCAGCGCGTTTCCTTCTTCCTGAATCCCGTGAGTGTGGTCCAGGTGGGTGCTCTCCATGCAGGGTGTCTGAACAATGGTGACTGAGCCTGAGCCTTCAGTGACGGGCTGTGGGCCAACTTGCCTGAGCTTTACCCCAGAAAACAAACAGCTTTGCCCTCGGCTTCGCAGGGGGGCATTCTGTCTACCAAGGGTGTTTGCTAAACCGCCATCCTTGATGAAGGTGGTTGGGACCAAAAGAGGTTTGCTTGCAAACTGTGCAGAAGCGTGACAGACCCAGGGAAGTGGTGGTGACGTGAAAGGGATATGAGTCTCTGATGACATCATGCAGCCATTGAATCAGCCCGAGCGGGATCCTGCCCTTTTCTGAACTCCGTTTGGGGAGGTAACGTTTCCTTACCGTTTAGGCTTGTGGTGTGCACCTGAGGCCACCTGCCTCTTGCTTTGTCTGCTCCAACAGGCTTTGCTGAGTCTCACCCGCTGCCAGCAGTGTGATGGGGGTGGCGAGGCGGGTAATTAAAATCCGGTGCTCATCTCGCTAGGGTGTGGTGAGACCCAGGTGAGGTTTGGTCGGCAGAAGTGTTTAGAAAACCAGAACATAACGGCAGAAAGACATGATTGTCTACATTCTTCCTGTTCATCCCTGGTCAGAGATGGGGACCTGAACTGGTTTCCCAGGTCCTTTGTCACCCGCTTTGTCACAGCAGTGGAAGTGAGTGCAGGTTTAGGAAGGAGGAGTCCCCCGCGCCCCCAGCTATGGTAAACTTCTGTCCGAAAGGCTATGACCCGGCAAAGGTGGGGGTGGACTGAGACCCAGGAGGCGGAGGACACTAATGTTCTGCTAGGTGGGGGTACACACTGAGTGTCGTGTCCCCCAAATTCATCTGTGGAACCCAGCCCCCAGCGTGATGCTGTCGGGAGGCCATGAGGTCAGGAGGGCAGAGCCTCGTGATGGGATTGGAGCCCCTGCCCCTTGTGCCCCGCGGGGACACAGCAAGAAGACGGCCATCTGTGCCCTGGTCTTGGAGCTCCAGCGTCCAGGACTGTGAGAAACCAGGGGGTGTTTGTAAGCCCCCCAGCCTGTGGTGGTTTCGTCCTAGCAGCCTGGATGAGCTGACCGGGGATGGATGGGGTGGGGGTGGGGAGGCCGTGGGGGAGGAACGAGCTGACGGGGGCGGGGAGCGAAGGCCGTCTGTAGGTATGTTTACATCCCAGGTCGTAGGCGATGCCGGCAATCTGACAGGTTGGGGTGAGCAGGGGAGCTGCCCCACGTCCTCACGACAGCTCCCTCCGTTGGTCTTTTTAACCGCAGCCCCTCTGCTGGGCTTGATCTTCTATGTCTACTGGCCGGCGGGTTTCTTCTTTTGTGAAGGGTCAACATCGATTGCCTGTTTTTCTCCCTGACTCGTAGGAGTTGTTTATACGTTTGGGGTGACGGTCTGGCCTGCGGTGCCTGCTGTGGCAGTCCTGCCTCGCCGCGGCTGGCGCGCAGCACCGGGCCCTTCCTGTGCCCGGCATCGTGTCCGCTCTTCTGGGCACCCTCAGCCCACACCCCCCTCCCGGCCCAGCACTTCCCAGCGGGGCGCACACGGAGCTCACGACACTCTAGCGGCTCGGAGGTGTCCTGCAGGAAGTGGGACGGTTCCGTTTTGTTTCACCTGATGCTTGCACACTCAGCTTGCACACCACGCAATGCAGCTGCTCACACACATGCACACACATGCGCCACACACAGGCATATACACGCCACACACGTATGTACTTATACACCACACATGCACGCTACATCTGCACTCGCACACACCACACGTGCGTGCACACACCCCATGTGCACATACGTGTACTCGTACATGCACACCACGTATGCACACATACATTCGTGCACCCACCACACGCACGTGCACACACACACAGCACCTTGTTCTCCCCGGGGGCTGCCGAGGAGGGCCTGGGCGATGGTCCCCCTGCAGAGTCTTCCTCTGTCCCGTAGGACCTCAATTCTTAGGAGCTAGGATCTCTGCACCAATGCGGGTTGGGGAGTGCCCGCCAGGGCCCGGTCCGCCACATCTTTGGACCTACCTGCGAGGTCCCCTCTGGTAGCCTGGCTTCCTGGCCCCCGGACTCAGACCCCTTCCCGTCTGGGCCTGGGCTGCTGGTCTCCCAGGGCCCCCAAGGCACCCACTGCTCCTCACCCCTCGCCCTCCCCACTCTGTTGCTCGAGCCCGGCTCTGCCAGCGTCACATGCCCATGTTCGGCAACAGCTGGCTGAGCTTAATTAAGCCCCACGGTGCGGGTTTCCACCTGGTGAGGAATTAACAACAATAACAAAATAGTCAGTCTCCGAGGGCGGGGTGCGAGGAGGTGGGCTGCAGGGCGGGAGGCTCCTGAATTAGCCTGCAGGTCCTGGCTGTCAGCAACCGGTCCAGGTGCGACGTGACCGGTCCTCTGCTCCTCGCCATCCTTCCTGTGGGGATGGTGGCCTCAGTCCGCAGGTGCCTCTGCGTCCTTCCCCGTGGGAGAGACGAGACACAGGCAGCCTCGCTCCACAGGTAAGAAGACTGGGGTCCTGGAAGGCTCCATGCTGTGCGGGGCCCCTGCGTGGCCATCCAGGACACAGGCATGTTCACAACTCACCAGGGTCCAGGCGGAATGACACCTGAGCTGTGATTGAGGCCCGCACGCAGGGTGCTCTGGGAGTGGGGGGAGGGGGGTGCTGGATTTGCTGCGGGGGACCCGGAGGGGGTCCCTCGGCAGTGTCTTTGCTCTCCACGGGGCGGGGGGACGGGCAAAGGTGTTGCCAGCGGAAGGGGCCCAGAACCAGGACTGGGAAGAGCCGCAGAGTGAGTGGAGTCCCCACAAGGGTCCACAGCCTTGGGTGCCACCGAACCTCTTGCTCACGGAGCCTGGGCTCTGCAGAGGGTGGGGGATGGTGGTCCCAGGAGGGTCCCGAGTCTCATCCCTGCAGGCTGGAGTTTTCAGGTGGCCTGGCTCCTAACACAGTGCTCCATGCACTGTACCAGATGCGCCCACCAGCTCTGCACAGGGAAGAAGCACATGATGGAGGTGACTCAGGAGAGGCACTCCAGCAGTGTAGACACCCCTGGGAAGGCACTTTCCCGGAGACTCAGTGCTGGGCAGGACTGGCTGGCGCCTTGTGAGGTCCACCTGTGCGCACAGATTGATTCCTTTAAAAATGCTATTTATAACTGGATCCCCATCTGCTTCCAAAGAGGGTTTGGGAAATGCAAGAAACAACTGAACTGTGTGAATAGAAACGGCGAGGTGATTCGTAGATTATCGGACCCCAGATCAGCCTGAAGTTTTGTTCTGAACTTCCTGGCACTGACGGCAAAAAGGGAAACAAGAAGAATTTGTCAACTATAGATTTACATTTGTACGTTCAGATTTTTCAGGAAATTGTAGGAGAGGAAGGCACTTTCAGGGAAATCCGCGATAGGCCTGAAATGGGTCCCTACTCTCTGGCTTCAAGAAAAATCAGTCGACCTGCCTGAGGCAGGAATAATAATAGTGGCTACTTGGTTCCACCTGCTACCTGCTCGCCATGGTGGCGGGCGAGCTCAAGATCACGGTGCAGAGCGTGACTGTGTGTAGACGGTTATTGTGTTCCGGTAACCTTCTAGACGGCAAGGATGTGGTCACATTGCCCGTTCAGGTGGACCACTTGTCCTGAAGTTCCCAGGTCAGTTCTGGTCTGCCTGTCATCCTGACATGGCCATCCCACCACTGTCCAAGCAGCTTGGCTTGGGGATGGATCGCGTCACCGTATACGTGTGTGTACATGTGTGTGTTTGTATCACGAAGTCCATGATCTCCGGGAGAACCTATTATGAAAGATTTAACAAGATACTAAGTCCAGGGAACAAGAGGGGATATCTGCAAGATGTTGATTTTGAAGACGTAGGTTGGTTCCACAGATCATGGGGGCTTCGGTCCTTGTCTCAAAGGCTCAGGAGTGGGAAGGAAAAGGAGGTGCAGGAAGCAAGCTCCGGGCAGCTCCAAGAACCTTCTGGGCCCTGGGCACCCAGAGAGGGCAAGAAACAGCACCTCTCTGAGGCTCTTCTCATGTGTAAAGTGAGGTTGTTGTGAGTGAGGAAATGGATGTACAAACAGCCAGGCAGATTAAGGTACCTGCAGTCAGGTGTAGGTGGCTTCAGGATTCTCGGCACCTCGCCGCGTGCACAAACCCTTTCCGTGCTTCCGGTTCTTCAGCAAAACCCCAAGACTCACCCTGCCCGCAGCCAGACAGCTGCCACCTCAGCGTGGGAAAGGTTTTCATTATGAATTCGTTCTGTCATCTGATATATGACTTTTCAGAGTTTCCATTTCTTCTTGTGTCAGTTTTGGTAATTTGTCCCTCAGAGGGTTTACCTCTTGGAGCGCCTGGGTGGCTCCGTCGGTTAGGCGACCGACTTCGGCTCAGCTCATGATCTCGCAGTTTGTGAGTTCGAGCCCCGCGTCGGGCTCTGTGCTGACAGCTCAGAGCCTGGAGCCTGCTTCGGATTCTGTGTCTCCCCTTCTCTCTACCTGCTCACACTCTGTGTCTCTCTGTCTCTCAGTAATAAATAGACGTTACAAAAAATTAAAAAAACAACAACAGAGGGTTTACCTATTTCCACTAGTTGTCAAATTTATTGGCATAAAGTTGTTAGTAATATTCTCTTATTTCCTAATGTCTGTGGGGTCTCTGGTGATGTGCTAGCTTTCATTCCTGATATTGGAAATTTTGTCTTCTGTGTCTCTCTTTTCCTGAGTAATCTAACTAGGAGTTCATCAATTTTTATCAATCTTTTCGAAGAACTAACTCCAGGTTTAAAAATTTCTCTATTATTTAATTTATATTTTATTGATTTCTGATATTTATTGGATTCTTCTACTCTTTAAAGCTTAATTTGCTCTTTTTTCTAGATTTTCAAGGCAAAAGCTTAGATCATTTTTAAAAAACCTTTATTCTTTTCCAACACAGGCATTTAAAGCTGTGATTTTTACTTTAAGCACTGTTTTGGCAACATCCCACAAATTTTGACGTGTCATGTTTTCATTATTATTTGGTTCAAAATATTTTTTAATTTTCTTTGTGATTTGTCATACTCATACTTAGAAATTTGTCATTTAATTTCCAAACGTTTGAGGGAATTTTGCACGTATCTTAATGCAATTGATTTCCAACTTTACTACAGTTGAATATATTCTGTGCTGATTTAAACCTTTCAAATTTATTGACATGTGTTATGGTGAGCAATCCACGTGCATTTGAAGAAAAAGGTATATCCTGGTTTTGTTGAGTGGGGTGAGTGCCCTATTAGGTCATGTTGGCTCACGTGGGTTGACAGTGTTATGTGTTTATGTCCTTGCGGATTTTGGTGTCCACACATTCAATCAGTCACTGAGAAGGGAGTGAAAACTCCAACTGTAATTGTGGGTTTGTCTCCGTCTCCCTGTAGATTTGTTTGTTTTCGCTGCGCTTAGTTTGAAGCTCTCATTAAGTGCTACTGCGTTATGACTGTTATACCTGCCTGATGAA
The DNA here is from genome assembly GCF_016509475.1 of Prionailurus bengalensis. Lineage (NCBI taxonomy): Eukaryota > Metazoa > Chordata > Mammalia > Carnivora > Felidae > Prionailurus > Prionailurus bengalensis. The sequence continues at coordinate 61,402,021 of NC_057352.1, forward strand.
TTGAAATCACCCACATTCCGCTTCATTATTTACTTTTTGTTTTTTGTAGGGTATAGAATTTTAGGTTCGCGGTTTTATTTAAACGCTTTCAAGATGCGTTCTGCAGTGTTGTGGCTGGCAGCGTTTCCGATGAGAAGTCAACCATGTCTCTCACATGTTTGCTGGTGTATGATGTGTCTGTTTTTCGCTGGCTGCTTGTAAGCTGGCCTGTTTATCTTTGACTTTAGCGTGTTCTTAGATAATTATCTTACGTGTTCATGCTGTTCAGGTTTTACTGATTTGTGGGTTGATATTTTCCACCAAATTGGGGAAAATTTCAGTTATTTCTTCAAATATATTGTTCAGCTCCACTCTCTTTCCGTACCACGTATGTATGTGTGTGTGTGTACTTATGTGTTTTAGACCGTGTGGTATTGCCCCACAGGTCCCTGAGAGTCTTTTTTGTTACTGTTGCTGTTTTAGACTTTACCTCCCTTTTTGTGTTTAACTTTGGATTGTTTTTATGGAACATTTTTATTTTCAGGTTCCCCAGTCATTTCTTCTGTAGTCCAATCTGCTGTTAGACTCGTCCTATGATTTTTTCTTTTAGGATTGGTATTGTTCAGTTCTACATTGTCCATTAGCTTTTTCTCCTTGTGGTTTCCACTCTGTTGAGAGTCTCCATTTTTTCACGCATATCTTGTTTTGTTTGAAATATTTCTTTCGTGTTTCCGACATCTACGTCATCTCTGGGTCTGCCCTAGTGACTGGTTTTTCTTTCTTCTTTTCTGGTTTAATATGTCTGCTTCATTGCATTTCTAATAATTTTGTATTGTATGCTGGACATTGTGATCCTGTATGGTCGGTGGCCTACGACACGTTGTGTTCTCGAAAGACCATTAAGTTTTGTTCTGGCAGCTCAATCTGTGCAAGCTCGGTTTGGGCTTTGTTAGGGCGGGACCTCAAGCAGGGACAGGACGGTTCTGCTTCCGAGACATGCCGTGAGGGGTGTTTGGTGTGGTCTGTGCCTCCAGCTGTCTGGACTGCAGTGTCTCATAGCACCGGACCCGGCACTGTGCCAACTCCAGACTCCCGTCAACTCGCAGCCCTTAGTGGTTCTGTGCCAGGTCTTGTCAAGTCCCGCCCTTCGCGGATGCGGCTTCCTGTGCAACGGCTCAGAGAAGGGGTGTGCGGATTTCCGGGCCTCCCTCTTTGCGCCACGTCCTCCGTTGTGCTCCTAGACCCCTCATCGCCCCGACGCGACCCTGTGTTTCTTCCACCTTCTGAGACCGCTGCTCCGTGTCCCGGCTCCTCTGCTCCGTGTCGGGGCTCTCTTTCCTGTGCCGGTTTGGGGATGGCTCCAGGCAGGAAGCTGGGGCGGGGAGCTTTCCCACCCGGAGCCTCGTCACTTTCCCGGAGACGGTCTCTCTGGACAGTAAGCGAATGGACGGTCAGGGGCTCAGCACTGTGCTCTGTGAAAGCCTTCGTGGTACCTGGTGCGTTGTAGCTTCGATAAACGTAGTTCTGTTTTAACTGTTGCCGATGCGGAGGGACTGCTCTCTGCTTACCGCCCACCTTTCAGGCTGGGGAGGGGTGGACGTTGAAAACAGTGAGGGTGAGCACACTGGGCCACAAGAGATCAGCCCCTTTGTTTTCTGTATGAGGGAAGTTTGGTGATGCACTTCAATTATGTCATTCATTTACTTGTTATTTAACTGAAATCACAACATCCACCATGTGTAAGGCTCGGGGGCTACAGATAATGTCTTGCCCTCAAGATGCCTGGGTGACTCAGTCGATTACGAATCCAACTCTTTTTTTTTTTTTTAATGTTTACTTATTTTTGAGAGAGAGACCGAGTGTGAGCAGGGGAGGGGCAGAGAGAGAGGGAGACACAGAATCCGAAGCAGGCTCCAGGCTCTGAGCTGTCAGCACGGAGCCTGACGCGGGGCACGAACCCACAAACTGCGAGATCATGACCTGAGCCGAAATTGGATGCTTAACCGAATGAGCCACTCAGGCGCCCCAAGCATCCAACTCTTGATTTCAACTCAGGTCACGATCCCAGGGTCATGGGATTGAGCCCCCATTGGGCTCTGTGCTGAGCAAAGAACCTGCTTACAACTCCCTCATTCTGTCTCTCTCTGTCTCTCTGCTTAAGAGTCTCTGTCTCTCTCTCTCTGTAAGACATTAAAAAAAAAAAAAGCCTTGCCCCTCACAAAGCTCTGAGACGGGGGTGAATGGGGTGAAATAAGGGAATAAGTAAGGTATGTCCGCCCAGGGACCCTGTGTGAGGCACAAGCCTGGAGGGGCCTCAGCCAGCCTGGTGTGGGCATAGAAAGCCTCTGGAAGGTGTGGGTGCCCCCATACATGGGTCAGGCCACCCTCCTGTTGGGGACCCAGGCAGGACATCTCACAGTGAAGGTGCTGGGCCGAATGCACCCTGCCCGGGGGTGGACTGGCCTCTCAGGAAAGTTGGTGAGAGCCGGTGTGTCCCTCTAGCCTCATGTGGCTCTGCCCCTGCTGGCAGGAGACAGAAAACCACTTTGGTTTGACTGTACTTTGCCTCTTGGTTTTTGGGAGACGGAGCCGTGTGGCTTGTCAGTAAGAGAGGGGCTGGCGGAGTCCTTTGCGGCCCTCTTGGCACACCCCTGGCTGCAAGTGTGCAGCTCCCCCTTTCTCTGTCCCCACCCCTGCAGAAGTCACCATCAGCCGCCCTCCAGCCCCACCCCACTGCTCAGAGATTGTGGTGCACAGACCTCTCTCTGTCTTCCTCCTGCCCTCTCTGTCTGTACCTCTTTCCTCCGTGGTTCCCCCACCTCTTTCTGTCCCTCCTCATGCCTCTCTCTCCTGTCTCTTCCCATCTTGAAAGACAGGAGAAATGGAAGTGGAGATCTTCTCTTGGTGATAATTATTGAAAAGTTCAGTGCAGAGACAGACAGTGATGCTATGAGGAGGGAGAAGGGGGAGAAGATATTAAAATGCATGTGCACAGCTTGGCTTTGCAGCAGATGTTGGCATAATTAGAGAGGAAAAAATTATGAAATTAATTTGTGGTTCAATGTAAATTTCAGCGCTGGGCTCCAGTCACCTCGTGTGCACAGATAGACACACACACATGCACACACAGCCCAGCTGCCAGGGAAGTGGTAATTGTCAGAACCTATCCAGGGGAAGAGACTGGCATGAAAAATGGGGGAAGGGGGCCGAGGGTGGGATGCGTCCTCTTAAAGGCACAGCCGCTTGAGGGAGGAGAATGCCTCTCCCCTGCAGAGGACATTGCTGCCCTCCGCTTAGGGTAGGCGCACGCACCGCTGGGCCCTGCGGGTGTCCCCGCACCCGCACCGCAGAAGGGGAGGGTGGGCGGCCCGGTCACATCACTTTGTGGCAGATTAGAAGACAGAACTACTCTCTGCTGGTGGGGGGCCCGGCTCCGGGCAGCAGCAGTGCAGCTGGTCCAGGGGTTCGGTCTGTCAGCCGGAGTGGGGGATGGGAGCAGGTGCGAGGACCGCGGGAGCAAAGGCAGGGAAGCCGCGCGGTGCAGGTTTGGTGACGGTGCGTTGTCACCTTTTGGCTGGTCCTAGGTGCACTGAGGGTGAATGCCCAGTGGGAGTCCCGGACAGAGGAGTGGGAGTGAGTAGGCATCGGTCGGGCAGGCCTGTCACCGAGCCTCCCAGCTCTGTTCTCTCTCCGTCCCTCTCCTGTGCGTTGTACGTTTCTGGTTTCCCTCCGTCACGTCGGCCCGTTGCCGGGACCTCTGACACCAGGATGCTGCCTCCTTTCTGGAGACTGCGCGGCAGAGACATCATGTCCAACTGCACCACGCTGGTGCTGGCAGCCTGGCCCTCCCCCACCCTCTTGGCCGGACCTCCCCCCTCCCCCATGCTGCCCTCTACCAGGCTGGGCTGGCTGGGTGACCCTTTGGCCTCAGTTTCACTCCCTGCCCCATGAGGGCTGGGCGGGGCCTTCCATCTGTACCCTGGGTGCCCTGGGTACGTCAGAGGAGGAGAAGGTGTCCCTGGAGGCCCCTGCCCTCCCACTAGCTGCCACCTTGGCCTCCCTTCACCTGTGAACAAGGACAAGTTATTGTTAATACAGCACCCACCACCCTCTCAGTATAGCCCCAAATCCAGAGGAATCACCCACAGCCAACTTGGAGGCTCTGACCGGAGCCTCGGACCCCCAGGGCCTCTGACTCCATCTCCCCACGGACGCTGGGCCTTCCTGTCATCTTAAAGCCAGGTCATTTCCAGCATGTCCCTTTCAGGAGCTCAGGAGTGTGCCCCGCGCCCTTCGTGAGCTGTTCCAGCCTGCCGGGAGCTCCTTCTCACCCTTCCCACCTCAGCCTCCAACACGCCTGGACACAAGCCCTCCACTGGCCCAGCCCATCGTGACCCCTGCATTCCCCTGATGAGTCCTCATCCTGATGCATCATGCTCAGGCCTTCCTCCTCCAGGAAGCCCTTCCTGACCACCCACTAAAGGGTAGGCATTTGTCCCAAATTGTCAGTGATGTCTGTGCCCCTCTCTGCAGGACCACAAGCCTCTTCAAACACTGCGCGAGCTACCGCAGGGCTGGGCAGGTGCCCGCAGTCTGCTAGTTGGCTGCATCCTCTTGGGGAGCCCTGTCCGCATGTTCCCAGATTCATTATCCACATCTCCATCTTTCCTTGACCCTCCCAGGACCTGAGAAGGGTGTTCGCTCCAAGACTCAAGGGTTGCAGTCGGTGGGGTGCTCGCCCGCAGGGCATCCCAGTGGCCATTCTGCACGTGTCTGGCAGAGGCTCCTGCTTGGCTCCGCGGCATGGCCACTGGTCACAGTCACTGGGTGGCAGGGAGCCCCCAGCCCAGGCAGGTTCAGAGGAGACAGCTGGGTGGCCATTCGGCCCCTCAGGACTGGAGCCATCGCTTGACGGCACGTCCGTGTGGGCCCAGCGCCGTGCGTCTGCTGCCTCCTCTGGACAGGACAGGACTTGTGCGGGACTCCGGTCCCAGGCCAGAGCCTCTCCGGAGACCCTGATGAAGCTGAGCCCTCTCCAAGGTGCTGAAGCCATCTGAGCTGGGCCACAGAGTTGGGGAGGGGGTGTCAGCTTCCTGTACCTGACACCTCTCTGCAGGGCCAGTGGAAGGCTGTTGCTCCCTAACATTCTCCAGTCTGGACTCCTGAAGGGTGAGAAGGCAAAAAGACACAGGCTTTGGGGACAGACCGACCCGTCCCTGTGTGTGCCCAGGGCAGCGCATCCCTTAAAAGACACAGGCTTTGGGGACAGACCGACCCGTCCCTGTGTGTGCCCAGGGCAGCGCATCCCTTAAAAGACACAGGCTTTGGGGACAGACCGACCCGTCCCTATGTCTGCCCAGGGCAGCGCATCCCTTCTCGAGCCCACTTCTCCGGCTGTCCCGTGGAGGAGATGCAGGGAGAAGGAGGGATGGTGGAGATCAGGGCTCAGGCTGCGGACAGCCGGGCTTGGGCCGGTCGGGGCCGATGTCTGTCTCTGGGGCAACGGCCATGGGACTGCCCCCACACTGCCCCTGCACTTGCCCCCAGAGCAGCCCGACGCTCCCTTCCCCACACCCCTCGGGCAGAACAGCCTCTGGATTCTGTTTCTTTGTCTCAACTCCTCCACATTTACTTCCTTCTTCATAACATAAATAAGCCCAAGGAAGGGAGGTTGGATCTGTGTCTGTGTGCATCTCGTGTGTGTGAGTAGGTGTGCCCACGCTTGGAGGCACGCAGGGAGTGGGGCTGTGTGCCGCACCTGCCCCGGGCCTGTGCGTGGAGGGGGAGTGTGCTGGGTGGGCCATGGGTCTGTGCGTCCATCCGCGTGCCTGCCGTGCAGCGTGTGGACATGCGTGTTCCTGGGGTTATTCCCAGCGGCCCCCCACCCCGCTCCACTCCCAGCTCATTAAGGCTCTCCCATTATTCTGACATTTGTGCGCGTCACGTACTGGCAAGAAGTAATTTACTTAGAAGAAATTAAAAGTTCATTTTAATTGAGCGCACACTGCAGTATGCAAATGAGCACATTATGCACCCGACGCAGAGACAAAGCTATAATCAGCGCTTAACCCTGCACGCGCCGGGCCTCCACCCCTCCGCTGCCAGGGCTGAGCCGGTGGTGCCGCGGTCCCGGCCTGGCAGAGGGCCCCCGTCTCCCAGGAGGGGGCTGGCCGCCCTGGGACGGTGCATCATCCCCCCTGAACCTTATGTGAACTCTTTCCCAGTGTCAGCAGCCACGTGAGCGCAGGTGCCCTGGGGAGAGACCCGGGCTCTGAGCCACCTCGGGCTCCAGCCAAGGTCCCTGCTGTCTGTGGGGCCAGGCTCACCCGGGCCCCCAGCAGCCCAAACCAGGCCAAGCACAGGGCAGAGAAGCCCTGAGACCTGTGACTGCCACCCTGCGGTAGGAGGGTCTCTGGGTGGTGGGCGCTAAGGACAGACTTCCCAGGACTGTGACGTAGGGCCTGCTGTCCAGCATGTGCACCAACCCCGTAGAGGTAGAAGGGAGGGGGGGCTCCCCTGGGGCCTGAGCGCTTAACACTGCCCAGGGTCTGGGCCGATGAAGCGGGGGCAGAGCCCAGGGTGACCTGTGGGACCTGGCACACCATGCACGCCCGGCCCGGCGCCCTCCTGGTCCACAGCAGGCGTGTCCACCCCGCTTACTGCCGTTTATCGTCATGCTCCTGGAAGTTCAGGGGACCAAGTGGTGTGCCCGAGTGCTGGGGAGATGTCAAGGGATAGGGCTGGCGTCTGTCCTTGTGACCCGCCGGAGTGCCTATGTGACCTGGTGGGGGGCACGGGACCCTCCTCCAGTGCCCGGGGAGACACCCATGGGCCCTGGTGGACCCCCGTGGGCCCACACCTCGCCCCACACAGAGGAGCAGGGAGGCGGACAGCAGCCAGGGTCTCCAGCCAGAGGTCAGAGAGGAGCGTCTGGTTCCAGCTGTGTGTCCTGCACAGCGCGTCTCCTTTCCTCATCTGTCAGTGGGGCTGGCTGTGGGGGGCCGCCCGCAGCGGCACCCAGCCCACGCCAGACCCTGTGCCCCACTCGTTGCCACGTGCCGCCCGCCTCTGTGTCTCCTCTTGGCCCTGCCGTGCGCTCGAGGCGGGTCAGCACCTGTGCAGCTCAGCCCAGCCCACCCCAAAGTGGTGACGGGCAGGGTGGGCTCCTGCTAGAGCTGTGCTCGGTCCCTGGGTTGTTGTTTTTACGTGGGATTTTCCCTACCTGTCAGACCTGGGATTGTTAATGACGGTGAAAATGAAGCTGGTTCACAGATGTGAGTTGACAGCCAGCTGCGGGAGGGAGACGATTACCTCCAGACCCAGCCCACGATGCCCACGGATCCAAACAAAGGAGCCATCCGGGCTGACTCGCATGAGCGGAGACAGCAGGGGCCCGAGCAAGCTGTTCCCACCCTCCCAGGGTTCCCGCCCTCCCAGGGCACCTGCCCCACCGCTGGGTAGACCCCACTGACTGGGTTCGGTCTCTCGGGGGCCAGGGGCAACCCAGCCACAGCCCCCCCACCCAGCTGCTCCGCGTCCACACGCTCAGGGTCTGTGCTCTGCCAGCCCCCCGCCCCCAGCCACGCCCCTCAGCCCTGCGTGGCTCAGCCCCAGAGTGCCTTGCTGTTCTGTCTGCCAGGCTCCCTGAAGGGACACATGCAGGACAGGGAGCCTCTTGGACCCTGGGTGGGCAAGGACCTTGGGAGGGCCCCAGGGATCTGCATTCTCAGCAGGTGCCTCGGGACCACCCTGAGAAGCCCTGTGGGCTGTACTGCGGGGCCCTCGGGCCTCGCCCTGCAGACAGGAGCCCTCCAGCGGCCCCACCCCCACACAGAAGGCAGCCCCTCCTCTCAACTCCCTGGGAGGAGGGCTGGTGGTGGACGGCCTGGGCGAGAAGGGGTGCGGCAGTGGGGTGTCTTTCCTGAGTTTCCTGGAGCTACCCCCCCTCCAGCCCCAGCTGCCAGGCTGAGTCCCCACAGGGTGGTACCTGGAGAGCCGAGCCTCTCTGCACCGGTTGTGTGCTGGCCTGTTTCCGTCCCCCCTCCATCACAGCCACGTCCTGACAGCTCTCCTGAGTGGGGTGAGAGCCCCTCAGCCCCCTCCAGCAGAGGAGTCCATGGTGAGGGGTCTGGCTGCGTTGGGGAACCGAGCACTTGTCCAGGCCCTGACTTACCTGCACTGGCTCTGAGGGTGTCTCGTCACCTGCGGGCCGCATGGTGGGTGCTCCAGGGCCGCCCTCCTTTGCGAGACCCTCTTTCTACAGCCAGCGGGTCTGCTTCTGGATGTCATCGTGTCCCTGATCCTGCTACCGCTGTCCCTCCCTAACCTCACCACACCCTGTGTCTTCGGGCCTCTTGTGCTGAGGGGCACGACCCTGCGGTCATCGTCACGGCCTGTGGCTGTGCAGCTCTGGTCATCGTGGGCTTCTGCGGTGGAGCATGTGCGTCACTGCCCGCTGGCACCCACTTGTTAGGCACGGTACACAATCCCCCTGGGGTATCTCCTCCAGGCCACAGGATGGCCAGCTGCAGAGCGCAGCCCTTCCAGGACCCAAGTCTCTGTGACCCCAAGGCCCGTGTTCTTGGTCCTGGTGCCCTACTGAGCCGGGAAGCAGATCTCCCATCTGGCGTGGGTGGCCAGCCATCCAGGCGCAGCCCAGCGAGTGCACCACTCACCAGCTGCCGCGGGTCTTGGCGGCTGCAAGAAAGCTTGGCGGGAGCAGGCTGTTCCTGGGTCCGCGGCCCAGTTCTCCTCCGTGCTGGCAGCCACGTGACTTCTCAAGGAGTCTACACCCCTGCGTGTGGGGTGTAGATCACCCCTGGTAGGAGCACCCTGGAGCTTATCTACTCCAGGAGGAAACAGCTGGCAGACGGTGGCTCCCCGGAGTTCCTGTGGGTCGTGGGGAAGGCGCTGTGATCGATTAGTGATGTCTGCCCTGGCTCCGGATGAGGCCAGGCCTATTGTGGTGCAGAGAAACAGAGTCTCTGAGAAGGGCCGGGGCCTGGCCTGGATTAGGGCCCTCCGTCCTAATTCCAAAGCTGCGGTTCAGGTGGCATCTGTGCGCTTTAGGAGATGCCGGGCGATGCCCTCGTGCAGCTGTGCTCCTAGCTGCCATCGGGCGTGGCAGTGGGCCGCCCTCACCCAGGTTTGCAGTGTGGGGCAGGTGTGGCCCGGGCAATTCGTGGCTACTCGTCTGGTGCTCATGGGGCTGGGGGACAGGGACCGGCTGTGTGCCCCTGTCCCTGCTGCACTGAAGATGAGGCCTTTGCCTACAAGTCTCCCCCGTTAAACATGGTCTCTGGGGAAACTGGAGCTGCCTGGTCACTTCGATGTTCCACACTTTTCCAAGCGGATGCCCTGCTGTCCTTTGCGTGGGGATTTCAGCCACAGCACGCAGCAGTGTTGCTGAAGACAGGACCGTGCTGGGGGCGCCGGGCGTCCCCACTCCAGCCCGCAACCACCTGTGGAGTCGTTAGTGTCCTCACAGCAAGATGAAGGCTCAGTTACACGGTGATGCAGTCAAGTGCAGGGCACTGGCCTCGCTCTGCCTTCCTCAGGGCCTTTCTGGGATCTCACAAGCCCTGAATCCGACCAGAACAAAGGACCCAGATCCCCAAACGTCTCCAGAGTGCCTCCTGCCCCCTTGGCCCTTACTGTCACAAGCTCCATCATTTGGAGGGACGTCCTCCTCTGCCGGTGAAAAGCCTTCTCCTCCAGGGCCCAGGGCAGATGCCACCTCCTCCAGGAAGCCTGCCTTGACCACTCCTGTGAAAGCTCGTCTTCCCTCTGACATTGGAGGGCTCTCTGTAGCTTTCCTCTGCCGCCCCTCAGCGAGTGCAGACTTGTCACTCTGGTGGGGAGGCAGCCACACGTACCCACCGCGGCCCCCAGCACTGTGCTGACACAGGATCTGGTGTGCCGTGGAGGCTGTAGCCTAAATGACCAAGTGGATGGAGACAAGGGGCGGCTAAAAGGCCCAGGTATCTCCAGTTCCTGAAGATTGGAGGTGAGGGTCATTAGCAGACCCCCAGGAGCACCCGTCCCTGCACTGTCGGGCCCCTGAGGCCCCCTGTACGGGCGGCCTGGCCCCGAGGACTCGGGCCTTGGGGCGGGCTGGCTGTGCCCCACGCGGGCCCTCCCACACGGCTCCAGACAGCAAACAGGAAAGAGTTAAGTCCTCTGCGAGGAGGAAGTGGTAAACAATTTTCTCTCCCTCGGCTAAATTAATATGCAAATTCCTGCACCCCTCCACTCCCTTCCCCTGCCTCGAAATTAGCGAGGTAGAATGCTCTGGCTAATTATGCATTCAAACGAACAGGCGGCTTCTGCGCCAAGAGGGCGCCGGAGGAAACTGACGTGTGTGCGTGCAGCCCTTCTGTGCATCTGGAGCTGCTCTCGTGTGCCCCACAGATGTGACCCGGCAGTGACCGTGGCCACCCGGGCTCAGGAAGAGGTGCGGGGACTAGCACCGTCTGCACCTCCTGGCCCCAGGCAGGGGAAAGGGGAGAGGAGAGACCCTGCACACCGCCCCTCTTCCCCATCAGCCAAACCCACAACCCACCCTGCAAACACGCCCCCCAGGATCCCGCGGTCGGGACTGTGAGTGGGGGGCTACGGTGATGGCTGCCATCGGGAGCCGGGCCGGGTGTGGGACAGCGAGGTCCAGGCTGTGGTGGACAAGCCCTCTCGCTGCAGGGAGGGGCCTCCATGCAGGACGGGCAGGGGTGATTGTGGGAACATCACCTCCACCCCTCTCGCAGCAGAGCAATACTCACATACCGTCCTGTGTGTTGTGGTTGTAGGCTGAATCGCATCCCAGAAAGATGTTTTTTCTGCAAAGTAGGAATTCGTACAACAGGAGACAAGAGGGCCTGGAGGCCGCCTGGGGCCAGGGGTGAACAGAGTCAGCCGGAAGCAGATGGGTTCAGGAGGTGAACAGGGGCCACACCTCTGTCCTCTTCTGGAAGGGCTGGTTCCTCCCCCCGCCCGCGAGGTCTGGCCCATCCTTGCAGCCTCCCCCCACTGCCCCCGTCAGCCTTTGCTCCCAGGGGACCCCCAGGGCCGCTGTTCCTTCCCCGAACTCCTGGGGCCACTTCTGCTCTGCACCTATATGTGTTGGGTGTGGGGTTTGATTTCCCGGAGGCTGACAGCGTGCCCCGACTTGTCCAAGCCCCTGGCAAGCCCTCGCCCTGGAACGTCCACTGACGAGCCACAGTGGCAGGACGCCCCTGGGTGAGGGGCTCCAATGACTAGAGACCCTCGCCTCTCCCAGGAGGTTATAAGGACCCTGAAGCAGTCAGATGGGTGGCTGGGTGGCCCAGCCTGGCAACTTATGGTGGAGACAGGCCGGCAGGCTGCCCGAGGCCCTGAGGCCCTGGGTGATCCAGGGTCAGAGGAGAAAGACCATCCCCGCTCTGAGTTTCCTCACCTGGAATCAGAGGTGTGACCCAGGCTCTGGAGGACACAGGACTGGGCAGTGCACGCCCTGGGTCCTGGGCCCAGGGCTATGGCTTGGGTCAAGCCACGTCCTCAGGCATTCCCTGAAGGCTCTAGTGCCCAGCGATGACCTCAGCAGCAGGCCCCTGAGAGCAGACATACAAATCCAGAAGAACCCTCCTCCCCACAGGGGAGGGCGAGGCCGGGGCTAGAGAAAGCACGGTGGGAAGATCCTGGGCCCCTCGGGCTGGCGAGAAGCAGCAGCAGGCCCCCAGGCCCTTCCCCTCCCCCACACCTGCCTCTTTCTGCCCCTCCCGGGGAACAGCCCAGATTCCCAGAGCTGGAAGGATCAGGAAGGTGCACAAGCGCACGTGGGCCCCCAGCAGCGACAAGGATGGGTGGAGGACGTTGAATCTGCACGGGGTGCGGTGGGGCAGGGATGTGTGATGGCAGCCTTCCCCGACGCCCATGGCAGGCGCTCGTGAGCCGCATGGACGGGCGGCAGAGGAAGGCAAGTCGCCTGGGAGAAGCGGTGCATCTCGGAGCCGCCAACATCTCTGCCGATCAATAGGGACCCCAGGCTCCGAGCAGCGGACAGTGGGTAATGAATAGGAGCAAGGAGACAGGCGGATTGATTAGGCTCGGGCTGGGGAGGCTCTTGAAGAAGGAAGGACGGAGCAGAGGTGGGGCGTCCATGGAGGGCTCAGGGAGAGGGAGCTGAGAACGAGGTCCGACGCGGTCTGGCCCCGGGTGTATCTGGGGGGCCCGGCCGCTGAGCCAGTGTCTGAGACAGGGCCGAGCCACCTGCCCCACCACGTGCGGCCTGGGCTCCTGGAGGTGCGGACGGAGGCCATGCCTGACCCCACTCCCGACCTGGGCGGCACTGTTGGGTGGGCTCAGCGATGGGCACGGGGCACTCTGGGCAGGGGTCTCGGGAGGGGAGAGGTTCCCGGAAACAGCCGCCTCCCAGGAGATGTGAGGCCGCCCCTCGTCGGGGCTTGTCCCTCTGACGGTGACGCATGGCCCCACTAATCCCCCACACGCGGTTGTTAATTCTGGCGCAGCTGCCGCCCCCACCACAAATTAACACTGTTTGTTCTGCCGAACGTGTGTTATTCCGACACTGCACGCATAGCTTATTGCCTCGCCGGCAGCGAGGGAAGGAAGGTGGCCGCGGCTGGGGAGCGGAAGGGGATGTGGCCCCCCTGGTTCCTCTGACTGCGCCCCCCAGCCCCCGCCACCCTGGCCCAAGCCCATCGCCTGCACGGGGGAGGGCACCGGCACTGGACCCGTGGACCGTGACCTTGAAGGACCGGCATCGTTCCTGGGGGAGGGTCCTGGCTCCCCTCTGCCCATCCTGGTGGCCACGCGCAGGGCTCTGGGCCTGCCGTTCGGGCAGCTCCTTTCTGCACCTCCAGCTCCATGGCCTTGGGGGGGTGATTTGACTACTCTCTGAGTCCCCGTGCCTGCCTCCCCAGCAATTAGACAAGCCCCCCTGGGCACAGCTAAGGCTTGGCTCCGTTAATGGCACTGTTAGCAAGTGTTTCCCTGCCCCCAGAGGTGAGAGTTCTCTGCATCGCAGGCAGTTCAGTCCACCAGGGTTCAGTCCAGAGGCCAGGACAGGGGGCTATGGCTCTGACGTGGAGTCCCAGGCCGGACCCTCCTCTGTAGGTAGGCAGAGTGGGGGAGGGAAGGCCCGTGGGCAGAGTCTCCCAAGTGGGGACCCCGAGAGCATGAGGGACACATGTCGCCCAGGAAAGCCTCGGGGGCAGAACTCGGGCCCTGGTGGGCACAGCCTCCCCGTAGCTGCCACCTGCAGACCCGAGCTTGGGGCCCGGCAGACCCCTCACATGACTGTGCTTCCTTGCAACTTGTGGGGATCTCAGTGGGGATCTCAGGGGAGCCATTTGTCCCCCCCACCCCAGCCCTCCCTGAGCAGAGGCACCAAATGCAGGAAGGCAGAGGATTTTGTTAAAGACCTGCCACAGGCCGACTTCTCCTTAGACCCTTAGGCCGGGAGCACAAGGACCCCTCCAGGCGGAGCCCTGCCAGACTGTCCCTCCTCCCTGAGCCTCCTGCGTTCGAGGGGTATGTTCTGTACCTCCAGGTGTGGGGTGCAGAGTGAGGCCGTGCTTGGGGGCTCACACAGCACCCCGGGCCCCCAACCAGGGGCTTTCTAGGGTCCCAAGCCCCTATCCCTACTAACAGCACAACCAGGTACTGACGCTTTCTTCATAAAGGTCGCTGGACTAGAAGGTTGCATTGGGCCCCTGGGCCCCCTAGTCCCCCATGAGGGGGCCCCTGGGGAAGATGTGGCACAGGGGTCGTCTAGACCCCGGGTAGCTGATAGCAGTTGCCAGCTCTGGCTAAATGGAGCCTGGTCGGCACCAGCTGGTATTTCCTGGGGTGATTTGGGCCAGGCACCATGTCTGTGAACTCGAGTGTGGCTGGAAGCATCGTCCCCTTTTACAGGTGAGCCTGGCGAGACCACACAGCCGGCAGCCCCTCCCACACCCCTCTGACCCCGCCCCCACCGAGGGCAGCTGGTCTGGACACCCCCTGCCCTCCTCTCCTCCAGCCCCACGGCCTTATCCAACAACCCAGCAGTGAGGACTCCCTTCCCGCGGGTTGTAGAGCACACCGGAATGCCTGGAGCCTGATCTGGGGAGAGGAGGGGGGCTCCCTGAGTGTGGACAGAGGTGCTGGAGGGCCGGGACAGACAGCAGGGAGCAGGCAGCCAGCTTCAGGGCCGTTAGGGAGCGTCTGACTGCCCGGGGCTCCCCAGGCAGCCACCCCGAGGGCCCTGGCCCGGAGCCCCAGCCGTGAAGCATGGAACGCTGCAGGGGGGCTGGGAGTCGGGGCGGTGCCGCAGCCCGCCTCCCTCCAGGCCGAATGTGGGCCCATGGAGCCCCTGCCTCGCCTGGGTGAGCAGTTTGCAGGGGCTGGGGGCCTGGGGGCTGGAGAAGTGACCCCCTCAGGCAGCTGGCTCCACCCGGGTCCGTTGCCGTTCAGGGACCTGCGGGCAGACCGGTGAGGGCACAAGGCTGGCCCCTCGGAGGCTGGAGATGGTGGGCGCAGCTGCGTGCGCCCTGCAAGGGCCTGGGGGATGCCCCGCGGGGCCAGCGCGTGGGGGGCGTCACGTGTGTGTGGCCCAGAGCAGGGAGTCCGGTTTGTTTTGCTAGACATCGTGAAGCCCGAGCTCTGTGTGCGGAACGCAGCGTACAGGTTTCAGCTGATGGTGACTGGACGGGCAGACGACTGACCGACTTCCAGCAGGTGACAGAAGGGGCTGCGGTGGGCTCAGGGTCAGGGGCCATGAGACACCGGAGCAAATGACCGAAGGGAGCCGTAGACCCCTCTCCTGAGCAGGCACCTGCTCACGCCCAGGACCCTTCTGGGAGGCTGGGTGCCCCGGCTCACTCTCCCTGCTGTGGGGAGCCCCAGAGGCTTCTCTGTTGAGAGGCAGGAAGGCTCCACGAACGTTTCATTATGGATGCGGTGTGGTGACCACCAGGAACATCTGGCGGGGGTCTCCGGGGAACTGGGAGCCCGTGCAGGAAGCAGGGCTGTGAAATTTGGAGGCAGAGGGGCCGGTAGCGGTGAGTGGAGGTGCTGGCCTCTACTGCCGAGGGCGGCTCAAGTCTGGCCACCCCACGGTCCCTCCGGCTCTCCCTGCCACCCACCCTGCTTTCATGGACAGACCTGCCCACGTGTTGGCGGACATCCTGGCCCGATTCTTCTTCAACCTCCACCGCGCTGCTCCCGCTGCCCGCCCTACCCAGCCCGGGCCCGTGGCCACTGGGACGAGGCGGTTGTGGGCAGGGTCCCGGCATCTCATTGTCGGGGGCAGTTGGTTTCCCACATTCCCTGCTGAGCCCTCGGACCAGGGATCACCTGGGCCAGGCCAGCACCTGCCCCGCAGGTAGGGGGGTCGGGGCCATCGCTGGAGAGCCCTGGGGGCTGGGGACGGAATGACCCCCCAACCTAGCCTTCAAAGTCCCAAGCAGAGCTGCACGAGTACCAGGCTGTGGTCCCAGAAGATGTGGGAACGCTCTTTCTGCAGGATTGGTCCACACCCGCCTGCCTGCTGAGGGGGGCTGCCCACAACCACCCACGTTGAGGCTTGGAGACCGTGGGCCACCCTGCCAAGGGGCAGACCCCAGACTCAATCCCAGCTGGCGCACCGCCAGCCCTGGTTCTGTGGCCCCTTCACCCCCACGGCCAGCCCCTGCCCTCCGCTCGAGCGTCTGCAGGGGTCTGAGCCCTGCCTGAAGCATTCTGGGTGCACCAACCTGACTCCAGATCCCGCGTCCCCTGGGTTCCTGCACGGGGTACCGCCCCCCGTGTCCCTGCGTCTGAGCCCAGACCCTTGCTGCCCTCCAAGGGCAAGGCTGTGTAGCCCCAGCCAGGCTCTGCACTCAGCTTCTCCCACTCCTGCAGCCCGAGCTCCTCCTGACTCGGCAGAGCTGGGCCCCACCCCTGCGCAGGGCACAGGCCCTGCAGAGTGTCCATACACACCCCGCCCAGCACGTGCCCAGGCCTCCTGTGTGGCATCTTCTTTCTGGGTCCGCACCGGCTGCTCTGAGCACCCCACAGGACGGCGTCCGGTTCAGAGCCCCTGCAGCGGCGGGGGGTGCGTCCTGCCTGCCCCTGTGCCCCAGATGTACCTGGAGACGGGAGGGGGAGGGTGCGCTGTCTCCCTCCCCCGCCCCCCCGCCCAGGAGGGCTGGCCAGGCACCCGCCCGCTGCCCTGGCCCCTTCTGCTCAGCACGCATGGCTGTCCCCACCAGGCAGCTCACCACCCCCCCCGCCCCGTGCCCTTGGCAGCTGGGCTCCTTGGCAGCCCCCCCCCCAGGCTCCTCTGATGGGCACGTTTGGCTGCGGTCCCACCACAGACACCGTGGTGCCAAGACAGCCTGTGGGGCTCTGGACGGGAGGGAGGGACGTAGACACGCTTCTCTTGGGGCCTCGCGGCTCCTCCAGGCGTGTCCCTCCACCCATCCTCCCCACCCCTGCTGAGCGCCTGGGTTGGCCTTCAAGAGGAAACAGCAGACACCCAAGGACGTTTGGGGACACCTTCCAAAAATGGCGCAGAGTGGGCCTGGCCCTGAGAGCCAGCGGGATCCCAGCGGGAGGGGCCCGAGCACCGCGGCCAGAAGCGCGGCCAGAAGCACGGCCTCGCTGGGGACCCTGGGCTGTCCCCTCAAGCCCCCATGCCGCCCAGCCCGCCCACCCAGCCTTATTCCTCGGTGCAGGGAGAGACCCCTGCCACCGGGACAGACAACTCGGCCGCTGCATCTGAAACCGCAGGCCCTCGGGGCGGCGGGGGAGACAGGGCTGAGGGGGTCACCCGCGCTGCCTCCTGCAAGCTGCCCGGCCACGCGACCCGTGTCCACGCCGAGAGCCGGCCACCCACCCGTGAGCCCCGCACGTCGTTACCTGTGCGGCCGCCTCCGTCTGCCTGCTCCCCGCCAAGTCCTCCGTCCCTCCTCTGCCCGGCGGCTGCCAGCGATTTGCGGTGGGTTTTGTTTGCCAGTCCGGCCCCCGTGCCCACCGGTCCCCGGGAGGCGCCCCGCCCCGCCACCCGTTCGTGGCAAGCGTCCACGTCCCCTTCCCTCCTGGCCCCCACGGTGCCAGCGCGGAGGCACCGGCAGGGACGGAGCCCGGCCAGCCTCCCGCAGCCGAGTGTCGCCAGGCGGCCGCTGCGGCTTTTCTTGTATTTTAAACACACACACACACACACACACTCTCGCACACGCACACACGCCGAGCCCCCCGCCCCTGACAACACGCATCCCTTCTGTCGGGGAGCAGCCCCAGCCAAGAAAGCCGGGAGCGAGCAGAGCTGCGCCAGTGCGGAAGCCGGGCCCGGGCTCGAGCCCCCCCCTCCCCGCCGCCTCCCTCCCACGGAACTCCTGTCCGTCTGGTCGGGGGGGTCTCCTGACCAGGCGCCCCTCGTGGCCACACGCGGCCCCAGCCCGTCCCCGAGGGGAGATGCTTGCCAAGCGCCGGCCGCCAGCTAGACGGCCAAGGGCCGCCTGGCCTCCCCGAGCCCACGGTCCACCACGGGCCGGGCCGCAGGGAAGGCGCCAGGTGGGCACGCCTGGCCTCGTGGGAGCGGGGCCCTCGGTGCGCGAGATGGGCCGGCCTCCAGCCGAGAGGGGGCCGTGGACGCGGGGCCCCTTCCGTCCCCACGGCCCATGGGGTTGGCGGCCAGCAAGCGGCCCGGAGGGAGGGGAGCCTCTGGCCCGGCTCTGGTGGCTGCTCGGGGCCGAGGTCACGCAGACGCGCTCCGCTGAGGCCTGAGGGCCCGTCTGGGCCGACGGCCGCCCGTCCTCGTCCTCGAGAAGCCTCCCTTAAGCCGTGTCTTCAGGCCCCGCCCTGCTTCTGTGTGTCTCCTTTTTCTCACCGCTGATTTAAGGACTCGATTGACGACTTCCACACCTTCGCTCTCTGGACGGACAAGGAGGAAGGGCCACTGCAGGACGCCAGGTGGAGGCCCGGTCACCTCCGGTGCAGGCTCCGCCCAGAGACCTCTCTCCCTCCAGAACCTCCCTGCCTAAAGCTCTGCTCGTGGTGGGACAAGGCCCCTGCCTGCGTCTCCGGCTCTGGTGGCTGCTCTGGTTTCCTGCCCTCTCCTCACAGCCCGTCAAGCCCAGCGTGAGCACATCACCCCCTCGGGTCGTCACCCCCCTCAGGTCCTCACCCCCTCACATGGCACCACTCTCAGATCGCCGCTTTCTTTACTCCCCCAGGGCAGTGCCCCACCCCGCCCCGGGTTGCTCCTGGTGACTCGAGGGCAGCCTCTGATCTCCAGGCTCTGGGTCTCCCTCTCCACAGGGCCCGGGCTGCAAGAGGTTCTGGAAGGAACGGCCCCTGAAGCCCTGCCCTCCTGCTGCCTCCTTGCGCTCACTCGGCTGTCCTCCACACGCCTTCTGGCTCCTTCCGGAAGATTCTAGCGGCCTCTGCCGAGGTGCCAGCAGTTCCCGCTCCCCTCCCTCCCGGCGCCCCCTGCGCATTGGAGGCTTGCTCGCCTGCCTCCTTAGGGGCCTTCCCTGGCCACACCTGTGTTTTTAATCGAAAAATCCACATAACGTACCAGTGGCCCTTGAAGCGACAGGAAAGTGCGCAGTTCAGGCCACCACCTCTACCTGTTCCAGACACTTCCGTCCCCGCAAGCGGAGGCCCGCCCCAGCCCCAGCCCGCCGGCCCGCTTTCCGTCTGGATTTGCCGGCTCCGGGTGGTTCACGTCGCAGAGTGTTGGATTCGTGGCTTCTCTGTGGCACGGCCTTTGCAAGGCTCGTCCACGCCGTGGTCTGCATCAGACCTTCCTGCCCTTTCTCGGGGCTCCTTGTTTCCTCCCTGCAGGGCACGTCAGCGTCCTTCCACGTGGAGCAGGGCCTGACTCAGCGCTCCGTCCCCGGCACCCACGCCGGGCGTGGCAGGCACCCCACTCCAGTCCCACACCCTACGGACGAGGGCACAGCCCCTCACCTGCCGGGCTCTGCTCCCTGCCGCGTTTCCCCTCCAGCGTGTGATGTGATGGGGACAGGGCACACCCCCGAGGCTGTGGGACCTGGCATCTGTGGCCACCGTGGCAGCTGCCGTGTTGTCCAGCCAGGTGACACCTGCATGCTGGGTGTGGTTGTGGGAGCCAGGCCCGTGGCCGGTCTACGAACGTCCCTGTCTCAGTCCCCGTAGGAGGAAAGATCTGGAGGGTCCAGAACAGCCTCCGAAAATGAAATGAGACGAGCTTGCGGGGACAGGTGTGGATGTAAGACCAGGCCTGTGGCACGGGGCAGGGACTGGCCCTGCGCGGGGCAGGGCCGGGGAGGGAAGGTCGTCGGGAAGGTGGACCCGCGGCCACAGCCAGAGTGACCCCGAGCCCTGCCTTCTCAGGGTGCCTGTGTGCACAGCTGCGGAGGCTCACGCCATGCCTCCCCACCCCAAGCTCTCCTGGGGCTCCGGCTGTCACCCTGATGGATGGGCTGAGTCGGGGGACCCTGGCTGGGCCAGCGCCTCATCCATCACTGGGGGCTCCTGGCAGGCCGGCCGCAGCAGCTGCCTGAGTGGCCTGGTGCATGCCTTCAGTCCCTGTCACCCCAGCCTCTCCAGCCAGAGCAGGTTGGTGAATGGCCGGGTCACGCCTGCCTCCCTTGGCCCCCAGGACCCTGGCCGGGCGCCACCTGGTGCTGTCTGGGCCGCGGGGTTTATGGTGGTTCACCTGCCGGAGGGCCACTCCCAGGGCACCCTGGCTTGCCTGCTGCTCCCTGCACAGCCTCTCCTCTGCGGGTCACCCAGTCTGGGGCTGTGCTGTGGACGGAACCAGGAGGTGGGGGTGGGGGTGCTGTCTGGTGACCCCATGTGCAGAGACGTGTCAGCCGCTGGCCTTCGTCCAGACCCAGCTTCCCCAAGGTGCAGACTTTCACCTTCTGTGACCTTGCGTGCCTCAGTTTCCCCAGTGGATAATGTGCTCACAGGCTGGGTGAGGCTGGATACAAAGGTGTGAGCAGTTGCCAGTGTGGGTGAAGCACGCTGTTTTTACATTTGAGTGTCGGGTGGGCTTGTGGACCGTGGGAGCACGTGATCTGAGTGTGTGTGGACCCATGAGGGGGCACGCCATGGAGGTGGCGTGTGCCTCAGCGGGTGAGTGGGCGGGAGGGGCCCCTGGGTGAGCAGCGACGTGCTGGGTGAGGTGCTGGTGAGGTACGCTCCCCCAGAGCCTCGGGATGCCCCCGTCTTTCCCACCCAGGCAGGACGGGAGCGCTTGTGTTCATTGGTGTCCTGGTTTGCCCTGGAAAACTTGAGGAGGTGTCAACGACAGGAAGCGGTAGAGACCGATGTCATCTGCTTTCCGGCCTTCCTGGAACACATGCTGCCAGCTGCTGCCCCGGGGCCTTTGCACATGCGGTTCTAGCAGCCGGGAAGACTCTTCCTCCAGGGATCCACATGGCTCGCCCCCTCACTCCTCCCGGTCTCTGCACCAATGCCAAGTTTGCAGGGAGGGCTTCCCAGAGTGCACCTCCCACGTGGCCAGGCCCACGCCTCGGACCTGCTTCGCTTTCACTGTAATGCTGCCCTCATGCAGTCTGTCTACTGGCTGTCTTCGCTGATTGTCCCCCACTCAACGGCAGCTCCGTGGGGGCAGGGCCTTTGTCCCACCCGGCTGGAGAAGGGGCGGCAGGTGTTGCCTGAAGAGTCAGGGGAGGCTGTGCTCCCAGACAGGGTGGCTGGTCCCCACACACAGGGGGCTCCTCTGCCCTCACTGCTCCAGCCGTGGCACCAGTGGGGGGGGGGGGGGGGGGGCGGAGCTACCCTCTGCCCTCCGTGGAGGCCTCCACGTGGCTGCCTGGGGGCCCGCAGCACCGACCCCTGAAACGATGACGGGCCCGTCTGTGGGGCGCTTGCCGCGTTCCAGGCCCCCACCAGGTGGCCTTTACCTGTAGCCAGTCCTCCCGACCTTTGTTCCCCAGGGGGGTCGCCGCCTGGAGACAAGGCGCCCACAGCCTGACTCGGACACGCCCCCTGGGTGGGGCGTGTGCGCGCATGCGAGCTGCTCTGCCGCGGGGTGCCGGGAAGCAGGCCCCCCCCCGCGGCACCCCAAAACGCTGCCTGCCGGCGTGTGCCGGTCTCCGTGGCGTGAAGTCCTCCCTGGGTGGCAGACGTCTCTGAGTGCGGAGCGGGGAAGAGCTGAGCGCCACCGCGTCCGCGGGCCGAGGGCACCTGCCTGCGCGCACCTGTGCCCCCGCGTGCGCGATGGCGCGGGCCGGCTCTTCTGGAACGTCGACGTGAGTCTCCGAGCCTTATTTTGTGCCCCCCGGGACAGTTTCGCGGGCTTACGGTGCAAGGTTTCCGCATCACAGCGCTGCTGGGGTTGCGCGCAAGTATTTAGGGGTCGAGAGGCGTCGCGTCTGCAACTTACTCCCGGCGTTTGGAAACGTGTGTCCGCGTGGGCAGAAAGCGATGAAACGCAGTAAAACGATACCAGTTGAGGAAACCGGGCGAAAGGGGAAGGGACGATCCTTATGTCATTCCTCCACGTTTTCTGTAGGTTTGAAATAATTTCAGGACAAAAAGTTGTAAAGTAATGAACAGTCTCCCCCCCCACCCCACCCAAAACAAGCGATGGGCGACCTCACGTGGACTTTCTCCTTTGTGGCACCGGAGTAATGCATCCGTGACCACGTCTCCTGATGGGGGGGGGGGGGGGTGGGGCGAGCCCGTGGGTCTCTGCGCCCCGTACTCAGCCCAAGCACAGGGGAAGCTGGATGTGGTCTCCCGCGTTCTCTCCGGCCCCTCGTCCTCGCGGCCACCGTGGGGGCAGCCGACCGTCCTCTCTTTCTGGGTTCTCTTGCTTTATCTTTATTTCACGTACTTCCTCTGGGTTGTTTTCTTTATAGTTCGAGTTAAATTCCAATTACTTAACGGGCAGCGTGACGTGGTTTTGGGGTATAGGGCCGATGTGGCACTCCCATGTGACACCTGGCCACGGGTGTCTTCTCACCTTGATCTGGACGCCCTTCCTCCCGGGTTTACCAACGGCCATGACCTTAAGTGCAAACATGTAGAGATTTCATTATGTTAGCGTTTAGACGTTTTGTGATGGCAGTCTTGGCTTCCGTTTTGTCAGTTAGGTTATGTCTTAAATTCTATCTGGGAATTGGGACAACGCTTTAATTGTGAATCATTTATATTGTGGTCTGTGAGTCCTGCCTGGGTAACGTCTGAGGCATCCACCCGTCCCGGCTGTCCTGGCACCGAGGGGCTTCCCAGGACACGAGACCTGTAGTGCCGGGCAAACCGGGACCAGCCGGTCACCCTCCCCGAGGAGGCATTCTGCGTCGCCTGAAGAGTGATTTGTTTTAGTACTTACGACAAGGGAACTTGAAAAGAACCTGTTTCCTGAGTGTGGGGAACAGAGTTTAAATTTAGACCTACTTAATTAATTTAATTAATGACATTTCTCAGTTCCTCTCTATTTTTTTTTTTTTTTTTGCTAATTTGATTAGTCAAAAATTCAGGAAAGTGTGCTAAAGTGTAGCCACTGCTGCTGTATCTGTCCATTTTCACATTTTTTTTCAAGCCACGTTTGCCTGACATATTTCAGCATTGTTACTTTTCGCATAAAAGTTTATTATTGTAAAATTGATAAGCCTTTAGCAAGACTGACACAATGAAGACGAGAAAAGGCTGAAACTGCCAACATCAGACCCCGGGGCCCTTACAGATGTCATCAAGGAATATTACAGAAAACTTCTCGCTCATGCCTTCGACACCTTGGAAGAAATGGACCAGCTTCTTGAAAAGCACACACTACCAGGGGCACCTGGGGGGCTCAGTCGTTAAGTGTCCAGCTTCAGCTTAGGTCACCATCTCACAGTTCATCCGTTCGAGCCCCACGTCGGGCTCTGTGCTGACAGCTCGGAGCCTGGAGCCTGCTTCGGATTCTGTGTGTCCTTCTTGCTCAACGCCCCCTCCACTCCTGCTCTGTCTCTCTGTCTCTGTCTCTGTCTCTCTCAAAAATAAACATTAAAAAAAAAAGAAAGCCCACACCACCAAAACTCAACCAAGATGAAAAAGACAATCTGAACAGTCCTACGGCCATTCAAGCAGGTCAAATTCGTAACCAAAAAGTAAACTTCCACTTTCCCTGGAGAATTCTATCAATAATTTAAGGAACAATGAACACTAATTCGTCTCAAACTCTTCTGGAAAACCAAAGAAGGGGCAGCATTCTCTGACAGATTTTTGAGGCCAGAATTTCCTGGTTCTCAAAACCAAAGACAGCAGAAAACAAGAAAACTACAGACCAGTATCTCTCTTGAATTTAGATGCAAAAATTCTCAACAAAATTTTAACAAATCAAATCCAACAATGTGTAAAAATCACTAAGCACCATAACCCAGTGAGATTGCTTCTACCTACACAAGGTTGGCTCAACATTAGAAAGTCAACTGGGGCTCCTGGGGGGCTCAGTCGGTTGAGTGTCTGACTCTTGATCTCAGTTGAGGTCATGATCCCAGAGTCGTGGTATCGAGCCCCATGTCGGCTCTGTGCTAAGCACGGAGCCTGCTTGGGATTCTCTCTCTCTCTCTCTCTCTCTCTCTCTCTCTCTCTCTCTCCCTCTCTCTCCCTCCCTCCCTCCCTCCCTCCCCCTCCTCCACACACACTCTCTCTCTCTCTCTCTCAAAAATATAAAATAAACACAAGTAAAATAAACACAAAAACTTACCAAAACTGACACAAGAAACAAAATAGGAACCATTAGAAGTCTTGAATCCGTTAAAGAAATGGAGCCCTTCGTTAAAAGCCTTCCTGGAGAGGTCTGGCCTGGATGGCTTCCGTGGTGAGTTTGAGCAAACCTCATGGGAGGGACAGCCGCGGCCTTAACACCAACCTGCCCGGTGGGGAGAGGCCCTTCCCGAGGGGAGCATGACCCCGACACAGAAGCCCAGCGAGGATGCCCCCAGAGGGCTACAGACCTGCCTTCCTCACGAATCACTGGTGTATTTATAATACGTGTTGTAAATATTATGTATATTAGAAGCAAATGTGAGGAAACCGAACTTTAAAATCCCATACTACTTATAAGCACCCCAAAAGAGGAGACGCTAGGGTGTAAGTTCAACGAAGCGTGTACAAGATCTATACGGTGTGTCTTCCGAAATGCCAAGGACAGAAACCAAAGCCCTAAATACGTGGAGAGACGTGTCATGTTCATAGATTGGAAGACTCAGCCAATAAAGATACCATCCGCTCCCACACTGAGCTATGGATTTAGCACAATTTCCATTAAAGCCCCAGCAAGGTGTTTTGCAGACATGGACAAGATTATTCTAAAATTTATATGGAAAGACAAAGGACCTCGTTAACAACCATCCTGAAAACCAGGAGAGTAGCTGTAAAACCTTCCCATAGAGCGACAGAGTCAGGATCGCATGACGTTGTGGAGGGATAGGTCAGACATCGATGGAGCCTAACAAAGCGCCCAGAAATGGGACCCACACAAATCTGCCCCCAGTGATTTCTGGCGACGGTAACAAAGCAGTCCAGTGGGGGAAGGGGCTGTCTCTTCAATAAACGGAGCCGAGCACAGGACGTCCACAGGCAACACTACGCACCGTGACCTAAGTCTCACACGCTGTGCAAAAATTCACTCCAACTGTAGTCGGGACAGGGTCATTCACGGACACAGACGTTGGACGTGTGGCTGCGAGGAGTCGGCGGGGGTGGGGCGCGTGGCTGTGCAGAACCGAACGGTCCGTGGTTGCTCGTCGTGAAGGTACTTCACGCCTCTGGGGGGGGGGGCGCGCGTTCAAGTGGTGAACTTGATGTGACGTGACGTGCATTTCACCCTAACACAAAAACGTTAACAAAACGGATCACGTTTAAATCCAAAATGTTTAGAAGAAAACGGGAGAAGGTTTCCTAGGACCACGGGAATGTTTTCGTTCTTAGAATTGACAGCAAACACGATCCGGTCCATAAATGGAAAAAACCGATACGTTGACCCTCATCAAAATCAACAGCTTTTTCTCGGTGAACGACCTCGTTAGGAGGCTGGAAAGGCCATCTGCACCCTGGACGGCGTCTCGGCAAACCGTGTATGTAGCGAGGGCTGTACGCGGGACGCGCAGGGAATCCCTGAAGCCCCGCGCTGTAGAGACAATCCAGTTAGGAAATGGGAGGCGGGAACAGAAGCCTCACGGGGGAGCGCGGGGCGAATGAGCACAGGAGAAGACGCCCAGCGTCGTTGGCCTCGGGGAGATGAAGCGTAAAACCTTCAAGAACCCACCAGCGTACGCACGACGAGATGGTTACAACAGAAAACGGCGACCACACGGCAGCCTCTCCTCGCGCCTTCCAGTACAAGTTTGGCGTCTCTGGCGTGAAACCCAGCCGCGGCGCTCTGGGGAAGCGAATGCTTGCGTCCACACCAGAACATTCGTAGCAGCTTTGTTAGAGCCCGAAACTGGGAACAGCCCGGACAGCCTTCAACAGGGGGAACCCCGCTCGGGGCACCACAGCCCGGTTCACCAGCGGGTTGTGCTGGACCAAAAGGAGCCAGTCCCGGAAGGTCACGTCCATCGTGACTCCATTTGTATGTCATTCTCGAAATGACAAAATTATAGAAACGGGGTGCCGGCCAGGGGTTACGGAGAAGGTGGGAGAGGCAGGGCCCCCGTGAGGGGCAGCGTGAGGGGTCCCCGCAAGGGTCCAGGTGTGGTCTCGGCTGCACCTGTGACGCTGTCGAAGATGGCACCGCTGGGAGAGACGGGACTCAGAGCCCGGAGTCTCCGTGTTGTTTCTAAAACTGCATGCGCACCTACAGCAGTCCCAACGTTAGGGCGACGGTCCATCTGCGGGCTCTGGCGGTCCAGCGTCGTCTGACCCCGGGTCTGTGGCATCCACCCTCGCTGCCCGTTAATAAGAGGTAAGGAGCACCTTTCAGAGCTTCGCGTTGTCCCTTTGCTGTGGTTTACACCCTTTATCGAGAGAAATCGGTCCCTTTTATCTCATTTTCAGCTTTGTGTCGAATTCCCCCTTCAGCCCCGAAACTCGTGTTTCCCGACCTAACTTGAAGTGTATCCTTTCTGATTCACTTTCTTTTACACCTTTTCTTAATAGACTTCAGTTTTGATTTTTTTTTTAACCAAATCTGAAAGAATTTTTGTCTTTTTTTTAATTTAATTTTATTTTTTTTTTCAACGTTTATTTATTTTTGGGACAGAGAGAGACAGAGCATGAACGGGGGAGGGGCAGAGAGAGAGGGAGACACAGAATCGGAAACAGGCTCCAGGCTCTGAGCCATCAGCCCAGAGCCTGACGTGGGGCTCGAACCCATGGACCGCGAGATCGTGACCCGGCTGAAGTCGGACGCTTAACCGACTGCGCCACCCAGGCGCCCCAAGAATTTTTGTCTTTTAAAAAGGAGTCGGGTGTATTTATCGTTATCGTTAGGCACGCAGGGTAAGTGGGTCACCACTCCCGCGTCCCCCGTCCCCATCCCGCGTGGCTGTTGGGTGTGCGCGCACGTGCCCTGCTGAGCTGCCAATTGGCTGCATCGGGTTTGAGGCCCCTCCCTCCGTCCGCCCACATGGGCTCCTCTTCTGCCACCCTCCCCGATTTCGTTGGCATTTTAGGAGAAGGAGAACTTGCTTGGCTGATGTTTTAGCATATTAACTTTTCCTTTAAAGTTGTTTATGGCGTTGGTGGGGGGGCACCTGGCCGGCTAGGTCAGCGGAGCATGTGATTCTTGATCTCAGGGCTGTGAGTTCGAGCCCCACGGTGGGTTTGGAGATTATCTGAAAATAAAATCCTTGGGGCACCTGGGTGGCTCAGTCAGTTAAGCGTCTGACTTCGGCTCAAGTCATGACCTCACAGTTCGTGGGTTCGAGCCCTGCTTTGGGCTCTGTGCCGACAGCTCAGAGCCTGGAGCCTGCTTCCGATTCTGTGTCTCCCTCTCAGTCTGCCCCTCCCTCATTCATGCTCTCTCTCTCTCTGTCTCAAAAATAAATAAACATTAAAAAATATTTTTTAAATGATAAAATCCTTTAGGGGTACCTGGGTGGCTCAGTGAGTTAAGTGTTCGAATTTGGCTCAGGTCGTGATCTCCTGGTTCGTGAGTTCAAGCCCCGCGTCGGGCTCTGTGCTGACAGCTCGGAGCCTGGAGCCTGCTTCGGATTCTGCGTCTCCCCTGCTCTCGCTCTCTCTCTTTCTCTCTCAAAAATAAGTAAACGTTACAAAAACATTAAAAAAATATGTAGTAATAAAGTAAAATCTTTTAAAAAATTGATTTTGCCATCGATATCCTGTTTTCTAACCACATCTTGGTGATTATTTGGATTTGCTCCTGTATTGAGCTCTTTACTCTCAGATAGAGTTCAGTAGTAGAACTGTCCTTTCTGGTGGCGTTTTCCCCAACTCCGTCCTTGTCAGCTTGCAGCTCGTCTGAGGCATAATTCCCGAGTTTTTCGTAATCGGGAATGTCTTCCTGCTGGCAGGTCATCATAACATCTCTGTTCTATATAAAATCTCGGATCAGAATCGTTTTCTCCCAAAACTCTGAATATTGCCGTATTGTTTTTAGAACTTCTTATTTCAAGGACGTGACAAATTTAGTATAATATTTAAATATTTTTCTGCCTAGAGGTTTAATAGAATTATTTCTGTACCCTCAACGCTTAAGATACTTTTTCCCTCTGAGAATTATCGAAGGGTTTTTTCCTTTCCGTTAATTTCACGAGATGCAGACAAGCCGTCTCACCTTCAGATGGGATGAGTTTCTGTCACGTCACGGACGGCCGCTCTGTCCCCTGTTCCTGGCTCTCTGTGGGGACGCCGCCCCCCACCCCCGCCCATGTTCTGTCTTCTCTCTCGCCGATCTCGTGTTTCTGGCGTGGCTTCTGCAGGTGCACTGCCCTGGGTGCTGCCACACCCGACAGCGTTATTGAGACAGAACTGGCGTAGGACGGAAGGCACGTGTTTAAGATGTCGGGCCTGAGTTTTGACAAATGCATTCAGGAACGGAGCCGTTGCCACAACCAAGATCCCGGACGCGTCTACCACCCTCCACGCTTCCTTGTGCCTTCGGCCGCCCCTCCCTCCCACCACGTCCCACCCGGGGGCAGGCGCGGAAGCCTGGGTGACCGTGACCACGCGCACGGGAGGACGGGGCCCGGGGGTCCGGGGCGCAGACAGCCCCAGAGGAAGGCATGACGGGGTGCTGTGGACACAC
This sequence comes from Prionailurus bengalensis, assembly GCF_016509475.1. NCBI lineage: Eukaryota > Metazoa > Chordata > Mammalia > Carnivora > Felidae > Prionailurus > Prionailurus bengalensis. Next base: position 61,430,174 of record NC_057352.1, read on the forward strand.
ACGGGCGGGACCAGGAGGGCGAAAGTGCGTGTGGCTGTGGGGGCCACGGCGACAGGGCAGGTCTGTAGGGGATCCCGGGAGGGTCTAGGGAGGGTCCAGATACAAGAGCCTGAGGACGTTTTCAGGATGCCTGTGGCCTGGAGAGGCGCTGGACGTGCTGGCCCGTGGGTGTCCTCGCAGAAGCCACGTGGAGGACTGTGGTTAGTGCGGGGTGGACGTGAGTGTCTCTGGGGAGGGACGCAGCTGGGGACCAGACAGTCCTAGAAGACGCGGGGATCCTAAGCCCGGCGTCGTCTTCAGTTAACGGTGCCCCTGGCAGCTATGTGTTGACCCAAGGACAGAGCCAGGACTCCTGACATTAAGGGTCAGCTCTCTGTACCTGACGGGTCCCCAAGGCCCGGCGCTGTCTGAAGATGGGTCACGAGCGGCCGTGCTCTGGGCCTCAGTCTCCCTTCTGCGTCATGAGAAGCACAAGGTTTCTGAGGGATCCTCACCCCACGGCCCCTCCTGTGGGCCAGACTTCTGGTTCTTGAGCCCTTGGGATCCTGGGGCGTCCACAGAGACCCCAGAGGGGGACTGAGCGGGAGTGGGCTGAGCAAAGGGGGAGGCGTCAGTGCCGTGGCCCCCAGGTGGGACCCGGCCAGTGCAGGCCAGGCCAGAGGAAAGAGGAAGGGAGACTGGGCATGGGGAGGGCTCGGCTCACGGGAGTTTCCCTCGTCAGACACCCAGTGGGGCCCCGGAAACCGGGGCTGACCTCCAAGCAGGCTGAGCGCGTGACTCACCCGGACCCACCTGCCCTGGGTCACGAGACTACAGGACACCTGTCCACGGTCTGGGGCCACGTGTCACCCAGAGGCACCCATGGCCTGCTGGGAAGGGAGGCCGCCCAAAAGCCCCAGCTCTGACCCTGGATGCCCCGTCTGCTCGGCAAGGGGCCCGGAGCTGGGGGAGGGGTGCGGGGCTCCCCCGGGGCTCGGGCCCTCCTGCGGACCCCCAGCAGCTCTGAGTCTCCCCGGCTGCACCCCGGCCCTGAGCCCGGGAAGTGACCACAGCTCGGCCCTGTGCACTGTGCTGCCTGGGGGTGGGTGTGGGGAATGGCCGGCGGCTGGGGTCTGAGGTGCTCCACAGGACGGCAGGGCCCATCGGCCCCCGAGGAGCCCAGCTGGACCCTCCAGGCTCCTAATCGGGCTCAGCTGGGCTGCTGGTGATCCGAGTCCGAGACCCGCCGCCCCCTGGCTACATGCCCCTTCCTCTCGGAACCTCGGTCCCCGCATCTGCCGCTGGGAACGAGGTCCCCGCTATAGCTGGTGCGTCTGAGACGTCCAAGTTCCTGTCCCTTCTAGCCTGTATGGGCGGGCACTGCGTCGGGGTGGGGGGAGGTTCTCCCTTCTCTCCCCCTCGAGTGAACTCCCACGTGGTGATTCAAGGAGAAATCATGGACCAGACGAGTGTCTTCTGTGCCTATTCCTTGTGATCTTGCAGGCTTTACGTGCCTCCTGGCGTGAGCCCTAAGCTTCAAGCATGAGGATCACGACTGTGAACCCTGAAACGGACGGCCACTCAAAGCCCATTCAGTCCCTGTCCCCTTGTTGCCGGGGCCCAGGGCTCAGCGCCACCCCACCCCCCCCCAGCAGGGTTGGGGTACAAAGGCCCAGGGCACATTGACCTTGCCATAGAAGCTCAGCTCTGGAACCTGAGCCTGTGGGAGGTCAGAGGTCCCACCAGCACCCCCAGTGGCTGCAGGGAGCCAGCCGCCCCCCACCCCCGTACACCTCCGTGGATCGTCCCAGACAGGGGGAGTGCTTGTCCACAGCCCCCCAGTAGTTCCGCGGCCGCACCTGACTAGGATCCCACAGAAGGGTTTTCCCTTTGGCCCATGCAGGCCTCCTTCCAAAGCCCGGGACTTCCTGGAGGAGGCTGCAGGAATTACCCTCGGGACCCCTGAGGATGGGCCAGGGCCACATCCTGTGAGAGGGCTCAGCCTCAGCCCAGGTCACTCTGCCCTGCTTCTGGAAATTTCTTTGAACTTGAAGGCATGTTCACATGAGGCACTTGATTTGCTAATCACACACTGACCCTGCCTAGTGGCTGGGGGGATGGGTGGTGTCTCAGACCAGGACCTGGTTTGGGGTCCCCGGCTGGCCCCTCCCCCAGCACGTCCCTTATGTTGCCGTGGTGGCCTATCCTCGCCCTGCAGAGGGAGCTGTCTGCTCCGGCTGTAGCCCAAAGGGGTGGTCCCAGCTGGCGTGTATACCGAGCCGATGCGTGCAGTGCGGGGGCGCAGGGATGTTCCGCTCCCGCCCACCCAGGACTGGGAAGTGAAACCCCTCCGCGTGCGGGCGCGGGGGCCACCAGATGGGCTTTGCGAGGGTGGCATGGAGGCTGGTCTTCTGCCCGGGCACCCGGGTGGACTCGGGCGTCCTCAGAAGTTGACCCTGAAGGGCTGGGCCCTGGGGGGTGTGGGACGGAGGTCCCACTCTGCCCACATGCCACCAACCAGGCCACCAGGAAGAGGCGCTCTGCGGCTGGGTCACCAGGGTGCCTGTGCACGTGGCTCCCGTGTCCCTGGATCCTGCGTGGCCAGCCCACAGAAGAGGGTCCATGTGGCAACACCAGCCGCCAGGCTCTGCTCTTATCCTTACCCGCCCCCCCCCCCATAGGCTCAGCACCGGGATCGACGCACCATCTGTGGGGTGACACAAAGTGAGTGAGGCCGCTTGTTTGAAAAGAATGAAGGGGGGGCGCCTGGGTGGCGCAGTCGGTTAAGCGTCCGACTTCAGCCAGGTCACGATCTCGCGGTCCGTGAGTTCGAGCCCCGCGTCAGGCTCTGGGCTGATGGCTCAGAGCCTGGAGCCTGTTTCCGATTCTGTGTCTCCCTCTCTCTCTGACCCTCCCCCGTTCATGCTCTGTCTCTCTCTGTCCCAAAAATAAACGTTGAAAAAAAAAAATTTAAAAAAGAATGAAGGGTTTCAAGACATTAACCCCGGAGCGCTGAGCAAGTGCGGACCCCGGGAGCCTTGCCGAGCACTCGGGCTTGCTCTGTCCGGCCCCCGGCCCCCAGCCCCCAGCCCCCAGGAGGAGCTCGAACCACCGCTCACTCCCTGGCCAGGCTGGGAAGGCATTCTCAAACGAGGTTCCGTGGAGAACCAGGGTTCTGTGGACCTCTCCGAGGCTGCCTTAGGGGGTGACAGAGCAAAACCCCAAGCCCGACCCCTACTGCCAGCAACTCCAACCGTCCAATTCACGTATTCCTGGTCAGTGTTGTTTGGAGCAAGTGAATATTAGGCTTTCAACGTAAAAAATTGGGAGGAATGATGGTTCACACAGACGGTTCAATATGTGTTAAAAATGCAAACCAACCCCATAGCTCAACACGAGGGAAACCGAGGCCCCAAGAGCAGGTGTGAGCTCCGGGGACACTGCGTAGCCAACGCAGAACCCGGGTCCCCTGCCTGGTCACTGGGAGCTGGTCACCCCTTGGTGGCTCAGAACCTGGCCGCATGGGCTCAGGGATGGCCCCCAAGTCGGGGTTTTGTGGGGGCATCCCTGCTGGTCTGACCTTCTTCAGGAGCCCCTCACGCTGCCCATCCCCTGTGGCACTCACAGCTGCACGTGTGACCACTGACCAGTGTCCTTTCTGCTGGACTCTTGCTACATTCAAGGTGCCTGACGTGTGTGGAATCATCTGGGTGGGAGAGGGGTGGGGCACGGGAGGCCGGCATCCGCCCCCATTTCTGCCAGCCCAGGACAAGGAGCAGTGACTGGGAAGGAGGGGTGCGGCAGGTGCAGACAAGGAGGAAGTGGGGCCGGCGGGGGGGGGTGGTGGAGGTCACACCTTACCCAGAGAGAATCTAAAAATGGGATCACTGGGACTCCTGGGTGGCTCAGTCGGTTGAGTGTCCGACTCTTGATATCAGCTCCGGTCATGATCCCAGGGTCGTGAGATCGAGCCCCTCAGTGGGCTCCAGACTGAGCGTGGAGTCTGCTTAAGATTCTTTCTCTCTCTCTCTCTCTCTCTCTCTCTGACCCTCTCGCCCGTTTATGCACACTCTCTCTCTCTCTTTCTAAAATAAGCAATACAATAAAAATATGACGGTTGTGCTGGCCAGAAGAATTGCCTGTTCAGCCGGTGCTGACCAGACTCGCGGCTCGGGCCTGACCCTGCTGTGTACGGAGGCCCTCCCATAGCAGGTGCATGCGGGCACCCTCCCCCCGCCTCACCGCCAGCATCAGCAAATATTTGCAGGCCAGCACGAGACGCCCACCATGTTCTAGAAGGACACACCGGGAGCAGAGGCCGGATCGGCCCTGGGGACAGAATTCTGTCTGTCTGTTGAGAGGAGGGTCACCCTGGGATCCTCGTGAGTAAAGCGAGATGAGGGGTTGAGGAGGGGACGGCCTCTGGGGGAGCCGTGGGGACTGACCCGGCCACGCCAGCGATGCTGCAGCCGCACGGGGCCCTGGAGCTGCCCCGGCCCTGGAGGGCCGTCGCCCCGGTGTGTCCCCAGCGCCCCCATTCCTGGCAGGACCGCGTGCGGCCAGACAACAGGCAGACGCGGCAGGCGGTCTGGGCACTGAGCACAGGTGCCGTGGCTCTTGTGCTCGTGCAGGGCGGCCGGGCCTCACCCACCCGGAGCTGGAGGCCACGGGCCGTGGCCCTTACTCCTCTTCCCACACTGGACCCGCCGGGCAACCGCTCACACGGGAGCTGCCAGGCACCGCGCAGCCCAAAGTGCCGGCCAATCGTGGGCGATCGCCGGGTGCCAGGCACAACAGGAGACCCAGAGACAGCGCCAACGCTGAGCTCACGCAGAGGCTCCCAGCCCCGACCGCTGTGCTTGAGGAGCCCCGGGGGCCTGGAGAGGCCCTGATGGCAGGCACCGGCCAGACCAGCCCGTCAGCACACGGGCCGTTGGCCAGTTCACAGGGAGCGACTCAGCGAAGGTCAGGGAAGGTCAGGGAGGGGATGTGAGCGGAGTCCAGCCCCAGTGAGGCCCAGGCTGTTCTCCAGCTCCAGCAGCTGCTGGCTCTAAGGCCTTGTTAGGACCCTGTGTTCCCCAGTTCAGTTTTTCCGTCTGCAAAGCAGGTGCCTCCTAGGTCCCTGAGAGCAGATGAGGAGACACTATGCCCGTGCCAGGCACAGAGAGGGCACCCGCCCGATGCGCGTGCTCGTATCACGGGCACAGGTTAGCGCTTTACTCCTCACAGGCCTCCGGGAGCCGAGGGGTTGTTACCTCCGCTTAGAGGAGAGGAAACCGAGGCACTGAGAGGTTCAGCCGTTCACCTGAGGCCATGCAGCTCATCCAGACGGGAGCTGACAGTCGTTTGATCTAGTGATGCTGATACGACGGTGACGACAGGAATCACGACGGTGGTGGTGGTGATGATAATGGTGGTGACGGTGGCCGTGATGACGGTGGTGACGGTGACAGCAAGGCCATCTAACACATAGCACCTACTCTGTGACCGGCGCTCCTGGTAGTTTGAACGTATCGCCTGATTTAAGTCTCCAATTACAGGTGAGGACAGTGAGGCATAACGAGAGAGAAGAAATAACTTGCTTGAAGCTACGCAGCCAGTCAGTGGCACAGCAGGGGTCCAGCCCCAGGCGCCTGGCCACACTGTAATTCAGTGGTGCCCGTGTGGCTGCTGGACGAGGAGCAGGCCACTCCAAAGGGTCCCCGCGCCGCCCCCACGTCACTCTCCTTTGGCTGTAAAAGCAAGGAAGTCGTGGCCCTGCGGTGGGCTTGAGAGGTCCACGTGGGACTCACGTGGCCCGAGCTGATCGGGGGTGAGGGCTCAGTGAGCTACCCGTGGCACCGTTGTCACTCCGTGTCGTCGCTACCTTGTCCTGCCTGTCCCCTTGTCCAGTTCCCCGAGGGCCCAACTGTCTGCTCACAGCTTCCGTAGATGCCGCTGTGTCGGGCGATGGACCAGCCTGGCCCTGTGGCTGTGGTGTCAAAGGTGCCGGGGGGCGCTGTCCCCATCCTCTCTCCCGAGTGCAGGTGTCCAGGAGGCAGAGGTACCTGTCTGGAGGGACGGGACGGAGCCAGCCCTGCGCAGGGCACAGGACCACCCGGGGAAGGGGGACCGAGGCACAGAGGGGCTGGCGGGCGGCAGGGAGGCCACGAGAACGGGGCGCTGTGCCGCAGACGCGCTGGCCTCAAGCCCACTCTGGAACGGCCCGGGGCGAGGGACCGAGACCGCTCAACTGTCATTTTCATTAAAGCCACGTGTCCCTACTGCCAATGCAAATGTGCTCCGGGAGTGTTCAGATGGAAAACACAAGGACAGGACAAGTGCACCAGGGAACCGGCTTCATGGGGAGCCCAGCGAGGACGGAGCAGACTGTAGGAGCCCAGGCTCTTGGCCGATGGCCAGTGGCCCAGCGCGGGGCGGCCCCTCCCCCCGCCAGCCTCTGACAGCCGCTTCCGCCAGGAAAACAGCCAGTGCCTGCTGGGAGCCCGGGAGCCCGGCAGGTGCTGGGATGGGCCGCCAGCCACCTTGCTCCCCCGAGGCTGCCCAGGGGTGAGCCTGGATGGGACACGGTTGACATCTTCCAAGGGACTCGCACTGGGTCTGGAAATGGGGCGTTGAGCCCACAGTGACCTGAATTCAAAAATCATTCCAGCAGAGACAACCGGGAGCAGAGAGCAGGGCCCGGCCCCAGGATGGGGAACGGGAGCCAGGCCCCTGGGCGTGGCCGCGTGGAGGCCAGGCCAGCAGCTCTGTCTTCTAAGGGCCTGGGCCCTCGTGGTGGGCCGCTGGCTTTGCCGAGGGGCTGGGCAGGGCACCCCGGGCCAACGCTGTGCTCAGTGCACCTCCTGGCCCAGGCCCATGCTGAGCGCAGGATGTGGGTGGGAGCCCGGGTGAGGCAGAGCCGGGCTCTGGGACAGCCGGGAGGCTTCCTAGGCCTCTCGTTTCCCGACGGGAAGCGTGCTCTGAAGACAGGCCACCTCCCCACCGCTCGCCCCCGCGGCACTCTGGACCCAGGAGCTGCCGCCTCTTGAATGAGCCCCTTGGCGGAGGCCCCCTCCGGACCTCCCAGCTCCCGTCCACAGCAGGAGAAAGGGCCGTGCAGGTGTCCGAGGCTCCAGCTGTGTGGTCTGGCTCAGCTGCTCCCGCCCCGTGGTCCAGGAGCTCCCCGCAGCATTCACCTTGCTGACACCAGCCGCCTCTGTCCTTGCGGGTGCCTGGGCTTCCACACTGCCCATCCTGCCCTAGCTCTTGCTGGGGGAAAGGCTGTGCACCGTGCACCCTCTCTGATCGGATCTCAGGGTGAGTGTTACTTTAAAACACTGGGGAAATTAAGACACGTGCTGTGAAGAGGCCGGGCCCGGGCTGACTCCCTGTGGGTCCCGCTAATGCCCTTTGCACCCGTCCCCAGAAGCCCAGTGGGGCAGAGAGAAGACGGCCCAGGACGGCATGGACGGGGGTGGCTGCCGGAAGCTTCTTGAGCTCGCCTGCCTCGCAGGCCCCCGTGCACCCCGCCTCTGCTTCCAGCGTCCCCCGACTCCTGGCTCCCGTTTCTGCCGTGCTGAGGCCGGTGGGGAGACAGAAGGCGGGAGGCGATGAGGCGACGAGTCCTAAGGCTCCGCAGGACGGGGGCCCTCCCTGAACACGAGTCCAGCTGGTGGCTTGTGCTGTGTCACCCCGTCTTATCCCACACAATGTTTGCAGCTCTTGCGAGCTCCCTCCCGGTGTCCCCTGGCCGCCCTGCCCTCCAAGGTCGGCCCGCTGGTGGACGCTGCTTCAGTTAGCAAGCGTCTCGTCCAGGCTCCTCCAGGGAAGCAGCCGGCGGGAGGCGCACGTGCGTGGGAGCACGCTTCCCCCGCGACCCGGCTCGGCTCCTGCAATCATGGAGGCCAGGAAGCCCCCCGACCTGCCGGGTGCGACGAGCTGGAGGCCAGCCGGGCAGGAGTGCCATCCAGCCAGCGCCCGAAGGCCCGGGAACCAGGGGGACCGACCTCTGAAGGTGGGAACGCGTGGACGTCATGTCGCACGGGGAGCAAATCCCCCCCCTTTTCCTCCCTCCGGGCCCTCAGGGGGCTGGGCGAGGCCCACCCACACGTAGGGGCTCCAAGGCCGGCCCTCCAGGAAACGTCCTCGCGACCGCGCGTCCCCGAGCCCGGGGCAGGCTGGCGCACGAGCTAACCGCCAGAGCAAGAGCAGTGGTTGTGCGCGCTTCCTGTTTGTCGCACGAGATAGCAGACGCTGACTTCATATAAATAGTCGTCCTGCTGCCTCATCGAGGACGGTCTCGGGGGAGCGGCTGCGTTTCCTGGAGTGCGCGTGTGAACCGCGGAGCGCTCGGGCCGCCTCCAAGCGCCGCAGGGCAAGGCTGGCTTGTCGGAAGGCAGCCGGCGGCCGAGTGTTCCCATGGAGCTGGTCTCGGCCTTGGGGACCCCTGGGGAGGGCCGCGGGTCCTGCGGTCACGCCTCTGAGGGGCACTGGCCCAGAGGACCGCGTGCCAGCGCCGTGCTCCGCTCTGAGGCCTTCCCCGCGGGGACATCCTGGCCATCCCTGGCCTGCGGCCCTCCGCTCGGGACTTCCCCAGCTGAGCACGGCGGCCCCCCTGCCCTGGCCAAGAGCAGCCTCCCAACCTCCGGCCCGCGGTCACTTGCTCTAGGCCGTGGGTAGGGCCTGGTCTCGAGCCCTGGAGGCATGGCAAGGCCCCTCGCGTCTGACCACCTGCTCATCCCTCCTCACCGCTTCCTCCCCGGGCCCTGCTAGTGAGGAAGGCTGACTAGCTGACTGGTTGTCAATGAGTCTGTCCCCTCCTCCCGCTGCTACCTTTGGGTGACTTCGACTGCGAAGGACAGAAAACCAAACTCAAAGTGACCGTGGCAACTTAGCTCGCCTAAGCAGAAGTCCAGAGGTAGGGTGGTTCCTGATATAATGAGTGCACTGGCTGGGATATGGCCCAGGACCCAGGCTCTGTCTGCCTCTTCTGTTCGCTCACTCTCAGGACGGCGCTTCCGTCGGTTACAAAATGGCTGCAGCGGTTCCAGACATCACATGCAGACACAGAATCCACCAGGGACACATAGGGGTTGCTTCTTCCAAAGCATCTCTCCTCGTTGGTGAGGACAGTGTTCCCAACTTGCACTCACGTATCATGGACCGATGTCGCTGGCAGGGACAATGAGACCACTGTGACTGGCTTAGGGGTCACGATTTGCCCTCTGGGGCTGGAGGTCCGCCCCACCCCCCTTTCTTGAAGCACATGCCTCTTGGGGACAAGTGCCAACGTGAAGAAAATCGGGATCCAGGGGAAAGAGGGAAGGTGGGGTGGTGTCACGTGGGTATGAACGTGATCTGCCACGGCTGTGTTCCTGGATTTGCAGAGCAAATAGGTAAAACGGTGACAGCAGTGTTTCCAAGCACACCAGTCTCCGTCTTTCATACCTGGTCCTGCCAGAATCGGCCGCTGATGCTTCGGGGTGACGAGAGTCCACAACCACCCCCCCACTTCTTTCTGAGCGCCTTCCATATGCGGGACATCCCCCGAGAACGAGTCAGGTGCTGCGCCCGGAGGTTCCCTCCAGCATCTCGTGGCTGATTCAGAAGCCTGGTTCCCCCCGCCCCCCGTGTAAATTCTAGACTCCCTCGGTCCGGCACCCCAGCGTGACCCCAGCCACCCTTTGCGGTCCGTGCGGGCCCTGAGTTTCTGCTGCGCCTGAACTGCTCGTGGCGGGGCCCTGCCTTCCCGCCCTCCACCCCCACCCCCCCGCCCCGTCCAAATCCTGCTGGCCCTTCAAGCACCGATTCAAGTGCTGCTTCCGAAATGCCTTCCTTGAACCGGCGTCTGAACCGGGGACCTCCAGATCCCCCCCTACTTTGTGACGCAGATGCTTCTACTGATGTTTCATAAGGGTGAGGGTAACAAGACCGCACACTTGCTGTGCTGCAGGCACAGTGCTAAGAGCTTTATGTGGAACACAACACTTAATTTTCACAGCGTCCCTTGGAAGTGGGCATTCTTAGGTAGAAACGGACCCAGAGAGGTTAATTTGCCCAAGGTCACACAGCTACAAGTGACGGAAGCAGTTGTGTTCAAATTACCCCAGAACTTCGTGGCTTAAAATCCCACACGTTCGTTATCTCTCACGGCCTCTGGGGTCAGGCATGTGGGCGCATCTCAGCCGGGCGGCCTGGCTCGGGGCCTCCCCGGCTGGTGGCCCCGAAGGTCAGCAGGGGCTGCCGGCTCATCTGGAGGCCCGAACGGGGCTGGAGGAACCACCTCCAGGGTGGCTGTTCCCGCGGCCGCAGACGGGAGGCCTCGGTGCCTCGCTCGTGGGCCTGTCCACGGGGCTCATGGTGTGTTAGCTCGTGACCTGACGTCTGCCCCCTGAGCACCTGCTCTGGGGCCTGTGTGGAGGGGCTGCTGCCCGAGCCGCTGATGAACAGTGACAGTGCTTAGTGTCCAGGGGCAGCTGCGAGTGTCCTGCCACGTGGCCTCCTAGCAGGGGGACTGAGCGGGGACGAGAGGCCTCAGACACCGACCACACCCCCTCACGTTCTCGGGGGCTCCCTATCGGAAGCAGGAGCAGGCGAACAGCCCGGCGTGGAGGCCCTGCCCACCCGAGGCTCCCTCCCGAGGGTACCCCTCCTCCCGGGGTCAGATCCACGTGCAGCCAGGTCCAGAACAGGTGGGACCTCCCTCTGGGGGGTGAGGGGCTCCCCTCCCCCCGGACACGGGCCTGCCGGCTCTGAGACCCTCAGCTCTTTTACGTGTGGGGCCAGCTCCCCACCAGTTCGAAGGTGCATGCGTGGGCTCACCGGGCATCGCTGAGGGCGACTGCAGGAGCTCCTGCCTTCGGAAGACGGATGCCTGCACTCCTCACGCTGTCCCGCCTGCTTTGTCCACACACATAGTGGGGGATCCTACCGTACGTGCAATTTGGGGCTCTAATTTAAATTTTTTTTTTTAATTTTTTTTTCAACGTTTATTTATTTTTGGGACAGAGAGAGACAGAGCATGAACGGGGGAGGGGCAGAGAGAGAGGGAGACACAGAATCGGAAACAGGCTCCAGGCTCCGAGCCATCAGCCCAGAGCCTGACGCGGGGCTCGAACTCCCGGACCGCGAGATCGTGACCTGGCTGAAGTCGGACGCTTAACTGACTGCGCCACCCAGGCGCCCCTCTAATTTAAATTTTAATGTTTATTTTTTTAAAGAGAGACAGAGTGCGAGCGGGGGAGGGGCAGAGGGAGAGAGAGACGGAGAATCAGAAGAAGGCTCCGGGCTCCAAGCTGTCAGCACAGAGCCCGACGCGGGGCTCGAACTCACGGACCGTGAGATCGTGACCTGAGCTGAAGTTGGACACCCAGCCGAGTCACCAAGGCGCCTTGGGTTCTATTTTTACGTGAGGATTTAAGAAAGTATGTTCATGCTATCTTTATTCAACCGTAGATCGTTATCAGTAATTCTAGGTTTCTGTACAGCTTCACTCTTCTTTCATTGGAGACACAGCGTCTCGTTATCCTGGCCCCCTAATGAGTGGTATCCTGGCTTGTGGCTGTCGCGCGTAGCACGGCCGTGAACATCTCTGGGGACACAGCTTGTGCAGATGACTCATTCTTTATGGGAGTTGTTGTTATGTGGGGTGGAGTCTGATTTTAAGCAAAGGGGACACGTGTCAGGCTGTTCGTTCAGCTTCACAGCCGTGGGGAGGAGGGAGGCGTGGGGCAGAGGGGGCGGGACGTGGGTTCCGAGCTCGAGATCCCAGCTCCGTCGCTTGGCAGGAGCAAGGACACATGATGACTTCTCTGAGCCTCAGTTTCCTCACCTGCAGAACGGGTACAATGCAGCCCTTTGCCAGTCACACAGCTCCTCGGCCCTACTGCCCTCCGTCGCGGCTCAGGGCACCCACTGGCAGGGGCCCCGGGGCCTCCGTGTCTGAAAGCCTTCCAGTCACCTTGCCTGGCTCGACTCTTCAGGGCACGGGCCATCCGCCTCAGCCAGCCCCGCGGCTCTAACAAAACATCACCTATAGCCAAATGCCTATGACCAGGGTGCTGGCTCGTCCAGTGCCTGGTGAGAACCGGCTGCCTGGCAGGTACCTGTCACCTGCTTGTGTCCTCACTCGGCAGAGAGCAGAGAGCAGAGAGGAGGCAAGCTCTCCCGGCTCTCTCATTGTGGGCTCCACCTCACAAGCTCATCTGTCCTAATTGCCTTGCAAAGGCCCCAGAGCAGAGCTTCAACATGTGAATTGTGGGGGGACACAACCGCTCAGTCCACACGTCACACTACTTGGTGTGCCTGTTTATTCACCGCTCTCTCTGCTTCCCCTGCGAGCGTGTAAGTTGCAGGAGGGCGAGGGGCTCTGTCTTCGTCTCTGCGTCTAGAACAGGCCTGGGGGGCACGGGCACCTGCACAGACACCCACCCGTCTGAACGGCCAGGAGGCCAAGGGGAGGCCGTGGACGCACTTAGGGTCCTGTGCCACTCAGGGGAGGGTGGAGCCGAGGTGAGGAGGATTTACGTGTAGACAGTGACCCCTTCCCCTCTGTGCTTGGTGGAAAGCCCTCCCTAGGGGGCCCTCGGTGTGTTTAGGGGCCAGAGGCAAGAACACAGCCACAGTGGCAGTGCTGGGCAGGGACTGCTGAGGGCTCAGAGGACCCGTGAAGTTAACATGAAGGGCTTCCTTGCCCCCTCCCCCTTTAGAAATTATTTTACAAATAAATAAAAATCATTTTAGTCTATTTATCAGCTACACAGTTTGAGAGACCACCGTCCCCTTCCCGCCCACCAGAGGCAACGCTGATTGCCTCCACGTGCCTGCAGAGCCTCCGTGGTGGTCCCTGTCACTGTCTGCTCCTGCTGTGGATGCCCAGTGCTCATCTCTCCCACCACACCCGTCCCTCCCTGAGAGGCGGCCATGGACTTGGTTAGGTCAGCATCAACGTGTGCAGCTACTGTAAATGTGAGCCTGTAAGCGCTGTAGGGAACGGCCTCCTAGAACACGATTTCTCTGCCGTAGCTGTACGTCTGCCCGTTTTCCCTGCGTGGATCACCACCCTTTCTCTTGATCGGTTTTCTATGCCCAAACTCTGCCTCGATTGTTCGAATCTCCTCTCAAAGGAGCAAACACAGAAATTCCATCAGTTTAGGGGCGCCTGGGTGGCTCAGTCGGTTGAACATCCGACCTCGGCTCAGGTCATGATCTCATGGTTCGTGGGTTGGAGCTCTGCATCCACAGCTCCTCTGGGCTGACAGCTCGGAGCCCAGAGCCTGCTTCGGATTCTGTCTCCTTCTCTCTGCTCCTCCCCTGCTTGTTCCCTGTCTCTGTCTCTCAAAAACAAGTAAATGTTGGGCGCTTTTTTAAAAGAAATTCCATCAGTTGCATCTTGGGGCGGGGGGCAGGGAATGACCACTCCCACCTGTCAGGTGCAGGTCTCTGCAGCAGTGGGAATGGGACCAGGGGGGAAGCTGGGATCTGACTCAGGTTCTCACTGGGCCACTTGGCTGCTGCACTGGAAACAGGCAGCTGGTAGGGGGGTGGGGGCAGTGCGAGCGGGGAGACCAGGAGGAGGCTAGTTCAGTAATCTGGATGTGAGATGAGGGTTTCCCAGGGCCCGTGGGGTGGCTGCACGGTGGCTGGTGGGAAGGGGTTGGCTCCTGAGGGACTCTGAAGGAGAAATGACCAGGACTGGACGTGAGGTGGAAAGGAAGGAGGAGTCTACATGACCGAGCTCCCAGAACAGCGGTGAGCTGGGCAGGCGGCAGGGGAAGTGTTAAGACAGCCCTCCCACAGCTGTAACGGGGAACCACAGATGGGGGCTCATAAGCCACAGCCCTGGAGGTTGGAAGCTGCGGACCAAGGTGCCGGCCGACTCAGTGTCTGATGAGGACCCGCTTCCCGGTTCACAGATGACCATCTGGCTGCGTCCTTGCGTGGCGAAGGGCGAGGGAGCTCCCTGGGACCTCCGTTGTAAAGGCAGGAAGCCACTCGTGGCCTAAGCGCCTCCCAAGGGTCACCTCCTGACACCATCCCATTGGGTGTTAGGTTCAACATATGCATTTTAGGGGGACATAAACACTCAGCCCATTAACAGGAAAGACCCGGTTCAGGTGGGCCATGTCAGGTGTTCGACCCTCTGGAACACACAAGTGAGATGTCAGGCAGCTGGGATCTGCGACCAGGGACCCAAGTCTGCGTGCACTCACTGTACCAGGCACTCTGTGGCCCTCCACCCAGAAGGTGCTCGTTGTCATGAGTTTCTTTGATGATTTCTGCCTTCTCCGCTGTCCCTCTCCCAAACTACTGTTTTTCATATAGGACCTTCTGGATGGGCCCATTTCCTTATCTTTCCTCCGGGGTTTTCCATCTCCTAGTCTTTTTTTTTTTTTTTTCTGTCTCTGGGGGATCCCCAGCCCCTCTTCCCTTGGGCCATGGCATTCTCCTTCTCCAGGAGCTCCCCTGAGTGTCCGGAATGTTCCTGACAGAGAACGGGGCTCCCCTCTTCTGCGCCACAGCCGGGAAGGTTTGGGCCCCTGCCCCTGGGCCACCCACGCGCCACCCCTGTCACCCTGCTCCAGGTCCCGCGCCACCAGTGTGTCCCCGTGCCTCCTGCACTCCCAGGTCCCGCGCCCCCTGTGTCACCCACGCGCCACCCCTGCTCCAACGCCACCCGTGTGTCCCGTGTCCCCATGTCCCCCGCGCCCCCAGGTCCAGCGCCACCCGTGAGTCCCCGCGGCCCCAGGTCCAGCGCCGTCCTCCCGGGAGGACCGACCGCAGTGAGGCCCGTGCGCGATCCAGGACGACCTGCGCCCACACACCGCTGGACCGCACGGCTTGCGTGCGTTTGTTTTTTACTTTAGAAAAAAAATCACACGTTTCAGCCAAACGAACGGACTCTCGCCCCGAGTTCAAACACCCGCAGCGGTGGCGCAGCCGAGCCCCGTCACGCCCCGCCGGTAGCTACAGTTTTGAGACGCTCTGGTCCAGTCGGGAGCCCAGCGGCCGGGTGTCTAGTCCACCGACCGAGGTCACGGCGAACACCCTCCCGGCGGGCGCCTCCCGCTGTCGGCGCCGGGAACGTTCGCGCCCGGAACCCGCCGCCGCGGCGCCGCACGCGCCGGGAGGGTGGGGGTGGACGCGCTCCGGCGCCGGACGGTGGGTGCGCGCGCAGCCGCGGTTCCGGTTCCGGCCCGAGGGGAGGCGGAGGAGGAGCGCGAGCCGGAGGAGGAGGAGCGAGCGCCGCGCGGGCCGAGGTAGTGCCCGCCGTCCCCGGCCCCGCAGGCGTCCCCGCGCGCAGGCCCCCGCGTCCCGGCCCCGCCTCCTCGGCCGCGCGCCGCGGGGGCGCCTGGGCCGCGCGCCGGCGGCCGTGCCGAGGCGGGGGGGAGGGGGTCGGGCGCCCGGGCGCCCGCTGTCCGTGCTCGGCCTCCGTGCCGGGGTCGCCGGGTCGCCGCGTGTAAAGTAAATCATTCCCGTCTCCGCCGGGCCTGAGGTGCCCGCGCCCCCTGCGCGTCGTCCTCGCTGCCTGCTGCGTGCGGCGGGCGCCCAGGGGGCGGGTCCGCCCGGCTGAGCAGCCGGGCTCTGAGAGGCGATGAGTGGGGCGCCAGCCGGGGAGGGACGAGAAGTCAGCGGTGGGAGCGCCCGTCACGCCGGGGAATGGCTGCGTCGCCGCCCCCAGGGGGCAGGTGTCTGCGGGGGCACCGGGGCCGCGCTGCTACCATGGAGCGTCTTGGCGCCTCGGGTGGTGGCTGCGGCGGCCGGCCGCAGCGAGGTGCGGGTCCGTGCCCAAGGGCGGACCGAATCAGCCGGGTGGAACGCGGCCTGGGCCCGTGTCACGCCTCCAGGCGGCACTTTTGAAACAGTATTTTACTTCCTGATACGGATCCGGGTTTGAGCAGGACTTTCCCCCTTTGGGTTTTTTGATTTGAGGGTAGCGGTCCTGGACGCACCGTGATGCCTGTTACAAATACAGACTTTCGGGTTCTGGGGGCCGTCACGTGCGCTCTTACTCATTTAGAAAGCAGCCACCCTCGTTTGAATGCAAGTATCACTCAGGAAGTGATTCCTGCTGCGGGGCCCCTGGGTCCTTCCTGCACAGGCTGCACGCAGGCCTTGTAACCAAAGGGAAGTGAAGGCTTAGGCAGGTGCAGAAACCAGGGGGGAGGAGCAGAGGCCCCGGTGCAGGCCTGTGCTGACTCTGGAGCCTGTGCTCTGAGCCATGGGTGTGACCCCACCACCTTCCTGATGCCCCACGGGCTTCGGTTCCGCCGGAGAGTCTGGGTGGTGAGCATAACCAGCGGCCTCTGTCGGGTCTCGGGCTGGGCTGCTCACCGCTGGAGGAACCTGAAAGCAGCGTGTCCTGGGAGAAGAAAACCAAAATGCAGGTTCCTCTGGTCTTTGGCCGGGATCCTGCCACGTCGCAGCCGGGTGCCCGTGGCCGGCTGGTGACCCAAGAGCAGTTTCGTGGAGCTGGGTCGTTGAGACAGGGAGAACCCGTGGCCTGATCGCATTTACTTGGTGGCAGTGGCAGTCGAAGCTGAGCCGCTGGGGGTGGTGGAGACCCCGTGACCAAGGAGGCCCTGTGGCTGGAAGGTGGGGCTGTCTTCCTGAAGGGTCTGTTGGTCCTTCTGGACCCAGAGGTGTCCAGGAGGATGACACACAGTCATCTGCCCTGGATAGAGGTATGTTTTTGCCTGTTCCTGTCGGGGCCCTGATCCCCTGATCTTGAAGACTAGCCCCGTCTACAAGAGTTCATGACGAGTCATTTCAGGGTCACTTACGTGGGCGACTTAAAAGCCGTCTTGAAGGTCTGGTGCCAGAATACATTAGCGCATCCTCTCTGGAGGGGACTCTGGCAGTATTTCCCCAAATTAAAAGTAATTTTTGCCGTGAGGCCCCCTGGTGAGCCCTGGGAGGGCCACGTCTCAGAATCTGCTCCACGAACTACCCCCTGGGAGCCCGGTACGTGCGCCCCGTGGCTCCTTCCCCGGACATTTGCCCGGCGGGCTCCTTCTTACCTTAGCTGCGGTGATTCTGGCCTGAGGCCGTGCTTCCGGGAGCCCTCCGCTCGCGGCATCTGTCCCGGTCTCGCCGGCCGCCAGACGCTCAGACTGGTAGCGGGAGATGCCTAGTGTGTCCCCGTCCACGCGGCCGCCTCAGGAGCTGCTTCATCGGCACCGATGTTTCCACGTCTGCACAAGCCTCTTACAAACTGGCAGTTTTAACTGAAGGAAAAACGCTGTTGTCTCCTTTTTATTTGCTTCTATCGTTTTGAGAAACTAAAGAGCTATGGAGAGCTACAGACACCCTGCAGACCCACCACCCAAAACAAATGGTTTTATATTTTTGTCTCTTTTATGTAGAAAATAATGCTGCAGTTGGAGCATCTCCACTTTTGGAAACTAAATGACATTTATTAGGCTTTTGAAACACTGGACGTGAAAGTTGTACGTGCTCATTTCAGAAAAATTGGAGAAAATTGGGAAGCACTGAGGAGCCAAGAATCACCTGATTCCCACAACCCCCCGATCACCTGGTGTCTGCCTTCAAGGCTTCTCAGCTGCAACCATTTTTCCCCCTCAGTGGCATTGCAGGACGCTTCCTGGCGGTCAGCACGCGCCCTCCACAGCTGGGCTGGGGCCCCGGCACCCCGTGCTCACCCTGATCTCCTTAAACCTCTTCTGGACCCTCTGGTTGAGTCCCAGTTTTCCGTATCGTAAATAACATTGCAGGGAACGTCCCGTTTGTGAGTCGTGGTGCACGTCTCGAGTATTTTCTGAGGCTATGCTTTAAAAATACTACTGTGGGAACACAGGGCTTGTGGTTCCTGGGGCTTTTTGGTCTCATCTTGAGCTGACTGTGAAGTATCCTTTTGGGTGGCTGAGTCGATGCCCTGGGGCAGCCTGTCTTGTGGCTGGTGAAGCCTGTGGGGTGGAAGTCAGATGTCCGCCTCTTGGGGCCATTGCCCCGTCCGTCCCCAGCCCTGTTTACGGGGCCAGCCGAGGCCCCGGCGAGGGAGGGAGGGTGGGCTCAGCCCTGCTTTCCGGTTCTCAGGACTGACCCCAGGGCACGGGGTCCAAGGGCTCAGACTCCAGCTTCTCGGTACCGTCTGCCCCTGGTGTGGCGCAGCTCCTGGGATCCCGGGACACGCAGGCAGCGTACCCCCATCTCCCAGTGACAGGGAGGCAGGAGGTGTCTGTTCTTTGAGGGCCTGGAGGGGAGACGTGGGAGCACATGTGGATGAAAGGAAAGTGGCGTGGATTTCTGTGGCTGCAGTCACGGCCCCACGCCTGACACCCCCTCCGGTGCCTCTGGGGACAGAGGTGGAAGAGGCAGCTGTTGGCGGCTGCTGGGGTGCTCCGTTCCTTAGCACCCCCAGCTAGCGCCCTGAGCACCTGTCCTGTGCTCTCCCCCAGAAGAGCCGGCCTCCGCGTGGCCCAGAAGTGCCTGGTAGCAGGCTTTCTGTCCGCAGACTCTTTTTTTTCCCTCTGGCCACTACGGCTAATAGAGAAGAATTTGCTAGAAGTGAGGAAAGGAAACCTGTCAAAGCTACCCTGCTTTGTTCTTCATGAGCTTCCTTTCTCTCCGAAACATGTTTATCACGTTTACTGTTTTCTCTGGTTGAGCCCAGCTCTCTCCTTACCATTTGTCAGATTTCTTTATAGTAGCAGACGTGCAGACCCAGCCACGGATCCGCCTCTGACCCACGGGAAGAGGGCAGGACAAGGACCCAGAGAAGTGATAGGACACGGGGGCTTTGAATGACTGTCTCTTTCATCTGGAAATAGCGTGGGGTCCGGTATGTTTGAGAACCGACCCTTAGGCGGCTGGAGGCTGTGGACTGTTAAGGCGGACTCGCCCGGGGCCTCCGCCAGCAGCGGGAGCTGAGGGGGTCCTGAAAGGCCTGCGGGGCGGGCGGGGTCCCCCCTGGTGGCTGCTGGAGCAGGCCCCCCGCCAGGCTGCCCAGAGCCTCCCTGCGGAGCCCCCAGGCCGCAGGAGAAAGCCTCGGCCTGCCACACTGCACGGGGGGGCCCCCACACTGCATGGCCCACCGCTTGCTTGCCGAGGGGCTCAGGGGCTCGCACAAAGCACAGTTCACACTTCCGCAGCCTGTTTGTTTTGTTGGGTAATTATAAAGTGTTGTGTATAATTTGTTCTTAAATTAAGAACAGAGAACAAAACCGTTTCCTTCGTGTAATAAACAATAACACATTAGTCTTCCCCTGTGGCAAGTGAATGAAAGAGTAAAGCCAGGGTTTGTCAGGGGGAGAACTTGCTGAGCAGGGGGAGTGGGGGGAGAGAGTGGGAGACAGAGCATGGGGGAGGAGGTGGGGGCGCCTGGGCCCCTCCTGGTCTCTGTTTTGCTGGGCCTGCTGGGAAGGGGGCAAGATGTACAGCTTCTCTTACAGTGTTGTTGGACGGCAGGCATCCCGTCAGCCTGTGGCATATCCAGAGGTGCCCTCTGGGGTCCCTGTGCCTGTCCTCTCCCACCCCACCCTCCAGGGACCGGCGGTGTGCGGTCATTGGTTGGGCTCATGCCTCCTGACCGGCTGTGGGCTCTGGTGGGCTTGGCTGGGATGGGAGGCTCTGCTGCGGGGGCGGGGGGCTCTTCCGGGATGGGGGGGCGTGGGCTTGGCTGGGCTCTGTCTCTGACTTGGGGGCTGGGCACCTTGGAAGTTTCTTTGTGTGAAGTAAGTCCGAGGTGGTTTCCTTGCCCACTGAGCAGCCCGGCCGCAGCCGAAGGGGGGTTACGGGGCGCAGACACATCCTAGTGCGGGAGGTGCATTTTCACTGCCGGCGACCCAGAGCCCAGAAGGGGCAGAGGCCACGGGGTGCGCCCAGGGAGGGGGGCACAGTGAGGAGCAGTGAGAGCTGAAGGAGCTGCGAAATTGGGGATTTCAACCCGGAGCGAACGGTCGCACAACCCGGAGTCTTCCGGTCGTGCTGGTGGCAGAGGCTCCAGGTAGCAGGTGGGCTCCTGACCCCTGGAATTGAGCTGAACTTCAGCTCTAAACTGCCGTCCAGCGGAGGCAGTCTTGAAAGCCTGCGCCCTCTCCTGCTAAGTGCTGACGCCCCTGGCTGTCCCCAGGAGGTGGTGGCCCAGAGCCCAGCGGCCTGCTGCAGGAGGCTCCCCTCTCTGGGCGCTCAGCACAAGTGCAGGGGGAAGTCAGCCGACCACAGCCCCTCCCGGAGGGCTCTTCCTTCTCTGGCCCCGGGGTCCTGATTCTGACAAAGAGGGAAGAGTCCCCTTCGGCTTAAACCCAGACTGACGCGCCTGAGACCCGCAGACTCACTTTGTCTGGGCCTCTGCAGGCCGCCGCGTTCTGGACCGCGCTCCAGGGAGGGGTGCGTGCGGAGCCGAAGCGCGGCCTGTGTGTGGGTTCCGGGTGCCCTGGCCTCCAGGCTGCGCCCGCGGTGGGGCACAGAGAACAGGTGCTCAGCGGCCCTCGGTGCTCCCTCCTCGTAGCGAGTAATTCTCCAGCCAGTAAGTTATCCAGAATTTACTTGAAGGGCCTTGAACTTGCTTTTCCTTGGTTTTTGCCCAGTTTAGTTGTTTTATAAACTGCCTTTTTGAGGTCCTTTCACGAGCAAGTACGAGGCCGGGGCCCTGGGCGGTGGGTCCGGAAGGTGCCGTGTCGCGGTGGCTTTCGGTTCGGGATGTCAGCTGGTGCCCGGGGGCCGGCCGACGCCATCTGGGCAATTCCACCCCCGCTCTGGCGGCGGTAACCCATGGCGCCCTCTCTCTCCCGGCCCCGCCCCAGGTAAACCTACTTGGACGTTTGTGGGTGCGGTGCTGCCCCCCACCCGTGATGTCCCTCCGGCACCTGCTCTGTGCTGCGGCCTCCCGGCGGCCGGCTCCCGTGAGATGCAGACGAGGCAGCCCCCTGCACACGGCCCCGGCGGCCTGTTGGGACAGGAGTGCCCCCGTGTTCAGCCGGGCCCTGGCCTTCGGGGACCGGATTGCCCTCGTTGACCAGCATGGCCGCCACACGTACAAGGACCTCTTCCACCACAGCCTCCGCCTGTCCCGGGAGCTGTGCCGGCTCCTCGGGTGTGCCGGCGGGGACCTCCAGGAGGAGAGGGTCTCCTTCATGTGCTCCAACGACGTCTCCTACGTGGTCGCACAGTGGGCCTCGTGGATGAGCGGGGGCGTCGCTGTCCCCCTCTACAGGAAGCACCCGCAGGCCGAGCTGGAGTATGTCATCCGGGACTCCCGGAGCGCCGTGGTCCTTGCTGGCCGGGAGTACGTGGAGCTGCTGGGCCCGGTGGTCGGGAGGCTGGGGGTCCCGCTGCTGCCCCTCCCGCCCACGGTCTACGGTGCGGCGGCCGAGGCGCCCGGGGAGTGGCGGGTGCCGGAGCAGAACTGGAGAGACCGAGGCGCCATGATCATCTACACCAGCGGGACCACAGGGAGGCCCAAGGGCGTCCTGAGCACTCATCACAACATCAGGGCCATGGTGAGTGCTCGCGCGCCATTGTGCTGGGGCCCCTGGGGTCGGTCTGGCTTCCCTGTCCTTTTCTGGGGGGCCTCTCGCGGCTGCCCCCGTCCTACCGACCCTGCCGGCAGCACACGGCGACACGTGACCGCCCGCCCCGCCACCCCGGGTGGGGCGGCTCTGGGAAAGGGGGCTCACTCGGGTGTAGGGGGACTTGGCGGCCCCCCGAGGGGCTCCGTGGGGCGGGGCCGCAAGCGAGAGACCGAACGTGCCCCGACACGTGACGTGGAGGGGTTTCGGGGAGAGCAGCCGTGAGGCGAATGTTCGAGACGCGTGATCGGCACCTGAAATGGGGCTTCTTTGGGAAACCTGAAAACAGGAACTCGTGGACCCCACACCTTGGGTGTGACTTTTGTGTTCTGTGGCCTCGGCATCTCTGGGAAACTCCCCAGCCGCTGTGTTTACCTTTAATGTACATCCTTCCTACTTCCGGAAACCGTGTGCATGGATGATAAAGACCCTTACACGCTAGGAGCGGTAAAATAGAACCGATGCTCAGGACCACGAAGGTGAAGTGGTTAAGTCTTGGCCCAAAGCGGTCCCGTACGTCGGGCTAAACTGAGTCCGGGCAGACTGCAGGCAGGGTGTCACGATGTGTTTTCTGTCTCCCCTGCAAGACATA
The DNA here is from genome assembly GCF_016509475.1 of Prionailurus bengalensis. Lineage (NCBI taxonomy): Eukaryota > Metazoa > Chordata > Mammalia > Carnivora > Felidae > Prionailurus > Prionailurus bengalensis. Next base: position 61,452,254 of record NC_057352.1, read on the forward strand.
CTCTGTGTCTGAGGAGACCCCATCCCTCGGCTGATGTTTGCAAAGGGGTGAGCGGGTCACGTGGGTTTGCCCGTAGCGGTCACTGAGGTGTGCAGGACGACGTCCCCACTGGCGATCTTGAGAACATTCAAAGGGGGGTGTCCCACACTGCTTCTCACTGAAAGCCAAGGTTGTGGCAGCAAACCCAGCTCCGGGTTCTGTGACGGTTCAGCTGGGGTGAGGGCGGTGCCGCACCGGGCGGTGGAGGGTGGGCGGCCAGACTCTGCCGAGGCCCGGAATCCCAGGGCCTGCCGGAGTCAGAACTGCACCCTGACTGCCGGGGGCGGGGTGGGGGCGGGGGCGGGGGGAGCCACCACGGGCACATGCAGGGGACTTGGGACCCCCACACTAAAGCCCTGGCCGTGTCCAGCTCTGCTCTTGGACACGGGGGTCGGCACGTGAGCCAGCAGACCGTGGTCACGAGGCCACCGTCACCTTCAGAAGCCGTGAAGGACTGGGCACCGGGCACCAGAGTGGGAGCTGCCCCTCCCCTGCCCTCCCCTGTCCTCCCCTCCTCTCCTCCCCTCCCCTCCTCTCCTCCGCTCCTCTCCTCCCCTCCCCTCCCCTCCCCTCCCCTCCCCTCCCCTCCCCTCCTCCCCTCCCCTCCCCTCCCCTCCCCTCCCCTCCCCTCCCCTCCTCCCCTCTCCTCCCCTCCCCTCCTCCCATCCCCTCCCCTCCCCAGCCTGGTGGCTTCCTTCCCATCTGAGGCCGAGCCTTCGTCCCACAGGTGACGGGGCTGGTCCACAAGTGGGCATGGACTAAGGACGACGTGATCCTCCACAGTCTCCCGCTCCACCACGTGCACGGCGTGGTCAACAAGCTGCTGTGTCCCCTCTGGGTGGGTGCCACCTGTGTGATGCTGCCCGAGTTCAGCGCAGAGCTGGTAAGCAGGGGACGGGCTGCGGGCATGGCTGGATCTGGGCGCCCGGGGACCAGGGGCGCCTTGCTCTGCAGTGAGACCCTGTGGCTGTGTGAGTTCTGCCATAACAAAGGATTACAGACCAGGGCGGGGCGGGGGGCTGACGACAACACACAGATCCCTCACGGTTCCCAAGTCAGAAGTCCACGGTGAGTCTTCTAGGGTGATGTCAGGGTGCACGCAGGGTGGCTCGCATCTGCAGGCTTCGGGACAGGCTGGTCCTGGCTTCTTCCAGCATCGGGCGGCACTGTGCCCTTGACTCGTGGCCACCTCGCCCTGGGCTCTGCCTGCCTCACGTGGACCCCGCGGTCACATCGGGCCACCTGCGTGTCCAGGGTACCCTCCCTCCTCAAAAGCTTTAACCGCAGGTACAGAGCCCCTTTTGCCACGCGAGGTGACGTATCCATGTTGATTAAGAATCGGACGTTGGGGTCCGTGGCTCAGCCAACCGCACCGGCTCTCTGTTCCACAGCGGGGGGTCCAGCTGGGGCCTCGTTGTCGGGCCTCCCGTGTGCCGGTCCTCACGGCGTGTTCCTCCCCTGAGGCTCTCGGCCTCACTCTGCCCTTCATCCGTTTGTGTTGTTTCTGAGCTGCGGGGTCCTTGGTGGTGTTAAGTGAACAGAGAGTCTGCAGCTTTGAGATGGCTGAGGCCCCGCCCACTTTCTAGACAGACAGACCCATCTGGACGGTCGAGCGATGGTCCTGGCACGCACGTGCCTCTTCCCGGCGGGGCTCTGACCCAGGCCCTTCCCGTCCTCTCTCTCCGCCCTGCTCCCCCCACCCCTGGCCGCACGGCTGCCCTGAACGGACTCGCTAGAACGGACTTGACGTTTCAGCCCGTGGCGCCGTGCTCAGGTTCATTCCTGTGCTGCCCTGAGGCTCCCTTGGTCTCTCGTGTCACCGTGTTGGGTCCCACTGCTTACCCTTGCTGCCATCGAAGGACACGGTTTCCAGTCCAAGGACATTGTGAGTCAGGCCGCTGAGGACACTCTCGTAAGGCTCTTTCTGTGGACGTGTCTCTCGGCCGTGACCTGCCACGGACACGCGTGTGGAAGGGCGCTTACCGCCACCGGCAAGGCGTGAGGGTGGCTCCGTGTCCTCGCGCACATTGGCATCGCGGTCGAGTGGCTCTCATCCGTTGCAGCGAGAGGGTTGGGTTTGTGCCCATGTGTGTGTTTTCGCTTCCTTCCGTCGAGGTGTGATGCCCAGATAGTGTGTGTTTCGCCGCGTTGCGGTGAGTGTGCGTGTGTGAGGCCCGCTGTCCCCGCCCTGCGAGGCTGGCCGTGCCCCCTTCCGGCCCCCCCACCCCGGACGCGGCCACCTCTTCTGTCGTCCTGCTCTAGGGCAGTTGGTCTCCTGAGCCTCACGAGTGATGGGGGCACAGAGACTGCCGTCCCTGACCGTTCTTGAGATGTGTCCGCGTTCACGCGACAGTGGCTCATCCCTTCTCTGCTGCTGTCCCTCCATTCTCCTGTTGGGGGACATTGGGTGCTTTCCACTTCGGCTTTACGAGTAAAGCTGCCAGGACATCGTCATGGAACTTCCTGCAGGGACAGATTTTCCTTTCCTTGGGGTACATACCCCAGGGTAGGACTGCTGGGTCAGGACGTCGTGTGCGTTTGACTTCAGGAGGAACTGCCGAGCCGTGGCTTCTGCTCCCTGCTTTTGTCGGCAGCAAGGAGGGCAGCACAGCACACTTGTCCAGGGTTTTGCATTTCAGCCACCTTCCTGCGTGCCCAGCACCACCCTGTTTTTGTTATAAAATTCGTTGGGGCGCCTGGGTGGCGCAGTCGGTTAAGCGTCCGACTTCAGCCAGGTCACGATCTCGCGGTTCGTGAGTTCGAGCCCCGCGTCAGGCTCTGGGCTGATGGCTCGGAGCCTGGAGCCTGTTTCCGATTCTGTGTCTCCCTCTCTCTCTGCCCCTCCCCCATTCATGCTCTGTCTCTCTCTGTCCCAAAAATAAATAAACGTTGAAAAAAAAAAAATTAAAAAAAAAATTCGTATTTCTCCTGAGCACTTTTTCATATGTTGTTGGCCATTCGAAATCTCTTTGAGGTGTTTTTTTCACTATTGACTTGTAGGTCTTCTTTATACAATCTGGGTAGAAGGCCTTGGTCAGAATTACACGCTATGAACCTTTCCCCAGTCTGGTGTTTCACAAACAGTGTCTTTTTTAACACTGTCTTGTGATACAATTTTTACTTCTGTAACTCTGATCTGGAACTGGTGACCGTCGTGGACGTCCTTGACTCACGGTCTCGAGGAAAGCGTTGACGGTTCCCGGTTCGGTGTGATGCTAGCTGCTGGGTTTGTAGATGCCGTTTACCAGCTGAGGATGTCCCTGTCGCGTCCCTGTCTGCGGAGACTTCTTCTCTTAGAGGGGACAGGGTATCACAGGTGTCTTACCTATCGCGATGATCACACAGCCTCTTCCCCCTTGATTTGCTTATTATCTCTTTCTCCCTTTAGTCTGCTAACACGGCTGGTTATGCTGATCAAAGGTTTTCACGTTTCTAGCTTCCTAACCTTGCGGCCCAGACTTCCCGTGGTCGGGACGTGGTGTCCTTTTATGTGTTGCTAGGTTTGATTTACTGACGTTCTGTTAAGGCTTTTGCATCTGTGTTGATGAGGAAGGCAGGTCTGTAGCCCTCTGGGGGCGTCCTCGCTGGGCTTCTGTGTCGGGGCCGTGCTCCCCTCGGGAAGGGCCTCTCCCCCACCGGGCAGGTTGGTGTTAAGGCCGCGGCTGCCCCTTCCATGAGGTTTGCTCAAACTCACCACGGAAGCCATCCAGGCCAGACCTCTCCAGGAAGGCTTTTAACGAAGGGTTCTGTTTCTTTAACGGATTCAAGACTTCTAATGGTTCCTATTTTGTTTCTTGTGTCAGTTTTGGTAAGTTTTTGTGTTTATTTTACTTGTGCTTATTTTCTGAGAGAGAGACAGTGTGGCCGGGGGGGTGTTGGGGGGGGAGGGACAGAGAGAGAAAATCACAAGCAGGCTCCACGCTTAACACAGAGCCTGACATGGGGCTCCATACCACGACCCTGGGATCGTGACCTGAGCCGAAATCAAGAGTCAGGTCCTCAGGGCACCTGAGTAGCTCCATTGATTAAGCATTTGACTTTGGCTCAGGTCATGATCTCACAGCTTGTGGGTTTGAGCCCCATGTCGGTTTCTGTGCTGACAGCTCAGAGCCTGGAGCCTACTTCAGATTCTATGTCTCCCTCTCTCTCTGCCCCTCCCCGCTCGCATTCTCTCTCTCTCTCTCAAAATTAAACAAACAGTAAAAAAAAAACAAGGTCAGGCACTCAACCAACTGAACCATTCGGGTACCCCATTTTTGTTTCTAAAAGAAATTGTGCACCATTAAAATTGTGAAACGCATTGGCATGAAGGAGTTCGTGCTTCTCTCCCTGTCCTTCCGGGGTGCCTGGGCTCTGAGGTGGTGTGTCCTTTAACTCTGATGTTGGCCGTTGGCGCTTTTGTTCTGTTCTCTTGATCGTTCCTGTGTCCGGGCTCGTGGTCCCGTCAGTCTTTTCTTTCCTCCAGTGCACCCGTGCTGCTTTAAACAATCCGGGGTCCGTAACTTGCACAGTGATGACCCGGCCTTCCCTTGTGGGGTGCTCCCCCCCCCCCGCTGGCTCGTGAGCCTCCCAGCTCGTTTCCCTGAACTGTGTCGCGTCTTTCCTGCGGCTGTCAACGCGTTGTTCACGCCATGCAAGTCACCACCGTAAATGATTCAGGGAGTGTTCATAAATGTGGTCTCTCGGGCTTTGTCTCAACCCCTGCTCCCACGCGGTGACCGCCACCCACCACCGTCCCCACGCATTCCCCTTCCTGGACGCTGCACGTACGGGGAGTCCCACCGCCCGCAGGGTCCTGTGTCTGGCTTCTGTCACTCCGCGCAACGTCTCCGCTCCATCCACGTTGCAGCGCGGGGGTCAGCGGCCCCCGTCGTGCGGCCACGCGTGCTCCGTTCGCCCCTGGACCGTCCGTCGGGCCCGTGGGAGACTCGTAGTTTTGCCCGGTGGGAGCGGCGCTGCCGTGAACGTTCGCACGCAAACCCTTGTGTGGACCTGTCTCCGTTTGCCTTACAGGGATCTGCAGGGACAGGATCGCCACATCGCGGTGCGGGTTTACGTTTTGTGTTTTCCGAAACCGCCAACCTGTTTTCCAGATCCGTTCTTTCCTGGTTTACGTTTTCACCCAGTGTGCGGGGACCTCAGTTTCTCCACATCCTCACCAGCACTTGTTGGAAGTTACCACTGTACTCACTGTGGAGGATGTGCAGTGAGATCCCTCGTGGTTCCGATGTGCATTTCCTTACTGACCAGTCAGGTGGAGCGATGTTTCACGGTTTATTTGCACCCCTGTATCTTCGGTGAGCTGTCTGTTTAGGTTTTTTGCCCCTTCTTAAATTGGGTTGTTTATCTTGCTGAGTCGTAAGCGTTCTTCATATGTTCTGGATGTAAGTCTTTTATCAGATGGATGGTTTGCAAACATTTCCTCCCGGTCTGGCTTGTCTTTTCATTGCCTTAATGGTATCTTCTGAAACACGTGTTTTGGTGAAATCCATCGTATCCGTTCATTTCATAGATCGCACTTGTGGCGTGACCGCTGAGAAATCTTTGCCCAACCAAGATCACGAAGATTTTTTTCCAGAAGTTTTATGGTTTGAGCTCATGCATTTAGGTCTCTGATTCACCCTGGGTTAACTTTTGTGCGCGGTGAGGGTCTCAGATTCATCCTTTACGGGTACGTGTTCAGTTGTCCTAGCACTGTCCGCTGGAAAGATGACCTCTCCCCGGCTGAAGGGGGGCTCCCTTGTCAACACCCAGTTGGCCGTGCGTGGCGGTCTGTTTCCGGGCTCTGGTCGGCCCGTATCTGGGGGTCTGAGCTTGGACCAGCAGCATGCTGCGTTGGCCACCGTTGCTTTAGAGCAGGTGGGGAGTTGAGAGCTGTGAGTCGTCCACGCTTGCTCTCCCTTGTCACAGTTGTTTCGGCTCTGCTGGGTCCTTACCCTCCCACGTGAATGCGGCCAGGGGCCTGGGGCCCCGGGGAACGTGGTGACGCTGCGGCCAGGCGGCAGAGGACTGCCGTCTCGTCAGTGCTGCGGCTGCCGGACCGCCGTTTCCTCGGTCGCCCGTGTGTCGCCCGCACTGCTCTGTCTCCTGTCCTGTCCCGTCACTTTCAGTGTAGACCTTTGCCACCGGCCTGTGCCCGACTGCTTCTGTCCTGTGCCTTCCTATCCGTGTCTGAGTCTGTCCGGGGAACTCGTGACTTTGGACAGTATGTCTCCTGGTTTTGTGATGGTTCTTTTTTGGATTTCCACATTCCCAATGAGATCCTTGATTTTCCCTTGTTTTGTTCACCTTTTCTTCAAAATTCTGTAGCCTGTTTGTTGTAATCGCTTCCAGTTCCCGGTCTGATAATTCCAACATCTGGATCTTTGAGGCTCTGCTCAAAGACATTTTTTTTCCTAATTACGGGTCACATCTTCCTGTTTTCTTACATGCTTTGTCACGTGGGGGTGCCCATCATTGTCTGTTAAGGAACGGTATTGTTTCCCTGAGAGCCCAGTCAAGGGGCAGCGTGTGAGGTGCCAGGCCCTCAAAAGCTGTGGGCCGAGGTCTGCATGTGTCCGGGGCACCGGGGGCCCAGTGCCGTGAGCTCTGCGCCACCCCCACCCCCCCACGACCGGGGCTTACGCGGCAGCGCCGTGGGGAGGGGAGCCGCGGAGGGAGTGTGCTGCCCCAGCTGCCTCCAGGACTAGGCGACACGTGAAGCGCTTTTGTACGAAATCAACATCCATGCCTTTCCGATGAGCCGGGACGGTGGCGCATTCACCACCTCTGTTGGCGCCAGGCGCTGTGCTGACCCGGGGCTCACCGGTGCCCCTCGGGAGGGCGTGAGGTGCCCCCCCGCTGCTGACACCGGGCCGACGCCGGAGCCGCGCCCCCTCTCGCGACTTGCTGTCCCCCACAGGTCACCCTGCAGCAGACACCAGTGTCACTGGCACAGCGGGTCCACGGAGTGGCCAGAGGCTGTGTCACCCCGTGAAAGTGACGGGAGCCGCTTACGGGCCCCTCAGAGCCGAGGGAAAGGAGCGGTCTCCACGAAGAAAACTGTTCTGGAAGCAGATGGCACGCGTCTCAGCGCGTGTGTGTGTGTGTGTGTGTGTCTCTGTGTGTGCGCGCGCGTGTGGTTTCTCACGTTTTTGCCGTATCCCTCCTTTTTCCTTTTTAGGTTTGGGAAAAGCTCTTAAGTTCTGAAGCTCCACGAATTAACGTATTTATGGCGGTGCCTACAATATATGCCAAGTTGATGGATTATTATGACAAACATTTCACTCAGCCTCACGTCCAGGATTTTGTACGTGCGGTCTGTGAGGAGAAAATTAGGTAAGTGAAGACAGTCCCCTCTCCTACCCAGAAAGTCTGAAAGATCACCCATGTAACTTACTTGCAGTAAAGCAGTTCTAGGTTCTAGGAGGCAGCACTTTCCCTTTCCTGTAGAGTCTACATCTAGCCATTTGTGCTTTGCGCACGTCCGTCCGTGTTGTATCTCGCTGCGTGTCTGTCCACGTGCAGCTGTCTCTGCCGGCCTGTCTGTCTGTCTGGTGGTCCAGTCTGAAGGAAGAGGGCTGCCCCATCCGCTCTGCCCCCTCGTCAGCATGGCTCCTCGCAGCCCCCCATCGTCTCTCTCCGCCGTGGTCTCTAGCTCTGGCCCCTGCGCGGCGCCCCCCTCCAGAGCACCCCCACCCCTGCCCTCCCACATCCCTGGACAAACACGCTTCCTGACAGAGACACGCAGGATCTCCTGGGCCCTTCGGCGGCGTGAGGCTTCTTCCGCTCTGTCTCGTGCACCCGCAGACACCGCACGCTTCTCCCTGCTTGTCGCTGCAGTGGGAGTCCTGAGAGTCCGTGACTTTTCACAGGACCGGCAGGCACACGTCACCCGAGTGTGGCTCCATGAGGCCAGCACAGCCAGTCAGCGGAACACCGAGTGAGCCGCTGCGCCAGCCTGACCTTGAAATCTGTGCGTGTGTCCCTGTGGCTTCCACCCCGCTCCACGCCCCTGGTTCCCGCTTCTTAGGAGGAGCACAGGAGGGTCGTCCACTGTGCTTCCTGGAGAGAATTCCGGATTATCCGAGCCAATATCCGCCATGGCCGTGATTCTGCCCCCTCCCCCATTGCTTTGCTCCTCATCCGGTGTTGCCTGCCTCCCGCCTCCCATCCCCCTCACGAGGCATCTGGCCCCCAGGACGAGAGCGGCGTCCGTCGAACATGTTCCCCAGACCTAAAGAGCAAAGGGCAAGCGTGGGATCAGAGAGAGGAAACCAGGGTGGTTTCCGAGAGGCGGAGGCCCCAAGGCCTCACCGGCTCGGGCTCGTGGTGGGGCGGGTCCTCGTGAGCTCACCTCGTGAACTAGAAACAGAGCCAGCTGTGAGGCGGGGACAGGCGCGCCCGGGGGCTGCCTGAGCGACTGTCCCCTCCGCGAGCCAGCCGGCTACAGCAGCGCCCACCCGTGGGCCGTGTGCTTCCGGCGGCCTCTCGCCCTCTGACCTGGAAGCAGTTTCTCCCAAACCAAAGCCTTACTGCCTCTGCTGAGGTTTGGGCTGGTTCATAAATAGCGAATTGCTCGCAGAGAATGCCTTCAAAGACCCTGAAGTTATGTTTTTACTTCAGTTACCCATTCCTTTGAAAGACTCGTTTGCACCCTAAGATACACCCAACAAATTCGTTTCAAAACACGGACTTAGAATTTAGCCCGCAACTACCGCTCGCGTCCTGAACCGTAGGGCAGTGGCGGCGAGTGAAGAGCTGTGTGTGTCCACTTGCGGTCCCTAAGACTGCCTGTCCCCTTCGTGCCGGCAGGTTGATGGTTTCGGGGTCCGCCGCCCTGCCCCTGCCTGTGCTGGAGAAGTGGCAAAGGGTCACCGGCCACACTTTGCTGGAGCGCTATGGGATGACGGAGATCGGCATGGCCCTGTCCAACCCCCTGACCACGGCTCGCACGCCAGGTACCCGCCAGCCGCGTCCTCTCCCTCCCTGTGCCCCGAGCCCTCGGGGGGCGGGGGGGGGGGGGGCCGGTCTGGGGAGCGCGCTGCCCTGCTGGGCCGGAGAACTCTCCTGGGGTGTTGGCCAGGTGGCCGGGGCCTGTCCCCCTGCCACTTCCGCGCAGACCAGGCTTGCCGCTGGCCAGAGCGTCCCATCCAGGAACCACGCAGGGTATAGGGGCAGGGGGTGAGGGAGCCCTCTGTCTGTCTGGATGACCTTTCCTAAGTCCAGCCTTTTCTCCGGCGCCCCACTCCGACTTCAGCTCAGACTTTCACGTCCCGGGTCCTTAGCAAGGAGTCCACCGCGGAGCCCGAGCCCGGGAAGGGAACGTGCCCTGTTTCTGTTCTCAGCTCCCTCCCCGTCCTCACAAGGCACCCCGTCCATGGTGTCCACAACACGAGAGGGATCGCATTTAGAAATAAGACCAAACGCTTCTGTGTCTGTGATCATATCCACACATGCATGTATCTCGCACGTACGATAAAACTCACCGTGTCCACGTTCAGTCTGTGAGTCTTGGAAACACACCTAACCACGTAGCCCCCATCACACTCGAGACACAGAAACGTCCGATGCCGCAGACCCTCCCCTTGTGCGTGCTCGGCACCCCACCCCCCCACCCCAGGCCAGGCAGGCGTGCACCTTGTCTCTGTGCTTTTTCTGGAATGTCCTACAGGACGTGGCCTTTTGGGTCCCTTCGCGGGGTGTGGCGTCCACACGGACACATGTCCTTTCCCGCGCCGAGCGGAATTCCGCCGTGCGGACCGGCCGCTGTTTGCTACCACTTCGCCGGCCGAAGGACGCTGGGCTGTGTCTGGTTTGGGCCAGTTACCAGTAGGGCTGTCGTAAACGTCCGTGTGCAGGTGCCACGCAAACATATGCCTCGTGGGAGAGTCCCCAGAGGGGGGTCGTGGGGTCCGAAGGCAGATGAGCACTTGACTGCCTGAGAAGATGCCACACGGCGTCCAGAGCGGCTCCTGGCGCTGGGGCGCTCTTACCCATTGTCAGACCAGGACCCTGAGGCTTGGGGGGGCGGCAGGGTTGCACACCCGCTGTGCCACGGAGCAGGTGTTCGTGCCGTTGCACTAGGACACCCGCTTTGCCGGGAGTGCAGCAGCACGGCCCGGTTTGGAGGCACAGAGAGGGGCACAGAGATGCACAGAGAGCCTTCTGGGCCTTAATTATAAGAGCAGACACAAGGCCAAGAGCCAAGACCAGGAGCCAGGACAGGATGGAGTGCACGAGGGAGGCCCCGCGTGGGGCTCACCACAGATGGGGTGGGGGGGTGGGGGGGGCAGGATCCTCAGGTGAGCAGGGGGAGCAGCCGCCCTGGACAGAGGTCACGCAAGCGTGCCAGCTGACCTGGCCGTTTCCGGCCCCCTCTGTGGAAGGGGGATCCCAAAGTTTCTGAAACCCAAGATTTATTGGGCAGAAATTCTGGAATCTTCAGTCAGGCTGCAGCTCTCCTCCAGGCCTCAGGGGCCTCGTCGCTCGTCTTACCTTTGAATCAAATACTTGTGACCTTTTTCTGTAACGAAGGCCTCCAGCAGGCGGGTACGATCCTGTTTGCTTTGAAAAAAAAGCAAAGTGGCGTCGTTTCTGGAGAAACCCGGTTGACAGGGCATCCTGGGCACCTTCTGGTCTTGTCTGCGCGCCGTGATGCCTGGGCTGGGCTCGCATCACACTCGGGACCCCCGTACCTGCTGCCAGCTCGGGGTCGCCCCGGGCCGGCCTTCCCTCTCTGCTGCCTGTGTGGCCTCTGAGTGCGGCGCTCTCCGTGGGTCCGGGGACCGCCAGGACCTGTTTTTGCAGGTCCTCACACCCTGCCCTGGGCGCCCGGGGCGAGGCCAGCCTTGGAAGAGGGTTGTTTGCTGAGAGTCAGGCTCTGGGTCGCTCCTCCGGTTGTTCCTTCTCCGAGGCCCTCACGGTACCATGAAGGGAGATGAATAATTCACGCCAGGCGCCGCTGGGCCTAATCACACTCTAATTGGCGGTGGAGATCAGAGGCGCCAGCGGCTTCTACAGCCGGCTCGGGGGAGCGCTGACGGCAGCTCCAGCCTTACCGGCCTGTCCCCCTTCTCTCGGGACGGCCGCAGACCGGCCGCCCTCCCCAGACTCCGGACGGAGCCGCGGGCCAATTGCGGTCATCTGGGGAGAGCTGAGGACTGTTTTAAAGACTGCGTTTTATGACTGTGCCCGGGGGGGGGGGGGGGGGGGGGGGGGGGGGGGGGGGGGGGGGGGGGGGGGGGGGCGGAGCCGACCCCGTGGGGGCGGGCTGGTGGCTGCCTGTGGTCTGCCCGGCCAGCTGGGGTGGGACAGACATGGTTCAGGCTCCATTGCTGACCCCTCCCCCCGCCCCGAACTGCGTCTTCTCTGTGTGGACCTCAGCCTGCGGGACGTCAGGCCTCTGAAACCAGGGTCGTCCCTGCCTGGAGGTTTTAGCTGTCTTGTCGTGTCTGCGATGCTGTAATGAATCAAGATTCCGTCGGCACGTCCGTTACAAATCTTCACGGCTGGCAGCGTTCGCCGTTCAGAGGGAGAAAAGAGCAGAGAGGGGCAGGGGGAGCCGAGGAGGACGGCTTTCTCCTTTTAAAAAATGTTCCAAGGAGAAGCCAGTGGATTGAAAGCTGGGGAGGAGGACGGGGGGCGCTGGTGTTTCTCGGAGAGGAGGACGGACCCCCTTCCGGTAAGAAGCGTGTGTCCGGTCTGTGCTCCCATACGGTGCCGGCGGTGGTGCCGTGGAGGGCACGGGGCACAGAGACCGCTCCTCCCGGGCGCCTTTTCCACCTGCTGCCCGAGTCCTGCCCTCTGTGATACGGCGATGCCAGAAAGCGCCGCGTTTGCCGAGTTCTGGGAGCCGCCAGCCCGTCAACCTCTCTAGGCCGGGAGGCGCAGGAAAGGACAGTCTACGCAGCAGAGTTAAACTTGTCACTGCCACAGTCTAAGGGAAAGGAGCCGTTTAATCCAGAGAAGGTGACCTCGAGGTCCCCTGGCAAGTGCGTCTAGACTGCGTGTGGAACACTGCATCTGGTCTCCACTGCACCCAGGGGATGCCAAGCCCGGCGCCAGGAGGAGGGGGCTGGAGGGCCTGGGTTCAGAGGCTGCTTCTTGAGTCTGGTGTCCGTGTCTCACACTGGGGAGGAGACTCCCTCGCTTCCCGTGTGGCGTCTCGAGAGTCCTGTTGCCTGCGCGGCCGCGGGCTCCATGCACGTGCACCGCTAGCAGGACTGGGGAGGACCCGTGTCTCAGGTCCTCGTAGAAGTGTCCGGAGCAGGCAGACCCGCCGAGGCAGCCGATGAACGGGTTGTGGGGGTGGGGGAGGAGGAGAACGCGTGACTGCTGACGCCTCCGGTTTCCACCCGGTGACTGCAAGTTCTGGAGCCACGTGGCCGTTACGGTTGCCCCACGTCACGCGTGTGCAGAACGCCCCTGAGTTGCGCGCTTTGTGCGAGTGATTGTATCTTGTAGAGATTTAACTTTGATTTTTAAAATCTTTGGAAGCAAAGCAAGAACGCCAAGGGCCAGAAGGGACCTGGTCCGGATGCGCCCCGCCCATCAGGGACACCGCCCCGGCCTCGCCCCCCAGGACCTCAGACGCAGAGACGGGCCGGCCGCGAGGATAGTACAGCGTCATTCTGGGAAAACGAGGCCAGAATCCCAGAATCCTGTGCGGATGTAGCGTGTCGGAGTTGGCCTCCCGGGTGTCTGTCCCGTGACAGTCCCTCACTGATTCCAGTGGACGTGAGTCCTCACAGACGCTGAGCGTTTGGTCTCGGGACCTCCGCCGCCACGGTCCTTCACCGTGGGGACTTGCGCGTTGCCCTCGGCGCACGGCAGGCCGCTGCCCCCGTGCTCCGGAACACACCGAGCAAACCATGGGTGCCTAATAAATGAACCAGAAAGCGGGTGACAGGCTTCCCTGCCTGCTTCGTCCCTCCTGGGCCTTCTGCACACAGGTGCTCTGTGGTGACCCCGGAGACAGGCCACCGGCACCTGTGCCCTTAGAGCAGAGCTAGGTGCTGGAGGGGGAGGTGGTGGCAGCCCCAGCCTTCGGCCCGGGTGCCGAGAGCCTCCCTAAGGTGACTGGGTCCCCTCCGCTCTGGCGTCTACCGTCTTCTGTGCAGGACGTCCAGGCGTGCAGCCGTCTCCTTCTCTGTCTTTGCAGGTTCCGTGGGGACCCCGCTGCCAGGTGTGGAGGTACGCATTGTCTCAGAAAACCCCAAGAAGGAGGGCTATCCCTACGTGCTCCACGCGGAAGGAAATGAGAAGGAGACAAAGGTGGGCCACTGCCCTGTGCTCAGCTGGTGGCACACGGGTGTCCCAAGGCCAGGACCGCCCAGCAGGCCAGAGGTTGAAGGTCTCTTCCTTGGGGCCCCGACACAGGTTCAGGCTGGTGTTTCCTGAGGGCCCCCACTGGTGTTTCCGGGCACCATGCCCTACACACGGTGTGCAGAGCAGGGCCAAGGCCAGCTGGGCCCCGACCTCCAGACTCTTCCCGCCTCCTCAGGCTCCATCCACTGTGGGTCGTGGCAGCCTCTGGACGGCCCTTGTTGAAACAGGTTGTTGGAGGCACCCTCTGGTTCAAAGCGCTGTGCTGACGGGGCCCTGTCTCCACTCAGTAAACCCAGGCTGGGTGTGGCTGGTTCCTTGCGAGGCCACCACGGGCAGCTCACGGGGCCCCGAGAACGAAGGCTGCTGCCAACCGCTGGAATCTGGTGGCTTTGCTGTTACTCTAGGTTGACCAGGGTGAGGAAGGGGATACTACTTACTGTCTCATTTCAGTGAAGTTTCTAGTAGCTGCAAATCTGATCGTCGGTGAGTAGAAACCACAGAAAAGTTGAGGGTTGGTGGGACTGGAACCTTGATGTAAAAGGAAATCACCTTCTCTATAGCCGATGCCCATACTAGAGACTGATCTCTACTGGACCCACGTGTCAGCTTCTGTCCCTGGAGAGGTGGCTCCCAGCTCCGTACCTGTGCCAGGCCTTGCCCTGTGACCTTGCCCCGTGGCCTCAGTTTCCGTGTCTGGAGTGAGAGGTCGAGGAGACGGTCAAGCAAGCGCGTGGAGCTGGTGCTTTAGGTGTAGTGCTACGAACGTGTTCACAGTGAAGAAGTAGGTGTTCCGTTTACCCAAGAGGACCCCGCCCCTGGGCCCCCGTGGGGAGGGTCAGCCCTCGGCACGTCGCCCGGCTCCCAGTCGTGGTGTTCCCGGGGCCTGTGCAGCCTGACGGTCCTTGCTGCTTCTCTGGCCAGAACCCAGCACCGGGAATGAGGCGCGAGTGGCCGGGGAGCAGGGGGCGCCAGGGTCTCTGTACCGCACAGGGGAGCCCTGGGGAAGACAGGACCAGGGAACAGCTGGGCCGAGCCGTGCTTCCCAGATGGCTGGAGGATTCCGTGTTTGCTCTCACGGGCCCGGAGCGAGGCGGGGAGGGGAGCACGCCTGTGACGCCCGGTGGCTGCGGCAGCCGGGTGGTGCCCGTGTCTGAGAAGGTCCCTGACGGCTCCAGAGGGCGGCTCACGTGCCCGGGCCTGTGAGTGCCAGCCTCGTCGCATCTGCCGGGACACCGTCTGGGCTCTCGCTGCCGGTCCTCAGCGTGTGTCCTCGTCTCCCCGTCGCGGGCCACCCTGGCTGTGGCTGCTTGCTGACGTGGCCGGAAGCCCGGGGACACCCAAGTGTCCCGCCGTCCGCAGCTCTGAGCTGGCGCTTCCCAAGCCTGCGGCTTTGTCTGGCGGGACCTCGGGCTGCCCTGCCCGGACGCTTCTCTGGATGCACAGGAAGTGGCTCCGTCTTCTCGGTGTCTGTCTCGCCAGGCTGCCGGGCCGCGGTCAAGGCCGCACCTGCCTGGAGGACCCGGCAGCTTTGTTTGCTATGGTGCATCTTCCACGTGCCACGGCCGCCCAGCCGGCATCGCCTTTAAACCTACAAGCACGTCGCCTGCGGCATCTGTTTGTTTGCCAAGTGCTCACTTTCAAGAGAGCCAAGCACCGGCCAGCACCAGTGAGGTCCGGCAGCAGACAAGTGGCTTCCCGGCTGTATGTGACACGCTGGGCTGCGCACGAAACATCGTCTCCCACCGAGGACGCAGACGCACCACGTGTGGTGTTCCGGCTGGCGCAGGGCGGTGGCAGCGAGCTCTGCTTCCCTCGCTTCCCCTTAAAAATTAAGTATCTTGTTGTTTGTCCACATGCGGGCTGTCGCTCCGGACAGCAGCCTGCTCAGCCGCCTGTCCTCCTGACGGCCACCAGCCTCTCCTGGGCTCCCCTCCGCTCCTTCCCCCGCCCCCGCCTGTCCCTGCCATCTGTCACTGCTGTGTGCCACCGACGGCTGAATGCGACCTGCGGCGGGGTGAGGACTGGGGGCGGAGAGCCGGAGGGCCTGCTCGTGCTCTGGCCTTCAGTGGGGGGTGGGGTGACCAGGCTGTCCCCGCAGAGGCGCTCCCCTCCGACAGACAGACCATCATGTGCCACGTGTCCCCTGCCTCGTGGATGCAGTGGGCTTACCGACTCTGTGTCGAGGGCCAGGAAGGAGGTGGCCATACCCTAAACCGGCGCCTGCGGTTTAGGAAGGCCAGCGGCGCCTGATGGGCAGGATGAGTGTCTGCCAGCCCTTAGCTGCCCCGTGCCTCTCTCCCCCCGCCTGCACCAGCGCTGGCCCCACGTGCCCTTGAAGGGCGCGCTCAGGCCATGGAAGGCGAGCAGCCACCCCTTCCCTCCTTGAGCCCGTCCCTGCGTGCCTACCCAGATCCTTCCAGCCCCGAGCAGTGGGCGGCACCGAGTGACACAGCCGTCCATCGGGACACAGTGGCAGCCCACAGCCAAGGAGGGACCTGGGGACCTTCAGGGACAGGGGCCCTACCATGGGTCCTACCCGCCCTCACCGGCCTCCTTGGCCCATAGCCTACCTGCCTGCATTCCTGCCTCTTACTCCAGCAGGCTCTTCTGCACAGACAGTTAGAGCAGATCCCTCCCTGTGAACTTGGGCAGGTGTCTGGGCTTGTACCTGGGGGCTTTCTAGCACCTGCCACTGCCGGAGAAAGACATTCAGGCTGCTTTCAGACGGGGAAGGCTTCATTCCAGTGCTGGCGGTTCTCTAGCATGGCCGCTTGTGGTAAACGCAGTGGTACCTCTGCGTGGGTGCCCGTGCCCTCGGTCACGTGACAGTCCTACATGTGAGTCCTCTGAAGACGAAGACGAGAGTCCCCATGAAGACAGCCCAGGCTTTTGGCTGCAGCATGAAGCAGCATTGTGTGTGACTGCTGGGCACCCAAGTCTGGGGGTGTGCCCCATCCAGCCTGCACCCGTGTATCCTTGGGAACAGCTGGGGTCCCCAGAGCACCAGGTGTGGGCCTTGCTGATCGCCTGCCTACCTCTGAACTCGTCCCAGCAGATGTGGGCTGTTAGCTCTGAGTAGGTCTAAGGAATCACAGCAGAAACCCCTGCAGGGCTCTGGTCCCACTTGTGACCCAGTGATCCAGGTGATGGAATGTAGCCTAAGGTAACATTTATTGTTACGCACTATTTTAGATCATTTATTTCTCTGTGATAATATTCTCATCAGTGTTCCCCTTCTCCTGGCTTATCTTCACTCTTTTTTTTTTTTTTAATTTTTGATGTTTATTTGTTTTTGAGAGAGAGAAAGAGCGCAAGGTGGGGGCGGGGAGGGGCAGAGAGAGGGAGACACAGAGTCAGAAGTAGGTTCCAGGCTCTGAGCTGTCAGCTCAGAGCCCGACGTGGGTCTCGAACCCACAAGCTGTGAGATCATGACCTGAGCCAAAGTCAAATGCTTAACCGACAGAGCCACTCAGGCGCCCTGAGGACCTGACTCTTGATTTCGGCTCAGGTCACGATCCCAGGGTCGTGGTATGGAGCCCCATGTCGGGCTCCGTGTTAAGCGTGGAGCCTGCTCACGGACCGTGAGATCATGACCTGAGCTGAAGTCGGATGCTTAGCCAGCTGAGCCACCCAGGCGGCCCCCTATCTTCACCCTTGATAAGCCTTCATACCCTTGTCTCTAAAACTTATAAATGTCAGTGACCAAAATTAAGTTGACTCCTTTGTCCCAAAGTCTGTCTGATGAGTCAGTATCACATAAACCACTGTGTAACTGGTGCATGTGTATTTAGAGCTTCAAGTTGGTGGTTCGTTTGCCCTCTTTCCCTGAAGCAATGAAAAAAAAATTTGTGTTTTTTTTGGCATAAAGAAAATGATGGCCTATTTTGGTTACTTGGTACTTGCTTTCCGTAGTCCAGAGACTCCCTGGCAAATCTGTAGGAAAATTAGGACTGGTAGATGTGTGTTTCTTTATGGTATTGAACCCATGAGGGGTGCTACATATCTGAGCTGGTCTATACAGAGGTTGTATGCTCTTCTCCACTGAACTGTGTATCTGTTTCTCTGCTAACACCAGTCTTGACTACTGTCGCTTTATGGTGAGTCTCAGAACTATAGCCTTATGCCACCAGTTTTATTCTTGTTCAGAGCTGTTTTAGTTATTGGTATTATTTTGCTTGCCATTCCAGTTTTACAACTAGGTTGTTTGTATGTATTAAAAAATCCTTTGGGGATCTTGATCAAGGTTGCACTAAATCTGTAGATCAGTTTGGTGAAAATTAACATCCTCACTATGACAGGTCTTCTGATCCATGAACATGGTATGCCTCTGCATTCATTTAGGTCTTCTTGGTGTGTGTGTGTTCTAGCTCACTGATCCTTTACATGTCCCACTACATTTATTTTTTTCCTATTTTTTCTAATGTTTATTTAATTTTGAGAGAGAGAGAATCAGAGCATGAGCAGGGGAGGGGCAGAGAGACGGGGAGACACAGAATCTGAAGCCGGCTCCAGGCTCCGAGCTGTCAACACAGAGCCGGACGCGGGACCCACGAACTGTGAGATCATGACCTGAGCTGAAGTCAGATGCTTAACCGACTCAGCCACCAGGTGTCCGACATTGGTTGGTTTTCTAATACCAAACCAGCCTTGAACTCCCAGGACCAACCCCCTTGCATATGGTATATCATTTATTTTATATGGTGCTGGATTGGATCTGTGAGCATTTTGCTGAGGGGTTTTGCGTCTGTAGTTTCCCTTCATTGTGCTTTTTTTTGTCATGTTTGGGTGTCAGGGTAATACTAGTGTCATAAAGTGAGTTGGGAGTTATTCCCTCCTCTTCTGTTTTCTAGGAGAGACTGCATGTAATTGGTATTATATATTTATTTAGATAGAATTTACCAGTGAAACCATCTGGGCCCGGAGGCTTCTTTTTTGGAAGAGGTTCACCATTAATTCAGTTTCTTTAACAGTTATAGATAGGACTGTTCGGGTCATCTAATGCATCTTGGATGAGTTTTGGCAGATTATGTTTTTTGAGAAATCGGTCCATTTAAGTTGTTGAATTCTATGCATAGCGTTTTTCGTGGCAACCCCTTACGAACCTTTCCACGTCTGCATAGCCTGAAGTATTCTTCTTGTCACTCTTGTGGAGAATTTGTGCCTTCTCCTTCTTTGTTCTTTGTTATTCTTGCTACACGTTCATCCGTTTTATTGGTCTTTTCTGAAAGAACTTGTTTTTGGATTCTTTGAGTTTTCTCTGTTGCTTTTCTCTTTTCATTTTAGTTGGTTTCTCGTTCTTATCCTCATCGTTTCTTCTAGCCTGCGTTTTTACACTTTTTACAGTTTCTTAAGGTGAAACATTAGGTTGTCAGTTTGGGACCTTTTCTCCTTCCTGATTCATAAGTTTGCTCATGCAAATCTCCTAGCAAGCACTGCTGAAGCTTGACCTGTCCCCCCAATTTTTATGTGTTTTCATTTCGTTCAGTTCAAAATATTTTCTGATTTTCTAGTTTCTCTTAAGACTTCTATGACTCACAGATCATTTAGAAGTATGTTGTTTATTTTCCAAGTGTTTGCAGGCTGTGTGTTATCTTTCTGTTCCTCATTTTTAGTGTAGTTCCCTTACAGTCAGAAAGCATACTGGATACGATTCCAGTTCTTTTAACTTTGTGAAGGTGTACCGTGTGCCCCAGAACGTGACCCGGTGGTGGACACGCATGCTGCTGCTTCCGGCCATGGCGCATGCGGGTCGAGCGTCTGTGGTCGGTGTGTTCAGCTCCTCACGTCTGTGCTGGGTGTCTGGCCGGTTCTGTCGCTAAGGAGGGGTGTGAACTCTCCTCCGTAATAGTCTGTTTCTGCTTTCTGGTGTTTGCTGATGGATTTGGAAAGTCTGTCACTTGGTGAATGCACGTTGATAATCGATACGTCCTCTTGGTGACTTGGCCATTGTGTCATCTTGTGATACCGCTTGTATGTGACGTTGTCTCTTCCAAGTTCTTTTTGTCTCATGTCAATACAGCTGCTCAGTCTGTCGTGATTGGTGTTTATGTGGATGTATGGTTCCATCCCCTTGCTTCTAACCTGCCTTGTCACTGTCCTTGAAGTGAGTGTCGTAGAGGTGGTGCGTGGCTGGATCGCGAATGGCTTCTCCCGTCCCCCTGACAGTCTTCTAATTGGTGTGCTGAGAGCATTGACGTTGAATTTGATTACGGAAACGAGCGAACTCCAGCCACCACCACCCACCACCATTTGCCGTTTGCTCGCTGTCTGTTGGCCCAGTTTCTCCTTGCTCCGCTTCCCTTTCACTGCGCTCTTTGGACTCATGTTGTAGCAGCCCGTTGTAATTTACCTGTTGAGTTTTTGACTATCTGCCTTTGTACAGCTTTTTAGTAGTTCTTCTAGGGCCTATAATATATATACTTCCCTTTTTGGAATCTACTTAGACTCCACACTTAACTCTCCCAGAAGAATGTAGAATTCCTACCACGGTCAAAGAGAAAAATGCTCAGTGACGCTTGTTACAAATGGCATGGCCGACTTCATCCAGGACACTGGGATAAGTGTAGGGCCCCCTGCGGTGGGGCTTTTCAGTGCGGAGGAGAGGTTGGGCTCAGCTCTGAGTGCAGTGTGGTCTGCGGACATGTTCTTGCGAGCAGCAGGCGGGATTGACGGGATCTTTGCTGAGGGCAGGCCGGGTGATCACGTGTCGCCTGTGGGTGATACCAGATGTGAGGCTGACCAGGTATCAGAGCGGGGGACTCTTGCTAAACTCAAACAGCAGGGTTTTGTTAAAACTGGATCTTACAGGGGCACCTGGGTGGCTCAGTCGGTCGAGCGTCCAACTTCGGCTCACGTCATGATCTCGAGGTCCGTGAGTTCAAGCCCCACATCATGCTCTGTGCTGACAGCTCAGAGCCTGGAGCCCGCTTCATATTCTGTGTCCCTCCCCTGCTCACGCTCTCTCTCTCTCTCAAAAATAAACAAAGTTTTTTTTTTTTTAATTTAAAAAAAAGAAAAACTAGATTTTACAGGAAGGGCACAGGTGGGCCTATGTTAAATTTGGGGAGCCTGACTAAAGTCTGGTCAAGTAAAGAATCTTTGTCACCACATACGGGTCCCTTTGCCTTCTCTGTCTTCAGCAAATACCATTGTCGTGTGTAACATCTACAGAGGTAATGAACTCCATTAGGCAAGATTATGATGTTTGCTTTCAGCACTCAAAACGGAAAAACCTCCTGAGGAACAGAATAGTCAGTTTTATTCACCCAGGTACTTACCAATTCTGATGCTTTTATTTCATTTCTGAGCTTCCCTGTTTTCTTCTGGCATCATTTCCCTGCTGTCTGAGGAACGATCTCTGGCAATTCTTTTAATTCAGATCTGCTGGCCACAGGCTGTCTTGTTTTTTATCTAAGAGTGTCTTTGTCTCTTCTTCCATCCGTAACGTTACTCTCACTGGGCCTGGGGTTCCGGGCTGATGCTTGGAAGGTGCTGTCCCGCTTCTCTGGCCTCCGCGGCTTCTGCTGAGAAGGTGGTGGTCGTCTGAGGCGCGAATCTGCTCTGGCCACTGCCAGGCTTCTCCCTTATCCTTGGTCTGCAGTCCTTGGATCAGGATGTGTCTGAGCTGGTGTTTCTTTGGGTTTGTCCTTTTGGGGGTCCGCTGAGCTGCCTGAATCTGCGGGTTTCACCAGACTTGAGACCTTTCAGGCAGATTTTACCCACGACCCCTCTGGCTCCTCGCTGCTCGTCTCCTGGGAATCCGGTAGCAGGAATGTGGGCCCTTACAGCAGGGAGTAGGGTAGGGCTGGTTTTTCCTGTTGCACAGATGGGCTGGGCCAGTTCTACTGACCGGTCTTCAAGTTCTCAGACTTTGCGTTGTGACCTCCCTGCTGTTACTGAGCCCATCCAGTGAATTTTTTTTACTGCTGTTACTGTGCTTTCCAATTCTAAAATTTCCTTTTGGTTTTGCTTTATAACGTTTCTCTCCCGGGGCTTTCAGTTTTTCCATGTACTTCTAGAGTATTTGCCCTTCCGTTTGGAGCATGTTTATGATGTCTGTCTTAAAGTCTTTGTTAAGGGCGCTTAACATCTGTGCCGCCCGGCCTTGTCCTGCACAGATGGCCTTTTTCCATACGAGTTGACATTTTGCTGGCTCTTCACGTGCTGAGTAATCTTGCGCCCAGGACGCAAGAGTATTATGTTATGAGACTCTGGGCCTTGTTTATTTCCAGTGGAGAATGCTGACTTTTTTATCGTTTTACTGTTACCCAGTTAGCTTCAGTCATCCAGCGCCAGCCTTCTCTGGGGTTGGGTGCCTGCCTCTTTATTTTCGGGGCCTTTGCCTCGCTGCCCTGTGGCCGGTCTGACCTTGGCAGTGGAACCAGATAGAGGGCAGCAGTGGAAAAATGGGTGAAATTCAAATAAAGTCTCTGGTTCAGCTGAAAGACAAACGCTGGCTCCTGCAAGCAGGCTAGATGGCAGGTGCTCGGCTGGGCCCTGCACGTGGAGCCCTGTCCCCTTGGGGTGGGGTTGCTGTGTCTGTAGGAAGTGGGCTCAGGAGTCAGTAGACAGCTGCTGTGTCGTTCTTGGAATTCCATTCTGTCCAGGCCTCAGACAAACGAGTCAGACAGTTTTACAGCCTCTTTTAAAGGGGGCTCTGATTTTTTTTTTTTTAAGAGGGATGGTTCTTCCCCAGAATAAGTTCATTCCAGGTGGGAGTTGATAAGTCAAAGCACAGCACTGGCCTCGGTTCAGCCACCTTTGCTGGGTCCACTGACAGCTTCCCACGGGGCCTCTTGACGTGCTCGTCCTCTGCACGGTCTTCTGGCTTCACGGAGAGCCTCTCAGCTTCTTACAAAACCCAGTCTCCCTCCTGCCCTGCGCTGTGGTCACAACAGAGGGAGCCCCCTGCTTCCCAGGGCCACGTGATCCGGGCGCGCCCTCTCCTGGACACCTGGGGCCTGCTCGCGAGCCAGCCTTTCTCGGTTGGCTCTCCGCTCAGCCTCCTTCTAACCGAGCGGAGGCCCCGCGGGAGCTGCCAGGACCCAGCTCCTGCTGCCGCCCCGGAGCGCGAGCCGGCCACGCACGCCTCCTCACACACACGTCCTGTGTGTGTGCTGTCTCCAGGAAGCACCCTGAAGACGGGAGTTTCATCAGGTGCCGGGATCAGAGCTTTTACAAGTGGACAGGCGGCTCAAATCCAGCCAGGCTCCGACTGGGACCTGGGTCGGTGACTCGCGTCCTCCACTAGAGGACGGGGCTTTGTAGGACGAACGCGGTGCCTCACAGCGCCCCGCACAGCGCCGTCTGCCTGGGCTCTGGGGCTGAGCGGTGCATTTCTCAGGGCACCCGGGGGCTCAGCTGCTTAAGCGCCTGATGCTTGTTCTCAGCTCAGGTCATGATCTCACGGCTCATGGGATCGAGCCCTGTGTCAGGCTCTGTGCTGAAAGTGAAGAGTCTGCTTGGGATTCTCTCTCCCTCTCTGCCCCTCTCCTGCTCGTACACATGCATTCACCTGCTTTTTTCCTCTCCCGCTCTCTCAAGTAAACATTTAAAGACAACAAAACAAGAAAGATGCATTTTTCAATCATTTCCAACAAAACGTCTAATTTTGGAAGGGTGCGTGTCTCCAGGGGTCACGAGGGAGGCAGGGGGAGCCCCACACTGCGAGGCGTGTGCTCTGAGGTACCTGTTTCTCTCCTGTGCTGTAGGTGACCCCAGGGTTCACAGAGAAGGAAGGAGAGCTCTTGGTCAGGGGGCCGTCCGTGTTCCGTGAATACTGGGACAGACCAGAAGAAACCAGAAACGCCTTCACCTGCGACGGCTGGTTCAAGACAGGTAGGAGGGGGGCCGGAGGGAAGGGGACACCCCATCTTCAAGGCTGTGTCCCCACCCTGCCCCCAGAGCCCACCAACCTCTGGAATGAGGGCAGCAGCGAGGCTTGGTGGTCCTGCCACGTGCCGTGGGTCAGGAGCCCCCTGAGTGTCAGACACCCTCCTCACCCCTCCCTCCCACCTTCCCCAAGCCCCCCCGCTTTGTAAACCTTCTCGTCCCCCCTCCCCCCACGCAGGATCCTAGGTCCTTCCGATACTGTGTGCTTCCTTTTCCATCTGGGTCATTTTCTGTTGTTCTCCACACCGTGCCTGGGTGGATTGTGCTGCTGCCTTGATGCGGGGGCCCCCACCCCCAGCGGGACCTAGAGCCTGCTCAGGCTCCGTGCCCCGGCCCCTCCGCTGTCCTCGCCCTTTCTGTCCTCCCCCCGCCTCCCCTCCTTGGTCCCAGCAGCCCTTGTGAACGCTAGGTTCGCAACTACAGCAACTCACTTCTGTGTGTGCTCACTTAGAACATGTGTATGGTCTGCTTCTGGGTGGTTTCTCCTTTCCTTCTTGTTTGTCTGTATTTGTAAAACTTCTGTGCTGAGAATGCATCATTTCATAAGAATCTCAAGACACTTTTCCAAAAAGAAAGGCCCGTTTTCACATATCACCATACGCGGCCCCGTAGGCAGAAATCTGCCTCATTCCGTGCTCTCCTGTGGGGAGCAGAGCCGAGGAGAGATGGCAGGCAGCTGGAGCGGGGTGCCGTGGGGTCACCGTGCGCCTCTTAGGAGAACAGTGGCTGTGGCCCTGAGCCTCGTGGCCCCACAGTGTGTGCCTGTGGCTGGCATTCGCGCGGGCACCTCACCGGGCTCGTGTCGGCGTGGATCTGTGGACGACAGGATCACGTGTCCACTCTGATCTGCTGCTGTCGTGGGCCTGGGGTCACCGAGTGGCAGAGCGGGGACCCACGTAGACCCTGACGGTCTCGGGGTGCCGTGTGGGCCCGTCAGATGGGGGTTTGGTTTGAAGGGACAGATGAAGGATCTTCCTGGGGGGGGGGGGGCGCGGAGGTGTCCCCTTCCTGTCCCACTGGCCAGGCGGCACGTGGGTCCAGACTTGCTGGTCCTGCAGCTTCCGTGGTTCTGTCACTTGCCTGCAAAAGTGACATCCCAGCGGCCGCGGGTGGAGGCGTCCAGGCTCCCCTTTCCCTCTGTGCCGGGCAGAGAAAGCAGGTGTGCAGATGGTCGTGAAGGGTTTGTAGAGGGGACGTCTGTCAGCCTTCGGAGCAAGGCCGGGCCCTGAGAACCCTGGCAGGTCAGCAGAGGGCTCAGGGGTCAGGACCCAGGAACCCTGGTCACCTGTTTCGGAACCTCCTGTCTCCACGACAGGACGTGGTCAGCACGTTAGCTCGCAGCCGCGTGGTGTCCCTTTGTGGACACCACGCGTTCACACAAGCCAGTCTCATAGCAGCAAACCTCTCCGTGTCATTGTCTTTCAAATGCATTGTTTAAGAAACGCTTATTTTGAGCTAATTGTTGTCTGTAGCCCTCTGGATGGTCCCTGACTTGCTTTATGGCCGTCTTCTTTTATTTTTAAATTCAGGTGAAAAGCCGCAGATGCTTTTTTCTCTAAAAACCCGGGAGCCCAAGCCCCGTGGACTTTGCCGGTGGCAGCTCCCTGGGCACCGGTGGCCGCGTGCACAGTGTGGGCAGTCAGCGTGAAAGCATCCAGTCACTGCCGCTGATGAATATTTGCGTTGAAAAGGGGTAGCCTGCATTAATTATTGTAAAGAGATGTCTTTAGGAGAAGATGATTTTGAAATTCAGTTTAATTTCATTGTAATGCGCTGCAAACAGGAAGGGAGTGTGTGTGTTTAATTGGCTCTCGGGGGTGAGGCCTGGAAGCCGTGTGCCTTTGTCACAGGCCATTAGCGATACAGGCTGCGTAACGAGCGGGCGCAATCAGCTCACAGCTGCCGGCTCCTGCGGGGAGAGCATGATATTAAATAGAAATCAGGATAAATGAAACTTAACCCTTTCCCTGGCCGGCCCCTCCTGCCGTGGGGTTCTGGAGGGTTGCTGGGGAGCCGCTGCTGGCGGCTGCACGGGGAAGGGCCGAGTCCGCCGTGGAGGAGAGGAGAGAGGTCGCCGGCCATCCCTGCCCAGGTCCTGCCGCCTTCCCCAGGTGTGTGGGGAGCTCCCTACAAGCCCCCCCCCCCCCGGGGTCGTGGCTGCCCCTCGGGGAGGAGATCCAGGGTCTCCTGAGGAACTCTCTGGCAGTCACAGTGACCCCTCCTGGCTCTCGTCCCGCCGGAGCGCCACCACGTGGGCTCAGAAACCATCGCACGTGGGCACCAGCGCTGGCCGGGGCAGGGGGCAGGTGATACCCCAGGAGCCAGGTGCCCTTGGGCCTTTATGTTAACTTACTGTTGGAGCAGAGGACAGAGGACACAGCTGAGGACACGGGACGGAGGTGAGGACACTGGGTGGAGCTGAGGACACGGAGTTGGGGACATCGAGCTGGGGACATAGAATGGACACGGGGACAGAGCTAGGCAGGCCTTACGCTTTCTGCTGCCTTTGATGTTTCCCCCTGAGCAGTTTTGTGTTAAAGACACTGATAACTGAACATAAGGAAACAAAAACGGCCTGACTTTAAAAAATACTTCATCATACGCTGTTTAGCGTTAAGAAGGGACCTCACGAACCGTGCGTGCTAAGGACACATTGACGCGTTGGCTGCAGGTTGTTAGGGCGTGGGAAGCAAGTGCCCTGAGCAAATCCACCAGAATACCAGCGGGTTCTTGCCTTCTTCCGCAGCGAGCACGCGACGTTATTACTGGGGACCAACAATACGGCGACTCAGCAGCAGGGCGACAGAGGGGCCCTGGCGGGCATCGGGGTACACAGGGATCCTCTCCAGAGCCGTGCCCCCCAGAGGATCGCTCCCTGAGCCCAGGCAGCCCTGGGGCCGGGGGAGCCAGCAAAGGCGACGGACAGATCACAGTAGAGAAGGGCGGTTGGCCGTAAAAATACATAAAATACGGTCTCACTTCCTGGTGACAAAAGAGGAAAGTACAGAGACCGAGATTTACTCCTTCGCCAAATTGGTAAAGCTTCTGAACGCTTGGCACTCGCCGCCATGAGGCTGGTACTTCCCCTCCTGCAGGTGGGATCGTGTCAGGAGCGTTTCTGCGAATCTGTCCAAGGAAATGGGGAGAGTGGGCAGAGACGGGTGTGCAGATGTCCGCTGGGGCGTTATTGGTAAGGCGGGAGGGCAGTGATGGAGGCTGCCGGTCGTTAGGCGCGCCCGACAGTGGGTGTTGAGAGGCCTTTAGAAACCGTGTTTTGGAGACCAATGATAACATGAACTGGTGACGCGTGCCCTGCGCGTGCTGGGTTCCTGTCCGCTGAGCACACCGCCGGCCCCCGTCACCCATGTGAGGGGCTCCCTCTTTGCCTGGGTCTCTGGCCCCCGGCGCTCCCACAGCGAGCTGCTGCTGTCACGGACACGGCGGGTACACGCGTGCTTACGCTCCCCGCTTCCCTGGTGAAGAAGGACCCGGAAGGACGCTCGGGCCCCGGGTCTGCCCTGCTCACCTCCCGCCTCGCGGCTGTCCTGAGTTCTGGTTTGCTTCTCCAACCAGGGATCTTCCGTTTTGGCCAGTAAGTCCTAGTCAGGACCTACACCCAGTGATGCCGTGCTGGGCGTCGGCCACGCGTGTTCGTGGGTGTGGGTGCGCGGAAGGGAAGGCTGTCACCGACCTGGGAGGCGGGGTCACAGTGAAGGCTGTGCCAGGCGACGGGGCACAGACTGCTCCTGGGGATAGTCTGCTACTGGTCCGGCCCCCATGCCGGCAGCTCCTTCCTGAGTGTGTCGTGTCTTTTATTTTTTGTCTTGCTTAAAAATCCTTTGTTTCCCAGGGCTCCCGGGGGTGCTGTCCTGTGTCATCTTGTGTCACTTGTCAGGCTCTGCTTTCATAAAGCTAAGTCTCAGACCCCCCGGGACAGGCTCCTGTGGGCAGTGATGCAGAGGGCGCCCCCGTTGGATGTCGAGCTCCCCCCACCTGCGGGCCACCATGCTGCTCCTTCGGCCCCACACCCTGGGCGGCAGATGACTGTGAGTTTGAGGTTTATGTCAAAGTTGTACACGCAGCTTGAGGACCCCCGTGGCCCCGGCAGTCTGGGAGCCCGCCCCGGAGGCCCCGCCCTCAGTGCCTGGGGCACTCGGACCCGAGGCTCATGGTAACCGTGGTCCTTCCGTCCTTGCCTCCCTGAGCAAGGCGTCTAGCGCCACCCCGCCTCCTGGGGGAGACCCCGGTGCCAGCCGCCCCCACCGGGCCCCTCCTGCACCCGCGGCCGCCTCCTTCCCTTCCGCTCCGGAGCCCAGGAGCCCCCTGACGACGGGCACGCGGGTGCACACTCGGGGGGCACGTGTGTCTGACGTGCTCATTCTGTCGGGCCGGTAGAGTTCGGGGGCGGAGCCTCCGCGTTTGCCGCAGCCGCGCCCTTCCTCACGCTGCACGGCCTTTCCCCTCTTTGCGGTCCTGGAGAATCGTCTCCGTCCCAGACACCTGAAGTCAGACAGGCCGAGCGCCGAGGCCGCTCCGACTTTGACTCTGTCCTGACGCGGTGCTCGGATCCCCACGGCCTGCGATTCTGGGAGTTGGCTGGCTGATTTTCTCCCCCTGGAGCCCGGCCGGCGCGCAGGGGCTGAGAGCAGGAAGGGCAGGCGGGAGGCCGAGCCCCGTGTTCACAGGCCTCCTTCCCCCATGCACCCGCCCCCCCGGCCTCCCCCAGCGCGTCCGCCGAGCCTCCAGTGCCGACCAGCTTCCCGGGGCGCCTGTCCACACCCCGCAGGTCAGCTGTTCCCAACCCCTGGGTCCCAGCTGGCAGCCTCCAGCGTTTCCTACCGTCCCTACTGAAGGCTTCGGGCCCTGGAAACGTGGTCACTCTTGGTTTTCTCGAGAGGGAGAGGGCCTAGCAGTGTGTGTCACACCGGCGGGCTTTAGGGGGCTCGTTCTCCCGGGAGTTGTGCCATTTCCTTCCGGCGTCTTCCTAGGCCTCTACGTCACAGGAGTGAGTCCCCGGGCGGCGGGAGGGAGGCCGCCGCATGAGGGAGGAGCCGGGCCTCGGGGTCCCCCTCGTGCAGGCGGGTGACAGCGGCTCCTCTGTCTTTCAGGCGCCCAGCTGTCTGGGTATTAGAGTCGAGCAGAGGGGCTGGCGCGTGTGCCCCCCGCTGCCCAGCCTAGGCCTCCGTGACCACGGACGGACGCAGGAGCGGTGGGGGGAGCAACCCCCATCTCCCCAGGGACTAGGAGCCAAAGCCTGAGTCCCCGTGGCTGCTGGAAGAGCCAGCTGGTCCCGCCCCTGGGTCCCTCACTTGCCTGCCCCGGATCCTGCACAGCCGAGGACGGTGTGTCCACCAGCGGCCCAGGGTGCCAGGTCTGCCGCCCGTGCACGCCCACTCATCCGGAAAAGCAGCCTCCGGGTGTCGGGAGGTTTGCTTCCAATGACTGAGGCAGAGACAGGAAGTGGCCGTGGCTTTGAGAGCAGTGCACACGTCCTGCTCAAACCCGCAAACCCGCACTAAGGTTTACGGGTGGTGATACCGCATCTGTCAGAATAAAACCCCCGCAGAGTGGGCTCCGGAGCTGAGAGGTAGGATGGTCACTGGCAGGGGACGCGGATTCCAGAATCCGCGCCCTTTGATAAATAGTTGTTATAAAAAGTGAAAGTTACCAACTCGGTTGGGGTCTTGTGTGTGTGAGGCCCCTTCTGGGTGGCAGGCGTGGTCTCCCGTGGGCCCAGCCTCTGTTGCTCTGCTGGGACTTACTTAGACCCGTGGCTTTTGTGCCCTAGACCCTTACGGTGGGGCAGGAAGGGCCCAGGGAGTCCCGGGGACACGCAGGAGGGTCCCAGATGCCTTCCAGCGACTGTTCACAGGGAAGCAGGGAATCACAAGCCCCGAGGATGGGCCCTGTGCCAGAGGGAACTCACAAGGAGGCCCCTTCGGACCGGGGTGTCGGGCCGCTGTGAGAAGGCAGCGGCCTAGCGGGCGCAGAGGCAGGTCCCGGGGACCGAGTGGGCAGAGCTGGAAAATTCGGTCCTGGAAGTGTCCCTTCGTCTTTGTGAAAGGCATCAAGGGACTTGGGATTTCTTCTGTGGGCCCCAGGAGGCCACCCCCTGCGGCCGGCAAGGCATCCCGAGGCGGCCAGCGGGCGCAAGGGTTCCCCTGAAGCAGCAGCAGTCGTGGGTGGGTGGCCGGAGTGAAAGTCAGCACTCAGTCCTGACCGTGCCCCAGGACCCGGTGTTCGTGTGCACACTCTGGATGCAGAACTGGACCCCCCCGAGGCCCCCCCGAGGCAGGAACGGGACTGGGCTGACTGCCCGTCAGCCGGCTCTAATGGAAGGATGAGGCTCTCGGCCCTGCTGCCTGGCCTCTCGCTGGCGGGCGAGGGGCTGCCTCCTTCCCCGACACAGAAGCCAGGTGCCTCGGGAAGGACATTGAGCCTGCACTGTCCTCTCTCCCGTTCAGCCTTCAGCATCAGCGGGTGGAAACCCCGTGTGCAGCCACGGCCTGCTGGGTACGGTGGTGGCCCTGGCTGGTCTGCACGCATACGGGCACCTCCCGGGGTGGGGAGGCCTGGGGGGCAGAGGCCTGTGGCTGAGGGAGTCAACCCACTACGAGCTGCCTCCTAGCACTGGCTGGGGGCGACGCAGGGTCGCGGGGCCTGGTGGGGCCCGACACGCACAGGTACAGAGTGGAGGGCCGGGTTCTCCTGCCGCCCTGCACCCCCATGCACCCTTCCCCCACACCCCTCCGCCCCCGGAGAGCGAGGCAGGTGTTTGCCAGCAAGGGTGGAGCGCTGACACCTGAGGGGACCTCACCAGGCACGTTGATAAGCACCCTGCTGAGCAATTTCCTGTGCTGGGTCTCAGTCCTGAGTTTAGTTCACAGATTGTGTCTTTAAGGACTTCTTGCTTCCTTGCGGGGTGGTTCAGACGCTGCAGTGACTTGGCCGTGAGCCCACCAGGGGAGGCCGGAAACTTCTCGGTAGGCCAAACAGCAATTTCTTAAAACTTTTTATTTGAAATACGCACAGACTCACAGCAAGTGCAGATGGCGTGCAGGCCGGTCACCTTCACACCATTCCCCAGCGTCCTCGTCCCCCACACAACACCAAAGCCCACCAGCCCTACACACACGTGTGCTCACTGCCCTCATCGCAAGAGTAGATGCGGGGGCCCCCCTCCCTCCGCCCCCATCCCTGTGGTTTAGGGCGTGGCACCGAAATAGGTCCTACAAGTGCACCCGGCATGGTTCCCGGGAAATCCGCGTCCTCGGGGCAGGCCTCCAGGCTCCACACCCAACCCCGCCTGACACGGACACTTGGGGAGCACACGAGGGGGTCCCTGCAAGGAGGTGCGGCCCCATGGTGTGTCACCGCCCAAAAACTGAACCCGTGTCTCCGCCCACCAGGCTCACCCCCATCTCCCCGGGGGCAGGGCTGGACACTGGCCAGGTGGTGTCCACGGCGCAGCGGGGTCGGCGCTGGAAGGAGTGGGCGTGCTGTCGAGGAGGCCGGGTGCGTGAACGCGTGGGGCAGGGGGTGCTGTCCCGGTACCACCTGGGTCTGGGAGGCGCTAGTGTTTCTCACCGCCGTGAATGGCAGGCCGGTGCGCCGTGGGCAGGGGCTGTGGGATCGGCGGCTTCCGGCAGGGCTGCGTCGCTGACTGCGAGGTCGGGGGGGGGGGGGGGGCAGGAGGGGGGACGCAGGGACCAAGGTGGCCGCGGGGCCTGTGGGGTCTGCGGGGTCGGGGTTTGGAGACAGTGGCCTCCTGCCAGCCACCATCTCTGCTGGACTTAGCCTGTTTCAGCCAGTGCCCAAGGAAATGGAGCAGAACGCCTGAAGGGGGTGGTGAAGGCCCTTGCTCTCTGGGACGTCCAGCAGCCTTGCGGGCCAGGCCTCCCACTTCCGAGTGTGTCACCGGGTTAGCCGGAGCCCCCACCCTTCCGCCCAAGGTCCCGCACTCAGAACCGAGGTGCCTGGGGCCTCAGGGTCTCCAGGCACAGTGGGGAGGGGTCCCTGGGAGAGCAGGGCGATCCCATCCTGGTCCCCTTCGCCCCCGAGACGGTGGTCCCCCACCCGGCCCCTCCCCTGTCCAGGGCAGCGAGCCAGAGCCCTGGGCCTCCTTTCCCTGCAGTGTGGCAGGACAGGTGGCCTGGCGTACAGCCTCACCCGCCCCGGTGTGGGCGCATGGGGCGTCTTCAGCAGGACCAGGGACAGGAACCTGAGCCCAGGGCAGGGTCGCTCGAGCCGCTGGGTCTCTGGGCAAGTAGAGATGGTGGGGGCTGGCCCACGAAAACTGCCGGAGGACCTGAGTGCCAGTGTGGTGTCCCCTCCAGCAGCAGGAAGCGGTAACTGCTTGGACTTGGGCCGTTTGGGGTGTTTAAGGAGCAGGTGGCCGGCGGTCAGAAAGCTCTCAGGAGACCACACAGCCATCCAGTGGGGAAGGGGTACAGCCAGGACTGGGGCTGCACCCCAGGAGTGGGGGGCACGGTGGGCCTTGCAGGACCCAAGACCGACTGCACCCACCCCCGTGCGCCTCCACACTTGGGCCCCTTCCCTGCTGGCCAGCCAGCCCCCCAGTCAGCTGTCCTGGGGCCACGACGCCCTTTCCAGTTGCACTTGCCAAGCCTTTGGCTTCTTCTGCTTCCTGTCGGCGGGGGAGAGCCCGTCACGCCCGTGGCCCTGTGCTCTTGAAGCCTGGCCTTCCCGCGCCATCTGAGCAAGCCGGCCGCCCGGCTACCCACAGGCTTCCGTCTGGTTCAGGAGACCGGATCACGCCCTGCGCTGCGGCAGCTCGGGGCGGGGTGCGGAATGATGGATGGTGCCTTCCCGCACGGGCGGTGTGACTCCTAATGAAACACTTATGATTTATTCGAGCCAGGAACCCGGCATGGAGCGCGGGGTGTGCGGTCGTCGGCAGGGCGTGCCAGCGCTGTCCTCAGAGGGCAGGGGGGGGGGGGCGTCCGGGGGCGTCCCCACGTGCACGTGCCCACACGTATTCACACACGTCGGCGCACAGACACACGCCCACCTCCTCCGGGCCCTCACGTCCTGGGCTGGCACTCGCCGTCCCCACGCCACCCGCCTGCTCACGCTAGGGTGCTGGCGAGCGTCATACTGCCCAGTGCTGCCCAAGAGAGGACCGCGGGGGGAAGCGGGATGGGGGACCACAAAGTCGGGGTGGGGGAGCAGGAGAACTTTCTGCTGCCAGAGACCCCGTGTGACTGTGCGCAGCCCAGGAGACCCCACAGACGAAAGGCAGCTGCGGCGGGACTGGCCGCACCGGGACCCGGCTGGGACCAGGACCCCGTGGTGGGATGGCTGAGGCAGCTGGGCCTCGCTGCCTCTGTTGTCACGGGCCCGAGAAGGGGCAGCAAGAGACCGAGCCGGGTGGTGAGGGCACCAGCCACCGTGCCTCTGAGCCCTGGTCTCTACGGGCGGGCGGTCTCCATCGGCCCTTCTGGGACACTGCTGTCTAAGTGGGGACCTCAGGCTGAGGTCACAGCCGTTGGAACTCGGGCTTTGCCGCCTTGTCCTGAGACCCCGCATCCACCACCGTCCCACGGGGTCACCACGTGGGGGGGGTACTGCTCCCAGACACGGGCACCCAGCCGCGCGTATGCACCTGTAAACACGCGTGCCTGCTGGTGACCAGAGCCCCTTCCCTCAGGCGACACAGCCGTGTTCAAGGACGGCAGGTACTGGATCCGGGGTCGCACGTCCGTAGACATCATCA
Organism: Prionailurus bengalensis; assembly: GCF_016509475.1. NCBI lineage: Eukaryota > Metazoa > Chordata > Mammalia > Carnivora > Felidae > Prionailurus > Prionailurus bengalensis. The sequence continues at coordinate 61,485,228 of NC_057352.1, forward strand.
AGAGCGGTGGCTACAAGATCAGCGCCCTGGAGGTGGAGCGGCTCCTGCTGGCGCACCCCAGCATCACAGGTCCACGGCGCCCCCACGCCCCGCCCCCACGTCTGCTGGGGCCCGCCCACCTCCTCCCGCGCCGCCTCCTCCCGCGCCATCTCCTCCCTCACCGCCTCCTCCCGCGCCGCCTCCTCCCGCGCCGCCTCCTCCCTCGCCACCTCCTCCCGCGCCACCTCCTCCCTCGCCGCCTCCTCCCGCGCCGCCTCCTCCCGCGCCATCTCCTCCCTCACCGCCTCCTCCCGCGCCGCCTCCTCCCGCACCGCCTCCTCCCTGGCCATCTCCTCCCTCACCGCCTCCTCCCGCACCACCTCCTCCCGCGCCGCCTCCTCCCTCCCCACCTCCTCCCCCACCACCTCACACAGCCCCTGTGCTAGGAGCACGGCCCCAGGGAGGGCTGGAGCAGAGGCGTGGGCATCCGGAGCTGTGCCCAGAGGCACCGGCGGTTGCGGGTCCAGGAAGCTCCTGAGCTCAGGTCACAGGTTGTGAGGACCCTGAGGACAGCAGAGGCTCCCCAACGTGGCCCACTCTGGACTTGTCGTTGTGCCCAGTCCTCTTAGCGGTGACTGTCTCCTGGGGCCGTGCAGGGAAGGCAGAGACATGGGAAAGCTGACCCCCACCCTGAGCTCCATCCAAGGGCCATTGGGGACCTGCCCCCCCCCATCCCCAGCAGGGTGACCCCGTGCTGACCCCACGCCCCTTCCAGGTGGCTGCTAAGTGGAGCTTTTCCCGGGCTCTTGCTTCAGGGCCCCCATCCCAGGCGTGTCCTGGGCCCGTGTTAGCCATCGTGGCGTTTCCAAGGCGTCCCTCCCTGCTCTTCTGTCCACAGATGTGGCTGTGATTGGAGTTCCAGACATGACATGGGGCCAGCGGGTCACCGCAGTGGTGACCCTTCAGGAGGGACACTCACTGTCCCACAGGGAGCTCAAAGAATGGGCAAGGTAGGGGCAGGCAGGCAGCAGTCCTGCTGTCGGGGGAAGGGACAGGTGGGGGGTGGGCCGTCCCGAGGTCGGGGGAGGGGTGGAGGGGGTCTCCGGTCCTGCTGCTGTCCATCTAGGGGTCAGGGGGAGCCTGAAAGGTCAGGTGACGTGTTACGTTCCCCAGGCCGCCCCCCCCCACACACACACACACAAGGGGCCCCAGGAAAGGTCTGTAATGGCAGGTAGGACAGAGATAGAGAAACAAGGATGCCGGGTGGGAGCCCCCGTCCTTCCAGCGGTGGGACAGGGTGCATGCTGGGGGGCCTCTCCAGCCTTCCAGAGGAATCTGGGCAGGGCGCCCCCTTCTTCTCCCTTCCCCCTCTCCGGGCTCCCTTCTGTCCACTGAACACAGGGATTTTGCACGTGCTCTTTGGGAGTCGGGGCCAGAGCCCTCCCATCCTGCGCCCCGACCTTAGCCGCAGGCCCGTCCCTCACCATGTGTCCCTTTCCCGGGAGCCTCTGTGCCATATACCATGACCCGGGGCCTCTATGCCTGCCAGCCTCACAGGCCCCCTTCCCTGTGTCTGCGGTGCCCCGTGATCCATCGGGCTGGGAACCGACGGGCAGGGACCAGGGTCTGGAGGCAGCTCAGAAAGGAAGCTGCCAGTAATGGCCCCAGATTCTGGGGAGTTTCTTCTGCCCGTACTCTCTCCCCTACAACCCCTTCTTCCCGACTTGCCTCCCTCTCCTCAGCACTAAGATCTTTTTAGCTCATCCAACGTGATTTCACAAACAGCAGGAGAGCCTTGTTTCGTGAGGGGCAGCACAGCTGGGCCAGGAGCTTCCCCTGGATTTTCGAAGTCACAGTTGGAAGAGTCGGTTTAACAAAGGAGAAGGTTCTAGCGGCTGTAGCTGCTTTGATTAGACAAATTACTTTGTTAAAGAGAAGAAAGCACACACCCTGAGCTGAGCTCTCTGCAGAGACTGTCAGGGCGCAGTCTTGGCTGCCCCCGTGTGGGGAGCCCCGCACCCCAGGGCTCGTGTCCACCCCGCAGGTGTGTGTGCACACGCCTGGCTCGGGGCAGGGGAGGACGCGGCACAGGCTCTCCGTGCTCTGGGGGATGCACACGCCTGGTCGGGCTCTCTCTGCTCCGGGGGGCCCCCTGGGAGGCCAGGGCAGGTGGCTGACCTGCCGTCTCTAGGACTGTAGCCCAATGAGGCCGGTGTCCGGGCCTCTGTGTCCTCAAGTGGGGCAGTCACTGGGCGGTGGCGTGGAGGCCACCCACCCCGTGGAGGGAGAAGAGGGATCTTCCTTCCGAATGGGCAGGTCTGACTCTGGACCTCGGTTCCAGCTCTGCCGGATGAGGCTCTTAGTGAAGGTTCTCTCTCTCTCTCTCTCTCTCTCTCTCTCTCTCTCTCTCTCTCTCTGTCATGCTCACTGCCGTTTGGGAGTCTTTCTAAAGGTTCTTTCAAATAACATTTTCCTCTATGCTCCCACGTTTTTCCTTTCTGAAGATTCCGCCCTCACAGACTCCACTCCTCAGGGAGGGCTGACTTCCTCTCTGTGCTGTACCCGAGCCAGACCTGGGGGCTCAGGCAGCACGTCCCCTCGGAGGGGATGAGTGTGGCCTGGGACGGGGCGACAGGGCCACGTTTGCAGGGTCTGGGACGTGGACCACCCACTACCCCTCCACCCCCCAAATACCAGGTTGGAAAGGGGTGTGGATTTACACACCAGGGAAGAATCTGGGGTCTGTGCTCTTGAACTACGGTGTTGATGTCTGATGAGGCCATTGGCTTAGTGCCTGCTCGGGAGAAGCGCCGTGAAGTAGCGGGTTGGGGGGAGGGACACCTCCGTGTCCATGCGTCCGTTTCCCCTGGAAGCCTGCTGTTAGCAAACGGCTCCGCAGGATCCCCGTCTGAGAGCACAGCTTGCCTTGCGGTGATTCTGAAAGTTTCCCGCTTGGCCAGTTGCTGAGCTGAGACCCCCTGGCAGAGGCTGGGGCAGCACACCCCACCGTCCCCAGGGTCAGAGTCCTCGGTCCAGAAGGACTGCTATCCTTGGAAATGGCAGGGTCCGCAGGATTTAAACCTTCCTGCATCCTTCATCACACCTTTAGATCACTTTCTGATTTTCATGGCTTTTGTTCCTTTTTTCAAAAGTGGCTGCTAAGTGAGGGTTTGTAACACTGGGCTCTAACTTAACACCATTTGGCCCCCCGTGATCTCCTGCCCCTCCGTGCGAATGCCGCCCCCAATGCATACTCACCCACACTGCGTTCTTCACTCTGCTGACCCTCGAGCCGCTGACCCCCGCGCAGTCGAAACTCTGTGTGTTCTGACCCCGAAGACTTACCTGCTAACGGCTTGCTGTTGAGCAGAGGCCTCACCGATAGCCGTCGATCAACGGCACTTTGTAGGTCGTGTGTCTTACTGTGCTCTTACAGCCCGGCGGGATGCAGGGAAGAAATGTTAGGAAAATCACAAGGGAGAGAAGATATATTTACAGTCCTGTGCTGTATTTATCGAAAAAGTCCACTGACAAGTGGATTCATGCAGCTCAAACTGGTGGTGTTCAAGGCTCAGCTGTATTTCTGTTCGAGCATCGGCTCTCAGAGAGGGCTCAGTCACAAGGAAGTGATGCGTGTTTCCGTCCTGTGCCCCCAGGCCCGCCTCTGCCTTCTCTCTCTGGGCCGTGGCACCAGCTTCGCACTGGCCTGCCGAAGGGGACGCAGGGGAGGGCCACCCACAGGCACTGGAGGCACAGGGTTTGGGCAACAGGGTGGGAGGCTGAGAGGGGCTGCGTCCCTGGATCAGACCTCCAGGTTTGCCCTGCCATGCTCCAGAGCCCCTCCGGCAGTCCTGGTGGCCTCGCAGCAAAGTCCAGCCCAGCTGCCTGTGTCCTCTGGGCCCTAGTGGACAGCTGGCCGTGTGTTGAAGCTGCCGGGACCATAGGTGGGCCCCCCTCTCCCCTCACGAGCCAGCACCTGAACCCCGCGCCCCCCAGAGTAATGATGCGTTCAGTGTGGTGTTGGTGACGCTCGCTGCCCATGGCCAGATGGACACGGCCCACGAAGACAAGTGCGTGTTCATGAGCACCCGGCTGCTAAGGCTGAGATTTGGGAGTTCTCTGCCACGGCCCTTCACGAGCTCACCACGACCTCCCCAGCGGCTGAGATGCCCCCACAGCTTGCAGACCAGAGGCCACACGTGCCTGCTGGCCCAGGTGGACGTTGGGATGCCGTGTCCCTCTGGCCTGAAGCTTGTGGTCAACAGCCCCAGAGAGTGGAGCTCAGTGGCCCGGGAGGCCAGGAGCTACTGTGCTCTCCTGCCCCCACTGTCTGGCCGAATCCTGTGGTCTCCTCACGAAGGGGCAGGTGGCTCAGACAGGGCCTCAGGGGAGCCAGTGCCTACGGCCCGAGGAGCAGTCCCAGAGCAGAGCCCGGGGGTGGCAAGATCCTACCACGTGGCCACTCACAGGAGAACACGCCATCAAACGGGGCCCCTTGTGGGACTGCGGGGTGCAGGGAGGGCAGCACCAGCCCGTGAGGGGCCCCCGGCCCTGCCCGCCTGCCTGTTCCGTCCGTCTGGCTGCAGCCCTGCCCTGCCCTGGGAGGCCTGACCCCGAGGAGGGCTTGTCCTCTGCCCACAAGGGAGCCTGAAACCCAGGCCGAGGCAGCTCCCTCCATGTTGCTGTCCTGCAGCGGGGTGCCCTTCCAGAGCCGGCTCGGACGTGGCCGGGCTTCGGGGCCCCGTGGGACATCTGCCCACCTTGCAGGTTCCCTGTTGCATTGGGGGGGGGGGCTGTCCGGGCCCCAGTGCCTGCCGCTCAGACGCTGCTCCTGTCTGCAGGGGCGTCCTGGCCCCATACGCCGTGCCCTCTGAGCTGCTGCTGGTGGAGGAGATCCCACGGAACCAGATGGGGAAGGTCAACAAGAGAGATCTCATCAGGCAGTTCTACCCGAGTGACCAGGGTGCCCCGAGGCCGGGCACCGGTGAGCCAGCGTCCCCTGTAAACTAGAACCCCCCAGATCAGAGGGAACAGTGCCGGGGCTAGCAGAAATGAGATCACAGTGCTGATTTTCAGATCCGACGTGACCCCCTGTCGCCTCTGCTGCGTCCTCACAGCCACACCCGCACCGAGCGTGGCTCCCTGTGCTGCCGTCTGCTGGGCGGGTCCCCGCAGTGTCCAGCGGCACGCCCCAGGGCAGCGGGCCTCCAAGAAAAATTCAGTAAAGTCTGTGCAAAGACAAGCTTGTGCCGTGCTGTCTGCCCAGGGGCGCAGGGGGGCACCACGTGCCGGGTACAGAAGTCCTGCCTGTGTGCACAGCCGAGTGTCTCCCACAGTCTGGGCTGTCCATGTGGCCTCCCCAGGTGACCTGTGACCCCTCCAGGCCCTCCTGGCTGGACACCCGACTGCTCAGAGAAGCCAACCGGGAGAGTGGGCCTGGGTATCCTGGTGGGGACAGCCCGGCACCGTGAGCGGGGCATCACCAAGGGGCATCCCTCTGCACAGGGCCAAGCGGACCGCCACGGGGACTCAGGGCTCGGAGCAGAGTGCCTGGATGCTGTGCTGGCGGCCACATGTGGCCCCATGATCCCCCACAGGAGCTTTCTAGACCAGGGGCCGGGGGGCCTCTGTGATGGATGAGCCAGGGCATCCGAGTTTCTGGCTCTGTGGCCACGCGGCCCCTGTCGCTGTCGATCCTGCTGTTTGTGTGAGTCCGGCTGATGGGCCGACAGCTGCCCTGCCTTGACCCACCTATCTGTGCCACGCCCTCCCCGGGGCCCCCCGGCACCCTTTTGCATCCGCCCCACAGCCCTGCACCTCTGCTCTTAGTGGTGCTGGCTCTGGCACGTGGGTGCCCCACCCACACTGCAAGCAGAAAATCCAGAAGCTTCTGGATAGTTTATCGGAGACCACAGCAGCTGCTGTGCCCAAGACTGCTGGAGTCTGGAGCTCTTTCTGAACGTTATGTGCCCGGAACGCTTGCCTAAAAGACCAGCAAAATGGGGCTAGGGGCGGGAGGGGCCACTTTGGCCCTGGGCAGGGGCCAGGTGCTCGAGACGCTGTGGAAGCCGGCCGACTACTCCCCTACTCCCGCGCGGTGTGCGGCCTGGCTCCCCGAAAGCCTGACCCCAGGCGTGGTGTTTGCTCCAGGGTGACCAGCCCATGCTCCTGCCTGAGCCCGGGACACGCACACCAGTCACTGCCTGCCAGGCAGGCTGGCCACCGGAAGGGCTCAGCTGGCTGCCTGCCGTCCGACTCTTCGGGGGGGGGGGGTGGCCCTCGGCACCACACGGGACAGCGTGTGCTCAGGCTGGCCCTGGTCTGGCCTTGTAACTAGGGAGCCACCTGCCACTGGGGGGAATCAGATCGAAGGTTGCAGGGTCTTTAATTAATCCTGAAAGCTTTGATTCCTGAAACCATTCACAAAATTATTTAGTTTATGCTATACTCTATATCAAATACCTTGAAAGCCTAATAGTCACCTTCTACCAACAAGACCACAGAAGGCTGTTGGCTTGTTTGGGGAACATGTGCCTCTGAGGACACGGAATGCCGTGTCCTCCTTGTCCGTGTGACCGAGCATGACGAAGCTTCCCCCTTGGCTGGCCAGCCCTACGCTGTCCTGCGCTCCACTCCCAGAGAAGGGCCAGGAGCAGGTGCCTGAGGTTGGCCGTGGGCAGCTTGGTTAGCAGCCGCTGGTGCCCCTGGTCCCCCTCACCCCCAGAGGGACTCCTGCGGAGGCGTCAGCCGCCCTGGGGCTGAGGCTGTTGGAGGGCAGCGGGCGGGCCCCGGAGGGAAGGAGCATACACAGCTGGTGTAGACGGCACAGGTCCGCACCCACATGTATGGGCACCGGGGCCAGCAGAAGCCGGGCCCTGTGACGTGGGGGAAAGGCTGGAAACAGCCTCGTCTCTGCCTCAGTTTCCCTCTTCGTGACTTGAGGCTGGCATTTCCTTAGGGCTCTTCTGGCCAAGGACTGAGGGCTTAGCTTCCTTGGAGCTCAGTCCGTGGAGGCTGGTGGTCCCAGCGTGGCCTCCCACCTGAGCTCCCTCGAGGGTTGGGCCAGCACAGGCCAGGCTGCCACGCGCCCCCTGACCACATCCGCCACGGGCACGGCTGTCGCCACATGCCTAATCCCTTTACCGGCCACCGTCAACAGCCCAGAGTCCCCGACGGTCAGGGACTCTCCCAGGCCACGGCCACTGCTGTCCACGCTCAGATCTTTCCGTGTCTCCCCTCTGTGCCCTGGGGCCTCCCCCTGCCACCTTCACACGTGGCATCTGGCTTCTCCTGAAACCCTCCTCCCACGCCCCTCCGAGGGGCACGGCGGGAAGTGAGACCGGACGGACACCGGACGAGAGTAGAGAAGCTCTGTGCGGCACCCTCGGGCCCAGGACGGACGCCTCTCCGTCGGGACGGGGGCGAGTCCCCACGAGGGCCCTGGGATAGGACTCTCCAGCTGAGGGCAGGGGCAGCGGGGCCCCCCCGCCAACCCAGGTGAGCGTGGGGCGCCCCCAGCGGCCCAGGGCAGGGGCCAGGTGCCCGAGGGAGGAAGTCGTGCGAGCACTCTGAGCGCCCCGAGAGCCGGGTCCTGGGGCGCTAAGGCTGGGGTTCCCGTCTGGGAGGGTTGGAGACCGGCCCTGCTCGCCGTGTCGGGAGGACGGCGTAACCGTGTGGAGCGGGGCAGCGCCTGGCGCATGGAGGCAGCCCCGTGGGGGAGACGCGTGCCTTCAGGGGCTCGGGCCACAACCATGCCTGCGCACGCACGAGCCCTGTGGCCAGCGTCGGGAGGTCCTTTCCCAAGAGCCCCTGGAACGGCTGAAGCTCTGAAAGCCAGACTCCGTTTCTGTTTTCTCTGCCACGAGGTGGGGGGTGGGGTGCACCCTGAGTACGAGGGAGGGAAGGGCGGCGGCCCCACTCAGGTCCCCCCTGCGGGCAGCGAACCCGACCAGACCGGCCGCGCTCCCGTAGCCCGGCTGTGTCGGACAGACGCCCCGGGTGTTCCCAGCCTGTTGTCCAGACAAACGGGCGCCGTGTGGTGGGCGACGGCCCGGGGTCCCAGGAAGAGGGAGGCCGGGTGCAAACCACTCTCTGTCTGGGGGTGAGGTCAGACGACTAACCAAGCCCAACAGTGAGGCCGCCGACAGACACGTAACCGTGCGGGTACGGTGGTCTGGGCGGGAGGCTGTCTGCAGGGAGGTGGGGCAGCCGGGAGCCCACAACCGATCGGCAGCCAGGAACTGCGGCAGCAGGGCCATCCCCGGGGACCCAGAGTCAGACACTCTGCCGGCCGTGGATGCCTCTAGAAGCCGGGAGAGAGGGGAAACGGACCGTCCCCTGGAGCCTCCAGGAGGAAGCGGCCCTGTGACATCTCAGCACATGAGCCCCCAGCCTGAGAGGACGAGCGGCCCCCAGGAGCATGGTGGCAGTCTCCCCTCAGCTGGCAGCCTCTGGTTCCTGTGGACTCGGCCCCTCCACGCCCACGCGGCTGTGACCGTGGCGGGGGCGGAATGTGGGAAGCGGGTCTGGGCACAGGAACACAGGAGTTTGGGGAGGGTCTCCGGGCACGGTCACTCAGCCGGGACAGGAGGCCCCAGCTGTGTCCTTGCCAGCACCTCCCAGCAATCCTGCGTTCGCTTCCCTCTTCTGGGTCCCAGGTCGGGGGCGGTTCTGTGGGAAAAGCACCGAGGTGGGCGGCCAGGGCACCCGCACGACAGCCCACGTGCCTCTCAGAGCCTGTTCCACGGGCACGGCAGGGACAAGCGCCCACGCCTGAGGCAGAAGGACTTGGTGGAAATCCCATTCCCGAAGGTCCCTCCCTGTGCCTGGTGCAGGCGGCAGGCTTGGCAAGGGGTTTGCTCCTTGGCCCTCAGCCCCTAACAGGTGGCTTTTCTGGGTCCTCTATCCAGGGGCCCAGCCCCAGGAGCGGGGGCACGGGAACAGGAGCTCAGGACGGCCGGGGGCCCGGGGGGGCTCAGGCTGCATCTGAGAAGCGGGGCCCTTCCTGCAACGCAGCCACGGCCCAGCACAGAGCAGGTACCAGGAGGGCAGCTCCCACCTGACCTGCTCTCCCCCGAGACCACGCGGCCCCTCTGAGGGGGGCTGGGGCAGGTGGCCGGCCAAGGCCCTCCCTGAAGGCCCCACCCCCCTGCGTCTGCTGGCAGGTGGAGTTTCCCCACCGCGCGTCAGGTGTAAGGGAGTGAGCACATGCCGGCAGGGCAGGGCGTCCTTGTGCACGTGTGTGCATGGTGGGGACTGCGCATAGGGTCCACGCATGGGCGCGCTCCTGCACGTAGTGGCCCTGGCCCCACCGCAGCCCCTCCCACACGGGCCGCGTCTCGTCATCGGCTTGCCAGTCACGTGGTCGCTAACAGTCTGCTCGTAGATACACGGCCGTCCAATTACTCCTTGAGGGTTACAGGCCATTAAGCTGTCAGTCTGCTTCATTCCGGCCCATCGGCGCTGTCCCCACCAGCACACAATAACCATTAAAATGACACCAGGAACAAGCAGCCGCGCCCACACGGCGTCCGTGACGTTCCCATTAGCGCCTGCCTCAGTGAGGAAGGGCCACTTCTGAGAAGACGATGTCACACTGCACCAGCCGGACGGGCGGCCCGCTGAGCAGACACACTGATGGGTGTATACACACACACATAGGTATGCTCACAGACACAAATGTTTACAAACAACACCGATCTGGGCTCTGAAGCCTCCTGCCAGGTGTTGGCTGCCCCTGGGCCCCCAGTGACCAGTGAGGGCCAGATCAGGGTCAGGGATAGCTCAGAGACATGCTGGGAGCCGGCAGCAGCTGGCATGGGGCTCCAGCCCGGGACCCTGTGCCCCCTAAGCAGCCTGCATGTGGACCCTGCTTCTCCCAGCCCCAGAACGGTGACATCTCTTCACAGTGGCTCAAGTACGTTTTTCAGAACCACTTTAAACACTGAGGACGGAAGAAAGAAGACCGGCCAGTGCCGTGTCCACCCGGCCTGTTGGGTCTTAGCCTCGGGCAGGACTTGCCTCAGATCCTTTTCGAGAAGTAACGACAGCAGTCCCAGCCTCCGTCCCACGCTCAGGAGCTGAACACACGGTGCCCGGTGCTCGTGACATGTTCTCTCAGAGTGACACAAATCTGCCACTGAGTTCATGCTGTTCTGCTGCTGGCTGCGTTTGTGGACCTAAGCTCTGAGTTGCCATACAGAGGCCCACCCGTCTCACGGGTGGATTGCATGGTCGTAGGCACAGGCCTCTTCCCAAAAAGACCATGTCGTGTAGACAGCCTCCAGCAGACAAGACGCCGTATCTCGCCTCCACGCAAAACAGACAGACTTTAAATCTTTGCCACGGTGCTCGGTGTCAAATAGGATCCCTTTATTTTAATTTGTACTCTCCTAATTGCTGCTTAGGTGGAGTATTTTGAATATGTTTATTGTCCATTTGAATTTTTTATTCTGTGAATTGCCTGTTCGTGTTCTTTGCCCATTTTCGAGTTGGTTGTTGGTAATTTTCTTGATTATGCATTGGTTGCGTGGCTTGCCTTTTTTTTTTTTTAATTTTTTTTAACATGTATTCATTTAATGAGAGACAGCACAAGCAGGGGAGGGGCAGAGAGAGAGGGAGACACAGAACTGAAGCGGGCTCCAGGCTCCGAGCTGTCAGCACAGAGCCTGACACGGAGCTCAAACTCACAAGCCATGAGATGGTGACCTGAGCCGAAGTGGGACACTTAACCGACTGAGCCACCCAGGTGCCCCTTGCCTTTTATTTTTTTTTTAATTTTTTTTTTCAACGTTTATTTATTTTTGGGACAGAGAGAGACAGAGCATGAACGGGGGAGGGGCAGAGAGAGAGGGAGACACAGAATCAGAAGCAGGCTCCAGGCTCTGAGCCGTCAGCCCAGAGCCTGATGCGGGGCTCGAACTCCCGGACCGCGAGATCGTGACCTGGCTGAAGTCGGACGCTTAACCGACTGCACCACCCAGGCGCCCCGCCTTTTATTTTTTTAATGGTGTCTATTGATGTGCAGAATTTTTAAATTTTAATGTGTTCACATGCATTCAGGTTTTTTATGGTTTGAGTTTTTCTTGTCTAAAACTTCCTTTCCTACCCCAAGTTCTTAAATACACTTTCCCATGTGTTTTTCTAAAAGTTACAAAGCTTTGCTTTTCTCGTGTAAACCCTTCATTCGTTGCAAATTCATTTTCACACGTTGTGTGAAAGGCCCTGATTTTTCCCACGTGGAGTGACCAGTGTTTCCTTCTGTCCACTGAAGCACGTGGGCCTCCGCTCTCTGCCCAGCATCCGGGCACGTCCTGCTCCAGGCTGTGCCGCCCTCTGCCCTGTTTCCAAAGCCGAGGCGCCTGTTAGCACATGGCACCGCTGTTTCCTTCTTCAGAACCGTCTTGGCTGTTCTTGGCCCTCTGCTCTCACGCCAGAATTTTAAGAGCAGCTTAAAGTTCCTTTTTAAAGAACCTTATTGGGGGTGATGAGATTTATAAGTTAACGTGGTGACATCTGGCATCTTCACGAAAGTGCGCCCTCCCACCCACAAACACGGCCCAGCTCTGTGTTGTGGGCTCCTTCCCGTGTTGTCGTTTTCCCAGTGATAATCGTGCCCGTCTTTCGAGAGGGTTGGTCACAGGTCCTTCTTGTTTTCGTTGAGATCCCAAGTGGGACTTTTCATCCCGTGTTTTAAGTGCTCGCTGAAATGGTTTGTGTGTTGCATTTCCCTCCTGCGGCCTTGCTCGCTTCTTGGCGGGCTCCTCCCGCGGGTCATCAACGCCTGCCCGTTAGCAGGTCACGTCTCCTCCTGTGACTCCCCACTCCTTCTCCTCTCATCGCGCCACCGAAATGCCCAGTGGAATACAGACCAGGAAAGGGGGTAGATGGCCCAGAGCCACCCTCCCGCTCTGCAGGTGAGCGCAGGCGGACGCCTGATGCAGATCAGCACGTTCATTGCTAAGATGCTCTGGGAACGCACGCTGAATTTCACCGAAATGTTTCCTTCTCTATGAAATTGGCCATCCTGTCTGTCTTTGACTGGTTTTTTTTTTTTTAATTTTTTTTAAAGTTGATTTACTTATTTTTGAGAGAGAGAGGAAGCAGGGTAGGAGCAGACAGAGATGGGAGATAGAATCCCAAGCAGGCTCCTCACAGTCAGTGCAGAGCCGGATGAGGGGCTAGAAACCACGAACCATAAGATCGTGACCTGATCTGAAACCAAGAGTCGGACACTTAACCGACTGAGCCCCCCAGGCGCCCCCGTCTTTGTTACGCTGGACCCTGCTGATGGTATTGTGCACCGAAGCATAGTCGTGTCCCTGGAAGAAACCCTGCGGGGTCACAGTGTGCGGATGGGGTCAGGGGGCCTGAGTTGTACTCTGTTTAATGCGACTATTGAGCTGGCCCTGTGGTTTCTGATCTACAATTCCAAAATCCAAGAAGCTTTAAAAACCAAAGTTGCCTTTTTTTTTTTTTTTTTATGTTGGGGGTAAACCGATCTGGCAGATGCTGCACAGTTAAACGTTTGTGCCCCCTCCCAAATCCATACGTTGAAAGTGACCGGCCTGGGTGATGGTGTCAGGAGGTGGGGCTCTGGGAGGTGGTGAGGTCATGACGTGGGATTCGAGCGCCCTGGCCACTCTCGCCTCATGGGGACGTGGCCGGAAGACACGGCCGTGAGCCCGGACGCCCTCGAGGGACTCGGAACATGCTGGACCCCGCACCGCGGCCCGGCCTCCCGAAGGCCACCTGACCTTCCCCCAGTGGCCTCGGCTGGGCCGTCCCCTGCCTGGCCCCTGTCAGGCTCGTTCTTGTGAATACAGCCCGGTGCCGAGGCACCACTGAAGCGTCCTCGTGCTTGGCTCTGGGGCACTTCTGGTTCCAACCGTCGTCATTTCTACTTTGACTTAATCTCTTAATCCGTGAGTTACCTGGGAGCACCTGTCAGCCCGCCGAGCTCCTCCTGCTCTCCCGCCATCCTGAGCGCACAGGCCTGGTCCCGGGTCTTAGAAACCCAGGCGCCTTTTGTGCCCCCTACGTGGTCAGCTTTGCTCCAGAGCCAAGTGACTGGACACGTGACAGTGTGGTCACCTCGGGGTCAGCCGCCCCTCCGGGATGCGGCCTGTTCAAATCTGCACACGGCAGGCTGCTTTGTCCGTCCTTCCTATGTCTCAGCGCTAGGTTCTTCGGCCCTTTTATTCTTGATTATTATGTATTTTGGCTGGATTGTTAGTTAGCATTGCTATACCTATTCGCGTTTTTTCCGTAAGTTTTCTTTTTCTGAGAAATCTTGCTCTTCCCCTGTTGGGGGCACAGACAGACCATCCAACCCCGGGCCATTTCTTCATGGGCTCCGTTTGGTTTCAACGTGTCTGCCGTGAGCAGAGAGCCCACGCGTCTGACTCCAGGGGATGGCTTGTCTTTTAGTTACTGAATGTAGGCCATTTATTGTGACGATTTGATGTATTTAAATAGACTTCATCCCGCAACCATTTTTTTTAATATATTTTAATGTTTATTTATTTTTGAGAAAGAGAGCCCAAGCAGGGGAGGGGCAGAGAGAGAGGGAGACACAGAATCCGAAGCGGGATCCAGGCTCCGAGCTGTCAGCACAGAGCCCGATGTGGGGCTCGAACCCACAGACCGCAAGATCATGACCTGAACCGAGTCAAACACTGAACCGACTGAGCCCCCAGACGCCCCTCATCCTGCAACCTCTACTTTGTTCTCTTTGTGCATTTGGAAATTATAAATTAAATTTCTGGGGCACCTGGCTGGCTCGGTGGGTAGAGCATGCAGCTCTTGATCTCAGGGTCGTGAGTTTGAGCCCTATGCTGGGCATGGAAATTACTGAAAAATAATAATGGTAAGGGCTCCCGGATGGCCCAGTTGGTTAAGCATCTGACTTCGGCTCAGGTCATGATCTCGCTATTCGTGGGTTCAAGCCCCGCGTCGGGCTCTGGGCTGACAGCTCGGAGCCTGGAGCCTGCTTCGGATTGTGTCTCCCTCTCTCTCTGCCCCTCCCCTGCTCGTCCTCTATTTCTGTCTGTCTCAAAAATAAATAAACATTAACAATTTTTTAATTAAAAAAATAATATAAATTGAATTTCTGTTGAGTACCCTTAAATTTTTTTAAATGCGTACTTTAACACTCACAGTTCTTTTTCCAAGTTTGTAGTTACGCAGTAGGCGGGCCCTGTGGCCAGGATGTAACCTTCCTCCCTGCCCCTCCCATCCTGATACACTCCTAGAGTTTCAGTCTTGTTTTGTTTTGGAAACAAAAATTAATAGGCTTGTTTTTACAGCGACTGGATAAATTTAGTGATGATTTCTTGGCTCAACGGATTTCTTGTCATAAATAACATTCGCTGATGTTTTGGCAAGCATCTCTGAGTGGTCAACCTGTGTGGCCTCCGCACATCCGAGCCTCTGTTTTGTCGTCACTCTTCAAAGACGAGCTGCCGGGCCCAAGCCAGCCCTCTGTATCTCTGCCTCCGGCACCTTTGACGTTCACGTCTTCCCAGTACGTGAGCCTTTTTGTTCCGATGCTGTGGAGGCTGTCTTTGACCTGGACACGGCAGTGCGTCTCCACGACGGGAACAGCCAGCAGACGGGGGGCCTTGCTCAGATGAGCAGCTCCGGTCCCCGTGTCCTCTCGGTTGCCTGAGCGCCGTCCACACGCAGACGCCCCTCTGCGGCCATCAACGTACACTGGGGCGCCCGGCCCCGCCCCGCTGACCCCACTTCTGTGCGGACGGCATCCGGGCCGGCCCCCCCGCACCCCAGGTGACCTGCCCGGAGCTCAGCAGAGGCCTCGGTCTCTGGGCACGTGAGTGTGGTTTCATCTTGTCGGAGCGCTAGTGCAGCAGGCTCTCTAGAGAGTTCTGAATCTTGCTTTTCTCAACAGACACAGACCTTGGGCCACCGTGACTTCGTCCCAGGCAGGCATGAAACCACCCGCCAGGGCAAGGCCAAGGGCAGGATGGGCCCCACCAGGCCCTGTGCTCAGGTGAAGACCGCCGGCGGGCCATCCACCCACATGGACACCATCACTCCAAAGGTGCGAGCGTCATCAGAGACTCAGGCAGGCACCTCCCAAAGCCCCAACCCTGCGTCTGCCGAAGCCCCTTCCCGTACCCGCCTGGAGCTGTGGCCTGTCTGCCAGATGCGGTTACTTGTTAAACCTCGGATTCACTGGGTACGGGTACGGGCCTGCCCCACGGAGCCTCACTCGGGGGGACGAGGTGCTGGGCCTTGGCTGGCCACATGCCTCCTTGGCTGGGGAGGGCAAGAGCCCCGCAGTGGGGCAGCAGTGGCGCCCCAAAATGGAAGCTGGGCCCTCTCTAACCAAGGAAGGTGCCGGGAATAAGCCAGGTGCCCAGGTCGGGTCGGCCCCTGAGGGCCTGAGGCAGGGACAGGACCAGAGCAGGGTCCAGAGACGTCAGAGGACTTGAGAGAGCAGCTGACTGACGGGAGGTGCGTGCCAGCTCGGGGATGCCGAGTATAGGAGGTGCAGGAGGAAGAGTCTGGAACGTTCTGGGGTTTCCAGCTCAGCAGCCTGAATGGAGAGTACAGGAGGGGGAACCGGGGGGCTGGAGAGAGGGCAAGGTGGGGCTCAGGCCGGAACCTGCTAAGCATGAGCTGGCAGAGGGCGCTGGGCAAGCCTGGATGTCCGCCAGAGACTTCTGGGCGAGAGCAGGCGAGGGTCGGAGGCTCCCATACAGGTGCACGCAGGCCCCCGACATCCGGGGGAGAGCCGGGAGGGTCAGGACCAAGGGGAATGGCTGAAACGTGCCGATTCTCCCCAAAGAGGCAAGGAGGCCATCCACGGGGGACTGTGTGGTGTGGCCTGGCCTCTTACCCAGCAGCCTGCAGTCCTGGATGGGATGGGGGTGGGGGCCTTCTGTGCCTCACACCGGCTCTGCACCGACCTGACCCTTCTGCCCCGAGTCTGTCTGTCTGCAGGAGAAGGTCGGATGGGAAGGCTCCAATGCCCTGCATCTGTCTCGTGGGCCCTGTCCCTGGAGGCCCCCCAGACCCTGCCCCTAGGCAGAGTGCCACCACCGGCGGCCCCAGAATGAAGGGCAGCGTTGCCAGACCACACCAATCCTGTTACAGCCACGGATTTCATCTGAATGATCGTTAACGTGATTTATAGTTATTTGGATTCTCTGCTCGCGGATTTGTCGCCAGCCAGTCCACTTGATATTGATGAGAGGCAATGGAGCCAACAGTAGCTGAGTTGAGCGGGGTGGGGTTGGAGGGGGCCGTGCTGGCTGGGCTCAGGGACCCCTGTCTGAAGCCCCCACCCCTGCATGGCTCTCCACCCCCCCCCACCCTCCCCCACCCAGACTGAGAAGGTGCCAGGGTGCACGCGGCTTTGCTGGCCGTGTCTCTGGGCCTCGTGGACAGAAGGGTAAGGCATGTGAGGGACAGGTGTGCAGCCTGCAGCCCCTCAGGTGGCCCTCTGGCCTCCCCTCCCCCCAGCCTGGAAAGGACCAGCCACTAGGTGGCCTCATGTGCCTGGGTGTGTGGGACTCAGCAGGACTCAAGGACCCTGCAAACCCACCCATGTGGTGACAGCCGCGAAACAGAGCACGGAGGCCACTCTGAAGAAGGGGAGCTTATCCCGAGGCTCCACGAGACCCTGAGTGGGCGTGTGCCTCCTGGTCCCTCTGCGCCCTGCTCCACGCCCTGTGCCAAAGTCAGGTGTTACTGCCAGCGCCCACGGGCACAGACCGCCAGCCAGGCCCGCTGGGAGCACAGACACTGGTGAAGGAGGCCCAGCCTGGTGCGTGTGCCCTGAGGGATGTGTCACACCGCCCTGGCCCCCCGACACCGTCTCACCACACGCCTCGGTCCTGCCCTCCCCCTTCCTGCCTTCCACACCTTCCCGCCCACATCATCCCCTCCCCTGGGTCCTCAGCACCCTGAGCCTGAACGAGCAGGATGGGGGGCCCGCACACCTGCCCTAGGGCCTTGGGGTACATGGGCCCCCCGGCCTGTCTTGGTGAGAGTTTTTACTAGAGTGAGTTTTCCATCAAAACTGGCCTGGGGACAGCTCACAGATTCCTCTAAAATCTGACCATCTGTGCCCGGTGACCTCTGTTCTCTGGCTTGGCCCCCACTTAGCCCTGAGTGTGTGCCCGCATCACCATGGCCAGGCTGTTCCCCTAACCTCGGGTTCTTGAGCATTCCTGGGCTGACCTCGGGGCTCTAGCAGGGCGGCCTGACTCAGCCGACAACAGTGCCCGTGGCAGAGGCCGTTTGTCTGGAGTCTGTGCTGGCTGGGCTGCCCCAGCACTTTGCGGGGAGGAGTCCAGGCTGCCCGTAGGGCCAGCACCAGGGCCACACAAACCTCGGGCAGGCTACGCGTGGTCCGGCCGTGGTGGGCGAGGGGTCTGGGCCGGACGTGGGCAGGAATCTGTGCAGGTCCCAAAGGCAGCATTCCCTCTGTTCCTCCTGGGACAGCAAGAAGGCTGAGGAGTCCATGCTGGGGTCCCTTCGCCCTGGGAAGGGGCAGTTGTGTCCAGGGTGGGGGCGAAGACACATCACCCCGACCACCTGGCCCCTGAGCACAGAGCGGGGTGACCTCTGGGCCAGAAGTGGGAGGTCCAGCCCACTGTCCGCGCCACCCCTCCCAGGGCTTCCCTAGAGCCACACTGCCCCCTGCTGGTGCCAGCAGACATGGCAGGAGCCGTGAGGACACCAAGCCTCCCTAGCCACCGAATCCCTGGGACTGATTATCCCCTAAAGAACACAGGATACCACATCCAGTGAACCTGGGGCCACGGCGTGGCTGGAATCTCCATCACTGTATCAGAGGTGCAGGCACGTGGCCACTGGGCAGGACAGCCACTGGGGCTGGGGACATGGAGGTCAGGGACAGCCCTGGAGGGAGGCCAAGACCAGAGCCTCTGGGTCACCTGCAGCCCAACCTCCTGTAAGCAGCACCCAGGTCAGGCTGTGAGTGCCTGGATGCCAAGCCCTCGGGGCCCATCAGCCCAGGACCCCACTGCCTCATCCAGGCCACCAGGGTTAGTCAGGGCCTCGGGACGCGCCCCCCCCCCCCACACTCTGCACCCATCATCCACTGAGGAACCCCTTACGCTGCTGCCCCTCCCCCCCATTAGGATTTGTTAGTGCTTTCTGACCCCTCTGGGAGGCAGCCCCAGCAGGACTGTCCTCAGCACTCAAGCCCAAGAGCCCAGACCCGGGAACCATGGAAGAAAGGAAAGGCAGTGGGCGTGCCCCCACCTAGCCTCTCTCCTTGCCTCCAGACCAGGCTCCCAGAGGTTGGCTGGGCTCCTGGCCAGGCCCCACCTGTATTGGTCTGTCACCTTGGCCTCCTCGGGACTTCTGCTCTTGCCTCTAAAGTGAGGGGCCCAGAGACAGGGGCCACCTGGTGCCTGGGCCTCGGGGACCACCATTCGGGCTTTACTGTCCTTATAGGTGGCTGTCCCCCAGGCATGACCACAGGCACCCCAGGGAACGTCCACAAGGAAACTGCCCCTGCCCAGGCCGACACCTGGGGTCAGGTCACCTCCCTCTCTCAGCACCTCCGGACCCCGGCGATCCTCCACTCCCCTCCCCTCTGTGTCCACCCCCGGTCCCCGCCCCCATCGTTCACCCAGCAGCCTGAACCCCGCCCACTCGTGTGCCCTGCCCACCGGCCACCCCGAGGCCACGCCCCCCCCCCCCCCCACGTCTGAGCCGCCCTTGCTCCTTGCAGGGGTTGGGGGTGGGGTGTGGGCTCCGGTGCCGCCTCGGGCGGCAGGTTAGAGTCTGGGGAGGGGGTGACCCCGGGGGAGGGGGTGACCCCGAGGGAGGCGGCAGAGCTGCAGGCCTGGAGAGTCCAGGGGGTCGGATGCCCCGAGTCCTCGGGAAAACGATAGGTCTCTTCTGGAGGGGCGGTCCCGCTTTAGAAGGAGAGGGAACTGGTCCTGCGGCTGGGGTGGCCCAGCCCTGGACAAGGCCCCCCATGCTCGTGCTTGGGCACAAGGGGAAACTGAGGGTGGCGGGGAGAACGACCTCCCCAAGGCCCTGCACTTGGACCCCCATGGGGAGGATTGCTCACCAACCCGGGGCCACACCCGGTCGCAGCGGCCTTTCCCTGCGCTTGGGGCTAACCCATGACCGGACCCAGCTCACCCTCCCCTTGGAGAACCCCTACCCCCAGAGGTTGTTGGTGGGGGACAAATGGCCAAGAGCAAGGTGCCAGAAGGATGGGCAAATAAGCAGAGAGGAGGGGGTCTTACAAGGCTTCTTCCCCTCACCCCCGTTAGAGTGCCTGAGGTTAACCAGGGGACTCAGAGGCTCAGCCACCCATCCCCTTCTACCTCACCCCTGCACTAGTACCAGAAGGCAGGAGCCCCAGGCATTCCGAAGGCTGTCCCGCCCCTGTTCGGGGTCCCTAATCTCAGAGGCAGCATGGTGGTGATGCATCCACACGACTCCTGAAACAGAATGCTACGGGCACCAGTGACAGTCACAACAAAGTTTACTGCAACGAGAGGCAAGGCAAACCGATCGATCGGGACCGACACTCTTGACCAGAGTGAGGTCTCGCGGGGTACAGAGTTTTTATAGCCCACCATATCGTCTTATTATCACCTGGGAACAGAACAAAGGGATAGTTCCCAGGTGGAAACAGTTCAAACAGGCCCTTGCCCCAATCCGATCACGCGCTAATCCATCCCTTGATTGATAGGCTAAGGCTGTTATCTCCTAACCTACAGTGTTAAAACAAAGCTGTTATTTCTTAAGGCTACAGGTTAGCCCTACCCTTACAGTGGCCCTTAGAAGCTGCTCCCCAGGCCCAGGGTCTCAGAGCCTGGAGATGGAAAGGCCCCCTCTCTGACTCCCCACCTCGGAGCAGTGAGTGCCAGGGACACGTTGCCAGAGTCTCCTTCAGGCAGCCTGGCCTCCTTCCAACCAGGCCAAGGGCACAGATGGTGCCACACCTGCTCCACGGCCCACGATCTGGACAGGAGAGCGGAGGACCTGCCCCTGCCACAGAGAAGACCCAGGCTCCCTGGACATCCCCCCCGCCTCCTGCTCAGAGGGCAGTGTGTTAGCTCCTAGGGTCCTTCCTCCGTCCTGCGCTCTCCACCCTCCATTACTGTGTCCTGGGCCTGTGAGCGACACACACACACACACCAGGGGCACAGGTCTTGAAGAGGAGAGCAGCCCCAGAACAGGAGGCCACCGGGTGGGGGGGGTGGGGGGACCAGGGGAGGGAGGAAGGGCTGTGGCTGGGGTGGGGAGGGCCAACCCCAGGCGAGGTCTAGGCCTGGCCTTCCTCTGTGCTAGCCCTGAGGATCCACAGAAACAATTCAGGCGCAGGGGAGCCCCACCCCAGTGCAAGACACTGTGACCTAAGATGGGCAGGTAGGTGCCAGTGCCCGATAGGGTGCTCAGGGGTTGCCATCAGACAAAGCCCTCAAGGCGCAGGGGAAGAGCACTAGGGGCAGAAGAAACAGCCAGTGCAAAGGCCCTGAGGCAAGAGTGTGTCTGGTGAATTCACGGAGCAGCAACGTAAAAATTAGTGGATGGACGAATCCATCCACTCTGGCTCCTAGCCCAGCCCCCACCCACCTCCGTCTTTTTTGCCGGCTTCCTCTTCTTACTACTGGACTCCCAGGGCTCTGCCGCCCTGGACAGCCGCCTCCGGACTGGTTCCGCCCCGCCCCGCCCCGCCCCGGCGCCCACACGTGCTGCCGCTCAGCCCCAGGCCCTAGCTCCGCCCCCGCACACGTGCTGTCACTCAGGCCCCGCCTCCCGCCGCGCACACGTGCTGCCACTCAGCCCCAGGCCCCGCCCCCGGCCTCCTGCTCCGCCCCCGCACATGTGCTGTCACTCACTCGGGGGCCCCCGCCCGCGCACTTGTGCTGTCACTCAGCCCGCGTTGTGTCCGAGCAGGAGGCTGCCGGCCGGACACTCGGCCCCCGCTCCGCCGGCCCATGGACGCCGCACTCCTCGTCGCCCTCGGGCTGCTGGCCCAGGTAAGGCGTCTGGCCGCGCGGAGCCCCTTGCCCCCTGCCCTACGCCTTACAGTGGGACGCTCCCGGGGACCACTGGCTCTGGCCGCCTCTGGAGGACCCATGAGCTGAGGGTGCCCGGTGGGTAGCTCTGTCCAGGGCGTTCTGTGCCCCAGCGGGGTCCGGAGGCAAAGGGTATGCGTCTCCGACTGAACTGGACGGGGAGCCAAGCTGGGTGGCCGCCCGGAGACCACCTAGCAGGCCGGTCCTTCCCCTGGAGGTGCGCCCCTCAACCCTACCCGACTTGTGGTGAGAGCCAGGAGGGGGGGGGGGCAGCAGGAGCACCCCGCTGGACGAGCTGGTAGGCCGGTTCCCTGACACTCCTGCTGGGTAGGCAGGTGACCCTGGTTAGTGACCCTGGTGAGTGGAGTCCGAGGCACCTCCACCCTGTGTCCCGCCGGCAGGGGCAGCTGCGGGCTCTGCCCTCCAGGAATCCACTCTCCCCTGGGAGTGCCCTGGGAGCCAGGCCCCTGGCACACAGCCCACACCCCCACACTCCCCCCCTGGCCCCAGTTCCCTGGTTTCTCCGAGCTGGGAGCGGGGCAGGATAGAAGGAAGCACAGACCACTGCTCCTCTCCCCACCATGGGCACCCCCTGGGAGGGGGCCACATCTCCTCGAGTCCTGGGCCGAGTGGCCCTTTGGACGGGGCAGGCACTACTCCGAGCCTGGGAGTGGAGCCGCGGCCTGCCTTTGGGGGGCAGACTGAGTCGGGTCGCAGGCCAGAGGCCAGGGCCGGGCAGTGGTGGGGACATTGTGCATAATAGAGGACCTTATTTGCCTTATACTGGACAGGTAGTGAGCTCGAGGGCTTGGCGAGTGCCCACAGGTGCTTGCTGTTTGGGGCCCAGACACTGGTGAGGACAGTCCAGTTTCCCAGCACCCACTCTGGGCTTCTTGAGTCCCCCTGACTCCCAAAGATCTCCCAGCTGTGGCTGGAAGCTGGTCAGATGCCCTCCAGTTGGACCCCTTCCCCCCGCCCCGCCCCGCCCAGCAACTGGGCCTCTGGACACCCGGCACCCCTCGCTCTGGTCACCTGCACCCCTGCCTCTGGGCCCACCTGGGCCTGGGCTCCCCCAGCCCTCTGCTGGGAGGTCGCACCATGCACAATCTTCTTGTGGGCCCTCCCACAGGACCGTATGCCCCCACACACTGGGGTCCACTCCAGAAGGCTCCACGCCTCTGATGCCCCCTCCCCACTTGCTGTAGGAGCAGTGGTCCACCCCCACCCTGCACCAGACCCAGTACTTTGGGCAGGCACATGACGGAGACCTGCTCTTTTGGGTTTGGGGTGGCTCTGCAGCAGGGGAGGTCCTCTCCCTGGGGCTCTTGCGGAATGACCCCTGCACACAGCTGGAGGCTTTGGGGATTTGGGGGGATCAGCCAGTGGGGCCTGGACACAAGTTCTGTACTCGACGTGGCTCAGATTAGCGCATGAGGGGAGCTTTTCCTAGACCCCCCCCCCCCGAAATACATCCGTGTCGGGGCCCTACCCACCCCTCCCCCATCCAGCTCAGCTTTCAGACTTTTGTCCTCTCCTGTCGAGCCACATGGCAGCTGAAGGCTGCCTCCTGGACATCCCTTCCTCCACCTCTGTGAGCTCCCGAGACCCACCGGCTGGCCCCGGGCAAGGCAGGGCTGGCTCAGGAGGGGCCCCAACAACAGGGCTCTGCATTGATCTGGTGCTGACTGTGTCTTTGGGACAAGGCACACCCCTCCCCCGCCTGTGTCCCCTAAAATCTCACCTAGGGGGCTTAGAGCGTGTACTTTCAGAGCTGGGCCCTCGGGCCCCTCCCCGGCCCTCAGTGCCCCCATAGCTGGCCCTGCCCTTGGGGGGGGGCGGGAGTGGGGGGTGGCGGACCTGGATGATTTGGGGCAAGCTGGTGAGCCACACGGTTTCTGGAAAGAAGGTGAGGCCTTGGCTGCACTCCTGGGGACTTGGACATGTGAAGGCCCCCACAGGCAACGTGGGAAAGGCCGTGGAACAGCCTGGCGCAGGCCACGTTCTCTAGTCACGTTAATATGACAGTAGCTGTGGCGGCAGAGGGCAGCTGGCTCCTGGACTTCTCTTCCCCAGGTGGACAGGGCAGCCCCGGAGCATAGTGGCCCTCACGTGGCCGCACCTGTCCCTGCAAGGGGGATGATGGGGGGGGGGGGGGAAACAGCTGCTTCTCCCACCCCCTTACTTTGGCGCCTCAGGAGACGTGCAGGGGCCTCTCTGGGCTGGGGCAACAGCTGGGCCCATTCCTGGCATGCCTGATGCCGGCCAGGCCGTCCAGGAACGGGGTGGTGCGGATTCCAGCCTGGGCAGAAGGGGCTCGGGCCTGGGAGGCTTGCGGGGGGTGCAGACCGGGATCTCTTCCCTCCGCCCGGGGAAACCCCCCCCCCCCCCGCCCCGGGGCCCCTGCCGCCCCGTTCCGCCAGGCTCCAGGCCTCCCACCCGCTTCCTAGATCATGAAACCTTGAGCCAAAAGCACCGTTGGAGGGGTCTCCACTGACACAAGTGTGGGATTAACCCTGGAACCTCTCACTCGAGCTCGCGTCTGCAGCTACGTTTTGTGAGGTTCGCCCAACGACGCCGGATGGGGTAGCAGAGCATGTTCCCTTCCCCTAATGCAGTCGCGACACGACACGGACAGGGTTCCAGGAAGCTGGGCCACGGGAGCAAAAGTCCAGCCCGAGCTCAGGCCTGCTGCCTGCCGTCTGAATCTCAGCAGTGATTTTAGGGAGCCCCAGGGGCCCCTAAAGGCCAGCAGCTCCAGGAGACGAAGCGGGCCGTCCTCACTTCCCGCCCAGCCTTCCCGGCCCACGGCTTCTCTACCCGGGGTGGGGGAGCACCCAGCTCTCTTCCCAGGCTCCGGGGAGACTACGCCGTGGCTTAGGATTCTTTGTTCCGAACCCACCGTGGGCTGGTGGAGAGAAGCAGAGAGCCCTGTGGGCCACGCCAGGAAGAACGGATTCCTACAGGGGTGGTGGGGGGCTTTATTACTCACCCGCTGGGGTTGGGTGTTGGGCTGGGGGTGGGCCCCGGGGAGGGACAGTGGCCCTGGTGTCTCCAGGGCTTCCAGACTATTCTCTCGGTTCTTGGTTAAGGCAAAGGCCGGGGATGAGCACGGGGGTATCGTTGGGCCTCACTTGGGGGAACTGGGTTCGTCACACCCATTGGTTGTGGCTGGGCGTGGGAGAGCACGGTGGACAGCAGAGGGGAGCCCGCGTCCACTCGGTGGTGCCTTCTCGCTCTGCCCACATGCTGGGGGTGTGTGTGAGCTGGCTTTGTCCGTGTGGCTTCGTCCTGGCCCCAGATGTCCCGTGGTCCCCGGGCAGCTCCCAGACCCTCCCCCAGCCGGCCACGTCTGTCTTCTGGGAAGGGGGTGGTGGGAGGACCCGGGCTGGCCGGCGGAAGTGGGCTGTGGCCCGGCCCAGCCGCCCCACCCACCGCAGCCTCTGATCTGGGCAGGGGGTCCCTGCCAAGGTTCTGTGGCTTCTGCTGACCTCCTGAACTTGGGCCGTGGAGTCCCAGGCTCTGCCACGACCGCACCAGCCCCGCACCACGCTGCTGGGCACGCTGCGGTGTAAGCCAAGGCCGCTGGCAGAGACGGGGGTGAGGGGCAGCCGGAGGCTCTGTGGTGGGCTGGACGGGGCAGAGTGTGTCCCCCAGCATTCCTCCAAGAGCCTGAGATCAGGGGCTAGCCCCCCTGCAGACCGGCCCCCGCCTGCACCCCCAGTCCTGTCCACCTCCCCACACTGAGGCCGGGTGGGGAAGGCGCTCCTGGGAGCGACGGAGCTCAGAAGCTGGCTTCCCTGTGGCCCCCACCTCTGCTGCTCTCTGGCCGTGTGGGCTTGAGCCAGTGGCTCGGCCGCTCTGAGCCCTACTCTGGGTGGCTGTGAAACCAGACAGCGCTCGATCCTAGGGGCCGTGAGGGCTGAGGGAGGGCCTAGGGAAGGCAGAAAGGGCTGAGACAGGCGGACGCTGAGCCCTGTGCCGCCCTCGGGATGCTCAGGAAACAGATGCTGTCCCCGCTAGCACAGTGACAGAGGCCAGCAGGGCTCCGCTTGGCGGGAACACGGTGCTGACCTGGAAGGGTTTGTGCTCTGTGGGTTTGGCGCGACGCCCGAGCCGCCCCAGGCACTGCCGGTCTGTCGGGCTGGAGTAGCTTGGGGGCCTGGCCAGGAGCTTGGTCCTTTTTATAAACCACGTTCGCTGCCTCGCAGATTCCAGGCCCCTGCAGGTGACAGTGCCCCTGGGATTTCAGGTGAGGAGGAGGAGGGGGACGATTCCAGGCCTGGGGACCCGGCTTGGGGCCACAAGGAGAGCTCAGCTGTCATGTGGATGTTACTGCTGTTTTGCGAGCAAAGCGTGTGGAAAGCATTGTGTGCTGGTCCTGGTAGGTGAAGGTGGCAGGGAGTAGAGCGGAGGGTTACACGGGACGGCAGCTGGCATCTCCCTCCTGCCCCTGTCCCATCCCACCCAGAACACCCCCCTCACTCGTCCCTGACGCCTCTCTTCTGAGACCACGAGACCGCCCCGTCCATGCCCACTCTCCGTGGACTGTGAGGCCCCAGACGGAGGCTGGGGGGTGAGCTCACGGTGTCGAGGAGGCACAGGGCAGCCAGGGAGCCACCCTGTCCACCTTAGCTAAAAGGGAACGCCTCCTCCAGAAGGACCCAGGGCGTGGAGACCCTGGGTGGGGCCAGAGAGCTTCTAGGGTCATCCCTAGAGCACAGAGGGCTGGCGTCTGGGAGGGGGTGTCCACTCTGCATGCCCCCAGCCAGCCTGTCCTGCCTTGGGTTTGGGGGAGGGCAGGGCAGGGGGCAGCTGCCAGTGGAGGGGGGGGGGGCGGGGCCCGAGCAGCCTCAGAGGCTGCCTTCTCCAACCCCCAAAGCCAGCTGGGTCCCAGCGCGTGACCGAGCCCCTCCCCCAGACCCCACCCCAGGTGCCGCCATCTCTCACCAAATCCAGCGGGACCCTGTGCCCCTGGACCAGAGCCCCTGTGCCCAGCCAGCCACAGTGCTCGGTCCCACACTCAGACCAGCCGGCACCCTGTTGAAGAGCCTGGTGCAGAGACCAGGGCCGGGAAATTCGGGATGTGTTTGTGCTGCCAGCCCGTCCCTGACTCATGGGACGGTGCCTTTTCTGGGCCTCAGTTTCCCCACCTGACCTGGGAAGGTGGGGCTACCTGTGGTCACTACGGGGAGTGGCCAGTGGGTCTTGAGAGACTTCTGACGGGTGCCCTCCTCCCACCATGCTCCCTGATGGCCCCAGTTCTGAGCCCAAAGGCTGGCCCAGGGAAGGGCCTGAGCTATATCTACATGCCCCCACCCGCCCCTGCGGAGGAGGGGGTGAGCACGGCTGCCACGTGCTCCCCGTCTTCCCTTGGCAGCCCCCCAGCCCCCCGAGTGTGTGGAGAAAGAGGAGGGAGCACCCCCAGGGCCCTGAGGATCCCGGGAGTGGTGGTGTGAACCCTACCACTGGCCCCATGGTTGGGAGGAAAGCAGGGGGTCGGCACCCGGTGTTGTGGTCCCGTTTCAGCCCCTTGGGCCCTGCGAACCCCCCAGCAGCTAGGCCAGTCTGCACGGTGAGGTCGGGTAAGTTTGCAGGTCCTGCTGAAACCCTGGAAACGGGCTGAGCCTCCAATCCCACAGAGCAGCCTGGAGAAGCCCCTTCCGACCTGCCTGTAGGGCCTCCGCGAGCACCCGCTTCCGGGAAGCATTTGTGGGAGAGGGGAAGGGTGGCCACACCCTGTTAGCCACAGTCTTCTCCCACGAAGTGTCCCTGGGAGCCTCCCCCTGGCAGCTGTTGCCAGCAGCTGCCTCGTTCGTCACTCTGGCTCCGTCTGCCCCCTGAGCACCCCATGCTCCCCAAGGCCCGGTGCCTGCGCCTCCCTTGGGCCACTCCGGGAGGAGGTGGGGGCCCGGCAGCCTCACTTCGGCCGGCCGGTCAGGGAACATCCACCAGGCCTGGGGCAGCTCTGGCCGCAGGGGCTCCCAGGAGATGACAGGAGACACATGCAGGGCTTTGGGGGCTCCAGTCTTGGGGTGTGGCTGTGGGGTCTCCCAGGACCATGAGCTCAGGGCTCTGATGGGGGCCAAGGTTATGGTGGGTTCACTTTTCTGCGGCCGGGCTCACTGGGGTTGCGTGCTATGTAATTGACAGCTAATTGTGCCTTTGTTGCAGAGCCTGGGCCTGTCATTGGGAGTCCCTGGGCAGAGGAGGCCCAGTACCCTGTACCCCTGGCACCGGGCACCTGCGCCAGGCCGTGTACGAAGAGCCTGGGTTATCCCCCCCATCAGTGTATCCGAGAACCACAAGCGTCTTCCGTACCCCCTGGTGCAGGTGAGGGGGGCACAGACGGGGGAGGGGGTTAGCCCTGGGGGCAGAACAGGGGCTGGGCTGTCCCTGGAGGGTCCCTGAGGGCAGCACATCTTTGGGGTCATAGGCCGAGCTGCTGGGGAGGAGTCAAGGCCAGGAAGAGGGAGGGACCCTGCCTTTTGGGGCACCTCCCCCAGCCGGGCTCCTTTCTTGGCAGATCAAGTCCGACAAGCAGCCACTGGGCAGCGTCATCTACAGCATCCAGGGCCCCGGTGTGGACGAGGAGCCCCAGGGCGTGTTTTCCATTGACAAGTTCACCGGGAAGGTGTTCCTGAATGCCATGCTGGATCGGGAGAAAACAGACCGCTTCAGGGTGGGGCCCGCTGTGGGGAGCGCTGGCAGGAAAGGGCGGGGGGGCTCCTGCCACCACCAGGCTCCTGGTCTCAGGGTTGGGACTTGAGGGCACATGTCCTTAATTGGTAGCTGCAGACAGGGGTTTGGGACTATAGGACCTGCATTCCAAAGAAGATGTTCAGGATTCTGTTCCCATTTAACAGATGAGCATGAGCGAACTGAGGCCCCATGGAGGCGGGGCTTGGTCCTGCCCAGGGAAGCGGCACCGGGCAGCCCCCAGCAGAGCCGCTGTCAGCCTCCCAGGAAAACACCACTGGACGCTGGTGTAGCTTTGCCCCAGTTTTGCCCCCAGCCTGGCCATGTGTGGTGGGGGTGGGGCGTTGTGCAGAAGCCCACGGTATGGCACGTCCCAATGGCAGGTGTCCCTTGACTCTCCGGGGAAGGTGGCACGGGATCCCCCCGCCCCGGAGGCATGGGATTGTGAGGCTTGAGAGAAGGGAGCAAGAGGCCATGGAGGGGGGAGGAACCTGACTCCCCACAGAGTCCTGTGTCCTGGAGTCTCCAAAGTGTTTTGAGTTTGCCCTGGAGGAGGAGGCTTCTGACTTTGCTTTTTCCGTGCCCTGAACGTTCTTCGTCCAGACTTTGAGAACGAGCTCTTGGTTCCCTTACACAGGGAGTTATCAGACAGAGACCACGGTCCTACCTGGGCACCCTAGCATGCCCGCTCTCCAGAAGCAGGAAAGTGGCTTAATTTCCGTTTCATGGGATCATTAAGCTCCAAGAGGAGCCTGCACCGATTAGCAGAAGGGACGGAGTGGGAGCGCTAGTGAGACTGTGGCTTCAGTCGCACACAAAACATACCTGTGAGCTTCCCGGCAGCCAAGGCGAGAGAGGAAGCGAGGCGCTGCCCTCCCTTGCTGTGGGCGAGCAGGCTGGGGGCAGGGAGGTCTCGCTGCTGCACACTCGCCCCACCCCATGCCCTTTCTCCCCTGTGTAAGCTGGTGTCCCCAGTGGGACACCGGGTCTGCACTTGCTGTCTCTTTGCACGGCCTGGTGGGGGCCACCAAAACTGGGGGAGCACAGCACCAGCCCTTGCTCTCTGCTTGGGTAGCTAAGGGCCTTTGCTCTGGACCTGGGAGGAGCCACCCTGGAGGAGCCCACGGACCTGGAGATCGTGGTTGTGGATCAGAATGACAACCGGCCCGTCTTCAGGCAGGAGGCGTTCAGCGGCCGGGTGCTGGAGGGAGCAGTGCCAGGTGAGGCTGGGGGGCTGCGGCGGGCGTGGGGGGCTCTGAGTCGTCAGAAGGCCCGGGGAGACTGAGCAAGACTCTCGGTGGTCCTTCAGAGCGTCCAAGAGTAAGCAAGCGGACTCTCCAGGGGCAGGGACTTTGTGGTCACTTCCCGTTTCAGTGTAAGTTTCACACCCCAGCGTCTTCCAAAAAGCAGTGAGGATTTATGGTGGCCGAGCTGGGACGGAGGCTGCTGCTGCACTGAGGTGAAATCCACACACATCAGGGCTGAGCGGTTAAAAACGGACAATTCCGTGGGTTTAGCACCCTCACCATGATGCCGTAAGCCTGCTTCCAGAACACGTCCGTCCTTGTTTCTCAGCCCTACATCTCGGTCGCAAACAAGGCACAACCTCCTGTCCGGACGGCCTCGCTCGCCTGACCTGTTCCAGGCAGGAGAGACCTTCCCGCTCTGGTCCCAGGGGCTTCAGTCCAATCCCAGGCCAGCCTTCCGCCTGAGAGGCTGGGAAGGGCGGACTCGTGGGAGGTGCTCCCACACGTCTGTTTATTTCACCTCCTTCTTCGTGTTTCAAGACTCAGAATGACCTTTTTTTTTTTTTTTTTTTTTTTTTACTTCTTTTTGCGTATCTTCAGACTTGCAAAAAAGTTAAAAAGAATTGCAACAGAGTTGTGACGTTGATCATGTTTGCGCCTTTGTGGATTATCTGCTTGTTTCCACCATTAGGTTGGGACGATGGTCCCGCTCCACCTAAGCTCGTTCCCCTCCGTCTGGAGCGGTTCCTTGGCCGTTAGGCGTTCCTGACCCTGATGTGGTTTTTTTTTTTTTTTCAAAAAAGTTTTATTGCGCTAAAAATACACGTAAGTGTTACCACCCTAACAATTTTTAAGGGGACAGTTCAGTGGTGTTAAATACATTCCAAACGTGGGGCACTGGGGTGGCTCAGTCAGTTCAGCATCAGACGCTGGCTCAGATCACAATTCATGGGTTCAAGCCCCAGATAGGGCTCTGTGCTGACAGCTCAGAGCCTGGAACCTGCTTCGGATTCTGTGTCTCCCTCTCTCTCTGCCCCTCCCCCTCTCATGCCCTGCATCTGTCTCTCTCTGTCTCTCTCTGTCTCTCTCTCAAAAATAAACATTTAAAAAATACATTCATGGGGCGCCTGGGTGGCGCAGTCGGTTAAGCGTCTGACTTCAGCCAGGTCACGATCTCGCGGTCCGGGAGTTCGAGCCCCGCGTCAGGCTCTGGGCTGATGGCTCGGAGCCTGGAGCCTGTTTCCGATTCTGTGTCTCCCTCTCTCTCGGCCCCTCCCCCGTTCATGCTCTGTCTCTCTCTGTCCCAAAAAATAAATGTTGAAAAAAAAAATTTTAAAAAAATACATTCATAATGTTGTGCGGCTGTCCCCACCACCGGTCCCCAGACCCTGGCTCCCACCTACTTTCCACCTCTGTAAATCTGTATACTCTAGGGACCTCGTATAAGTGGAACCTTCTAGTATTTGTCATCTGTGACGGCTCATCTCACGAGCACAAGCATCCAGCTTCATCCGTGTTCAGGATCTGCTTCCCTTTTAAAGCTGGACAGTAGTCCATTGTGTGGACAGACCACACTTCACTTGTCCGTCCTCCTGTAGATAGATACTTGGGTGGCTTCCGCGCCTTGGCTACCATGAGTGATGTTATGGACGTGAGTTCACGTTCCCGCTTTTGGTTCCTTGGGGGATAAACCCAGAAGTGGAGTTGATGGATCACACAGCGATTCTGTGTTTCATTTGAGTGACCACCATGCTGTTTCCACAGCGGCTACACCATTTCACACCCCACCGGCCACGTGTGGGGCCCCATTTCTCTGTGTCCTTGCCAACACTTGTCTTCTGGTTTTTCATGATGGCCATCCCAGTGGGTGTGAACTGGTGTCTCGTGATGTGGGTTTGTGTTTCCCTAACGACTACTGATGTCGAGCACCTTTTCATGTGTTTTGCGGCCATTTGTATATTTTATCTGGAGAAAGGCAGATTCAAGCCCTTTGCCCATTTTTGAATTGAGTTGCATTTTTGTTGAGTTTTAGGGGTTGTTTATATATCCTGGGTAGTCCTTCACAGAGACACGATTTGCAAGTGTTTTCTCCCGTCCTGTGGGCTGCTTTTTACCCCGTTGATAGTGTCTTGACGCAGAACATTTAAAAACGTTCATGAAGTGCAGTTTGTCCATCTTCCCTTTTGTTGCCTGTGCCTTTGGCGTCCCGTCCAGAAATCATAACCAAATCCAGTGTCGCGAGACTTTTGCCCTCCGTGTTCCTCCAGGTTTTACAGTTTCAGGCCTTACGTGTAGGTCTTTGATCCGCTTGGAGCGAGTTTTTGCGTGATGGTGTGAGGGGAGGGTCCAAGTGCGTGCTCTGGGCCGCGGACGCCCAGTTTTCCCAGCGCCGGGCGCCGAGAAGACCGACCTCTTCCCCCTCGCACGGTCTCGGCACGCTGGCCGGAAGTCGTTTGGCCACCCGTGCGAGGGTCTGTTCCCGGACTTCTTGTCCCACTGGCCCGCGCGTCTGTCTGTGTGGCCACCCCACGCTGCCGTGATCCCCGCACCTTTGGGGTGGTTTTGAAGGCAGGCGGTGTGAGTGTGCCCGCTGTGTTCTTGGCTGTTTGGGTTTCCTGGAGGTTCCATACGAGTTTTAGGACGGTTTTCCTATTTACGTGAAGAAACTTGTCCTTAGGACATCGATGGAGACGGTACCGAATCTGCAGATCACTTTGGGCGGTGCTGACATTGAACAGCGTTGACCTCGCGGTCCGTGAACATGGGCCGTGTTTCCGTTTACTTGGGTTTAATTTCTTTCCGAAGCGTTTGTAGTTTTCACCATCTGAGTGTCACACCTCCTTAGTCCCAACACTGACTGAAGCACTTACTCAGTTATTTTGAAGAACATGGGTTGTCCGGATGGGGTTTGTGTGGTTGGATTCAGGATTTGCACGCGGGTAACACAGTTCTCCTCAGTGTGTCCTATCAGGAGTGTGTGTCCCGTTCCTGGAGATGTGGACTTCGATTTGCCTTGTTTAGGGGGTGTCTGCCGGGCTTCTCCACTGTGATTTTTTGTTTGTTTGTTTATTATTTTGAGAGAGAGAGTGACAGGAGGAGCAGAGAGAGAGAGGGAGAGAGAGAATCCCAAGCACGTTCCGCACGGTCGGCACAGAGCCAGACACAGGGCTCGATCCCCTGAACCATGAGATCATGACCTGAGCTGAAACCGAGTCAGACACTTAACCGACTGAGCCCCCAGGCGCCCCCCGCTGTGATTTTTCCATTTCCCCCTGTAATTAATAGACATCTTGTGAAAGATCCTCTGCGACTGTGCTCGTCCTCTGTTTCTCCTTAAACTTCCATTCCCCAGTGTGAGCATCTGCTCGTGGTCCTTGTCTGGGTCCGTTCTCCTAGGGGCGGGGGCAGTGGTTTCCTACTTCCATTGTCCCTTCACCCTTTGTCAGCGGGCTTTCTGCCCTGTGGACGTGTGTCTGCGGATGCTATTTTTGTTTCTATGACTCTGGACCTCCGGAGTCTGACTCGTTCGGTGGGTTATCATCCATTACAGCCATTGCTCTGATGCCCACATTGTCCGTGTTTGGCCAACAGGAGGCTCGTCTGATTGGCTGCTGTTCGGCCCCGGCAGCAGATAGAGCTGGGAGACGTGCTTCTGTGTGCAGACACGAGCGTGTGTGTTGTGCGTGTGTGCGTGCGTGTTGCGTGTGTGCTGCTCACACCTGTGTTTGCACGTCTCTCTACTTCTGTTAGTTCGGCGTTCCCGCCGGTTCGGAGCTGGCCCGCTTTCCAGCTGGTTCCCCCCGTCTGACCCCGGGCTCTCAGCCCCTGCTGGACTGTCTCCGTGTCTGGGGGACACGTGTCAGCTCTTGATCGAACGTGTATACCAGACGCTCTTGCTTCCTCCTCCAGCCGGCGCAGGGCAGACGGCTTAAATGTTCAAGCTCGTACAGACCGATGGGGGCCCGGACCTGGCACGGTGGGCCACGGACGGCGAGGCGCGTCCTGGGGCCAGGGGTTGGCACCCACACGTGTCCTCCCCACCAGGCACCTACGTGACCAGGGCCGAAGCCACAGACGCTGATGACCCGGAAACAGACAACGCGGCCCTGCGGTACTCCATTCTGGAGCAGGACGGCCCCCAGCTCTTCAGCATCGACGAGCACACGGGGGACATACGCACCGTGCAAGTGGGTCTGGACCGCGAGGTGAGGCTACCGCCATGAAGGCTGGGGGCCAGGGCCGCCAGGGTTGCATCCTTGCCCGTCTTCTCGGCGCTCTGAGGCTCACGGGGTGGCTCGTTCCAAGCTGGGCCCTCCGCCCCAGCCTTGCCCACCCTACGCGCTTCCCCCGACACGGTGGAAGGGAGCCCCCGCTTGCTGTGGATACTCCCAGTGGCTCTGGACACAAACCCAGCTTGGGACACCCGCGTCTCGTGGCTGCTCGTGGGTTTAGGTCCGAGGGGAGCGGGAAGGGCCCTCCGTATGGTGCCTGGCCCTGACGAGTCCTGCCGAAAGCCTCCCCCGCACTGGAGCCTGCCAGGCCTTCGGGCTTCCTGGCACGGGGTAGGCCATCCACCTGGCCCCACACTGGCCAGTTGCGCTCTGGAGTAACAGCCACTCTCTGTCCTCGCACACTCTTCCTCCAGCGGGACCCCTGCTGCCGCTCACAGCCAGGCTGCTGCACAGCTTCGGCACCTCCAGGAAGCCCTCCTTGGTTTCCCCGCGGCTACACACACAGCTCTGTCTAGTCACTTGCTGCATCAGGTGGCCTTCGTCGGTCCCTCTTTCTGCCACTGGAAGTGGCCCCTCAGGGCAGGGACCCAGCTTGTTGGTTCAGCTCCAGCGTGCTGTGGTGTTCCGTGAATGCGTACCCAACTCGACGCCTGGCCTCTTGCCCACTCATAGTCTGGGCTGGCAGTCGTGTTGTCAGACCCAGAGGGCCGGGCGGCACATTTTGCCCCAGAGCTTGGGAGCAAAAGGCCGGGTGTTGGGGCTTGTGATGCGCATAGGGCTCTCCCCTGAGGCTGAGCCCGGTGCTGTCTGCTCGACGCCGCCCCCCCACCGGGCCCTACGGGGCCACCGGGGACCCTGACTGCGCATTGCTGTGCCCCCAGGTGGTCGCCGTGTACAATCTGACCCTGCAGGTGGCGGACATGTCTGGAGATGGGCTCACCGCCACGGCCTCAGCCATCATCACCCTTGAGGATGTCAATGACAACGCCCCTGGGTTCACTAGGGACGAGGTACTGCCCCCGACCACACCCACGCTGGGGACTGTCCTTCCCTCCTCAGGCTCCCGACAGAGAGACAAGGACTTGTCTGAGGACAAGCACAGAAACCCAGGTTAGACTGGTGGCTTGTGCACACGTAGACACAGAGAAGCTCGGGGAGACCCCGGGGGGAAGCGTCCCCCCCCCCCCCCGAGACCCCTCGGTGGCCCTCGGGCAACAGGAAGGAGCCTTCCCTCCGCCCCCGCCGCATGGGACGGAGCAGCCAGCCCCAGCCTCCGGGACAAGGCGGCACACAGGGCGCCTGGCCGGCAGCTGAGCCCGCGGACAGGGCCTCGTGGGGACCCCTGGGGGGCCGTGATTCCCAAGGCCACAAGCCCGGGAGGCTCTGGGGCGGGGGGGGGGGGGGTGGGCAGCGGAGTCAACAGGGGGGGAGCAGGGGTGGGCGTCCCCCCGCGGGGCCACCCCCGCCCCCGCAGCCCCGGCGGTAACGAGGGCCGGGCTTCCGTAGTTCTTCATGGAGGCCACGGAGGCTGTCAGCGGAGTGGACGTGGGGCGGCTTCAGGTGGAGGACAGGGACCTGCCGGGCTCCCCAAACTGGGCAGCCAGGTTCACCATCCTGGAGGGCGACCCCAAGGGACAGTTCGCTATCCGCACAGACCCCAAGACCAACGAGGGCGTGCTGTCTGTGGTGAAGGTGAGTGGGGTGCACGGCTTCCCCAGCTGGGGTCTGGCTTCTGGACCCGAGCTCAGGGGGCCCCCGTTTGGGGCAGAGCAGAATGCTAGGGGACCCGGGAATGCTGGGGTTCTGGGCGCAGGCCACGCCGACCCCGGGGCACGGGGCCGGCCACAGCCCGGGTGATATTGATGGAGTGCTGCTTCTTCCGGTGTGGGGTGCCGTGTAGACCTGTGTCAGGCGGGTCTGAAGCCAGGAGACAGGAGCAGCGGGAGACACACGCACACACGGGTGCAGACCTGTTTAGAGGCTGACGCACAAGGAGCGTTATTGCAGGAAACAGGGGTTTGCAGGCCCAGCGGGCTGGGAACTCAGGACCCGCATCTTTCCTCTAAAGGAAAATCTCAGCTTTGTTCTCAACGGCTGTGAGCTACGGACGCGCCCCACTCAGGTCATCCGGGACAATATTTAAAGTCAGCAGGTGGCAGAGGTTAATTTAACCCCAGGTGCCAGCCCCCTCTGCGTGCCCGGACGAGCGTTGCTTGAGTCACCAGGGAGGATGCCTGACCAAGTGACGCACGAAGCTGGTCACACGCCGCCTAACAAACTCATTCTGAGTGATGAGTAGCTGTCATTTTTATGTTATTCTTTGCGGCTTTTGGTCCTGAATAATTTTTATTTGTGCAGGGCTAATGAGGGACAGGGAGAGTAGGGGCTGTGAGGAGAGACTGAAGGGGCCGCGGTCCCACCGTGGGGGCCTCGCCCTGCCCCGTAGCCGCCTCCGGGCACCTCGAATGTGAGGGGGGCCCGGAGTCCTGAGCGACCGCCCCCCCGGTCCTCCCCCCCCCTCCAGCCCCTGGACTACGAGAGCTGTGAGCAGTACAACCTGAGAGTCACGGTGCAGAACGAGGCCCCCCTGCAGGCGGCCGCCCCCAGGGCCGAGCGGGGCCAGGCCAGGGTCAGCGTGCGGGTGCAGGACGTCAACGAGGCGCCCGTGTTCCAGGAGAACCCACTGAGGACCAGCCTGCCTGAGGGGGTGCCCCCGGGAACCCCCGTGGCCACTTTCTCTGCCCAAGACCCTGACACGCAGCGGCTGCAGAGGCTCAGGTGGGGGCCG
Organism: Prionailurus bengalensis; assembly: GCF_016509475.1. Classification (NCBI taxonomy): domain Eukaryota; kingdom Metazoa; phylum Chordata; class Mammalia; order Carnivora; family Felidae; genus Prionailurus; species Prionailurus bengalensis. The sequence continues at coordinate 61,521,214 of NC_057352.1, forward strand.
CCGGGGTGAGGCAGAGGGGGCCGACGGCCTCCTTTGTCCGCTGCCCAGCCGGGGCCCGGAGCACGGTGGAGGGTTCCCGTCAGAGCCCTGGTCGGAGGGTAGAGGGCACGTCTGTCCGTGTACAGCCCTGAGCGTCCCTGGGGCCTCGAGCCCTGTGCATACGTGCGTGTTGGCGTGAACTCGTCCCAGCAGGCCAGGCTGGGCGCTTGCTGGCCCACCGACGCCACCCGGTCCGTTCCGGTGAGCCGGTGTGTGCAGGCCGGCCCTTCGTGTGTTGGATGTCACCCTGGCCCTGGCCCTATGGATCTGTGTCTGTCTCCACGGTGCCCACGCGCTGAAGCCTGGCTGTGGCACTCACTGGCCGTGGGGCCCTGGCCCTGGGCCTCACCTGCCTTCCCTGAGCCTCGGTTTCCTCATCTGTCAATTGGGACAGAAACCACCAGCTCAGGGCAGTTGGGGGCCTAGCTTCAGAGGTGCGTGCGTGCACACGTGTGTGGGAAATGTGTGTTTCTGTATGACCACACCCCTAGGGGTCCTGTGTCTGCTCAGGGTCACTCTGTCCCCTCCTTGGCCAACAGCTACTCTAAGGACTATGACCCAGACGACTGGCTGCGGGTGGACAGAGCCACGGGTCAGATCCAGACCCAGCGAGTGCTCAGCCCAGCCTCGCCCTTCCTCAAGGATGGCTGGTACAGGGCCATCATCCTGGCCTACGACGATGGTGAGTGCCAAGCTGTGCCTGGGCTCCGGGGTTCCCGGACCCGGGCGGGGCATCCTTGCTGCTGCCTGAGGGCCGAGAGCTGCGTGTGCCGTGGAGCCGATTCTTGGGTGGGCAGTCTGCCCCAGCAGGGCAAGGAGCCCACCCGGCCTCTCCCGCCTGCAGCCTCCCCACCCAGCACAGCCACCGGGACCCTGTCCATTGAGATCCTGGAGGTCAATGACCACGCCCCTGAGCTGTCCCGGCCATCTGGTAGCGTGTGCAGCAAGCCAGATCAGGGTTCTGGCCTTCTCCTGGGGGCCACGGATGCGGACCTGCCCCCCCACGGGGCTCCCTTCCACTTTCAGCTGAGTCCCCGTGTCCCAGAGCTGACCCGGAACTGGAGTGTCAGCCAGGTTAACGGTGAGTTTTTCCAAACACCGGCCCGCGGGTGCAGCCCTGAGACCTGGGGGGCGCTCAGCACCGTGGTCCTGCTGGTTCCCGCCGCATCCTTGGGCGGGGCAGGAACTATCACGCCCAGTGGGAGGATGGGGAAACTGAGGCCCCAGGTCTTGGGATCCTCAGCCACCAGGCCGCTTCTCCGAGCAGCAAGGGGCGCGGAGGGGCCCTGGAGGGGCAGGGGCAGGGCGCGTCGGGTTGGGAGGCCCCTGCTGACCTTGGGCGCCCTCTGCAGTGAGCCACGCGCGCCTGCGGCTCCGGCACCAGGTCCGGGAGGGTCTACACCGCCTCAGCCTGCTGCTCCGAGACTCCGGGCAGCCGCCTCAGCAGCGCGAGCAGCCCCTGAATGTGACAGTGTGTCGCTGCGGCCCGGATGGCGCCTGTCTGCCGGGGGCCGCTGCCCGGAGGGCAGGAGGCGTGGGCGTCAGCCTGGGCGCCCTGGTCATCGTGCTGGCCAGCATCATCCTGCTGCTCTGTGAGCGCCTGCGTCCCAACACCTGCTGCCCTGACTCCGCCTCCTCTCAGGCCCCACCCCACCTTAACCCTCCCTCCCCCCCCCCTCCCGCAGGCCCCATACCACCCGATCCCATGCCCCACATGTCCAGACCCGGCTGGATGACCAGGCACCCACCACCTCCTATCTGTCCCCTCCTGCCCAGTGCTCGCCCTGCCGGTCGCCCTCATCACGCGGTCCCGGCGGCAGTCAGGAGACAAAGGGTTTCTGCACGGGCTGCAGGACGATCTCCGGGACAACATCCTGAACTATGACGAGCAGGGGGGCGGGGAGGAGGACCAGGTGAGGGGAGGGCATTGGGGAGGTGGTGGTTTAGAAATGCTAAGCGGTTGGAAGGGTCCCTGAGAGCCTAGGCTGTGGGTCCCCCTCCAGCACCCCTCACCCCACCTTCAGGAGGAGGGAGTGTCCCCCACAAGTCCTCTTCCCTTCCCCCGCACCCCCCTCATCCCACCAGGGTGCCTGGGACCAAAACCCCACCCTGTGATTGATCGGGGCTGAATTCTGCCTCCTGTGTCCCCAGGATGCTTACGACATCAACCAGCTGCGCCACCCAACAGAGCTGGCGGCCTTGTGCGCTCCCCTGGGACGGCCACCACTGCGCCGAGATGCCCCGTTTGGCCGAGTGCGCCCCCAGCCACCCCGCATGCTGCCCACCAGCCCCGCTGACATCGCTGACTTCATCAATGATGTAGGTGTCCCTGGAGGTGTGCAGACAGGGGCAAAGGCACGGGGACACGCACATAGGGGCTCCCGCCCATGCCTCTGTGAACCCTCCAGACGCGCACCATTTGTGGAGAGTGGGTCCGTCGCTGGGGACCCCAGCTGAGCTTCTGGGGAACCCCTGACAATCTGAGAGCTGGGTGAGGCTGGGGAGGTGCAGGGGACCACAGGCACAGGTCCCCTGGAAGAGGAAGCTGCCCCCCACCCCTGCCCCAGATCGCGCAGAGCCTGGTTGAGCTGGGGTGGGTTGGAGCTTGCTCTGCGGCACTTTCCACTGGACACCGACAAAAGTTAGCGTGTCCCGAGGCTGGGGGTGCAGCTGTCAGTCGCATCCCGGAACCACAGTTATGTGGGCACAGCATCGGCGAGTTCTCGCAGTCAAGGCGGGGGAGGCTCAGAAGGCAGGCGGCCCGGTTCGGATGGGCTGTGGGGGAGCAGAGGGTGCCGCCTGCCGGCCTGCCCGACGCCACACCAGCCCGCAAGCACAGGCCTTGATTCAGAGGAAGCCCCCTACAGATGCCTGGGCAGGGGTTAGGCCCAGGTGCTGGTCCCGGTTAGGAGGGCGTGTGACCCTTTGGGTGAGAGGACGGACGGAGGTGGGCAGGACAGAACCCTTTGTGAAATCTTTAAAAGGCAGAAACGGGGGTCTCACCGATGGGATGTTAGGAAGCCTCACGTACCCCAGCCCTAAGGAAGGAGAGAGCCGCCCAGAGGGAGGTGGGGCGGGTCTCCCCAACGGTGCCCGCACTCAGGGCTCTGCCCCTCCCCCTCCTCTTCCCGCGGGGCTGGGGGTGGGGCTCCCTCCTCGATGTCTCGGGCTGAGCGGGCTGCAGCCTGAGCTGGGGGCGGGGCTTGGTGCCGGCAGGGATCCTGAGCTCTCCCGGGCCTCTCCGCAGGGCTTGGAGGTGGCAGACAGTGACCCCAGTGTCCCGCCCTATGACACAGCTCTCATCTACGACTACGAGGGGGATGGTTCTGTGGCAGGGACGCTGAGCTCCATCCTGTCCAGCCTGGGGGACGAGGACCAGGACTACAGCTGCCTGCGGGACTGGGGCCCCCGCTTCGCCCGGCTGGCTGACCTGTACGGACCCCCGTGAGGGTCGGACAAGGGCCAGGGAAGGGTGGGGGGCTTTCTGATGCGGACCCGCGTGCCCTGCTCAGGGTACAACCACCAGACACGGAGGACAGACGTCTTTCCGAGGACAGGCAGCCTGGTCTCCAGGCCCGGCTGATCTCTGTAGAGGCAGCCAGGGGGCCCCCAGGCCCTTGGGCAAGTCTACTTCTCCCAGGGAGGACAGAGACCGAGGGACCCAGCGCCCGGAGAGCGGGAGCCAGACAAGCCTGGCATCAATCAGCCTTCCCTGGGGTCAGAACCCCCACGTCGCCGGCCCCCAGCGGCCTCCCACTCATGCCCCCCCCACTCCTGAATTAAAAACCTGCCCTTCTCTCCAGTGCCGGTGGCGCAGTCCGGGCTGCCCCCCACGGTGGGGGGGGGGGAAGAGGGGGGTTAGTGAGCCCACCGGGAGCCCCCTCCAACCCAGGGCGCGCGGCCCGAGAGAAGCAGCAGCGAGAACGCCAAGTTCCACGGATGCCTTTATCCTCCACGCGGGGCGGGGATGGAAGGGAGCCTGGGCGCCGGCGAGTCAGCCGTCCCGCTCAGGCCGGGACCCCGCCCGGTGGGAGGGCGGGGGCGGGCGGCGGCGGGCCCGGGACCCGCGCAGGCAGTCGGCGTCCCGCAGCGACGCGGGCAGGCGGCGTCCCCGGCTCTCGGGCAGCAGCAGGACGCACAGCAGGGCGAGCACCGCGAAGGAGGCGAAGACCACGTGGTGCAGGAAGAAGCCGCCCCGGCCGTGCACGTCGGCCAGGGGCGCTGCCGCCTGGCCCAGGAAGCCGGCCCCCAGCACAAGGCCTAGCCCGGCCCCCCTGCGGGAGAGCGCGCGGTGGGGGGCGGCCCGGGGGCAAAGCGGGGGCGGGGGGTATGGGAACTCAAAGTCTTTGTGGAAAAGCTTCCCCCTGGCCTGGAACAAGTTTCCTTCTTTTCATCAGAAAATCCAAAACCGCTCCCGCCCCCCGCCCCCCCGCAATTCTGTCCTCGCTGCTCCCCAAGCCCCTGGCCCCCTTCCTCCACTCCCTTCTGTGACCAGCGGCCCCCGTGTGTCCCCCAAGAGGTGGTGTGAACCCCGGGCGCGACGGGGAGGGCAGGGTGTGGCTGGCAGCCCAAGCTCACCTGATCACCGTGGGGAACACCTCCGCCGCAAAGAGGCTGCTGAGGGCAGACACGGCGTGGGAGGCCAGGAGGCCCAGGACGGACAGGGACAGCATGGTCCAACCCGGCAGGTCTGGGGGCAGGAGGAGGCAGTTCCCATGCTGCCGGCAGGGCCTGGCCTCCCCAGCCTTTCCCCATCTGGGATCATAGGATCCTTTTGGCCTTCTGACTCTTCGGGCCTCAGTTTTCTCTGGGTACACGGTGGGAAGACAGATGGGGCAAAAACCAGCACTTCATCCCAATGCCCCGTCTCCTGTGCTACCTTCTCGTGGCCCCAGGAGGGGGCTGATCCCGCTACCCCGCATCGGTCAGACCCTCTGCCAAACACGAGGACTCGGTATCGGCAGGGCCCCACGCTCACACTGGGTCCCGGCCAGGAGCAGCAGGGATGCCAGGCCCAGGACCAGGGTGCCCAGCAACAGGACCGGGCGTCGCCCCCAGCGGTCCCCCGTCAGCAGCAGGAGCACAGCGGCCGCTGCCTCCAGGCCGGCGGTCAGGAAGTAGGGCCAATAGAAGGTGGGCTCGCTCGGGGCCAGGTTGCGGAGGAAGCCGGCTCTGATGCCCCCGCAGATCAGCCTGGGAGAGAGGGAGAACACAGCTATGGCCCAGCCAGGGCGGGGGACTCCAGCGACCAAAGACCCACCCACGGCGGGGGTGGAAGGCGCGGACCCCATTAGCCCACCCGTGCCCTCCCCTCCTCACGAACTGAAGCCCAGGATGAGTCCGTTCCTCCAGGCGACGCGGGTGTGCCGGAGCTCCAGGACGGAGTGGTACTGGGGCCGGGGGCGCTGTGCACCCAGCGTGTCCAGCTCTGTGGCTCCGGGGACATGAGGGGCACGTGTGAGAGATGACCCTTCTCTGGCACCCGTCTCCCATCTCCTGGCTGGTGCATCACCTGCAACCAGGGAGCTCTCCTCCTCTGAGCCGTCCTCCGGGTCCACGCCCCCAGGCTCTGCAAAGTGCCACAGGATCTTCCGGGCCCGGGCTGGCTGTCCCGTGGCCAGCAGCCAGCAGGGAGACTCAGGGAACAGGGCCGGCGACCTGCAGGGGTGGGGCGAGAATGCCCACAGGTCCTCTCCGCAAGGAGGGCAGAGGCCCACGACGCCTCTCTGGATCCAGGGGGACAAGTCATGCCGCGGCTTTCCGGATCCCTGTGCCACACCCACACGTCCGGTGCTGCACAAAGGTGCGGAGAGAAGTGACACGCGGGGCCGCCATGCTGTCACTGAACCGTGACACGCTTACCCCCAAAAGAGCAGCAGAAGGCCCGTCACCAGGGCGCTGAGCCCCTGCAGGAGGCGCCAGTCCTGCGCCAGAAGCGCCAGGCCAGGCAGCAGCAGCGTGCCCAGCACGGAGAAGAGGCCGGCTCCCACGGAGAACACCAGGCGACGAGGGGGGTCACACAGCTCCAGGCCTGAGCAGACGCAGATGGCCTGAGGACCTCTCCAGGGCTGCGGGGACCGGTCACTAACCTACAGCTCCAGCACCTGCACCTTCCCACCAGGGACAGACCTCAGAGAACAGAGTGCCCCTCCCCCCTCCGCAAGAAGGGCCCTCAGCGGGAGTGCCAGAGGGGCCTCCCATGCCACCTGACTTTGCCCCGCAGCAGAGTGGGAGGCCTGGCCTGAGGGGGTGCTCCCCGGGGCCCCCACCCCCGCGGTACTCACGAGCCACGTAGAGGGCAAGGGAAAACCCTGCCAAGGCCCCCCCGTGAAGCAGCCTTAAGGTCAGCAGGGCGGGAAAGCTGGCCGCCAGGGCCTCACTGGCCCCCAGGCCCGTGGCCAGCACCAGGGAGGCCACGAACACAGCCCGACGTCCAAACCTGGGGGGCAGCCAGGGAAACGTGGGTGCGGGTCAGGACAGCTAGGGCATCCGGCAGGACCCTGAGGGCCTGGAAGGGGGGGCTGCTGGGAGAGAAGCGAAGGGGCAGCGCCTCACCGGTCACAGCCCGCACCCAGGAAGACACAGCCCAGCAGCCAGCCCAGGAGGTGGCTCATCTGCTCCAGGGGCACCTTCCAGCCATCCTCACACACCAGGTTCCACTACGGGGACACCAATCACCTGTTGGCTGGCCGGGCCACCCTTCCCATTGCGAGTTCCCAGAAGAAGGCCAGGCTGCAAGGGGCGCTAGATGGCCTGCTCCAGTTCCTCTCTGAAGATAAGGGGAAACTGAGGCACAGAGAGGGTGGAGGACCTGCTCAAGGTCACACAGCATGATCTCCTGACTCTGGTAGTCTTCCAGCAGAATCTGAACAATTCCTGGTCTGAGTCCCCAGAGGGCAATGACGGGGGTCCCCAGGACACCTACCTGGAACCCCAAGTCTGTTTTTTCTCTGGATGGGGACCCACTCCCCTTTCTGCAGCCACTGGTCTCCCACCAGGGGACCCTTGACAGAGCTGAGGCTCCTGCTGGCTGCTGTGCCAAGGCCTCCAGGGCATCGCCCTCACCTCCCCCGACGCTGCTCACTTCAAAAGTGATTTCGGGAACTGTGACTCAGGCCTGCGCTCACCTGCTTTTCCCGGACATGGCCCTTGACCTCAGTTTCGCACTTCCCCACCTCTCCTTCCAGGTTTCTGCGCCTCCTCCCCAAACTTAACGTCCAGTTTTGGGTCATACTACATCACAGTTTTTATCTTAAAAACCAAACGTTTGTGAAAGCTGACGGGGTGCTGATTGATCAGTACCCCCACAGAAGGGCAGGGGTGCCGTGGGGCAGAATGGACGGAAGACAGCAGCCCAGCCGGTTTCAGGGCCTCAGGCAAAGACGTGGCAACCCTGTCCCTGTTCCCACACTGGAGCTGATCCTCCCAGGGACAGAGGTAGGGATGCGGGGCAGAGGCTGCCAGGAGGGAGGCAGAGCTGGGCGGGTCCCAAGCCCCAGGGAGGAAGGAGCGAAGAGGGGCCTGGGAGGGTCCAGCTGCCTCCTCCCCTTCTCTTCGCAACCCACCCGAGTCGCCCCCACCTCCCCTCCAGCTTGTTTGCACCTCAGACGAAAGGTCTGCTTTTGGCAAACGTATCTCCACGTGCCTCCCTTGATTCAAAGCCTCCTGTCTTGGGAACCCGCTTTCGACACCTACATGGCCCAAAGTCACAGCTTGCTCAAAACGCTGGTGGCACTTAAGTGCCACCTACTGCGGACCACCTGGCGCCGATGTGCTCAGACCTTCGGCTGAACGCCTCCTCCCCCAGGCTGCCCGCCCGCAATGGCAGTCCTCGGGCGGCAGGCTCCGCCGTTGGGCCCGGCACCCCCGCAACCGGGCCATCTGCTGCGTCACCTGACGACCGACTAAGAGGCCAACCTGACAAGCCCCGGCCGACCACGGGCAGAGGGCAAGGGAGAGGAGCAAGGGGGGACGGAGGGAGATGAGGACGGAGGAAGGCAGACAGAAAAGGGGGGGGGGGGACGAGAGGCGTTAGAGTGAGAGCAAACAGGATGAGGCAGAGAAGGCTGAGGCGGAGACCCCGACCGTCGGGCCCGCGTGCTCCCGCGTCCGGTCCTCCGCTGATCTGATCGGGAGCGTACCTGGGTCACCGGGCTGCGCAGCAGGCCGGCGGCGGGCAGCGCGTAGTGCCAGCCGCGCGTGCAGGGCCGCGTGCCGTTGGGGCGGGCGTGGGGCTCGGGCTCAGGGTAGCGCAGGAGCAGGCAGGGGCTCGGGGCGCGCGCGGGTCCCAGGCGCGGCACGCTGGCGTCGAGCAACGCGGGCCCGCGCAGAGCGCGCAGCGCGGGGGGCAGCAGCTCGGGGTCCGGCCGGCAGTGGTGCGCCGGCGGCGTGGTGAGCAGCGGCTCGGAGCCCAGCGCCAGCCCGAGCGCCACGCACGGCAGCCACGAGGCGGCGGCCAGCAGGCGCCGGGCCCGGCCGAAGCCGCCCGCCGCGCGCAGCACCCGCGTCTCCGACTCCATCTGCGCCTCTGCGCTCGGGCGGGCGGGGCCTGCGCGGGAGCCGAGCCAGGGAGGGCCGGACCCTGGTGCCTGGCCGGCAGGGGCGTGGCCTGGAGAGCGGGCTAGAGGAGAGCCGGGCTGCCCTCGCCCCTGCCGCGGGGGCTGCGAAGGCCGGGTGGTGGGACGTGGTGGGAGGACGCGGTCAGCTAGGCGTCCGGGCGCGGGCACGTGGACCTGGGGCGTGAACACGGGGCGGGGACGTGGTCTGAGGTATCCTCGTGTAGGGGCGTGGCCGGGGGTGGGGTCGATGGTATCCTCCCCAGGGCGTCCTCGTGCGGGGTGTACACGTGCGGGGCGTACACGTGTGGGGCGTGGTCGGAAGGGCCTCCTCCCGCGGGGGCGTGGCTCGAAGGCGTGGTAGGGTAGGCGGGGCATGGTGGGGGGGGCGGGGGAGCGTCCTCGTGCAGGAACGTGGTCAAGGGTGTTGATGGCCAGGCGTCTGCGTTCAGGGGCGTGATCGGCCACGTCCACGTGCGTGGAAGTAGTCGGGAGGCGTGACCGGAGGGGGTGATATCGCGCAGAGGCGTGGTAGGGGCGTGGTCAGGGCGTGGTCGGCGGGGCGTCTTCGCGCAGGGGCGTGGGGGAGTGGTCTGGCGGGCAGGTGTCCTCGTGCGAGGGCGCGGCCGGGGCGGGGCTGGCCGTCCGGGCCACTCAGGTGCAAGCCACAGGTGAGGGGCGGGGTTGCGGTAATACTGGGTGCTGCGGGTCAGGCAAGGCCCCGCTGGGAGTTGGAGGGTCATGGCGGGTTTGTGCAGCAGGAGCCTGAGTCGGGGCGCGCGCGGGCATTTAGGAGTTTCGCTGGCATCGTGCGTGGGCGCGCCTGGGAACCCCGCCCCGTCGCCCTGGCGGAGTCTTCCTCCCCACAACCGAGGTAAGTCGCGTTTGCCTTCAGCGTTTTTGCTCTGGAGAGAAGTACAGTAGGTCCTACAGATTACACCTGAGTTTCCGAACTAGTTTCTCTGACTCTGAGCTGGGACTCTGGACCTGACTTGTGTGTTGTAATGGCAAGTTTTTGCACGTCAGACTGTCCTGGCTTAAACACGTTCTCCCTGTGGGGGCATCTGGGTGGTTGGGACAGGTCATGATCCCAGGGTCATGGGATCAAACCTGTCTTCCGGCTCCACACTGGGCATGGAGCCTGCTTGGGGTTCTCTCCTTTTGCCCCTCCCCCTGCTTGTGCTCCTCTTTCTCGGTAAAAAAAAAAAAAAAAAAAGTTCTTACTGAGCTGAAGTTCACGTAATATAAAGCTATGTGTTGGGGGGGTACCATTCTTTGTTGAGTTTAAAAAATTTTTTTTGATGTGTATTTCTTTTTGAGAGAGAGAGCACACACAGGGGAGGGGCAGAGAGGGAGGGAGACACAGAATCTGAAGCAGGCTCCAGGCTCTGAGCGGTCAGTACAGGGCCCGATGTGGGGCTCGAACCCACAGACCCCAAGCTTCACGACCTGAGCGGAAGTTTGACACTTAACAGACAGAGCCATGCAGGCGCCCCTCTGTTGAGTTCTAAAATATTTCCCTAGTGGAACCATTGCATCCCCATCAAGCAGCGGCCCTCCCTGGCGCTGTGCGCCCCGCCCTGCACCAGACGGCTCCGCCCACGTGAGGGGGGCTCCTCTCCTGTGCTCCAGGCGGCCCCGCCCCTACCCCCCCTACGCTTGGTCGCCCCTCCCCTACGCGGGGCCCCGCCCTACACTGTGCGGCCCTGCCCCCGCGCCTGGTGGCCTCGCCCCCACCTTGTGCGCCCCGCCCTGCACTCTGTGGCCTCGGCCCCGCGCCGGTGTCCCCGCCCCCAGCGCTATGCTCCCCTCCCGGCAATGTGAGGCCCCGTCCCTGAACCTGGCGGCCCCACCCCTGCGCTGCGCTGTGAGGTCCCGCCCCCGCGTCCGGAGGCCCCACCCCCGCGCTGTGCGCCCCGCCCTGCACTCTGGGGCCCCGCCTCGCGCTGTGCGGTCAGGCACCTGTACCCGACGCTCCGCCCTGCGCTTTGGGGCCGTCGGGGTTCCCTGCTTCTGCTCGGAGTCACGGATTCAGGACTCGGCTGCTCGCGGCCTGTGTGTCAGGACTTTCGTCCTCTGTGTGGCCCAGCAACATTCCGTCACCTAGCTGTGGCGCCGCTTGTTTGTGGTGCATCTGCTGGTTGGTGGCCCCTCAGGCTGTTTCCCCTTTCTGCCCGTCATGATCCGCGCTGTGAACCTTTGTGTGCACGTCGTTGAGTCCCTGATTTCAGTTCTTTCGGGGACTGACCCAGGAGCGGGATTGCTGGATCGTGTGCTGAGGCCGTGTGTCACTTTGAGGAGCCACCAAACCTTTTTTGCACAGCAGCTGCCCGGTTCACGTTCGCACCACTAACATGCGAGCTCCGGAGTGCCCACATTCTTGTCAACACTGTCCTTGTCTGTCTGGGTTTAAAGACCCATGGCAGAGCACTCCCCTCCCCCTGCTAGTGGATGTGACGCAGCTCACTGCGGTTTCGATTTGCGGTTCCCTGGCGGCTGGTGATGTGGGACATCCTTTCCTAGGCTTATTGGCCACATACATGTCTTTGGAGAAATGATTGTTCGGATTGTTTGCATGTTTTTTGCTTAGGTTGCTTGCCTTTTTGTTCAGTTTTAAGTATTCCTTACATATTCTGGATACTGGGCCTTATCAGAGATATAGTTTGCAAATATTTCCTCTCATCCTGTAGGTTGTCTGTTCTCTTTCTCATATTGTCCTTTGATGCAAAAATATTTTAATGTTGGCGAGGTTCAATTTACTTTTTCCTTTATGCTCATCCTTTTGGTGTCATGTAAGAAACTTACTAAATTCAAGATTATGAATATTTGCACCTGTGGTTTTTTTCCTAAGCATTTTACAATTTCAGTGCTTTGATTTAGGGCTTTCATCCAGTTTGAGTTACTTTTTGCACGTGGTGTTAGATAAGAGTTCATCTAAATTGCCGTGCATGTGGACAGATTGCCCAGCACCGTTTGTGGAAAGACTTGTTCTTTCCCCCACTGAACTGCGTCCGGTGTGGCCAGCTGTGTGGTCAACGTCTGGACTTTTCCGTTTTAGTCTCTTGGTGTGTTTGTCCTCATGCCTTACCACACCGTCTTGATAACTGTAGCTTTGTAGTATGTGAAGTGTGAGCCCTCCGACTCTGTTCCTCTTTTTCAGTATATTTTTTAAGATTTTATTTTGAAGTAACCTCTACACCCAATGTGGGGCTTGAACCCACAATCCCAAGGTCAAGAGTCGCACACTCCACCGACTGAGCCGGCCGACGGGCACCCCCGAGATTGTTTTGACTATTTGGAATCACTGGCAGTTTCATATGAATTTTAGGATCACTTTTTCTAGTTCTGCCAAAAAGACCATTGGGATATTGGTAGGGATTGCATGGAATCTGTTTAACGCTTTGGAGATATTTGGACATACTGCCACCTTAGCAGTACAAAGTCCCCCTATCCTTGAACACAACACGTCTTTCCTTCTGTTGAGATCATCTTTAATTTCTTTCAGAAATGTTTTGTGGTTTTGGGTATACAAGTCTAATACTTCCTTGATTGAATTTATTCCTGAAGTATTTTATTCTTTTATTTGAGATTTTTTAAAGTTTATTTAAGCAATCTGGACACCCAGCCCTGGGCTTGAACTCATGACCCCAAGCTCAAGACCCGCATGCTCCATCGACTGGGCCAGCCAGGCACCCCTATTTTATTCTTTTTAATACTATTGTATGCGAAATTACAAGTTTCCTTTTCAGATTGTTCATTGCTAATGTGTAAAAATACAAGTGATTTTTAGGATACTGATCTTGTATGTTTGCAACTTTGCTGAATTCCTTTATAAGTGCTGATGTTATGTTTGTGGATTTTTAAAAGGTGTTTTACATATAAGATGCCATCTGCAATTAGAGATACTTTTATTTCTTGTTCTGCCTAATGGCTCTAGCTAGGACTTCTAGTGTAGGGTTGAATAGAAGTGGAAGTGGGCATCCTTGTGCCTGATCGTAGAGGGAGAGCTTTCTGTCTTTCACCACTGATTCTGACACTAGGTTTGGCTTTTCCAAAGTTCCCTTTGTCATTTTGAGATCTATTCTTTCCATTCCTAGTTTAGGTGTTTTTATCATGAAATGAAATGATGTTGAAATTTTCTCTTCCTTCTATTAGTGTGGTGTATTACATTGATTAATTTTTGTATGTTGAATCATCTTTGTATTCCTGGGATAAATCGCACGTCATCATGGTGTCTAATAATTTTAATATGCTGCTGGATTATATTTGCTAGTGTTTTCTTGAGGATATTTGCATCTATATTATTATGATACTGGTTTATGCTTTTCTTCTTGTGGTATTTTTGGCTTTATTATCAGGGTTATGTTGGAATTATAGAATGAGTTAAGGGGTGTTCCCTACTATTGTTTGGGAGAGTTTGGGATGGATTGGTGTTAATTCTTTAATATTTGGTAGAATTTACCCACCAAGCCATCTGGTCCAGGACTTTCCTTTCTCAGGATGGTGTTGATTATTGACTCAATCTTAGTATAGGGTGTGTCTAGATTTTCTATTTATTCTTGGTTTCAGTAACCTCTGCATTTCTAGGAATTTGTCCATGTCACAGGATTTCTATTCTCGCATTTCATTGTTCAGTATTCTCTCATCCTCTTTTACTTCTGTAAAATCCAGTTGTTTTCTTGTTCACTTCTGATTTTAGTAATTTGCGTCTTGTTTTTTCTTAGCCCGTATAAAGAATTATCCATTTTGGGGGCGCCTGGGTGGCTCAGTCAGTTAAGTGTCCCACCCTTGATTTCAGCTGCGGTCATGATCTCACAGTTCTTGAGTTCGGGCCCTGCATCGGGCTCTGCACTGACAGCATGGAGCCTGCTTGGGACGGTCTCCTCTCTGCCCCTCCCCCGTATGCACCCGTGTGCGCTCTCTCTGTCTCAAAATAAATAAACTTAAGAAAAAAAAAAGAAATGCCCATTTTGTTGATCTTTCCAAAGAACCAGCTTTTGTTGATTCTGTTTCCATTGTCTCATTTATCTCTTCTGTTAACCTTAAAAATAAAACTGCCGGGGCACCTGGGTGGCACAGTCGGTTAAGCGTCCGACTTCAGCCAGGTCACGATCTCGCGGTCCGTGAGTTCGAGCCCCGCGTCGGGCTCTGGGCTGATGGCTCAGAGCCTGGAGCCTGTTTCCGATTCTGTGTCTCCCTCTCTCTCTCTGCCCCTCCCCCGTTCATGCTCTGTCTCTCTCTGTCCCAAAAATAAATAAACGTTGGAAAAAAAAATAAAAAATAAAAAATAAAAAAAAAATAAAACTGCCAATTATTTTACCAGCAAAAATGTCTTTATTCTGGAATGGCAGAGAATGGTACTCCAAGACTAGCGAGCCAGATCAAAGTCTTATAGCAGAAGGCAGGAGAGAGGGTGGGGCTGTTGTAAACTAAAAGTCCATTGGAGTAAACTGGAAGCTGGAGGTATAGAGGCTTCGCATTGGCTGGGCTGTGGCCGTCTCCCATTGGCTGGGCTCTAGCAGTCTCCCATTGGCTGGCTATGGGCGTCTCCCATTGGCTGGGCTCTAGCAGTCTCCCATTGGCTGGACTGTTGCTGGGGCAGGAGGAAGCCTTCCTTTCCCCTGCTGGGATAGTAGAGTGGTAGCCGCAAGCAGGATGCTTGCCTTCTGTTGGGTCTGCATTTGAAAGCAGTGCTGGGTGTGAGGCGCCCCCTGCCGGCCGGCTCCACTGTAGACAAAGTTTCCTTTTATTCCCTCACTCATATCTATTGGCTTTGGGTTTAGTTTGCTCTCTTCTTGTTCCTTAAAGTGTAAAGTTAGGTTGTCGATTTGTCTTTTGTGCAGCAGGCACTTATAGCTACAGAGTCCCCCCACACTGCATTTGCTGTATCCTGTAACCTCTTTCTACAGTCTTCAAGTATTTTAAAAATTTCTCTTGTGATTTATTTTTTTGTCTCCTTGGTTATTTAAGAGTGTGCTCCTTAACACCCACGTGTTTGGAATTTTCCACTTTGCTTCCTGTTCCTGATTTCCGGCTGCATTCCATTGTGGTCAGAGAAGATTGGTATTATTTCAGTCTTTTTAAAGTTAGGGGTCTTGGAGGAAGAGTGAGCCTGGGAAGGTTGCGGGGGATCCGAGCGGAAGGCGAGCGTTTGACGTCATCGTGCGTGTGGTGCCCCTGCTGCCGGGGCTGGTGATTGGAGAGAACCCCTTGTCTCCGGAGCGGCTGTACCCTGTGAGCAGCGAGATCCAGGGACAGAGTCTCAGCCTCGCCGCTGCCGCCCAGAGACTGCCGAGTCCCCGTCCGTCCGTCCGTCCGCCGCCACCCACTCCGGACACAGAACTTCCAGTCAGGGATAAAAATGAGCTGGTGCAGAAGGCCAAGCTGGCCGAGCAGGCTGAGCGATATGACGACACGGCAGCCTCATGAAGTCTGTAACTGAGCAAGGAGCTGAATTACCCAATGAGGAGTGGAATCGTCTCTCAGTTGCTTATAAAAATGTTGTAGGAGCCCGTAGGCCATCTTGGAGGGTCGTCTCAAGTATTGAGCAAAAGACGGAAGGTGCTGAGAAAAAACACAGACGGCTCGAGAATACAGAGAGAAAATTGAGACCGAGCTAAGCGATATCCGCAATGATGCACTGTCTCTTTTGGAAAAGTTTTTGATCCCCAGTGCTTCACAAGCAGAGAGCAAAGTCTTCTATTTGAAAATGAAAGGAGACTGCTGTCCTTACTTGGCTGAGGTTGCTGCTGGCGATGACAAGAAAGGGACGGTGGATCAGTCACAACAAGCATGCGAAGAAGCTTTTGAGATCAGCGAAAAGGAAATGCAGCCGACACACCCTATCAGATTGGGTCTGGCCCTTGACTTCTCTGTGTTCTATTCTGAGATTCTGAACTCCCCGGAGAAAGCCTGCTCTCTTGCAAAGACAGCTTTTGATGAAGCCACTGCTGAACTCGATGCATTAAGTGAAGAGTCCTACAAAGACAGCACGCCAATGTTGCAATTACTGAGAGACAACTTGACATCGTGGACGTCGGATACCCAAGGAGAGGAAGCTGAAGCAGGAGAAGGAGGGGAAAATTAATCGGCCTTCCAGCTTTTGTCTGCCTCATTCTAAAATTTACACAGTAGAGGGGCGCCTGGGTGGCTCAGTCGGTTAAGTGTCCGACTTCGGCTCAGGTCATGACCTCACGGTCCGTGAGTTCGAGCCCCGCGTCGGGCTCTGTGCTGACAGCTCAGAGCCTGGAGCCTGCTTCCGATTCTGTGTCTCCCTCTCTCTCTGACCCTCCCCTGTTCATGCTCTGTCTCTCTGTCTCAAAAATAAATAAACATTAAAAAAAAAACTTACACAGTAGGTCATTTGTCATCCATGCTGACCCACAAATAGTTTTTTGTTTACGATTTATGGCAGGTTTACGTTACTTCTATTTGAATTTCTGTATTTCCCATGTGGTTCTTATGTTTAATATTAGGGGAGTAGAGCCAGTTAACATTTAGGGAGTTATCTGTTTTCATCTTGAGGTGGCCAATATGGGGATGTGGAATTTTTATACTAGTATAAACCTTTGGCATAGTACTTTTGGTACCTCGTGGCTTCACAAGGGCCAGTGTTAAAACTGCTTCCATGTCTAACCAAAGAAAACTGCCTACATATCGGTTTGTCCTGGTGGCGAACAAAAGGGGTAATCGGTTGCAGATACAGGTGTAGTTTTTGTGGGTACTTTAAGGTCTGGAGCACTTACGGGGCTGTAGTGGAAATGGGCGTCCCGTAGATATTACACGTTGAACCGTGTGCGTCTGTGGCGTCCTCATGCTCAAATGTGCGCACCTTTGACTACAGTTACAGAAGTGATCCTTCAGTTGTGACCCAATTTGCTCTGGATGAGGGCAGAAACGGTTCACATTCCATCATTTGTAAAGTTACCTGCTGTTTGCTTTCATTATTTTTGCTACACTCGTTGTATTTGTATTTAAATGTTTTAGGCAACCTAAGAACGAATGTGCAAGTAAAGATGCAGTAAAAATGAACTGCTTGATGTCCATCACTTTATGTATATCAAGCCCAGCAGCAAAACAAAAATCCCATGTATTTAACTTTTTTTAGGGTTGTTTTTGTTTTTGTTTTTGCTTTTGTGATTTTTTTTTTTTTGATACTTGCCTAACATGCATGTGCTGTAAAAATAGTCAACGGGGAAATAACTTGAGATGATGGCTCGCTTTGTTCAATGTCTTAAGAAATTTTCACGAACAATCCAAGCATAATTGTTACGAACACGTGTATTAAGTTCACATAAGTGGAATAAAAGTTTATGAATGGACTTTTCAACTACTTTCTCTATAGCTTTTCGTGTAAATTAGTCTTTTGGTTCTGAAACTTCTCTAGAGGAGATTGTACATTTTTGGAAATTTTTTCCTTATTCCCTGTTGGCAGCTAATGGGCTTTTACCAAGTTTAAGTACAAAGTTTATCGTAACAACAAAATACTACTACTGTAACTACTACTGTTCCCAACCACCATGTCCCATATTTCTCCTTGTGGGTTTTTTTTTTTTTTTTCCAGACGGGAGATTGATCGGGAAAAAAGTACCGTGTTCCATTTAAAATTTTGGTATATGGCATTTTCTAACTTAGGAAGCCACAATGTTCTTGTTCTTGGCCCATCATGACATTGGGTAGCATTAACTAAGTTTTGTGCTTCCGAATCACTTTTGTTTTTAAGGACTTCTTGATCTTGTTATAGCCTGCCTTCAACTTTGATCTTTATTCTTTCTATTTGTCAGGTGTACAGGATTACCTTTTTTAGCCTTCTGTCTTGTCACCAACCTTTCCTACTTTGGTGGCCGTGTACTTGGACAAAAGGCCGCATGATTTTTCTGGCTCCACTCCATGTCCGAGGACCCCTTGCTTCCTTTGCTTGCCTCCCACAAACTATTTCCCTCATCCTATTTACCGCAGCAAATCTCTCCTTAGTTGATGAGATTGTGTTTATCTCCTTGTAAACCCTAGCTTTCCTGAATGGTCTGTCGTTGTCTGCCTTTAAAATCCTTCCTTTTCCTCTCTTTAAATAATGATGGGGCTAAGTTATACCCAAAGCTCACCCTACGGACTATTTCCTTAGTACCTCGCAGAAAACACCAAACAAAAATACCATTTTAAAAGAGGTGTATTTTTTTTTTCTTTTAGAATGTAAGCTCCCCGAGAGCAGGGACAATGTTTTCTGTGTGCTCTGTTGTGCCTAGTACACTGTAAATGCTCAATAAATATTGATGATGGGAAAAAATTAAAAAAATAATACACTTAGGGGGGCTTGTTGTGTGGCCTGACAAGTGATCTGTCCTTGAGAGTGTTCCATGTGCACTTGAGAAGAGAGTTTATTCTGCTATTGTTGGGTGAGACGTTCTACAGATGTCTGCTTAGCCTATGGGTTCGAGTCTTCTATTGAAATTTCTGTCTGGTTGCTCAATCTGTTATGGAACTGGGGACCTAAAACGTCCAGTTATTGCTGTAGAACTGTCTGTTTCTCTGTTTATATGTTTACGGTTGTTATATCTCCTTGACGGACTTTCCTTTTTAAGATTAACTGTAATATCTTTCTTTGACTCTTGTGACAACTTCTTAAAAATTGTTTTTAATGTCTATTTATTTTTGAGAGAGAGAGAGAGAGACAGAGTGTGAGCCAAGAAGGGGCAGAGAGAGAGAGGGAGACCCAGAACCCGAAGCAGGCTCCAGGCTCCGAGCTGTCGGCACAGAGCCCGACGCGGGGCTGGAACCCACAGACCGTGAGATCATGACCCGAGCCCAAGTCTGGTGCTGAACCGACTGAGCTCCCCAGGCACCCCTCTTGTGACAACTTTTAAGTTATATTCCACTTGGATGTTCGTAGAAGCACCCTAGTTTCTTATAGATTTACTTCTGCCGCTTGTTTTTGGTCTTAGATGTGTTTGGCTAGTTCTCAGCTCCTCCATCACAGCCTGTCTTTGTATTTTGTTGATTTGAAAACTATACCATTTTAATTCCCTTCTTTCTGTTTCTATGTGTGTTTTCATTATCTGTTAGTGGTGACCTTAGGGATTACAGTTAACGTGACAACCTGGTCTGAACCTGGAACACACCAGTATGAATAATACCAATTAGTTTCAAAAGTCTACAAACACTTGTCCTATACATCTCTTTGCCTCCTTTGTGTTGTTGTCGTCACAATTCACATCTGTAGCTTGTGTGCCTGTTAACATCGACTTGTAATGACTTAGTGCATTTGCCTATTAAATGCTACAAGAAATGAATTAAAACCACAGAGGACGTGGTAATGCTGGTTTTTATACTTAGCTGCGCGAGTCCCTTCACCCCGTGCTCCGTGCTGAATTGCGCCCCTCCCAAATTCACGCGTCGAAGCCCTAACTTCCAGTGTATTGGGGAGCGTCTGGTATTTGGAAGCGAAACCTGTGGGAAGTGATTAGGTCTGTGGGTAGAGCCCTCGGGATGCGATTGCTGCCCCTGTGAGAGGACACAGGGGAGGGATGCTTTTCTCTGCACCGTGTGAAGACGAGCGAGGAAGAGGGCCCTCTCCAGACCTGCCGGCCTCTGGAGCTCAGACCTCCCAGCCTCCAGAACTGAGAGAAATAAATGTGGTTTGAGCCACGTAGAGCGTGGTGTCTTGTTACGGCGTCCGGGCCGACTGAGGCAGCGGTGCCCCTCGTTTTTACTCACGACTTGGAGTTCCTGTCCAGCGTCTTTCCGTTTCACCCTGAAGGACCCCTGATAGCGCTTCTGTGGAGCAGGTCTGGTGATGAACTATTGCAGCTCTGATTTTTCTGGAAATGTCTTCATTCTTTCTTCACTCTTGAAGGTCCATCTTGCCGGATACAGAATTCTCGATTGACAGTTCTTTTCTGACTTGAAAAATGTCCTCCCACTGCTCCCCGGCCTCCATGGTGTCTGAACAGGAGTCGGCTGTCACTTTTCCCGAGGTCTCTTGTACGTGATGCCTCGCTTCTCTCCCACCGCTCTCCGGCGTGTCTTCGGCCATCTGACTCGTGTTTGTTGGGTTGGCTTTGAGTTTATCTGGCTTGGAGTTGACTGAGCTTCTTGGACTCGTATGTTCCTCTTTTTACTCAAATGTGGGAGTTTGGGGCCATTTCTTTAATATTTCTCTGCTCCTTTCTCCCTTCAGGAATTTCTGTAATGCATGTCTTGCTGTGTTTTGTGGTCCCAAGAGTCTCTCAGGCTCTGTTCATTTTTCCTCATCCTTTTTTCCTTCTGCCTCTCAGTCTGAATAATTTCTTCTGTCTCCAAGTTTGCGGATTCTTTTTCGGGTCTGCTCAAATCCACTGACCCCCTTCTAGTGAATTTTTCATCTTAGTTATTGTACTTTGTAGTTTCAGAATCTGTTTGGTTCCTTTCTAAAATATTTATTAATGTCGCCATTTAACCACACATCGTTTTCCTGACTTAGTTCAGCCCTTTATCCGTGGTTTCCTCTGGTTGATTGTCTGGTGCCGTGTCGGCCCGTCCATAGCCGGTATTGTGGTAGGACCGGTCCTCGTGGTCCGCACTATGATTGCAAGATGTCTTTCGGCAATAACCGTCAGGAAACTTTGAAAAACCTAAAATTTTATCACTTACAGGACTTGGAAGTGACACAGAACAGCCGGGGGCCCGTACGGCAGGGTTGCGGACAGAGCACATGCCCGGGCCTGCGGTTCCGCTTTTCTCGGGGTTGACGGCAGGGTTTTGTGGGCTCACTGTTGGCGAATTTCAAACATAAAAGCTAGAATTAAAGTGCAGGAAGAGAAAAAAATAAGTGGCTCGAATGGTCAGTTTTCACAATCAACCAAGATCTTTACTTATTTACCTATTTACTTACTTTAAAGTCAGGCAGATCTTGATTTTTTTTTAATGTTTTATTTATTTTTGGGAGAGAGACAAGAGTGCGAGCGGGGGAGGAGCAGAGAGAGGGAGACACAGAATCCGAAGCAGGATCCAGGGTCCGAGCTGTCACGGAGCCTGACGCGAGGATCGAACTCGTGAGCCGTGAGATGGGATCGTGACCTGAGCTGAAGTCGGACGTTTAACCGACGGAGCCACCCAGGCGCCCCCCAAATCAACCAAGATCTTGAAAACAAAGGAACCTCCGTCAGGGGAAGCAACCTGGTTTCTTATCTAGGGGCGTAGCTGGCTTTGCAGTGCACACCTCGGGATCAAAGCCTAAGCCTGGTACTTGGATTACAAAAAAACAAAGAAAAAAACCAACCGTCACGGCCTTCACCACACTTTTTAAACATATTGAATACTGGGGCGCCTGGGGGGCTCAGTCGGTGAAGCATCCGACCTGGGCTCAGGTCAAGGTTTGTGGGTTGGAGCCCCGCGTCGGGCTCTGTGCCGACGGCTGGGAGCCTGGAGCTGCTTCGGGTTCTGTGTCTCCCTCTCTGTCTGCCCCTCCTCTGCTTGCGCTCTGTCTCTCCTGTCTCGAAAATAAATAACGGTAAAAAAAAAAATTAAATAAAAACATAGTGAATACAGTTTGCCTGACACCTACGATGATGCCGACGTCTGTGCTTCCTCAGGGATAGTTTCTGCCAAAAGACGTTCCCTTATGAACGAGACAAAGTTTCCGGTTTCTTTCTGTTTTATAATTTTTTCTCGGGGAGCGGCTTTTTGGGAACCATGCTGTGGTAACTCTGTGGGTCATTTTTGCGCATTTTTTAAAGGTTGCCGTTTCTCGAAGGCTGGATTTGTCCATTTGTGACTTTGCCAGGTGATCCCTGCCAAGTGTGTGTTCCTCGTGGCGGGGGAGCCGCTGAGATTCCTCTTAGCTGTGCAGTCAGCCAGCGACCTGACGATTCCCTTAAACGTGCGGCTCCCAAAACGGGGCGGGGGGGGGGGGGACCACCACCACCAGAAAACAGATACGATTTCTTTACGTCTCCAGAAAGCCACTTCAGCCCACGGAGTGTTAAATCGTGACCACCGTCCCTTTTTCTGGCCCTTTAGTCACAAAAACAGCCATTAGCAACCAGCACCCCTGTCTTTGGGGATCAGGTCCTCCCTGCACACGCCCGTCTAGCGCGCCCCTCCGGGAGCGCGGGCCCCCACGGCAGGGGTGCGAGGTGGCGGGTGCTCGCGTGCGGAAGGCGGAGCTGCACCGAAATTGCCTGGACCCTGCATCAAGACTTGCTGCGGATTGATCACCCGGCCTCCAGAGTTCCCAAAGGGCTCCTCCAGATGGTTTCCGCCTACACCCCGTGACCCAAATTCAGGGGCTTATGTCTTTGAGCATTCCTGGTTGTTACACGTTAAGCTGGATCCCAGAGTTCTGAGAGGCTGATCCTGTTTTTGTTAGCTTAACCATTGCCGCGATGGAGCGATGGGGTTTTGGAACTTTCAGGTCACCGTTTTTTTGTGCTGCAATTTCTTTTGAGAAACCCGTTTTCCGAGTCGGCGCACCGTTTTATGTCTGCGCCACGAGTTCGCCGGGTGGCGTTTCTTCCACGCCCTCACCGGCACGCACTTTGGCCCCGGTGCGAGCACACTCGTCGTCGTCGTTTCGGCCGTTCCGCTAAATGCGAAGCAGCGCGGCGCCCGGGCTCTTGGTCAACACTCCAGCCCGGCTCAGGTCACGATCTCCCGGCTCAGGAGTTGGAGCCCTTCCTTGGGCTCTGTGCCGACAGCTGCAGAACCCGCTTCGGACCCTCTGTCCCCACACCCTCCGCCCCTCCCCAGTTTGCGCGCACGCTCTCTCTAAAACGGACAGGAAGCAGTGGCTCGTGTTGACTCGCGTCAGCTTGCGCGGCGGTGTGTGCGCGGGAAGTATGCTGGCGGTTTGCAGACTGATCTTCTATCCGGTAGCAGTTGTCAAACGGTTGCGTTGATTTTTCAGTAGGCGACCATGTTGCCTAGAAATACAGACCGTCACGCTTCTTGCCTCGCAATCTGGTGACCTTTTATTTTGCTTGCCTTATTCTTAGGGCTGGATTGACCTGTGCGACGCCGAACAGAAGGGGCGAGAAAGAGTATCCTTGTCTCAGCCCTGATCTTAGGACAAAACATTCCGTCTTTCACCATTAAATATGATGTTAGCTGTAGCTTTGCCATAGAGGCTCTTTTTTGGGGCGTGTAAATTCCTTTTTCATTCAAGTTTTCTGGGAGTTTTCTGGGTGTTGGGGGGGGGGGGGGCGCCCGGCTGGCTCAGTCAGAGAGTGTGTGACTCTTGATCTCGGGGTTGTGGGTGTGGACATTACTTAAACACACGTAAAAAACAAGCAGACGGTGGATTTTGTAAAAAGCTTTTTCTGAATCTACATGGATTGTCGTTTTTTTTAACCTTTGTTAATAGGGTTATCACTTTGTTCTTTACTCTGTTAACGTGGTGAATGACATGGGTTAACTTAGAATGTCAAACCAACCTTGTACTCCTGGAATAAAGCCTACTTTGTAATGATATGTTATCCTTTTAGTGGATTGTTAAATTTGGTTTATGAAATTTTGTTTAGAATTTTTGTCTTCCTGTTCATCGGGGATACTGGTCTATGGTTGGTCTTTGCCTCTTTCTGGGCTATTTGGATACGTAGCATATCCAAATAGGATAACACTGGCCTCATGGAGTGGGTTGGAAAATATTCTTTCCTTTTCGATTTTTTTGGAAGATTTTCTATAGAGTTTGTATTATTATCTTTCTTAAGTGTTTGGTGGTATTCGACAGTGAAACTATCAGGAAGCAGAAGGTTTTTTAATGGAAATATTTAAAACTACACATCCAGTGTCTAACAGATGTAGAACTATTCAGATTGTATATTGTTTTCATTTAAGTGTAGTTAACACGCAGCGAGGGGCGCCTGGGGGGCTCAGTCGGTTGAGCGGCCGACTTCGGCTCAGGTCACGATCTCACAGTCCGTGAGTTCGGTCCCCGTGTCCGGCTCTGTGCTGAAAGTTGGGAGCCTGGAGCCTCCATCAGAGTCTGTGTCTCCCTCTCTCTCTGCCCCTCCCCTGCTCGTGCTCTCTGTCTCAAAAATAAATAAAAACACTAAAAAAAAAGAAAACCACCGTGCAGTATTGTTGGCATCAGGCGTACAATCTAGTGATTCAGCAGTTCCTGCCTTGCTCGCTCGCACCCATCATGATACTCGCCCCTCCAGCCTGTATCTGACGCCTCCCCCTGCAACTCCCATCTGGCAGCTACCAGTGTGTTCTCTGTAAGAGTGTGTTTCTTGTCTTTTGTCGTTTGTTCATCTGTTTCTTTTTAAAATTAAAAAAAAATTTATTTATTTTTGTGAGAAACTTTGTGCACGAGTGGGGGAGGGAGGGAGGGAGAGAGAGATAGAGAGAGAGAGAGAGAGAGACCCAAGCAGGCTCCATGCTGTGAACACAGAGCTGGATGCAGGGCTCGAACCCACAAACCGCGAGATCACGACCTGAGCTGAAGTCGGAGGCTCAACTGACTGAGCCACCCAGGGGCCCCAGGATATTTTGAGTTTTTAAACTTTATTCCTTTGAATTTGAAAAATGGATCTGTAAACCCCACATCACGCCTCCAGCGTTAGTGCGGTTTATCTTTTCCGTCTTTTTACTTTCAACCTGCTTGTGTTCTACTTAAAGTGGATTTCTTTTTTTTTTTTCTTTTTTTTAAATTTTTTTTTTTTAACGTTTATTTATTTTTGAGACAGAGAGAGACAGAGCATGAACGGGGGAGGGTCAGAGAGAGAGGGAGACACAGAATCCGAAACAGGCTCCAGGCTCTGAGCTGTCAGCACAGAGCCCGATGCGGGGCTCGAACTCACGGACCGTGACATCGTGACCTGAGCTGAAGCCGGTGCTCAACCGACTGAGCCACCCAGGCGCCCCAAATGTTTGTTTATTTTTGAGAGACAGAGACAGAGAGAGACGGAGACAGAGCATGAGTAGGGGAAGGGCAGAGAGAGAGGGAGACACAGAATCGGAAGCAGGCTCCAGGCTCCGAGCTGCCAGCACAGAGCCCGACGTGGGGTTCGAACCTACAAGCCGTGAGATCATGACCTGAGCCGAAGTCGGACACCTTACCGACTGAGCCCCCCAGGCGCCCCATAAAGTGGATTCTTGTAGGCAGCGTAGAGTCGAGTCTTGATTTTCCATCCCGTTTAACAGTTTCTGCTCTGGTTGGGATGTTGGGAACTTTCACACTTGATGTGACTGAGTCCGTCGCCACGCTGTCCGTCCCGTCTCTTTGTTCGTTTTCCCTCTGTTTCTGCTTTGGGATCGTTTTTATGAATTCACTTTATTTCCCTTGTTGTCATGTTAGCTATACTTTCGTTGCTCTGTGCTCTGCTTTGGGGATTTTAACATACGGCTAAAAGCAGGTAATGTTAAGATGTTAAAAAGCCTGCCCTCTAGTGACAGGGTGTCGCTTCTCATGCACGCACCTTACAGGGGCGCGCGGCCGTTTCTCCCGTGCTCCTGTCCCTGTTCTTGTAGGTCTCATGTCGTGTGTGCTGTCGTGCCCATGAGGCATGTTTCCTTTCTAAACAGGCAGTTGTGCTTTAAGCCAAGGTGTGAGATCGGTGTTCTGTGGTTAACCGTGCAGTTCACGTCCCGGAAACCGTTTTTCTCCGTGGATGCAGGTTCCCGTCTCACGCCGTTTTCCTTCTGTCTGCAGGACCTCTTGTAATGGCTCTCGTAGCCTGCGTTTCCTTGAGATGATTTTCGCTTCCGTGTGACATAAATGTTTTCATTTTACGTACGTTTTTCTTCTTTCGTAGGTTGTGTCAAAATCCACATACCCTAAAGTTCACCATCCTAAACACTGTTAAGGGGACAGTGTAGTGGTACTGACTACAGTCAGAACGTTGTCCCCACCACCCGTCCCCGGAGCCCTTTCGCCTCGTAACACGGGACTCCGTACCCGCTCAACAGTGAAGCCCGTTCTCTTTGGCGAAAGGCGGATTCGAGCCCTTTGCCCATTTTTGCATTGAGTTGCGTTTTTGTCGTTGAGTTTTAGGGGTTCCCTATATACCCCGGGTGGTCCCTCACAGAGGCGCGATTTGCAGGTGTCTTCTCCCGTCCCGCGGATTGCCTTTTTACCCCGCGGACAGTGTCTTTGGCGGCACGACATTTACAAATGCTCCTGAAGGTCAGCGCCGCGCGGGGCCGTCGGGAGCCGTGGCTGCCCTGAGAGAAAGTGTCAGTTTATGATTCGAGTTCTGCCGCTTGGCGGTGGTGACCTGGTGGCCGCGGCTCAGAGCACAGCTGTCACGAGGGACGCGGGACATCAGTCCGAGAACTCTACTTCCGGGCCACGGCGTGCGTCTCGCCGAAGTTACCGAGTTGTGGCTTAAGCGTGGGAAGCTCAGCTAAAGAAAGCGGTGGTCTGGGGAGATCCGAGGCATCTCCGAGAGAAGACGTCTCGGGCGGCCCCGACGAACCGGTGGAGGTCGGCGCAGGACGGCTCTCCCAGCTCCGAGCTGCTGGGCGCCGCAGGTGCCCGGCCCCGGCGGAAGGAGGCGCCCGCGCCGCCGAGCGTGCCGT
Organism: Prionailurus bengalensis; assembly: GCF_016509475.1. Classification (NCBI taxonomy): domain Eukaryota; kingdom Metazoa; phylum Chordata; class Mammalia; order Carnivora; family Felidae; genus Prionailurus; species Prionailurus bengalensis. The sequence goes on from NC_057352.1 coordinate 61,547,304, forward strand.
GTTAACGTCAAAGCGGACACTCGGCAGGTCACGGCGGACTCCGGTTTTCATGCCGCTTTGGGGGGGGGGGTCACCCTCGGCCAGTGGAAACCAGCTCAGGCCGCGCAAGTGGTGGTGGGAGGGAATCCGTCGTTGGGGCTTGCGCCCTGGCTCCTGCCGCGTCGTGCCCGGGATTTGCAGGGGTGGGTTTTGGCAGAGTTTTACGGAGTTGAGACACCTCCCTTCGGGTGCGAAACAGGCACGCGTCTCCGTTAGGGGTCGTCGCGACATCAGTTGACGTCTGCTTGTCAGATGCAGCTGAGATTAGAGAGGAAGGGCTTTTCCGCGGTGGCACTGGTTTCTCGTCTCCTTCGCAAGGGCTGGAGCCGCTAGGCTTCTGCGCGGTCCGGCCCACGGACGGCGCCGGGAAGGGCTTTCCTGCAGCGGCCGCCGGTGTCCCTCCCCCCCGTCGCTTCGGTGACGCCGTCCGGGCCGCAGGGGACAGCCGCCTTGGCTCCGGGTGCTGTCCTTGGATGTGCGCGTGTGTCTCTGTCTCTGATCACCCGGACAAGACGCTACGTCGTCCGACGGGGCGAAGGAGAGAGCAGGTGTGTGTGTTCGGCCTCAAGAGACTCCCGCCAAGACTCGACCGTTCGCCTTAAGCCCGAGCCTTAAGTCAGGCCGAGAAGGGAGCCGAAACAAAAACGGGGTGGTAACTGTGCGGTGAGAATTAAGAAGAAAGCTCTCCGAACGAGTTGCTACGGAGGCCTGACCTGTTTTGTTTCGGCATCAGAGAATCTTACCGTATGTGCCGTAGGTTAAGAAAAGTGCGGACAGGATGTGACGTTCACAAAACATCACGTGAGGACCCAGTTTTCAAGTCACGTGGTTCGGGGCAGGGTTAAGGGCTAAAGCGCCAAAGCCATCTCTGTGTGAACCGTTTTCTTGTTCGGGGAGCAGGGCGGAGGACGGCCCTCCTTCATCCCAGCAGCGGCTCCTTTCTGACAAGAGGGAGGCGGGGCCCGGACAGGCTAATTGACAGGCCGTGTGCAGCGTCTCAAACGGAACCTAGATGGCGACGCGGGCAGTGACTTCTGGGTGGCGACGGCCCTGTGAGTGCTGTGTTTGTGCCGTTCGTTGTCTGGACTTGTACTTCTTTGCCGTCAGATGCTCTGCTTTCCCTCAACAAATATTTCTAATGTCACTTTTGTGCTTTTTTTGATAAAGGATGTTTAAAACTATTGGCCTGCCATAATTTGTGAAACTTCAGTGTTTTTAAATTTTTTTCTATAATGTCAATGGGAAAATTCAGCAATAAACCTAATTTATTTATATGCAAAAAAAAAAAAATGTTCATGAAGTGCAGTTTGTCCGTCTTCCCTTTTGTTGCCTGTGCCTTTGGCGTCCCGTCCAGAAATCATAACCAAATCCGGTGTCGCGAGACTTTTGCCCTCCGTGTTCCTCCAGGTTTTACAGTTTCAGGCCTTACGTGTAGGTCTTTGATCCGCTTGGAGCGAGTTTTTGCGTGATGGTGTGAGGGGAGGGTCCAAGTGCGTGCTCTGGGCCGCGGACGCCCAGTTTTCCCAGCGCCGGGCGCCGAGAAGACCGACCTCTTCCCCCTCGCACGGTCTCGGCACGCTGGCCGGAAGTCGTTTGGCCACCCGTGCGAGGGTCTGTTCCCGGACTTCCTGTCCCACTGGCCCGCGCGTCTGTCTGTGTGGCCACCCCACGCTGCCGTGATCCCCGCACCTTTGGGGTGGTTTTGAAGGCAGGCGGTGTGAGTGCGCCCGCTGTGTTCTTGGCTGTTTGGGTTTCCTGGAGGTTCCATACGAGTTTTAGGACGGTTTTCCTATTTACGCGAAGAAACTTGTCCTTAGGACATCGATGGAGACGGTACCGAATCTGCAGATCACTTTGGGCGGTGCTGACATTGAACAGCGTTGACCTCGCGGTCCGTGAACATGGGCCGTGTTTCCGTTTACTTGGGTTTAATTTCATTTCTTTCCACACTGTTTTGTAGTTTTCACTTGCGTGCCTTTCACCTTCGTGATTAAGTTAATCCCTCAGCATTTTATTCTTTGTGAAGCTATTGGAGATGAGGTTGTTTTCGTAATCTCATTTTCAGACATTTGTTTCTTTTTCTTTAGTTTTCAGTAGTTCGATTAGGATTTGTTTGGGTTTATTCTCTTTAGGATTTACTTAGCTTCTTGAATCATAGGTTTTTCTCTTTGCCTAACTTGGAACATTTTTCAGCCTTTTACTTCCTGAAGTGTTTTTCACCACCCTCCTCTTTCTCTTTTCCTTCTTGGGACTCCAGTGACCTGAATGTCAGACCTTTTGTTGGTGTCCCCCAAACACTGAAGATCTGTTCAAGAAAAAAATAAGTAACAAGTGTTTTCTCACTTTGTAATTCAGATCGAATAAGGCTCCACGGACCTGTCTTCAAGGTTGCTGACTCTCCCCTTTCTGCTATTGTCCGTGTGGTGAGGGTTTTTTCCTCACTTTATTTTTCGGTTCTAAAATTTCAACTTGGGTTTTCTTTGTCTCTTCTATTTCTTTTATGCAAAGTTCTGTTTTAACGGTCGTTGAAGGAATGCTTCCTGGGAGTATTTGCGTAAAACTCCTTTAACGTGTCTGTCAGGTGTTTCCAACATCCATGCCGTTTTGGATCGGCATGTGTGGTTGTCTTCTCCCGTGTGGACTGAAATGTTTGTGCTTTTCATATGCTGAAGAATTTGTTCTCGTATCCTGGGCTTAGGGGATCCTGGGTTTTGTTTCCAAACTATGAGGATGGTGCCTTTTCTTTTGTCAGGCCGCCCACCTGGACGGAGTCAGGCTGGGCTCCGCCTGCCTCCTGTGGGCCGTGCTTCCAAAGTCCGTTGAGCTCTCAAAGCCTGATGTCCCCGATGGCCGCCTGTGACCTGGGCGGGCCTGTCCTGTCCCCACAGTGTGTGGTGTGCTCCTGAGGAACAGCTCCGTGGGGCCTGGGTGGGGCTGCGCCCTGGAGCTCAAACACCGCCTCCCGCCTCTGAGCTTCTCTCTTGGTTCTTTATTTCCGTGCGTCTCTCTCCCCTCCCCCCTCTGAGCCTCTGGGCCGAAACGGGCCTCTGGCTACCCCGCTGTGCCACGAACTTGGCCGGACCTGGGCTGTTGGGGGCGAACTCAGGCCGATGCAGGGGGCAGTGGAGAAGACAGCCCTGGGAGTTGGCCCCACCCTCTCCGTGTCACAGCTGCTCTGGGCAGAGGACGTTTTCCTTCCTGAGAGCATTGCCCCGGTGCCACCCCCAGCTCTGGACCCGGGGCGCCAGTGCTGCTGCAGAGTTGCCGGGCCGGAGACGACGAGCCGACGGAGGGAACGAGAATCCGAGGAGCATCGGGGGCTCCCCTTCCGTTCCTAGTTCCTATCCCCGGAAGAAAAGGTTTCTCCTTTGCCGTCCCCTCTCTCTGTCCGCTTTCTGGCAAAGGCAAGCTCCGGGCTGGCTCGGCAGGACTCCAGAACCTGGTGTTTTCCGGGCCCCCTCGGGCCGCTCACGACCTTGACCCGCGGCGCCTGCTTCCGCCGACTCCAGCGCGTCTGTCGTCCCTCCGTGGGTCCCACAGAGGTGGGGGAGGGCGTGTTCCGCCTCACTTCGCGGGTGAACCGCACCGTGAGCTGCAGTTGGCCCCCCCCCCCCCCCCCCCCCCCCCCCCCCGCTCTGCACCCCTCGCGGCCTTTGGGCAGCTCCCGAAGCCTCTCCCCAGCCCGGGCCCCTCCTGGTTGCCTCAGCCTCAGTGGCTCTACTGAGAAAAGCACTCTGCCTCCGTGGGCGCCCCTCCCCCCCACCTCCGCGGGCGCCCCTCCCCCCTCCGCCTCCGCGGGCGCCCCTCCCCCCTCCCCCTCCGCGGGCGCCCCTCCCCCCTCCCCCTCCGCGGGCGCCCCTCCCCCCTCCGCCTCCGCGGGCGCCCCTCCCCCCTCCGCCTCCGCGGGCGCCCCTCCCCCCCACCTCCGCGGGCGCCCCTCCCCCCCACCTCCGTGGGCGCCCCTCCCCCCTCCGCCTCCGTGGGCGCCCCTCCCCCCTCCGCCTCCGTGGGCGCCCCTCCTCACTCCGCCTCCGTGGGCGCCCCTCCCCCACTTTCGTTAACTGTGTGGTGTGGGAGCTCAATTTTTTTCCTATTGATTTATCTCAAAGTATTTTTAAATTTCCCTTGTAATTTCTTCTTTGTTTAGGAGCGTGGTGCTTAGTTTCCACATAGTTTTTGAATTTTCCAGATTCCCCGTTACCGATTTCTGATTTCATTCTATTGTGGTTGGAGAACATACTTTGTATTATCTCAGCCTTTTAAAATTTTCTGGGGCTTTTTCACGGCCGACTTAGGGTCTCTCCCGGAAAAGCCTCCGCCTGCACCTGAGAACAGGTCCTTTGCGGCGGCGGCCGGGCCGCTGGACGCCCGGCTGGTTCGCGGCGTTGTGCACGGTCTCCGGGTGGGTCTCCGGGTGCTTGTCGACCGCTCGGGAAGGGCCGGGCCCCCGGCGTGTGGCGTCTCCGGCCCGACGGGCTCTGCGGAGCCCCGTGGAGGTAGCGCGTGGTTGAGCCATAATTAGGAAGGTAAGGCCTGCCACCCTGTCCCTTTTACCGGGAGAGTCTCACCCACCTGCACTTGAATTACTGACAAACCCTCCGACATTCTTGCTGTTTTCGGTCACAAATCTGTTTTGTTCGTCACTTCCTCTACTGCTACCTTCTTTTTTGTTCTAGGCATTTTCTGGTACTCCATTTACTGTTCATTTTACTGTAATTTTGAGCTATTAAAAAAAAAGGTTGCGGGGCATCTGGCCGGTTCATCAGTTATGACGAAAACCAGTGGTTTTTTTTATTTCTTCCTGCGGATTCAAGTTACTATTCGGTGTTTCCTGATCGAGCCTGAAGGACACTTTTCAGTATTTCTGAAGGGCGGGTGGTCTGGCGGTGAATTCTGGCTTTGTTGATCCGGAAACGTCCTGATTTCTCCGTTTCCTGGAAGGGGTCGCTCACCGCCATCGTCGTCTTTGAGCAGTTTGGGCCGTGTTCCCTCCCGCGTCTCAAAGGGCATCCTTTGCCACTCTCGAGGGCTTCTTTTCTGTAGCTTTTGACAGTTAGATGATGACGCGTCTACGTGTGGATCTCTTGGGTTTACTCTGCTTGGAGTTCGTTGAGCTTCTTGGATACAGGTTACTGTTTTTTGTCAAACTTGAGGAATTTGGGCCAGCGTTTCTTCGGATATGCCTTCTGCCCGTTTCTGCTCTTCTAGGAGCCCCCAGGGCACACGGACGCGCCCGAGAGCACCCAGCAGGTCTCTGAGACTCTGTTCAGGTTTTGTTTTCTCTTTTTTCTCGCAGTTATGCCAGCTAAGCCAGCCGGGGGCACCTGGCTGGCTCAGGTGGTCGGGCTTGTAACTCTTGATCTTGGGGTCGCGAGTTCGAGCCCCACTTTGGATGCAGATAGACCTATAAAGATATAAACACGACCAACTTACTTCACCTGTCTTCAAGTTTGTGGATCCTTCCCCCGGCTCAAATTCAGTTGTGGCGCTCTTCAACAATTTTCATCTTAAAAAAATTCTTTATCTGTATCCTCTGTTTTGTGAGTGGCATTCTCTGAGTCCCGTCATATTAATTCTTTAGACACGACTTCTCTTCGTTATTTGAACGTGATTCCTAAAAGCTGGATCTTGAGTCTTTGCCAAGGGCATCGGGGTTCTGCAGGAAAACGGGCGCAACGGCAGGCGGCCGGGCGGAGGGACGGACTCGGAGGAGCGGTGTGCGTGGCTGCGGAGCCTGCCAAGTCCGGGATCTCGGGTGAGGCCGCAGGCTGGACACCGGGGAAGAGCGGGTGCCGCGTTCTGGTCTGAAAGCGGTCTGCTGGAGAGTTCCCTCCTCCCTGGGGGACACTTGCCGCCGAGGCCTCTGGCTGATTGCTCGAGCCTCATCCGCTTTACGGACGGCCATTTGCTTCACTCAGATTCTAGCCGTTGACACCCACCTTCGTTCTCGCAGAAGCGTTTGCAGTCGATAACATTTGACCGCATTCTGGCATCGTGGCCTATCCGGTCGACGCGGACAATTACCCGTCTTTCTCCCCCTGTCTCTCTTTCCTTCTGCGACCCCCCGGACGCATACGTTGGAACACTTGATCACATCCAACAGGTCTCCGAAACGCTGTCCATTTTCCTTCATTCTTTTTTTTTTTCCCCCCCGTTCCTCAATTTGATAATCGCAACTGACTTATCTTCAGGTCCTTTTCTGTTCACTCAGATTCCATTCCTGCACTTTCAACTGCCGAATTCCCAGTTTCTTGCCTTAAAAAAAAATTTTTTAGCATTTATTTTTAAAGAGAGAGACAGAGCATGAGTGGGGGAGGGGCAGACACACACACACACACACACACAGAATCCGAAGCAGGCTCCAGGCTCCGAGCTGTCAGCACAGAGCCCGACGTGGGGCTCGAACTCACAGACCGTGAGATCATGACCTGAGCCGAAGTCGGCCGCTCAACCGACCGAGCCCCCCAGGCGCCCCTGAAAGTAGATATTTTAAATAATATAACATGGTGACTCTGGAAATCAGTTCCCCAGATTTATTTTACTTTGTTTGTTGGCTGCAGCTTCTGCTTCCTGCTCAGTGACTTTCCTCGACTGGTGCTGTGGAGTCTAAGTTCTGTGTCGCATGAGGGCAGTGCTGTCTTCGTGCTGTGAGCTTGCTGCTAAGCTAGTGATGGGACAGCAAGTTCCTTAAAAGCCTTGATCCAGCGAGTCTCCCCCACGCTTCCCCAAAGGTTCTTCTGTCGGGTTGGGGCTCGCTTCCCGTCGGCCTCCGCTTCCTGCCTCCACAGGCTTCAAGTTTAGCCAAAAGTGAGAAAACTGGACGTTCTAAGTTCTTTCCTGAGCCTGTGCCCAGACCCGCACGTGCACGTGGCCTTCTAGACCCTTAGGAACGTGGTCCAGAGTCGGTTGGCGTACCATGGACATCTCATTCCCCAGACCTTGCTTTTCGAGTTTGTGGCCGGGCTCGTTTGCTGTCCCCGGTGTCATCATCTCAGGCAGCTGTTGTTGATCGCTTTTGACACAACTTGTGGGGAAACGGCTTTTTCCCACTGGGTGAATTTTGAGTCTGGTCACACAGTGAGCTCCAGGAATGGGGCTTTTCCGGGGAGCTGCCGGACAAGTCCAGTGGTGACAGTGTCCTGGAGATGGGGGACGCCCGAGGAGACCCACACTCAGTCCGAGCCCTCTGATCCTGCCGGGTTGCCGGTTTTCAAGACTACCGTGGAGCTGGACCGAGAATGGAAACAAGGGAATGGAAATGACACACGGCTTGCTGCAGAGATTTAGCTGTTTTTCCAGAATAATCACTCCTTGGATTGTAACGAGCCCTGGATAATCTCCAGGGTTCTGACCGTGTTGGTTGTCGATTTGGAGCCTCCCCTGGCCCCGCTCCAATGTTCTTATTGCTGTTACAGGGGTTTTTGAAGGTCTGTCTTTGCTGTTCGAGAAGCCCTGCTTTGTTTTCCATCGGATGAGTGAATTCGCCCTCTTTCATCTTTTTCATTTGTCTGAGATTCCGATCTGTGAGAGACCGGGACTCCTTTGAATTTGTCATCTGCCTTTCTCATTTTGGGGGGATTTTGACTGGAAGGTAAAGGCTCAGATCGCCATGTTAACTTGGTATCTGGCACCCCGTTTTCTAAAGTATGTTCTGGAATATCATCCTGGCTTCCTGGGGAAAATGCAGACATGTCTTTCTTTAAGAATTTGCTTACTTGTGAAACGGAACAAAAGACGCACAGAACACATTCACTGTGGTGAGTGGTCACGGAGCCTCCCCGTTTAGTCAGTGCCGAGGTCAGGAATCGGTGTCTAGCGGCAGCCCCCGCAACCGTCGCGTCCCGGGGGTTCTGCGCGGTGGCCCATGCTGGCCGCTCGCACGGCAGCTCTGCCTTCCTGTTCTGGTGAACTTCAGACGAGCAGAGCCATGCGGTTCCAGGTGCACCGCGGCTGGATTTCGTTCGCCTTCGCCGCTGTCCGTAAGCGGCTCTCGGGGGTGGTCTCGCCCCGTCCCCTGAACGTTTGGCGACGCGCAGACACGGTGGCGGTCACCACTCTGAGGGGCGCTGCCGGCATCGGTAGGTGGAGGCCGCGCGTGCTGCTGAGCGCCCTACAACGTGGAGGAAACTGGTCACGAGATTCCTAGGGCCACGGGTCAGCAGTACCGAGGTCGAGAAGCACTGCTTTATGTGTGGGCAATCTATTCTTTTTTTTTTTTTTTAATCTTTATTTATTTTTGAAAGACAGAGTTTGAGCAGGGGAGGAGCAGAGAGAGGGGGAGACACAGAATCCGAAGCAGCTCCAGGCTCGGAGCTGGCAGCACAGAGCCCGACGGGGGGTCTCGAACTCACAAACTGTGAGATCGTGACCAGAGAGGAAGCTGGACGCTCACCTGACTGAGCCCCAGGCAACCCTGCCCCCCCGCGCTCCCCCCGGTACGTTTGGTCTTCAGTGATGCTGTTTCTGCCCATATGCATGGGTTTCTCTTGGTTGTGTGACCAGAAGTGGGTTGTTGGGTCTGGAAGAGCGAGTAGCCGGGCCGGCTGCGGCCAGTGCCTGTGTCATAAGGTGCCTGACCTTCCTTGTGCGGGTCAGAGAAACACGGTGTCCTCCCGCAGCCCCTCTCAGCCAGGGACAACCCAGGCCCTCGCTCCCGGGACGGAAGGGCCGTGTGCCCCGAGCAGGCGTGCTGGCCCCGCTGGCCCGCAGCACTGGGGGGGGGGGGGGGGGGCACTGGGCCCCCATCCAGTGCTGCCACCTGAGTCTGGTTCTGAGAGGCTCAGAGCTCCAGGGTGGTGGACGCTGTGACTGGTAGGGAAGTCACCCATCCGTGTCCGAGCCTGGGCCAAGCGCTGCCTTCTTCCCGCCAGGGCCGGACCCTCTTGAGGGGCCCCGGATACCCACACCTGCAGCCACAGTCCTCAGGGACAGTCGGCAGGGGCCCCAGGTGCAGTTCTGGACTAGTGGGGGTTCTGCAAACACCCGCACGGACGACTCCTGCCCAGACACAGGTGGACGCTGGGAGCAAACCACAACCAGCCTCTGTTCTTCGAATTTACTTACAAACGTTCTCTGGGGACTGAGGGTCTCCCTGTGCTCACCCCTGCGCTCGCAGCCCGGACAGGAGCACGGGGGTCGGATGCCTCTGCGGCAGGATGGGGACGGGGCGGCTCCCAGGAGACACTGGGCCAGCATCGCGCGGACCCGCCGGAGCCCGCAGGGCCACCGCGACCTGCGCCGCACGGCTCCGAGGCCCCCTGCGCCTGGCCCGTGCACGCTCCCTCGCCCCCCACGCACGCGCACGGCCGGCAGGTCAGGGCCTGAAGCTGCCGACCCCGAGACTCCGCACGGGAGCGCCGGGCTGCGGGGACGCGCTGCTGCGGCCCCGGCTCTGAGACCAGAAAACTGATTCGTGTCCAGGAGGCGGTGAGGCTCTGCCCTCCCCGATCCCCAGGCCAGCACACGAGGGGGGGCCCGGGAGTCCCATGGAGGGAGAGGGCGACCTCCCCCGCCGCCTCCGTCCCACGCGTGGACTCGGCGAGGGCCTGGCCCCACCCCCCGCCCGGCCCGCAGGCCTGCGGGGCTGGGCGCCTGCTCCCGCCGGGGTGTTCCTCCGTAGCTCAGGTACAGGAGGCGGAGGGGAGGCCACGTGATGTGCCCAGGGCGTGCGTGAGGAGGTCCACCCCGCACCTCCACACCCACGTGTCCACAGCACCCTGCGTGCTGGGGGCCGGGCGGCCAGTGCGGTGAGGGCGGCCTCAGGAAGGAGCCACTTTGGGAGGCCTTGTGCAGAAGGCGGCCCTGGGCCAGCCGGGTCTCATCCCCGAGCATCTCCTGCCAGAGGGGCGTGGGGCGGGGCGCACACCTCCCACTCCTGTCCTCTGAGCTGGTTCTGGCAGCATGGGGGTCCCAGTGGTCGGGACCCTTGCACAGCTGCAGCGTCGCTGGGGAACCTGCCAGCCCCCCCGGGGGAGGGTGGCAGCTCCTGCTCTGGGCACAGAGCCGGACGATGGTCTTTGCAAGGCCACACAGCACGGGACCTGCTGCCCCAGGAGCGAGTGACTCTTGTTTCCTTTGGGGGGGGGGGGGGGGGGAGGTGGGTTGGCCCTCTCTGTCCCCAAGCCCAGGTCTGGCTGCCCGGGGGACAGGACATGATGGCTCAGGGATCCCTGTCCCCGCTGTGAGCTGTGCAGCTTGGTGGGGGTGGGGCTTGGGACCCAGTAAAGACCGGAAAAGGGAAAAATTAGTTTCAAAAAAAAAAAAAGGTAGTAACTGGGGAGCAACGTAGTTGAAGACCGTGTGGTGTTCCAGTGGGGCAGCCCCCGTCGGTCCCGCATGTCGGCCCCTCCTGGAGAGGGCCTGTCGTGTACAAAGAGCATTTAATTAATTTATTTATTTCTTTACACATAACTGAAGTGATGTTACAGTACATAAGTTATTTACAACTGTGCAGTAATGTGTTGCAAAATAAATTATCTAGAAGGCAGCAAAAGTACATTGTGAATGTGTATAAAACTGTACAGCGTTTACGGGTACACTTTTTATATGATTATTGGCTCTGTAGTGTTTCAAGTTATGTTCTCAGAAAGAGAAACAAAATGCCCAAGATTAAAGGAAAAAATATACAAACCACGTGGATTTGACTCCATTAAAAACACAACCCGAGAGTCCCGGCTCTGTGTCCCTCCGCAGCGGGCGGGCGGCCCCAGTATCGCAGCCCGCCCTCCGACCCGGAGGTCACTGTCCGTGAGGGGTGGCCGCCTTAATTTTCCTTCTTTTAGTTGATCAGAATGGAACAGGAAATTGTAAAAAAGACATCCGTCCTGCAGCTCCTGAAATGCCCGTGCAGCCGCCCGGAAAGCCGAGCCCGAGGCCGCCGTCTCCTCGTGCTCCCGCGGCAGCTCCCGGGGGGAGGGGCCAAGTGCGGGGTCTCTCCCTGGACGTCCCCGCCCGAGGGACAAGGTCTCCCTGCACCGCCCGGCCTCGGCAGCGGCGCCGGGCAGACGCGTGCGGCCCTCGCCTGTGTCCCGCGTGGCCGTCCCGCGGGGCGTCAGGCCGGCAGAAGCACGAAGTCGTCGTTGACGTCGACCATGGGCACGTAGAAGGAGGGCACCTCGTGCACACACAGCGCCTTGTGCCCGGCGGGGTCCAGCTCCTGCGCCTTCAGCTGCCACTCCATCCGCTGCACGGCGTTCAGGGCCGCGGCCTCGTGCTGCTGCCGCATCAGGAGACACGTCTGCGGGAAACGCGACAGGTGAGGGGCGCCGAGGCGAGGCCTCGGTCCCGCGCCTCCGCCCCGCGCCCTGCCCCGGGAGTCGGAGGCGCGAGGCCCAGCGCCCCGCCCCCCGCCCCCCGCCCCGGGCGTTGCAGCGGAATCTCGACAGTGTCACTCTGCGCTCGTTCACGGCTGGTGACGCGTCACCTAGGCCGGGAGCGTTGGGGACTTGTGGGCACTGAACCCCGGCAGCAGGTCCTCGCGGGCAGTGCCGTAGCGGCTCCGTATCCGGGGCGCTGGGGGGCAAAGGGGAGAGCGGACACGGGGACTCGGACGGGATCGCCGAGGGGGGGTTGGGACGGACGCAGCACACACGGACAGAGAAGCGGACGTGAGCAGTCTGACGTCACAGCGCGTCTCGCTTGCTCAGATGTGCGCAAGCGCATGCACGGCGGGGAATCGCCGTCTCTAATTGGCCTTAAAGTAGCTGGGAGTGTGTGGAAGGGAGCGGGGAGGGGCGACAGGGGCTCTAAGCGCTCCGTCTTTGGTCTTCGGGAAAGACACCACCCCACGCTGCACCGGGGCCACGTCTCCGAGCCCGTGCGGACTCGACCTGCTGGGCTCATCGTTCTAGCCACCTCGCCTCTCCCTGGTTTCATGAGTTCTCTGTACATCCGGGGCGTGGGGCTCGTGTGGCGTTTCTATCGCCCAACACCGATCTTAAAATGTCGTCACCACTCCCGTCTGCTCTAGGAAAGCCTCCCCCCCGTGCAGCCTGCGGGCCCGGCTGGCGGGACTTGGTGCGGCAGCATCCTGGAGCTTCCCCGGGACCTGCCCGAGACCGCGGACGCCGAGCGGGCTCCTCTCTGCTCTGGGCTCTGGCTACCCCCACGCCAGCACCTTCCCAGGTGCGTGCGCTGCTGTGGCACCGCGGTCACGGGTCAGCGAGGGAGGGGGACGCAGGTAAGGCCGGCCTCCGGGAAACACGGTCCTCCTTTCCAAGAGCGGACTCCCCGGGACGGGGAGGATGGAGAGCTCCGGACCCCTTCCCCCAGCCCCCTAGAGCCCCAGGGAGGCCGGCGGGTGTGCCCCCCCCTCCCCAGGCCCTGCCTCCTGGAGCTGCCCCGGGGTGGCGCCCACTGTGCCGCCGAGTCTGTTGGCTCTCACGGGCGACCCTGTGGACGGCCCTGTGGGCGGCCCTAGCGCCTGCACGTGGGGATTCGCTTCTTACTTGCTAATCTTTCTCTAGCTCCCACCCATGCTCTCTGGCTGCTGCACTGGTCAGCACGTCCAGAGCAGTGGTGATGGGTGTGTGCTGTGACCTTTGAGGAGGGCTCAAGGTGGGGTCCCACAGAGGTCTGACCGCCAGCTGGTGACAGGAGCTGCTCCCCGCACACCTGGACAGGAGGGAAGACACTCTAAGGAGGCAACATGGGGGGCGGGGAGACCTCAGCTCCCTGAAGGCATCAGCCGGGCTCACGGGGTCTGACACTGTCACTTGCAAACGGGGGATCCGGCAGCAGCTGCCCCCTCCCCCGCCCCCGCTGCCGCCCGGGCGGGGGAGGGCACAGGGTCCTCACCTTCATGCGGTCGTACTTGTCGTCCACGTCCTGGAGCCACGAGATGAACTGGCGCGCATTGAACCGGTCGCGCACGGACTTGTTCTCGTCGCCCTGAGGGGAGAGGCGCGGACGCTGGATGGGGAAGAGTCAAGAGGAGCCCACGGTCCGTGTCACCCCCCTGCCGCCCCTCCGTGAGGAGCTTGGCTGGCGTGTCCCCAGGAGGCCGCTGAGTGTGTGTTTGTGTGGTGGTGGTGGTGGGGGGGGTGCGGGGATGTGTGCTGGGCACAAACAAATGGGTGCCCTCAGTCCCCGGCCCCTACCGCGTTCCCTGGGAGTCACGGGGACGCGCATGGTGAGGCTGGCAGGGCTATGCTTTGGTCTCTTCGGTCTGTAATTCTCTTTGAAGAGACCTGAGGTGCCTTGGCCGGGGCGCCAACCTCACGTCCCTGTCCTCATGCACGGTAGCCCCGCGCCCACAGACGGGCTCACGAACAGGTAAAGCCTCAGGACGGAGGGTGGTGGTCTCACTGGCCCCCGCGGCCTGGGTGTCCCGGGAGGCCGTCAAACGTCACAGTGTCTGTGGTGCGGCCTCGGGAAGCGGAGCGCAGGCCCCACCGCAGACGCTCGGCAGGGCAGAGGCCTTCACTGTCCTCAGGCTCGGAAGCAGCCCAGGAAGTCTTCCAGCCCCTTGGTTCTTTCAGAGGCACAGAGCCCCCACGGTGATCACTGAGGCCCCAGCCCTTTGGGTTGTAGACTCTCTTTCTGCTCTAGACCAATCTTGTTTTTTATATGTACTATGTTCAGTTGGGAAAGTTAAAAAAATTTTTTTTAGTTTTATGTAGGCTCCACGCCCAATGCAGGGGCTCAAACTCTTGACCCCAGTCACCCCTAGTGGGGAAAGTTTTTTAAGATCAATTTTTTTTTTTTTTTCATTTTTAAAAGTTTTTTTATTTTTTATATTTATGATCAATTCTTAAAGACTGCATGTAAGTGAACGCAAAGCCCTTGATGTGCAAATAAAGAGTCTTAAAAACCACGGAACCAGTGCTGTCTGCACACGGCCAGCCTGAGAAAGCTGCCCAGAGCCCCAGGGGTCCGTGCAGCGCTACGTGAGCCTGGGGTGCAGCAGGCGCGCACGCTGGCCAGGGGACAGGAGAGGCCCGAGGAGACAGCAGTGTTTTTGGACAGGCCCAAAATGACACGTTCAGGGTTGTTTTTAAAAAGTCTCGGAGGCGGCTGGGGAAGAGAACAAATCGGGGAGTAAACCAGTGTCGGTCTGACCCCAGGCCTGGGTGCATGTGGGGTGGGACAGCGGGGGCAAAGGAGGGACCCCTTCCTGGGTCATCGCTGGGAGCGGCCAGCAGGTGAGGCCAGGCAGGAAGTCTGTTCCAGCAGGACCCCAGGGCCCGCAGGATCCTCCCCTCGCCGTGGGCCCTGCTCTGCCCCCATCTGCCACAGGACAGCTTCCCGGTGGGGCCTCCACAGAGCACGTCGCCTGGATACTACTCGTCTCTTATTTAAATCTTCCTCTAAAACAAGTACAACTCTCAGTGAGCGGAGAGACTGCTGGAGTCCACGAGGACCCTGGAGCGGGGCATCTCTCGACACGGCCAGGGTGCTTGCTGCTTGCTGCGTGTCCCGCCGTGTGGTCGCCGCCACCCTCCCCGGCCCTGGCGCGGACTGGGGAACTGAACCAGGCTGGGCTACCTGCGGGATGCGGCCCTTTCCCGCTCGCTGCCCACAGCGCAGCTGAATCCCAGGAGGCCCAGCTCCTCTTGGGAAGCTGCAGACGGGAGAGCGAGTGCCGGGCCCGGACGGTCACCCACCTGACTCTCCAGAGGCATGTTGTAGACCTCGGAGTCCAGCAGCATGGTGCAGGCGCTGAACGGCACTGCCTGGTTCGCGATGGTTCTCGCTGCCCGGCAGTGAACCCGCAGGATCTCCTGCTCGCAGGAGACTATGAGCTTTTCCTGGAGGAGAGCAGCCAGATGAGCAGGACTCACCCGGACAGACGCCCCGTGCCCGCCGCCCCCTCGTGCCCGCTGCCCCCTCTTACCCGCTCGATGCTGTGCTGCAGCCGCAGCTTCCCCCTCACGGCCTCCTGCTGCTTGAACAGTTCCTTCAGGGGCTCCGCCAGGGAGGGAGGGGGCGCGATCTGCAATCACGGGGGTGGGGGTGGGGTGGTTGGTGAGGCTGTGAACTTGCACCAGGAACACCAACCCACTTGAAGGACTCAGCCCTGAGACGCACCCTCTGGCCTGGCGAGAAGTCCAGGAATGCCTGACCTCTGCCCGCCCGCCCCTAATGGCCTGGGGTGCTTTATGGCGTGGGGACCACGGGAAGGGAAAGCTTTTTTTTTCTAGAACGAAAGGCGGGAGTCCCAGTGGAAAATAAGAAGTTACACAAACCACAGCGACCCCTGCTGTTTTCTCTATTTTCCGAACTTTCCACGAAGGTCATGGTGCTCCGTTTTGAAAACCAAAATTTAAACAAAAGGGCAACCAAACACGTCACTGAACAGAAATCTCAGGCCAGATTTTTCTGAACCAGTGACCCAGAAGAGACCCAGCACCTGGATGCTTTCAGGCCAGATGTCCTGCTGGGCTCAAAGCTGTCTGTCCCCCACCCCCCTGCCCCATCAAAGTGCCGGAAGACTGGGCTGTCCAGGGACGGTGGTGGCCCGGGCAGCCGTGCCCCCAAGGCCTCGCCCTTTGAACCTGACGCTCAGAGCCACCTATCGCTGTTCAGAAGACACCCGGTGAAGAAAGCGCCAGCTCAGATGCCACCTTCCAGAACATACGATCCAGTGTGACTCTCGGGGGGGAGGGGGCTGCTCTGAGGTGGGCCCTGTGGGCTGCAGGCCTGTTCTGGGCCTGATGGTAACGCAACGGAAGTCCTGGCTCCCCTCCAAGCGGGTGGGAGGGTCCGAGATGAAGCAAGTCACCTGCGCCTGGGCTGAACAGGTGCTGAGGGGCCCAGGGCGGTGGCTGTGCTGCAGGGGGGCTGTTCCTGGGCAGGGGTGGTGGCAGGAGCCCGCCCCGAGGAAGAGGGTACAATGGGAGAAGTGGGGATGCAGACGGCTAGCTGGAAGGTGGTGTGTGTAGATGGCGGGGTCTGCACAGACACGGGGTCCCTGGGCTCCCAAAGCCCACAGTGGCGGGGGGGGCGGGGAAGCCGCCAGGGTGCTTGCTGCTCAGGGCTGCACGGTGACGACAGTGAGGCCTGGCCTCCGGCTGGCAACCTGGGGCCACTGGGAACACGGAGTGTTACCGGGGGGTGTTAAAAGGGCCGAGCGGAGACCCTCACTGGCAGGGGCAGGCACCGAGCGGCCCCAGGGCAGCCCCAGCTGGGGGTCTGCAGGGCGTAGCTACAGCAGACAGACCAGCTGGGTGAGACCGTCGACCCAGCGGACCGAGCGCTGGGCACACGTGTGGTTGGCCAGTCAGGCCCCGGATGGGGAGCGCACGCGGGACGCGGGACGCGGGACGGCCGACAGAGCCCCGCCAGCGGGTTCTCCCGCCCGCCTCCGGTACTCACCACGGGGATGTGCAGCTTGCTGAGCGGCTTGCCGTCCAGGAGGTAGGAGCCCGTGTAGGTGACGTACTCGGCGTAGCACTGGGGCGCCTGCGGCGTGATGTAGCAGAGAATCTTGCGCTTCTCCTCGATCTTCTTCCTGATCTGCAAGTACTCGAAGTAGGGGTTGGACCTGTCGCTGTGGTATGGCTCGATGTCATCCAGCTTGATGGCGTCCACGATGGCGGCCAGCGTCTGCTGGATCACCTCCCGCGTCTGCTGCGTGGACGTGTTCATCTGCTGCTGCAGCTGCTGGCTGGAGCGCTGGAAGCGGCGCTTGCGCGGGTGCTGGGCCTGGGGGTCGTCCTCCTCGCAGCAGCGGCCCTTGGCGCGGGCGGGCGGGGCGGGCGCGGGCTCCTTGTCGGCGGGCGGCGAGCTCTGCTTGCTCTGGTTGGCCAGCATCTGAGCCCGGTTCCTCGTCATGCGCTGGGGGATCTCCTCCACCTTGGGCGCCTTCGGGGCTTCGACCGCGGGTTTGGGTTCTGGTTCTGAAGCTTCGGGCTGGATGCCGCCCACAGGTCCCTCGGGGCCGGCCCCGTCGAGCGGGCCGGCCCCGTCCTCCACGTGTGCCTGTGCCGAGCCATCCGCGGCGGCGGCGGCGGCAACGACACCGGCGTCGGGGGTGCCGTGGGACACGGCCGGGGGGTCCCGGCCCTCGGCCTCCTCGTCTCCGCTCCCCGCTGGATGCCGCTCCGGGGCTGGCGGTGCGGGCCCCAGGCTGGAGTCCGAGTCCTCGGGGGGGACCCTCCCCTCTGACGTGACCCCTGCCTCTACCGTGGTCTCCAACATCACATCCGGCTTGGGCTCCTCGGGGGGCTCCGGCTCGGGCTCGGCGGGGAGCCGGGGAGCCGCCTGGTCGGGAGGCAGTGCGGGCTGTTCCTCGGCAGCCGCTGCAGGGACATCCCCGCCACTCGGGACTACGGGGGGCCCCGCGGGGGTGTCTTCCGGAGGGCCAAGGGGAGTCTCTTCTACTGGTTCCGTTTCGACATCGGAAACGTCTTTAGCTTGAAGAGGAAGCTCTGGCAGAGAGAAGGGCCCCAGGTCCAAGTCGTCCTCGGAGTTGGGGAAGCCATCAGGCCAGGGCACCGCTTCCACCTGGCCGAGGGCCGACAGGTCGTGCCCGTTTTCCAGGAAGTTATTCTCCATGGGCGCCAGAGCCTCCACCTGAGTCACGGTGGCCAAACACGCAGGCTCCGGGGCCGCGTCGGGGGGCGCGTCAGGGAGCGGTTTGCAGTTGGTGAAAAAGGGCTCCAGCCTGGAAGGAGGGGCAAAGGGGGCTGGTTCTTCTGGGGCGGGCACAGCGGCCGGGACTGTGTCCACCACGTCGCCTTTGGCGCCCTCGAGTCCAGGCTCGGTGGCCGACAGAGGGTACGAGTCAGGGGAGCCTGGGTAAGGGGGCTCTGGGGCGCCGAAGGGCCCCGGGGCAGCAGGGTGGAGGGCCTCAGTGGGGCAGAAATGCTGCGGGGACTCTGGGAGGCGCTGTGGGGACTTAAGCAGGAGGTCCGGCCCCACAGGCCAGCTGACGGGGTTCTCGGGGGCGCCCCCCATCAGGCTGCAGGACAGGGCCTGCTCCGAGGCAGCTGGGTGCGCCCACTCGACGGGGTCCTCTGTGATGACCGTGCTGAAGGGGCCCTCGTCCAGCGGCTCCAGGTAGCTGGGCTCCGGGGGGATGATGGCGGCAGTGGCCTGCTGGTCCTCTGTGGCATCCAGGGGGATGCCCAAGTCAGGCGGAAGGGCCCCCTCCATGGACGGGGCCAACAGCTCATCTCTGTGCGAAGGCGGGGACTTCGCTTGTAAACCAGAGAAAGCACCCTCTGGGGAGGGGGTGACATTGACCACAGCCGCAGGCGGGCAGTGCAGAGCGTCCGCTTTGGGGGAGGGGATGCCATAGTCCGGGGAGTAGTACCCCGGGGACAAGCAGGCGAACTTCTCGGCAGGACCTGGGGGCACAGGGGCCTTGTCCTCCAGGCGCTGCCCTGGCGAGCCGTAAGTGGACGCGGTGGGGACGCTCTGCTGTCTGAACAGCTTGTCCCCAGTGCTGAATTCTTCCTCGGGGGTCCTCCGGATATCGACAGACACCGAACGGTACAGGCTCGTGCACAGCGGCCTCGTAGGCGTCTGGCTCGCGGTTTCCGAAATCCCGCTCGCTGCCACAGAGAACCTGTCGAAAAAAGAGGGGGAGCAGGCGCTGGCGGACGTGCTGGAGACGGGCTGGGGGTCAGCGCAGTCGAAAATGAGGTCGGAGTAGTCGTCCGCGCTGCAGGACGGGGTCCTGGGCGTGTGCATGGCCTCCTCGTAGCTGGGGCACGACACCACGGACGCGGGCGTGGGGACCCCGGTGGGCCGGCCCTGGTCCGGCCTCGGGGAGGCGGGCAGCGCCTCTTTCGCGTGCGGCCCGGCCAGCCAGTCCCTGGCGTCCCCGGCCGGCCCCAGGGGGGGCTTGCCGTCGGCGGCCGGCGGGGCCAGAGCGGGCTCCTTGGGCCTCTTGTCCTTCGGGGCGGGGTCCGGCACCAGCGGCCTCCGTGCGGGCACGTCCAGGCCCTTCTTGCGCGCGTCCTCAGCGGGCTTCGCCCTGTCCTTGAGCTTCGGGTCTCCGGACCGGTGCCTCATCTTCTCCATCTGCTTCATCCTCTCCTTGTGCCGCTTGTGCCGCTCCTCGACCTCCAGGTCCTTCTGGGACAGCATGCGCTCGAAGCTGGTCATCATCAGGTCGCCGTCGCCCAGAAGCTTCTCTCTGGGCCGGGCATCTCTCTTGCCCTGGTCTCTGGCTGCCGGCGGCTTATCGTTGCCGTTGCCGACCTTCACCGAGTCACCCTTTTCCTTCTCCGGGTTTTCCTTGAACTTCTCCTTCGGTTTGGCCTCGCTGAGCTTCAGGCTCTCGTCCCGGGACTTGTCTCTGAGTGCGTTTGGAGGGTTGTCCTTGTCTCTGGCTGCGGGCTTCTGCTCGTCCTTGTGGTGCCGCGGGGGCCCGTCGCTGTGCCTGTCCCTGTGCTTCTCCCGCTCGTCCCGCCACCTCTCGCGGTGCCTCTCCCGCCGCCTCTTGTCCTTGAGGGCACCGGCGGCGCCACAGCCATAAGGCTTCAGCTCCTTGTCCGCTTTCTTGGAAGGCTCTCTCTCGGAATCATTTTTATCTTTCTTTTCGGCGGCGAACAACTCGATGGTTTTATCTAGCTCGTCCTCTACGTCCACTTTGGCGCCGTAAGGGATCCCGTAAGCGTCGGCGTCCGAGAAGTCCTTGTCGCACTGGCCGGGGTCCTTCCTGCTGCCCGTGTCCTTGTAATCGTCGCTCTTGTCTCTCTTCTCACACTTGTCTTTCCGGACCCTCTCCCGATCGTGGCTCTTCTTGGACGAGGACGAAGAGTGTCTGTGCCTTTCTCTCTCCCTGACCTTCTCCTCCGGGGGCTCCGTGAAGGACACCTCCAGGAGGGCGCTCAGGCCGGGCTCCTGCCCGCGGTCGGTGAAGCTGTCCGAGGACACCTCGCTGGCCTTGTCGTTGGAGTCCTCCCGGTACGCGTGCAGGGCCTCCTCCTCCAGCCTCTCCAGCAGGCTCTTCTCCGCCTCGGCGCTCCTCGACACCTTCCTGTCCCGGCAGTGCTCCCGGTCCGGCCTCTCGCGGTGCCTGCTCCTGGCCCTGTCCTCCGCGGAGGGCTTCCGCTCCAGCTTCTCGGGAGGCTTCTGCTTGCTCTTCTTTTCCTGGGTGGGGTCGGCCGAGGTGCGGTCCTTCCTGTCCTTGTACTTGTCCGCACCCTCTTTGTCCTTCTTGTCCTTGTGCTTCTCCAGGACCTTTTCTTTCTTGTCTTTCGCCCCTTCCGCGGCTCCCTTCTCCCTTTTCTTTTCTCGGAGCTCTCGCTCCTTCTGCTTCTCCGAGTGCTGCCGGTCGGCAGAGTGCTTCCGGTGCCGGTCGGCGTCCTGGGGGCCGTCCGCCCGCGGCGCGTCCCCAGCGTCCCCGAGTCGGAGCCCGCTGGCCGCAAACTCGTCCTTCTCGTCCTCGCTTTCGTCTGTGAATATGTCGGCGATGTACCAGCTCTTCTCTTTACCCTTCTTCTCGTCTTTTTTTTCAGGGAAGTCCTCGGACAGAAGCCCAGGGAAATTCTTCTCCCTCTTTTCTTTCCCCTGGTCAAGAGACGCCTTTCTCTCCTTGTCCTTGTGCTTCTCCTTGGGATCCTTCTTCTCTTTAAAGCACTTGTCAAACTCCTTGTCCTTCTGACATTTCTCGAGGACAGACTTTTCGCTTTTGTCTCTGTCACCGGACTTATCTTTGTATTTCTCTAATTTCCCCCTTTCCTTCTTCTCCTTGTCTCTTGCTGCGTGGAGCCTCTCCCAGGGCTCGGGGCCCTTCCCAAAGTCACAGTCGGGCCTGTCCTTGAAGCCGGCCTCGCCGGCCACCTCCTTCGGCTCCTCCCGGTGGGCCTCCTCGGGCTTGGGCCGGCCATCCTTCCGCTCCTTGGCGGCCTCGAGGCCGTCCTTCCTGTCCCGCCCGCCCTCGGCGGACTCCCTCCGCTTTTTGTCCTTGTCGGGAAGGCAGCCGGGGATGCCCTTATGCTTGTCCGCCTGCTCCCTCCTCCTCTCGGAGCTCTTGTCCAGACAGTCTCTGTCCTTCTTCCGGAAGAAGGCGTCCCTGTCGCTGCGCCTGTCCCCGTAGTCCCGCTTCTCACGGCCCTTGCTCTCCCGCTTCTTTTCCTTGCTGTCCTCCTTCACGGTCTCCAGGATCAGTCTGGCCACGGGGTCACTTTTCACATCCCTGTAGTCTGTCACTGGAGAATCCCAACTGTCGTCCCCTTTGAAATCGAAGGACGAATCGGACAAGTCCGAGAACCACCGATCCTGCTGGTCGTCAGAAAGGCTGAATTTGGTGTCTTCGTTCTCCAGAAACTGGCTCTTATTACAATACTCGTCGAAAGCGGAGGAGTCTTCCCTGTAGACTTTTTCTTTTCTCGCTTTGTCTTTCTCTTCCTTGAAAGCCTTCTCCTTCTCCTTCGGAAGCCTGTCCTCCTTACAATCGTTCTTCTTCTCTGGCTTGGCGGGCCTGTCTTTGGACCTTTTCTTTCTTTCCTCTTTGTAGAGCCTCGGTCGTTCCTCTTTGGGAGACTTCTCCTTCACCAGTTTCTCTCTTTCTGCTTTACTCGCACGGTCTTTCTCTTCGCGGAAAGACCTGCTCACATCCTTGATTCTCTTCAGGGCCTTCTCGTCTTTGGAAACCTTGACCACCTCCTCTTTGAAGAGCCAGGACTCCCTGTCTTCCGACTTCACCTTGCCGAGCCGCTCTTCCCTCCTGAAGTGGTCCCGGTCGTGCTTCAAGGCCTTCAGCTTGCCCTCACTGGGGACGTCGCCGTCCAGGAGTATGGCCTTCTCCGGCCGCTGCTTGCAGTCCTCATACTCGTAAGTGAAACTTTTCAGCTTGAGCTCCTGACCCACGGAGCACAGCCCCTTCTCCTTGTTTTTGTGTTTGTGTTTTGTCTTGTGTTTCTTGACGACCTTGCCCTCCTTGTCCAGCTTGGGAATGGCGCCGTCCACGCCGGCGTGGAAAGAGTTCTTCTTCTCCGACAGCGCGCTCTGCAGGCCGCCCCGCTTCCTGTGCTCCTGCTTCTTCCTCACGGGCTTCAGCGACTCCACGCTGGAGCCCTCGGAGGAGCAGTCAGACTCGCTCGTCAGTCTCGTCCTTGTGGAGTCTGATAAAGAGCTGACCTCTGACCAGGCGGGAGAAGAGATGCTTTTCCAATTGTCTGTCCGCCAGTGCCTGGCGTGCTGGTCCGCGTGGCCGGGGTTATGCTTCTGGGCGGCAGAGCTCCCGTGAGACGAGGTGGAGGAGGCGGACAGAGAGCTGAACAGGGACGGGTCCTTCAGCACCAGTGGGGACTCCTTGAGGCAGCCAGAGCTCCCCACCGAGTCCCCGTCGTCCTCCCCGCTCTCCGAGGACTCGCTCTCCGACTCGGAGGAGCAGAACTTGTCATTCCTTTTCCCAAACCGCACTTCCTTGCCTTTTGTCTCCTTCTTTCGCTTCTTTTTCACTTTATTTTTCTCTTTCTGCTGCTTGGAGCTGGACGGTTCCCGCGTTTTGTTACCGGGCAGTATCGCGTGTGCCGAGAGCCTCAGCTTCTCTCCTGTCCCCACAGTGACACCAACGTCCTCCTCGTCTGACGTGTCTGACAGGATGCGATGAGCCGCTTTCTTTGGTGCAATCGTGTTATTTTTAGTGTAACTTTTCACTTCCATTTTGGGTATAGAAATAAAACTATTTGACTTAGTTTCTTTTCTGTAATCCTTTTTCAGTAAGTGTTTGTCGTCCACTGGAGGGACTCTGTCCTGCTCGTCGTCCTCGTCAAACTCGTACTCATCCTTGACGGGGGTCACAGTTTTCTGGGGCTCTGGATTCTTAGCCTTGTGCTTCAGGCCTTTTTCAAATTCAGAGTCTGTGTTATTGCCGTCAACTGAACTAGAAGGTGCGAACGATGGGGCGTCTTCCTCCTCTGAGCTCTCTGCTGGGAACAGGGAGGAAGAGGTCAGAGGCAGAGTCACAGCGACCCTACTGAACATGCACGGGGACGGCGCTCTGCAGACGAGGCAGAGGGGGAGGGAAGGGGAGGAGAGACAGCTCTTCGCCTGATTTAGATAAATCGGAGGCCAGCCACGGGCAGGAGGAAATGAGAGAGAGATCTGTGTGAGGGCAGGGCCGGAGGACGAGGAAACCCTGGGGGTGGGGTCCCGGCCGTCCAGAAGCTCCCCCACCCCAGCCGGCACACGCGGTGCGGCTCCCGGCCACTGACCGGTCGAGCTCTCCTCGCTGGACGTGTAGGTCCCCTTGCCCAGCAGGAGATTCACCATGGTCGGGGAGTTGGCCACCTTCAGCGGCGTCTCGCCTTTTCTGTTGCTTTGCTGAGGGTTCCCGCCATACCGCAACAACAGCTTCACCACCTACGAAACAGCAACCGGCAGGTCAGGGGCTTTCCGAGAAGCACGCGACGCACCCCCGTGCCGGTACCTGTGCTCGACCAGACGACAGCCCCCCACCGCCACGGCACGGCCCCCCACCCCAGCCGAGCACGCCGCCACACGGAGGAGGTCTGCGCTCCCATGCAGAGTCCTCCCCGTCGGTGGTGGGCCGACCACGGCCCCATGGTCTCCCGCCAGCGATGAGCCGCCATCCGGCAGGGCCCGCGGGGTGTGGAAAGAAGGGCTCTGGAGGTCTGGTGGGGAGCGGGGACGTGACAGAACAGAGGAAACAAAGAGCGAGCTTCTTCCAAGTAGGTTTATTTTGTGTTCTCGTTTATTTTAGAAAAGAAGATTGCCTCTTTCGTGCCTTGACACAGTAAGGGGGGGGGGTCCTGTGAATGACAGACACGGTCCAGGTGACCCCGCGGCAGCTCTGCTCAACTGTCTACAGCCGGCAAGTGTGCTTTGCACACCGGGGCGGCCGACTCACTGCCCTCAAGTGCAGGTCCAGTGCTGTCTCGGCCCCAGTTCGGACACTGCGGTGTTGAAACAATCTTTAACCAGGAACACCCCGTCGCTCACTCCCGCTTAGGACGCCGCGGCCTCCCCCGACCAGGACCCCGCTTCCCGGGCACGGGTTTCCCACGGCAGCTCTAGCGAATCACCAGCCCCTCCGTCTCGCCAAGTCTGCAACGGGTCTCGCTGACCCTACAGATGTGTGGTGTTGGCTCCTTCCTTTCCGTGTGTGTGGGGTCCCTTGCATTGGTGGGACGGGCCCTGTGTCCCTGCCGTCTGCCTGCTGAGGGCTGTCCCAACTGCTGGAAGCCACCATGTCCCTCGGCCCCTTCTGCCAAGGCTGGCAACGCGGGCGAGCCGCCCTCACGGTCTCCTCCCTCCTGGGGAAGGGTTTCTGCTACACGGACCCCAGAGGGCACTGGGCCCGTGGGGATAATCGAGGGTCACCACTGCATGATCTTTTGCTTACTCCCATCCGTGAAGTCCCCTTACCACGTGAGGTCACATATTCACAGTCCCAGGATCCGGACGGGGATCTCTCCGGGGGCCGCTACCCTGCACCCCTCCCCGTATTTCCACAGTCTGTTCCGTAAGATAGTTTTACAAGGACAATTACAGAAGTACAGAGATTCAGAGGACGACCCTGTCCCTCCCCACTCTGTCGGCTGCCAACGTAGCGCCAGACTCGTGTCATCAATCCCTCCCCCACCCTGGGTACTCTAGTGGGTCCCAGGCATTTCATAAACTTTTCTAGCATTTCTCTAAAAGGACCCTTAAAAAACCAAAATAACCACACGATGCCTTTATCTAACCCAAGGAGCTAACCAAGAGCCCTGACGTCAAGTACACAATCTGTGTCCGGACTCGTCCGGTCACCGTGGGCATCTTCTCATTCACAGCCCTCCCCCGACTGTGTGACTCATCATCCTTCGACTGCTCGCCACTCGCTGGGTGCTGCTAGTTCCCTGGCACCTGCCCAAGGCGACGGGGCAGAGCAGCTACAGGAGAGCGTCAGAGGTGCGTTCCGGTCTACAGGCGCTGTCCTCGCCAGGCCCCACTGTCCTTCCTGGGCCTCTTCACGAAGGTCTGGTAACGACCACAGCAAGAGCCTCGCCACCTCTGCGCGTCTCCTGCATCAGACCCAGAGGCAGCCGTTTCCCCAAGGGGGCTAGTCCTCTCAGGGAGGCCGTGCGCTTGGGTACTCGCTGCTCCCAGACTGGTTACGAGGGTCCTCCCGTGTACTGGCTACACCTCTCTGTGCTTCATCAACAGTAAATGCCACAAGGACAAGGACAGTGCTGGCAGCAGCCCATGAATACCCCCCCTCCCCCGCTCCCCACCGCCGTATGATCATCCAGCTGCTAAAACCTAGACATGCCCGCATGACCAGAGCAGGGCCCTGTCACATGGAGCAAGAGGTCACCCAGGTGCTGACCCAGGATAAGCAGGTGGGCTGGTCAGAGAGGACGGCTCTGGTTGGGGGGGGGGGGGGGGGAGGGGGCAAACGTGCAGGACGGTAGGGACGGCGGGACAGGGAGCGACAGGATGATGTCCAAGGCGGCCAGCAGGCCCGGCGGGGGACGTGGGTGCGGGGAGGCACCCACCTTGTAGTGCCCGTTGTTCGCGGCGTCGTGCAGGGGGGTGTCGTCATCTAGGCCCTTGGTGTTCACCTCTGCCCCCGCGGCCAGCAGCTGCTTGGCGACGTCGTAGTAGCCCCGGTTACACGCCTCGTGCAGCGCTGTCCAGCCTGGAAACAGACACTTAGGACCTATGTTATTTAATCCTCAAGAACGCCACTCCTGTCCCGAGGCAGCACCCTGCGCGGAAGGGCTACGGTCCCGGGGAGCCCTGAGTGTCCTTTGCTGGGGCGCCCCGTCTGCCCCGCGATGTACAGCTCGCTAACCCTCCAGGTTCGCCCTCTGCGGGCACAATCTGGGGTAGAGGACCCGTCGGGGGTGGCAGGCTCAATCCAGCGTATCTGGCGACACACGTGGAGGGTACGGGGAGAGCGGCCGAGGGGGCTGCGGGCAGGGTGGCAGGGTCTGTGACCACAGCTGCAGGTTTGGAAACATGCCCTCTGGGCAGCACGTGGCTGAGGCCACGCGGGGAGGCCTCCTCTGGCGGCCGTCTCCACTAGAGCCTCGACAGGCCACCCGCAAATGTCAGTGTGCGAACGGGGCCACCCTGTGGACACAAATTCCAGGGCTTTGGCAAATCTCGCCTTAGGAAAATTGTATTTTCAGAGAAGGTGCTACATTAGGTTTGGGTCAGAAACCCCATCAACTAGGGCAGTGGTTGCAGCCTAGACAGGTTCGTCACGGAGACCGCTCTGCTGGTCTCACGTCCCACGCGCTCTCGGAACGAACGGCTGTGGAACGTGCCGATGCTGCGGCACAGAGCAAGCGTCCTGTTCACACCCGGCAATACTCCTCCATGACCACACGGCCCTCAAAGCAGGTAAAGCTTGGCTGTCTCGGGCCGGGGGAGGAACACCTACTTCCGGCTTAAATGAAAGGGCCCTCTAGGAGACATTTCTTCCCTGGGGGGTGCGGTCCCCGGGCTGCCGGGCACCGAGGCAGGGCCGCCTCTCCCTGAACGTGCCGGGGGCGTGACTCCTCTTCCACGGAACTGGGGTCTACACAACACAGCAGAGTGGCATCTAAAAATGCCCCCAATTCTCTTAAAGATAATAAAAAATAAGAAAGCGATCTTCTTTTGAAATACTTTCCGAAACATCAGTACCTCTTCCTCCGCAGCAACAGCACATCACCCTGGTCTAAGTGCGAGGTCTGCCCGCTGCCCCCAACTCCTGTGCGCAACCACCCCCCCCCCCGCCCGCCCCCGGCTCCGCCCCCGGACCCCAGGCGGGGCCTCCGGGGCACGCGGGGTGAGGGCGCCCGTGAGCGCTCACCTGCAAAGTCCTTGACGTTGACGTCCGCGCCCTCGCCGATGAGCTCCTTGATGCGCCGGGCGTCCCCGCGGATGGCCGCGCGGTGCAGGCGGGTCTCTCCGCGCTCGTTCCGCTTGTTCACTTTGTCTTTGGTTTTCGAGGCGGAGTTCGGCGTCCCCTTCTGGCACACTGTCGACTGGGAGGGGTGCTTTGGCGTCGTGTCTACTGCAGGCCAAGCAGAGGACAGGCAGGGCGTCACCAGGCGTGTCCCGGTGACAGAAGCCGCCGGGCCCTGGGCCGCCTCCTCGAGGCACCGGGGGCTCACCTGGGCTGTTGGCGGACTCCTCGGCAGTCATCTGCATGAGGAGAGCCACCTGCTGGCGCTCAGAGAGGGGGTAGCCGGCTCGGATCCCAGACAGCCCCATGCCAAACAGCAGCCCGGCCTTCCGGGTGACGGGCTCCTTCTTAATCCTCTTGCGCTCAGGACCCTGCTTCTCTGTGAGGCGGTGGAGGAGACAGGGGGACATTTCATGCCACGCGGTCCTCAGGACCCGCGCGCGGCCTTGCCTGGCGTCGCGGAGCCCCCGCCTCCCACACCTCACAGCTCACGGGGAAAGGGCGAGAACAGGGCCGGCAGCACCGAGCCGCGCGGTCGTCACCTCCGGCGGTAACAGAGACAACTCCAACACCTCGTCATCAGCCAATGAGGCCTGCCCCGCCTCGGCCCCCACCGGCCGGTCGCGACGGCCCGCCGCACGCCAGGCGGTGGGACGGCCCCTCGCTGGGGCCCTGGCTCACGCGGGACAGGTCTCCGTCCGTTAAGTGCACGTGTCCACACTCCGGTTCCTCCTTCCCCGTCCCGCCTCCACACAGTGCAGAGATAAATGGCAAACACAGTTCAGAAACACATAAAAGGTCGAGGCCGACTTGTCAGTACTGTACCTTTCTTCTTGCTTCTAGGGACCTCCATTTCAGGCCATGGCCCTTCGAGGAGCGAACCAGCCTTGCAGTACCACGACATGGACTGAGCTGGAGGCATCTAAAGGCATCAACACAGAGCACTAACCAGACACGAGGGAACAGCTCGGCCGTTCCGTCTCCACCTCCTCGGAGCGCACACCTCCTCCACTGGTCTGACCCCTTACAGAGCTCCCTGCCGACCCTGAGCACAGACACACCGCGTGGCTTCTCCGGGAAGAGGCGGGAGGAAGGGACAGAAAACACCCCCCGGACTCCGTGAACCCGGAGCCAAAGCTCACTGTCCTCCTTCGCCCTCGTGCCCCTCCTGCCGGGGATTTAGGGATCCACCAGGCGCCCGGAGCCCTCCCCACACTGCCCCCGTGCGTGCTGGGTGGGGCCCTGGTGTGGGGGTCGGGCTGGCTAGGGGGTGTTCTAGGTCACACGGTGCAAACTGCAGCCAGGGAAGGAGGGTCACCATGGGAGACTTGGGGGTCCTGAAACTCTCCTCGGGGGAGGGGGGCCTCCTGCTCTCCACTCCGCACGTCAGAGAGGACCCCCTCCGGGCCCTCGGCTGGCTCGCTGGCTCTGGTTTGCCCTGGGGAGGTGGGGGTGCTGTCTGGGAGACACGGACCGGACAGGCTCCCGTGCGCCCCGCCTGCCCGACTCCAGGACAACATCCCCAGCCCACAGATGCGTCCTTTTCCATTTTCTCAAGAAGAGTTTTCTGTGAGCTACTTCCTTAGAAAGTACTGCGATCGGCCCTTTCAGAAACCACACTGTGACTCGCTGCAACACAGGCTCCCCAGGCACCCCAGCCACGATGAGTCTCTAACCAACCCATGAGGCCCGGGCTCGAGAAAGGAAGAAAGCTCCAGAACGCTCCTCATCTGTGACCAAGGACCCTAGCTTATCCACCCTGTCCCCTGTTCTGCCTACAAGCTGGCAGGCACAGGGGTGAGGCTGGCAGCCTCCTCGGAGCCTCTACACAGGGCGAGGAACCACACATAGCAGCAGCCCTGCCCGGTGGCCCCACGAGGTCCCGAGAAGTTAAGCCACACTTTCGCAGTCACTCGGGGCCATCCCACCCAACCCGAGCTTTCTGGAACACACCCCCCGAATCAGGGCATCGGGTTTAAAAGTTCTCACACGGCCGAGTGCTCCACTAACCACCCACCCCCCCCTTCTCTATGGTGACCGCTCTGCCCTGAGCTGCTCCTTCGCACGGCCTGAGTACAAACAATGACAGAAACAAGGCCCACGCCCCCAGGACACACGAGCCGACCTCCTGCTCTATGACTCGGACACAGATGCCCCACCAGCTTGGTGTCTCCAGCACGGGGCCCTGGTGTCAGGACAGCAGCAGGAAAGCACGTGCACACAGCCCTGCTCCGCAGTCAGGACCCGATTTCCACCCAGTCTCCTAGGAACCACCGCTTGGTCTCCAACCACAGAGCCACCAGCCTCTCAGGGCCCCTGCGCCTCCCTGGGGGCCGCGGAGAGAGGAAGTCTGCCGGAGGAGGGAGACAGCAGAGCGCAGAGAAACACGTGCCACACGAGGATTCCTGCTCATGGGGACATCTGCAAATTACACTAAGTAACTTCAGAGGACAAGGCCGGTGGCCCAGCTCTGCTCTCTGGGGCAGGCCTAGGGAGGTGCGAGGCTAGGTGTGGGCAGCGCGTCCTCAGAACAGACCCCACAGGACCCTGCGGTGCCAGAGGGACCGGGCACAAGGGCACTGCAGTCACTGTCTTCAAGTGACAACACAGGCAGCAGACTCCCTAGCGGTCGGGGGTGGGGGTGGGTTGTGGCAGGGGTCCCAAGAGACACCCTTCCTGGGAGTGGCAGCCGAACACCTCCACAGCCTTGCGCCCAAAGGGCTTTCTGCGGCAACAGACCGTCCCCCACCGCGGAGCAGGACGTGACGGCACCACACCAGGCCCGCGGTCTCAGGAAGAGACTCCGTGTGCCCGCCGCACCGGGCCTCCCTCCCCTCTGTGGCCAAGAGCCCGGCTGAGGCTGGACGATGCTCAGGGAAGCGGAAGGTACTGACTCCCTCCTGGTGGGAGGGGCCTCGCACAGCCCACCTCCCCACACAGGTCTCGGGGGCGTTAACGGGAGGACGTCTTCCGAGTGTCACCACAGGAAAAAGCCCCCAAATAGAATCCCATCTTCTAAGACACCCTTCTCTCCACCAGCCCCCACACCTCCCGGTACCCAGAGGGCCTGAGTCCAGCCAGGCGGCGTGTGGCCTCGGGTGCGGGGGGCCCAGGGCAGCTTGGACTTCTGGCCAGAGGAGCCAAGTGACACGCGGTCAGGGTCACCTGCCCCTCTTCCCAGCCGCTGCTGTGCCTGTGATGGGGTGTCCACAACAGGGCGGTGGGGGTGGGGAGGAGGCTGCCCAGCCTACCTTTGCACCCCCAGCCCCAGCTGGGGGGGGGGGGCCACTCGCCAGAAGAGGAGCTATGACCCAGAGCGACCTCTCAGGACAACCCGAGAGCCTCTCTGGCATCCTGCTCGTTTTTGTTTCTAATATCCAGCCAGAAGCAAAGGAGGACTCCAGGAACTCCCAGCGGCCCGTGCCAGGCTGCAGAGCAGAGCGAACCTGGCAGGTCGAGGTGGCCCTCCAGGCCTACCTGTGCAGCCTCCCTGCAGTGACCTGCAGGCAGGGACCGGCCACTGGCCTGCAGCCTGGACACGCCTCTGGGGGCTCCGAGGGCTCTGCAGAGGCCCGGGAAGGAGGCCGGCCACCCCCGTCCTCATGGTGGCGGAACTGGAGCAGCTCTCAAGGCTGGGGCCTTCCCCCCCCAACCCTCCCGGCCCTGTTCCGGTCAGCCCAGCTGTGGTCCTGGTGGGAGATGACGGTTTCACCCGAGCCCGGACAGCTCCCCCGCGTCGCTGACAGGAAAACAGCTGATGTGACACCACCCGGGATTTTTGTATGGTGCCAGCTTGCCGCGGTCTGTGCCGTCGGTGCCCCACCGCGTCACCCCTGCCCGGGTGCAGCCACCCAGTCGGCAGACGCAGGTCCCCACTCTCCACAGCCCATCCCACCAACCCGGGCCTTCTGGAAC
Organism: Prionailurus bengalensis; assembly: GCF_016509475.1. Lineage (NCBI taxonomy): Eukaryota > Metazoa > Chordata > Mammalia > Carnivora > Felidae > Prionailurus > Prionailurus bengalensis. Next base: position 61,578,061 of record NC_057352.1, read on the forward strand.
ACGCTCCCTCCACACACCACCGCAGCTGGCGGGCTAGAGTGCGGCCTTCCTGGGGGGGGGGGGGGGAGGGGGGGGGGCTGAAGAGACCATGGTTCTCAGACTCCACTTCCTGCCGCTGCGTTTCCCTCCCCAGCAGAACGTGGATGTCACCGCAGTTAATCTGGCAGCAAGGAGGCAGGTGTGCCACTGAGACGGCCTTCCTCACGGAGCCGGGCAGGAGTGCCACCTGCCTCTGCCATCTGGCTGGCACATGCGGACGCGCACACCCACCTGTGTCCTGCCCGCGGCACAGTGCGCCCCGATGCCCAAGGACCCCGTCTCACAAAGGCCCAAGTCTGCTTTCTCGTCCACATCCTGAACCTCTCTCGTTTCCTCCTCCTCTTCCCATACCTCAGTGCAGGCGATCTCCTTGCTGATGACTATCCAAGCCACCAATTCTTTCTTCTGTCGCATCTAATGAGCTATATGATCTGCCCGTTGAATTTTTAATTCCATTGGCAATTTTCATTTCCATGTATTCCGTTTTGTATTTTTAAAAATCTACGTGGTGTTTTTCTGGCAGCGCCTTGTTCCTTGCTCACGTTTTCAATTTCTCCTCTGTTGCACCCTACTGACCCGTGCTTTGTATCCAGTCATCCCCACGCAAGGTCCCCGCGGCTGGTTCTGTCTCAGGATGGCGGTGTCTTCCACGTGGTACGTGGTTCTGACCCGGCACTAGTGTTTGCCTGAACACCGGGGCCGGGACACTGCACGGAAGCCAATGTCTCTGGAGAGGGCTGGCTTTTGCTCTGGTCTGGGACTGGATGGGGCTCGTTTCCGGGGACAGCTCTCAAAGCCCCTTGCCCCGTCTGGATGCCAGCCGGAGGAGACAGAGGGCTTTGGCTCAGGGATGGTGCCTTCCAGCCTGCGGTGTCCCTGATGTGGCTTTCAGGGGCCTGTCCACTGTGGCCCCGAGGGGCCTGAGGCCGGCAGCTGACTCCCACTGTCCTCAGCCCCCAGGGCCCTGGAGCGCTCACAACCAGTCCTTCGTTCGGTCCCTCCGACTTCTGGGCTGTTCCAGAAGAGGGCTTTTCAGGAGACAAAGTCCAGCACACTGGTCCAAAGGGAAACCTCCACCTCCTACACCCCACCACGAAACCATACGACGTCAACACTTCTTGCACCCCACTCCACAGAAGGGCATCCGGTGGGGCGCTTGTGGGATCGCAGAGCTCCCGGAGATACCAGGAGGAGCTCAGGCAACGCCGACGGCAGGCAGGGTGCTGGCGTACCGGGGGCACCCCGCACCCATACCAACACAGGGTCCGACCCCAAAGTTAAGAGGCTTTTGGAAGACCACTTCTGCCAGGGCAGCGTGCACGCTGGAGACGACCCACATCAGGCAGGGAGCCGCAAGGGGGCTTGTCTCTGTCCGGCCTCACACTCAGGTTCTCCAGATGCTGCAGGACCAGGACTCAAGGGTCCCCCCCCCGCCCCCCCAGTCTGCATGGGGGCACTTGAGTTTTGTCTGGCTTTTCCCTCCATCTTCCTGGTTTGTACCCACTTCTCTCTTTCCTTTAAAGACAATTACCACCGCCGGTCACTTAAGACAGAGGGGATATTCAGCAAGCCCCTGACTTCTCTGGTCTTGGTCTCCTCTGTCCCAAAAGAGAAGGGCTGGGGTCCATCTGCGATGTCTGCCTTCTGCGGTGCAGGTGGGGCTCTCCCAGGTCATGGGCTGGGTGGGTGGCCTCTAGTCAAGGGGGACCACAGTCCTCATTCCACGGACGCTGGGAAATTCAGGGAGGGCTGTCACAGCCGTGGGGAGGAAGCCAGGGTATGAGAAAGCGATGCTGGCATGAACACCCCACAACCCAGCTTGACCAACACTGACCCCTTTTCATGGCACCAAAGCATGGCGAGGACTTTCAAAAATCAAGCGAAATAAACCCTAATCCAAACCTGCACCAGCGTACGAACCGTGCCGTCAACCCTGCCGGCCCCGGGCCGGTCCGTACAAGCCTCTGACCATCGGTCAGCCCCTGCCCCAGACCCTGGGAGCACCACCGGGCAGAGTAGCCACATTGCAGCCCAGGCTCCCCCTAGTAGCCAGCTCCCCTGGACTGCACTCCATGCTTTATCAGTCATGGTCCTAGGGACTCCTCCCTGTGAGTCACAGAACCCAGGGTGGTCGTGAGGGTCCGGCCCTGCAGACTCCCACCTATTCTGCAAATGGGGAACATCAGGAATTTTAAGTATAAAGAGCCTTCCTTGGCCAGTCCACACTCCCCCCCCCACCCCCCCGTACAGGAAGAAACTGTCCAAGTTTAGGGAGGAAAAACAATGCAGAAAAGGTGTCCCTGTGGGTGGCACATGTCCTCTCCAGCCAGAGGCTCCCCTGCAGCTCCCCCCACCACCACAGGCAGCGCCTGGAGAGCCAGGGAGTGAGCAGAGAAGCCCTTCCCAGTCACGTACATGCCGCCTCCAGCGCGCAGCAGTGGAGCCAGAGTCCTTCCCCAGACAGGGACAGTCCCAGAGGAGAAGTCACAACAGCCACCCCTTCCGATCTTACGGAACCAGGGTGACCGTGATTTCAGTAAATACGGGAGTGTCCCCAGACCCCTAACACAGAGCGCACGAGTAGCTTACATGTCAGCACTGCTGAATAAACATCCAGATACTGGACACAAGAGTGTTTTTCACAAAATAAAACAAACCTGAATTTCTCACTGCTACAAAGAAACGTTCAGGTACTGAGAACAGGCAGTTCCCGATGCTTCTGATGGGGCGGTGCTCTGAAGGGCGGGGCGGGTGGGAGGGGGGGGCGCTGTGTGGCCTCTGGGGAGGGGCAGGGCCCACCTTGGTGGCTTCGGGAAGGAAGTGGCTTCGGGAAGGAAGTAGCGGGGCTTACGTCCACACTAAAGGACGGAAAACTGCAACACAGCAGTGGGCTCATGCAGAAGCCTGAAGAGGGTGGGTGGGCACGGAAAGGGGCCTGAACATTTGCTTAGAGATTTAAGCTGAGGAGAAATTTAATCTGCACAAAGTAGACAGATTAGTGTACTTTGAAGCCAGCGCACCCAACACCGCAAGTGGAGACTGGGCAGCGGGCCTCAGGCGACCTGCCCGGGAGAGGCCACCCTGTGGGGCCTCCGCCTCCTGTTCAGCGGGGAGGGGGCAGGCTGCCTTCCCCAGTGGCCACGGGAGGAGCCGTCTCCGAGCTTCTTTTTCCTAGAAGACGTCAGGCTGCTTTGGGCAAGCACACGCGGCCCGTCCCTCCTGCGCCCAGACAGACCTGGCTCCGGAAGGACGAGCTGTCCGGGGTGCCTTGTGGGCAGCTAAAGTGACCAACCACCTGCGGCGGTCTGGCTTGGATGCAGAGTGCGTCCAGCTTTCACCACAGGCGAGCCGTATTGCTCTTGGCAGGCCGCCCCCAGGCCTGACTAAGCACTGCGGAGGCCCCTCACGGGGGTCGAGGAACCAGGACAATGCTCTCCGGTGGCTCGGTGGTCCCTAGGAGGGGGCTCATCAGCCTCTTCTTCCCACCTGGGGGGCACAGCTGAGGAAGCTATTTGTCGCTCAGGGCCCCGAGTTCTGGAGCCTTCCGCGGCTCTCCCCTCCCGGTGAGCGCAGGGCCGCATCTTCCCAGCAGAGGGCGCCGGAGGGACACAGCAGGAGCAGGGGGCTGGGCAGGGTGGGAGGGGATACAGGGAACCTCGAGCAGACCCGGCCTGGCCCCGAGGGGACTGGAGTCCCCCAATCTCAGTCACTCGGCACCCACAGTTCACTCCTTCAGTCTTTCCCCGCGTGGCTTCTGCCTCCTGACTCGGTGGGGGAGGCACAGCCCAGCGGCCGGGAGCCACCTGGCCAGAGGTGTGCAGCTCTCAGAGTCTGCACCCGGGTCAGGCACTCCGCTCGGCAGAGGTGCAGACGGGACCGAGGCCTCCAGGGCCAGCCGGGGGCCCCACAGCCCGCTTCCCAGTCCTGTGTGTGACGCATACAGATTCGAGTTTGAAATTTCAGGCTCCTGATCCAAGTCCTGCACGACATGCGCAGAAGAATCCTCTCACTGGACAATCTAGCTGTGTTATCTTAACAAAGCAGATGTAGACGATGTAAAACCGGCCCCCAAAACGATCATAACAGGAGGGCAAATACCATATTTCATATGTATTTAGATTTTTGTAACATAGTCCTTGGCCGGGAAATTCTGTTTTTTAAACGTTCTTCGCTTTCTTCCTACCCAACGGTGACTCCTTCCCTGCCCTCACCTGGACCCACAACTCACAGAGAAACAACGGGCGCACTCCCTGCGCACCCCGAGAGTCTCCCGGATGCCCCAGAGGACCCAGGTGGGTTCAGGCGAACCCACCTGGCAGCCTCTCGCTGAAACACTGGCCAGCAACAGACGAATCCAGAAGGCCGGCCGGAAGCACAGGAGCCCAAGAAGCCAGCGGAAGATGAAGCGGGAACTGCCAAGAAGTCCTCCCCAGCAGAGCAGAGCCGACAGCCCGAGAGCAGCTGCCTACCCAGGCGCACGCACAGCTCAGACAGCAGGTTCTCTCAGGAAGCAGCTCTTAACAGCGGTTCCCTAACTCACAGCGAGGCTGCTGGGGCATTTACAGGAACATCCCGGGAGCCAGACACCAGCCTCACACCCCCACCCATCCACACAGCTAACGACCAAAGAGCAACCCCAGGCCCCCCACCACTAAGACTGGTATCGGCACCAAAAACAGGAGGGAGGACATCCAGGCTGCGCTAACCGCCCTCATTTCCTCCGGGCCTAAAGCCTGACCCACAGCAATGTCTGCGAGCCCAGGGCACCCACATGCATCCACGGGCCTCTCCCTGTCCCCACTGTGCCAGCTCAGCCACAGGAGCCGTGGGCCATGTCGAACCCTCGTGAAGGACCCCTGGGGGGCTCACAACCTTCCTCAATATCCTTGCCGGCAAAACCAAGCCCACTTCTCTCTGGCTTTTACATGACTGGACATATGCTCAGGGAGCTCCTGCACAGGAGGAAGCGGGGGAGGGACCTGTGACCTCGTGAATAAAAGCCATGGCACAAACACACATTTCCAGGCTGTTCCCTCTGCCGTTTCTCCCCATTTTCCAGCCTGCTTATCTTGTCTCAGGCCCTGCCCACTTTCCCGCTACCTGACGTGGACCCTCACACGCAGGAAGCCCCATCCACACCCATTTCTGGCAGGGGCCTCTGTTCCTTGCCCTCTGGTTGAATTCACCGCAGGTTCGATGGCCCTCTGGGTGCTGTGTGGCCCTTTTCGCCCGTGCCCGCGAATGGTTCACATGTCTAGAGAGCAGTCAGATGACCGGCAGGCTGGGCAGGCCCCTGAGCACGGAGGTCAAAAGGAAGAGGGAGCTTGGGCTGGCAGGAGAAAGCATGGGCCCCAAGAGCTGCTCAAGAAGGCACTGACTTTCAAGTGTGTGTGCCCAGTGTTATTAGCCCCCCACGCACACACACATACAGAGACAGAAGTGCACGCTGTGTGCAGACTCACGTTCACGTACACACACGCACACACACACGCACACACACGCACATGTGCACAGCCCTGCCCTGCACGCCAGGCCCCGCCACACCCGCGGGAAAACTGCACTGACTCTGGCTCCCTCTCAATGCTCCCTCTGGCTTCTATTCCACACAACTGGGTTTAATTTGTGCGCTTTTGTAGCCCTAAGGGAAAACACACTTATTCTCCAACACAGGACTTTCAGGGGACTGGACAGAGCCAGGGGGGCCCGGGGACCTCAGGGCAGAGGAGCCCACGCTGATGGTCACAGCTGGGCACATACCAGGAGCCTGCCCGGGGGAGTGTTCCTGCCTGGCACTCCCGGGGGGGTTCCCTGCGTGTGAGCCTTTCCTGTCCGCACAGAGTCAGCCCGAACATCAACAACAGAGAAGATGTCCTTGCAGCTCGCTCTGGGCCCCACCCAGGCCTCTAGCACAACTCCTCAGAGAGTCCTGGTACACAGCCGAGGGGTGCAGAGAGGCTGGGGGGGCCCCTGTCCTGGCGGCCCACCCCAGGCAGGGGCCAGGGTCGGGAGACGCCGGAGGGAGGGAGGCCAGCACCCTTTCTGTGGAGGAGAAGAGTCAGGCGGGGGCGGTCGGCAGGGAGGGAGGGCAGCGCCCGTACCTGTGTCCGAGTCCTTCTGCTCTCCATTGGCCCCCACAGTGAAGGGCAGCTTCCGCTTGGTTGCTCGCTCCCTCACCTCCTTCCCTCCATCGCCGCGGTCCAGCTTTGGGGTCTTGGTCAGAGAAACTTTATCTTTATCCTAGAAAAGAAAGCGACGCTTTCAGAAGACGTCATTCCCATTTTAAGTTTTCAGAGTCCTCACATCTACTACGATTTCAGTTCACGTGCCCAGTAGAGCAAACCTCGTGTGTGGACAATCGGCAGCACCTCCCGCCCGCCGGGCCCAATCAAGCACACGCGGCTTCCTGCCCCTTCCTCTGGCCCCAGGCAGCCCCGCTGGTCATCCTGAAACCGGAGCATTCTCAGCAAGACACCAGGGAGACACAAGTTGCCTCCAGTGCGGCTTTCCCGGGGAGGGATTAAATAAGGAGGAAAAGAGCCGGCCGTGAACAGGCAGTGCTGGCGGGTAGAGAGTCCTGTCTTCCACTCCGAGCTCCTCTGCCCGCAGGGCCTCCCCCAGGTGCTGCGCTCCTCCCTTCCCGGAAGGGGCCTGCCTGAGACACCAGGGGGTGGCTCTCGGGGACAGATCCTGCGGGCCAGAGCCCTGTGGCAGTTGTGGGGGAGAAGGGGGGAGACGTGCTGCCATCACCTCCTTCCTATTCTAGTCTCGGGGTGGCTTTGCTGCGGGGTGAGGATCACGAAGCCCGCATCCCAGCGCCGTCCTGACCAGCGGGCCGGGCCGACACGGGCGAGTCAGCACCAAACCTGCCCCGGGGCCGCCATCCGCAGAAAGACAGCACCCACTCAGGATGAGCAGGTCCCGTGTGGAAGCGGAAGGTGCCTAGGGCCCCAGAGGGCAGGGGTGGGGCAGCCCGATCCCAAAGTGCAGGTGGCGGTAGGGTGGGTGGTGATGGACCCGGCACCGAGCGGAGGCAGGAGCACCCCCCCCCCCCGATCCCCCCCGGCCCCCTGCCGGCTGCAGTAGCTGACAGCCCTGGACGCCCCAGAGCCCTGGCTGACGACACCGTCCTGGGTGGGGACAGCTCGGTGGGGTCCTCCACAATTCTAACCAACACGCTGGCCCCGTGCGCTTGTGGCACAGCACCACCCCCAGCCTCCCGGCCCCGTCCACAGTACGGCAAGAGGCTCCGAGGGGCACGCAGAGGGCTGACGTGGGCGGGACATGCAGAGCTGGCTCCCTTCCCCGCCGGGAAGCTGGTTCCCTGCAATTTTCCCCGGGGAAGCTGTTAGCAAACGTGGTCCAGCCACAGCCACGAGCCCATGCCACCCCCACAGCAGCAGGGGTCCTTGGGGCTGCTCCCGGGAGGCGCCACCTGCCAGGACTGAGCACAGCCACGGTCCCTACGGCCCACGCTCCTGACAGCCCTCCGGCTTCAGCAGCTAGCATCTACCAACCACGGCAGTCAACGGGACACCCTCAAATGAGCAGGGACACTGCTGCTGGAACACACTGCCAGCTTCGAGGGCACGTGGAGTGCAGAGAGGGGCCCAGGGCAGGGATGAGGAAGGGATCCTGGGAGACGGGGCTGCACAGACATGCCCCTCATGACCTGCACCCTGCCACCCCTAGCCCTGACCGAAGAACACCCACCAGCAAAACCCCCGAACTGTGTAAACACTTTCCCACCAAGAACGCTCCTGGCGAGTCTGACCTATGGGTATATAAAAGAGATAATATAAATAATAGCAATCACAAAGCATTCAGGAATGCAAGAAATTTCGAAGATCAGCGTAACGTGGGGCGCCTGGGTGGCTCAGTGGGTCATCAGACTCTTGACTTCGGCTCAGGTCATGATCCCAGGGTCATGAGATCGAGCCTGTGTTAGGCTCCACGCTGACACCAAGGGACCTGCGTGGGATTATTCTCTGTCTCCCCCTCTGTCCCTCGGCCCTCCCCCCCCGCTTGCCACGCATGCACACTCACTCATGCGCTCTCAAAATAAACAAACTTAAAAAGAAATCAATGTAAATAAAGTTAAGAAAATCATATGACCACCCCAACAGTTGCAAAAAAGCCTGTGATAAAATTCAACACTGATCCCGACAAGAGCTCTTGGCACACAGGCGCAAGGTCCCCAACACCTGACGGCCGACAAGGGGGTGTCTCCTCTAAGAGGGAGGGGCACGGATCACCACAGCTACTGCAGAACGTAACAACTGTTTCTAAATGAGCAAAAGATCTGAATGTGCGCTTTGCAAAGGAAACTATCCACGTAACTAACTCACATTTGGGAAGATGTTCTGCATTAGGATAATGCAAACTAAAACCAGGAGGAGATACCAATGCCCCGACCAGAGCAGCTAACAGGAGGGGCTGAGTCTGGCTTCAGGTCAGGTCAAGATCTCACGGCTCGGGGGTTCAAACCTCATGTTGGGCTCCGTGCTGACAGCTCGGGGCCTTGCTGGGACTCTCTCTCCCCCTCTCCCCCTGCCCCTCCCCCGCTCATGCTTGCTCTAGCTCTCAGAATAAAGAAAAGTTAAAACAAAAAATAAAATGAGAGGCTGGCTGCATCAAACGCTGTCAAGAACGCGGCAGAGCTGTTGCCGGCGGGAAATCCAAACAACGTCAAGACACAGAGGCCCTGTGCTCACGAGCAGCACTCCTGCTCAAAACAATAGAAACGAAACCTCACAACCGCCCCTCAGAGGGCAAATGGATAAACCAAGTCCAGCCCAGCCACGAACGGAAAGTTCCAGTGTCAGAAAGGCACCAGCACACAAAGCCTCGCGGAGCGGCTCCCGGGAGCAGACGGGACCCCTGTGCTCAGTCGCCGAATCCAGACACAATCTCCTCCGGAATCAGATTTGGCTCAATCCTGTCCCCGCCACTTTCCCTCAGCAAAAACAACGTATTAGTCTTAAGGTGTCATGAGTATATGCGTGAAAATCAAGCCATTCAAATTAATAGGTGAATCAGGAGCTGCTAGATGCAGAAAAGTAGCTGGTTTTTATGGACAAGCAACAGTTGGAAAATAACGTTAAAATATCACTTAGGTTACTATCAAAAGACATCAAATACACAAGACAATCTAACAAAAGATGTTTAAGTCCTTCACACAATTGGAACACATTTCTGAAGAAAATGAAGACTTCTAAAAATGGAGGAACACCCATGTTGGTGGGTCAGAAAATACAAAAACTGTTCATGTGGCAATTCTCTCCGGACCCATCTTTGCGTTCAAAGTGATCCTGTCAAAATACCAGCAGGCTTTCTTTGGAAATCAACCGGCTTATTCCAGAACGTATATGGAAATGCAAAGGGTCAAAATTAGCAAAGACGATTCTGGAGAACAACAAAGTCTGGCAGACTGAACTGCAGACAACCAGACTAAAATTCTAGCAGCCGCTCGAGGGGGTCGTGGACCAAGGGCCAAAGGTTCAGAAGGAAGAGCAGAGGACAAAGGCGGGGGAGGGACGCTTTCCCATAAGTGACGGTGACCATGTGAACACCCACAGGGCAGGAAATGAACACTGGGCCCCCACCTTAGGTGGCGAACATTGGCCCCACGTGAATCACAGACTGAAGGGACAGGAGAGTACCCTCACAGAGAGGGACACAGATGAACCAGCAAGGTCCCCCCCACTCCCCCTCGGGTGGCTAGAGGAGAGCCAAACCAGCTGTGTGACAGGGACAGGGGCCGGCCTCAACTTCCCCAGCGTCTGGGGCGCAGAACTGAGACGATCACCTTGACAAACTGCCAAACCGGGTCTACCAGCGTGCACGCGCTCACGCCATCACCTGCCGCGCCCCCGCGGGAGCGGCCCGAGTGCTCCTGGGTGGCAGAACGCGACCGGAAGTGGCTGGACATTCGTCCATGGCAACCGCACAGCGAGCCAGGGAGGGGCTGCTACGAGGAAGGCCCTCTAAGTCGGACGTGATAGTGACCAGCTCGTCCCTCTTACAAGCCCCCCCAGGGGGAGACTCCTCCATGGTGACACACGTTAGGGACCTCCCAGGACGGTGACAGTGCTGCATATTCTGATCCGGATGGGGATTCAGTCCAGGTTTTGAAAGTGAACTAGAAGACATGACCTCTATTTCGCCAGAAGCGCTGACAGTCCTTGGGTCCCAACTCCTCACCTCACTGGCCGTGCAGGAAGACCAAACACGTGCCACATAACCAGAGAGGGTCAGGGGCTCACCCCTGAGACGCGCAGCGGCCCTGACAAGACTCTCGGGGCACACGTGGCTTCAGAAGCTTGCTGAGCAGCTGGGCTGCGGCAGGGAGCTCACTCGAGTTTGCTGGGCTTCCCTCGCTAGCACGACGGGGATCGCCACAGGAGCTAAGAAAATGTTTATCTTGGCTGGCACAGGGGCAAAAAAAAGTACAAAGCTACCTTACTTCAGAAAATAACAAAGCCAAACTCACACATCTCCTGTGGCAAATGCGTAGGGGCTGCCCCTGCGGACCACAGCGGGCCCCTATGGCCCAGTGAGCGTTCTCCCATACAAGAAAGCGACTCGCACCGGCCTGAAGCAAGCCCTGTGTTAGAAGGCAGCCGGGAGGGCACAAGGCCCACACAGCCGTCCCTTCAAGACAGGTGCTGAGCTCTGGACACCTTTTCTGGCGCCACCTTGGTTGGCGAGTCCTTCTGGGCAGGCCGTGCACACGGAGAACCGGGCCGGTGGACACAGCAGTCTGGAGCCCCTGCTGCCCACCCACGTGGAGGAGCCAGCCGGGGTAGGGCTGCGCAGGGCCTCTCCCTTGTCCTGTGACCACGCAATCCACACGCAGACCCGGGGATCATGACCACCAAGGACGACCTGGCCACTTGGGGCGAAAGTGTCCCAGAGTGGGAGTTACCAAGCTCCCCCACGCACATCTGTCCCCACGGGCTCCAGCTCCTCGCGGGCACGCCCATCACGAGCTGCTCCCGGACCCTCCACAGGCCTCCCAGGCACGCACACCTCTCCTATGCAAGCTCGGGCCACGCGCAAGCCTCGGCCTGCCCACAGCTCCATGCCGTGGCTCCCACCCATTACTGCACTGGGTGCTGGGGGACAGGACAAGTGGGAGAGAATGTGCAGCCACCAATGCCCAGACGCCAGGGCCTCAGAGGCCCGGCCACCCTGACGAGCACCGAAGCCGATGTTCACGACCCGATCCACGTTGCACCTAAACCAAATGGGCCGCACGGCTCTGCTCACTCTGTCCTCACGTGGAAGACATACCCCACCCAACCAGGCACCACTGGAGACGTCTCGGCAGGTGCACCGACAAGAGAATCTCCGTTCATACCCAAGTGCTGAGACAGACGGGGCAGGGAGGCAGCTCAGAAGACCAGCACCGGGGACGAGAGTCCCGCAGGCCACCGTGCAGATGGCCTGTCACGCGGGCATCAAGGGAGACAGGGACGCGTCAAGACCGAAGGTGGCGACGAGGGCAGTGCCGCGCCACGGGCGAGGCAGCACGGCCCTTACCTCACCTGCAACAGCACAGCCACGGGTGTCCCTGCTGCAGACGTGCTCGCGGTCACAAACAGAGCACCCGGCAGGGCCTGCACCTGCTTCCTTCCGTCCGACTCCAAGTCCACACTCACAAGTGGCACCCCAGGCTGCAGGACAGGGGTACCTGGAGCCCAGAGTTGACAGCACTCTTCTAAATTCTAAGGAATTTAGAGTTATACTGCCTTTTCCTATTCACATGCAGAATGAGCCAAACTGGAAGTCAAAGCACATACCCCACAGAGTTTCTGCTCAGGAAAAGGCAAAGATGGCTGAACGACAGACTTGGTTTCAACGAAGCCATGACAGGCATCTGTGGCCCCGAGAGCCAGAAACAGGCCAAAATGACATCATCTCCACTACGAGACACACGTCTCGGTTACGTGTACAGAAACATCAAATTTAAAGCTTAACTTCGGTCCCCGAGTTGTGAGCATCATCCTCAAGATCAAGGTCCTCTTTGGCAAGAGAGGATGGTCTCTGTCTCACCACGGCCGCAGAGGGAACAGGGGCAGACGGACAGCCAGAGCAGGCGAGTGTCCAGCACCGGGGAGCCAGCAAGGAGGACGGCAGCTCAGGCGTTACCTTTTTCCCCGTTTGTTTCTCCACCATGTCGTTGCTGAGGGAAAAGTCTTCGTGCTGTGGTGTTCTAGAACACCCGCCCTTGGGCATCGTTCTTCTCCCCTCACCCGATCTTCATTTATACCGCCATCGCTTCGTCATCAACCGTCTGCTCCAAAAGACAGAACACAGAGGGTCAATCAGGGTCAATGCAGACAAGGCCCAGCCAATCTCAAGTGCGTGCCCCAGAACGGACTGAATGTCACGTGCTGCTCTGATGGGCTGTGCTCCACGCGGGGACAGGTGCCCAGAAGGGGACCTCAGGACTGACTGCCCAGGGAGTGGAGGTATACTCCATGATGCAGAGGTTGGCCCTGTTCTTCTGGGGGCCCTTCACCTGCCCCCCCCCCCCCCGGGCAATATCACATCCCAGGTGCACCCTCTAAGCCATGGCCTCGACCCTACTCACCCTCTAGGAGAGCAGCCCCCTTCCCGCGCAGCCCCCTTCCCACGCAGCCCCCTTCCCGCACAGCCCCAGACAGAAGGTTGGGACAAGCAAGAATCCTTTTGCTTTCCAGAAAGCACCACAGGGACCTCAATTCTCCAAATTCTCCCAAATAAAATGAGCAGAAAGCAGCCATGTGATGCCTCTGAGGGGGTTCTCATGGTTCCCCAGATGTCCAGAAGGCTTTGATGCCCAGATCTGTGCCCAGCGAGCCAGACCCTGCCCAAGGGCCTGAGGCCCAGCCCCTGCACTTCCCAGGACACACACGGTGTTGTTTATCATACTTTTTATTTTCTGTATTTTGACGTTCTGACCTGTTCAAAAACACAACACAACCTTGCTACCTGGGGAGACACTGCCCGCCCCCCCCCCCCAGCTGGCCTTTTCTTAGAGACAGCAAACCTCTCCTACACAAACCTACCAGCCACCCCCCGTATCAAGCACATGCAGGCCAGCCACCAGGCAACTGGAGACCAGTGCACAGCCCACGGCCGGATTCAGATTAGCCAGTCCTAAGCTGTCCACCGTGTCTGCCTGCTTTCCCTGCAGAAACCCCAGCAAAGGCTCTGGCAAAGACCTCGTCCTGGCTCCTATCGAACGCCTCCTGGCCATCCTGTTCCCTGGTGGCCTTGTGCGGGCTCCCTCTGGGACCTGAGAGTACAATCAACTTCCTTTCAGTGTCTGCCCGTGGCTGTGTGACCTGACCGTACCAGGGCCCCTTCCATCCCTTCTGGACCTTCTGTCTGCTCCCTGCATACACGCTGTCTTCCTCTTTATACTTTTTACATTTTCATCATCAGAGTTAGAAAACATTTTGTTATTTTTTTAAGTTTATTTATTTTGAGAGAGACAGAGACAGCGTGAGCAGGGGAGGGGTAGAGAGAGAGTCCCAAGCAGACTGTGGACTGCCAGCGCAGGGCCCCATGGGAGGCGGGGGGTGTTGGACCCACGAAACTGTGAGGTCATGACCTGAGCCACCCAGGCGCTCTTAAAAAACCTTTTCAACAAACAAACCACGTGCAGCGTTTAATCTCGTCTTTTTTTCTCAGTGACACACCTCTGCGCTTTGCCATCTTGGATGAGTATTTTTTGTAACTAGCTCGCCTGCAATTAATGGCCTTGGCCAGGCAAGAAGTGTGGCTTCCGAAGTGCCGTCTGTGACCAGCAGCTCCACTCCCTGGTTCCTCCTGCTCCCCGTGTGCTGGAAACTAACCTGCCATTCACCATGTCTTCTGGTTCCCCACTTGACTGATCAAATCTCACAGAGTATCCTCTTGGTATGTAACTGACCTAAGAAGACATCTAAATTGATTTGGGGCAGAGGGGCAAGGCTGACCACCTCGATTCATTTCCTGACACTTGCTCCCCCAACAGGCAAAGCAGGCTGAAAGGGGGCTTCCTTCCGTCCACACGCTCCAGTGGTTGGGGCCGAAAACGGCACTTGCCCTCTCCTCTGCTTGAAGCTGTGAATTCGACATTCCTCTCCAATTTTCCACTACAAAACCAGAGCATCTCGGCCTAGATGAGGAGTAACCTCTCAGAGCCAGACGCCGAGGCTGCCGCTGGGACTCATCGGCAATGTTTCAGTAGAAATTTAAAGATTACACAGAATATGCATTTTTATAAGTTCCTGCCTGCCTGCTCTCATGATGCGAAATCGAGCACAGTCGTCACAGGGTGTCCAACCCTCCTGCTCTTGGGTGTGAAACACGAGTCCATGGAGATCACGTGGGAAACACCCAGGCCAGCAAGTGGCCACAGCACAGACCCCACGATGTCTGAACCCTGGTCTCTCAGGCCACTCCACACTGTCTACACCAGGAGATGGGCACAGGTGGCCACTTCATTCTTTAAACGAGTGACTTCACTCTGTGTCCCCGCACTGGCTTGGCTCAGCAGTCCCTATTCAAAGCAGAGTTTTGAGACCCCTGCCCGGAAAGGCCTGCCTCCCCTCCTCCCACTCGCCCTCCCTGGGAAGGACAGCATGACAGCCATGGAGCAGCAGGGAGGGAACACAGTACAGTTCCACGACAGCTGCCCCAACCCACAAAGCCTAATTATCTTTCCAAACAGCCCCAGAAGCCGCAAGGCAAGAGGAAGGAGTGAAGTTTGTTGTAAGCAGGCGCATCCAGGCTCTCGGGTCCTTGTGCGTCCTGAGAGCCCTGGGGTGCTGTTCTAGCTGGGCCAGTTCTGAGGCAGATGCCCAGCATCGCTGGGAAAGAGCTCTTCCCGGGACTGGACAGAGATGGTGTCTGAAGTACAGGCTGAGCCAGTGTCACCTGAAGGCCTTCCACGGAGGCCCTCAAAGGCGCACCCGCGGCGGCTCGCAAGTACCGTGCAAGCTATTAAGTACCACGCCAAGGCTGCCTGTCAGGGTTCGCGCAGCCAGTACGAACACGAGAACACCGAGGCCCTGGGTGCACGTCACTGGGTCCAATTCCTCTGACCCAGCCTCCTCTGCCACAGGCAGCTGTCCTCGTTCCCAGGAGGCACTTGCCGGTATTTTCTACAAACCTTTTAAATGAAACATCTAGTTATCTTATTAGCAAAAATGGCTTTCTTCTGGAATAACAGAGAATGGCCACCAGGACTAACAGGCCAGGGCAAAACCACAGGCAATTCGAGGGAACGAAGCAGGGAGGCTCTTTTATAGCAGAAGGCGGGAGGGAGGGTGGGGCTGTTGTACACTAAGAGTCCACTGGAGTAAACTGGGAGCTGGAGGTATAGCGGCTTCTCACTGGCTGGGCTGTGGCCGTCTCCCATTGGCTGGGCTGTGACTGTCTCCATTGGTTGACCTGTGACACTCTTCCATTGGCTGACCTGTGAGTTGTGACAGTCCCTCATTGGCTGGACTGTTACTGGGGGAGGAGGAAACCTCCCGACCTCCCGGTGGGTAGTAAAACAGTAAAGTGGAATCGGCCTGCAAGTTGGGTCTGTAAGTGACAACCAGTGCTGGGCACGAGAGCTCCCCCAGCTTGCCTCCCAACTCCGTTGTAAATAAAATTTCCCTTTACTAATTTTCACATCTCATTTTGCGAGCATCCAGCTAATTCCATGCAATCTGTCGCAGAGTGACTGTGGGCCCAAACCCCATCACGACGGCCCAAGGGACATTTCGTGCCAGCCCCTGGCCAAGTGCAGTGTCCTGTGCCCAGCAGTGGGCCTTTGTCCTGAAGGCCGCTGTTCTCAGGGCACCACCCCACATCTGGGAACCCCCCCTCCCCCCGCACCTGGCTGGTTAGCAGTGTCATCCCCGATACTCTGTCTTCTTTTCCATAAGACGTTGTGCACGATGACAGCCAAGACCACCTCGGCCACCTCACCGCCGTGGTTACAACCACCTCAATATTCAGAACTCGTCAGAAGCGTGAGGACCAGCATGATGGCCAGTTTCCTCAGGGCCTGGGAGCCCAGCACACTAGACTCATTTCTTTAAGGGGCGTCACGGGTTCACAAGGGTTGTCAGCTCCAAGGCTCAGATTTGCCACCGACGCATTCCAGCTTATTTTCTGGGAGAGCTGGATGCACTGGGTCAACCGTCCTGTCTTGTGCCTCACGGGACCCGCCTGGAACCTGGAGAGCCAAGGGGACCCGAGTCCTCCCTGGTGTTTCAATGACAAGCTAGCTGAGATCGTCTCAAACGCAGTCTTCTTCCATCTACCTGGTCATCCCAACCCTCCCGTAGGCTGTCTGGTCTCCGTGCCATCCCACAGCCCCGTGACCAGTCCGCCTCTCCCTTGGCTTCAAAGGGAAGGATGCAGACACGGTGAGACCACAGCACGTCTCACCAGCACCACGACCTCTCCTAAGCCAGGCAGTGCCACACGTCAGAAGCTCAGCTTGCCGCTTCTTCCACGGATCCTCTCTGAGGGTAGAGGCCGCCACAATGCCACAGGCCTCCCTGCTCACTGCTGGGCATTCACTGCTCAACCCAAGAAGAGGCTGGGACCCCCGTCCCCACACAGCCATCACAGTGGGGGCAATATTTGTGGCTGGGGCGGTGGGGGGGGCCCTCCCTTCTAACAAGTTACAAGGCTACCTGAACCTGGGCTCTGGGGCTTTCTAACCACATAACCCAATGGATGGCCGTCAAGTCTCAGACCCCGGAGGCAATCTGGCCATCCCTACTCAGACACGCCGTAAGTGCCAGTGTCCGAAGATGCCTGGTCCTCCTCAGAACCACGCATCCCACAGCACTCTGGGACACACACGGACTGGACACTTGGCACCCGAGCAGCAGTACATCGGGAAACGTGTGCAGAGCAGCGGGAATGTGGGGTGAAGGGAGCACGGCTCCCTGCATGGGATGAGCTGCCGGATGCAGGCATTTCCCACACCCCCAACTGAAAAGCAGCTAGCTGCTCTGGCTTCGCAGGCAGTTGGGGGGCACAGAGACCACTCAGGAAAGCACTCAAGAGCTTCTGGAGCTGGGCGAGTCTTCTGAGAGACCCCGGCCCGTTCTCCGAAACAAAAGCACCGTGCCCACACCGCTGGCTCCAGGAATTTGCCACTGATCTCGCGGCCGTGTGTCGGAGCTCAAACAGAACATCCGCAGCCAGCTCCCTACCCAGGGGCACACGCAGGCTGGCAGAGGCCATTTGTCCCTGCACCTGTCCATGTCGCACTCGTGGCCCACGGCCCACGGCGGCTCCACCTGCTGTCCCACCGGCAGGGTCTCTTTGCTGCTTGCCCCGGGACCCTGCACTGTGGGCTTGGAGACACAGTCCGTTCAAGAGAGGTGGCAGGGAAGACATGACAAGAGCCCCGTACACAAGGGCGGCGACGAGGCGTATGCCTTCCCCAAGGTGCGCCCACCATTCAACACGCACACACGGGGCCGTCTCAGTAGACACCTCCATGCGCTCTGCCGCCCCTTCTCAGAGCAGGATCTACCACAATCTGCCAACGTGGACAGGAGACACGACACACGTGACAGAGGCTCCCGCCGAGCCTGGGCCTGACACGGGGGACGTAGCAGACACAGCGGCTATGCCTGCAGTTTAGCAAAAATCCAAGCATTTACCCCGATCTCCTCTTTCCAAGGGACAAGCTGACAGCTAGCAACTGAAGGAAACCGGAAGACATGTTTACCGGCTTTGTGTGGACTGGGGCCGGAACGTGAGGGGACAGGCCACAGCCCATGAAAGTTGGCACAAGGCCTGTGGGGCAAGGGCAGCGGCACAGACACAGGCGACACGCGCGGCAGCCAGGGCAGGCCGGCCGGCACCTACCTGAGCGACCTCGGGAAGGAGCGACGCAGCCAGGGCAGGTGCCCAAGGCGCGCGCGCTCACCCACGGGAGGGGGTTCGGAGAGCTCCGCTCGGAGACGCACCGCAGAGCGGCAGATGGCCTCCGGGCGATCCTGGCTTTAGGAGAAGAGGGAAGTCCGAGGAGAGAGAATGAAAGACCCAAAAGGGATCCGAAGGCTGAGTTCTGGAGAACCAATACAAAAAGCCCACTGCCACACAAAGGCAAAGACAGCGCCAAGAAGTAGGAAGGAGAACAAACGGCCTAGGACAGGGCTCTTCAAACGGGAGGCGTGTGACCGAGGGCTGCCCGCACCGACTGGACTGGACTGGACTTCGCCAAGTCCCCAGAAGCGCGCCCACGGGGACGGGGGCTCGGGGGCAGAGCCAAGGCCGCCGGCAAAGGAGCGGTCAGGGACAGGCTAGGTCAGAACTGTGCCTGGCAGCAATGGAGCCACAGTCCAGAGACTCAAACACCCAATTCAGGGTAGGAGCACAGTGAAGCCAGCTTCGAGCATACAGAACAGCCAAGCTAACCGCCCCTCTACCTTTCTGAGAAGGGAGCAGGAGGTCACACGGGTCACAAGCCACAGCCCTAGGCCAAAGCCAGCCCTCTCCCTGCTCAGGTAAAACCTGAGAGCTAACAATGGGTTTCAGGGGTGGCTGGGGGGCTGAGTCAGTTGCACGTCCACCTGACTCTTGATCTCGGCTCATGTCATGGTCTTGTGGTCATGAGATCGAGCCCTGTGTTGGGCTCTGTGCTGACAGGATGCATTCTCTCTCCCAAAATAAATAAACAACAACAACAACAACAACAACAACAACAACAACAGAATGGGTCTCATATTTTTTTTTTTAATTAAAAAAAATTTTTAACGTTTATTTTTTTTTGAGAGAGAAAGACGGAGACAGAGTGTGAGCAGGGTAGGGGCAGAGAGAGGGAGACACAGAATCTGAAGCAGGTTCCAGCTGAGCTGTCAGCACAGAGCCCAACGCGGGGCTCAAACCCACAAATCATGCGATCATGATCCGATCTGAAGTCAGACGCCCAATCGACTGAGCCACCCAGGGGCCCTATCATTTTTTTTTTTTTTTAAGATTTTATTTTGAAGTAATCTCCTCACCCAATTTGGGGCTCGAACTCACAACCTCAAGATCAAGAGTGACACGCTCCACTGACGGACTCAGGTGCCCCGAGTTTCATATTTTAAACCTTCGGAGACAAATTCAAATTTGTGACAGATGAAAATCGCATGTAATTAGCATGTCCACGTCCATAAATCAAGTTTTATGGGACCGTGGCCGCGCCCAGGATGCGGTCCTGCCCCCCCCCACCCCCCCCAAGGCGTCCGGTGCGGTGGCCGTGCTGTCTGCAGCCCCTGAGGGAGGCTGTGAGGCCAACACTGCCTTTCCCTTGGAGCTGGCGGGGATCGGGTGCTGCCGCGCCCCAGGAGGAGGCGAGGTCCTCACACAACCGCAGTACAACAGCCACAACTGTCCTTGAGAACGAAACCACAATCGACAACCTTAGTGACAAGACGCCAGCGGGCCTGGGGTGCGGCCCGGCAGAGCCTCTGGGTGGGGCCGCCCATCCGGGGCCTTGCCTGCCATTTCATGGGACACAGGCTTCGCCAGAAAGACTCTCAGACAAACGAAAAAGATAATGTGTATTATTATCAAGAACTGGGTATCTGGCAGTTATCTTCTCAAAAATCAACCACCTGGAGTTACCACTTCAAGGAGAATGAACAGTAGCTGATTTGAGTTTCCAAGCGAAACCTGAGCTTAGGAAAACTGGTATTCACGTCCACGAGCCCAATCCCAGTGTTTAAAGACATTTTAACGAGATTGGTGGTGACTAAAAGGTTACTTTTTAGGGGCGCTTGGGGGGCCCCGTCGGTGAAGCGTCCGACTTCGGCTCAGGTCACGATCTCGCGGTTCGTGGGTTCCAGCCCCGCGTCGGGCTCTGCGCTGATGGCTCGGAGCCTGGAGCCTGCTTCGGATTCTGCGTCTCCCTCTCTCTCTCTGCCCCTCCCCTGCTTGGCTCAGTCTCTCTCTCTCAAAAATAAACAAACATTTAAAAAAACCCAAGAAAAAAATTTTAAGGTTACTCGTTAAACAATGTGTATGGAGACACGTCAACATTAGGGAGATCCGCATAGCTGAATGAATCAACATTTTCCAAATAATCAATATGGGATATTACAGAATCCCACGAGGGAAGACCCACTAACACAGAACGCAGCCATCATTCAGCAGTGCCAACACCAACCAGGAGGCTTTCCAGATCCTGTGACAAGGTCCCCAGATCGTCCCTTCTCATATGGCCTGTCTGTGAGAGGGTGGATTATTTTCACACTTAAAAAAAATAGCAGGTAGAGAAAACAAATGCCACTATCTTCACCAAATTTTTGTTGATTTTGTTTGTACAACAGTTACTTTTCAGGGAAAATTTGTATGTACTACTTTATTATTTTTAAGTGAGTTAACAATTTTAAATTTTCCTCAGTGATGCTTTCTTTCGATTTTTGTTTTTTTCTTAATGTTTATTTTTGAGAGAGAGACAGAGACACAGAACACAAGCAGGGGAGGGACAGAGAGAGAGGGGGAGACGCAGAATCTGAAGCAGGCTCAAGGCTCCGAGCCGTCAGCACAGAGCCCGACGCGGGGCTGGAACCCACGAACCGCGAGATCGTGACCGAGCCGAAGTTGGAAGCTTTACCGACGGAGCCCCCCCCAGGCGCCCCTCAGTTATACTTTTAAACACAACACGTTAATACAATTTGAGAGCTATAACCCACATGACAAAGCTGTGCGGGTCCTCACTAATCCTAAGTGTTGTAAGGCAACGGCCCAGCAAGTCTGAGAGCCTCTGCAGAATCTCAAGAGCAGAGGACGCTCTGCAGACAACAGACCTGCCCCAGGAGGGAAACCCAAACCACGAGGGACTGACATGCAGCCACAGAACAACTACTGAGCAGAAGCCCAAACTGTCCTAAGAAAGTAAGTGGAAAAGGTCTCTAAAAAAAGAAAGACAGAACTCCTGCAAAATGTCTTTAAAAACAAAAGGAAAGAACCTCAGATTACATAAATACATATTAATAAACAAAAATAAAGTCAAAGCCAAAAAGCTGGAGAGACAGTGTCAAAGTAGCATCGTGTGGACAAAAGTGTTGGCCAACAATGCAGAGCTCTGTCCCCTCAGCAGACACGGACTTATGACCACGGAGGCACCAGAAGGCAGGACAGGAGTGAAAGTCAGCTTTGTCCACCAGTGGCAAGGGACAGCAGGACATCTGCACAGAAAAATGTGACGATTCCCAACTTACACCATGCACAGAGATCCACTTCTAGACAGGCAATAGGTCCAAGTGTCAAAGGCACAGCCAGGAAGCTGCCGGGCAGAGGCACAGAAGAATCCCATCACAGCTGCTTCCAGGAAAAGAAAGATCTTAAAACCAGAAGCATCAACCATGAAGGTAAGGTCTGAAAATTCTGACACTTTAAAAACTCCTACAAATCACTAACAAAAATGCAAACCATTCAGGACGAAAATGGACACGAGGGGCACCTGGGTGGCTCGGTCGATTAAGTGTCTGATTCCTGATTTCGACTCAGGTCACGATCTCACGGTTCATGGGATCGAGCCCCACCTTGGGCTCTGCACTGACAGGGCGGGGCCTGCTTGGGATTCTCATTCTCTCTCTTTCTCTCTCTCTCCCTTCCTGCCCCGACTGCATGGTCTCTCTAAAAGTAAATTAATTTGTAAAAAATGGACACGAGACTTAAGACACTTCACAAAGAGGAAATCCAAAAGCCTGGGAAGTAGATGAGAAACTGATCAGCTGCTTCGGCAATCCAGAAATTCTGAACAACAATCAGAATACGGCATCGAGTGGCAGTGAAGACGTAAAGCAAAGGAAACGAACGGTTGCCTTCTGGTGGGCGCGTGAACCACGTGACTGCAGTGAGCCTGGACACACACGACGCAAGTGGACACGCGCCACAGTCACGGGCATCAGAGGCCACGCTGGCGCGGAACATGACACAGCAGCGACAACGTACAAATGACCCGAACGAGTCTCACAGATGATGCTGGGAAGAATCCCACTGTGTGTTCACCTAAGTGTCTCACAACAGCAGCCTGCAGGGCTCAGGGACGCGACGCAGGCCCACGTACGAAGACCACTCAGAACTGAGGACGTGGTCCCCCTGCGCTGAGGGGCTCGGGGGAGTTTCCACACGTGCGCTTTCTGTGGCGAGTGAACTGCGCGTTTTTACTTTGTGGACGTTGGGTGGCATGCTATACTTCGCAGTAAGTACAAGTTTAAAAAGCTGGCTGTGTTTAAGACGCGGTGTGAGTGCCACCCAGGCCGGACTTTAGACAGAAGGCGGGTGCCCTGACCTCGTTGCAGGGCCACCTCCTTCCCGTGGCCCTGGCCCCCAGGGAGGGCAGTGGAGTCACACGGAGGGCCGGGGGTGGCGCCTCAAAGCTTCCCAGCTTGTGGAAGGCACAGAGCGCAGAGCAGAGAGCAGGGCGGAAACGAACCCTTGACACGCCGCAGGTGCACGCATCTCCAGGGTGGGAGGAGGAGACGGACTGAGAAAACAGGAGGCAAAACACCGTCTTCCCCAGAAGGGCTAAGACACAGACTGACCATGATGGAAGAGGAGAATGACGTGGGCACGACAACCACGGAGCCAATAACGGCAGCGGGGAGGAGGTCTGAGACACCCCCTGAGGCTGATCTGTGCGGACTGAAAGTGACGGAGGTGACCAAGGGAGAAGAGACACAAATGGAGAGAACGAGGAGGAGGAGGACGGGGCGCACTTGCACACCTCTGCTGGGGGCGCACACGAGGGTGGCTCTCCGGGACGGGGCTGGGCTCGCCCTGCAGCGACAAGCACACATCGCCCGACAAGCCAGACATCCCACAGGCAAGGCCTGGGAGATTCGTGGCAGGGAGGGCAGGTCCCGGAACACGGAGCCCACCTGCCAGGAGCCTATCTCTGCCCGAGCGGGACAGAAGGGGGCAGGTCTAGGACTCTGAGGTGACTTCCACAGTCCTGTCAGGTGGGGACAGCTGTGTCTGTGTTGATAATAGATGCAGAATATGCGAGGCTGGCTCAAACTGTGAAAATCCCCCAAATCAACAGACTAAAGCAGAAAACCATACAATCATTACTACTAATACAGAAAAAGTTGTGTTTTTGGTGGTTTTTTTTTTTTTTTTTTTTAGTTTATCATTATTTTGAAAGAGAGAGAGAGCGCATGAGAGCGCAGGGGAGGGGCGGAGAGAGAGAATCCCAAGCAGGCTCCACACTGTCAGCACAGAGCTTGATGCAGGGCTCGAACTCAAGAACCGTGAGATCATGACCTGAGCTGAAATCGAAAGTCGGACACTTAACCAACTGAGCCCCCCAGGCGCCCCTACAGAAAAAGTATCTAACACAATTCAGTGCTCCTGAGAAAACCCCTCAGCACAAGAAGAGACAGGGAAAGACCTTCAATGTGAAAGCAAGCACCCACAACAGCTCCCAGCTACCATCATTCGTGTGAAAAACGGAATGCTTGCTCCCCAAAATCAGGAACAAGGCAAGGATGTCCCCCACCCGCCCACCCACCCACCGCTGCTTTTGGACATCATACTGGAAGTAAGAGCCAGTGCAGTAAGGCAAGAAAAAGAAATTAAAAACATACAAATTGGAAAAGAAGAAATAAAACGTTCTGCTTGACGATGACATGATTGTCTATCTAGAAAACTGCAAGGAATCTCCAAAAATCCCTAGAAATAATGAGTTCAGCAAAGTTGCAGAACACCAGATCAACACACAGATATCCTGTACTCAGCTGAGGCTTGAACACAGATTTCTTCACAAGTAAATACAGTACGTTGCTATACACACATTTTATCTTCTTTCTGACTTTCTTAATAACACTTTCTCCACCTTACTTCATTGTAGGAATAGATAATATGTGTAACGTGCAAAGCATGTGTTCGTCCCCTGGTCATGTTGCTGGTAAGGCTTCAGGTGGACAGTCAGCTAAGTCGTCAAGCTCTGAAGGAGTCGGGAGTTGCACGCGGGTGTTGGTGTCCACGACACCCACACTGTTCAAGAGTCAGCTGTACTTCCCACAAAGCAGCAGCGAGTATGCAGAAACACAGCGCCACCCAAAACTGCTCTAAATAAGAATGAAATACTTAGGTGTAAGTGTAAAAAAGAAAAACTATAAAAACCTGTGAAATTGTTAGGGGAAAATAAACACAGGAGAAAATCTCTGAGACCTGGGGCTACGCAGAAAGTTCTTGCTTTTATTTTTTTAAGATTTTACTTTTTTAAGTAATCTCTACACCCAACATGGAGCTCAAACCTACAAGTTCGAGATCAAGCGTCCCACGCTCAGTCAGCCGAGCCAGCCGGGCACCCTGAGGCAAAATGTTTTTAGACAGGACCCCAAAAGCGCCCGTCCACAGAAGGAAAATGATAAACTATACAATATTAAAGCCTCGGTTCCCAGGTGAAAGATAAGCCGCCAATGTGCGAATCACCAAAGAGCTTATTAATAAACCACAATACAAACAGCAGCAAGCAGCAAACAATCCAACTGGAAAACGGACAAAGGACAGAAGACGCATTTTGCCAAAGAAGAGCCTGGAATGCCGCACGGTGGCTTTGCAGCCGTGTGCAGATGGAAGTCACCTACCAGGGTGTTTCCAGAACATTCTTCGGAAAACGACATGACACAGAAGTGTGAATATCAGGGGTTATCACACACACATACCATCTCATGAAGGACGTTACTCTGTAAACACGTGCCTGGGGTGTGTGGAGGGCAGGGACGCACGCTGTTTTTCTCACAACAGGAAGCTGTCAGGACATTTCAGAAACACTGGCCCAGCTGGTTAAGAACCCTGGGTCTGTGGTCAGATACGTCTAAATTTCTCAACGTATAAAATAAAGAAATAAAACCTCCTATTAAGAGCCTAGGACCACGTCTGACTGGCCCAGCGCTCACTCAACGCTCCTCAACGAGCTGCCTCTCAGGCTGGGGACGGAGGAGGCCCGGGTGTGCTGCTAATGCTGTCCCCAGAGCCGGGGTGCGCACCTCCATCCCTCTCCAATGCCTCACTCCTCCCTTGTCACTGCCACGCTGCCCCCGACAGTGAGGTCCTGGCTCTTCCGACCACAGGCTGGCAGAGAAGCCACGACGGGTGCAGGGTGATGGCAAGACACCAGCCGGGCCAGGCGCTAAGCAGGCCGTGGGGTCCTCAGAGAGGTGGCCGGGCGGGCTGGCTGGGACCTGGCCCGGGAACCAGGAGTGTGGGCGCAGGCTCGGCCCACAGTCCACGGCAGGTGGATGTGACCCAGGCACCCGTCTAGACGCACACCCCAAGCGACGTGGGTGCAGAGGCCACCAAAGCCACATCCGACTGTCAGTGCACACTGACGTGTACAAACCCTGCGAACAGCCCAGATGTCCCCCAATAGAGAACAGATGGACCATGGGAGTGCCAAGATGCTTAGCACACCGTGGATGAGGTTCCTGGAGGCTGCAAGTCAGTACGGAAATTATGCGGGGAGGGGACAACCGTCCTCACTTGGGGGGGGTCACACAGGCACACAGAGGACAGGCACCATCTCCAGCACCGCTGTTGGCACAGGGAGCCTCTAAGCCTCTGCCGGCCCCGGGCTCCAACGACTCGGGCTCCCCCTCGGGGCCCTGCCTCCAGTCCTCCCCCCGCCCCCTCCCGCCACACCACCTCCCAGAGGCAGAGCAGCAGTGACATGGCCTTGGCTCGCAGCCCGCCTGGAAGTCCCCTCGCACACGGGCCCCTCTGCAGGCCCAAGTCCCCTGTTGTGACACGTCTGATTTCTCATCTCACCAAAGGGCGTTCCCGAGTCTCCCCGGGCCTCCCTCCAGAGAGGAGCTGCCGTGCTCCTGCACTGCTGTGAACACAGCCGTGGGGGGGGGAGGGGGGGGGCTTCCGGCTTCCACCTGCCCGATGACACTCTCAGGCAGATCTTTATCAGAATTGCTAAATTACGTGATGGCTCACAGCACAGGAAACCCAACGCGATAACCACACAGAACAGCACGCAGCACACGCCCCTCCGGGCCCCCGTGTGGAAGACGCCAGCCCCCGCCTCTGTAACGCTGGTGGGACCTGGAACACTC
This sequence comes from Prionailurus bengalensis, assembly GCF_016509475.1. Lineage (NCBI taxonomy): Eukaryota > Metazoa > Chordata > Mammalia > Carnivora > Felidae > Prionailurus > Prionailurus bengalensis. The sequence continues at coordinate 61,604,157 of NC_057352.1, forward strand.
CCGAGACGAGGGGACCCTCGGAGAACGGGGAGGGAAGCCAGCCGCTGAAGCAGGTCCCTCTGGGAGGCACGCAGTCTCGGCCTCCAGCCACTCCGCACGGCTCTCGGCACGGCCACACAGCCCCCAGGACTCTGCCTACACGGCCGGCAGTTTTCACGGAAACCTCGAGAGAGAAAAAGGGACTCGAGAGAGAAAAAGGGACTCGAGAGAGAAAGGGACTCGTCCTGTGGGAACTGAGTGCGAACACAGTGGCCTCTGGGGGTGAAGATGCTGTCTGCTCACGTGAGGCGTCACCAGGAGGACACGCAACTAAGTATCACCCAGTGTTCGTCCGCCAATTCTTCCTTCTCTTACAGATTTTAAGTCATCTCTACAGCCGGGGCGGGGGGGGGGGGGGCCGCAGACTCGTGATCCCAAGATCAAGAGTCGGACGCTTCACTGACTGAGCCAGCCGGGAGCCCCCAGGATTCTCAGATTCTGCTGCACGAGACAGCCCGTCCCAGGCAACCCCAACAACAGAGGTAACGCGTGTCTCCTCCCTCAGCCTCAGCTGGGGGTGCAGACAGACACTGGCAGCTGTGAGCAGTGGGCACTCTGGGAACCCTGGGACTCCGAGCAGCGTCGGGTCTCACAGCCCCGTGCCCCCTGACGTGCCATCCCATCCACGTCACCCCCCCCCCCATTTTCAAGCCCACATTCCTACACCAGACCGCGGCAGAGACGGGCAGGCAGTCGTCCACACGACCGTGCCAAGTGGTCTTCAGAAAGGCTGCCGCGAGCACGTCCTCACCAGGAGCATGCGGGGTGCCCGGTGCCCACCCTTGCCAATACCATTTTAAAAAACAAGAAGGGGGCGCCTGGGTGGCTCAGTTGGTTGAGTGTCTGACTTCGGCTCAAGTCATGATCTCGCTGTTTGCGAGTTCAAGCCCCGCGTCAGGCTCTGGGCTGATGGCTCGGAGCCTGGAGCCTGCTTCAGATTCTGTGTCTCCCTCTCTCTCTGCCCCTCCCCTGACTTTGGCTCAGGTCATGATCTCACAGTCTCTGGGTTCAAGCCCCGCGTCAGGCTCTGTGCTGACAGCTGGGAGCCTGGAACCTGCTTTGGATTCTGTGTCTCCCTCTCTCTCTGCCCCTCTCCTGCTCATGCTCTGTCTCTCTCTCTCTCAAAGATGAATAAACATTTTTTTAAAAAATCTTTTTTTAATAAAAAAACAAAACGATGGTGAACATCAGCCTACTGGGCTCGTGCTGGCACCTGTGGCTGCCTGTCCCTGAGCGTCCCTTCCCACGTGACCACCTGTGCCCTCAGTCGCTCATCTGCTCTGCACGTACTGACCGCGCTGCCCCATGTGCAGGCCTGGGGACTGCAGCGGGCATGTGCTTCTCCGTCACAGAGGGTCTCAGGAAGACAGCTGGCTCACAGCGCGCCTAGCAGGGTGGCTTAGTCAGGAGAGGGTGACCCAGGACACAAGGAACAGAACACTGGCCACACAGGTGAACACGAATCCTTGGAGCTGACGGAATGGCCTTGCCATCGTCCCTGTGACCTCAGCCCAGTGGTGTGAGCCTGGACGTGTGCCAGACTCTGCCCGGGGACTGGACGTGCGGGGCGCACCTGCTGAGCGCGGAGTCCTGCCTTCCCAAGCTCAGGCGGCACACGCTGAACGCAGCCATCGGAGTGACCTCATGGCGCAACGGTGTCACCACAGGACGCCGAGGCCCGTCTGGCTGCCAGGGCACACCACGCGGGTGACGCCCTCACTGCAGCCCCTGCAATGACACGCCTCTCCCCTGCAGCCCTTCGTGTCCATCTGTCCGTGCCGAGCACCACAGAAGCCACTCACCCTGTCCACGTGCTGTGGCCTTCCCTCAGTGCCACACGGTGACGTTCCCCAGGACGAAACCCGAACCAGGACGGCCACCTGCTAACGGAGGGCACTGACCGGGGCTGACTCGCTTGCTACCAGACCGCAGCCTCAGTCTGAAAAGGACCCGCTGGGTCAGAAATTCTGTATCTGTGATGCTCCAGTTTTCCAAAGCAGGAGATCTGCTGCAGAAAAAAGGCTACAAAAACCCCTATCGTCTCTGCTTTCCTACATCAGATAATTGGCCAGGTTAAACAATAACTTCCCTCCTTTAACTGCAAGGACCGCCAAGTGGATGCTTGGAGCAAAACAAGCCTAATTAGTAACAACTGAACCTTCCAGAAATAAACCCATAAAGAAGCCACCTCCTTTCCCCTCGAAGTCGCTGACAGCCGGTCTCCCCAGACTCGGGAACATACGACAGGAAGGCATGCAGCGTCCACTGGCTTCCGGGGTCTCTGCTCTGACCTGGACCAGAAGGACGCTCTGTGGGAGCAGAGAACCAAACCGACTCCGTGTGAAGGCCTGTGCATGGTGGCCGAAAGCAAGCACGGCCGCTCCTTGTTCCCACGGCCGGAAGAGGACGCCCCCGAGCTCGCCTCTGCGGAGCCAGGAGATGTGGGCTCCCTCGGCCGAAACTTGGGCCCGCATCCAGGGTGCAGAGGCCCCGGCCCCGCCGCTCCCGTCTGCGGCCAGTGTGGGGACAGGGTGGAGACAGGGCAGGGACCGTGGCGTGCGGTGTGCCCAGCTCCCCACCGCGTTCCTTGGGGAGCGCTGCCTGCGTGCGGCCGGGCCCTCGGGGCCTTTGCTGGGGCTCTGGTGCCTTCGGCCCGGATGTGGGGAGTGCACCTCCAGCGGCGGCCTGACGGGCCAAAAATCTTGGTTGCTCCAGGACACCTCCCCCCGCACTTAACAAAACCAAATAAAAAGCTCTGGTTGAGAGGCACCAGGCTTGCTCAGTCGGTAGAATGTGCAGCTCTTAACCTCAGGGTCATGAGTTCAAGCTCCACGTCAGGCGTAGAGCCCACTTAAAGAATAAATAAAACTCGGGGCGCCTGGGTGGCTCAGTCGGTTGAGCGTCTGACTCTCAGTTTCAGCTCAGATCATGATCTCGTATTTCGGGAGTTCCAGCCCCACATCAGGCTCTAAGCTGACAGCACGGAGCCTGCTTGGGTTTCTCTCTCCCTCTCTCTCTGCCCTCCCCCCTCCCCCACTTGTGCTGTCTCTGTGTCTCTGAAAATAAGTAAGTAAACTTAAAAAAAAAATTAAAAATAAATAAAATAAATAATAAAATAAATAAATAAAAACATTGGGTTGGGGTGGGGTGGGGCGGGGCGGGGTGGGGCGGGGCGGGGCGGGGCAGGTGGGGGGTAGCTTCTGGATGTGAATGCGAACTGCCCAGAGAAATAAAGTGTTTTTTTCCCTTATTAAATAAAGGGCATTAGCTGAGAGGCTATGTTTAAAGTACATTTACCCAAATGTCCTACTTTCTGTAGAAGGGAACAGACCAGCTACACGCCTGAAAGCCTGTTTGCAAACAAGACAAACAGCCATCACAAGGTGAATGGATAGGGAGGCGCGGGGACCACCCCACGGGAGACAACGCGGCGGTTAAGGGTGAACTGATGCACGCCCCCATGGGGATGGCGTACACAGAGCGCGTGCGGAGGGAACGCATCCAGACAGAGCCGCGTACAGTGGAATCCCGTGTAGACGGAGGCCCAGAAGAGGCAACCCCAGGCCCCAGCAACGCAAACTCAACACCAAGGGGGCACCGGCTGCATCAGGGCCCGTGGCACTTACAGGGCAACGGGGCCACACAGGGCACACGTTCACACTCATGCCTGTGCTTACTCATGTCTACATCACACCTACATTTAAAAGGAGAAAAAAGTGGGGTGTCTGGGTGGCGATTTCAGCTCAGGTCACGATCACACAGTTCCTGAGTTCAAGCCCTGCATCGGGCTCTGTGCTGACAGCATGGAGCCTGCTTGGGATTCTCGTGCGTTCGTTCTCTCTCTCTCTCTCTCTCTTTCTCTCTCCGTCTCTTTCTGTCTCTCCCCCAACCCATGCCCTCCCCACAGCGTGCATGCCCCCCCTTTCTCTCTCTTAAAATAAACTTTGAAAGAAAAGAGAGAGAAAAGAAAAAATGTACGCTTAGCTCAAGAAAGCATCAGTAGTGTGGTGAGTTACAGTGCCCATCCCAAAAAATATATCCACGCAGAACTTACATAAATGTGACCTTACTTAAAAAAGGGTCTGTGCACATGTAACTAAACTAAGGACTCGAGAGGAGACCGTGCTGTATTGTGTGGTCAGACCCTAAACCCAACAACCAGTCCCTAGAAGAGAAGGGAGAGGGACATTAGGGAAGGGGGCCACGTGAAGATGGGGTGCCAGGGAGGCCAGGGTGGGCTCTGCCTGGAAGTCTGTGGGCGACACGGCCCTGCCAGCCCCTCCATTCAGGTGTCACAGGCGTATGTGCCTGTGAAGAGGCCCCAGGGGACCAACGAAACATCTGTGATGATAAATGGCCCGTCCCCCGTGTTCCCAGGCCCTGGTGGCCCGGCCGACGTGGTATGCAGCACATACTGCAGGCCAGCAGACACTGCACTTAGCTTCCTGTCCTACTCAGGGGGACCCTCAGACCACCGGGGCTGAGGCGCCACCCCAGCTTCTGGGATGGCCGCCACCCAGTGGAGGGGACTCGGCTTTGGATCCCTGGCTGCTTCCCTTCCCTGTGTCTACGACTCTGAACGGGATTCTTCCATGGCAAGGAGTGTTCACCACAGAAAGTGGGGTTTCTTTATTAAAAACTAACAAAGAGAGTCTGCTGAGCCCAAAGCATGTGGCTGGTGGCCACTTGCTGTGTGCCCACAGGGGAAGGAAGGCTGGGGCAGACCCAGTCACGGCTCACACGCGAGGACCCTCATGCTCCGTGTCCAGGCAGTCCTCCCTCCAGAGCGAGCAAGCCCGGGAGCTGGCCACACGTGGGAACGGGTCTACAAGGACCTAGATGGCCTCCTTGAGGCCGCCTCTTAGGGTGCAAAGTCTGAAAAAGTGACTATCTGACCGTGTAAGAAAAAGCCTGCCAGCCCCGTGCTGGACGAAGGCACCACGCAGGACCCAGTCAAGGGCAGGGGACAGCCGTGGTTACGAAGAGAATACCAGTTTCCACAAAATAACTCTCAGACCTACTGAAATACAAAGGTACAGAGGAAAGGCCGGAAGAGAAACACAGGTTACAAAATCGTATGCCCACAGGGGTGGTGAAAACAGAACATGTAACATAAAAGAGAACTTCCCCATGAATCGAGAACCCAGAAACTATTGACACTGGCCATCTGAGCAGGAGGGCTACATTTTCCAACGTTTTGCCTATCTGTATTTTCTAGTTTTCTACCATGCACACATACTGCTTCTAAAATCTGACCACAGAAAAAGACAGATTGAATTTAATAATAAATACCTTAATTAGTAATATCTTATCCAAGTAAGATTTTTTTATCTTACGAATCGTTTTACCTTCATGATCTGGACAAAGCCCTATGAGTTTTGTCACAGGACGTACATGTCAAGGATGAAAGGCTGGAAACCCATCTAGTGGGAAGGAGGGGAACCTGGAGCCCACAGCTCTGCAGACACGCCCTCCAGTGCCGCCTGCCCGGAGTTCCCGTAGTCCACAAGCATAATGAAAGGGAAGTTTTGCTGTTAGGTAATAAAAACCATCTAATACAACAGCCTTGGACACTGGCAATCCCTCCTGGACACAAACAAAGAGTAGGACGTGGCCAAGCCGGCTTTAAGGCTTGCATCCACCGATTCAAAGAACAAAACAAAACAAAACAAAAGCTGTGCCCTGGGTGAGGTGGCCAGCACAGCACACAGAGGTCAAGCCACAGCCCAAGTCCACAGCCCTACTCTGCACCCCATGTGAGCTGCATTTACAGAATGTACAAGGTGAAAACAGTTACTTTTCAAACGATCCCAGGAATTTGGAGCACCCCTAAATCTGTTCAAGAGGAGTTATTGTATTTCATGATTTCCTCATTAGAAATATTTTCTATCCTCATCATTTTATAATAAAGTAACAACAGCTATGATTTTCACTGAAATGTTTCAAGTATGCATAAAAGTATGAGAAACAATGCAACAAACACTTATGTATTCACCATCTGTTCACTTTGCCATATTTGCTTTGGAATTTTTTTCTTCTTAGAGAGAGAGTGAGGGAGGGGGAAAGGGAGGGGAGAGGGGTGAGGGGTGAGGAGGGAGAGAGAGAGAGAGAGAGAGAGAGACAGGGAGAGGAAGAGGGGGGTGAGAGGGAGAGAGACAGAGACAGAGAGAGACAGAGAGAGGGAGGGAGAGAGAATGAATGCCAAGCAGGCTCCACACTGTCCGTGCAGAGCCTGACTTGGGGCTCGATCCCAAGAACTGTGAGATCATGACCTAAGCCAAAATCAAGAGTCAGACACTCAACCAACTGAGCCACCCAGGTGCCCCACATTTTTTTCTTTTTTTTTTTTTTAATGTTTATGTTTTGAGAGAGGGAGAGAGAGAAAGAGCATCAGCGGGGGAGGGTCAGAGAGAGGGAGACACAGAATCGGAAGCAGCTCCAGGCTCCGAGCTGTCGGCACAGAGCCTGACGCGGGGCTTGAACTCACAAAGCGTGAGATCGTGACCTGAGCTGAAGTCGGACCCTCAACCGACTGAGCCGCCCAGGGGCCCCTGAAGATTTTGGGTTCTGATGCCAATCTGACTTTGGCGCTTACCGTGTGCGCCCATGGCTTCGCACTTACCTTACGTGTAAGCCTGTAAACACAGTACGTGGTGTCTTCACAGGAAACACTGCGCAGACCCTCATGCCCCATCCCCTCCCGAGTACGCTTGTGCCATCTGTCTGCGCTCCTGTCGCCCGCGCACGACTGCGCTCCTCCCTGGGGGCGTCTGGCCCCTCTGGGAAACATGGGTCTCTGCTGACTGGTGCTGGTGTCTCCCTGCTCCTCGTGCTACAAACACCCCACAGTGAGCACTGTCGGCACGGCTCTTTCCGCAGCTAAGAGTCCCTTTAAAATTTACAGCCAGAAACGGAGTTACAAGAAACTGAGTGTAAATGCTTTTAAGAATCTGATCGAGCTTGACACTACACAGCCATTCACGAACATGCCCTCTTCTATGCTGTAAACTCATCACGAAATTCGGCTGCGAGAGGGGAAGGGTGCTGTGCACATAACAGACTCCTGAGGAACAAGGTCAGGTTCCACAAGAAGTCAACAATCAGTGCTCAAAGAGTCAGGTGGGAGCCCGAGACTCGCCCTGGGCAAAGCAGCACACAGCGAAAGGACAGGAGTTGAAAGCCCCACGGCCCGGATAGTTCTGAAACCCAGAAATCACACGAGCAAAGTGCGATTTGTGAGTGTTCCTCAGGAAGGAAGGAGCTACAGCTTTTGCCCAATTCTTAGAGAGTCCAGGACCCAAAAAGGTTTTGACGGTGGTTTCTTCTTTCCACACAACGCGGCACGTGTGAACGCCCCAACAAAGCACTGGAGAGACACTTTACTTTCCAAATCCAACTTCCGAATCAACTAAAAACTCACTGACAAACCCAGAGGAACGCCATTATATTATAAATGACCAGATTTTTATTTTTTTTTTACGTTTATTTATTTTTGAGAGAGACAGAGACAGAGCAAGAGCAGGGGAGGGGCAGAGAGGGAGACACAGAATCGGAAGGAGGCTCCAGGCTCCGAGCTGTCAGCACAGAGCCCGACACCGGGCTCGAACTCAGAGGCATGAGATCACGACCTGAGCCGAAGTCGGCAGCTCAACCCACTGAGCCCCTCAGGCTCTTTAACCCAGAAAAAACCGTATCATAACCGAAGTCATGACTCACACTGTTCATATGCAGTACTGTTAAAATTTTTAAAAACTGAGATTTCCACTGAGAAAAATTCCAAAGCCCAAGTTCACAGTCCTGTGTCAAGGGGAAGAAGGATGTGAAACCATCTGCGGATCTGAAGGTTGGCTGTGCTGTGGAATGCAGACAAGACCGGAAAACAAGGCTGTCCTGTCTCTCTCCACAGTGAATACGTCTCGGGACTCCTCTGTGTAAGTCAGCAGGTAGAGTGATCGCGCACTCAAGCTAAAAGGGCGCAGACAACACACAGCGGACAGGGCGGCCTACCAACTTCGCGGGCACGCCAGCAAGGCTCTTGTGTGCACAGACCCCACCAAGCGTCCCCACCTTCCGGAAAGACTGTGTGGGTGAGACCGAGGCACGTCACCTTAGCAACAGCTCCAAACATACGTGCACCCAACACCGGCTGCTTTCTGAAAGCTGTAAACAGAGGACAGTGGCATCAAAGTTCCAGATTACGGCAAGGACCATCCACCCCCTGCCCTCTCTACCCTCCCCCAGCCTTTCATCCCACTGAGAACACTGAGTGATTCTGCGTGTGCAGAGGTGCTTTTAATCCCCAAGGATGTGGAACGCTGCATAATTACGTACCCACCGGAGGCACCTTCGTGCACAAACACACAGTGGCCACGGGACAGCAGTCTGTGGCAAAGGACACAGCTTTGGGCCCGGAGCAGCTATAGCCCTGGCAGGGATTTCTGGGCCTGGCTGACCCAGGTCGCTGGAGGGCCTCCTCCCCACAGGCCGAAGGTTCCAAGGTTCTTGTGACAAAGCAGGAAGCCACAACAAAACAGGAGAAAGGTGCGGCAGGCCTCCAGCCTCGGGAAATCAGGGAGAGTTTCCTGGTAAAGTCCAAGGTATGGGCCTCTGAACCCATTTCCATCTTTGGAAGACACAGTCCGTTTCCTCTCAGGGGAAGAAAACTTAGTAAGTACTCCCCGGAGATCTGAAGACTGTGGAACTCAACCATTCGGTCTAGGATAAACCGCGGCATAAACAGGTGTGCCCGGGACCAGGCCTGAACACGGCCCGGCGGGAGTGACACGCCAAGAGTGAGGCGGGGCCGGACGCGGGAGAAACTGGCTTGGTTTCAAGCCAACTTGGTTCTGATCATAAATTTCCACCATCTCCGTCCGTCTTCCTCCAGCTTCTGATGTGCTGGGGAATGATCTGCTTTCTCCTTATTCCCTTCCTACCATATTCTTCAAGCAGCAGACAGAAAGGGAGGCGAATAAATCCACATGCACGGACTGACATCTTTAAGAGAAAAAAACAAACCTGGTATTTCACGCCGCGAACCCTGCTGTGGGCCGTACAGATACGCTTCTCCGTACGGGCGCCGCTGAAGCTCAACTCTCAATATCCCACGGAAACGCAACTGTGTGATCAAACGGAGATGTGAAAGTGTCCTGAGAATAATCCCTCTTCTGTCCACTGAGGACTGAAGACGAGTCCACGTCTTTCCGCACAGGTACTGACCCCCACGCGGCAAAGGGGTGGAAGAAAGGAAGGAGGTGAAGGCAGGGAGGGCCTGCATCACGTGTCCTGAGAAAGGCGCCACGGGTGTGCTCTAGGACGCTGACCTCAGGACGCAGACACCGCGTGAGACTGAGCACTCATGTTCGTGGGCAGCTAAGTGCATTTTGCTGAAGCAACGTCCAAGTTCCTAAGCGGACAGAAACCAACACCCATGAACTCCAACACTGTTTTACAGGCCCAGCTATTCAAATGCATCTGTGGCAAATTCTTTCAAAGTAAAAACAACTCAGATTTGTCTTTCTAGGTGACCGTGCCCCTGTGTGTAGGCTGGGGGGAGGGGGCAGTGGGGGAGACCCTGGCAGTGGAGGGACACCCGTGAGAAAACACAGAGAAGCCGGCCAGCTGCGGCCCGAGTACTGCAGGGGCCTATGTGGTCCCCTCCCAGAGAAAACGGACAGAGAATCTCGTTCCCGAAGACTCGCTGTTCTGCCTCTTGGAGAGCTCCTCGAGCTCTGGGAAAGGAGCCCCGTGCTGCGAAGCGTCTCCCCACTCCTCCTCGGCCTCTCTGCCGGGTTCCCTGTCCAACGTGCTTCGTGCTCCTCTGCTGGCTGCTGGCAACAGGAGGCCGCGTTCCGTGTTCCAAAGACCGGGGCGAGCTGGTGGCACGGAGGGAACGGAGGCCCTGGACGCTGCCGGCCGGGGAGAGGGCAGGCGCCTCACCATCCACTGCTCGGTGGCTCGAGGCCACCTGTCTCAGCCTCCTTGCCGGTCCACCGGAAGGCTGGGGAGCACGGATGAGTGCTTCCCACTCTGGCAGCTGTACCGGGTGACGGTGCCCCCCTTCAATCCGTGTCTGGGATTTAACGATCCATTCCAAATTACACCTGCACAGCACTTTACTTTCAAACGTTATTTTATTTAGAGCCCCTGAGTAGTTTCAGTTGAACAGATGGCATTATTTCCACTTTACAAACAGGACAGGAGCTGAGGCGATCTGAGACACACTGTCACGGGGAGTGCCCGGCAGACAGGACCCCCGACTGGGGACCCTCTCTTGCGGCCACAGGCCGGCTGGGGGTGAACGAGCTCCCAGGGAAAGACAGACACATCTCATCCCCTTGGGGACCAAAAAAAAATCATTCCGTCTTTCACAATTACCCATGAATCAAGGAGTCTCACCTTCCACTGTGTACAAGCTGCCTCGGTCCTGAAGAAAACCCTGGGTGTTTCTCGGCAAACGGGCCTACGGAGGCTCAACGAGACCTAAGGATAAGCAGGGCCAGGCCGGCCTGCTCGCCTGGGGAAGCTGGCAGGGGCCGCCACACGGGCAGAGTTCCCAAGTGTCAGGGTTAAAAATGAGGACAGGGAAGATGACTCTGGGAGCAGCATCCCTCATCAGTAACAAATGAAAAGACAACGATGGGATGGACGAGGTAGGAAGTTGAACAACTTGAGAATTTTTGTCTTCACCTTGAAGTAAACACCAAATCGCATTTTCTCTGGTTTTGCTATAAGACTTCTCGTGGAAAATACCACTGAAAAGAGACAGTGAGAACAAGTGAAAGTCAGAGGAAAAACCACACACACACACACACCCCATAATCCAAGCTAGAGTGACCAGGAACATGAAGCCTGGCCCCGGGCAGCCTGCCAGGTGACCACACACACTGACAAGCTACTTGAAGCGAACACAGGTGTCAGCACCAGGGCATAGAACCCTGTCAAGATGACCACGAAATGAAGGTGTATAATGGCCACATTTGTGGAGGAGGAAAAAATGAATAGGAAAAAAATCCAAAGACAAAAAAAAAAAAAAAAGAGAGAGAGAGAGAGAGAGAGAGAGAGAGAGAGAGAGAGAGAAACACAAGTGAAAACAAACAGAAAGCCCAGTACAGTTTGACACATGTTCACTGAGTCTGAAAGTAAGAGGGCGAGGAAATCCAGTCAGGAGACAAAGTCCATCAGATGGGAACAGGAAAGCTGAGAATCAGCGAAGGAAATCTAACACAAAAATCTGGAAAGATTCCAAGAGGAGAGAAGAGATGAACCATGCAAATACTGAGCAGGGCAGAGGCTGCTGCCTTAGCATGGGCACAGGCTTGGGGCCAATGCACAGCCCAGGAGGCAAAGTCACGGAAACACGGCCAGAGGCCCCTTTCACAAGGAGAGGGTTCCAAACCCGTGCTCACGTGAAAAGCCTCCCCGGAAAGAGCAGGAGCTGACAGGGAAAATGGAGCTGGCACTACCAGAGGACAGGAGACGACCCCCCACCAAAAGTCAGAGTACACAAGATTCGTACACAGCAGTGAGCACACACGACACGTTCCACCAACTCCCGTCAAGGACACTACAGACAGTCATGAGCACTGACCAGGCGCAGACCCACAGAGCACGTCGAAACCCTCTGAAAGGATCACTTCTTGCCCCTCAGTGCAACTTAAGACACGGGAAGGCAGGACCAGGAAACACCTTAACTCTGAGAATTAAGAAATGTGCTTCTAAGGACAAGGACCAAGGACAAACTCAGAGGAGTGGTGATTAAAAATCTTCAAAACAAGGAACGACATAACGCTACACAGTAAATTTGGAAATCCAGGTAAAGTAGCTCTCAGAGGAAAATATACTAATTTCCAGAAGGCATCCCCAAAGAGGTTTTAAAAATCAGAATAGGGGCGCCTGGGTGGCTCAGTTAGTTGAACGTCCAACTTTGGCTCAGGTCACGATCTCGCAGTTCACGAGTTCGAGCCCCAGGTCGGGCTCTGTGCTGACAGCTCGGAGCCTGGAGCCTGCTTCGGATTCCACGTCTCCTCCTCTCCGCCCCTCCCCTGCTCACACTTGCTCTTTCTCTCTCAAAAAATAAATAAACGTTAAAAAAAATTCTTTTTATATCACAATGGGCAGGGGGGGGGCACCTGGATGGCTCAGTTGGTTAAGCGTCCAACTTCGACTTGGGTCATGATCTCACAGTTTGGAAGTTTGAGCCCCACGTCGGGCTCTGAGCTGACAGCACACAGAGCCTGCCTGGGATTCTCTTTCTCCCTCTCTCTCTCTCTGCTTCACCCCCACCCCGCTTGTGCTCTCCCCCCCCCTCAAAATAAATAAATATAAAAAAAAATCAGAATATATCCAAAAACATAAAAGGAAAATATGATGAGGAACACAAAATAAAACACATAATAGACACTGAACAAAGTTAAAGACAGATTTTTATTTTAATGATCCATAAAATAGCCGAGCTGAAGCAGACAGGACAAGCTAAATGGTGGAATAGGACAGTAATAAGGCAAGTCAGAAAGGAAGGACTTTCTGGTCAGCAGGAGGGAAAGCAGAGGGTGAAAAGAAGTGGCTGGCCTACCGGAGGTGACCGTGGGCCACACTCGGGCCAGACCCTGGCTGGGGCTAAACAATGGACCCACAGAACGCCTCTCCACACCGGAATATCAGAGGGGATAGGAAAGTGACAGGGTTTTATAAAACTAATAAATATACATCATACATTCAAGTGAATGAGGATCCATAGACACGCATACACTAAATAGGCAATATGTACTAAGATTTACTGCAGGAATCGGGTTCCAGGGCTCTGAGGGCAGGTGGGGCGCGGCTCGTCTCACGGTCTCTCGGCAGGTGGAATCCAGCCGCTCACACTCCCTGGGCTGACTGTGGTCTGTAAACACATGGGCAGATCCCTTCACGGGGACACCTAAGCCAGAGTCTGAGGAACAGCACAGCCGCCTACCCCAGGTGACCCACCACACACATGTACACATACACGCACGGAAACACCGCAGAGAAAGGTTTCTGGGCAGTGAAAATGTCATGTTTTAGGTTTTACCTTTGGCCGCGTTTCCTAATTTTCCAAAATGTGGAGTACTGCTTCAACAATAAAGGTTATTTTTAAAAAGAGAAAACAGGTGACCATGAACAAGCCCACCTTATCACTGCTATTAGGAAAAGAGTATTCAGTGATTCACCTGCAAGCATGAGGCCAGTCAGCTGCAGGTATCTCCTAAAAGGTCTGTTGCCAGACTGAGGAAGTGCCCTTGCATTTGCAGAGTTTTATCATAAATGGGCATGAGATTTTGTCAAATGCTTTTTTTTTTTTTTGCGGGGGCGGGGCAATCTTTAGAGATAATCTCATGGTTTTTCTCTTTTATTATGTCAATATGGTATATTACACTGATTTTTGAATGTTAAACCAAATTTGAATTCTGAGATAAATCCACTTGTCATGAAGTAGGACTGCCCTTTTGTGTTGCTAAATTTGCTACAAAGTAAGGACTTTTACAGCCACATTTGTGTGGACGTGGGCCTATACCTTCTTGTCCCGTCCTCTCTCTCTGTGCACACCCTCCCGTGCTGTGGAGGACCTGAGTATAACTGGCATCCCTTTCCTTCTTTAATGGATGGTATAAATCAACAGTGAGGCCAGGTGGGACTAGAGGTTTCTACGTGTCAAGAACTACAATTAAATATTCAATTTCTTTAGTAGATACAGGGCTACTCAGGTGATCTATTTCTTCTTGAGTGAGCTTAGGTAATTTGTGTCTTGTAAGGAATTCATTCATTTCATCCAAATTGTCAAATTTATTGACATAAAGTTAATAAAATTCCTTTATCCCTTTAATGGCTATAGGATCATCGTGACAGTCCCTCTCTCATACCTGCACCTGAAAAATTTATGTCCTTTTTTCCCCTGATTTGTTTGGCTAAAGGTCGATCAGTTTTATTTATCTTTTCAAAGAACCAACTTTGGAGTTCATTAACTTTTCTCTATTGCTTTTTTAAAAACTATCATTTTGATAGATGAAATAAGCAGAAGACATTCCACTCCCATTCGTGTGAAAAAGTGAGCACACTAAGACAGAAAGACTTCGTCAACCTAATAAAGGCAATCTACTGAAACTCAGGAGGTGAGAACTTCACAGTGAAAGATGAAGCCTTCCCTCTCAGACTGAACAAGGCAAGAAGCCCACTCTCAACACTTCTGTCCAGCATGCAGGACCCGGACGGTACAGTAAGACAAGAAAGAAACGGGTACACAGAATGGGAAAAGGAAACGTGTCTTTACTCACATTGGCATAAACATCTATGTACAGCATTCTACAAAATCTGTTTTTTAAAAAACTACAATAAGTAACATTTGGCAAAGTTCCAAGATGTGTCCCTATTTTAAAATATGAATTGTATTTCAGGACACCTGGGTGGCTCAGTCGGTTAAGCGTCCGACTTTGGCTCGGGTCAGGATCTCGTGGTTTGTGAGTTCAAGCCCCGAACCTGGCTCTGTGCTGACAGCTCAGAGCCTGAAGCCTGCCTGGGATTCTGTGTCTCCCTCTCTCTCTGCCCCTCCCCTGCTCATGCTCTCTGTCTCTCAACAATGAATAAATGTTTTAAAAAAAATTGAAATATCAATTGTATCTCTATGCATCACCAACAAACAAGAGGACACCGAAATTGAAAAAACAATACATTCAGGCGCTGGCTCAGTCGGTTGAGCATCCGACGCTTGATTTTGGCTCAGGTCATGATCTCACAGTTGTGGGACTGAGCCTCATGTTGGGCTCTGCGCTGAGCCGGGGGCCTGCTTGGGATTCTCTCTCTCTGCCCCTCCCCTACTCACGCTTGTTCACGTGTGCACTCTCTCTCAAAATAAATAAACTTCAAAGGAAAAAACACAATACACTGAGTAATGTGCCAAACTGCTGAATCACTATACTGTATACATGAAAGTAGTATAACACTGTAATTAAAAAAATACAGTCACAACGGCACCCCCGAAATGAATTATTAGGGATGGAATGTGTGCAAGACCTCCCTCAATACACATAAGACTCCCTGCTAACGTGTCAGTTCTCTCCAAATTAATTTACAGATTCAACACCATCTCAATCAAATTCCCATCTCCTTTTTGTAGTACGTGACGAGCAGATTCTGAAGTATACCATGCAAATGAAGGCCCACATGGGAAGCCGGACCCTACGGTTCCAGACTTGCTATGAGGCTACAGTAATCAAGACAGCGTGACACTGACACGCAGACCGATGGAAGAGAACAGAGTCCAGAAACAGACTCTCACATACACACGCTTCTCAAGAAAAGTAAAGCAACTGAGCGGGAAACGGGAAACCATAATCTCATCAGCAGGTGGAGCTGGAATAACTTGGATGCCCCCACGCAGAAGCACCAGGGCGAGGAGGCTTTAACCTTGCCTCACACGAAAATGATCTCAAAACGGGTTAGAAAACTGAATCCAAGAACCAGAACTACATAACTTCTAGAAAATGTATGAGAAAGTTTTTGTGACGTTAGGTCAGACAAAAAGTGGAAAGCAGCTAAGAAAAAACACCTGTTGGACTTCACTAAAAACTTGTGCTCTTCAAAGACACTGAATTAAATGAAAAGTCAAGCCACAAACTGGGAGAAAGTATTTGCACAAGAAAAATCTGGTGATGCACTTGTGTCTGAAATACATAAAGAACGCTCAGTAACATTTTATTAAATAGACAAAAATAAATAAATATGCATGGATACTTCACCAAACAAGATATACAGATGATCCCCCCCCCCACCCCGCCCTGCAAAACCACAAAATAACCTGCAACATTTGTCATTAGGGAAGGGAAAGGAAGTCCACAAGGGACACCACTAGAAATCCACTTAGAACGGCCAGATTACAGAGACTAACCACACCAGGGACAGTGAGGAAACACAGCCAATGGACTCATTCACCCTCGGTGGGATCAAGGTATTTCGTGTACAGTCACTTTGAAACAGTTTGGCAGGTTCCTAAAAAACTAAACGTTTCCCTGCCATGTGATCCAGAAATCCCAGTCCCAAGTATTTGCCAGAGAGAACGTAAAGCGTAGAGCCACGTACAGTGCTTTGTATGTAATTATTCAAAGCAGCTTTTTTGTAACAGCTAAAAATTGGAAACTGTGCAAACGTCTATCAACTACTGATTAGACAAACATGTGACATATGCATCCAACGGCAGAGTGTGCTAAGTGAAAGAAACCATTCATATCATATCGTAGAAAAAGAAAGCCTACAACGACAAGGTCCAGCAGTGGTGCCCTGGGTCCAGGGACCCAGGAAGGTGTTGGCTACAAACGGGCACTTCCCAGGGCAATGGAGAAGTTCTATGTCACGGCTGTGGTGCTGGGAACGGGACTCACTGGTGTTAAAACCTACCACGCCCTACACTTTGCGTACGAAACCGCTGCATTTCCTAACACTTAAGTTATGTCTCCATAAAGCTCCCAGAAAGAGGGGCTGAGGAGGTAAGAGCGACAAGGAGGACTGTCTCTTTAAGAGGACTTCTGCCATAAGGGGAGCAAAGAAATGGCAGTTGGTGGTAAAAGGGGGGTTGGGGGTTTTTTGGAAAGAAGGGGGAAGGACAGCAAGCTTGCACGCTGATGAGGGGGCACCTCACACTCACCCCTCCAAAAGCAAGTCTGGGGGAGAGGAGTCGGGAAGGGAGGTACTCGTGCCCTGTGGGGCAGCGGCTGCGGCAGGAGAGGCAAAGGGCAACTCCGGCGCGTGCCGGGCGCACGGACGGCCAATGGGACGTGCGCACGGCTTCTCTAGAAGGATTTGTCAGCGTGGTTCCCGTGGCCGTGTCAGCTGGGCCGGAGGCTGACCAGCGCAGAGCTGGGAAGGGGCCACCTGCTCACGACCAAGTTAAACAGCTGATCCTCGTTTGTATGCAGACGCGGTCCCGCTCACACAGGGTCACGCCCGACTCTCTAATGCAGCGTCTGATAGACTCTCTTCAATGTGTCTCTAAGTCGAACCCTGGACATCTGGGTTCTCTGTTTTTGCCATTATAAACAATACTCCATGGACATCCTTATTCTTGTTACGTGTCCATAGGTACACGTGCCCCTGAGCACCACACGGTATGGGATTCCATGACAGGAAATGTCCAGAAAAGGCAAAGCCATAGGGACAGAAAGCAGGTGGGTGGCCTGCTCAGGGTGGGGAGGGGGTGAGCAGTGCTGGCCACAGGCCACGGGTTTCTTTCCGAGGGAACGAAAGCACCGTGAAGCGGAGTGTGAGTGGGGTGTGGTGTTATCTGCGAACCCACGGAAGACCCTCAACGGGGGCTACTGTGCAGTATGGAGGGGGGATTTCAACAAGGCTGACACCTGCTTCCAACAGCCTGGACCTGGTGCCCGAGGGATGGACTGTGGTTGGAAGGACCGGGCGTCACGATGGGGGGGGGGGGGGGGGGGGGGGGGGGGGGCGGCGGCACGTGCCGCACCCAAGCCAGGGTCAAAGCCAGATGTCCAGACCCAGCGAAGGTCTTTTCCACCTCTTGACGGCAGGCAGCACACCTCGGCGTGGCCCCAGAGAAACGTGCTCATTCTGTGGTCAGTGGGCACGGGGGCACCTCCTGGGCACAGAGGGGGCATGTCAAGGAAGCTTCCGCACTGTCAGGCCTCTTGGCAAACGCCACTCCAGGAGCAGCCGCACCTCCCTCCTGTGCAGCCCCCACGTCCTCGGGAGGCCCGTGGCCGCCTCTCGCCCAGTCGCGCCCAGGCTTCGGCAGAAAAGCGTCCTGGGGCCCTGGTCAACGTGACTTCCACCTGCTCCTGGGAACGTGTGTCGCCAGCCTGCATGTGGAGCTATCCTCACGGCCACGGCGCCTCCAGCACCACCTCTGCCACCGTCTCTTCCGCGCAGTGGCACGTTTCGGCTAAGGGGACCATTACACCAATACTGTTTTTAAAGTCACATATTTCACGAAAGGGGTATACATTTTAAAGACCTAAATATTAACTGTACAGGGTCTATTTTGTTCATCCTAACATGGATGTAAAATTGTAACACAAGGCAAAGGCTGTCAGGAAAAGTCATCACAAATGAACACTGTCCAGGCAACTGGATGGACCCAGTCGCGTATTTATGTAATGTCACATTTCCAAGAAGCAGACCCCCAGACATGACACTACAGCCCTCAGCACGGAGACACCAAACACGAGACCAGCCACTGAGGGGGAGGCAGGGACTACCCGCGCCTGGGGCAGCAGGCCGTGTGGGGCAGAGCTGGGGCGGGGAAGCCCCACGCCGGCCCAGCGGCACCCCTGCCAGGGCCCCGGCCGTCCGCTCGGCCAGCAGCGTCACTTTAGTGCACGGGGCAGGGCGGGGAGCTTTGGAAGCACTGTGGCTCCTTCGGAGGCACAAGTCTTCACAAAGTGGTCCTACATGTGAGAAACGCTGCATTAGGAAAACAAATGTCCTCGGGGCACCTGGGGAGCTCAGCCGGTTAAGCGTCTACCTTCGGCTCAGGTCGTGATCTCACGGTTTGGGAGCTGGAGCCCCGTGTCAGGCTCTCTGCCGTCAGCGCAAAGCCTGCTTGAGATCGTCTGTCCCCCCACCCCTGCCCGCCCCTCCCCCTCCCTCCCTCTCTTTCTCAAAAATAAACTTAAAAAATTTTTAAAAAGAAAGAAGAAAACGGTTCTTGTTGAAGCACAGTATCTCACCCTGCAATTCAAAAAGCCTCCTCTTCCTCCTCACTCTTGATTTGAGAAAGGATGCTCCGAGACCATCAATATTCTCCCCAAGTACAATCTCAGGGAGCAGCGCTGTGTGAAGCTGGCCAGTCACCTGCACCGGCAACCCCACGGCAGGCAAAACGCGGGGACCCTCACGAGGCCAGGAGATGTCAAGGTGTGCCGATTGGTCCCCTGCTCCTCCCAGATGGGCCCTGGCGAGGCTGCGGCCACCAGACGCGGTTCCCTGTGGACGCTGGATCATCAAAGTGTGCGGAGGATGCCGTGCTGCTCTGCAATGTCCTGTGCTGAAAAAGAGTCCCCCTGCCCCCCCCCCCCACCAAAAGAAAGAGTCCCCAGAGGCAGAGGGGGGCAGGGGCAGACCCTCCAAGCCCAAGGAGGGGCTCATGGTGACGTGCCGGACACGCGTGAGGATCTAAGGAACTATTGGAACAACAGGTGTTTTTACCCAAAAAAACATCGGAAAAGGTCGAGATGTTGCCAAGTCTTCCCACACAGACAGTCGCGGGTCTCAGGAGGGGAAGGGGCAGGGGACCCTCGTCCCTGTGCCACCACCCCCTGGCCCCCAGATGTCCCCATAAGGGCCGAAGACACGGGAGCCATCATCCCAGACTAACGTCTCATCAGCCAGGCTGTTTTGCTTAAAAGATCCAATCAGGGTTAACAAGAATTCTGTGAAAAATGTCAAATTATCACCCGTGGTGAGCTTCGCCTCAGTACAAGCTCTGTGTGCTGCTTCTGAACGCTTTCTTTTCCAGCTACGACAATAAACTCAGAACCAGACCCACTAATCACAAGTGTTATACGTAACAAGATGTTTTAAAAACAGAAGTTTTATTCCACTGATACACAAAGTAAGAACCCAAGAAGCTTCGCTGTTCCTTTACCTTGGAGAGGGCAGACATGTAGTGAGGGGGGCAGCAGGTTCCTGAACACCTGGTGCCTGGTGGGTGGGCACCTATTTACAGGCAGCAACCCTCCTGCAGAGCTTCTGGGGGGTGGGTGGGAACCAGGAAGTAACCCCATGAAACGAGTAAAGAGAAAACATCTTCCCGCTGGGGAGTCGGGGGCTCGGGACTGGAAGTGAACAGAACCCAGAGGGAAACCCAGGGCCTCTCCCTGGAATGCCTCCCCAAGCGCTGGGAACCGAAGAGCTGGACGCCTGGTGAGCAGGGCAGGTGCACAGAAGAAAGAGGAGAAACGCACCCGATGGCCTTGGCCCAGAGCCACGCTCGCTCAGGAGGGCCGCCTCACGTCGCACCCGTGGGAGAAGAGAGCGGACAACTGTGACAGCGTTCTGAAAGCTTCACCGGCAACCGCCACTTTTCCCGGCAAAGGACAGCATTTCTATTCTCAAATTCATAATCCGTATCTTTTTAAAAATGCAACATTTATAGATGGCAAACAATGAACAGTCTGTTCTGGATTTTTAAAAGCTATTTATTACTGATTCTCGACAGTCCAAAGGAGACATCTTTTGTCAAGGGAGAAGGGGAAAGTTCCCTTTGTGACAGGTGTCTTTCTCTGTCATCACTGAATGAGGGACACTGGACAGCAGCTGGCCGTGCCATGCGGCCGGATGCACACACTACTGGCTCCGACAGCAGCTCTTTCAGAAGGTTCTAGTCCAATTCTATGGACCCCCTGAAAGGATGGAGCTCTTCCCCCAGGAGACTCGGGGCTGGTGGGGTCGGCTCCTGGCCA
Organism: Prionailurus bengalensis; assembly: GCF_016509475.1. NCBI lineage: Eukaryota > Metazoa > Chordata > Mammalia > Carnivora > Felidae > Prionailurus > Prionailurus bengalensis. Next base: position 61,624,634 of record NC_057352.1, read on the forward strand.
ACCCCAACTGTCATGGGGATCGGCGGGCCGCTCCCTCAGGACGACAGATTCCACTGCTGACAGTTCCACATCCACGTTTGACACCTTTTCTTCTAGAAACATACTGCAAGATAACCCAAGGGCAGACACGGGAGTGAGGATGAGGATGTGGGAATAACGACGGGGCGGGTGGTGGGCGGAAGGTGACGGGCGTGGTGCTGCAACGAGGCTACGTGCACGGGCCTCCGAAGGGCAGGGTGGCTGCCGGGACGGACAGTCTTTGTCTACCCGGGACTCCTCTCCGACCGACAGCCCTGCTGGTGAGGGCAGCACCGTGCTATGAAGGAAGAGAGAGAAACCGCTGACCACGTGTCCTGACTGGCTGGCATCTCGGGGGGCACCGAGCAGCAGGCCAGGCAGGGTGAGGACAGACACGAGTCCCGTGCAGGGCCGGCAGGAACGTAAAGTGGTGCGGCTGCCACCGAAACATCACGGCGGATCCTCAAAAGAGTGAGTATGAAACTATGCCAGTAGGTCCAGCAATCCCCCTTCTGGGAACACACCCCAAAGAAATGAACGCAGGGTCTCAAAGAGATGTCTGCACCCGCACAGTCACATCAGCGTTACTCACGACAGCCAAGACATGGAAGCAACCCAACCACCCATCCACAGATGAATGGATAAAGATGCTGTGTTTACACACAACGGGGTGTTATTCAGCCTGCAGAGGAAAGGATATCCTGACACCTGCTTTAACAAGGATGAAACTTACGGACATCATGCTCAGTGGCACAAGCCAGATAAAGACAAATACTGTGTGATTCCACTTCTTTTTTTAGTATTTATTTTTGAGAGAGTGCGCGTGTGCGCATGTGCTCACAAGCAGGGGAGGCAGAGAGAATTTCAAGCAGACTCTGTGCTGTGAGCGTGGAACCTGACATGGGGCTCGAACTCACCAAACCGTGAGATCATGACCTGAGCCAAAATCAAGAGTCACTCAACCGACCGAGCCCCCCAGGCGCCCCTGTGTGATTCCACTTCTAAGAGGCCCCTAGAGGAATCAGATCCATACAGACAAGACAGAGATGGGATGACAACAGGCCATCCATGATTGAGGCCATCACAGCCCATCCCGACCGGGCCTCCTTCCCCCGACAGGATAACCCCCTCCTGGCCTGGCCTCCCCTCGGCCCGATCAGAGCAGGAGAAGCGCCCACACTGCGGCCCTGGGGCCCCAGGCTCCCAGCAAGCCAAGAGGGGGCTGTGCCCGTCACACAGTAAACCAGGGGACCTTGCTGCTGGAGAGGAGCAACGGCGGGCCGCTGTGCTCAGCCCCTCCCAGACCACCGTTCCCTGGAGTGCCCAAAGCAATGCTCAGAAGCAGAGTGGTTTCCGCCTGGAAGTGGGGGTCTAGGAGGGGAGCTTCTGGACCAGGGGCCGCAGGTGAGCAGGTCAGAGGACAGAACACGGAGCATGCAAGCCAAGCAGAGTTCAAGGCGGGGGAACCTGGGAGAGGCACTGCTACCCTCCACTCCTGCAGGCCTGCTGCCAGGACACCCACCTCTCCAGGCGGCCGGAGCGCGGGCTGCTCCGTTCAGGGAACACCTTTCCTTTCTCTTGGCCTTTCTTGTAAACAACACTAGGATCAAAGGGATGGAAGTATGAAGTCCTTCAAAACACAAACCAGGTGCCATCACTGCACTCACTTTCTGAAAGCTGTCCTTAAAAACCGTTCTGTGAGCACGACCTTTTCCTTTAATGAAACCACTTCTCACTATCACAGGGCCTCCCGGGACTCCTCCAGGCCACACGCTGCAGGTTCCATGTCCCCAAGCACCACCAGCAGTGTCCACATGTATAGCTTGAGGACCCAGAGAGACTGGCTCCCTCACTGGTTTTAACAATGGAGACACAAGGGGCGCCTGGGTGATGGCTCAGTCGGTTAAGAGTCTGACTTCAGCTCAGGTCATGATCTCAAGGTCCACGAGTTTGAGCCCCGTGTCGGGCTCTGTGCTGACAGCTCAAGAGCCTGGAGCCTGCTTCAGATCTGTGTCTCCCTGTCTCTGCTCCTCCCCTGCTTGTGCTCTCTCTCACTCTCAAAAACTCAGTAAATGTTTAAAAAAAAAAAAAAAAAAAAAAAAAAAAAGACAGACAATGGAGAAACTGAGACCACAGATGCAACTTTTAACACAATGTTATGGTCAAAGGTGTGGCCATTTCCAAGGCCAGGGCTGCAGCGTGCGCCCTTACGGGCCTGACCTTCATGAGCAGTGCAGACAGGGAGCCGCTAGGCGAGCCCTGCCCCGTGCAGCCCATGGCAGGTGCACACCCCTAGCAGGACCGAGTGCTACGTGTGTGAGTGCGCGCAGCTCAGCGACAGGGCCAAGAGCAATGCAGACGATGTCTCCGCTACCGGAACCCAATGTGCACAGCAGGTTACTCATCACACATGGGAACGACCCCTGCACGGCCTTCCCCCTTCATGGTTACACGGGCCTTACTCACAGGTTCTGTTCAAAGTGGGTTCAGAAAAATAAAGAACACACACAAAACCAAAACTTTTGAGCTAAGATTTTGCCATCTGGCCAACAGGAAATCTACACATATATTCTCCAAAGGAAGGAGCCAGGCGGTTCCAGAGGTTTCCTTGCTGGGAGGCCAGCCCCAGTGACTCTGAGCTGGCTCTGTAAACAATGCACACTCGTCCAGCACGCATCCTGGCATCCGGAAAGAAAACTCGTGTCTTGGAGATCACACATACTCCCAAGCCAGAGAAGGTGAAATGGAGGGCAGGCCACTGGCAGAGGGCCACGTCTTCCGTCACCTTCACCACGGCTTCGACGGCCCTGACCCAGGGCGCCTCCTGCAGCCAACCACAGAGAGGGTTCCACAGCCACCAGCGTGCTGTCCTGGGCCGGGATGGCCCTTGTGGCAGACAGCAGAGGGCCACGCGACAGTCACGGGACATCATTCACCTTGTGCCAGTAACACTCACATATCTCACTTCAAGACTCAGTTTCAAGGGTGTCTGGGTGTCTCAGTCAGTTGAGCATCTGACTCTTCATCTCGGCTCAGGTCATGATCTCAGGTTTCTGGGTTCAAACCTCACGTCGGGCTCTGCACTGACAGCATGGGGCCTGCTTGGGAATCTCTCTCTCTGCCCCTCCTCTGCTTGTGCTCTCTCTCAAAATAAATAAAATTTTTAAAAAAAGATTCAGTTTCAGCTTTAGTGTTTTGTTTTTTGGCTTAAGATTCTGCAATGTTACTCATTGCCATTTTAATGTCTGTTAGTAAAGGACACCTAGTTCAGTAAAGACCCAGATGCCGTCAACTGCATCTTGCGACAGAGGGTTCAAATATGACACAGGAGACTGGTGGCTTCAGCCCTGCCCACTCGGCCCAAGTGAAGCCACAGGCGGAAGTGATGTCACTCTGCTGGACCGTCACCAGTCGGCCCACGAAGGAGAAGGGCATCGACACCATCAGGCCCAAGTCCTTTGCCCGGAGCCCGTTTCTGCCACATCTACGTTACCAGTTACTTACTGAGCAAAGCTGTCCTCTGCTTCAAAACATTCCAGAGACTTTAGCCAATCACTGCCAATGTCCTCATCTAAAGGATGGCTCCAGGAAACAATCTCAAAAGCGAGACCACAGACGTACCCCCTTGTCCTCCACACATGACGGGTGTCTCTACAAACCAATGCCCGATGCAGACAGCTCAAGAATCCTGTTTTATTTTTAGTGAAGATCAAACCAGATCCCCACGGAAGCCACTTTCCATACGCTCCAACTGCTGCAACCACACAGTGAGAGGGTGACCCCTCGGACCCAGCAGAGTCCCTGGGCTGTGCCTGGCAGCAGCCATGGGCCTCTCGTTCAGCTCCTGCCTCTTTGCCGAGGTCTGGCTTTCTCGGCTGTTCTGGCTAATCCTATGCTCTGAGCCTTGGCTGCTGGCCACAGCAGTTATTAATGGCACTTGAGATTCTTCCACACCTGCCTCTCTGCTTTCTCCACACGGAACCTGCAGCTGGAACCTGACTCCCGGACACTCTGCACCTGCAGCTGGAACCTGAGTCCCTATGTGGCACCTTCACCTTCCTCCTCTAGAAGCAGCGTGAGATGCCCAAGTGACACGGAAGGGAAGAGACAGCGGCACTCACCAGACTCTATGTAAGAGCTACAAAACCTAAAAACAACAAATGTCACAGATACCAAAATTAGCATCGCATATTTTAAGTTTGTTTGCTTATTTTGAGAGACATAGAGCAAGCCGGGGGCGGGGGGCGGGTAGAGAGACAGAATCCCAAGCAGGCTCTGTGCTGGCAGCACAGAGCCTGATGTGGGGCTCGAACTCACCAACCGTGAAATCATGACCTAAGCCACAACCAAGTCAGACGCTCAACCGACTGAACCAGCCGGGCGCCCCAGCCTGCATATATTTAATCGTTTGATAACATATTTGTAATGAATGGTATTTAAGTTACACGTGATGATATTATGCAGGATTATATACCTTATGTTCTAAAATATTTAAAAGATTCAAGGCCCACAGATCTATTTTCGTTACGTGCAATAACCAGTACTGGTTATTCACGATCAACGTGCCCCTCTGAGTATGTCGCAAGCACAGCAAGAAAGCCAGGAGATGGGACGCTAGGGACAACACCGCTCCAGACGAAATCGACCACACAGGGCCTAGAACATACCCACCACTGACATCTGACAACTTCATCCTTGCAGGCGGCTCCGTGTTCGTACGGGTGGGGTAAGGGGGCGACCAGGACAGAAGAGCAAAACGATTAGTGCTTACAAGAAAGACCTAAGGAGGGGGGTGCCTGGGTGGATCAGCTGGTTGAGCGTCCAACTTCGGCTCAGGTCATGATGTCATAGTTCGTGGGTTCGAGCCCTGCCATCAGGCTCTGTGCTGACCGCTGGCTCAGAGCCCGGAGCCTGCTTCAGATTCTGTGTCTCCTTCTCTCTCTCTGCCCCTCCCCCACTCACGCTTTGTCTCACTCTGTTTCTCAAAAATAAATAAATGTGAAAGAAAAGACAAGACAAGACAAGACAAGACCTAAGGAGTAAAACGCCCAGGTCATCCTGGCTCGAAAGCTCTCAGCTGTAAAGGGAGCCACAATCCGAGGGGCCTCCCCAGAGCTGTGAGGGGCTCCAGTGGCGGCAGGCCCTGCCCGTCCTACACTAGCCTCCGCAACGTCCCTGGGGAGACCTCCTGTCCCAATCCTCAGCTGTCCCCTCGGGGCTTCGCTGTTCTTCCACGGGGTCTGGAACCCTGCTCCCGACACAGCTCGAGAGTCCTCTCAGCCACCCAACATCAGATCTCCCGACGGAAGCCCCGCAGCATCTCCACTCGCCCTCTTCCGGGAAGCCTGCACGGGTGGCAGGGATCAGGGGCACTCAGGGACGCAGGCCTCGCCACAGCTGCTGTATGAGGCGCTGGGAGGGAGCCACGGGAGCCTCGTCCACCTGCACTTCTCCGGGCCGTCACCAGAGCCTCGGGGCAGTGAGCCGGCCGTGCAGGCCCAGCGACCACAGGCCCTCCTGCGACTCTGAAATCAGGGCTTTCTACATCGTGTTCACACTCCACGGGGGCACCGTGGAAACATGGACACGTGAGGTGTCCTGTCGTCACAGTACAACGTGACTCCGTCCACACGGGGTCGGCCAGTAAGCGCCACCACAAGAAGGCTCAGCCAGGCAGCACCAAGGGCAATGTCGCCCTGCACCTTAGAATCAAACCTGAAAGGGCCAGTTACAAAACGAAGTGCACAACAGGAAAGCCCAAACAACACGTAAACGTAACACAAATCAAAGCTGTTACTGGTATTTATGAAAAACACACAGTATTCTGAAACTAAAGAATCTTGGTCAGAAATACTCAGATTTTCACTGCATTTTTTTCGTTCACTCTCTAATCCGAAGCATTCTTTAAATGGACCCTGTGACTGAACGGCACACACAAATTTGCTATTTATGTTTAAATGCCAGGCAAGAATTAGGATTTAGCCTTGCAAAGTTTTAAAATATCTAAAGGAAACAACTTAGAGAGTTACAGTTCGCTACCTACAATTTAGGAAAATCAACCCAAATTTCCTTCTCATTCTGTCAAATTCAGGTGCGATCTCTGTACCAAGCCCAGCTCACCGCTCACACATGACGCACACAGGACACACCCCTCCCGCGTGCACCGTGTGGACCAGATAATGAGCCACAAGACCCCCGGTTCATCCCATCGTGCAGGAAGCCTCCTTCCGTGGTACCTCACGGGACACTCCGGAGTACAGCACTTCCAGCAGAGCTGTGCGCGTTTCTAACCTCCCCTCCTCCACTCTGCCCTAACCCGGCACTGAATGTAAAGGAAGAACCTGGGAGTCCGCACAGCCCCCACACGGACACGGGCCCCTCCAGGCTCCTTGCAGGGAAGGAGGCACCGTATCACACCGCCTCCCTGCCACACTCAAAATGCTGGGCATGAACACAGCCCCCAGAAAAATATAACCAAACACTGAGTTCTTGTGAAATCCCTCAGCATGAACCAAAGTGAAAAACACCACGTTAATTTTCAAATTTTAGCACTGAAATGACATTCTAAGGCTTTTCCCAAACTTTGTGGAGGATGCCGTGAAACCTCTTTCAATAAATAACAAGTCTGAAAGCCAAGATAATCAAGATTTAGTAAAAGTGACATGAACCTCCCCTCCACTACCCCCTTCCTCACTATATACACTGTCTGCAGTCCTAAGAAAGAGACTGTTAATTCTTTTTTAACAGCCCCAACCAGGAATGACAATTTTGTTGGCTGACTGAAGAGCTGAACTCTTAAAGTAGTTGAAAGAGCGGGTACAAAGGGGAGCTCCAGAGTGGACCAGTGATTTTTGGAGAAAATATCTGTAAACTGAATTCCAGAAACGCCGGTTCCTGCTTGACAATAACACATCCTTGTTAACCTTGTGACCTTCACGGATGTATGCTTAATTATGTAGAAGCATCCCAAATAACTAAACATAAATGCGAAGTGTTTTTATAATATGTAAACACATAGGTAATGTTACATATGTTCTCCAGTATCACTTACTTAGTAACATTTCCGTCTTAATTCGGCAGGTTCGGGGGCGCCTGAGCGTCCGACTTCGGCTCAGGTCATGATCTCACGGTCCGTGAGTTCGAGCCCCACGTCGGGCTCTGTGCTGACCACTCAGAACCTGCAGCCTGTTTCAGATTCTGTGTCTCCCTCTCTCTCTGCCCCTCCCCTCTTCATGCTCTGTCTCTCTCTGTCTCAAAAATAAATAAACGTTAAGAAAAAAAAAATTTAATTCGGCAGGTTCGTAAAAGACCTGTGTTGAGTCCCAATGTTGGAGCCATGAAGCTCAGTTACTTACAAGAAAAATGCAAAACACAGAATATGTAAATACGCTTTGATCCAAAAGAGTCAGAACATCCATGTGGCCCCAGGGTGGGCTGAGCCTCACGGCCGGTGAGGGGTGGAGGGGGGCTATCTCGACCGTGCTGGGGGACAATGTGCAGGGGACTCGAGCCCCTCAACGGCCCAGAGCCTGCTTGGGATTCTCTCTCTCTCTCTCTCTCTCTCTCTCTCTCTCTCTCTCTCTCTCCCCCCCTTCCTCTGAAAATAACTAAATAAATACACTTTTCTTAGAAAGTGGCTACAAGGCTTTCTGAAGCTTGCTTTCAAAAGCAACCCCCACACCCCCGTGCCCTACACCTAGAAGCAGGCAGGTGGGATCGCTGGAGGAAGGACCGTGCCCACAGGGACACTCGAGGATGGTGATCAGGGAGGGACGTGCTCAACAGAAGTCACCTTTCGCGACAAACTGGCCTCCCTGACCCACCCCTCCTCCCCGAATCTGTCACGCGGCTGCTGGAATCCGCTCCAGGCATGGCTGTCAGAGGCATTTGAGGAGACGGCACCCGCCAGGGCTGGCTGTGCAGAGCCCGCCGGCCCAGGGTCCAGGAGGGCGGCCCCAGGAGAGGGCCAGACAGCAACTCCTTCGCAGGCTCTGCTGCTGCGAACAGCTCTTGAAGAACCTGAGAACCACCCTCGACAATCTGGTCGCACAAATACCGCCTGAGGTCTGCCAGCAGCTGGCCGGTGGCCCAACCAGGGCACAGCCCTGATCCCTCACTGTGGCCGTCCCCTGCCTCTCTCTGTCCCTCCATCCGGAGACTGCCTCTCTGCGCTGCGTCGACAAGGAGGAGCAGGGACGGAGAGACCACACAGGCCTGTGTGTGCTCACATGCCCGGTGTCAGCAACTCACCCAGCTCGGAGTGCCCGAGCCTGTGGCCTTGATGTCGTCATGGCATGCAGCAATGCCCCATGGGTCCCTGGCTCTGCCCCCTGCAGACACCGCCCCCCCCCCAGCTTCCCTCAAGGCCAAACCTAAAGCTACTTCCAAAGCACCCCCCCTGCCGCCCCGGACTCCCTACAAATGCACAGCTGCCCACAGCAACCTGCAGTGGCCCGGGGTGCCCCTCAGCCCTGCTCCTCTGCCCTGGCCCCTCCCCAGTCTGGTAAGTCTGCCTGCCTCTCGGGCCTACGGCAGGCAGCGCTGCAGTGTGCCCGTGGCCCCGGGCCGGGTGCCACAGCCATCGTCCTCACCACGTCCAGTGAGCACTGCCTCTGTGTGTGCTGCTGCCTCTCCCAAAGGCGGGGGCCCTGCCCTGACGTGGGCAGGCACCCCCTTTTCAAGTCCCAAGGTAAGTGCTTGGGAAAGGGGCTCATGCTTAGAAACGGCTCCTGGATACACACACCGAATTCTGGGTTAAAACCAGTTACGTCTGAGGAAAACAACATTACAACGGTAAACTCAAAGCGAAAGATCCCTCTTAAACTGTGTCTTTGTTTTACGAAATACTGAAGCCAGCACATCTGCCACGTCTGTTGTCTTCGCGACACTCGTCCGCCACTACTACGTGTCTTCAGGCTCCGACGATAAGCGCCTGGTGTGTATGTCTGCTCTGTAAGAAACTGGCCGTGCAGCGAAACCGCTCTCTTCATCTGAGGAGGCTGCCTTCACCTGGTTTCTGGTTTTGTTCGCAAACGGTATGTGGTTTTTTTGTTTGTTTTAAAGTTTTATTTATTTGTTCTTGAGAGAGAGGCAGAGAGAGGGAGAGGGAGAGAGAGGGAATCCCAAGCAGGCCCTGCACTGTCAGCACGGAGCCCGATGCGGGGCTCGAACTCACACACCGTGAGATCACGATCTGAGCTGAAAGTAAGAGTCGGACTCTCAACCGACTGAGTCACCCAGGCGCCCCACAAACGGTAAGCTCTAAACCCAAATGGCTTCCAACCACTTTCTCCAAACGCATCTTTTTAAGGCTTTTCTGTGCAGCGCTTTCTCTCGCCGTCAAATTAACTTCTTGCTCTAAAGGAAAATACAGGACAACGAAAGACTACAGAACAAGGGGTGGGGGCAGGATGTCGTCGAGATGCAGGCACAAGACTGGAGAGGGAGGGGGAGGCCATGAGGACCGGCTCGGACCTCATCACAACCCAGCTCGACCCTGGCACCGCGTCCTGGGCAAGGACGGTGCGCCACATCAAAGCCACGGCACCCTGACCTCAACAACAGGTTCTTCCAGAAGACACGAAAAGTTCTCCAAAGGCTCGGATCTAACCAAAAAGCAGGGCTGCAACCTCACTGCTGGCTTACGGCCGAGAGAAACGAAAGCCCGTCACACAAAAACTTGTACGTGAACGTTCGTCCGGCACTGTTCAGAGCCACCAAGAGGAGCAAACGATGGCGATGTCCGTCAAGTGATGACGACAGACAAAATGAGGCGCTTCCGCACGAGGATCCAGGATCCAGCCGTGAAGAGGAATGATGTGCCCACACACGTTACGACACACACGAACCCTTGAGACGCGGTGCTCAGTGGAAGGCCCCACGTTGTGTGATGTGGTTCCATGAAACGTCCAGGACGGGCAGAGCCCCAGCCACAGAGAGCAGGCTAGTCACGGCGGCAGGCCACCGGGTTCCTGGTGGGGAACCGCGCTGAACACAGGCAGACACACCTGTGACCAAACCACACCCAAGGACGCGCAGAACGGGACAGCCGGAGCAGGGTCCGAGGACGGACGGCTCCAGAGCTGACACCCCATCCTGCTGGTGACACCGCTCACAGTTTTGCAAAGCGTCATCACTGGAAAAACTAGGCAAACTGTGTGTGAGCCTACAATGGCCTCAAGAAAGCCAGCCAACAAAGAGAGACCAGGGGGAGCCGACCTAGGCCCACCCCCACCGCCAGCTGAGGGCTTGTCCCCTCGGCAGGGCCCAGGCGCAGCCCGTGCTCGCGTGACCACAAAGCAAACCTTTTCCAGATGCAGGTCCCGGAGCAGCAGGGGAAGAGACGGGCCGCCCCAGTCAGATGCGGTGGGGAGGGCCTGGAGGGGCAGGGGGGCTGCAGTCAGCACAAGCAGCTTCTAGCACTACAGCAGGCGAGGTTCCTCTCAGGCTCCGGGGACACCGACTCCCGCGGCAGCCACATGCGACCGGGGCGCGGAGCCCGTGTGGAGAAGTCTCTGGAAGGGAGGGGCTCCCGGCCACGACCCGGGGAGCAGTGCCGAGTACCCACACGGCCTGCCAGCGCCTCTCCGGGACCACCCTTGTCAGGACCCTGGGGCCCCGCCACACCCTCAGCACAGTACAGGTTCTGCAAGCAAAGCAGTGACCCTGAACCCTCCCACCCCATCGCGCCAGGCAAAACGGTCAAAGGCTCCTACAATCCGACCCAGGAACCGCGGAGCCAACTCCCCCAACTAAGAGGGGGCAGTGTCTGCCTTGAGCACAGCTCCCACTGCTGGTGAAAACGAGCCCACCGAAGCCCGCGGTCCACCCCGCTGAGGATGGCAGTGGTGTCCACTGGCCCGCGCTCACCTGACCTCACTTCCTTCCCCCACAAGTCCCAGATGCAGAAGTGAGGTGTAACCAAGGAGACCATCATCCTGCGTTAAGATCTCCACGACTCCGGTCAGAGGGAGCCGAGCGCGGCCGCGATGCCCCTGCACCTGCAAGGCCTGCAGATCCGCACGCACACCGAAGGACCAGGTGAGAACCCTCTGCTGCCCACTGACCCTGAGCCCCGTGGCTGCACAGCTCAGCTCCATGCTTCAGTGTCCCTAAATATGTTTGGCAATGACACGGTCAGTCTCCCCATCTCATGACAAATGAGAATTAAAAACCACCGCGGGCCTGTGTTCTTTTCTGACACACCGGGAAGGAGACAGACTGGCTTTCGTTTCTTTCCCATCAACTCAAGAAAGGCACAAGTCACAAAGAGGACGGCCTGAACACCAACACTCAGCAGAGTAACTATTCCCAAGAAACAAACCAACACGGCCAACTTCACGGTCTGGTGCGGTTTTAACCCAACAGACTGAGACATGGCGGCTCCAGGCAGCCAAGAGCGAGCACACGCGTTCCCTTTATGTCGGCACACGAGCCCAACAGTCTATCCCAGCACAGCTTCTCTGGGGCAGGAGAGGAGGAGGGCAGCGCAGGCTGGAGATCTGCACCCCACCCCCAAGAAGGGGCTCTCCCAGGTGCCCAGGGTGACACACATCCGCCAGAGCTATGCTAGCTAGCAGCACCCAAAGATGGCAACGCTGAGGGGGAGGGCAGGCGCACCTGGTCCCCTCCAGGCCTCTGCCCACGGTGGGCGTGTCCTGATGCTCAGCCGCACAGCAACCAGAGAACCACGTGGAAGGCAGGTGCACTGACCAGGGAAGGCCACGTATTTATCTAACAGCCAGAATGTGAATCCATCAAAACACCAGTCTCCTATGCTCCAGCACATTACGCAACACCAAAGACGGTTGGTTCATCAAGAACCACTTCTTAAGAAGTCCTCCTGAACTCTGCCTCAAACCAAAGAAACACGAAGAGACCACCAAGGACAGCACCTGACTCTCACATAAATAAAGGATTTTAAACACTCGATTCTGTGAAAAATGACCACTGGAGTTTACACCCTAAGGAGGAAAAGAAAAAGTAAGCCCGTAACAAGATGGACTGTAACACTCCCGGTCTACGAGAAAAGCCACACGGTGCCATCCTCCATGGACAGGGTGAGGGAACCACCCACAGCCACACAGCACCACCACCACATTCTCCTCCATCAAGAGGGCGGGGGCGGCGGGGGAGCGGCCTACAAGAGGGGTTTGCAGGAAGCCCAAGCAACAGGCCCATCCAAAGGGAGCCCCTGGTCTGGAGCGAGGTGGTCAGCAGGCCTTCAATGGACAGTCAAGAGTGCCAGCGGCTCGAACCAAGCACCGATAAGAGAACAAAGGCCAAGATTCTTAAAGGTCTTTAACCAGGAGAGATTCTGCCAAAGAATGTGCGAGTATAAAGCATGATGTCTGAGATTTACATTAAAACATTAAAGTTTAAAAACTTTAAAAAAAAAAAAAAACAAAGACACAAATAAGCAGGGGAAGGAAACAGATGTAACCGGACTGGCAAAATGTTGGTGACTATTGAAACTGGGTAGGTATACAAGGGCACTATTCTCTCAGATTCTGTGAATGTTTAGAAATATCCCTAACAGAAAGTTAAATAAAAATTTTAACTTTTGTGTGAAGTCAGAGAGCTGCCATGTCTTGGTGGCTCACTGAAACTCACTCCCTGGCAATACACCGTCCTCCCTCTCAGCCACAGCTGTCCACCAGTCCCCCACGTGTGTTCCCCACTCACCCAGTTTCCCAGCTCCTTCACAGAAGCGCTGCTGTGCACATGCTCACACGTGCACGCACGCAGCGGAGGAAGGCTAGAGGGACCACAGCCGATGTTCTCATGACAAGAAATGAACATTCAGATCACCGTCATTCTGTCTCTCCCCCTTACTACTAGCGTGAGGAGCTCTCCTCCAGGTTCAGACCACTGGATGGGAGAAGAGACACGCTGCTAGCCAGTAAGAGGAAACGCCTCCGCGAGTCCTCCAGTCTAACCCAAAAGAGTTATGTCACATTCCCAAGATCCTAAGCCAAGCTAATGGCTGAACCTGAACAAAAAAGCCTTATTTCCAAAACCATACCAAAATAAATGGTGTAGCTACGGGGTGAAAGGCAGTACCTCTGTCCTACCGACACTGGACCCTGGCCTCACGGCACCCTCACGGCACCGTGCTGTAGGCCGGTGCCTACAGCCCAGGATGGAGAGTACCTGCCATAGCGCATTCTGGTCCCTAAAAACGGAGGCACACCAGGGACACCTGTACATGCCATCAAGTACCATGACCAAGGCCAGAGCAGTGTCCCTCCTCCCTGTGCTGTGCTCCCCCCACAGGCCTCCCAGTGCCTGACTCGGGTCCCAACCCCAGAGGTCGAGGCGAAGGTGCAGAGAGCAGTGGAGGGCTCCCTGTCAACAGGAGGAAGATGGTCTGCAGGTATGGGAAGATCACCCTGGGAGCTGGGGGCCTGGGCACCCCCACCACCCGATGCCCTCCCAGCTACACAGGATGGCTGCTCTGGCCCCACCCAGCAGGGCAGTGCATTCCGGGTGCCGATGGCACGAAGAGCACAGCATCAAGGTGTCTCCTACAGCCGTGGCCAAGCCCAGGCACGCATCTGGGTGCACTAACGCTGCTGCTCCCCGGGAGGGGCGGGCCCACAGAAAGGACACTCGGCACACGTGTTCATCCGTGCCCACTAACACTCTTTAAAAAGCTAGCCCGCAAATGTATGAGGCCGGGACATGCCCAGAAAGCGTTTCGGACTGGTTCCTGGGTGGTGGGGACAGCCCCTCGCCCGCCCCACGCCACACACGCGGCAGGTCTGGGAGCAGTCTGCAGGCGGCAGGGCCCGGAAGGCAGCGGGCGGGCGTCTCCGCAAGCAAGGTGCACTTGGGCTCTTTATCTCATTATCACAAACCCAAGAATTTCTGAGATAGACCGTCTACCAGCTTCTAAGGGGAATGAAAAATTTATAAGATAATTAAAAAAAAAAAAAAAAAAAAGGAAGCTCAAATCAAGTGTAAACCACCAACAGGTCTCAATACACCTTGAAACCTGGACGTGGGGCTAAGAGACTGGAGGCGCAGCCTGCGTGAACGAGCCACGCGTGTGCCCCCGACCAGGTCAGGGCTTCCGGCGGCAGCTCTGGCAGTGTGCTCGGCACCCACATGCTGCCAAGGGCACCCCGAACTCTCGGGACCCTGCTCCGCCCCTCCCTTCACGAACACCAGCCCTTCGAGGGGCGGTACGTGCCGCCCCAAATACGGAAGATCATATATGCTCACCGTCGACGAGCTCGGGCCGAGGGTGGAGGACAAACCGGACGACTGCCCGTTCATGTTCTAACTATCTCCAAATAATTTCCCGGGGAATATAATTTTCATCAAAAATCTCGAAGATACAAAAAAAATTTTAGAACGAGCCTGCTACAGAGCCCTAGCATCTCACAGTTTCCAGCCCTCGTAGCCCTCGTCTCTCAAACCACACACCCTCGTCTTTATTCACCAGACATTCTATTTTCTCCGTCTCCAAACTGCTCAGGCTTCAATTCAGGTCCAAATATAAATGAGCATGTATCAAACGCCTCCTTTCGACCAAGAAAGCCACTGTGAAAGATGTTATTTCTGGCATCCCAGCTGCAAAGTGACGATGCATTTTTAACTCCTTCTCTCCTAAGTTGTAGGGTGCCGGGGGCCGGCAGGTACCTGGCTGGCAAGCTACCCCAGAGCACACGTGGCCGTGGCCACACCCGCATCCCTGGGGGCCCCGCACGCCCTGCAGACCCACCTGAGGACACCACCGAACCAAGGGAGCTGCCCCGGGCAGCGAACAGTCAACATTTCTGCCGTAAGGCCAAACGAGTCTTTGCTTAAAGACAAAAATCAATAGGACACAGGTTCATTTGCAGAGAATCTAGAGAGAAGTGCAGGGGAACCTGACAGAGCTGCTGAACTGACAGCCACAGGCTCTCCTATCAGTGTGCTTTCTGCAGGGAGGTGGAGGGAGGAGGAAGAGCATGCTGGGGAGAGCTGGTGGCAAATATATAAACAAGGCTTCACACGGGGTGCCTGGGGGGCTCGGTCGGTTGAGCGTCCGACTTCGGCTCAGGTCATGAGCTCACGGTCTGTGAGTTCGAGCCCCGCGTCGGGCTCTGTGCTGCCAGCTCGGAGCCTGGAGCCTGCTTCGGATTCTGTGTCTCCCTCTCTCTCTCTCTCTGCCCCTCCCCTGCTCACGCTCTCTCTCTCCCTCTCTCTCAAAACTAAACAAACATAAAAAAATTTTTTTTCATAAAAATAAACAAGGCGTCACTGACACAACTGGCACCAGGCACCAGGGTTTAAAGGAGAAATCGTGCAGCTCTGGCCTCAACGACCCAGCAAGTCAGTCCTTGGGTCAGGGACACAGTGACAAGTGGAGACGGTAAGGAGAATAGGCAGAAGGCATTTCCCGGCATGTGCTCCAGAGGAAAGCTCGCTGCACAGACGCACCAGCCCCGGTTCCTACAGGCCCAGCGCCCAGGCCCTGAGCAGACAGTAAATAATCGATCCCTAGCGTGCGTGCAGGGGTGGGCAAAAAGAAGAGACAGCAAGAAGGAAGGAAGACCACAGAGACTCCCCAAACGCCCACACCCGTCAGTCCGGGCACGTTGTCTGAAGGAGCGACAGCTTTCTCACTGTGAAAACCCCAACCAACATCGTCACAGAAAGCCGTATTATGACGAGAGTTCTAGCTTACGCGACGGGCCGTGTGGCTGTCTAGTGATGCAAACAAGCAGCCTGCACGGGATGACACGCCTCCCAGCACTAACGGGAAGACACGGCAAGTCCTGCACAGAGGTCAAGAGGCAGGAGACGGTCACAGTGACAAGAGTCACCCGAACCCCCCGCTTCAGGGAGACGGTGGGCCCTCCACATACCGTATCCTACCCCTCCCTGCAAGAGGGGCGTCCCCGGGAGCAGCAGGGGGCAGCAGGCAACAGTGGCACAACGCCACGTAAGATCCCTCTCCACGTGCCCACACCTTGACAGCTGGTTCCAGGTGAACACGAGTCCTCAGCTGGCCCGAGAAGCAGAGCCTCGGGACTCTTCCGGAAGAAACCTTTAGAGGCAGAGGGGAAAGCTTCACCTGAACCCACACGCACTACCCTGGGCCGCCAAGTTCCCGCGAACCAGGATCTCGCTGCTGAATGTGACCAGCTGCTCAGGTGTTGAAGCGCAATGGGGAGCCCCGAAGAACAGCCCAGATGTGGGCCCACCACACAGCGGCGCTCTTCTATCCAAACCCAGACAGAACCAGACGGAAACCGCCCCCCACCCCCCCACCCCCCCACCCCCGCCAACAGGCTTGTTAGGAGATGCAGACCTTCAGAATTCTCGAGACCCGAGGCCCTTCAGTTAGTCAAATTCAGGCCGGAGGACATTTGGGGCGTGGGTGTGGGTGTGTTTTCACCAAACCCACTCACCTTGTCATCAAGTGTTCAGGGAACATTCTCCGCCCCGTGAGCAGATGTGACGGGGGCAGGAGAAAGCCAGATGGACCTGTGAGGGCCATGGGTCGTTCATCTGGTGACAGCCATTCAAGCTCTCTGGGCCATGGCTTGGCTGTGGCCCTCAGACCACATGTGTTCCATTTCCTCCCGGGGCGCCTGAGAAACTTCAAGGACGTGTGCTCTGGTGGAACTAATGAGGCCTGGGGAAGGCAAGGGGAAGCAGGGAGGGGCCAGGCTTCGGTGCTGACCCACCTGCTCCCTCCTTGTGCCCTGGGGTCCTCCAAGCCATCAGAAGCATCCTTGGAGGGGGGGGGGGGGGGGGCGCCTGCAGGGGATGCTCCAAGCAGAGCTGGAAGAACTCAGTCACTTCGGCTGCTGCTCTACCTGGAGCCCGCACCGCACACCCAGCAGGAAGTACAATGACTAAAGCCACTCACGCAGCCGCCGATGCCGTGGCAATCCCTCTTTCTCGTCTGGATTTTCAACTTCCACACCACGGTCAGTTATTAAAACCAGTTACTAGAAGTTACCCGATGTAAAACGCTAATCACTCAAGCCTGACTCATACCCCAGCTCAGTCTAGACACCTGGCTCAAGGTGTCTGGAGAAAGAAGAGGAAATCAAGTGTGATCTCTCTTTTTAAACAACTACTTAAACGTGAAAACAGCAGTACGTTTTTACTGTACAAAAATTCAGATAATGCTGACACACTGAAGAAAAACTGAGGACAAATCCCCAGTACCCAAGTCTCCAGTGAAACACCGGTGTGTATCTTCTGGCCAAAAGCGAGATCACACTGAATCTGCTGCTTAGGGGACTCAGGTTTCTGAACCAATGCGCCCCACCTCTCCACTGACGTTTACAAGCCTCAGGCGTGAGCACACTGTCTCTAAGTCAACACTGAAACACGCCTCCTGGCCCAGATCTGCTGCCTAGGTGCACACTGCCTGACAGAACTGCAAGGAGCTGTAACCCTGACCTGGTTCCCCACTGCTCAGTTTAGAGGTGAAAAGCAAGAATTAGAGGACTTGTCTGTCTCAAGGCACCCAGAGCGTGCACCCCTGGCTTCCAGAGCAGAGCACGGGCAGGATCCACACGATCACCCCAGGAGGACGACCCTGGAAAAGGCTCAGACATCAGCACTCCTTTGTGGACTCCCGCTGGGCAACTCCTGACTGGAGGAGCCCGGGGGGGGGGGGGGGGGGGGGGGACACCACAAGTTTCCCCCAGCTCGGACCAGCCCCTCCCCCGGCGCTGCTGGCTCGTGACCCGAGAGCGGATGGGCACGCAGCCGACCAAAAAGTGGGACCAGCGGCCTCCCACCACCTGGAAATACGTACCTACGACGTAAGGCAGAAAAGATGCTGTGGTGCTGGTTACGATGAGAGACAGATATGGGGAGCAAGGTCATCTAGAACACAAACAGGGAGGAACCACAAAAGTAAACAATTATTTCACGGATACAAGTTGCAAGACAACGGAAAGCCACCAAGAGATGCAATTTAAGATCCCGAAGGAAATCCAAACGCTTCTTCCTGGCTGCGACTCCCCAGCTCCTCCAGAGAGGCATCCACAGCCCCTGTACACACGCGGGGGATGCCTGCTATTTACCGTGTACCCGCAACCAGAGGGCAGCGAGGTCGCCCCGGAACAAGGCTGCACCGGGAACAACCAGAGCCTGGCGGCCAAAGTCAGGTTGAGGCCCCAACAGTGGTGACGATGGCTCTGTGGATTCAAGATGCAGCCACTGGATGGTCACTCAGATGAAAGCAAAGCACCGGAACCAGGTTATACGGGCACCAAATGGGCACATGTGCGGATCCCCCAGACCTGGAGAGCTGCCTCCAGGCCCAGCCCCACCCCCACCTTCCTTTCCCATTAGTGTGCATGCATCCCGGCAGGAAGGTGACCATATCTCACGCCCACTAGCACCATGTGGGAACTTCCCATGCTGCGTGTCTGTCAACCCCAGCTCCCAAAGAAGGAGGCACTCCAGTGAAAGCAAATGTCAAGACCAAGTATCTAAACGGTCCCCTGTCCGTCCCAAATCCAACTCAGGTAAGAATGATCTCCAAGGCTTCCCTGAAGAGCCCAGGCTTGTCTCACACCCCACCCTCAAGCCCTGAGTCCTGGAGCACGGGGAAGGGACCGGCAGTGCTGCTCCAGCCACGACCAGGGAGAGCCTGCCGCGAGGTGCCCGGAGCTACCCACGCACGGCCTTCTAGAGTTCCAAGGTGGAGGGATACGCAGGCACACCTCAGGAAGAAGGCTAACTTGTCTGGGGACATGTTCTCCCCTCACTCGCTCTGAAGCTGGTGAATCGTCAGTCACCCTAGGTGTCTCCAAACACGGCTGAGATCCATAACACAACACCTATCTCCACACGCCAGTACGGAAAACCAATGACAAAAACTGAACTCCAGAGATCAGGGGCAGAAGGGTCAGAGCGGTGCCTCTGACCAGATTCAATACGGGGGGCTGGCACAGAGAGGGGTGACTGGGGTGGGTGGAGGGTCAGAGGAGGATGAAAACATTCACTGTGGAAAGGGACAGGGTAGGTCTTACAAGGTTTCGTCACCAGAAACCTGTGGCTCTGTGAGGTGATGGATGCCGGGTGAACTTGCTGTGGGGTCATTTGACAACAGACATCGAATCGCCCCCCTGCACACCGTGAATGTCTGCAGTGATACACGTCAACTGTATCTCAATGACACTGGAGGGAAAGATCATAAAAACTTTAAAAGGAGGAAGGGAGAGGAAATGATGTTTTGCTCCTCTCACCTCACTCAGGTGGCCCCTGGCCCCACACTCTGCAGCAGCCTACATGTACTAACCGCAGAAATCATGACTCACATTCAGCAGCCAGAACTGTGGAGGGCGGGGGGCCCTGCCCTGGCAGGTGTGGGCCCGGGGGGGGTGGTGGTGGTGAGGGACACATCAACAGGTGGCTTTCCATGGCAGTCTGTATGAAAGAAGGGAGAGCTTCCAGATCAGTCTCCAGAACTCGAGACTCTTGCCCTGTGCTCTTTACAAAACGATAAAACACCCACCTGTTCGCTTCCTCAAGCAGCAGGGAGGGCATACCACCTCTGGGAAGAGTGTGCCCTCGAGAGCCCTAGCTGTGATAAAGCACCCACTTCACTGGAGGTCAGGCTGCAGAGTTGCTGGCCAGCAGCACAAGAGGAATGACAAGAGAGGAGGCAAGGTCAAAGTACTTCCAATTCCAATTGCCTTCAGAAGTGCAATTTATTCCCAACTATTAAGCAAACCAAACAGCTATTTTTTTTTTAATTTTTTTTTTCAACGTTTATTTATTTTTGGGACAGAGAGAGACAGAGCATGAACAGGGGAGGGGCAGAGAGAGAGGGAGACACAGAATCTGAAGCAGGCTCCAGGCTCTGAGCTGTCAGCACAGAGTCTGATGCGGGGCTCGAACTCACGGACCCTGAGATTGTGACCTGAGCCGAAGTCGGACGCTTAACCGATGGAGCCACCCAGGCGCCCCAAGTCAGACCATCTTTTTTTTTTTAATTTTTTTTGTCAACGTTTATTTATTTTTGGGACAGAGAGAGACAGAGCATGAACGGGGGAGGGGCAGAGAGAGAGGGAGACGCAGAATCGGAAACAGGCTCCAGGCTCTGAGCCATCAGCCCAGAGCCCGACGCGGGGCTCGAACTCACGGACCGCGAGATCGTGACCTGAGCCGAAGTCGGACGCCCAACCGACTGAGCCACCCAGGCGCCCCGCCAAACAGGTATTTAATGGCATTTGTAACTTATCATCTTCATTCTTGATTTTTTCATGGTTATCTATTTTGAGAAACAGCGTGTGTGCAAAAGCAGGAGAAGACCGGCGGGGGGGCGGGGCGGGGGGGGGGGGGGAATCTCCAGCAGGCTCCACGCTATCAGCACAGAGCCTGATGTGAGGCTCAATCCCACGAACTGGGAGATCATGACCCGAGCCAAAACCAAGAGCTGGACGCTTAACCGACTGAGCCCCTCAGGCGCCCCTCTCTCCATTATTTTCTACCCAGTCCACCGAGTTATTTGAGAAAACACTAACTGTTTTGTAGGCCACCTTACAAACAACACTTTCCTGATGTTGTTCTGCTGTAACTTTTCTGAAAACAAATTTCAAGAGAAGGTTCCAAAACGTCCCATTTTCCACGGCTAAGGAAAGGTCTCCAGTGGTTTACAACGGGAACGTGTGAATGGACAACTTGCTCGCACACCAGGACGGAGACCTCCCTGGTCCGCCCCACGGGCCACAACCAAACAGAGGCCATTCCACTCAGGAGGCTCTTGGCCTCTGGCCATAAAGCGACCACCTACCCGACCAACTTCCCCCCAACTGAGAAAACTGCAAGTCAACAGCCGCCATCTCTGCTCCTCCCTCTCTGGACAGAGGGGAGGCACGAGAAGAGCCCAGAGAAGCCGAGTGTCCCCAGGGCTGGCCCACGAGCTGCTCTTTGCGGCCTCTTCAGCCCCACTGAGTGAGAATGGAGAAGCCAGAGGCACCGTTCAACAGTAAGTATGATCAAAGGACTGCACTTTCCTTCTTCGCTCACTTTCAAAGACTTCAGAAATATAAATTCATTTGAGAACAGCGCATCAGCCACGGCCTTTGGAAGAAAACAATCCTATTCGGCACTATTCTTCATTTTTGGTAACAGAAAGCCCCGTGCTGGCAGGGAGGTGGCCATGTGAAGAACCCACAGAAGGTAAGGCGCCCCCGGGGGACCGAGAAGCTGGTGCCGCAGCTGGAGGCTAAGGTCAGGCTGCCCTCCAGGGGACCCCCTCTGCATCCAATGGCCCAGGGGCCTGTACAGGAAGGACTATGCCCCAGACACAAACTGGGGACAGCCAACTGTCTCCAGCACTTTCCTTCATTCTCATTACTGCCCAGGCCATGACTACCCCAGGGTCTCCAAACCTCTACCACAGACCTCAGAGGGTCAAACCTGAGTATTTTAGCAAATCTCATTAAAGCAGAGAAGGAAGTCGAAGCCCTCCCAACTGGCTTTAAAAAGTTAAGGAACACGGGAGGGCTCCTGGGGGTTCAGTCGGTTAAGCGTCCGACACTTGGTTTGAGCTCAGGTCATGATCTCACGGCTCGTAGGTTCGAGCCCCACGTTGGGTTCTGCTCTGACAGCACGGAGCCCGCTTGGGATTCTCTCTCTTCCTCTCTGTCCCTCCCCCGCTCATGGTCTTTCTCTCCTCTCAAAATAAATAAACTTAAAAAAAAAAAAAAAAGTTATGGAACACAACGTCAACCATGTCACGGAAAATCACTGGCTTGGTCACATTTGCCTGTGAAAGAAACAAAGGGGCGCCAGGGTTTCCTTACTCCTCAGATTTTCATTCTTCTAAGTAAAGCCCTCACTGATTAAAACACACTGGACTTCAGATGAACAATTTATCTACTTTTAATGTGGGCCAAAAAAAATGATCCCCGCTGCAAGGTTTTCTATTAACGTAGTGACCAAATGTAACCACGGATTCCTGCAGAGAACCCCACTTTCAAAAGCCAGGTGGCTAAGAGCCACGAGGCATATACCGCTGGTTACACAGGCGATCCCGGAGAACCTGCCCGAGCTTGTCCCTGCCACCCTCGCCCTCCACACGAGGCTCCCATCCCTCAGACCTGAGACGTGGGAGCGGCACGGCCCCCAGCACCAGGACGGCCCGCGAGGCCTCGCCGCCCACAAGGCACCCTCCTGTCCTCGGCCGTGGGCCGCCCCCGGAGGACACGGCACAGCTCTGGGGTGGGGGAGGCCCGGCCTTCCCTTCCCTGGGAGGGTCGCTACAAGCACGGGGCACTCGGAGCTGCCGCGCTCACCGCTCATGCCTGCCGGGGAACCTGCGGGACACAAGTAACGACAGAAGGGCAAGTCCTGATCTAGCGACGTCACCTCTTGCCTTGTGGCAGGTGGAAAGAGCAGATACTTTCACGAGTCACCAACGTTTTCACTTAAGAAAATGCGGCCCGACCAGCACGGATTACAGCAGGCCAGAACAGAAACCACAGAGTCATTTTCAGATGACACAATGACTTCTTTTAAACAGCGAGTTCCTAAAATGGAAGCCCGAGGTGAGGACCCCGTTCCATCACTGGCCAGGCTGCAGGCAAGGGGACGTCTGTCTACTCAGAGTCGTGTGCCCCAGACGCCAGAATCACCCCTAGGACGCCCCAGGTCAACAGGCAGGAAGGGCTGCGTGACGCGTCCACACAGCGCCTTCCTTGCAGAGCCTCCCGGCGCCCGCACGGTCCACGCCGGGGGCCCTCCACGTCGTCCTGGAGGGCAAAGAAGCCGCAGAAGGCCGCGTGAAGCGCCAACAGACAGCCTTCCAGACGGGTGGAGCGCGTGCGACGCGCACACAGGGCGTGTGGGAAGCGCGGCTCCACAGGCTGACCCAGAAGGGCGGGGAGAGACGGGCCAGGCCGACCGGCCGGCGCAATCGGGCAGCGAGGCCCAAGCGAGGAAAGGCGCACACCATTTCTGGGACGTGACACCAAGTTAAGAAAACCCCAGCAAGTCTGCTGAGTAATGCAGGTGGAATGTAAACACGGGGACAAGGGGCAGGAGGCCGCTGCCGGCTACCACGAGCCGCCTCCTGCGGGGAGGGGGGGGTGGGAGCTTTCGGGGTTCACCCTGTGCAGCTCTGAGTTTGAGGCACTTCTATTAAGACTGTACTCAGCTTGTGGACCACTGCCGTGAACAGCCAGTTGGGGGAACAAAACCTGCACTCACCTACTGGGTTCTTTAAAGTAAAATTATTTTGAACTAATTTAAACTTACTACAAAAGCGCAGAGTTCCTGTATACCTTTCAGTGGGCTTCCCCTGATGTCACCATCTCACGTAATCACAGTAAAATTATACCCAACTCCAAAGACCCACAGACGCCACGCTACTAAAAAAGCACAGACCTGACTCCCAACGTGACCATCCCACTCTGGTCCAGGCTCCACGCTGTTCTCAGGGTCGGGCTCCCCAGTTCCCCCGGCTGAGTTACTTTTTAATGCTATAAAATGAAACAATACTTTGTAAAATCACATGAAACAGACCAAAAGCAGTCTCAGCTTTGCCTGCAGGTCTGCCAAACGAGCAGAGTTTACAAGAAATCCTCAAGAGGATTAAAAAGCCAGAACGCTACGTGTGCGTGTCAGCGGGAAATGTTTAGATCCGAGAAGACACAGTTTGAAGGAAACCGTCCAGAGGCCTGTAGAAGCCCCCTGGGGTCTTGGGCGAGCAGGAATCAGCTCACCACCAGCAGGCAAGGAACCACTTACAGGCGAGAAGCAGGGCCTGCTGGGCTCCGACGGCCAGAGAGCAGCAGAGGCCCGGGGGTGGGGGTGGCTGTCTAGCCCAAAACTGAGCAAGGCCCCGGCCTGCCTCACAGATCCTAAAGGCAAGCCCTGTAAGGAGCAAACTGTTTCCAAGAACTAACTGGATCCTAGAACAAAGCTCAGGAAGATTTTCAGGGATACGAGACTGCGCAGCAAGCACCCAAGGAGGCAAAACTGGATGCCTGGCCTCCAGATACTCCTAGACGTGGGAGCTGGAACAACGGCACAAAACATATACGCGTACGTGCCGACATAAAGAAACAAAGATGTGCTAGAAGACACACGCCTTCCCCGCGAGATGCCCCCCTCCACCTGCACAGGCGCAGGGCTCCAGGCTTGCTCTGGAGGAAGGGGGCGGAAGGGGGCCAGGACTGCACAGGCAGGGGCGGGAACCTGGCAGTCGCCCCCGTGGCCAGGCGGCCGAGGCTAGCACCCACAGGCCACGGTGACAGCATGCACTCTCAGACTGGATACGAGGAGAGGGCACGCCCCTCTCTGGTCCTCTCTCCCCAAAACCAAAACCCCCGTCTACGAAGAAAGAATCAGACAAACCCAAAGACAGGACGTCCTACAAAACACTGGCTGGAGCTCCTCCAAACCGTCAAGGTCACAATGACCAGAAGAGACTGAGAAACGGTCCGGCCCAGAGGAAACCAAGCTTAGCAAGGACACAGGACGATTCAGTGTGCTGGGTGGGGCTCGGGCCAGAGAAGGGACGTCAGGGAGGAACGGAGGAAATGGGAATCAAGTCTGCAGGTGGGGTGAGCAGCAAGGCACTGATGCTGGCTGCTGTTTTAAGGAACGTGCCGTGGTGACGTGACACGCTGGCTACCAGGGGAAGCTGGGAGAGAGGTTTACAGGAATTCTCTATTATGTTTACAACTTTTCCAAAAGTCTGAAAGTCTTCCAAAATAAAAGGTGTGTCCAAAAAATACCCCCAGGCATTTTAAGAAATACAACACACACCCGCAGGTATAATAAAGAAAACACAACACAAAGTAAGAAAAACCAATCAAGTGAAACCAGCCCAGAGCTGACAGAGAGGGCCAAAGTAGCAGACGCAGACATTAGTCCGTTACTGCACATCTGGGCTCCCAGGCTCCAAAAAGCAGCTAGAGGGGCGCCTGGTGGCTCAGTCAGTAAAGAGTCTGACTTTAGCTCAGGTCATGATCTTGAGGTCCGTGGGTTCAAGCCCCACGTCAGGCTCTGTGCTGACAGCTCAGAGCCTGGAGCCTGCCTCGGATTCTGTGTCTCCCTCTCTCTCTGCCCCTCCCCTGCTCACACGCTGTCTGTCTGTCTTTCTCTCTCTCTCAAAAATAAACAAACATTAAATTAAAGGGGCGCCTGGGTGGCTCAGTTGGTTAAGCAGCCGACTTCGGCTCAGGTCATGATCTCACGGTCAGTGAGTTCAGGCCCCGCGTCGGGCTCTGTGCTGACAGCTCAGAGCCTGGAGCCTGTTTCAGATTCTGTGTCTCCCTCTCTCTGACCCTCATGCTCTGTCTGTTCATGCTCTGTCTCTCTCTGTCTCAAAAATAAATAAACGTTAAAAAAAATTTTTTTTAATAAATTAAAAAAAAAAAAAAGAGTCTTCCAGATATACAGAAGCTTCAAGAACCTACGAGAAGCAGAACGGCGCTACGAGAAATGTTGGTGGGGTCCTTCAGCTGGAAGGAGGACACTGGGTGAAAACAGGAGTCTTCATGAAAAGTGGGGCACCAGAAATGGCAACGACACAGCCAGCACCTCAGACTTCCTTTCGTAGGCGGTCTCTTGTGTAAACAAAACAACGGCAATCTAGTATGGAGTTTGTTACTGTAGCAAAGCAAAGTGTAAGAAAACAGTTGCAAAAAGACTGGGTGAGGAGACATGGAAAGGTACCATTGTCAGGTTCTTATGCTACGCACGCGGTACTGGACAGCAGGCTGAAGCCCAGTCATGTCAATAATCACAGTAAGTGTCAGTGGTCTAAACCCCCGTTAAACGGGAAAGACTGCCAGTTGGACGTCTTTAAAAGGCAAAGCCAACTCCGACAAGGTGGCCTACAAGAAACCCTCTTCAAACATAGAGACAAATTGGGGGGGGGGGGGGGGGGGGGGGGGGGGGGGGGGGACTCAGTCAGTCAAGCGTCGGACCCTTGATCTCAGCTCAGGTCATGATCTCAGTTTGTGGGTTCGACCCCATCCGTGTCCGGCTCTGCACTCACAGTGTGGAGCCCGCTTGGGATTCTCTCTCTCCCTCTCTCTTTCTGCTCCTCCTCTGCTCATTCTCCGTCTCTCAAAGTAAATAAACTTTTTTTTTAATGTTTATTATTTGTTTTTGAGAGAGAAAGAGAGCATGAGCAGGGGAGGGGCAGAGAGAGGGAGACACAGAATCTGAAAACAGGCTCCAGGCTCCGAGCTGTCAGCACAGAGCCCGACGCAGGGCTCGAACTCACGAACCACGAGATCATGACCCAAGCTGCAGTCGGACGCTTAACCGACTGAGCCACCCAGGTGTCCAGTAAATAAACTTTTAGAAATAAATAAGGACAAATTGTTTAATCTGAAAAAAATGGAGAAGGATGCATGCTAATCCTAGTCAAAAGAGAGAACAGGCAGTTTAGTATCAAACAGAGTAGACAGCAGAGCCAAGAGTATCACCAGAGGTAAGGTCACTTCATAGTGAGAAAGAGGCAGAGTCATCAAGGCTGTGACAGCCTCAGATGCACGAGCCGCTAACAACTGAGCTTCAAGACAACTGAAGCAGAAACTGATAGGGCTGCAGAGAGAAATACACAAAACTACCAACCTCGCCACAGAGCATCTGTAAGGAGGGGGACTGCCCACCCCTGAAGGACAGTAATGAGACTCGTGACCTGGACAGTGGGTTTAGGGTAGATTCCCCCCTTTTCGTGTTTTATTGTATTTTCTACAATAGGTGGAAAAGGGAAATAAGAAAAACCACGTTTGTTTCTTTTCTGAGAACTTCACAATGGAGCTCTTGGCCCATTTTCTAAACAAAAGGACAGCATGGGGCACAGGCTGAGGTGCCCAGGTCCCAGCTGAGGAACATTCGCTGAGGATCGGCCTGCAGGCTGCCGTGACTGCACCGCAGAACCTGGCTGCGCAGGCTGGTCTCTAATCTGGCAGGGGACAGCCATCGGAAGTGACCCAACACCATCACCAAGCTTGTCGTCATCGACAGCCCCGTGCCCAGGGCCTACCTGTGCTGCTGAATGCCGAACTCCTGGACCAGAACACTCCCTTAAGGGTGCTTTTTTTCTGAACACGAAGTGGGGGGGGGGGGGGGGGGACGGATGACAACCCACTGGAAACAGATTTTAGCCAATTCTGCTACCTAAGCAAGAAAACATTCTTGCATTCTTGAGAGTGAACCTGTGTCTGACCTCCCCTGGTGACCCCTCCTAGCATCTGAAATAAATGAGTGGCCCTCCGTCACGGCATTTAGCAAAGGCATTTGGATACCAATTTACTCCTTCCTCATGGACCTCAGATCTGACAGAGCTTGAGTTTGATAAAACCAAGTAAACAAGATGCTTCAGCATCAACTCTGAGGAACGACTAGACAATTATCTCAAAGCAACTATGGGCACGAGCCCATACCCATTCCAAAAGCACTTCCCCCGCGACCCTGTATCTGCTCCAGGCCCCCCCCCCCACCCACCCAACTCCAGCAAGAATCAGGGGGCAGGGTCAGGGGGAGAGGGGGCAAGGGTGTAGCTTAATCCATACAGGAAAAGCTGGGAAAAACTAAAAACTGCTCATGGTGACACATAAATGTGTCAAGTCAATGAGCAAAGGGGCGTCCAAGGGTGTGACAGAGCCCTGTCCAGAGCTGCGTGCCTCGGGTCTGAATTCACTCAGCTCTGCTACAGCCAAGGAGAAGCCTGGGGACGTCTTCCATTCAGGTTCACTTGTTCTGTCCTTGTGGAGCCCACCCCTCTCGCCCCCACCCCTGAAGGAAGTCAACTTTACCGGAGGTGGGGTGGCACAGCCCACAAAGAAGAAAGGCCTGTTTCGAGTTGAAACAAACAAAAACAACTACGAAATAGGGTTTCAAACTAAAGCCTCACCACAAATATTTGGAAATTAAACGTGGCTCTTGGATTCTTCGGAGTGAGTGGGCTTCAGTCTGAAAGACAACTTTGCTCTTGCTTCTTGAGACTATTTGAAAACCCTAAAATTGCATAGGGAAAAATAACACGAAGACTGTATGAGCTACCCTTATTACGAGGTTTACACGTGTAATAATGTGCAGATTAGAACACAGGCATCTCATTTCCCAAAACAGGAAAGGACCTAGAATCCTGACACGTTATCCGTTCAAAGAATCTATGATGGCAGGAGAAATTACTTCTATACCTTTAATTTCTTAAAGAAAAACATCAAATCTGCTTGCTGAGATTATCACGTTATGCTAGGGTGAGTCTGCTGGTTTGTTCTGTCATAAACCAATCCCCCTTCACTTTCCCGCCCCTGCTCCCTGTGTGCACAAGCGCCCACACACGCACCTGCACACGTCCGGTCCCGAACGGTCTCACAAACCCCGGACACCCCTTGCCAGGGCCCCTTTTCCCACAGGCGCCTCAACTCCATAGCTTCTCCAACCATCTCCTCCCTCCGGTGCCTCCTGTCTCCACAGGGACGCCACTGTCCTTCTGTGACCATACCTCAGGATCTGCTTGCCCTCCTTCAAAGCCCACATTCTGGGAGGCCCTCCCTCAGGCCCTCAGTCCCCGAGCAGCCATGGAGTCAGACTTGTGCCTGCCTCCCGGGCTCCCTGACCCACAGCCCTCTTGTAACACATGCTCCTGTTTAGCCCCCTTCAGGACGCCTCCTGGTCCGGCACTCGGCGAGCACTCTGGGTAACACATTCCACACCTGGAGACCTGGCCAGCTCTTACACGGCATCTTGCACTACCAGAGGCTACATATTTACTCAACAGGAGGAAACACGTCAACGAGAAGTTCCATTTTTATGTGTACAAAAAAACTGATGCCTAAGAGGAATCACAAAGAAAGTTCTCTAAACAGAGACGGACTGAATTCTGAGGACCACAAATAAGAAAAGCGCAAACTCCATCTGTCAAAAAGGGAGGTGGGTCCCGACCCTCAGCTCTGATTGTGCATCTCCGACCAGGCTGGCAACTCCCAGGGACGCTGCTCCGCGGCCCCTTTCACCACGTCCCGACGCGCAGCACGCTCCCGCCAGGCGCTCGGCAGCCTTGCGCACAATCCAGCGCGGAGAGGAGGGGCTCAAGGGTCCTTGCAGGACAGCAGGCCCCCTGGTCCACCCCGCAACGCGGCCACATTCTAAGACTACAACCCCACCCGGGCTTCCGGGTCAAGGAAAACAGAGGGCCCCAACCCCGCCAAGCCCGCCACACCGCTCTCAACCACCAACGAACTCTTGCCAACACAAAAATGCCTCTGACAGAAAAAGTCTTTTCCTATACGGAAAAACCCGAAAAAGATCGTTTCCTATATGGAAATCATATTTTGAAGATATGTACAGGATTTGACATCACAGTTCAGAGTAATTGGCCTAAAAAGTCAAAAATAGGAAGTTATTGAGGTACTGACTAACAGGTCCAGGGTCCTTCTTCCCAATTAAGGCAGATCAGCTCCAGCATCGATGGAAAGTCTGATTCACGGCCTCATCGCAGCCAATTCAGAGACAGGAGTTTTTAGAGAGACTAATATAAGTGGAGTACACAGAAGTTCCTAACTTTAACAATTTCTCTTACTGGCAATACGTAATGATGTATTTTAAGTTATTGCCATCCACGTCATCTTTAAATATCCGCAAGATTTGGAAAAACATAGACACATTTTTTAATCCAGTGGCCAGGTTGACCTAAAAGACAAGATTAAAGTGAGCGGAGAGGAAGCACATGACTTAAGGAGCCCAAGAGAATCCGTCTAGGACAGCGGGTACGGGTCGGCCCCGAGGAGGGAAGAGCCACGCAAGGGGCCTGCGGGAGCCCCGGGGAAGGGCAGTGCACAGCCGCAGCCCGTGCCGGCCAAAGGCACAGTCAGAGGCAGGGAAAAGAGCTCTGTGAGAGCCGCACACAAGTCACGGACACGCGCCGGGCCCATGGGCACGTGCCCAAAGACAGATGATCTGCACGGCCTCATTTCAAGGGGGCAGAGTTTCACGTTTCCATGAGGGCTCCAGGAGGGGCTCACCACCCAGGGTCCACAGAGTCAGGAGCCCTCTGAAAATGTAGGCTAACGCATGTACTGTGGGGAGAAAATACACGACCAGACCCTCCTAAGCCTGTAAGTGTTCGGTGACAGACAAACACAGGCAGATGTGGCTTGTTGAGCTGTATTTTCCCACAGAGACCAAACAAACAGCTTCAGACAGCTGTTTCCAAGGTGTGGTTCGAGGACCCTACAAGTCCTCTGCAGCCCTTTCAAAATGTCTCCCAGGGGAACGCTGCATTTTTAGCTGGGGTAATATTTGCACTGATGATGCAAAGTTGATGGTCTGAATTTTGCTGAAGAACCTCCAGGATAAAGCAATACTTATTAATTTCAGTAGCTCCCAAGTCTCTATGCTTCTGGTTTTTATATCCTACGCGACAGAGAAGTATGCAGGAAGCACTTCTGTATACCAAGCAGGTGTCTCCAGCACAAACGCTTTTCCAGGGCACATGGGTTTTATGTGTAAGAGTGACTGACGTGCAAACTCCAGCTATCCTGCTGTGGCATCTGGCAACTCATGTCTGGAAAATAACAAAACAAGACCGCCATTACAAGGGAAGCAGCTAATGTACTGCCAGTGCAAAACTTATGCACAGTCAAATGTTCGAATTTTGGCGACCCCCTCCCCGCGCCGCCGCCCCCCCCCCCCCACCTATGCGCAGACAGCTTCTGACAGCTTTCAGGCTCATCTGAGGAGGGGGCGGCTGCAGAAACGAGAGGGACTCTTGGACATAACGAGAGGCAGGGCGTCAGCATCTGGAAGATCGAAGTAACTCCGCACAAACCCAAACTCCCGTCACCAACGCACACGGCTGCAGAACTGAACGCGAGGGAAGACGCAGTCACAAGGCTAGACAGACCAGGGGGCTCCCAGGAGCAGCGGCCCCCCGGCCCCCCACCCCTGGCCAAGGGCAGCTCCAGGGGACTGCTGACCTTCAGCACGCAGACGGCCGTCTGAGGAGTGTGGGTGTCGTTTCCAAGGACGACTCCAAAATTAAGTCGAACATGGTTCCAGTACCCTTCCCTCTTCCAGCTACACATTTTCTTTGCTTACTTTACCCAACTGTTTATTTCGGAAAACGTAGTTGTTTTAGCAAAACCGCGTTATGCAGTGGGTTTATCACCCGTGCTTTTAAGTACAATGAGTAAGCAAATGTTTCATTAACAGACATACCCATTATGCACACAGACAAGAGTTTTTCCGGACTTCTCTGTGTTTACAACACAAAGGGTTTCTGAGCCGCACAGCATGAGGACAGAGCCCAGGAACAAAAGGAGCGTGGCGATGCCACCACGCAGGCCCCGCCTCCGTCACACAGCCTGCCAGGGCCCGGGAACACTGTCCCCTGGATGAGACGAGAGAAAAGGTGTACGCATACAAAATCTGAGTGTTTAAAAGAAACGCTGGCTTCCAGACTCCTTGGGGTGGCTCCAGATGGCCTTGTTCCACAGGCACCACGGAGGTGCGCCTGACCCCACCCGCTGGACCTTTCTGCACCCGCGCTCCTGCAGAGACAGGAAATGCAGCCACCTCTGACTGAGGTGTGTGGAGACCAGACAGCGTGCCCTGCGGGCTACAGGTCAGGCACACAAGGAGCCAGCCTAGGGGCCTCTGGCTGAGGCACGTCTCTGACTTCGTCCTTTTTGCTCAGCAAGAAAGAGACACCATTTTAAATTTTACAGCGTCCTTTTGTGAGCCCGACCCCAGTAACATCCTCTGAATGTCAAGATGAAAATGATCCAGAATCCTGTAACGCAGGTGTCTCCGAATTTACAGACGAGGAAACGAAGGTCTACGTGGGGGCGGCGAGGAGGAGTGAGCTGACTGGGTCCCAGTCGCCCCAGGCTGGTTACCAGCACCAGGCCAGCCCTCCTTCCAGTGACGTGCACTCTGCCGGCCAGACAGGAAGGCAAGGAGGCCTGAGCGGCAATCCTGGTGCTGAGTCAGGATATAGAGCCTACTCCCAAAACCGACCAGAAAGGACCACAGGGCATTCTGTGTGGTGACCAAGTGAATACAATTAAATTGTTTGCGGACAATCCGGTGACATCTTGAAACAGGTAAAACCCCCAGTGAACCCCAAGTGTTCTAAACCGGGGTGGAGAATCGCGAGTCTAGTCTCCGGGAGAGAAGCTAAGTGCCGTGGACGCGGGCACACTGCAGGACAGACTCAAATGCGCTTCCCAAGGGGTCCCGGCCAGGGCCTTGCACGTCTGTGGACCAGGAGGTGCCCCGCAGGGGCTCCAGGGAGGCCACAGCCTGGGGCTGCCCTCCCTGGGAGGGTCTCCTGAGGTGGACACCTCTTCAGACTGCTGGGCAGACACCTGAGCAGGACGTGCGGAGAAATGCAGGAGGGGCAGGAGAAACTCGGCCCCTGCTCACCGCAAATCCCACTCCTGCCCCAGTCCCTGTCCACCCCCAAGCCCCCCCCCCCCCCCAAGCAACAACCTCAAGTTACGTTTGGTCCGTTTTAAATTAACGACAATCTGGAGCACGTAGGTCTGGCAAACTGTGAAGGGCCCGAGCGCGGGCTCTCTGGACGCGGGGACACTCCGGGTGGGGGGTGCGAGGCAGGCTGGAGGCACAAAGCAGAGACCCCGCGGCGTCACCCGTCGGCTGTGGAGAGCGCACCGACTGGGTCACCCAGACGAGCTGGACGGGGGTAACCGCAACGATGCTTTTCCAGTAACGCGCGCAGCGATGCTTGCAGCTCCCCGGTGTGAGAGGTGAAACGCTTGCTGCGAAGCCCTCACTGCCAGGAAGACTCGCCCTGCCCCGGGCCCGACATGCGCACTCTCTCTGCTCTCGACAGACTGTCGAATACCCAACACGTGCCAACCCACACCAGGCACAGGGACGCTTTCAGACAATCGCCGCCTGGCCCTGTCACTTGCCAGTCTCAGGTGACCCTACGAGAACTCAGAACCGGTCTGTCCCAACCAACTGGCCTCACGTCCTGGACGGTCTGTGCTGCCCGGGGGCGAGACGCCTCCACAGAAGCCAAAATCCCCCAGGTTTACAGGTAAACTGAACAACATTTCAGTTCCAGTCCAACATCTGTGGAACTTAACAAACGTTCAGCCAGGATTAGGCAGCTGATAGTGGCTTAAAAAGTACTTCTCCATCAAAACGACGTGGTTTGTTCAACTTATTCTCTGTCCTTATCACTGACATGGATTAATCTTTTTTTTCTTGATGATTTGAGATTGTAAAAGTTCTCCAGCTCTTGCTCAATAAAATTTTGCAGATCCAAAAGAAAAAAGAAAAACAAGTACTTCCCCAAACAACAGTGTCAAGCACCCAGGCACAGACGCCCACAGCCTGCAGGGAGGGTGGAGAGTGTGTGCTGCAGGGCGCAGAGAGGGGCAGAGAGGCGCAGAGCTGTGCGGGACGCAGCACCAGGAGCCAGACCCACGACAGGACCAGAAGCGAGGAGCGGCAGGCCTGGCCTCACTGGGGGGCCGCATGGCTCGCTGGGAACAGTCATCCGAGGAAAAGAGTCCTCCAGGAAGTCAGTCGTCGGCACAGACCTATGGGCACACGGTGCCCCAGCCTTGGGAACACAGACACCCCGGGCACCTGTGAACCTGCACAACAGAGGCCCCAGGAAGGGAGCCAAAGGGAGAACACCTGGTCCTGTGTGAGGCTCCTCGGACGTCACGGGACACGGGGCACGCCGTCGCACGCAGTCCCTCTGAGGCCCTTCAGGAACGAAGCATCAGGTTAAAGGGTCAGAGGCAAACAGCAGGCCACCCTCTGTCCTGAGGCCGATGCAGCCCTGCCCCCAAGAGGACCCCCGAGCGGGAGGCGCTCCGAGCATCCCCAAGTCCACACCCCCCCAGCACGGGGTTTCAGGAGCACCGAGGCCGGAGGCTGTGCTCCCCGGTCCCGACCCCACAGGGCTGTTCTGACAGCCCAGGTGGAGACAGTGCCACGTCAGGGCACTGCTGGGCCCTGGCTGGCACTCCCTCCTCTGGAGCAGGCAACGTGCGCTCCATGGCAGGACCACCGGAAACGCGGCGTGTCGTTTTAAAAGAACTGAACGTCGGACTTGTGGAAAGCAGCATCTAATGGTTTCTCCTCTCCAGGAGGCACCTGGGTCATGGTCAAGGGCAGGAGCTTCCCTGCGCACCGCCTGCCACAGCCCGGTGACACCTGGGCAAAGCGGGAGAGAAAACCTAACGAAATTTCTCTCCTTTAGCATTTCCTCACAGTCGTTGTCTTTTTTAAGATTTTACTTTCAGTCATCTCTATGCCCAATGTGGGGCTCGAACTCACAACCCCCAGATGAAGAGCTGCACACTCATCCAACTGAGCCAGCCAGGCGCCCTGTCCCCACAGTTATTTCTAAATGAATCCCAGAGCAGCTCTTCCCCCAGAATCTGTGCCCTCAAATAATTTTCAGCAGCTTATAATAGATGCCCTACTTAGGTAATAAAGAGAAAACACACTGTAGTGCACATTTGCAAAACAGCAGTGACTTCCCTGCCACACCTCCTGGGGACAGAGCTGATTCCGTTCAAGGCAAGGTGTGTGCCTGCGGCTCCTTATCAGGAAACGCGCTACTGGGTATCCAAAATGTCCTCGGGACCCACCCAGACACCCCAGGCACTTGGGGCGCTATGCCCTCCTGTGCCCCCTCCCAGCCCTCCCCCAGACTGGATGAATCATGGTGAATCTCAACTGGTCTCCAGCAAAACTTCAACCAGACAATCACCAAGGTCCTGAATCCAGTTATGCACTTTGTTTTCCGTTTCTTAATTACAAACACACAGCAAGGGGTTAGTGCAATGAGTCTCAAGCCCACTTACTCTGGACTAGCACATACAGAACAGCCTCCAGGAAGACCCGTTTTACACCCACACTATGACCACAGCACTGTCTCCAGGCCTCACACAAAGGCAGGGGCACACGCTTATTAACAAGGGACAGGACCACCTCCCTGGCACTCCCCGCAGTGGGGAAAAGGAACCCAGTTACAAACCACCCAGAGTGCTCTTGAACTTACAGGCGATCCTGGAGGAGAAACAGAAGTTCACAGCCCCCAGAAGGACGTGAGCTGTGGATAAAGGACACTGTGGTGAGGGAGACAGACGCACCCCTGCTGCTCAGGACCTCGGGGGACAGAAAGGGCAAGGACAGCGCGCAGTGGGACGGCAGACTTGGAGCAGGCAACATGCAGCACGCGCCCGCACACAACGATCAGGAGAAAGACTTCCTTCAACAAGACGGGCCTAAGGGTCTCCCCCGAGCTCACCAAGCACAACCGAGGACAGCACACAAAGCCGTGCACCCCCACCAGGCTGTGCCCCACTGGGGTGTGCCGGTTCCAAAACAAAGATGCTCCGGGAGGCAGCAGCAGAAAGCACAGAGAGGAGCAGTGAGGGGGCGCGGAGAGA
Organism: Prionailurus bengalensis; assembly: GCF_016509475.1. Lineage (NCBI taxonomy): Eukaryota > Metazoa > Chordata > Mammalia > Carnivora > Felidae > Prionailurus > Prionailurus bengalensis. The sequence continues at coordinate 61,660,039 of NC_057352.1, forward strand.
GCGGACGGGGAGAGGATGGGCAGGGAGAAACTCAGAGAGCCCAGCAGGACTGACCACTGCCACATGCCTCTCCCGCTGGCCCGGCCCCCCTCCCTGCCCCTGGGCCACTGACAGCACAGAAAGAGCAGAGAAATTCACGGCTTTGTTCATAGGCTAACATTCCATCTTCATTTAACTTATTAAAAAAAAAAAAAAAAAAAAAAGCCAGACTGATCGGTCATGGACGAGGATCTCATGAACAGTGTGGGGGAGACCATGGTTGTCCCCCAGCAGCTACAGACACACACGCTGGTGCTACTCCCCCTCAAGTCGATCCCGGACACCAACAGCAAGGACTCCCAGACAAACGTGCATGCGTGTGACCACGGCCCCAGCTGGCAGGGCTCTGAGGGCGTGGTTCCGGTTCAAAAGTATTGGGTACACGCAGCCAGCGAACCAACACTGGGTGAGCTGCCGGCCAGGAAACCTCACACTGGCATCGGCCACCACAGGCCTGTATGAGGTTCTCCGTGGACGAGGCCACGGCCCTCAGGACGCGGCTGCACTGTGTAAATAAATGCCAGGGGCAAGCCTTCCAGGTCTACTTGTCTCAGGCTGCCAGGTGAATGGGGACAAGGGGAAAAGGCATGCAAAGCGCCACCCACGCTGGTAAGTGGCCTGAGCAGGCAGAAAAGGCCAGACCCAGCAGACAGGTCCTTGGACAACAGAGAAGGAAAAGGATGAGAGGCAGGAGGCCCTTAGAAATGGGCCGCACCCTGGACCCAGGTGTCACTGATTCTGCTCCCGGGCCTAGTTCTGGACCTGGCCCGTTTTCAGTGCATCACTTCCACCCAGGACCAAAGGCTTGAGAGCATCAGGTGCTGGGGATGAGACTTCACCCTCCACCCCCCCACGCACAGACCTTAAATACGAGCAAACGTGCCCGTGGCACAACCATGGGACAAATTTAAAAGAGGGTTCCCAGGAAAGCCAGCTGCTGCAGAAAACCCATACGGCCTACTCCCTTCCTGGACACGCCAACACCTTGACCCTTCCCACCAGCTTACTCCTATCTTCCCTAAAGTCAAACGCTAACACAACTATCTCTTGCGTTCGTGTAGGGACCCGAGACTCGAACGCTCACTCCGCCACCAATCAGCTACGGCACCTTGAAAAACCCTACTGTTCAACATCTTTGAGGCCTAGAATCTTAGGGAAAAAATGTGGAGGGGCACCTGGGTGGTCCAGTCGGTTGAGAGTCTGACTTCAGCTCAGGTCACAGTCTCACGGCTCGTGGGTTCGAGCCCCACATCAGGCTCTGTGCTGACAAATAAATAAATTCAAAAAAAATTTTTTTTTAATGTGGAAAATGCTACCTATTTTCTCGGGAAAACCTAAGAAAAGTAGGGGGGAAAGAGGACGTAAAGTGAGGTAACTGGGAGATGCAAGTCAGCAGGTGCTCTGGAGTGAGATTCCTCTACACGTGGGGGACACAGAAGCCCAACCCTGGCCTCTGGTGAGGTGGTTCCCAGGGAAGACTGAACAGAAACCCCAAAGAACAGCAGACCCGGGTGCAGGGCGCCAGAGAGCCAGCCCACAGAACAGGGCCAGGCGACAGGGGACTCAGAGGAAAGGGCTTCAAACGCAAAGGGATCTTTTTAGTGTGAGCCGACACACCTGATCATAGCTTTTCCTACAAAAACCAGTCAAAACAGAGTTTCTCTAGCTACACCGCCCCAGGCTCACCTACAAACCTCTGTCTGCCCCAGACATGTCTGTGGCCACGGAACTCAGGCCCAAAGACTGGCTCTGTGATCCCAGGCTGAAGACCGGCCAGCGGGCTGCAGCGCCCCATTCACAAGTGTGCTCGGGGGCCCACTGTGTCCCCGTCCCTTCCCCACGAGCTGTGGCCGGTATTCCCGCGGGTCCCCTGTAAGTCGCTCTGCCCACCAAAGTGCAAAAGCACATTAGAAAACGGGCGCCGACGGTGTCGGGGGAGGTGAGCCAGACGGCAAGCTTTTCAAAAGAACGAAAATCGCTCTTTATGTGAATGGAAGTTTTAATTATAACACTGAAGTTTAGAACACGGTGTTTCCAGGCCAGGATACCCTGGAGCTCCACAGGGTTTCTTCAATCAAACGTGGTCACACCTCAATGGGCGTCTCCATCTCCTTCGTACTTCTCAACGCTTCGTGCTGCTCTGCTACAAACAGGCCCCGGACCGGTCACCTGAGCACCACCTGACACTCTTGTGGGATCACCTGCCTCCAAGGCAGCATCTTGTCAGCCACTAGGATGCAGTGTTTAACTCTGGTTCCCACTAACAAAAAATGAACCAGAACAAACTGTAAAGAGGCTGACTGCATCCAGGAGATGAAGAAAATGGACAGAGGAGAAGACTCAGGAGAGGCAGCAGCGGGAGCGACTCAGCCAGGCCCACAGAGCAGGTGCAGGACGCCTGCCCAGCTGGGGCGGCCACCAGGCGAGCGTATCCCGCCCCGCCCCCACCGGCCCCCAGAGGCCCGGAGCTGCAGGATAACGCTGTCTTCACCCACCGCCCCCCAAAATTACCCTTCTGCCTTTCCGCCCTCCGAAAATACCCAGGGTTCACACCGATGCTGCTCCCTTCTGGTGTTCAGAGATGGACAAGGGACGCAGGGTTTATTTTTTCCAAGAAACAAAACCATCCGTTAACAAAAGGTAACAAAGTCAAAAGCTTTAAAAGGAAAGTGTCATTTCATTTCCAAAGAACCTTTCCTCGTTTCCCTTACTTCTTTCCCTCTTTCCCTATTCTTGCCCAAGCAGAATGTCCTCCAAGCCCCACAGGAGCTTCCACCCAGGCCCAAGGCGGGGAAATCCAAGCTTAGACTGAAGGGGGAGGAGACACAGAGCTACGAAAGAGAACACGGAGCAGTCAGTGTCAAGGAAGAAAATGCACGCGTACGCACAGTGCACCTGTGTTTGGAAGCAGAGCCTTCCACGCCGGGTCACACGGCGAGGCGAGCAGAGCCCTGGCAGCCGCCCACTGCCAAAGTCAACATGCTCTGCCCGCCCGGCCTCCACACTCGGCTGCCTTCGAGCCAGGTGCCCAGGAGGGGGACCTGCCTGGCCCAAGGCTCAGGACTCCCGTGCTGGCACCGCCCCGCAGCCGTGGCTGTGCACAGGTCCAGGGCCATGCGGCCCAGCCCCTGCCCTCCCCCGCCCCCGGCACTTGCTGGCACAGTCACAGGCCCAGGGGCAGGGCCACTCTTCTGTTCTGCTTTCTTCTCAAACCTGCTGCCCTGGCCAGCGCTTCGCTCCCTCCATCTTTGGGATCCCTCTTTGGGTATTTGTGGGGACGCCTGAGTGGCATCGAAGAGAGGACACAGCCTCAGCTGAACCGAACAATGTCCAGCTCAGAACGGCGCACATCTCACCCCCACCACCGCCCATCATGTGACAGAAGGCTCTCCCCAATTCCTTCTCCCAACAGGCAATGCAGGTGACCACCAAGACAGTGTTCTAGAATGGAGAACAGACTAAGTTCTCAGGCCCAGAGGGCAGGCAGCTCCCCACGTAACCCTCTCACTCCTCCACCTTCCTCCTGCCTTCTTCTTCTTCTCACCAAGACCCAGGGGGCCGTGCGTGGAACGTCCTGCAGCAGACCTCTCTAAGCTGCACACAGCCGGCACCCTGCGTTACAGGACGCCCTCGTGTTCCACAAGGCAAAGCAAGAAGGGAAGACAAGTGCGGTTCTACAGGAAAAATGCAGCTCACTTTTAACAGGACTTCTGGAGCACCTACTCCACGGGGGATATAAGCATATGTCTTCACCCTCAAATACAACACACAGAGAAAATCTAAAGAGATTTCAAACTTGATGGTATTAAAAAAGAAACACAGACTCCACAAGAATCCTCACAGTTAAGAATGGAAGGAAAACATCTATGAACAACAAATGAGTTACCACAAACTGCCCAGAAACCTTTCCCAGAGCCCAAACAGGTGTCTGTCTCTACATGCCTGCCTTCCAACGGTGTGCTTGGGCTCACAGAGCCCAGAAGTCCGTTCCAGCTAGAAACAACCAGAGGGAAAGGCCCTGAAAGGCAGAACTCCCAGCTGGGGCGCAGGCTTGGGCATGGGCTCAGACCTTCCCCTTCGGCACGGACCTGCTTACTTTCCACACCCTCTCCTTGCCCTAGGCACATGAACTCTCCCAGCTTTCCAAGTACCTTGGAAGGAGAGAACCAAAGTTCTACCCGCTGGCAAGCACTGTCATGTGGGGACGGCAAAAGCTTCTGGGGAAAAGTGCATGAACACCCTGTTAATTTTTATATTAACCAAAAAACATGCATTTAATGAATTCTAATTCTAATGACATCTAATTTACGTAGTTGAAGGGAGCCTAGTCAAAGAGTATTCTCCAGAACTAAATACACAATAAAAATTTATCACGCGAAGAAATTCAGGAAATTATACTGGCACAATTAATTAGCTAAACATATCTGATAACCAAGCAAAGGGTGCTTTGTTATCTATTTTTAAACCCTAGCAAAACCTCTTTGTTAAAAACCCAAATGAATTAGCATCAGGACCTACAAGTTCCTTACAACCTGCAAATCCAACCCAGCACTGCTCACGGTCCGTGGCGGCAAGTAGAGCTCACGGGCAACCGCTTGTGCTGTGACCATGAACTGCACCTAACGGCCAAGGCGCATCGGGCTGGCGGTCAGGTCAGGAAGAACTTCCACTCCTACCACACAAACTCACGAGAGCTTCTCTCTGTTTCAATACCGGATGGCATCGTATTCTGGGTCCGGAGGGCACCCTCCAAGCTTGCCGCTCTGGTGGGGTCCCTGGTGTCGCCAGTGCACGGACAGCCGGCAGAGGGGCACCCGGTTCTACCATCCGCAAGACTTCTGGTCCCTGTGCTTGGAAGACACAGGCCAAGTGCAGCCATGCACACCTCTCCACAGTGATCACCACCTATGCGGACGCCCAGCTCAGCATCACATCCAGGGAACCTGAAACTATGCCTTGCAAGTTCAGTGTTTCGGCAAGTCACAAAGCGACCGTTTTTTTTTCTATTTACAGGTGTTCAAACTAAAAGAATAAACCATTAAAATCTACACCTCTGTTCATGTAAACACTACCTGTGGGGCACCTGGGTGGCTCAGTGAACGCACTGAGCGTCAGACTTCGGCTCAGGTCATGATCTCGTGGTTTGTGAGTTCGAGCCCCACGCTGGGCTTGCTGCTATCAGCCCAGAGCCCACTTTGGATCCTCTGTCCCCCTCTCTCTCCCCCTCCCCCACTTGTGCTTTTCCAAAAATAAATAAATATTTTTTAAAAAACCACTAGTTTTATTATTATAACATGCTACTTTCAGAAATTATTTTGTTTTTGGAAACATAATTCTGAACTCCTGTTTCGCAACAAGCATGAGTGTAACACTTACGCTGCCAGGGGTCAGGGCCGGGAGACAAGTTTGACTCGCATGCACACACTCTCCCCTACCCCTGGTGAAGTGGGAGCCGCTATGAGCCCTGCTCTGGAGAGGCAGGGACCCTCTACCAAAAAAAGATGTTAACAAAGCAAGAATCACACCAGCTGTCAGCTGAAACTAGCTTTATGCTAAAGAAAGGTTTAAAAACTTATCTGATTATTTTAAAGCTTACATTTTCATAGAGTTTTATTCCCATTTACAGGGCCATTTAATCTCAGAAGAAATCTTTAAGATGGGTGTCACCATTACCGCTTCACAGGGGAGGAGCCCAAGGACTGGACACAGAAAGCCAAGTCACAGAGCAGCCCGGCACATACAGGCTGTCTCAGACCCTGTAACGGAGTCATGCTTGAAACAACTCAGGGCGGGACCAGCCCAGAACCATCCAAACTGGGTGCCTAAATGATGCTCAGACAGAGACGAGAGCACAGGATTAAGTACTCTGGGATTTAGCAAGCCCACCTCTTCTCCTACCTGACCTAAATGGCTCATATTCGACCTTAGGGGGTCAAAATGAAAATTAATCACTGATGTGAATAACCGTGGAAAACTACTAGAGAGCCTATAATCATTCTGTTTTTCAGATTCTGCCTTTTGATTCCAGGAATGGTCACGGAGGGCAGACCTCAGCAAGCGGCACACACTGCTGTGGGCCTGGCCCTGCTGCCACAGCGGGGCCACTCCCCAAGAGGGGGCCCGGCCTCCCTGCAGCCACAACACGCCTCACATTAACAGGAACCTTTATCTTTATTCAATCCAAACACTAGTCTTTTCTTTAAACAGTCTTTTGTTAAAAGATTATCACAGTCAATATTACCTGAGTATTTATGGTTCACGGAAGTAATAAATGGCATGAGACACCTGGGTTATTCTTGTGATATGGCCAAAAAAAGTCAATCCTGCCTATGTTGAAAACCTTCTAAATGTTAACACATCTATTAACTCCACACCACTGGGCCAGCCCAAGAATTTGCCGGCAAAGAGTTGCTAGTAACTTGTTTTCTTTTAATCAGGAAATACATTGTTTTGAATCACCAAAGACTTACTAAAAGCCTAATTTAAGTGGCGTTTCCTTTTTCCTCCTTATAAATTAAGACCAATATTACAGTTTTCAAACAAACACAGAGCTCAGCCTCCCGGTGTGAGTGGGTTCGGTTCTCCCTCTGCCTCACCTTTTCCCTTCTCTCCTGGACCTAGTCTCTCTGTGGCTGCCCCACTGCCTATGACGACCCCCCCCCCCCACACACACACACACCCCACCACCACCATCACCCCCCCCCCAGGGAAACTACCCTGGGGAACCCCCCGCAGGGTGTTACAAAGCACCCCACCACCCCACCTGATCAGCAACGCCTCCACTGGCCACACTGGCTTCTTTCTAAGCATTAACCATCCTGCAGATTAAGGGAGGACAATGCGAGGCCTATTCTCAGGGACATCCAAGATTCCCGTGCAGTCAAACCTTATCACCATTTCCAAGGAATACTTTGGTCAAGTCAAAGGGACAGGCCAGGAAGCTTCCACGAGGCCTGATTCAGTGATGGCTGAGATAAAGGACACTCCACACCAAAGACACAGAGGGAAAGGTCTCTTTCATGTCTGCTAGGAACAACAATGCAAAATGGGTTAACACATCTTTGGATGGTCCACTTTAAGACACTAATGCCTGGCGTAGGTATGAGACACTAAAATCAACCGAGAGTTTTCTTTTCAATTGTTAGCGATCTACACTCCAGAGGAAATAAATGCCTTCCAACGCAACAATCTCCCCAAGGTGGGGAGGGGACTCTGTCCTGGAGCAACAGACGCTGCACCGGACCTGAACCTGGGGTCTTCAGGGGTAAAGTTGCCCCTCCTCTCAAAAACCTTGCCAGTGGTTCCCAGAAGGAAGCAGCAAGTAAGCAGGGCAACCTGGCCAAAGATCCCACTCCTTACCCACCAACCACAAGAGCTGGCCTCAAACTTCTAGGGATACCGCCAGTAGCTGCCCAAACACACAGGACACCAGACCTGAGCACAGCCAGGCCCCCACTGCTTCCCCCAGAGGTGGGAACAATCCTCAGACTCAAAAAGCTCTTCTTCACGCCAGGTGTTCATGCAATGTGTACAGAGCACAAAACAAAGTAGTCGGTACAGGGTCCCGACGGTCTCCAGACCCCTTGAGCACAGAGCACTTTAGATAAAGAGGTTGAGCAGGGGCCCCTGGGTGGCCCAGTCCGGTGAGCGTCACTCTTGATTTTTGGCTTCGGTCATGACCCCGGAGTCGTGGGATCGAGCCCCATGTCAGGCTCCAAGCTCAGTGTGGAGCCTGCCTGAGATTCTCTCCCTCTTTCCCTCCCACCCTCCTCCCTTTTCCCCTGCTCAGGCTCTCTACCAGTCAATCAATCAATCAATCAATCAATTAATCAATCAATGAAAATAAAGAGGCTGAACAGAAATAAACCCCCTTCGCGAACCAGTCTACCAGCCTGGGCTCCACAGAACCGTGTCACTGGGATACCAGAGTGCCGGTTATCAGCCCACAGTTCACCACCACTTCTCGGAGACACCCTCATCTGAGTGAGGTCCAGAGCAAGCCCCACAACACCCGGCCAGCACTATCAAGCCCGAGAAGGCCCACGTGGAAGTCCAGCATGATTTTCATGCCCCTTCTTACAAAGCAAAGCAAATAACAAACTGATGAATGGCAGTGCAATAAAATATTTACCGATTCCATAGCTGAAAGCTGACGCTGATGAAGACTGTATTGAAATCCAAGGGGGCGCGTCCCCGATCGGCGCTGTGTGTTCTGAAACGAGAGAGCAACATCAGCTTATACGTCTCTACCTCGGGTCTCTGTCTCATCTCCGTCTCTCCACGAGGGGCAACCTGTACTTCCCTGCCGGCTTCCCTCACGTCACGGAACTAAGCACAAGAGGGTTTGAAACGTCGTGTCTGGCTGGTGTGGGCTACAAAGGGAGAACGGGCCCTGCTCGCGCTTGATGATTTGCGTCAGGACACCATCCAAATGGGAACCTCTGTTCTCAGCAATGCTTCCTGGAAAGCAGTGCCCGGAGAGGCCAGGTTCGGGAAAGAACCCTCAGTGGCTTACGGGTCTCCTTGGAGATGGGGCTTCAGGACTGGGACCTCGAAGGGACCATTCAGAGACCTTTCTCTTTACGTGGAATTTGACTGAAATCTCGCAATTACTAAGGCTTTGTTAAAGTTCTGCATTTTGCATCTTCTAGGGACATCCTGTTGCGGTCACAAGAAAACGCAAATTCTCCCTCTGGCTCACAGAGCCCCGATGACCGGCCTCCCACAGCACCTGCTGCCCCCCACACCGTGTTCAGCCTCCACCTGGAGGCCTGAACCTTAACAAATAAATCAAGTGGCCGCTGTGGCCTTGTCAGTAAGAAAAGGAGAGATTACGGCACAGTACCACGAAGAAACCTGGCTGAATAAAACTGTATCATCTCCTAGGAGGGCTCTGAGACCTTCAAGAATAAACCAAGACAGTAACAAGAAAAAACACCACTAACTCACAACCCTTTTTCCACAACCCCATCAGAACATCACACTCTCTTCTGTCTCCAAACACATCAAAAGTATGGAGTCACTAAGGGACTCACACTGGTGGACAAGAGGCAGGAGAAGGCTCTGTCTCAGACACGGCATTCACATGAAGCAGGATCCCAAGTTCCACCCTCAGGGTGCTAAAGATCTCTGTGGTGTCTTGGCCAGTGCTTACAGCTGGGTGTGTGTTTGCAAACACGGAGCAAGGGTTTTCTGTCCCTGTATTCCTGCACAGGGTTTCTCGAAGCTAGCACGAACCTCAAGCACTGGTAAACACAAGCAAGGAAAAGCAAATTCCAGTACACCACACAGCTTGGTTTTATTGAAAAGCAACAAGTATGTGATTAAGCTTTTCAATTTTCTTATAAAGACAGTTACGGGGGCGTCTGGGTGGCTCAGTCGGTTGAGCATCCGACTTCAGCTCGGATCATGACCTCACAGTTCCTGAGTTCAAGCCCCATGTCGGGCTCTGTGATGACAGCTCAGAGCCTGGAGCCTGCTTCGGATTCTGTGTGTGTCTCTCTCTGATCCTCCCCTGCTTATGCTCGCACGCTCGCTCGCTCGCTCTCTCTCTCTCAAAAATAAACATTAAAAAAAAAGTTATAGAACAACACAGAATGCATGATGAATGCCTACACCAGGAATACAGCAAATAACAACATCTACCATTACAGTGTTGAAGAAAACTGAGGTAGTCTTAATCCAAGGTTTCTCAAACTCAGCAGCAGTGGCATTCAAGGCTAGGTCACCCTCTGCGTCCTGGGCAGTGGTGGAAGGTGCTGACTAGCAGTCCTGACCTGGAGCCTACCAGATGCCAGCAGCACCCCCCAGGCTGTGACCACCAGAACGTCTGGGGACACTGTCACAAACCCCCCTGAAGGGCAGAGAACCAGGGCTGTACATCCACCTGCGATTTGACAAAAAAGGAAACCAAATCAGGTTTAGTTGTCTGTGGTCATGCAGGGAATTCAAAGCAAGTTGCAAAGAGCACCCAGGTCTCCTAAATCCTGGCCTAAAAGTCTTATCAGTCTAAGGGATAATACTTTAGGAATTAACCCAATTATGTCTGGAAGACAATGCAAATTAAGAGCCTCCAAAACATTTATGCCTTTTGACAGAGAAACCCCATTTCTGAGGAGTGCACATGGAAGAAACATTCTGATACGGAAACAGCTTCATGTAGCATACATGTTCACATCAAAACCCCTGCGGCCACGACAATCAGGCTCCGTTGTCAAACAGAACTGCACCGGACCACACCGTTATTGTAGGCTTACAGCTACAGGGGTTCACAGGGCACGTTCCCCCCCCCCCCCCCCGCCCGAGAAGTAAAGAGATCAGTGAGGACAGAGCACAGGCGAAGACCGCGGACACGTGAAAAGCCAGTGTCCGACACAGCTGGTGGGCGACTGGGAGGGGCTGAGGAAGCATTCCACAGACGGGGCAGGGGCCCACCCCTGTCTGAGGGCAAGGCCGTCACGACACACAGCCTCGCGGAGAACCCACCTAAAGCAACAGGGAGATGTTCCCGCCGACGGGACTGGCAGGATGCACAAGGCAAGAATCACAAGTGCCAAAGTCCGATGTGTGCTGTCTGTGTGAGAAAAATGACACAGATTCTGTACTTTTTATTCATTTATTATGAGAGAGAGCGTGAGTGAGGGAGGGGCGGTGAGAGAGACAGAGACAGACTCCCAAGCGGGCTCCACGATGCTCAGTGCGCAGCCCGACTCAGGGCTGGATACCCAGGACTGTGAGGCCGTGACGTGAGCTGAAATCAAGAGTCAGACTCTCAATCGGCTGAGCCACCGCGTGCCCTGAAAATGAGTTTTTAAAATGAACAGATGCACAGCCATAAAGAAAATCAAAAGAGGGAAACTCTGTAGACCAAAAACTGGGTAATTCCAGAAAATCAGGAGAATCAAAGCATGAAATCAAAGCAGAGAAAGTGACTGGGAACGCACTGTGAGAACGGGGGGCGTGGCGGGGGAGGGCACAATCACAGGAAGTGTACAAGACCACATTGTACAAAACCAGCTGGCTTGGGGAACCTGGGTGGCTCAGTCGGTTGAATGTCCGGCTTCGGCTCAGGTCATGATCTCGCGGTCTGTGAGCTTGAGCCCTGCGTCGGGCGCTATGCTGACAGCTCAGAGCCTGGAGCCTGCTTTGGATTCAGTGTCTCCCTCTCTCTCTGCCCCTCCCCTGCCCATGCTCTCCCTCCCTCCCTCCCTCCCTCCCTCTCTCTCTCTCTCTGTCAAAAATAAATAAACACTAAAAAAACTTTTTTAAAAAAACAAAAACAAAACCAGCCGGCTCTTCCCAGGCAGGACCAACCCAGACTCCACCAACCACCACCCCGCACTGCCTTTCAAGAGGTTCCCCAGCACCCCGACTCCCTGCTCACCCTCAATATGGTACGTCACCACGAGGAACAGTCTTTTAGACATCACGCACACACACACATCTTGAAATCCTGATTAATGAGGACATGAAAACAACTTTTCTGAGGGTCTAAGTCAGGAAATAGTACCAGTTATCTCCAGCTCTTAGCAAACTCATCGAATTCCAAATCAGCATCATGCTCTAAGGGCAAAACTCAAAAGAAACACGAATATGCTGGTATCTGCCCATCTCTGGAGTGCACTGCTGACCTCACCATTTTATGACAGGGTCACGGGCAATGGAAACATGAAGATAACAGAAAAGGGGGCGGTGACTGTTCCACCTCATTGGTGTGAAGAGGCTCCAGCAAAATGATGGCTCATTTACTTGCCATCTCCCACAACGCTTACCCGCTCTACTCCTAGAAAGCGAACAACCTGAGCACAGACCACGGGACACCGTGCACCAGCCTGTCTCCCGTTACACAGGAACTCAGAGTCAGGAACAACTCCCCTCGTTCTAGGCAAGTGCTCTCTACTCCCGCCCCTGGAGCCCACGGAAGACAGACCTTAACAGAAGCCACATACCAAGCACATCAGGGACACAGGCAGGAAGCACGAACCCACCCTCCCCCAGGCACAGCAAAAGCCTGAACCGAACGGGGCCGTCCAGCTAGAAGATTCGCCTTGAAAAAGGAACGTAAAACCCAAAGAATACACACACACACACACACACACACACACACACACACACAAGCACAACGCAGCAAAGCTACCGGATACAAGATCAGTGTACAAAAATCTGTTGCATTTCTATCCTCTGGCAAGAACAAAATCTGAAAGGGAAATGAAGAAAACACGGTTTACAACAGCATCAGAAAAAATACTTAGGGACGAATTTACCCAAAGAGGTCAAAGACTTGCACACTGAAAACTCTGCCTTAAGAAACCAAAGACGACCTACGTGCGTGGACTCCTGTGTTCACGGACTGCAGGAACGAAGACGTCAGCGCGCCATGAAGACATCGACAGAGTCGCGTGCAGTTATAAAATGCTTTCCTCCGGGGGTGCGGGGGGAGCTCAGTCAGTCAAGCCTCGTGGTTTCGGCTCAGGTCACGATCTCACAGTTCGTGGGTTTGAGCCCCTGTATCGATGGGGCTCTGTGCTGACAGCAAGGAGCCTGCTTGGGATTTTCTCTCTCCCTCTCTCTCTACCCCTCCCACACTCACTCTCTCAAAAATAAATAAATATTTTTTAAAAACGTTTTCCTTTAAACATCCTATCTAGTGCAACTTACAGAACTATAAAAGTTTTCCAGGTTTTTCTTTTCCTAAAAGGGTGATTTTTTTTTTTTTTAATACTAGAGAGAAACTCCTCAGACTATCAACCTCTAAAACAAGGGGATTAAGATTTGAGAATCCCTAAGCCTCTTTAGTCCTAAAAGTTTAAGATCCTTCAATATACAACATAACATTGTTTCCTTTAGAAACACACCCCCAGGGGCACCTGGGTGGCTCAGTCAAAGCGTCCAACTTCAGCTCAGGTCATGATCTCGCTGTCCGTAGGTTCAAGCCCCACACTGGGCTCTGTGCTGACAGCTCAGAGTCTGGAGCCTGCTTCAGATTCTGTGTCTCCCTCTCTCTGCTCCTCCCCTGCTCTCACTATGTCTGTCTCCGTCTGTCTGTCTGTCTGTCTGTCTGTCTGTCTCTCTCTCTCTCTCTCTCTCAAAAATAAACAAACTTTAAAAAACAAAACAAAACAAAACACCCCCAAAGGGGGTCAGTGGAGTAAAAGACTCTTGATCTCAGGGTTATGAGTTTGAGCCCCAAGTTGGGTGTAGAAATTACTTAAAAATAAAATCTTTAGAAAGAAAAATACGCTCTTTTCCTTCAACGTATTCTTCTCATGGAGAACATGAACCCACTGCAATACTTTGTACGGCTGGACTCCTAGGACGCACGGCACAACACAACCTAAGGGGTGGGGAGGGAGCTGGGGGAGGCGCAGGGCTGTGAGGACCCACCTGGCGCCCCACGGAGCTGAGACAAGCGGAAGCAGGCGTGCTCAGCTCCGATGCTCCATGTTTCGCCGACTGTACTGTGTCGTGTAAGGAGGACAAAGCTCAGGAAGCAGCTGTGGAAGGAGCAACCTGTGATCGGGCGCTCTGCACTGCAGCCCCAACCCCAGCCCCGTGGGGTGAGTCCATGGTCCTGAGGTCCAGCCCATGGAATGAGAGGAACACGGCCAGAACCAATTAAACTGCTTTCTTAAGAAAAACAAAGGGGAGTTTATTCTTTACATGGTATCTTTTCCAATTTACTTTTAAGTTTATTATGAAAGAGAGAGACAAGACAGCATGAGTGGGGGAGGAGCAGGAAGAAAAGAGAGAGAGAGAATCCCAAGTGGGGGCTTGAACTCATGAATCTTGAGATCAGGACCTGGGCGGAAACCAAGAGTCGGATGCTCAACTGACTGAGCCACCCAGGCGCCTCTCTTTTCCATGTGTATCTGGAATTTTTTTTTTACTTTTTAATTTTTTTAAGTTTATTTATTTATTTGGTGGGGCGGGGGGGGGGGGGGGGGAGGGTACGGACACTCCAAGTAGGCTCCATGCCTTCGGTGCAGAGCCTGATGCAGACTCACGAACTGTGAGATCATGACCTGAGCAGAGATCGAGTCCGACGCTTAACCGACTGAGCCCCCCAGGAGCCCCATCCACAAATCTTAATGTTAGTTTGTGCTGGCTGGACCCCTCCCCTTCTACTTTCTGTCCCATCACGAAGGCAGCCGCACACCTGCCAGGAGAATGAGAAGTGGCGAGCCAGCCAGTCGTCCAAGCCCCATCCGAGGCTTTTGGCAAAGCCTCCCCGGCCAGCAGAGTCCACATCCAACTCTGTCCTCCCATTAACACAATGTCCAAACCCAGGAACTCCCACTCGGGTCTGCTTCTCGGTTAGGAATCATTTAGAGAATTCTGGAGTAGCCAAGCCCGAGTGCCTGCGACCTGACACTCAGGTGCACTTACGTCCCTTCTGTATGAGGTCTGACACGCAGGATGGTGGCCCCAGCGTGTCCCCACCACTCACCTGTGCCGCGTCCTCCCAACACTTCACTTACCTCGTGACAACCCTACCGGAACAGGACCGTTCCATTTCTCTGATGAGAAACCAGGTTCTAAAAGGCTGACTCATTTGCCTCAAAATCAGGATCAAACTCAGGCAATCACACACACCACCACCCCCCATCCCCCACCCCATGTACACAAGGCTCCTGGAGAGCATTTCAAGTCCACGACCGAGACAAAGCCCTCCCGCGCCTCCAACGTGACACAATACTGGCGCTGACAAGGAGGGAGCTCAGGCCGCGAGCATCCGGGGCAGGCCCGCTTCTCACTCCCTCTGCACCAGGAGTGGAGCTGCCGCCCTCTGCGCCCAACCGCCCCCACGCCCTTCTCGAACCACTCGGGTTTCTCTCCCCAACTCTATTAACACTTTGTTTCACAAGCCAGACTTCCTCCTCCACTTGCTCCTTAAATGGGGCTCCCCGCCTCTCTCTGGACGATCTCATCTGCCTCTGCGGCTTTAATAACCACGCGGTCAAATCCCTTCCACTTCTCCAACTCAGAGCTCCCCAGTGAACTCTCCAAGTCCAGCCACGTCACAGCCACAGCCACCGGCACACTACAGTGCACACGTGGGCCCCCAAGGCGGCTGTGACTGCTGTGTTTCCCGCCCCAGGTCCGGGTACCAGTGTCTAGATGCTCATCCAAATTAGAAACCTGTTGTCCCCTTCTCTCTGGTGCTCAAAAGTCACCTGACAAGTTCTGTCAATTCCAGCCTCTCAGCACACTCCTCCCCGCTGGCCTCGCTCCTAACTCAGCGGATGTCCGGATTTCTTCACTTATGCTATCAAGACAGCATCTTTACCTCTACTCCGACCAACTCACCCCACACTGAGAACTGAACTTGGCAGGTCTGAATCACCTCTCTCACGCCTATGGGAGTCACTGCACTAACAAGTATAGTATGTTAGTGTTCAAATTTCAAATCCAGAGTGAGAAACATTTTACATCACGACACACACAGACACACACACACGGGGCTGAGTCAGTTAGGCGTCCGACTTGATTTCGGCTCAGGTCATGATCTCACAGTTCATGGGTTTGAGCACCACATCCAGCTCTGTGCTCACAGCTATGGAGCCTGCTTGGGATTCTCTGTCTCCCTCTTCCCCCCCCCCCACCACCCCCCCCCACTCTTTATCTTTCTGTCTCAAAATAAATAAACATTAAAAAAAGAAGAAGACGACGACACACGTACACACAAAGACACAACTGCAGGGAGCTGTCCCACACAGCGCCCGGGTGTCTCCCACTCGAGCCTAGGCCGGCTGCCGTGTCGCTTGGTTTTTAAAGCAGGTGCCTCCCACCCAGGTGACTTCACGGGCCGTCAGCTTTCCTAGAGTGGACAGGCACTGTTCTCTACTTTCTCCTCATGCTGCCGTCCTTGGGAGACCTTCCCCCAGTGCCGCCCCCACCGCCCCCCACGCTGCAGGGCAACCACTGAGCTAATCTCGCAAGTCCCTGCAGAGCCCAACACCATACCCAGGGTCACACGAGTACACCAACACTGAGACCCAGTGCACAGGAAGCCCTCCACCGGGAGCCTCAGAGCACAAACCCACCGGTGTACTGGCCAGCCTGGAAACAAGCCTCCCCAGCAGAAGCGCGGTCCCAACAAGCCTCCAGCCTCTGCCTCCGAGAAGCTGTGCGCTTTGCAGCCAGCTCATACTCATTCTTCGATCTGGATGAAAACTCACCTCAAATACATGTAGTTTGGGACAAAACCGATTAGAAATTAAGAATACAGAAAGAAGGCTTCCCCCGCAGAACATTTCACTAGAAGCCCCAGATGAGTGGCCAGGCCTGGTCACCTCCTAACCCTCAGGCGATTCATCTGGACACAGCTGGCTCCTCAGAGTTTTCTGATTCTGCATCACCTACAAATTAGTATGTTTCTTTACGTAAAGGGTCCAATTTCTCCTTCAGGTTACTGCTTCCTGACAGTGCAAAACCCCCTCTACGTGCCAAGTTACAGACCACTTTTCTCCTCCACCTTACTACCACCTACAAAGCTTTCAAAACGTATTATTACCATTGGAAAAGAAGCATCACGGGCGCCTTGGTGGCTCAGTGTGTTAAGCGTCCAACTCCTGGTTTCAGCTCAGGTCAAGATCTCACGGTTAGTGACTTCGAGCCCCACGTCGGGCTCTGTGCTGACAGCTCGGAGCCTGGAGCCCACTTTGGATTCTGTGTCTCCCTCTCTCTCTCTGCCCCTCCCCTGCTCGTTCGTGTTCTCTCTCGAAAATAAACATTAAATATATATATATATATATATATATATATATATATATATATATATATCGCTCACTAGTCCGAAGATTAAACTCTTTGAACTCTCAAGTTCAAAGGTCTCCCTCAAGGAGCAGCGAGGGAGAGAGACAGGGATGAAGGGAGAAGGAGGGCGCCCAGCCCACAAGGACTGCATAGAAACCAGTCACGCTTGGAAGAGAGCCAGAGAGATGTTTGGGATCAGCACAGGGCAGTAATGCTCACTGGCTGTTGTCTGTAACCACAGCGCCTGAGGGGAGACACCCACACAGGACGCTGGCCTCCAAATGCAGAAGCTTCCAGGAATTTAAGACCCCCCACTGTCCTGTCCCACGCACTAGATGGAAACAGGGCCCAAAATGCAAACAGGCATTGAAGGCAAAGGGGATGCCTGCTGAGTCTCAGAGACTTAAATCACCTGTGATTTATCTCCTACATATTTCTACCCCAAAAGATGCCTCTGCGAGTCTGTCGCTGGGGGTAAGGATGGTAAACTGTTAGTTTTGTGAAATGCTTCCCCAGCAAATCTAGTAATAATCCCTGATCTAGTCCCACTGCCCCATCCAAACCCCCAATTATGCAACTGTGGAAACAATCGCCAGAAAGCAGTGTTCCTCAAACTTGAGAATTCTCGCTACCCTTCCCTCCAGAAGAAGTTTAAAGAGGCCTCATTTGAGGAACAGGCCAGAGAAATGAGAAGATCCCACCCACGTGCCAGGAGTAGCGGGCTGCCCGCGGGCTCGTGTTACGACATGAAGGGCCCAGGCCGCTGGTCTATGGACTGTGCTGCCCTCCACACCCCACGACAGAGGTCTCCTGGGTCCAAATCTGCTCT
This sequence comes from Prionailurus bengalensis, assembly GCF_016509475.1. Classification (NCBI taxonomy): domain Eukaryota; kingdom Metazoa; phylum Chordata; class Mammalia; order Carnivora; family Felidae; genus Prionailurus; species Prionailurus bengalensis. The sequence goes on from NC_057352.1 coordinate 61,677,662, forward strand.
GACGGACAGGATCAAACCGCTACTTATTAAAGGCTGGAACGCGGATGGGCAAAACCAGACTCACGCAGCCACACCACACATGACATCAGAGAAGGAGACTCCATAATCTTCTGGATTCTAGCGATCTGATGGGTGAGGAGCTACCTACTGCTAGGGCCTGGGGTTTGGGGGGGTGCCCCCACCTGAAGATCGCACAAATGTGCAAGAACGACCCTGCAGGGCCACTGCAACGGCCACTGCAGGGCCAGTGCAGGTGCACGTCGGGTATGTCCATCAGCGTGCTGACTCCCCTTCAAGACAGGACATCTGCTCGGAGCGCAGCGTCCGCCTACCAGCCCGCCACCGCCACGCCTTCACAAACCAGCATGCTTTCAATTTCCTCAGTTCAAGGAGTAACGTGTCTGTCTCACTTCCATTTCAGCATTTAATTGCATAGGCTAGCAATGCCCTTCACGGACAGGGCTCCTCAAATGTCCAGAAGGACAAATGTATTCTAGTAACGCAGCTGAACCGGTGCAATGACGCATTTTGCTGCCAAGCAGAGAAGACACCGACGCATCCACGCGTATCCGCCCACCAAACTGACAGGAGACACCCCAGGCAAAGCAGGTGATTCTCCCCCTTGGCGAGTGGAGTACAACTTTCCTCCATTAAAACCTGAAAGTTCAAGTTAATTCCTGGTAGAAAATCAACAGGAACCTCCAATGATGGCTGTCCTGGCTGTTAAGAGAGAACAAAGCAGGGTGGCCACTCAGCAAGAGTGAAACTAAAGCAGCTGTAGAGGAGGAACTAAAATCTGGATCCAAATGCGTGAGCATCAGGGCAACCAAAGCCTCCTTTCTGGATTCACCATCAGAATATTCCTTCAAGAGGACTTCCTTCAGAATTGAAATAGATAATTATTTTCAACACTGCCAATTAAGTGCAAGATGCAACCAGAAAGCTTTGACCACATATCTGTTTCAACTAAATTACTACAATTATCTTAAGTAATTAGCGAATTGTCAATTGAGACATCCCGGAATAAGGGTCAAAAAATGGTACTTTTTTTTTTAAAGGTTTATCTATCTCTGAGAGCGAGCGAGAGCACGCGCGCGCGCGCAAGCAGGGAAGGCGCAAAGAGAGAAGGGGACAGAGGATCCAAACCGGGCTCCACACTGACAGCACAGAGCCCGACGCAGGGCTCGACCTCACCAACCGTGAGATCATGACCTGAGCCAAAGTCTGACGATCGACCAACTGAGCCACCAGGTGCCCCAAAATGGTGCTCCTCAAAAAGAAGTTACGTTTAGCTCTCAGGTGGACTAACTTCCTAACTCTAACTGAACAAAATTCTGAATTCAATGTACATTTATCAACCGTATCTTAAAAGTGATGGGGGAGGGAACTGGAAAGTGGGGGAAGCTCAAAGTGGTTTCATTTAAACCAAAGACGGCAGGGCGCCTGGGGGGGCTCAGTCGGGTAAGCGTCCGACTTCAGCTCAGGTCACGATCTCACAGTTCATGGGTTCAAGCCCCGCATCGGGCTCTGTGCTGACAGCTCAGAGCCTGGAGCCTGCTTCGGATTCGGTGTCTCCCTCTCTCTGCTCCTCCCTTGCTTGTGCTCTATCTCTCAAAAATAAATAAACATTAAAAAAAATTTTTTTTTAAACCAAAGATGTTAACAGTCAATATATGAGCACTCGTCCCCAATCTCCTAAAAGGTGACGTGCAAAAAAGGAACAGTGTAAACAAAACTCATATCTCGTCAAATCTAACCATTTTTAGAACAGTGACATAAACTATGTTTAATTCCTTGAGGAGAAGCCCATAATTAAAGACATAGGACACACACACACACACATACACCTTAGGGCAAATCTTGTTTCTAAACTAAGAACTGTCCACTTATAAAGGGCGGGGGGGACAGGACACAGCTCTCATCCCATGAGTTAAAGATGGTGCTTATGTACCCTACAACACAGAATAAAAGTGAAAGGCTGTAAAAAATCTTTCAATTACACACCAAAAAATGGAACACGTGTGCCTTAACACCTGATTCCTTCCCTCTGACATTTGCGAAAACCAGCAGGGCCACAGTGGCTGTCACCGCCTCCTGCAGCGCCCCTGCTCTGCGCTCTTCAATCCGCCTACACCTCCTCCTCCTGCGCCTGGTGCCCACTAACCTCCCACAGCCACTGTCACCTCTGAACCAACAGCCCTCCAAATCTTAGATCTCAAGCCTGGCACCTCTCATGAGACCTCACTCCTGTGACACACCTTCACAGGGGCGCATCTAGCTGGTATGTGAAACTCGCGCACTCAGACCCGGGCCTCGCCCGCCCCCTGTCCGGGCCACACTTCCACACGTCCCGTGTGCTCACTTCCCTCCTGTGTCCTCTGTGCCCTCCTGCAACCAGCCACCACGGGGCACAGTCATGCTGTGGCCAGGGTATTTTCCTGAAGATCAACATACTGCCAGCTAAGACTAGAGACTACATCGCAGGTCAGAATTATGACCGTGCCACTGTCTGCTGGCAGTGGCCCTGGCAGTGACCTGCATACGTTCTAACAGCCTGTTTTCTCACCCGCAGAAAGAGAAGTTCCTGGATACAAAGTACGAAATGAACACAAGGGAGTCAACCACATTTCTAGGCACCAGCAAGCCCCAGCTGCAACACGGGATGGAGACAGGTGAGTGCCACGCACCAGAGCCCCAAGAGTGCAGGCACACCAGAAGCCCCCGTTCACGACAGGCAGCAGGGCAGGTGAGCCAGCGGAGAATGGTCACGCAGGGAGGAGGCCTGGTCGACTCCCATCCACATGAGAACGATGGAGGGGCGTCTCCGTGCCCCACACCGTACGTGGACACTAATCTGGGAAAAAGATTAAAGACAAAAAGTACACAATTTCCAAAAGGCACAGGAAGCGATCTTTACGTCCCTGGGAGAGGGATGAACTGCTTCACCAAGATACAACGGGTCACGAAGCACCATCTGGAAGAAGCTGCATCCTGCAGAAGCTGTTACAGTCCCTGCAAGGGGACTCGTGTTCCAGTCACCTCAGAGGTAAACACAACCGAACACTGGCTTCGTCACGCATCGACTGACCCTCCCTCTGCAGCGGGCCACGCTGCCTGACGCGCCCACCGGAGACCTCTTTCAAACCTGAGTCGAACCTCTCAAACCCCGCTGCTCTAACAACGAAGTTTATCTAACGCGCCAAACCCTGCCGTCATTCGCACCACCTTCCCGGCAGCTTTGCCACAACCGCATTCGATCCCAGGAAGCCACTTTCTCTGCTCCTCCGTTAGAAGCAACGCCTCCTCTGTTCAAGTTTTATCATGAGACTGCACAATTTAGCCCCATCCTCGACCCCCCCTTCTAATCCCAGCCCTCGTGTTTCCTGTCATCTGCAGTGACTTCCTCCACTAAAGTCTTGAACCCCTCAGAATCCTCCATGAAAACATTAATCTCACTGCCCATTTCCATCAGAGCTCTTGGGATGACCAGGTACACTGTCAATGAGCTTTAATATTTTGAAAATAATCTTTTTTTTTTTCCTGAGCAGTAGGTCTCAACAGGGGCTTAAACTATTCAGGAAAGCATCTTGTGAACAGACGTGCTGTCACCCAGGCTTTCCTGTGGCACTTACAGGGCACAATCAGTACGGGTCCGAGGACTTAGGGAGTGGTCGGTGAGGCTGGCTCCCACACACGGCCCCTGACAAGAGCGTCAGCCGGTGGTGAGGCTGGGAAGCCAGGCACTGACCACCCCTCTCCAGCTACCACAGTCCCAGACGGCAGAAGGCTACTTCGTTTACACTGAAAACCTGGGTTTACTGCAGCCAGACGCGTTCACTGGTGGTCTCGGCTAGATCTTCTAGATCGTTTGCTCCAACTCCCATCCCGGCACATCGCCTCTCCATCGCTGTGCACTTTTACACTGTGGAGACGGCCTCCCTCCTTAGGCCTCGTGAACCACTCTCCGCCATTGGCTGGAAACTTTCCTGCTCAGCTTCCTCACCTCACCTGTCTTGGCCTTCACAGAACTGAAGAGCCAGGGCCTGGCTCCGGATTAGGCGCCGGCTCCCGGGAATATTGGGAGCTGGCTGCTTCCAGCTTCTCTCCGGACCACGGACCACTAAGACTGTCCCCATACCAACAACAAGGCTATTGTGCTTTCTTATCACTCGTGCGCTCGCGGGAGGAGCACTTTTCATTCCTTCAGGAGCTTTTCCTTTGTGTTCACAGCTCAGCTAATGTTCAGTGCGAGAGGCCTCGGTCCGGCCTATCTCAGCTTCTGAATGCCTTCCTTACTCACTAAGCTTGGTCATTTCCAGCTTTTACTCAAAGTGAGACTCTTCCTTTCACTTGCACGGACAGACCATCCCAGGTAGTGGCTGGGCTAATTTCAGTAACGTGGTGTCTCGGGAAACAGGGGGAGGCCTGAGGACAGGCAGAGAGACAGGGGACTGGCCGGGCGGTGGGGCAGTCAGAACACACAACAGGTATCAGCAGCTAAGCTTGCTGTCCTCTACAAGGCACGGTTTCTGGCACCCCAAAACAATCACAACAGTAACATCAGAGACACCGATCGCACCAAAGATCACTGCAACAGCACCAGCAAATCATGAAAACGCTAGAAATACCGCAGGAATTACCAAAATGTGACCCAGAGACAAAGAGAGCAAGTGCTGCTAGAGTAACAGCACTGGTAGACCCGCTCCCCGCACAGCTGCCAACATCTCCAATCTGTAAAAAGATACCGTAACTGCAAAGTGCAATAAAACAGAGCGTGCCTGTATACGAGATTTTGAAAGCCGCAACACCAAGCAAATGCTTTCACTTCTAGAGAGAGAAAACCAAATGGGCCCTAAACACCGCAACGAAGGAAAAACAGGTAACAAAGTCCTCCACCGAAACAGCGATTTAGGCATGAGGGTAAGGAATTCCATCTAAAGGGCCCCTGGGTGGCTCAGTCGGTGGAGCCTCCGACTTCAGCTCAGGACATGATCTCGCGGTCCGTGGGTTCGAGCCCCATGTCGGGCTCTGTGCCGACAGCTGGGAGCCTGGAGCTGCTTCGGATGCTGTGTCTCCCTCTCTCTCTGTCCCTCCCCTGTCCATGCACTTGCACACACACTCTATCTCTCTCTCTTGCTCTCTCAAATAAAAATAAACATCTAAAAGTCTTTAAAAATAAATGAACATTAAAAAAAATTTTTTTTCAAATGAGCTTCCTATACTATACATGTGCTAAAATTCTCTGGGAGGATGTCCTAAATGAACTTTCATTCTAAAGAAACTAAAGACATTCTCAAAACAGGCTATATTACAGACTTTTCTTTAAAAAAAAAAAAAAAAAACCTGCAAATCCAAGGTAAGAATACATCCTAACATCTAATTATAAATGCAGTCATAAAGAAATCAATTTAAAAAACAAAAAACCCGTTTCAAAGATGTGCAAACCTGAATCGAAAAAATTAACCCTGCCCTGCAATTTAAGCATACATAGGCCTCCTGCAGCAATCTTTGCAACCTAGTGTTGCCACAGTGACTCATGGCACCAGCCATTTACAGCACCTCATCGAAAGTTGCTTTCCCAGGTTCTCCTTGTAAAAAGCTTCCCTCAAATCATCCAAGATCTGAGCCTGATGATGTATCTGCCGGCAGATTTCAAAATAATCTATTGTAGTTAAACAACTACAAATTAAAACTCTAAAAGGGGCACCTGGGTGGTTCAGTGGGTTAAGCATCTGACTTTAGCTCAGGTCATGATCTCACAGTTTATGAGTTCAAGCCCCATGTCAGGGTCCGTGCTGGCAGCTCAGAGTCTGGAGCCTGCTCTGGATTCTGCCCCTCCCCGGCTTGCACACGTACGCACGTGCTCTCTCTTTCTCTTTCTCTCTCTCTCTCTCTCTCTCTCTCTCTCTCTCTCTCTCTCTCTCTCTTTCTCTCAAAAAACAAATAAACAGGGGCGCCTGGGTGTCTCAGTCAGTTAAGCGTCCACTTGGGCTCAGGTCACGATCTCATGGTTTGTGGGTTAGGGCCCTGAGTCAGGCTCTGTGCTTACAGCTTGGAGCCTGCTTCAGATTCTGTGCCTCCCTCTCTCTCTGCCCCAACCCACTCACATTCGGTCTCTATCCCTCTCAAAAATAAATAAACATTAAAAATTTTTTTTAATTTAAAATAAATAAGAACATTTTTATCAAAATCTAAAAGTTAAAAATCCTCGCACTAGAAGCAAAATCAAGATCAGCTATGACCAAAATTCTAGAAAAAAAAATTTTTTTTTAACATTTATTTATTTTTGAGAGACAGAGAGTGAGCGCAGGAGGGGCAGAGAGAGAGGGAGACACTGAATAGGAAGCAGGCTCCCGGCTCCCAGAGCCCAATGCAGGACCCGAACTTGTGGACCGTGGGATCATGACCTGAGCCGAAGTGGGACGCTTAACTGACTGAGCCACCCAGGTGCCCCCCGAAAAATATACTTTTTAAAAGTAAGAAGCGTTAACTCACCAACGTGGGAAGAGTCAGACAAATGTGTCCACGGCGTGACAATGAGTGCCCAGGACAAGGGTTCAGGAATCACTGAGCACAGGAGCCAAACCAGCAACAACAGGCGTGGAGAGCAAGAAAGCCCTGCAGAGGCGGGGTGGGCCACCCACAGGCGGTGGTGCCTTGGAACACACACCAGGGTATATCTACACTCTCCGCCCTAGGGAATAACAGTATTCTGCACGGTCTTCTAAACGGTTAGAGCACAATTAAAGGGACAGCTGGGTGGCTCAGCCGGTTAAGCGTCCGACTCTTGGTTGGTTTCGGCTCAGGTCATGATCTTACAGTTCTTGAGTTCAAGCCCCATGTCAGGCTCTGCACTGACAGTGCAGAGACTGCTTGGGATTCTCTCTCTCCCTCTCTCTGCCCCTCCCCTGCTCGCTCACTCTCTCTCTCTCTCTCTCAAAATAAATAAACATTTTTTTAAAAACAAATCAAAATTAAAACCTATGTTTTGGGATGTGATGGAGTAGTACCTACCTAAAGCACAAAGAAGAAGCTCTATTTCAGAAAGCTGCTTATCAACAAGAGATTAAAATTCTTCCTTTGTAAAGAGTTGTGCTCAAAAGTGATCCCGAGTAAAGAAAACTCTCTAACCTTCTCCCTAGAAACAGCTTATCCAGACACACTGATTTTGTCTGTCTCCATCTCTGTCTCCCAATTCCTCCAGGTTTTAGGCCAAATCAATTTTTTACTTCGCTGGCCTGTGTCATTCAAGAGTGGTTTTACAAATCTAAGATTCACTTCTTTCTTTCTTTTTTTTTTTTTAAACTTTTAAGTCAACCTTATGACCAATGTGGGGCTCGAACTCATGACTATGAGACCAGGCGTCGCACGTGCTTCTGTCTGAGCCGGCCAGGCACCTCCAAGACTCACTTTCGAGAGAAGTGCGCAAGCGGCTCACGGAGGAGATGTGCACAAAGGGCACGTCGTCAGGGTTGGTTCCCAACACACCCCTGCTTCCAGCAGCTTCCCCAGGCCCTGTGCCCCGCTCCCACCTCCAGCCCCCTGCACGGCCGCTGCACTCCTGGCCGGCCTCCAGCAGGCCTCTGGCCCTCCTTCCAAGGGGCTGTCACGGTCACTAACCACTGTTACGAAGCACTTCACCACAACATCCAGTCTCTCTGCCTCTTTCATAACAAAGACAAATATGAATTTTTCCTCCAGCCAGGAAATATGTCAAACATTTAGTATTCCAAATTAGACTTGATCTTAGTCAGCAAAGAGAACACATACCTGTACTCCAGGGCATCAGGGGCCCTGCAGGCAGGGAGGAGGTGGGAAACACACAGAGCGCTCCAATTCCTAACACAAACATCCCGCCCCCAGCACCACCCTGTACTAGGAGTGTCAACACACTCGTGCAGAAGGACACCAGCCACACACGCCCTCCCCACCCAGAGGCCACCAAGCCTGTTGAGCCCTTTCAACCAGGTTTTGCAAGCAAGAGACATCAATTTATTAGGGACGGTACTTACGAGGAACACCCCTTTCCACATATAAAGACACACAAATGAGATGGATTAGGTGAGGGCAAAAAGCAGTGGTCTGTTACCAAGACAGGTTAAGAAACACGTTTGCACACGTGCTGAGGGATGGACCGAGAACCCAAACGGGTGCAGAGTGAACCCACTTGGAGAACGGAGGTCTGTCCCTGGAGGAGAACGGGAGCAGAATCGTGCACATGTGTCACCAGTGTGTGAGGACAAAGTGCCCTGTCCAGCTGGACGGGATAAAGCGCGAGCGGTAAACCTGAGGGTCAGGTACACGGTTTTAGGAGAACATTCAAACCTACTGAGGGTGGGACAGAAGCTGATGGAAACTTCAAATCTTTCATCAGTAAGAACATGGGGGCGGGGGGGGGGGGGTGCTGCGTGGCTCAGTGAGTTAAGCGTCCGACTCTTGGTTTCGGCTCAGGTCATGATCTCACGATTTGTGAGTTCAAGCCCCACACTGAGCTCCATGCTGCTGTCAGCGTGGAGCCTGCCTGGGCTTCTCTCTCTCCACCCCCTCAAAAATAAATACATCAACAGTAAGATAATAACAATAACACAGAGATGTTTTACCAAGGAAAAGTAGCTAATGATTTTTATACTCCCACCTAAAATAACAAGACTCAAAACAGACAGCTATTGGTGTGCAATTTTTAAAATTACAAGCGGAGTAAACAACACACTACACTGAAAGCCTCCGCATCAAAAAGACATGAGCAGAAGAATTTACCAATAAGAAGGTAAGTTTTCATGCCCAGAGAATGCTCTAGCTACAGTTTCCCCCTGAATTGTAACCCAGAATAGATGGAACACTGCTCACCCGAGTTTCATGGGCTTGTGCATCAAAGACCTTTGCTGAGCAAAGCAGCTACTAAACCTTTCTGAAAGGTTCTGTCTTCAGAGGACCTACTTTGGGGAGGGGTGCAGGGGGTACCTGCTGTCACAATCAGTAGCTTCACTGACTACTTCCCCAAAACCCGTCCGTCCCTGCATACATGGAAAATCCGATTCAACCAACAACACTAGAAGAGCCAACTGGTGATCATTGCGCTTTTAGCCACTGCCTCTACTCCCAAAAGCAGGAAAAATAAAATGATGCCAGTGGACCTAAAATTATTACGGACCACTTCAGGATTTCTTAGTATGCAAGGTTACTTTCAAAATTCTTATAAACAATCAATTATGAAGAACCAACTGAAAGACCCTACTCTTTTGCCAGTGTCTCTATGAAGTGCATCAGCGACTGGCCTCAGGGAGCCTAGAGGAGGGGTCTGCAGAAGGGAAGGAACCCACAGGGGACGACGCACCAGGGCTGGCAGGGGCACACACAGTACCACGACCCTGCTGGACCCTGAGCCACTCAGCTCACACGGCACCTACCGTGCAAAAAGCACCTAGTCCTGCTGGCCTCCAAGGCCAGGGCCAGGCACGGGTACAGGGGCACAGGCTTACTGCACCCCGCATCTCCCCAGAGCAGGCCCAGCTTGGTGGGGGCAACTGTTCATGGCTGATGCCTTCCCAGACCCAGACCCTACCTGTGTGGCTTGTTTGTAAAAGGAAAACCAGTTGTGTGGACGTGGCATGGATCGAGCCCTGCAGAGGGAGGGAGCAAAGCGGACAGCCCCACCCCAGGCTGGGCACTTGTGGAGAGCCTCAACAGTCCGGCCTCAGGGGGTCGTCACAGCACCTCCACGGGACAGATTCCACCATTCGACACGCACCTCCCTCAAGGAGACCCAGGCCGTGCGAGTGCCAGGCTCACTGTTCCTTGTCACAACAGAAGGACAGTCAAACCTGCAGACGCGTGAGACTCAGAAAAGTACAAACTGAGGCGACCATCTCCCAGGACGTACCTCCTCTGACCCAGGGTGACAAGAGCCTCTTTGGTAGAACACAGGGCCATACAAGGACCCAACAGGACGGGAAGTGGGAAAAGGCACCGCACAGATGCTGCCATGGACACCACGTGGTGTCCCCAGGGGAAGCCGCCGGCAGAGGAGAGGAGGCTCCAGAAGACGGCAAGATTGTAGCTACCACTGACCGGCAAACGTGGGCAGCCCCTCTGGGCTCCAGGGAAGCTGGGGGACCATGTCCATGCAGCCCCAGGTGCCGCCTTCGTGAGTACCAGGAGGAGCCTCGGACCCGAAACCCCAAACCCTGCCTGGACCCGAGCCCTCCCCCCCCATCCCCTCCACACCTCCAGGCTGTTGTAGCTGCTGGGGACAAGAGAGCCCTCACAGACCCCCTGGCGACTCCCTGCCTTCCTCTGATATCCCAACAGGCTCTTTAGCGACATCAGGGAAGAGGTTTATTCTTTTAATTATTTTTTAAAAGATTAAAATAAAAGAGATTTGAAAAAACCTAGCCTAGCATGTATGTTCTTTAACAAGCAAACAGCAAAGAGAATATGAAGTTTTGTTTGATTCTTAACAGGACCCACTTAAAACCACCGCCTGAGGGAACAACGTCTTACAATTTTATTTTATTTTATCTTATTTTTATTTTATCTTATTTTTATTTTATTTTATTTTATTTTATTTTATTTTAATTTTATTTTAATGTTTATTTGAGAGAGAAAAAGAGTGTGCGTGTGTGTGCACGAGCAGGGGAGGGACAGAGAATCCCAAGCAGGCCCCATGCTGTCAGCTCAGAGCCCAATGTGGGGCTGAACCTCACCAACCACGAGATTATGACCTCGATCAAAGTCAGACGCTTAGCTGACTGAGGCACCCGGGCACCCCTCTTTTACAATTTTATAGTAATTTTAAAAGAACCTCTTTCCAACTGCATTTCATACAAGATGCAAGAAGTCCATGATCGGCTCCCAGTTGGGTATGTTTTCAAAGAATGGGACAGAGAGGTGAGGGGAGTGGGCGAAGGATCCCAGGCTGCCCTCAAGTTCCCTGGGGACTGTGTCCCCCTGCCTTGTTCCCAGACCGGAGGCTCCAATAGCGTTAGTACAACAGCACATGTTCCGATTTAGGGAACGTCTACCGCACGAGCTCTGAAGAGACTCCTACCCTGTGAGTGTTGAGAACAAGGAGAAAGCTTACAGTGTAGTGTGAACAGAGGCGAGGTTCTGGGGCGCCTGGGGGCTCAGTCGACTGAGCGTCCAAGTCGGGCTCTCTGCTGACAGCACGGAACCTGCTTGGGATTCTCTCTCTCTCCCTCTCTCTGCCCCTCCCCCACTCTCTCTCTCCCTCAAAATAAATAAATAAATTTGAAAGGAAAGAGCTTTCAGGTGAAGTCCTGCTGACAGGCCCCAGTGCCTACAGCAGAAGAATGTCCCAAAGCATGGCCCGGGTAAGCCACTCCCAGCACTCGGTGCCCTGCCCCCAAGGCACCCCCTGAGCACCGGCCCACACTCACACGCACCGGCCCCTTCTCCCTCCTCCTCCACTCCAGAGGCCAGAGGCCAGAGGCCAGGGGCCGCTGCCCACGCCCACTGCTTTCCTGTGACCAGCTCCACCCCGCACGCACCTGTCAGATGCCCCCCACACCCCCGCAGCAGTCCCAGCCAACCTGCCAGCCACGGTCCTCTCGCCCAACTGCCCGTTCTGCACCTGTGGACGGGATGGCGGCAGCCTTTCCCTTCTGGACTGGGTCCTAGTTCAGGCTTCAGCAGAGCACAGGAGGACCCAACACAAGGCCGAGCCAGCAGTCCAGGCCCCACCGACAAGGGACGCTACAAGGGTCACCCTCCTTCTCCCCCCAGCTCGGCCTGCGCTGTCCTCACATGAGCTATCCAGACACAAACCTCCCTGCTCAACCCCAGCGACCTCCCCACCTCCGCCCCCCGCCCACTGCCACCAAACATCTCCCATCCTCCTGAGGGCCCTCCCCACACTTCACTGAGACAGCGTCCCTGGGTGGCCCCTCCCCCGCAACCCCACCAACTCCCTGGTCTTTGCTCCCAGGAGATCCCCTGCATGTCGCCGGCTGAGCCAGCATCCCTGAAGGCCAGCGGTGGTGCCAGAGAAACTGCTGCAGAAGGATCGTGGCATGAACAAAGCTGGGGGGCTCCGTGCAGCCCCCTCTCCCTCCTCCTAAACGAGCAGCTGGCAGGCCCTCAGACCCCTCGACCGCTCACCCCACACGCTTCCCGGACTGCAGGCGCTGGATTCTTCCCGCCCAAGGACAACCCTCCCAACAAGGCCCCCATCACCTCCTGCCCACTGGGACAGCCTCCCAAGCTGTCTCCGCCAGGCTTTTTCCTTTCTGTATCTTGTACTACGGACACGTCGTACGTCTTCACTCGTAAAACATCCTGTTACACACCAGCCAGTGCATACGACGAGAATTATTGTGCCATCACTGTCAGTCCTCTCTACATCCTCAGTGCCCCACCGAGGCACCCGGCCCCACCCTCTCTCCGGCACCCGCCACCTCCTGAACTTTCACCCACAAGGCCCTCGTCCCCGACCCTGTCCCCAACCCTGCCCAACCCTCGGCTGCCCTGCATGCTCAGGCTCCTCTACAGTTCTATCCACATGGTCAACTCCTAACCCGTGCCACAGAACCCAGGCCGGGAGGCCGGCTCCTCAGAAAGCAAGGGGACTGCCCCGGGGCAGTTCTGAGTCCTGTGAAAGCCGGTCACGTGAGCCGGCCACGGCTCTCGTCTACTCGGGAGGAAGCGGCCCCCGTTTCCTCTGGCCTTTGGAGGCAGTCCCGGCCGTGACAAAGCACAGCAAAGATTCATCCACTAACGGGTTTCGCCCCTCCCGAGGCTGCGTGAAGCACCCAGTCGTTGCCGTGCAACCAATACGGAACTGCCCTCACTCGGCCAGGGCCAGCGTGCGTCTCGCTGGCAGGGAGTGGGCCCTGCACACGCAAGCGCTAGCGCCTTCCCTTTCCTGGTGGAATCTCGGCGTGACTTTCCCAAAGACGTTCCAATGTGAACTGCTTTCATGATTTTTAGCACCAACAAGACACAACTCAACTAAGCTGACAACAGTGTGAACAGCAGTGACCAGGTCCCCCCAAGGGCCGGGAGTTCCAGCTCGTCAGGACTGTTGCCTGTGTCCATCCGACATCCCATTTCAGAATTGTAAAATAATAGCTTTTGGGATCCATGGGACAGACACAATACCTGGCTCATAAGAACTGTTTTCTCAAACACAGCAAAGTCTCCCCAAGGGCAGGATCTTACTTCTCCACTGGCACCCTAGCCCAGGCCCCGGAACGAGCTAGGTGTTCGATAAACAGTCACTGAAAAAATAAAGCAAAACAGAATCTCAAGAGGTGCAAAGTCCCTTCAAGGTCATGCAGGCCAGGAGTTCTCACACTCTTCTGAACACAATCCACAGTGAGACACACAATCCACACCCTGACCAGGATACACCACACACAAGCAAAACGACAATGTTCAGAGAGAGTATATACTGCACGTGTGGCACACCAGTGTTTTCTATTCTGTGTCCTTAAAGGAACTGCCAAGACCCACTCCTCTGTGCTATCCGCTACCCTACCCAGCCAATGACTGCCCAGTTCACCCATCTAGGTACCATATTCCTAAGTGTTTGCCATGAGCATGCACTCACTTCCCAGACCGTCATTTAGCTGGTATTTTCTTTAAATAGAATAACATTCTTATCCTGTTGAAACGAAAATAAAAACTCCCTTTCCTAAGAGCACTATAATGAAAACAGAGCCCCAAAATGCACCATTGCCCGGCCCTCAAAGCCCTTGCTGCAGCCCTACTAGGAAGCAAACGCTGTGAGCCCTCCCATTTCCTCCAGGTGAGTCCCTGGGCCCCACCCACCTCCCAACCGGGCCAGAGCTCAGGGCAAGTTCCGGGGCTGCAGAGAGGAATGGGGGTCAGCCAATCCCTCAGTAGGACAGGAACGAGCCTCTGCGCCCATTCAAATCACCATCATCACACACGCTCACAAGTGCAACACTCAGCTCAACAGCAGTCTGGGAGTGTGAGTCCCACACTGGGCTCTGCGCTGTCAGCCCTGTCAGTGCAGAGCCCATTCGGGTCCTCTGTCCCCCTCTCTCTCTGCCCCTTCCCCGGTGGTTCTCTCTTTCTGAAAGTAAGCTCTTAATAAACAAAGTAAAATTTAAATAGAAAGGACAAGTACAAGTAATACGAATGTAGTGTTCAAGAAAACACTCTCCATGATCTGTCAGAATTCACGCTGTGGGTTCCAAATCCTGCCAAGGCATTCAAAGTCTTGGCCTAAACAAACCTAAAGCAGCATCTGAACACCCACTTCCGTTATCTTACAAAAACAAAAATGTCTTACTGTCGTATCACGAAAACTCTCAAGCCACAAACTGAAATTTAAAATACGAGCCTGGGGCACGTGAGTGGCTCGGTCAGTTAAGCATCAGACTTCAGCTCAGGTCATGATCTCACAGTTCGTGGGTTCAAGCCCCGCACCGGGCTCTGTGCTGACAGCTCAAAGCCTGGAGCCTGCTTTGAATTCCGTGTCTCCTCTCTCTCTGCCCCTCGCCCCCACTGTCTCTCAAAATTAATAAACATTAAGTAAATAAATAAAAATATAAATAAACAAACAAACAAAATAGAAGCCTGATGCATAAGTACAAAAAGACCTTTCGTGTACCATTCATGTCTGCCTCATTAAAAGCAGGCACTAACCCACACGCATTTAACGTTTACGGGCAAAGATAAAGGCCAAGGCAGGGCAGGCCTTGCAGTCCTAGAAAAAACGTGCACCAGCGCTATCCCGGACACCAGCACCCACTGAGAGGGCTTGTAACCCCCATCTCTGGCTTGCTGAGTACAGCAGAACTCACTCCCTGGCCTGAGGCCCTAATGTGCCATGGGCTCACGCCACACTTGCCCACACCCTTTCCTGCAGTCCTTGTTAGCAGCTGCGAACCGTTTTATAAGCTAGCTTGTTACATTCTTTGCTGTTCCAAATCAGCAAAGGAAAGAGAAAGCCCGAGAATAGAAACACAGTAATGGAGAGAAGTCAGCTATAACAGGGCCAGTGTAAGCAAGGTTGGTGGTTTAAAAACAATTATACACACACACATCGGGCACGCTTACATCCCTGTAAAGGGCGGGTATACCTTTCACAGCACTGCGTGTCTCCTGAACAAGGTCAGTCACAAACTGAAACAAGGAGCACATGACATGTTCCAAGTGGCACAGACAGGGTGGAGCCACCACACTGTACCCCCCTCCTGGCTCCTAGTCCGGCCTCCTTCCACCACAGGTGCGCCCCCCACACGACTCCTGCCATCGGACAAGAGAGCACGTCTTTACTGCATGATTAGTGAAGGGCATTCTTTTCCCTGACCTTGCCACAGAGGTCTAATTATTTCTGTGTGGAGCATCTGACTTCAAGATTTGTAAACACTGGGGGCGCCTGGGGGGCTCAATTGTTTAAGCTTCCAAAGTCGGCTCAGGTCGTCATCTCTCGGTTCCCGAGTTTGAGGCACCCCCCCCCCCCCCCAATCAGGCTCTGTGCTGACAGCTCAGAGCCTGGAGCCTGTTTCGGATTCTGTGTCTCCCTCTCTCTGTTTCTCCTGGCTCACGCTCTGTCTCTCTCTCAAAAATAAAATAAAAACATTAAAAAAAAAAAACAACAACCCGCATCGATCACCTTTAAAATAAAAAAAGATATATAAACACTTATGCATTTGTCAAATGTGTCCTATTTCCCTACATGTTACAGGGCAAGTGAACGGCTGGAAATACAACGGAACAATTCTGACTGTGCCCTCGGTTTCCTCTCGACCCCATGCCCAGATTGTCTGTCACGTGACCACTGCAGCTCCCTCACTGAGCACCCAGCCCACACAGCTATCTCAGTTACCCAGCAGTCCTGAAAATTCTGGGAGCCAGTTTCTACTTAAAGGACATGCCATAAAATTTTTAGTCATCAAGATTCAAGTATCTAAGAAATTCCCCCCCCCACCATGTTGTTACATATCCCTTTTCAAACTTAATTATAAACGTAGTGGGGCCAAGAGCAGGTCACAGTGTCTGTCAAACCCAATTTTTAGCTCCAGGAAACACTTTTTTTTTTCATTATTGGTTCTACATAATTTGCCGCAAATTCACTGATTGACAGTAAGACAGAAGCATCTTCTTGTACCAAAAAAAACATCACAGACCATTCTAACCTGTGCTCCATGTGTCTTCCAAGGCAAACCAGCATGGGCTCCAAGAAGGGACACCTGGCAGTGTTAAATAACCTGAAGGCAGTGCACACGCCTCAAAAGCTCTACTCTGGGGGCAGGCAGAGTCAGTAAAGTTACCCAGAATGGCAACCTATGCGTTTTTATAGAAATTCAGTAGAGACAGAGGGCGACCAAGTTCATTCATCACTTAATCTTCCTCCCGAACTTCCTTTGTATCTCAGACACAAAAGTCATCAGAAGGAGAAAAACTATCTGAACTACCCCAGGATAAAATTCTGCCCTCAAAGAAGCCCAAGAAAATTTCAAACCATGTCTCAATTCTATAGCATACAACCAACTGCCCTAAAACCAACCCTACAGTGCATTAATGCAAAAGGGCCAAACAATATTACATAGCAGAAATAAATCAAAATAAATCAGAGAGTGGGGTGCCCAGCTGGCTCAGTTAGTGGAGTATGCAACTTCTGATCTCGGGGTTGTGAGTTGGGGGTAGAGATTACTTATAAATAAGATCTTTTAAAAGTAAATAAGAAAGTAATACATGATGTTAGTCACAGAAGTGGAAGCTGACTTATGCAAGGTCCTCACTATTGGTAATACTGTGAATGTCCACTTGAGATCAAACACCAGAGGAAGGAAAAATAAAGCCCACAGGTCAGAAGCACAAAGTCCTGAAGTCACGGGGGGTGGACTGATGATCCTTGGAGGTTCAGGGTGAATCCAGGCTAACTCTCAGTTAGCTTTTCACCTGAAGCTTCCTTGTAAACATGTGTCAGCAATGCATTCCCGCAGGCAGCAAACGCAACAGCACCCACAGCCTGGGAGAACGCCATTGCTGTCACTGTCCATGGTGTGTGTGCCTCAGGAAGTGGTAAGTGGGGGTGGGAGGAGAGAGGGCGAGGGGAGACCGCTGGAAGTACCCAAGTCCTGGTCTGTAAGCCCGGCCCACAAGCAAGGGTCACTCCACTGGTAATGAACACTGTTTGCCCCCATTTACTGGAGACCCGACCCCAGAGGCTCCAACACTGGGGCTCTGGGCAAGAGTGACAGCAGAGGGGAGCCCATCTGTAGGTGAGGAGAAAGTAATCCTGAGCAGAGGAGGCATTGTGCAGTTAGGGGGAAAGACAGGTGCATGGTAGAATCCCTGACTTTAAAAAGATGTATCTTGGGGCACCTGGATGGCTCAATTAAGCGTCCGGCTCTCCATTTCAGTTCATGATCTCAGGGTTTCTGAGTTTGAGCCCCACGTCAAGCTCTGCACTGACAGCATGAGGCCTACTTGGGATTCTCTCCTTCTCTCTCTGTCCCTCCCCTGCTCTCATCCACTCTCCACCTCTCAAAGTAAGTAAGGAAACATTAAAAAGAAAAAAAAAAAGTATGACCTTGTTCTCAGTGATATCCTGGGAAACTTCTGTGTTCTTTCCTCAGATCCCAACAGAATGCGTGACAGTTCAAGGGGGGGGAGAAGCGAAGGGCACAAGAGAGTAACAGTGGGAGCAGAGAACCAAGGTCCACAGCGCTGACTGGGGAAAGACCACAACTCAACAGTATACACAGTTTCCTCTCACATTCAAAAAACGTGGCGCAGTCAGTTGAGCATCTGGCTAGATTTCAGCTCAGGTCACGATCTTACAATTTGTGGCTTTGAGCCCCGCGTCAGGCTCAGTGCTGACAGCACAGAGCCTGCTTGGGATCCTCTCTCTCTCTCTCTCTGCCCCTCCCCAGTTCATGCATGCACACACATGCTCTCAAAATAAACTTTTTTGAAACATCACATTTTAAAATATGTACATTTATTTTCATACACATCAGAAAGGCGCTGCAGATTCTGTAAGATACAACCACCAACCACAGTGCAGCTCTACGGAGTGGGTGAATATAGGGTTGCCAGTTCCTGCTGGGAAGACCTGAACACTGCTCAGAATAGTGTGCTTTTATAACTTTTGTCAAAAAGGACACAAAAACTTAAGACTTGAGACAGAATGTAAGAGCCAGACTGAGTAAAGCTGACTAGAAAGAGAACTATGCAGTCTGCCAGGACCATACCCACATCTAAGGGTCTAGAAGTACTTAGTTCTTCCAGTTAAATCTAACCCTGATCCATGTTTAAAATTCTCAAGTTTTAAGTGCTAAACTCCTCATTTTCATATTTATTGCTGATGAGTGCTTACTTATGAACCTACAAAACCCAAATCCTTTCTCATGGTTACAGTTCCCAGACCGTCTAAAACCTACCATTTACTGGGGCGCCTGGGTGGCGCAGTCGGTTAAGCGTCCGACTTCAGCCAGGTCACGATCTCGCAGTCCGTGAGTTCGAGCCCCGCGTCGGGCTCTGGGCTGATGGCTCAGAGCCCGGAGCCTGTTTCCGATTCTGTGTCTCCCTCTCTCTCTGCCCCTCCCCCGTTCATGCTCTGTCTCTCTCTGTCCCAAAAATAAATAAAAAAACGTTGAAAAAAAATTTTTTAAAAAATAAAAATTAAAAAAAATAAAACCTACCATTTACAAATGTACTCATAAATTCCTAATTTCTCTGAATTGTCAGGATAATCTAAATTCTTGAATATCTTCCCAGGTAAGGTACTGTTACATCTTATTTAAATTTCACCCATAAATTAAGTAAGTACCCTTAATATCAGCCATCAGAGTCACTGGTGGAAACATAAACTACCATGACCTCTAATCCTGGTTTTGACACAAAGTACAACAGGCTCACACTTACCACTTTACCAATTATCTATGGCTATTCTCGTGGTTCACTGGCAAAGCTGGGTCCTTGCGACAGAGACCTATGTATGGCCCACAAAGTCCAAAGTATTTACCACCTGGCCCTTTGTAGACAAAGTCTGCCAACCCCTTGACCTGTGCTCAGAGCCCAGGGTTTTACTCAACCAAAGATAAAGCATTCACATGCTAGATAAGCGGGTAAGATTGCTGCTTTTAAAGATTTTTAAGGGCTTTTATTTTAAAAGTTAATTATCTGAATGGCTTAGTCGGTTGAGCGTCTGACTCTTGATGATGGCTCAGCTTGTGATCCCACGGTCGTGGCTCCACACTAAGCATGGAACCAGCTTAAGAGTCTCTCTCTCTCTCTCTCTCTCTCTCTCTCTCTCTCTCTCTCTGTCCCTCTTGTCGCCTTGCGCGCACTCTCTCTCTAAAATAAAAAAGAGGAGGGGCACCTGGGTGGCTCAGTAGGTTGAGCATCTGACTCTTGATTTTGGCTCAGGTCATGGCCTCACAGGAGTGTCAGGCTCCATGCTGACAGTTGAGGAATCTGCTTGGGATTCTCTCTCTCTCTCTCTCTCTCTCTCTCTCTCTCTCTCTCTCTGCCTTTCCCCCACTCACTCTCTTTCAAAAAAAAATTTTTAATAAATAATAAATAAATGATAAAATCTTAAAAAAAAAAAATCCTGGGGCGCCTGGGTGGCTCAATCGGTTAAGTGTCCAACTTCAGCTCAGGTCGTGATCTCACAGTTTGTAGGTTGGAGCTCTGCATCTGACTCTGCTGACGGCTCAGAGCCTGGAGCCTGCTTCAGATTCTGTGTCTCCCTCTCTCTCTGCCCCTCCCCTGCTCACACACACACTCTCTCTCTCTTTCTCTCTCTCAAAAATAAACATTAAAAAATATTTTTTAATAAAAAAAAATCCTGAAGCAGCAATCCCTCACAGAGCATTTATTTCCCTATTAGTTTCCTCAAAACTTCTTTTTTTTTTTTAATTTTTTTTTTTTTACGTTTATTTATTTTTGAGACAGAGAGAGACAGAGTATGAACGGGGGAGGGTCAGAGAGAGAGGGAGACACAGAATCTGAAGCAGGCTCCAGGCTCCGAGCCGTCAGCACAGAGCCCGACGCGGGGCTCGAACTCACGGACTGCGAGATCACGACCTGAGCCGAAGTCAGACGCTCAACCGACTTCGGCTCAGGTCCTTATCTAACGGTTCGTGGGCTTGAGCCCCACGTAGAGCTCTGGGCTCACGGCTAGGAGCCTGGGGCTGCTTTGGATTCTG
Source organism: Prionailurus bengalensis (assembly GCF_016509475.1). NCBI lineage: Eukaryota > Metazoa > Chordata > Mammalia > Carnivora > Felidae > Prionailurus > Prionailurus bengalensis. The sequence goes on from NC_057352.1 coordinate 61,697,812, forward strand.
TGTCTCCCTCTCTCTCTCTGCCCCTCCCCCACTCATGCGCACGCGCGCGCTCTCTCTCTCTCTCTCTCTCTCTCTCTCTCAAAAATAAAGAAACATGAAAAAAAATATTTAATTAAAAAATTAAAAAAATAAACGGAATCTATAGCTAAGTTAAAGTGCTAATTAGCATAATTTCCCTCCCTTTAGGCTACGAGCCAAACTGCCTTTCCTGTGAACAAGAAGTGCCTGCTGCCATGGTGTCACCTAGGACAAAGTGCTAGTAACTGGCTTACTGACGCTGGTCCTGGGTACTTCAAAGGGGATGGCTAACAGGAGGCAAGAGAGATGTTTTTTAACTAAAACTACAAAGCATCCTTTCATGAGCACGAACATACACGGGCAGACAGAACAGCACGACGAGAAGATGTTAGCACAGGAGATACAGCTGCCAACAAACAGACTTGTCCCCCAACTCTATGGTTACGTACCTGCCCAAAGGCGGGGAGACAGCGCAGGTGAGCAACCAGAGTGGGGCTCTGGAGCCAGCTAGCCCGGGGGGTTGCCAGCCCCCTTTTTCAGGCAATGCCAGTGTTGTCACTCATGACCTGTGTGACCTGGGCAGGTGGCTGGGCCTCTCTGTGCCTCGACGTACCCTCCTCTGCAACAGGGAGAAGGGCGGCACCAGTGCCTTGGGGGCACCGAGATCAAGTGAATTACTGCGGTCTAGCACACAGAACGGCACCCGGCAAGAGGCCCCGTAACTGTGCTGCGGCACCGGGACTCACGGGGGAGGGGCTTTATGAAGGGCCCGGAGGTGGACACCACAGGGGAGGAGCAGAGTCCACCAGGAGCGGCAGCGCCCTGAAGAGCTGCTTTCAAGTAACTGAACGTGCAAAGTCCTGCAAAGTCCTGCCCTCCTGGAGGGGTCATGACCCCTGCAGGCCTGCAGATAAGGCCGAGAATAGACAGAGAAGAGCGGCGAGGGCAGCATTTAGCCCAGCATCGACTTTGTTCTAGATCAAACTGTTCTAGATCACCTACAGGTGTAAGAGCCTGGCTCGCAGTTTGCAAATCCTCCACCCTGACCCAATGGGTAAGGGAACCTTTAAGAATGGGCAAGTTCTTAGAGCAACCATGCTGCACCCAGTTAAGGAGGTAATCTTTTAATAAGCACTCCTCTTACATCATTTGCCAATTTTCTTCTTCATAAACTACAAATTGGAGCTTTTTATTTTTTTATTTTTATTTTTTTTTTAACGTGTATTTATCTTTGACAGAGACAGACCAAACATGAGCAGGGGAGAGAGATCACGAGATCATGACCGTGAGATCGTGACCTGAGCCGAAGTTGGACGCTGAACCGACTGAGCCACCCAAGTGCCCCTAAATCTGAGCTTTTTAAATGCAGCCTCCACAGACAAGTCCTCAAACTCTAAGTTCTTCAGCAGTGACCAACGTCACAGACACCTTTGAATTGGTTCCACGTGAGGCGCTGTGGCAGGGCACATCTCTGCAGCAAGACAAAGTCATGAAGACACGCACAGGTCTCAAAACATCACAGCAGGGGAAGATACCACCCAAAGGGACAGAACAGAGAACTCCAGGCCTCTATCCCTCCAAAACCGGCAATGAACAAGTAGTCAAAGTGGTCAGAAGTATGAAGGACAGGATGCAACGAAAAGCTCCTGTCTAAGGGAACAACGGCACTTAACGAGGAAGCTGCTGGATCTCCCCAGGAGGTCACTGTGCCGATGGGCCTGCTCGCCAGCCCCCCACCCCCACCCCACCCCCTTGAAGACAGCTGCCCACACCTATCAGGCAGGACGCTGGGACCAGGGGGAGTGGTATTCTCAAAGAACTGTGCATGTGCTCCTGACCTATATGCTCAGGAAGCGAAATGATCCAACTACTGTCAGAGCCTGGTAATTCTTCACAAAGTTAAACACAGAATGGCCATATGACCCAGCCATTCCACTGCTAGGCATACGCCCAAAAGGTGTTCAAACAGACCTTTGCACACATACGCTCCCAGCAGCACTGGTCACGAAGGCAGAAAGGTGAAAACAGCCCGCATGCCCATCCACAGGTGGGTGGCAGAATGTATCCATCCATATGGTGGAGTGTGGTGTTTTTTTTTGTTTTGTTTTGTTTTTAATTTCATTAGTTTAGAGGGGGGGGGGAGGGTGGGAGGGAGGGAGGGAAGGAAGGGGCGCAGGCGAGGGGCAGAGAGAGAGGGACAGAGAGAACCCCAGGCAGGCTCCGCATTATCAGCTCAGAGCCCGATGTGGGGCTTGAACTCACGAACTGTGAGACCATGACCTGAGTCAAAACCAAGAGTCAGACGCTTAACCGACTGAGCCCCCTCAGGCGCCCCTGGAGTATTTTTCACACATGAAGAGTTCCAACATATGCTATGACATGGCTGAGCCCTGAAGACGTCCTACCAAGTTAAAGAAGCCAGACGCAAAAACCCAACCTTGTGGGGCACTGTCAACAGAGCACACAACTCCTGATCTCAGGGTCATGAGTTCAAACCCCACACTGGGCATAAAGATTACTTAAAAGGGGCAGGGGGGAAAAATCTAGTATGATTCATTTATATGAAATGTCCAGAACAGGCAAATCTACACAGAGCCAAAGGAGACTGCATGCCTGGCAGGGTGTCTGAGGGAGGGAGAGGGGCACGAGCAGCGGCTGCGTCACGGGACAGAGTTTCTTTCCGAGGGTGGAAGTCTTCTTAAACCAGGTAGTGACGGGCACAGAGCACTGTGAGCACTGCATTTCTTGTACTAATTTTTCCCCCATTTAAAAAAAATATCACGCTGTGGGAGTGACAGGAGACTCCAAATACTGCATCCTGCATGATTCCATGTATGCAAAATTCGGAAACAGGCAAAACACACCTGTGCCCAAGGAAAACCGGTGTCCAGTCAGGGTGAGGCTACAGCTGGGAGTGGGGGTTACAGGCTACAAAAGAACTTTCTGAGGTAACGGGACTGTTCTAGATCAAAACTTGCTGTCGGTTACATGGGGTTAACACGACTATCAAAAGTCATTCAATTGCAGGTTTCAGAACGGGCAATTGTATTGTCTGAAGTATTCCTGTAGAAATGTCACCAACACATTCCCAAGTACATCAGTGATTATCGTAAGAAACACGCAAACAAAACAAACAAACAAACAAAGGAAACACACAAACAGGGAGCTGGATGGACCAGGAGAAATGACACACAGAGGTTAACATGGGGTCAAGTCCAAGGACAGAGGCCATGGGCCTCCTAGAGCGAGCGTCTGTCGACGCAGTTGGCCTTGGGCTCTCAGGGTGACACCGCTGCAGAGAAGTGACCACGGTGATGCTACACAGTGCTCTAGCTGACTCTACAGTTCCAGTGGACGGCTAAACATGACCCTGGCTAAACATGACCCTGGCGCGTGCAGACGTGTTCCATTAATCACCTCCAAAGCTGCTACAAAGAAGCTGCTTCACTTAACAACATCGCAACAAACCTTGACTTAAATTCCCCCCAAACGAAAAAACCCTGCCTTATTTCTTATTTAAGTGTATCTTTTACATCCTAAAGCTGCTTCCAATCCATCCAGTGTCACCAGCCCTCAGCCATTTCCCCTTCGCGGTCTCCAGAGTTTCTCTACCCCGGCCCCGAAAGAAGCAGCGTCTTGAGATGAAAACCACCATCATAAAGGTTGAAGAGAGACCGTCCGTCCTCTCTCAGGAGTCATCACCTACTTGCGAGGAGGACCCAAGTGCTGGCAGCCCAGACAAATCCAGGCAGAATCTCCATCCACACTCCAGCCACACTCTTCATCACCATCCAATCCTAAGTTTCAAATGCCAGTGTCACTGAAGACTGCTCTGGATTAATCAGCAAAAACTAATTTTAGTAAGTTTCGACGAAGGAGTCAGGTCATTTGAATCCTACGACAAAACCACAGAGGGCATGAAGCACACCTGCTGGAGGGCAGAGCGTGAGGCCCTCGGGGACAAAGCCCGTGTCTCAGTGCGATTTGCTACAGAAAACCAAGTTGTATTGAACACGTGACACACCACAGTCACTCAAGTAAATAAACGTCAGTATTTGTGATCAGTTATAAAATCTGAGCTTTCAGGAAAAAATATTAAAGTTCTAGAAAGTCCTGGCTTTGCCCAAGGTGGATTGAAAGGAACTGGACCTCTACTCCCCTTAAACCTGGACAGAAAAGAGGAAACAATGGTTTTCGAGACACTGGACTTCAAGCGATGAGGAAAGCGACCCCCGAGAGATGGAAAATAGGTGAAGTGAGCTCACACCTGCTCGGCTTCCTGCTTGGGGAGAGCTTCCAGGCCACGGCGTGGGCAGTGCAAACCCAGAAGAGTGGCCTCCCTGCCTGGAGAGGGAGACGCCATGCTCCCAGCAGCCCAAAGCAGCTGGACTTGGCCGCGAGGCCACAGAGGAAGAAGCGCACAAGCAGGTGTGAGGTCGGCTACAGAGTGCACGCAGCGCCGGACCCGACAAAGGATGAAATGAACTAACAGAAGCAGACTGCTTCAGGGGGCCCGAAAACATCCACACCAGAGCCCGAGATGTTTGCAGTAATACAAAATATCCAACCACAGGTAGGATACAATGACCAGTGTCTGCAACGCCATCAAACATCGCCCAGCTCTGCAGAGAAGCAGGAGAACCTGAGCAGAAGCAAGACCCAGCAGCCAGAAGTGACACAGAGAAGACGAGTGAGAGTTAGGACACAGGAGACGCATGAAGATCTGAAAAGGGCCCAGATCACACTTCTTGAAATTAACACCACAAGGAATGAGGTTAAAAAAAAAAAAAAATTGATACAAGAGGCACCTGTACGGGTGGCTCAGTCGGTTTACGCTTCCAACTTCGGCTCAGGGCTCGATCTCACACTTTGAGGGTTTGAGCCTCAGGTGGGGCTCCGCACGAACAGTGCAGAGCCTGCCTGGGATTCTCTCTCTCCCTCTCTCTGCCCTTCGCCCACCTCTTTCTCTCTCTAAAATAAGTAAATAAACTTAAAAAAAATTTTTTTGAGACAGAAATGGCTGACATTTTAGACATTGCAGAAGAAAAGAGTAGTGAGCATGGAAACACAGCAACAAAAATTATCCAAAATAAGACACAGAGAGGGGTGCCTAGGTGGCTCAGTTGGTTAAGCTTCTAACTTCCACTCAGGTCATGACTGTGAGTTCAAGCCCCAAATCAGGCTCTGTGCTGACAGCGCAGAGCCTGCTTGGGATTCTTTCTCTCTCTCTCTCCTCCTCCTCCTCCTCCTCCTCCTCCTCCTCCTCCTCCTCCTCCCCCTGCCCCTCCTCTACGTGTGCACACGTGCACGCACATGCGTGCTCTCTCAAAATAAACAAACTTTAAAAAATAAAATAAAATGGTCAAAGGACTTGAGCAGACATTTCTCCAAAGAAAGTATACAAATGAACCATAAACACATGAAAAGATGCTTGACGTCAGCAGTCATTAGGATGATGCAAATCAAAACAACGAGATACCAATCCACACTCGTTAGGATGGCTACTATCAGTCAACCAATCAAATCAATCAACCAAGAGCCGGTGTTGGCAGGGATGTGGAGAAAGTGGACCCTGTGCACTGCTGGCAGGAATGTAAAACAGTGTAGTCGCTGTGGGAAACAGTACACACTATGACAGCTCCTCAAAAAGTGAACAGAATTTTACCACTTGATCCAGCAAATCTAGCTCTTTGTACACACACACAAGTGGTCAAAGGAGGGACTTGAACATTTATTTGCACACTCATGTTCACAGCAGCACTACTCACAATAACTGAAAAGTGGAAACAACTTAAGTGTTCGTACGATAACGTGTCCAAATGATGAATTTCAAATAAACAAAATGTGGTCTATACAGACAAGGCAACGTGACTCATCCTTAAAGAGGAAGGATGCTCCAACACCTGCTACAACATGGGTGAACCGTAAAGACACTATGCTGGGTGAGATAAGCCAGACAGAAAAGGACAAAACAGTGTAGGATTCTACTTATATGTGAGGGACCAGAATAGTCAAATCCACAGAAGACAGAATGGATGTAGGAGCGAGGGGAGGGAAACGCGGAGTCAGAGTTTAACGGGGACAGAGTTTCGGTGTGGGAGGAAGGGAGATGAAACAGCTCTGGACACGGACGGTGCTGATGGCTGCACGCGATGTGACTACAACGCCACGAGACTGTACCCTTAAAAATGGCCACGATGTGTATTTTATGTTATATATATTTTGCCACAATAGAAAGAAAACTCAGGTTTGCAAGAATCCAGTTTTAAGGTGGTTTTACCAGACAGGGAAAATTTCATAGAGCCATTTCTTTACCATCCTGTTTCAGTTGCCTAACTTTTCTCCAAACTTTTTCTCGCCATCTAGGAAAAGAAGGCTAAATGTCTCCTCGAACACTAATTGTTAGGGTCAGTTCTATTAAAACATTACGTTTTAAAAACTCAGGTTCTCTCTAAAAATCAGTAGCTTTACTACTAATCCAGCCTGTCCAACACTTTTCAGACTAAATCACCGTGCTCTCCCTCCTCACCACCTGTGTGTGAGGTTCTGCACAGCACCCGCCACCGCGATCTCCAGCTCCGTGTATTCTCAGCTGATGGTCTGGCGTCTGTCACAAGCTTCGGTTTACAAGCAGCCTTGTTAGCACCAGCTCAACCGTCCCAAATACTTCACATCGCTTTTATTCCAGAGCAAAGTGTTTAGTTCACATTCAATTCAAAATTAATGCCTGAGTCTAGCACGTGTGCATGATTGTTAACAAGGGACAACAGCTTTCTTTCCTCACCCCTTCTGGACAAGTCTGTGCACGTGTGAGGGAGGGGCCTCCGGTCCAGGACGCAATTACGCTCACAAAACATCAATGCTGCCAGATCGCAGTGCTGATCACTACACCCTTTTCGTCCAAAAGTTCTTAAAGTGACATTTTGGAAAGAATACAGCCACATAAGAGCACCGGAAAACAGGATGATACACGCCAGGTCAGGTGGACAGATAACCCAAGTCTAGAATCACTGCTGAACAAACTACACAGAAGGAAGGAGCAAAGTCAAAATTTCAGCAAAGCTGAAAGAACCCTTCAAAGACCAGAGTCAATGTCAGGTAGTGCTGCATTCATGTCAGATGACAGGGTGCAGCAAACAGAGGCCAGAAGGCACCATCTGGCCCAATGCCATTTTTCAGACAGTCCGCAACCTACAAATGGTTTTACATTTGTATCTCATTCAAAAAACGTATTTTGTGACCACAAAAATTACATGAAATTCAAATTTCAGTGTCAGTAAGTAAAGTTTTATTTGAACACAGCAGGTGTATTTGTTTATATGTGGTCTGTGGTCCTTTCATGAATTGAGAAGGTGGTCCACAAATGTAAAATATTTACTATCTGACCCCTGACTGAAAACCTTTAAACACAAATTTAAAAAGACAAGTCTAAGGGCACCTGGGTGGCTCAGTGGGTTAAGCACCTGACTCCTGATTTCAATTCAGGTCACCATCTCACAGTTTGTGGGTTCGAGCCCTTCATCAGGCTCTGTGCTCACAGCATGGAACCTGCTTGGGATTCTCTGTCTCCCTGTCTCTCCACCCCCCTCCCATGCTAGTGCTTTCTCTCTCTCTCTCTCTCTGAAAATAAATAAATAAAAATTTTAAAAATAATAAAAATAAAAAGACAAGTCTGCATATTGAAAGAGCTACTGAATAATGAGCAGTATGAAAATGTCAAATCCAAACCCTAATAGTCATGAAATTTCAGACTCCCTCAGATACACAGAAAATCAGGTCGTCTGGGGGGGCTCAGTCAGTTAAGCGTCCGACTCTTGATTTCAGCTCAGCTCATGATCTCACAGTTTCGTGAGTTGGAGCCCCACATGGGCTCTGCACTGACAGCAAGGAGTCTGCTTGGGATTCTCTCTGTCCCTCCCCCTCTGCCCCTCCCTCTCTCTCTCTCTCTCTCAAAATAAATAAATAAACTTTAAGGGGAAAAAAACCACTCCTGTAAATTTTCCGTAAAATCCTAAAAGATTACCTACAAAGGTTTACGAATCAGATTGGCGACAGACTTCTCTCAACAGCAGATGCTCTGTGTCAGAGAACAAAGATCGGCGAAGTTTTAATATCAAGAACAAGAGAGCGACTGTGTCCCTCTGCGGGGCCCTAGTTCCTGCCCATACACCTCAGCGGAAAGCTGGAGCCCAGAACAGCTGGGCCAGCAGGTGGCTGACCATCGCCCCTCCCCCACGAGTCCACAGCAAGACAAAGGAAAACCCTCTACAGAGCATCTGGCAACAAGCACATGTTTCTTGTTTACTCCCAAGATTCCCCATCTCCAGAAAGAAGCCTACTCAGCTGCACAGTCACCAGTGACACTTTCAAAAATGTCAGCATGCTGACAACAGGGACAAGAATGAGGTTATATCAGCATAAACTCAACACCGTGTCCAGAAAAAGATGCTGGCAAGACATGCGCCACTAGCCGTAAGGCAGATACCTCATGCTAACGTATGAAGAACACGTAAATGCCCCTTTCTGCAACTAGCCCAAGTTTGCTGACAGTTCAATTCTCCGAAGAAGAAATTATTCTCCCATTTATCTTAAAACCTGAAAGCCTTACTTCTTAACCTCCTCGCTAAGCTTCACTCTGGTCATCAGTAAAATAGAAATCATCCTGCTGACCACACAAAACCATGGAGGGGGGAGAGGGGGGAATGCATACAATTAAGTACCTGGCAAACATTAACATTACTGTTGATTAAAAACTAAACAAATTTTGGAAGAAAATCACACTGACATGGCGGGGGGCGGGGGGGGAGGAGTTACCTGCTCTCCAAGCTTAGGGGCCACAACAAGTCCTCCGTTAACATCTTGATACTGATAAATTCAGCATCAAAAGGCAGGGACCAGATTGGAGGCACCAGCGCCCACACTTACACAAAGCCACAAACAGTGCATGCTCACATCCGCTGCGCACACACAGATACACAATCGAGCACAGCATCACGGGATAATAGTGCGTGTTTATACACATGAGGTAGACCTGTGTTCCCTGCTACCATTTTCTTGAACACTTCACAACACTGTTACCGGGAAACCTAGCAAAGATCTGCTAATTCGGTCCTGTTCACCTGAAAAGGAAAACCAAAGCGGAGAAACGCACATTTGTTAGGATAATTAGAGCAAAAATAAGAGGATCTGGGCGTCTGCTCCCGAGGCGGCTGTGCAGCACAGGAGACAGAACGTCCACACCCGCACTGGCCCACTGGCCGCACTGGCCGCACGGGGACTCTGAAGCACCTCCTGCCAACAGGTGAGTGGTGGGACCCAGCTCACTCCCCTTCCGTCCAGGCTGGCCTCGGGACTTGTGACCAGAAGCATGAGGCAGAGGTGACGCCCTGCAGGTCTTACGGCCCCTACTCTCGTCCTTCCACGGTTCTTAGGAACACAGCAGCTTCCACTGCATGGGGAACCCAGGCCCCGCCGCTGGACGATGGCAGGCACACGGCTGATCACCCACCCACCAGCCAGCCGTCTAGACAGCTAAGTGGCTTTGAACCCTGGAAGACAAGACCGGCTTAACATCTGAGAAAGAATCAACGCTCTTCACGTATTTACAAACCAAAAAAGCAAAACCATACAATCAACTAAGTATATGCAAAAAGCTTTGGATATAATCCAACGTCCATTCCTGAGAAAAACTCTGCAAACGTGGAATAAAAGGGAACTTCTCCACCGGATGAAGTGCACCTCTGAAAACCCTACCCTGCCATTACAGGTAATGGTGCGAAGCTAGCACTCCCCTCCCACAGTAAGAAGTGAGGCTCAGACTGAGCCTCAGACGCAGGTCTAGTCTCCCCACATCTGTCCAACACTGTGCTGGAAATTCCAGTCAGGGCAGTCAGATCAAAAAAAAAAAAAAAAAAAAAAGAAGGGGCGCGTGGCTGGCTCAGTCGGTGGAGCACGTGACTTTTAATCTCAGGGTCGTGAGTTCAAGCCCCATGGCGGGCGTGGAGCCTGCTTAAAATAAAAATCAAAGGTATCCAGATTAGAAAGGAAGAAGAAAAACAGACTTCATTTGTGAACCACAACATCATCTATATAGAAAAACCAACGGGGTCTACTGGAAAGCCACTAGAAGTGGCATGCCTGGGTGGCTCAGGCAGTTCAGCATCTGACTCTTGATTTCGGCTCAGGTCATGATCTCACGGTTCGTGAGTCTGAGCCCCACGTTGGGCTCTCTGCTGTCAGCACAGAGCCCGCTTCAGATCCTCTGTCTCTCTTAAAAACAAAGATCAAAACAAAACAAAAAAAAAAAAGCCACTGGAACTAGTGAGTTTAGTGTGGCTGTAGGATACAAAATCATTTTTCTTAAATTGACACCTGTAGTAGTGCCAAAATAATCAGAAAACAAGCTTACATTTTGCCATTTACAACAATGTCACAGTGTGAAATACCTTAGGAATAAATGTAACAAAAGACGTGCAAGACTCCAACACTAAACACGGAAGCACTGTTCGGGGGACTGCAGCCCACTGACTTCAACGGGAAGATGTGTTGTGGTCACGGGGCAAAGTCTCAACAGCCGCACCAGACCAGCTCTCTGCAACCCAGCCAGGCAAGGACACCCCCCTCCAGGTCCCGGCAGGCTCACCTCTACAGCAGCCCAGCCACTAAGCTGTAACCCGGAACTAATTAACCCTCTGTGTCAGCTACACTTCAATTAAAACAAGGAAACTCCCAGCAGGCTTTTTTGTGTATTTTGACATATTGATTCTAATATTCGTACGGAAATGTGAAAGACCTAAAGTAACCAAACAACTTTGGAAAAAAAAGAAAACACAAGCTTGAGGACTGATATTCCCAGACTTCAAGGCTTATTATAAAGCTACCAACATGGTGACACCATGCCATGACAAGGACAGAATTCGATGGGACAGAAGAGAGTGTCCAGAAACAGATCCACCTGCATACGGACAGCTGATTTTTGACAAAGACACAAAAGGCAACAGAGAAAGAAATGATTCCATTTATATAAATGCTAAAAACTTCTGGAAATTTTATAAATTTTACAAATAAATTATAGAAAACACAAAGTATTCTACAGCTGCAGAAAGTAGACTGGGGACAAGATAGGGCAGGGTGGGAGGGAGGGATTATGAAGGGTTCCCAAGAAACTTTCTAGGATGATAAATATATTATTATCTCCACTGTGGTACATAAATATGCCAAAATTTACCAAATTGTATACTTTAAGAAGTAGTTTATTGTATGACTGTACCTGAATAAAGCTAGTAAAAAAACAAAAACAAACAAACAGTAGTTACCAAGCATCAAATGTCACCCTTGGCAAAGCAAACCAGGAGGAAAAAAATAAAATTATTATTTAGGGCTATACGCAGTCACTGTGCTAGCTGCTTTAACAGTCATTAGCACATTTATTGTTTTTTTATTTATTTGGGGTGGGGGGGGAAAGATGGCACACACACACAGAGCAGGGGCATAGAGATGGGGTGGGGGAGAGAGAGAGGGAGAGGGAGGGAATCCCAAGCAGGCTCCGGACTCGGGGCTCAAACTCACCAAACCGTGAAATCATGACCTGAGCCAAAATCAAGAGTCAGAGGCTTAACTGACTGAGCCCCCCAGGCACCTGGTCATTAGCGCATTTAATCAGGAAAAAAAAAAAAAAAAAAGAAGCCCGGAGAGGCAGATATAATTCCACTTCTTACAAGAAAAGCAAGGGGGGCATTTGGCTGGCCCAGTTGGTGGAGCAGGAGACATTTTTTTCTTTTTAGTGTTTGTTTATTTTTGAGAGAGAGAGAGAGAGACAGAGTGTGAGCAGGGGAGGGGCAGAGAGAGAGGGAGACACAGAATCCGAAGCCGGCTCCAGGCTCCGAGCCGTCAGCACAGAGCCCGACGCGGGGCTCGAACCCACGAACCCCAAGACCGTGACCTGAGCCAAAATCGGACGCTCCACTGACTGAGCCACCCAGGTGCCCCTCTGAGCATGTGATTAGAGCAGGCCAAGGAAAACCCTGGGCTCAGCTCCACAAGGACCACAAGAGCAAACACACTGCCCGACAGCCCTGAGGAGCCCAACAGGAAGAGTGTGCTCTACCAGAGGCTGGCCTGTGAGAAAGGTTCAGGCCGCCGTGGAGATGTTTAAGGTACAAGCAACTGCCCAACTCGGGCCCCAGTTCACACGCAGCGCCACACAGAACAGAAGGACAAGGACAACCATCGGCAGTGTACCATAAGCACTTACGCCCTAACCATCGGGCCCTGTCCCCGAGCACACGGCAGCTGGCCACCAGCACCGGGCAACGTAGCTTCACCCAGCACAACAATGCACGTTTTATCCTGATTTTTCAAAAACTGTATTTACTCTCTGCCAAAGGGTACGTGAGCAGTAAACCAAACGTGATTAGCACCACTTCCCACTTAGCAGGCATAAGGCATCGCAAGTCAACACACAAGCCTCTGTAAGAGCAGAGGCCCACCTGCCCCCATGCGAGGCCTCCTCCAGTCTGACACCCAGGTGACTTCTTGTAAAGGCGCTCCCAACGGACAAGGAGCCCCTCAGGATCACGGACAGAAACATCAAATGGCACCGTGTTTCAGGGTTCTAAGTCCAAGAGGACGTCTGCCATCCGTATTCTGAGGCTGAAATTGCAGACAAGCACTCCCAGGGCACAGAGCAACAGCTAAAAGGAAGCAAGAACGGGAGACAAGCAAGGACGTGGCCTTGATTCTCCAAGTTCCAAATACGGACACCACCTATGCTTTTATTTTTGCACAAAAAAGGAGAGGGTGCCCACCTCTCTAAGTTAGGCGCAGTATTGGGGAGAACCAGGCAATGACTATGAGAACGAACTTCAGACTCACACAACAAACCCAGCTGTGAAAGTAAGTAGATTTACTGACACTCAAAGCAAATGAAAAGCAAGAGGGTCAAGGCTGCCAGAGCCCAGGACTCACAAACACACCGCTTCCCTCTCAGTTCCCTCTTGAAGGCTTGCTATGCGGTGATGCTGTTTCGCGAGGGGCCTGCCCACCAGGAGCGTGCCAAGCCCCGTGCCTGGTGTCTGCAGGCAGGGAAGACACCTAAGGAAGACGGTAACACAAAACCCTAAGTTATTACCAGAGAGTGGGGCAGAGGGCACCAGTCTTGCCAAGTGGGGGCAGAAGTCACACACGAGGAGGAAGCTAAGCCAGGAGACCACGAAGGCTGCCTTGGAAGCTGAGGCCGGAAGGGTGAGCGTGCACTGCCGGGAAAAGTGGGGAGCAGAGAATTCCAGGCAGAAGCCACACCAGTTAGGGGCGCCTGGGTGGCTCTGCTGGTTGAATGTCCAACTCTGGATTTCAATTCAGGTCATGATATCACAGCTCATGAGATCGAGCCCTGTGCCAGCTCTGGGCTGACAGTGCACAGCCTGCTTGGGAATCTCTCTCTCCCTCTCTCTCCCTCCTCCCCTGTTGGGTTGCCCTCTCTCTCTCTAAATAAACTTAAAAGGAAAAAGAGAGAGAGCAACAGAGACAAGTGGCCAATGCTGTCCAAAAGGCCTCTGAGCATGCTCCCCACCAAAGGTCCCACACACTCCACAGAGCCCAGGCTGGAGCAGCAGGACATCGGCGTGGCTAGAGCAAACTGACAGCCTGGACTTACTCCTAAGCCTAACCCACTGTCACCCCACTGCCTGGAGAAAGACAAGGGGCAGTTTGGTTCACTTGGCTCGGAGCCTGGCATTCCACGGGCCCTGCCCAGCTGGCTCACTGACCACACCCATCATCTGCTCTTTACCACAAACCTGCCCGACAGGAGACAAAGGGAAAGTGTCAGCAGGTAGCAGGGCAAGCATCCAGTTCAATCCAAACTCTCTTTTCACCCAACCTGTGGCCATCAGTCTCGGTCCTACTCTCACCCATGCAGGTGGGCCCGACAGCACAGAGAACAGAACAAGCAATCGGGGGAGAGTGTGCCAAAACAGATGCCACCCAAGACCGGCACGCCAGAATCTAGGGACTGAGAGCTCTCAAGAGCACCCCGTCCCAATGGCACCCCAGATGGCCCACAGACCCTAAGAAGACCCCACCTCTGAGTGGAGTCACTTCACCGGAGTGGAGGGTGGGTGGGACCCGTGACTTGCTTCTACCCAATGGCATATGGCAAAGGGTAGAGGATGTCTCTTCCTTGGTCAGGGGGACAGTGTGGCAGAGCCAAGCGTGTCGGCACCTCCATAATACCTCCTGTTCCACGAGACCCCATCTTAGTCTGGAGCCCAAGACTCGCTACCTGTGAGAGGCTACAGGGCAAGTAACTGCGGGGACCTCCCGGGACCAAGAGTGGGGACCCCCAGGTGGCGGCACAAAACAGGGACTTTACAACTGCAAGGAAATAAATTCTTCTGATGACCTCAGACCACTCCCCACCCCCGCCTCCAGCTTCCACGGAGGCCACAATTCCACCTGACATCTGGACTGAGACCAAGTGGAACCATGAACGGAGGACCCTGCTAAGACATGCCTGGACTCCTGAGCTACAGAAACCGCCAGGTAACACCTGGGTATTGCTTTAAGCCACAACCCCCTGTGGTCACCTGTCCCGCGGCAGTAGGCACAGAACCCACCTGCACTACTCCACACGGCCTCCTTACCTACACAAATGACAGCTGGATACAGGCCTCTCAGCCGTGAATTTCAGGAGAACGTCATCAGAACTTTAAGTCTCCAGTACAACATACGATTCAAACAAATTATGCCAACCGTGCTGAGACCAAGTTCTTCCTCACAGACCTTGTAGCTTCCAACAGCCACTGTACTGCAAGGTTTTCTTAGTAAGTTAACAGAACGCTGCTCTCTGGGGTGGAATCTGCCACCTAAGGACAGTCCTAAGGACGACGCACAACAGATGAAAATCCACTGACTGACAGTTCACACACAAAAAATCTCATTTAAAATCGAACTTGAATCTTCAAACTGAAGGCACTGATCGCCTTCCTCCCTGCTCGGCAGGGTGCAGGGCCCTCCCTGCCCTCTCTGGCTGCAGAGACAGAGGGTCTCAATTGGGGGGTTGGCTGTGGGGACCTGCACAACTCAGGCCAAATTTTAGCGTGTCTTAGTTAACAGCGATTCTCAACCAACCCTCCTGCCTGTGTCCTGAGCAGGCAGAGAGGCTGGGAGACAGACGCACACACAGGAAGGAAACAAAAAACAAAAAGCCCCCGGCACTTAAGCTGGAGGCAAAGAAAATCACACCGTTCTAACCATCCAGATCCCGAAACCTCTGTGACCAAACAGGGTGAGAGAAGAGGACAATTTGGGGCCCTCCCTCCCGATTCCCGATGCGGAGAGCTGCAGCGGGTGAACAGGAAGGGTAACCCAGCACTTGATTAGCACTCACTACCACACCTTACTGTTTCCATAGCAACCAGAAAGAAACTGTACAGCAACCAGCTTTACGTGAAAATCATTCTCCATTACAATGAAATGCTACAGTCAGGAGAAGCATTTTGATAAAGAGCTAGATAAACATTGACAATAATGCTAACTAGTCACCATCCACACAACCAACCAATTATTCTAAAATAATTTTATATTGTCCGCACCAGAAGTCTCAAAGCTATTTTATGAGTACTAAAACTGCTCTCAATGAAGTACACCAGGTCCTCCACTTTTGCATCAGGGAGCAGGGTCAAAAGCTACCACAAAAGCAATTACAATCAAAATCAAGAGTACAACCAAATCAAAGTTCTCATCTTTCTTCTGACATCTACATCAAGCAAGAAATGCCCTCCAAAGCCTGAAAAGATAGAAGGAACATAAAGACCGCTGAGCAAAACAATGATGGAAAGATAGAAACACAAATTCTGAGAAGAAAACAATTCTAGCCAATACTCTCTCACAGCAAGACACAAGATCACAAGGCCAACTCAGGTCCTGTCAACCTGCTGTCCAAAAATGGAATCAAATTCACAAGACCTTGAGGCCCCAGGGCCAGCTCAGTCAGTGGAGCGTGCAACTCTTGATCCCGGGGCCTTGAGTTCAAGCCCTACGTGGGGTGTAGAGATGACTTGAAAAAATAAAATCTTGGGGCGCCTGGGTGGCTCAGTCGGTTGAGCGTCCGACTTCGGCTCAGGTGATCATCTCATGGTTTGTGAGTTCGAGCCCCACATCGGGCTCTGTGCTGACAGCTTGGAGCCTGGAGCCTGCTTCGGATTCTGTGTCTTCCTCTCTCTCTGCCCCTCCCCTGCTCATGCTCTGCCTCTCTCTCTGTCAAAAATAAGTAAACATTGGGGCGCCTGGGTGGCGCAGTCGGTTAAGCGTCCGACTTCAGCCAGGTCACGATCTCACGGTCCGTGAGTTCGAGCCCCGCGTCAGGCTCTGGGCTGATGGCTCAGAGCCTGGAGCCTGTTTCCGATTCTGTGTCTCCCTCTCTCTCTGCCCCTCCCCCGTTCATGCTCTGTCTCTCTCTGTCCCAAAAATAAATAAAAACGTTGAAAAAAAAATTAAAAAAAAAAAAAAATAAGTAAACATTAAAAAAAAATAAATAAAATCTTAACAAAAAAATTCAAAAGACCTTTTCTTCAACACCTGGAGAGCTAGTTCTTGCTTGTCGCGATTCTTTTTTTTTTTTTTTTTTTTCAACGTTTTTATTTATTTTTGGGATGGAGAGAGACAGAGCATGAACGGGGGAGGGGCAGAGAGAGAGGGAGACACAGAATCGGAAACAGGCTCCAGGCTCCGAGCCATCAGCCCAGAGCCTGATGCGGGGCTCGAACTCACGGACCGCGAGATCATGACCTGGCTGAAGTCGGACGCTTAACCGACAGCGCCACCCAGGCGCCCCAACTTGTCTCGATTCTTAATAACCCAGCCACACCCCGGAGGTAGAATCAGAACTCTGAATTGCAAGATGGTTAACGTTAACATTTCGTGTTACTCTCTGTTCTGAGCTTGTTTAAAGAACAGTAAAGTGACTTGCTTTGTAATGATATAATTATTATTTACATGTCAACATGAGGAAGAAATACAAACAAAGCTGGCCAAACCAGGAGAGGCGTCTGGACCACGAGGGCCCACACCTGCCTCGGACGGACCAGGCAAGCAGGCAGATCCTGACTCGGCAGGGCGGGGCTCTCCCAGCAGCAGCTGTGGATGGGGAGGCCTCCAGCTGCAGGGACTGGGCAGCCCAGGAAGACTCTTCTCCCTGTTCGCACACGGGGCGGGGTGGGTTCTTGTTCCCCCGAATGCCACTGTGACCACTGCCACTCCATGCACAAACAGAAGACGACAAAGGAGTCACCATCCACCACCTTCTTCCTTGACTTGGTATTCCTTCCCCAAATCCATTTGTGCTTCTGGAGACCAATCTCTGCCTTCAGAGAAGACAGTCCAAGAGAGACTTTCCCCTTCTTCCAGAACCAGATACGACCTTCAGCCGAGAACCATCCCCTGGCTTTGCAGGTGACTTGAGCCTCCCAAGCTGACATGGTTACACGATCCTTGCGGTCCACAAGGGCTTTCACCATCATACAGACACGCAAACACACTACAATCATGGCAAATATGAATAACATTAACTGTTTAACCATTAATTTTTTCAGCTTTTCCTAGTCAGAAATAGAGAAATCTCTGTAAAATATACCCACCAAACACCGGTCCCCCAACGTATGAAACCTTTCCATCCATTCAGAAAGGATGACTGGTTTGACGTTCTCTCAAAAGTCAGAATTTTGACCCAAGGTCACTTGGAAACATGTAGAACACGAAGCAGTTAAATGGTCTTTAAAAATAAATTGAAAGCATTCATACATCATTGGTGAACATGAGCCAGCACAATCTCAACTGAAAGCAATCTAGAAAATCAAAACAGAATTTTTTAAGTTTACTTATCTGGAGAGAGAGCATGTGCCTACATGTGCTTGCGCCAGTGGAGGAGAGGCAGACAGAGCATCAAGAGGGGCTCCCAAGCAGGCTCCTCAGGCTCAGCATGGAGCCGGACATGGGGCTCGAACTCTCGAACCACGAGATCGTGACCTGAGCCCAAATCCAGAGTTGGATGCCCACCCGACTGGTTCACCGAGGCGCCCCTAACATCAAAATTTTAAATACGCATACCCCGTGACCTAGCAATTCTAGGAACGTAGCCACTAGATATGACTTACACACACATACAAAGATGTTCCTCTGTCACAGTAAGACGCGGGGAACAAGGACACGCCGCCAGTAAAAGGCAGGTTAAAGAAGCTGTGGCACATCCGCATCATGACGATGAGGGACAACGAAGCCGCTCCACACGTGTGAGTACGGAGTCGACACCCAGAGGAAGTGCACAAGAGCGAGCCTCTGCCTCCAGCACCTGCACCAAGCACTACGCACGCGCAGCAGCGTGCACGCGCAAGGACCACCCCGCGGGGACACCCAAGGCGTGAAGCACTGGAAGGCCGAGGACCAGGAGCCAGACTTCCCGTGCCGGCCGACACAAAGAGAATCACAATCTGCAATGCGAAAAGTGAGCATAAAGACAAAAGCAGATAAGACCAAATTGCGTGAATATAAGAAAATATAAAATTTTAGCTCTCACGATAGCATCAACCTACATCACCATGCGGTCTTAACAACCCTAAGTACAGGGACTTCCGTTTTGTCCTATTTCACCTGAAAATTCTAGCCAACCTCTGTCAAATGTCAAGATTTTACTCTTCGTGTTACTTATATATTCTCTATCATAAAAGTGGGCAAGACCTAAGCCATCTAACACACAAACATCTCTGTCTTTCATTCCTTTTTCCTTTTAATGTTTTTATTTTGAGAAACAGAGCATGAGCAGGGGAGGGGCAGAGAGAGAGGGAGACACAGACTCCCAGCCCTCAGCACAGAGCCCGACGCGGGGCCTGAACCCACAAATGCGAGACTGCGATCTCGCTACCTGAGCCAAAGTCAGCCACTGAACCGACCGAGCCTCCCCAGGCGCCCCCGTCTTTCATTCTTCACTCCTGTTTACTACCCACACTGGAAACCGACACTGGAGCACACCCCACCCTCCTCCCCACACCTCGTCCTCTCCTCACTTCCCTAGGAACCTGGCCCTCTCAGAGGCATCAGAAGAACCGGGGCATAGACCAGACATGGCCCTGACTTCACAGTCTCTCTGCAGACCCTTCCTCCTCTACAGGAGGACACACAACACACACTCACATATGTGCACAGACTGGCACCCAAGAGCCGACTGGCGATCGGTAATGCGTGGAGCTCTTCAAGCTCAGAGCTAATCAAGGGTAAAACAGGAAAAATGTGCGGAAGTCTACTCCATGAGCATCTATTAATGAAGACAAGCAGCTTAAGAAACAATGAGAACAAGGTTCTTTGGTCTCATCCATCATTAAAAGGACACGGTTTAAGCATGCTAAATTTACCTCACCAAATGGTGCGGCAGGAAGCACTTCTCCCACTTTTGCGTGAGCACATGAAACGGAGAAAAGATACGAACTAAGACAGGTACACGCGCCGGCCCCACACAGACTCAAAGGCTCACGCTTCCTCTCCATCTGCGTATCACTGGAGCAAAGTTATCGCCAACAAAACCACAAAATCATTACCATGCAGAAGCAAAATATCAGGGCACCTGGGTGGCTCAGCTGGTTGACCATCTGACCCTAGATTTCGGCTCAGGTCACGATCCCAGGGTCGTGGGATCAAGCCCCACATCGGGCTCTGCACTCAGCATGGAACCTAAGATTCTCTCTCCCTCTCCCTCTGCCACCCACCCCAGCTTGCATTCTCTCTTGAAAAGAAAAAAAAGAGAAAAGAATTCAGATTAATCATCTGATATCTAGTTCATATTTAAATGTACAAATGTCCCCATTAAAAAAAAAAAAAAAATTTAGAGAGTGAGAATGCATGCACAAAGGGGAGGGGGACAGAGGGAGAGAGAATCCCAAACACGCTCCAAACTGTCAGCGCAGAGCCCAATGCGGGGCTCAAACCCACGAACCACGAGAAGCCAAGAGTTGGACACTTAAACAACTGAGCTACCCAGGCGCCCCTCCAAACATTTTTTAAAAGCCATTGTGTTCCCTCCCTCCAAACCAGGATCCAAGCAAGGCTTCCTCGTTGCACATGGTCATTAATACAGACTCAGGTGAAACATAAGGTAAGAACATCTGATAGATGACACTATGAATCAGGAGTGACGAAGCGTTACATCACATGGTTGAGGTAGGGACCACCAGGTCTTCCCACTTACAAAGAAACACATCAGGGGCGCCTTCTTGCCTCAGTAGGTAGAGCACACGACTCTTGATCTCAGGGTTGTGAGTTCAAGTCCCACGTTGGGCATGAAGCCCACTCTAAAAAGAAAAACACACACATGACCCTTTGCAACCAAGAAGTAATCTATGGAGTGATCCTTCATCACTATATGAATACTTTGAACCAATAATTTTGCCTATGTAGGTAAAAAGTGTTTAATCTAACTTTAATCAAGCCTTTCAACCGAACTTCCAATTTACAGGAAACACAGGACAAGGAACAAGTTAAACCACATAAGCAGGAAAAAGCCAGATGACTCAAGAATGCATTCCCCTCTACAGATGACTGGTCTGGACTCACGAAGAAAAAACAAAGCAAGGAGGGTTACTTGACATTAAATGACCAAAGACAATGGGATGAGTGGGATGAACACACATGTAGGTTCGACCTAGCATTATCGACCTAACGGGCTGTACGGTGTAAAATGGTTTCTTAGGCGTAACGTGATGCTGCAGAATGCAGGGTGCAGTCACTGTACAGAGACGTCCATGAGGCAGAAGGGTCATGAGGTCTACATCTCACTTTCAACTTTCAGGCAACAGGACACATGGCAAATGTTAACAAAGGTTTAATCCAGATGGCAGTACACGGGTGATCACTGTACTCTCCCTGCTTCTCCGTATTTCTGAAAAGTTTCATATTAAAAAGTTGGGGTGGGGGGGAAACACTGACTTGTTGCCCAAGTTTAGTAGACTAATAGGTGCTTACAAAATCAATTAATCAAAGTACTCCAGGAGCACCTGGGTGGCTCAGTCGGTTAAGCATCCGACTCTTGCTTTCAGCTCATGGGTTGATGAGTTCGGGCCCCAGGTCAGGCTCTGCACTGACAGAGCGGAGCCTGCTTGGGATTCTCTCTCTCTCAGAATAAATACAAACAAAACAGAGTACTCCATAAGCTAAGCATTAAGACGACAGAAAGTTATTGTCTATTATGTTAAGTGTGACAAAGGTAATGTGATTGCGTAAGACACAGGCCTAAATGAAGTTTGAATCAAGTGTACGGTAAAGTGCTAATTGGTAAATCTGAGTGATACGCATAGGATGTTCATTTTACCATTCTACTTTTCTGTATTTCATAATAAAAAGTAAGATGAACGCTCCTTTAAAAAAATGTGTTACTGGTGCAGCTGCTGTGGAAAACACTTTGGCAGTTCCTCAAAAAGTTAAACATAGAATCACCATGTGATCCAGCAACTCCACTTCTGGGTATATCCCCAAAAGAACGGAAAGCAGGAACCTGGACAGACATATGCACACCAATGTCCACGGCAGCATTATTCACAATAGCTAAGACACGGAAACAACCCCAGTATTCATCAACAGAGAAACAAAACTGGTGGGACGCCTGAGTGGCTCAGTCAGTTAAAGTTCATGGGTTTGAGCCCCGCGTCAGGCTCTGTGCCGACAGCTTGAAGCCTGAAACCTGCTTTAGATTCTGTGTCTCGGGGCGCCTGGGTGGCGCAGTCGGTTAAGCGTCCGACTTCAGCCAGGTCACGATCTCGCGGTCCGTGAGTTCGAGCCCCGCGTCGGGCTCTGGGCTGATGGCTCGGAGCCTGGAGCCTGCTTCCGATTCTGTGTCTCCCTCTCTCTCTGCCCCTCCCCCGTTCATGGTCTGTCTCTCTCTGTCCCAAAAATAAATAAACGTTGAAAAAAAAAATTTTTAGATTCTGTGTCTCGTTCTCTCTGCCGCAACCCTGCTTGTGCTCTCTCTCTCAAAAATAAATAAACATTAAAAAACAAAGAAAAGGAAAATTGGTATGTACATACAATGGAATATTATTCAGCCTTAAAAAGGAAGGAAATTCTGCTAACAACAGGATGAACCTTGAAACCATTATGCTAAGTGAAATAAGCCAGGCACAAATGTACAAATACTTATGATTCCACTTAAAGGAAGTACCTAGAGTCATCAAGGTGACAGAAAGTAGAGTGAGTGGTGGTTAACAGGAACTGGGGGAGGGATAAATGCGGAGTTTTTGTTTAATGGGGACAGACTTTCCGTTTGGAGCAACAAAAAAGTGCTGGAAACAGTGGTGATGATTACACAACACTGTGAATGTCCTTAATGCCACTGAATTAGACACTTGTAAGATAAAAGGGTAAATTTTGTTATTTATAATCACAATAAAAAATACAAAACAAAGATGGGAAGTTTATGAATATATAGATCAAGGTCACAACCCCCAACTCTACACCAGAGAGAGCTCTGGCTAAAAATGAACAAGTACAGATCCCCTCAGTTTTTTGACAGTTTGAGTTAGGCCACTTGGCTTTTATGAAAGACCTATACTGGTACCAGCTTTCATTAACCGAAAGAAATCCAAAGAGCATTTTTGCTTTTGCAAAACAAGAATTTCAGGGGCACCTGGGTGGCTCAGTTGGCTGAGGGTCCGACTCTTTGTTTCGGCTCAAGTCATGATCTAACGGCTCACGGGACTGAGCCCCGAGTGGGGCTCTGTGCAGACAGTGCTGAGCCTGCTTGGGATTCTCTCTCTCCCTCTTGCTCTGCCCCTCCCCTCCCTCAAAAATAAATCAACTTAAAAGAACTGTTTTTACAAAAACAGAATTCAGGGGCCCCACCCAGCTCCTTCCCCAGGAACTACACTCAGAATCCTAGCATCAAGGGGCACCTGGGTGGCTCAGTTGGTTGAGCATCCAACTCTTTGTTTCAGCTCAGGTCATGATCTCACAGGTCCTGAGTTTGGGCCCTGCGTCCAGCTCTGCATGGCAGCCTGGAGCCTGCTTCGTATTCTCCCTACCCCTCCTCCATTTGCGCTGTCTCTGTCTCTCTCAAAATACAGAAATAAAGCTTAAAAAAAGGGGGGGGGGGCGCTTGTGTGGCTCAGTCGTCTAAGCGTCTGAATTTGCCTCAGGTCACGATCTTGTGGTTTCAGAGTTCAAGCCTCCCTACAGGCTCTGTGCTGACAGCTCAGAGCCTGAAGCCTGCTTCTGATTCTGTCTCCCTCACTCTCTGCCCCTCCCCCCCACTCATGCTCTGTCTCTCAAAAATGAATAAACGTTAAAAAAAATTGTTAAAAAAAAAAAAGAAGAATCTCTTCATCAAGCCTCCAGAGCTTTGAACTGGATCCTTAAGCTTCGGGGCTTTACCTCGATTTATTTTGTGTAACCATTAGCAGGAGGTGTCCTGAGATAGGAGAAAAGCCTAACAGACGTTTTTTGACTCTGGGAACACTCAAAATTTTTTCCATACAAATCAATGGTAGCTGCTTCCTTGCTTTACATCATTTCAGCTTAGAAAAAGGCTTCTCAGGAGCGCTCTACTTTCGGACAGGAGGAGAAATTTGTAAAAGGCAAAAATCAACCCTGCGATGCGGGAACTTTCTAAACTATTCCCTGAAAACCTGGCTAAGTATCGCAGTATTTAAGATGAGGATCACCCTTTTCTTTTCTTTCTTCTTCTTCTTCTTCTTTTTTTTTTTTTTTTTTTTTTAATGTTTCCTCATTTTTGAGAGAGCGGGAGAGGGGCAGAGAGAGGGGGACAGAGGATCCGAAGTGGGATCTGCGCTGACAGCAGCGAGCCAGGATGCGGGGCTCAGACTCACGAACCCTCACGAACCCTCACGAACCGTGGGATCGTGGCCTGAGCGGAAGTCGGACGCTCAACAGACTGGGCCCCCCAGGTGCCCTGACGAACACCATCGTCCTAACCAGCTTACTTCAACCACATCTGAAGATGCCTCTTCATTAAACTGACTCACCTGATACAAAGTGCTTAGCTACGAGCAAGCTCTGTCAAAATCTTGATAACGAGGACCCAGAACCCTACGTCAAAGCCATTACCCTTTTTCCTCAACACACTGGACGTAAGCTGACCTCACTGGACGCTAGAGCCTCAGAGAAGTCACAGGCAGAACACAGCCGGGGCGTGTTTTCTTCCTTTCTTCAAGTTTTCAGAGCACTGCTGATTGCACACCTTTGGATATGATTTAATTGTGCTTCATGAAAAAGGGCTCACCGTAAAATACTTTCAGAATCATTAAACACGACTGACACATTTTTAAATGTTAAACATTCGACCTCACATTTGTTTCTGGGTATTCTTCTATATCCAGCTTGTTACGGCTTCAAAAGAAAAACAAAAGAAATGTTTTTAATGGTTTAACGTGCGGAGTGCTTAATAAATTGGTCCTGAGGCTTACTTTTTCAGAAACAGTTCCCAACTAGTCTCCACCAGGACACAAAGGACAAGTGCTCGGCCAGTCTGGACCCGGACTGTGGGGAGCAGCACGCACACCCTCGGGGCTGGCAGGCCCAGGCCCAGAAACTCCCCCGTGACTCGAGGGCCGTGCTAGGACTGCCAGGGTGCACGCGGGAACCATCACCCTGACAGACGGCCCGACTGCAACAATGACAGAAGGAAAGACGACAAGTAGAGGATAAGGAAAGGCAAATCGTGGGGGTCTACCGTTCTTTTGAAATCTCTCAAATCTATGCAAAAATAAGAGATCCTATTCCTCACGTCAGCAGCAGTATGTAGACCCCAGCCCTACACCAGTAACCAACCTGATGTCCCCCGTCCCTCCAGAGAACATTCTCCCCTCACCCCCCAAGTCAACACACAGGGTCCCAAAGAGACAGCGCTCGGGCCTCACAGCGTCCCCCACAAGCCACCTGGAGGTCCTTCTCACGACAGCCTGGCGCCCTTGCTGTACTCAACAGTCACAGCAGCAGCGGGAGGCTCCTTCCTGGGACTGTGTCCCGTGCTCAGACCCGATGGCTGGCGGAGAGCAGTCCTCCGGCGCATTCCTGGCACGACCACCAGCAACCAGCAGTTTCTTCCTAGGAATTTTTCGTTAGGACTTCTCATAAACAAGTCTCCATGCTTAATGAAAACCCTTATTCCCATAACTCTCACATCAAAGAACCACACCTCAACAAAATGAAACCTTGATCATTCCCAAGTTTTCCACAACGAGGTGGTATGGAAAACTAAACGTGCCTGAACTGAGCCACCCTCCAGCGACCCACGGGCCCTCACATGAAATGACCCACGTCAGGTAAACATCCCACCTCTGCTAACTCTACGGACAATGTGCCACCCTGCTCCCACAGTGCCTATGAGTTTTGGGTGTCAGGGAACTGACCTGGGAGAGGGTAGTGTCACCAGAAGAACATTAATTACCAGGCAGGTTTGCCTCCTCTATGAAACAGATGTGACTTGATACAAAAAAGATCTCATTACTCAGAAACGACTTTTCATAACACCGAGGACTATTTAAAGCAGCCTGAAAAACTACTTCCCTAGACTAACCAGCACGTGACACTCACTCCTGTGTCAATTCAGTTTACAGACTATGTGTAAGTGCTAACCTTTCCCATCTTTCCAAGCAAAGTCACCCTACAGGCGCACACTCCAGCAACAATGACTGGGCAGAGAGGAGCAGCAGTCAGAGCCGGTGAGCCATGTGGACTTCAGAGCACTCCCGGCTGCCACAAAAATCCCGTGGCCTCGTCCTGTTCAAGAGGTTTTTAAATGGCACTCGTAGCACTAAGTGAACACCAGCGAGATCTTGCCACGCTCTCTGTTTTTTTCCAGTTTTACTGACAAATAATGGACACACATCCCTGTGTAAGGTCAAGGGGAACAGCAGGCCAGCCTCATCTATCGTTCCTGTGTTAACGATTTACACACCAGGTTCAGCTAACATCATCTTCCCACACAGACACAACAGAAAGGAAAATGAGAAAAAAACTGTTTTCTCCTTGTGCTGAGAACTCTTAGGACTTACTCTTAACGACCAACCGTCCCGTGTGTCACACAGCACCGGGAGCTCGGCACACCCCCAGTGCTTACTCCTCTGATAACTACAAGTTTGTACCTTTTCGCCACCACCTCCAAGTTGCCCCTCCCCCCACCAAGTCTGAGCTCCTTTTCCGAGTTCGGCTTTTGTTTCGTTTTGTTTGGATTCCATACAGTATTTATCTTTCTCCGCCTGACTTATTTCACTGAGCACAATGCCTTCGAGGCCCATCATGTTGCCACACACGGAGGATTTCCTCATTTTTTGATGACTGAATAGTACTTCACCGGACCACAACTTTTTCATCCGTCGCCCGTCAGTGGGACATTTAGGTTGTTTTCTCAGCTACCGTAAATAACGCTGCAACGAACGTAGGGTGCGGATGCCTTCTCGAGAGAGTATCTGCATTTCCTGTGGATATATTCCTAGAATGGGTTGCTGGATCATAGGGTAGTTCTATTTTTGCCTTTTGAGGATCCTCCATACTGTTTTCCATAATGGCCGCACCGCTTTGCATTCCCACCAGCAGCGCTCAAGGGCTCCCTTTCCCCCACATCCACGCCAGTATGTGTTATCTTTTGTGCTTTTTACCACGGCCGTTTCAACAGGTGTGAGGTGACAGCTCGTTATGGTTTTGACTTGCATCTGCCTGATGCCTAGTGATGCTGGGCATCTTTTCATGTATCCGCCGGCCTTTTGTAGATCTCCTTTGGAGAAATGTCCACTCAGGTTCTTTGCCCATTTCTTAATTGCATTATTCTGGTTTTTGTTTTTTGGGGGGGTTTTTGCTATTCAGTTATATGAGTTTTTTATATATTTTGCATATTAACCCCATATCAGATATATGGTTTACAAATATCTTCTCCCTTTTCGTAAGCAGTGCTTCCATTTTGTTGATGGTTCCCTTTGCTGTCATGAACCTCTTTGTTAAGGAAAGCTCCACGCGTCAAGAAGAGAAAACCCAAGTGATAACATGATGTTAACAATAGAACGTTAGTATAAACTCACTAACATCTGGAACAAACTTGACTTTTACGTTTTACAATCCAAAGAGTAATTTTTACTGCTTAATTAAATCACAACATTTGAGAAACAGGCCCATATGGGAATAAAAACTTAAAACCACTGCCTCAGTTATACAACGCTCTGCCCACCTGAAATCACAGCCCTCCAAAGTATTCCCGGACAAACAAACAATAACAACCCAACCTAGTTAGGGTGAGGAAAGGCCACGACTGCTGAGGGACTTTGCAGGAGTCCTCCAACCCACCCCCCTCCCTGCTGTGACTGGCGGCCGTCATCACTGGAGTCAGGGGCACCCGTAATTTACAAAATCCAGACTGCGTTGCTCTGCAGCTCCTACATGCAGTCTGCAAATCAAGAAAGGATGACTGGCAGGGCACCTGGGTGGCTCAGCGGGTTAAGTGTCCACCTCTTGGTTTCGGCTCAGATCATGAGCCCTCGGTTCGTGAGTTCAAGCCCCACGTGGGGCTCTGTGCTGACAGTGCAGAGCCTACTTGGGATGCTCATTCTCTCTCTCTCTCCCCCCTCCCATGCACACGCGTGCTCTCTCAAAATAAACAAATAAACTTAAAAAATAATTTTATTTATTTTTTTATTTTTTTACCAAGAAAGGAGAAGGGGCAAGAAAGGCAGAGACCTACAGAACTAACCATGGAACCAGAGGCTGGATTAGCTCTGTGACAGTATAACAACTATAAAAATTTTTCTCCCTCAAAGAAACAGCAGCTGTCAACCAGTGGAAGGAAAAATGTGTAATGTGATAGAGGGGCTGGTAACAAGGAGATTTAGCCGAAGTGTGGAGAGTGTAAGTAAAAGTAAACAGAAAGGGGGCGCCAGGGTGGCTCAGTCGGTTGGGCGTCTGCCTTCAGCTCAGCTCATGATCTCACGGTTTGTGGGTTCGAGCCCCGCATTGGGCTCTGTGCTGACAGCTCAGAGCCTGGAGCCTGCTTCAGATTCTGTGTCTCCCTCTCTCTCTGACCCTCCCCCGTTCATGCTCTGTCTCTCTCTGTCTCAAAAATAAATAAACATTAAAAAAAAAATTTTTTTTTTAATAAAAAAAAAAGTAAAACAAAGAAGTTAGCACACCACACACGAGTAGTCCATCCGTGGCCGAGGCAACTCCCTTTAAGAGCACCCTGTCCTGGGCACCTGCAATGGTCAGGCTGTCCGAAACACATATTTGCGCTCCACCCTGATTTCTGCAATGCGATGAAACTACATTCAACTCAAGAGTCCAGCCAACAGAGACAGCCACACAACAGAAAGCTGCCTACGCCAGACGCCCAGAGTCTCACTACTGCCCAACCACAGACAGACACAAGGACAAAGCCCCTCTGCCCCAGCACATGGTAACAGTGCTGTGACGGAGCAGGAAAAAGCCTACATTCTACTGACTTAAAGCAAATCAGGAATACTCTCAGGCTAGTTAATATGCTTGGCACACGTTCCAAGTGTTACATGTTTGTTACATGGAGTACACTTCCTGACTGGTATCATTCCTCTTCTGAAGCCACAAGCCTGTTTCCTAAGTCATTAACTTTTAAGATTGATCTTTCACGCAAACATTGATCAGGTATCTATTGATACACGCACTGACATATTTAAAATGTAAAACAAACACAAGTCATAAGTCTAACGAAGTTCGGGAGTGTCTGGCTGGCCCTGTCAGTAGAGTCACAGTGTACCCTGATCTCAGGGTTGGGAGTTCAAGCCCATGCTGGGTGTAGAGATTACTCTGGGCAAAACAACAAGACAGCAAATCCTTCTGCATTGCCTGCACTAGCAGGTTATTTCTCCAGCCCCCCAAATCTCCAGCCCTCCTATATGAACCCAAAACTACTATCCTTGGCCTGCAGCTCACACGGTCTCAACCAGACTGCCCCTGTCTTGGACATGAGGTCTGCACTCCTGGCCTCCGCCCGTCAGACTGCACCATGACAGCAGGGGCGTCTCCACCCCCTGGGCCCCGGCCCCCCTCCTGTCTCTCTTCCGTGGCCTCCCACGCTCCGTCTCTGCCACACCTCCTCACCTGCCATCACCTCTCGCCAGACTGCCCCTCACTTGTCTGCCCCATTCCATCCACCGAGTCAACTCACCTCCCATTTTCCAGCATTGTGTATAAATACGTGTTAGTCAGCACCACTTGGCCTGGACGACTCGCTCACGCAGCGCACCTGAACCCCCTCCCCATTTCAAGGTCCTCTAGATGCTTTAGGAAGGTCTTAGCCCACGCTGCCCTCCTCCGATGACAGGGCCGCCTCCCCCCGCCCCCCGTCTGGGGCGCTCCCCAAGCTCTGCCAGGCCTTCGGCCAGGCTCTGTCACAAGCCCCCCACTCCTCACTTTTCTGGGATGGGCCTTGCTGCCACTCACCTGAATTCAAGTTATGCTCCTATGACAAATTTTACACCCCCCATCATCCATTTCCAACTAGCTGTTTTACATTTTTACCTGGAAAACGTGCACCTACTTTCTACAGCAGTGTTGCTGGTGTGAGTTTTCCTAAACCTGATGATTTGCCCAGAAATGGAGGGAGGTGGTCAAAGTACGAACTGGAAGACACAAGGCTGACCATGCATTCGCCTGCCTCCAAGAGCGGCAGCCAACTCCCTGTTTCTCCTCCCCTCCTCGAGTTCAGGCCCAGGAGCGCTGCAAAGCCTCCTCCCGGTGCCGCTCTGACCTCCATCTGGCCGTCCACCACCTTCACCCTGGGACACACCAGGGGCAGTGCCCCGCCCCCTCCTCAGAAGACCCGGTCTTACACAATTTGAGCCCAGTCCGTTTTCCCAGCTTCATCTGCCGCTGTTTGTTTCCAAGGGCTGCGTGTTCAAACAGGTCTAGCTGGCAAGTCCCACATCACAGCCTATCTCCCAGTCCTTCCCACAGTCTTTGACAGCCTCACCCTGCGTTCTGCACCCCGATATCTCACCGATTCTTTTCAGTTTTTTTTTTTTTTTTAATTTTTTTTTTTTCAACGTTTATTTATTTTTGGGACAGAGAGAGACAGAGCATGAACGGGGAGGGGCAGAGAGAGAGGGAGACACAGAATGGGAAACAGGCTCCAGGCTCCGAGCCATCAGCCCAGAGCCCGACACGGGGCTCGAACTCACGGACCGCCAGATCGTGACCTGGCTGAAGTCGGACGCTTAACCGACTGCGCCACCCAGGCGCCCCTTCAGTTTTTTTTTTAATGTTTATTTATTTGCGAGAGACAGAGCGCAAGCAGGGGAGAGGCAGAGAGACAGGGAGACAGAGAATCCGAAGCAGGCTCCAGGCTCTGAGCTGTCAGCACAGAGCCCGACGTGGGGCTCCAA
Organism: Prionailurus bengalensis; assembly: GCF_016509475.1. Lineage (NCBI taxonomy): Eukaryota > Metazoa > Chordata > Mammalia > Carnivora > Felidae > Prionailurus > Prionailurus bengalensis. Next base: position 61,728,225 of record NC_057352.1, read on the forward strand.
CGCACACACAGCAAGACCATGACCTGAGCCAAAGTTGGAAGTTTAACAGATTGAGCCCCCCCAGGTACCCCTTTCACCGATTCTTAAGTAACACTTCCTCCGTGACATCTCCCAGACTTCAGAGCCAGAAATGCTTTCTCTCCTCTCAACTCCTATCTCATGTCACAGCACCCCCCCCCCAACCTCTCTTCCTTCCCAACCTCAGGGTGGGGCCGTGTCTCAGTCCCTCCGTGCACCCACAACACAGCCTGGCCCAAGGAGCAGTGAGTAAGAGTGACTAAACCAATGTAACGTGGGAAAAGCAAAGTGTGTCTAGTCTGACGAGTCCCCTCCATAAGACAAGTAATTCATCCCAGTTGCAAAAAAAATTTAAGACTGCTCTCCTACTATAAGGCAGCCTGCATTTAGAAAAGCAGTCAGAGAAACCCAGAAGTCAGTGGTACAGAGCTTTGTAACTGTGCCAAATGGGTGAATGGTTACAAAGACATAAAAACAAACCCTGTACTCTTCAAAATCGTCAAGGTCATGGGCACCTCGGCGGCTCAGTCGGTTGAGCATCCTTGGTAGGGGCTCAGGTCATGATCTCACGGTTTGTGAGATTGAGCCCCACATCAGACTCCACACTGACAGCATGCAGCCTGCTTGGGATTCTCTCTCCCTCTCTCTCTGCCCCTCCTCCACTCATTCTCATTCTCTCCCTCTCTCTGTCTCTCTCAAATAAACAAACTTTAAAACCTGTCAAGGTCATAAAAAACAAGATCCGAGAAACTACTACAGACAGGAAGAGACTAAAGAAACATTAACTAAATGTAATGTAGGATCCTGAAACACTAAAAGGAACTCAGTGGAAAAATGGGTGAAATCTGAATGAAGTCTGGGGTTCAATTAATAGTAATATACCAATGTTGATCTCATAGCTTTCACAACCTTAGCAGTGTTATGGGAAATGTTACATTCAAGAACCTGGTCTAGTACTACTGTGTGTCCTACTTCTGTATATCTAAAATTATTCCAAAATAAAAGTTCATTTAAAAAAACAAAAAAAAAGCCAGACCTCATCCAGGACAAGTATTTCTACCACATTCACTAACTCCCCATCAATGCCAGACTACACTGGCTGACTGATGGCTGAGTCTTCCCAGAGCCAAGATGGTTCTGGTGAACTGAGGCAAAGCACCAGAGCCAGCTCTATGACCTGATCCAACCTCACGTTATGACCGCATCCATGGAACCCTAGCATAGCCAGCAAAACACTGCTCCCAAAGAGTCCCTATTCTAATCCCTGGAACTTGTGGGTATTTGAGGTCACACGGCAAAGCGGAATTACGTTTGCAGATGGAATTAAGGTCTAATCAGCAGACAGGGTGCATATGCTAGGTTATCCAGGTGGGCCCAATATAATCACAAAGGTCCTCAAAAGTGGAAGAGTGAGACAGAACAGAGTAGAAAGGAGATGTGACACTGGAAAGTCAGAGAGATGCAAAACTGCAGGCTTCCAAGATGGAGAAGAGGGGGGCACCCGGGGGCTCAGACTGTTGAGCGTCCGACTATGGCTCAGGTCACGATCTCACAGCTCTCAAGTTCAAGCCCTGCATCGGGCTCACTGCTCCCCATGCAGTGCACGCTTAGAATCCTCTGTCCCCCTCCTCTCTCTGCCCCTTTCCCACTGGCACTCTCTCAAAAATAAATAAGACGGTTTTTTTAATTTTATAAAAGCCCTTAAAAAAAAAAAAAAGAAGGAAAAGAGGTGGAGAAAGGAGCCACAGGCCCAGGAATGTGAAGAGCCACTAAGAGACGAAGAGGCAAGGAAACAGTGTCCCCCGGAGCCCTCAGCAGGAACTGGCCCTGCCAACACCTGGATTTTCCCCCTTGAGATTCGCGTCCGGCTCCTAGTCTACAGGACTGTACAATAACACATCTATGTGGTTTTAAACCTCCAAGTCTGTGCTAATTTGTTACAGCAGCTATAGAAAAATAAGTGACACGACTGAAATACAAAAACACAAGCACTCCTCCCAAGTGGGAGTGCACGTGCTTCCCTCACCCCCCCACCCCCCCACGTCCTGTGGCACCATCTAACGTAACTCAGCCTTCCTCATCGTCTGTTCCTCAGCCCCCTTGGGCCAACACATTTGGGGGCTTCAAAGAAAACTATCAAGGAAAGGAAAGGAGGAGACTATAGGTTAGATTCCAGGACGAAGATGTTCTTCCCAACTTGCTAACCCCTCACTGCGCCTTTAGCCTTCAAATAGCCTTTTGCAGAAAATGAGAGTTACTGCTTCAACACAGTCCTCTTTAAAACGTCACTCATCTGGGGGCGCCTGGCTGGCGCAGTGGGTGGAGCACGCAGCTCTCAACCCCGGGCTCGTGAGCTCTAGCTCCACGTTGGGTGTGGAGCCTGCTTTAAAAAATTAAGATAAACGAAAATAAATAAAACGTCCATCATCTGATGAGAACCCACTTTTAGAAGAATTAGATCTAATCACTTCTCTGAAAAGAAATAAAGCTCCCATGTAAATTTCACTAAGGCTGCATCTGCAGAAAATTAAACCATGAGCAAAAGCACAGATCACTTTTCCAAGCTTCATACATAAAGACAAAGGACACAATTCAAAAATTACCTCTTAAGTGTTAAGGAAAAATTTTCCTACAAGAAAATACCTTGAGTTTTAGCGTATTTAATCTAGTAATCTCGAAACTAAAATACTTCAAATTTCAGGTGGACTGTTCTCGACGTAATCCAAACACATCAGGAGCAAATCATCTACGTCTGGAAAGGAAAAGAGTCACAAAGTCTAAACATGCCTTGAAACCGGAGCCCCAGGAAGGGCTGGGGCATTAAGCTAAGGACCCTGTCAGTTTCAGACCCCAAAACCTGGGCTTTCTTTTCTATCATCCACAAGGTCAGAGTTTTTCTTTTTAAGTGTTCTGCATATCCTTGAAGTAGCCAGGCATTTTTGTAATTAAAAAAAAAAAAAAAAAAATTCCTTCAAGAGTGCTGCTTTGGGGTTTTTTGTTGTTGTTGTTCTTTATTTTTACTTCCTGTTTTACAGGATGTAAAACCACACTTTAGAAACACGGTGCGTGCTAGCAAGGCTTTATCTCTCAAGAGTAATAAGGTTCTTCGCTGCTTCCCTCACCTTCTGTATTTTAGACACATTTATACGGTACACCTGCAATGATTTCAAGTTTACGTCATCACACAGAATTAAGTGAAAATCTTATTTTGCTAGATATGAATGCAGTGGAACACAAAGCAATCATAACTTAAGCCAAAACCTTACGCAAACGTCTCATTATTTAGAAAGTCATTATTCCAGGACATGAGCATCCTGGCTCTGGAGCCTGCCATTACAAGGAGTGGGGCACTTTCTATTAATGCCCTGAGAAAAGAACTCTATTTGCTACATTTTAGATGAAAACTAACCTCTGATATCACATTTATTTATTAAGCACTCACAAGTTAAAATTTCAATTTCACCATTCTAAAAGGGCACACTGTACAGTTAAACAATTGGAGGGGAGGGGGATTTTATGAAATTCTATCTAACCTTGACAAAAATTGGGATCTAGGTGATCGAAATGCTTTACGTTGAGAAAAGGCCAACGCTTCTATACAGTGAACTGGTGCGCACTGGTTTCTTCACAAGTGGAAAACAAGTGCCTACAGATTTTGAGGCTAACAAGTAATTCACCGCACAGATGCCAAGGGCAGAGCTGGCAACTTGGGTCCTGCCCTCAGCCAGCCGGGAAGGACACTGTAACTCCCACAACGGCCTCGGCCTAGGCGGGGGTGGCGGCAGCCTCCACCCGGCAACAGAACTGTCAGTCCTTCCAGCCCTCGGAAACCTCAGCTGTGCTAATGGGACAGACCTCTTTTATTTTCACAATGCAAACCCACTCAACTCTTTAGTCACAGATCAGCTTCAAAACCGTGGGATTTCTTAAGTTTTAGAATGGTGTCCCTAAATGCTTTCAACCACAACAAATTCCCCTCACCCCTCACTTACCTAAAAAGTTAAAACCACACAAATTAAGCACACTCTTATCTAAACCAAAAATTCAAGTCTCTGTCACCCAAATTGTAGCCATAATTAGTCTCTTCAAAAATCAATCTTTTTGCCAATTACGTAACAGGTTCATTTTTTTTTTTTTTAAATCAGAAAACATAAGTGGTAAAAAAAAATAAAATAAAATAATAACATACAGTTCCATTTTGGTGTATTTCCCTCCAAAGAGATTACTTTTTTGGTCATCAAAATGCTAAAACTGGGGTAGGAAGGACATTAAGGTGCCAACTCCATTCTGGAGAATTTATATTTAAACAGAAGCTTTAGCCTCAAAGCTCAGGAGCATTTATTACAACTGCTTAGGAGTCAAAAAAAAAAAAAAGGTAAGATAAAATGCTAAAACTTTCCAGGTACTCCACTGCCATACTAAACCACTGCTTACGTTACAAGGGGCCAGAAGGTGCTCAAAGTTCTAAACTAAACACAGCAGGAAACTACACTCAGCAGGCTTTCACCTTTGCCCCGAAAGCAGCAATCTCACTAAAACCGCTTCCAGGAGGCATTTTCCTTCCCACAAAGACAACCTTTCCGTTAATTATTGTCCTTAGGTGTTGTTCTGTGCCGATCTTAAATGTCAGATCCCATACCTTTGTCTAAATTGTAAAGAAAATTTGTAATGAAAACAAATGGAAAAATGGCTGAAATCACATAGCATCATTCCTAGTCAAATAAAAGAAAGTTCCTCATCCCAAGTTCTCCTTTCAAAGTCATTCAAATACGGTATTTCCATATAGAGTCTTTAAACAACTCAACAAGTCTTTCTTGAGCTACTTCTAGAACAAGTGTCATGCCCGAGGAGCGATCACGGAGACCAACCCTACTGTCACTAAGCATGCAGTCCTTCTTTTCACAGGGCAGATGTAATCCAACCATATTCCATCGATTCTGCAAAGTCCTTTTGTATTTATTTATTAACGTCTTCGAGAGAGGCAGTTAAAGCAGGGGAGAAGGGGGGGGGCGGGAGAGGGAGAGAGAGAACCTTAAACAGGCTCCACGCTTAGCGCAGAGCACAGCGCAGGGCTCGATCCCACAACCCTGGGATCATGACCTGGGCTGAAATCAAGAGCTGGAAGCTCAACCAACTAAGCCGCCCAGGCCCCCAACTGTGTTTATGTGGCTCTAACAAGGTGGAGTGGCATATTCCTTGGGAGTGAATATTTGACTAAGACCCAGAGGCTGGAGGGAGTCATCCTGTAGCTCTGGACGAGCAAAGATTTGCAAGGGAGGCAACAATGTGCACTCAGCAGGGCCCTGTTCCAGACGGAGGACCAGCATGTGTCGAGGCCATGAGAGAATACGGCACGTGTCCCAATCCAGGAAATGGAAGCCAATGTAGCCAAAGCATCCGGAGTTAAGAGGGAGAGTGATGGGGGATCACTTGGGGGGCTTCGGGGGAAGAGGTCACGCAATTAGGGTTAGACTGTTAATAACCACTTGGGACCTTACCATAAAAATAACATTTGTAGTTCTACTGTACCATAAAACACTATTTACAGACAGTTTTGAGTGTGGAGGGAGAGAAACAGAGTTAAGCACAGAAGAATAACAAAAACCAACAAGGAAACACATAGCTTGGTCTGACTTGGCTTAAAAGATACCACGAATAAGACCCATCAAACAGTAAAAAGAGCCACCTCGGAATAGAAACATCTTGATCAGAATTAACAACCTAGTTGTTAAAGTGGATCATTTCCTAAGCCTTTTAGGCTTTCTATGCTGATTATCTCTAACTGCTTGAGTTCCAGGAGCTGAGGACTGACCCCTTCTTTCCTACAGCTGTAAAATAAAACTGGAAAAGTTGAATTGCACAAAAAACTCCATTTGAAATACAACTAAGAGAACACATACTGGGGCACCCGGGTGGCTCAGTCGGTTAAGCGTCCGACTTCGGCTCAGGTCACGATCTCACGGTTCACGGGTTCAAGCCCCTCGTCAGGCTCTGTGCCGCCAGCTCGGAGCCTGGAGCCCGCCTCGGATCCTGTGTTCTCCCTCTCTCTCTGCCCCTCCCCCGCTCACGCTCAATCTCTCCCTCAAAAGTAAACAAACAAAAAAATTAAGAAAACGCATAGTAAAAAATGTCAAGACAATGACTTTTAGTTATTGGGGTTCATTTAATTTCTTCAGGAGGCTCTCGTCAAACGGGCCATGCAAAACGCGCCCGCCCAGGGCATGGACCCACCTGACGGCAGTAAGTGACACAGTGCGCAGTCAGCATTCTGCCCTTTAACTAGCAGATATCCTATTAGAGAAAGCTCACCCACCACGCTTACCATGTGAGGGATGAAGGGCCTTACACGGGGCAGTGGACGGATCAAAACACTTATTTTGGCAACAAATGCAGATTATGCTCTGAACCAGCATTTACTGACACTCTCTAATTATGTTATTTCATTGATAATGGGCTCGTTGCCCGTATGCAAAATAACTGTGCTACACTGGATAAAACATAACCTTACTGTATCAAATGTACTTAAAAACCCAAGGCACACACAGCCTCTAGAAAAATACTCTCAAATACAAACAGCAGAGCTCAGCTCTGTCCGTGGAAAGTTCTGCTTGTCACCGTATCAACACTGTAATTACAAAGAACATGACAGCCTCCAGTCGTAAGCAGCCCATCTGGTTTAGAGAGATGAACGGCGGTGCCGTGTGATTAGCGTGGCTGGTCTGCAGCGGGTCTAGAACATCTGACAGGCCCCTGCGAGGAAGACAGCTGACACAAAGTTAGAACTGCAAAAGAGGAACTTGAGACTATGTGACACCTTTCAAAACAAACTTCTGGTAAATTCTATGTATATTTTGCCACAACTTAAAACAATATTGAGGGAAAAAACCTCTGAAAGTTTCAAAGTTGGATCAAGTTTAGCAATATCTTGAGGGAGCTTTTTAACTAAGTCAGGAGGCACGCACAAAGGACACAGAAAAATGTCAAAGCTACTTGGTCTTTGTCTCCTCCCAGCCCATTCAGGAGGGCCAGCCTATCGACCGACCCGGATCCAGCTCCAGCTCCAGCTCAGAGCACCAACTACACAGAGGACAGCAGCTGAATGGAGGGCGGGGGAGGCAACTCCGAGATAAGGATCCGATTCAAGGGTCACAATCAAAGTTGAGCAAGATGTTTTTCCTTTTTTCTTTTTTTAACTGCAGTTTCAAAGGAATATCAGAAGCCTTGTGCAATCAGTCTCCAAAGACACAACACAGAGCAGGTCTTCCGGGACAACATTTCGGATGAGAAATCAAGGTCTCCAAATGAACGGAACACACGTCTGGGGGTCTCTGATTTGCAACTATTCAAGCTATGCCATTGACCGGGTTTGCAGGAACCAAAATAGCAACTGTTTCAACTGCACTGTTTCCACCAGCAATATCCTGTTACACAGCTTTGCTGAGCGCCGCTCCTCACTCCGCCACAGGCACCAAAATATTCTAAGGTTTGCAACTCAACAACTGTGCGCACTTTCACTCCTTAGCTTAAAAGGAATGTTGAGCATACTGCTCAAATCACTTCAAAAACTGCCACCTTACAAGAAAGCCTGAAATTCGATTTTTCCACCGGGAAATCTGCAAAACCATCCTGTTCTTGCAAAGGGATAGAAAACTTCCTATAACCTGTAGAAACCAGGAAACCTAGGCATGCCGCATCTCAACTGCCGGAGAGAAAATGGTTTTCAAAGCACAGGGCCAGCTTAGGCCAGCTTAATCTTTCAAAGCCTCTTCCAAAAACCCTTGGACGCCGAGATACAGGCTAGCTTTCCAAAAGAACAGCAGAAGCAGTAAAACCCTGATGAGGCACCAGGAAAAGAGCAGACCTCAAGAAAAACGAAGAGTTCTTCACCCCCATCCACAAACGGCAAAGACACAAAATTTAACAGCACAATCCCTCTTTGAGAGAAGACTGAATCCATGTGGCATGGCCAGCCACACACACACACACACACACACACACACACACACACACACTCGCTCACTCACTCACACACACACACACACACACATACACTCACTCACTCACTCGCAGCTACCGCCCTGCCAGGGGATGATGAAATGAGGAACGGAAATTAACATTTCAGGCAACGTCTCACATTGTTCCTTGAGGCCAAGGACTGCTGTTGCAGCCGCCACCGCCACCGCTTCCCTCCCACCCGCCCCCCAGTCCCGCCTACCCTCCCCCCAGACGACACCCCCGCGCCGCTGCCCCGCATTCCTGCCCCTCCGCGGGCCTACGCGCGCCTCCTGCACCCCCGGCGCCCCCACTCTCCCTTCACGACTCCCGTCCGCCCGCCCCCTCCGGCTCGGAGCCCGAGAACCGCCTGCTCCCATTTCAAAACAGTGATAATAATAGGGACGCTGGGAATAACAACTACAACCGACACTGCGAACGCACCCCTCCCTCGGGTCAGAGGTCGGCGCACCCGCTCCCCAGGTGCCCGGGGCCCCCGTCGGCCCCTCACGGCCGCCCCGAGCCCTCCCAAGTCCCCCAGGCGCACTCTCAACCCCTCACGGCTGCCCAGCCCCCCCCCCCGCCCCCCGCCAGGCCCACCTGGAGCCCCCGTCGGCCCCGCGCGGCTGCCCAGAGCCCCCGCAGGCCCCCTCACGGCTGTCTGGGCCCCCAGGCCCACCCAGAGCCGCCGTCAGTCCCTTCACGCCTGCCCCTGGCCCCGCAGGCCCACCCAGAACCCCACCCGGAGCCCCTCACGGCGGCCCCGGGGCCTCCAGGCCCACCCGGAGCCCCTCACGGCTGCCCGGGCCTCCCAGGCCCACCCGCAGCCGAGCGTCGGCCCTCCACGGCTGCCCGGGCGCCCCCCCCCCGCTTCCGGCCCCCCAGGGGCCCCCCGTCAGCCCCTCACGGCTGCTCGGGCCCCCCGGAGCCCCAAGTCGGCCCCTCGGGCCCCCCGGCGCCTGCCGCGCTGCTCCGCCAAGAGAGGAGGCCTGCAGGCCTCGAGGCGGCCCCACGCCCGGGCGCCCGCCCCGACCCCCGGCCCGGCCCGCGGCGGCTCTCACCGGCTCCCGGCTGCACGGCTCCGCGGGGCTCAGCGGCGGCGCGCGGGCGAGGCCATGCAGCCCCAGCCCGTCCCCCGGCCCGAGCGGGAAGGCGGCGGCGGCGGCGGCGGCGGGCTCCGAGCGCCGGCGAAGCGGCGAGGCCGGCGGGAGGCGAGCCCGCCCCTCGGGCGCGGCCAGGCTCGGGCGGCGCCGCGGCGGCGCGGGCGCTCACTGAGGGGACGTCGGGCCGCGCGCTCGGCGGCGGCGCCTCCCCGCCTGGGGCCCTCGCTCCATCGCGCTCCGGCTCGGCGGCCTCTGGCTCCCGGACCCGGCGGCGGCTGCGGCGGGCGCCGGCCGCATGAGACGCCGCCGCCCATTGGCCCGCCGTATCCGCCTCCGCCATTGGCCCGCTGCGGCCGGGCACAGGACTGCGCACGTCACGGCGTCGGGGAGGAAGTGCGCCGGCGGGGGTGAAGGGGCGGCAGCGAGAGGGACAGCTTCGGTGACAGGCCTGGGGCGGGACCAGAGGACGTTCCGGGACGGATTGGTCAAAGTCGTGCGTCCGGGCGCACGGCACGTTGGGAAGCGAGCAGCTGGATTGGCTGCTTGCCTCGCAGGGGGGGGCGGGCCTTTTGTTCCCGGACGCGACGATTGGTCTTTCCAAATGCCGGAAGCGACGAGGGGAACGGTCGAAAGCCGGGATCCAGCGTCCACGGAGCGGGGAGATGAGGTATCGGCGGCGCTGGGCCTCAGCCCGGCAGCCTCGGTCCCTGGTCCGAGTCCCCCCGCCCGCGCGGCTTGAGGAGACCAGGCGGCGCGCGCTGGTGCGGGCGGACCGCGGCCGTCGCGCCCCTGCCCTGTGGTTAAGTGGAGGCGCGCGCGGTGCTCTGCGTGCGGCGGGTGCGGGCAGCGCGGGAAGCAAGGACCGCGCCCGCCTCGCAGGGCCACCGGGAGGACTGCGCGAGGAGTGTGCGCGGCCCTTGGCCGGGACTCGGCACGTAGGGAACTGGTCCCTCCGCAGCGGCTGCCTTCCAGGCTCCGATTTCCCCGCTCCCAGCCAGTAACTTCCCTGGGTGAGCGGGGCGCCGTGGGCTGTCGAGCACCCTCGGGATGATGACCCAGGGTCCCGGTGGACACCTCATTGTAAGGATTCCCTGGGAACACTGATAAAATTGGGACTCCGGACCCCACGCCCACTTGCGTAAATCTAGATGGAGGGAAGGAGGAATTAGGATGTTCTATGTTGGTCTCTGATAATACTCATCCTTGGAAAATTTTCAAAATCACTGACCTTAGCCAATCCAATACTCTCTAGAGGGAATTTGCCTTGGAAATAGTCTGACAAGGTAAAAGCAAAGAATTTTAACAGAAACAGAACTTGTAAGTAAAAACTACAGTAGAGAAAAGAAATGCAGAGTAAAGTGAAAGAAGCCATTTAGTGCATTTATTCAGAGAGGTTTATTGCCATGGGCCAAACACTGTATCAAGCCCTGGAAAGTCGACGGGAACAGAGCAGGTGGAGTCTCTACCAGCTGGGATTTAGCGTCAGGCCGGGAAAACGTGTTTATCAAACAGCCACACAATATGCACTTTGAGAAAGACGTACAAGGAGTTATGAAAGAATATTGAGTGAAAACCAGGTCTAGTCTGGGGGAGTGGCTTGCAAAAGATTTCCATAAGGTGTTACACTCGAACTGCAGCTGTCAGAAGTCTGAGGAAGAGGTGAGTAGATGGGAGAATATTCTAGGTCTGCTGTCCAATAGGATAGCTTCTAGCCACATAGGACTGTTAAGTACTGGAGACGTGAGTCCAAACTGACATGTACTGTGAATATAAAATACACACCAGATTTCAGACTTAGCACGAAGAAGAAAAGAATGTAAAATATCTCAAAAAAATGTTTTTATTACACATGGAAGTGATAGTACTTTGGATAATGGCATTAAATAAAATATAGCTTTGAAACTAATTTTATCCTTTTTTTTCCCCTAATCATTGCTACCAGGAAATTTTGTTTTTATTACTAAGAAATGTTACTTTGTATAAGCAGGCTCCACACCCAACATGGGCCTCGAACTCTCGACCTGGAGATCAAGAGTTGGGTGCTCTACCAACTGAGCCAGCCAGGCACCCCAACTGCTAGGAAATTTTATTTTTTTTTTAATTTTTTTTTCAACGTTTATTTATTTTTGGGGGGACAGAGAGAGACAGAGCGTGAACAGGGGAGGGGCAGAGAGAGAGGGAGACACAGAATCGGAAACAGGCTCCAGGCTCCGAGCCGTCAGCCCAGAGCCTGAAGTGGGGCTCGAACTCCCGGACCGCGAGATCGTGACCTGGCTGAAGTCGGACGCCTAACCGACCGCGCCACCCAGGCGCCCCCCAACTGCTAGGAAATTTTAAATGCCATCCTGGCTGCATTCAGTTTCGTGGGCAAAGGAGCAAGCTAACTGGTGCCCTTAAGTTGTTGGAGAGGGTTGAGGTGGCCCAAGGGGCCATATTCACGTATTTAAGGCTTTTAAGTGCCCGCTGTGTTTTCAGCACTGTTGTAAGACCTCCGTGAAATGCAGGGCAATGGGGGCAGAGGAGGCATGCTGTTTTTAATATAAGTTAGTAGGTGAAGAACTCAGATAAGATCATCTTTGAGGAGGACCCCGGGGGTGAAGCAAGGCGTGATGTGGAGAAAATCACCCCAGGTGGGGCAGGAAGGAGCCCCACAAGCACAGAGTAAAGCTCAGGCAAACAAGATGAGGAAGATGTCTGAGCAAGGGTCCCACTCGGAGTTGGGAAATCACCCTAAGCCACTGCAGGGTCGCAGGACCACGAGCCGTGGCCTGACCTACTGTTGAAGGATCACTCAAGACGACGAGAGCACAGAGAAGGTGGGGCGAGGCAGCAGTGCCATTGTGCCTGCGAGTCTGGGATGTGTTTTGAAGACAGAGTTGGCAGGACTTGTGGGTTGTACGAGAGAAGGGTCTGGGCTGAGGTCACCACCGGATGGCAGGGCTCCAGGGGGGATAGAGCTTTGGGCTGAAAAACTGGGAGTTTACTTTTATACAGTTAAGTGCAAGATGCTTGGGTCTCCATGTGGGTGATGGGTTGGGGGGTGGCAACCACAGAAAGCAGAGAGGTAGCTAGGCACAGGTGAGGCCTCGCAGGCACACAAATGATTTTTTTTTAAGTTTATTTTTGAGAGAGAGAGGGAGACACAGGAACAGAAGCAGGCTCCAGGTCCCAGCTGTCAGCACAGAGCCCGATTTGGGGCTCAGACTCACAAACCCAGAGATCGTGACCTGAGCCAAAGTCGGATGCTTAACTGACTGAGCCCCCCAGGTGCCCTGGCACACGAATGATTTTTTTAGCCTGCAAGCAGCACCTGCCAGAGAAGGGCTTTAATCAGGAAGCACAGGGACAGAGTCCTGTTCTAAAACCCCGCTTTTGAAACAGTGTGAAGGTTGAGACCATGAGGAGAGGCCAGGTGGGAAGCTGTTGCAATAGTTCCAGAGAAAAGAGAAACAGGAAGGGGGGTGGCGAAGCGGTGAGGACGGCAGAGTAGGAGAGCAGGGGCCGGGTGGAGATAGCATGGCTGAGGCTGGGGGCCTTGACGGGGGCTACCAAAGAGCCAGCATTGCCACACCTTCCATTTTTTTCCATGGAAACCAGAAACCAAATTTTTATAGGACAGTTCAGTAAAAACAATTTGCCAAACATGTGGGCCAAACAAAACAAATTAGATCTACAAATTCCTCCTCTGGATCCCCACAGGCTAGTTCTCCGCAGGGTAGTATCCTCCCCACAGGCTTTCCTGGCAAGCCTGTTTGCTTTAATGCAGTTACCTGGACCCACCGGGAGATTCAGGTTCAAGAAACCAAGATCCTGCCCAAAGCATTTATGTTGCAGTATGTCTCTGTTCCCCAGGAGCCAAAAGAAGAAATTATTGATTAAACATAAGCCAAATGTGGCTTCGGAAAAATCCAGTGCCCTGGTGATGCTTGACGCCCTCCCAGAGAAGAAATGATGTGACCTTTTACTCCTAAGCCAAGCTGCTTGAAGTGACTCTCCACCCTCCGCAGGACACCACCTGCCCCCCCCGCCCCCCCCCCATGTGGACCCGGAGAGTGATGGTGCACGGGTGAGGCTCTTCTCACCCTTGCAAAACTGCCGGAGGCTGCTGCTGAAAGGGAGGCGGCCCAGCCACCTTGTTTTCTGTCTGCTTCCTCTTCTACGCAAGTGGCAGAAGTGGCCAGAGCAGGCCCACATTCTGACCCCTTCCCTTCTGCCTGTTACCCCAAGGCCAAGCCAGCCCCGCCCCAGCCCTGTGGTCAACCCCAGCTCTCCAGCATTCTTCACATTAGAATCTGGAACCACAACGAATTATCACGTGCTTTGCTTCCACCGTAGCTCGTGACGCACGGCCCTCCCAAACCTCAGAGGAAGGACTAACTGCTGTGTGTGGCAAGAGTCAGATGTTCCTGAGACCCCTGGCCCCAGGACCACGGAGGCCACCCCGTCATTTTTAAAACTTTGGACCCAGTATCTTTTCTGTAGCCTACCGGTTTTTATGTCATTTTAAAATCGATATGAGGTATTCTTCTCTTCAATTTCTCACAAATCCAACTAGAAAGGTTGAGAGCAAAAATAAGTCTTCCTAAGACTTCTTTTCCTAGTGAGGGTGTCATAATATTGCATAATGTGTTTTATGTAATGAACGTCAGCTTGCAGAAAGCACGGAGCTTACTCAGCTGGGAGATGAATTGTGTACTCATTCAACAAATGCGTGGGTGCCTGCCGTGTGCTGGACAGCATTACAGCAGAGGCAGAACACAAGTCTCTCAAACACTTTCATGGCCCAGACGGGGATTGAAAGACGGTCTTGTGGCTCTGCAGCTGGCATAGAACATTCCAGAAGCTTGGGTGGGTGGCCATGGTCAGGAAGTGATGTGACACCCATCTGCAGCCCCTCTCTGGGGTTTGTGAAGGAGCCATGGAGGCTTTGTCCTATGCAATCCCTGGAAACCAGCCCCTGCGGTACAGCTGAGCCCTACTGGTAAGGTGGTTGGGACGCCAGCCCTGGGCGGACCACAGTGCTCAGTGTCCGGAATGGTCCATTCACATCCTTTCGCTAATGCTGAATTCAGGGATGATTTAATAACAAATTCCCCAAACTGTCCCTGGGTACTTTAAGATATCTTTAGCTGAAGAGGAACTCACAAAAGATAATCTTGAATCTAATCTGAGTCCCCTTTTTATTTTTTTAGTAATCTCTACACCCAATGTGGAGCTCGAACTCATGACCCTGAGATCAAGAATTACATGCTCTTCTGACTGAGCCAGCCAGGCACCCTCAAGTTCCCTTTTTAAGCGCATAAAATTCACATATCTTTGGTAAAGAATAACCCTAATGACATTGGAATTGCCATGATTGAGACTAGGGGTTCACCAACTGTGGTTCAGGGACCCCTGGAGGCCGCCCAAGACCTTTCTTGGGGTCAGCAAAAGTCTGGCAGTTTGGAGGGCATGGCTGCAGGCTGTCAGCAAAGGCAGCTATTCTCAAGAAGGCAATCCAGAGCCCTGGGGTCTGGAAGATTGAGTTGAATGTCACCAGACTGGAAGGTGTACCAGTTAACAAGGGAAGGAGGGAGAGAGGAGTGGTCCCACTGAGTCTGGGGAGAGGGTGAAAGGCTGTGTGCCAAGATAGAGAAGCACCAGGCCTCAGCAGTTTGGAGCTACCAGATGGCCACTGGAGCTGTCCTGCAGGTCACGTATGTACCAGCCTGGTGGTGAGAAGCAGAAACCTTTGGAGATGAGCTTGCTGGAGGGGACGTCCAGGCCCAGGCGGCAGAAGCCCGGAGGATGTCAGTCACTCAGCACTTTCCTGGAGCAGGCAGCCTGGGAATGCTCACCCCTCCCTGCTTCACCAGCCTGCTCAGAGACAGAGACTGCGCTTTATGGGTACACGTATCTTTCAAAACAATTATACGGCACTGGGGACAGCAGAGATGCTCAGTATTAAAGGAACTATTCAATGTTGTCCCTGAAACCCAGCTTTACTTTGCAACTTTAAAAAGTATTCAGAAAATAAAAGGACAGAAATGCTACAGGGCTGCTGCTGTGTTTCAGTGTTGAATACTGTGTCCCCTTCCAGTGACCCTGTGGGTGGCACCCACACTGTCCAGCAAGGCTGGCTTCTTGGCACCTGCTAACCACAGAGCTCCCAGGCGAATGTTTGAGTCCCTCCCTTCTGCCTGGAGACAGCTTACGCCCATAGTCTATGGGCTCTGGGTCACTTTGTTTATTCTGCTCAAGAAACTGTAACTTTGGGGCACCTGGGGGGCTTGGTTAAGCATCCGGCTCTTGGCTTTGGCTCAGGTCATGATCTCAGAGGTTGTGGGTTAGAGCCCCACATTGTGCTCTGTGCTGACAGCATAGAGCCTGCTTGGGATTCTCTCTCTTCCTCTCTCTCTTTGCCCCTACCCTGCTCACTCACTCTCTCTCAAAATAGATAAACTTTTAAAAAGGATATTTAAAAAAGAATAATAATAGTAAAAATAATAGAGTCCCTTTCTCTGTGAAGTCGGCCCCGGCCACCCCATCTCACGCTTTGTCTCTGCGACCACTTACAATCTCGCGGACCGTGTGCTTTGCTGACGTGGCTGACTTTTGTTTCTCACTAGAACAGAAGCTCAGTGAGGACAAGCATCTGTCCACTGCTGTGTCCCTAGCGCCTAGGTCGTGGCCACAGAGTAAGTACCTGTTAAGGGAAATTTCATTTTACCCCACAAAAATCTATTTTTTTCTCCCGGTTCTTTCATTTTCTGCGACTGCTTTGAGGGCCTCTCACCAATCCCCCAAAAGTCACCACCTGCCCCTTTCGCCCTCCCTCCCCTTCCCCATCTTTCCTTTAGAACCCGTAACAGCTCTGGGGAAGGGGGAGGGCTCTTTCCCCTACCCCTCTGTATCTCTCCTCCTTTCTTTTGGCCTGGTTTTGTCCCTTCTCTTTTTGTTCTGCTCTACAGAACACGCGGGAATGAGCCAGCAGTCTCTGAGAACCAGGCGTTAGAAGGTCTCAGTGAACAAAGGCAAGGTTTTCCTTAGCGGGAGGCACACAAGGGAGAGACGTCTGGGAACACTGGCCTGTCGCTGTGTCTCTCCCTGTTACACTGCGGCTGTCCGAGTTCAGTGTGCCTCACGGCAACTTCTACGGAAGTAGGTCCACCGTTGATTTGCTGAAAAGCCATGATGGCCATAGACCTCTAGGATCTAGCAAGCTGGTGAACACTCGGTGCCTTAATGGAAGGGCACAGAGACCTAGGACCGTCCTTGTTCAGGGGAAGAGCATGCTCTGTCCGATCCCGCAAAAAGGAGTCGCTCGGCTGCCCGCTGCTGACTGTGGGTCAGGGAGCGGAGACACGGCGGACCTGGTCACTGGCTACATCCTAGACCAGCAAGCAGAGGACCCTGTTGGCTTCAGGGCACATTCAACTGCAAGCGGTCTGGGGGACCACGTACAAAAAGTGAATGCCTTCTTCCTTCAAATGTCTTCTCATTCCCCGAAACAAGTGACCCCTGGGGCCAGGGAGATAGCAAGCTAGTGACTGCCAGGAATAGCTATTAACCAGACATCCAGACGTGGTCCCTCTCTGCTGGTAGCTGAACCCAGATGAGACTTCTGAGCCCACACTGGGGGGTTATGGAGGGAGGGACCCTGGGCCTCTGGCCAGTGACGACTCCCCAGTAGCTAGTGAACCTGGACAGGCAAACCCCAACTTGGACCAACAACACCCCAAAAAACCAACATAAACTTGCATCTAAAGAAACGGGGTGGCTCGTGATGAGGAGACGAGGCGGGGGGGTCCCACCCGCAGTGACTGGATCTGGGGGCGCAAACCAGGTTGCCCCCCGCCTCACCTGCAGCCTTTGCTCCTTTACACGTGGGCCTCCTTCTCTCCAACCACGGTTGGCTTTCTGCACAGGGTGGGAAAGGGGGGAGCGGCCTGCTCGGTCCATCCTCTCCATGACCCCAAAGGCAGTCCCTTCATCTTCAAACAGGAGCTCTCAGGAAGGACGCCATTGGCTGGCTTTGCATTCCTGAACCAATCGTCGCGCGGATTAACGCAGCCCTAGGAAGGGCTGGGGTCGCGTGACCAGGGGATCAGGATCGGAGGGGTGGATGTTGCTGAACAGACACGAACAACAGACACCTTCTGTAATCATCACTGTGGTCAGCAGGCTCTCAGGAGACCCTCGATGATGCCCACCCCCTGGAATTCACACCCTGGGGCCGTCCCTGCCACACGCCCCACGTGGTGAAGAGCTCAGGTCTCCTGCCAACAGCCAGGTGAGGGCACCCCCTGGAGAGCCACCCTCCAGCACCAGGAAAGCTTCACCTGGACCGCACCCTTGGGTAAGAGCCAAAACTACTTTCTCAACCACACCCGGACGCCCAATCCTCAGAAAACCGTGTGACACAATGAACATTGTTCTAACTTGCCAAGTGTCAGGCTGATTTGTTCCATAGCAACGGACGGCCGATCGAAGCAACACAGCAAGCTAAGTTAATACATTCAGTAAGTGCTGTCCAGAGCTATGAGGGGTAGCAGTCCGCAGAGAGGGCGTGGACCCTGCCCTTTCCAGGTGTCCCCCGAGACACTGGTCCAGAATCTCACACCCAGCAGTCTAGTGAAACACGGAGCATACGTGGCTCTTTAGTCACACACAAATTTCTATACAGGTTGTTTGCGAGTAGAAATGGACTTTTTATCCCTTTAAGAACAAAATCTGTGATTACAAAATCTCATGCATATGGTGACTAAAACCCAGCTAACAAGCGATATGAGAAGAAATCACTTCCTAAGAAAGATCTTTAGTTCAGAAACAAAACCTCCCAAAATTCAAAGAAATGAACGAGTTTATTCAAATGCTCCACAAGGAAGTATATCTTATAGAAGACGTCCTAATATTGGCCAAATACCTCGTTGTAGAACAGGTCACTCAGAGCTCTGTGACTCAGCCTTGGCAGCAGGAGCTCAGCAGAGTGACTCTGGGAGCAGTGCTTGCACCGTGCAACCGTCCCAGGGCCTCAGAGGCCAGGGCAAGTGTGGAAGCACCTGTTCTAAGAAAAGAGAAACAGCTTACCTTACTTGCTGCCAAGCTGCCCAATTTAGGAAGAAGCAAATAATTGCTCTGATAGGAGAAAGGAAGCCTAGATATTAAAACCAAAAACGGCCCAAAAGATCAATTTCTGTCTTGACTGCTAACATGTCATTCCTGTCTTACAGACAAGGAGGACAGATGGGGAGCAGCTTGCCTGAAGCAGGAACTTGAGAGCCCAGGACCCCCACCAGCCAAGGAACAGCTGCAGGGGTGGGAGCAGCAGAGGTCCTCTCTGCTCCCTCCTTCCACACCCCCCACCAAGGGTCGGCTAGCTCACAAACACACCTGGTGTCGGAGTGGCAATGCAGGAATCTAGGACATGGGACTGCAACCCGTTCACCGTGAGGTTGCCTCCGCCAGTTAAGGGAAGCCGCGTCCTGATGGACACTGAGTGCACAGAGCCGAGGAAGGACAGTTGAGTAAACAGAGGTTAAGGGGGGGGGCACCTGGGAGCTCAGTCAGTTGAGCATCCGAGTCTCAGGTCATGGTCTCGTGGTTCGTGGGTTTGAGCCCCACGAGCCTGCTTGAGATTTTGTCTCCCTTTCTCTCTCGGCCCCTCCCCTGCTTGCTTTCTCAAAAATAAATGAATAAACATTTTGAATAAATGAATCGATAATCTGTTCTTCCAGAATCTCATTTGCTATGACATCCCAGGAATAACTCCCAGATACGAATGACTTCCGGCTTCATGAGCTGTTTTCACGTACTTTTATTGTATTTTATCTTTATGACGAGACTGTGGGAAACCCAAGGCTGCTATTAGCCTCACTCTGTAGATAATTATTATCCCCATTTTAATGATGAGAAAATTGAGGCTCTGATAAGGTAGTAACTTGCTCAACGTCATAGGATGAGGACAGAAGCCAGCGTTGTTTCCACAGAGGTTGGCCCCTTGCCACTACTCGGTATTGCTTCCCACTGACTTGTCAGTCAACAGAGACCACAGTAACAATTTCTCTTCAAGCAGTATTAGCGGGATCCTAGCTTATACTCTTCCTAAGCACATTCCTAAACACATACACATCCTAAACACATGTTAGAGGCTTTGGGTGATGAGGGAACAGGGATGGGAGGGGGGCTTGGTCGCTTCCTGTCAGGGCACATTGCACAGCTTTGATAGGGTGCAAGAAACCACTCTCTCGGAAGTCCGGTTCCGGTCACAGGACTGGTCTGGGCACAGTGAGGGCAGGACGCAGTGAGCCGGAAGGCAGAAAGTGGGTGGGACAATTTAACCAGCAAAGAAAAAAACAGTGGAGGGAAGGCTGGGGAGGAAGGATTGAGGGTGAAGGACCAGGGTAGGAGGACATAAAAAACAAAAGGCAATTAGTTCAGTTGTGTGAATCACAGGCAGCCCTGGGCCGAGGGGCTGCTCCCTCCACGAACCAGCCACGAATAAGAATCTCTACAGAGGCACCAGTTGCTGGGGAGCTGAGCACCCATAATCCAGACACTGAATTTTAAAAATGTCCCCAAAGGTGCCTGGAAGGGCCAATCGGTTAAACGTCTGACTCCTGACTCTTGACTTCAGCTCAGATCAAGATCTCACCCTTCGTGGAATCAAGCCCAGGGTCAGGTTCCAAGCGGACAGCAGGGAGCCTGCTAGGGATTCTCTCCCTCTCTGCCCCTCCTCTGCTCCCATGCATGCACCAGCGCTCTCTCTCTCAAAATAAATAATCGCTTAAAAAGTCCCAAAGTTTTCAGCAGTGAGGGAGGGGAAGGATATACAAATCATGCTACTTTTGTAATACACAAGGAACAATGGTGGGGAGCAGCGCAGCCCCAGAAACCAGTCCGACCAGCTCTGAGGCTCTGCACTATCACTCCTTAGCTGTGACCTTGGATGGGATTTAATGTGTTTGAGTCTGTTGCCTCATCTGTAAAGTAGATATTAAAAGTACTTCAGAGTTGTGAATATTAAGAGCATCCGATAGCGAGCCAGGCACCAGTTAGTACTAAGATTGCCTGCAGGAATTTCCAGAATACAGAAAGAAAAGCACATGGAGAGCCTGGGTGGCTCCGTCTGTTAAGCATCGGACTTCGACTCTGGTCAGGATCTCTCCGCTGCTGAGTTTGAGCCCCGCATAGGGCTCTGTGCTGACATCTGAGAGCCTGGAGCCTGGAGCGTCCTGCTTCAGAGTCTGTCTCCCTCTCTCTCTCTGCCCCTCCCCCACTCATGCTCGCTCGCGCGCTCTCTCTCTCTCAAAATTAAACATAAATTTTTTTTTAAGCAAAAAAGAAACACGTTACCATAACCCTACCTCTGTAAGACATCCACCTAGTTTTTGGTTTTTCTACTCAACAAGCTTTTCAGCTCTGAGCAGTCGGCAGCGTCAAAGCTAAGCACTAAAGCCCTGGGCCTCACGCAGGCTGGGAAAGAGGAGGAAAGGTGCAGACAGCGGCGGCCAGGGGCCGGGTCTGCCTGGGCCCGCGACGAGCCAAAAGGTCCCTCCCTCCTGCCTCGGGCTGGGGACGACTTCCAGAAGTCTTCGTGCCCTCCGCAGAAAATAACTAGTTTAGATGGCTATCTGTCCGAAATTAAACGTCCTCAGGACGAGGCTCCTGCCTGCGCAAGGGCGCCCGGCCACCCTCCCTGCTCTGACCGCGAGCCCCGCGGGCCCCTTTGAACTGCCCGGCGGCGCGCTGCCCCCTGACCCCCGGAGACCCGCAGACGGACCAGGGTCCGGTTCCGGTCCCGGGAGGGGGGGTTCGGGGTCCGAGTCCGGGTCCCGTGGGGTCTGGGGATCGGGGTCCGAATCCCAGTCCCGGGAGCGGGTTGAGTCCGAGTCCGTGTACCGGTCCCGGGTGACGGTCCAGTCTTTTGGGCGCGTCTCCCTCCTTGCTCCGCCCGGGAAAAGGACGGCCGCCCCAGCAGCGGCGCCCCCGGCCGGCGTGGCTGCAGGATGCAGCCCGGCGCAGAGTCACGGCACTCTTCCTCCAGGGCTCTATGCGCGGTGCCCCGCACAGGCTGCCACCTAATAAACCGCTCGGTTACGCCAGTCCGGCCGGGGTTGCGGCGGGGCGCCGGGGGCACCGAGCCTTGGCAGCCCCCACCGCGCAGGCGCTCCCGGGTAGCCCGACTGCGCAGGCGCCGTTTCCGCGCCAACATGGCGGCCGTGTTGCTGCTGCTGCGTGCCCTCCGTCGGGGCCCGACTGCGGGGCCCGGGCGACTGCGGGGCTCCTGCTCGGGCTGGAGCCCAGGCCTCACCACCGAAGGCGGGAGGAGGTGCCAGCACTTCGTCTACAGGCCTCCGATCCGACTCGCGGGCGCCGGAGGCCAAGCCAAGCAGGTAAACGCCGACCCCAGGCTGGGACCCTGCCCCCTTCCTGAATCTGGGCCGGGCCTCTCCCGCCCCGCCTCCGCCCCGGCTGGGTCCCTCCCCCTTCCCCTGATCCCCCTCCCCAGCCCCGGCCAGGCCCCTCCCCCTCCCCCATAGGCCTCCCCCGCTCTCCCCGCGCCCCCGCCGGCCCCTGAGCCCGAGCGGTGCCTTCCAGTCCAGTGATGCGGGGTGGTACGGAAGGGCCGGGGCGGCCTTGGAGAGACTCCGCACAGGCTCCAGCTTGGATGTTTCCAGCCCTTATTTCCTGTATTGATATTGTCTGCCTGTTTGCCTGAATTCCTGGCATCTTAAAATTGAATCCAGGGGCGCCTGGCTGGCTCAGTCGGTGGAGCGTGAGACTCTTGATCTCCAGGTTGAGTTCGAGCCCTACATTTGGTGTAGAGATTACTTAAAAATCTTTTTTTTTTAATTTTTAAAAAATATTTATTTTTGAGGAAGAGAGAGAGAGAGAGAGAGAGAGAGAGAGAGAGAGAGACAGTATGAGCGGGGGAGGGGCAGAGAGACAGGGAGGCACAGAATCCGAAGCAGGCTCCAGGCTCCAGGCTCCAAGCTGTCATCACCGAGCCCGACCTGGGGGGCTCGAACTCATGAACTATGAGATAATGACCTGAGCCAAAGTTGGACGCTTAACCGACCGAGTCACTCAGGCACCCCTAAAAATAAAATCTTTAAAAAAAATAGATAAATGTGGGGCTCCTGGGTGTCTCAGTCGGTTGAACATCCGACTTCGGCTCAGGTCATGATCTCGCGGCCTGTGAGTTCAAGCCCCGCATCGGGCTCTGTGCTGACAGCTCGGAGCCTGGAGCCTCCTTCCGATTCTGTGTCTCCCTCTCTCTGCCCCTCCCCCACCCATGCTCTGTCTCTCTCTCTCTCTCTCTCTCTCTCTCTGTCAAAAATAAATAAACATTAAAAAAATGTTTAAAAAATAGATAAATAAATTGAATCTACTAAAAGTTTCACTGATTTTAGCGGAGAACAATTTCACAATTGGCTCATTTGGATCTGATCTCCTGAGGATTAGTTCTAAATAGTACTTGGCGTTGGGTTCGAAGTGGGCTGAGGTTTTGTGAGCCAAACACCACGTGATTGTATTTGACTTTTGTCTTGTAGCTTAACGTGTTAGGAACTCAAGTTCACGGAGCATTCTCTGGCCAAGACTGTTCTAGGCTCTGCTCAGGTTAACTCTTCATCCAGAAAACAAAGA
This sequence comes from Prionailurus bengalensis, assembly GCF_016509475.1. Lineage (NCBI taxonomy): Eukaryota > Metazoa > Chordata > Mammalia > Carnivora > Felidae > Prionailurus > Prionailurus bengalensis. Next base: position 61,750,967 of record NC_057352.1, read on the forward strand.
CCCTAAGTCCTGGTGCCTTTATGGCTGATTTTTTTTACCCAGTCTTAGGAGCTCAGCCTTGACATCCTAGGTCATAATTTATTGTTGTTATTATATTTTATCATAACTTGAGGACCAGTTTGAATTATAATTCTCTTCTTTTCTAGCTTACTGGCTGTCCTTCCTTAACCTGAGGGCAACTGTAGACGTATTACCTTTTTTTTCCTGCCTTTTAGTTCCGTTGAAAAGGAAGTCCGTGCTTTATTATCATCAGTCTGAACTTGTGCTCATTTTATGAAAATAACTGATGTAGTCAGGTCACACAGTGTGAAATCTCAGCAGGTTACCTCGCCAGTGGCTGTAATAGTAGTAAAACTAAAGTAACCTGGTTTAAGCAAACTGTTTGGGTCTGACTTTGAAGAATGACAATTTTTGTTTTGTTTTGTTTGCTGTATCTTTCACACTGATGTTAGTCATTTGTTGGGTCCAGTCCACGTCGCGTGGCTACCTCTTCTATGCCTGCTGCTTCTCACCGAACCAAGAATGTTAGTTTTAGTTAAATGGGACAATCACTCGATAGACTAGGAATCTGCCTCTTGTTGCTAACGGGAGGTTACATGTTATGTGCTTGTTACCAGAAAGCGTTGAGCAAGGTGTTACTTTTCTTGATAGCAGCGGGACAGGGATGAACTAAGGGAGACATCAAAAGCAGATGAAGAAACTGCCAACAAAGAGAAAAAGTTAAGTTGGATCATTGACCTTAACATAACACGTATTCAAGTGGGAAAATGCTCACCCTGAGAGCAGAGCTTTGGAAAGACAGGCCAGTGAGCTGCTGTAGAGCCAGAAACGGTCTGTGTGGAACTGCTGTCTGGAGATGTCAGGATCAAGGGCCCTGGGCTCTCACAGCTGCCTTTGTGTGTGTGTGTGTGTGTGTGTGTGTGTGTGTGTCTGTGTGTCTGTGTGTGTCTGTGTCTCTCTGTGTGCTTTTCCAGACTGTGATCCTTGGGTACAGTGTGTGTGTGTGTGTGTGTGTGTGTGTGTGTGTGTGTCTGTGTCTGTGTGTCTGTGTGTCTGTGTGTGTCTGTGTCTCTCTGTGTGCTTTTCCAGACTGTGATCCTTGGGTACAGTGTGTGTGTGTGTGTGTGTGTGTGTGTCTGTGTGTCTGTGTGTCTGTGTGTCTGTGTGTGTCTGTGTCTCTCTGTGTGCTTTTCCAGACTGTGATCCTTGGGTACAGTGTGTGTGTGTGTGTGTGTGTGTCTGTGTCTGTGTGTCTGTGTGTCTGTGTGTGTCTGTGTCTCTCTGTGTGCTTTTCCAGACTGTGATCCTTGGGTACAGTGTGTGTGTGTGTGTGTGTGTGTGTGTGTGTCTGTGTGTCTGTGTGTGTCTGTGTCTCTCTGTGTGCTTTTCCAGACTGTGATCCTTGGGTACAGTGTGTGTGTGTGTGTGTGTGTGTGTGTGTGTCTGTGTGTCTGTGTGTCTGTGTGTGTCTGTGTCTCTCTGTGTGCTTTTCCAGACTGTGATCCTTGGGTACAGTGTGTGTGTGTGTGTGTGTGTGTGTCTGTGTCTCTCTGTGTGCTTTTCCAGACTGTGATCCTTGGGTACAGTGTGTGTGTGTGTGTGTCTGTGTCTGTGTGTCTGTGTGTGTCTGTGTCTCTCTGTGTGCTTTTCCAGACTGTGATCCTTGGGTACAGAGTGGTAGCCAGCGCTCCCTGCCTGCCCCTCAGTATTTCTTGTGCTCACTCACATCACGCTTGACGTTTTGATGTTACATTAAAACTCTGAAATGATGCTCAGGCCATTCATGTTTCAGGGCAATGTAAGCACAATAAATGAGCGTTGGAGTTGTCAGGGAAGGTCTGGCACAAGCAATCAGTCACACTGCGGTGGTGTGGTGTGGAATGGGTGACCATCCTCTGTGTTTTCCTTTCCAGAACTTGCAGTCATGGCTGCTGACCCCTACCTGTGACAGGTTCCGGGGACTGTTGCTGAAACAGCGTCTCATCCAGGATCCAGTCAGACTCTGGAAACTCTTAGGTGTGTATCTTCTGAAATAGAGAATTGATAGGCAAATCCTGTGACATTTGTCAGTAAGTTAGGATATCGTTGCTAGTCTGACATCAGCAGAGAAACAAAATCACTGAGATGACTTTTGGCTTTTTTTTTAATTAAAAAATTTTTTTAATTTACTTTTTATTTGTTTTTATTTTTTATGCTTTTAATGTTGATTTATTTTTTAAAAAGTTTTTTTTAATGTTTATTTATTTTTGAGACAGAGACAGAGGGAGACAGAGCACGAGTGGGGGAGGGGCAGAGAGAGAGGGAGACACAGAATCGGAAGCAGGCTCCAGGCTCGGAGCTGTCAGCACAGGGCCCGACGCGGGGCTTGAACTCATGAACTTCAGGATCATGACCTGAGCTGAAGTCGGACGCTTAACTGACTGAGCCACCCAGACACCCCGTTTGGCTTCTAATTATTATTGTTGTTGTTGTTGTTTTACTCACTTGCTTATTTTGAGAGAGAGGCGGGTAGAAGGGGCAGAGAGAGAGAAGGGGAGAGAGAAACAAGCAGGTTCTGAGCCATCTGCACAGAGCCCAACGTGGGGCTTGACCTCACCACCCTGAGATCATGACCTGAGCCAATATCGAGAGTTGGTTGCTTAACTGACTGACCCACCCAGGCGCCCCCTGGCTTCTATTTATTGTGAGCCCCTAGATGTTCTAAAGAGCAGTTTACAAAAGAGAAGATTGGCTAAGGCCTAATTGCTTCCTTGAGTGGACTTTTTTAAAATTCTGGTGCATAGCAATGATTGAGCTGCTTACAAGGATTTTCGTGTTCTCTAGCCAGCTGCAAGAACAGTTAGTAAGGCTCTTCAAAGTGTATGTTTTATATAAAGGTAACTAAAAACAGCCCACAAATAACTTAATCTTGAAATAGTTTGCTTGTTTAATGAGATACTGTGACATCTTCAAGCGAGATCTTAGGTCAGAGGCCTCAGGATCTTCAGGATTGACACCTGGGACTTTACTCCCCGCTCCATCCAGTTGGAAAGGGCAAAAGTGAAACCTCCCAACTCCTAAAATACATGAAATGGCTTGGTTCCCCCGTGTGCTCGGGGAGGGCCACTTGGCAGCAGCTGTTTCCGCATTTAAAATCTACACACGTCCCCAGGGACACACGCCTCGCCCTCCAGACAGCCTGACCCTCTTCAGAGGGCCATCAGGGTAGTCTTACTTGCGGTTCTGTGAGCGTTGTGAAGAAAGATCCAGCTCAGTCATGGCTGTGAGACTCTCTTTCCCCTCCTTTTAAACAGCAGTGGAATTAGACGGCGGACAAGGCCGAGCCTCTGGTGTGATGAGTGTTGTGTCCCAGTGGTGGCTGCCAGGAGGCTGCTGCACACGTCACAGCCAGTGTGGCTCGTGTGCTCAGGTTCATTAAAGTGGCTGTGTGTGTGTGGAAGAGGCCATCCTCCAGCAGACTTCCGACGTTTCCTCAGTTTACATGCATGACTAAGTTTTGTTCCCTGGCTTGCTAACTGCAGCGATGAGACATTCCATAAGTTGAAGTAGCTTATTATTCCGTAAGTAGCAGCTGCCTTACTAAAAATGAGGACCCAACAGCGCTCAATCTCAGCATGTAGGTTTCGGATGGCTTCTGTTTGGGTTTGGTTATTGGAGAACATACTCTTCTCCCGAGTGCTCCCCCGTAGTGGCAGACCTTGCTAAACGCTGTCCCTGTTCCTTACAGGTGGCACTTACTATTTTAACACGTCCAGGATGAAGCAGAAGACTAAGGACAATGGTAAATCCAAGGCGAGGACCCCTGAAGATGACGAAGGTACATCTATGTGACGTTCGTAAATAATGGCTGCCTCGGTTGTCTTCACATGTGTGTTCTGCTCTCCGCAGCAGGAAGTCGGTCTCAGAAGTAGAGGGAGCCCAGGCACCTCTGTCTCTCTTACCCTGAGCACACCTACCCCCAACCTTTGATGTGATCACTGGGTCTTCTCTTCTCCTGTAGAGACAGGCTTCCATCCACACCTGTGTCCCTTGTCATGTCCAGAATGTCCGTAGGCAGGCAGGATTACTGTCCTCTGCATAGAAATGGTGACTCTCAGGTCTGCCCTGAACTCAGGAGTTCCAGGGTGGGGAGGAAGGCACCAGGACACCTTGGTGAACCCACCCCCCACACCCCTGCTGAAGTGTGGCCTTGAGAAGCAGTCTCCCCGCCAGAGGAGAGGTTGGGACAGCATATGGCCTCAAGGAGGGGGCAGAACACATAACAACACTCCCGTGTGAGTGACCTCTTTGCCTGTTAGCCCTGCCCCAGCCGCAGTTCACAGCGACCTCACGTGTAAACCTTGAGTCTCACCTCCTATGGAATTAGGACTCTGATCGGGCGAAGGGGTGAGGGAAATTAAAAGGTCAGTTTGAATTGACCTCTAAGGTAGAAGCTGGCTGCTTAGAGGTAATGACAGTGGAAACCACTAACCCATAAGAATGACTGGAGTGTACCCAGCACTGCACTACATGATTTCTACATCTTCACAATTAATTCTCTCCTAATTCCCCGTTATCATTCCCTTTTTATCCCTGAGGACATCGGGTGTCTGTCCTGTGTGGAGTCTGGGGAGGGACACACAGGTAGAGAAGTGGGCGTCTTGTCAAGGACCTTCCTCGTACTTAGATGCTGATTTTGTTTTGCTTGTTTTATTATTTTTTTTTAAAGTAGTCTCTATGCCCAATGTGGGGCTCAAACTCACAAACCCCAAGATCGAGAGCCGCAGCTGTTCCGACTAAGCCAGCTGGGGGCCCCCATCTCCAAGCTCGTGAGAGACGGGTCTTAACTCCCGGAAGCCACCCGTGTGGTCATTGGCTGGGTTCCGTGGAGACATTTCTTAGATATTTCTGGTTTCAAGCTCTGCGCTGATCTCACTGCCGCCTTCGCAGGGCATCCACTTTGGCAGTGGCTCGTTTCTTTCACGCAGAGAGCTCCCCGGGAGCTCAGCTCTTCCCCAGCAGGCTTCTGAACTCGAGCACACGCGCGTTTCCCACTGTGGGCTGCTACGTTCGCGTGCGTCCTTCACCCCACAGGGACTCCGCGTTGAAAGGTTTTCAGGGGTGGGGGATGAGGGTTTGGCTCGTCAGGAAATCTGCAGGATTTTGAAACACAAATACTGGCGAGGCTGATATTGGCAGCTATTAAAAGTTTTTTCTTCCCAAAAATTAACGTGTTGGTCCAGTAATAGGTAGGTAGCTCAGTGGAACAAAACAGAAAATCCAGTAGCAGAGCCTGGTTTATGTAAGAATTAGGGCGTAACTAGAGTGGCATTTCGTGCAGCCGCAGGAAGGATGGATTGTGTCACAAATGGTTCGGAACAGTTGCTTCGTGACTTGGAGAGAGACGAAATCACACGTACCAAAATAAATCCTGGATGGATTAAATCATTAAATCTAAACAGCAAAACCATCAAAGAATTAGGGGGAAATGTGGCAGAATATGGACACGGGAAAGGCCTTCCTAAATTAAGAAAGAGGTGACAAGGAAGCCAGGGTTTCCTGTAGAGAGACGGGTGCGGGCCTTGTGTGCGCCGTCCCGTTCCTCGTGCTCGGTCCCGCTGACAAGTGTGATTTCTGCGGGCGTGGCCGCGGCCCTCAGTCCAGGTGCCGAACCACACGCTTACTGAGCCTGGTCGCCGCCACGGTGCCGTCAGCCAGTGCTGTGGCGCAGGGGACAGCGGGGGCAGAAGTAAATCCCGAGTAGGAGTCTCGCCCACTCCTACACCGGCGCAGGTGGCAGCCGCACGCGGCTAGAGGGCGTCTGCGTCTCCCCCGCCTTCCTGGAGCGTGCAATACGTGTGAACTTCAGATTGAACGGTAGCGTGCCCTGAGAAAACGGGACGGAGTTCGTGTCTGTCGAGTTTTCGTTAGAGGATGATTATTTGTTTAGCCGAGGACTTTTCCTTCTGGGAGAATCCACTGTGGATTTTCCCTGGCTCTGCCGCCTGCGCGGGCCCGGCTGCCTGTAAGCGCCCCCGACCTGCCTGCGTGCAGCAGGCGCAGCCCGGCGTCTGGGCCTCCCACCTGCGGAGGGTCTGCAGCGAAAGAGCCGGCCCTCGCGGGGGGGGGGGGGGGGGGGGGGGGGGGAGTCTGTCTTCGCCAGCGGTGGATGCATGAACGCTCACCTGTGCTAAGACTGCACAAGGCGGTCCCACACGGGAGCGCGCGTCTGAGCGAGGCGGGGGACTGCGTCAGCATGCTCGTCGCCCGCTCTGTACGGTGTCACCGTCGGAAGCAGCCGGGCTGACAAAGGATGGCTCTGCGGTACCACTGGGACTCCATGGGGATCCACAGCTATAGGAAAAAGTTCAGCTAAAAAAAGCAGCTGCTGGAATTTCCGGACAACTTTTGTGTTAGTGCTTCTTGGCCCTGAGACGTGAGAACGCCCCGTGAGGTAGGGTTCTCGGCCCCATCTGCGTCGGGATCGGTGCCAGGTGATGGCTGGAAAGAGCTGGATCGTCACTGGGATCCCCCTGCACCGCTCGCCTCCGAGCTTGCGTTAGCAGTTGACTGCCGGGCGGGGGGGGGGGGGGGGTCCTGCAGAAAGGGTTTCTGGAGGGAAAACCTGGGACAGCTCTGGTAGCTGTGTCCTTGGGCCTCTGGCTTTAGGTGACTGATTCGGGGCACTCTGAGGTGATGGACACTACCCCCTGGAAAGGAGTTTTGCCACCAGAATCTCGCAGGGGGTGTGTCCTGTAGGCCGCTGTCCGGTGGGTGGGCAGTATGGTGGCCGGGAGGCAGCAGTGTCCCCTGGGTGCCTGGGGACGCGGGCAGCAGGAGCTGGCCTGTCGGCTCCCTACACGCCTGTCATCGGTGTCAGGAGCCAAAGGAGACGCGCGAGCCAAGGGGACGGGAGCACGTGAGTGCTGTGCTCACAAGTGCAGACCCATGCGGCGCCCCGGCCATGAGGGGCCGAGGAGGAAGAGGGTCTTCCAGGGACTGGAGATGTCTTTTTGTATCTGGAGCGTTTAAATGCCATTTCCTGTTCAGAATCTCAGGATCAGATTTTGTTTCACCTCCTATACCTCAGAAATCTTACTCTGATTTACTTTGAGAGACACAGAGAGCCTGCACAAGTGGGGGAGGGGCAGAGAGAGAGAGAATCCCCAGCAGACTCCGTGCAGTCAGCGCAGAGCCCAACTTGGGGCTCGACTTCGTGACTTTGACATCGTGACCTGAGCCAAAACCAAGAGTCGGATGCTCAACTGACTGAGCCCCCCGGGCGCCCCAAAAATCCTATTCTTATTTAGCCAGTCCTCTGTCTCATTTCCACATTTCCCTTTACTGTTTCCCTTTGTCTTTCTCGGATTGGCCCTCATGATTGCATACCTGACCAACACCACAGACAGGCGTCTGTTTTTAGGCACTTTATTCTTTTTTTTTTTTTTTAATTTTTTTTTCAACGTTTATTTATTTTTGGGACAGAGAGAGACAGAGCATGAACGGGGGAGGGGCAGAGAGAGAGGGAGACACAGAATCAGAAACAGGCTCCAGGCTCTGAGCCATCAGCCCAGAGCCCGACGCGGGGCTCGAACTCATGGACCGCGAGATCGTGACCTGGCTGAAGTCGGACGCTTAACCGACTGCGCCACCCAGGCGCCCCTAGGCACTTTATTCTTAGTAATTTCTACAGCCAGCGTGGGGCTCGAACGCCAAGCCCGCGATCAAGAGTCGCGTGCTTCACCGACTAAGCCAGCCACGCACCCCCAGGTTTGTGTTTTCTACATTTGGTTTCCTTGGGCTACGGTTTGAGAAGTACACTTAGTGAGTTACAGAAAGCAAATGTTTTTGTGGCCCTGATACACCAGCCAAGTAGCTTTCAGGAGGGTTTACTCACTGGTCCCGCTCGACAGCGTGTGCGGGGCCGGTTCCCCGCACCCCGTGCACCCGGGTTCTACTTTGTTGTACGTGCGAATGTATGCAGCACGTGTTTGCGCACATCTGTAACGATGCTGTCTGCCGGCACAGCCGTCTCTGTGTGTGTGTGAGGTCCTGTCAGGGTGGGCCTGCCGTGGCCGTCTCCTTCTGCCCGGGAGCAGGACTCAGGGCGATTTGGACTCAGAAGCCAGAGCAGGAGTTGTATTGAGAAGCACAGACGATTTTAACCTGCCTTCAGTGAACCGTCCTGACGCCCCAGAGCAGTTACCACTCTGGGCTGCGACCTCCCTGCTCTCTCGCCTGGAGAGTCCTCTGGGAACGTGGTGCGCTGCCTCTAGGCCCGGCCTAGATCCTTCTCTCTCAAACAGGCCAGCGGCAGGCAGCTCCATGTTTCAGAACACCTGGCTAGCATTTGAAAAGGGTTGGGTTTTTGGGAAGAAAGAAGATGTGTGTTTTGGAGCCTAAAGGCAAGCTTTTTTTTTTTTTTTTTTTAATGTTTGTTTATTTTTGAGAGAGGAGAGCACACGCACGCTTGCACGCACGCATGCACACGTGATTGGGGGAGGGGCAGAGGCGGGGAGACAGAGGATCCAAAGCAGGCTCTACAGTGACAACAGAGAGCTCACTGTGGAACTCGAACCCGCGAACCTCGAGATCATGACCTGAGCCGAAGTTGGACGCTTTTGTTGGCTAAGCCCCCCAGGTGCCCTGTCCAAGCTGTCTTTTGATTTTAAATGTTTGTTTATTTTTGAGAAAGAGAGCACACATGAGCACAAGCAGGGGAGGGGCAGAGACAGAGGGAGACACAGAATCTGAAGCAGGCTCCAGGCTCCCAGCTGTCAGCAGAGTTCGACGCGGGACTCAAACTCACAAACCGTGAGACCATCTCTTGAGCCCCTGAGCCGAAGTTGGATGCTTAACCGACTGACCCACCCAGGCGCCCCATGATTTTAGAAATTCTTGCAAAAAAGTGCAAAATTATCTTGTTTAAAACCAAGCCATATCTGGGGCACCTGGCTGGCTCAGTTGGTGGGGCGTACAACTCTCGATCTCGGGGTTGTGAGTTTGAGCCCCACTTTGGGTATAGAGATTCCTTAAAAAAAAAAAAATCTTTTTAAAAACAAATAAATGAAACCAAACCATATTTTTTAAAAATCATAGCCCTGTCTCACAGTCTGCAAACAGATGCATGTGAGTCGCAGAATCGTCGCAAGCCTGTTTCCACGTGGGGCGTGCCGGTGTGCTGGCCAGAGCAGCCAGGAAGGGCAGTGTTGCCACATGGCCTGGGCCCAAATCTGCAAGTGCTTCCAGTGGACGCGTGCCCCGCGACTGCCGGCCAGGAACCAGGGACGCACAACAATTTGTGTGTGAGTGAGAGCCTACCGATCATACAAAGCTTCTAAAACAGAGACGTTCATCCTGCTGGTGGAGTCTCACCCAGTTTGCCCAGTTTGGGCACTCTCAATATTATTAACTAGAAAACAAGATGGGAATTCAACGGACCAATTAAGTAGAAAATTACACTGAAATACATGGTCTCTACCTACTCACCGAGAACGTAAATTTGCTTTCTAAAATAACTGCTACCTTTATTTAGTTGCCCTTTGTGACTGAGCTTTACACATTGGATAGGCTCTTATAGCCCGTTCTTTTTTTTTTTTTAAGTTTATTTATTTTGAGAGAAAGAGCATGAGTGCGCGTGAGTGGGGGGAGGGGCAGAGAGAGGGGAGAGAGAATCCCAAGCAGGCTCCGAGCTGTGAGCGCAGAGCCTGATGCACGGCTCGAACTCATGAGGTCACGACCTGAGCCAAAATCAAGAGTCGGACGTTTAACCCACTGAGCCCCCCAGGCGCCCCCGTTCCAGTCTAAGAGAACATCGAAAATGCGCTTTCAGGTTTTCAGAACGGTTGCAGACACAGCCTTCTCCATAAGCTTCATTTTGTGTTTAAGCTGCCTTAAAATGCCTTTCAGCTCCTCTAAACTGTTGGGAGACGAGGGTGTGTTTGTGGACGGCTCCAGCTCCAAGCGGCACAGGGGGAAGCGGGTGGCACCGGTTCCGGTGCGTGTGCGCTTGGGCTGAGCCCTTGTGCTGGGTCCCCCTGCTCCCGGGAGTGGGCCTCTGCTCTTCCCCCGAGCGGACGCTTGTGTTTGTGCCGGAAGGAGCAATGGTGGAAACTTTGGTTGCCGAGCGAGGTCGGGGCCGTGGTGAGCACAAGTGGTGAAGGCATCGTTAATGACAGGCCTGGTTGGAGTCTGGGTGGCGTGTCGGGAGGATGGGCCGTGCCGCACAGGTTAGGGCCGCACGGCAGCCTGGTGCGTAAACGGAGGCGCCGGATCCTTCCAGGGACTGGGCTGGGTGGGCTAGTGAGATGACAGCGTGGCGCAAATGAGAGGGTTTACCTGACTGGCTGTTTTGGGAGGAAGACTGTGGCCTGGCCTCTGGTGGCTGCAAGCAGGACTCTCCCGTCTGCGCTCTGGGCCTGAGGGAAGCAGCTTCTGAACGTCCTTCTGGCCTCCTGGTCCGCTGGCTCCCCCTCCTTCTGGGAGCCTCTCCCTGGTGCCCGTGCTGGGAGCTGCTTCTCTGAGTCCCCTGTGCCGTGGGCTCTCCCCTCCCGCCCGGCCCCCACACGCTGCCGCTCAGGCCACCTTACCTCCCTGGGTTTCGGCACACCCCAAGCCGGGGCCGAGTCTCGGGTCCTCCTCTCACCCCTAAGAACGGGCACGATGCAGTCCATACCCTGAGTAGGGTATCAGTAGCCAAGTAATGTGATTTGGGTGAAGAGTTGGTCTTCGGGAACATTCTTGAATTAAGTGGACCCCACCATCTGTCCACGGACTAAACTGTTTAAATGTGTGGCTGTGGGGGAGGGGAGGCAGGTGTCTGGTTGTTATTAAAGACTTGCACGTGTGCGCACAGCCCGCCGGTGATCACGCCAGGGCGGGGGGTCGGCCGTGCTCCCGGCCGAGGGCTGATGGTGGAGACGTAGCACACGCTGGTCCCGGGAAGTGGAAAACCCTGGTTTTGTGCTCTACGCGGACGGCGAACGGGGTGCTGGTGGCCCGGATGGCATGTGATTAGTATCTGTCTCGGGCCACTTTGTTGAAAACCGGCCAACAACACGCAGGGCCGGCCTCCTCGCCCCTGTGCTCTCCTGCCGCCCCGCCTGCGGCCTCTGTCTCACGGTCCCCCGGTTGCCCCGCCCGCAGAGGAGAGGAGACGCAAGGAGAGAGAGGACCAGATGTACCGCGAGCGGCTACGCACCCTGTTTGTCATCGCCGTGGTCATGAGCCTGCTGAACGCGCTCAGCACCAGCGGGGGCAACATTTCCTGGAACGACTTTGTCCACGAGATGCTGGCCAAGGGCGAGGTGCAGCGGGTGCAGGTGGTGCCCGAGAGCGACGTGGTGGAGGTCTACCTGCACCCCGGAGCCGTGGTGTTCGGGCGGCCTGTGAGTGCGGGCGGGCCCCTTTCCGTCCCCCCACCCCCCCCCCCGCCCTGAGGTCCCGTGATTGGGGGAGGGGGTGTTGTCCCAGACGGGAGCTGGGGGCCCGCAGCTGCGGTGGCCGTGTACAGGGAGGAGGAGGAGGAGGAGGAGGAGGGAACATGAGCCAGCGGTGGCCCCGACGTCCCGCTCTGTGGGTCTGGCGCTGGCTGCAGGTTGGCACATGGGGCAGCTTTGGCGGATGCTGGTGAGTTGAGGTGCCAGGGTTGTTGGGGGGGATTCCCTGGGGGCCGGGGGCAGGAGCCTACCCTCCCTGTGGGGGTGGCTGAGAGGTGGGGTTGGGCAAGGGCTGGCCCTTGGACGGGAGGGAGGAGAGAGCAAGCAGGGCCTGCTTACCTCCCCGCCTCGGGTGCTCCCGAGGGAGAGGAGGCGTCAGACGGGTGGGATTTGGTCTCAGGGAGAGGGCTGGGCATCAGTGTGGGGCACTAGGCCCCGGAAGCCGACTGTGGAAACCCCGCTATGAGAGGGAGCCACCGTCCAGTCCCCGCCTCTTTGTTCCCCCGCCCCCCACCCCATAACCACACCACCGGCAGGCCCAGGAGAGGTGGCGACACGAGACTATTTTCCAGAACACTTTTCCCTGATCCTGTTTGCTAGTCATCTCTGTACGGACGCTCAGAGCTGGGTTAGATGTCTGATCCACGGTCCTGTCATGTTTTAGTCTGCTTCCTGTTGTTTGTTAGAGGTTTGGACAGCGGGAAAAGGAGACCAGGTAGAATGCTGGGCGACAGGCGTTCAGTGTGGACATACTGTGCGCACTTGGGGCACAAGTTTACTCATGGGCGTAGGACTCTGTCCCTTAGGACAGCACCCTGGGCGCTGCTAGGGCTCTAGAGAGGGCTAAGCGCCACGCACGTGTGCACAGCTGTTTGTCAGTTTACACGAGCTTGTGACTTAGTTGTGGGGGACAGACCCCTCCCGGCCCTGACTGCTGTGTGACCCGGGTGACCTTGCAGAAGCAAGTGGGTCGTCCAGGGCCAGGCGGTCAGAGAGAAGATGGGGGAGTTGAATCGCTTTCTGGAGTCATACACTTTGCTCTTGGCTTCTGGGATAGAAAGGAGGACATTGCTTGCTTCTCCATTCTGTTTCCACGGCCGGGCCGGGTGTGTGAGGGACGGGGGCATGAAGTCCACATCAGACGTTTGGGTCTGTGGGGTTAGTCCAGCACAGACTGTGATCAGGGTGTTGTGGCCGGTGGCGCCCCCGTCTGCTTCTCCCATCTGGCCTTGTGACCCCTCGACATCTTCTGAGGTTCTTAAGAGCCAGGGGGAAATCTGGGTGCTCCGTGTAGATTGGAAGAGTGTGTTTAGAAGCTGAGCTTGGAACGGCTTAGTTCTAGAAAGCATTTGGACCAGGCCCTCAGGAGAATGGTGTGGGACTGGCAGGACACCGTCTAGGGTGCTGGAGATCATCAGGACGGCTCACAGAGAAGGCATTTGGGGGCCCAGCGTGGACTTCGGGCCACGCTGCCTCCTCTCAGGGAAGCCTGTCCCCCTGGAGGCGGCGGCGACATCATGCCAGGACACTCCACCTGCTCACTCCCAGAGCCTCCACCCAGGAAAGGCTTCCCGAGGACACAGAAATCCACTTAGCTGATTTGCTGATTTCGGGGTCAGCCAGCGGGCAGGCGCGAAACCTGTGCTCTGGCCTTAGACTTGCCTGCATCCCGGCGGGGAGCTCCGGCCTGTCGCGTGTCTCTGTGCTCTGCACGCACAGCTGAGGCTCGGTGGGGGGTGTCAGTGTGGAGCACACCCTCCCTTTTCTTAAAATGTCCCCGTTCCTGAAGATAGAGAAAGCACACGTATTGAAGTTTTGCTGGAATTGTGACGCAGAAGTAGTTTCTGACCCGCAGATGAACCTTCTGCTGCTGGAGCCCTGCAGCGTCTGGGGGTCGTCCGTCTGGCCCGTGTGTCACTCGCACCACCTGTGCTCTCTGCCCCCAGCGGCTGGCCTTGATGTACCGGATGCAGGTGGCAAACATCGACAGGTTTGAGGAGAAGCTCCGAGCCGCGGAAGACGCCCTGAACATTGAAGGCAAGGACAGGATCCCGGTCTCCTATAAGCGGACAGGATTCTTTGGAAAGTATGCTGGTCGTTATTTGGCCCCTGAACTAAACCAGGCGTGGCTCTGTAATGTGCTGACAAAGCACACACACCGGAAAGTGGCCTGGCCTGCACGAAGCAGACCCCCGTGTGGGAGGGCGAGTCCGGGACCACGTGTGGGGAGGGCGTCCGTGGGTCTGTGGCTTTTCTTGATCCAGCACGTCGTGGGGCCGTTGTCTTCTACAAACGGGAAAGTGGAACAGAAAGGGAGAAGCGGGCCTGTCCGGTAGAAATCCCTGCTTCCGTGCGGCAGACGGAAGCGGGGACCGTGTTGGGCCCGTGGGACCTACAGACTCAGCGGGACACATTAGCTCCCAGTCATGGCGTCTCACTGCACACTGGGCCCGGCAGCAGCCGGAGCTTGCGTGCAGAGGCTCGCTGCTGACTGGCAGACACCGCTGAGGCGCTGAGCTTCCTGTGCGGTGGCGGGTCTCTCCCGCAGGTGCACGGCCAAGGCTGGCGGGCGGCGGGAGGGCGGGCTGGCGCCCTAGCGTTCACTCGGTTTCCTGCTCTGCGTGTTTTGCCGTCCCATCCAAAACCGGTGGCCTACTTTGGCGCACGTGAAAATCGGTTCTCGCTGGGCGTTATCGGTAGGCTCTGGAGGACGGGGTGAGCGTGTCGTGTCCACGTCCTGGCCTTGCGCCGTGGGGAGACACTCCACCTGCCCATGTGGGAGAAGGTCACGAGAGAGCAGAGTTGGACAAGGAAACCCATTTTCACAACCACTCGCTCTGCACGCTGCTCTCGGAGTGCGGGTCGCTCTTCCCGTCTCTGAAGGGTCCGTGGCCCTGGACTCCGCGAGGCGTGCCCGTGAGCTTCCTGCCCGTGACTGACTCTCTCTCCCCCGCTAGTGCCCTCTACGCCTTGGGGATGACCGCAGTGGGCCTGGCCATCCTGTGGTACGTGTTCCGTCTGGCTGGGATGACAGGACGGGAAGGAGGACTCAGTGCTTTTGTAAGTTGGGCACGTGCCACCCATCCCCCTGCACCTGTGCTCTGTCCCATCTCCCTGAACGTGCGGTCTGTCCCATCTCCCTGAACGTGTGCTCTTAGGGTCTGTCTGTGCTTGCTGAGTATGGCTCCCAAGAGTGAGCACGCAGTGAAGGCTAAGCTGTCACAGAGGCCAGCCTGGAGCCGTGGCCTGCCAGCTCCTCTTTCTTTGTGCCTGGCCGACTAGGGGATCCACCTGAGGCCCACTCTCCCCCTGGCTCGTGGGGCAGCTGAGCCAGGCCAGTGTATAGGCCAGTTTATTCTGCTGTTTCAGTAGCTGGGCATCACTGTTTCTTTGGTTTCTCCTACTTGCTAAGATGCTGCGTATTTTTTAAGGCTGGCAACTGAACCAGCCAGACGCCCCAAACCTAAATACACTTTTTAAAAATTTTATTTTAAAGTTTATTTATTCAGAGAGAGAGAGAGAGACAGACTCCACAGTGAGATCATGACCTAAGCCGAAGTCAGACACTTAACTGGCTGAGCCATCCAGGCACCCTGCCCCCCCCCACCCCAAATACACTTTAAAAGCATTCTC
Organism: Prionailurus bengalensis; assembly: GCF_016509475.1. NCBI lineage: Eukaryota > Metazoa > Chordata > Mammalia > Carnivora > Felidae > Prionailurus > Prionailurus bengalensis. The sequence continues at coordinate 61,766,017 of NC_057352.1, forward strand.
TTGGGGCACGTGGCTGGCTCAGTTTGAGGAGCATGCGACGCTTGATCTTGGGGTCTTGAATTTAAGCCCTGTTTTGGGTGTAGAGATTACTTAATGTGTACACACACACACACACACACACACACACACACACACACAGCGTCCTCTTGTGGTAGCCCTCGTTGTAACGCGAACCCTCCCTGGCGGGGAGCATGTGGCCGGTTAGCCCATCAGCAGCAGAGCTGAGGGGCCCAAGCCCCGGCTGGAGCAGGTCTGCAGACGGCACCACCCAGCCCCTTCCCTGAGAACCGAGACCAAGAGCGTGTTCCTGGCTGCAGCTGAACGCTCACGCTCTTTGAAGGGTGTCTCATCATGGGCTCGGGCTGTATTTTACTCGGCCAGTTTCACCGTTCTTGTGTATTTAGGGCTGTTTATTTTTACTGTCTTATTTAAATAGCACTATGATAAATTCAGCGCACACGTTTTCTGAGCGCGGGCATGTCTGTGCGCCTCCTGAGGCAGAACTGAGCTCAAGTTTGCGCCCCTCACTACGAGCTTTCTCTTGCCTGGTTGCTTTCCAGAAATTTACCAGCCAACATTTCTACCGAACTTTCCTAGAGCTCAGTGTTATCTACATTGCTTTTATAATCAGAGTATTACACAGTAGCAGGAAAAATCATATAGAAAAATACAGTTTATGTGCAAAAGAGATAGTTAAATTACCTTGTTTGGGCGGGGGGTGGTTTTACATCTTTTTTTTTTTTTTAAGGCAAACCGTTAAATACTAGATAACTTTCTTACTGTTCATGACGCACAAGAAACATTTCCCTTCATATGCGTGGGAGGGGGTGTGGGAGAGGGGACCCTGGGCCGAGGGGAGGTGGCGCCCAGGGACGCTCACTTTCCCTGTTGTGCTGAGAGGTCACGGCACTCTGTCCTTTGTTCTTTCTGCCCAGAATCAGCTTAAGATGGCTCGTTTCACGATTGTGGATGGCAAGATGGGGAAAGGAGTCAGCTTCAAAGATGTAGCAGGAATGCACGAAGCCAAACTGGAAGTCAAAGAGTTCGTGGATTATCTGAAGGTAGGCGTGCCTGCCGAGCAGGAGGCAGGTGAGCACCATCCTGGAGGAAAGACCCGAAGTAGTCAGGTGGTAGGACCCAGTATTAAACCCGCCGTGCAGGCCGAGTGCACAGTTTTCAACCAGTAGGAGGGCCGAGAGCCCACCGCCGACTGCAGCCTAAGCCGTCTGGGACACCCGGTCAGTCCCGGACTGACTTGCGCCAGAACTGTGTGAACCATAGCTGATTCGTGACCGCGCGTGAGCTGATCTCCAAGTGTCCCGTCTTGAAAGTTCTCTCTGCGACACCTGTGATCAGCGCTGCGTTGTCTGCTGCTTTTCCAGAGCCCAGAGCGCTTCCTTCAGCTCGGCGCCAAAGTCCCAAAAGGCGCGCTGTTGCTCGGGCCCCCTGGCTGTGGGAAGACCCTTCTGGCCAAGGCAGTGGCGACGGAGGCCCGGGTGCCCTTCTTGGCAATGGCTGGCCCGGAGTTCGTGGAGGTCATTGGAGGTTGGTGTTGCCTGGGGGGCTGCGGACAGGACCGTCTGTGCAGGATGGCTCTGCCGTCACACGCCCTTCCTCAGGTGGCGGCCGGCCAGGGAATTGGGGGCACAGAGAGGCAAACAGAAGCCCCATGCTCCTGGGAATGCCGCTGGTGTAGAGAATTGGGCAGCGATGTTCTCTGAAGCCGCCTCCATGCGCGGCCTGGGGGTCCACGAGGGGGCGAGTACCGCCAGGGTGACTCTCCTGAGGCTTCGTCATCCTCCGTGGGCCGTTCTGGCCCCTGGCGCAACAGTTGGGCTCCCCTCCCGTTCCCCGTTCCCCGCCCGGTCCTCTGTGTCACCGTAGGCCTCGGCGCTGCCCGTGTGCGGAGCCTCTTCAAGGAAGCCCGGGCCCGGGCGCCCTGCATCGTATACATTGACGAGATCGACGCCGTGGGCAAGAAGCGCTCCACCACCATGTCTGGCTTCTCCAACACGGAGGAGGAGCAGACACTCAACCAGCTCCTGGTGGAGATGGATGGTGGGTGCCCCCTCCTGTGCAGGGAAGGGGTTCTTTTCCTGAGACCCACTCGCGGGGTGGACCACGCGGCTCACGCGTGTCGTTTGGGAACACGCACTGATGCCCACGTACACGGGCTGCGTCTCTCTGCCCTAGCACCTGCTGCAGGTGAGGGTGCCGTCAACACGCTCCCTAGTAGCTGATTCTGAGACAAGGCCACTTTCAGAGCTATTTGTCACCTTGTTGCACTCAAGAAACACAGGTTTTAATTTTTAAAAGTCAAGGTCATAGTAGAAAAGAAAGAAAAAACCTGGGAACAAAAAAGGGCAGGGCAGGGCAGGGCATGGTTTCCAGTCTTGGATAAACCCAGGTGACGGTGTTGTGCGCACCCTGCGGCCCGATGCAGGAAAGGTAGCACAGGGCGCTTGGCTGCCCCAGGTGGAGGCACATGTGACTCTTGATCTGGGGGTTCTGAGTGACACGGAATGGTTTTTCTTTTCGGTTACTTTTGTAAGACTTTGGGGTTTTTTTGGATAGACATCGTATGTTTATTTTATTTTTATTTATATATTCCTTGAAGATTTCATTTTAAGCAATCTCTATACCCAACGTGGGGCTCGGACTCAGGACCCCGAGATCCAGAGTCGCATATGCTCCACTGACTGAGCCAGCCTGGTACCCGGTTATTTTTATTGTGGTAAAATATACGTGGCATTTACCTTTTTATTTTTTTTATAACTTTTTTTAACGTTTATTATTTTTGACAGAGAGCGAGTGGGGAGGGGCAGACAGAGAGGGAGACACAGAATCTGAAACAGGCTCCAGGCTCTGAGCTGTCAGCACAGAGCCCGACGTGGGGCTTGAACTCACGAACCGTGAGATATGACCTGAGCCGAAGTCGGACACTTAACCGACTGAGCCACCCAGGCGCCCCGAAATTTACCATTTTAACCATTTATTAGTGTTATTCTCTCTGTTGTGCAACCACCATCTATCTCTAGAACCTTCTCATCTTCCCTGACTGGAACTCTGTCCCCATTAAACACCAGCCTCCCAGCCCTTGGCAGCCATGCCACTTTGTGTCTCCATGGGCCTGAGTCTTCTTGGACCCTCCTGTGGGTGACTCCTGCTGCTGTTTGTCCTTCTGTGACTCACCCAGTGTGATGTCCTCTGGCTTCCGCCATGCTGTGGGGCGAGGGCTTAATTTTTTTTTTTTTATGTTTATTTACTTTGGGAGAGAGCAGGTGGGGGAAGGGCAGAGAGAGAGAATCCCAAGCAGAGCCCAACATGGGGCTTGAACTCATGAACCGCGAGATCATGACCTGAGCTAAAATCAAGAGTCAGATGCTTAACTGACTGAGCCACCCAGGCGCCCCTTTATGTATTTATTTCATTTATTATTACTTTAAAATTTTTTTATGTATTTATTTTTAAGTAGATTGCACACCCAACATCGGACTGAGATCAAGAGTCACGCACTTCACTGACTGAGCCAGCCAGGTACCCCCTGGTTGTCTTTGTAATCGAATGAGTGTCTCTCTCTCTCTCTCTCTGTTCCTCCTTCCCTCACGCTCTGTCTCTGTCTCTCTCTCTCTCTCAAAAATAAACATTAAAAAAATTTTTTTTAAAAAAGGGGCGGCTGGGCGGCTCAGTCCGTTGAGTGTCTGACTTCGACTCCGGTCATGATCTTGTGGTTCATGAGGTTCAAGCCCCGCGTCCGGCTCTGTGCTGACAGCTCAGAGCCTGGAGCCTGCTTCTGATTCTGTGTCTTCCTCGCTGTCTGCCCCTCTCCCACTCACGCACGCGCACCTTCTCTCTCTCAAAAATAAACATTAAAAAAAAAAAAAGAATGAACGACATCTGCGATATCGAGTGGACCAGGGAGAAGTGGCCATTGGAAGTCATCAGATGACCAGGTGGCCGTCCACGCTTAAAGTGCCCTCTAGTCCCTGTTTGCCCTCCGGCTCCTGCAGATGCCCGTGGAGCACTAGATCCCTGGGTGAGAAGGTGCTGTGGGCGTGCACGCCTGCCCCCGCTTCTTCAGGCTGGTTTTCTGACCTGTGCAGTTTGGAGCGAGCGTGTGACCCCCCTGTGACTCTGTGGCCCGAGTGCCACAGCTCATCATTGCAGGTGAGATGAAGGCACTCAGAGGTGAAGGCCCCCACATGCCTCCCACCGGGCCCACGGGAGGCCCACATAGGCCTTCCTGCTCATATTGGTGTTTGCACTTGAAGGCTGAGCCCACGTTTTGGGGCAGACCCGAGCCCACCAGGAAGCATTTACCAAACGGTGGCTTCCTCTGAGCCCAGCCTCTGTGCTGCCGTGAATAGGGCTGCTTCCGCTCCAGGCCCACGAGCGCCCGGGAGCCCTGACTGAAGCCCCTTGTTGGGCTGGGCCAGCGGTGAACGGGTCCTTTTGTGTGCGGACACAGTGCGCATTCTTCGCCCTTCACATGAGTCTGAGGGGTCTGTGTCAGTCCTCCCGGAGGGGCGGTGCTTGCTCATTGAGGCGCAGGGCACGGAGCAGACACTGTGCCGGTCGTGGGAAAAGCTCACCAGGAAGGGACTGCCCGTCCCCCCACTCATGAGTCAGGGAGAGGTGGCCCTACCGGAGGGCCAGGCCTCGGGGGCCAGGCACCTGCGCGGAGCGTGCTGGGGTCAGCGTGACTCGGTACCTCTGTACGGTTGATCAGCAGAAAGAGGGCTCTGCGCTGAGTGCCCCTTCCCCGTGCCTTCACCGGAGCTTCTGTGTTAGCAAGAGTGTGTGGGGACGTGAGCTGCGTTCTCACGTGGAGTCAGAAAGTCCTAGCTACCATCCACATGGCCTTTTCCATTTTAGTTTACTTTAATCTGTTTTGAGAAAGCTTGAGTTGGGGAGGAGCAGACAGGGAGAATCCCAGGCAGGCTCTACACCGTGAGTGCGGAGCTGGACGCGGGGCTCGAACACCCGAACTCAGAGGTCACGCCCTGAGCCGAAGTCGGGTGCCCTGCCCACTGAGTCGCCTGGGTGCACCCCCCACCCCCACCCCTTGGCCCATGGACGTCTGTTTGCCCCAGCTCCATTTGCTGAAAAGGTTGAACTGCTTTTGTGCTCTGCCAGCGCTTAGCGGGGTCTGTAGAGTCTGGCCTCCTGGCCCGCGGAGGTCTTCTCCAGGCCCTCGCCTCCGCCACGCCGCGGGGCCCCCCCCGCACGCACCACGCGGCACAGACTCGTGTGGGGCGGCACCTCGCACCGTGTTCCCCTCGACCGATGGGGCTGCGGCTGCCGTGCTCCGTTTGCTTTTTCATGTAAGGTTTTGAACGCGCTCGTCCACACCCGCCAAACCCTTTTCTGAGAGTTGGGTGGGAACACACCTCCTAGGACAGCCATAGCGGAGACGCGTGGCGCGCCGGGGCGGGGGGCGCACCGATGGCTCGGACGAGTCTGCGAGTGAGCCCGCACGGCCCTCGCTGGAGTACAGCAGCCTGAAGCGTGAGCCGACCCACACTCGGCCAGCCGCCCTGGGAGACAGAACCGAACTCACACCTCCCCTCTGGCCCGGCGCTCACGCGCCTGCCTGCGGCCCCAAGAAAGGTCCGCTTACGTGTGGCAGCTGGAAACTCCCCGCATGCAGCTTCTAAACCGAGCCTGCGTGTCCTTGCCATGGTTACCGTGAAGCAAAGGAAAGAAACTGAGTGCTCACACACCGCCGTTCGGATGGATCCCGAGGGAATTCTGCTGAGCGAAAAGGGCCAGCGTCAAGCGGCTACAGGTTGTACGGGAACACTTACGCAAGACTGTCAAAGTGACAGAATCCCAGAGACGAGAACAGACTGGTGGTGGGGTGGCCGTGGAGCAGGCCTGCGTACCGCGGGGACGTGGAGAGAGGCGGGCAGGGGGGTCGCGTGCAGGGGACCTGCAGAGAAGAAAGCTCCTGGTCGAGTGCGTTAGTCGAGGCGGTGAGAAGGCTCTGCCCTGCACGGCCAGCTTCCTGGCTCTGAGCGACCCTCGAAAGGACTTCTCTGTACCAAGCTGCACCTGTGTATCTGTAACTAGGTCAAAATGCAAAGTTTCTAGAGCAATCCATCCAGCCCTGGGGGGCTATACCCTCATGTGATCATGACCCCAGTGACGCAGGGTGCCTGGCCCGAGTGAGAGGGGCTGGCTCTGCGGGGAGGTGGAGCTGAGACCCGCCAGCAGAGCTCTGAGCGCTCCCGCAGCCCGTGCTGGGGCTGGCTGGCGCCGCCTGCGCCCCTGCCCTGCCGCTGCTCTTCCGCAGCCATCACTCCCACCGTCGTCCCATGTGTCTTCAGTTCACGTGACTTCGGAATTCCGTGTCCACGGCCTTCGGGAATCCTGGCAGGGCCCTCTCTCCAGTCAGCCTCTTGTTTGCCGGGTCACAGGTTGACTTCTCCTAACACCACGGTGCAGGCAGATCGAACACAGGGGGACACGCTGCATGTGCTGGCTGGTGCTGGCTGGTTTCCGGGTTCTTTTCAGAAGTCACGGTTACGTGCTGCACTCTCCCCTGACACAGAGATGTCAAGTAAGCATCCTGGCTTGTCGCCTTCCATGGAGAATGCACACATACAGGGTTCTCGAGGATTTCCTTGAGAGGTGGGTGTGGTTTGGGCATCCTAGTGGCTGCTTCTCGGTGACTCAGGGGTCAGTTCCTTGGTACGGTGGGTCCCAGGCCCGTGCACTCGTCCAGGCCCCTCACTGCTGTCATGCAGAGTGGAGACAGTGACAGTCGGCTGGGAGATGGCAGTGCCTAACACTCAGGCCATAATTCTGCAACCGTTCTTTTGAATTTCACTTAAGACAGGTAGTTCTATTTGTCAGTGTCAACTTATCAAGATTTTTTTTTACTAGCAAAAGATCAGGATATCTTCATTTTACTTATTGTTTAAGTGGGCTCTACGCCCAACGTGGGCTTTGAACTCAAGACCCCGAGATCAAGAGTTGCTCTGTTGCTCTGTTGACCGAGTCAACCAGGCGCCTCCGGCATTTTTCACTCTATTCCGGAACTTGTCAGGCATACATCAGGGCAGAGAGAGATGGGCGGCAAACCTCCACGTCGCAGGCCAGCCCTGTTCCAGCCACCCCGCTCCGTTCCTCTTCTCGGGTGGGTTATTTTAAAGCAAATCCAAATCTCTGAATCTTACGTGTTCTAAATCTTCTATGCTCTGAACGTAGTTCTTTACATCCAGAGAGATGCCACAGTATCGTCGTAATGCAGAGTTGACAGACACAGATTCAACACTCAGATGTCCAGTCAGGCTCAGATTTGCCCCGTTGCTCCTCAGGCGCACTTCTGCAGCTGCTTTCTTCAAACTGGGGTCCAGTCTGGTTCTCCTACAGATCTGCGCCATCGGTGGAACTTTCTGTCTGCACTTGTTTTTAAACTCCTGTGAGAAAGCGAGGGCCTAAACGCAGGCTACAGACCAGCATTAGGGACAAATTGTCCCAGACGTCTTGCTGCAGTGGCTCTGGCCCACAGCCAGTGCACCGAAGGAGCGTGGGGACAGTGTCCCCTCGTTCCCCAGGCCTGCTGGGCAGCTCTCTAAAAACGAGGTCCCCCCCAGGCGCTGTCTGGATGGCAGTGCGGTTCTGGTCTGTGGTTCAGCCTGTGGGCCGACAGCCTGAGGGAGACGGGTGAATTCTTGCTCTGTGGGGATTTTGATCCTCATTCAGAACAACGTACGTGTTCCTTTCTTGCGGACCCCAGGGGGAAATCAGTCCCACCCTGTGTCCTGACAGGGGAGCTCTACCTGAACGGCTGTCATCCCTCCAGGAATGGGCACCACGGACCATGTCATTGTCCTGGCATCCACCAACCGAGCTGACATCTTGGACAACGCTCTGCTGAGGCCAGGCCGACTGGATCGACACGTCTTCATCGACCTTCCCACGCTGCAGGTCAGGGTGGCCGGGGGCCGGCCCTTCCCGGCCCAGCTGCGACCGCACAGTCCCGGTGCCTGTCTGTCTAGACTTTCTTTGGCTTCCCGCTCTTCCCACCGTTTTGCAGCTCATTTGGCTCACCCACATCTTCTCTTTATCCCTAAACATTGGGGCTGAGTTTTGTAGCAAGAACCTCGGGAGTCTCGTCCTGACCCCAAGTCTGCAGGCTGGCCGTGGGTTTGGAACATGAGCTGTGTTGCCCTGGGAGCAGGTGCGAGCCCTGCCCGTGTCCCAGCCCCTCCAGCCTCCTTGGGCCTCTGGAGAGACGTCCGCCCTCTGGTGGCCAGGCCTTGGTGGTGCCCCGAGGCAGCAGGAACCAGCAGGCAGTGATGGCGACCTCACATGGGTGTCACCCTGGGTCTGACACTCGAACGGCTCCTAGGCTCTAAGGAGCAGAATGGAGCTCCCTGCTGCCACTGCTTCCAGAACAGCACCTTTCCCTTTCTCTGACCGCGTAAGGAGCATTCCCATCAGGGTCTAGAAAACACAGAACGTCTACGAACCAGACGTCCTACGAGTAAGCCCTTACGACGTGTGACCTAACCTTTCATTTTGAGATGCTGCCTGTGGCTCTCAACCGGTCGGTCTCACGTATGAAGGTCGGGAGTGATGACAAGGACAGGGATCTAACAGCCAGGGGCCCATCTGTGGGGCAGGAGTGAGCCCACACTCGTGTCCTTTCTCTGCAGGAAAGGCGGGAGATTTTTGAGCAGCACCTGAAGAGCCTGAAGCTGACCCAGGCCAGCAGCTTCTACTCCCAGCGTCTGGCAGAGCTGACGCCGGGGTTCAGTGGTACGGAAGCTGGTTCCTGCCGGTCCTAAGGGTGCAGGCCTCCCCCAAGTGCCCCACATCCCCCGCTCCGGGGTGGGGGTGAGGGTGAGGGTGAGGGTGTGCACGGGGAGCCAGACCACACAGCACTTCCCTCCCGGAGTGGTGCCAGAGCCCACGACACTGCTCCCGCCAGCGAGGGCGTTCAGGGCGCCCCGTGCGCGTGCCCACCAGGGGGCGCTCCTGCCTCCCGGGCTCTGCACACCGGCTCTCAGGGCCCTCCTGGGCTCGGGCTGTGCGCCCTTGATGAGTAGAATCGGATCACAAATCAGGATATTTTCTGCGCGGCTCTCATTTTAAAGGGCAATAGAAACAAAATCCCTTTTATTGTAATTTCTTCCCTTTGGATTTTTTTTAATGCCCTCAACTAGAATCTTGTGGAACCTGGAAAACTAACTTCTTTCCCCTCGGTGCACGTGTGAATTGCTAGCTGGAATAAAACAGCACGTGGTGCTCTGCCTGCTGACGACAGTTGTGCAGTAAAGAGCCCGGAGGTTAGGGTTAGGCTGGAAGGCACGAGGGGGAATGCTACGGGTCTGTCAGTAGTGTGGGTGGGGTCAACAAAGGGCGTGGGCGTCGCCTGCCAGCCTGTCTGCCAGTCGTCACTCCCCTGTCCTCCCCTCTCACCCTCTGTGTGGACAGGTGCCGACATCGCCAATATCTGTAACGAGGCCGCGCTGCACGCTGCGCGAGAGGGCCACACGTCCGTCCACACGTTCAACTTCGAGTACGCCGTGGAGCGAGTCATTGCCGGTACGAGGGACGTGTTCTCAGCAGGGCTGGAGCCCCACGAGCAGCCAGATGGAAGGCAGGGTGGTGGGAGCCAGGTCAGCTTCCACATCATGTGACAGAAGCAATTAGCAGACAATTATGATCGGGCAAGGGAACAGTACACAAAGTTCTATTTTTATGTCCGGTTGTTACCACGAGACTTATCCTTAGTGTAAAATACCGAGAATCTGCCAAAGAGCAGACTCTTCAAGAAGAAATATACAGGGATCTCCCACAGCCAAGGGTGAGTGGCACGCAGCCCCGAGGTGGTCAGCGGTGCCCCCAAGCTGCAGGCCACCCACCGTGGGGCTGAGGCCACGGCTGCCTGGGGACAGAGGGTCTCCCGAGAGCTGAGCTCTGCTGTCCCGCCTGTCTCTGCTTCGGGGTCTCGGCAGGACAGGGGCAGGGAGGGGGTGGCTTCCAGCAGTGCTTAATGGTCACTGCTCCGAGTGGGGTCCCTGGGTTTCTGTCAGAAGAGGGACTGACACGATCTCTAGACGTTTCCGCGGCCCTCCATGGCTTGTTCTTGAGCAGTGTCCGATCTAAGATACTGAAAGCTTTTTAAAAAGGGAAACTATTCCTTCCAAAGGTGTAGGAGAAGCAAGGCCTTGTCTGTGGAGGGGGAGCACCCAGTCGTGAGTCATCCCGAGGAGGGGCTCGTCCCTGTCACCCTCCACTGGAGCTAAAGTCTGCTACAAATACCGCCAGGTGCCCGTACCGCCGGTTAGGAATTGGCGTGGACAGGAGGAACTAAAGTGGCTGTGTCTTCAATGTTTTTGTTTTTTACTTTTTAATGTTTATTCTTGAGAGAGAGAGAGAGAGAGAGAGACAGAACACGAGCAGGGGAGGGGCAGAGAGAGAGGGAGACACAGAATCCGGAGCAGGTTCCGGGCTCTGAGCTGTCAGCACAGAGCCCAACGCGGGGCTCGAGCTCACAAACCGTGAGATCATGACCTGAGCCAAAGTCTGACACTGAACTGACTGAGCCACCTGGGTGCCCCTAAGTGGCTGTTTCTTACTACAAACTCGGTTTTAGACAAGCCCCTTATTTTTACATGGGAACTGATACGCTTGCAATAATGGTGTGAAGGCGAGAAAGACGCCTGTCAATACTGATGACGCTGGCCCTGTGAGCAGGCACCAGAGCCCCCCGGCCTCACTCTGCGGCCTGCCTGGGCTAAGGCACGTCGCGTTCAAGCCCACCCTCGTGTGTAGATGCTCACATCACCAGCTCTGGTTGAGATGATTGAGCTGCTACAGCCAGTGTGAGGAAGGATTTATAACCTTGCAGTAAATGGAGGTGACCCTCCTACCAAATACCCCAAACCCAGAGCTGATCCAGGATGCCTCAAGTGGAAACTCAGGGAGGTGTGACGGGAGCAGAGGGTCACCAGGTGGGAGGCATCGGGACTGCGGCTTGCATTGCCCGTCTGGGGGGAACGGCAGGGCGCAGCCCGGAACCCGCTCGGGACCCCATCCAATCACAGCAGCCCCGCGGGCCCCTGAGCTGAGGGTGTTCCTAAAGCCTGCAGGAGCTTGACTGGCCGCTCCCGCATTCACAGATGCACAAACGGGGAGCCTCCAGCAACCCCCTCACCAAATGAGCTTCACACAGTGAGGAACACAGTTCTTGGTGTTGGCTGGGGGCCGAGACGCGGGAGGCGAGCGTCCAGTGAGGACGTTGCTCTGGTGACACAGGGTGGAACTCTGTGAGGCCAGGCGGAGTGCCCGGGAGACTCACCCGGGACCCTCGGACTCTCCGGCCCTCTTGCAGGGACCGCCAAAAAGAGCAAGATCCTCTCCAAGGAAGAACAGAAGGTGGTTGCGTTCCACGAGTCGGGCCACGCCTTGGTCGGCTGGCTGCTGGAGCACACGGAGGCCGTGATGAAGGTGGGCTGTCCCACGTGTGCGTGTGGCCGTGGGCGGGTCTGGGGCGTCGGCAGGCGTGAGCCCCACTGGCCCTTGGACCACGCTGGCCTCGGAAGCACCGCGTGTTCTCACTCGAAGAGAAGGCACGGTGTGAGGTGGACAGGGGCACAGGGCAGAGGCGACCGTGCAGGGTCCCTCATCCCGGGAGGCAGAGGGCAGGACACGTGGCTCCAGCTGTGGGGCGAGGCCACTGGAGAGCCACGCAACGACTCGGGGGCCCCCTCTCCTGTCTGCACCCTCAATCTTGGAATTAAGAATTGTCAAGTTTACCACCATGTCTGAAAGCAGTAACGACTCCTAACCTTAAAAATAGGTGTGTGGAGCTCACCTTAAAGAACTACCACTCTCATAAGCATTTGGGAGTTTGATGAAAATTTATTTGTATCAAATGCTAATAGTATAAACAACTCCTCCGGAATGGTGGATTCATGACCAGGGAACCGAGTGACCCTTCAGGAAAACGTGAAGGTGTGGGAGGCGGGTGCGGATTGAACTGTGCCCTGTGTCCGGCCTAGAGGGGGCCGGCGGGTGCAGGGAGGGAGCCGCAGCGCTGAGCATCCCCAGCACCGAAGAAGGGGACACGTGGCCGCTGCCAGCCGGCACGTCTGTTTACTGTCCTTGAACTTCTTTTCAGAGGTGTCAGTTGTAGCCAAGTAGATTGTTAGTCTGGTCGTGTCTGAGAGGCCTTCCCCCAGAGGGCCCGAAGTCCAGTGTTTGTGACAGACAAGTGGACGCAGCCGTCATTGAGGTGACCTGGGTCAGGCTGAGGACAGTCACCAAGGGTGTGACATTTATGGGACACTAAATATTTCAGTAAGCAAGATAAATACTTGAATGCAGTGTCTCAAGAAAAATTAATGCAGAAAAATCCTGGATGAAGTAAACGTAATTTAAAATGTCCTGTTTGACGGCCAAAAGATAAATCTGTCACAGTGAGAACCACCCCCCACCCCACCCCCACCCGGCCTGGCACTCTGCCAGTTGCGGATGTGATCATTACTTAGAGCATCTTACAGTGTAATTCGCTAAAGTATTAGCCTCTCAGCTTCCTCTCCAGAGCCCCTGCGTGCCAACCTGGTGCTGCGCTGGCGGGGGAGAAGGGCAAGGATGGTCTCCAGTCTTGGTGTCCCCAAGGGTTTGTGCAGTCCCATGTCCACCGCGGTGGGCGGTGACAGGAGGGCACGACGACTGGCCCGGGGCGGGGCTGGGGCTGGGGCTGGGGCTGGGGGGCGGGGTCCTGTCTCCTTGGCTCCACCCAGGAAGCCATCTTTGCCGTGCGCCCAACGGCACGTGAGCTGTTCTCCTTGGTCACAAAAGTGAGGCCGGTGCAGACTTGCTCTGACTGCTTTGCAAGCCTCCAGTTAAAGACCGTCTTGCCCCACCCCACCTTCGTGTCCTCCTGCTCACTCGGCCGCCTGACGCTCCGCAGGTCTCCATCGCACCGCGGACGAACGCAGCCCTGGGCTTTGCTCAGATGCTTCCAAGAGACCAGCACCTCTTCACCAGGGAGCAGCTGTTCGAGCGGATGTGCATGGCCTTGGGTGGCCGCGTGTCGGAATCCATCTCCTTCAACAAGGTCACTTCTGGTGAGGAGCTGGCCCGTGCTGGTTCTGGCGTTCGCAAAGTGCTTTTACATCCACCGCGCCTTCCTCGTGGGGTTGGGAGGGTGAATCCGATGGAGGAATTCGGAGGGTGGCTTACACACGTACTTCTGAATTTCACTAAGTGTTCTCAAGCTACTGGTACAGGTGCTCGTGTCCCCAGTGACACAGGGGTTCGGCGTTGACAGGGGTGTTGTCAGAGCTGGACGTGTGCTGGGGAGCTGCCAGGGAAGCGAACCCAGAGGTGCACCCCACGTAGTGTTTAGAGTTTTAAGACTCTGTCCTTTAAAGAACAGTAACAGGGCACAGTTGTCCCCTGGGTCCTCTGCGGTCAGGCCCGGGCCCGTGCCACTCTGCCAGGAGAGAAACCTCTTTCTCGGCCCCATGCTCCAGGGGCTCAGGACGACCTGAGGAAGGTCACGCGCATCGCCTACTCCATGGTGAGGCAGTTTGGCATGGCCCCAAGCATCGGGCCCGTGTCCTTTCCCGAGGCGCAGGAGGGACTCACGGGAGTTGGACGGCGTCCCTTCAGCCAGGGCCTCCAGCAGATGATGGATCACGTGAGTGCGTGCCGCCCCCTCTCACGGCGCAGTGGGTCAGGGAGCAGGTGTCTGAGGTGCTGGCGCTGTGCCGTCACGTGGTCCACGTGGTGGGCTTTCCAGTCCTGACCCCTTGTGGCTCTCACGTTCTGAGCGTCTGCTCTCGGGTGAGGACTTGTGTGGCCCCTGGCGAAACCGTCCGTGAAACGCCCCGAACGATGCAGCCGGTGCCCAGCGGTCCCCAGCGGTCCCCGCACCTGCAGGACACATGCACGCTCCCTGCGCGACCTGGCCGGGCCCACGTGCAGCCTGGTGCGCACGTGAGGCGGCCGCACGCTCCCCGGCCTCCAGGAGCTGGTGGGCGCCTGCAGCCGTGAAGGGGGGAGGGGTGGGAGGCAGCCTCCTGGAACAGGGGCATTCGTGGGGGATGGGGTCAGGGCAGGAAATGCCACTGGCAGCCAAGCTCTCCTGGTCCCCGTGAGCCGGAGGTTGGCTTCCTGCCCCGTGGCTCTAACGTGTGCTCTGATGCCAGAATTCTGTGCCAGAATCAGGCACAGGACATGTCGTGAGCATTGGTCTGCCGTCCTGCTCGTGACAGATCTGTTCGCCCATTGGCAGGAAGCCAAAGTGCTGGTGGCAAAGGCCCACAGGCACACGGAGAAGGTGCTGCGGGACAACCAGGACAAGCTGCAGGCGGTAAGGTTCTGGGCACCTGCCTGTCCTTCCCTCTGCGGGGGTGGGGGCAGGCAACCATCGCCACACGGTGCTGACGTGGCTGTCACTCCTCGAGGGACTCTTTCCGGCCACAGAAAAAGCAGCTGTTCTACACTCCCCCCAGTTCGACTGAAATCTCACCTTTTTCAAAGACCACTTGGGGCATGGCAGTCTTTTATTTTCCCTTTATTTATCTTTTGGGAGGGGGAGAGGCAGAGAGAGAGAGAGAGGGAGCGAGAATCCCAAGCAGGCTCTGTGCTGTTGGCACAGAGCCCGATGGGGGGCTCAATCTCATGAACCGTGAGATCATGACCTGAGTTGAAATCAAGAGTCGAATGCTCAACCGAGCCACCCAGGGGCCCCTATTTTAAGTCATGTCTGTGCCACACATGGGGCTTGAACTCTTGACTTTGACTTCAAGTTTAGAATAATCTCAGATTTATAGAAAAGCTGCACATAGAGCATAAGACCCTTCTACCCCATGGCCGGTTTTCTGTATCGTTAACATCTCCCTTGAACGTGGTGGGTTTTCTACGAGCTAGCGAACCAGTGTCGATACGTCATTAACTGAAGTCTGCGCTAAATTCACGTTTCCCTCGTTTTTATCTAATGTCGTTTCCTGTCCCTGGACCCCACTTCACTCCTGGTTGTGATGTCTCGTTAAGCTTCCCTGGGCTGTGAATTCCCGCTTGCCTGTTGGCTGCCGGCTCTGGCAGTTTTCAGAGCAGTGGCTTGGTGGGTGTGGTGTGTCCCCCAGCTGGGATCTGTCTGCAGTTCTCAGTGAGGCTGGGAAGGCGGCACCTGAAGCGGGTGCCTCCCGTGTCCCTCGTAGAAACGCGCAGCACTTTGTGGACAGGCCGCGTTCCCTCACTTCCTCATTCCATTCAGATGAGGCGCTGCTCCCCCAGGCTGGGGTGCTGCCCTCACAGTGCTGCCCCTGGACCAGGGGGCTGTGGGCAGCGCAGGGACCTGCCGAGCCAGAACCCGCCGTTTACCAGGCCCAGGTGCCACACGTGTGCGCTGCGGCTGCTGCTTGGCAGGACTGGGTGGGGCTCCTCCTGCGGGGGCCCCGGGTGTCCCCCCTCTGCACCATGGGGGGCGGGGCGTGTTCCAGGGCCTAGCAGCTCTGTCCCTCCCGAGGAAGCAGTGGCCCTGCTCAGAAGTGCCTGGGGCGCATCCCTCACGGCCGGTGCGGGCTGTGCACACGGCCCCCTCAGCGTGCTCTCTGGGACCATGTCTAGGGAGGCAGAGGCTCCCTTGCTAGCCCTGGGCACCGGCGCCCCGTCCCCACGTTCCGGCCCCCACTTGTTCCCCGACGTGCAGACACACGCACCGTGTTTGGTAAAGGAAACTAAAGTGGCCCCAGAGAACAGATTTGGGAGGGAAGCAGAAAAACGACGGAGGCCGGCGGCCGGGAGGCTGCCCGGAAGGCGCAGACGAGGGTTCCGTGCATGAGCTGCCCGCTTACACTGCTTCCCTGGGAAGCCGCCTGCCCAGGGCGTCCCGCTCCAGACGCCCCCTCCCTGCTGGGTGCTCGGCTCTCAAAAGGCTCATCTGTTTCCCTGTCCGGGGTTCACACACCACTCGCTGTGTTCCGTCAGCTGGCAAATGCCCTGTTGGAGAAGGAAGTGATAAACTACGAGGATATCGAGGCCCTCATCGGTCCGCCCCCTCACGGGCCCAAGAAGATGATCGCGCCTCAGAGGTGGAGTGAGGCCGAGAGGGAGAAGCAAGACGCCGGGGAGGAGGAGGCGCCTCAGCAGCCCCCACTTCGCGGGGAGGAGACATCTTGGCCCAAATAGACGGGCCTCCTGGATTGTGCGCCGACTGTGCCGTGGGGACGCGGCGTCCTCCGCAGACCCAGGAAGGGAACGCCTCACTGAGTGCCCCGCCCCCGCCGTTCCTCTTCTGCCCAGACTGGTACCCCCTCCCAGCCCTCACTGGTCTCTGAAAAGACTTCTGAGATCTATTTATTGACTGCCCTCCCGGTGAGAGGTAAACGTTTTTGCAGATGACTTGGCTTTGTTAGTAGATTGTTTTATCCGTGCCGGGTACAGGTGCGCATGGGGTACAGATGGGCATGTAGATCCGAACTCCCAGGCCGGTGACCCCGTGACAAGGTGGTTTTGTGTGGGAGCAGCTTGCTCCCGCCAGGAGTTCATGCGGGGCTGTCCCAGCTGCTGGGACTTCATCAGAGGGCTAACAGGACCCCCGAGCCAGCTGCCGCCTGTCCTCCCTCCGGTGGGCCTGTCCTGCTGGCGCGTCCACAGGGTCGGCATCAGGGCCAGGCCCTGGGCTCTCGGACGTTAAAATACTGCCACCTACTGCTGTGCAGACCCGGGCACCAGCCTGTCCTGCTGGCCTGGCCTCCACACGAGGGGTAAGCCCTGAGGCCTGCTGTGGCATTTGTAGTAAGTTCCAGGGGGAGAGTCCATCTTGTGCCACAGGGCCAGCTCTAACCCAGACATGGGGTCATGCGTTTCAGTTTAGAATGTCAGCCCAAGATAACCTACAGAAGAGCCCTGTTGTAGGAATCTGGGGGAAAGGCCCTGGGACGCCCCCTCATCGCAGCAAGCGAGGTACACTCGGTCACCTCGGCCCCCTTGTGCCCAGGGGTGTGCCACACGCACTCCGGTGTCCCCACCCACTGCTCTCACTGCGCCTGCCCTCCCTGCGCAGCGGTGTTCGGAGCCACGGACTGCAGGTGCTTCCTGACAGAAGGGGTAGTTCGGCCGCCCATCCCACAGTACGGCCCGAGGGACGCAGTATGTAAGCAGGTGGGGGTCACACCCGAGGGACGGCAGCTCTGAGAGCACTGTGGCCTTTGCCCCAGGTCCCCAAAGTCACTTCCAAAGATGGATATGCAGTTAGGAGGGTTCTGGTCTCTTCGCCCCAGGGTGGCACCCTCCGTACCCTAACCATGGACGGATGTGGTCAAGCTTATCCCCCTCCTACTTTACCAATAAATTGGCCCGTGCCCCTTTATTCTCTGGAAAATCGTTTGCTGACCACAAGATACACAGAAACCAAACGTAAATGGCACAAAAAGCGGCCCCTCCCTGCAGCGGAAGCAGGGGAGCCTGACTTCCTAGCACTCACTGGTGGGATGGGGGAGGTTCGCTATGCTGACTTAGAGAAGCTCAAGGCGTCTGCGACTTTGGGCCCCCAAGTGGTCACAAGTGATGTCACCTCCGGGTCATCAGGTGCTCGAGCGCCAGAAGTCACACCTCCTCTACCATCTCAGGCAGGGACTGAGGCTGCCCCTCAGACTTCCTGTCAAGAGCCTCCTCCAACTGCATGTTGGTCTGGGGCAGCCAGACCACACGGGGCAACCGCGTGTTCAACACCCGAGCCGCAGCCCTGACCCTCTGCCCTCCACCCAGCAAAGGGGGTATAACATGGCCTGACTGTAGCTTCTGGAACTGGCTTCACCTGAGTCCGGTATGCGAGGTCTCCTCACCAAGAAAAACATGTTTTCTTTTGTTTGTTTTTTAGTAATCTCTACTTCCAACGTGGGGCTCAAATTCACGATCTGCAGATCAAGAGTCGCACGCTCTTACGATTGAGACAGCCAGGCACCCCGAGAAAGTCACATTTTCAAAGTAAACGTGTGTTTAACACCATCAGCCTATTAACTTACATCCTTTAACAATACAAATTGTTCTCTGTAATCTACACTTGTACTTAGGATTCTTTTATGTTCCCTAAAAGCTCCCTTTTTGTTGCAGTGTAACAGACATGCACGTACATTTTGATGTTCGTATGTGCCGCAGGGTGATCACAATGAGCCTAGTTAACACCTGTCACCACACAGGTATTTAATCTGATGAGAACTCTTAAGGTCATACTCTTAGCAATTTTTAAATAAAACATTTATGATTATGACACTAATATTCTTTCCACTGCCTTTCACTGACATCAAGTGTTCCTTCAGGTTTTAGGAACCTCTGTGTTAGCCTATATCTGATTTACGGGTAGGCCACGATTCTGGAAAGCTGAGATGATGGATGGTTATGAGTTCTGTGATTAAGCAGCGAACATTAGCCTGTCCTTGCTGTTATTAGGCTGCTGCTTCTCCTAACTCAACCATCAGCCCATATTTATATAACATAACATGCAAATTTTACAAAGTGCTTTGGGATATAACCTCCCCCACTTCCCCAAACAATATAAAATCATCACTTCTGCTATGATATTAACTTAAAAAATCAAGGGGCACCTGGGTGGCTCAGTCAGTTCAGCGTCCGACTCTTGATTTCAGCTCAAGTCATGATTTCATGGTTCACGGGATTGAGCCCCACGTCCTGCTCTGCTCTCAAAGTGCAGAACCTGCAGGGGATTCTCTCTCTCCCTCTCTCTCCAAAATAAATAAACATTAAAAAAAAAAAAAATGACCGTGGGTCTGACAGAGTTCCAAAAACTATTGTTGACAGCCTCAGGTGGAATTTCTCTGAAGCCAACACCCACAGCACCAGCTGGAAGGCACTGGTCAGGTGCAGGTGCTGAGTGACAAGGCACTGCTGGGAGTAACTGGGGCTCCCTCTTGCAAGGAAATTCTGGGAGGCTGCACAGAGGACACTCCAACACCTTCAGGCATGTTTATCCAGGAATCCCTGGCTACCTTATTTATGTGCATGCAGTTTGCAGCGGCATTAGCTGGCTCCTTCAGTGGCCCCTGCAGGCCCAAGCCCAGGGCAAAAGCTCTGCAGCAGAGACGTGGCTGTGGAATTCTGTGCCCAAGGGGACACGGCCTGTCCCTATAGCTGATGAATTTTAAATGCGTGGGCCAGCCAAGTCTTTGTATCAGAAGGATTCCTGCTTAACACTTTAGAACAGTTCGGGGCGCCTGGGTGGCTCAGCTGGTTAGGCAGCTGACTTCGGCTCAGGTCATGATCTCGCGGTCCGTGAGTTCGAGCCCCGCGTCGGGCTCTGTGCTGATGGCTCAGAGCCTGGAGCCTGCTTCAGATTCTGTGTCTCCCCCTCTCTCGGCCCCTCCCGTGCTCATGCTCTCTCAATAACAAATTAAAATTTTAAAAAAACACAGTTTATAACAGTTCATTTTCCTCTTTCCCAACAAGAAAGTTGAGCCTATTTCTAGCAGATTTCCTGTCAGAACCGTTTTTACTTCACTATTCTGCATACTGTTCAAAGGAAGTAAGCGTGTGGAGTCTTCAAGCATGGGATCCTGGAGTCTGCATCGGGCATGGTGTGCGCAGCAGACTGAGGTCCTTGAATTACAACTTCGCTTTCTTACTGCCAACTTGATTCTGATCGGTGTTTCTATTTTCTGACCTCTAACCCCCAACCGGTGACCCATGGCACCCCTCAACCATGAGCGGCTACAGCTCAGGTCAAGATGTGGCTCAGGGCAGACGGAACTGCACGAGTCTGGGGTCTGTCCAGAAAGAAACTGGGGATGGGGATAGGAGTGTGTTTGAGACTAAAAAGAACACGGTATCTGACCACGATGATCCACTGAAAGGGGTCTGAGAAAGACCAGGGAGGTGCGGGCTAACATTTGATGGACTACGTTCAAGGAAAATCCGCACGGGCCAAGGCAAGTATGTATTCGGCAGATGTTTCCCCAATGTCCCTCTGCTGCAGTTATGGGGGTCCACGTTCCAGTTCCACCAGAAAGAAGGGACTTGTGAGGCAGATGATAATCCCTCTCACGGTTTTTGTAAGGACTGATGGAGGGATCACTTGCTCTCTTCTCCCCCGCACTGGCTCCCAGCACGTCACATGGAAGTGGAGCTGTGTGACATCCGTGACAGCCAGTACATTCACTCACCCTGTACGGGACACCGCACGATGTGCTGTGGTCTAACACAGACTCAACTCCCACTTCACAGAAGGGAAAAATTCAAACGATGCCCAACGTCTCAAAACTAGTACAAAGGTTCCCAAGCAACTCCAGCCACTTTCTTACTGACTCGCCAGCGACTCTCCAGTTGAGCCCATCTGTTTGTGAAAGTGGCAGACCAAATTTTAAACGTCACAGGTAGATACCATTCCCAAGTTCACGAGAAGTACTTTCAGCCTCTCCTGTGCTGACAACAGTCACAAAGTGGGGCTAACACAGTCCTTGTCTCCTAACTGAGCACCCAGAGCTAGGGTTTGGACTTTCCGTGCAGGCTCAGCGCATTCGTCTCAAGAGACTGCAGGTGCTTCATAAATTACACATGTTCTGTGTCCATTCTACCTGTTCCGTGTCCCTGTCCAAACCCTGTAATTCCCCAATGAATCTCAACCTGATACTTATAACACCCAAGGGTGTCTCAATAGGGCAGAAAACTGTATCCGCACCTTATGTACACAGTGAAGCACACAGGCCTCCATGTTTCTCATTTTGTGTCATAAAATTCTTCGAGTGTTAAGTTCTGTTAGGAAGAAGCTTAGCGTCTGGGGGGAGGGTGGGAAAGAAGGAGAGTTACCAGGCTGTAAAGGCTCACGGAAAGGGACAGGGTGTTGGCGGTTTCCTAGACTCACCCGGGAGAACGGGAGACGCGCAGGGCACAGGTCACGGAGCTATGTCGGGCTATTTATTGAATGCATGTTTTCCATGACGCCCGTCTCTGCAGGGTCTGCAGTCCGTCACCCGGATTCTTACCCCCCCTCTGCCCGACTCGGGGAAGGTACAGCGCTTGTGCCGTGCAGCGTGAAAACGCATGCGAAGTACTTACGCTCCAGTTAGAGCACTCAACAAGTGTCACTTCTGGGTAAACAAAGAAGCACAAATGTTTCAAAAGGTTGGAAAGGCACAAAGACGGACGCGGAGGCGAGGCTTCAGGGTTAGGGGCACGTACCCAGTCCCGTGACGTGCAGGAGCAGGAAAGACTCGGCACCCAAACAGCCGCTGCTCTCCTCTGGCCTGGCCGTTCCTCCTTGAGGGCCGCGGAGTCCCGCAGGACCCGCCGTCCTCCCAGCACGGCCCGGGACCCAACCCGCGGGAAGCGGGAGGCGCCACGCCCGCCCAGGCCGCGAGGTCTGCTGGGAGAGCGTGGACGTCACTTCCGGGATCCCGGGCTCTGACTGGCCGGAACCCTTCGGCGCTTTTGATTGGCCGAGCCCAACACCATCCCAGGGTGCTTTGTGGTAGCAGTTCCTTTCCGCTGGCCGTTCTCTTCCGGAGGAGGTGAGTGTGCTCGATCCAGGCGCCTTTGTCTGCATCGGGTGGCATCCGCCGCCATCGGTGTAGGGCCGCGTCGGGCGCGGCCGCAGAGGGGCCTCGGGCCCTTGCCGCAGACGGGAGAGGGCCGTGGCCCGGGTTCTGGGGCCGGGCGGGCCGCCGCGTCCTGCCGGAGCCCGGGGCCTGACTCGCTCCCCTCTCCCGCGGCTCCCCAGGCCCGTAGGCAGCAGCCATGGCGCCCAGCCGGAATGGCATGATCCTGAAGCCCCACTTCCACAAGGACTGGCAGCGGCGCGTGGCCACGTGGTTCAACCAGCCGGCGCGGAAGATCCGCAGGTGAGCCGCCGCTGCCGGGTGGGGCCGCGGGGAGCCCACGGTCAGGTGCGCTTGAACCCCTTGGCCCGGTGAGCGCGCGGCCGTCGGGAGCGTGCGCCGGGGCCGGGCCGGGGGCCAGCTGACCGCCGCCCGCCTCTGTCCGCCCAGACGCAAGGCCCGGCAAGCCAAGGCACGCCGCATCGCCCCGCGCCCCGCGTCCGGACCCATCCGGCCCATCGTCAGGTGCCCCACGGTGCGGTATCACACCAAAGTGCGGGCCGGCAGAGGCTTCAGCCTGGAGGAGCTGCGGGTGAGTGCGCCGGGAGGCGCGGGAGGCTCTGCTTGGCGGCCCCCGGTCCATGATGACATTCTCCGGAATCGCTGCACCTCCTTGATGAGAGCGCTTTTGAACCCTTTTCCATCTGACGGCCGGGCACCCGGGTGGGGGCGCGGGGAGCGGAGGCCCCGGGGTGGGGGTCCTGCATCCGTGTCTGTCTGGGGGCAGGTGGCTGGCATCCACAAGAAGGTGGCGCGGACCATCGGGATCTCCGTGGATCCGAGACGGCGGAACAAGTCCACGGAGTCCCTGCAGGCCAACGTGCAGCGGCTGAAGGAGTACCGCTCCAAGCTGCTCCTGTTCCCGCGGAGGCCGGCAGCCCCCAAGAAGGGGGACAGCTCGGTGAGTGCGCCCTCCCCGCCGGGTCAGGGTAATCTCTGCCTCCCCGCAGATAGAGGGACGCGTGTGGGTGGAGAAGGGCAGAGCTCCTGGCGTTTCCCTAGGTGTGCAGAGCACCGGGAGCCCGGCTTTCCCACCTGGGTCGCGGTCAAAGCTGTTGGCTGGAGGCCGGGGGGTTAGGGGTTTATCTTGTTTGCTTTGTAAGTTTGGCTCACGTACAAACGCTCCCCTGGCGTCTCCATGTCTCTGCTCGACGGAACGGGGGTTCGGTGACTTGTCACCCAGGTCTATGTGTGTGCACCCGTAGGTGGGGTCACCCAGCAAGCGGGGCTGTTGTCCAGGGTTAGAAGCTTGCAGCCTTTGGGGACTTGAGGTGAGCCCGGGTGACTCTTGTCCTTAACCAACAGGCCGAGGAACTCAAGCTGGCCACGCAGCTGACAGGACCGGTCATGCCCATACGGAACGTAAGTGGGCTTTGGGGGGTGAACCAGTGAGTTTTCGGGGCGGAGATTGGGTTGAAGGGTGGCAGCCAGGGCCTGTGTCAAGATATATAGGTTTGTGAAAAAGAAACCTTTTTTGACTTTGGGAGCAACACCCTTCACTCTTAACAGATGGGCTCCTTGAGGGAGGGCCTTGTTTTCATCTTTGGGGACTCATTTGTTTCGATTTTTTTTTCTTTTTTCTTTTTTTTTTTTTTGTTCCCCTCTTTGCTATTTGAAAGGCCAGGCCACAGGCAATTGCACGTTTGGTGATCCAGGACGTGACTGGGCCCTTGACTTTCTCTGCCAGGGAGGTGGGCCCAGGCCTCCCTCGGTCCATGTTCTCTGTTGTTGACGGTGACACAACGTCTGTCTTGGTGTCAGCGTAGCCTTTCAGCAGCCGATGGGCAGACAGCGTGCGCCTCCACGGTTTCTGCTGTCCTCATATGCTGGGTTTTGTTTCCGGCCTCACTGCAGGCAAGGGTTTGACTCCTGTGCTCCGTTTCAGGTCTACAAGAAAGAGAAAGCCAGAGTCATTACCGAGGAGGAGAAGAACTTCAAGGCGTTTGCCAGTCTTCGCATGGCCCGTGCCCATGCCCGGCTGTTTGGCATCCGGGCCAAAAGGGCCAAAGAAGCTGCAGAACAGGATGTGGAAAAGAAAAAATAAAGCGCCGTTGGCAACTTGAGATATTTGCGGTCTCCGTGTGACAGCGGTCTCCCGTGAGGGGTGGGGCAAGGACGTGGGGATGTGTGCCCTTGCTGAGGAGACCTGGCAGGGGGTGACAGCATCTTTGCGGGGAAGTCCAAAGACCGAACTGCTTTTTTTAGTTTCAGAGAGCACATCCCAAGCAGGCTCTGCGCTGTTATTGTGGGCCTGACACAGGCTCAAACTCCTAAACTTTGGTCCTTTATTTTGCAGAGGTGTTATAAAGGTTCATTGGCTTCATTGTTAATGAGTATTTTCCAGTTACTTGAGTGTCTCGGGGGTCAGACCCTTCCTGGGCCTGTCTGCACTTCTCCCGTGCCCAGTAGCAGCCCCTTCACCCACATTTGCAAGGCATCCAAGCTTTGGTGCAGAAAGCTGGCCTTTGTCCATCCTGAACACGCGTTGGGGCTACTGAGCCTGTGTGGCGGCCAAGCGTGCCCTCGTGGGCAGGCGGCACTGTCCCCAGACCCTTTGTGACAGCATGATGCCCCAGTTCCTTTGAAACGGGAGCTTGGTTTCTCTACGGGTGGGTACTGAGGTCCAGCCCTGAGCTGGTCCCTCGTCCCAGCAGGGCCCACTCTGGGGACTGGCACTCAGCAAGTTTTGCTTCAGTGCTCCAGCCCTGTGGGCATAGGTGTCCACAAGCCATGAGAGGTGTGTGTTTCTGTGCCCGGCACCTGTGCTGCCACCTGAGTTTGTTTGGAACCAGATTTCAGATAGGTTTTCATCTAACAGATGATTTGGAAGGCACTTTACTCCACACCTGAAGTAAGTTTGTAAGGGGCTGACCTCCATGCTCCTGCACTTGGAGAACCTGTGCCAGGGAAGGGTCAGCTAACCGGTGGGAATTTGAGGCCAAGCTATGTCCTGGACCATCCTGTGAAGAGGGGATATCCTGGTGGCACGGTTTCCACAGCATTTGTGCAGAGAACCTGGTAAGGAGTGGGATTAAGCTACCTTGACCGCAGGTGGCTCTGCGCTTGGGCTGGACCCCAGGCCTCCAGGAACGTGCACGGCCGTGGCGTCCACCACCCCGGCACCTGTGATCCAACCTTCAGTCACCTCTGGACATACCCTGTCCCCCTTTTGGCATTGTGCTACCAGAACGAAGGGCCTTTCCTGCCCTCAGGAGCCCCTGGGACAGGCTGGACACCTGAGAAGCCTGGGGTAGGGGACCCGCACACTAGGACCCTGTTCACTGGGTTCTCTGCAGCAGCCCTCCTCTGGTTCTGTCACAGTTCTGGGTCACCTGAACTAAGCAGCTTCCAAGGGTCACTTAGCGCAGTGCCATGAACTTTTGGTGAGCGGGACCAGCCCCACCCCTGCAGGTAAGCTACTCGAGCCGTTTGGTAAAGCCAGGCGGGAAGTAAGCCGGATCCTAGGACTTGGGGCTCCTGAGCCCCACCAAAGGGGCTTCTGAAGGTGCCGGGCCCAGCTGGTTCTCCCCCCTGCTTGATGCGCTAAACTCCCTGACCTGCAGTTGTGAGGACTTCTTTCCTCTGCAGTCTGGAATGCTCTTGGTGGGTTCGAAGATTTTTACATCACCCAGGACTTGGGTGAGTCTGGTACCAGAAGTGATTATGGATTGGACAGCCCAGCTGGTGTCCCCTCCGAGCTGTGGCCCTGTCTGGGGAGCAAGGGGCCCCGGCCCAGACTTCCCCGAGGCTGAGGAAGGATCCCTGCGAGGTGGAGCTGGGAGCCTGGAGGGCAGGTGGTGCCAACCAGCCTGGAAAGCCTAAGTTCTGCTGGACTGGTGGTGGAACCCTGGTGCCTGTGACGCGGTGGCTGGGGAACGACCGGGTGAGAGTGAGCTCATGCGCGTGGTAGGCACCGCAAGGAGGCTGGAAGGACGTCCCCCGCGACTGGTCCCTGTGTGTCCGTCGGCTCCAAGGCAGCCCTCGCCACGGCCAGGGTGACGGGGTCCTCTGTCAACTGGCCGTCCCCTGGCGTTCCGGCTCCTGGAGGGTTTCGCCTGGAGTGTGTGCGGAACTGCCCGGGACAGACGGCTCCTCACTCGGCTGTGTGTCTGGTGGGGCGGCAGAGGCATGAGGCCACAGAGCAACAGGAAAACGGGGCCTCCGTCCTCTCTCTGGTGAGCAACTGAATTTTTCCAGCAAGCACGGCCTCTGGTGAGGTGCCCCAGAGCAGAGAACCGGCTGTGCTCTACCCTCCCCTGTGTGTGGTTTTAGCCACTGTGTGTGGTCGTTTGATGCGCAGTGTAGGAAACTAACCCTGTACAGGGCAGATTCCTTCACCCCTTTCTACACCCGGGTAACGTTCCACCAGCTGGTGTGCTCCGGGACACGCGAGTGGGGGTCCGACACGGAGTTCGGCTCGTCAGGCCGGTCGTGTGTAGGGTGCAAGTGCATTTTGAGGTCAGATTCCCAAAGTGGGTTCACGGGTGTCACTAGCTATGGCCATGGCAGCCCACAGGGGTGCCTGGGCTCCTGCCACCCACCAGATGGCCCGTGTCACACGTGTACCTCTTTGCCAGTTTTCGGATAAGCATTGTTCTGATAGAAGTTGCAAAGGTTTTTTTCTCAAAGTATTTCTCAAAGTAAAACTTTAAACTCAAAGTTTTCTCTTTTTTTTTTAAGCAGGTTTTTTTTTTTTATATACTTATTTTTGAGAGAGAAAGAGCGAGGGTCCTAAGAGGGCTCTGCACTGACAGCAGTGAGCCTGAGGCGGGACTCAAAGTCACGAGCTGTGAGATCATGACCTGAGCCGAGGTCAGACGTTTAACTGACACCCAGGCGCCCTATCCTGTAGTTGCTTTGTTAAAATATCTACAATTGTAGTGTTTTAAAGAAGAATTAAGATTAACACTAATTTCCACTTGCTTGAAACTGTTGTAATTTAGGGGAAAGACTACAGTTGTTTTAGGTGATTTAGGCTTTTTGCCGCTTAACTCAGTTCAAGCCAGAGAGTAGGAGGTAAGTGCATGTGCAAAGGGCTCCGGGTTCTTTTCTCTGCTTTTTTTGTGTCTCACACATTACTTTTTATTTACAGATACTTACATTCATCATGTTTTCTTTTATTGTTTCTGGATGTTCGCTTTTTTTTCTTTTCTAAGTTACAGAAAATATGCTCTTTATTTAAAAAAAAAAAATCCAGAAAAGAGAAGAGAATAAACCAAAGTGAAGGGTCCCCTGAATCACCCCCACCCTCCAAGCACCTAGAACAGCTTCTGCATCTACCCAGAGTGGTTTCCGTGAAGTTATATTCTGGTATAAACAGCTGGCCCTTTTGTTTTCATAAGAGCAAATGGCGGGGGTGCCCAGCTGGCACAGCTGGAAGAGCATGCCACCCTTGATCTCGAGGTTTCTGGGTTCAAGCCCCACACTGGGTGCAAAGATCACTTAAATATTTTTTTGACAGCAAATGGAGTCACACTGTGTGCGCTGTTCCGTATCATTCCAGCTCTCCCACGTCTCTCTCCCTTCACTCCTCTGCCTGTAGAGGACCCCTGAAGGGGTTTTATTTAAACAGGCCTCTATATGGGGCGCCTGGGTGGCACAGTCGGTTAAGCGTCCGACTTCAGCCAGGTCACGATCTCGCGGTCCGTGAGTTCGAGCCCCGCGTCAGGCTCTGGGCTGATGGCTCGGAGCCTGGAGCCTGTTTCCGATTCTGTGTCTCCCTCTCTCTCTGCCCCTCCCCCGTTCATGCTCTGTCTCTCTCTGTCCCAAAAATAAATAAACGTTAAACAGGCCTCTATAGGTGAGGAGCCCTGGAATGCTGCTGTTAACTTGCATTTCTGTATTATTTGTGAGGCTGAGCCTCTTCTCATATTTGCTGGCAAATTATCTGTGTGTGTGTGTGTGTGTGTGGTTCCTCTGTTACATTCTTTGTCCATTTTTCTATTGTGATGTCTTTTTCTTGAGTTGTAGCAGCTCTTTGCATATTAAGGAAATTTGCCTTCTGTCATATGTTGACGATTTTTCTTCTAGTTTATTCTTTTCCTTTTGAGTCTTGCTTATATCTTTTTTTTTTTTAAGTCATTGCTACACTCAACGTGGGGCTCCTACGACCTTGTGATCAAGTCTTGGTGCTCTACCAACTGAGCCAGCCAGACTCCCTGAGCCTTATATGTTGAGTATGGTCTGGAGGGGGGATGGAGCGCTGTCTTTTAGGAGACAGTGTGCTGTAGTAGGAATACCACAGCCTGGCCTCTGTAGTAGACATTGCTTATTCTTTTTTTTTTTGGCTTTTCAGCATCAGAACTCACGTTGGGAGCTTCTTTGAGTCCCGTGAGAAGCAGAACCCGCCTCTTTTGTAGGAGCTCAAGGCACCTACTCTCTGCCCTGCTTCCTGGCCCGCTTCCTGGTCACATGGCCAGGCTCCACACTTCGCTCCACACTGGTCCCCTGTCCCCAGCCAGGGCACATCCTTGGTGATGCAACCTCACCGTCCTCTCCGTGGTCTTGGGGTGCCCTCCCACCAATCCCAGGGCTTCCCCAGTGTTTGGCTCCCCCAGCTGGAATCTGTTTCCAGTTGCTTGGAACTAGACCAGACATACTGAGCACGCAGACCCGGATCTGGCTCTGGGCCTGCCTGGCACTGACCACCCAGGAGGCTTTCACTCGACATGCACCGAGTGCCGACCACAGACGGGTCATTGCGGTAGGGGAGGGAATCAGGCCGCAGGATGTAAGCAGAGCCCGATGATGGGGTAGGCACTGGGCAGCAGATCGTCGGAGGGGCCGGGGACGGTGGAAAGTAAGATGGAGGAAATTATTGAAGGACACGGAGATGAAGGGGGAACAGGCATTCATTCACTCCGGTATTTATTCGGCACCTACTGTGTGCCAGGCGTCGCCCCGGCTGCAGGGACTATGTGTATCTGCCTTGTCTTTGTGGGGTTTTCATTCTGAAGGATCCCCAGACACCGGCTCTGGCAGGCCCGCTCTGTCTGCTTCCTGCAGTGTTCTGGGCACACGTCTGTCACGGGTCAGTGGCGGGACGGTCAGAGCCCTCTGCCATCAGGGGCCTGCGGCTCCTCGCCCCCCCCCCCACTCCCCCCCCCAGTGTGTCTTCTCCACGTGGTCCTGGGGTGGAGCAGGGAGTGCACAGCACGTGTTGAACGCCCCCTGCAGGCCAGGCCCTGGGGCTGCCACCGTGAGTGAGCCACAAGACCCCTCTTCACAGGTAAACCGGAACAGAAAGTGGAAGCACAGGGTGGGGCAGCTGCCTTGGCTCCAGAGAGGAAGACCAGCCACCCGGTGCCAGGCTGCAGGGGGACAGGTGGCCTGGGGCCTACAGAAGGGCCATCAGCCTAGGAAGGGAAGGCTGGCCTGCCTTGCAGAGTCTTCCCCAGACCTACCCTTCCCAGAGGGGGTCCGAGTGCCCCCCCCCCCCGGGACATCCACCTTCTCACGGCTGCTCCTCCAGAGCGCTAAGGTCCGGGACACATGAGAGGGGTCTTGGTGACAGGCATCTGATCGCTGCCTGAAGGCCATATGGGGCTGTGGGAAAGGTGTGTGTTAGCCCTGGCTCCCCACTCTCCCCTGCAGAGCCTTAGCTGGGGCCCCTCATTTTCAAGCCTCAGTTTCCACAGCTGCAGAGGGACCCTGATTCCAGAGTGCTGGGGGCAGACAGAATGCGGCATAGCTCCTGCCCTTCTGGAAACTTCCCCAGAAAGGGGGATGCTTTCTGGGGAGGAGGAGGCAAAACTGGGTCACTGATGAAAGGTCTGGGGATGGAGGCAGTGTCAAAGCACCACCCAGGCGGCTCTTACCGAGAATATCATCAAAAGCCCCGGATGAGTCAGGTGAGAAGAAAACCAGGACGTCCGTCAGTCGGAGATGCCAGCCCCGTGGACGCTGCACCTGCCTGCCGCCCTGACCCACACCACCGTCACCCCCCCCCCCCGGGGACCCTGTGGGCAGCTGTGTCCTCGTGGTCTGCCTGTTCGGCCCTGGTCCTGTGGTCCCTGCCAGCTGACGTCCACGTCCTGGTCTGATACTGTCCCTGAAGTGTGTAGCTGGACCCAGCAGCTTGCCACTACTTGAACAGAGCACAGGTGGAGGGCACCAGGCTGAGACAAGGTTACCGTGGCTCCTTGTGGCTCCTGTGTCAACCGCCTCCCTCCCCCTCGGATAACTAGCCCTGGGGAAGCAGGCCACTGGGGTCCCCGGGGCAAGCCCCAAGCACAGGAGGCCTTCTAGGTCAGGGGAACCCAAGGAAGGGACAGCTGGTTCTGGATCACCTCTGGCCTGTGGCCCTGGCCTTGGCAGGCGCTCTATATCCTCACAGTTGCCTGTGACCTCCCAGGGGGTGAGGGAACAGCAAAGCCTCTGAAACACACTGGGGGGCCAGGATGGGCCAAGGAAGGCGAGGTACTAGGTTCTGAGTGGCGTTGCGGGGTCCCGTTAGAATCCCAGCTCTGCCCCTGCTGTGTGACCTCAGGCAAGGCATCACCCACTCTGAGCCGTGGTCTTCTCATTGACAAAACAGGCGATACCACCTGCATGGCAGGGGCTTGGGGCAGGAGGGGATGGCAGCCAGGGACTGAATGTGGGAAGTCACCAAGATAAGGGACACAGTGTCCTTGGAGGAGAAGGGTCCTGTCAGGGCTCCTTGTGTCTGAATGTGTTTGCGCTCAGGCATGTCTGTGTGTCCATGTCACGTGCACGTCTGCACGCATTTGATGCGTGTGTGCGCATGGTCAGTGAACACACGCGTGCATTTGACATGTACGTGTGCCCGGCCCATTGTGTGCCCGTGTGATCCATGTGTGTTGTGTCTGTGTGGGGCGTGCACCCCGCGGGTGGGGTGAGGGAGGGAAGTCCCATCAGCCCTGCCTCAGTCCCGGCTCTCCGATGCTGTCATGACAACATGGCTGTAGGACCACAGATTGCGTGTTGTCCCAGCCGGGTGGGCCCTCTGGGTGCGACTGTCTGATGTCTAAAGTAAGACAAGTGCCAGATCTTGTAGGAAAACAATCCAGTCGAGACAGGTTGCAGATGTTCTGAGATAAAATAGCATTTCTCAGGAGGAAAGAAACAAAGGAAGAGAGTACGTTTGCAACCAGCTTATAAAAGGAAGAACCCAGACAGCCATATGTAGCCTGTTCCCTTTCTGGAAATCCTGTTGATCCCCCACCCCACCCCTGCCTATGATTTCTACAGTCAACAAGTGTTCCCAAACAACCTCTTGGCTTGTGGGGCGGTGGCCTGCGGTGGCCCGCATCCTCCGCCTGATGAGGAGCGGGGCCGGGGGCGGGGGCGGGGTGGGGGTGGGGGAGCAGGTGCGCATACATGCAAGGACTTGCCCAGAGCTAGCACGCCTCTCACACACAGCCTGGAGGTGACTCTGCTCTTGTCCCACTTTCCAGGTGATCCTGGAGGCATGAGTGGTTCTGGAACTTGCTCGAGTTCAATGCTGTGGGACAAGGGCCAGGAGCTCAGGGAAGCCTGCTGGAGTCGGCTGGTGGAGAGCACAGTGGCCTGAAATGCCAGTCGTCCAAAGCCAGGATTCTTTGGAAGCATCAAAAGAACCAAATGGGGGCGCCTGCCTGGGGAGCTCGGTCGGTTTCAGCTCAGGTCATCATTTCCAGGCCCAGGAGTTGGAGCCCCGTGTCGGGCTCTGTGCTGACAGAGCGGATCCTGCTTGGGATTCTCTGTCTCCCTCTCTCTCTGCCCTTCCCCTGCTCGCTCGCTCTCTCTCTCTCAAAATAATAAATAAATAAACTTAAAAAGAACCAAATGGGAGTTAGTTAAATGCCTCAGGGACGGTTGGTTTGATCGGCTGATCCCTCAGTGACCCCTCCCGAGCCCCTGGCTGGGCGGGAGCTGGGTTAGCGGGTGCCAGGGTGAGGCAGCAGGAGTAGGGAGGCAGGCCAGGGCTTGGCAAACGTTGCCCTCAAGGAAGAGGGAGTTAAGCGTGTCAGGCTCTCTGGGCCACAGCTCCTCAGCTCTGCTCTGGAGCAAACTCAACCCCAGGCAAAATGTGAGCGGACAGGCGAGGCCGTGCTCCAGTGGAACCTTATTTACAGAACAGGCGGCGACCAGACTGGGTCCCTGGTAACCTGCGGTAGCCTACTTTTATTGAGGTAGAATGCCGGTCTGTTTGGGCTGCTGAAACCAAAAAAAACACAGACTGGGCAATTCTAAACAACAGACATCGATTTCACAGTCCCGGAGGCTGAAAGTCCAGGATCAAGGTGCCGGCAGCCTCAGTATCTGGTGAGGGACTCCCCTTCTTGGTCTGTCCTCACGTTGGCGGAAGGGCGAGGGGGCTCTGAGGGTCCCTTTCTCAGGGCCCTAACCCCACTCATAAGGCTCCACCCTTACGGACCCAAGGGCCTCCCAAAGTTCCCACCTCCTTTTTTTTTTTTTTTTAACTTTTTTTAAGTTTATTTATTTTGAGAAAGAGACCGCGTGAGCAGGGGAGGGGCAGAGAGAGGGAAAGAACCTCCAGCAGGCCCCAGGCTCTGGGCTGCGGGGCTTGAAGTCACAAAACCACAAGATAGTGACCTGAGCCGAAACCAAGAGTTGGACGCTTAACCTACTGAGCCACCCGGGGCCCCCCACCAAAGGTCCCACCCTCCTAACACCATCATATTGGGGGTCAGGATGTCAACACATGAATTCGGGGGAGGGGCATAAATATTCAGTCCATGGCATGGAAGAAGGCCATAAACCGTTTATAAAAGAAGAAACAAGTTACAAACAGAAATAGTTTGCACAAAGACCTCATTCAACAAACGTACTGAGCACGTGGTACGTGCCGGGCACAGTCCTGGGCCCAGGGACTCAACCGTGACATGGCAGGCTGGTCCCTCACGCTGACAGTCTGATGAGCCATGTGGTAAGGGCTCGGACGCTGGAGGCAACTTTTGAAAAGTAAATGCAGACTTGCATGGGGAAAAGGCTGGAAGGGCAAACATCACAAAGGTGTTTATGTCTGGGCGCTAGAATTCTTGGTTCTACGTGCTTCTCCACACTCTCTAAGTTTTCGACGTGGAACATGTACTCTTATTTCCTGTACAACAACAACGAAATACACGAACGCGGGTCTCCTTTCCCATGTCTGGCTGCCGGCCCTCCCCCTGCCCCTGCCTTCCCGGCCCTCCCTTGTCCCCAGGGTTCTTGTGGGCTGGTGGGTGAGGAGGGAGCCCCACCACCGCCGCGTGTCCTGGGAACTCAGGAGGGCCACACTGGCCCAGGCCTCACGGACCAGGGTTGCGGGAAACCTGCTTCTTCTTCTGTGGCTTTTTTCCATTAGTGCCATCTGGAGCCGAGGCGCAGGGTCACCCCGTGGAGACAGCCACGTCCTGTGAGGCTGTGGCCGGAGACCCCAGGGGGTCCGTTAAAATCTCTCGACCTCAGACGCTCCAACTCCCCAACTCTGATGGTCTTTCCTCTCTCCCCTCGATGGAAGTGTCACCTGTTACCGTGGTGCGTGTGATGTGTGTGTGATGGCGAAGAACCGAACCGCGGTCAGGACCGATGCCCTGCACCCCCACTGGCGACTCAGGTGTCCCAGGGCGGGTGGCCGAACTTTCGGTGCCCCCTGCCCTCACCTGTGGAATGGGGCTGACTTCCACACCGCTGCAGTGAGGGCGGAGGTGTGCAGCGGGGTGGCGGGTCCACGGCCATCCACACGGGACAGCCTCCGCCCGTCAGCTGCACAGGTCAAGCATGGAAGTTGAGCTTGGGGGAGCCGGTCCTCAGGGGAAGGTCCCCCGGGTCCTGGCAGACTGAGGAGCCCGGCAGGGAAGCCCCTGGGCCCTTGCAGGAGAGGCCGGGCCAGGCAGCGTGGTGCTGGGTGCCCACCTGAGCCCGGGCCCTTAGTCCCACGGACGTTCAGAGAGGCCAGGAGACCTTGCCCAGTGTGCACGTGGGGCCGCGTCACGGAGGAGCGGGCTCTGGGAGGCCTGGGGCCTGTGAGCCCAAGAGCCACCACCAAAAGCCCACGTGCGTGGCTGGTGGGCCCAACACGACTCCCCTCGGCTCCGAGAAGCTGGTCTGGGAAAGATGCAGGGGCCAGAAGGCCCGGGGGTGGCCAGGCTACTCACAGTGGAGAGTGGCTAGCCCTTGACAGCTGGATCCCAAAGCTGTCTGGCCCTGTGCCGGCTCCCGAGAAGGAGTGACGGGGAGGCTGGATGGGGCAGAACGGGGCACTGACGGGCCTCAAATCCCTCTCCGTGTCTCACTGCCCTTTGCCTCTTTCCCCAGGTGCCCAGGAAGTAGGCCCTTGTGCCAGAGACCAACTCACTTACCCCAGCTGCAAGGATTTCCCTTTTTTGCCAACCGGCACATGGCGTTTGGCTTCCAGGTGTGCCTGGGGCTCAGGCCCGTCATCTCTGTGCCAGGATGCCGTCCAGGCACAGGGGCCGGGAAGACCTCTCCTGCCTGACCCTGTCTTGCCGTTGGCAGGCCCTCTGGCCTCAGAATCTTCTTCTGCAGCCCAGGAGGCCAAGGCTGAGCCCTGATCAGCCTGAGGGCATAGAGCCAGGCACGCCAGACATGGGTCCCCGCTCCCCCCCCCCACCCCATCCTGTCGGTCCACCTTAGAGCCTCTCCTTGTCCCCCTCTCACTATGGCTTTGGGCCAGATCTGTGCCCTATTTTTAGGCAAAAATTGGCAAAGAGAATGGGTTGGGACGTGGTTTCTGCCGCTGTTAACACCTCTTCTGCAGGCCTTCTGCTGCGGGTGGTCCAGAGCAGGGCGGGGCGGGGTGGGGGGGCCCTCCCATGGCACCCAGCAAAGGACCGCAGCGGATAAATGGCAGGGCGCCAGGCACTGTCCCGGTCAGATTCTGACCCTCAGCCCCGACACCCCCAGGGCAGCAGAGGCTCCCCACTCTTGGACCACAGGTCCCACGAAGGTGGGGACCTGTTCTTTCACTTCCAGCCCCAGCCCAGGGGGTGCCTGGCACACAGCGTGTGCCCGGGAAACGCTTGCTGATGGCAGCGATTCATCACCAGATGCCGCGGGGCCTCGACATGGGCTCCTGGGGAGGAAGGCGGGGAGCGCTGGACCCCTCCTCCCCGGCCCTGGGGCAGCCGAGTGCCCCCGCCCCAGAGGGTCTGCACGGTCTGGGAGGGCGCTGCCTGCCCTGACCCCAAACCTTTCCGCCGGGTCCCCCCCCACCCCCACCCCGAGAATTTGAACCCGGTGAACCCCTGGCAACCCCCGCTGCGGGACTGAGGGCGGGGTCTGGCCTCCCGCAGAGCCCTCCTCGCCCGCGCCCCGCCCCTCCACGGCTCCCCATCCTCTGCCGGCCCGGCCCCCCCACCCCAGGCTTCGTCCCTTGCGCCGCCCCCTCCTCTGTCCCCCTTCCCCAGCCCCCCTCCCGCCGTCCCCGCGCGGTGGCGGCCGCCGGAGCCACGTGTGCGGGCGTGCAGGGAAGCGCGGCCACGCCTGGCCCGGCCATCATTCCCGAGGCGGCGGCCCCTCGGTGCGCCCGGCCGGGTCCCCGAGCGCCGGGTCCGCGAGATGAGCGCCGGCTCGGAGCGCCGGGCGGCGGCGGCCCCCAGAGCGGTGCCCGCGCCCCGCGCCTCCAGGGTGGAGCTGCGGCTTAGCTGCCGCCACCTGCTGGACCGCGACCCGCTCACCAAGTCCGACCCCAGCGTGCTGCTGCTGCTGCGGTCCCAGAATCAGTGGGTGCAGGTAGGGGCGCCGGCGGGGCCGAGCCCAGCGGCGACTGGGGGCCTGGAGCTGCGGACGCGGAGACAGGAGGCGGTGGGCAGGGGACCGGGTCTAGAGAGGGGGTGTCCGGCACTTGGGGGGCGCTGGACCGGAAGCGACTGAGAGGACCCCCAGGTAGAGAGAGGGAGCACCCCAGTGCGGTTGCGAGCAGGTTCCCGTTTGGGGGGCTTGGGGACAAGAGTGAGGCACCCAGGCTGGAGGGTGCTGGCAGGGGGCTTTCCTAAGGGGCACAGAAGGGCCTGGGGGCTGCAGAAGTGAGTGGCGTGGCCTGAGTGATGACGTAGGGTGGGCCTGGGCTCGTGGGTCCCCCCGGCCTGCGGGGCACGCAGGAGGGACACTTATCTGCCAGGTCCTCACCCATCAGGCAGAGGCACCCAGACCGCAGACCAGGGAGCACCAAGGGCCGGCAAGGGCTGCGGGGTTAGTGGGAGCTGCTGACCGAGGCTGGGGCACTAGGGAGCCAGAGATTGATCTCTGGCCCACCTGGAGGGCAGCCAGTCGCCTGCTCTCCTGTAGGGTCCTGCGGACTCCAGCATGAGTGCCGAGCCCCGGGTGACCCAGCGCAGTGCACGTGGCCGGGCTGGGACAGCTGGGGTCTGGTTTGTGCTCCCCACAGACCCAGTTCTTCCTGTGATACCTTCTGGTCCTAGGGGTCACTGGGGTGCCTGTCCAGCCTGCTGGCCCTAGTCACCCCCAGCCCAGCCCTCCCCGTGTGCAGGTCGTGGCAACAGCTCAGGGCCCTGTGCGTTGTGCAAAGCGCTGTCTCAGTCACCACTCCTGTGTGTACATCACCTTGAAAGGCCAAGAAAGGCGGGTTGTGGGCTGGAGAGGTTGGGGGTTGAAGCCTCCCTGTGCTCTAGCGCGCCCCCTGGGGAGGACCTGGGCGGGGAAGCGGGCAGGACGTGGTGGAGGCAGACCCGTGGGGCCCCCACCTGTGAGGACACAGTGCTGGA
Organism: Prionailurus bengalensis; assembly: GCF_016509475.1. Taxonomy (NCBI): domain Eukaryota; kingdom Metazoa; phylum Chordata; class Mammalia; order Carnivora; family Felidae; genus Prionailurus; species Prionailurus bengalensis. The sequence continues at coordinate 61,802,288 of NC_057352.1, forward strand.
GGCTCCAGGCGCCAGCTTCTGGGGACCTGCTTTTTGCTCCCCCGATGCCGTGACCAGGTCTCTTGTGGTCTCTGGACCACCAGCCTCCTGGGGCCGCAAAACCCTGCCCGTCTTCGACCTTGGAGGCAAAGGGCCTGCCCCAGCCCAGTGTCTTGGGGGGGGGGGGACACTGGGGAGGATCTGTGACGAGGGGTGTCTGTGCCCTAGCCTCCCGTTAGTCTTTGTTTCTTGGCCTTGGCACTACTGGGTGCGGATGTCCCTGAGAAAGGATGGCCCACAAAGGCCCCCCATCTGAAAGCGTGGGAGTTTGTGGACACTGGAGGGACCCTCCCCAGGCTGGGCTGTGCTTTGGGGACAGAGAGGGGCCCAAGATGTAGGAGAGATTTGGCACCCAGGGGGAGTCTCTGCCCCCCACCCCAGTCTCCCTGCCTGCCCAGCTGGGGAGAGATCTCCATTTTGGGTTTGTCCAGCCCAGGATTCTGATCCAACTCTGTTCCTGATTGAACTGCTTTTGCACGGGACCCTTCCCCTCTCCGAGCCTCAGTTTCCCCATCTGTGACGGGGGTGGAGCAGGCTGTGGTGGGCATGACATGAGAAAATGCAGAGACTGCAGCCTGTGGCTGGACGGGGGGGGGGGCTTTATTTCAGGGAGGGAGGTGCCCCCCCCCCAGGGGTGGCCAGAAGCCGTGTGGGGTTTGGAGTCCTGAGGATTAGAGTGCAGGTTGGTGGGGGAGGGGGACTTCCCAGGGTACGGCCTGGAAGTGAGTCCTTCAGGAGCACTGAGGGCAGGTGAGCGGAGGCTGCGGGCCAGCGCCGGGCACAGGGCGCTAGGGAGAGGCGGGCGGGGGGGGGGGGACCTACTCCTGTGGGGCCCCCACACTGGCTGCTTGCAGGTGGACAGAACGGAAGTGGTCCGGAGCAGCCTGCACCCTGTGTTCTCCAAGGTCTTCACGCTCGACTACTACTTTGAGGAGGTGCAGAAGCTGCGCTTTGAGGTCTATGACACCCGGGGACCCAGCGACCTTGGCTATCAGGACGATGACTTCCTTGGGGGCATGGAGTGCACCTTGGGGCAGGTGGGCCCCGTCCCCTCAGGAGGGAGGAGGGCAAGAGAGATCCCGGAGCGTGGAAAGTGCAGCTGGGCTAATGCTGAGGGCTGGGGGCGGGGCGTGGGGGGGGGGGGGACAGCGGTGCTCCAGGCTCCTGGGAGGTCCCCCTCCCTCCGGGACAAGTATCCTGCTCTGCCCGTCTCCACAGTGACTTCCCTTAAAAATTCCTTATCAGTTTTAAAAATACGTAGTTTTGAGCTGGGTAACACATTCATGCAATTCAAAATTCAGGAAGAGTGAAAGGCAAGCCATGGGACGCGCACCCTCGCCTGTCCGCGAGTTCACACTCTCGCGTGAGAACGTGAGGGGGTATTTGTTCTCTGTGTGTATATACGTATATATTTTAACACAAAGTACGTACACTATTACTGTTCTGCGCTTTCTTTGCTGCCGTGGCACGAGATCCCTTCCACCCTGCGACGTCAACGTGTCCCCACTCCGCCCTGCGGCCGGCCGGCCGGCCCGCTGGGGGCTGCTGTCGCCAGAGGGACAGTTTGCAGTCCTCAGATGATGTCCCGTCCACTAGCTGTTTCCGTTAGCCGCATGGCAAGAGTGCTTGCCAGCCACCACTGAGACAGCCTGGGCACCGGGCTGCGGGCCACACGCTTCGCTCTCAGCCTGTGATGGAAGATGCTTCCTTTTTACGGAGGCGCGATTTCCATCCAGGAGAACGCGGAGACCTTAAGGGTTGATGTTGATGAGTTTAGGCACCTGTCTTCCTGCCCGTCGCCAGCTCACATCGCCCTACAGACCCCTCCTCTCCAGCACGTCCCTGCTAGTTTTGCCTGTTCTAGAACTTCCTGTTCATGAATCACACAGTGTGTTCTCATTTGTGCCCGGTTTCTTGCACCCAGCGTGATGTCTGCATGACTCATCCCCATGGCCGTCTGCGTCGGAGCTGGTCTGGGGTGGGCCCCCTGTCATCCCATTTTATAGATGACAGCACGGATCACTGCACAGCAGCAGAGCGGGATTTGACACGTATGCACGGACTGCATGTACACACGGGCACGAGTGCGCGGACGCGTGTATGGATGCATGCACGGACACAGAGAAACATGTGTGAGCACACACGTCTCGGGACCGACTCGTAAACTGTAGACAGTGAAAAGGCCCATCGAGGCCGGCACGGCCCTCGGGGCAGCTGCAGTCAGTGGTCAAGGGTATGGACGGTGGCCCTGAACCCCAGTTGCATGACCTTGAGCAAGCCCCTGACCCCTGTCCGAACCTCCAAGCATCAGGCACCTCGGTGGGTGTTTGAGGGGACCAAGAAGAAAGAGCTTATTGACCATACACTGGTTCACACAGCAGCTTTCCCACTTCTCCTGATCGGAGAGCCCGTAGCAGTGCAGCCCGTAAGTGGGAGAACCTGGGGCCACACGGCCTCCCTCCCTTCACACCTTGCGGAGAGCTTTCCCACCCTTAGCCCGTTTTGACCTTCCGGCACGCAGGCAATGTTCCCGTGTGCTCGGAAGCCGTTAGGTAGGCAGGAGCCGAGGCACGGGTGGCTGGGAATACGCCGTGTGCTGTGTGGACTTAGCTCACTTTGCACGGTCGCCCCCGCTCCGGGAGCTGGCCGCAGGTGGGGCCAGGTGAGCGCTGATGAGCATCGGGGGTGCTGTCACCATGGCGACAGCGCGTGTTTCTGCGTTGGGCACTTTGGCAGCCGTGGGGCCGGGGGGGGGGGGGGGGGGGGGGGGGGGGGGGGGGGGGGGGGCGCGGGCTGTCATCCTTGAGCTCTTCCACAGACCAGGGCGCCTACTGCCTCAGTGCTGCCCTCTGGTGAGCAGGTGCCCTGGCTGCATACAGCTGCCCTGTGTCAACTCTCGGCCCCAGTTAGGGGCTTGTAGCCAAATGAGGGCCAGGTGAAGGGGAGGGGGTGGCCCCGGTGGGCAGGGGCAGGGGGGAGCCCACGGGGAGGCCACACAGGGTGGTGGAGAGCCAGGTCGCACTCTTGCTCCCGACCCTTTGCCACATCCACAGCCGGGAGTCCAGCGTGGTGCCCAGGAACCCGCTCGGCCCCCTGCTGGCCGGGGGGCTGTTTGAAGCCCCTCGCTGCCCTTGGGGCAGGGACCGGGGACACCCCACACAGCCTCTCTGAGCTGCTGGGGAGCTGGGGCTGGGTGGGCGTTCCTGGCCCAGCATGTGGGGCTGTGGCCCCAGGCGGTGCCTCCTCACTGAGCCTGTCTCCCCTCCTGACACGAGGGCCAGGTCCGGGGTGGAGGGGTGGTGGCCACACCGAGGGATGTCAGGTGGCCGAGCGATTCAAGGGAGGGCGTGGGGCCCTGGGGCGTTGATTTGGAGGAGCTAGGCTGCCCAGGGAGACTGAGGGCCGGGTCGGCGTGCCCGGGGGGGACGGGAGCTGACCCCTCCCTGGCTGTTCTGACTTCCAGATTGTGGCCCAGAAGAAGGTGACCCGTGCCCTGCTGCTCAGGTTCGGCAGGAATGCCGGCAAGTCCACCATCACGGTGAGGCCGCCCGCCTTCCCGCCCAGCCCCTCCACCCCGCAGACCCCATTCTCCTCGTGGCTCTCAGAGGCCTGCCCCGAAGGCAGCTGGCGAGGCCCCGGGCCCCCTGGGGGCCTGTGGAGCTCAGAGCCACGGCTTTCCTCCCAGGTGACAGCTGAGGACATCTCCGGGAACAATGGCTACGTGGAGCTGTCCTTCCGGGCCAGGAAGCTGGACGACAAGGTGAGTGGAGGCTGCCCGCGTGGGCCCAGGGCACGTACCGCCGACGCCACGAGCCCCCCCCTCCCAGCTTTGCCCTGCTGACGCCACAGACACAGGGCTGCTGAGTGAGGAGCACGCGGAGCCCGTGGGGCCGGCCACCCCTGTCACCATTGTTCCTGTGCCCTGGGCCCCTTCCTGCCACATCTGTAAGTGCTCATGCCTCCTGAGGCAGGGGCCCTCGTGGCCCCTGTTTAGTGACGGGGACACATGCTCAGGGTGGTCACCATCCGGACAGTGGAAGAACTGGCCGTGAGCTTGGCTCCGTCGGGTGCTCACACAGGGTGGGGGCCCAGAGCAGGGTCTCAGCTGGTAGAGGCCGTCCCCTGGGGGGGAGGAGCAGGGGCAGTGGGGGTGCCAGCTGGGGGTGTGCACACGTGGCTGGAGGGAGGCTGGGCCCGGGCCCGGGAGTTACAACAAAGCTGCTGGGGGGCCAGCGAAGGCTCTAGAGGGGAGGACAAGGCGTTGGATCATTCTGAGAGGCTCTTGGGAAGGGTCATGCCCTCATTTCCTAGCTAAGGAGATAGAGGCTCCAGGGGTGCAGCCTCTGTCCCCCCTCCAGGACTAAGCGCAGCCTCTGCCCCTCCTCCAGGACCTCTTCAGCAAGTCAGACCCCTTCCTGGAGCTATACCGGGTCAATGACGATGGGAGTGAGCAGCTGGTGTACCGGACCGAGGTGAGGGCTCCCTGCCCTGCACCTTGACATCCCCTGCAGAACTTTGGGGACGGGAATGAGAAGAGAGGGGCAGAAGCCAGCCCGTCTCCCCCCGACCCCGGGTCCTCCCAGCACCCCGACGGCTGCGGGGGCCTTCACCCCCAGCACCCAGCTCCTTGCATCAGGGAGCCAGCAGGCCAGGCCGTCTGCCACTAGAATTCACAACTGTGTTTTGTTGTCCCCGCCTACAGGTGAGATGGCATTTTAGTTACAGCAGTGAGAGAGCACTTCCTTTTTTTTTTTAAGCATATTTATTTTGAGAGAGAGAGCGCGTGTGCACGTGCAAGCAGGGGAGAGGCAGAGGGAGGGAGAGAGAATCCCAAGCAGGCTCTGAGCTGTCAGCATCGAGCCCGACAAGGGCTCCATGTCAAGACCGTGACCTGAGCCAAAACCAAGAGTCAGGCGCTCAACAAACTAAGCCACCAGGTGCCCCAAGAACATTTGCTTGTGAGATAAATTAATTTGAGTAAAAAAAAGAGGCTATTTAAAGAAAAAGCTGGGGGTCCAGGGGGTCCAGGAATGTGGCACAAGTTACGAAGGTGGTTCCTGAAGGACCGGGTTCAGAACCACAGGGGTCCTGGGCCCCAGTCCTGCCTGGAACCTGAGCCGGCCCCCCCACCCCCGGCCCACAGGTGGTGAAGGACAACCTCAGCCCCGTGTGGGAGCCTTTCAAGGTGTCACTGAACACCCTCTGCAGCTGTGAGGAGACGCGGCCTCTGAAGGTGGGGGTGGCAGGGGGGGTGGCAGGTGGGGGGTGGCGGGGGGGTGGCAGGTGGGGGGTGGCAGGGGGGGTGGCAGGTGGGGGGTGGCAGGGGGGGTGGCAGGTGGGGGGTGGCAGGGGGGGTGGCAGGTGGGGGGTGGCAGGGGGGGTGGCAGGTGGGGGGTGGCAGGGGGGGTGGCAGGAAGGGGGTGGCAGGGGGGGTGGCGGGGGGGTGGCAGGAAGGGGGTGGCAGGGGGGGTGGCAGGGGGGGTGGCAGGTGGGGGGTGGCAGGGGGGGTGGCAGGGGGGGTGGCAGGGGGGGTGGCAGGGGGGTGGCAGGAAGGGGGTGGCAGGGGGGGTGGCAGGGGGGGTGGCAGGTGGGGGGTGGCAGGGGGGGTGGCAGGTGGGGGGTGACAGGGGGGGTGGCAGGAAGGGGGTGGCAGGGGGGTGGCAGGGGGGGTGGCAGGTGGGGGGTGGTGGGGGGGGTGGCAGGGGGGGTGGGGGGGTGGGGGGGTGGCAGGTGGGGGGTGGCAGGGGGCTGGCCTGGCTGCAGGGGAATGGAGACCTCCAGGTGGGGGGCCCAGAGGGGCCGGTGGCCTGAGGGGCCTGGGCTCCCCAGTGCCTCGTCTGGGATCACGACTCCCGCGGAAAGCACGACTTCATCGGGGAATTCTCCACCACCTTTGAGGAAATGCAGAAAGCCTTTGGGGAGGACCAGGTGAGCTGGGGCCCCTCCCTGTCCGCCCCCCAAACAGGGTGGAAACAGGGTGAAAGCGGGGCCCTGCCGCATCTGGCTAAGGGGTCGCTGGGAGGAGCCTCAAGAAGCAGGTAGGGCACCAGCCTGAGCTGAGTCGGCCCCAGAAATTGCTATTGTCGGCAAACCCCCGAGATCGAGGACCACGCCTGCCGGGTGGCCAGAGTAGGGACGACAGTCACTGTGTTACGGGCGGAAAAATGCTGTCAGGGCTGGGGTTTTGAGGCCTCGCTGCCCCCTTGGAGCGGGGTTTGGGCACTGGCGCTCTGGGGTGGGGGTCTCTGTCTCTCCCCGTGCCCCAGGCCCAGTGGGACTGCGTGAACGCCAAGTACAGGCAGAAGAGGCGTAATTACAAGAACTCTGGGGTGGTCATCCTGGCAGACCTGAAGGTGAGCTGCGGCCCCTGCCCGCAGACGCCCCACTCACCCACAGTGGGGAGGGGGCTGGCTCCCGCCTAAACTCGACAGAGAGGCAACGGGGTACAGGCACACCCCTCCCTGCAGATCTCCCCGTTGTCAGATGGACGCCAGGGGTCTGATGGTCCCCAGTACGTGCGGGAGGGAAGTGGGAGGGATGGACGGGAAGGGGAGACAGAGGAGGGGAATGGGGCGGGGGGGGCTGCCCCAGGCAGAGAGCTGGGGGAGAAGGGCAGGTCCCCAGGGCTCCGGCCTCAGTTTCAGGGTGTGGGGCGTCCTGGGCGGGCCCTGCCGACCTCCCTGCCTGGAAGTCCTACAGGGTTCACTCTTTCCTGGACTACATCATGGGCGGCTGTCAGATTCACTTCACCGTGAGTGCACGGGCCCCTCCACACCAGCAGAGCCCGGGCGCCCTGCCCACCCTGGATGTAACTCGGAGCCTGGCCCGGGGCCCGGGGCGGATGTGCAGAAGTGGGTACAGTGAGGCCCCTGACCGGGCTCGGGGCCCTTCCCGTGCGGATGAAGTGGGCAGTTGGGTCCCAGGAGCTGCCCGGGGTCACCCTCCACGAGAGCAGTGACAGGAAGACGTGTGTGGCAAGAATGCAGTGGCACCTGTGGCGGCCGGGGACAGCGCCAGAAGCCACGAGACCCAACGGCGGTGGCTCTGGTCCGGAGCTGTGGGTGTCAGTGGGGCGGGAGAGCCCGGCGTCCGTGCCTCTGTGCCGCCTCACCGCTCGCTCGTGGCTGCACGGGTCCGGGTCTTGCCACCCAGCGGCAGCCAGATTGGCCTGAGGGAAGCGTCCCGGCGGGGCCGCGTGGGGACCCCAGCCCGGGGCTTGAACTCGCAGTCCCTGCCCAGGCAGAGCGGCAGCAGAGAAGAGATGCGCCTGGTCAGGCATGGGTCCCTTGCCAGCAGCCCGCCCCGCGCCCAGGGCACTTGGCTGCAGGTGCTCGGGGCTCTGTGTGACCACGCCCTGGGCCGTGGGCCGGTATCACCCGCGTGGTGCTTCTTGCTGCCTGGGGATCTGCGTAGACGGGGTTGGCAGGGTCCGGGCTTGCTGCTCAGCGCCAGTGCCCACTCTCCCCAGGGTGCCCTTTGCCCCAGCACAGAGCCCGGCCCGGGGACTGTCACCTCAGGAGTCTCCTCCGACGGGCCCCGGGAACTGCTCTAGTTTGCACCCCTCACCAGGAAGCTCCCCACGCCTTCTTCCCCCTGCCTGTCAGATGGGGGCTCTGGGTGCCTAGTCCCACCCAGGTGGGAGAGGGGCCCCCGGCTCATGAGCCCGGGTCTCTGCAGGTGGCCATCGATTTCACAGCCTCCAACGGTGACCCGCGGAACAGCTGCTCTCTGCACTATATCAACCCTTTCCAGCCCAATGAGTACCTGCAGGCCCTGGTGGCCGTGGGAGAGATCTGCCAGGACTATGACAGGTGCGGTCCCTGTCCCCCCCCCCCCCCGCCACTGGCCTTGTTCCCAGGACTATGACAGGTGCGGCCCTGCCCCTACTGCCTTGTCCCCAGGATGATGACAGGTGTGGCCCCACACCCACTGTCCCGTCCCCAGGATTATGACAGGTGTGGTCCCTGTCCCCCCCCCACCACTGGCCTTGTCCCCAGGACTATGACAGGTGTGGTCCCTGTTCCCCCCCCTCCCTACTGGCCCTGTCCCCAGGACTATGACAGGTGCAGCCCTGCCCCTACTGCCCTGTCCCCAGGGTGATGACAGGTGTGGCCCCACCCCCACTGTCCTGTCCCCAGGATAATGACAGGTGAAGCCCTGCCCTTACTGCCCTGTTCCCAGGACGATGACAGGTGTGGTCCCTGTCCCCTCCCCACTGGCCTTGTGCCCAGGATGATAACAGGTGCGGCCCTGGCCCCACTGCCCTGGCCCTAGGACGATGACAGGTGTGGCCCTGCCCCCACTGGCCCTGTCCCCAGGACTATGGCAGGTGTGGTCCCTGACCCTCCACTAGCCCTGTCCCCAGGACGATGACAGGTGTGGATCACCCCCCACTCACCCTGTCCCCAGGACTATGACAGGTACCGCCCTGCCCCCCCATCACCCTGTGCCCAGGACGATGACAGGTGCGGCCCCTACCCCCCACTTGCCCCTCGCCTCCCTGCCTCCCTGGACTCCAGCGCAGACTTGGGCCCGGAGGGTCATCATGACTCTACACTGACCAGAGGAACCTGCCTGAGGCTGGCAGTGTGTGGGCCACACACACACACACACACACACACACACAGGGGATCTGTGTCCCACTTTACAGACCAATAAACTGAGGCCATGGATGAACAGAAGGCTGTCGGGGTGGGTGGCAGACAGCGGAGGTCCCAAGTCAGGAGGCCAACGCTTCCCAGGGTCTGGTTGCCTCCCCAGGAGGTACCTGCTGCTCCCAGAGCAAAGACAGAGACGGAGGAGACGGCTCCACCCCTGCCTGGGTGTCTTCGCTGCTCAGTGCCTCAGTTTCCCCCATGCGGCTCGGAGCAGAGCCAGCCCCTCGGGAAAGTGTCAGCCTGGGCCTGGTCACCCAGGGGTGGATCAGAGCCTGGCTGTCCTGGTTCTGGTGAATGTCTCCCCAAAGCACCCCCGCCCCGCCCTCAGGGAAGTCAGGGGCCCCGTGTGAGACCATTGCTTCTTTTCCAGTGACAAGAGATTTTCTGCTCTGGGGTTTGGAGCACGGATCCCTCCCAAGTATGAGGTAGGGGAGCCTGGGGACCGGGACCGCACCCCCTTGCCTCTGCCGGGGGGCCCCCAGGGCCCTGCTGCTTCTCCCCAGCACAGGCTGTCCTGGGTCACTGCTGCCTCTGCCTCTCACTGCTGGGAACCGACTCCTGAGTGACAGTGGGCAGATTGCGGAGACCCTGCGCTTGCGGCCAGAGAGGCTGACCTTGGTCACCCAGCACTAGTGACCTCTGGAGAACGGAACACAAACTCCGTGTCTCTGTCAGGAGAAGGGGAATGAGTCTGGAATCTTCAGCCGCAAATAGCAGTTCACCTGGCTTAAGCCCGAAAACGTGGCGGGAGGGACTTCTTGGTCAATGCAACTCGAAGCCTGGGGCCTCCTGTCTGCCCTCTGACCCGGGGTACTCCCTCCGCGAGACTCTTTCCACATGCTGGTCCCGGGGGCTGCAAACCTACCGCCCCCCGTAGGCGGGGGTGTGGGGGTCCTGAGGGGTCACCCAGCTGACAGTCCCTGTGTGCCCACCCAGGTGTCCCATGACTTTGCCATCAACTTCAACCCTGAGGACGATGAGTGTGAAGGTAAAGGGCACGAGGCAGGCCTGGGGGGGGGGGGTGCGGCGTGCACCGGGCCGGACTCACCCTCCTTCCCCTGTAGGGATCCAGGGCGTGGTGGAGGCCTATCGGAACTGCCTGCCCAGGGTCCAGCTCTACGGCCCCACCAACGTGGCCCCTGTCATCTCCAAGGTGGCCCGCATGGCAGCGGCCGAGGAGAGCACTGGGGAGGCCTCCGTAGGTACCTGGGGCAGGTGGTGCGCTGGGGCCTGGGTGTTTTAGAAGGGGTGTGTGCCGTGGGGGGCCTGGGGCCAGGGGATGGTCTTCCCTCTTCCCCCCCCTTCCCTCCCTCCCCTCCTTCTCTCCCCCCTTCCCTCCCTCCCCTTCTTCTCTCCCCCTCCTTCTCTCCTCCTCTCCCCCCTTCCTCCCCTCCCCCTTCTTCCCTCCTTCCCCCTCCTTCTCTCTCCCCCTTCCCTCCCTCCCCCTCCTTCTCTCCCCCCTTCCCTCCCTCCCCTTCTTCCCTCCCCCTCCTCTCCCCCCTCTTCCCTCCCTCCCCTCCTTCTCTCTCCCCCTTCCCTCCTTCCCCCTCCTTCTCTCCCCCCTTCCCTCCCTCCCCTTCTTCTCTCCCCCTCCTTCTCTCCTCCTCTCCCCCCTTCCTCCCCTCCCCCTTCTTCCCTCCTTCCCCCTCCTTCTCTCTCCCCCTTCCCTCCTTCCCCCTCCTTCTCTCCCCCCTTCCCTCCCTCCCCTTCTTCCCTCCCCCTCCTTCCCTCCCTCCCCCTCCTTCTCTCCCCCCTCTTCCTTCCTCCATTTCCCTCCCACCTTCCTCCCACCTGGTTCCCCCTTCCCTCTCTCTCTCCATGTGTGTATGCTACTATTGTTTTCTTTCCAAACCATTTGAGAGTTGGCTGCTGGCCTCCTGGTGCCTCCGCCCCCAGCAGCAGGGACATTCTGTGCACAACCGCAGCTCGGCTTCCAAGCCCAAGGCATTGAAACAGGCCCCCTCCCATGGCACGCCTTTCCCCATGTGTCCACATTTGCCTGTGGTCTCCGGATCTGCCCGGTGTCCCTGTCTCCTGACCTGCGTTGTTCCTCAGCCTTACCCTGACCACGTGACTTGCCCTTGTCCAGACTCCGGCTAGACTGTCTCTCATCCTGTGTTGGGGAAGCCCCACAGTTTACACTTTCTCTCCCAGGCACAGAGCCCCCAGAAGCCACAGTCTGCAGCCTCTTGCCCGGTTACCTCTTAGTGTTTTGGTGTGTATTTTCTACTGTCCCTGTATCCTCTTACATAATCGTAGCACAAATATCAATTTCAGGAAATGTAACTTAGCTACTGCACTTTTATCTAATCTATGGGATATGTTCCCATTTCATTAACTTCCCCGATTATAATTCCCTAGCACTACGTTTCTGGCACAGGATCCAGGCCGGAATCAAGGATAGCAGGCATCTTCCCATATTAGTTTGAAGCAAGTCCTAGATACATAGCTTCGTCTGCAAATATCGCTATGAATGCCCAAGAGAGAGATAAAACATAGCTACAATGCACTGTCTCCCCTGAAAGACAAGGTTGGTCCCCTAGGATGAAATACCTGGGTGGTATATGCACGTCCAGCTGGATAATTCACGTCCTGGTGGTTTTCACAGGCAGAGCAGGGTTAAAACGGCCCCTTGTGTGATTGGTGGACCCCTCCCCTCCCCACTCTGCCCATCACCAGCTTCCCGTACTGCGCAGCCAGCTTGTGTGTCCCGTAGGGTCTCCTGGTCTGGACTCTGCTGACCGTGTCCCTTGGTGGCATTCACCACATTCTTGTCGTCTGATTCCCGTGAACAGGACTCAGACTTCCCCCGAGGTGACAGGAATGTCCCCAGGAGGCACTCACGTCTGCTTCTCCCCTCTGTCAGAGCCTGCATCTTAACCGAGATGCTTCACGGGGTTTTGTGGGCTGTTAGACCCCCTCTCAGAGCAGCGCTGATACTGTGCGTAGGCGCTAGGTGTGACCTGGGACCACCCGATTTTCTCCTCTCTTTCCGTCCTGAGGGAAAGCAGGGTCCCTTCTTTCCAAGGCAGATACAGCCTCCTGGGGCCGGGCCACAGCCACCCACTGCCCAGCCCTGGGAGGCCCCGAGTTCGGGGGCCTCAGAGCAAATCTGCCGTTCTGGTGGGGGGTGACGGAGCTCAGCGTTTGAGTAGCTGGCAAAGCTCGGGGCTGTGAGGTCTTAGGGGGCCCTGGACCGAGGCTGGGGGGCAGGAGGAGGGCGTGGGGGCTTTGCCGAGGAGGGGCCGCCTATGTGGGGCTGAGGGCTGGGCTGGGTCCTGCCGGGAGACTGCCAAGTACAAGGCCACTCGTCCCACGGGTCTGGGGCTCAGAGGGGGAGCGGGGATTGGGTGGCAGGGGCCCCCCGTGGGATTGCCCTTGGTCCTTCCCTCAAGTGGTGGTGTAGGGCCAGCGCCCACTGGGCCGGGTGGTTCTTTCTTCTCCTTTATGTTTTCTCTTGTCCGGATTTTTAGTAGTTCTGTTTTGTTTGTTTTGTTTTTTTAACAATGGAAATGGACTTTTATTTGAAACAAGACCCGGTCCGTCTGTGCAGATGCGCCCAGGGCACGGGGCCCAGCTGTACCAGAGTTGTCCTTTCTCAATTGTTCCTTGGGCCCCGGGCCACCTACAGGGTGTAGGAGGCCCCATCAGGTCGCTCCTTCTCCGGCCTCAGGCTTGGGTTCGGACCCAGGCTCCACCAGCTCAGCCCCTCCATCTGTAAGAGGCTGAGGCCGGGGGAGGGGGGGCTGGGAGATGAGAAGCATCGGGCACAGAGGGGGGCATGAGCTCAAGTTGTATTGTGACTGTGATTATCGCCTTTTCGCAAACAACAATCTCCGAAAAGCCTGAAAACCAGCAGCGAGGCATGCCTGCAGTGGCTTCCGGGTGGCTGGGGGAGGGGAGAGCTGGCTGGGGGACATGGGGTTGCCCCGGAGGGGGGGGGGGGACACCTGGCCCTGAAGGGCCCCCAGGCAACCCCCAAGGGCCTGAGGAAGGGGTGGGGGGTGGCCCGTGCCCACTCTGTCCCTGCGTCCCCAGCAATACTACATCCTGCTGGTCCTGACTGACGGAGTGGTGACCGACATGGCGGATGCCCGGGAGGCCATCGTGCGCGCCTCCCACCTGCCCATGTCCATCATCATCGTGGGGGTGGGCAACGCTGACTTCACGGATATGCAGACTCTGGACGGGGACGAGGGCATCCTGCGCTCCCCGAGGGGCGAGCCGGCGCTCCGCGACATCGTGCAGTTTGTTCCCTTCCGGGAGCTCAAGAGCGTGAGTGCTGGTGGGGGCGTCACAGGCCTGCCTTCCGGGGGGTGGGGGTCACAGGCCTGCCTTCCAGGGGTGGGGGTCATAGGCCTGCCTTCCGGGGAGCTGCCAGGCTCCCAGGCCGCTCCCCTGCTCCTGTCGTGAGCAGGATTTCGGCCACTTTTGAGCAGCTAGAAACCTTCCTATTTTGAAAACATCAAGCCTACACATACGAGAGAGGGCGGCACGGTGGGCTCCCGGGAGGGCACCACACAGTTTCTAGCACTTTCAGACCCTTTGTGAGACAGACACACGAAGGAAGTTCATGGCCAGTGGACACACTCACGGGGCTTTACGGGACGGGGGATGGGTACAACCCACCTCCTTCCTGCTTCTGACTGTGTGCCTGGAAGGGTGGCAGGGCCCTGGGGGCGCAGGGGCCCCACTCAGGACGGTGCCCGGAGCCCGTCCGAGGTCACCCCATGCCAGCACTGTGCGCAGGGCAACCTCACACTCCGGGTGTCACAAAGGCTCGCCTGGCCACCAGGCGACTTACTGGTCGGCCGCTGGGACAGATTCCACCACTGCTAGAGGGTGACGCTGGGGTTTGAGCAGCTCGGGGGCAAGAGGGTCTGGAGGGCCCCCAGCTGTGACGTAACCACGTTGTCCCCGCTCTGAAGGCGTCCCCGGCGGCTCTGGCCAAGTGCGTGCTGGCTGAGGTGCCCAGGCAGGTGGTGGAATACTTCAGCTACAGGGAGCTGCCTCCCAGAGGCCTCGGCACCCACACCCACGACGCTGGCCCCGAGAGGGCAGGGCAGCCAGGAGTGCGGCCGGTCTCTGTCTCAAGCACCCTTGGGGTGCCTTAGGCCCTCCCCCCCCCACGTTCCAGAGCCCTCCTGTACCCCGCCCCAGGCCCACCTCTTACCCTCCTGTGACCCTGCTGCCCAGACCAGCCTCTGGGGGCCCCCAAGGCTGAAGGATGAACAAATCCAGGCCCGGGGAACCCTGAAACAGGAGCCGAAGGTGTGGGGTGCGGGTGGTAGCCCCCCATGCCTGGCCCTGCCCCAGCCAGGCAGGTGTAGGGTCAGGGGGTGGGGAGGGTTCCCTGAGAGAGCAGGAGGAGGCCCCAGCAGCTCAGCCCAACGCGAAGGGAAGCTTATGGATTGGGGGGGGGGGGGGGTTCCTGCTTCGCATCTGGTTCTCACGAGGAGGGGCCCGCAGCCTGCATCCCAGCTGTGGGGGAGACCGGGGTGCCCCCAGAGCTCCTGACCAGTCAGATTCCTCTTTCTTCCTGCCTTCCTCCCCTGTTGCTTCCCCCAGCTCAGCACCCAGGCCTTGGGGTCCGCAGGTGGGGGCTTAGGCATAATAAAGTGTCATCTTGTCCTCGAAGTGCTTTGTGCCTTTACTGCCCCCTCCCAGCCCCCACCCCGGGACAGGGGGTCTCTAGACTCAGGTTCTCGAGGTCCTTCCCGGACGAGCCGCTCGGGAATGCCGGGAGGCAGTGCTGCCCCTCCCCCTGATCCACTGCCTGGAATCAGCCAGGCCCAGGTGGAGAGGGGCCGCCAGGCAGGAACCCAGGTGCCTTGAACTTGCAACTCAACTTTACAAGGACCTACTATGCGCTCCATGCTACACACTCTGTCAGAGAAGGAGCACCACCTGTCAAAACCTCCGGGCCCTCCGGGGGTGGGCTTCTGATTGAGATTTCCCCTGGAATATCTTGTCTGGGGAAAAAAACAAAACAAAACTATCCTGACCCTGAATCTATTCTCTCCTACCCACTCACCCATTCTCCATCCCTCCGTCCATCCATCTACCTGTCCCCCACACATCCACCCTTCTCACCCTCCATTTATCCACCAATCCATCCGTCTGTCCATCCATCCCTCCCTCCATCCCTCCATCCATCCATCCATCCACCTGTCCATCCGTCCATCTATCTATCCCCCCACACATCCACCCTTCTCGCCCTCATTTATCTACCAATCCATCCGTCCACCTGTCCATCCATCTGTCCATCCATCCATCCACCCACTCACTCTGGAGACCTATTTTTAGCTTCTGATTCATCTCCTGTTAGGGAGAGATAATAGGCTTTGCCATGGTAACTTAGCTACTGCTGAATTCCGGAAGGGACGATGTTGGTCTCTTTGGGAATGGAGAGGACACCGGAGAAACAGCCCCCTCCATCTACACTGGGAGACAGCAGGGCCATAGGGCGGGGGAGGCTGTGGGCCCCAAGACGGGAGGGTGTGTGAGCTGTGTCCTGACCCAGCCACCGAGTCCTGTTATGACTGGACTGTTTTAGTGGCAGAAAGCCTCAGACGGTTCAGGGCTGAGGCCAAGGGAAGTTGGTTGGTTCCGACCCCAGGGGGCACAAAATGCACAGAGAGCCAGCTAAGGAGAAGTGGAGGGGGTCTGCGCACAGCCCCAAGGCAGCAGGGGTGGGCAGTGGCTCTGGGCCAGTGGGCAGGGCAGTGGAGGAAGTGTGTCATCTTGCAGCTGATCCCTTAGCAGACATGTAGCCACTCCCAGAACAGGTGAGGTGGGGAGGGAGAGGCGGCGTGAGGCCCCGGCCTCTACCCTCCACCCTTCCCCTCTGCCCTTTCTTCTCCGGCCAACAGGAAGCAGGGAGCAGCTGGGGGCGGGCAGTGGGGGGGGTGGGAGGCCTATGGAGGATCCCCTCCTGGACTGGAGGGAAGCAGGAGGCTGTGGGCGTGGGGCCTGGCCAGCGGGCAGGCTCAGCTGGGCACCTGTCGGAGGAGGTAGGGTCAGGACGGGGTCACCAGATCAGCCGACAGGATGCAGGGATTTTTACCAGTTAGAGCCCAACCTCCTCCTCGGCCTGAGCCGGCTAATGGGACTCGGTCCTGGGACTTTTGCTGACCTTTGGTTTTCCTTGAGTGGCTGAGCTGGTGGCATGGGAGCCAGGAACAGCTGGTGACCACTCTGCCACCTCGTGGGCTGGACCTACCTGGGGACAAAGCCGACACAAACGGGTGGGCCAGAGAAGTGGCGCTGTGAGCTCCCTCTCTACCGAGACAGCTGGAGCTGGGTTTCCATCGAGTTTCCACCCCAAGATTCCGGCCCAGAGAGATGGCAAATACGCCCATCGCACAGACGAGAAAAGCAGGGTCCAGAACAGTTAAGTGAGTTGCTCAGGGTCACGGTTAAGGACCCACCAGCTCCAGGCAATTCCAGGATTTGTGTCTTTCCACACGTCTTCCATCAAGGGATGTGAGATCCATCCAGACAGGCTTCCAGGGAGGGAACGTGGACCGAAATCCCGCCAGCGCCTTGCTCTTGGCTCATAACAGCACAGGCCTGGGTTTCCTCAGCCATCAGAACCAGAAAGTGTGCACGGGCCGGGGACCCCACGGCAGGAGCCACCCCGGGCCAGGCTTCCTTCAGAAATTGCCTCCAGGACACTTTTGGAACCGCCCCCTCGTCAGAGGAAGGACTTGGGATTTGCAGACAGAGTGGTTAGCTGCTTGGGCACTGGCCCCGAGTCGGACTGGATGCCTGGACAAGTTACCTCGTCATCTGTCACACGGGAGTGTGACGGCTCTAATTCCTTAGCAGCCCCTCCCAGTGAGAGGTGGGGTGAGCATCCCTTCTCCTGGCACCTGGGAAGCCTTGGGGTCCCATGTAACCCTCTAAGGCTTGGTCATGAAAATGCCACATCCTGCTGCCTTGCTTAGTTGAGACACCGGTGCTTGGGACCCAGTTGCCAAGCTGCAAAGAAGCCCAAGCGGCCCCCGTGGCACCAAGGCCCCAGCCAACAGCACGCACGATTGGCTGGCCGTGTGCCGTGGGCTCCTCTAGCCTGGCTGAGACCCCCACTGCATCCACAGGGCAGGCTCTGAGCCAGAACCCCCCAGCCCATCCTCCCCCGTGTTCCGGAACCGCAGAAATGGTCTGAATGCATCCGTGCTTGTTGTTGTTCTAAGCCACCAAGTTTGGGTATCATCTGTTACGCGGCAGCAGGTAACTGACACACCCTCTTCACGTGGGGCTTGTGAGGACGGATGGGTGGCGCACAGGCCTCGGAGCAAAATGCCTGTTCAGTAAACGAACAGCAGTTTTGCACAGGAGCTGGGCTTCTCTCTCTTGTTCTGGGGGACGATTGTGCCAAAGCCCATCTCTCTGATTATAAGCTTGCCCCTCCCCCAGAGAGCCCAGGCTGGGCCTCAGAGGCTAAGGACTCCGGGTCAGACTCCCCCACCCCAGGGCCCGCCCTCTGGGTCTCAGAACCGTGGGCTGGAGGGGGTGGGAACAGGGGCAGCTGGGCATCAAGGCTGTTCTTTCTTCCGCTGCTGAGGAGAAGCACAGGCCGGGACTGTAAGTGCTTGTAATTGGTGCGGGGGCGGCAGCCGGCTGCCAGACGTGGCACCCGGGCGCCGTGGGCGACACCGATTTCCTTGTTCCCCGCCCCTCCTCCCACTGCACTGACGCGTGCCCTGGGCAGGAGCCCCTGGAGCCCTTGCCTGGGGCCGGCCGCTTCCTCCCGTCAAGGCCTGCCACTACCACGGGGCCCCCGGGAAGGGGACATTCTACTGGCCCGGGTCCTCACCAGGTGGCCGCCTCTCGTGAGTGCCATTTCCCCGAAGGGGGCCAGGCTCAGACAAGTGAAGCCACTTGGCTCAGTAAGCACAGCTGAGGCCGTGGAGCGAGTCCCGAGCGGGGCCTTGGCGCTGGTTCTAAGGGGCCGGAGCCGCGGTCCCCGGCCGTTCGCTCGTGTGTGAGCGTGTGCATGGGCGGGGGGGGGGGGCATCTCTGTCCTCAGCTGCTTTAGCGAAGCGTCTTTCTGAGCCCCCAGCAGCACGCACGCTCGGGCCTCACACGGCCACTCTTTCTCTGTGTCCCGAAGCCGGGTGGGGCCGGCCGGGCTGACGGCCACTGTGGGTCGCGGGAGCCCTGGTGCCCTACTCACCTCGGGCATTTCTTTTTCCCGCCGTCCCCCTGGTGGAACAGCAAACATTTATTACGTGCACGATGCGTGCCAACAGCAAGAACACAGGAGCTCGGCATTCCGTCCAGGTGACACAGGCCGGCCGTGACCATGTGCCGAGGGGCGGCTGTGGGAGGCCGCTTGAGGCAGGCTGCCTCCTCTGCCGTGCCTACCGAGGGGAGTGTCCGGTCCATGGGACACAGATACTCGGGGCCACCCGATTCTCGTCCTCTCCTCTCCTGTGGTGACAAGGCCCCAGATGCCAGCAGGGCACACAGTTGTCCTGATAAAGACCACCCGTCCCTTGGCGCTGGCTGTGGCTCCCCGACTACACTTTAGCTCATGGCGTGAGGAAGAGAGGCATGCGCTACGCGGGTGTGCTTCTCCCCTCCCTGAGCTCCCATGGCTTGGATAGAGATGTAATGGCTGGAGGTCAGCAGCCGTCTTGCACCACAGGTGAACTTGGAAGTAGAAGCCATACCGCCAAGATTAAAAAGACAGGAGGGCCCAGTTCCTGGACACGGTCCTAAAACAACCACCGCTGAATTTCTTGAATGTGAGAGAGAAACTTCAATCATCCATGTGACAGGGCCTAACGCACTCAGCATTCGCATCAAATAAGCTTCTGGAAAATGCCATCATTGTCATGGGTGTTGCTGTAGACAAAACCTCGGAAGGGGCAGCGGGCTCAAGCTTGGTGGTCCGGGAAGACTTCCCTGAAGAGGTGGCGTAAGTGGAGAGCCGACGAGAGGAAGCGAGTGACTTCACGGAGCCCCTTGCTGGGAGCCCTGCCCCCTGTGTGGGACCGTCAGCAGCTCTCTCCCGGCTCCTGAATTCTGTCTTTACTCCCTGCTTGCTGGCCAGGGCCTGCCTCAGGCCCCAGGACTGCCTTCAGTGTGGTGGGTCTTGGACCTCGTTACCGAGCATAAAGATTTTCTCTTCTTCTAACAGAGGCAATTTGTGTTCTTTGTGGAAATTAGAAAATATAAGTAAGCAAAAATAATGACAAAAATCACCAGCGCATCCACCCCCACGGCAGCCATGGGAACACCTTGGGGACCTCCCCCACCGACTCCCCATGAACATTCACACGCTTATTCTGCACCAGAGGAAGACCACCGCCACTGGGGTGAGTGCTGCTTCATAACAGGACTGTGCTGCCCACACGCGTCATACCTGCAGACGCCCTTGATTGTGTCCACAGCCAGAGAGGAGGCGCTAGGACCCCCATGGTGCACGCCCGAGGACGGCATGCGTGGGCAGCACGGAGCGGGGGACCTAGGGCCTCCCCGAGAGGAAGGGAAGGACAGGACAGGCTCGCAACAGTGGCAGCCCATGTGCCACACAGGGACCCCAGCTCTTCCGCGTCAGCATCGCTCTGATGGCCTGAAAGTGACCCTCCGACAGAAGCCCGCGGGATTCCTCGTCGTCCCGTCTCAGTGGCTGTGACCTGCCATCACGGGCAGACACCCTGAGTGAGCCCGTGCCCAGCTCCTCCCACAGAGGCTTTCACGGGCCTGTGGCGCACTGCCCAGCGGTGGACATCGGGGTCCTGCCCTTGCCTTTGGGGGCGTCATGGAGCACCTTGTGCATGCACACACTTGACACTGGGGCCTCGAAGCGTGTCCACGTTCAACGCTGCACAGCCTCGCTGGCGTCAGAGAATCTGTGGCCCGAGCGGCACGCGGGGGTTACCGAACACAAGACTCATCCCCATCCGGCTGCGGGGGGGCCCTTCCTTGTGGGCAGCAGGGGACCCGCCCCTGCACAGCGAGGTGTCCGGGCTCGCCGGGAAGGAGGCTACACCCGGAACTCCCCACAGCAGTGGATTGTTGGCAAGGGCAGGGCACCGCTTAGCCTATGGCCCGGGCGGGGCAGGGTGGGGGGCCGGCTGCGGCCACACCCCCGGGGTCCCCGAGGCTGAGGGGCCGTGGCCACGCCCCGGGAGCTCTCTGGAAGCCCGAACACCGACCGTGTGGCTGTGCGTCAGGCCAGATGGCCCCGTGGTCTGGTCGGCCTGGCCAGTGTGGCCTGTCTCTGGCCGCCGGGAGCGGTGCTGGATGAAGGACTGCCCCTCGGGAGACTCCCTCCCACGTGTCGGGAGGGAAGGAAGACTCTGTTCCCAGCCAGCCCCGCTGACGTCGTGCGGCTCCTCTGCAGAGGGGCACTGAGTGGCTTGGGCATGGGACAGGAGGGGGAGACGCACAGCCGGGCAGGAGGCTGGCAGCCGGGACCGTGCCCACAAGCTGTGTCGAGCCTGCCGCGGACTTGGCACCGGCTGAAGGCCTCGTGTGGCCGCCCGGGAGCGGGAGGTGCCGCTGCCTCATTCGTTTGAGGTGAGAGGCCCGGCCGCAGGGCCTCAGGGCTGAGCTCGCACCCCTGGCAGCCTCAGCTCAGCCCTGGCGGCTGGTGCATTTGCCTTCAGAGGCCGCGGAGGGAGCACTCGGGGCTGGCCACCCCGCCTGCAGCAGGGGCCTGGCTCCCGGACGGCTGGACCCCCAGAGGGCCTGCGAGACACCGAACATCGGAGAAAGGAGTGTCTGGACCACAAGGACTGACCACGCACCTCGTCCACGGTGGAGGACTTTCAGGGCTGTCTGATAGACACCTGCCTGTCCTCGTCCCGAGGATCAAGCCTATACATCCCCCCCACCTGTGCACACGCGTGCGGGGCGGCCAGGCAATGGAGGCAGATGTGAGGCGATTCATACTGTGTGGTCCGTTTACATGAAGTTCAAGGACAGGAGGTATGCGTGGGGGACGCAAGGGGATGCTGGGTCTCGCTCTGGGCTGTGAGATGTGCGTCTCTCCACGTACACGTACCCGAGTTGACGTCACCTCGGAAGACTTCTCGGCGTGACGTCCACACGGGGAAGTCACATCCTGGGAGCAGAGCGGGCTCTCTGCCAGCCACGGCCCGGCCCTGGGTGCCCGGCTCAGCCCTGCCAGGCCCGCGTGGCCCGGTCACGAGGAGGAGGAGTCTGCCCGTCCTGACTCCTCAGCTGGAGCAGCGGGGCCTGGCCCAAACTCTCCCCTGGGAAAGCCGGAGGGAAGGCCGGCAGTGGCTGCACACGCCTGGGTACTTTTCCTCCAGGGTTCCCTCCTGCCCGGTGCTCTGTGGAAGCTCCTGGAGGCCTGGGGCCCCGAGCAGGGTCGGCCTGGCCAGTCTCCGCTCAGGGTGGTCCAGCCGGGAGCCTGGCCACCCTCAGCGGTGGGCCAAAGACCAGGGACACGGTGGCTCCTGCCTCTTGTGGCCCGGTGCCCGGGGGGCGCTCTTAGCGCTAGGCTGGTGCACGCCTGCGGTGGTGTTAGGACCCCGACTTTGTGGGGGTTTGACTATGGTCTCTCGGGGCCTTAGCCCTTCGTCCTGGGGAGGCAGGGGTGCAGATACGTGCTCTTGGCTCTCGGCTCGTCCCTCCCGACACACAAACCACTGCCCTGCACAGATTCCCTCACACCGGTGGGGCACTGAATGCGGACACTCTTTGAGGCCCCAGCGGTGTGCAGGCAGAAGATGCTCCTATAAATAACGCTGCTGTCAACGCGGGCGTGCGGATACCTCTTTAAGATGGCGACTTCACTTCCTGGGGCGCCTGGGCGTCTCGGTTGGTTGGGTGCCCAACTGTCGATTTAGGTTCAGGTCGCGACCTTGAGGTTCACGGGCTCGAGCCCTGCATCAGGCTCTGTGCTGACGGCGTGCTCCCTCTGCGTAGTCCCTCCCCTGCTTATGTTGGCTCTCTCTCTCTCAAAAATAAATAGACTTTTTTTTTTAAATGTCTATTTATTTATTTGGGGAGAGAAAAAGACAAAAAGTGTGCTCGCTAGTGGGGGACGGGCAGAGAGAGAGGGAGGGAGACAGAATCCCAGGCAAGCTAGCTCATGAGCTGAAATCGAGAGATGGACGCTTAACCGACTGAGCCCCAGGCGCCCCTGTGCCTGCTTTAATGTTTTTCAGCGACGTACAGCTCTTTTAGCACGTCCATTAGGCGAATTCCTAGGTATTTTTTATGCTATTGTAAATAAAACTGTTTTTGTAATTTCCTTTTCAGGTTTTCCCGTGTTAGTGCCTAGAATGCCACAGATTTTTGTGCATTGGTGTTGGATCCTGCTACTTTGCCGAATTCACTTTTTAGTTCTAACAGTCAGAAATACGTTTCCTCAACTTCCACTTGCCCAATGCAAGGGGTTAACTTTTATCCCACGTCCTCGATTACTGCGGAGTGGGAAGAGGCGGGTCCATCCTCCTGCTGTGGAAACGCCCTCCCTGAGGCTCCGCCTGGCACTCTGACTTCTGGCCCCCATGTCTTTGCCTCTGTTTCCTCTGCCCACTTCTCTGGCTGGGGGTCCTGGACTCTCTTTAGCTTTCTGGCCCCACACCCTCGGCAACGTCTGTACTGTGATGACTTCTGCATCTATGTGATAACAAAGGCGCCTCTCGTTTGGCTGCCTGGCCCTTTGCTAATTGTTGTATATACTATCTCATTTAACCCATTCCTCAAACCCAGGGAAGCATGTGTTCTCAGCACTATTTTCAAGTGAGGAAACTGACTCAGCAGGGTTAAAGTTCTCGTGCAGGCTCTCACAGCTAGTAAATGATAAAGCTGGGGTTTGACTGAGGCCTGGGTGACCCACAAGCTGTTTTCACAATCAGTCTGTGCTCCAGCTCGGATGCCACATTTCTTTTTTTTTTTTTTAATTGTTTTTTTAATGTTTATTCATTTTTTGAGAGACGGAGAGAGACGGAGCATGAGCAGGGGAAGGATGAGAGGGAGACACAGAATCCGAAGCAGGCTCCAGGCTCTGAGCTGTCAGCACAGAGCCCGACGCGGGGCTCGAAGCCATGGACTGCGAGATCACGACCTGAGCCAAAACCAAGAGTCGGGCGCTTAACCGACTGAGCCACCCAGGTGCCCCTCGGACGCCACATTTCTAACTGCCTAATGGAGGTACATGTGTGAGCACTTCAGATTGAATCCCCCCAATCTGGTCTATATACTTTGGGTTTTGCCTCCTACTCAGTCTTCAAAGTTGTGACTGTTCATCTCTCCTGCTGTCTTCCACTGCACCCTGTTGTGTTCAGACTACCTAGAACCCTGCCCCAGCTCTGACTCTGTCACTGCTGACTCACTTCCTGATCCCCAACTCGTCTCCCACCGCTGGTCTTCCCTCAAATTGTTTGGTCCTGCTCTCCAATTTCGGCCTTATTTTTGAAATAATAAATTCTGAGGCACCTGGGTGGCTCAGTTGGTGGAGCGTCCGACTTTGGCTCAGCTCACGATCTCGCGGTCCGTGAGTCCAAGCCCCGCTTCGGGCTCTGTGCTGACGTCTCGGAGCCCGGAGCTGCTTCGGATTCTGTGTCTCCCCCTCTCTCTGCCCCTCCCCCACTCATGCTCTGTCTCTTTCTCTCAGAAATAAACATTTAAAAAATGTAAAAAAAAAAAAACAAAAGAATAAATTCTGCCATTAAAAAAAAAGAAACACAATTTCTCCTCAGACCGCTGGGAACCTGCTTCGGATTCTGTGTCTCCCCCTCTCTCTGCCCCTCCCCTGCCGCAAGGACTGGTTCCCGAGCAGGGGCAGAGGGTGGCGCTGAGCTGGAAAGCGCTGGGCCTTCTCAGACTGGCGCTCCAGCACCTGGCCCTGCGCTCCCACACAGGCTTTGCCTCCATCATTCGCGGACTTCCTTTTCCGAGCAGAAGTGTCCTTTCAACCCCTCAGGAGGTAAAGAGCCCTGGGAGGCCCCCGCAGGGATGGGGAGCCCGTGGACCCACGGCTGTGCCGCCCGGGGCTGGCTGGGTGCCCACATCTCAGGGGGGCCTTGGGTGGAACCCTGTCGGGGCCCCGGTCTGAGCCCAGAGCTGCACCCGGTGTGGGGCACAGCTCTGCCACCCAACGAGTTCCCAGACCGCGGCCCTTCGGGCAGACGCTCTTACCCCCTCCCCCATTTCAGAGGCGAGGAGATTGAGGCAGAAAGCGGGTAAATGTTGCCCCAGTTCTAGAGTCCACCCCAGGAGAGCCGTGCAGCAGGCTGGGGGACAGCCTATCAGGTAGAGGAAATAGCACGGGGGCCAAGGTCTTGGGGAGGAGGAGGAAGCCTATTCAAGGACCAGGGCGGCGGGTGGCGGGGGGGGGGTGGGTGGGAGGGGCGCTTCTGGGACGAGGGCCATTCCCATTAGAGTCTGTGCTGAGGTCTGAAGGACAAGCCACGTGGACAGAGCCCCACAGGGCAAGACGGCCTCTTCTGCCCAGGCCAAGAAGGAAAAGGGGAGCTTTAAATGTTGACTCTCAAAGTTGAACACATCCCAAACGTAGACAGCGTAATGGCGTCAGTCAAAGGTATTTCAGGAGCGGGGCGCCTGGGGGGCTCCGTCGGTTGGGCGGCCGACTTCGGCTCAGGTCGTGACCTCCCGGTTTGTGGGTTGGAGCCCCGCGTCAGGCTCTGCGCTGACAGCTCAGAGCTGGGAGCCTGCTTCGGATTCTGTGTCTCCCTCTCTCTCTGCTCCTCCCCTGCTCGTGCTCTGTATCTCTCAATAATAAATGAACATTAAAAAAAAAAAAAAAGTATTTCAGGACCATTTACTGACACAGCCCACCGGGGGAGTGTGCTGAAAGGGGTGAGGTGACCCTTGTTCGTCTTAAGTGAAGACCCCAGAGCAAACATCTCATTACGGTGGTCAGGACTTCGGGAGTGTGAATGATCCCCTCCGGCAGCGGCGAGTCTGAGGTTCCCACCTCCACACCCCCATGCTCTCTGTCACCCCAGGGGAGGAGAACAGAACCCCTGGACACGCCCTGCAGCAGTCTGAGTCCCCCACTCGCCATGCAATCCTCCCCACTCTGCCTGGCGGCCTATCCCTGGGAAACTTGGCCCACCCACCAGGCTGGCTCAGGAAAGCCCCAGCTGGCCCTGGAAAGCCCCAGGAAAGCCCAGCCCACTTCTGGGCTTGCAGCTGGGTAGCCGGGGTTGGGCTGGATTTGGGGTCAGATGATGGAACAGGAGTGCAGACGAGCCTCCCGGCACCCGTCCCCCGGGGAAGGAATCTGCTCTGGAGGGGACGAAGGGACTGACCTCTGGATGAAATGAGAATACGGCTCTTTCTTGAGGATGACTGACTAGACGGCCTATCCGGAACCCCTTCTAAGCAAGGACGAGGTGTGGTCATTTCAGCAACGTTGAGTGTGTTTGATTTCCTAGCGCTCTTTTCCTGTTACAAAATGCTGCCGGCTCAGGCACCGGTGATGATCCGGTCGTGCAGGAGGCAGGCGCGTGGGGCCCGCCTCCCTTGTTCTCAGCAGAAGAGGGTGGCCATGCGTGCGCTGTCCTAAGACCACGATTTTTTTCATGTTTATTTATTTATTTTGAGAGACAGAGAGAGTGTGTGGGTGCACGCCAGGGAGGAGCAGAGAGAGAGAGAAAGAGAACCCCAAGCAGGCTCTGAACTGTCAGCGCAGAGCCTGATGCAGGGCTCGATCCCACGAACCATGAGATCATGACCTGAGCCAAAATCAAGAGTCGGACGCTTAACCCACTGAGCCACCCAGGCGTCCCCGACCACGATTCTTATATAATTTTTAAAATGGGGCTCCTGGGGCGCCTGAATGGCTCAGTCGGTTAAGCGTCCGACTTTGGCTCGGGTCATGATCTCGCGGTCAGTGAGTTCGAGCCCCGCATCAGGCTCTGTGTTGACAGCTCAGAGCCTGGAGCCTGTTTCAGATTCTGTCTCTCCCTCTCTCTCTCTGACCCTCCCCCGTTCATGCTCTGTCTCTCTCTGTCTCAAAAATAAATAAACGTTAAAAAATTAAAAAATAAATAAATAAAATAAAATAAAATGGGGTTCTTGTAAATGGTGAGTACGGTAATATCCTCGCACGGTACAAAGAAATCAGTTGTAGGGGCACCTGGCTGGCTCAGTGAGTAGAGCATGACACTCTTGATCTCGGAGTCGTGGGTTCGAGCTCCACGTTGCGGGTAGAGTTGACTTAAAAATAAATAGTGGGGGTGGGGGGGTGGCTGGGTGGCTCAGTCAGTTAAGCGTCGGCTCTTGACCTCAGCTCAGGTCATGATCTCATAGTTTGTGAGTTTGAGCCCCACGTCAGGCTCTGTGCTGACAGTGTGGAGCCTGCTAGGGGTTCTCTCTCTTTCTCTCTCTGCTCCTACCCTGCTCTCTCTCTCTCTCTCTCTCTCAAAATAAACATTAAAAATAAACAAACAAACAAATGGACATCTTAAAGACGTTTTTTAGAAAGCAGTTTTAGCAAGCTATACCTGGGGACGTCGCCCCCTGGTAGCCGCTGTCACTGCGTGTTGTGTGGCCCGGCTGGGCTTTGGTAGGTGCCAACAATCACAAATGTGTCTCCTTCCCCCGTGCGCATCACCGTGTGAACAAATCCAGGAGGTTGTTGCACACCGGCACCTGGAGAGCTCCCACGCTTATTAAATACGGTATAGAACACCTGTGCTGTCGTTGTAACCACCCCTCCGGGCCGACATTGGCTGCCTCTACTCATTTGCTCTCAAAATGTGGTAGGTTGTCTCCGGAGGCGACTGCAGCAAATCACTGCCCACCTCTGCACGCACGAGGCTTGTCCTCTCCTTGTACCACGGCTGCCGTGTGACTTGTTTGGACCAACAGGTTGTGGCAGAAGCGAGGCCGCGTCATTGTAGAAGGTACTGCCGCTGGTCTCGAGGAGCCCCGGGCCATCCTGCGGGAAAGAGGCCCCGCCAGGCCTCGGCCACCCGGCCGCCCAGCTAAGGCCGGAGACACGAGAATGAAGGCGTCTAGGACGCGCCAGGCCCAGCCGAGCCCCAGAAGGCAGCCACAGAAACCACCCGGCTGACACCAGGCGGGCAGAAGGAGCCCTAGGCTGCGCCCAGCAGATCCGCGGCCTCTCGAGGAACAATGGGCTCCGGGTGGTTTTAGACGGGAGCTTTGGCTGGTCTGACTGTCCTCTACAAACAGCACCTTGTGTGCGCGTGGCAGAATGAATTTCAGCGAGGCGAATTTCCCAAAGTGGGGCTGCTCGCTCGACGGGCAAATGCAGCCTGGATTTCAATTAACGTTTAGATTTTCGCCATTTCCGTTAGGAGAACAGCATCTGGGATTAATTTGCCTTTCCCTCATTCCGAGTGAGGTTGAGCATTTTACTCAGATGTTCAAGGGATTTTTTTTTTTCCTGTCATCTTTGGTTTGTGTCCTTCGTCCATTTTCCTGTTGGACTGCTTCCTTTTATTTAAAAAAAAAAAAAATTTTTTTTTAACGTGTATTTATTTTTGAGACAGAGAGAGACAGAGCATGAATGGGGGAGGGGCAGAGAGAGGGAGACACAGAATCCGAAACAGGCTCCAGGCTCCGAGCTGGCAGCACAGAGCCCGACGCGGGGCTCGAACTCACGGACCGCGAGATCGTGACCTGAGCCAAAGTCGGCCGCTTAACCGACTGAGCCACCCAGGCGCCCCAAGACTGCTTCCTTTTAAAAAGCGATTCTAAGGGCGCCTGGGTGGTTCGGTGGGCCGAGCATCTGACTTTGACCAGGCCATGACCTCACGGCTCGCGGGTTTGAGCCCCC
Source organism: Prionailurus bengalensis (assembly GCF_016509475.1). Classification (NCBI taxonomy): domain Eukaryota; kingdom Metazoa; phylum Chordata; class Mammalia; order Carnivora; family Felidae; genus Prionailurus; species Prionailurus bengalensis. Next base: position 61,829,750 of record NC_057352.1, read on the forward strand.
ATTCGCTGATGGAGAGGAGCCTGCTTGGGGTTCTCTCTCTGTCCCTCAAAAATAAATAAATGAACATTAAAAATACATATTAAAAATATTTCTCCCTAGTTTGTCACTGGTCTTTTACCCTCCCGAGCAGTGTTTTGGCCATGCAATATTTTGTTCTATGTAGGAAATTTATCAGTATTTTCTCTAATGCCTTCCAGACAGTTAATCTGCCTGTCCTTCCAGCACTTTCTGATTTAATCTCCATTTTATCAGCCATGGATCTACTCAGCGTTTGTAGAACATGAGGTATAAATTCCAACCTGATCCTTTTCTGAATGACTAAGTTGTCGTCCCAACACAACTCATTCAAAGCCCACTGGTTTGTGGGCTACCGTTTCCGTGAAATAACTGTTCGCGTGTAGTTGGGTATCGAGCTTTCCAAACAGCCCTCTGGCCGACACGACCCCATCCTTACCGGTAGCACAGAGCTCGGCGATGAAGACCCGGTTCCCACGCCCCTCCCTCTCTTTTCGACATTTAAAAAAAAAATTTTTTTTTTCAACGTTTATTTATTTTTGGGACAGAGAGAGACAGAGCTTGAACGGGGGAGGGGCAGAGAGAGAGGGAGACACAGAATCGGAAACAGGCTCCAGGCTCCGAGCCATCAGCCCAGAGCCTGACGCGGGGCTCGAACTCCCGGACCGCGAGATCGTGACCTGGCTGAAGTCGGATGCTTAACCGACTGCGCCACCCAGGCGCCCCCTCTTTTCGACATTTGAAGGACAAAAAAACCACGGATATTCACCCACATGATAAAGTGGGCAACCAAAGCCGTTAGCAACCCGTCTACCTACCAATATTTCTGGGGCATATGCTCTGTGCCTGGACTGGATATGAGATTGTGATGAGAAAAATACTGCTCTTGTCTTTAAGGGTCTTGTCACACTAACAGGAGTTTGAGGGAATATATGGTACAACAAGGAAGACTTCCTGGAGGTGGGGTCGCCTAACTGAGGCCGGACAGATGAGGAGAAGTCGGGCAGGCGAGGAGGGAGTGCTGGGGACCCGGCAGGCCTCCACTCCGGCTGGATCGGGAGTGCCTGATGGGGAGAACCTGGATGTCAGCCTCCCGCACGTGAGGAGGTGGCCTCACTGTCTGGCCCCGGTGCTCATGGTGGCATCGATCCTGGTCACCCCACTTCCAGCCACCTGCCTGCTCGGGCGGAGCTGTGGCGAGGTTGGAACCGCTGTCTGCAGCTCACTGACACTGCGGGAAAGTGCTGAGAGCCGACGCCCCTGCCGCCTGCCCCCCGCACCCCTCCCCTGGAGTCTGGAGTCTGACCTGGTGTTCTGGGCTCCCGGAGCAGAGTGCCCAGGAGGAGGTACAGCTGCTCCGGTCCCTGAGCCCCCCCCTCCAAGGCTCCCCTGCCCCCCAGCAGACCACACGCAGGCTCCTCTTCGAGGGCAGAGCAAACGCTAACATCTTTTCTGACAGCTCAAGCCACATCCCCAGGGTGGCTCTGGACCCTCTTAAGGCGCCTGCCTGACAAAACTCAAGACTGCTCATGTCATCCGCCCCCTGTGGGCAGGGCCGGTGTCCCGGCTCCGGAGGGAGGGGAAGGTGCTGGGGGGGGAGGGGCAGGCAGACGCAGGTGGTCTCACGGAACCGAGCCCCTCTCCCTTCCCTGTTTTTAAATGTGGTAACTTTTAATAACAGACTTTAGTCACACGCGTCACATAAAACACGGATCACCTACGGCTTCAGGACAAAAGGTACAGGGAGTGCATCGAGTTTTAAGGCCTTAGTTTCCGTGTTCTGTAGTTTCTACCGCTGTCCTGAGCAACGAAACCGCTCGAACAGCTTGCTTCTCTACCACAGCAGACGGCAGCTGGAGCACTTAGACCAGAGAATATTCAAACCAGGAGAAGCGTCCCTCTGTTTTTCCCCTGAGCCTTTTGCGAGACTAGAACAAAATTCTAAATGATTCAAGGTTCCAGCTTGGTGGCGGTGCTGTTCTGAGTCACCGCGAGGTGTGCACGCGGGGCACGCTTGTGTCAGGCACCGGGGACCTCAGGCTTGCGGGATTCTCACCCCCCCCCATGTGCCCTTTTTGCCCACTTCTGCGGCAAATCCGTTTGGGGGGCCCCTCCCGCTTTTTGGAAACTTCTACATGCCTGACCCCTGAGCCCCGCCCGCCCCTCCCTGCCTGTCCTTTGGCCTGCAAGATGCCATCTCTCTGCACAAACCAAAGTGGGGCTCCTCCCCCCCAGTTCTTTTCCCTCGTGCAATAGTCACGGACTGAAGTCCGTCCTGCACAGCTGAACTAGCTTCTGGCTGTGTCTGTCTCCGAAATGTGCTTGGCTGGCAGGCTGCACTCTGCTATCTGCCCCTGTTTACTGGGGATTTAATCCAGCTGTTTTCACTATAAGTGGGGCTGCAGGCAGGAAACAGAGCCCAGCCCAGCGAGCCGACACACATTCTTGTTTTTCTTGCCTGGCCCCTCCTGCAGTGGCTGAGCAGAGAAGGCCCAGCCCCAAGCTGGGCAGGTAGGAAGCCGGGCGGGCGCTCACGTCCCTCACTTGAACAGAAGATAGAGGCCGGCAGCTGTGTCCCACAGCTCGGCTTGAGGTTGCCTGAAGGAGCAGATATGTTCAGGAGGGATTATTGGAGACAAAAGGTCAAATCTGATTCCAATGTCCTGGGAACAAGAGGGAAACAAACAGAACCTTCCCCAGAGCAAGCACAGAGGGGAGGCAGAGGCTCTCTCCTGGGAGGCGTGTCCTCCAGAGGGGCTGCCGGCCCTCGGGGCCCCCGCGATGCAGTGACATTCTAGCACCCCTGAACACATCCGTCCCCACTGAGCACGAGCTCCTGCAGGTGGGTCTCCTCAGGGTCACTTCTGCTGCTGGGTATCGGGCGTGGGAGCGACTGAGGGGCCCCCCAGTACAGCCCCTGTTCTCCATTTCACTGTCACCGCACTATGGGTGGAAATCCGGGAGTGATGCTGGGGCCCAGTGAGGCAGAGACGCCCATGCAGGCCTCCCTCCAAGTGTCTTGGGACTTGGCACAGCTGAGGGACGTGATCCTGCTCGGACAACCGCACTGACAGGGCCCGCCCTCCCGGGGAGAAACGCATCCCTTCCTTCCCCGGTGGGGTGCTGCCCACCCTCCCCGTGCACCCCGCACCCCTGCCTTTGTTCCCCAGAGTCCGCAGACTTGTCTTTGACTGGAGGAGGGTAGGGAGTAAGCCTAGTCACCACACGTGTCCAGGTGTCTCCCTGTAGCAACATGGTGACAGTTCTGGCCATTGACAAGGGGCCCTCCAAGGGTGGGGGGGAGTTTCATGGCGTGTGTGTGACCCTGCCTTCCGTCCGCCCATCCGGTTCTCTCAGACCCGCTCTTTCCCCTCCCCTCCCCCACTCCTCCTTGCCCACATTCAGAGACCCAGGGCCAACGGGGCATTTTCTCCATCCTGGGGAGAGGCCTGGGAAGGCAGGCAGGTGGCTGGAGTTGGAGCCTGGCCCAGCTGTGAGGTCCTGAGGAGGGGCTGGCCCGGGCCAGGAGAGCCCCTGGTGGGGACACACCTGCGTCCCCTAGGCCTCGGTGAGCAGGCTGGGGGTCAGTGGGGTGCCGCTGCCTGGGGATTTCTGTCCAGAACTTCGTGCCTGCTCCTGGAGCCCAGTCTCAGCAGGACACAGCCAGGAGACGAGTGGCCTTGGAAACGGGATTCTAGAAGGTAGGAGAGCTGTGGTCAGCCCCGTCATTTGGAGACAGCAAACAGGCTCGCCTGACGTGTCTTTGAGTCAAGAGCCCCTCTGTATTGTTCTTAGGACGAGGTCCAGACCCACCGAGGCTGGCTAGGCTCCTGAGGCCCCTCCAGCCTACGCCTTCCTACATCTCCTCTGTGCCGCAAATGTTCCGACCTCGCTACCTGCCCTTCAGGCTTCAATCGACTGGCTCCTTCCTCCAGGAAGTCTTCCTGTCCTGGGATTCTGCCTGGCGGAGAGCAGGGTCCCTGCCCTGCCCACTGCTGTCTCTCCACCAGGCGGAAAGGGCTTGTTGAATTAATGAAGGCGTGAATGAAAAGCAAAGCAGCCCTCAGAATGTTCTGCCCTCCTGAGGCAGAACCAGACCTTCCTGCAACAGTAACTCCCAAAATAGAGTCAAACTATGCTCAGGACATATTCTTTGCCTCTAATGTAGTCTGAGTCTTTTGTCTTCCCTTTGGAAGCAAGGACATTTTCTGGAGCAGAGCAGCCCATGGTCACCTGGCTTGAAGCTGAGGACCTGGGATGGGTGGGCTCTGAGCCCCCCGCCAGGGACCCTGCCTGGCTGGTCACTGGGGCCTGCTCCTCCCACCTTGGCCCGGGCCGCCTCCCTCCTGAAGACCTAACACAGTCAGCAGTGACCCCTAAGGACAGCATGCCTTCCAGTCCCTTCGTGTCCCCTTGGAATTACTGTCTCAAGCCAGTTCTACATCATGTGAAGTCATGGCTTAAAGATTATTTAATAAGGAGTCTATCACTTTTCCTTTTCTCACGCAGTCTCCTCTTTCCTTGGACATCTCTGTCACAAATCCTGGGAGGGGACAGAGGTGCACTCCCTGCGTATGAAGGGAAGAGGACCTCAGGGGCCTCCCTGAACATCTTAGGGAGCCAGGGACAGGCACAGTAGGAGCCAGGGTCCGGGGCTCAGGGCCGTGTGTGGGGACAGGTGGGTGTGAGCCAGGCCAGCGGGCGGGGCGAAACTGCCTGGTGCCCGGGGAGCTTGGAAGTGGCAACATTCATATACGGTAGAGCTATTTTCAGGGGGCGGAGGCTAACGTAACGCGTGGAGCCTCCCCTGGGATTCAGAATTGTCCCTGACCTGCGTCCCGCCCCAAGGAGGTAGCCGGTGCTTCGGCGTCATGGGCAGGAGGGAACGTTTGGTGCCCCTGACATGCGGGTGTCTCCCAGACATGCCCCTGGGAGCGCAGAGCTCGGTCTCCTGTCTGTGGAAGGGCAGACTCACCCAAGGTCCTGATGGGTCCACATGACACATCCGAGTGTGGCACCCGCCAGGAGCAGGGGCACGGGGATGGTTCCGGGAAGCCACAGAGCGTGGCCTCCGTGTAGCCAGGGGCTCCCGGGCACCCGGGGGACAGGGCAGGCAGGGGCGGTCCGGGCCCCCTTCTCCTCTCATGCTGTCCTGAGTGGTAACTCAAGGCTGCACTGCCCTGGAACCCTGTGTTCTGGGCACGTGTCCACCATGGCCCAGTTTCCAGAGCTGGAAAAGGGGGTTACCAGCACCTGAGCGGCAGTCCTGGGCCCCCGGGGTCTGCAGGGTGCCGACCCCACCCGGTCACCTCCTGGGCCACACCTGCAGGAGCCCACCCGGCCGACAGAGGACAGCAGCGGAAGGTGGGAGGGGGGTGGTCAGGGACACCTGGGGCTTGTGCCTGAGGGCTGAGGGTGTGAGGGGGACTGAGCCTGAGCCCCTGGCCAGGACCCAGAGTGTCCACCAGCCTCGGGTCAACCTTAGGGCTTTCGGCCCATTTCACAAGGGACCCAGAGGTCCCCACACGTAGTGCTCAAGAGTGCCTGAGCACTTCACACGCGTCTTCCTCAAATCTACAGTGTCCCCATGCCGGGCACGGTTTCCCCCACTTTATCGTCCAGGGGCTGAGGCCAGCAGGCCGCCCGCTACGGCCGGGGTCAGTGACCATGCTGGGAGGCGGAGCTATCCAGGGGATGACCAGGGCTGCCCTGTCACTGTGCTGGAACAAGGGGCTATGGATGTGGGGCCGCGCCCAGGACCGTCGGCCTCTCAGGACAGGGATCTGCTGGCCGAACAGCTGCTGAGGCGGCCTCACCCCTGCGGGAGGCGCCCTCAGCTAGGGCCTCCAGCACCGTGGCGGTCTCAGAATCGAGGGCTGGCCTCAGAATCGAGGACCCAGCAGCCCTGGACCCGGCACGGTGCGCAGCCTTGAAAGTTACCCACAGGTGTTTCCTACCCTCAAACACGCCAAGCCCAGCAGCCACCTGAAGACACCTGAACGTCCTTTATGGGGAACTCCGTCCGGCACCTGGTGGCGTGGCCACAGGCGGCTCAGAGCCCACGCGGGGACAGCTGGTATTTACAGGCTTGAACAGCGTTTGTGATCTGCCGACCCCACTCCTCTGTCCTCATTAACTGTCCTCCTATACTCTCTTTCCAGAAGCTGAGGACAGGGCAGAGAGGGTGAACAAAACCGGGTGGGCTGGAGCCTCCGGGAGGCCCAGAGGACACGCAGCCCTCCTCCACCTTCCCCGGAGGAGAGCCGTGCTCCGCCCCCCACTCCGGACCACTTACCGGCGGGCCCTCCCAGCTCTGCCCTCAGCTTGGATCCCTATCTCTGTCAGAGCCCCCTCCTCGGTCCAGATCCCCCACCCCCCCTCCCGCCCAGACCCCAGGCCTCATCACTGAGACGCGTTTTTCTAAGTCTGGTATGAACCCTCCACACGGTGCCTGACTAAGGGGCTGCTCCCGTTCAGAGACGGGTGACTGTGGCACAGGAGGGTCCCACAGCCAGGGCAGAGGGCGGGCCGGAGCAAGGGAGCAGGGGGCTGTGCCCGCTACTGTGTCCCTGCCTCGGGCTGCTGGGACCCAGCGTGGGCCCAGCTGCGTGGCCCCTGCCCTGTGGGGTCGGGACAACTTGCTGCCCGCCAGAGGGAGTCCTCCAGCGTGTGTCCCCCAGCCCAGCCTCAGAGTTCTGAATCCACCTGGTGAAGGCATCCCCCAGCTAGCCCAGGCCCTACACAGATCTTCCCGATTTCGAAAGTCCCCAAGCTCTGCCAGAGGACGTTCTGATTCATGATTGTTTTTGATCCTGTGATAGCTGGGAATGTGGGGGAGGTCACCCTCCCCCTGCGACACGCACGGATACCAGGGCCCCCAGCCTCTGGGCAGGCGAGGGCCAACCCTCTTCCTGTACTGGGCACAGAAGGTCCCTCTCGACCCCGGGGAATGAGGACACTGGGCAGAGGCTAGGGGGCAGGGACAAAGTATCCGGGTGGGAATCCCCAGTCGGGGTGAGCTTGGTGGGAGGGTTCTGGGTGCCCTCCGAGCCTCCAGCCCCCAGCACCCTCCCGACGGTCCTCCCACCTGACGTCGACGCCCTGCCTGACAGCACCCCCACATCACTGTCTGGGGGACCCTGCTTCCTCATCACTCAATGCAGTGCTGCCTGCCTGGGCCCAGGGGTGGGGGTGGGTGGCCAAACGCGCACGCCTGACTGAGGCCTCATGTAGGAACTACAACCAGCTGACATGTGTAAGACATTAAGCCCCTGGGTCCTGCTCTCGTGGAGTGGTGCATTGCGGAGGCCCCCGGGGGAATTTGTTTTTAAAGAGGTGGCTTTTTATGTGAGAGGGAAGCTGGGTGGAGAGCTCGAGGGAGGGAGGGACGAACTTAAGTAAAACAGAAACAACCCCCAGGCCTCATGAGCTGGAAGCGGCAAGCAAGCAGCGGAGACAGACGCGCCGTCCTGTCCACGGTGAGTCCCAGGAGCCTGGGAACTGGGCTGGGGCCAGGGTTCTGAGGGGTCCAGAAGACTTGTCTCCTTCCACCGCCGGAGAGCCACCTGGTTGGGGAGCGTTCCCTAGTGGGTGCCTGCTGTATGCCCAGTGAGGCCTCTGAGCCCGACCTGGGGAGAGACAGACCAGTTCAGCCACACCTGAGACGTGAGCACACTGGGAGTGGGGGACGGGAAGGGCCCAACGGGCTGGGGGTCGGGGTTCCTGGGAGAGAGGAGGGGAAGAGGAGCAGGGGACCCGGTGCCAGCAGATGGACAAGAACGTCACTTTTGAGGTGCGAGAGGTGGTGAGACAAGGCCAGAGCCCCCTTCCCAGCTGAGGCTAAGGGGCCAGGACCTCGTAGGAGCGTCTTGGGGGAAGCCCCTGAGGGAGGGACCCAATTCTGTGTGGACGGTGGGTCGCGAGGCCCAGAACAGTGGGGGCAGCCCGCAGGGTCTTGTGGTCTCCCCGGGGGAGTAGGGGACGAGACAGGACCAGGAGGGCTGTGGCAAAGCCACCAGCCCGAAGACAACTCCCAAGGGCGGGCAGACACAGGTGTCGTCTGTGAGGAGACTGGGGAGCGAGGCTTTGGGGGGCACAGAGGTCAGTGCGGTGGCCTCGTAGCTGGGCCTGGGAGGCTGAGGGGCTTGAGGACGCCCCGATCCAGGGTAGCCTGGGACGATGGTTGGAGCTGCCCTTGTACCCCAAGCTCTCCCGGGGACGTGTCACCTGCTCCGTCCTCTCTCCGAGCTGATTGGGGGCCACTGCACACCGGGCTCCAAGGGTGGCCACGGGCTGAGGGCAGTGCCGCGTGCGCTGAGGCGGGCGTGGGGGCCAGGTGGCGCACACCGACTCAAAGACCGGCCTGCGGCCTGCGCTGAGCATGCGGGTGCATCATCACCGACACGTGCCGACGTCTGGGTGTGAGTGGGCTTCTGTCCAGCGCTTGCGTGTGTGTCCGTACGTGCACACGCCCGGGTAGCCGAGTGTCTGCTGACCACGTGAGTGCGCTACAGGTCCGCAGGTGCGGCCGGAGGATGAGTCCAAGCATTCTCGCCCCTGCGGTTCGTGCGCGAGTGTGTGGGTCACGTGTCCATTTGTGCGGACGCAGTGACGTCTCGATGTGGGTGGGGTCTGCGCGAGTTTGCTACGAGTGCTGTGTGTGGGCGATCGGACACGGTGTTCGCATGCGAGTGAGGGGTGTGTGTGTCTCTAGCTGTGCGTGTGTACGTGGGATGTGTCGGGCTGTTTTTCCCATGTGCGTGTGTGGGTGTGAATGCACGCGCACACGGCGGGTGCGTGGCAGCCTGCGTTCCGCGTGTCGGTGCGTGCGTTCCTCTGCTTGCTCAGGCGCCACGGCCTGTGTGTCCATGCGGGATGGTGGGTCACGGGTCTTGGGACCTCCGTGCTGCTGCGAGCTACCTCCCTTGGAAGGTTGGAGGCGTGAGCACGGGAGAAACTTTGGTGGGGGGCTCTCTTGGGCCCCACATCATGATGCTGTTTTGCTGGAAAAGTCTTTGGTGAGCTTCAGCTGATAATTCATTCCCCGGTGCTTCTGAGGGGACCTGATGCCTCTAGCGCTCGTAGCCCCCTGGGGGTCTGGGCAGGCGGCTTGCAAGGAGGTTCTGCCAACCCGCTGGGCCCTGACGGTGACCGGGAAGGCTGTAGCACCACCAGTGTGACCGCCCTGCGGCTCAGGCTGGGACTCCACAGCACTGTTCCCTTGCCACGTGTTTATTTTCACTGCATTCTTTCTTTTCTTTTTCTTTTTTCTTTTTTTTTTTTTTTAATTTTTAACGTTTATTTATTTTTGAGAGAGAGAGAGACACAGAGCATGAACGGGGGAGGGTCAGAGAGAGGGAGACACAGAATCTGAAAACAGGCTCCAGGCTCTGAGCTGTCAGCACAGAGCCCGACGCGGGGCTCGAACTCACGGACTGCGAGATCGTGACCTGAGCTGAAGTCAGCCGCTTAACCGACTGAGCCACCCAGGCACCCCTTTTTCTTCTTTTTTAAATTTAATTAATTAATTAATTTACATCCAAGTTAGCATCTAGTGCAACAGTGATTTCAGGAGTAGATTCCTTAGTGCCCTTACCCATTTAGCCCATCCCCCCTCCCACACCCCCTCCAGTAGCCCTCTGTTTGTTCTCCATATTTATGAGTCTCTTCTGTTTTGTTCCCCTCCCTGTTTTTATTTTATTTTCGTTTCCCTTCCCTTATGTTCGTCTGTTCTGTGTCTTAAAGTTCTCGTATGAGTGAAGTCCTAGGATATCTCTCTTTCTCTGACTAATTTCACTTGGCATAATACCCTCCAGTTCCATCCACGTAGTTGCAAATGGCGAGATTTCATTCTTTTTGATTGCCAAGTAATACTCCATTTATATCTATACCACATCTTCTTTATCCATTCATCCATCGTTGGACATTTGGGCTCTTTCCATACTTTGGCTATTGTCGATAGTCCTGCTATAAACATTGGGGTGCACGTGCCCCTTCGAAACAGCATACCTGTATCCCTTGGATAGATTCCTAGTAGTGCGATTGCTGGGTCCTAGGGTAGTTCTATTTTTAGTTTTTTGAGGAACCTCCAGACTGTTTTCCAGAGCGGCTGCACCAGCTTGCATTCCCACCAACAATGCAAAAGAGTTCCTCTTTCTCCACATCCTTGCCAATATCTGTTGTCGCCTGAGTTGTTAATGTGAGCCATTCTGACAGGTGTCAGGTGGTAGCTCATTGTGGTTTTGATTTGCATTTCCCTGATGATGAGTGATGTTGAGCATTTTTTCATGTGTCGGTTGGCCATCTGGATGTCTTCCTTGGAGAAGTGTCTATTCATGTCTTTTGCCCATTTCTTCACTGGATTATTGTTTCACTGGAGTATTGTTTTTTGAGTGTTGAGTTTGATAAGTTCTCTATAGATTTTGGATACTAAACCTTTATCTGATAGGTCGTTTGTAAATATCTTCTCCCATTCCATCAGTTGCCTTTCAGTTTTTCAGATTGTTTCCTTCGCTGTGCAGAAGCTTTTTATTTTGATGAGGTCCCAGTAGTTCATTTCTGCTTTTGTTTCTCTTGCCTCCGGAGGCGTGTTGAGCAAGAAGTTGCTTCAGGCAAGGCCAAAGAGGTTTTTGCCTGTTTTCTCCTCGAGGATTGTGATGGCCTTCCTGTCTTACATTGAGGTCTTTCGTCCATTTTGAGTTTATTTTTGTGTCTGGTGTAAGAAAGTGGTCCAGATTCATTCTTCTGCATGTCGCTGTCCAGTTTTCCCAGCACCACTTGCTGAAGAGACTGTCTTTATTCCATTGGTTGTTCTTTCCTGCTTTGTCAAAGATCAGTTGGCCATACGTTGGTGGGTCCATTTCTGGGTTCTCTATTCTGCTCCGTTGATCAGAGTGTCTCTGCTTGTGCCAGTACCGTATTGTCTTGCTGATTACAGCTTTGTAACAGCTCGAAGTCCAGGATTGTGATGCCTCCTGCTTTGGTTTTCTTTTTCAAGGTCGCTTTGGCTATTCGGGGTCTTTTCTGGTTCCATACAAATTTTAGGATTGTCTGTTCCAGCTCTGGGAAGAGTGCTGGTGTTATTTTGATAGGCATTGCGTTGAATGTGTCAGTTGTTTTGGGTATCACTGCGTTCTTTCTGTTTATGGCAAGTGGTGCTGACTTCCCAACTAATAACACTTTGCCCTTTACTTAAATAAGAAATGGAACGATTCAAAGCAAACTACTGAGGCAGGGCTTGAGGCAAGGATTGGGAGGAGTCTGCTTCTTTGGGAAGTGGCCCCGTGGCCCTTTCCGTGGCCAGGAGGAGAGGAGCATCTGAGAGGGGGTGTCAGGGCGGCCTCCCCGGGGACCAGCTGGCAAGAGCCCTGTCCTTGGCTTCCACCCCACTGGTTGAGGACCAGCCACACCAGCCCCACGTCGTCTGGGTGAGACCAAGATGTGAATGGGCACAAGAGGCTTCTCTCTACTACGGGGAAGCAGTCCTGGGGCACAGATAACATGGCCATCATGAAGGGGAAAAAGGAAGGCAGGCTGCTTCACAAGGGCCCGTGAGGTTGGGACCGTGCGCCCTCATTCCACAGACAAGAAAACCAAAGTCACTGGTCACGGGGAATTGGCCCGCGTGTCAGTTCTCTGCTGCTGCGTAACAAATTATCCCAAAACTTGGCAGCGAGTGCACAGGGCTCGTGTCCGCACCACCGTTTCCTGCGGGCTGGGGCTTCATCAGGTCAGGGGGGCCAGACACCAGCCGGGAGATGCTGCTCGGATGACCGGAAGGCTGGTGCCTGGCCGTCGGCTGACACCGCGCTGGCCCTGTTGACAAGAGCAGCCAGGCCAGGTTTCCGGAGGACTGTCCCAGGAGACAGAGCCAGGGAGGAGCACAGAAGTCACACCTCCCACCTTCTAGCGGCTGGTAGGTCAAGCCAGTCACCTCTCCACAGATGGGCCAGCGTCGCACGGTGAGGAGAGCCTGTGGGCCACGAGGCAATGGTGCAGCCGTCTCTGGAAAATGCAGTCTGCCACGGCCAGGGGTTCGAACCCAGGACCGTCTGTTTCTGAAGTGTGTGCTGTTCACAAAGCCCTGACCTCCCTCCTCACAGTGAACCTTAAAAACGAATGGCCTGGGCCAGGCCAGCCCCTGGCTCTGCCTGAACCACTACAACATGACGATGAGAAAGACGGCCGCAGGCGCCTGCCTGGCTAAGTCGGTCGGGCTTCCGACTCTGGCTGGAGCCCTGATTCATGGTCTCGCAGTTCATGAGTTTGAGCCCCGCTTCAGATCCTCTGCCCCCCTCTTTCTCTGCCCCTCCCCACTCGTTCTCACGCACTCTCTCTCTCTCTCTCAAAAACAAAACAGATGTAAAAATAAAATAAATAAAAGTTACAAAAAGATGGGTGCCATGTGCAGCAACCAGGCCAAGTGGAGGCGACTGGAATGAAAAGCAAACACTGAAGAGGCTTTGTGGTACCACGCCAGCGTCCTCCAGGCCACAGTGGGAGGCTGAGATGCACGTCCCCTGTTCTGGCGCATTCGGGTTGAGAACAGAACTTGCGACATCAGAGAATGGAAAGCATCCATCAGCACTCAGATTTCAACACATTTCCGGGATTGAAAACAGGCTGGAAGAGGCCATCTATGAAGCAGAGAAGGGAGAACCGTCGGGAATATTTGTGGAGGGGGCTGCAGGGGCGCGAGGGGGACAGCCCACCCAGGAGAACCCAGAAGGGAACTCGGCTCTGACGCTGCAGGGGTGGACGTGATAGGGGAGCTGTTCACATGGATGCTCGGATCCTACAGCCAGGTGGAAAACACCAGAACACCAGGAGGGCCTCCCTTAACATTTTTGTCTGTCTGGGAACCGGAGCTGCATTACAAGTGCTCGAGTCGAGTTCTGGTGTTAAGGGGTCCTCTGTGTGATGTGACCCTCCCTCGTGCTCACCTCATGCCAAACCGGAAGCCAGGAGGCTGTCTGGGCACACACAGCACACCCAGCTTTGCTGTCACTGCCTTCTTCAGTGTGAAGTGGCGAAGATGGCCAGTGGCTAAGGGAAGTGTGCAAACGCAACACGAGGTCCGGATAAAGTACGGGAAAAAATGAGTTCAGAAGAAACAAGCGATCGTCTGGTAAACAGATGAAAACAGAACCCCCGATATCAGACATTATTTCCGTAACAAAAACACAGTGCCAAGGGGAAAACATCAACCACAGACCAGTCTTGGAAGATTAAATCTATGATCCCTGAAAGAAAACATTGCAAGTGCTGAAAGTCAAAATTGAGGAAATCTCTTAGCACACAGAGTAAAAGCACAAGAAAACCTAAAACGAGACACAAAGGATGAACACAGGAGATCCGGCATCTGGTGGAGAGCAGGGCCAGGAGAGAGGAGAGAGAGTAAGTGGGAGAGAAGAAATGGTGCCCTGTGATAAAGGCAGAAAGAGACTTCCAATCAGTAAACCTGAGGGTTGAGCTAGTTGAATGAAAAATAGAGCCTCAAATTAAGGCACACCATGGAAAAATGGCAGAACCCCAGGACGAAGATGTGACTCACGAAGATTGTGGAGAAAAAGCAACATGTCCTCTCCCCAGAAAGACCCGGGGCTCAGACCAACACTGGATGCCCCATCAACAACACAGTGCGGACACCCTCAAGCTCCAAGGGAAAATGGTTTACAGCTCAGTGGTACCTGTCCAGCAAAACTGCTGACCGTGTGCAAACCCCCGGGGACTCTAATCTGGACTTCCCACACACCCACTACTAAGGAATGATTTGAGGACCAGCTCTAATAAAGTAAGAACATAAACCCAAAAGGAGGCAGACTCGTAGTGTAGAAATTAAGTAGAAACCATCAATCCAAAGCTAGGGGCTGTAGGTATGAGGCACAGAGCTTAGAAGATAGAGAATATGATTAACAGCGCCCAGTGGAATGAAAAAAAAAAAATAAATAAAAGCAACCAGAAACTCCAGGTGAACAATAAAACCATATGGAACAAGCAAGCTGAATTGGGAGCTGAGAATGCCTTGATCCGCCGGGTGCGCTGGGAGCTCTACACATTAGCGCTTCCAACAGGACTGGAATGACTTCTGTTTCACAGAGATACTGAGGCTGAGGGCTCTGAGCAGCTCGCACAAGGCTTGCTGCCTTGTCCCCCACAGCGCGTGAGTCAAAGGAATGATGCACACCCGAACCCGGGCCCCCAGAAGGTTTGCCCTCAGGCTCAGTGCCACTCGTGCTCAGTGTGACGCTGTGAACTCTTAGGACAAGGCTGCACGGGTCCTCCCACCTGGTGCATCCCGGTGGCCTTGAGTCCTCTCCTCTGGGCAGCACCTAAGTGCAGTCACACCCACAGCTCAGCTCCTGGAAAGCTGTCCTCTGTCCTGAGCCAATAGAATGTGAATGTTCCCTGAGACTAGAGGCAGGTGGGACTGTGTTGGAGCTGGGGGCAAACGGAAAAGTCAGAATTCGGGCCCTGCATGCACTTAAAAGTTTATATTTTGGGGGCGCCTGGGTGGCGCAGTCGGTTAAGCGTCCGACTTCAGCCAGGTCACGATCTCGCGGTCCGGGAGTTCGAGCCCCGCGTCAGGCTCTGGGCTGATGGCTCGGAGCCTGGAGCCTGTTTCCAATTCTGTGTCTCCCTCTCTCTCTGCCCCTCCCCCGTTCATGCTCTGTCTCTCTTTGTCCCAAAAATAAATAAAAACGTTAAAAAAAAATTAAAAAAAATAATAATAATAATAAAAATAAATAAAAGTTTATATTTTGTCCAGCATGGATTTTTTTTTTGCACAAATTTTTATTTTTAGAAATATTGCATGAAAATACTATTGACCTCGATGGCTCAAGTTTTTGTGCCCCCCCCCCCACTTTGAAATTTGCATGTGAAGCTAATGCCTGGCTCTCCTCACACTCCACCAGCCCTGTGCTACCTGGGTACCGGGGAGAACCAGGGACCAACGGGAGAGAACCAAACTTGTGAGAGGAAAGAGGAAGTCAAGGTGTGACGTGCAAAGCTGGGAAAAGAGGAACAGGCACGTAGCCCACCTTTCAGGGGTGATGGGGTACACCTCCCACCGCGGGGTGGGATGAGGGTGTGTTAAGACCTTTTCTGTTGGGCTTTTAAACTAATAAAGTATTACAAAGGGTTGACCAGAGAATTTAATAATTAATAATAATAATAATAATAATAATAAATAACGTAAACGAATCCTGAACTTGAAGATGGAGAGAAGGTCAAAATCCAGGGTCAGGCAGGTTTCGAAGGACAGACACATGGAGCTGTGTGGCAACGGATGAAGGGTTAGAGAAGAACTCACAGCCGCGAGACTGTGTGTGTACAAAGGAATCTGACCTGCCGTGGCTGCCGTGCTGGAAAGTGGCCGTGAGAAGCCCCTGCGTGAATTCACCGGGATGCAAGTGTTCCTGGGGCGTGGCCCAAGAAAGTACTGTAGACGAGCCAGAGATAAGTTAGAATAAATATCTCAAGACAGGAGCAAATACAGTGCACAGGAAACTGGATCCAGGGCAAGGTGTAGTTACATAGTTACATTTAAATCAAGGGCTCAGCGCACGGCTGGCTGTAACCTCCTGGGAAGGACTTCTCTGTTGAAGGAAAAATACTGATTTATTTTATTTTTTTTTTAATTTTTTTTCAACGTTTATTTATTTTTTGGGACAGAGAGAGACAGAGCATGAACGGGGGAGGGGCAGAGAGAGAGGGAGACACAGAATCGGAAACAGGCTCCAGGCTCTGAGCCATCAGCCCAGAGCCCAACGCGGGGCTCGAACTCACGGACCGTGAGATCGTGACCTGGCTGAAGTCGGACGCCCAACCGACTGCGCCACCCAGGCGCCCCGGAGAAATACTGATTTAAATACAACTGTTACACATATCACCGCTAGCAAAGTAGTGAGACTCCCGGAGACAGGGAATTGAAATACCCTGAAAATTTTGGCTAAAGCAAGAAACAGGGGAGGAGCTTCGAGATGGGACAAGAAACAGTGGGCCCAGCACCACCACCATCATTATTCTGGCTTGAATGATCACGTGTAAAGACAGCGTGTTCAGACGAGGCTGAGAAATCAAATACAGTTACACGTTCTGAGGACCCAACTCCGAAACAAAACGGATAAGAAAAAAAAAAAAAGTTAAACATAAATAGAAAAATCGGGGGCAGGCAAAAAATAAGAGCAGGGAACGGGTTTCGGGAGAGATCCCGGGAAAAGGGACCCCGTGGAGAGGGCGGCCCGCCGGTGTAAGCAGACCAGAGCTCCGCCCACGAAAGCGTCCAGGCCCTGAGGAGACAGGTCGGGAGGTTGGAGGTGAGTGGACCAAGTGGCTGTGCAGAAGACGGCCAAGGGCAAGCAGATGTGTGCCAGCCACCTCCGCGGAGACTCCTGGTTCCAGCTGGCCCTGGGCTTCCTCACCCTCCCCAGTGCCTCTCCCCAGCGCCCGCGGTCTGCTTAGAGCCTGTGGCCGGAGTGGGGGGTGGGTGAGGGTCTCCCTGGTGGGATGGGGATCCTGGCGGAGAAAGTCTCACATGGGGTCTGGGGCCAGTGGCACAGAGGATGTCCCTGTGTCCCTGCTCCTCCTCTCAAGGGGTGCGGAGGAGCTGGAGCAGACCAGGGCTGCTACCCTCAGCACCCTGCACCCCGCATCCTTTCGTGCTGCCCTTTCAACAGGAGACACAGGCTGGGCCCAGGCACGGACACCCAGCTAATGGGCAGAGCCAGGGCTGGGACGTGACCTCCCTCCTCAGGCTGGTGGAAGGATCCATCCTTGGGGGGGGGGGGCACAGGGGGGGCTCCGCAGGGCAGGTCTGCATGAGGCTCCAGCACCGTCCAGGTGCAGAGGCATCAGGGAGCCTGCTGAGGGGATGGGGTCCAAGGACCCCCACCCCCAGGCTTGCCCACCTGCCCTCCTGAGCCTCCCTGCCTCACCCACACCTCTCAGCAGCCTTCCTGGCCTGGCTCTCTCCCAGCCCGGGTGCCCACTGGAACCCTGGACGCTGGCCCAGCCCTGGGACCAGGATCCATGGGTTCCAGCAAAGACATCAAGAGCCTTGAGTGCCCAAGAAGCCTGGAGAGCCACCTCCATGCTAAGGAAACGCTGACCCTCCAGATTTCTGACCCGCCAAGTCCAGCCTGCTCGGCCAGAAGCCTGCAGCCAGAGTGTGGGTGGCTGGACGGCCAGGCGGTGGCAGGGCCAGGAGCCAGGGCCCGACCCCCAGCAGTGGGTGGTATGATGGGAGCATCCTGGGGGGCTGCATTCCGTCTTCCATGATGATGTAAGACTGTTTTTACAGGCAAACATTACAAGAGGCAAATCTGAATGATGTTTCAGTTCTTGTTTGCAGATCTTAGACAGGTCGCCAGGTCCTGAGTTTGCAGAGGGAATAAGACAGTACCACTAATGCAGGCTGAGACCTTACCCAGGGTCGCCCCTCCCAGGCCTGCCCTTTCACCCTGGCTCTGCTCCCCTGGGGTCAGCAGCCTCCTACTATGCCTGTGCCTGGCCCAGACAACAACGCCCGGCCCACAGGGTCCAGGACCTCCCATCCTCCACCCCCCTCCCGAGGGAGTGCTGGTTACTGATTGAACACTGGAATGAATCTTAAATGGGACATCCCCCGGCAATAATCACCAGGACCAAAGGCCTCTGTTCTCTCTTCTGGCTCACAGACCAGCTCCTTCTAGCCTTGGCTGGACCCCACACACAAGCCGGCCAGGCGAGGCCAGACGTGCCAGAGCAGTGCTCGAAGCAGGCCCTTGGACGCTGTGTCATGGGGACCAGCTGGTGGCTCTGGGCCCTGGTGGCCGTCTGCACTGGAGACCAGTTCCGGGATGAGGCTGAGAGAATCATGCGGGGCACACCTGTCATTGACGGGTAAGTGGCCACTGGGGACGGGACGGGGGGTCCGGGGCTGGAGGGGCTAGGAGCTCATGTGACCCTGACACTGACATTGCCTTATCTCTGCTGGGGCTCAGTTTCTTCAACCACAACATGGCTTTTGCCTTTGCTGGCCTCAGCTTATTCGTGGGGTCTCTTAGGGCCCCCCTAAAGCTTCAGCAGATGATGGTCTGTAGGGAATGGAGCAGTTAAAAGGCCCCTGTGGCCCTCAGCAGCTCCTGGGGTGCCCTACAAGCTGACTCCCTGCACCCTGGGTGCCAGCTCCCAGCTCAGAGTGGGTGCTGGGGATAGAGGAGGTTGGGGCCTGGCCCAGGGCACGCCTCGAGCTAGCCATGTAGCCCAAGGAGCCATATTCCCTCCCTGGGCCTTAGTTTCCCCTGGGAGGCCCCTCCTTAACCCTCCTCCAAGACCTTTCTCATTCCTCTCCCTCTCCTGCATCCGCCTTGGGGAGACGTCCTCAGGCACAGGGTCCCCGGGTCACCTCTGGGCTGTGTGCCCAGCTTGACCTTACTTGCATGTCCACTGACCCACCCACCCCCACAGAGGGAGACCCCTTTCTAGCCAAGACCCTGGTGACACCTTGTGGTTTTGTGTCTGATGCACAGCCAAGCTGGCAGGGCCTGTCTCCTCCAATGCCCAGTGCGTCTGCCCTCCTCCCTTGCCCCCATCTCCACCTCTGCTGGGTCATCTGGTGAGCCTCTGGCTGTCCTTCCTTCCACCAGCGGAGGTCTGGTCTCAGGGCTGCAGCCAGAGGGAGTCTGGGAGACAGAAGTATCAGCTCCCGTCCCCTGGCTCAAACTCCCCACCTGTCACGGCTCCCACTGAGCTCAGAGTATTGTCTAAGTCCTGCAATGGACCTCAAGACCCTTCACTGCCTTCCCCAGCCATCCCCACACTCCCGGGTGCCCCAGGCAGGCTCGTGCTGTCCCTGCCGGTCCCCATGTCCAGGCTGCCTCCCTCAGCTCCTCCCGGGCTTTGCTCTGGGCTACCTCTCCCGGCCCCCGTGTGAAACGCCACCTGGGCACACACACCCCTGCCCCTCCCGCTTCCTTTCCTGTCCCATTTCCAACATACCAGCAGGGAGCGAGGACCCCGTTCCCTGGGCACTCAGTCTGAAGGGCCGTGTGGCACACATATACACACCCTTGGGCGCTGGAAGTGTTAGGGGAGCACCTGTTTGTGCCTGTCTGGCACCCAGTACGTGCGTGATAAATGTTGCGGTCGTGACTATTTGGCAGACGCCTCTGGGCTTTGTTGGACAAAATAGTCTGCAAGAAAAGCAGAGAAAATGGGGTGTGTCCTTATACAGGAAGCCCAGGGAGCTGTGGCAGCCCTAGAGAAGGGAGGGGCCGCCAGCCCTTCCCCATCTGCCCCTGGTTCCTCCCCCGTACCTCCTTCCTGGCCCTGGGGTCCCCTCGTATACACTCAAGGGGAGTGAGGCAAAGAGAGGTCTGCTGAGAGGCTGCTGCCCTGGGCTCCCACCCCAGATGGAGCCCCTGCTGTCTGGTAGAAGAGGCCAACAGTATGAGCCCGGGAAGGTGCTCCTTCATTCTGAGGACCCACCGGGGTGGGGGGGGGCAGCTGGGCACAGAGAGCGGGGTGCAAGGTCAGGTGCTGGGGGTTGGGAGGACTGCAGGGGGGGTAAGTGGCTCCAAGAGCCTAGACAGCCCGGAATTCTCAAGGAGCTGGAATTTGGGAATCGGGATTGTCCCAAGAGCCAGACAGTGAAGAGCAGGTGACAGGACCCAAACCGACACTGTGATATTAGCTCCTCTTGCAGGTAAGAGACTCAGGTAAGTGGTTTCAACAAGAGAAAGAGCCCCAGGGAGTCCTGGCTGTTCCACAGTGTGACACAGCGGCCATCATTCCCACCTCAGGCTTCAAAGTGGCCGCTGCAGCCCCGGCCTTTATGTCTGCATGCCAGCCAGCATGAAGGAGGAAGGGACATAGAAAGGGCAGAGGGTGAGCGAGTCAAGGAGAGCTTTTGGGAGCTGTCAAAGGGCAGAACTTAGTCACATGGCCACACCCAGCAGTAAAGGGACACGAAGTCGCTTTATTTCAAATGGCCAGGTTTCCTGCTAAAAACAGGCGGCTCTGTTACCAAGAAAAAGACGGAGAGTGGGTAGCGGGCCTCCAGCAGTCGCTCCTACAATAGCTGGCTGACATTCAAGTGCTTGGAATGGTCACCTCCCCCCTTGGAGTAGGAGCAGGGTCCTCTGACCACTGGGGGTGCTGCCCAGGCCACACAGATAAGGAGGGTGGATCCAGGCTCCAGAAGGGCATTGTTGGCCGCGGGGCAAATGTGACCTCTGTTCCCCACTCCGGGCTCCGGCCCGCGAAGGCAGGAGGGGAGGAGGCTGGAGCAAAGTGCCCCTCCCCCCTGGTGGGTTCCTGGCTGCCGGCTGGAGGGTGGGGCGTCCTTAGGCCGGGAGGAACGTCCCCTCCAGGGACCCTGCCCAGTGCTGCCCAGAGGCACGGACACTCGGGGCTCACCTACACGTGCCCCCGCTCGGTCAGCAAAGGCGTTCTGACCACCAGCCCACACCCGACCACGTCAAAACACAGCTGTGGCGGTGGCCCTCGAGAGAGCTGGGGGGCTTCCAGAGTCTGGAGCCAGCTTGCTTTGGAAAGGCTCACCCCAGGACGGCTGGCCGAGGAGGTCCAGGCGCTCACAGTTTCGTCTCTGAGCCAAGTACCAAAGCGTCCCCATGTTACAGGTGGAAAAACTGAGGCCAGAGAGGCAGGAGCCAGGATTGGGGGTGGGAACTGGATGGGGGTTGAGGACAGAGCTGGGGGAGGGGTCTCGAAAGCAGAAGCGGCCCCTCAAACAGAGCAGTGGCCCCTGGGATGGGGCTGGGAGCAGGAGTGGGGCGGGAGGGGGGGGGGTGGGTGAGGCACCAGGCCCCTCGCCCTCGCCGGTGCATCAGGGATCCCGCAGGGGCTCTCCACGGGTGTCCCGTATTCCAGGCTTGGCTGATCCAAGTGCAGATTCCACCTCGCAGGTCTGAGACTTTGCATTTCCCCGGCCCCTGCTTCTTCCATGTGTGAACTTAGGGGGTGCTGGCAGCCCAGAGGTCTCTCCCCGTCGAGGCTGCTCCTGGCTCCTGGGTCCAGGGCTGAATCTGCCCAGCCCTGTGGGTTCTTGCCTTTGCAGCCCAGACCGGCCCCTGCCATTCGCCTCCTCCTTCCCTCCCCTCCTTCTCTCCCTCCATAGGCGCATAGAAGCATGGGCAGAGCTGTCATAGAGGCCCCGGTGCCCCAAGAGGACGGGGTGTGTGTTGGGGGGGGGGTGCCAGACGGGCCACACCCCCATTTCCCTGCCCCCTCCCTGCAAGGGGAGGATTTCAAGACTCCCCCGCCCAGCTGCCCGTGTCAACCAGCACTATTCATGGAGGTGGTTTGAACCCTGCCCGTTCCCCAGGACGATTCTGGAGACAAACATCTGCCCTTGCCTCTTGGGCAGCGGAAGGCCCTTGGAGGGAACACCTCCCAGAGGCTCTCTTCCGCCCACAGTCACCCGGCCTGGGTGTGGGGCACAGTCAGGTGTGGGGCACAGTCGAGCAACTCACCTGCGCGTAGGCGTGCTCGGATCACGAGCAATCCGCCAGCCCTGTGGCCGGCTCTAATTCCCAGCCTGTGAAGGAGTTCGGAGGCCCCCGGCCTGAGTGGCCACCCTGACTCGGCCCTGGCCCTTTCTCCCGCCCCCACCCCCACCCCCAGGCACAATGACCTGCCCTGGAGGCTGCTGACCATGTTCAACAACCAGCTTCAGAGCGAGAGGGCCAACCTGACGATCCTTGCCAACACACACACCAACATCCCCAAGCTGAGGGCTGGTTTTGTTGGGGGCCAGGTATGGCTCAGCCCGGCCCCACGCTCGCTCACGCTGGCGTCCACCCATCTCCCTCCCCACCGTGTCCTGGCCAGGGTGCAGGCGTGCCCGGGGCGGTGTCCCTCCTGAGCCCTTGGGGCCACAAGTCTTTGGAAGGGGACGCTGGTGGCCACCAAGGCCGTCCCAGGGCTCCCGGGGCAGGAGGGAAGCGTGTGTGGCGTGGGGCCGGGGGCCAGCGGTCCTAGCCGCCCTCCCCCGCGGCCCCTAGTTCTGGTCTGCGTACACGCCCTGCGACACCCAGAACAAGGATGCCGTGAAGAGGACCCTAGAGCAGATCGACGTCATCCAGCGCATGTGCCAGATGTATCCGGAGACCTTTGTGTGTGTCACCAACAGCGCAGGTGGGTCCCGGTCCGGCCCGCCTTCCTGAGCCCCTGCCGCTGCCCGCCCCAGCCCCGGGCAGGGTGGCTAGGGCCGCCCGGGTGTGCCTTACGTCGAAACTCCCCGGACGCCCAGGTGCCCGACGCCCTCAGCCAGCTCTCCTCACAGGCATCCGGCAGGCCTTCCAGGAGGGGAGGGTGGCCAGCCTTGTCGGCGTGGAGGGCGGCCACTCCATAGACAGCAGCCTGGGCGTCCTGCGGACACTCTACCGCCTGGGCATGCGGTACCTGACCCTCACCCACAGCTGCAACACGCCGTGGTAGGTGACCCCGGGGAGGCCGCCAGGCCGCGCGGGAGGGGGAGGGCCGCGGGGCAGGGCCAATCCCTAGGCCTGCTCTCCTCCGGCTCCTTCCTCCCCGTCCGAGTGCCCTGGGTCCGGGTGGGCCACGACCACCACTCCATCCCTGGCACACCTGCTCTCCGCTCTCCTAGGGCTGACAACTGGCTGGTGGACACGGGAGAGGACAAGGCTGAGAGCCAAGGCCTGTCACGCTTTGGCCAGGTAAGGCGGTGGGGGGGGGGGGGGGGCGTCAGGCAAGGACCACAGTCACCCTCAGAGAAGTGACCCAGGATGCAGTTTCTCGCCTTTCAGGACCTGTTTCTTTACCTATAAACTGGAGCCCCAGGGCCATCCCAGGGTGGGTACCCGCTGGAGCGGCTGGGCATCTTCCAGCCATTGAAGAGTCCACAAACACCTGGCCAGCGAGGGGACCTTTCCCAAATGTCCCGCCCGCCATGCCGGGACTCGTGGGGTGTGTGTGTGGGGGGCTGCGGTGAACCCCGGGTGTGCAGACAGTGTGGCCAGTGCAGCCTTCCCGACCCCTGAGCCCTGTGTCGGCACAGAGTGTGGTGAAGGAGATGAACCGCCTGGGGGTCATCATCGACCTGGCCCACGTGTCCGTGGCCACCATGAAGGATGCCCTACGCCTGTCCACGGCTCCCGTCATCTTCAGCCACTCCTCAGCCTACAGCCTGTGCCAGCACCGGCGCAATGTGCCCGACGACGTGCTCCGGCTGGTGGTGAGGGGCTGCGGCCCGGCCCTCCCTCCCCGCCCCTCCCCGCGGTGGTCCCGGAGTGCCCCGCCTCCTCCCGTGCCCACAACTCCACTGTTCTCCTGGGCAGAACCAGACGGGCAGCCTGGTGATGGTTAATTTCTACAACGACTACGTTTCCTGCAGACCGGAAGCCACCCTGTCCCAAGTAGCAGGTTGGTGCGTGTGAGTGGCCACGGCAGCTGGGCGGGGGAGGGCCACTCCCGGGACCCACACCCGCCGCCTTCCTCGGTAGACCACCTGGACCACATCAAGAAGGTGGCAGGAGCTGGAGCCGTGGGCTTTGGTGGGGACTTTGATGGTGTTTCAAGGTAAGGGGCAAGGCCTACATCCTGTGGCTGACCTGGGAAGGTCACACCACGTCCCCCACCCCACCCCACCCCACCCCCACCCCACCCCACCCCCGCCCAAACATGTCATGAGGGTCTGAAGCTCGGACGGGCCCAGCACGTCTGGGTCTGAAGGCCACTGCACTGGACCCCCCAATGCCTTGGGGTGGGGGCCACAGGGGGTCGTGGGGAGGTGGACAGGCCCGAGGCCCTGACCCCTGGGACGCAGGGCCCGGTTCTCTCTGCCCTCACCTCAGGCTCCCCGTGGGGCTTGAGGATGTGTCCAAGTACCCAGACCTGGTGGCTGAGCTACTCAGGAGGCGGTGGACAGAGACGGAGGTCAGGGGCGCCCTGGCCAACAACCTGCTCAGGGTCTTTGAGGCAGTGGAACAGGTAAGGAGAGGCCGGTGCACCCGTCCGCCCTTCTCTGCCGGAAGGCGGGCAGGCGGCCCAAGCAGTGTCTGTCCCCAGGTGAGCGATCACACACAAAGTCCTGAAGAGGAGCCCATCCCGGCGGACCAGCTGCAGGCTTCCTGCAGGACGATGTACGGCTACTCAGAGGCCCCCAGCCTCCACCGGCAGCCAGGGGCCCTGCTGGCCTCCCTCACTACCGTCCTCCTCGGCCTGGGCCTTCTGTGACGCCCTGGGGCCCGGACCTCTAGGGTCCTCCTCCGGCCCCGGGGAGATGGTGGCATCGGGGCAGGGAGAGTCCGGCTCCCCAGGCGCGAGGCCCGGCCTCTCCTGAGCAGGCACCGGGGCTCAGCTGAGGGCAGGAAGCTGTGGACAGTTCCAGACACAGACACACAGTGGACCCTTAATAAAGGCAACAACCCTTCCGAGCCATGAGGCTGTGTGTTCTCAGCATCCCAGTCCTTGCGGGGGTGGGGAGGGGGGCTCCTGAGCACCCAGGGCAAATTTTGTCAAGATGGTCCCAGGCTAGACCCCCAGACTCAGGCGTGCCTGGGTCCTCCGGAAAGAGATTTGCATGGACATTGCTGAAGTCTAAAAACACACGGTCTGGGCTTCAGAACCCCCCCCCCCCCCCGCCACCACCACCATATGAATGAACATGCACACTCATGTATACCTGCGTGCCCCACGCCATTACGCACACACACGTGTGACCACACCCCTGCCGCCTGGCTCAGCTGCTCTCAGAGGGGAAAGCCAGGTCTGGAGCAGGGCTGAACCACCCCGCGACTCCAGGCTGGAGCCTCTCAGAATGCTCTGTCTGGATGGCCTCAGACTCCTGAGCAGGAGCCCCAGTGCCCAAGCGCCCGGGCCCTGAGACACCCACAAACAGGTGGACGGCCCCTTGCAGCTCCCAACCTGAAGGTGGACGGCCCACAGGTGCCTGCTCGGCTCCCCCCCCCCCCCCCCCCCCCCCCCCCGCCGTGAAGGTCCCTCCCTGTCATTCCCAGGCAGATCTGTGACCAGAAGGGACATTTGTGGGTATTTGCTGATTACTTTGGATCGATTCAGTGTTAAAGGAGGAACCCGCAAGTAAGGGTCTCTGTCCTGAATTGGCCAGATTCTGCCCAAAGCCCCCACTGGGCCACAGGGGATTCGTCTGGTGGAGACTGTGGGGAGGGTCCCCCTGGTGGCCTGCGGAGGCGGCACACGAATTCTGCTAACCTGGAAGTACTTTCTCCCCAGGCTTCACTACTTGTCCTAAAATGACCCGGATCCCTCCAGAGCACCACAGCTGCGGGCGCCACACCAGAAACATATCTGGTCCCGGGGAGTGCTTTGCTGTCCAATTCCAAAAGCCCCTTCCTGAGGAGTAAATAAAACTGGGGGGGGGGGTGTCTTGGGGCCCTGATAACTGCCATAGAGGCAGTAGGCAGGGGCACGCACCCTGCAGCACGGACGCCCTTCAGGACGCGAGCAGCTTGCGCCTGGGGCCACCCATCCCCCGGCAAGGCCCACATCAGCACTTCTCAAACTCAGGGTGCAGAAGCAGCTCCAAGGACCCCGCTGCCCCGCAGATACGCGCGGGTGTGGGGGTGGGAGGTGGGGGACGCCGCTGGGCAGCCAGAGGCTGAGGGGCAGGGGCACGATTCGGTTCCCGCTGTCAGCCTTGGTCACGTCTCACACGTTCAAAACCCCCATCCACACCGGGCAGGATGGGGAGCACCCACAACGGAAGATCGTGATTCTAACAGGAGAGGGACACAACCACTCCAAGGTGGCTGTGGACGAGAACAGAAGCACCGGGGGGCCTCTGGTCAGTGAGGGGTTTCTCTCAGAGGTGCAGCCAGCAATTCTGAGCGCTCTGTGCAAACACAAGCAAAGATGGGAGTGTGTGCGGCAGGCTTCTGCGGTCAAAGTTCCAAATGAGGAGAGGGAGCCTGAGGACAGCAAGTGGTGGTTTCTGGCGCTCAGGGGACAAACACCCACGGGTCCACGCTGACATAAGCAACGGAGTAAGTAAAAGTAAACGGAGGGAAGGAACTCTTCAACGGAACTGCACATGGGAAATCACCACGAATATTGTCACCAGGAGATTCACGGAGGGACACGGAGGTCGGGACAAAGCACGACCATGTTTGCAGGTGATGCTGGCAGCCTTACGATTTTTTCCGACAGGACATGCAACAGACGAGGAAAGTGAGACTTTCTGGGGGAGATGCCCGGCCCACACCACCTGTCCTAGGTGAGTAGGACAGTGACGCCGTGCACCTGGTGTGAGGCACTGAGGACGCAATACCACTTCTGTGGGGTTCCTGCCTACAGCTGTGACCTCAATGTCATCGTGTGAAAACGTCCCATCAGCCCAGGTGGCGAGACGGTCTGCAAAACAGCTGGCCGGCAGGCCTCAGGGTCACCCAGGCGCCAGAGACAGATGGGAGGGACGGTCCCAGGTTGGGTGGACGGAGGCGGGGCAAGCAGACAGCTGTCAGGGTGGTTTCCTGACACAGCGGGTTACGTGCGGTTCACTAGGAAGGGGACGCGGAGGGCGCGGTAAACACAAGGGTATACAGACCGTGTGCTCTGCCGCTTTTATGTGTGTTTAAAATCACTTCAAGGTAAAAACTTAAAACTTCGGATTCTAATTCCATCTGTGGGGGCGGAGCCTGAGAACATGCATACCTCACCCCCACCCCACCCGCCCTCCTCTAGGTACCCCTCCTCAGCCTCCTAAATGGGGGCCAGAGAGCCATTCCAAGGGTCTCGCCTACGGCCCCACCTACGGCCCCCTGCCCGACCCAAAGCCAGGAAAGCAAAGCTGGAGAAAGTTCTCAGGGATCAATTTGTTTACTCACAACAGTGTTTTAGGAACCGGGCAAACATACCCACTGCTCTTTGATGAGCCACAGCCAGGGAGCCCTGTACCCCCTGGGCAGCAGGACTCTCAGGACCTTCTCTGCACCCCTGCACATGGGCGCCCTGAGAGACCACGGCCAGGGAGTGAGGCGAGGTTGGCACTGAGGAAGGGAAGCCAGCACTCTGACCCTCCCTCTGGGGTCTCCCATCACCGTCCCGAGTGCACAGGCCAACACAGCGGACTTCACAGAACACCCACAGCCACCAGGCCCAAGAGATCAGACGTAGCGAGTCACGGTAAGGGCCTCCAACGTTTCCGTGCACAAGAGCCGTGGGTGTGAGGGCAGCCCCGGCAGCTGAAGGCATCTGGGGAGGACTGGTCGGGGGGTCAGTCGAGCACGGAGCTGGGCCCTGCTCAGTACCAGCCACTAAGTACCCACCCTCCCACCCCCCCCAGCCTGTGCCAAGAAGGAGGCTTGGACCAACACCCCCCATCTGCTGCCTGCTCCTATTTTGGCAAAAAAACAAAAAACCCAGGAAACTTCAAGAAAACAAAGTAAACTTCAGGACATGAAAAAACTAGAAACCACAGCCCGTCACGGAAAATCTTCAGGAGGGGGCTGCAGCCAGCTGCTCGGCTGTGGCTGCCACGGCCCTGCCGGGGGCACCTCTCCCAGTCCCCGAGCTCCGGCCAGCCACTCTGACTTCCAGGTCTGACGGTGTGGGCAGGAGGAGAGCCCAGTCGCGGGGAGGCACCTATTATTTACAGTACAGGAGAGCACGGTGCAGGGGCAGCACCCGACCGGGAGTGTGAGACAGTCTGCTCCCCGCTGGGAGGGGCCTCGGTGCAGACCCTGAGTTCCTGGAGGACACATGACACGGCTCTCAGGGCCCAGGTCCTCCGGAGGCGGCAGTGGAACGAGACACACACACACCACCCCCCCCCCGCCCCCGGGTTGGCCCGCCTGGACTCGGAGCCTGGAGGCTTACACCGAAACCCCGAGTGGGGACGCGGCCCGAAGCAGGAAGCAGCCCTGACCCCTGCTGACTGCCAACAGCACGGAGTCCGGAGGCCCCCACGGTCCACACAGTGTCCACTGGTCAGTCCCCATCAACTCCTCAGAGAGTAGGAGATGGAGAGGGGGAGGCCTGCAGAACCCCGAGCTGGTCAGCCCGAAGTCACAGAAATAAGCTACAGAAGTCAGAAGTTTGTGCAAACTCACCCACCAGGACACAGAGCCACCGTCTACGCTAAGAGGAACAATTCCCAGGCCTGGAGGTCAGGGCTGCGCTGCAGGGCGTGCAGGAAGGCAAGAGGCGTGGGGTGGGGGGTGGGGGGAGATGTAGCCCTCGTCCCCGGCCCTTCCCGCACGTCGAGGCGGGGGACGCAGGGCCCTGCAGCAGGATCTCGGCTAGTTTCTCAAGGCGGCCAACCTGTGAACCAACATAACTCCTGTGAGGGAGGGCGAGGGGCAGAAGCACTCTGACCTGCTGTGCGCTCAAGGACAAGACGCCCACCCTGGGTGCCAAAGGCCCCGCACCCATCCATGGAGCCGTGACCCTCTCCTTTCAACTTCAGCTTTGCATGGCTGCGTGGGGACAGCAGAGGAAGGCTCGGGGAATGACCATGCGTTGTCAAGAATCTGGTATGTTAGGGACAGCAGAGACCGCCTTTCCTCAAGCGAGCAGTGGACAGGTGTGGGAGCACCATGGCTGACACACAACACAGACACTGAACAAGGAGCAGGGGAGAGAGTGATCAGATGGGCCCTGGACTGGGCCTCGGGGCGGGGGCCTCCTGGAAAGAGCGGTACTCGCTGGGCCAAAGTCTACCACACAAGCGCTCCCCCTAAGGCCTTGCTGCGCCTCCCTTCCCCCACATCAGAGCACAGGTCGGGGGCACCGAGCCCCTCCCCCACAACCCTAGAGTCAAGAGCATGGAGGAGGGACCGGGGCTGCACCTCTGGGGCACCGAGCCCACCTCCGGGACAGCTGGTCCTCCTGGCTGCGCACGGAGCTCTCCCCCACGGCGGAGGCGCCCTCGGGCAGCTGGCTGAGCTGGTCCAGGACCTCCAGGCCGTTCTCCTCGGCGATCTGCACGATGAGACTGTCCACCTGCTCCTGTGGCGTGGTCAGCGTGGTGGCCGAGCTCATGGAATCCTCCATTACCTGGGGGTCACGTTCTGGGCAGGTGGGTGCAGGCCCCAGGAACCTCCCCTGCAGCCTCAGGAGGACCGCCGCGGCCCTCTTTCCGGCCACCCATCTCAACCACGTTTCCTGCCCGCTCCCTCCACCCGCACGAGGCTCCCGCCCCCACTCTCTCTAGGGCGCTTCCTCCAGCGCTCTTAGCTCCCTGGGTGTTGAGCTGACACGTCTGCACACAGCCTCTCTGGCCAATCACTGGGAGAGGCCCCCACACCCTAGCCCTGGGCCTCCCTCTTCTCTGCTAGGCCTCCGTGTGCCGACTCCAGCCTCCACAAGACTCGGGTGCTCTGGAGGTGACCCCCTCCCCCCCCGCCACGGGGCACCGCTAGGGAAACACACGCGTGGCCCACCACGAGCCGCCCCCCCGGATGCACCCCTGCACACCCAGACCACGGGCGACATACCGACGTGTGCACGTCCAGATTCTGCACCTGCTGCTCAAACCTGTCCATCACCGCAGAGACCTTCTGCAGGTCCATGGTGCTCAGCGCCCTGTCCAGGGCTTTGGTCACCTGCGCCATGTTCTTGGTCACCTGGCACGGGAGAACGTGAGGCGGCGACAGAACTAAAGGAAGGACTAAAGGGCCCTCTGCACCCTCCCCAGGCACGCAGTTCCCCCCCCACAAGGCCCACAGGACTGCAGGCCCGGCCCAGCCAAGCCAGGTTCAGGACAGGCTGCAAGGCTCTCTCCTGGCAGGTCCCCAGACCGTGGGCACTGAAGAAGACTGAGGACGCCGCGTCCCGGCCTTTGGTGCTGCCCTGACGGTGTCGAGTGATCCCTACTCCACGCCCAAAGGGATCTGGCGTGGCTCCCCCGGCCCAGCCAGGCCCCCCGGGCCTGCCGGCAGAGGCCGGTCCTTGTGGCAGGCGACCCCGGGCACGAGCACTCACCCCCTTCATGGTCACGGCCGTCTGCACCTTGGAGGCCACCGCGTCCACGCGGGATGCCATGCGGAGCCAGTTCACACCTTCATTCTTCTTGCGGATAGCATTCTCGGCATACACGCGGGCGCACTCCACGTTCTTCTGCTGAAGGGCCTGAAAGTCGGGGAGGCACCAGCTGGGAGAACATGGCTGTTTGTCCGAACCCTGCCCGCCCTGCTCAGGGACCTGGTCCTGGCTTTGCCGAGGGCGAGATGCGCTAGCGTGGGGCAGCCCCTTCCGCCTGCGGGCTTCGTGAAAGTGCAGAGATGCTAGGCCCCAAGCCTATCCGGGAGCTGGGGTGTCCAGGCCGGGCGCCAGACCAGCCCGCACTGAGGGCTGAGCAGGAGAGCCGGGCCCGGCCTCTCTCCTCCCGCCGCGCTCCCTCTCACGAAACCGGGGCGGGACACGCTGGTGCCGAAGCCAGCACGACCGCGGGGGAACACGAAGGACCCAGAGTGGAGCCAGCCGTCCAGTTTCCCCTCTGCCCTGGGAGCCCCCAAATCCAACACCCCCAGGATCTGCTGCACCTGTAAACGGCTGCTAGAAAGGCCCGCCTGAGAGCTGGCAGACCCCTCCCACCTTCCCCTCCGCAGCGTGCACACCGCCAGCCCGGCCCTTCGCCGGCGGAGGGGCTGCCTCACCGCTGCCCAGGTTCTGAGGCCCGAGGCACCAGGTGCGGAAGGAAGAGAGCCGGGAGGGGTCATGGCAGGGGTGGCCGGAAGCCCGCCTCCCACACGGTTTGTGAGAAAGCAGGTTCAGCACTTTGGAAGTGAATAAAAGGCGCGGACAGTCAAAGAAACAAAGGCAAGGCAGGCACGGTCCTTTGGCTCTGGACACTCTCGGGGGGCCGGGGGGCAGACCGGAGCCACCGCAGGCCTCGAGCTGGCTCCTGTGAGAACAGCCGCGGGCAGCGCCCCCCACACGGAAAGAAGGCGCCAGCACAACCACAGACGCGGCCTCACCTTCTTCACTTTGGCCTGTTCCGCCTTGGAGTCCTTCTCTGCCTTCTTGGCCAGCTTCTCCAGCTGCTTTGCCGTGAACTGAGCGGAAGCAGGACACTGAGGTCGGACAGAGCCTGCCCTCCGGCACGCCCCCCACCCTCACCGGCACCTCCCTGCCCCCATTCCGCCAGTGTCCTCACGGCCCAGGGCTGCACGAAGGGGGCTCCCTGGGTCTCTGAGGCTCGGGGGAGAGGGAGGGCCGTGAGGGTTTCCTACAAGGTCCTCGCCCAGAACACCCTGCCCAAACCCTCCCCCGGAGTGGGAAGTTAAAAAGGCAACTCACGCAATCGCCACTACTTATGGATTTTCAACGTACGCGGAAAAAACTTGACAGTGTGTGTTTCAAGCTACCCCAAGTAGCCTGGGGAATAATTCACAATTCCCAGGCGACACACAGCTCGGTGTGCTCTGGTCACACGGTACCGTGTCTGGGAGGGGCTGCTGGGCAGCGAACGCGTCGCCCTGGTACCTGCCTGCCAAGTACCGCAGCCCCTCTGGGAAGCCCGGTCTGGAAGCAGGATGATGTGGCACGGGGCTCCCACGTGCAGGCCTCAGCCCACGGGGGGCCCCTGCACTCGCTGGATGTGGCGGGGTGGGGGAGGGGCCGCTGCCTGACCTGGAGCCACAAACACCGCCCTCTCGTGGGCGTCCCCCCACTGGCCACTTCTGTCCCGGAACATCCCAGACACGGCCCAGCTGAGGCAACCCGACATCTACTTGAAATATATCTCAATCTGCAAAAGTGTCACATACCCAAGGATGGCCCTCTTTGCGAGAGAATTCTGTCCCCAGAGCCCTCCCTCCTCCCTTTCTTTCTCTTAAAATCTCAGAGGGAGCGAGCGCGAGAGCGTGCGCATGCGTGAGTGGGGGAGGGGCAGAGAGCGAATCCCAAGCAGGCTCCATGCTGTCAGCGCAGAGCCCCACACGGTGCTTGATCTCGCAAACCGTTCGACCCCACGATCCACCCAGGAGCCCCGCCTTTTTTCTATATGTAGCCCCTTGTCCTTCCGCCAACGCGCTCTGAGGCACCAGCCCACGTGTTCCACTGGCCAGTCCTGGGAGCACATGCAGAGGTGGGGCCCCGGCGTCACCCAGCGTCACACGGGCCCTCCTGACTGCTCCTGCACCTCTCACTCAGACGATCCGACCTGTGAAAACCCACCTCCCCGAGTGCTGTGCTCACAGTGCTGGGCTCACAGGGCAGGGCACGCTCTCGAAGGTCGCCCAGCCATTCCCATTCACTGCTTAGGTGCTTTTACATCAGTGTCTGCTGCACCTAGCATCCCGACCTTGCTTCCTTCAGACTCGGTAAGCCCGCACTGTCCGGCAAAGGAGCCACTAGCCACATAGGGCTATCTAAGTTCTAGTTACCTAAGATGATGTACAAGTAACGATTCAGTTCCTCAAACCAGCCACATTCCAAGGGCTCCGTGTGGCTGGCGGAGGGCAGCACAGATCTGAAGCCCTCACCGCTGCAGAGGGCGGGTGGATGCTCCCTCTCGGGGCCGTTTGTCCTACTGGAAAGGATTTCTTTTGTCTGCCCACCTCACACTCCTCCTCTGCTTAAGGGAAAAATCCAGATTTTCCTGGCTCGGAAATGCAGCCCTGAGCACGGTCCACAAGGTGGAAGCTTGCCGAACAAAGTGCCTGGGTGCCGCCAGGTGCTCCCCACTCCCCACCCCCGGCAGAGCTGAGCCAGCGAGACGCAGAGACGAGCTATTGTGAATGCCTTTGCACGTCACTCCTGCCCGGTCTGTCCCAACTAACCACTGGTGGTTATGGAGAAGCTTGCCCTGGGCCAGTCATAAGAGGCCGGCTCCGCTGCCTAGAACGCTCTCCTTCGATAGGATTTTAAAGAATTGGAAAGCACAGTTCTACGTGCCTATCAGGGGACGCACCGAACACCCAAGTTGTGTCTTTTCAACATGCTCGCTGTCTCATGGACTCGCCCACTCAGCTGCTTCTGCTCAGCCCAAGACAAGGAAAGAAGCAATGTGCCATGGAGCCGATTCGATGCCCCCCTTCGTCATCAGTCTGGGTGAGCACCGTGCAGAAATCTGTGCTTCTGACTGCGACTGCCAGCAGCTGACCTCATCTGCCAACCACCAGGACAGGGTTGGGGTGAAAGGTCATTTGGTACATACCTTCAACTGGAACAGGGTATCTGCAAAAAAAAGGAGATGGTCTGAGGATTCCAGCTAAGACAAGGGGGCACTTCTAACAAGCAGAGGGGGCCGCTAAGACCCTCCTGGACACAAGGAGCCGGATCAGGACGCAGGCATGGATGGGGCCTTGCTGGAAGCCCAGCCCACACTGGAGGCAGAAGCTGGACCGTGTGCTACCTCTGTTCCCCCACTGGCCAGAGGGCTTGGGCAAACACAGTTTCCCTAACCTGTGACTCCTTCCAGAGAACACTAGGATGGCACCGGCTGGCCTCAAGGATCAGTGTGCAGGCCAGTGAGGTCATGGACGCAGCACGTGGCCCTCAGTGAAAACCCAAGGTGTCGTTTGTAATTAATGCAACTTTACAAAGACCTTTGGGACTCTTTCCCAATCTAATACAACTCGGTACTGGAGGATATTTTATAGACACTTTCTGCCCAAAAGTAAAGGGATAAAAAAAGCAGAGTGAGGACTCTTATGCTATCGGAGAGCTGACCTACAGAGACCACCCTGCATGGCAGCTGGCATACCTGGGCCATCAGCTCAGGCTCAGGAGCCTCCCTCCCGACACAGAGGAACCAAAGAGACATGGCAGTACTGACAGCTCACTCTTGCTATTCACACACCCAGACTCAAGGACCAGACAGATCCAGATTCACGTGGAAACTCTCTCTATTTATGCAACTTCCAGATTCGGAGAATGATGTCTGAAAGGGTTTGCTGCACTAGCCCAGAATGCAGGAAGGAAATCCTGCAACCAGGAGGGTGTTGAGTGTTCACAAATGCAAGGCAAGCACCCCCCGCCCCCCGCTGAGAACCCAGTGGGGTTTTAGGTAGCCCCGTGCATCCGCCACCTATCAGTGCAGGCCCTGGTCAAGGCCAAGCCGCCTGTGAATCTGTAAATCAGAGCTAAGGGACACTCCTGGCAGGCTCTCCAACCCTCTACCTTACGATGTGACCCTGGCTCCCTGCCTCCTCTTCGCATGTGAGGAGCAGGAACGGGCTCTGGAGAGCAAACAGCTGTTAAGGAAAAACCTAACCCAGGAAAAAAGCTAAACGGCCAAAAGAAAGTTCCCCCAAGAACTGGGTAAACTATGGGGCAAAACCCAACATTTGTGGTGATGGGAGAGCTGGGTGTGTGGTGCTGAAACAACTGCCGTAGAACTTCCTTTGTGACAACGACACGGTTGTACAGTTTTTTTACGTTTCACAAAGTGAGTTTTGAAACCTATCACACCAGCCCCTAAACGTTCTAGCAAATGTATGTACCTCACTTTACCACTGATTCTTCCTGTTCTTTAGTGTCCCCGAGCACGGACGGGGCGGAGTCAGTGCTGTAGACAGTGGAGGACAGGACCAGAGGGAGCTAGATGACTACCTCTCTTTCCGCATCTGCAGGATTGGGGCATAAAGTTCCTATCTCAAGAGCTGTTGTGCAGTAGGCCACATGCACAACCGTGCCTGGCCCACAGTAAGTGCTCTTCGCCTGAGCTCTTCCTATTTTTCTTAGTGGTGTTTTGGGGGCAGTGGTGCAACTGTCTCCTTTTCTGGTGCCCTCTGACCTGACATCCCAGGACCCCAAGGAGGCCGATGTCCCTAGCCGGTATAGGAGCTGGGGGTTGGGAGGCGGACGCTGAGGAGTCTGGGGGCAGGGTGTGGGGTCGAGGATCCTTATCGGGTTCTGGGCTCGAAGCTCCGGGGATCGAGGATCGGGGTCCAGGGCCGGAGATCCAAATCCCTGGTCGGGTCTCGGGGTCTGGGGTCTAGGCCCAGGGATCGGAGATGGCTGTCGGAGATTGAGGCCTGGGGGAGCCCGGCTGAGCCCCGCCCTCCCCCGGTGGGCGGGGTCTCTTACCGT
This sequence comes from Prionailurus bengalensis, assembly GCF_016509475.1. NCBI lineage: Eukaryota > Metazoa > Chordata > Mammalia > Carnivora > Felidae > Prionailurus > Prionailurus bengalensis. Next base: position 61,864,745 of record NC_057352.1, read on the forward strand.
CCATGGCAGGTCCGGCAGGGGCAGCCCTCGCAGGAACCGACTGACGGGAACCCCGGGGCCGAGTCGATCGCACCAAACAGCTCCGTCGCGCGGGAACTTCCGGGGTCACCGCCCACTTCCGGCGACCGGCAGCTCTCGCGAGACCACGACGCAAGTCCCGCGGGCGGGGCGGGCCGTTGCCGTGGAGACCCGCGCAGGTCGGCCGGGTTAGCTTCTGTGAGTCACTCCCGCGGCGCGCGAGCAGAGGTACGGAGTGCGGGGCTGCGCCGGGGAGCGGTGGGCTCACCTATGGGGCTTTCCAAAAGCAAACACAAACCTAGGAAAGGTAAAGGGCCGTCGGCCCGTCGTCTCATAGGCCCCGCGGCCGCGGTTCGCGCAGGGCTAGCGGGGCGACAGGGGCGCTCGGCGGGGTCCGCCACGCCGGGGGCTGGGGGTGCTGGGCGCCCCCCCCGCCCCCGCTCCTCCCTCCTGAGTGAGGCGCCTGAGTCCTCCCTGGGGAGGACTGTGCCTCGGGAGTCTTTTCACCCACGGAAACACCCACGTTCAGAGGGACGGACGGACCCAAGGCTTGCGAGCTTCCTTGTTTCATTGTGGGCCAAAGCAGCCAACTGAAGGATTGGGATCCAGTAAACTGTAGGACTAATTGTCCGTGTGTTTCAGGTGAGGAGCAGAAGGGGCGCGTCTATTCAGGTCCCAAGGCCAAGGAAAGGCCGACGGGCAGGCATTCTCAAGAGTCTGAGAAGCCTCCGGACACTAAGCCTGCAGAGAGCCTCCATGGAAAGAGAGGGGCAGCCAAGCGACAGTGGCCTTCATCTGAAGTCGAAGGTAAGGCACGCCCAGGAGGGGACAGAACCTGAGGCCGGGGAATGTGGGGGTGGTGTAGAAAGGAGCCTGAGTGGTGGCATACCAGTGGCAGGGGGCATGCCCTAGTGAGGGAGTGGCTTTAGGACCTTTTTGTAGGAGGTAAATATCCAGAATTGTCGGCGGAAAACAGCAGTTGGATAAGGGTTTGGGTAACTTTCCAGGTGGTAGATGCATAGCAGAGTCCAGAGGGACTTCGCAGCGTCTGGCTGCAAGGCAGACCCACCGTTCCCGAGGGCCGAGTGTCTTTGGGCAGGACTGTTGCTCCCTCAACATTCCGCAGACTGGAACAGGACCTGGGAGTCCTGTAAGAAGGGATGTGGGAACTCAACCCGGGGCACAGGGATCAGAGGAACTAGGACGTCGGTGGGACAGAGAGGTCAGTTTGGTAAATGTATTCACTTTGTTGGCAGCCCAGTGTGGCCAGACCTTTGCAGGTGGGGGCGGGTGGGGGATGAGGCCGCAGAAGCAGCCAGAATATGAAGCCTTTAATCAATTTTATCATGTGCATTATGGAAACGGAACTGTTAAATAACTAAAACAAGGCAGGTGTGATGGGGTTTGTGCCTTGGAGAAGTCTTTCTCCAGAATAGAGGCTACTCGGGGGCAGTGAGGGGACCTGTCGTAGGCCCGTGGCAGCAACGGAGTAGGAACTAAATGAGGTATTGGCAGTAGGAATTCTGAAAGGATGTGGGAGGTAGGACCCGCGGACCCTGCTGTTGGAGGGGACGTGGGGCATCACTGACCTAGGAATGAATGGTTGGTAGGTCAGACGATGCTGGCCTGGTGAGCACGGGTGGGCTCTGATTGAGGCACCTGCGAGGTCAAGGGCAGGAAGCCGTTTGAAATGAGGATGCTGGGCTTGGGAGCAAGGCCCGGACTCCAGATCCTGCTGTATGAACCCTTGCCTGAGTGGAAGACTGCAGGAAGGGCCAGCGTCCTGGGGAGGAGGTTTGAAGAACGCTGCTGGTCGGTCAGGAGCCTTCTGACTGCAAGTCACAGAGCAGCTAACAAGATGCGGCTGTACTGCTGAGGGGTTCAACACCTCCCAAATGAAGGGTCACAAGAGGGCACTCACGGTGGCTTGCTCAGCAGCATGCCATGGCATCAAGGACTGTTTGGGTCTACGCTTTTGCCACCCTCAGTGTTGTCAGAGAGCTGGATGGCCCTTGGCGTCACGTGCAGACTGGACTGCTGTCTCGTTCACGAGAGGCCGTTCTCCGTGCAAGAACCTTCCCTTGGAGGGTCTCACCTGCCCAGCATCGCCAGGACAGGCTCAGATGTGAAAGTTCTGGGGCTGAACTTCTGCCAGTACAGGCAGGTGTGGGCAGGTGGGTGTCAGCTGGAGAGGCACCTAGTGTCCGTCACACCCTCCTTTCAGAGGGTAGAGAGACGGTGGATATAGAGGGGCAAGGTCAGAGAGCGAGAGTGAAGGTGGGGTTTCAAGAGAGAAGGCGAAGAGTGGTTTCTCCATCTAAGGCGGCATCTCAGCAGTGACGGGGGACAAGCTACTGACATCGTGCCCGTGAGGGAGTCCCCAAATCCTGATAGTCCACTGGAAGAGGCCAAATGTAAGAGACCACCTGTATCGTTATTCTCTTTATGTGAAGTGTCCAGGAAAGGCAAATTTATATAAAGGGAAGCCTGGACTAAGGGTGGGAGCAGGGATCAGCCATAAATGGGAACAAGGGGTCTTTTGAAGGTGACAGAAATGTTCTCAATACTGGAACGATGGGTGACCAACACTGAAAGTTTACGAAAAATCACTGAATGGTATGCCTCAAACAGGTGAATTTTATGGTATGTAAATTATACCGCAACAAAGCTGTTAGAAAAGAAAGAAGGTAATTTGGTCAACAGCATTAAATGTTGCAAAGAGATCAAGTAAACCCAGAAAAGGCTGCGTTCAATAAGGCGGACGCAGCGGGTCTTGGTCACCTTGCAGAGAGCAGGATCCGGCGATCAGAACTGCAGACACTTGGTCTGCCAGGTGGAACATTTAAACTAGGGCATGAGCAGCTTCTCTCTCACATTTGTGCTGTAAAGCTGAAGAATTTCCCTATTAGATTTGGAAAAAGTAGGGCCTTGGGAGTCGAAGTTTCCTTCAACTAACCTAATCCTACAAAAGCCTAAGAGCAATGGAGAGTCCTAACGAGGCGAAAATGCTGTGTATCCCATAAATAATAAAAGTAGGTCTTACTACTATGGGATAAAAACCAGAAAGTTCTTTCTGGGGTAGGAATGAGAGAGGGAGAGGCTGGCTGACTGGAAGGGAGCCTGTGGGGACGCTGCATGGTGGTAGAAAGTTCTGCCTCTCCTGGGGGTGATTACACAGGTGCATACAATTGTGAAAACGAATCCAGCTGTGCAGTTAAGGACTGGGCATTTTATCTTCTGTGAATTGTGCTTCAAAACGCACGGAATACACACCAGTCCTTGTCTCTTAGAGCTGCACCCAAAGGACTGAAGTATAAATCGATGCGACTGACGGAGATGGTGTCTGAGATGTGCTGCGAACTGGAAAGAGTGCGTGCGGCTGAGGACATTCGCCAAAGGCAGCTGCGGCCCCTGCTCCGCCTCCGGTTCTGCCGTGTGACCTTGATGCCCCTCCCACCTGGGCGGGGCCTGTAGCCTCTCCTTAAATCTCTGCCAGCTTGACATTCTCTTGTAACCAATAGAAGGTGGAGAAAAGTGGTTTGTGAGGCTGGGCCGGGAAAGGCGATGCCGTCCCGCCTTGCTCTCCAGAACGCAGACCGGCGCCTGGAACCCTGAGCCGCCACACCCCGCCTGGAAAGAGCCCAGCCCCCTGGGGAGGCCTCGCGGCCCTGGTCTCTAAGCCCTTCCAGCCTAAGGGCCAGACTTGCGACTGAACAAACCTTCAGGTGATTCTGGCCATCCCCCCGCCTAGGGGTCTCCCCGGCCGAGCCACCGGACACCACATAGCAGTAGCATCAGTGACCAGCCCTGGGAGCCGCCGTCTTGCACGTCCAGCCCAGCCGAGCCTTCAGAGACCACAGCCCCAGACAGCATCCAGCTGTAGCCACCTGGGGACCATAACCCATAGCTGCCCGGTCAAACCTGTCCTGAATTCCCGACCCTTAAAATTGTGAGAAAATACAACGGTTGTCTCAAGCTGCTACGGGTTGGGGTAAGCTGTCACGTAGCAGCGGTAACTAGAATGGAGGGTAAGCACTGGGGCGGAGGTGGAGTCTGACCTTGCGCTTGACCTGTGGCAGCTGTGGGATGGGTTCATTGTCTTGCTACTTCTGTAGATACTTACACCTTTGCATTACGAAACCCACATACACACGTTATACCACACATTAACACACCACAAAAATGTGCAATCGGCCACTTCCAAAATGCTGGAAATTCTAGTGGAAAAAAAATGACCCTGATTTTTCTGCAAATAAATGACATGGAAAAAAGGTCTACTCTGGCTGCTGTAACAAAATGCCATAGACTGTGTAGCTTCAACAACAGACATTTATTCGTCCTACTTCTAGAGGTGGAGGAGTCCCAACAATCTGATTCGATTCCTGTGAGGACCCCTCCTTGGCCTCCAAACAGCCATCAAATTGCTGTGTCGTCTTTTTTTTTTTGCAAGGGGGATAAACAGATACATTTTGCCTGTGAAGACTTTTTTTTTCAACGTTTTATTTATTTTTAAGAGAGAGACAGAGAGACAGAGCACAAGTGGGGGAGGGGCAGCGAGAGAGAGGGAGACACAGAATCCTAAGCAGGCTCCAGGCTCTGAGCTGTCAGCACAGAGCCCTATGCCAGGCTTGAACTCAGAAACCCTGAGATCAGGACCTGAGGTGAAGTTGGATGCTTAAATGACTGAACCACCCAGGTGCCCCAGACTGCTGTGTCTTCACATGGCTGGGGAGAGAGGGTTGTGGTCTCCTCCTCCTCCTCCTGTAAGGGCACCGATCCCATCATGGGGGCTCTACCCTCATGACCTCGTCTCAACCTAATCACTTCCCCAAAGCCCCACCTCCACATTTCATCCCGCTGCGGGTTAGGCCTTTCACACTCGACTTCCTGACTTCTGGAGGGACCCAAACATTCAGTCCATAGCAGAGAGGACTGTGCAAGGACACTTGAGGGACCTAGGAACCAAATACAGCGTGGGCCTGGGCTAAGTCATTCTTGAGATACCAAATTGAGTATTAGTTATTAATAATGGTTTTCTTAGATGTGACAAGGTTATTGTGCTTATGCTAAAAATAATCCCTATTTGATAAACATATTGCATTAACTATGGGTAAAATTATATGTCTGAGATTTGCTTGACAGTACTCAGGAAAAACAGAGGAAGACAGACAAAACAAAGGGACAAAACATTGAATCTGGGTGATGCATATATGGGTATCGTTATACTATTGTTTCCATGTGTGGCTGAATATGTCCATAATTTTTTGAAGGTAGAGTGTGCCTATTTGCAATAAGTCAGCTATTTCAAATATCCTGAATGAAAAAAAGCCAATTTCAAAAGATCACATGCTGTAGGATTCCATTTATATAATCTCCAAATGACAAAATTACAGAAATGTGAGAATAGACCAGTGGTTGCCAGAGTCATTAGGGATGGTTGGGGGGAGGGGAGAAAGGTGTGGCTGTAGAGGGTTAGCAAAGAGGAGGTCTTTGTGGTGTATCTGGATCTTAGTGATCTTGATCTTAGTGGTGGTTACATGGGATAAAATGGCACAGAACACAAACTGTGCCAAAATCAACATCTTGGTGTTGCCATTGTACTGTAATTACGTAAGATGTTACCATTGGAGGAAACTGGGTGAAAGGTATATGGGACTTATCTGTACTTTCAGAACTTTCTGTGAGTTTATAACTTCAAACTTGTAAGTTTAAAAATGTATCAAAATTGGGGCATCTGGCTGGCTCAGTCTGTAGAGCATGTGACTCTTGATCTTGGGGTTGTGACTTCGAACCCCACATTGGGTGTAGAGATGACTTAAAAATAAAATCTAAGGGGCACCTGGGTGGCTCAGCTGGTTGAGCGTCCAACTTCGGCTCACGTCACGATCTCGAGGTTCGTGAGTTCGAGCCCCGGGTCAGGCTCTGTGCTGACAGCTCAGAGCCTGGAGCCTGCTTGGGATTCTGTGTCTCCCTCTCGCTCTGCCTCTCTCAAAAATAGACATGAAAAAACATTTTAATAAACTAAAATAAAATCTTAAAAAAAATACATCAAAATTTGTAATAAATAAAATAATATAGTTCCGGTATAATCAATGAAACAAAATATGGACAAGAATAAGACCTTACTGGGGTGCCTGGGGGGGGGGGGCTCCATCAGTTGAGCGTCTGACTTCGGCTTGGGTCACGATCTCTCAATTTGTGAGTTCAGGCCCTGTGTCAGGCTCTGTGCTGACAGCTCAGAGCCTGGAGCCTGCTTCACATCCTGTGTCTCCCTCTCTCTGCCCCTCCCCTGCTCATGCCCTGTCTCTGCCTCTGTCTCAAAAAATAAACATTAAAAAGAAAAAAAAAAAAAGACCTTACTATGAGTGTGTGTGTATAAAATTAGCACCAAAAGTAAGTGGCAAAGGAAGAATTATACAATAAATTATGCTAGAAGAATTGCTTACCATTTTAAGGGAAAGCTCATGTTGAATTTTAACTTCCTGCTATGTGCTCAGAGAAATTCCAGCTAGGGGAGAGTGAATATAAGAAGTGACTACAGGGGCGCCTTGGAGGCCCCAGTCATTAGGCAACCGGTTCTTGGTATCGGCTCAGGTCATGATCTCACAGCTTTGTGGGTTCGAGCCCTGCTTTGGGCTCTGCGCTGTCAGCACAGAGACTGCTTGGGATTCTCTCTCTCTCCCTCTGCCCATCCCCTACTTGTGCAGTCTCTCTCAAAATAAATAAACTTTAAAACAAAGAACAAATGACTACAAAAATAGGTACATTTTAATATGAGTCCTCAGTGGGGATCGTCTTTCTAAGAGTCAAAACAAAGACATTGCAAAGAGATAACTGAAGAATCTGACAACGTTAAAAAGTAAAACATCTCCCCAAATCCTCTACAAACAAGCGTAAAACAAATGGTAAGGTCAAAAAATATTTGCATCATACGAGAGGTCAAAGAGTAACACACAACAGATCAAGTGCTCTGACACAGTGTTGATGAAAATACCGATTTTCCTGAAGACAACTTGGTAATGTGGTAGGCGGGATTCTCAGGCCCCAAGATCCCTGTCTGCCAGGAACAACGCCTGAAGAATCCCTGCCCCTTGAATGTGGGCGGGGCCTGTGAAGAAGACGGGTGTTACTCCTGTGATCCCGTTAGTAATCCATTGGTTTTGACTTCAAATGGAGTTCATTCTGGGTCAGCCAGACCTAACCAGAGAAGCCTTTTTTAAAAAGTCAGTGTCAGGTGGCTGTGAAGAAGGAAGCTACCGTGTCAATCATATCTCAAAAGAAATTTTTTTAAGCTGCCACATTGTGAGAGGAGCTGTGAGCAACCTCTACCAACGGCCAGCAAGAAAGCAGGGACGTCAGTCCCTCACCCGTAAAGAACGAACCTCTACCCGGCAGCCTGAATGAGTTTGGAAGGCCCCAGGCCCGCGAGAAGATGCAGTCTGGCTGACAGCTGGATCGTAGCCTGGACTTAGGACCAACAGAATTGGGGATGACAAATACAGGTACTGTTTTAAGCCAGCCACTAAATTTGTGGTGATTTGTTAGACAGTAATTGAAAACTAGTACAGGTAATATGTATCAAGAGTCCTAAAAAAGATTCGTGTTCCTACATGACAACGTTTTAAAACTCTAAAGAACTCTTGTTCTGAATTAGAGAACCTCAATAATGTAAAGATGTTAACTCTCCCTTAGTCTATAAAATCAGTGACCCCAATCAGAACACCACAGTTCTTTTTGGGGACTGGACCAAATTATTCTAATGTTTACCTAGTAGATAAAAACGTAAAAATAGCAGGAAACTGGAAGAGCAGAGGCACAAGAGGGACTGAGCCCTGACATGAAAGTGTGTTGCCGTGGAGAGAGCAGGGTGGACACGTGTGTCGCACCGTCACGGCATTCGTGATGAAGGCGCCAAGTGGAAGGAGTGGAGGAAAGATGGGAGAGTTCGCTCGGTGGTTCAGAGACAGCTGACTGGGCCACTGAGAAAGCAGCGACGCTGCCTCGGTCCCTACTCCCAATTCTACAGGAACCAGAACACTGAACACAGTAAAACAGTGACGGTTTTTGCAGGTTGGGTGGAGGGAGCACCTTTTCACTCTGACAGACTCTAAGAGCCAGAAGAAAGAGACCGATGTGTCTGAACCGTTTACGGTACCAGCGCCAATGGCAAATTTCCAAATGTACAAAAAGCTCTTGCGCACAAAAAAGGTCCAAGTGCAAAATGAGCAAAGAACGTGACCGGCATTCACAGGAAAATAACCACCACTGGACTGTGAATGGGCAGCAAGACGCTACCTCCCCACGCGAAGGTAAAGCTTCAGGGAAGGCGACCGGGACCAGTGGGGGCAGAAGTCAGTACTTCCCATTTTCATACAAATGGGAAAAGATTTGGCAAATTGGCAAGGATGAGGGGAGGGGATGGAGACATGTCCTGTTTATAGAGTCTTAGTGGAAATATGTATTGATGTAATCTTTACAAAAACCAACTGGACAATACTTACCAAAATCTTCATTCCAGTAAATTACCCAGTAGATACACCCTCACAAATGTGCAAGTACATAAATGAAAGAATGTTCATTGCAGCATCACTTGAAAAAGATAAAAACTGCAAATAACCCAAGTCATGTTCATTAAAGGGAGCTGGTTGTGTAATGGATGGGCCCCAGACGGCGGAACACAGGCTGCCGTGGAAGAGGCCACCCCTGTATGTGCAAACATGGGGCTCAGCCAAGCCCTGCGAGCAGCTGCCGGACTCCCCCTTCCATAATGTGACCCTAAAAGCATCAAACAGTGCGTGCACATCATTCCATATGCAGTTTTTAAGTCGCATAGTCGTCACCTCTTAGTCTTAATACGCAAAAAGTGTGTATTAATATAAAAAACATGAACTCCCCAACTTAAATGCAAAATACGATGAAATGCAGTTTTTTTTACTTATGATAAAAATAAAAAGGACACTCTCAGTGCCTGGTGCAGGCCATGGGCCCTTCACTGGGAGTTAAAACCATCGGAGCTGTGGATGCGGTGACGAAGAAGGAGGGAGCTCGGGGCCCCAGCATCTCACTGTACCGTCAGCCTTGAGCACATGACCTCTCTGTGCCTCAGTCCCTTCACCTGTAAAACACAGCTCATAAGAGGACCTACTTCAGAAACTGCTGTGAGCTGGAAGTCACCGTCATCATTACTCTGGGCTCAGAATGATGTCTGACACAGAACGAGCAACTATCCACCCGCCCCTGCCCGTAGCTGGGTTCATGAGGTATTTTAAGCGGGGGACAAAGCAATGGAACCAGTGCGATCGCGTTTTGTAACAATTCTGCGGCAGCGCGATTATTCTAACTCTCCCTGCTCTATTGGGTACACGCACAGAAAGAGACTTCTCTGTAGTGCCTCGACAGAAGCCTGAAAGGCTGTGCCTCAAACCTGTAACCCCAGGGAGGGGGCTGGGAGACACAACCCTGGAGGCAAGAAAGCACTTCTGCTTTCGTCTTGTGTAACTTGAGACAACCTTGGCATTTCGCAAGCTCTGCGCAACCCTTGGAAGCTTAAGTTTAAGAGGATGTCGTGGCCGACATCAGAAATGCTCATTCTTCAGCGTTCTGACTGATAAGGTTCTGTGCAGGGGAAACTGCGGATCTGAACCTTCACCTCTGGGACAGACTCTGCCTCTTGTCTTCTTTCTCCATTCTCTCCTTCCAGGTCTGTTGCACGAGCCAGCCAGCAGCTCAGACCCTCCACGGTGGATGGTGGAAGCGTGTCTCCCTTTTTCTTCCTTGAAAGAGGCGTCGAGTACTCACCACCCTCCTGGCTGAGCTGTCAATCCATGAAAGCTCTGTAACATGTTCTGACTGCTTTTGACCCTGACCACTTCTTTTCCTGAACCACACATCTAATTCTTTTGCTCTGGCCCTAACACAGACATTCTCTGCCTTCTGGAAGGGCTTTTCCACAGACATGTTAAATACCTGGATGTTTTCTTCCTTCTAGAGAAACCTGATGTAAAGGTAAACTCGAGCAAGAAGAAAGCTGTCATTCCACAGATCATCATCACTAAAGCCTCACAAGAGACTCTAACCAGCTACGGTTCCATCAGAAGTGAAGAGCAGAGAACCATTCAGGAGCAGGCTGAATGGGGCCCCTACCACCGACACAGAAACCCTAGCACAGTAGACGCCTATGGTTTACGAGAATAAACAAGTGCCCCGAGGAGCTGTCGATTTTCACTGTGCTGAGTCTCAGCGATGACGGCAGAAGGGCCACCTGCCCTGTGAGAAGCTGCAGCTGCCCCTTTGGGGAATGAGGTCCCCCAGTGACCACCTCGGGCTCACCTGCCCCAGAGCTGCTGGCAGCTTGGCAGAGGGCAAGAGTGCCTCTGGCCCAGAGAGTGAACGTTGTGGCAACGAGCGAATCAGTAACCCTCTGGTGTCACTGCCGGTGCAGAGTGATGAACAAATGGCAGGCAGCATATCCCAGTCTCTTGCTGGGCAACTTAAAATCCTTCCCATTCACTTCCGAAGGGGTGTGGCGTAAGTACTCGGCAGTTACGGTGAACGAGACGTCCCCCACACTTGGACAAAAGGTTGGACTCTGAGGACTCCACTTTAAGGTGTCACGTCCCAGAACAGGGACGTGCACAGTCACCCTGCGGGGCCCACGGGCTCCGAGCTTGACTGTAAGCTGATGCCGAGTATTAAAGGATCCAGACGAAGAATGTGGAATTGGGGTGGGGGCACCCATGGCACGTAGAACTTGGGCAGTGGCCTTGCCAGAGCTGCCGTGGGACGGGGGGAGGGGAGCTGACAACGTCCCCTCTTTCTGGCTGTGCATGAGGGGTCCCAACAGGAGGGGCTGTTCAGGGAAGCCCTGCTGGCGTCCCCTCACAACTGGCAGCTCACGGGTCAGGCTCCACTCTCCTCCAGAGCGGCTGGAGGGAACACCCCGCCCTGTCTGGTCCGACACAGTTAGTCTCGTAACAGAATGTGTGTGTCTCCTTGGTTGCTAGAACGGTCAGCAGGCTTTACACTTGGTCTGCATGTCTCTATCAAAGATTTTGTGTTTCGAGCAACCTCTGCACCCAGCGTGGGGCTCAAACCCACAACCCCGAGGTCAAGAATTGCACGCTTCACCTACTGAGCCAGCCAAGCACGCCTCTGTCTCTGTGTGTTGATGAGAATCATACCCCTTTAGTATTAAATAGTACAACTGACTTCCAGTTTCAGTATAAACCCCAACATAATAAATCTCATACTGACATTGTTTAACAACACGTTATTAACATCATTACTTGTATTCAATACGTTTACTTACACATCCTGTCACAACTGAGTGTGTGTACAGAAGAATCAAGCCCATGCAAATGTGGACTTGACCGCACTGGGCCAGCACACCTACCTTCTCCCTAAAATTTCTAGTACCCAATAATTCCTATTTAAGGAGCGCCCGGGTGGCTCAGTCGGTCAAGCGTCCAACTTCGGCTCAGGTCACGATCTTGACGGTCTGTGGGTTCAAGCCCCACGTCCGGCTCGGTGCGGACAGCTCAGAGGCTGGAACCTGCTTCAGATTCTGTGCTTCCCTCTCTCACCGCCCCCTCCCCACTTCCGCTCACACTGTTTCTCTCTCAAAAATAAACATTAAAAATTAAAAAAAAAAAATCTATTTGACCTACAAATTGCCCTCTTCCTACCCCTGCCCTGAGAATCTCAAACAATCTAAAAACTATACCTACCAAGGCACTATTTCTAATTTCGTTATTAGCTAGAGGCTTAGCTTATGAATGATTAAAAAGGGGCTGGAATGAACTGAACATAATTAGTTTAAACTAAAATGATTCTAAGTTATGATTAATTTCATGATTACCAAATGTCCTTAGCCTATATTAATATTAGCATTTACAGTGTAGTCCCACGCATGGGAGGCCTTTCCTGGAACCCTATTTAACGCTCCACCCCCGCGCCCGGCACGTCCCACTCACTGCCCTGCCTCAGTTTTCTCTTTAGCACGCGCAACTCTCGGGCCATCTATTTACTTACCTCGTTTGGCTGCGTCCCACTAGAATGGAGGGTCCACGAGGGCAGAGCCTGACAGGGCCCGACACGTAGTGGGTGCTCCACACTCATGGGTCAGGGGACGTCCGTCGCAGCGTCCCATCCATTCTTGCCTTCCACACCCTTCCGACGCGCCCTCCGCTCCCTGACCCCCGTAGGTCCAGCCCAAGCCCCTCCCGGCGTAGCTCCAGATCGGCCCTCGCGAGCTCCAAGGGACTCCCCAGCTCCTCGGACTTCGGCCTCCCCCTCCTCCGGCAGGCGTTCCTCAGCGCGCCAGCCGGCTCAGGTGCCCCCGCTTAAAACTAAAATAAGGCCCAAACCTCGGTGCTGCGAGGAGACAGCAGCAACCGACGTCCTCCAGGAGCCTTCGGGAGGCTTCCGGGGAAACCTTTGCTAAAGTGGGCGTGTCCCGGAAGTAGAACAAGCGCCAGCGCGCGAGAACCTCGTTTGCGCCTGCGCACACGGGGAGCAGGGTGCCGCGCTCGGCATGGGGGACCCGGAGTCAGAGCCTGAGCAGATCCGTTTGAAGTGTATCCGTAAGGACGGCTACTTCACGGTGCCTCCAGAACACAGGGTGCGACGGGGGGGCCGCTCGCCGTAGCTCCGCCGGGGGCAGGGCGGGACCGAAACGCCCTGGAGCCCCTTAGTGTCGCGCTGAAGCGTTGAGGTTGCCGCCGCCGCGGGCGGGAACGACAGTCCCAGAGTTCCTCGCGGCCGGCGCGGAAACCGGCGGCGATGCTCCTGGGCCGAGGGCCTGGGCTGGTGGCGGGCCGCGGGGCCGGTCGCGCTCCGCCGAGGGACGGGCGGGCTGTCAAGCAGCCGGCCTCCTCTGGAAGAACAGGCTCTGGGCTCTACCGCGGGCGTCCCTTCGTTTTGCGCCGGGGCCGGGCTTTGCGGGCTGACCCGGGAGCCCTTTGTGTCAGGGGGCAGTTGGCCCGTGGAAAGAGTTGGAGGCGTGGTCTCCCTTGGCTTTAAATGGATGTGGCCGGGCCCCGCCTGACACCCGGCAGCTTCCGTTTGTGTCTTGCTCTGTGCGAGGCCTTTGCGTGTGTTACTGTCATTTAGTCCTCTCGGCGACCCTTTATAAAGGTGAGGACAGTGAAGCTTAGGGGTGTGGAGTGGTTTTACCAAGGGAGACGGCTCGTGCAGGTGCAGGTTTGAACCCTAGTGTTTTAACTACTTACTGGTGCTGAGAAGCCGGAAAGCGTCATTAGCACACTGGCGGAGTGCGCACCTAGGGCCACCTGGAGCAGTCGCTGGCCGTTATACATCACTCACACACACAGCAGGTGCGCGCAGCTTTCCGAGTACGGTGCAGGAGTGAGGGGAAACCTCTCGGAGGGGAGCTGGGACATACCCAGATGAGGACAGAGTACACAATAGTAGGTGCTTCAAGATATGAAAGTATCGGGATTTTAGGGGAAGAATTGTTTGCAGCTGGGGGAAATTTTTTTGTAAAAGAAATTTGCGTGGAGGCGCCTGAGTGGCTCAGTCGGTTAAGCATGGGACTTTGGCTCAGGTCATGATCTCATGGCTCATGTTCCAGAGCTGCCGCGGGCTCTATGCTGACAGCTCAGAGGCTGGAGCCGGCTTCGGATTCTGTGTCTCCCTCTCTCACTCTGCCCGTCCCCCACTCATGCTTAGTCTGTCTGTCTGTCTGTCTGTCTCTCCTTCAAAAATAAATAAACAGTAAAAAAGAAAAATCTGTACAAAGGTGGCGTTTCTGCCAGGCTAGTAAGTGTGACTAGGATGTTGACGTGCAGAGACAAAGAGGCCTGGCATGCCAGATTTAGAGAGTGGCAGACGCAACCTCACGGAGATAAGAGACACAGTGTGACTAGGAAGCACCAGGGGTTCCCCCAGGAGAGAGGATGTGAGAAAGCACTGGTGGGCAGAGGAAGCTGAGGTGAGATCATGGAAGGGCTCAGTCTGGGTGATTCTGACCTGGCTCCAGAGGTGGTGGGAAGGGAGGAGATGGAAGGCAAGGGCTGGGAAGAGAATAGAGGCAGCAAGGCCAGAGAGAGGCTGTTAGAATTTGAAACTTGCCACATGTGCTTCCTGGACCCAAAGAGACATGCCCATTCGGTCCACCTACCAAAGTACTGCATTACAAAGGTGCATCAGGATACAGGCTCTCTGCTAGGACAGGAACCCCTGAATATAGTGGGTTAAGTACAGGACTTTCTTTCTCCCTCCCCTAACTTTCCAGAGAGAGGCAGCTGTTTTCCACGAGGTGGGCCAGGCTCTCAAGCTGTCTGCCTTGTAGATCTCCCTCCACGTCATTCAAACCCCACCCTGCTTCAGGAGCAAAAAGGAGTGGGTGGCAACCAACTTCCTTTGACCGGGAAGTCCCTTCCTTGAGGCCTTGGTCCTTTCTGCTCACATCCCATTGGCCAAAATTGAGTCAAATGGACAGACCTAGCTGCAAGGGAGGCTGAGAAATCCAGCTACCAACAGGTTGGCCTCACGCCACTGGACAGTGTTTCCTAACTAGAAAAAGTACAGCGTGGATGTTGGGGATGGCTCGTCTCTGCCACAGATGAGTTTCCACTGCGTTTGATAGATGCTTTGTGAGGATCTAGGAGCTTTGTCCATCTCCAAAGCATAATTTAGACCAATGCTGCTCACTATTCCTCTTGTGATTGTGGAAATGTTGCTTTCTGACTCGTCCGGTATGGTTACCGTGAGCCACATAGCAGTGTGGAGCACGACACACATGGCAAGTGAGGAAATGAAATACTAATTTTAGTTAATTTTAACCATCCATGGCCAGTGGTTATTGTTTCCAGGCAGCCTACATCTGGACCGTGGGATTGGAAGGGGACAGGCTATCTGTGATGATGCATTCGAAGCGTCTGCTCCCCCAGTAACATCGTCCCCCTTTTCTCACTTGTAAAGCCCAAGTGCGTGGTTGTCTTTCTGTTTGGTGAGCAAGACACGAGTGAGCTCCCCGGTACGAATTAAATGTGAAATGTCCACCTTTAGTTGTTCGTTAGCTGGCCAATCCCTGCACTGCCAGCACCTCTGTCTTTCAGTTGGGACGGTGCCGGAGTGTGAAGGAGTTTGAGAAGCTGAACCGCATCGGGGAAGGCACCTATGGCATTGTCTGTGAGTGGCCAAGATGGGAGGTCTGGGGTTCAGGGGACTGTCCCAGCAGTTGAGGAACTTAACACCCATTGCTCCACAGCCAGGGCAGAATTTCTACAAGTGAACTCGGATCTGTGGTGTATTTGCCATAAATTCCACACCATGTCTGAGTAAATGTAATTTATTCAAATTGCATCTGCAACCGTGACCTGCAAGTTGGGGCAACTGTTACAGCAAAATGCAGAACTTCCAGAAGCAGCCGGGGCTGCAGCCTGTGGCAGCTGAGATGTTGGTATACCTTATACTACTGGGGTTCGGAAGCTGCGCACTTTAGCACAGGGCTTTGAGGAGCCTCCTTGGCACAATATAAGGGATTTTTTCCTGGATAAAGTATCTTATTTGCTGTTAGAACATAGTAACAACAGAAAGCAGAGCAGTGACCCGCATCCTGACTCTAAGGAGAAACACTGAGAGGGAGCCTGTTGTAAGTAGCACCCTCTACCCAGGTTAGATGAGAGGACTCCCCCAGAGAGCCTGTGTCTGGTGGGGATGCGGGCGCTGCTTGCATGGTGAGGACCTAGTGTCAATGGGCATCCAGTTATCAAAGAAGGGAAAGGGAACCCGCAGGGTTCTGAACGAGGCCCCTGTGTGGCACAAGGGTGGGTGATGTGGGATCAAGCCTATTTGACCATTCCATCATGGATGAGTTTCCATTCCAGATAGGGCCCGGGACACCCAGACGGATGAGATTGTTGCCCTGAAGAAAGTGCGGATGGACAAAGAGAAGGACGGTGAGCTCAAAGTGGGAGGGGTAGAAAGGTGCCAGTTGCCCAAGGTTCCTTCTGGCCTGGGGTGGGGGTTGCTGAGGCCAGGTCTGATCGCTGAGGTCCTTGTGTGCAGGGGTGGGGGTAGCTGAGTTGCAGGTCTTGTTGTAGGGGACCTTGTATTCAGGGGGGGTTCCTGAGGCCAAGTCTGGTTACAGGGATCCTTGTGTGCAGGGGTGGGGGTAGCTGAGGCCAGGTCTGGTTACAGGGTTCCTTGTGTGCAGGAGTGGGGATTGCTGAGTTGCAAGTCTGGTTGTAGGGGACCTCGTATGCAGGGGTGGGGGTTCCTGAGGCCAAGTGTGGTTACAGGGATCCTGTGTGCAGCGATGGGGATTGCTGAGGCCAGGTCTGGTTGCAGGGGTCCTTGTGTGTACAGGTGGGGGTTCCTGATTTGCAGGTCTAATTTCAGAGGTCCTTGTCGGCAGGGATGGGGGCTGCTGATTGCAGGTCTGGTTGCAGGGGTGGGGGTTCCTGATTTGCAGGTCTAGTTTCAGGGGTCTTTGTCTGCAGGGGTGGGTGTTGCTGAGTTACCAGTCTGGATGCATGGATTCTTTTCTGCAGGGGTCGGGGTTCCTGAGTTGCAGATCTAATTTCAGGGGTCCTTGTCTGCATGGGTGGGGGTTGCTGAGTTCCGGGTCTAGTTTAAGGGGTCTTTGTCTGCAGGGGTGGGGGTTCCTGATTTGCAGGTCTAGTTCAGGGGTCCTTGTCTGCAGAGGTGGGGCTGCTGAGTTGCAGGTCTGGTTGCAGGGGTGGGGGTTTTTGTGTTGCAGGTCTAATTTCAGGGTCCTCGTTCTCAGGGGTGGAGGTTGCTGAGTAACAGGTCTAGTTTCAGGGGTCCTCATCTGCAGCGGTGGGTTCCTGAGTTGCTGGTCTGGTTGCAGGGGTCCTTGTCTGCAGGGGTGGGGGTTGCTGAGTTACAGGTCCAATTTCAGGGGTCCTTGTCTGCAAGGGTGGGGGCTGCTGAGTTGTAGGTCTGGTTGCAGGGATCTTTGTAGGGGTGGGGGTTGCTGAGTTACAGGTCCAATTTCAGGGGTCCTTGTCTGCAAGGGTGGGGGCTGCTGAGTTTCAGCTCTGGTTACAGGGGTGGGGATTCCTGTGTTGCAGTCTAATTTCAGGGGTCCTTGTTCTCAGGGGTGGGGGTAGCTGAGTTGCAGGTCTGGAAGCAGGCGTGGGGGTTGCTGAGGTGCAGGTGTGTCATAGGGATGAGGGTTGCTGAGTTGCAGGTCTGGTTGCAGGGGTGGGGGTTGCTGAGTTACCGGTCTGGATGTGGGGGTGGGGGTTGCTGAGTTGCAGGTCTGTCTGCAGGGGTGTGGGTTGCTGAGTTTCAGGGGTCCTTGTCTGCAGGGGTGGGGTATGCTGAGTTGCAGGCCTGGCTGCAGGAGTTTGCAGGAGTGGGGGTTGCTGAGGCCAGGTCTGCTTGCAGGGGTCCTTGTCTGCAGAGGTGGGGATCACTGAGTTGCAGGTCTAGTTTCAGGGGTCCTTGTCTCCAGGGGTGAGGGTTGCTGAGGCCAGGTCTGGTTGCAAAGGTCCTTTTGTGCAGGGTTGGGGGTTGCTGAGGCCAGGTCTGGTTTTAGGGGTCCTTGCCTGTAGTGGTGGGGATTGCTGATGCCAGGTTTGGTCCCAGGGGTCCTTCTTTGCAGGGCTGGGGGTTGCTGAGGCCAGGTCTGGTTGCAGGGATCCTTGTGTGCAGGGCTTGTGGTGGCTGAGTTGCAGGTCTGGTTGCATGGGTGGGGGTTGCTGAGTTGCAGGTCTGTCTGCAGGGGTGTGGGTTGCTGAGTTGCAGGTCTGGTTGCAGGAGTCCTTGTCTGCAGGGGTGGGGATTGCTGAGGCTGGGTCTGGTCACAAAGGTCCTTGTGTGCAGGGTTGGGGGTACCTGAGTTGCTGGTCTGGTTGTAGGGGACCTTGTATGCAGGGCTGGGGGTTCATGAGGCCAGTTCTGGTTACAGGGACCCTTGGGTGCAGGGCTGGGGGTTGCTGAGGCCAGGTCTGGTCCCAGGGGTCCTTGTGTGCAGGAGTGGGGATTGCTGAGTTGCAGTTCTGGTTGCAGGGGTCGGGGTTGCTGAGGCCAGGTCTGGTTGCAGGGGTCTTTGTCTCCAGGGGTGGGGTTCCTGAGGTCATGTCTGGTTGCTTGGGTCCTTGTCTGCTGGGCTTGTGGTTGCTGAGTTGCAGGTCTGGTTGCATGGGTGGGGGTTTCTGAGTTGCAGGTCTGGTGTGCAGGGGTGGGGGTTGCTGAGTTGCAGGTCTGGTTGCAGGGGTCCTTGTGTTCAGGGGTGGGGGGTTGCTGAGTTGCAGGTCCGGTTGCAGGGGTCTTTGTCTCCAGGGGTGGGGTTGCTGAGGTCATGTCTGGTTGCTTGGGTCCTTGTCTGCAGGACTTGTGGTTGCTGAGTTGCAGGTCTGGTTGCATGGGTGGGGGTTACTGAGTTGCAGGTCTGGTTGCATGGGTGGGGGTTACTGAGTTGCAGGTCTGGTTGCAGGGGTCCTTGTGTGCAGGGGTGTGGGTTGCTGAGTTGCAGGTCTGCCTGCAGGGGTCCCCATCAGCAGCCTTCGGGAGATCACACTGCTTCTTCGCCTTCGCCATCCGAATATTGTGGAGCTGAAGGAGGTGGTTGTTGGGAACCACCTGGAGAGGTACGCAGTCTGCTGAGCCCGCCCTGCCCGTCCCCTCCCTGTGCTTTCCCCAAGCACAGTTCGTCCTTCCCGCAATCCGGGAGGGTCCTGTGGCCTAGGAGGACGTGCGAGCCTCCGTGTGTTTCCCCTTTCCTTCCAGCATCTTTCTGGTGATGGGTTATTGTGAGCAAGACCTGGCCAGCCTTCTGGAGAACATGCCGACACCGTTCTCGGAGGCCCAGGTGTGAGGCTGGGGGCCACGGAGCAGGTGCACCTCCACATTTGCGCCAAACGTGTATCGCCTTAACTGATGCCTTCTGCCTTTGTGTAGGTCAAGTGCATTGTCCTTCAAGTGCTCCGAGGACTTCAGTACCTGCACCAGAACTTCATCATCCACAGGTAGGAGGGGCCTCAGGTGGTGGGGGATGGCATCATCGGGGCGGGGGGTGCCGAAGGGACAAATGTGCCCTCGTGACGCAGGGGAAAGGTGACCTGGCTTCGATGCATTTCTCTAACTGTTCCTTGGGGCAGGATCCAGGCCCATACAGCACCTGCTTTCCACCCGGGGGACTGACTGTGTGGACACATCCCTCCTGGAGTCTCGTTACGCACGAGAAAATGCTATGACTGGAAGAGGATGGAGGGGGGTATCTTCCAGGCCCACAGCAGTGGTTTCTTGTATCTTGGAGCAGCTGGTGCAGCCCTGGGTGGGGATGGGCACGGGAGGAAGTTAGGCCTGGGCTTGCTGCCTGGCTCTGCCACTTCCTGAGGAAGTTACTGAGAGCTCTGCTACTCCAGCTGCCAGATGGCCTTCTGCTGCCCACCTTCCCTGTTTTTAAAAAGTTCTGGGACGCCCGGGTGGCTCAGGCAGTTAAGTGTCTGACTCTTGGTTTCGGCTCAAGTCATGATCTCACAGCTTATGGGATCAAGCCCCACATCAGCCTTGGCACTGACGGTGCAGAGCCTGCTTGGGATTCTTGATTTCCTTTGTCTCTGTCTCTCCCCTGCACATGCTCTCTCCCTCCCTCCCTCCCTCCCTCCCTCTCTCTCTCCCCCCCTCTCTCTCCCCCCCCCTCTCTCTCCCCCTCTCCCCCTCTCCCCCTCTCTCCCTCTCCCTCTCTCCCTCTCCCTCTCTCTCTCTCCCTCTCTCTCTCCCTCCCTCTCTCCCTCCCTCCCTCTCTCTCTCTCCCTCCCTCTCTCTCTCCCTCCGTCTCTCTCTCCCTCCCCCTCCCTCTCTCTCCCTCCCTCTCTCTCTCTCTTTCCCTCCCTCTCTCTCTCTCTCCCTCCCTCTCTCTCTCTCTCTCCCTGTCTCTCTCTCTCCCTCCCTCTCTCTCTCTCCCTCCCTCTCTCTCTCTCCCTCCCTCTCTCTCTCTCTCTCCCTCCCTCTCTCTCTTTCCGTCCCTCTCTCTCTTTCTCTCCCTCTCTCTCTCTCTCCCTCCCTCTCTCTCTCTCTAAGATAAATATTTAAAATAAATAAGAAGCACCTGGGTGGCTCAGTTAAATGACTGACTTTGGCTCAGGTCACGATCTCATGGTTAGTGAGTCTGAGCCCCTGGTCGGGCTCTGTGCTGAGATCTCAGATCTTCTGTCTCCCTCTCCCCTCTCTCTGCCCCTTCCCTGCTCATGTGCACATGCTTTCTTTCTCTTTCTCAAAAATAAATAAACATTACAAATTTTTTTTTTAATTTCAAATTAACAAATAATAAAAAGTTTTAAACGGGGGTGCCCAGAAAGCTCAAATGGGCTCAGTCGGGAGAGCGTGTGACTCTTGATCTCAGGATTGTACGTTCAATCCACACATTGGGTGTGGAGATTATTAAAAATAAGTAAACTTTAAAAAGTTCCAACAGAGGATGTGGAGAAAAAGTGTTTTGAGTGTGCCTGTGACATACAATTAGGAGACAACGTAATTACCCCATGGAGCTCACTTCCTGGGAACTAGTGATACTTTCTGTCACAGGGACCTGAAGGTTTCCAACCTGCTCATGACTGACAAAGGCTGTGTGAAGACAGGTGGGTGCAGGCCGCTGGCTCTGTGGGAGGTGTGGCCACTTGGGCAGGGGAGCAGCTCAGTCCTCACAAGCACCCTGAAGGCTGAGGGCTGGCTCCCACACAGCAGCTCGTTAGCCCTCCCCCGGTGACCCTCGTCCCCTCGTCTTTCTGCCTTTGTCGCAGCGGATTTTGGCCTGGCGCGGGCCTATGGCATCCCAGTGAAGCCGATGACCCCCAAGGTGGTGACGCTCTGGTGAGTCTGTCGGGACGAGGTGTCCCTGGTGGAGGGAAGTGTGGGGCACTGATCAGGCCAAAGCTGCAGAAGGACCCTGAGGGTCTCGAAGCCCCAGAGGGCTGCACACACTCCTGGAGGCTGGGTCTAGGACACTTCCTGAGACAGCAAGATGACAGCAAGGCTGGTGAGACCGCCCTGCCCGAGGCAGCCGGACACCCAGCCTGATTCAGACAGAAGGGTGGGTGGGTGACGCAGCTTTCTGGAGTTGCTTCTCGTGTTTTTAAGAAGCACAGCAGGGTTGTGGTTACAGAGAGGACGTGGAAATCATACACCTTCTGCCATGTGTCAGCCAGCCCCCGCATGGCATAGAGAATTCGCTGCTCACAGGGGCTGTCCAGCAGCAGCTGCCGTGACCGCGCGTGCCGTCCACGTTTGCAGCACTGCGGGGAAGAGGGGGCCTGAGCTGGGGTTGGCCATCCGCTCGCCCAGGCCAGCTCTCAGGAAGACTGACTGCGGAGTGCATTTCTCTTTGCAGGTACCGGGCCCCCGAACTGCTGTTGGGAACTACCACACAGACCACCAGCATTGACATGTGGTGAGGGGTGAAGGCAGCTCCCAGAGCCTGGGGGAGAGGCCGGCAGGGGCCGGAGCAGGGCTGGGGTCTTTGCCAGCTCCTGGTGGGGAGAAACCTGGGATCCCAAGGGGACGTGTGAGAACATAGCTTCTGCAGCAGAAAGGCCGGCCCTCGCCACCCACAGAGGCCATCTGGCACCGGGTCACGTTCCGTGGTGACCTCCCGAGCTCCAGCCGGTCCTGACCCCAGCACGTGGGAGGCATGTGGGGCGGCACTTGCCCTCAGCGGCTCACGTCAAAGTGGCACTCGGCGGAGGTGTGTGGCCACGGCGAGCCGGTGCGGGAAGTGAGGCCCGCTCTCCTCTGCAGGGCCGTGGGGTGCATCCTGGCCGAGCTGCTGGCTCACAAGCCCCTGCTCCCCGGCACTTCTGAGATCCACCAGGTGGACCTGATTGTACAGCTGCTGGGGACACCCAGTGAGAACATCTGGCCGGTGAGTGCCTGGCCTCTGCCCTCGTCACCCCCCTGCCGAGGCCGGCTTCACCTGCCGTGAAGCCCTGTGGCTCCACCTCCCGCTTCCCGCAGGGTTTCTCCAGGCTGCCGCTGGTGGGCCAGTACAGCCTGCGCAAGCAGCCCTACAACAACCTGAAGCACAAGTTCCCGTGGCTGTCGGAGGCCGGCCTGCGCCTGCTGAACTTCCTCTTCATGTATGACCCCAAGAAAAGGTGCCGACCTCGCCTGCGGGCAGGAGTGGGGACACCTCAAACCCGGGCCCTTTATAGGGGGATTTTCAGAACACAGGCCACGCTGCTGCAGAGAAGCCCCCGGACTCAGGCACGGAGGGCCAGCCGCTCGGTTTGGGTGGTCTCTGCCCACCCAGGTCACGGAGCCCGTTCTGAGTTTCCCATCTGTTTCTGGGCCCCAGTCCCCTACTTGCCACTCACCTCTTGTCGTTGGGACATTTGAACCAGAGGGCGCGGAGCCGGGCAGGTGTGAGGGACACTAGCTTCAGTGGCATCTGGGGGTCCTGTTAACAGCAAGGCCTCCTCTCCAGGGCAACGGCCAGAGACGGCTTGGAAAGCTCCTACTTCAAGGAGAAGCCCCTGCGTGAGTCTCCCAGACCCCCACCCCCACCCCCACCAGGCTCCACAGGGGGCTTGGCTTGTGGCCCTTGTAGTCCAGGGTGGGGTGTTGGGGCACGGCCTCGCAGAGCTGCTGAAGCCCCTGAAGGGGTGGTGTGGTGGGCTCCTGGTGGAGCCCAGGTAGAGGGTGGGCCCTGGGCGGGCAGGGGCTGCCTGCTGAGGCCGGTGTGGATGCTTGTTGGCCACACAAACTGTTCTCTGATGGGAGCAGAGGAAGACGCAACCCCAGGGCCCATCACAGATGCAGAGCGGGGTTCTCAGACCTGGAGCACACTCTTTCCCCATCCCCCACCCACCCGGCGCTGAACGGCTCTCTCCCCGCAGCCTGCGAGCCGGAGCTCATGCCCACCTTCCCCCACCACCGCAACAAGCGGGCTGTTCCGGCCACGTGTGAGGCCCAGAGCAAGCGCTGCAAGCCGTGACCATGACCGGCAGGAGGCCTCTGCAGTCCGGGCTGACGACGCTGCTAGGATCCGGCTCGCCCTTTGACTGACACTGACCAGCTGCTCCAGCTGACTGCACTCCCTTCTCCAGAAGAGCAGGGTGGGTGCACCCGAGAAGGGCCTGACACTCAGTCTTGGCACCCGTGGCCACGCCCACAGCCGGCCCTCTACAGCTGTGCAGAAGCTCAGGCCCTCACTTCCCAAGAGCAAAGGGCCGCTGGGCCCATCTCAGTGGGTGTTGCTAGCGTGGGATGGGCAGACCCCCCACATGGTTGCCTGCATCCCGTCCTGGGCCCCAGGGTCTGTCTGAGGCTCTGGTAAGCCTCCCCCTCCGCCCCGCCCCAGCGGCAGGGCTGGTGACACTCAGATGGGAAGGAGGGGTCGGGTGTGGGTCACATCCTGCCTGATGGACTGGGGTCTGGGCCCTGTCCCTGCCCCCACACTGAGGCCCAGACGGGAAGGGGCACGAGTGGGTGCTAACAGAAGCTCAGAGAGATGAAAGTTTTTCTAACAGACGTGAACAGGTTCAATGTCCTTTAATGAACTTTGGGTTCTGACTCATGACGTGAAGGTGGTTCTCTGAGTGCTGGGAAGGAGAGGTGGGACAGACAGACGGGCAGAGTGCCCAGTGAGGAGGGGCCAGCACAGAAACAGGCACCTGTCCCCTCCAGTCCTGTGGGTTAGTATGTTCTGGGACCCCTTCCCCCCCAGGAAAAGGGGTTCCGCCTGCCTGCGCCCTGAGAGTCTGTCTGAGCAGGTGGCTACTCAAGAGCCTGGACCCCATCTTTACCACTGGGCCCAGGGTGAATGATCAGGTGGGAAGCCTGTGCAGCAGAGAGCCCCAGCAAGGTGGCTTGTGGGGTGCTGATTGCTCAGAAGCCCCACATTCCACCTGGAAGCGAGCGACACAGCCTGTCCAGGCCCCACTTGCTGCCTGCCTCCCTGCTCTCTGGACTCCTCGGGAGCCTGCACACTCTGCTGTGAGATCGGATTGTTTCTCTTCCACATGTGGGCCCAACTTCCCAGCCCAGCGCTGACCAGGGCACGTGGGTTCATCTCGGGCCAGCCCTCGGCTCATTCCATCGGCAAGAGGCTAGGTGAGCCACGTACCTGGCAGAGCCCCCGGGCTGGTCACGGTGGTGCTCAGTGGCCCACGGTGTCACCTGTGGGCCTCCAAGGACACCCCTGTGAGGAGAA
The DNA here is from genome assembly GCF_016509475.1 of Prionailurus bengalensis. Taxonomy (NCBI): domain Eukaryota; kingdom Metazoa; phylum Chordata; class Mammalia; order Carnivora; family Felidae; genus Prionailurus; species Prionailurus bengalensis. Next base: position 61,888,908 of record NC_057352.1, read on the forward strand.
TCTCCCTTGGACGCTCAGAGGGAGGCAACATGTCCTGAACCACAACTTACAGGGATAGGTCAAGAGCTACAGGCTGGGTGCTGGGCCCCTCCAGTGGGCTGGGGGAGGGGTGAAAGAGGAGGGAGAGGGCCCTTCGTGGGAGTAGGCATGGTGGTGAGACGCGGACACAAACTAGACTCCACCCAGCACATTGGGACATAGTCTGGAACACTGGGAGCAGGGGGTGGGGAGCCGGCCAGCTCCAGGCAAGAGCTTTCCATGGAAGGCAGGAGCCCATCTCCTGCTTTGTGAAGCCTGGATTCCCCCACCCTGCTGTGCCCAGGAGTCCCCGGGGGCAGGGTGGCCAGGGCTCAGGCCTGAGGAGTGATGAGGCCCAGAGAAGCACCATGGAAACTCTCTGGAAAGCACTTGACCCAGGGCCTGGCTGGGCCTAAGGTCGGGCCCCGGGCCCATCATAGAGGAGGGTGTCCACCTGTGCACGCTGCAGCCAGAGGCGCTGCTGGGTGTCACCGAGCAGCACACGAAGTGCGTGACCTAGACGGCAGGCGGGCAGGGTGGCACAGTGCGGGGCGTGCAGCTGGCGGCACGTGTCACAGCAGAGGGTGGGCAGGGCACCGGGAGCCAGGCAGCCGTGTGCTTGGTAGCCGGGGGGTGGGGGGCTGGGCCCGTACCCACGCTGGGGGCTGGCCCGCCCCGACCTCCCCGGGTCTCCAGGCCTGCTTAGCAGCTCTTGGCGCAGCGACAGAAAGGAGAAGGCGTCCGGCTCTGGCTCCGGCTCCTCCTTCAAGGCCCCGTACGGCGGGCTGCCGGCCTGCGGCAGCACCTCAGCCTCCCCTAGTGGCTCCCAGGCCCCTCCCCTGGCACCCCACAGTTTGGCGCTCTGTCCCCAGAGTGGAGGCCGGCAGGCCAGCTCTGGGGGAGGGGAGTCGGGGCCCGGCGAGGGCCCCCCATACAGGCTGGCCTCCTCCGAGCCCTCGTCCTCCTGCAGGTCCCGGTATAGGTCCAGCTGCGTCTGGAACACGGTCGGGGAGCCCCGGGGGGGCAGAGGTGGCGGCTCCTCTTCCCGGGCCAGCCGCTGCTGCAGCCAGGCCACGCAGGAGGCCACGTCCGCGCTGGCCCGCCGGGCCTGCAGCAGCTCCTCCGCTGGCAGCACGCTGGTCCCCAGCTGGGCCAGCACCTCGCCCAGGATCTCACACTCCAGCCGCAGGGCAAAGCAGCCCAGGGCTACCTGCACCAGCTGGCAGGCGGGTGGCAGGGCAGCCATCGTCAGGCGGTGGTTGTCCCTGGGCACGTAACCCATCTTCTGGAAGCTCTGGATGAGGAGGTCCTCCGAGAGGGCACCTTTCAGCACGTGCACGTAGCCCCCGGAGAAGGTCTGCGGAGGAGGGTCCCGGTCACCAGCAGGCCACACTCACCTCCATTCTGGCCTTGGCCGGCTCCAGGGGCCACCAGCCTCACCCCAGAACCGGGGCAGTTTCGGGCTGTGCTGACACGCCCATGGGAGGAGCTTCTCGGCAACGCGTGCTAGGGCCCGCCTCCCGAGACCCGCTTTAGTTGCTGGGGCCGGCGAGGGAAATAAATCTCACTTCCCTCGGGGTCTCCTCCACCTCCTGTCACCTCCAGGGCTTTGCTGAGATCTGGTCCTGCACAAATAGGGGTGCTTATCTGCCCTTCTCATCAGGTGGCCTCCCCAACACGTCCTGAACTCGCCTTTGCACTTGTCTTGGAGAGCCTTTCCCATGGAGACCGAGGCTTAGCCACGCGTTTTATCCAGCTGTGCCTGCCACCACGTGGGTGCACCACCTGTACTGTGTGGAGGCTCCACTGTGCAGCTGGGCGGAGAGCCCGGGAACGCCAGACAGGAAAGTGCCTCCCGGGTCGCATTTTTTGAGGATGACGGTCATGTGGGTCTCCCGGTCCTAAAATTCTATCACTCTGGGACCCTGTCAGCATTCCTCTGCTTCTAGCTGAGGATGACACGTCCCGCAGACTGAGCACTACCGCGTGCAAGCATCGTACTCAGGGCTCACAACAGACCTAGGACTGGCTTATTCTTGTGTCCGCTTGACAGACAAGGAAACGGGTTCGGGGAGCTTAGGTAACCTGCACTAAGCCACACGGCCAAGAGGAAGTAGGACCAGACTGCAGCCAGGTCTGACCGACACTGAAGGGTGCCTCCCGCCCCGTTATCCGAATGTTAAAGCCCTTGAACTTCTGACCAGCAGGTGTCCCCATGAAGCAACAAAGCTCTAGAGCTCACCCTTTGAGAGAGGGGGGAGGGGCGGGGGAGACAGAAAAGCGGCCGCTGCCATGGCAACCGGCGGAGGTGGACTCGCCCACGTGCCCAATGACATCAGCACCTTCCTACTCTTCCAAATTAGCTTTGAGGGCCAAATGCCTGCCCCCTCAGCAGGCTGGCAGCTCATCTACGGGGTCAGCCCAGCCCTGGACACAGCCTCCGTACCTGAACGAGTGGTGGACTTAGTCCAGACCCCCAGGATGTGCAGGGTCCCCAGCTCGTGCCTACTTCATAGGGGATACACCCGCCCAACACTCCTCTATAAATGGGATCATGGAGGGATTAGAGTGATCATGGAACCTCAAGTTCCTCTCGTGCACCTGTCCTAGGATTTGTGCTACAGGAGCCGCGGGGCCACTTTGGGGAGAGCAGTGATTCCAGTTTCGAGGAGCAAGGATTCCGCCCCGCCCAACCCAGAAGGCAGGCACCCAGGGTGGGTGGCCTCCACCCACACCATGTTTTCAGCCCTGCGAGTGTCCAGGGGGACCTTGGCCAAGAGCTGCCCCCAAGGCTTCCAGGATCCCCCAGGGAACTCTGACCTCGGCACAGAGCATCCTGGGTAGGGGAGCCCTCTCGGCCCAGTGCCCTACCTTGATGGTGGTGAACTCCTTCCTCCAGGGTAGCAGGTACAGGTGCACGGCGGCCAATTCCAGCAGCTCGAAGGCGCGGGCCAGGCCGCGCAGCGCGGGGGCCAGGTCGGCGCGGCCCCACAGGCCGTCGGTGAGCAGCGCCAGCGCGTCGTCCTGCAGCGCCCCGTGCAGGTCGAAGTCTTCAACCAGGATCTGCCACAGCACCGCGCGCAGCGATGGGTCCCCGCACACGCCCGCGCGGCCGCGCCGCAGCTCACGCTCCAGGCACAGGCGGTAGTCCTCGGACAGCGAGCTGCTGCCCATTCTGGCGGGCGGGGGTCGCGTGTCAGGAACCAGAGACCTCTCCCCGCCAGTTGTGCGCCCCCCAGAGCCTCCACCCAGCATCCACATGGTCCCCCCGCAGCCCGGCGACCTCGTCAGCTGAGCGGACCCCAGGGCCTACAGCACCCCGCCAGCTGCGTCCCCGCTCCCGAACAGAGAGACCCCGCCTCGCCCACCAGGGAGTGCTGCGGACCCCGCGAGCGACCGCACTACCTGCGGGTCCCCACCTCTCGGCTCGGAGCTCTTCCGCCGCCTGCGGCTCCGCCCATCGGCCTCGGCCGTGACGCTCGGGGCGGGGCCTGCTCGGGGCACAGCCCCCTCTGCTAACACGGGCGGGGCCGAGCCGGGGGGCGGGGCCTTGTGCCGCCCAGCTGAGCACCTGCACCGCGCACCTGTACGGCCAGCTGCCCCCTCGTCTCCCGTCTACCCACGGCGCCGCCGGGGCCGTTGCTGGCCGACCCTGGGCCGGGGCTCGGGCGGGCACACGAGGAACGGTGCGTCCCAGCAGCCGCTCCCTCTGAGCCAGGCGCTTGGAGCGCCGGCGCCCCTCGAGCGACCCAGCTCCGGCCCAGCGCTCAACCAGCGCACAAGGAGGTGAGCTTCGCCGTGGTTAGAACAGCAGCCTCGGGTGGGCGGGGCGGCCTCAGTTTCTCCGCGGGCTCACCTTCCTGGTGTGTGAGCGCATCATCTGGGGGTCCCTGAGGCGGCGTGAAGGTCCCTTCCTGACTAGGCCAGCGTCGTTTCCAGGCCCCTGAGCCGAGGCCGGCGAAGCTCAGGTCTGATCCCGGCCACAACTCCCTGGGGACATTTTTTCTTGCTCTGCTTTGGGCTCCGCTCAGCGCCGAGGCCACTTGGGTGGACGAGGGATGGGAGAGATTTGGTCCTCGGGAGTCCCAGCTCAGCGCAGGGAAGGTCTTCGTAGACCTCCCTCCCTGGGCACCCTGCAGCTGGGTTTCTGGGCCCCTCGCCTCTCCAGGACAGTTTTTTGTTGGCCCCACCTGGGAAGACGTCTCTGAGTTTTCCCTCGGCAGTGCTCTGCAATATTGTTTTTAGATTCTTCAAATGGGACTTCTGGAAAAAACACGGTAATGAAGCGAGGGATCGATCTCCTTGAGCCATTTTGCCGGCCACCACCCAACGTGGAGGTATTTCACTTACTGCGTACTGAGCCCAACCGTAGGGCCACGCCATGCCTGAGGGGACAGGTAGCTTCTGGTCACCTTCTCCTGCTTATGTGCAGAAGGGTTGAGCTTAACCACTCTCTTCAGTTCACCGCTGAGTTCATAGTGGTCTTCGGATGCAAGGCCCCCCATGTTGCGTTCATCCAAGGCCACAGCCCCATCCCTAAAAGACCACCAGTGAGTGTGGTGAATGGGCGTCCTCAGTGCACCCTTGCACAGCCTGCAGGGCAGGACCTCCGGCTCTAAGTAGATGGTGTTCTGCCCTCTGCTTCTTCGAGTCTGCAGTCGGTGCTGTTTGGGATTCGTCTCTGTTGCTGTGTGTGACTCCAGGCACTTGCTCTGTGCTGCTCTAGGGCATGTGGCTCTTCTCAATGTGACACTAGAATCAGGGTGGGTCTTTGCTGCTGCTTCCACACAGACTGGAAGTGACATTGTGTGGTTTCCCAGGTTGAGTCCTTAAAATACCTCGTTGTCTTGGAGCGTTCGCTCTTGGAATCCAGCCATCCGTGGGGTAGCTGGCAGCCACATGGAGAGACCTCTCATGGGGCTGAATGTCTCCCCGTGTTCATGTCCACCTATAACCTGGGCATGTGAGCATATTTGGAAACAGGGTCTTTGCACGTGTCATCAAGTTAGGATGAAGTCATGCTGGCTTAGGATGGACCCTAGACCCACAACTGGCCTCTGGGGTGGCTGGGCCCAAACCACCTGCCTCAGTGGCACTCAGGTTGCCAGGAGACCCTCCTCCCCTGGCAGATGCCGCCTGAAGCATCTGGGCTGGGCTCCCTGCTTTCTCTTCTTCAGAGGTGACACCTGTCACAACTCAGGGCACCCGTGTGCATTTCCCACCTGGAGAATGAAGAGGTTTTCCTGAGAGCCCTTCAGGCCAAGAGGTCCGGCCTCAGGTCCTGTCCAGTGATGATGTCTGACTCTGCCCTGCCCGGCCCCCTAGGCCCTGCAGAGCGTGTCCTGTCCTAGAGGCTGCAGCCCTAGGGGGATCCCTCTTCTGCTCCCCCCCCGCCCCGCCCAGGGTCTGGGGTGGTAGAGCTCAGTGGGCTCTGTGACAGTCTGGCTCTTGCTGGTCAGCAGGGGAGGTGGTCGCCCTGCTTGGGCCTCCACACGACCAGTGGGAGGTATCAGTGAGAGAGACAGATGCAGAGAGACATCAGTGACCTCTTTATTTCTGGCCGTGTCAGTGGCTGCCCGGGGCATGTAACAGAGCAGACGCTGCGCTGCAGGCAGGCGCTGACCCTTGGCTTCATGCTGACCCAGAAAGGGACATGCAGGGCGGGAATCAGCCAGAGGCCCCAGGATGTCCAATGCCTACTGCGGAGGAAGGGCACAGCTCAGAGGCCCCAGATGCAGGTGGGCACCCTGGGGAGGCCTGGGCTACAGAGGAGAGGGGAGTGCTCAATGCCCCGTAAGTAAACAGTATAGCTTCAGACCACCTGGGCTCCAGGCCTTGGAGGCAGGGGATGGGGACGGCTCTCTCCTTGACCCCAACAAGAAACTGGCACCGGAAGCTGGCTGTCACAGGAGATGGGAAGGGAGACAAAGCAGACCTGCCCTCTGCCAGGCCTACGGCTCCCTCCCTACCCTTGAGTGGCTGGGTCTGTGAGGGCGCACAGGCCCCAGGGGAGTCCACAGCTCTGGTTTCCCTGCACAAAGTCAGGCTGAGGAAAGAGAAGGGCCTGGCTCCCAGGAGCTGATTCAGCTCAGATCTATCATCTGAAGAGCACAGGGGCCTCCTCAAGGCCCTGGGGCAGACGTCCGGTCAGGGCACGAGTGAGAGCTGCAGAGCCCCGCCACAGCTGGCCTGCTGCCGCCCCCCCCCACCCAGAGCAGGTGACTCCTGGTGGTCCTCCGCAGGTCCTGTCCTGCTCTACTTGCCCAGGGCGCCCCGGGGCAGCAGCTCCACGTAGCTCAGGGCGCTCTGTAGTGACGTCAGGCAGTAACCCTCCTCTCCGATCAGGTACCTGCGTAGAGACAGGCACGGGTAGCACCTGTTACCTGCAGGGGATGCAAAGAAGCCCCCAGCACCTTGGACGGGGGTGTCTGCCCTCGTGGGGCAGGACCTGGACACTAAGGTCGCACAGGGGTCTGTCATGGAGGCTGGGCTGGAGGACACACGCTGCTCAAGGGACAGACCCCCAGCCTGGGAGCAGGTGCCCAGTGCCCCGTGCTGGCCCGACTCCAGCTGGGGGCTCCTACCCCTCATGGATGAACTCCTCCAGGGCTGCGCATTCTGACACCAGCTGGGGGAGACCGCTTCTCAGCACCACAAAGGACAAGATGGGCAGCAGGTCGTCGGCACCGCTGTTGGGTAGAGGCACGGCTGGCCGGTAGGCTCCGGGGGCCATGATGGCTGCTCAGTCCCCATAACCCTGCAGCCCCCAGCTCGGCCTCTGGACTGGTCCTGGGCTTGCCGGCTGCTCTCCCTGCACCCCTCCTGCCCGCCTGCATGGGGGAGTTGGGAGTAGACTCAGGCCAGCGGCACCGGCAGCCACTAAAAGCGGCAACGCTGTCCCCGAATGGGGACCCTGTGCTGCAGAGCCCATGGCTGGGTCAGCAGAGGCCCCCACAGCGGAGGTATCGGGTAGCCCCAACCTCACAGGCTCGCCCTGCAAGCCTGCCCACACCTGGGGAACAGGCTAATGGAGGGGATGGCCCAGGTCCCAGGCAGCCTGCTTACTACACCTGGGATCGGAGCCAGGTGCGGCGATCCTCCGGAAGAGGCATCTAAGGGAGCTGAAAAGGTGCCAAGGGAGGCCCTGCAGGACACACAACACCCGGGCCCAAGGGGCCCACGGGCGGCAGTCTCTGGGAAGAGCATGAGAGCAGCCTGTGGCTTGAGTGTGACCCCCAGCCAGGAAGGCCTCACACACCATGAGCTCTGGCTTGCGGCCCTGCCTCCACCGCCCTGGGCACCACACTCCTGCAGAAACGCGGACAAACTACAACATGGCCCTCACTGGCTCCTCAGACGCACAGAGGAGACAGGTGGCGTGGGGCTGTAGCCCGGACTCAGAAACGCGGAGTCCTACAACTGTTTTGCCGACAGCTACTTCTGCAGCAGCCGCATGGTGAACTGGCAAAGGGGTCTCCCCCAGCCCGACCCAGAAGCTGAGGTCTTGTACCCGGCCCTGGGGTTGGTGGGGCTGCTGGTCCCAGGTGGGTCCAGGTGAGACTGAGACAGGACCAGGCGCCAGAGCCCCAGGTAGAGAAAACGCCTGCCCTGCCTCCGGACGGTGGGGACATAGATGATGCAGGAGCCCCAGGTCTGGGGGCTCAGCACCGAGAGCAAGCTCTTCATGGAGGCTGGAGCTGCCTCCCCAAAGCGTGCAGCTGAGGGACTGAGCCCGTTTTCCTGTGACAAACAATGCTAAATTGCACTAGATTAGCCAGGCGGTCCCTGACCCCTAAGTAACCTGCCCAGAGAGGCAGGAATGCATCACCCATGGGGGCTGCAGCCCCAAGCCCTTGGTGGAAATGGACACTCTCCTGGATAAGCCCTGCGAAGCTCACTGTAGCCCCAAGGATGCTGGGGCCCAGGGGGGCTAGACACCAGGTGGGAAGCTGTGGTCCCGGTGCTCGGGGCAGGACGGGAGGGTTCTCTCTCCCCCCAGGCCTCTGCAGGCAGCCCCTCACTTGCTCACTGCCCCCCCCACCCCCACCCCGGGCTGTGGGCTTTTGGGACTCACATGGCTGCGGCACCAAGCTGGGGTCTGGCCTCAGACGCAGCCTCCTGGGCCCGGCAGTAACCCTCGGCACAGGCACAGATAACCCGCAGGACCCGCACTGTGGCCCAAAAGTGAGGCTTCAGGAGAGGGCCGAGGGGAGCCAGTCCCAGAACAACCCCCTGGCACCGGCCCCTCCCGGCACGAGTGGAGCTGGCAGAACTGGGAAGCTCCCGCCCGAAGATACTGCTCTCACACCGCTTCTGTCCTGTGAGACACACCCCCATTTTGACAGGAATAAGGTCTGCACTTCAGAGGCACACAGAGACCCCAGGTCACCCTCTGGGAAGGGACCTTATCCGACCACGTTCCCCCTCCTGTCCTCCCAAACTGCAGCCCCCTCACCGATGCACTCCAGCTTCTTCTGGGGGCAGCTCTCCAGAACCAGCAACCCCAGCTCCTGGGCTGCAGCACAGTAGGGGAAGGCACCGGCTCCTGTGGCCTCCAGGCCCCGGGGCAGGAGCTTCGTGGGAACGCCTATGGCCGTCGGGGGCGCGTTCCTGTAGAGCTCCATGCTCCTGCTCAGGGCGGCCTCCCGGAGGCGGTGCACGCTCCTGGGGCAGAGAGAGGCCAGGCTCAGCGGCCCGGGGGGCTCTGCCCCACGGACAGAAGCGGGGCTAGGGAAAGCTCTCCAGACTCACAGGTTCTTGCAAAGCAGAAACATCTAAGGATGGCCTCAGAGTAAAGCACCAGCTGGAAGCATGGTCAAAAGTGTGCCTCAGGGATCAACGAGCGGGGAAGGCCCCTGTGGGGGCCTGAAACTGGGATCATACCTGTAGAGTGCCAGCAGCAAGGGCCACAGTGGGGAGAAGAAAGGCTCCTCGATGCAGGCCAGGCATCGGTCCTTGGAGGCGGCCGCATTCAGGCCTTCGAAAGCCAGGAGAGTCAGCGAAAGCAGCCTGTCTGCCGGGAGCAGAGCCGGCACAATGGCACTGTGGGGACAGCCAGGCCCTCCGGCCCCAGGCTGGGAGCCCCTGGAGATCGTCCCCAGCCAGTCCGGGGTGCCCAAGTGGGCCCCACACCTGTCATCCCCTCTCCCACCCTCCTAGAGCCAGCCGCAGTGTGGGCAGAGCCGCAGGGTTCCGGCTCAGTGGAGAGCGCTCTGCCTGAACCTCCCTCCACTCCCCTCACCCCCCCCCCCAACTTCTGTGTCCATGGGGCCTGGGGTCAGAGCACTTAGGAGCTCACAGAATCATGCCCAGCTCCCCCGAGGAACTAAGACGACAGGCTGAGAAAAAGCAAAGGACAGCCTCTTTCTGAAGGGGTTTGCACCCCAAACTGTGGGAACCTGGAGGAATTTTAGAGGCATATGTAAAGACAAGACCTGAGGCCCCGGGAGATGGGAGGCCCATCCAGGGTCCCTGCTAGAGCTTTGGGCCCTGTCGGGTCTGCCTCACTGACCCCTGGAGAACCCTGAAAGCCTTCCTCCTTGGGAGTCCCCAGCCACCCTAGGCACCCAACCCTTAGAGAATCCACACACTATTCTCAAAAATGGAAAAGGCTGCAGAGACGAGCCCGTTGTCACCACCACCAGGCTGCACACACCCAATGGTCCTTGGTTCAGAATCACCAGAGCCCAGCCCTACGGGCCAGCCAGGACCACCTGGCAGCCAGAGGCTCTGAGAGCAGGCCCTTCCTCAAACAGGAGGCTGGAACGAAGCAGCCCAGTGAGAAGACAACCAGGGACTGGGGAGACCTCGGCCAGGGACCCAGGGATGGCAGCTGGCCCAGCTGCTCTCACAGAAGGGTGCATTCCTGTCTGCTCCGCGAGGATTTGCCCCAGAGAAGGGCAGACGCAGAGGGCTCTGCAGATCTGGATGACCTCGGCCATCCAGAGGAAGGCCTGTCCTTCCCGGGGCCTATCCTGGGCCTGTGGAAAGCTTTGTGCTGCGTGTGTCGGAGCAGCCCCCTCCCCCGTACGCCCGTCCTGCGGGCACGCCGGCCCTCACCGATGGCGTTGTGTATGTCCTTGACGGTACTCTTCAGCTGCTCCGACAACGGCTCCGTCTTCACCCCCGAGGCCTGGGGCTCAGGCGGCCTCCCACGCCCCCGGCCCCACCCCTCAGAAGTGGCCAAGAAGTGTTCGAGGTCTTCGAAGGAGCTGTGTCTGCTCTGCACGCCCGGCGGGGTGTGTGCCAGGGGGGAGGCAGGCCCGGCGGGGCCGCCGTCCGCCCCTCCCTCGGGGGGGCCGGCGTGCGGCGGGGGCGTGGGGGGGCTGCCGTGGGTGCCGTCCGGGGGCCGAGGGGCGGGGCCCGGCTCCGCGGGGGAGAGCACGCAGTAGAGGCTCTGCGAGGGCCGGAGCCGCCGGCTCCCGGGAGCCCGCAGCCCGTCGGCGTCTGGGGACAAGGAGCAGCAGCCGGGGGCGGAAGCGGCGCCCGCGGCGCCCCTGCTCACGACGGGGTACAGCGCCCGGTACACCGCACACTGGAGCTTCTTCAGGAGCTGCGAGATGGGGTGGTCGGGAACGCTGCGCAGAGGAAGAGGCGCGGGGCTGTGGCGCGGGGCCCGGCCCTCGCCGGAAGTCCACCCGCCTACAGCACGGCCCCGCTGGACGGGTTTTGGCGGAGCAACCCTTGAATGGTTTCCTCGGGAGCGAATGTGGCAGATAAAGTCTGACCCGACCCCCCTGGCCGCTAAAAGACCAGCAGGGCGGCTGGATGGCCGGTGTCTGCAAGCCCAGCCCCGCCCAGGGGGCCTGAGCGTGGCGCGTCCGCCTCCGCGTCCGGCCACCCCCGCCCGCCTCCTTCACCCCCTCCCTTTCTGATCTTTTTGGCCGCTGTCAGGGCCAACCAGGGGGCCGGGGGTGGGGGTGGGGGTGGGTGGGGTGGGGGGAGGCCCTGGTACCTGAGCAGGTGGGAGACCAGGCTGGTCACCAGCGACAGGTCCCCCGGGCTCTTCTTGAGCTGGGCTCTCCAGTGCTTCGGCCAGTCCTGCAGGGCAGGAGTCTCTGGAGGGCATGGCGGGGTCCCCACAACCTTCCCTGCCAAGGCCGCACCCCAGGCCAGCGCCACACTGTCCGTGTCCTCCCTGGGGCGTAGGGAAGGCCCACGCCAACAGGCCTCAGGACCCCCCTCCCACCCCCCCTCCCCTCGGAATAGCAACCTGTGACAACCCCACCCCCCGTGCCCAGCGGCGGGGACTCACGTGGTCTTGCTCGTACTCGAGGATGGCGGCATAGAGGGCCCGCTGCTCCCGCTCTTCCGGGGTCAGGGCCACCTGACTGCAGAACCTCCTGGGGAGGAAGACAGGGGCTGGGGGCCTCCGAGCTGGGTGGGCAGGGGAGGGAGCCCCCAGCAGCCCACTCAGCGGCCCCGAGACCTGTGGGAGGAGACGCACCTGTCGGCCGCCTCCTGGAGCCGCAGCCGGCGCTCCTCCCTCTTCCTCCGCAGCTGTGCCAGCAGGGTCAAGGCTGTGTCTGTCCTGAGGACCCCCATCGGGAGGTGAGGCCAGGTGGGGCGGGGCGGGGCGGGGCAGCGGGGCCTGAGGGCGGGTGCTCACTCAGGGAAGGGAGCAAGCCCTAGCTGACCTGAAGGATGGGGAGGAGCCCGTGGGTGCTAAGAGGAACAGAATGCCCGACCGACCGACCGTGTGAAAGCCAGGAAGGCAGGAGCCGCCACTCCAGGGCAGTCTCTCTGAGGCTGGAAGAGTTCTGTCCCACACTCCGACCCTGGCACCTTCACTTCCCCCCTCCCCGCCTCCTTCAGCCAGGACACCAGGGAAGGACAGAAAGGATACGGTCTCCTCCCGGGCTTTGGCGATCACAAGGTTCTCCATCACCTGCCGCTGCAGGGACAGGGTCTAGGAAGGGAAGGAGAAAATAAAGCCTGTTCCTCTTCCACCGGCAACCCAGACCCTCCCTGGGACCCGCTCACCAGGGAGGTCTTCTGCAGGGCCTGGCTGGGGTCCAGACGAGCCATCCGGGCCTCGTAGGCGGCCTTCAGCTTCTGGTTCTGCAGAGAGGCTTCCTGCAGGGGCGTCAGCTCCCTGCAGACAGAGACGAGCTGCTGTGCTGTCCAGGCCCCAGGAAGCCCTGGAGTGCCCCCCTGACTGTGCTCTGAGACCAGAAGGAGGCGGTGATGGGGGCAGGCAGGAAATGGGAAGGAGGGAGGAGGTGCAGGGTGGGCTGGAGACCTCTGTCCTGCTGAAACCTGGGCCTGCAGTCACCAGGCCTCCTGCGTTTTCAAGAAAAGCGGCACACTGCGCTTTCCGCATCCACACGTTGGGCAACAACACGGAACTTTTTAGGGGCATCATGTGAGCCAAACAGCTAGATAACTTTGCCACCCGTGGGAGAGAGAACCAAAGCCTGCTTATTAGAAATAGCTGCCGAGGGCCGACCTCCATGCCCCCACCCAAACTGCTGGTGTCACATGTCTTCACGCTTCTGTGGTAGGAGAGGGTAAGCTGTGAGGATGCCAACTGGCAAGGGAAAATGTGTCCCGGGGTGGGAGTCCCGTGGGGAGTCCCGCCCCGCGATGGCACATGCAGAAATGAGGTAGCAGTGGCCCCCAAGGCCTGGCAGCAGCAGCGCCAGGAGGAGCCAGCCTTGTTTATCCTCCTGGGGGTTCTTCTGTCTGTGTCTAAGTGAGTTTTATCAGTTCCAGAAGCTTATATACTGTTATCTCTTCAAATAATGCCTCTCTTTCTCTTTCTTTCTTCTCTTTTTCTGGAACTCCAATAATCTCGTGTCAGATCTCCTAGCTCTGTCTCAGATTTCGTCTTCTTTTCTCCCCCTATGAGAGTCATTCTGGATATCTTTTGATCTTTCAACCAATTCGCTCATTCTTTCTTCAACTACATCTACTCTGTTGGTACAATATTGACCACGTGAGTCTGTGTGCATGTGTGTGTTTTCACCGGAGAATATAATTTGTTACTATTTCCAATTCGTTTTTAAAAACAATTTTGGTATTATATTTTCTGTTTCCTTTCAACGTGGTTCTTTATTTGCTGGGTTATACTCTCTGGCCTTTTGTTGCCTGCAGCTATTTTCAAATTTGCTTTTCACTTTTGTAACTGAGGACAACATGACTGTGTTGTGATGTGTGTCTGGTAACTTCCCCTGAACACTTGGCAAGTCTGTGTCTGCTATTACTCTGTAAATTTCTGGTTTCTTTTTGTGCTTGGTTATCTCTCACTGTGCATCATTTGTGCATGCTGAAGATGCTTTTGTCCAAAGGGGATCTACATCTGTTTTTGCCAAGCGCAAGGGTACTTCCATTCCGGGACCCACTTTAACTGAATTCATTGTGGTTAGCTCACTTTGCCTGGACTTCAAACCCAGGCTCGGCCCACCTTCCGTTTTGCCCCAGCTTACTTCTTAGAACTTTGTGCCTCTACCACTTGAAGCTTCTGGAAGATCTCGGGCGGCAGAAAGGGAGAGAGTTTCCCCCCTTCATCTGAGTACACCCGGCGATGTCGGCTGGTCGGTGAGGGGACAGGAGCAGCCGTGGGCATGGCTGGCTTCAGGTATGTTTTCCCTGCAACACATACATGAGCAAGGGTCAGCATGGAATCCGACGTTCCAGAGATGCAGACTTTGGGGGAGATGCCCCAGGAAAACTTGCCAGAGACCCACCGAGCTTGGCAGCTGTTGACTGGGCCCTCTCCAGACACTGCTCGGCCAGCTTCAGCATCTTTGAGGTGTCCGGGGCCACAGTTTCCCCACCTTCTGGGGATAAAGAGAAAAGAGAGCTGGTCACCATCACCTTTATTATTAAGCCGATTCTTGCCGAGACAAAAACAAGGACAAATTCACCCCCTCCTCATCTCTCCCTCCCGGGTCGCCACCCCCTCCTCATCTCTGACCTCTAGGCGATCCCATCTCCTCATTTCTGATCACCTGCTCTGGGTTTACCTCCTGACGCTATGTGGGCGCTGAGCTTGGCCAGCCCAGCAGCTGACTGTCCTGTCATCTCAGCTGGACCATCAGAGCCCTCTCTCTACCTAACCTGGCCTTTGCTCACCAGGGCCTTTACTTGTACTTACGGCCCCTCCTCAGGGTGGGCCTTGCAGTGGATGAGGACCATTTCAGGGACAACTTTATTGCCTATCTCCTGCCCTCTGGCTGTGCTTGACCTCACCCCTGGCACATCCCTGGGGCTTCTGTCCTGCATTCCCTCTTCTGGGGACCACTCATGTTGGCAGGTGCATGCTGTAGGAGCTGCCACTCAAAACTCTTCCCTGCACCCCACCAGCCTTAGTTTCTGAGCCACTTACTGCCCCCTTTAGAGCCAGCCCCTCAGCACACTCCATTTTAGCCACCTGATTCCCACTGAGACCACCCTCTCTCATGCCCTCCCGTCAAGCCCTTCTCTGAGGCCTCCCCAACCTCTCCAGGTGTCTCTCTTCCAGAACATCCCCCTGGGCGTACTACTGTGTCTTCCCCCCAGTCCCCAACCTTGGGAGTGCCCAGAGCTCTGCTAAGCTCACTGGCTCTCTGGGGCAGCTCTGATTCTGGTGACCCCGACCTCTCCCTAACCACTGTGCTCCTGTATCGTCAGGGTGCTCAGTGCCTCAAACAGAAGGTGCTCACGATGGAGCTCTCTATTCTGCCCATACAAGTCTGCTCCCGCCCATCCCCACAGCACCTCCTGTACCTCACTGTTGCCCTCCAGCAGCTCACTGTTCCCTCCAGGGGCTCACTGTCTCCACCCCCTGCCCCACCAACCAGCGGCTCACCCAGCAAATCTGTGAGGTCCACCTTGAAAGCACGACCCCAGGCCCTTCACTCCTTCCATCCCCAAGTGGTCCCACCACTGCTGTCCTCACTGTGGGAGCCTCCTGGAGGCTCTGCCTCCATGCCGGCCTCTCCCACAAAGCCTCTACGAGCTTCCTTACACCGGAACAACCCAGCTCCACGCAAGGCCACGCCTGCCCCCACTGAACCTCCTCTTCCCTGTACTCAGCCCCCACTCTCATCTCAGAGTCTTTACACATCCCTCTGCTGGGGGTGTTGCCCCTTGACCTTTACGCAGCTCACTCCTTCCTGGGCTGGGGCTCAGTGTCCAATCTCCGGTTTTGCCCCATCCCGTTTACATCCTCTTACAACACCCATCCCCGCCTGCTCCCGCAACACACTATGACGGCTCATGCTTGCTGAGAGCTCACCAGTTCACTTTCTGCTAACGACCAATGGGTAGGACACAGGACAACCCCAGGCTTAAGACCCACCAAGAGCCAAGCAGTCCAGAATTTGTTCAGCGTGGAAGAAGCAGTGAGGCTGAGATCTGTACCTTTGGTTGTCTCCACTTCTTCCAACAGCACCTGGGAGATATAGTGGATGCTCCTCAGGTATTCCGTATATGCCTCCTGTGCCCAGGGAAGAGAAATGGCAGGGGTCAGGCCAGTAGTGGCCAACAACTCCGTCATGCCTGTTTATGCCCTTGTGGGAAACATAGAAACAGTGGTGTCTGCTGATCTCCTGAGATTCACCTGAGGCACCTAACCCGAGGTAGTTAGCTGGTAATTCCTCCGGGTCTAATCAGTAACGTTCTGCACGGTATCTGTACCGATAGCATCCCTCTTCTCCAGACTCGAAGGGAAAACATGCCCAGCTGGGCACCCATCCCTCCTCTCACTGCCTTTCTCTCCAGCACAGGAAGAAAAGAGATTCTCTTTCAGCGGGCCAGGCAAAGTAGTTGACAGCAGTTGCTGTCATTTGTCACTCTGTGCAATGAGTTTCCTTCCTGTGCAACTCAGGGCCTATTTATTCAGTGGCTTAAAAGAATAAAAAATCCTCAGAGGTAAATGAGGGAGTGCTGTTGCTGATCTTGAAATCACTTTCTGGCTTAGGTTCTGGGAAATCCCCTTCCCGAATCCCTGAATAAGTACTCCGCGGGCACACAGCAATCTGCAACACTAGAATACTGCCAGTTTCAAGGGTGTGACCAGGTTCAGGGCACGGGCATTTGGAAGCACCACATGACGTTTTGTTGCATCCCAGTTCTCAGATTAACTATCTTTAAATCTACACCTCAGGATAAAATGGAAGCACCACATGACGTTTTGTTGCATCCCAGTTCTCAGATTAACTATCTTTAAATCTACACCTCAGGATAAAATGGATTCCAGATAGGATTTTTGACTTGTGGGGGCACCTGCTGTCCTAGAAAACTGACTTGGGGAAAGCAGCAGATTGAGGGACCCGGATGCTTTTCCTGGACATAGGCAGCTTCCTCCCCTCCTTGGACAGTCCAGTGTGGCTCAGCCTGCTTTTCCACTTGGCTGCCACCTTTCGGAATAACACACCCACCCATTCTCAGTAACAAGCCATACTACCCTGCGCAGACGCATCACGAATGAGCCCTTTCAGGGTTCCGTCCCTTTGGGGAATCTGATTAAATCTACAGTGTCTTCTCAGAAAAATACACATTACACATGGGATTTCTCGCCAGATATATTTTGGAGGGCTGCTTCAACCCTCTTGAATCCCCTTTACAGATAAAACCTTGGCTCTAATTCCTACTCTGCGACGACGGGAAAACACGGCGGGAGAGGACTGGGAGCTGTCCAAGGTCACAGGCAGACACCCGAGCCCAGCGCCCCGGGAAACGCCGGAGGGGTCCTGGACGGCACCCACCCCCGGGCCCCGCCCTCGCTCACGCCCACCGGGCAGGCTGCAGGTAGGGGGGTGCCTGGAACCGCCGCGGCGACCGCCCCCGCCTCGTTTTGGGTCGCCTCACCCGGGGCCGGTTGCCGGTATCCAGCTCGATGGCCCCGTTGGCCAGCTTCATGGCACACTGCAGCGGCTTCATCGCGCCGTCCCCGGCCGCAGCGGCCATGGCGCCGGGCAGGGGAGGCTGTGGCTGCGGCGGCGGCGGCGGCGGCGGCTGAGGGCGGGACAGACGGCCCAGAGGCCGGAACGCAGCCTGCGCGGGAGCCGGCACCGCCCGAGCCCTGGACCGCAGGAAGGGGCGGGGCCGGCGTGGCAGCACTTCCGGCGGCCCCAGCCCCAGCACGCCTCCCCCAGAGCTCCCGTTGCTGCAGGGGCCGCGGCGGTCTTAAGTAGCCTCGCGAAGTAGATGCGAGCGCGTAAGTGCAACAGTCGGCACCCACATCCCACGTTTGTGACATGCCAAACGTCTGGGCCTTGCCGCGTCGCCCCTCGCTGACTTCACTGCGCCCCGGCCCCCCTCTCCCCCTCTCCTCGCCCTTCCCTTCGCGCCCCGCCCACCCCTTCTTGCTCCGCCCCGTTTCCAGGGAGCCGAAAGGGGCCCCACGGCGCCGAACGGCGGAGTCGAGCGGAAACGAGCGAGCGCAGTCCAGCTGAGCTGACGCGAGGCTCTGGGCCGAGCGGGACGTACCCCGGCCTAGCGGCCCAACCAACAGAGCGGGGCCGAGCTGAGCCGAGTGGAGCCGAGCTGGGTCGAATAGGGTCGAGTGGAGCCGAGCGGGGCCGAGCCGAGCCGAGCCGAGCCGAGCCGAGCCGTGCCCAGCGGGACTTAGCGGGGCGGAGCGCCGGGCCCGGGCTGTAGCCGCGGCCGCCGCCATGAAGCGGGACCGGCTCGGTCGCTTCCTGTCTCCCGGGACGGCGGGGCAGCGCGGGGGCTCCGGCGGCGGCGGCGGCGGCGGCGCCTGTGGCAGCGGCCGGACCCGTGGCCGCCCGGCCCGCAGCGGGCCGAGCGTGGACGAGGCTGCGGCCCTGGTGGCGGCTCGGCTGGGCTGGGGCCTGGCGCGGGCCCGCGGGGACACGGGCGAGGACGGCGCCGACGAGGCAGGTGGGTCCGGCCGGGAGCACGGGGGCGGGTCGCGGGTGGGCGGGCGGAGCCGGGGGTCCCCGGGACCGCGGCGTCTCCCCGGGGACCACGTTCCCCCGGGAGCCTTCTCCCCCTCGGCGTCCCTGGGCCCCTCTGCCGACGAGGCCTCCCCCCAGGGAAGGGGTGAGAGCGGCCTCTGCCCGGCGTCCGGGGTGACGTTTCGCAAGGCCGCTGACCCTTCGGTGCCCAGTCTCGGCTTATTAAGTAATTATTGCTTAAGTTTTGCAGCCCGAGCGGCCAGAGTCAATCCTGGTTTTGCCGTGTGCTCTGTAGCCTTGAGGTAGATGCTTAACGTCTCTGAGCCTGTTTCGTCTTCCTTAAAACAGAGCTGAGTGGATAAAGTGCGAGAGGCCCTCGCCTGGCAGGTGGTGTCTGCGAGAACGTGCACATTGCTTTCGTGTGATGGATTGTGTGCTCTCTCGTTGAATCCCCCTGGGGGTGGGGGTGGGGGTGGCTTCGTCTACACTTGCTGACAGGCTCGGGGGGTAGATCCTGGAGGAGGCTTCTTCGGGGCTGGTCTCAGGAGCAAGGTTTGAGGAGGAAGAAAGTTTCTAGCTTCTTTCTTGAAGCTCTGTAGCTGTGAAGGCATTTAGTAAAAAAGTTTGTGGGGCGCCCGTGTGGCGCAGTCGGTTAAGCGTCCGACTTCAGCCAGGTCACGATCTCGCGGTCCGGGAGTTCGAGCCCCGCGTCAGGCTCTGGGCTGATGGCTCCGAGCCTGGAGCCTGCTTCCGATTCTGTGTCTCCCTCTCTCTCTGCCCCTCCCCCGTTCATGCTCTGTCTCTCTCTGTCCCCCCAAAAATAAATAAACGTTGAAAAAAAATTATTAAAAAAAAAAGTTTGTGTATATATTTTTAAGTTTATTTGTTTATTTTGTGAGAGAGAGCGAGAGCGCACAAGCAGGGGAGGAGCAGAGAGGACGAGAGACAGAATCCCACGCAGACTTCACATCGTCAGCACAGAGCGTTTCGGGGCTCGAACTCAGGAACCCTGAGATTATGACCTGAGCACAGCTCAAGAGTCCGACGTTTAACCGACGGAGCCGCCCAGGTGCCCTGTGTCTTTTCTTGGTTTTAATTAATTTATCTTTTGAGAGAGAGAGAGACAGAGCACCGGGTGGGGAGGGGCAGAGAGGAGGAGACACAATCCGAAGCAGGTTCCAGGCTCCGAACTGTCAGCACAGAGCCCCATGCGGGGCTCGAACCCACGGACTGCGAGATCATGACCTGAGTGCCCCCAACAGCGCAGTATTATTAACTGTAGTCACCCTGCTATACGATATGCATCGCCAAGATTGACTTGTTTTAGAACTGGAAATTTGTACCTTTTTTTTTTTTTTTTTTTTTTTTTTAATGTTTATCTTAGGGAGAGAGAGAGACAGACTGAGCGAGCAGGGTGGGGGCAGAGAGAGGGGGAGACACAGAATCCGAAGCCGGCTCCAGGCTCCGAGCTGTCAGCACAGAGCCCGATGCGGGGCTCGAACCCACGAACCGCGAGATCGTGACCCGAGCCGAAGTCGGATGCTTACCCGACTGAGTCGCTCGGGCGCCCTGGAAATTTGTACCTTTTGACCATTTTCCTCCATCGTCTGCATCCCGTCCCGCACCCTCCCCACCACCCACCTCAGGCTATCACCAGTCTGCTCTCTGTGAGTTGGGGTTTTTTTGTGTATTTTTAGGATTACACCTATAAGTGAAATTGTATGGTATTTATCTTTTCCTGTGTGACTTCTTTCACTTAACGTAGTACCTTCAGGGTCCATCCGTGTTGTCCCAAATGGCAGGATTTTCTTCTTTCTTATGGCTGAGTAACATTCCATTGTGGGAGAGAGCGTGTGTGTGTGTGTGTGTGTGTGTGTGTGTGTGTGTATACACACACCCCCGCTTTTTTAAATCTGTTTCTCAGTCAGTGGGCACTTAGATTGTTCCCGCACCTTGGCTGTTGTAAATAATGCTGCTGTGAAAACGGGAGCGCACCTACCTTTTTGAGCTCGTGTTTTCATTTCCTTTGGATAAATACCCAGAGGTGGAATTGTTGGTCCAAATGGTGGTTTTATTAGTTTTTTTGAGGAACTTCCATACCGTTTTCCATAGAGGCTGCACCAGTTTATGTTCCCACCGGCAGTGCCCGAAGGTTGCCTCTTCTCCACATCCCCACGACACTCGTCGTGTCTTGTCTTTTTGGTAACGGCCATCCTGAGAGGCGTGAAGTGACAGCTCATTGTGGTTTTGATTTGCATCTGCCTGACGAGCAGTGGTGCTGAGCGCTCGGCCGCACACCTGGGCTCGTTCGCCTGCTGGTTGGCCGGCTGTATGTGTGTCTTCTCTGGAAGAATGTATGTCTGCTGCCTGGTTTTTAATTGATCGGGTTTTTGCTTTGGAGCTGTGTCAGTTCTTTTTGTTTTAGATATTAGTTCCTTAGATGCGACAGGCAGATGTTTTCTCAGGTTTCAGTATTTCTCAGGTTTCCCTATTTTCAGTAGGTTGTTTTTTCATCTTGTTGATGGTTTTCTTTGCAGTGCAGAAGCTTTCTAGTTTGATGTAGTCCCACCTGTTTATTTTTTTTGCTTTCATTGACTTTGTTTTCGGTGTCAAATCCAAAAAATGATCCCCAAGACCGATGAGGAGTTTACTACCTGTGTTTTCTTCTGGGAGCTTTACGGTTTTCGGTCTCACATTTAGGTCTTTAATCCATTTTGAGTTTATTTTTGTTTGTGGTTTAAGTAATGGGGATCAAGTTTCATTCTTTTGCATGTGCGTGTCTAGTTTTCCCAACACCCATTTTTTAGAGAGAATGTCATTTCCCCATTATATATTCTTGATTCCTTTCTTGTAAATTAATTGACCACACATACGTATGAGTTTATTTCTGGGCTGTCTTTTCTGTTCCGTCAACCTATGTTTTTTTTTTTTTTTTTTTTATGCTCGTTCTCTACTGTTTTGATTACTGTGGTTTTGTACTATAGTTTGAAATCAAGAAGTATGATGCTTCCAGCTTTGTTCTTTTTTCTCAAGATTACTTTGGCGATTTGGCATCTTTTGTGGTTTCATATAAATTTTAAGATTGTTGTGTTTCTGGGAAACCGTCACTGGAATTTTGACCAAGATTGCATTGAATGTGTAGATGGCTTTGGGTAGCGTGAACATTTTAGCAGTATTAATTCTCCTAATCCACGAGCACGGAATACTTATTTGTTCACGTCTTCACTGTTTTTCATCAGTGTCTTACACTTTTCAGCATAAGGTTTTTCACCTCCTTGGTTAAATTCATTCCTAGGTATTTTAT
Organism: Prionailurus bengalensis; assembly: GCF_016509475.1. Lineage (NCBI taxonomy): Eukaryota > Metazoa > Chordata > Mammalia > Carnivora > Felidae > Prionailurus > Prionailurus bengalensis. The sequence goes on from NC_057352.1 coordinate 61,910,076, forward strand.
TCCTTTGATGCAGTTGTAAATGAGACTTTTCTTGATTTGTTTTTCTGATAGTTCATTATTGATTTTGTATCCTGCAACTTCATTGAGTTTGTTTATTCTTAGAATCTCTTGGTGACATCTTTAGGGTTTTCCATATATAATACCATATTATCTACAAACAGAGACAGGTTTTTTTTTTCCTTTTTTACTTACTTGGATATTTCTTATTTTTCTTGGTTCATTGCTCTGGCTAGGACTTCTGACACTGTGTTGAATAAAAATGGTGAGGGTGAGCACCCTTATCTTGTTCCTCATCTGAGAGGAGAGCTCTCACTTGTGAGTATGATGTTACCCGTGGGCTTATTATCTGTGGCTTTTATTACGTTGAGGTACATTCTCTCTATACCCAGTTTGTTCAGAATTTTAATCATGAATGGGCGTTGCATTTTGTCAGACACTTTTTCTGCATCTATTGAGATGCTCATGATTTTAATCCTTCATTTTGTTACTGTGTCACGTTGGTTGATACGTGGATGTCGGACCATCCTTGCGCCCCTGGAATAAGTCCCGCTGGATCATGTCATGTGAGCCTTTTAAAGTATTGTTGCGTTTGGTTGGCTAATGTTTTGCTGAGGATTTTTGCAGCCGTATTCATCAGGGATCTTGGCTTGTAATTTTCTCTTCTTGTGGTGTCTTTGTTTGGTTTTGTTATTAGAGTAATTGTGGCCTTGTTCTAGATGCACTTAGAATTATCTGGAAGGTGTTCTGGACCAGAAGACCCTCCACTGACCGTATCTCCCAAAAGGCTGTATGTTCAGCTGGGAGCCCAGAGCCCAGAGCCCAAAGCCCTGCCTTTGGCTCAGACGTGGGCTTGTGTTTCTGGGATGCGTCTGGGGAAGTGCCGTGGAGCGTTCTTCCCCCTCAAGGACTGGGAGGATGGCAGATCCTGGGCCTCACCTCCCCAGGCCACGTTGCTGTCTTCCGAGGAGCACGTGTCTTCCAGTGCTCTGTGCAGCCAGCAGCCCTGCCTGACTCAGTGTCTTCTGTGCTTGCCCAGGAACAGGCCGGGCTCTTGCCATGGGGCACTGTCGCCTCTGCCACGGGAAGTTCTCCTCACGGAGTCTCCGCAGCATTTCTGGCAGGGCACCTGGGGAGAGCGCAGACAGACCACCCCCGGGGGAGCGTGTTTTCATCAGGGACTTCCAGCACCTGCTGGGGGTGGCTGTCCACCAGGACCCAGCTCTGTCTCAGTTTGTCTGCAAGAACTGCCACGCTCAGTTCTACCAGTGCCACGGCCTCCTCAAGTCCTTCCTGCAGAGAGTCAACGTCTCCCCCGCGGGCCACCGGAAGACTTGCACAAAGTAGGCATCCCCTCCTCCTTTCATCTGGTGGGCATTCAGGGGCCAGGCACCCTGTGTGCTGGGGCTGGTCTAGGCACAGTGAGCGCCGGGGAACCTCTGCAGCGGGGAGCCGGTCCTGCTTCGGGCAGCAGACACGGGTGACCACCAGCGTGGCTGGTGTGAGGGAGACGGACAGACGTGCTCAGGGGAGGTGAGGGCTACAGAGGGCCGTGGGTGTAAGGAGACAACCTCTGGAAGTAGAAGGTCAGACTGCATGTGGGAGAGGCGGCCCGTGACAGGAGTCTGGTGAACCTGCATCTTGTTCACGGCCAGCCCCACTCACGGCCATGCTGATGCTTTACAGGGTCGGTGCCCAGCCCCCGCCAGGGGCAGAGGAGGGAGCGTGTCTGGGTGAGTGTGCCCTCGGCGTGTGGTCTGTGGGTTAGGCTCGAGGTGGGCTGGGTGCTGACTGGCCATGGGTGTGGCGTCTCTGTGCCTTTCCTCAGTGGACCTGATCACTTCGAGCCCCCAGGGCCTGCGCGACCTGGTGGCCTGGGTGCACGGACACGCAGCCAGCTGCGGGGCCCTGCCTAGCCTCCAGAGGACACTGTCCTCCGAGTACTGCGGTGTTATCCAAGCCGTGTGGGGCTGTGACCAAGGCCACGACTATACCATGGACGCCGACTCCAGCTGCGGGGCTCTTTTGCTGGACAGTGCGCTGGCAGTCAAATGGACATGGGACAAGGAGATGGCCCCGTGGCTCACCCAGCATCGGGGGTCCAACCCTACTGGGGCTGCCCCTCAGAGCTCCCAGGGCAGAGCGACCACAACTCCAGCCGAGACCGAGACCCTGCCCGGCGCGGACGTGGCCCCGCCTCCTTCAGATGTCAACCCCGTAGGGCCTGGCCTGTGCCCCCCACCTCAGCCAAGCTTTCCCCCAAGTGGGGCCCCAGGTAGGAGCTCCTCTGGGTTACTGGATCAGGATTCCTCGTCTGGAGGCAGGCCCGCAGTGGGGGGCGGGTGTCTGTATTGTTATGGGCAGTGGTCACTGTGTTGCGTATGGAGGCTCCGGGGGAAGTGATGAGGAGCCGACCTGAGCGACAGGGGGAGGGCCCGGGGACCCTCTTCCAGCAGTTTTTGTAAAGGCTTGCTCATCTGCCGTCTGGTCTTCCTCTCTAAGCCTGTTCGGGGCCAGGGGACCAAAGGAGGGAGAAGAAGGGGGTCTTTGTTGTGGGACGTGGGAGAAGACGGCAGCTGGGACCTCTGAGGCTCTTTTGGGCCAGCTGCGGGTCATTCCCTGGGTCTCCGCCGGCGTCCTGGTGACATCCCGGTGGGACTTGCGTAGATGGGCTCCTCTGCCAAGTGGCCAAGAGGGAACACAGGGCCATTGTGTGGGACCCGGTCCCACGGTGCTGTGGTGTGGGGGCAGCTGCTCACGGACTTTGCGTTCAGGTGGCGGAGTTGGCTCCCCCTCCCTCTTCCCTCAGCCTCTGTTTGTGCAGTCGCCTACGTGGAGCGCTGGGCTGCTCCTGTGGTCCAGCTCTTGGTAGCATTTTAAAATGCAGCTGCCCAGATGGTTGAGAGAGAGAGAGGAGGGAATCTTAAGCAGGCGGCACGCTCAGTGCTCAGCCCAACTCAGGGCTCCATCCCATAACCCTGGGATCGTGACGTGAGCCGAAATCAAAAGTCGGACTTTCAACCGACTGAGCCACCCAGGTGCCCCAGAACTGAACTGCTTGGCCTTTTAAACTGCGTGCATGCAGTGTGATATTAATGGTTTGATATTAACGTTTCTTTAATGTTTTGGAACACCCACAAAGTGTGAGTCGTCCCTGCCTGACACAGCTGGATCCGAACCTCTGGGAAGGGCTGGGCTTGCTGACGTGAACCGTTGGCTCGGGTTTCTGATGCCTGGTGCCGTCCGTGCCTGTGCTAGACATGGGGGTGGCCTCTTGGGCTGTGTAGGGACCTTATGGGGGGCGGGACTGGGAGGCGGGTGGGATTTAAGCCTGGAGGACCCCAGGCTCCCCACAGGGAAGGCTCTGTTGTCCGATGGGCACACGCCTCCTTGCTGGGGAGCACTGCCTGCGCTGTGTGTTGGTAATGGGAGCCTTGTTCTTTGTTTCTCAGGGCGGTTGGGTGAGAAGCAGGTTCCGTCTTCAACCTCGGATGATCGGGTAAAAGACGAGTTCAGTGACCTTTCTGAGGGGTGAGAGAAGAGTGGGTTTAAATAGCCTAACATTCCTCCTTGGAAAATCAAACTCCGCCAACCTGTGTGCTCTCTGCCTGTGTCCGGGCCGGGGCCCTCTCCCTCTCTCAGTTGGAAGGAGACGAATGGCCGAGGGTGCTTCCAGGCTCCTTGTTCCTGACGGGGGCCTCCTAGACCTGACGTATCTGGAAGGGGAGCACGACCAGGGTGGTGTGGAAGTTAGAGCCCTATGGTTGCCCCTTCGCTGCTGCTGCCTTGTCTCCTTCAAGGCCGTGGTTTCGTGCCAGCCAAAGACGTTACTAAAATGGGAAGTTGGTCTCTGGCCTTGTGTCATGACGGGATCGTGACTTGGGGCGGAGGCTCTGTAAGGAGGATGAGCCACTGTTGGGGACTGTTCGCTGCTGGGACCGCCTCCTGCTTGTCGGCTGAGAACCACTCATGGTGGCTGCCACACACTGGTCGGCCTTCACCCCCTTTCCACACTGCCACGTAATCTGTGGCTGGAACGCAGGTGCACCCTTGTCTGAACAGGGAGAAAGACAGCACGATTTGTGGCACGACTCCTGTGGGGTGTCTGTCGATGGTGAACAAGATGCTGGAAGAACCCAAGTGGGTTTGCTAGAAACACCCCCGGGACCAGGAGTGGTCGCAGGCTGTCCTAGAGGCCGCCGGCCAGCCTCGAGTCTCCTGCAGATGAGTGGTGGCCTGTGGGGGAAGGCCGTGCCCTGCCAGGCTTCGTTCCGTCTGCTGCCCTGCAGAGACTGTGCAGTTACTCACACTCGAGGGTAAAGGTCATGGATACGCAGATATTTTTCTGGCCTTTGTGACTTTGCAAGGTGGCCAGCTGACATCTGACCTGTCAGCTGGATAGGTGCTCCCAGTTAGGGGGAGTAGGTGCCTCATAATCTAAACGTCCACTTCTGGAGAAGCCCACCTCCTTGAGGTCTTCCTGTGCTGCCTGGGGCCCCAGAGAGAGACTCGACAAGTTCAGGGTCCTGGTGTGAAGGGAGTGTGGCTTCTGGGGGATTGTCGCCTTGCGGGACTTCAGTGACCCTGGCCTGCCCTTTCTGTTAGGAGATGTGATCAGAGATTTGGGGATTTTAGGTTTCTTCAGACCTTTGCAGGAGAGCTAAAACACGGAGTATGGAGATTTGGTGGTGTTTGTAGACAGGAAGTGTCACTGGAGCTGTCACGCACCCCAGGCCTTTGCTGAAGGTGCTCTCTTCTTCCCTAGAGACATCCTGAGTGAAGACGAAAATGACAAGAAGCAAAGTACCCAGTCGTCAGATGAATCCTTTGAACCTTACCCAGAAAAGAAGTAAGGAGGACAGTCCTGCCGCGTGTCCTTGGGGTCTGGGAGGGGCACCACTGGGAGCCTAGAAACCTACGTCTGCCTGGTAGGGTCACCGGGCGGGAGTAGTGGGGGCAGGGGACGGAGGCTCATCCTTCCCGGCCTGCCCTCGCTCAGCACGTTTTCTGCTGCTCTTCGGCCTGACCCCCTTAGCCCGTTGAGTGTGGCTTCTGGGGGGTGGGGGAGGCTTTCCTCGTTCAGTGCTAGGACCCGGTCTCAGTGGCACGTGACAGTGGCAGGAGGCCTGTGGCTGTGACTCAGCCTCATTTGGGGAGCTCCCGCCTTCCTCTCTGCCAGCCCTAACCCTTGGTCACACCACACTAGTGTCTCCCGTCGGCCACGGATTTCCTGCAGTAACCTCCACCCTGCAGTTCTTTCTGCTTCTGTGCCAAGCAAGGCCCTCAGAGGCTCGGGCCCCAGCCCTGCAGTTCCTCTCAGATCTGCCTCTGGCACTGATTTCTGTGCCACCTCCTTAGAGAGTTGCTTCTGTGGCCTTGTCTTGACCTTCCCTTTTCCGAGATTTGGGTTTTCTCTCTGGATGTAGCATCCTGGTAGGGAAGGCTGATGTTTACCTGGGTCACTTTTCTCCCAACCTCATGCCCAGGAACACCCAGAACACCTGCGCATAATTGCTGCCCCACCTGAGCGTTAGGAGCATTTCACAGTAGAATAAAAACACGAGAGTGCAACAGTATCACCCAGGAGGATGCAGCCCAGAAACAGAAGCCAGCCTGACTTTCCTTCTCCTTTGGGCTCTGACGTGGCTGTGGAAAGAGAAACCGAAGCCAGGCTCTGCGGGAGGTGGGGCCAGCTGGAGTGGGCTGACCACAGCTCGGAGCCAGCACACTCAGGCCCGATGGCCACGTTGTCCCTTAGGTACTACAGTGTGAGTCACAACTGGAAACCTGGGACAGGGCCTCTGAGCCTCCCTGGTGCACGGGACTTTGTTTCAGCAGACATACCTGTCTGGGTCCATAGCTGGGGCAGATAAGAAGGGACTTAGGATGTGTTAATTAGGGCCCCGCGGCTCCGGTGAGAAGTGAGAGTCAGGAGCCTGAGTGACCGAGGGGGCAGAAAGGGAGAGCAAGGAGCAGGGTCCTCCAGTGTCTCCAAGGACTTCAGCCCATACCTGTCAAGGATGCACTTGTGAACCCACAGGCTCTCTGAAGCCGCCTGCTCTCAACAGACGTGTGATCTAGCGTGGGAGGGAAATGATGACTCCCTGGTCACAGTGTGGCTCTGACAGGGTGCCTGAGCCGCACAAAAGAGGGTGGAGGCCAATGAGGAGGGGACACACGGCAAAGCCTCAAAGAACAGTTGTTAGATAAGGAGAAGAGGAGAAGCCTGTAAGGTCATCAGAGAGTTTCTTTTTGTTTATTTATTTAAAAAATTCTTAACGTTTATTCATCTTTGAGAGAGAGACAGAGCATGAGCGGGAGAGGGGCAGAGAGAGAGGGGGACACAGAATCCCAAGCAGACTCCAGGCTCCAAGCTGTCAGCACAGAGCCCGACGCGGGGCCTGAACCCACAAACCACAGTATCATGACCTGAGCCAGTTGGAGCACTTAGCTGAGCCACCCAGGTGCCCCTGTATTGCTTTGTCTCTGATGTCACGTTTAAGAAACTGTTGTCACATCAAAGGCAGCGTTTTCTTCTAAGAGTTTGAGCGTTTTAGCTCTTATGTGTAGGTCTTTGGTCCATTAGGTCATGTATGTTGCAAAGGAAGGGCCCACCTGCATTCTTTGGCCTGTGGACATCCAGCTTTCCCAACACCGTATGTTGAAGAGACTGTCCTTTCCCCATTGAGTGGTCTTGGCACCCTTGTCAAAAATCAGTTCGTTTTTCTTGTGATGGTCTATACTCGGTCTCTCAGTTCTGTTCAGTTAGTCTTTATATCTGTTTTTCCGTGCCAGAACCACACGGTTTTGATTACTGTAGCTTTGTAATTTTGGAATTAGGGAGTTTGAGTCCTCCCGCTTTGTTTTTCAGAATTATTAAGCTATTCCGTATCCCTTAAAATTCCGTGTGAAACAGAATAGCTTTTTCTGTTTCTGCAAAAAACACCACTGGGTCTTGATAGGGATCAAATCTGTAGATTGCTTGGGAAGTAATGCCATCCTAACAATATTAAATCCTGCTAGTCCATAAACGTGGGATGTTTTTGCACTTACTTAGGTCTTAATTTCTTTCAGCAGTGCGTTGCGGTTTTTAGCATACAGGTTTTCACCTTCTTGGTTAAGTTTGTCCCTAAGTACAGTATTTTCTTCTTTTTGATGCGGTTGCAAATGAGTTAAAAACTTTCCATTTTGTTCACTGTTAATGTGTAGAGGTAGAACTAGTTTTTGTGTGTTGATTTTGTACCCTGCCACTTTGCTGAACTCGTTTATTTTTGCGTGTGTGGATTCTTCAGGGTTTTCTACATACAAGATCATATCGTTTGTGCATAGGGGTAATCTTCTAAGAGCAGTGGTGAAAACGGGCACCTTTACTTGGTCCTGATCTGAGGGCAAGGCTTTGAATCTTCCACCGTTGAGGATGACATTAGCTCTACACTTGCCATATAACGCCCTTCAAGTTCCCCGTTGTTCTCGACAGTTTTCCTTAAATGCCCGGATCGAACAAGTGGGAAGAAAAAGTGTGCATGTCTCTTTAAATCTTCACTAGACCCCCACAGGGGATTAGTTGCTGGGCCTGAACTGGTCCCTCAGGGACCTGCCAGACTGGGAGGTCCTCACTGCCCGCTCACAGCTCTGTCCCCAAGACCACACTGTTCCCTCTGAGCCCTCGCCTGGTCCTGGAGCTGTGCGCCTCCCAGCGGGTTCCAGAGTGTTGGTTCTGATGTTTTTCTAGCCTAGTGGTCGTTTTGACGGGGGGACTGACCCCTAAAACTTCTCCACTTCACTGTTTAGCATGACGTCTCCAAATAACGTTTGGTTCTGTTTCAGGAGTGAAGTTTGTCCTGAAAACCCCCTCCTGTAGCTAGCATGGTCCCCGTCCCCACACCTCGCCTTCCCGAGGTAGCAGTACGGAGTCTGGGACTTTGCTGGGGGTTGTTCCCGCCCTGGCGCCCAGGGGTCGGTCCAAAGGCCACCAGTGAGCACGGAGACGCAAGCAGGTTGCCGTGGGAGCCTGGCAGGAGCCCCACCTCTCCCGTTTGAGGAGGGAGAAGCGTCTCAGAGTCTGATGACGTCTCTTTTTCTTTTCCCCTCACAGGGTCTCTGGTAAAAAGAGTGAAAGCAAAGAAGCCAAGAAGGCTGAAGAACCAAAAATGCGCAAGAAACCGGGCCCCAAGCCGGGCTGGAAGAACAAGCTTCGCTGTGAGAGGTGAGGGCCTGGGGTGGGGGGTAAGGGGTCGGGGGGGGGGGGGGGAGGTCGCCTGTCGAGGCGGCAACTCCACGTGTGCCGTGCTCTGCAGGGAGGAGCTGCCCACCATCTACAAGTGCCCTTACCAGGGCTGCACAGCCGTGTACCGCGGGGCCGACGGCATGAAGGTGAGGAGGGGCAGCGCCCTGGGCGCGGGGCGGCCTTTGTAGCTGACCCGGAGGACCAGACGTCTGCGTGGAGCCCGGTGTAGACTTGTAGCTGAGGGCTCACGCGGGCCGGGGCCCAGGGGAGCCCTCCGCTCTTGGGAAAAGCACCCGCCTCTCGTCGTGTGAGGAGTGGTTGCATCTCTTCCTCTGAGGGGGCCGCGCAGGACCCGTGGGAGGGGGTGACTGTCCCGGCCGGGGCGCTCAGGGCCCTGCTGTCGCCCCCGCAGAAGCACATAAAGGAGCACCACGAGGAGGTCCGGGAGAGGCCGTGCCCCCACCCCGGCTGTAACAAGGTGTTCATGATCGATCGTTACCTGCAGCGCCACGTGAAGCTGATCCACACAGGTACGGGCCCTGCTCTGGCACACGCTCACCTCCGCCGGCCCGTGGGCCAGCCGCCCTTCCCAGAGGCCTGGGGCCGTGTCTGGCCGCCTCGTGGGTCGGGCAGAAGCGGCTGGAACTGGCAGTGAGGAAACCCCAGTGCCTTTTCTGCACGTGACGACCCCGCGCGTCCGTCACGGTTTGATTCCCCTCCAGTTTTAACGACGTGACCCACACCCCCAGGTCTTAGAAAACCCAGAGCTACACGTGTGCCGCATTCCGACCACTGCTGCTGCTCACAGAGCCGCTCTCCTGAGTTGGCAGCACCCCCTTTAAAAGACGGACGCCTGGGTCAGTCAGGCACCCAATCCTCGATTTCAGCTCGGGGCGATCTCTGTGTCGCGAAGCTTGCTTGGGCTTCTCTCCCCCTCTGCCTCCTCATGCTCTTGCTTGCTCTCAAAAATAAAAAACAAGTCTATTAAGGAAGAAAAGGAAGATTGATGCACTGAATCTGTATTTAAATTTTTTTTTTTAACATTTATTTTTGAGACAGAGACAGAGCATGAATGGGGGAGGGTCAGAGAGAGGGAGACACGGAATCTGAAACAGGCTCCAGGCTCCGAGCTGTCAGCACAGAGCCTGACGTGGGCCTTGAACTCACTGACTGCAAGATCATGACCTGAGCTGAAGTCGGCCGCTTAACTGACTGAGCCACCCAGGCGCCCCCTGAATCTGTATTTATCCCTAAACTGTAACTGTACACATAACTTAATGGTAGGGGCACCTGACCTGGGCGTTTCAGTTGGTTGAGTGTCGACTCCATTTCGGCTCAGGCCATGACCTCATGGTTCATGGGATCGAGCCCTACATCAGACTCTGAGCTAACAGCATGAAGCCTACTTGGGCTTCTCTCTCTCCCTCTCTCAAAATTAAAGAAAATTATTCTTAATGTTTATTTTTGAGAGAGAGCGAGCAAGCATGATCGGGGGAGGGTCAGAGAGAGAGACAGAATCTGAAGCAGGCTCCAGGCTCTGGGGCACGAACCCACGAACGAGGAGATCACGACCCGAGCCGAAGTTGGACGCTTAACCGACTGAGCCACCCAGGTGCCCCAGAACTTAAAAAAAAATTTACTGTAGGAAGTCATTCTGGTTTACTTTTTTCACTGAGCCCATTTTATGGTTGGGTCGTATTTGCTGGTTTCACAGTGAAACCATTTTCCTGTGTTTTTTGTTCTAAGCCTTGTTGGACATTCCCTTAAATTGGGTCTTCAGGCTGCTGGTCTCAGTCGAGACCCCAGTGATCACAACCATTAGCAGTTTTCCTGAAACACCCAAGAGGAGAGCCTAAGCTGTAAAGGGGGATCGTACCTAGCACAGGACAAGCCCATGTGGGAAGCTGTGTCAGGTGCTTGTAGATGACTGAGCAGGTGGGATTGGAAATGGCAGTGAGGCAGAAGCTTGTGGCCACCACCCCAGGTGCGTGTCCAGGAGAAGGGACTGTTCAGTTTTTGTCCAAGAGCCTAAGAAACTGATCTCCAAAGTAGACATCCCCTCCCCGACCAAGGGCCCAGTATGGTTTGTAGAGTTTGTAAGGTGGCAGTCGCCTGTGAAGCTTTATAGACTGGGCTTCCTCGAGGAACTTCTGCTCAGCGGATCTAGTTTCCCTTGAGGAAAACAGGCTTCAAATGGACCCATCTGATGAAGAGGAAGTCCCAGCGAGATGACATTTTCAAGCAATTTGGAGGGCTCTATTATTAATAAGAAACTCTGTATTAGAAATGTTTTTCATTGGGGCGCCTGGGTGGCCCAGTCGATTAGGCATCTGACGATTTCCGCTCTGGTCATGGTCTCACGGTTCAGGAGTTGGAGCCCCATGTCGGGCTCTGCGCAGACACTGTATGGAGCCTGCTTGGGATTCTCTCTCCCCTCTCTCAGATTTGAAAAACTTTTTTAAATCTCTGAATAAAATTAGATTTGCACAGGCCCCTTGCTTGGGCCTTGAGTGTAAGGAAAACACCACGTTGGGCCACCAGGCCCCCGGGGAGGGCTGGGCATTTTCGTGCCTGTGTTCATGCCATCTCTGGTCCTCTCTGGTCCCCAGAGGTGCGGAACTATATCTGTGATGAGTGTGGCCAGACCTTCAAGCAGCGGAAACACCTTCTCGTCCACCAGATGCGCCACTCAGGAGCCAAGCCTCTGCAGTAAGTGTGGGGATGGGCACGCCTCCACATGGCCGTGCTTCTGGCACCCACGCCCTTGCTCACCTGGCCCTGTCCCCCAGGTGTGAAGTCTGTGGGTTCCAGTGCCGGCAGCGCGCATCCTTGAAGTACCACATGACTAAACACAAGGCTGAGACCGAGCTGGATTTTGCCTGTGACCAGTGTGGCCGGCGGTTCGAGAAGGCCCACAACCTCAATGTGCACATGTCCATGGTCCACCCTCTGACGCAGACCCAGGACAAGGCCCTGCCCCTGGAGCCACCATGCGGGACTACGGAGGGCCAGGCTGTGAAGCCTGAGCCCACCTGAACTCAGGCGGGTAAATGGGGTTCAGACGGTTTCAATAGTTCTTTCATTTGAGACCTGATGGCACAGCTTCGCCCGCTGCCCTGGAGCCCCCCTGCCGTGTCCCCTCACCTGTGTGTCAGGAGGGCACTGGACAGCAGTACGGTGAAGGGGGGCTCACCGTGCAACTCCCGTAGCCTTTCCAGCGTCCGCTCTGGGACCAGCATTTACCCACGATACTGACCTTGGGGCCAGATGGATTTTAAATCATTGATTCCTATTCCCCACTAAAGCAATCAAGGAGATTTGTAATCCACTTTCTAGTGCAAGAGCTCCGTGTTATGCTCGTAATAAATTATTTACAAAGGAGCCGGGCTGTGCGCCGCGCAGGGTCCAGTCAGAAGAGCCGGGGCTCCCGGTAGAGGTCAGCATCCGGCCTGGCCTGCTGTCTGCTCAGGAGGGCGGCCCTCACGTCCGGGTCACAGTCCGCACTGGTGGCCAGCAGCTGCAAGAAACCGACTGTGCTCAGCCGAGTGCAGCCCCCAGACACCCGGGGCCTGGGGACAGGGAAGCTGGCAACCACAGCCCAGCAGGTAAGTGGCCTGGCCACAGTGCAAGTGCTGCACCCCCGGGTTCTCCTCTTAATGGAAGTGCTGTATCTACAGCACTCTCGTTTGCTCTTCGACACACACAGCAGAGTGAGCGTCTGCGTGTTACCTCGGCCACATTTGAGAAGCTCTCTTTTGGGCATCTAGGTATTGACCGCAGCAGAAAACGACGAGCTTCTGTTATCAAGCCGACAGGGTCACCCTGAAGAGAGGACAGGTAAAGCCGCAGGTCAGGGGATCCCGTGATGAGTCAGGATGCCCCCATCTGCTCACCGTGCCACTAGGGGCTGGGCTGTCACAGGCCTCAAGCCCCGGAGAGCTGGCTGCACGGGGCTGTGAGGCGTGTCACCTGCCTGGCCCCGGCGCTCCCGGCTCCTGCTGGCTACGGTGGAGAGTGCGCCGGTTTCCCCAGCCACGAAGAGACGGATCAGCTTTAGGTACATGTCGACGGCAACGTGCAGGAAGGCATCCTCCCTGGTGAGGGCGTCTTCGTCGAAGTAGGAGAGAAGGCTGAAGATAAGGAGACACAAGTGACTCTAAGACCTCACAGAGGTGAGTGGCAATCAGCACGGCAGCTGCTCATCTGAGGAATGACGTCATAGGCATCTGTCCCGTCTGGAGGGAGACACGCCGTGGTACTGAGATCTAGGGCCGGGGGAAGGGGAGGACCACCTCCTCTGACCACGCACGACCCTGCGGGCACGAACTCCTTCCCGGATTGCTCTGGCAGCAGCCCGGGAAGTCGGTGCAGTTACCTGTAGAAGGCGAACGGCAGCAGTCTGACGTACTGATCTGGGGCCAGGCGGAGGAGGACGTGGCCCAGGCTGCCACCTGCAACACCGACAGGGGATGGCTTCAGCCAGCTCCGTGGGTGCCCGCCTACCCTAGGGTCGGCACGTTCACGGAACGTCAGGAGCCTGGCGACGAGGGGCGACGTCCTCATTCTGGAGAGCGGGGCTGGTGGCGGAGGCAGGCAGACCCCCTGTCCCCCACCTGAAGGCCTAGCGGCACCCTGGGACTCAGCACCCCCATGGGATTCTTTTGTCCTTTAAACGAGTTTATTCTGCATTTATCCCAAGATGTGGCTTATGTATTTGGCAAGAAGATACACTTTGGGAAATGAGTTAGTAAAGTCAGGCCCAAAGTCCCGTTCTTAACCATCTGAAAGTTAATTCTGAAGAAAGATTAAGAGGTGGGGATCGCAACCTGTCTCTCTGCTGGGTCACCTGTGTTCCCGGATGGCTAACTAGGACAGATCCAGGCCGTCGTCCCCTGCTATCAAGTCTCAGTGGCCTCTTACCTGTCTCTGTCAACTGAAAGAGCACCAGCCAGGATACCCTCCTCTTCTCCAAACACCCCAGAATCTCAGCACAAATGTCCAAAGCCTTCGGGGTGTCAACAGCCTGTGGCCCACAGAAGAGGGAGGCTGACTAGAAGGTCGTGAGTATCCACACAGCCACACACGCTGGGGAGCCTTCGTGTGTCCTGTGAGCCTTAAATGGTGACTGGGGGGGGAACAGGCCAGGGACCCTCGTGCCTGAGTCCTGAAGTAAGACCTCAAAGGACAGGCCTAGGGGTTCTCGCTTTTGAGAAACCCTTCAAGACAGAGGTTCCGGGGCTGTCCTCCCAGACACCCTACTGAGGAGGTCTCGGAGGTGTCATGCAGGCCCGCACTGGGAAAGGTCACCTTACCTGACGAGGTCTTCCATGTGGGGTCAGATGTGATGAAAGCAGGCCCATTAAGGAAAAGAAAAACAGGAACACCAGCAGCTGCAAACAAAACGGGTGCACTTACATTAAATTCCTGGGGCGACTCATGGCTCGGCTCAGCTCAGAACCTCACGGTTCATGGGATCAAGCCCCGTGTGGGCTCCTCAGGGACAGCTCAGAGCCTGCTTGGGATTCTCTCTCCCTCCCCCAAAATAAATATATAAACTTAAATAAAATTCCCTACATTGTATCCTCAAAAAGTAATTCTAAGTAAGGACATTGTTCTTTTTTTCCTCTCAGTGGATCTTATGAAGAAAAATTTTAAAGAGACAATTTGAGAATAAATTTTTACCGACTGGGTCATTTTATATGAGCCTTTAAACATGGCTTGCACAAGTGAGAGCAGTGAAACACCAGGCTGTTGCTGTCCCTGAGCTGCAGGGAACTACGCCCAGCCCAGCCTCACTCCTTAGCTTCTTGTGGAGAAGTTTATAAAATCCCTAGAGAAAAACCCATACGTCCCACCCTGACCAGAGGCAGGGGCCCACCTGCCCCAACCCGCTGGAACACACCCCGGCTGGGTGGGGTCTGGACACTGTCCCCTCAGCTCACACAGGCCTGGGAGACTTGGAGCCACTAAAATCACTTTCAATAAAATAAACTTAGAAGAAACTCCCTTGTGGGTTTTTCCACATTAAATTATAGTTACCAAAAACCTCAGGCAGGTGTGTATGTCCAGAGCCTGGACAGGTTGACTTTTAGGTTTATTTAGAGAGAGAGCGTGCAGGCGGGGGAGTGTCAGAGAGAGGGAGAGAGAATCCCAAGCAGGCTCCACGCTGTCAGCACAGGGCCCGATGGAGGCGGGGCTTGAACTCAGGAACCCTGAGGTCCTGGCCTGAGCTGAAATCAAGAGTCAGACGCTTAAGCGACTGAACATCCCCCCCACCCCCACCCTGGCCGGGTGCTCTGACTTTCCAGTTTACCAGCGCTTTAGCTGGGGAGACCCTGGAGGGACCCCGGCTGTGCAAACAGGAGCGCAGAAGGCCCCGCGGGGCAGCGGCTTGTGGAGAGGACACGAGTAAGATCAAAAGGGAACTTGATGGTCAAGTATTACTAAACTTGTCAACCTGGTAAACTTCACTTCCTCATCGAGTCAGGACGACCCCGCCCTTCCTGTCTCTCCTTGGAAAAGCCCAGTTCAGGTGAACCATGAGAAACGCAGCTGGTCAGAGCACGGGTCAGAAGCAAGCTTGCCAGAAAAGACAAGTGAGAGAATTTCGTATCTTGCCTCTTCTCCTTGGCAGCCCAGCCTCTCCAGCTGGCTCTTGACGCTGTCTTTCCCAGCTCGCTGGATTTCGAAGTAAAGTGCGGCAGCAGAGAGCCAGGCCGGGCCAGGCGCAGGGGATGCTGTGTCAGGGAGGAGGCAGCTAGGAGATAGGGACGTGTGTCACCACAGAAGCCTCAAAACCCCGTTGTGGTCGAAAACCTCCAGTCCTCGGTCCCGTAACCGTCAGGATGCCAGCCCTGCCCACCTTCACATCGTGCAGGGAGGGGCTTCAGAGCCAGCAGAAACAAGGTCTGTGTCCCCAGCAACCCCCGGCAGAGCCCTATGCCTGTGTCAGGCTCATCCCTGGCTTAGAGACGGGTTTCCCATCTCCTTAACGGGCTTCTGTGCTGTGGACATGGGGACGGGTGGGGCCGACTAGCTGAGCTTTGCAAGAGGGTTGCGATGCACAGACCTCTGACCTGGACCCCGCCACTCAGACCCTCGGGTTCTCTCCCAGAAAGGGTTTCCAGCAGGTTCAAAACCAGGCCAAAAATGAATGGGATATAATGCAGGAATTTGGCCTTCCTGGTCTTCTGGGACTTCAGGCACTCGTGACCCTAAGCGGTACGCGGGGCACCTCAGGGATAAAGGAGGCTGGGTGGGGTGAGCTCCTCCTGACTGCCTCTAGGAACACAGCTGTCCCCCAGTCTGGCGGACACCGGAGACCGCCAGCTGGGCAGACCGGATCTGCCTCTCGAACACATCCCCGTGATGCCGACACTATCAGTCCTGGGCCGACTGCAGGCGTAAGAGGAGAGGGGGGGCGTAGGTGGGCAGCAAAGCTGGGCAGGGGCCTGCTAACATCAGTCTTTCCCGAAACATCCTCGAGCTTCTCAGACAGGAACCTGCTAGGTCGCGTCTGTTTCTTCCCTTTCTTGGCAGACCTGTCCCTATGGCCTGTCAAGGCCAACGTGTCCATGGAGATAACCCAGTGCGGGTCCCAAAGAACAGCCACGCCCCGTCCCCTCGTCCCTCTCACCTCCTGCCAAACCGCTGGGCCTCCCACAGTCTCTGCAGCTCCTGGGGCAGTGGGCCCTGGAGACATCTCCTCCACCGACTACGGAGTTCAGGCTCCAGACGTGGCCACCACAACTTCCAGAGGAGAGAGATCACCAGTGAGCGGGTCCCGGGAGGCTCTACCCGGACACCTCCTCAGTCCCGCAGCCAAGATGCTGAACCCTCAGGTGACCACTGAAGACGGAGCCCACCCGCCGGTGGGCACCGCTCAGCGCGGCGCACGTCCCGCCCACGCCTCCGGCCTTCGGGCGGTGCCCTGTGCACTTGGGTCCATGGCAGTGCCAGGAGGGGTTTCTCTTCCTCTGCAGATAACACGACGGAGCGGGTGTTTGACACACGCCACGGCTCTTGCAGGGAACGCCACCCAAATGAGCCACAGACTAAGAGAAAAGTGGAGACACTCGGGGGCGCGGCAGCTCGGCTCCTGTGGCTGCCAGAGCCTGGGCTCCAGCTGATGAAACCAGGGGAGCTGCCTGTTGTCAGGAATCTAAGAGCACAGGGCACCGGGCGGGGGGGGGGGGGGGGGCCCTCTGGATTTCAGCTCGGGTCATGATCTCCTGGTTCGGGGGATGGAGCCCCGCGGTGGGCTCTGTGCTGACAGCGTGGAGCCTGCCTGGGATTCTCTCTCTCAAAATAAACTTAAAAAGACACCCGAAAGAAGCCTACGCTCTCAACCCGAGAACGTCAGGCCACACGAGGGCCAGGCTGAGCGCCTCTCTGAAGCCCCGAGACGGTGGTCTGGCGGAACAGGGGAAACTGAGGTGGGGGACCACAGGCAACTAGGGGTCGCCTTGTGCCAACGCGGAACCACAGTGAACCCACACCCACGTTCCCTCCCGGCAGGCACAGGCAGGGAAGCCTGCCCTCCTACGTTCTGCTCGGTTCTATTCGCCCCTCCCCCCATTTCTCCCGCATGACACGAACTGGGTCCCCGGTCACCACGCCAGCCCCGGGAGCGCCCTGAGCAGACGGCCGTGCCTACCAGCGCAGAGGTCAGGACTAGGGGGCACTCAGTCTGGCACGCGGTCAGGACCAGGTCTGCTGTCAGGGAGGGGTCTCCACTTTGTAAACAGGCACTGAGGAGCCCCTGGAGGAGAGAACATGCCAGAAGCTCAGCGGTTTGCACGTACACCCCGGCCCTGGAAGACGCCGTGGCCTCAAAGCACAAGTGAGAGGATGTGGCCCAACTGGTGCGAGCAGGAGACTGGGGAGGCACAGAGGGAGACAGTTACCCTGAAGAAGTGGACTGTGAGGTCGTGGGTCAATGCGCTTCCATGGGAGAAGTTTCTCTGCAAAACAGCATAAGCCAGTGAGAAAGGAACCGACGGCGGTGGTGGGGGGAGGGGGGGGTCTGCTGACAGACTCCAGCTGTGAGAACACGCCTTGAAGATGGCAGCCGGGTCAAGGCACCACTGCTGACCGGAGATCTGGCCTTTTGTCCTCGGGCATGCTGGCCCAGAATTTGCATGGCTCAGTGCCTCTTCACATGGCTCCTCCGTGCAGCCAGAGCCCCCAGCCTGCCCACTTCGGCCCCAACACGGCCCAGGAGGTGAGGACGGCACTCTGACGGCCCTGTTGCCAGGATGGCAACTCGCCTCTCCACCCCTTGTCTGCGTCTCTGTCCTGCCCGTTTCCACATCTGCCAGCCTTCACGGGCCCTTTTGAGAGCTCTGAGGAAAGCAGCCTTTGCTAAGAACCCAAAGAACACCTAGTCTCATCTCCCCGGACTTCTAAGTCACCTTTTAAAGCTGTGACAGAATGGGGCCTCAGTTCAATCTCTAGTCATATTTGTACATTTTTAAGAAGTAAGGACACTTTAAGCTCATGGAGCCCCCGACACTGAGCAGTGTGGACGCCGGAAGCAGGGCAGACTGGTGGGACCTGTGGTCCTCGCGGCACCTCTGGCTTCTGTGCCCCCGAAATGTCAAAACTAGAAAGCAGCGAAGACACGTGGTGTGCAAGACTCCACAGATCGTGGCGGCTGAAAGTTGAGGAGAGCTCCGGAAAGGACTGAAGCTGTCGAGGAAGGGAGCCACATCCGATGCCTGCGCCTCGCTGGCCCCGGCTCCGGCTGTGGGACGAGGCTGGGCACACAGAGGCCCCGACTGCTGGCTCCCGGAGCAGTACCCCATTCTTTCCCTCAGCACTCCCACGTGGTCCGACACACAATCAAGTGACTGGCTCCAAGTGACCACAGATGCGCTCGTGAGTTTTCGAGAACCAGTGATCGATCCCCCCCGTCCCCGGGTCCCACGGTCACTCGCCCACACCTACCAGCTCAGAGTTGACCAAGTGGAAGAACTCGGTGCAGTCAGGGGCGGCTGGCCGGCCGGCCTGGGGGCGGCCGACGACAATAGACGGGGGCAGACCGAGGAGGATCCTGGCAAAAAAGAGCTGCGTCAGCAGCGATGGCCTGGCCTCACGTCGCTCCCTGGGAGCTCGGGCTCTGGTCTGTAACCACCCTCCCTACCCGCTCCTGGAACTGGAGTCCTTCCCTGGGACTGCCTTGCTGGACCCACTGCCGACATGCACGAGGTCTTACCCCACGACCCATTTTAAAGCTGTGCAATAGCCAAGTAAGAGGTGCCCCATAGTCTAAGCAAGCTATTCCCTAGAACTCGGAGATAACGTGACCTCCTACTCATAAATGTGGCGACAATGAATATCTCTGGGCACACAGGGTTTTCCTTATTTTGACATGAATTCTTTAGGCTACAGCTTTCAGCAAAGCAGCTCCTGAGTCTGAAGAGGAAGGCTTTAACGCAAAGCTTCAAACCCTGATCTCCAATGGGAACACCAAGGAGAAGACGCCGTCACAGGCTGGGGATAGGGGACGGAAACAAGTCACCGATGGAAAAGAAATTCAATTCAAGACAAAATCTCTCCACAGTGCTGTGTTACCATTTGTACACAAGCAGCTCCCGCTGTCTCTGAAGGCGGGCGGCCACATCCCACCCGCTTGCCAGCGCCTGGAGCCGTCTGCGGAAAACTCCGAAAAGGAAGTGGCCCTGAGGAGGAGAGCCACTACGGGGTGCCCCCGGGCCCTGCTCCAGGCCAGCAGCCATCTCCTGGAAAAAACAAGACCAAAACGGTCACGTACTTTTATCGCTGGCTCCAGGTGGTCGTCCCCAAGAGCGAAGGCAGGAAGTCCTCAGGGCTGACGGTCAGCCCCAATCAGGACTCTGAAATGAGGTTGGGTGGGCTTGGGGGAGTCTCCCAAGAGGAGCTAGGAATGACCGGGACAAGCGTTTTTCCTTGGAAATCAGTGAAAAGTTGCAAAAATAGAACAAGAACAGTACAAAGAACACCGTGACCCAGTTTCACCGATGGCTAACATTTTACTGTTTATCATTTGCTCTTTTACTACACACAGGTGTGTGCGTGCACATAATCTGAGGACGAATTACGGACGGGAGGCACGTACACAGCAGGCACTCAATAAATGCCTGTAGACTGAAAGCACAAAGTGTGTGCGGTGTCTGCGCACATTCAGATGTAGAGACAGAAAAAGCCAAGCACCCACTTCAAAGCATTGTCCCTGCCACACGTGACCCCAAACCCCAGGATGCACTGTCTGCCCTCCCCGCTCACCCCCCACCACAGCCAGTTATGACGGATGCGCGGACAGAAGGGCAAGATGAGGGGGCTGGGGGCTCTTCTTTGTGGGATGTTTTATTCATTGGTAGGTACATTTCCCCAGTGTTCCAGACCTCCCCCTCCATGGCTTCTGTCACTCCCCACATTCTCTCTATTCAAGCACCTGGAAAGCAGAAACACCACGAGGAAGCGTGAAATCCACACCCAAAATCCTGTTAACGAGGAGCTGCCCGTCTACTTCCAGAGGTACAGATTCCCCGTGTACGCTGTGGACATGGAACCAGAGCGAGCACGGTCTGCACTTTGACCCCAGAGGCCACTCACAGGGTCCGACTTTAAGCACCCTGAAAAGACCCGAGACGAACAGGTACTCGGACTGGAAAACTATACTTTTCATTTCAAAACGAGAGCCCCATTTCCACGCCCTCTTAAGTGCGCCTGCCTTGGTGACGAGAACCCGCCAGCCTGTGGAGGTGCCGGGTGACCCTGTGGAACAGTCTCTAAGCCCTCCTTTGGCAAGTGGGGGGCTAGCTACGTCATTTCTCAGAGGCTGGCATCCAAACAGAGCAGCCAAGAGCTAAAAAGCAGACAGCGGTGCAGAGCAATCATGTTACTACTGAAGCTGCTATTTGCTCAATTGCCTCTATTTTCAGATTCTAAATGTCCCAAAGCCCGGAGATGGTTCTGGCACCACAGCTTTTGTTTCTGCATTTTTTGTGATACTCACTGGTGAAGTGAGCACACTGTCCCTCTGGGTCTGGGACCTTATATGCATGATGTTGGTTTTCATTCTGCTGGGGAGCCTCAGGACCCGTTGCGGATATTTCTAATAAACATCTCGGGGTGCCTGGGTGGCTAAGTCAGTTGAGTGTCCAACTCTCGGCTCAGGTCATGATCCCAGGGTTGTGGACTGCAGCTCCACATCACACTCCACGCTGAGTGTGGAGCCCGCTTAGGATTCTCTCTCCCAAGGGGCGCCTGGGTGGCTCAGTCGGTTAAGCATCTGACTTAATCTCAGTTCATGATCTCATGGTTTGTGGGTTCGAGCCCAGCATCAGGCTCTGCCCTGACAGCATAACTGCTGAGGATTCTCTCTCTCTCCCTTTCTCTGCCGTTCCCCCACTTGTGTGCACTCTCTCTCAAAATTAATAAAAACAAAAAACAAAAAAAACCTCTCTCCCTGGCTCACATTCTCTGTAAAATAAAAATAAAAATAATCTTAATAGCAGATGACATAGATGCAGTGAAACACTGGGTTTCACATATTCTAGCTCACCTGCAATCTGGAAAAAATATCCCGATTTCCTGGGCAGCCACTGAGAACCAAATCAGAATTCTCTGAGTAGCTGTAACTCCTTGAACTGAAACAAAACACAACAAAAGCCTCCTAAGTATCTCCTGATGTGTGGGCATTCCAGCCTCCCCTCCCGCCTCCAGACTGGTGTGTGGTCACAGAGCCAGGAGGTCCCAGAGGACCATGTGACACCCACAGTCATCAACAACGAACAACAAAACATACACACAAAATTCTAGCAACCCCAATCGAGCAACATCCTGAAACAATTATGTACCATGACCAAGTGGGATTTATTCTAAGAATGCAAGGTTGGTTCAACACCCTAAAATCAATGTAACACATATATCTATAGGATAAGAAAACAAAAACCATACGATCATCTCAATAGACACACATAAAACATTAGACAAAATTCAATACCCTTTCATGATAAAAACACTCAACAAACTAAGACCAGAAAGGAACTTCCTTAACCTGATAAAGGCCATCTGTGAAAAACCCACGGTTCACATCATACTTAATGATGAAAGACTGAAAGCTTTCCTCCTAAGATCAGAAATAAGACAAAGTTGTCCTCTCTCCCACTTCCATACAACATTGCACTGGAAGTTCCAGCTGGGACAGTTCACTCAGAAAAAGACATAAAAGGCATTCAGATTGTAAAGGAAAAAGTTAAACCATCTTATTCAGAGATGACATCTTGTATATAGAAAATCCTAAAGAATCACCAATAAAAAACTACTAAAGCAAGTAAGTTCACAAAGTTGCAGGACATGAAATCAATATACAAAAATCAGTTGTATTTTTCTAAACCACCAAGAGTGGAATTAATAATTCCATTTACAATGGTGTTAGAAAGAATAAAATACTTGAGGATAAATTTAACCAACGAGGTGTAAGACATGTACACTGAAAACTATAAAATACTGTTGAAAGAAAGTTCACACATAGAAAGATTCAGTATGGGTAAAATGGTAATAGTGCTGACATGCATCTACAGATACAGTGCAATCCTAGCAGAATCCCAGCTGATTATGTTAAAACTGACAAACTGATCCTGAAATTCAGATGGAATTGCAAGGACCTAGAATACCCAAAACAATCTTGGGCGGGGTGGGGGGGGGGGGTTGTTGAGGGATTCACATTTCCCGATGTAAAATTTCCTACAAGCCTTCAGTAATCAAAACTGCGATACTGGCATAAGAACAGACATAAACACCATCTCAATAAGAAAAGGTCAGAAACAAATTTTCACACGTATGGTTAGTTGATTTTCGGCAAGGATGTTGAGACCATTTAATGGGGAAGGACGGTCTCTTCCGCAAAACGTGCTGGGACAACTGGATGTCCACATGCAAAAGAATGAAAAGGGATCCCTTCCTTATTCCATATACAAAAATTAACTCAAATTAATCAAAGACCTAAATTAAGAGCTAAAATTAAAAAGATAAATTAGACTTCATCAAAATTTATTTTTATTATTGTTTTTAAAAATGTTTAATGTTTCTTTTCGAGAGAGCAAGAGACAGAGCATGAGTAGGGGAGGGGCAGAGAGAGAGGGAGACACAATCTGATGGAGGCTCCAGGCTCTGAGCTGTCAGCACAGAGCCCGACGTGGGACTTGAACCCACAAACCATGACATCATGACCTGAGTCGAAGTCGGATGCTCAACCAACTGGGCCACCCAAGCGCCCCATAAGGGGAGAAAATATTTGCCACTCATATCTGATAAGGATGTGGTATATAGCATACATAAGGAACACAACTCCATAAAACATCCCAATTTTAAAATGGGCAAAGGATAGGACATTTTCAAAGAAGATACACAAATTGCCAACCCATAAATGAAAATATGTTCAACATCAATAGCCACCAGGGAAAAACAAATCAAAACCATAATGATATATGCCAATGCATGTCCATTAGGAGGGGTGTAAGTAAAAGATAATGACAACTATGTTGATGATAACGGGGAGGAACTGGAACCCTCTGATGCTGGAAAACAGTCTGGTAGTTCCTAAAAAAGTTAAAGTATAACACAGCATACCCCATTCTTAGGCATATGCCCGAAAGAAATGAAAACACAGGACCACAGAAAAGCCTGTACACAAATGTTCTTAACAGAATTATTCATAGTCAAAAGGGGAAGACCCAATGTCCATCAACTAATGAATAAACAAAATGTGGTCCATCCTTCAATGGGATACTACTCAGTAATAAAAAGAATGAAGTTCTGTTACATGCTACGATATATCGATTTTTAAATTTTATTTAAATTCTAGTTAACATATAGTGTAATAATAATTTCAGGAGAATTTAGTGATTAATCACTTACAACACCCAGTGCTCGGCCCGAAAAGTGCCTTCCTTAATGCCCATCGCCCATCTACCCACCAGCCAACACCCTCCAGCAGCCCTGTCTGTTCTCTGTATTTAAGAGTATATTATGGTTTGTCTCCCTCTCTCTTTAAAAAAAAATTTTTTTCATGTTTATTTGGAGAAAGTAGGGGAGGGGTAGAGAAAGAATCCCAAATGGGCTCTGTGCTGTCTGCACAGAGCCTGACATGGGGCTCGATCCCACAAACTATGAGATCGTGACCTGAGCCGAAATTAAGAGTCAGCCATTTAACCAGCTGAGCCACCCAGGCGCCCCCTCCCTGTCTCTTTATTTTTCTCTCTATTCCCCTATGTTCCTCTGTTTTCTTTCATAAATTCCACAGATGAGTGAAATCACGATATTTATCTTTCTCTGACTTATTTCGCTTAGCATAATCTACTCTAGTTCCACCCATGTGGTTGCAAGTGGCAAGCCTTCATTCTTTTTGATCAGCGAGTAATATTCCATTCTATATATATATATATATATATATATATAAAATTTCACACACACCACGTCTTCTTTATCCATTTGTCACTCGATGGACATGCTACAATATACACTAACCTTAAAACGTTATTCCAAGTAAGCCAGACACAATGTGTCACACACATATTTGTGTGACAGGACTGACAAATCCAGAGACATAAAATAGATTCAGGGTGGCCAGGAGCTGGGGGACAGGGAAGGAATGGAGACACTGATTTCATTCTGTACACACATACTCGTTTACCCTCCCAAGAGAAAAACTGAGAACAAGAGGCCTGGCCCCAACGTCCGTTTGCCTGGTGCCGTACGTGCTGCTCCCAGCCACTAGGCGCTGGTAGGAAGAACTCCAGTGCTGTTGGTTGTATTGAAACGTGAGTTCATAAGAATTCCGCTAACCAGGCGATACGTTTACAGATCCTTGTGGAGAAGAGGCGCAGCGGGAGGTAAAGGGGAACAAGGGTAACAGGACTGGTTTTCTAGGATGGAAGTAATACATCCCCCAAAATGTGGAAAATGGAATTGATTTTACTCATCATCTTCACACAATAGGAGGACAAAGATGCTAACGGCCCAGCCCAGCGGCCACGGTACGGGAGCTCTGCCCCACGGCAGTGAGCCCACGTCCGCACTGCAGCCCTCTAGGAGGGTACCACCGGCCGCCCACTTCTTCCACCCTTTACGCTTACGACCCACATGTCGGATGACAGCAGAAAGACAAGTCACTGCCGCTGGCAAATCTGCACACAAAGAAAACGGATCCAGAAAGCTTACCTTTACTCCGCACAGACTCAGACCCACTAGCAGGACGTGTTCAGTTGTGCTTTGTCAAACACAAAGTGGACAGACAAAACACCTTGGAAGAATCAAGACTAAAAGTAAGATGCTTTTTGGCATCAGCCTTCCCAACCTCTGGCGGAAGTCTATCAGCACGTCGACAAGAACTGCGCACGCCACCTGCAGGTCCCCGTCGCAGCCGCCCACAGCCGAGGGCCTGGGGAGGAAGTACTCATGGATCGCCCACTGCTGGAAGTCCCACCTGCAACAGCAAACACCAAGGTCTGTGCTGGGAAAGGCTGTAAACCGGTGGTTCCGGGAGCCAGGACGAGAGCCCACAGCCAGCGGCACAACAATGGCGGGTGGCGAGATCTGGGGCTTCTGGGTGGCGGGAAGGCCCTCTACTGCAATCAAGGCCTCCTCGGGGGCCATTCCCAGGGTCGTGATTCCAGGGTCCGTCAGCAAAGATGCCCACATCTGGCCCAGACTCTGCAGGTGCTCATGGGAAGGATCCTGAGGATGTACTAACTAAAGCCGCAGCAAGAGAGGCACGTGACACTGTAGTCTATTTATGCAGAAAGAGCCACGAGTAAGACGTTTGCATAAACCCACAAGTGGGCAAGGAACAGAGGTTTTAAAGGCTGGTGCTTCGCCCAGGCCATCTGAAACTGTTACACAATGTATCTGAGCATTGCCTGTTGAATGAAAACAGAAAAGGTCTAAGCACAACTTAGCACACAGTGACCTGAGGGTAAGAAATGCTTATTATGGATCCTCACGCCAAAAAATGAATTCCTTCTTTTCCTTTTCCCAGTGGAAAGAGAGGAGGGAGAGCGGGGAGACCCCAGGGCGCATGCGCCTGCGCAGAAAGCACTCACAGCTGGCTGCACACAGACCCGAGAAGCAAGCAAACGTCCACCTTGTCGGAAAAGCAGTTCTTTCCACGGTTCTGACTTCCTCTGCAATCTGACACCACGGGACAGAATCCCGCCCCCCCCCCCGCCCCCCGGCATGCGAGCCGCATCTCTGACTGCACAGGGACAGTGGCTCAGGACGGCTCACGCTGACCCCTGCCCTCCGCTGCCCCCAGGGTTCCTGTGCCCCACCAGCTCCATTGCACCTACAGCACATTTCCCTCCCTGACTCCCACAGCCCCACATGCAGGGGCTGGTCAGCACCCCACGCTCACGCCCAGAACAGCACATCCGCCGTCCCTATGGTCTGAGTAATTGGCCCAGGGACCTGCTCCACCAGCTCAGAGCCAGTACTGCACACGGCACCCGTCAGCCCTCTGCCTGCCCAGCTGGCCGCGCCAGCTGAGAACTCCGGCAAGCTCCCTCAGGACCCCAGAGGGCCAGGATTCACCACAGCCCCTCTCGACAGTCGCCCCGCCTGCTCTTCTCCCACCTGAGGCACGTACATCTGCCCCTGATGCACCCCCTAACCGTGGGGTCCTGAGTGTACATCCCTACTTCTAATCCATTTTGTCTGCCCGCCTGCTTGCCACCCGGCCTGCTCAGGTTTACACCTGGCGAGGGTGCCCAGTCAGGGGCGTTGGAGTAGAAGCGCACAAAGGTACCAGATGGGCAGACTTGCCTCATCACAACGCACTTCCCAGTTTCTAGAACATTCTAGAAGTGCGTGGCACACACTAGGAGCTCCATAAGCGTTTCTTGAATTAAGGAATGAATGAATGAAACTGCGCTCATAGGTATATATATCAAATTGAACACTGAGATGTAACGACAAGACTTAGGCTTTAAGACAATGCGTAAAGCCTTGTACCACTGTCAAGGGCAGATCCCTTTCAACACTTACCTTTCTGTATCTGAAAGACAGTCGACCTCAGGTTGAATTTCTAGTTCCAGCCGTAACCAGTCTCTGTAAGTTAACTGAGAGAAAAAGGACCAAATGAACACGACGGTGAGGATGGGACGCGGAGAGCACAGGTCAGCTTTGTAAGTCTGCTGCACAGTCCCTCCGATGTCACACATCGCAGCAGAAAGACTCAGAGGAAGGCCGCAGTGCCTACACTCGTGTCCGTTCTCGGCCGCTTCCTGCCGACTGACTGAGGTGCTGGCGCCAAGCCCCCACATATTGCGTAGGTTACGTCTGACTGCGAAGCTGATGAAACATTTCCAACTGGCACTTTTAAACTGAATTCTCCAGCATACCGCCTGGTTCTGAAGTTGGTCCGCGGCATCTGCAAACCTCTCAGGTTACTGCACAACAGAGGCAGGAAATAATCTTCTAGTCCACTTGAGTTGGGCAAGTTAACTAGAGAATAAATGTGTAGTAACATGCTCCAAATATCCCTGGTAGCATATTTCTTTTTTTTTTTTTAATTTTTTTTTTCAACGTTTATTTATTTTTTGGGACAGAGAGAGACAGAGCATGAACGGGCGAGGGGCAGAGAGAGAGGGAGACACAGAATCGGAAACAGGCTCCAGGCTCTGAGCCATCAGCCCAGAGCCCGACGCGGGGCTCGAACTCACGGACCGCGAGATCGTGACCTGGCTGATGTCGGACGCTTAACCGACTGCGCCACCCAGGCGCCCCCTGGTAGCATATTTCTTAATTTAAAATTCCTGGGGGGGCGTCTAGGGGGCTCAGTCCGTTAAGCGTCTGACTCTTGATTTTAACTCAGGTCACGATCTCACAGTTCGTGAGTTCATGCCCCATGCTGGGCTCTGTGCGGACAGTGCGGGGCCTGCTTGGGATTCTCTCTCCTTCTCTGTCCCTCCCCAACTCTCTCTCTCAAAAAAAATAAACCTTAAAAAGTAATAAAATTCTTGGAACAATTCCACTCATTAACACGAACCAATCTCAAAACCTCACAGTGTGTGTGAAAAGGCACATCACAGCAACACGCGCACAGCACGCTGCCTACGCGTGAAGACCAAAGCCCGGTGATGTGGAGCAGGTAAAACCAAGAGAAGCACGTCCGTGATCACCCCCAGGCGGGACAGCAGCCCTGAGCCACCTGCTACGCTGCAGGTGGGCGGCTAGCGTTCCCTGCTCTTGACTCGTTACGTCGCACAAAGACTGTCGCACTTGCTCTGGGGTCATTCATGGGATTAACAATAGCAGAACTGAAAAAATATATGATAAAACAATTGAGAATTTTTCCTCTAAAGACCAAAATAAGGAGATAAACATCGGAATAAATGAGAAGTTATGAAGAGGCAGCGTGGGCAGGGGGGCCGGAGCAGGCCAGGCTCACAGTGACGTTGCCCAGAGGAGCCCACCCCAAACGGGAGCCTGGCAGGTAGGTGTGAAGTATGTTTCATTCACCCTCAAAATCTTCCACAACATGTTAGTGCCGAGGAAAAGTGGGCAGAGTGGAAACGACCTTTCTAATTTCTTACAACTGTGTGAATCTGCAACGATCCCAATTAACGATTTCAATCAAAGCCACTTCTGTGTTCCTCCAGGGTCACTGGGTCAGGCCCAGCTGCCTGCCCGCCATATCCTCAGGAGGCCCCCAATCTCCCCGCAAACTCTTGTGAGTTAGAACGAGGGGAGAAGCAGGAAAGGGGCAGCGGGACCTACGTGAAATTCTTTCTCCTTCAACAGTTCCTGGAAGGTTCTCTGTTTCCACAGACAGAGGGCGGCTTGCTGCCAGTCTGCAGAGGGCCGGCACAAGGGCCTCCAGGGAGGGTCGGCTGTGTCCTCCGGACAGAGGGGATCTCGGGCTTCTGGGAACAGTCTCAGTATAATGAACTGAAACTGAAGAGAGACAGTGTCACATGGGTCGCAAGCAGTTGAGAAGATACGCCAGTAACCCGGCCGTGCGCAGGGGGCAGGGCAGCCCGAAGACCCTGGGCCGTCTCCCCGTCGCGGCCTGCACCCCGTGTGCAGTTACAGAGGGCACGTCGGTCAGCAGCCCTGTCCGTAAATCCTAACACGTGAGGCAGAAGTGCGGGCTCCAAGCTGCCCTCCACACGGCGGTGGTGACCCCACGGCAGCGAACGGTGGTCTTCCCAGACCGCTGCTGGCACCAGAGATTGCACTAAGAGAGGGTGCCGACCGGACAAGCAAAACACTGTGTCGGTGAATTAATTTATTTATCTCTGCCATTAGGAGATTAGACTTCTTCCCATGTTTACTGAGCTGAGGGGGCGGGGGGAGGGCCCCCAGGGACACGTGGAGTCAGGGACTTCCTTGTCTGGGCCACTTCTAATCTCTGTTCCATGTTTCAAAATGTTGGCAGCTGGGACTAAGTTCCTCAACGCCAACGATGGGGGCACAAGTGTGCCCGGCCCCCACTTCACCCTCCGGGGAGGGCCAGCCCAGCGGATTCTAATGGCGCCCGCAACGGAGATGTGCACCGAACACCATGAGATGTCCCTTAAAACTCCGCCCGAGTAAGAATGCTGGTTCCCACTGTAACTTCAAACTCACTTTTGCCACTGAAGGCTTCTGACACGCATCTTTATATTTCTCTGGCCTTAGAATAAATATAACAAGCATTCACTAGATGAGGGAAGTCTCTGGACAAAACTCAGAATTCTTTAAATAAGAAGATACTTTTCATGAATATTTACCTTTTAATGTACCTATTTTACAAAAATCAGTATCTATTTCTTTTAAAAATGGGACGTACGTTTGGGGGTGCCGGGGTGGCTCAGTCGGTCAAGCCTCAGACCGTTGATCTCGGCTCAGGTCACAATCTCACCATTTGTGAGTTCGAGCCCCACATCAGGGTCTGCGCGGATAGTGTGGAGCCTGCCTGGAATTCTCTCCCTCCCCCCTTTTCTGCCCCTCCCCAGCTTGCTCTCTCTCTTTCAAAAAATAAATAAGTGAAAACAACAAAAAGTAAATAAATAAAACATTTAGAATGAATAAGGGAGGGAGGGAGGGCAGATGGGGGTGCGAGGGAGGGAGGAGGGGGGAGGGAAGAAGGAAGGAAGGGGGGAAGGGGGGAGGGAGGAAGGGAGTGGGGGACAATTGTGGTCCTTGTCATCTTTCATCCCTTCATCTTAACTCTGAGAACAGAAGAAAAACGCAGCGTTCAGCCCAGAGAAGAGATGATCTGATAACTAACCAGCACACCGGGCACACAGAGACGTGGGTGGGCAGACAAGAGACCTCCGACGTTTGGCTAGAAACCTGCGTTGAAACGGGAGACTCCAAGAATGGGGAAAAGGGACTGCACAGACTCACCTTCTTCACGAGGGCTGGAGACAAGCAGCTGCACAGAGTATCCCGTGATAAGGAAGAATATTTACACAAAGAGTAAGAAATCACCGCTGTACAAAATCTGAAAATAGAAAACAAATAATGTAGAAATGCGACCCGTGCATAACAAGGAATGCAATAAAAGTGTGAATTTCGCCCAAGTGAACTGAGTGCATTCTAAACCAGATGGCCTGAGGATTAGCCCCTGGCCTCTACTCCAGGCCAGGCCAGCTCCCAAGGCCTCGGGGAAACGCCCCCAAGTCACAACCGTGGATCTGAGCTCTATCTACACTGAAGGCACAGACCCAGAGAACACACAAACAGTAAGACTATGCAAATAAGGGCTTGCGGTCACTGCATGCCGAAGAGCCACGGCCAGAACAGGGCACCCGGGTGACTCGGTTGAGCGTCCAACTTGGTTTCAGGTCATAATCTCACAGTTCATGGGTTCGAGCCCCGCGTCAGGCTCTCTGCTGTCGGCACAGAGCCTGTTTCGGATCCTCTGTCCACCACCGCCCCCCCCGCCGTCCCTTCCCCACTCTCTCTCAAAAAATAAACATTAAAAAACAAACAAAAGGGGCGCCTGGGTAGCGCAGTCGGTTAAGCGTCCGACTTCAGCCAGGTCATGATCTCGCGGTCTGTGAGTTCGAGCCCCGCGTCGGGCTCTGGGCTGATGGCTCAGAGCCTGGAGCCTGTTTCCGATTCTGTGTCTCCCTCTCTCTCTGCCCCTCCCCCGTTCATGCTCTGTCTCTCTCTGTCCCAAAAATAAATAAACGTTGAAAAAAAAAAAATTAAAAAACAAAAAAACAAAAAAACAAAAAAAGCAGTCTTCAGGACAAGAGAGCAGCACGCCCACGTTTAAACTCAGCCTCACTCAGGGGGAGCCTCTGCCCGCCTGTGGTGGGTTGTGAGGCGTTGAGGGGAAGGGCCCCGTGAGAAGAGACTGACCGTGGGGCCCAGGGGAAGTCAGGACTGACGCCAGCAGGGCCTGCCTGTCCGTGCTGCCCAGAGCCCGAGAGGCTGGGCCGCTGTGCTTCCCGTGGGGGTGGCACAGGTGTCGGGGGCCGTGGTCCAGGGCAGGCGTTGTGTTCTCTCTCCTCGCCCAGTTACGATCCCCTTGTGCCTTCTGTCAGTTCTTTCTATGAACTGCGGTCCCAGCCCCTGCGCACAACTCTTCCGGAGCCTCCTGGCTCCCGCCCTGACCCTTCCTCTATGTACCTTGTACCCGCTTCGGCCTAGACTCCCAGGGCCCTGCCCCAGCACCTGCCATGCTGCGTACGCCACACTATCAACTTGCCAGGTGCCCCCACACAGAAGGCAGGGGTGGGACTCCACCCCAGTCCTGGAATGGGTCTGGCCCACAGCGGTGAATGAGGGGCAGTAGGGGTACACGCTGGCACAGATCTGTAGAATGATGGGTCCTGAAACCCTTTGAGACAAGTCTCTCTACATAGGGCAGCTCCACGTGCAGGTTCTCACTCCAGAGAAGCAGCTGCTAACCACAGGGGAACCAGGGACGGGTCCCACCACACGCCAGGCGCCCCCAAGACAAAACCCGGTAGTGCTCACAACCCTTCCCAACGTGGAAGGACGTCTACAGTCCGTCGTTAACGTCTTCAGAAGCAGTTTTTAAGGTAGCACTACCTCATTTTTGTAAACAAAGAAACACAGACACATAAATACAACGTAAGACTCCAGAATGATTATCCGTGGAGCATGTCTGTGTTGGCCAATTGCATTTGGTGAGTATGTGACTTCTGTCGAGCACGGAGGGGCACAGCGGATGTGAGGGCAGCTCACTTCAGGCAGAAGAGCGAGGTCTCCGAGGTCCTAAACGTCAGGAGGCTACTGAAGAACTCTGCGACGGACAGGCCCTCGGCGGGGGCAGGGAGGCCCACACGCACCTCTGGGAGCACAGACCTGGACTCGGCCAGGTGGACGACCAGGGCGGCCAACCCCAGCACGTGGGAGGCACTCAGGCTTGGGCCCTGAAACGGGAGAGAGTGTTTCTGCAGGAAGGAGGGCAGAGCCCACTTCCCAGGCAGGCGGACAGAGGCGGCGGCCGTACCTGGTGACGGAGCAGCTGGCAGAGCCTGGTGAGCACGACAGGAAGGAGCCTGCGTCCACACATGGCCGTCACTAAGCGAGAAGCCCAGGGGCCCTGCCTGCAGAGACAGCCAGAGACCAGCAGTCTGGCCACTCCTGGCTCTGCACGGCCGTCCCACGGATTCTTCTGGAGGAGCGAAGGGTGCCCGAGAAAGACGTAGGCTGTTCCCCCAACGGCGAGGTCTCCGGGGGAGATGCTTCATCTCTGCCGAGTCTCCGCACTGCCCCTTCACCCCACCTGGGACCCCCAACCAGTACAGAAGCCAGAAGGCAGGATCCAGGACCAAGGGTCAGAGGTGGACAAGGAGTGGGCAGCCCTGCCCCTCATCACAGAAAACAGGGAGAAACCCCACTCCCCGAGGGAGGCCTGCTCCGAGCACCCCGGCCGCCCCCAGCAGAGCCCCAAAGCGCCCAGTGAAAACCCCCAGCCTCTACCTGTCTGGCGAGGCGAAGCTGGAAGCTACGATCAGGTTCTGACAAAAACACGTCAGCAGGAGGTCCGCGACCTGAGAGAGACAGATGGTCACCGAGAGCTCAGAGTCCCCGAGAGCAATGTGTGAGTAAGGCAGGCCTGCGTCTGGAGAGGAAAGCATCACACCAACTGGCACCAGAACCCCATTCCCACGTCCTGGGAGACAGCAGGCCAGGCGTTGTGAAATTTCACAGCAGAGAACAGGCTCAGCACACCTCGCCCGCACAGGGCCAAGGAGCAAACTGTTTTAGGCTCCGGGGCCACAGATGGGTTCCACTGTGTGTTCTCCTCTAGAAACTTAAAAGGTCTGTACACAAACAGGCCAGGGCCGGCTGAGCCCAGGCCCGACACTGCCCGGCTCCCGGGTGTCGTTTCCACGCACACGGTTCGCCTGGCAAAACACGGGGTGGAGAAGAGGCCCGCACACCCGGGACTTCTTACACAATCCGGCCCCGCTCAGCAGCATAGGCCAGGCATCCCACACTCACCTCCCGTTCCTGCTGCTCCAGGCCTGGCGTGAGGACGCTGAGCTGAATCTGCGATCCCCCAGAGCTGCCGTCCTCCTCAGCGCGGCCCAAGGCGGCGCCGAGCCGCTCAGAAACAACTGCCACCCGAGCAGCCACAACTGCACGTGGAGAAACCCAGTTAGACGAGCAGGCGAACGCGGGCTGCCTGCAGGGGGCGGTGGCGTTCCCGCTCGCAACGGGCTGCCTGCAGGGGGCGCCGGCGTTCCTGCGCGCAGCGGCTCACGGCAGCCCCGTCTCCGGCAGCCCCGTCTCCGGCGCTACCAGGGCCACGAGCCCCAGGGCGGCGCTCCTCTGCCAGCCGGGCGGTGGGAGCACGCTGAGGGTGAGCATGACCGCTGTCCTCACGGCCTGAGGTCATCTGGGCGGTTCTCTTTCACCCTGTATGCATGTTCTCCATCTGAAGTCACAGGCCAACCCTCCCACACGGCACCACGTCTGCTCCACGCCCCACGATCGGTCTGCCAAAGGCGAGGAGCCACAGCCTCCGCGCACCGGAGGTCAGGCGACAGGCCGACTGTGCTGGCTGGAGACGGAAACTACTGTGAGCAACAAGGCTGACACAGACCTCAGTGTCCCCTCACGCCAAATTCTGCAGGAGGGCAGTTCGGCAAGGCCATGCCCCTATGGTCGCAGAGGAGATGCTACAGGGAGCAAGGGAAACTGAGGCGGTGCCGTTAATATTTCCTCTGTGAGGCTCTCGTGGGATATTCTGTCCTGGTTTGAATAAAATGGGTTTATCATCTATAAAAATCTCTTACAGGTACCAGGAAAAACACAGCTTTTTTCCATTAGATTCTACATTTTCCCTACCAAAAATCTCCAAAGTAGGGGAAGTCAGCATTTTATTTCATGGACTGCCACACACCACATGAGGTGAATCATTCACGAGTCACCATTTTACAGAAAATGGTCACGCAGAAGCAGAGACCCAGTGTTCAGGGTTACAGCTACTCAGTTAAGAAAGAAAACCCCACACTTTGGTGCCCTTACTTTTCTTCCTCCTCATTACCTGCTCTGCTAGGAGCTCCAAGAGCAGACAGAGTATTCAATCTGCTGAAGGTCTGTGACAGCCTGAACGACAGACCCGTCTCCCATCCCATCCCAGGTGAAAGGAGGCAAGTCCTCAGCATCCGCCAGCGCTGTCGTCACGCTGAGCCCTGGCCACGGCTGGACGTCCACTCGTCCCTCCCAACACCCACTGCAGACGGCCCTGCGCACAGCCATGTCCTCACCGTCATACTGCGTGGGGTCCGTCATCGCGGCTCTGAGCTCTCTTAGCGCGGCTGCGAGTGGTCCCAAGGGTCCCTCGGCACAGACAGCTTCCACCTTCATTCCCGGGGCTGCGCCTGAGAAATGACGGGACACGCACAGCTGGATGCGGCCTCTCCATGTCCACGGCAGACAGAGGCGCCAGGACTCCACGAGGTGCTGCACTGCTGGGCACCCGTCACTGGTATCAGAAACTTGTTTATAAATGTAGTAATTTAAGAAAAAACATGATTTGGGGCACCCGGGTGGCTCAGTCAGTTAAGCGATCAACTTCAGCTTAGGTCAGGATCTCACAATTCCTGAGTTCGAGCCCCACATCAGGCTCTCTGCTGTCAGCACAGAGCCTGCTTCAGATCCTGGGTCTCCCTCTCTGTCCACCCCTCCCCTGCTTTAGCATACATGCTCTATTCTCTTTCTTTCTCAAAAATAAACCTTACAAAAAAAATTTTTTAATTAGAAATAGTGAAAAAGAAAGAAAAAACATGGTTCTATGCGCAACATTGCCGTAAGTGTGAAAAACACATATGTAAAGAAGGACCAGAAGCATGGCGAGGGGGTCTCGGTGGGTACGGAGAATTGTGGATGGGTCATAATTTGTTCCATTTCTAAAACTTTTAAGTAATGTCCTACTGTTTTTTATAATAGGATATTAAAAAAAAAGATGTAAAGGAGAAAACTTAAAAATTAATATACAAGAGATGATCATCAGCTCTCAACATGTCTATGAGATTTTTGAAAAAAGATTAGATCTGATCACATATTTGTAAAACAAAGATACTTCTTCAAAAAAATGTTTTCTAACTTTTTAAACGTAAGCTGTGTGCCCAAGGTCGGGCTGGAACTCACGACCCCGGGATCCAGAGCCACGTGCTCCCCCGACCGAGCCGCCCAGGAGTCCAAACGCATAATTGTCGTTATACAAAGAAAAGCACACCACAGATGTTTTAAAAATACGACTTCGAGTTCTGGTGTCGCCGGAGAAGACACCAGGTGTCCACAGCGAGCCTCACATTGGAGACACCGAGACGAAACTAGAAGTGATGAGTCTTCGTTTATAAGCCCTGCCGGATGAGACACAAAACATCCGCGAGGCCCCTAAGGCAGGGCCAGGGGGCCGGGGACGGAGGGGCGCGCCCCCCCACCACACTGGATGCAGCCCCACTGCCTCCTGGGAGCCCCACAATGGTGAGCTGTTGCAGTACTGGTCCGAACGAGCAGGGGACCCGGGACCGTCGTTCTTTGCCCACTCAAGTCTCCCGGGTCTCCGTGACTGTGAGAAAGCACCCACACGTGTAACAGGAAGGTTCTGGCAGACAGAACCAGAAATCGCCACCTCATTCGGCCCAGGTGGCCCCGCAAATGTCAGAGGATTTAAAGCAGCGAACAAGAACGGCTTCACGGCACGGCTCCTGCCGAGACACAGGCCGCTCCACCGCCCAGCAAGTCCGCCCAGCCGCTCGGAGCACCGAGGTCTCCCGACGCACGCCGCTGCCACAGACGGGACCTGGGTCGACATCACTGACTCCTGTGAGCCGAGCGATCCCCGGCCCGCCACAGGACTCAACCGTCCAAAGAGAAAGCCGCCGCAGACCAGCCACCATGCCACGCGTCAGAACCGACACGACCGACTTCAAGCCTGGCTTCCTAGTCCGGGACGTCCCCTGAATTTAAAGCCTGCGTCAGAACAGGCGAGCAGCAAGCACATCCCGGCCTCGTGCAGAACCTCAGGGAGGGGCTCTGGCAGGTAACCCTCCGGGGCTCCCAGGCTGGGAGCCCAGGACCTGACGACTAGGGCGCGTCCGTCCCGACTTAACCAGACCACGCGCACTGAGGTGCCTGTCACCCCCACACCTCAGGACCCGGGATGCTGAAAAGTGCCCGACACAGGGATGGAGAGACCCATGACCTTACTTTCTGGCTTCTTCTCTTCGGCAGTGGAGCAGGCCTGGCAGTAGGCGGAGTACAGAGACGGGGGAATTTTATCTGCTCTGGATCAGGAGAAAACATGAAAACCAAGCCACCAGGACTCAAATTAGTTCGCAAGCTTACAATTTCAAAAACTATCATAAAACAAAAATACATGATATAGTCTACTATCCATACCTTATGGTAGGACTCTGTTTTTAGAAAAAACCCATTATGTGCATGGACTCAAAGGGTTCTTAGTGTTTCATAATTTGCCATGTACACATATCTGCCAACCGTGGTTTTCATAGGGTAGTGAGATTATAAATGATTTTTACTTTTCTCGTTAAAGTCTGGGTAATTTCCAAATTTTAAAGAGGACTTTTATTACTTTTAATGAAGAATACTGAGAAAAGCACCCAACTGATGTCATTAGAAATACAGAGAATTATGGGGCGCCTGGGTGGTGCAGTCGGTTAAGCGTCCGACTTGAGCCAGGTCACGATCTCGCGGTCCGTGAGTTCGAGCCCCGCGTCAGGCTCTGGGCTGATGGCTCAGAGCCTGGAGTGTGTTTCCGATTCTGTGTCTCCCTCTCTCTCTGCCTCTCCCCCGTTCATGCTCTGTCTCTCTCTGTCCCAAAAATAAATAAACGTTGAAAAAAAATTAAAAAAAAAAAAAAAAAAAAAAGAAATACAGAGAATTATAGAACAAAGTCCTGTGATAAGGGTTTTGCAGGGCATGGACCCCTGGCTGGCACATTCTCATGGCACAGTGACAAGTCCAAGGACAAGAGCTGTGGAGTCACCTTCGGAAGAGCAGCCCAAGTATGGGACACGGGCAATGGCCTAGCCTGCGGGACACAAAGTCTCCAAGTGAGCAGTGAGGCAGGAAGGAGGCCTGCCGACAGTGCCGCAAGGCCTGATGATGAGCCAGGAAAAGGAGGAGGGAGGTGGCCGTCTTCCAGAATGGGAGTGCCATCAAAGGCCAAAGCAAGGCAGAGGACAGGCTGGAGCGGAGGAGCACGCAACTGCCCCAGAGACTGGAAGGTGGGTAGCTTACAGATTAGCAATCAATGCAAATAAAAAAAAGAGCACATCTAAGGAAATGGAAAAATTCACAGAAAAGAACACTTCAGACATCGCTCATCCTCAGAGACCTAAGATCAAACACCGCAGCTATTAGAGGAGAATGGATTTCCATAAACAGAAAAATCCAGTGACAGAAAGAACAGGCAAGTTAACCAGAAGAAATCTCCCAGAAAGGAGAGAAAAAAAAAACAAAAAACAACCAAAAGACCAGACATGCAAAATGTAACAGAGAACAAGTCAGGAGACAATCCTGGCGGTGTAATGTCTGAAAAGGAAGAGCCCCAAGACGAAACCAGGCAGGAAAGGAGACCCGCTCTGAAGTAAGCGGGATCAAGCAGTCCATGTCTGTGGTTTGCTTCAAAACAGCCCAGAAGAGGGTGTGTGGGCAGCTCAGTCAGTGGAGTGTCTGACCACTGATTTTGGCTCAGGTCATGATCTCACAGTCATGAGATCGAGCCCCTCGTCAGGAGCTATGCTGGGCATGGAGCCTGCTTGGGATTCTTGCTCTCTCTCTCTCTCAACTCCTACCCCGTTTGCGTGCGCACACACATGCACTCTCTCTCCCTAAAAATAAAAACAAAATGGCCCAGAATGGTGGGTGGACAGAGGAATTTGAGGGCTACATAAGTACTATCCTACACTTCTATCTTAAATTTTTCTTAACAAAAGGTTTTGAAATATCCGAGAAAACTTCTTTGTTCTGAAGGACACGAACGTCCAGATTAAAAGGCCCACCATCCGCCTAGCCAAGAAATGAAATTAGACCCACACCAAAATACATTGCAATGAAATTTGAAAACCCAGGAAACGATAAAAAAGATACTGCAGGGGCGCCTGGGTGGCTCAGTCGGTTAAGCGTCCGACTTCGGCTCAGGTCATGATCTCGCGGTCCGTGAGTTCGAGCCCCGCGTCGGGCTCTGTGCTGACAGCTCAGAGCCTGGAGCCTGTTTCAGATTCTGTGTCTCCCTCTCTCTCTGACCCTCCCCCATTCATGCCCTGTCTCTCTCTGTCTCAAAAATAAATAAACATTAAAAAAAAAAAAAAAAAAAAAAAAAGATACTGCAAATCTCCAGAGAGAAAAACACATGTCACGTGCAAAGAATCAGAAACCTAACATCTCAATAGCGACACTGGAAGCTACAAATCAATAGATCAATATTTTAAAAATGTGAGGGAAAATATTTCCAAGCAAGATTTCTTCATTTCTACACCCAGTCAAATTAACTATCAAATGTGAGGGCTGAATAAAATGTAAAAAAAAAAAAAAAAAAAAGGCTACCTCCCATTCACCCTTCTTAAAAAGCTTCAGTAGGATGTGTCCCACCAAAACACAGGAGTAAATCCAGAAACAGGATGGTCTAGGGTCCAGAAAAGAGAAGAATCAAAGACACTCCCAGGCAGTCAAAGGAAGATACGAGGATCGCAGAAAAAACTAACAATTCAGAGTGGAGCCAGCTAGGAGGCTCCAGAAGGCCTTTCTCTCTCAGAAGCGACAGAGTGAGCACTTGAAGGTCTGAGTGAGAGGACATGGCGGATTTGGATAGCAGTTGAATGACACACACACAAAAGGTTAAGATAAAACAAAGATAATCAGGAGCCCCAGAAAAATGAAAGGTAGTTACATTCCTAATGGTGAACTCTGAATAGTGTTTACATAGCCCTAAAAAAAAAAAAAAAAAAAAAAAGTGAGTTTTAAAATTTAAAACATTTTTTTGTATGAAGGACATCTACTTGTGTGGGTAGAAGCAAAAAACCTAGGTCTTCATCCTCAAATAGCGGAAAACCAATTGATATGGCCTAAAACAACAAAAAAAGTGCTAAGTTGCTCGCAAAATAAGAATATTATTTAGAAATATGGAGATAAATAACAAAAATCAGCCAAAACTTGAAAATGGTTGCCTCCAGAGAAAAAGAAATGGCAGGGAGGCGTGGAGGGGAGGGAATGACTATTTCTCTTAATAAACTTTATAGAACTGACTCTTCAATCTGCATTCTTACTGAACTTTGACAAAAACAATTTTTAAAGCCTAGAAATAAATGTCAAAAAATTAGGAAGCCATACCATGCAAACACCAAAAAGGAAAAAAAAAAAAAAAAGCTGGCATTAACAGCCTAATAAATAAATAAAGCCTAATAAAGACATTACACAATAAAAAAATATCCAGCAAGGCAGCTATATTTTGAAGGCTTTATTTTAACAATCATAAAAACTTGTTTGCAAGTAGTAACATAGGCTTCAAAATGCATAAAGACAAATCTGACAGAATTACAAGGAGAAAATGACAAAACCACAACAACATCCTTAATAAACTGATAAACCAAAGTGACAGAATTCTGGTCAAGATACAGAAAACTTGGGAACAAGTACAATTTAACAGACAGACCCTATACCTCCAAAGTAAAGAATACAAAGGAAATGTTTACAAATGCTGAACACGTACGAGATCTAAGGGAAAGTCTCAAAAAAAAATCCATCAGGGCGCCTGGGTGCTACAGTCAGTTAAGCATCCAACTAAGGCTCGGGTCATGATCTCATGGTTCAGGAATTCCAGCCCCACTTCGGGATACGCACTCTCTCTCCCTCTCTCTCAGCCCTTTGCTCAACTCACGCTCTCTCAAAATAAGTAAATACATACATACATATTTTAAAAATCCATAAAAAGCAAATCATCTTTGAAAATAATGTAATTAGGGGCGCCTGGGTGGCGCAGTCGGTTAAGCGTCCAACTTCAGCCAGGTCACGATCTCCCGGTCCGGGAGTTCGAGCCCCACGTCAGGCTCTGGGCTGATGGCTCAGAGCCTGGAGCCTGTTTCCGATTCTGTGTCTCCCTCTCTCTCTGCCCCTCCCCCGTTCATGCTCTGTCTCTCTCTGTCCGAAAAATAAATAAAAGTTGAAAAAAAAAAAAAAAAAGAAAATAATGTAATTAAATTAGAAATTAACAATAAAAGCTCAGGGGCAAACACCTATATGTTCGGAAAATGTTTTAATTCGCTTATAACTAACTCATAAATTACAAGAAAACCATAATGCAAGTAATAAAATATCTAGAACTGAATGACAATGTAAGAACTATACGTTGAAACTTCTGGAAGGCACTGAAGTAACACTTAGAGGTAAACTTTATTAAGCTACGCCTCTATTAAAACACAAGAAGGAGGGGCACGTGAGTGGCTCAGTCAGTTAAGCGTCCAAATTCGGCTTAGGTCATGATCTCACAGTCCATGAGTTCAAGCCTCACATCGGGCTCTGTGCTGACAGCTCAGAGCCTGGAGCCTGCTTCAGATCTGTGTCTCCCTGTCTCTGCTCCTCCCCTGCTTGTGCCCTGTCTCCCTCTCTCTCTAAATAAATAAGCAAAACCAAACCAAACCAAACCAAAACAAAACTAAAACATAAGAAAGACTGTAAAACACTGAGTTAAACAACCAGCTTAAGAACTTAAGAACGACAGCGTGAAGTCAAAGAAAGTAGGAAATAATAAGGGTGCCCGCGGGGCTCAGTAGGTAAAGCCTCCGACTCTCGATTTGGGCTCAGGTCACGATCCCACAGCTTGTGGGCCTGAGCCCCCTGTCAAGCTCTGCACTGGCAGTGCGGAGTCTGCCTGGGATTCTCTCTCCCTCTCTGCCCCTCCCTGGCTCTCATGCACTCTCTCTAAATAAATAAACATGAAAAAAAAAAAAAAAAGAAAGAAAGAAAGAAACCGATTCAGTTGTCAATAGTTTGCCTCTGAGACAGACATGAGGAAAAGATATTATAGCCAAGTTTTATCAAACTTTAAGAGACGCAGAATCTCTGTGCTACATGAATTGTTTCAGAAGACAGGAAAGAGGGAAGGCTACCCAATTCATTCCATGAGAATGGAATATAGCCTTGATGCCAAAGCAGCCAACATGAATTAAAAAAAAGTATGAGACACAGATGCAAAAATCCTAAATAAAGTCATCATTAAACCACATTCAACAGCCCATGTAATAAAAAATCATTACAAAGTAGGTGATCCACAATGCAAGGAAAGTGGAAAAATCACTGTAATCTATCACATAACAGATTTCACAGCAGCAAAAACCACCTTCAGAGATGCAAAAAAACATGAATTGATGCTCAAAGTCCTTAGCAAATCTGCAGAGGGAATTTTCTGAATATGTTAAAGGAAATGAAAATATAAAGACTACAGGGGCACCTAGGGGGCTCAGTCGGTTAATCATCTGACTTTGGCTCAGGTCATGATCTCACGATTCGTGAGTTCGAGCCCCGTGTCGGGCTCTGTGCTGGCAGCTCAGAGCCTGGAACCTGCTTCGGATTCTGTGTCTCCCTCTCTCTCTGCCCCTCCCCCGACTCGCACTCTGTCTCTCTCTCCCAAAAATAAACAAACATTAATTTTTTTTTTTAATATATAGACTACAGCAAATAGAAATAGTGGTAAGACATCAGAAGCATTCCTATTTCAGTCAGAAACAACACACGATGCCAGCTTATTCTACAATTTCATGTTACACTAAGAAGCCCACCCAATTTAACAAGGCAAAAACTAAAAGGTATAAAAATCAGAAAAGACAAACTTATTCGACATAGAAATCTACTGTGCTCATCTACAGAGAGAATCAACTAATCACCTACTATAAATAAGTTCGGTAGGGTTACTTGATACAGGAGTACCTATACTTCAATAATCAATGAAAAAAAAATTTTTTTAAACCCCAGAAGATAATATGCTATTCACAACAACAAAATCTAGGTACCCAGTAGCAAATCTAACTAAAAATTTACAAGATAGAAAAATCTACTACTGAAAAGCTTAAATACATATGCGACGTTCATAGAAAGAAAGTTACAATAAAGTCAACCATAAATTAATTAATCCATAATTTAAGGAATATTATTAATCCATAAATTAAGGAAATTCCACTAAAAATTCAGAGTTTAAAATTTTTTGAGTTTGAGAGAGAGAGAGAGAATGAGAGAAACAGAGAATAAATAGCGGAGGGGCAGAGAGAAAGGAAGACACAGAATTCAAAGCAGGCTCCGTGCTGTCAGCACAGAGCCCAACGTGAGGCTCGATCTCACGAACCATGGGATCATGGCCTGAGCCAAAACCCAGAGTCGTACACTTAACCAACTGAGCCTCCCAGGCACCCCTAAAAATTTGGAATTTTCATGGATACACATCCAAGGATGTTCACTGAAGCACTATTAAGAGAGCATTATAATGGAGTTAACCTAAGAGTTCTGTTCTAGGTGACAGATAAATTAATCAAGGTAGTCACGCTGCAGGCCATAGCACCCCCGGGGTTGTGCAACATGGCAGCTGGTTGCCACAGAACAGAATTCTATGCTATTGGTCAAGTGACCCAGAGCCATCAGGGTGAGTGAAAACACCAACTGCAGAGGGACACGGGGTGATATGTGCATGTATACACACATACTTTTACCTTTAAATATATGTAATAAAATTAAAAATAGAAAAAGATTGGGGCACCTGGGTGGCTTAGTTGGTTAAGCGTCCAACTCTTGATTTAGGCTCAGGTCATGATCTCATGGTTCAAAGTCCGAGTCCCGTGTCAGGTTCCGCACTGGTAGTGCAGAGCCTGCTTGGGGTCCTCTCTCTCCCTCTCTGTTACTCCCTGGCTCACTCTGTCTCTCTTAAAAATAAATTTTAAAATGTTTAAAAAAATAAATAAAAAGGGGCGCCTGGGTGGCTCAGTCGGTTAAGCGTCCGACTTCGGCTCAGGCCACGATCTCATGGTTTCTAAGTTTGAGCCCTGTGTCAGGCTCTGTGCCGACAGCTCGGCGGAGCCTGGAGCCTCCTCCGGATTCTGTCTCCCTCTCTCTCTGCCCCTCCCCCGCTCATGCTCTGTCTCCTTCAAAAATAAATAAAAACATTAAAAAAATTTTTCTTAAAAAAATAAAAACGAATAAAAAGATTATATGTGAACCTCAGGATAATGGTTTCCTTAGAGAGGGAAAATGGAAAGCAGGTCAGGGAGCTGGATTGAGAAGGGTTTCAACAATACCTATACAATTTTATTTTGAACAAAAACATAAAAAAGGAAAGGCACAGCAAAGCATGAATGTGAGTGAGGCACAGGAGCACTTTTTGCACTGGTCTCTGTACTTCTGGATTCTTTTACACACAAAGTAAATAAACATAAGGATCCCAGAGAATAGTCCTATTATATATAAGATGACAAAGTTTACTTTTATGTTCTCGCCTCATTCTCCTCAACCTTCTTATCGCTGTGTTGTCAGAGGGTTACTGGGAAGCAGGATTTACAGGAAGGAGGACAGGGACACTGGTCAACTCTCGGCTGGGGGAGGTCTTAGCGTGAGCTGGGAAGCCAAGGCTGCGTGCCCTGCCC
Organism: Prionailurus bengalensis; assembly: GCF_016509475.1. Taxonomy (NCBI): domain Eukaryota; kingdom Metazoa; phylum Chordata; class Mammalia; order Carnivora; family Felidae; genus Prionailurus; species Prionailurus bengalensis. The sequence continues at coordinate 61,953,411 of NC_057352.1, forward strand.
TGCGGTGTCAGGTCCGGCCGAACCTGCTGCAGAGCAAGGCTTCCGAGTCTCCCTGTTCTCTTCTTTCTTGGCTTAAATTCTTTCACAGCGATTATGGAGCAATCGCCTGACTTTCTTAAATCCCCACACTGATAATCCTCAGTGAAAAATGATAGTTAGTATCAAAAATATTTTATTTTTAAAATCTTAACCGATTTTGAGCCAATAGTTTATAAATATTTTATTTATTTTGGGACAGAGAGAGACAGAGCATGAACGGGGGAGGGGCAGAGAGAGAGGGAGACACAGAATCGGAAACAGGCTCCAGGCTCCGAGCCATCAGCCCAGAGCCTGACGCGGGGCTCGAACTCACGGACCGCGAGATCGTGACCTGGCTGAAGTTGGACGCTTAACCGACTGCGCCACCCAGGCGCCCACCAATAGTTTATAAATAAAACCCATGAGATAAAACGCATTCCTCCACACGAGAGGCACAACCCTTTACATTTGTCAAGAACCCTCCCGGAAGCAGGTGTCCTCACGTACCTCCTCAGGGACTCGATCAAGGCCGCTCTGGGATCAGGCGTTTTCGGGAGCTGCGGGGGAAGATGGGAGTCAAGTGAGGCACCCGCTCTCTGCCAGCAGGGCCCCAGGCCCGCGACCGCACGTACTGACCACTCGAGGCGTGAGGAGGGCAGGGAGAAAGTGAGCCGTGTAGTAGGGTCTCCTGAAGATGCTGCAGCACAGGAGAGCGGGGTAGGAGGGTCACACACTCGGTCAGACGACACAGGCATTAGAGGCCCTTACTGACAACGACGAAATCCATTTCCACGGACAGCCACTACATTTCAGAGGCTGTCTCACATCCTATCACGTGACTGTGACATCACACCACAGTTTTAAGTCTTCTTTTTCACCGTTTTGGGACATTTCCCACACAGGGAAGCAACAAGCTCGCGTCCCAGGGAATCTGGAAGGCACTCTGCCCGCCGCACAGCCGTGCGATCTGGGCCGGTCACTTCAGGTCAGCTGTGGGCGCTCCCCTGGGGCTGAGCTCGGAATCCTGGGAGCGGGGGTCAGGTCACAGCTCTGAGAAGCAAGGCCTTCGAAAAGCTGCCGCACACTGACAGTAACCACAGTTGAAAACGTTTCGGGACCACACAAAACCCACAACAACCTTGCTATTCGATTCTGTCCTGGCTGCACTTCGGTCACCCATGAAGCATCAGTAACAAAGTTATTGCCCTAAACCCCCTAAGTGGGGGCTCTTCTCCACACTACCTGTCAGCTTTTATCAAGAAAACAAGGTTCACAGAAAGGCTCTGCACGACTTTTGCTGGACATCTACCCTTGGAGACCCACAAACACGATAGCCATTCTACTCCGACTGGCTCTGAGAACAGACAGGACGGCTCGGGGAAGCACGACCCTACCTGGCCTCCATGACCGCAGAGGGGATTCTCCCTGTGTGTTCAAACACCGCGATGGCCTTCTCCACATCCTGGTGCGCTTGGCTGTGGGGCTGGCTCCGTACAGGGAGGGTGGGAAGGGAACACAGGATGTGGAAGAAAAGACACTGAGAAGGGTGTCATGAGCCTCCCCTCGAGCACAGCTCTGCCATGTCAGGGTGGATGGCGAGTGCTCACTGCCAGCACGGCAAGGGAACGTTCCAACCATTACCAGCAAGACCACACAAAGGCCCCAGCCGCTGTTTCCTGCTCTCAGAGAGCTCGCGTCTGGCAATGAGCCGCCCCACTAACCACTCGACACGTCTGGGACCCTCTGCCACCCTCCCAGGTCCCCCTAGGAGAATAAAAGGGCCTAAAGAAAGATCTGAAGTGGGAAGGGTAAGAGTCTTAACTTTTGAGACTTAAAAAAAAATGTGAAATGACTTATGAGCAGCAAGACATCTTAAATGGACAGCTGCATTAAACACTTACAAATATTCACGGAACGCGTCACGGGCCGCTGTGAGGGCTCTCCGGCAGCTCACAGCTTTTACAAAGTTTTTGAGGCTCTCAAAACAATGCATACAAACACCACACAGCATTCTGACTTCTGCTTTACGTAAATATAGTTAACGCTTTTTTCTGTAATTCTCAGAAAAACATGATCTTCCCCCTACCCCATTTGAAAGACCTCCTGCTCTATGCAAACCCACATGAACCAAGATCTAAATGACAGACTTTCCTTCACACAGTGACCTGCTCTGCTCCTGCTCTGAAAAGGGCAGAGCATCACAGAGTAAGTACCTGCCAGTTAGCTCCCACCCTCAAGCTGCACCAGAAAGAAAAGGCTCAAACGCTCAGCTCAGAGTGAGCTTGGTGAGCACAGGCGACAGGCCTCAAGGGGCAGTAGAACCGAGGTGACATTACCTCTGTCACATCCCTGGCTGAAGACAGATCCTCGTAGAGGCCCATGTTTTCCAGAGAAACCTGCAGAGGAGACGTGTTTGGGGATGGGAGGACCAGGCGGGCTCTGGGCTCTGCGGGGAAAGGCTGAGGAAGGAGCTGTTGCTGGGGAGGGGAGGCCAGGACTCGCCTTCAGGTCGGCCAGGCGCGTCTTGGCCAGCGTGACATAGTCTGTGAGGAGGGAGCGGTACTTGCTTGGCACCAGCGGTGGGTGGAGAATGTGCGCCTGTGGGCAGATGGCAGAGCAGGTGACACCAGCCCGTGAACTGCTGGTGACTTTCCGGGGAGGCAGCAACAGCCCGCTTCCGAAAGCTGCACTTGTTGGACGTCGGGAGGGTCCAAGGGTTAGCCCAAGACCCTGGGGGCTGAAGCCAGAGGTGGGACAGAATCCCAGGGTCTCTACCTGCTCCCACGGACATCCATGGAGCAGAAGAGGGCCAGAAGAGGCGTTCAGAAGAGGGCCATGCCAGGGAGAGCATGGGGTGGGGCCCACCCACAGAGATGGCCCGTCACCCACCGCACCCCAGCGCCCCCGCTCAGGCGCTGTCCTCCAGGGCTGCGGCTACAGCACCATCACAGCAGTGCCCAGGAGACAAGGGGTCAAGTCCCCACGGAAGGGTGGGAAGGAAGTTCTGGGCTTCACTCAGTGGTGGCAAGTTCTTTATTCTCCTTCCTCCATTCCGTCAGATGTATTCTTTGGAACGTAAGGCAAATGTCGTATTTACAAAAAAAGAAGTGAAAATCAGACTCCAGGTGCCCTACCCGCCCAAAGAATGCTGGCTATAGTCATCTCATTTTAAAAAAGAAAGCCTGGGCGCCTGGGTGGCTCAGTCGGTTAAGCGGCCGACTTCAGCTCATGTCATGATCTCGCGGTCCGTGGGTTCGAGCCCCGCGTCAGGCTCTGTGCTGACAGCTCAGAGCCTAGAGCCTGTTTCAGATTCTGTGTCTCCCTCTCTCTGACCCTCCCCCATTCATGCTCTGTCTCTCTCTGTCTCAAAAATAAATAAATGTTAAAAAAAATTTTTTTAATAGAATAAAATAAAAAAGAAAGCTTGCAGTAAGGCATTTTTAATAACCAGATTCATATAGATTTGTTACTAAAAATGCACACTCAGGGCACCTAGGGGGCTCAGTTGGTTGAGCGTCCACATTTGGCTCAGGTCACGATCTCACATTTGTGAGTTCGAGCGCCACGTCGAGCTCGCTGCTGCTGGCGCAAAGCCCGCTTCGGATCTTCTGTCTCCCTCTCTCACTGCCCCTTCCCCGTCTGTGCATGCTCCCTCAAAATAAATAAACTTAAGACATTTAATTAAAAGATAATAAATTATGAAGGTCTTCCCCCCTGGAAGTAAAGGCCATGGGCACTTTGGGGTATATCCTTCCAGTTCTTCCTTGATATAAAAATGTATCATTTTATATGGTAACTGGAGTTTAAATAAAACATGAAGCTACAAAAAGAACAAAAAAGAAAAAATACCTATTTTAAAACTTTTTTTAAATTTTTCTTAACATTTATTTATTTTTAAGAGAGAGAGAGGAGGAGACAGAGCATGAGCAGAAGAGGGACAGAGAGAGAGGGAGGAAAAAAGACGTATCATTTTAAAAGCAGACACATGGGGCTGGACCGCACATGCACGTGCTCCTCCCGCTGAGCGGGGGCTGGGGACACCCTCCTGTGCCCGCAACAGACCCGCCCCACCCTCTGCACGCGACACCGCGCTCACCGACCACCTGCCAGCGACGCGCACCGGCTGGTTCCCGGGCGATCGACTGTCCCAAACGTGGCCCCGGTGCCCAGGGCACGATGACTTCCCTCCTTTGAGGCCTGCACGGAGGAGGGACGCCCGGGCGGCTGGGACTGTACTCACCTGCATGTACCGGGGCGCCTCAAAGGGCACGAGGTCTGACAGGAACTTGAAGAGGAAGACCAGCGTCTTCTTGCTGCAACAGTGGGAGCCCCTTGAGCTCCCAAAGGAGGCCTGGAGGGAGAGGCCGGCGTGAGGGCCAGGTGGCCGGCTCCACGAGGGGCTGTGCCCGCCACACAGCGATCTGTCACACGGCGCCTGGCGGCAGCCGTGCCTCCGCCACATAAACAGAAACTCAATTGCAATGAAAGGGAAACAGAGCCGCCTGGGGCCCTGAAATCTTACGCTATGGCTCTGCCTGACTGAAGAGACGGGCTGAGGGGTTATTTAAAACGACAAGTTATGGGGCACCTGCGTGGCTCAGTCGGTTAAGCGGCCGACTTCAGCTCAGGTCATGTTGTCCGTGAGTTCGAGACCCGGGTCGGGCTCTGTGCTGACAGCTCAGAGCCTGGAGCTGCTTTGGTTTCTGTGTCTCGCTTGGTCTCTGCCCCTCCCCCACTCACACTTCCTCTCTCTCTCAAAAGTAAATAAACATTAAAAAAAAAAACAAACCCTTTAAAACGAAAAGGTAAAAATACATTCCTAGGGGAACCTGGGTGGCTCAGTCAGTTAAGTGTCTGACTTGGGCTCAGGTCATGATCTCGCAGTTCGTGAGTTCAAGCCCCGCATCAGACTCTGTGCTGACAGCTCAGAGCCTGGAGCTGCTTTGGTTTCTGTGTCTCGCTTGGTCTCTGCCCCTCCCCCACTCACACTTCCTCTCTCTCTCTCTCTCTCAAAAGTAAATAAACATTAAAAAAAAAAAAAAAAACCCTTTAAAACGAAAAGGTAAAAATACATTCCTAGGGGAACCTGGGTGGCTCAGTCAGTTAAGTGTCTGACTTGGGCTCAGGTCATGATCTCGCAGTTCGTGAGTTCAAGCCCCGCATCAGACTCTGTGCTGACAGCTCAGAGCCTGGAGCTGCTTCGGTTTCTGTGTCTCCCTCTCTCTCTGCCCCTCCTCCGCTTGTGCTCTTTCTCTCTCAAAAATAAATAATAAACATTAAAAAATTAAAAAAAAATACATTCCTATAGGGGCACCTGGGTGGCTCAGTCAGTTGAATGTCCAACTCTTGGTTTTGGCTCAGGTCATGATCCCAGAGTTGTGGGATCGAGCCCCAAGTCAGGTTCTGCACTGAACAGAGAGCCTGCTTGGGATTCTCTCTCCCCCCATCTCTCTGTCCCCACCCCCGCTTCCTCTGAAATAAAATAAATAAATAAATAGTACCATATATACACATTCCTATAGAAAACAGTAACTGTGGCATCTTTTTGTGACCCTCGGAGGCACAGTGCATTAGCTCCCCTAACAAGGACCCTTTCCTAAACATACACATTCTACATGATGAAGCCACTTCTGAACACACAGAAACTCTCACTCTTCTGTGAGGAGACAACGTCACTGCAGGGGAAGTGGCCAAGGAGGACAACTCCTCAGGACACCGAACCCAGCTTTCCTGGGAGGGAACCGAGGGCTCCCAGGGAGTGTCGGGAATTCCAGAACGGCCAATGGACCCGAAGAGCCAGTGAGCCTCTGCCAAGAGAACCCAACACCCAGCCACACCAGGTCCTGCCCAGCCCAGCCCACCAGAACTATGCAGCCACTGCTCCTGTGGCGGGAGGCCGGCCGAGCACTTCTGTCAGAGCACACAACATACCTGTGTGGGAGGAGGGCGCAGACAGACAGGCAGACACAAACAGCCACCAGATACGGGGAAGATGGCGGAGTAGGAGGGCCCGAGACCCCCTCGTCCCACGAACACAACGAGGTAACTATCAAATCATCCCAAGTGCCCCAGAAATCAACCTGAAGACCGGCAGAACGAGAAGAGATGTGCTTTGGGGGAGAAACAGATGACGGCCACTGTGCTGGGACGGAGCCGCCTCTGCGGGGAAGGGTGAGGACAGAATGCACACAGGGAGCTCACGGGAAGACGGAGCCCCACAGCAACTGGCTCGGAAAGCGAGAGGGCCCATTCAAGTTCTTGCAATCAGCAGGGCTTCAGGCCTAGAGTTCTAAAGCGCAGGGGCCTGGCTCAGGGAGAGCCCGGAGGGCACTGTGCTGCTCCTGGAGAGAAGGCAGGCAAACAGCCCAGGGACCGGAGGCATGGAAACCATGATCTGAAGAGACCTGAAGAGCCCCCGGAGCACACAGGGCGAGGTGATTTGCTCATCTCAGAGGGCTGGGCCCAGAGAGACCACTCACAGAGAGACCCCCTCCAGGAACAAAGACTTGACAGGCGCCACCTCCCTCCCGCCCCTCAGCACAAGCACAGGGACGCCTGCGGGAACCAGCGGAGTCGGGCACCACTTGCTTCCTAACTCGCTCACACCAAACGCTCAACCCCCGCCCTCCCACCCCGTCACCCCCGCCACACGCTCCAGCGCAGCTGCCCTTCCCAGCAGGCTCCCTTCCCCCAGAAGACCGGCCCAAACCCCTGCTCACACCGCTGTCTCGCCACCAGGGAGTTTTGCGAGGCCTCGCTTCCACAATCTCATTTCACAAGCAGACCAGAGCACCGCTACTTAAAACGCGCCACATTCAGACCAATCGTCGCCCACAAGAGGCAAAGAGCCTCTGCAGACAACTGGCCTGAAGGATAAAGCAGCCAGGACACAACAGCAGAGCACACGCTGCACACACTGGGGACACTTGCTGAGCGCCCTGGGGACAGGAGACATGACACTGAAGGGCAGTCCGGGACCTCTTCAGAAGGCCGTTACCCTCAAGATCAGGAGACTGACTTTCCTAACACACAGAAGTAGGTGCAGAGACTTAGACAAAATAAGAAGACAAAAGAATCTGTTCCAAATGAAAGGACAGGACAAGACCACAGCTGGAGATCAAAGCGAGGCAACTGTAAGTAACATGGCTGATGGCCAATTTAAGCAACAATCCTAAGGATACTCACGGGACTTGAGAAAGAGTGGAGGACATCAGTGAGACCATTAACACAGACATAAGGAATAACACAGCAGAAATAAAGGGTTAAATTAAAAAAAAGAAAGAAAGAAACACACTAGATGGAATGAAGGGCAGGCTGGAAGAAGCAGAGGAATGAATCAATGACCTAGAAGACAGAGTAATGGAAAGCAACGAAACTCAACAAAAGAGAGAAAGAAAAATTATGCAACATTTTAGGGAGAACAGACTTAGGGAACTCAGTGACTCCTTCAAATGTACTAACATTAGCATTAAATGAGTCCCAGAAGAAAAAGAGTGAGAAAGGGTGGCAGAGAATTTCTTTGAAGAAATAATAGCTGAAAATGCCCTTAATCTAAGGAAGGAAATAGATAACCAGATCGAAGTGGCACATAAAAGAGCCATCAAAATCAACAAAAGCAGATCCACACTAAGACATATTGTAATTAAATTTGTGAAATATAGTGAGAAAGAAAATATTTTAAAAGAACCATAACAGAGGAAGACTGCTACATACAAAGGAAACCCCATAAGGCTTTCAGAACATTTTTCGGCAGAAACTTTCCAAACCAGAAGGGAGGGGCTTGGTATATTCAAAGTGCTGAAAGGGAAAATTCTTCAACCAAGAATACTCTATCCAGCAAGGGATACTCTATTCATATACTCTATTCAGAATAGAGGAAAAGGGGCACCTGGGTGGCTCAGTCAGTTAAGCATCCGACTTGGGCTCAGGTCATGATCTCATGGTTCGTGAGTTTGAGCCCCACATCAGGCTCTTTGCTGACAGCTAGGAGCCTGGAGCCTGCTTCAGATTCTGTGTCTCTCCATCTCTCGGCCCCTCCCCTGCTCACACTCTGTGTCTGTCTCTCAATAATAAATAAATGTTAAAAAAAAAATTTTTTTTAAATGGGCAGAAGACATGAACAAACCTTTCTACAAAGACATACAGATGGCCATCAGACACATGAAAAGATGCTCAACATCACTCATCATCAGGGAAATGCAAATCAAAACTACAATGAGATACTAACTCACACCTGTCAGAATGGCTAAAATTAACAACACAAAAAACAATGGGTGTGGGAGAGGACGTGGAGAAAAGGGGAACAATTTGCACAGTTGGTGGGAATGCAAAATGGTGCAGTCGCTCTGGAGAACAGTGTGGAGGTTTCTCAAACAGTTAAAAATAGAATTACCCTACTACCCACCAATTACACAACTAGGTTATTTATCCAAAGGCTACAAAAATACTCATTCAAAGGGGTACGTGCACAACAATGTTTACAGTAGCATTATCTACAACAGCCATTATGGAAAGAGCCCAGATGTCCACGGAATGAGTGGATAAAGAAGATGTGGTACATACACCATAGACATTACTGAACCATCAAAAAGAATGAAATCCTGCCGTTTGCAAAGACGTGGATGGAGCTAGAACGTATTATCCTAAGCAAAATAAGTCAGTCAGAAAAGACAAATACCATCTGATTTCACCCATATGTGGAATTTAGGAAACAGAGGTGCCTGAGGGCTGAGTCAGTTGAGGACTGCCCCCACATCACTATTCAGGTCCCACCCAAGTACAGGGCCACCAACTCCCTCCTCTAAGGTGTCTGTCTACACAGAAGGGTTACCGACCCTTGGCAACATCCATTCAAATCAAGAGTGAGCCTCAATGACACCCTGGAAACAGGAAGAAAAACAAGCCACCACTCAGTCACTTGAGCGTCTGACTCTTGATTTTGGCTTAGGTCATGATCTCATAGTTCAAGGGTTTGAGTTCCACATGGGGCTCCATGCTGACAGTGTGGAGCCTGCTTGGAATTCTCTCTTGCTCTCTCTCTCTCTCTCTCTGCCTGTTCCCTGCTGGAAGATGTTCTCTAAATAAATACATAAAGAAACAAGTAAAAAAAATTTAAAAATTAAAAAAAAAAAGCCACCAGAGGAGACCCACAGCTTATTCGAAGTATTTATGTCAAGTACCTAAAATAACACACACACCTCCAAATCTGGGGTTACAACAGCATTTAGTGTCACTTCAGAGAAAAAAGTTTTTTTCATTAGAAAAATTACATCTAAGTACATACCATGATCAGCTAAGAACCGTAATTCAGGACCCCAAAGGGCTCAAATTTAAAATCATCACATTGGCCTATTTACATTAACACTCTTTTTTTTTTAATTTTTTTTTCAACGTTTATTTATTTTTGGGGGGACAGAGAGAGACACAGCATAAAGGGGGGAGGGGCAGAGAGAGAGGGAGACACAGAATCGGAAACAGGCTCCAGGCTCTGAGCCAGCAGCCCAGAGCCCGACGCGGGGCTCGAACTCACGGACCGCGAGATCGTGACCTGGCTGAAGTCGGACGCTTAACCGACTGCGCCACCCAGGCGCCCCAACACTCTTGAAAATAAAGATTAAAACAGATCTTTAAACACTGAACATACACTTAAACATCTGTCAAACTCGCACAAACATTCACCTACATTGGGTACATTTTATGTAAATTCTATCTCCATAAACTTGATTTAAAAGGTAAAAGGAAAAACAAAACAAAACAAAACAAAAAACACACAATCAACACAGCACTTCCCAAGCATTCCTGTCCATGTGTTGTCCTGAGAAGTGGGCAAAACCCAGGCCAGGGGATACCTGGTTGTGACCGAATCACCTAGGCACAGCAGACACAGGAAACAGGCCAGTGTGACCACAAAGGGTCCCCTGGCTGTGGACACTGCCAACAGCCCCATGTGCGTCCCGTGGGTGCTCCTGGGCCGACAGCCCACTGCTGGGGGAGCACAGGGCTGACCGGAATCAGCTCCAAGGAATAAAAGAACAAAGAAAGAATCCCACAACCACGGTGCTGTACCAATGCCCCAGGCAGGGGCCGATCCAGGCTCTCCGGTGTCTGTGCAGGTGCAGCTAATGCTCAGAACTGGAGGAAGATGGGCTCCCCACAAACCACCACCAACTACACCACCCTGGCAGCATGGCAAGAAAACCCAAAACCTCAACGAAGAATGAGATAGCTTTTTTTTTGGGGGGGGGGGTGCAAGTAAGGGAGGGGTAGAGAGAGAAGCGGGGCTCACCCAGGGTGTGAGCTCATCCGAAGTGGGACTCGCACTCACGAACCTTGAGATCATGACCTGAGCTGAAGTCAGACACTTAACTGACTGAGCCACGCAGGCGCCCAAATTAGACAGCCTTTTAAATGACAGATTTACACACACCCAACCTTCAAAGTTGATGTCTGGAAGATGCCTTCTCAGAGGCGAGACTCGGCAGGCCGTGCACAGCTGCACAGATGTGGTGGAAACAAAGAGAAGACCGCGCGGAAGGTGAGGGGCACCCTTCTGGGATAAGCACACTGTGCCAAGGGCAGCGGGCACATTTGTTTTCCTGGTTTCCTGACCGCACTCCCGTGCTCGGAGACCTGACTGGGCAGGCAAGGAGGCCATGAGAGGAGGGAGCAAAGCCCAGACAGAGCAGCACGGGGCTCCGGCGGGGGGAGGGCAGGGAGAGGAACAGACCTGACCCACAGAGTGCATCTGTTCCTAGGACGGCGAGTCAGAGACCCACCAGTGGCTGCTGGGGGGCAGCTCACCTGGAACCAGTCTGCATAGGACGGGAACACAGATGGGCCCTCCAGCGCAGCCTGACGCACAACCAGGAACGCAGTGACCATGCTGTCCAGGTCGCAGTTCTCGAACGCACGGGCCAGCAATCGGGCCACCCAATCTAGGAGGGAACGACCACAGTCACAGTTGGCAGACAAGGGCATCAGCAAAGAAAACGCAGACGTCCCGCCAGGGATAGGGCACGGCAGTCAGGAGAACACGCACGCGCAGTGCCCAGTTCAAGAGCCTGGGTAACGAGTGACCCCAAGAGCCAAACACTGATCACGGGAGGCTGTAGCAAGATCGCCACCACGGGAGGCGGACCAAGGGCACAGACAAAAAGACACAGGGCGCCATCGAGGCCGGTGAGCGGAGCCCGCATTCCACGGACAGGCTCACCCACAAACTACAGGACACGCACGCACACGCAACGCACGGCTCCCACCCAGGTGCACCTTTAACCAGCTGCTGCGCCTCGGGTAAGCAGATCACCAGTGTGGACACGCAGGAGAGCACATGCTGCCAGTTCACCTCGTGTGTTTCCAGAACTTCCTGCAAATGGCCAACTAGCTCCTCTGGACTTAGCATCGTGAAGAGCTGAAAGAAGTGTCAAAACAAGCCGCTCGTCAGGCGGTGGGGCCTCAGCTCCGTCCCACTTCCCGTCGGACACGACGTGGGGTCGACACGGCGACACGTGTGGGCAGGTGAGGAGGTGCTCTGCCCAAGCGAGACGTCCGGTCTCGGGGGCCCCCGGGGTCCAGGTGTGGATGGCGGGGCCCACGGAGCCCCCTGGCCTCTCTCCCCGGGGCGGGAGCCACAGAGGCTCGCGGCAGCAGTGCCTCCTGGCGCAGGGGGCATCCGGTCTGAGCACGGCGACACCCACCCTGCGGTATAGGCCGGTGAGCAGAGGGTGGGTCTTCGCAAAACTCCACTCTTTCTGCATCTGAACAGCATCAGAAACTTCATTCATGAACGAGAAGAGACAAAGAGGTCAAGTCAGTAATCATGAAAAGCTGTGCCTTGGCTCAATGTCAAAAAAGCCTGGTTTAATTTCCATTTTTCAATTGTTACCTGAGTTCACCATTTCCCTGTTTTCCCCATTTTCTATCAAATGCTTGTATCTTTGGCCCAGCTCCCTGCCGGTAATCTTCATCATATCTGCTATGGTTTCTAATCCATTAGTTACATGGTAATCTTCATCATATCTGCTATGGTTTCTAATCCATTAGTTACATTTTAACTTCGCTCCTTTACACCCTGTGTCATTAAGCAATCACTGAGGACACTGTTGAAAGGGTCGCTGACTGGAGCAGGCCCTTCAGAAAGTTTAACACAGCACCTGCTGGAAACATCCCTGCATCCCTCCCTGGGGCAGGACCTCCCCTGAGGACACACCACTGCTGGAGGACCCCCCCTTCCCCCCGAGGACACGCAGCTGCTGGAGGAACCCCCCCTGCCCCCCCCCCCGGGACATACTGTTGCTGGAAGAACCTCTCCCGTCCCCCCAGGACACACTGCTGCTGGAGGAACCCTCCCCCCCCCCCCCCCCCCCCCCGCCCAGGACACACCGCTGCACATAGAAAAAGCCTACTGGGCAAGGTTTTCATTTTCACCTCCTGAGTACCAGTGAAAACTTGCAAACACTGTCACCGAACAGATGGTGACACCAACCACAGGACACCCACTGGAGGATGATATGCCGTTAACCACTTTTAAGAAAAGCATATAAGGGCCTGGCGGGCTCCAACTCTTGATTTCAGCTCAGGTCATGATCCCAGGGTGGTGGGATCAGCCCTACGTCAGGCTTTGCACTGACAGTGTGAAACCTGCTTGGGATTCCCTGTCTCCCTCTCTCCCTGCCCATCCCACACACGCGCTCACTCGCTCTCTCTCTCTCTCAAAAAAAAAAAAAAAAAAAAAAAAAAAAAAAAAAAAAAGCAGCAGCATGTGATTACAACTGAATCTTGAACAGCACGGATTTGAAATGTGTGTGGGCCTACTTACATGCAGTTTTTTCCTGATAAATACAGCGTAATACATTCTCTCATGATGTCTGAATATTATTTCCTCCAGCTTACTTTACCGTAAGAACACAGTACATAACACATGTACCGTACAAAATCTGTGTTAATCGACTGTTTCTGTTACCTGTAAGGCTTTGGTCAACAGTAGGCTGTTGGGAGCTAAGTTCTGAAAAGTCAAAAAGCTATACGCAGATTTTCAACTGCACATGGGGTCAGGGTCCCTAACCCCACATCATTCAAGGACCAACTGTGCATAAGAAAACGCTTATATGATTTATTAAAACAAAACCTAGTAATTCACTCTGATAACTAGATTTTCATGATCTACTGAGAAAAGACCACAAGAAAAGTTTTGCGTTAAAGATATTTCTATTGTGGTGACAAAATGGCTGATGGGTGACAGTTCTCCTTCCCCTACTTTGTTAGTACTGAGCTTTTTTAATGAGCATGTGTAACTTTCAAATGAAGACGTTCGAGGATAACGTGTCCTCATGCTCTCGAGCCGTCTCAGAGTCCTGCCATCTGGGCCCAAGCTCCCATCGGGAGCCAAACAACCTGGGCTCTGGAACCTACCTCTCAGCACAGGCTTGTGGGTTAGCACCTGAGTCAGAGTATGACTGAAAAATCTCTTAGGAGGATCTGTCGAAATCATTCTGTCATACGTGTGTCCACAGAACACGCCGAACCTGCAAACACAACGTTAAGAGGCGCTCAGCAAAAGAGGGGCCCTCCAGGGTCCCGGCCGTGCCAACAGCTCATCAAAGGCTCCTTCTGTCCAGCAAGGCTGCACGGACCTCGAGGCCCCCAACTCTCAGCTCAGGGGGCGCAAAGGCTCGCCCTTTCCAGAACCCAGAAACGTTCACTCTGCCGGGCCGCGGTGCCACAGACTCGAAGTGGGAGTCTGGAGAAGTGTGGGTCTAATAAGAAAGGGACCGTCCATAGAGCAGAAAAGCCAGAAAGGGATCGGAATGACCTGCGCAAGCCTGGGTCAGTGCACAGCAATCTGCAAACGTTACAAAGCCTCAGCCTCCCCATCTGTGAAATGGGAACCAGGGGCCAGCAGGGCCTGGGCCAGGCTTGGCAGAGTGCCTGGCACACAGACGTTCAGATGCAGCAACGGTTCCCGAAGCTGACGAAGCCTCATGACACGACAAGGAAGGAAGAGCAGCGGGCAAGGGACATCACTGACAGGTCAGGAGTGACAAAGGGTGATGGGGCTGCCGGACACTGGAGCCCTGAGGGCAATTCACTGTGCCAGCGTCAGAGCCGCTGACAGCCGCAGCCAGCTTCTCGGGTGGAAGACCAGCCCCAGTCACGCAAGCAACGAGGAGACACCGAGCAGAAGGGGTGGCCTTCCCGAGGGCCAGACTGGGATGCAAACCCCCGTGGGCCAGGAAGCCTGGCCGCCCGGACCGGGGAGGGAGAGGGGTCTGCTTTTATCGTCAACACTGGCAACTAATTAAGAAACTTAAAAAGAAACAAACATGCCAACAGTCATTACCTAACTCTCGGGACAGGAATCTGAGCAATCCAGTCAGGCGTGTTATAAAAGCAGAAAATGCAGAAAGCAAAGCAGTGTTGGTTGTACAGAGTTTAAGTACCGAATGACACAGCATGTCGGAGGGTCACGAGAATTACCGGAGAACAGGCAATCAGGAGCCAAACAATGAAAGAACAGAGGGTTTCCCAAGGCCTGGGAATGCTGGAAAACTCTCCTGGTTTCCCAGGAAAGAACCGACTTCCGGGCTGGCCTCATCCCACATGACTTTGAAGCAAACCCAGACACCCCAACAACCACTCCTCAACGTGAACTACCAGACAGCCACGCAGAGAGAAGGCTAACGTGGCAAATCCCGACCACGGGTGAATGTGAGTGCCGGCTTCAGGGCACACCGAGGGTTTGGTGGCCAGAGGGCATGGGCAGGGAAGCACGAGGGGAGAGCCGAGGCAGTGAGAAGGTCGCTCCAGGAGTGTCCTACCGCCCGCCACGACCCTCAGGGATCCGGGCTCAGACCAGGTGATGGAGGATTCCCGAAGAAAGGGGGAATCTTGAGAGGGAGCAGGCGGACCAGAGGGTTTCTAGCGCTTTCCAGAGGTCGTCCTCACCTGATGTCACAATGGCAGAGAACGTGTTCAGGAACCAGCTGTTGATCCTTCGGGACTGTTTCAAATACCCAGGACCTTTAAGGCAATAGGCACTGTCCCCTGAGCACACCCAGCAGGCCTGCTCCCAGGACTTACCAGCACTTCACCACCTTGTGCTGTGGGGACCCATCCTGCATGCCAGCGGCCAAAGCCTCGAGAGCGACTGAGGACAGATGGTGGGAACAGAAAACACATCAGCTCACCACCACAATCCATCAAAAACGACCCCCAACCAGTACTAGTGGACGAGTCAGGTAATGCATCTTTGGAGAAACCTCCTCCACTTCCAAATAACAGACCGCCGAGGCCTCCTAGGTCCCCACATGATACAAGTCCTCCCCATGCATCCCAGTGGTACCCGAGACGTAAGCCTTTTAAATCAATCAAAACACATAGACAATAAAATGCTTCCCTAATTAACCGTTACACTGGTTGTCATTTGTAGCTCTGGAGATTAAGTGCAAAGTCAGGAGAGACTGTAGAGGGTCAGTTCAGGTGAAGTACTTAAAATGCAAAGGCAGGAAACCTTGATAATTCCTAATAAGCAAACGAACTCATGGACAGGCTGGGGCAGGAGCAGGTGACTCACAGATCAGCATTCTCTGAAGTACAACAAATGCGAGCTGTCAAAGCACAAGACAGAAGTCACCGTTAATCATATATGCGTATCACACAAGAAGACCGGTCGCTCTACAGCAAAATGAGAAAGTGCATCCTAGACAGCACCCCAACGCTGGGGAGACCCTGACAGTGAAAGGGCAGACTTTCTGGAAGCATCCATCATACTCCCTGGGACCCTGGCCCGAAGCCTGCTGGCCTCCCACAGCCCCTGGCTCAGAGGGTTGGCAGAGCTCTGCTGGTGCAAAGTTCTCCCTTCCCACTCGTCTGAAAGCACAAGCTAGATTCTGGGCTCTCATGAAGGCCTTCACCCTCAAGAGCTGGATGAGGGAGTAACGTTACTCACGGAGCACCTCACGAAAACAAGATTCCCCCATCAAAGCTTATACACTATAACGTGGGTCAGTCAGATATTAGCCGCTGGTCCAGAAACTTGCATTCTCCTAACGAACCGACTCCCAGCTCTTCGGATCACTCTTCCTCCTACCTGGCCCATCTGCTCAGGCTCCACATTTCTGCTGAGATCCGAGTTTTTCTGAAATCCTCTCAAAACAAACATTTGCACAAGATCTGAAAGCCACAAAACCCAAAAACGTCAACGCACTGTGATCGTCAAATAGCTGTGGATGACACAGAGAACCCACTTTCCGGGGTCTGGAGCATGAGGACCCACAGGAGGCGTCACCCCACACACAAGCATTCACCAGCCCAACCCACAAAACCCTTCCTGAACCAGACTGTGCTCTTTGCCACTCTATTTGGAAGGGAAATTCTTATCATCCATCAAGTTTATGGGAAGGATTTTTCTCTTAAACAAAAAAGTAGCATCTGGGACATCTGGCTGGCTCAGTCAGTACAGCAGGTGACTCTTGATCTCGGGGTTGTTGAGTCTGACCCCCACATTGGGTGTAGGGATTACTTAAAAATTAAAAAAAAAAAAAAAAAACACCATCTAAGGGTTTCATGTGGATTATCTCTCCAGCCAATCTCCTACCTCAAAATATAAGGACTGTTCCAGGAAGACCCAGAAGCACTACATTCAGGAGAACGGGGCAGGAAATGGACCCATAAGTTCTGATAAAATTAAAGGACTGAAATCAAAAATATTTTGTCTAATCTTCAATTTAAATTCTCTGAGCCCAGACTACAGGATTCAGGAATCACAAGGAGCTCACATCCATCACCAAGAAAGCTTTGGGAAAAAGGAACATATCTTTTGTAATGTAAAAAAAAACTCACAAGCTGTGTGGAACATTCTACTTCTCATCTAATATGTTGCTTATTTGGAGATTTCATTCCTCAGAATTACTGACAACGGCAAGGCTCTGCTGGCTCAGAGAGCAGCCTAGGACCGGGCCCACCCAAAGGGAAAGACACCCAGAAAAGACAAGTGTGACAAGAAAACTGCCACTCCAAGCTACTGTCCAGGCAATGGACAGCATGGCGCCCCTGCTCTCACCCAGGGTCCGATGATGATTAGATCAGGCCGTGAGCTTAGCATGCCTGCCACACTTCCTGCTTTGCTTTCCCAGGGCACCTTTTGAAATAACTACTTAGGGGACGCCAGGGTGGCTCAGGCGGTTAAGTGTCTGACTTGGGCTCAGGTCACGATCTCTCAGTTTCTGAGTCCAAACCCCACACCAGGCTCTGTTCTGACAGCGCAGTCTCCTTGGGATTCTGCCTCCCTCTCTCTCTGCCCCTCCTCTGCATGGGCTCTTTCTCAAAAATAAACATTAAAAAAATAATAACCACTTAGAGTTGAACCCATAAAAAGTTGGTGACCTCAGGTCCAATCACCCCACAAGTAACGGGCACTCGTACCCTGTCTCCCGCTCGCTTGTGAACTTCCCTAGCTAACTGCAGCTCTCCTTTTCTGGGATCTGAAAGCAACAATTTCCGTGGCTTGACTTCCTTTCTGTGAGCACACTGAGGCTGCACCTCCAACCAACAGGGCCCCGGAGGTGTTCATCTCTCCAGAATGGGAGCTGAGGGAGCTCCCTGCAGACGCCGTGTGGTGGTCTTGTAGCTCTTGGTCCGGCAGATCGTAATCTGCATATTTTAAACACAGTAGCCACCGGCCCCCGACACAGCGGGTCAACAGACGGACTTGGCGAAACTTCCACAAAATTCAAATACGAGCAAACCCAGGCGGGAAGCCTGGGTGGAGACGGTCTCACGCGGTGGTGGCCCTAGATTTTCTTCTAGGTCGTTGGTGCACTGTGACTTAATTACCGCATGTTGTGTGAAGCAGGGCTCCAACTTCACGTGTATGGCCACCTGCCCCAATACCACTCGGCGAATGGACTGTTTTTCCGGATTCCCATGCCAGGGGTGCGGGGCTGTCCTGTTTCCCACAGACTGTCACAGCAAAAAGCATTCCCGGTGACCTAAAGTTTATCCGTGAACCTGCCCCTGTTGTGAACTTACCAGAAAGCATAGCACTGGCGATGTCATTGTACGGAGATGCTTCCATTTCCTCACACAGAAGGCACAGGTTCCTAAAGAGCCACGCCACTGTGGCCTGCGTGTCAGCATGACTAGGGACAAAGCACACACCATGTGCTCATCATCCCTCGATATCTACCAGGCCGTTTTCTTCCCCGGTCACTTCACTCAGAAGCTGGGGCACAGAGAACGATCTGGCGACCATGTGAGCTATTCCCAGAAGTCACAACGGGCCCAGCTGACATACACGGGGTATCGAAACAGCTGCTACTGACATTAAAAATGATCATTTTTGGGGCACCCGGGTGGCTCAGTCGGTTAGGCATCTGACTTCTGTTCAGGTCATGATCTGACAGCTGGTTGAGTTCAAGCCCCGTGTTAGGCTCTGTGCTGACAACTGAGATCCTGGAGCCTACTTCGGATTCTGTGTCTCCCTCTCTCTCTGCCCTTCCCCTGCTCATACTCTCTCTCTCTCTCTCAAAAATAAATAAACATTAAAAAAATTTTAGGGGCAAAAAAAAAGAAATTTTTTTTAGCGGTGCCTGGGTGACTCAGTCAGTTAAGTGTCTGCCTTCGGTTCAGGTCATGATCTCGCGGATTGTGAGTTTGAGCCTCAC
The DNA here is from genome assembly GCF_016509475.1 of Prionailurus bengalensis. Classification (NCBI taxonomy): domain Eukaryota; kingdom Metazoa; phylum Chordata; class Mammalia; order Carnivora; family Felidae; genus Prionailurus; species Prionailurus bengalensis. The sequence continues at coordinate 61,972,091 of NC_057352.1, forward strand.
GTCAGGCTCTGTGCTGACAACTCAGAGCCTGGAGCCTGCGTTGGATTCTGTGTCTCCCTCTCTCTCTGCCCCTCCTCCAGTTGTGTTCTGTCGGTCTCTCACTCAAAAATAAAAACATTAAAAAAAAATTTTTTAATGTTTTTAAATAATCATTTTCAAAAAGTTTAGGGGCACCTGGATGGCTCAGCCGAGTCCAACTCTTTTTTTTTTTTTTTAATTTTTTTTTAACATTTATTACTTATTTTTGAGAGAGAGAGAAAGACATAGCATGAGCAGGGGAGGGGCTGAGAGAGAGGGAGACACAGAATCCGAAGCAGGCTCCAGGCTCTGAGCTATCAGCACAGAGTCTGATGCGGGGCTCGAAGTCACGAACCTCCAGTTCATGACGTGAGCTGAAGTTGGACGCCCAACCTACTGAGCCACCCAGGTGCCCCAGTTGAGTCCGACTTTTGATTTTGGCTCACATCATGATCTCACAGTTCGTGAGATCAAGGCCCATGTCAGGCTCTGTGCTGCCCACCGGCTCGCTCTCTCTCAAAATATATAAATAAGCTTTAACAAAAAAAAGTTTATTTGGAGTAGCTTACTACTAATCGAGTACAAAGCAAGCTCAGTTAGAGTAAAATAATCAAAAACAAAACAAAACAGCAGCGATTTGAAGCTATAGTGGTCATCGAGGGCATCAGGCACGCACAGCTCCATTTGGAGCCTGGACCCAGAAGCAGGAGCAGTGGGTGGGGTGGTGGGAGGGGTCCTCACCAGTCAGACTTGCATTTCTCTGGTGACTAACGACATCTGGCATCTTTTCGTGTGCTTAGCCTTACGTGTATGCTCTTCAGACAAATGTCTATTGAAACCCTTGGTCCATTTTTAATTGGATTGTCTTTTTACTGTTGAGATGTAAGAGTTCTTTACGCTAGATACTAGATAATCAGATACATGATTTGCAAATAATTTCTCCCATTCTAGGTGTTGTCTTTTCACAGTCTTAACAGTCTTAAGAATGTTGCACACAAAAATTTTAAAACTTGATGAAGCACAATTTTCCTCAACATTTTCTTTTGTACCATGAATTTTAGGCACTTTTCCAAGAAACCATTGCCTAATCTAAGCTCGTGCAGACATAACCCTAGATTTTCTTCTAGAAGTTTTATGGCTTTAGCTCTTATGTTTGGGTCTTTGGTGCACTGTGACTTAATTGCTATATGTTGTGTGAAGCAGGGATCCAACTTCATTCTTTTGCATGTGTAGGTTCAGTTGTCCCAATACCACTTGTTGAACGGACTATTTTTCCCCTGTCCAATGGTCTTGGCACCCTTGTCGAAAATCACCTGACATATACGTATGGGTTTATGTCTGGACTGGAAATCCTATTCCATTACTCTAGGTCTACCCTTATGCCTGCACCACAGCCTAGCTTTGTAGTAAATTCTGCAGACAGGACCTGTGACTCCCCAACACTGTTGTTCTTTCTGAAGGAATTTTGGCTAGTCAGGGTCCCTTGTACCTCCATATCAAAATCAGAATCAGCTTGTCATGGGAATGCAAGCTGGTGTAGCCATTCTGGAAAATAGTGTGGAGGTTCCTCGAAAAACTAAAACTAGAACTACCCTACGACCCAGCAATTGCACTACTAGGCATTTATCCATGGGATACAGGTGTGCTGTTTCAAAGGGATATATATACACCCCCGTGTTTATAGCAGCACTATCGACAATAGCCAAAGTATGGAAAGAGCCCAAATGTCCACCGATGGATGAATGAATAAAGAAGATGTGGTATATATATACAATGGAGTATTACTCGGCAATCAAAAAGAATGAAATCTTGCCATTTGCAACCACGTGGATGGAACTGGAGGGTATTATGCTAAGTGAAATTAGTCAGTCAGAGAAAGACAAAACTCATATGACTTCACTCATATGAGGACTTTAAAAGACAAAACAGATGAACATAAGGGAAGGGAAACAAAAATAATATAAAAACAGGGAGGGGGACAAAACAGAAGAGACTCATAAATATGGAGAACAAACTGAAAATTACTGGAGGGGTTGTGCTAGAGGAGATGGGCTAAATGGGTGAGGGGCACTAAGGAATCTACTCTTGAAATCACTGTTGCACTATATGCTAATTTGGTTGTAAATTTTGAAAAATAAAAAAAGAATCAGCTTGTCAATGTATGCAAAAAAGCCAGGCTAGATTTTGATGGAGATTATACTGAACGTATAGATCACTACAAGGAAGTGTATAGAAGGAGTACTGCTATCTTAACAACATTAAGTGCTCCAATCCATGAACATGAAACGCCTATTCATTTAGGTCTTCGTCTCCCTCCATTATGCTTTATAATTTCTAGTATACAAGTCCTTCACTTCTTTTACTTTATTCCTAATTTAATCGTTTCAATGTTCTTTTTAATGGAATTACTTTGTTTTCAGATTGTTCACTGTTCTTGTATAAACACACGATTGACTTGTATGTTGATGTTGTTTCCTGCAACCTTGCTAAACCAGCTTAGTAGCTCTAATACTTGACAGTGTGGATTCTTTAGAGTTTCCTATATGCAAGATGGTATCCTCTACAAATAGTTGTGGGTTTTTTTTAATGTTTATTTATTTATTTTGTGAGGGAGACAGAGAAAGCTTGAGCGGTGGAGGGGCAGAGAGACAGGGAGACAGACAATCATAAGCAGGTTCTGCACTGCCAGCACAGAGCCCAATACAGGCCTCAATCCCATGAACCATAAGATCACGAGCTGAACTCAAAACCAAGAGTCGGACGTTTAACCAACTGAGCCACCAAGGCACCACTCTTTTATAATTTTTAACAATATTTTATCAGAAGGGCACCCGGCTGGTTCAGACGGTAGAGCGTGCAACTCTTGACCCCAGGGTTATGAGTTTAAGCCCCACTTTGGTGTGAACATTACTTAAAAATAAAATCTTAAAAAAAAAACTATCACATGACATATCTCATACAAAGAAAATGTTACCAGGACACCTGGGGGTTTCAGTCAGTTGAGCATCTGACTTTGGCTCAGGTCGTGATCTCACAGTTCATGAGTTCAAGCCCCACGTCAGGTTCATTGCTGTCAGTCTGTCAGCGCAGAGCCCACTTCTGATCCTCTGCCCCCCTCTCGCTGGCCCTCCCCTGCCTGCACTTTCCCAAAAACAAACATTAAAAAAAAAAAAAAAGAAAACATGACCAAGTCTGGGCATTACCACAACATCAACTATAACAAATGTTCTCTTTAAATAATGAAGAGTTTCAGTGATTTTTGGCTTTAACATATAAATAAGTAATTCATTAGGAGGTTATATTACAAAAAATAAATCATGTAATATTAAGGTAATGTTAAATTATCGCCGGTACACTACCTTTCCAGCAGCTCTTGGAAGCTCACAACGTTTTGTATGTGAAGCTGCCACACGACCTCAAGCAACAAAGAACCCTAAAGAAAATAACCGTACTGTGAGTCCGTCACGCGCACACTTCCCCGCAACGTGCAGGCTGCGTACCTGAGCACTGTGCTCTATGCAGAACTAAAGTGGGGTAACAATCACGCCCTAAGATACACACTGGATCCACTTTGGCTTTCACTCACCAAGTAGGGGCACCCGGGGGGCTCAGTCGGTTAAGCTTCCAACTCTTGATTTCGGCTCAGGTCACCACCCCAAGGTTCATGAAATCAAGCCCCCTGCCAGACTCTACACTGACAGCACACTGCCTGCTTGGGACCCTCTTTCTCTCTCTGCCCCTCCCCCACTCATGTAAGCTCTCTCTCAAAATAAATATTAAAAAAAATAAAACTAAGGGGCATCTGGGTGGCTCGGTCGGTTGAGTGTCCGACTTCGGTTCAGGTCATGATCTCACGGTTCGTGAGTCTGAGCCCGGCGTCGGGCTCTATGCTGATGGCTCGGAGCCTGGAGCCTGCTTCCGATTCTGGGTCTCCCTCTCTCTCTGCACCACCCCCCCCCCCTTCACATTCTGTGTCTCTTTCTTTCTCTCAAAAATAAACAAACATTACAAATTTTTAACAAAAAATAAATAAAAATCAACTCACCAAGCCTTCAGTCACTCACCATTACCATCCTTCACCTCCTCCTCCCCCCTCCCCCTGGCACCCTACCCAGTCTCTACTCTAACTTGCTTCAGTGCCTTTCTCCCATGTGTTCCAAAACAAAGACTGGACCTCTCAACATCTGCTCTTCTTAGAACTCTCCAGTGGCCCTTCACAGCTTCCAGAGCAAGGCTGAGACTCTTGGATGCAGCACAGGCCAGCTGTGACCCAGCTTCTGTCCCTCTTGTTCTCTCCTATCCCAGTGAGGTCCTCGCTTCTGGAGCAGACACCCCTCCTCCTCCCCGCCAGGACACCTCACTCAAGTCAGCTCTGTCTCCCACTGTCCGCTTTGTCCTACTCTCCACCCAGCAAAATGGCACTCTCCCTTCACACGCCATGCAGCTGTCAGCTCTCTTAGAAAGCCTTTCCCAGGGGTGCCTGGGTGATTCGGTTGAGCGTTTGACCCCAGCTCGGGTCATGATCTCACGTGAGTTCAAGCCCAGGCTCGGGCTCTCCTCTGTCAGCACGGAGCCTGCTTCAGATCCTCTGTCCCACTCTCTCTCTGCACCTCCCCTGCTTATACTCTCTCTCTCAAAAACATTTAAAAAAAAGCAAGCAAGCAAGCAAGCAAGCTTTTCCTAGGGACACCTGGGTGGCTCTGTTGGTTAAGCATCTGACTCTTAATCTCGGCTCAGGTCATGATCTCACTGTTTGTGGGTTTAAGACCCATGTGAGGCTCCACTCCAACAGCAAGGAGCCTGCTTGGGATTCTCTCCCTCTCTCTTCTCTCCCTCTCTCCTCTCTCTCTCTCTCTCTGCTGTCCCCCACTGGCACATGCATGTACTCTCTCAAAATGAATAAACATAAAAAAATAAAATAAAAAAGCAAGCCTTTCCTAACCACCCGATCGTACAGCTGTCACTCTTCCCTGCACACCTGTGACTAGTGTGCATTCAGCTGCCCCTCCCTGTAACTACAGTGAGCGCCAGGACCGTATCAATTGCTGCCAAATCAGGTGAACTCTATAATGTATGCTGGATAAGAGAATGGGGGGAAGCCATGAGTGCACCATTGCCTGAGTTTTCTCTTACCTTTTCTATATTCATACTGATCTCATTTAATAACCAAATAATTCCCTTGAGTTCTGTCAACTATTCAAAAATCTGCAAGACTACTGAATTAAAAATGTTTCAAAAAAAATAAAACAGATAAGGATCTTTTTTTTTTTAATAATAATTTTTATGGGTGTCTGGGTGGCTCAGCTGGTAAGCAACCAACTCTTGGTTTCGGCTCAGGTCACGATCTCACGTTTTGTGGGTTCAAGTCTCACGTCAGGCTCCATGCTGGCAGCATAGAGCCTGCTTGATTTTTCTCTTTCCCTCTCTCTCTCAAAATAAATAAACTTTGGGAAGAAAAAAAAAGAATAATTATTAAATTGCATTTCTCTGGTTTACTACACTGTCCTGGAAAATTGTTCATAATTACATATAAGAAGATAAGACACCATGTGTCTGTGGTACATTCTAGTAAACGGTACTAATTATGGGTGAATACCAACAAATCCAGTAACTGAAGGCACTTCTTTCCACCCACAGAGGCATCTGCTGAATGCTTTCATCCCCCAGTCTGTGATTAATGAGACGCTGGCTGGAACCCCTGAGAACATCCAGGGACTCTCTGGGCTCGACCCAAACCGAGAGGCTACTGGAGAAACCCTGAAAGTCAGAGCCACAATGTCCAATTTACCTGTACTTCCCAGAGCTCCTGACACAAGGAGATTCGGGAGAACATACTGTGTGCCAGTAAATACTGAGCCACCTCCAACAAGGAAGACAGTTTCTTCTGAAAAGAGAGATTAAATCTTTAAAAAAACTAATAATAAACAAACACTTGAAACAACATTAAAGAAATGTACTACTTTTCCCAACAGCTCCAGAGCCAACGAGTGCGCACAGCGTGCCCGTCGCCCGGCGTCTCACCCTTTGCTCTGCGCTCAGCAGAACCCTGTGCGAGGGCTCGCCATCAGACACACAGATCTGCGTGATGCTGGAGGCCACCAACCGGCTGGACAGCACTGCCACAGGGACACCCAGCCTTGAAGCTTGATCCCGCAAAGCAGAGCCTTAAAGACAGAACAAAACATGAGGGACACACTACAAAATCTGAAACAGAAAACCTGGCGTTTAAATGTTTTTGTTTTTTATTTTTGGTACAGAGAGAGACAGACCATGAATGGGGGAGGGGCAGAGAGAGAGGGAGATACAGAATCGGAAACAGGCTCCAGGCTCTGAGCCATCAGCCCAGAGCCTGACGCGGGGCTCGAACTCCAGGACCGCGAGATCGTGACCTGGCTGAAGTCGGACGCTTAACCGACTGCGCCACCCAGGCGCCCCGACCTGGCGTTTAAAAAGCCTTTTAAGGGGCACCTGGGTGGTGCAGTCGGTTAAGTGTCCGACTTCAGCCAGGTCACGATCTCGCGGTCCGTGGGTTCGAGCCCCACGTCGGGCTCTGGGCTGATGGCTCAGAGCCTGGAGCCTGTTTCTGATTCTGTGTCTCCCTCTCTCTCTGCCCCTCCCCCGTTCATGCTCTGTCTCTCTCTGTCCCAAAAATAAATAAACGTTGAAAAAAAAAATTAAAAAAAATAAAAAAATAAAAAGCCTTTTAAGCTGCAGCCGCCCAGAAAATGGTCTTCTGAAGGGGAGCACACAGGACAACAATGGTCCGCATTCGAAGCCCACAGTTGCACGTGCCAACGTCTCCGTGTGACACAAATAAGGGAGCTTGGCATATATATTCTTAGAACTTGATCGAAGTTTTCCAAGGAGCACAGTCAATTGGCAACTACGGTGACTCCTGCAATGGGTTCCTGTCTTTGCAATGACTTCAGTGTCAAAACCAGACCTGCTTCCACGGACTTTATACTGATGTTTGGCAAGTGGGTCATTTCCAAATGTGTGCCACACATTGGTGGGTAGTAGAGACCACAGGTTTGGTCAGCCCTCGGACTGGCAGGTGGAGCCTAGGTGCTGAGCCCACAGGCAGCCACCAGCCTCCTGAGTATCCAGCCTCTGGTCTGCATTCAATCAAGTGAGAACCCCAATCAGCCTAGAGAAGGTAATGCCTACAAGCAAACTGCCATCTCATTTATTTGACTTCCAAAACTAGGGTTTTTTTTGTATTTTTTTTAAAAAGCTGTAGCACATGCCCATTATCTTCAGGGTTCTGAAAACACATACCAATATGTAAATGAAAACAATAATAGTTACAAAGATTGCAAATGACGATATTAGAAATCATCAACTATAGGGGGTGCCTGGGTGGCTCAGTCGGTTAAGCGTCCAACTTCGGCTCAGGTCATGATCTCAGGGTTCATGAGTTTGAGCCCCAGGTCAGGCTCTGTGCTGATAGCTCAGAGCCTGAAGCCTGCTTCAGATTCTGTGTCTCCCTTTCTCTCTGCCCCTCCCCTGCTCACATGCTGTCTCTCTTGCTCAAAAATAAATAAAAACATTAAAAAATTTTTTAAAATTATTAATTATAGAGGTCAAGAAATAATTCATGGTAGAAGGGAAGAAAATGCTAATTTCTAGCCATTTTTGCAGAGCAAAGGAAACCATCAACCAAACAAAAAGGCAATTTACTGAATGGGAGAAGATATTTACCAATGATATATCTGATAAGGGATTAATACGCAAAATATATAAAGAACTTCTACAACTCAACACACACAAAATCCAGTTAAAAAATGGACACAAGACCTCAATAGACATTGTTCCAAAGAAGACGTCCAGATGGGCAAGAGACACATGAAAAGATGTTCAACATTATTCATCATCAGGGACATGGCAAATCAAAAGCACAATGAAATGTCACCTTGCACCTGTCAGAATGGCTAAAATCAACAACACGAGAAACAAGTGTTGATGAGGATGTGGCGAAAAAGGAACCCTCGTGCACTGCTGGTGGGAGTGCAAACAGGTGCAGCCCTCTGGAGAACAATGTGGAGGTTCCTCAAAAAGTTAAAAAAAGAGGGGCGCCTGGGTGGCTCAGATGGTTAAGTGTCCAACTTCAGCTCGGGTCATGATCTCCCGGTTCGTGAGTTCAAGCCCCGCGTGGGGCTCTGTACTGACAGCTCAGAGCCTGAAGCCTGCTTCTGAGTCTGCGTCTTTCTCTCTCTGTTCCTCCCCCACTTGCACTCTGTCTCTCTCAAAAACGAAGATTAAAAAAATTTTAAAAATAGAACCACCCTAAGATCCAATAATTACACTACAAAAAAACGAATTCTAAAAGATATATATGCATGCCAACGTTTATTGCAGCATTACTTAAAATAGCCAAAATACGGAAGCAAGTGTCCATCGATAGGTGAATGGCTAAAGATACGGTATATATACAATGGAATATTACTCAGCTACAAAAAAAGATGTTACCATTGGTAACAACATGGATGGATTTAAAAAATATAATGCTGGACATTAAAAAAAAAAGGGGGGGGTGCCTGGGTGGCTCAGTCGGTTAAGCATCCGACTTATGCTCAGGTCATGATCTCACCGTTGGTCGGTTCAAGCCCCATGTCAGGTTCTGTGCTGACAGCTCGGAGCCTGGAGCCTGCTTTGGATTCTGTGTCTCCCTCTCTCTCTATGCCCCTCCCCTTGACGCGCTCTCTCAAAAATAGACATTAAAGGGGCGCCTGGGTGGCACAGTTGGTTAAGCGTCCGACTTCAGCCAGGTCACGATCTCACGGTCTGTGAGTTCAAGCCCCGCGTCGGGCTCTGGGCTGATGGCTCAGAGCCTGGAGCCTGTTTCCGATTCTGTGTCTCCCTCTCTCTCTGCCCCTCCCCCGTTCATGCTCTGTCTCTCTCTGTCCCAAAAATAAATAAACGTTGAAAAAAAAATTAAAAAAAAAAAAAGACATTCAAAAAAAAGAATATGATGCTAATAAGTGAAACAAATCAGGGAAAGACAAATACCATAGGATTTCACTCATTTGTGAAATTTAACAAACAAAACAAATGAACAAAGGAAAAACAGTCTTAAATACAGAGAATGAACTGGTAGTTACCAGAGGGAAGGTGGGTGGAGGGATGGCCAAAAAGATAAAGGAAATTGGGAACTAAGAGTACATGTATCTTTTTTTAAATTTTACTTTTTTATTATTTGCAATATTTTTAATGTTTATTTTTGAGAGAGCAAGAAACAGAGTGTGAGCAAGGGAGGGGCAGAGAGGGAGACGGAATCCAAAGCAGACTCTAGGCGCTGAGCTGTCAGCAGAGCCCGACGCAGGGCTCGAACCCACGAAGCGTGAGATCATCACCTGAGCCAAAGTTGGACACTTTACCAACTGAGCCACCCAGGCACCCCAAGAGTACACTTATCTCGACGAGCACTCAAAAATGTACAGAATTATTGAATCATTATACTGTACACCTGAAACGGATATAACAATGCATGTTAATTATACTTAAGTTAAAAAAATTACAAAAAAAAGAGGGGCACCTGGGTGGCTCAATCAGTTAAGCATCCAGCTTCAGTTCTGGTCATGACCTCACGGTTTATGAATTTGAGCCCCACATCAGGCTCTGCGTGCTGTCTCTCTCTCGAAAATGAACATTAAAAAAAAAAAAAAAAAGAATAGCCATTTCTTTCTGAATTGTCTCCATGGGAAAGTGTCTGTTTTTATTTATAAGGCTTTAATCTTTTTTAATTTTTTTTTTAACGTTTATTTTATTTTTGAGACAGGGAGAGACAGAGCATGAATGGGGCAGGGTCAGAGAGAGGGAGACATGGAATCTGAAACAGGCTTCAGGCCCTGAGCTGTCAGCACAGAGCCCGACACCGGGCTTGAACTCCCGAACCGCGAGATCATGACCTGAGCCAAAGTCGGACGCTTAACCGACTGAACCACCCAGGCGCCCCAAGGCTTTAATCTTTTTTATATAACGTACATTTCCTATGTATCATATAAATAACACAACCACTATCTTCAACAGAAAAACCACTAAAACATTCATGAATTAAGGGTCTTATATTTCTGCAGTCAAGGTTAAGAGCTTTTTACACAAGTTCTTAAGCCTTGATCCAAAATCCATACAAGAAAGTGTGTGGCTAAGCTTGGTTCCCCAGAATGACACATTGTACGTGGAATTCAAATGTAATTATGGCAGTGAAAATTACTATCATTTACCAATGACCTTTGACAATCAATTGTCAAGGTGAGTCTATTTGTTTAAGGTTACTCAAAAAAAATATTTTAAAATTAATGAATTAGTTAATATTTTCCTGAAGTAAGTCATTTCATAATAAAATGTTAATGACCAGAAAATGATTGAATTTTTTTGTTATTCCCACAGAACTTCCCTGGATCTCATATTCTCAAATTTAAATACCTTGAAATAGTCTCAAACCTGGAAATATTCTTCTGGTTTCCTGCCTGCTCTCCCCAGCCCAGCACAACTTGTTTTCACCACTTCTAGAAAGGAAATGCACGTTACTGTCCCATGTTTTTCCAAGGGCCACTTTGGTTCCTACTGCTTCTGAGCCCTATGTTGAGTGAAACACTGTTATTTCTCTTAATGTTTATTTATTTATTCACTTTTGAGAGAGCACAAGCAGGGGAGGGGCAAAGAGAGAGGAAAAGAATCCCAAGGAAGCTCCGCACTGTCAGCACAGAGCCCAACATGGAGCTTGAACTCACAACCTGAGCCGAAATCAAGAGTCAGACATTTAACCAACCACTTTTGTTTATTAGAAGCAAATCAAGACCACTTTACATAAAGCTCTCCCATATCTCCATACATTAAGAAAATTAAGTTCTAACTTACCTATGAGTGAACTAGAAAGATTAGTACAGGCCTCAGGATCAATCAGCTGATTGAGACACAGTGTCTTACGTGGTGCACCTTCTACCTAGAAACCAAATACAAAGAACTCTATTCTTAAAAGTTCAAGTTGTGTGTGCATAAAAACAATTTGTGTATATAATGCTTGCCTACTGCACTATTCTTAAATATTTCGAGGTAAACGTTTTTAAAAAGCGAATCTTACCAAACCTTTTTGAGAAAAACTAAACTCACTCTGAAATCACATTTTATCTCCGAAAAGATAAATGCTCACAACCTTTTTCTCATCGAGTCAACATTTAATGGGTGCTTCTACCAGATACTCATAAGGCTTTTTCTGGGTCTCTAAGATTATGCCTTGGCTGCATGCAAAACACCCAAACTTAAATCTGCCTGCAAAGGTCGAACCAATTCCCGCTTACCTCGAGCAGAAGGTCATTCAAGTTTAGGTGGCGTCTCAGGAGGTGCACAGCGGATTCCTGTAACTTCTGCTCTGTTCCAGGACCGCACATTTGCCTCTTGACCCTTCCCGCTAAGGGCGAAAACCAGTTCCACAAAATTACAGCACACCTTAAAAACTCATGTAAGAAGACTTGGTGACATTCTAGACCCCCTGATGTGGTGCACCTTGGGGACACATTACTTCATGGTATTCTTATGAAAAATGCAAATCTAATCATGAGAAAACATCAGACACACCCAACTGAGGGACATTTTATAAAATGAGGGACCAGTACTTCTCCAAATGTCCAGGTAAGCAAAGACCCAGTAACTGTCACCGATGGGAGGAAATCTAGACAATTCTCTGTGGAATCCTGGGACAGAAAAAGGATATTTTGGGAAAACCTGATGAAACCCAAGCCTAGGGGTTGATTCTTGTTCAGTCAGGTTACGTGGTTCTGGGAGTAGGCTAAGGTGACCCCCTTACTGTCATCCCGCACTCCTGGACGCAGAGTGTTATTAACTCCCTGCCTCCTAGAACCATCTTTCTTGACGTCGCGTTGGAAGGGGGCCAGCCCCGCGAATGCAGGAAGAACTGGAGATCTACCGGAACAGGAGTCGTTGGGATGGGAAGAGGGCAAAAGAGACGGGAAGTCGGGGGAGCCCAGGACCAGGGGGCGGGGGTGTGGGGGGGAACAAGACAGGGGGCACAGGACTAGGTACTGAGGGAGAGGAGAACTGGAGGTCGGTGGGACGCGGGCAGGAGGCGGGGGTTCAGGGCGGAAGAGGACGAGGACCGAGGTTCTGGGGAACTGGGAGGAGGCAGGAGGTCCTGGGGGACAAGGAGAGGCCGGGGACCGGGGCGACGAAGGCTAAGGAGATAAGGGGTCTCAGGGTCCGACACCGCCCACTCCCGCAGCCCTGGTGCCCTCTTACCCAGCAGCTCGGTCCACCTCCTCTTGCGACTCCCCAGCCCCGAGGTCGAGGCGGCGCCCTCCACCTGCGAGTCCGACATGGCGGGAACTTGCCATTCCCTCGGCAGCCTCCTGCATCCGGCCCGCGCGGCCTCCCCATTGGCTACGGCCCCCGCGGCCTCCCTATTGGCTGGCGGCTACCCGGCCTCCCCATTGGCCGGCCGGTGCTCGGCCACACCCCGTTGCCCGTTGGGGCGAAGGCCTCGCGACGCGGCCATCTTGGTGGCGGCGTGTGCCGCCATGTTGGTGGTGGCAAGAAGGAGGCAGGTACCCTGATACCTGGAGAAGGGTGATGTCACTTTAGAGTTGACGGGGAGCGGAGCGGATTCAAAACAGCGTCACGCGCGAGAAAACGGTGGCATCCTTGTGCGTTATTCCTGCCGAGAATGGCCGGCCGATAGTCATGCCGAAAAACCCGGCAAAGCCACAACCGAGGAGACTAAAAAGCGCTGAGCTGTGTTGTTCATCCATCCGGGGCGCCCGGGTTCCCGGAGTTGGAAGGGGGCGAACCCGCGCGGGCTGCTTGCGGCCCAGTGAGACCTTCTGCAGCGATACAGACAGTCTGAGGCTAGTGCGACTGAGCCCTCATTGTTAACTTCTATTTGACTTTAATTTAAATCTAAGTGGCCGCAGGTGCCCATGCGAATGGGTCGCAGGTGTTAAAACCTCGAAGAAAGCAGGTCCCGTGGGGCGCGGAATCGCACTGCGTCGCTGCGGTGGCTTTCCCTCGATGCTCTTACCTGATATTCATGGATGTTGTGCTTAGCTGTAGTTAACTTGTTTTCATGGCTGTCTAGTATTTCCTGGATAAATAAATATACACACACACACACACCTGATAATTTATATAATTTATTTTCTGTAAGTTCTGATGTTTTGGGATTTTAAAAGCCTTTCTGGGGGCACCTGGGTGGCGCAGTCGGTTAAGCGTCCGACTTCGGCCAGGTCACGATCTTGCGGTCCGTGAGTTCGAGCCCCGCGTCGGGCGCTGGGCTGATGGCTCGGAGCCTGGAGCCTGTTTCCGATTCTGTGTCTCCCTCTCTCTCTGCCCCTCCCCCGGTCATGCTCTGTGTCTCTCTGTCCCAAAAATAAATAAAAGTTGAAAAAAAAAATTTAAAAGCCTTTCTGGCTAGGGAGAGACTGCGCCCCCCCCCCCCCCCCCGGGCCCCACAGGAGCCTGCCGTTGTTAAGAAACTGTCCAATTCAGAGCCACACCTCCTCCGTCTGGCCTCAATCCTAGGAGGCTATAGTGTGCTACCTTCATCATACTCTGGCCAGCTGCCGGGCAGCTACCACCGCTGTAGCCCACAGCCCACCAAAAACTATTCAAACTAGCCAATCGTAGCGGTTTACCCTGCTCAGCCTTAACTTTCATGGGAAAACTCTGATAAAGACCTTGATCTCTATCAAAACCAGCCTTACTATCTGTCTCCTAGCCAACTTGGAGCTGCCTCGTGTGGCCTTTCACAGCCTGCCATTCCTCCAGTGTCTAGGACCTGTGAATATAATGCAATTTGTTTTTTCCTGAGCCTCTTCGGTCTCCTCTTGTGACCATCTCATAAAGATTACAAATAGATTTTTTTTTTCAGTTAAACCTATGGCAGCTTAAGGTTAGAAATGAGGCCTCGGAGGGGCGCCTGGGTGGCGCAGTCGGTTAAGCGTCTGACTTCAGCCAGGTCTCGCGGTCCGTGAGTGCGAGCCCCGCGTCGGGCTCTGGGCTGATGGCTCAGAGCCTAGAGCCTGTTTCCGATTCTGTGTCTCCCTCTCTCTCTGCCCCTCCCCCGTTCATGCTCTGTCTCTTTCTGTCCCAAGGATAAATAAACGTTGAAAAAAAAAATTAAAAAAAAAAAAGAAATGAGGCCTCGGAGCCTGGTTTGCACACAACGTGGGGCCGGGGGACCAGCAGTGGACTGAGGGCCATAGGGCTGTCACACTGGTGAATAAGAGGCAGAGGGAGTATACAGTGATGCTTGGCTCGTTTCTGTTTAGGATGTACTGTGGAAGGGCCAAACAATAACACAAGATTCTCTTAACACCTCGAATTGAAAGAGCACTTACAGATTTGTTTAAACAAACTTTACCATATAATCATGTTTATGCATATATGATAAAACAAACATAAGTGAAAAGTGCTTTGAGGGTATCCTGAGCCCTGACTTCTGAAGGGTGAACTAAAAACCAACTTGGTTGTCCTGAGTATTAAAACCGGGTTCTTCCCTCCTACGTAACGTTTCCTCCTGAGTATCTCCTCTACTTCTGACAGGTCTGGCCCCCAAATGTGTGGGCATTTTTCCCCTAAGCAATTCACTGTGACACCAACTGGGTATACTACAATTCAAATAAATTCTGACACTATTTATGGGGACAGTATCAGATCCCACAGGTGAAGGGCTCGGTCTTATCAGCTTACCGCCCACTTCAGATGCCACTTCCAACGGTAGGTTCCCAGATTTCCCACAACTTCTGTCAACAAATCCGGGGTTCCCACGACCCCCTCCTCAGGTTTGATTAATTTGCTAGAGTGGCTCATAGAAGTCAGGTAAACACAGTTACCAGATCATTAAACGCTGTGAGAAAGGGTACAGGTGAGATGAACCGCTACACAGGGTGAGGTCCAGGGGAATCCCAAACACAGGCCATCTGTCCTCATGGAATTGGGGTACGTTTCCCTCCAACTGTTGTGTTCGCCAACCTGGAAACTCTCCCAACACTGTACTTTTGGGATTTTACAGAAGTAAAATCATCATGAAGGTGTGACTGATCATTAGCTCCATTTCCAGCCCCTTTTCCCTCACTAGAAGATGGGGACCAAGCTGAAAATTACAAGCTTCTCTAATCATTACTTGGTCTTTCTGGTGACCAGCCGAGCCACGCAAGGAGCCCACCTAAGTTACCCCATCAGAACAAAAGGTGCTCCAACTGTTATCACTTAGGAATTTACAAGAGTTTCAGGAGCTCCGTGCCAGGACCAGCAGGGAGAGACCAATATGTATTTTCTGTCCTCTCCCAAAGGGTTAGAAGAGCTGAATCACCTTTCAGCTGAGGCTCAACATCCAGGTTTTCACACAATATCACCCTGTCAGCCATGGAGCCCTCTTGTGATGCAGGAGGCCCTCGAAGAGCGCCCCGCTGTCAACTCCTGGATTGTCTTCCAAACTTCTGGAAAGGGCACACTTTCAAATCTGTGTGCAGGCTATGACCCTCTGCGGAACTGCTGGCAGGCCCAACCCAGATCTGGACTGCTCACCCTGAGATAAATGCCCACAAAACCCCACGGGGGGGCGACACAAGCCGGGCAGTGGGCTGCAAGATATGGCCGCAAGTTCTCCCCCACCGTCGAGAGGTGGAGTCTATTTCCATCTCTTTGGTCTGGACAGCCAATGAGACGTGAGTAACATGATACAAACAGAACCTTGAGAAGAGCTTGTGCTTTAGAGTTTGGAACGCTGAGCTCCCCAAGGAACACACCCGAGCCAGCCTACCTGAGGATGAGGCTACGTGGAAGAAAGGTGGGGGCCCAGCCAACAACAGTCCCAGTCCCTGGCGGGCAGCCGGTCCAACACCAGAACCTGGGAATGAGGCCATCGCAGGCTGTCCAGCTGCCAGCAAAACGCCAGTGATGTAGGAGTGGGAGTGAGGCTCACTAGAGGAATGATGGGCTAAGGAAACCACTGTTACTTTAAGCCACTAAGGTCTTGCGATGGTTTCTTACAGAGCCACAGATCATTGATAAAGTCCTTTACACATGATCTATCATAGGAGCAGGGGGCGTGAATATCATTCCAACTTACAGACAGGAAACAGGCATTCGCAGGTTAAGGGATTTGCCCAAGGACACACAGCTAATACATGGCAAAGACAGGAAAAGAACTCAGGTCTGTCTGATCCCCAAACCTAAGCTCTTAAACTGGAGACATGGGCAGGTGGGGCTACAGCCCTCTAATGGAAGGGGGAGAAGAGCCTCCTGGGTTTGCGCTCCACATAATTCCTCCTCCCCAGCCTCTGCCTTCCCAAAGACAAGGCATTGGGAGAAAGAGATATCCCTGAGAAAGAGAACCCAAACTAGGCTGGCTCCCTCCCTCCTGCATCTGCCTTGCGTCCTCAATGCCTGGATTTCTCACCTTTTCCTGGCACTTCTGTCCAGCATACGGAGACCCTGCCTCTTTTCATGACAATGTCTATATGGAAATGGCCCAGAACAGAAGAAAGAATGTGAAGATGAGTGTCTCCTTGACATTGCCCAAGGTGCCAGGAAACACTGGGAACAAGACCGAGTCTCTTACAGATCCTGAACCCCGTGTCCAGCCCCGTATCCAGATGGGATACGACCAAAAGGCTTTCACCGCACAAGAATCCACAAAAGCAAGTGCCCTGGGGATACTCCTCCAAGCCCTGGGGGGCAGGAGAGGCCATTAGGTGGTCCACTCCCACCCCACCCCCAGCAGCCTCAGGAGCACTAGAGGTGTCTGCGCTCCACAAGGGCCACCCTCCTCTGGCAAGTGTACCTTCTTTGCCTCAAAGTGAAGCCTGCTTTGAACTATCCATCTGCCCATGGGCCATGCTGACTGCTCGGGTCTCACTTAGCACAACAACTTAGACACACAAAACAGGGCCTTGGGTGCGTGGGTCAGGAATAGGAAATCAGAACCCACAGAGTCCCCACAAGGGGTTCTGCCAGACCCTCTGCACTCTGTAGGCCAAGTGTGATGGTGTGCATCATAATGGCTAGAAAGTGCAGAGAACAGACTGGTTCACAAAAAGCAAAGACTCATTCTCAGGGAAGACCCTAAGACAGCCTGGGGGGAAGAGCTGGTGCCCCGTCAGGAAGCCCGTCCCATGTAGCTGGGCCCCTTCCCACCTCCACCCTGGCCATGCCTCTGACAGACCCTAGACCACAACAAGAGCTGTCCGTTTTAAGCACCCTTTAGGTTATTTGAAGGGGGAGTTTATTAAATTGGGGGAACATCATTTCCACTTGGCCATGAGTCAGTCCTAGAAAAGCTTTGCTCTGTTAATTTCCCCAAGCTGCTGACAGGGATGGAGCCCTGGATTATTTTTTTTTTTTAGTTCATTTATTGATTTTGAGAGAGAAAGAGAGAGAGACAGAGAGAACCCCAAGCGGGCTCTGTGCTGTCATCGGGGCTGGTGAGATCATGACCTGAGGTGAAATCAAAAGTCAGATGCTTAACTGACTGAGCCCCCCAGGTGCCCCTGATTATTTTAATTAGAATAAAATCAGACTTATTCGTGTTTTCCTAATGCTTGTCAAATTCCAAAATGTAAACACAACAAATCCATGCTCTTGGAAATCACTAAAAAAATTGCTCTAGGCAGCTGAAGTTTTAAAAGAGCTTTATGCAAATTACCAGCTCCTGGAAACAGCACCCACCCGTCGGGGGCTGTGCTCAGAAACACTGAGCATGTGCCAACCCCAGGCCTCGGCTGTCTGTCCTCACGTTGTGGCCTGAGGCTTGCCTGAGTCAGGTCCCGTGTGCCTACATCTGTGCAGGTAAGCCTTGTGCGGGGCCAGTGCCCACCCCCAGTTCCCCGCGAGGACACCAATATTCTACATTCCTATCATTAGGGTTGTCGGGTTGCAGGAAAAGCTGGCCAAAGGTGTTTGGCGCTGCGATGGACTCTTTTCATCAGGAAGCCGAGGGGGAAGCAGAATTCATAAGCACCTCTCCTGTAAGTTCCCGGACCTCTCAAGAATGAAAACGGACCAAAGAAGACCTTCAGGCTCAGTTTCTCCATTTGAAAAGCTGGCCTGAGAGACGCCACAGTTCTGTTACCGTCTGCTCACTCGGCCCTCGTGTGTGCAAGTCCGGAGTGCTGTGTCCACGCTCCAGAGTGCCCGTTAGTACTCAGTCTGGAGCTGAGGCCCGGCTGAGACCTGCTGAGGGGACATGCAAGTGAGGACACCTCCTGTCACCCAGAACGCTCCTTCCACTAGGGCACGGGGGTGTTTCCTCACCTCCATGGCCCACACGAGCTTCCGCGTGCGCTTTCCAAAAGGATTGGTCTCTAAGGAAGGATGCGGGTGGACCCCTACCACTCACACTGATGAGGGAGCATAAGGCAAGCTGAGGGCAAAGTACAAGCTGACAGCACCAACCCCCCCATCACCAGGTGGGGTGTGTGTCACATTCCTGGGACACTCAGGCTGACCAAGAACACATGAGAGGAGGGAAAATCAAATGTTGACTGAGATCACAGTCCCGCAGGACAGGAGTCCCCTTCAGTTTACGTACGTCTTGGCAGGTTACAGGAGAGGGGCAATCTTATCCATAGCCTAATCCAGAAACCTATAGATTCAGTTTCCTGGAGCCCTAATATCACCCGCCCCTCCATAGCGATGTGGGAACAAAGGTAAGAAGGAAATGGCAGGTGAAAATTCTTTATTACCTGCAGCCCATTGACAAATATTTCAGGCAAATACAGGTAAAACACCTCCCCAGAAACCCCCTCCTGTCGTGATGTTAATGCCTTGTAGAGGGAAAACAACCTTAGCTTGATAATAGCTAGGCCTCCCACATCTTTTTTTTTTTAATTTTTTTTTCAACTTTTATTTATTTTTGGGACAGAGAGAGAGAGAGAGAGAGAGCATGAATGGGGGAGGGGCAGAGAGAGAGAGGGAGACACAGAATCAGAAGCAGGCTCCAGGCTCTGAGCCATCAGCCCAGAGCCTGACGTGGGGATCGAACTCACAGACCGCGAGATCGTGACCTGGCTGAAGTCAGACACTTAACCGACTGCGCCACCCAGGCGCCCCTAGGCCTCCCACATCTTGTGAATCTCCTTTAACATGTGAAAAATCCCTTTGGGAAATTCCTCTTGCCTTTATCTCCCCCAACTCCATAATATATAAACATTCACCCCTCACACTTAGAGCACA
Source organism: Prionailurus bengalensis (assembly GCF_016509475.1). Classification (NCBI taxonomy): domain Eukaryota; kingdom Metazoa; phylum Chordata; class Mammalia; order Carnivora; family Felidae; genus Prionailurus; species Prionailurus bengalensis. Next base: position 61,991,297 of record NC_057352.1, read on the forward strand.
GCTGCTTCTGCCCACGGGTCCCGTCCCGCTGCTTTAATAAAATCACCTTTTTGCACCAAAGACGCCTTCCAGAATTCTTTCTTGGCCGTCAGCTCTGAACCCCACCATCACTCCAAAACCTCATCACACTCACTGCTTCTCAGGCACAGCATAGGAAGATGCGAGATATTCATTTCCAACATGGAAAGGACGTTCCCCCACAATTATAATAGTAGACACACGTGCATTGACAAATAATATTAAAGGGGCCAAGAAACACCGACTTGCCCACAATCATACCCAAGACAAACACTATTAATATTTCACTGTGCATCTTTCAGGTTTCTCCTTGGTAAATACCTTTTCAATAGATTTTTTAAGTTTATCTATTTATATTTTGAGAGAGGGAGAGGGAGAGAGAGAATCCCAAGCAGACTCCGCACCGTCAGCGTAGAGCCTAATGCGGGGCTCAAGCTCACAAACTGTGAGGTCACTGAAGGGGTTTTGAAATGGTGGGGGACCAGAGCTGATAACCAAGAAATAATTCATGAGCCGTCTTTGATGCAAAAAGGTGATTTTATTAAAGCACTGGAACAGGACCTACGGGCGGAAAGAGCTGCACTGGCGGGGCCTCTGGGGGGCTCAGTCGGTTAAGTGTCCGACTTCAGCTGAGGTCACGATCTCACGGTTTGTGGGTTCGAGCCCCACATAGGGCTCTGTGCTGACAGCTCAGAGCCTGGAGGCTGCTTCAGATTCTATGTCTCCCTCTCTCTCTCTGCCCCTCCCCCGCTCATGCTCTGTCTCTCTCTCTCTCTCCAAAAAAAAAAGAGCTGCCCTGGGATTGTGAGGAGTGACTGATCATATACTTGGGAGTTTGGGGAGGTAAAGGCAAGGGAAAGTTTCCAAAGGGATTTTCACATACTAAAGAAGAATCACAGGACACTGGAGGCCTAGCTAATTGTCAAGGGAAGGTTGTTTTCCCCTCTAGCAAAGCGTTAACATCAAGACAGTAGACAGTTCCTGGAGAAATGTTATACTCTGCCTGTCTCAAATATTTGCCAATGGGCTGCAGGTTACAAGGAAATTTAATTTTACCTGCCATTTCCTTCTGCACATTTCCTTCTGTTTCCCCACATCAATCATGCCCTGAGCCGAAATCGAGAGTCTAAGCCACCAAGGCGCCCCCTTAAATCCTTTCTAATTGCTTCAGGATGTTGTCTGTGGCTGAGCAGATAAGTCCTTGTCCACGGCTTTCCCTTGCACCTTTAAGGACTGCAGAATTATCTTTATTGCCTCGGGACAAATTTCACATAGCAAAATTGCTGGGTCAAGACCACACATACATTATCATTTGCTTTTTATTTTTTGGCCTTATGGGGTCCTTACCAAGTGAAGATTCAAGAGTACCGTAGAAGTGCTATGTGCTAAACCCAGCGATTTCACTGCTAGCTCCGTAGTCAGGGGGTTGAAAGCTCCTTTATGAAATCCTGGGATTCTAGGATACAGAATATTAAAACTATGTTTTTTACAGGAAACCATCAAAATCCTAGAGGAGAACACAGCCAGCAACCTCTTTGACCTCAGCCACAGCAACTTCTTGCTAGACATGTTGCAGGACGCAAGGGAAATGAAAGCAGAAATGTACTGGGATCTCATCAAGATAAAAAGCTTCTGCACAGCAATGGAAACAATCAACAAAACTAAAAGACAGCCTATGGAATGGGAGAAGATATTTGCGAATGACATTTCTTTTTTAAAAATTTTTTAAAAGTTTATTTATTATTGAGAAACAGAGAGAGACAGAGCATGAGCATGGGAGGGGCAGAGATAAGGGGAGACACAGAATCCGGAGCAGGCTCCAGGCTCTGAGCTGTCAGCGCAAAGCCCGATGCAGAGCTCAAACTCACAAATTGCGAGATCATGGCCTGAGCTGAAGTCGGACATTTAACCGACTGAGCCACCCAGGCGCCCCTGCAAATGACATTTCTGATAAAGGGTTATTATCCAAAACCTATTCCTAAAAAACAAATAATCCAACTAAGAAATGGGCAGAAGACATGAATAGACATTTTTCCAAAGAAGACATCCAGATGGCTAACAGGGGCATGAAAAGATGCTCAACATCACTCTCATCAGGGAAATAGAAATCAAAACTACAATGAAATACCACCTCACACCTGTCAGAATGGCTAAAATTAACAACACAGGAAACAACAGGTGTGGGCGAGGATGTGGAGAAAAGGGGAATAATCTGCACAGTTGGTGGGAATGCAATCTGGTGCAGCCGCTCCGGAGAACAGTGTGGACGTTCCTCAAAAAGTTAAAAATAGAACTACCCTATGTTCCAGCAACTGCACTACTAGGTATTTACCCAAAGGATTAAAAAAAATACAGGTTTGAGGGGTTACATGCACCCCCATATTTATAGCAGCATTATCTGCAATAGGCAAACTATGGAATGAGCCCAAATGTCTAATGACTGATGAATGGATAAAGAAAATGTGATATATATATATATATATATATATATACACATACGTGTGTATGTGTGTGTGTGTATATATATATATATACATATATATATACACATACATACATATGTATATATATATATATATATATATGGGTGGGTGATGGGCATTAAGGAGGGCACTTGCTGGGATGGGCACTGGGTGTTCTACATAAGTGATAAGCCACAGAATTCTACTTCTGAAACCAATATTGCACTGTGTGTTAACTAACTAGAATTTTAATAAAAAATTGAAGAAAAAAAGAAATAAAAGTATGTTTATTTAATGGATTCAAGGGTTGTCTTGATCACATCATCTTTTATTGCTTTACTCAGAAAATTATCTTTTTTCTAAGTTTATTTTGAGAGAGAGAGAGAGAGCATGAGCAGGGAGGGACAGAGAGAGAGGGAGACAGAATCCCAAGCAGGCTCCATGCCGTCAGCTCGAACATGGGGCCAGATCCCATGAACCGTGAGAGCGTGACCTGAGCCAAAACCACGAGTTGGACGCTCGGTCGTCCGAGCCACCCAGGGGCCCCAACTCAGGAAATTCTTTAGAAGAATTAGCTTTTCTTTATTTCTTCTCTCTCTCTCTCTCTTTTCCCTTCAGCACACGGTGGTATGTAATGTAATAATTACTACTACGGTTTGGTAGCACAGCCTTGATCCGTGCTAAGGTCCCGGCAGTTTTGCTCCCTATAGGGTTCTATGGCAGCCCCCGGAAAGAACTGTCCATGTCCTACCCTGAAATCTGTAAATGTGATCTTATTTGGAAATAGGGTCTTTGCAGATGCAACTAATGAAGGGTCTTGAAATGAGATCATTCTGGACTGTCTAGGGTGGGTCCTAAATCCAATGACAGGTATCCCTTCATTCACTGCTATACCCTTAGCAGTTAGAACACTGTCTAGCACTTAGAAATGGATACATAAATACTTGTTGAATTGAATAATTTTTTAAAAGAATCTGTTGTTCAGCTTTACTTTAATAAGAGAAATGGAAATTAAGCGACTCTTCATCCGTCAAAAATTCAAAAGTGTAATCATACACTGTGAACTTAGGCAAGCGGGCCCCGCCCAACATTACCAGTGGGGAACTGGTACAGCCTCCGTGAGGGCTGCTTTAATAATACTTATCAAAATTCTGAATGTGTATATCCTTCAATTCAGCAAGTCCATTTCCTAGAATTTGGAGTGAACACATAGAGGGGCGGCTCAGTCAGTTAAGTGTCTGCTTCAGCTCAGGTCATGATCTCTAGGTTCGTGGGTTCAAGCCCCACATGGAGCTCTGTGCTGACAGCTTGGAGCCTGGAGCCTGCTTCAGATTCTGTGTTTCCTTCTCTCTCTGCTCCTCCCCCGCTCGTGCTCTGTCTCTGTCTCTCCAAAATAAATAAACATTAAAGAAAATTGTACTGAACACATATAATTTTTTTTTTCAACATTTATTTATTTTTGGGACAGAGAGAGACAGAGCATGAACGGGGGAGGGGCAGAGAGAGAGAGGGAGACACAGAATCGGAAACAAGCTCCAGGCTCTGAGCCATCAGCCCAGAGCCTGACGCGGGGCTCGAACTCACGGACCGCGAGATCGTGACCTGGCTGAAGACGGACGCTTAACTGACTGCGCCACCCAGGCACCCCTGTACTGAACACATATAAAAGGATAAATGTCAACTGTACTCCCACAGTGTCTGAGGTACTTGGAGCAGCAGTATTAAGCCCAGAAAATCCTGGCCATCATGGAGCCCATGCTATGTATAAGGTTATTCACTCAAGACTGGGAACATCCTACGTGCCCACCAGTAGGGAACTGGATGGGGAGATTATGGCGTCCCCACGAAGGGATATGCAGTTGCACAGCCAGATGCAGAGGGTCCTTACACACTGATATCAACCACTCCCCCCACACCGATGAATGGAGAAGCAGAGCACAGGACAAGGTGTATGATGTGCCTCTCTCTGTGTGAAAAGGGGATGTGTATGTTTGCAGCAGGCGTGTGGCATTTCTGGAAGGACCGATAAAAGATCAGTCACGGTGACTGCCTGGGGCCAGTGTGTGGTTGAAGACTTCTCAATCTTTGCACATCAAGTCCTGTCAAATTAGCCAACACCAATTTGCACAGTTATTTCTATATTCTTACAGAGTTCAGGCCCCACACAGGCATCTGAGGCTCATCCTATCATCAAGATAATTGTCACTTGTGATGTAAAATTTCCTTCACTCCAGGCTGAGAAAGATGTGATGAGAGAGAGAGAGAGAGAGAGAGAGAGAGGTTCATACAGCAGCTAGTGTTTGAGTAATAATTTGGAAAGTCCCGGACTCATTTTTAACCATCCTGCATTACCTGTTCATAACATAAATAAATTCAAACTTTGTAAATGACCTTGAATGTCTTTGGTGGGAAGCAAATAGTGTCAAGTATTTACCCCTGATCCCCTCTCCTTGTCCTGTGACACACAGAACGGCCCTGCCTGCTGTCTATGACCTCCTAGGGTTTCCTCAGTCATCTTGGCTTAGCTCTGGAACTTTAGTCCCCATTCTTCCTCCTCTTCCCTTTCCCTCCTGCTTTCTCCGTCTGTTCGGGCTCAGCCACGTTAGCCTCTGTGTCTTCACAACTACTAGCCTTCAAGGAACGCCCAGGCCCAGGGTCCTTCCCTCGGGACTGTCCTGCGCTCCCTTTCAGAGATGAAGCACAGCCGGGCTCTATCTGACACCCATGGGATTCATGGCCTTTATCATCATCCCAAAATAAACCTAACGTACAAAACCACTGCCTATCAAGTTTCAGCTTTTCCTCCCAGACCCCTGAGCCTTGCCTGGCTGCAAGGAGCATGACAAAGGGGACATTCAGGGGCCTCTGAACTGCGGCCACAGGGGGCCTGGGTGCTCACTGCCCTGTGTATGGGTCCCTCGGGGGAAAGCTGACCTGCTTTTCAATCGGAAGTGGAGTAAGGTGTGGGCAGAGAGAAACTCTGCACTTCACTTGCCACAGGTGAAGCGGTTCTCCCTGTGTCTAGGGGAATAGAACTGCCCGTGCACTTGACTCGCTCTGAACTTTGTCTCAGAACACGCAGAGCACTCTCGTGATGCCACCCTGGACCCCGGAGCCCTGTACTGCTCTCCTGGAATCATGTAACTGTAATCCACAAGTGCACATGGGAATCCAGCCCCAACTTATCTTTTTGAACCCCAGGAGCCTAAAATTAGGACTCTGTAGCTTCTGTGTCTGCCAAGATGCTCAGAGGTGTGTTTTTTGTTTTTTTTTTAGTTTTTTTTAATGTTTATTTTTGAGAGAGTACAAGTGGGATAGGGGCAGAGAGACAGGGAGACAGGAGATCCTAAGTGGTCTCTACACTGACAGCAGAGAACCTGATGTGGGGCTCAAAGTCAGGAACCATGAGATCATGACCTGAGGTAAAGTCAGACACTGAACCAACTGAGCCACTCAGGTGCCCCTTTTCAAAAAATTTTTAAAGTTTATTTTCTTATTTTGAGAGATAGAGCACAAGCATGAGTGAGTGGGGAAGGGGCAGGGAGGAGTGGTGGAAAGAGAAAGACAGAGAGAGATTGATTGAGAGTCACAAGGAGGCTCCACACTGCCAGCGTGCAGCCCTATGCGGGGCTCAAACTCAGGAACCATGAGCTCAGTCCCTGAGCCGAAATCAAGAATCAGACACTTAACTGACTGAGTCATCCAGGGGCCCCTTAGAGGTATAATTCTTAGAGCTTTTGGATCTATGGCTAACTGCAGTTGTGAGCCACCCACCCCTCCAACTGCACTCCCATGGTATGGGCACGATCTACATAAGGCCCCTGCAAAGCATCAAACACATGGTTAAAAACAGCATAACCAGTGGGGCTCCCTGCTCACATCAAGCACCTGTACCACATCCATTTATAGAGACCATGTTTCCTTGTGTGCTACTATTCGCTCACAAGGGGCAGGGAGGGACATCAGCGGGTTTTCTACTGGTCCTTCCCAGGCAGAAGACATGAATGCTTGGTGCTCCCCAGTGTTGTGAACATGAACAGCCTACCCCATAGAGTGAATATTTGGGGAGCATCTTTGCTAATGTGATGAATTGATAAGTAACTCTCCAATTCCAAGCATTGGTGGTTGGTCAATGCACTCAGTGTTCCTATCCTGTCCCCAAGCACAGCAGCCAAGAGAGGGAGATGCAGAATCCGAAGCAGGCTCCAGACTCCGAGCTGTCAGCACAGAGCCTGACGCGGAGCTCGAACTCACAGACCACGAGATCATGACCTGAGCTGAAGTCGGACGCTTCACCGACTGAGCCACCCAGGTGCCCCTTCACTACCTTTTATCAAAAGTGTGGGCTGGGGGAGTGCCTGGGTCGCTCATCTGGTTAAGGGTCCAACTCTTAATTTCTGCTCAGGTCACGATCTCATGATTCGTGAGCTGGAGCCCCAAATCTGGATCTATGTGTCAGTGCAGAGCCTGCTTGAGATTCTCCCTCTGCTCCCCTCTGCTTGTGTTCTCTCTCTCTCTTTCTCAAAAATAAATAATTAAACTTAAAAAAAAAAAAAAGTATGGGCTGGGCTTGGTACTCCCCCACAGGAAGGACATGGTTATCTTGACTGTGACTTGTGACTAACAGATAGAACTTGTCACTGCACCCAGAGTTCCCACCAACCAGGTGAGAAGTCGGGTGCGCCCAGTTGCTAGAGCCACAGGAAAATTTTATCAGGTTTCTCTTCCAGTGGATTCTGCCTCATTTCTTATTACTGGCTTAGAAGCTGCTCTTGGGCACCCTGTCTACATGCTTAGAATCCCTCTCACTGCTGCCAGCACCCTTAGGCCAATGTCAGCCTTCCTCCTCACTGTAGGCCCACATCTACGTCTCATCCGGTACTTTCTGGGAGGCTGCGTGCATAAATGACCTAGGAGAATAAACGATGTAGTTTCTACAAACATCTAGAGAATTGACTGATGCTTCTGGTCCCTCATTTTGGTCACGGCTAAGGGGACAAAGCTTGAAACATCAAGAGATAAGTACTCTTTTGGCATATGGATTTGGTTTGATTTCCATCATGCTATTTTGCATAGCCAAAGCACTGTAAATCTTATAATTTAAAAATAAATTACTTCGGCATCTGGGGGGCTCAGTCTGTTCAGCATCTTCTTAGGTTTCGGCTCAGGTCGTGATCTCACAGTTTGTGAATTCAAGCCCCGCGTTGGGCTCTGTGCTGACAGCTCAGAGCCGGAGGCTGCTTTGGATTCTGTGTCTCCCTCTCTCTCTGTCCCTCCTCTACTTGTGCTTTCTCTCTCAAAAGTAAATAAATAAACATTAAAAATTTAAAAAAAGGGGGGGGAGCACCTGAGTGGCTCAGTTGGTTCAGCATATGGTATCAACTCAGGTAATGATCTTGCAGTTTGTGAGTTCGAGCCCCACATCCGGCTTGCTGCTGTCAGTGCAGAGCCTGCTTTGGATCTTCTGTTCCCCTCGCTCTCCTCCTCCACTGTCACTCTCAAAAATAAATAAAACATTAAAAAAAATTTTTTTTAACTTTTATTTTTTATTAAAAAAATTTTTTTTCAACTTTTTTTTTATTTATTTTTGGGACAGAGAGAGACAGAGCATGAACGGGGGAGGGGCAGAGAGAGAGGGAGACACAGAATCGGAAACAGGCTCCAGGCTCTGAGCCATCAGCCCAGAGCCCGACGCGGGGCTTGAATTCACGGACCGCGAGATCGTGACCTGGCTGAAGTCGGACGCTTAACCGACTGTGCCACCCAGGCGCCCCAAAATTTTTTTTAACTTTTAAAATAAAAAAATAAAAATAAATTACTTAAGGAGCTCCTTGTTGGCTCAGTCAGTAGAGCATGTGACTCTGGGTCTTGGGGTTGTGAGTTTAAGAGATTACTTAGGAAAGAATAATCTTAAAAATAAATAAATGAATAGGTTAAGAACAAAAAAAAAAAGGAAAAAAGATAAAGAGAACCTAACTTTTTTTTAAATGTTATTTATTTGAGAGAGAGACAGAGTGCTAGTGGGGGAGGGGCAGAGAGAGAGAGAGAGACACACACAGAATCCGAAGCAGGCTCCAGGCTCAGCACAGAGCCTCACATGGGGCTCAGACTCATGAACCGTGAGATCATGACCTGAGCCAAAGTCAGACGCTTAACTGACTGAGCCACCCAGGTGCTCCTAGAACCTAACTTTTATAAAATCCCAGTAAAATCCCTGTTCTGAATCTTTCTGGCTAACGTCTTGGAAGGTGCTCAGGGACTCCTCAAAGAACAGAGCCAGATCAGAAAGAGTATTGTCATCTCACACAGGTGAAGTCAAGGGCCACTGGTAAGCTAGGTATGAGTCCACTACATGAGGCCCCTTAGCAAGGCCCATGCTCATCAAATAAGATCCTAAAACCAGGTGGTCAATTAGGGAAATCTGAGACCCTTTGAAGAACGGGGAAGGAACGTCTTGCTACAACCTAACCGGCTTCCAATCAAAGTGATTATCACCTTCCGCTCTGTCCACTCACTGCACCTGAGGGTGCCCCTCCTGAGGGTGCCCCTGGCTCCTGGAAGGGGAGGGGTCAGCCAGGCTGTGGTGGGAGCAACGGCCCTGGTTTCTGAAGAGTTGGTGGTGAGAGCTACATGACCAGAGGTGTTGTGAATGGAAGTCTTTATTTCCCTGGAATCTGAAAGCAAAAACCACTCCTTATTTGGGCCCACTGTGTTGGGAGAGGAGTTTCCAGATCACATACACCTGGCATTGTGTGACTTGAGGCAGGAACTTTCCTAAACCACTGTGCAGAAGCTACTGCTTGTGCATTAAGTAAGACTCTTCCCTGAAGGTTTCTTGCTACTGCTGTCCTAAAGTAGCCGTGAAATTTCTCGCTCACCCTATTGTACCCATGGTTGGTGGGGTGGGGGGTAACGAGCAAAGGCCAGACAGGAAGATTAACCTGAGTCCTAGGTTCTTTGCACAATTTATTCAGGAGATAGGACATTCCTCCACCCCGTGTCTCTACTTTTCCTTCCACAAAGCACCAATGCTGTTATTTTTGGCTGTGTGAGCTTGGTGAACTGAAAGTTGCCCAGCTGTTGAATGTAAAAACTTTTGGCACAATTCATCTTTATCAAATTCCTTTCTGTTCGAAAATTATACATCCGATGGGATGATGTGACATTAGGGCCCCAGGGGGCAGCCTACACCCCTCACCAAGTGCCCATCCCCTTTCCCCAAAGTGGAAATTGCCACCTTGCTGTGGCGATCCCCTCTTCCCAGGGACCCAGGTTTGGGGCCAGTCGCCTTAAGGCCAACTATTTTCCAATTGCATTTGGGCCCTGCTATCCTGACCCAGTTACAACTATGGCTCAGGAGGTCTCGGGATTTGCGTGAGTAAAGTTACCTGTGTGCCTGGGTGCCGCCCCTCCCGTGAGTGAGCTGGCTTGGAATGCAGGCACAGATAACTTTCAAGTGAGAGCTCCGCCTCTGTTTATTTTTCAGAGAGACACTCGAGCATTTAATCCAGACTTGGGTCTCCTGGTACAAAGGGTCCGAATACTTCATAGCGCAGGGTCTCCCTGGCTCACATCGCTCTGTAGTAAGTGACCTCTTGAGGTCACCTTGCCAGCCGGCCCCCACAGAGGCCACTGCAGGCATTTGCTCCTCCGAACCAAAGTCGGATGTGTGTTTGTGCGGGGTGGGGGTTCACATGCCTCTTCACTGTCTCCCGCATTCCAGCATCAATAGTGGCCGAGGCCCCCAATCACTGCAGTGTCTTGGACCGGGTGCCTCCTTACACAAGCGTCAGAGAGCCTGGGAAGCGCGCCTCCCTCCGGCCCCGGCTCTGCGCGCCCAGCCACCCCGCACCTCCCCCACTCCGCCTGGCCCGCCGGGTCCCCCCAGGGCCGGGAGCGCAGCCTTCCCAGCTTCCCTCCCCGCCCCGCCACGCCGCGCCCCTCCCCCCCCGCCACGCCGCGCCCCTCCCCCCCCCCCCGCCACACCGCGCCCCTCCCCTCTGCGCCCTGCGCCCCCCCACCACCGCCACCGGACCGGCGCCCCTCCCCCCTCGCTCCCGCGCCGGCCCCGCCCTCACCTGCGGCCGCTGCGCGGGGCGGGGCCGCCCGAGGATGACAAAGCAGCGGCCGGCGGCGCGGGACCCGCCCCCCGCGCTCGGCGGGTGCGTCGGCCGCCCCGGCGCGGCTGTTATGGAAACCGGCCGGGCGCGCAGGAGGCGATAATGGGGCGGCCATGGCCCGGGCCGGCAGCTCCAGCGGCGACGCGGCCGCGGGGGAGCGGGCCGGGGGCGCGGGGCGGCCCGAGCCGTGGGAGCTGTCCCTGGAGGAGGTGCTGAAGGCGTACGAACAGCCCATCAACGAGGAGCAGGCGTGGGCCGTGTGCTTCCAGGGCTGCCGCGGGCTGCGGGGCGCGCCGGGCGGCGGGCGGCGCATCCGGGACACGGCAGACATCCTCCTGCGCCGGGACGGCTCGGTCAGCGCGCGGCGGGAGCCAGGGGCCGCGGGTGAGAGCCGGCGGGCGCGCGGGGGTGTGGCCGGGCGCGCGGGTCGCTCCGGGGGGCGGGGGTGGGGGCCGGGGAGCGCGCGCGCGGGGTGTGGGGGGATGGGCTGCGACCCTCCCTTCTCCTCGGCCCTCTCCTCCTCTCCCCTCCTCTCTTCTCCTCTCCTCCCCTCTCCCCCCCTCTCCCCCCCTCTCCTCTCCTCTCTCTCCTCCTCTCACCTCTCCTCTCCTGTCCTTTCTCGTCCTCTGCTGGGTGCGAGCCCTCTCCGTCCCCACCTTCCTTCTCGTGGACCCGGAGCCCCCTCTCTGCACCCTCCCTTTCTGGAACGGCGCCCCCTTCCACACCCTCCGAGTCCTGAACCCCTGCAGGAGCCCCCTTTCGTACCCTTCCACACCCTTCCTTTGCTGGACGGCTTTTCCCCATCCTTCTCTCTCTCACCTGGTGTTGGGATACCCCCTCCCTTTCCTAGAACCCTCCGCCGACCATCCTCTGGTTGCCGGTGGGCAGCCTGCGGTTCGCGTATTTAACTCACAGGAGAAGGATTTTGGCTTTTGATGGTTGAGTACCTTCCATAGACCCAATTCTGCCTCTCCTATCCCCACCTCTCCCCACCTGGCGCTGGTTCCTTCTGCTTTGGGGTCTGTAGCCCTCAGTCTTTTTCATCCAGTGATTCCTGGTGTGGAACCCTTGTTGCATGGGTGACTGCAGATGCCTTACGCTGGAAAGGAACGAATGAATGTCTTCCTGGAGCTTTTTTCCGTGGAGGTGAAGGTCTAAGGAGGAAGCTGTGTCTTCTTTGGAATCTGCTGAATTTACCAGTTTCCTGGGTTTAATAGCAAGAAGAGTGTGTAAAATTTTGGGAGCAGTCTGCTTGGTTTTCCTGCTCTTAATCATCAAGAACAAATAATCCCTTGAAAGATATTTGAAGTCTACTCAAAATAGTGAATCTAAGTGATTTTTAGCCTCTTTCTTAGGAAAAAAAATAACGTATTTTCTTCCCTGGAGAACTGTACTACTGGTCTAGAGCATATGGTGATTAAAAAAAATTTTTTTTTTAATGTTTATTTATTTTTGAGAGAGAGAGCGCGCAAACAGGGCAGGGGCACAGAGAGAGACACACACAGAATCCAAAGCAGGTTCCAGGCCCCGAGCTGTGAGCACAGAGCCCAACGTGGGCTTGAACCCATGAACTGTGGAGACCATGACCTGAGCCGAAGTCAGACGCTCAAGTGACTGAGCCACCCAGGCACCCCTAGAATGTTGGGTGATATTAACCCAAAAGCTAATACTGTGTAGGAAACACAAAGGCCCGCTATGTGTGCTGGAGGAGAGCTGGGCCCTCTCTAGTCCTGAGACTATGGTTTGCACGAGTCCTCATGGAGGACGCGAAAGGACCAGCACAAAGCTGCATAGGAGCTATAGCTGCTCTGGTCACAGGAGGGTCTGTTGAACCCGCCCTGCGACCATCACTCTATTTCTCCCAAGGTCCTTCTCAGCCCTGTGCCCTGCTCCTACCTCCCTCTACACCTTTGCTATGAGACATTTGCAAGTTTCTGTATTTTGTACACAAAGCACCAAGATATTTGACAGGTGAAAACAGTGAGTAGACACTCAAATGGTATTATTCCCATTTTACCAGTTAAGCTGAGGCTCAGGCTTCCCCAAAGCTGCACAGAGAGAGGAAGGATTTGGATTCAGCCTCCAGCTCTTGATGTTTGCGAGCAAGGTCTCCGTAGGTGGGCCTGAGAGGCTTGCCCTTGCTGGATGGCCTTATCCCCGCCCTCCCGCGGGGGTTGGGGGGGGGGGGCGCGGCTAGACTCTGCATATTCACAAAGAGCTTTTCTCCTGAAGCTATAGATTCCTCCCTGTGTCCCTCTCCATCCCTGGAGATAACAATATATGGGGTGCCTGGGTGGCTCAGTCGGTTAAGCAGTTAAGCCTGTGCCTTCAGCTCAGGTCATGATCTCATGGTTCGTGGTTCATGGGTTTGAGCCCTGCGTCAGGATATCTGCTGTCAGTGCAGAGCCCGTCTTTGGATCCTCTGTCTCCCCCTCTCTCTCCGCCCCTCCCCCACTCACGTTCTTTCTCTCTCTCAAAAAGTAAATAAACATTAAAAGAATTAATAAGAAAAGAGTATAACCCAAGATGTGGCTCCTGGCACCACAGAGCGGGACAGGACTATAGGGGCCTGCCTGGTCTGACCCTCTGATTTTAAAGACTGGAAAACTGAGGTACAGAGTGGTAGCTGGTTAGCAGAGAGCGCAGCCCTCACAGAGAAGTACAGCTCTGTGTGAGAACTGGGAGAGAGTCAAGCCATGTTTCTCATTGGTCCTCCCAAATGCACCTTGATGGCTAACGTTGTTGGGAGTCACCGAGCTCCTTCCAGTTCCCAGGATGTGTCAGCTCCTACTTCCTGCTGCCTCTACACCCACAACCAGGCCAGAGATCCAGGCTGGGGTTTCAGGCTCACACCTGGCCTCTCTGTGGAGACTTACTAGCCCAGGACATCAGGAAGCCCAGTTCCATTTTCCATTCAACGCAGTCTTTGGTTTCGCTCATAAACGTGTCTCATAAAGGTGGATAAGAGATATGACGTGCTGGTCTGTAAAGATAAGGGAGAGTGGATTGCCCTGAACTTTCTCTTCAGTCTTGTTGAGCTTTCTTGAATCAGCTGAAACTTTAGACCAACTGCCCTCAGGGGTGGCTAATCCACCATTTCGCTGGCACTTGAGTGGTGAATTCACTGAAGGATTTGTGTTTATTTCTTGCTGTAAAAAGCAGTCGGGAAAATCAGCATCTTTTCATGTTACCTCACCTGGTCCCTCGGTACAAAGTGCTGGTAAATCTAGCCTTAAGTAAGTGTTTAAAAGAACTTTAAAGGAATCCGCAAAAAAAACACCACATTTTGGGGAATGATTAATGTATGAGCATACATCTCGCCTCTAACAGCGAAGTGGAAACGAATCCTAACCTTTAGTCTGAAGACTTCATAACTGCTTGGAGTACTTTTTTTTTTAAGTGGGGAAAATGTGTTAACGTGAAGTTATTTTTTTTTTAAGTTTATTTTATTTATTTTGAGAGAGAGAGAGGGAGCACATTTGAGCGGGTGTGGGGGGGGGGAGGGGCAGGGAGAATCCTAAGCAGGCTCCCAGTTGTCAGCATGGGATCATGACCTGAGTCGAAACGAGTCAGTCAGTCAGTCGGTTACTTAACTGACTGAGCCACCCAGGCGCCCCACATGGGAAGTTATTTTTAAGAGGCCATTATTAAAACCTCTTGATGGAGAAAGGGTTCCTTTTTTTTTTTTTAATTGAGGCAGGAAACTCTGTCAGGCATCGATGTGAATGCCTGTGTGGAGCCGTTCCCCGAGGCACAGCTAATTCCCTAAGTGCAGCTTGGTCAGTGATCCTGTGACCCTGAAATGCTTTTAGTGGCTTTTGTCCACCTGATGCTGTCCTGGGCACTTCCCCCTAGGAGAGTGACTGCTTCCTTTCCCCGTGTTTGGCTGTCACCTCGATGGAAAGATGCCTTTCTGGCCTACCCCTGCTCGGGAAACACTTCTCCAGGCACCGGGCTGTCCACCATAACTCTCTTGGGCAGGCAGAGGTGGGACATGAATGTGGGTAGAGGTGTGTCTGAGACGGGAGTGAGCTCATCACCTCCCACCTTCCCCCTCCTGTGGGTGCTAAGGTACACACTGCCCTATTATTCTGATTTTTTTTTTTTCTTGTCGGTTTTGGTACTAAAACTTTTCACAGGCCCTACTTTTCGGCTTGGGCGCCTCACGTGACCTGTCCACCGGGCCCCATCTGCCTCTCCAGCCCCTTCTTGTTCCTTCCTCTTCTGCCTGGAGGGCAGCTGCCCCCATGGCCCCCATGGCGTTGGCACCTGCCCCCAGGGTAGGGCTCTCGGAGTGGCCACCACTGCACAGACCCAGGGCCCTCCCACTCATCTCATTTTCAGCCCCAAGGTTCAAACACAGGAACGATTGATAGTCTGTCGTGCATTGGATGGTGGTGTTCTGTGTCATGAGCTCTATGGGGCTTGGAATTCTTTTTTTGTTTTTTTGTTTTTTTTTTTCAGAAATGTTTGTTTATTTCTTGTGAGAGAGAGGGAGTGTGAACAGGGAGGGGGCGGCAGAGAGAGAGGGAGAAAGAATCCCGAGCCGGCTCTGCGCTGCCAGCACAGAGCCTGATGTGGGGCTCAAACTCATGAACCATGAGATCAAGACCCCGCTGAAATCAAGAGTCGGACACTCAACTGACCGAGCCCCCCAGGTGCCTTGGGCTCGGAATTCTCTCTTCCACCTCGGCCTGGCAGCGAGAGCAGCAGCTGAGTTTGGCATCTCACCATCACCAGTGCGCCCCTCCTCCATAAACTGGTGTGCTGGTAGCACATGCTGGGGAGGGGTGAGGACGAGTGAGGGAACACCAGTACAGAGCCCTGGGCCCGGGAAGTGTGTGTGCACACAGGGACAACACACACACACACACACACACACACACACACAGATGCCCCCTCGTTCGTTGTCTCTGGAGTGCTCTGCACAAGTACGGGGGCCTGCTGGCCCCGCTGTGGGTGTTCCTTCCGGTCTCCTGGCCCAGTGCATCCTCTCCCTTTCCCACGGGGTGGGATCCGTGGCCACTAGGATTGGCTCTGGGCCGCTGGTTTGGGAGGCCCCCTGGTCCTGTGGGCTTTAGGTGTTCAAGCTGGACTCCATAGACCTCACTGGGAGGTCGCCTCCTGAGTGACTGAGGACCTTCTCTTTAGCTTGCCTGTATTTTTTTTTATTATTTATTATTTTTAATGTTTATTTTTGAGAAAGAGAGAGAGTGTGTGTGTATGTGTGTGTGAATAGGGGAGGGGCAGAGAGACGGTGACCGAGGATCCAAGCAGGCTCCGAGCTGTCAGCACAGAACCCGACTCGGGGCCTGAACCCATGAACTGTGAGATCATGACCTGAGCCAAAGTCGGACGCTGAACCGACTGAGCCTGCCAGGCGCCTCATTGCCAGTATTTTTTTTAAATGGCATTTGCACAGATGAAGGTGGATGAGTGTCCAGTGATGTTGTCCCCTGATATGCTGGGCAGCAGTGAGAGCTGGTTGGAAAGATGAGATCCTGCTTCCCTCGTCGCAAGTCTCCTCGCAGTCAGAATATTTCTGGCTGAAACTCTCAGGTCCTGCTCCTTCTCCCACCAGTGCTGTCTGTGCTGCCCGCCCTTGCTATCACACAGGACCCTTGGCATCTGGGGACTCTTTGTGCCTTGGTTATGCTTTGTGAGGGTCACCCAGGCAAGGCGCGGTGTGGAGATGAAGCCCAGCCACCCAGGGGCAGGCGGGCACTTTGCTTTACAATCCAGGGTGGCAGCGGCTGACATTTTCAGGCTCTTGCAAGAATGTGCTGGGCCCACTCATGTTTACGCCCCTGACGCTGTTCTGATCCCCATCGCACAGATGAGAAAACTTGTTCACGAAGCAACCATCTCGTCACCCAGTGGGGAGGGGTGGGGCAGGACTGGGAGTGAGGACTGCGGCCTGGCCTTGGGGAGTTACTCTTATTTGCACCTCACGGGCTGTGCTAAGCCTTGGACGTGCCTGGTGTCGTAAAGCACTGGCTGCCACAGGAGTGGCAGTGAGTCTCCTGTCTCTGTTTGTACCTCGCCCAGCAGCCCTCCAGGTGCACGTGAGTGCCTTCACAGGATTTCGGGTCCTAGTGTTTGGAAGAGGAAGGGGCTCTGTAGAGCGCACCTGGTCAGGGTCCCGTGCGCATTTCTCGGTGATGTAAAACATCGTCCATGTGCCCTGTGACCTTCCTGGCCTCTACCTGGGGAGGGTGTGAGCGCTGGGAAGGACACCTGCCTGGGTGTGACTGTGTGAGCCAGGTGTTTGTAGATCTCATTCCTGATTCAGTCTCACCTCTGAGCAGAGATTACCTCACAGGAAGGCGTCCCCCAATAAGCCGTGCTCTCTGTCCAGACATCTGTGAGCCTGGGGCTGGCTGTCACAGATGACCAAGAGAAGCCCGTGTGGCCACTTTGGCTGGCCCAGTACCTAACTGGCCATTTGCAGCCTCTGCCCTGCGCTCTTAGGAGAGGTTGAAGCTGTCAAGGTGTCTTTGGGGTCCCTGTGTACCCTCGAGATTGGCTCATGAGACACAGCCCCAGGGTCTCTGCCCCCTTCAGGGCCCTGGTCACCCCCACTGCAACCCCCACCACCCAGGTCTTCACAAAGAAGGGGCTCTCTGTCCCCTGTGATGGAATCAACTCTCTTCTCAATTGGGCACCAGGGGGTGACCTGTGGGGGCCGGAAGAATGTGAGTGGCTCCCACAAAGGAAGCATTGTGGTTTTGGTTGGTCTGGTCCTGGGATGTGGCCATTTGAACAAATATGCCAGTGAGTATCAGCTGCAGGAAGGCGCCAGGGTTTCGCTCCGATCCTGTCTGACTCCTCAGAGGGAGTTTGACCTCCAATGAGGACCTAGTCAAGGAGGAAACTTGCCTGGAAACGGCAGCCCAGTAATTAGGCAAATCAGCATGCGTGGAGTCCGGGGCTCCTGTCACTGTCTTAGCTCTGCCTGGAAACCGCACTTGTTCGGTGTCGAGGGCATCTGGGTCTGCAAAGGAGAGAAGGCAGAACGGTTTACAAGCAGGGCACAAGGGTTTCCTTTGGCTGCTGTAAACAAGTTACACAAGCTCACTGCTCAAAACAGCTCAAATTTATTCTGTTACAGTCGGAGAAGCCAGAAGTCCAGGATAATGTCTTTGCCTTAAGGTCAGCAGATTAGCAGCCTTACTCCCAAATGCTACCCCAGTCCCCTTGCAACTTAACATAACACGTCCACAGGTCCCGGGGATTGGAATGTGGACAGGTTGGGGGCCATTATTCGGCCCACCAAGGAGGGGAAAGTCACATGGGTAGAATGGTCACTGTTCTGTCACCTGGATTCCATCATCAGTGACATCAGAACACGGGTTCTGGAATTATGTTCCATCTAATGCTTTACAGGGGCTGTTCTCACTTGAGTCCAGCGGTGGATGTGACAGACCCTCAGACTGCTAGGTCTCACCCTGATGAGCCCGATACTGCCTGGGGCTGGGGTGGCCCTAAGATCTGCATTTTCAGCAGGCTCCCCATGATGCTGCTGCTGGTTCCAGGACCCACTCTGTGACCCCCAGTCGACCATGTGTGGTTTCCCCAGGCCACACTCTGTGTTGGGACACCCCCAGGGCCAAGACTCCTTTCACTTGAGGTGACTGGGATGGTCAGTGAGCAAGGGGGACAACGCACGGTCTGGGTGTTGGCTTCAGAGCCAGGCTAGGCGTGGATTGGATCTCAGCCAGGTGACCTTGGCCAAGTTCCTCACCCTTCCCCGGGCTACGCAGTGGGGCAGCGGGGAGGACTACAGGAGGGGATCCCTGAAGAGCACTCAGGGAGTTCAAGTAAGCCATCCTTAGGCGAGCGGGGAGGAACGCCTCAGAACGTACTGCATTTCAAGGCTGCGGCCCGTGTGCTGTGGCCATGAGTGGGGCCTTCCCGGGCTTAGCCCCAGGGCACACTGGCAGGCACTGGGTGGGGAAGTTCTGCAGGAGCAGAGGAACGCTGACCGTTCCCTCACCAGGACTGTGTGAAAAAGCAAGGGTTGACTGATCCTTACGCGTGCATTGTGGGAGTTCTCTGGCCCACACGCATTTCCCTGACTCGGGTCTTTCCTGGAATTGATTCGGGTGACGTTGGTCCTGGGTCCTTGCTGCTGGCCGAGGACACCCCACCCTGCGGCGTCAGTTCGCGGAGAAGCAGGTGGGTGTCAGCCAGAGCCTGTGGAGGTGAGCACGGGCGGAAGTGAAACGGAGACCGGGGGACACGGGCGCCGTTGCCCCACGGAGCTCTCTGTTTGCTGAGCAAACACACAACTTCCCAGTCTTGAGCAGGCATTTTCCTCTTAGCTTTGGTTGCTGCCAGCTCGTTTCTGGACACGAGTGCTTGATCTGAGGCATTACTTAATTTAAGTTTTAAAATTTGACATTGAGACAAGCATTTATGGAAGCATACGCTAGGTGCCAGATACCACGTGTGTTTTCATTTCTTTTAAGACTTTATTTTTAAGCAGTCTCTATACCCAACATGGGCTTGAACTCTCAGCGCTGAGGCCAGTGCTCCCCCGACTGAGTCAGCAGGCCCTGTTTTCGCTTAATCTGTACAATCCCCTGTGTGGTAGCTGATAGCTGTTTGGAAAGAGGACTCCGAGGAGGCTCAGAGAGAGCCAGGGACTTGCTCCGGACCACGAGCTCCCGTCCTGGATTGTGAGAGAGCGAGGTGGGTGCCGTGTTCTTGCCACTGTCACGTGCACGGAAATTAATTTCTTAATGCCGTAGCACACGTTCCAATTTCAGAAAGTGTGAAGGCAGCGCGTTGGGAGTCTCCTGCCAGCCTTCTCACAGCAGGAGAAGGCCCGGTGTGTTTTACGTGTTGGCCAGCGTGTGGCAAATAGCGCCCCTTGGCAACTCTTCCCCCCAGTAGGGGCTCCGATCGTCTCATTACCAAGGACGCCTCCTCCATGTCGGTGGCTGTCCAGTGCCCCCTTGTGCCGACATCGTGTCGCGTGTCCGGCGATTGGCTGTTAGGGAGGCACCACGCGAGTAGACTCTGGTGTCATGGCACCTGAGCACACCTGCTGAATCAAGACAAGCAGGGGTGGTAGTTTTATTTATTTATGTATCTATTGGTTTATTAAAAAACTTTAATGTTTATTTTTGAGAGAGACAGAGTGCAAGTGAGGGAGGGGCAGAGAGAGGGGGAGACACAGAATCCAAAGCAGGCTCCAGGCTCTGAGCCGTCAGCACAGAGCCCGATGCGGGGATCGAACCCATGAACCGTGAGATCATGACGTGAGCTGAAGTCAGACGCTTCACCGACTGAGCCACCCAGGCGCCCTAATTATTATTTCTTATCTTGAGAGGGAGAGAGCGCATGAGCGGGAGGGGGCAGAAGGAGAGAGAGAGGGCCTTAAGCAGGTTCCACACTCAGCTCAGAGCCCAACGCGGGGCTCAGTCCCATGACCCTGGGATCATGACCTGAGCCAAAACCAACAGTCGGACGCTCAACTGACTGAACCACGCAGGCGCCCCAGGGCTGAAGTTTTGAGAGATGCTGCAGGCTGCCTTCCTTGGGATTGTGACCATTTTCCACCAGCATTGAGTGTGGGTCCTGCAAGGGCCTTGGTCTACCCACCGTGCTGTTTAGCCGCACGGGGGTACTGAGGAAACAGCCTGAGATCTGGAAAGGCGGGGGCCCCCTGGGCTTGAGCTTGGACCCTGCCCTTTGTGGAGTCTGCATTCATTGTCCATAATTAGGGACCTCGGTGGGGGGGGGGGTTCCGGCCTGGGAGGCCTAGTGTAGCTGCTGCTTTGGCTGGCCTCCCCCCGACCCCCGCACGTGTGCGGTCTCCTCCTGGGGGGCTGAAGAGGGCGTCTCCTCCATGGCCACTCCCTGTCCTGACCTCAAGCCTAAAGAGAGTCACAGACAGGATGCCCTTGGTCTGAAACTGGCCGGGAGGTCCTGGCGGTCCCATGGTCATCATAGCACAGTGATGCCGTGCACATCCTCACAGGCTATGGCGCCCTCAGAAGTGTCTGCATCCGTTCGTTACCTCACCTGTTCTTTGAGGTGACACCGTGTGCCTCACCTGTTCTTTGGGTGACGCCGTGGGTTAGCTTGGGCAGGTATTGCCTCCCAAGATTGCCTCCGTAGATAAAGAAATGAGGTGAGAGGCAAGACCCTCAATGTCATCATCACAGGTGGGAATCTGGGCTGAACTCCTTCCCATACTCCCCACTCAGGCACAGAGGGGTGAGGCTGTCAGACACCTGTCCTACCACTCGCCCCACCCGCTTGCGGGGAGGGGGGACACTTCCTCTGGGAACTGTGACACATGATCATTTTCAAGAAAACTCCCGAGCGTCTTGGTTTCTCCTCATTTGTCATTTTATACGCAAGAAATCGCATCGGCTTTTCTTTTCCTGTACATCTTGGTGAGGATGCTCTTCTCGGCAGGGAGGGAGAAGCACCCAGTGGGGGGGCAACACCATGGAGACCGTGCGTCCTGGGTCCAGCCCTACCTCAATGAGACATTGGTGGACATGGAGAACACTTCAGTCCTAGATGCCTCCTGCTTCTGTCTGGGTCTCCCTGCTTTCCCTCCAAGACAGTTGTGGGGGTTTTTTATGTTTATTATTTTTCAGAGAGAGAGAGAGTGTGTGTGTGGGAGGGGCAGAGAGAGAGGGAGACAGAATCCCAAGCAGAATCCCAAGCAGGCTCCAGGCTCTGAGCTGTCAGCGCAGAGCACAATGTGGGGCTCGAACCCACGAATCGTGAGATCAGGACCTGAGCCAAAACCAGGAGTCGGATGCTTAACCGAATGAGCCACCCAGGTGTGCCAAGACGGTTTTTGAAATAAGGAAAAGGTGGTTTGTACAATGCTATGTGATCAGCTTGGTGACAAAGTTACCGTAGCTCCGTGAAGTCCTATTTGGGTGTTCTGGGTGGGCAGTTCAGGAGGGTGCACTTTGGGGTCTGGCAGTGCTTGGGAGGGGTCCCCGCTCTGTCATTTTTTGGCTGTGTGGTTTTGTGTAATTTTTCTCAATCTGCCCGAGTCTCAGTTTCCTCATCCGTAAGGAGGGAGTCATGGCACCAACCTGTATGTGGTGGTTGTGGATTGAAGCCCTAATGAAACATTTGTTAGTTGTGCAGCAAAGAGCTGGACACAGTGTCTGCCCTGAACCTCCCAAGGGGACAGCCTTCTCATCAAAACCCAAAGACTCCCCAAGTCCTTATAACGTGAAGCACAATCAGATTACTAAACACGTACTTTTGTTAACATATGGACTGCTTAAACCAGGGACACAGGCATTCAAATTATTCCAACCAGAAGGCTTCCCATTGACCAGAGGACTGTACGGTGCTCGGTCTGTAAAGGGCACTGAAGGGCTGGCTGCCCCCCCCCTTCTTGGTCCCCAGGATGACTCAGGGCCCTGGCCTCTTCCAGGGAGCACCTCTGTTCTGAGTCTGTTTTCTTCTTTCCATTGCTCCAATCCAATCACAGCTACAAACACTCATGGAACTCTCAAACGCGGGCCACAGTCTGCCGCCTGCTGCTCACTTCCCGCTCTCTTGATGTTGGAGTGGATGGTTTTCCATTACTTTAATGGATCAGCTCAACACAAACTCTATCTTTGGCAATCTTCCTAGTTCTTAATGGCATTTTGAAAATATTTGTGGAGTTAGCAGGTTCACTTAGCAGAGAATTTCATGGTGTATGTTTTTTTTTTTTTTCATACCCTACCTCATTCCAAAAAGAATTAAGGCAATTCAAGTTCATCTCTTAGCACAGATTCCACCTGCATGCTGCATTCAAGGAAGGTTGCAGAAGTAGGTGGGTTTTCTCTGTTTCATCCAGCCTGGCATCTTGAGGGACCCGGGGGTGGGGTGGGGGGTGGGGGAGCAGCTGGGGCAGATTCCGGGGCCCCTTGGCCTGGCCTCACCACTTACTAGCTGTGACAACTTCCGGGAAATGAGCTCAACATTCTGGACCTCGGTTTCCTCATCTGTGAAATGGGTAACAGAGCCACCTACCTCCTGGCTTGTGTATGGATTACAGCAGATGAGCATTTGTAAACACGTTAATTCAGTGCCATGTCTTAATGATGAAATAAAATACACGGTGCTGAATTGAGCTCCTGGGCTTGAACCCAGAGACTCTGATTCTCTGACGGAGGCGCTGACAGTCTGGGGGCAAATCTCTAAATCTGCAGGTAGCGGCCGGATGCTGGCTTACCCAGCTCAGCTCTTAGCGATTCCAGAGCAAAATCTGTTGTTTCTGTTGAGCCTGGGTTTCTCATCTGACTCTGCTATGATTCGGGGGCACATTCGGGGTACTGTGAGTTTCAGACCATGAGGTCTTTCCTATGAAGGAGGAGGCTTAACTCATTCTCTCTTGCCTCCAGCCTCCAAGCACGCTTCCCCAGGGGACCCTGCTCCCCGCTGCGTGGTCACTTTGGGGTGTGACTGCTGTGTGGGGTGTGGGCGGGGTGTGTGTCAGTCTCTGGCCCCTCACCTGGATATCCAGGCCCAAAGATGGGTCTGCAGGTGTCTGTCCAAATGAGTGGCGGCTTGGCCTGTCGAAGCTTTCGGGGGTTCCAGTGGAGAGTGTGGAGGGTATGCCGTATGTCCCTGAGGGGGAAGGTGGGTGGGCAGTCCATCTGTTGGTTCCCGGGGATGCTGAGGCGTGTCCTGACTGCCTGTTATCTCCTCTTGCAGAGTCCACAACGATGGTGTTGTCACCAGCCAGCTCAGAAGCCCAGGTACCTTTAAAACAATTTTTAAGTTTACTTGGTACACATTAAAACTAACACGTGTCATATAATGTAAATTAGAAAGCATATAAAGTTACACAATTGTTCCCAGGAGGTGGGACACAGACAAAATACTCAAAGACCTTAATCAAAAGGACTTGATGAAGAGAGCGGACAGGTGAGGACAGAGAGCCCACCAGGGCGGTGCGGAACCTGGCAAGCCAGGAAAGCCTGAAGGGGAAGGGCATCGATGACACCCCGTCTGCCTGTCTTCTAGGCCCAGACTCCAGGCTCTGCTTCGCACCGGCCGGGGGAGGGAGCAAAGGTGATGTGGTCTGTAGGCGAGAGCCCCTGGGTGCAGAGTGTCAGGCCGAGTGGGTCTGGGGGGCAAACAGGAAAACCAGCCCAGTGGCCAATGTCCAGGAGCCCCCGCCCGACCCAGAATTCAGATCTTCCCAGGAACACTTCTCTCTGTGTCCACCTGCCCCCCGGGGAGTTCGTCCCGAACTTGATGTTTATCATTCCATCGCCTTTAAGAAAGCTCTATGCAAATGTGTGTTTATGTATTAAGTACAGTGTTACACCAAGGGTAGGGGGTGGTCACAGCCCAAAAGAGGCTACATATTCTGTTGTGGAGAATTTAAAAACAATAATAAATCATCCCAGAGTTTTCCTCTTTTTTCTTATTACCACATGCTTGCAGTTTTTTTAATGTGTATTTTGACAGAGGGAGCACTCGAGGTAGGAGGGGCAGAGAGTGAGAGAAAGAGAAAACCCCAAGCAGGCTCCACTCTGTCAGTGCAGGGCCTGAGTCAGGGCTCAGTCTCTTGGTTCCAAGAGATCATGACCTGAGCCGAAATCAAGAGTCAGACGCTTAACTGACTGAGCCACCCAGGCGCCCCCACATCCTGGCCATCATGTCAGTGATAAGGGGCGCCTGGGTGGCTCAGTCAGTTAAGCGTCTGACTGCGGCTCAGGTCATGGTCTCACGGTTTGTGAGTTTGGGCTCTGTGCTGTCAGTGCACAGCCTGCTTCCCATCTTCTGTGTCTCCCTCTCTCTCTGCCCCTCCCCTGCTTGTTCTCTGTCTCTCTCAGAATAACTAAGTAAACTTAAAAAAAAAAAATCTTAAAAAAAAAAAAATGTCAGTGATAAGATACCCTTCCCAGCAGCACCCTGCCTGTGGTTACCGGAGCTCTGAAGCGGTCTGGTGTTGTCACTATATGTTGCTTTCTGTAATTTGCTTTGGAAAAAAGAACAACATGTTTTCAAGACTCCTCTCCATTCCTGGCAGGGCTGTCTGCCCTCGGAGTGTTCTGGATACTTTGTTTATCCACGGCCCGAAACACTCTCCCCTGCCTTTCAGATGGTGCAACCAGGGCTGTCCCTACGGCCCAGGGTCCCCAAGTGAGTTTGTATCCGCTACCCGGCATTCCAAAGGAGACCTGTTGTTTTCAAGTTTGAAAGTATTTACGCGGTAGATACACACAAACTTTGTACGTGGGGGTCGAATCTGGACTGTTGTGCTGGGGGGCCCAAAAACGAACCATGAGAGCCCCACCCCAGCCACTATGGCAGGGCGGCCACTTGTGTTAACCCAGATTCTTGCTGCTGGCACCGGGGTAAAGCTGGCCTCCTGTGGCTACTGGGAGCCTGTTCAGTTCCTGTAACTCCAGGCAGGTCGGGCTTAGGTTCTGAGACTCTGGCTGACTGCCCAGATTTTTCCTTATGGGAAAGTACGGACTCTTTGCCTTTCAGGGAAAGTTTCCAGGGACCGGGCCGGGGCACACAGAAGCTTTTAACAGAGCACCTATCAGATAAGCGGCTCATGTTGGAGTTAACCCTCTAACTCTAGGCCAGCTACGAGGAGAAAGAGGCATGACTGGGTTGCGGTGATACTCTGCACTGCACCGGGGACTGCGGGGGACTTTCCTACTTGGCCCCTTTGTCTGCCTCCATGCCGTAGGGACCAGGGCAGAGCCGCCCTGGGGTCGGCAGGGTCTCTAGAGCTGAGTGGGCGTGAACCTCCACCATCGCCTCCTTCCTGGCACCTACCTCTGGGCCAAGAAAGAACCGGGGGCAGTTGTAGTCCTGGGGGGTATTAGGGTACTCTCTGGAGATCTCATGCCACAGAGGACTCCCCCTGGCCCTAGCCTTGTGCCCTCCAACTCATGATTTTGGGTGGTGACTTAAGAGCTGGGTCTGTGACCCTTGCCTGCGTAAAGCAGAGATAGGACCGCCTCCAAGTGGGGCTGGGGGCGGCGGAGACGGGTGTTGACTTTGGGCTGGAACTTTGCTCCATTGGAGCCTCGTTCTTCCTAACAGGCCCGCCCCTCCTCCCACGCTGGCCCCCTCCCGGCTCAGGGTGTTTCCTGAGGCACTTCTGCAGGACCGAGAAGGCTGTCTTGCCCACGTCTCCTGCCCAGCGTTGGCTCCCTGTGTGTCCTCCTCCAGCTCTGCTTGGGCTGCCCCCACCCTCCGGGCCCCAGGCGGTGGCAATGCAGGAAGTGAGAGGAGATGCCATAGGGCCCCCCACACCCTCAGGCCCAGTGGACTTGGGGGTGGAAGGTGAGGGCGTGGCTCCACGAGCCACCAAGAGGCCTTCCGTCTTGGCATACGGCCGCCAGCAGATCCCCAGTCCTAAGTCCAGCTTTGCCCGCTGCCAGCAGTGCCCGGAGGTCCTGTGCCTCCCTCCTTACCTAGAAAGCAGCCATTGTCTTGTGAGTTATGTTGTCCCCTAGGTAAGTAACAAAGGGCTCAGAGTAGTTAATGACATGAGAAGAGCCACTGTCATTTTGTATCCTTGTCATAAAGGGAAGATGTCGAAATACAAAAGCCGTGCGGAGCAGAAGCGGGGACCCTGGAGGTGCCCGCGCCCTCTGTGTTCAGCTGCATGTGGCGCTTTGCTGTGCGAACCGATCTGACCTTTTCAGGGCTGTGTTCCTGTGAGCAGGGAGTGTCAGGTGCGGATGGCATTTGAACAGATAAACGAGTGACAGTTGGCAGATGCCCTCCAGAGAACACAGATTCCCCAGTTACTAATGGTGGTCCGTGAAAGTAGGGTTTCCTGCCAAGTAAAATTGAGAAGTGCTGAGTGAAGAGGTCTCCCTACTGCAAGACTCACACATTTTTTAATGTGCTAATATGCTTTTAAAAGAATTAATTATGGGGCGCCTGGGTGGCTCAGTGGGTTAAGCGTCCGACTTCAGCTCAGGTCATGATCTCGCGGTCCGTGGGTTCGAGCCCTGTGTCGGGCTCTGTGCTGACGGCTCGGAGCCTGGAGCCTGCTTCAGAATCTGTGTCTCCCTCTCTCTGCCCCTCCCCCGCTCATGCTCTCTCTCTGTCTCAAAAATAAATAAGTGTTAAAAAAAATTTTTTTTAAAGAATTATGGAGAATTTCAAGCACTCACAAACAGTAGCATTGTGGGCCCCGGCCATGCCTGGCTGGGCTCCTGCAGTCACTGTGACACTTGTTTCGGGGGTAGCCCCTCCTCCTCCCCTCCTCCTCCCCTCCTCCTCCCCTCCTCCTCCCCTCCTCCTCCCCTCCTCCTCCCCTCCTCCTCCCCTCCTCCTCCCCTCCTTCGCCCAGGTGCCAGTATTGTTTTGTTCTTTTCTTTTTCGGGTTACATTTATACACATTGAAATTTATGTGGAGTTTAAAATATTTTGAAGTGAGAGGATGCCGTTTTTCATGAGTTCAAGTGTCAATACTTTAAAATTTGTAGATAACTATTCTAGCAGCGTTTATTAAGGATGCTAACCTTGTCCTCTGATTTAAAATTTTTTTTTTTAACGTTTATTTATTTTTGAGAGAGAGAGAGAGAGAGAGACAGAGCATGAACGGGGGAGGAGCAGAGAGAGAGGGAGACACAGAATCGGAAGCAGGCTCCAGGCTCTGAGCCGTCAGCCCAGAGCCCGACGCGGGGCTCAAACTCACGGACCGCGAGATCGTGACCCGAGCTGAAGTCGGACGCTTAACCGACTGCGCCACCCAGGCGCCCCTCTTGTCCTCTGATTTAAAACGTACTGGTACATTGGGGCACCCGGGTGGCTCAGTCGGTTAGGCGTCCAGCTTCAGCTCAGGTCATGGTCTCACAGTCTGTGAGTTCGAGCCCCGGTCAGGCTCTGTGCTGTCAGTTCAGAGCCTGGAGCCTGCTTCGGATTCTGTGTCTCCCTCTCTCTGTGCCCTTCCCCCACTCATGCTCCCTCTGTATCAAAAAATGAATAAATGTTTAAAAAAATTTTTTTCGGGGCGCCTGGGTGGCTCAGTCGGTTGAGCGTCCGACTTCAGCTCAGGTCACGATCTCGCGGTCCGTGAGTTCGAGCCTCGCATCAGGTTCTGGGCTGATGGCTCAGAGCCTGGAGCCTGCTTCCAATTCTGTGTCTCCCTCTCTCTCTGCCCCTCCCCAGTTCATGCTCTGTCTCTCTCTGTCCCAAAAAAAAATAAACGTTAAAAAAAATTTTTTTTAATAAAAAAAAAAAAATTTTTTTTCAAATTAAAAAAAAATAAAATATACTGGTATGTTACATTAAAAGCTAATATTTAATTAGATTGTTTATTTAAATACTTATTTTTGAGAGAGAGAGGGAGCACAGGAAGGGGAGGGGCAGAGAAAGAGGGAGAGAGAGAACTCCAAGCAGCCTCTGCGCTGTCAGCTCAGAGCCCGACACGGGGCTCGAACTCACAAACCATGAGATCTTGCCCTGAGCCAAGATCAAGAGTGGGGCTCTCAACCGACTGAGCGACCCAGGTGCCCCAGGTTGTGTATTTTTCAGATCACATTGACTAGGGTTTACTTTGCGTTCAGTGAGCTTGATTAGTTCTGGCAAACACAGTGCACACCGTGTCCCCGGTACCATTGGCTCAGAAGCTCCTGTGTCCCTTCCAGTCCCCACCTCAGCACTCAGCTGCCCTGCCTTCTGTGGCTGCAGATCAGCCTCACCTAGAGTTTCGTGTAAATGGAAGCACGCAGCACGGAGGCTTTGGTTCCTCTGTTCTGTGTTTACCGTGGGTGTAGACGAGCATGTGCGGTTTGATCCGCCGGGCCTCTGCCTGGTACCCCGCTGTGAGGATGGGTCGGCTTTGGTCGCCATCTGCCAGTTGAAGACATTCAGACATCCCAGGTTTGGGTGCTTGGGCCTTTCTAGGACCAGCCCTGTGTGGATGTGTCTTTCCTTCTTCCTGCTTAGACTCCTCCTTAGACTCCCTCCTGGGAGAGGAGTGGCCCTCGCTTCTCTCCTTGACGGCATGTTTGATTGTAAGACCTGGCCGACTTGCCCACCTGCTTCCCACGGGGGCTGTGCTGTTGGGGGAGCGGCTCGGCCGTCGTGGGCGTGTCAGCTTGGCTCCTGGCACATGACCGTGTGGCCGGCTGGCTGTTAGAGGCTGTGCTGTGCTGTCACCTTGGGCGGGTTGTCCCGTGACCCCTGCGGCTGCTCTCCTCCCCCTGCCCCACCCCCCCCACCCCCATGACGCTCTGGGCCCCTGTCCTGCAGATGGTGCAGTCCCTGGGCTTTGCCATTTACCGCGCGCTGGACTGGGGCCTGGACGACAGCCAGGAGCGAGAGCTGAGCCCACAGCTGGAGCGGCTCATCGACCTCATGGCCAACAACGACTGTGAGGACGGCGGCTGCGGGGCTGCGGATGAAGGCTACGGGGGCCCGGAGGAGGAAGAGGAGGCAGAGGGCGGCCCCCGCGCCGTGCGCACCTTCGCCCAGGCCATGCGGCTCTGTGCGGCGCGCCTGACGGACCCGCGGGGCGCCCAGGCGCACTACCAGGCCGTGTGCCGCGCCCTCTTCGTGGAGACGCTGGAGCTGCGGGCCTTCCTGGCCAGGGTCCGGGAGGCCAAGGAGGTGACTGGGAGAGCACATGCTAAGGAGGGGCGGGGGGTGGGGGGGGCTTCCCGTGGGGGGGCTCCCTGAAGGCCAGGGGTGGAGCAGGTGGAGGGGCAGCGGGGCACGAGCCAGTGGCCTCCCCAGGTGGTGCGCAAGTGGGAGGAATCACAGGAAAGGGGGAAGAGGCCACCGAGGCCCCCCCCCAACGCACTGGTCCCTCTGTCTCTCCAAAGGAAGTGGAAGTCCTCAGTGCAGGACTCTGAATAAACTGGCCTCACTGTCTGCACTCAGGGTGGGCACCGTCCTAGATGCTCTGCAGGTTTTAACTCAACCCTCACACCTACTTCGTAACCGGTTTCGCACAGGAAGGGGCTAAGGCTCAGGGACGTTAAGGAACCTGCTCCCAGCCTCTGGCCCCGGGCCCTTCTTCCTGTTGCCTCCTCATGTTTAGATCTTCCCATGGGGCTGGCTGTCCTCCCCTGTGTTGGTTTCTTCTGGAAACGGGTGCTAACTGGCACTGCTTCCTGTAGCTCAGTGCACCCAGGTGTTTGGAGTTTGGGGGAGGTAGGAAGTTCAGTGACAGTTGCCTTTTGCAGATAAGCAAATGGAGGCTCTGAAAGGTGTCCCCTTGTCCCAAGCCAGAGCTAGTACAGGCAGAGCTGGGGTCTCCCCAGGCCTGTCCTGTCTCTTCGTGGTCTCAGAATTAGTAGCTGACAGTCTTTCTTCAACTTTCTAGCTTTCCCCTTGGTGGGACCTGACCTGTTTCCTCGAAGCAGGGGTCTTGGCACAAGGACTCCTGCCTCCCATCAGCAGTCACAAATGAGAAACTGCAGACTTTGTAGAGGTCAGGGCAGTGGCAGAAGCTTTTTGAAATTGACTGATGCTGGTCCCTGGTTCCACCCTGACCAACTTCCCCGAAGCTCTGGGCCTGAGGAGGTTCTCAGGATTGTTCTGATTGATGGGGCCTGGGACCCAGCCTGGGACAAGTCAGAGATGTGCTTGCACCACTGGGCCCTTATCTGCAGCCCAGTTGATGGCCCAAGGGTGGGTAGTTCCTCTGCCCACTCCCCATCTCCCCTCCCCACTCCTCCTTGGCATCTTGGAGATGTTCTTCTTCTTCTTTTTTTTTTTTTAAGTTTATTTATTTTTGACAGAGAGAGGGAGCATGAGTTAGGGAGGGGCAGAGAGAGAGGGAGACACAGAATCTGAAACAGGCTCCAGGCTCCGAGCTGTCAGCACAGAGTCTGACATGGGGCTCGAGCCCATGAACCATGAGATCGTGACCTGAGCCTAAGTCGGAGGCTTAACCGACTGAGCCACCCAGGCACCCCTTGGAGATGTTCTTCTAATGCACCAATTAGTGGATGGGTCTTTTTTTTTTTTTTCAACTTTTTTTTTTTTTTTTTTTTTTGGGACAGAGAGAGACAGAGCATGAACGGGGGAGGGGCAGAGAGAGAGGGAGACACAGAATCGGAAACAGGCTCCAGGCTCCGAGCCATCAGCCCAGAGCCCGACGCGGGGCTCGAACTCACGGGCCGCGAGATCGTGACCTGGCTGAAGTCGGACGCTTAACCGACTGCGCCACCCAGGCGCCCCGGATGGGTCTTTTTTTTAAACGTTTGTTTATTTTTGAGAGGGAGGGAGAGAGAAAGAGTGTGAGTGGGGGAGGAGCAGAGAGAGAGGGAGACACAGAATCCGAAGCAGCTCCAGGCTCTGAGCTGTCAGCACAGAGCCCGATGCGGGGCTCGAACCCACGGACCGTGAGATCATGACCTGAGCTGGAGTCAGAGGCTGAACCAGCTGAGCCACCCAGGCACCCCCAGATGGGTCTTAATGCTTTTGTCTTTCTTGCTCTGAAGTCACCTGCTCTGTTGCTGAGATCAATTCCTTATGCAGACAATAGAAGCTCTTTCTTTAGCAGGAGCAAACATCTCTAGACTTCCAAGTAATTGACCCAGGAGATGTCCAGGGAGTTGGTAGTGACGGGAAGTGAGAGGAGGGTCTGTCGGTGGGACACATCTGGGCTGGCCTTTTAGGAAGAAACGGCCTGTTCAGGGACAGGGGTAGAAACTACAGGAGGGATGAGAGTCCCACCCTTCATGCCCTTCGCCACAGGGACTGCCACATCACGCACAGGTCTATTTTTAGAATTACACACCTTGTGCCGCTCTGAGACTTGGCAGCATTTTCTAGAGCGTCCCAAAGCAGTTTAGCAAGTAGCTTGGGGTGAAAGCCAGGGTAACCGGTTCTGTCTTAGTTGGGGGGATGGGGTGGGAGCTGTGTGCTAAAGGTTAGATGCTTCTCTAGGGTAGGAGAGTTGGTGAGGACAGAGGCTCCAGCTGCTGCCAAGATCCAGGGCAATGAAGGCAGGGAATGTAGCAGCTTCCCAAATTTTCAGCACAGAACAGTTACCCGACAACCCTTGATGTCCTTCTTTGGCCCTCACCACGATGGCGGCATTTCCCCCATGTCATGAAATACGTACCCATGTCTGTTTCCCAGGACTTGCTGAGTAACTCACCCTCTTACCCCTATACCCATCCGTCCACCCATTCAGCTGTCCGTCCACACACCCACCCATCTATCCAGCCATCCATTCATCCTTTCAACCGTCATTTAAGACTTAGCGTCCATCATGCTGTGCTAGGAGCAGGAATACTAAGGTGAGAAAAAACCAGAAACATAAACGAGGTTCTGGCCTTCTGGAGCCAATAGCACAGACAACAGTCAAAGAAACAGATAAATGTAAAACTCCAGCTGGGATCACGTGTCGAGAGGCGACCATGGGTGTTCTAAGCGGGTGGGTGTGTATGTGCCCTGGGGGCTGGAGCTGAAGGAAGACTGGGAACACTTCACAGATGGGGGAGAACAGGGCTTTCCCCTGCGTCCGCCATCTCTGGAGGACACAGTGCCTCCCTGGGCTGTGTGGATCAGGTGAGAGAAGGGTGCAGGTTCTTTGGCGAACCAGAAAGTTCTATGTGGGTGCCAGGCGAGTGTTCTACTCTAACCCTTGTCCTTGCCCAGGAGAAGCTGCCAGAGACAGCTGACGGGATACCAAGTGTCCCGTGTGGTTCCAAAGCTAATGGCTTGGTTTCTCTAGATCCTTCTGAGCCCAAAGCCTTGGCCAAAATGGCCGCTTGTCCCTTTTCCAGCTGGTGGAATAGTAGTGCACTGGGAAGGAAATGTCCCCAGACGGACAGACCGGCAGGGGCCCATATCCCCGCGGCTACCATTCTCTTACCTTCTCTTGGACGCGCAGATGCTGCAGAAGCTTCGGGACGATGAACTGCAGGTAGAGAAGCCTCTGGCGGAGCTTGACAACCTGGGACACACAGACTGGGTAAGATGTGGCTCCGCTCCTGACCCGGAGCACTGGGCTCAGCCCCCACACCCCGGGGTCTGTGCCTGGAGGGCCTGGGGCAGCCCTGCTGGAGCTGAGGGCCGTTCTCGTCTTCTCGGGGGCCCAGGCCCGGCTGTGGGTCCAGCTCATGCGGGAGCTCCGCCACGGAGTGAAGCTGAAGAAGGTGCAGGAGCGAGAGTTCAACCCCTTGCCCACCGAGTTCCAGCTCACCCCCTTCGAGATGTTGATGCAGGACATCCGCGCCAGGAACTATAAGCTGCGCAAGGTCATGGTGAGCTGGTGGGGGAGGGGCCTGCCAGCGGCCTTCTGCCCGCTTGTGGCTACTGAGCCGGGTGTTTAAATGTGCACAGGCGGACGTGGCCCTTATTCCCATAACTCACTGGGCACAGTGTGACATCAGGGACACGGTGTGACAAGGGCAGGGAGGGAGAGGGGATGCACGGAGGGTTCCAGAGGACCAGCGGCAGGAGTTGCGGCTGCGAGTTGCCCCATCTTATGTTTACACGGCTCTTGCCTTGTGCTGGCTGCACTCGACAAATTAAAAAACTTTTTTTAACGTTTATTATTTACTTTTGAGAGAGAGGGAGAGAGCAGGGGAGGGGCAGAAAGAGAGGCAGACGCAGAATCCGAAGCAGGCTCCAGGCTCCGAGCTGTCAGCACAGAGCCTGACGCGGGGCTTGAACCCACGAACCATGAGATCGTGACCCGAGCCGAAGTCAGACGCTTAGCTGACTGAGCCTCCCAGGCGCCCCTCACTTGACAAATTCTCAATGTGCCAGTTATTCCATTCTTTTGGCGACCCTGTCTGGGGTGTCCCTGGCCTTCATTTCCACGTGAAGAATGGAACACGGTGGTGCCACTGCTGCCCTTAACGCCTGCCACGCAGCCCCTGAGGGGCCTGAAGGGGGGGCTGGCGTGAGGCCCTGGCCCTGCTCAGGGCTGAGAGAGCCCTCCCACGGCCCCAGTCCATGTGGGTATCAAGCCCTTAGCCTTGGTCTTCTCCCCATCCTCCCCAACAGGTCGATGGAGATATCCCTCCCAGGGTGAAGAAGGATGCCCATGAACTCATCCTGGACTTCATCCGCTCCCGGCCTCCGCTGAAACAGGTACCAGCTGTGCGTGGCCTCCACTCTTGGCCTCCCCTCCCCCAGGGCAGAGTGGAGTCTCCACTGAGGGAGGCGCTGGCAGGCTGGTCCCGAGATGGACCTGCCCCAAGAGCACATAGGGCACCTTCCCGTCTGCCCCCTCCTAGCCGGCTACTGATAGGCGTGGCTGTATCACAGGGTTCCTCCCCGCTCCATTGTGTCCGTGCCACCCCCTTCCCTCACGGAGCCATACTCCCTCCAGGTCTCAGAGAGAAGGCTTCGCCCCTTACCCCAAAAGCAGAGGACCCTGCATGAGAAGATCCTGGAGGAGATCAAGCAGGAGCGGAGGCTGCGCCCGGTGGGGGCCGAGCGCTGGCGTGGCCGGGGTGAGCATGGGATACCTCCCCCGCCTCCCCCCTCCCCCCTCCCCCCCCCCTCACTGTCCTGTCCTGCCCTACCTCCCTGCCTCCCCCAGGGTTTGGCTCTCTGCCCTGCATCCTCAATGCCTGTTCTGGGGACACCAAGTCCCCTTCCTGCATCAACCTGTCTGTCATGGACGCCGGGAACAACACCCAACGCCCACGGCCCCGGGTCCTGCTCAAGGCGCCCACCTTGGCTGAGATGGAGGAGATGAACACATCTGAGGTCAGAGCCCACAGAGTCCTGGAAAGAGGCCAGGGAGGAGGAGGAAGAGGGCAAGTGAGAAGGGCTGAGGGCAGCACTCTTCTTTGGGGCTGCCGTCCTGCTGTGGGGCTGGGTCTGTCCCGAGAGCAAACATGGTGGGACTTGGGAACACTTCCCCATCTTGGTGGCTCAGACGGGTGACTGGAACGGTGGCCTTGGGCCACCTATTCCCATAGTGCAAAAGGGCTGGAGTGGGCGTGTCTCATCATCTTGGGGCTGGGAAGCTGAGCAGCCCCCTGGCTGATGTGAAAAGCCGGTGTGTCTCATTGTGGCCCTCTGTCATCCCCTCACTGCCCACTGAGCTCAGGGAGACCTAGGGCAGTAGCTCTCTTGGTGGGCCGCACCTGACACCAGACCTGTCACCTTCAGGACTTTCCACAGGCCTCAGCGAAGGGGTTGGTTTTCGAGGCACTTGCCTTCCACTATGCTAGAGGGTAGTCAGGCTGGGCAGTGAGTAGAGGATGACCCCATGGCCTCAGTGGGTCCAGCAGCACCCCCTGTGTCCTATGCCTCAGTCCAGGGACAGGCAGGAGGCGCTGGTGGTCAGGGCTGGGTCTGGTGTGTCCACAGGAGGAAGAGTCTCCGTGTGGGGAGGTGACACTGAAGCGGGACCGCTCTTTCTCGGAGCATGACCTGGTCCAGCTCCGGAGCGAAGTGGCCTCTGGCCTGCAGCCAGGCACTCAGCCCCAAGGAGGGTTGGAATCATCCCGGCCCCGCACGGGCAGCATGCACGCCTGGAGGCCAAGCACCCAGGAGCAGGGCAAGTGGTGGCTCTCACCCCCTTCTCCCTTGACTCTATTCTGTGGGCACCATGTCCTGGCCTGGTCCCATTGTCTTCCTGAGGAGGCAGCATCCAGAGGGTATAGGGAGGTCATACCTGCAAGAAGGGTGTTTAAAGTTCAAGCCCGGACTTACCTCATTGCCTCAGGCAGGCATCCCCCACTTTCTTAACTTGAAAACTTTCTTATTAAATCAGTAATCCACATTTATTATAAAAACACTTTTTAAAAAACTTTAAAACATTCGCATGACTCTAGTACTCAGGGATCATTACTAGTAATATATTGGTATATGAAAAGAAAATTGGACGGATGGAGGATGGGTGGATGGATGGATGGATAGACAAATAGCTAGGTGGACAGATAGATGATTGACGGATCCTTCTGGTCTTTTTTTTTCTGATCAGTGAAAACTTGTCCGCAGTGAGCCAGATGGGCCGTGCCACACCCACCACTCTAGAACCTGACTTGTCACTTTGTTTCCCTGTTCAGCACAGAGGACAGAAAACTCCTACTGGCCACACAGGGTCAGTTTGTCCCACTGTTGAAGGGCTGTGCTCCACAACGTGCTGACGGGACATGGGGTTATCTTCCCCCATCCACTGTTTCCTACTATACGTGGCCAGGCCACCCTTTCTGCTCCCAGCGTTATCTTGAGCCCCCCTGTTCTCTTGCCAGTCTCAAGGTGGTCCAGCTTGGTAGCTGATGCACTTTCTGGAGCGAAGAGGTCCAGGCCAGGCCAATTCCGTACTTCACTGTCCTTGTCCCCCCACAAGTGTCCTGAAGACTCAGAGCTGCCTCTCTCGTCCTGCTCCACCCCTCTCTGCGTGAAGTGCGGCGAGTGGCACTAGTGACGTCTTCCTGTATGACTGCTGCCATCTGCCTTCACTTTTGGCGGCCATGCGGCTCCCGGTGTTGGCTCGTTCGCCGGGATAAGATATGGGGCCCCTGCAGGTGTCCCTTGAGCCTGCCACACTGACGTGCTCTCGACATGACCTTCTCCTTGATTATCGCCCCCATGGCCCCCTACTGCTTGACCAGCCGTCTCCATCACCCCCTGGGCACAGCCCTCCCACGCAGTTTCTGCCTGGTTGTCCTGACGGGGCTCCTGTGCTCTTACTCTAGGTTCCTTCCCTGTAAGTGTCCAGGTCCAGCCTGACCCTAGCTCTCTACCACACAGTGACCTGGGCTCAGCAGAGGACCGGCCGGAGGCTTCTGCAGCCCCAGACACCAATCATCTGTGGCTGGTGAGTGATGGAGGCATTGTTGTCCAGGGTGCTGGGTGGGGGCGCCTCTTGGGCCCTTATCCTCACCTCTCCCCTGGACAGGGCCCAGCAGGGGTGGGGCAGTTCCTTCCGTGGGTGTGGCTAGGTCTGCTCCAGAGCCACCAAATCTGAGGTTGGTCTTTGCTGCTCCCTTCTGGGGCTTCTGGGAACTGCAGCCCCAAGGCCAAAGAAAGGACCTTGCTAAGGGGACTGGGGACATCTGAAGTTCTTAGTTCCCTGTGGGGTTAGGACAGACGAGAGACTGGAGCTCTGTGCCCGAAGGCAGCGAGATGTGACAGCATCTTACAGGGTCATGATTCTGGCACTACGCTGCTTACCCTCTGCATCTGGGCTTTCTCAGCGGTGGGTTTTATCTGACTTGTAACTGGGAGGAGCTAACACCTGCTGGTATTTTGAGCCCCGCCCCCCTCCTTGGACCTGAGCCTTGGTGTATGCTTTCATCAGAGGGATGATAGGTGAAGTGCCTGGTGAGCACAGGGCATCCGGATGTCAACAATGTCGTTACCACCATTTCCTTGAAGTTTTGTCAAGAGGCTTAAATGAGAACACGCGTTAAAATTGCCTTGAAAAGTGCCCTAAAATTATAAGGTAGTGTTACCACTGATACTCCCCAACCAAGTTCTGTATCATCTACTGCTGCATTAAAAATTACCCCAGAACTTAAAACTGTAAACAACAAACACTTATTATCTCACACAGCTTCTGAGGGTTAGAAATCCAGAAGTGGCTCGGCTGGGCGGCCTGGTTCAGGGCCTCCCCGCAGGGGGCTCTTGGAAGGTGGCTTCTCCTGTGGCTGTTGCCGGCAGGCCGAGCTTCCCCTGCACGTGGACCTCTTCACAGGGCTCTCGGGTGTCCTCACAGCATGGGGGCTGACTTCCCCCAGAGCTGGTGGTCTGAGAAACAGCAAGGCAGAAGCCAGTGTCTTCATGACCAAGTCTCAGAAGTGACTCATTGCTATCTCCAGCTTTCTCTGTTCATTAGAAGTGAGTCACTGAGGACATCCTCAGGGGACGGGGATTAAGGCCCACTTTTCTTTATTTTTTTGTGGGAGGAACAAGGGCCACGTTTTTTAGTTGCTCATTTCTTGCATTGGAAGCTTTCCTTGACGACCTGCTTGGCCTGACACTCTTTGCCGTAGTCCTTAACCACCACACAACTACAACCAACCACCGTAGGGGGTTTTTCCTGTCACTTTTACAGAGGCCGACCCACTCCCCTCGCGTCTCGTCGTCATCACCAGTAATTAGGTTGACCTGGTGCTCAGCACGAGGTGCCTCCGCCGCGTGGACACTCACAGATGGGTGTGGTCCTCGTGTGAGGCTTTGGCAGCTCCCCAGAGTCCACTTGCTGGGCCACCACGGGTGAGGGCGGTCTTCAGCCCCTCTTGTAAAGCAGCGATGCCTCCCTCGGCCATGGCGGTGGGTACGGGTGGGGCTGAATCGTGAGTGCACTCAAGCCCCTGCTTAACTCAGGGCGGCAGGGAAAGAGGAAGGCCACTTCTTGAAGGGAAGTCAAGGAATTGGGGGACACGCATGTATTCCTTTAATTAAGTATTCAGGGTGGGGAGGCCCATTTTAAAATGGCAAGTCCCATAAGTGTATTTTTTTTTTAAGTTTATTTCTTTATTTTGAGAGAGAGAGAGAGAGATCACAAGCAGGGAGGGGCAGAGAGAGAGGGAGAGAGAATCCCAAGCAGGCTCCACGTTGTCAGCATGGAGCCTGACACGGAGCTTGAACCCACGGACCGTGAGATCATGACCTGAGCCGAAACCAAGAGTCGGACATTTAACTAACTGAGCCACCAAGGCACCCCCCCCCCCCATAAGTGTACTCTTTTTTTATTTTTTGACGTTTATTCATTTTTGAGAGACAGAGAGAGACAGAGAATGAGCGGGGAAGGGGCAGAGAGAGGGAGACACAGAATCTGAAACAGGCTCCAGGCTCTGAGCCGTCAGCACAGAGCCCGACGCGGGGCTCGAACCCACGGACTGTGAGATCATGACCTGAGCTGAAGTCGGATGCTCAACTGACTGAGCCACCCAGGTGCTCCACTCTTACTTTTTTTTAATGTTTATTTATTTTTGAGAGAGAGAGAGAGAGACAGACAGAGGATCCAAAGCGGGCTCTCTGCTGACAACAGAGCCTGACGTGGGGCTCAAACCCATGAACCGTGAGACCATGGCCTGAGCCAAAGTCGGACGCTTAATTGACTGAGCCTCCCAGGCACCCCCATAAGTGTCTTCTTAGCACAGATGTCAGGAGTGCTTTCTGAGACTTTTGGCTGTCAGACCTCATGTAACCTCCACACCCATCTCTGCCCTGAACACGTACTCACGGCCAATCTGATGAGCAACCTGCTGGTCTCCGCTCCCAACAGGAGCAACCCTAAATAGGATAATCCACCAGCAATGTGAAAGAAACAAACCACGCATCCCAACCCCCATCTCTGTGGCCCCCTCGTGGGGGGCCGCCCCTCTTGATGCCTCATCTCCGTAGCTAATAATTTGGGGTGCCAGGCGTGGCGCTAAGGACTTTGTGTGTTATCTCAATGAAGCTGGAAGACACCCCACTTTATAGGAGAGGAGCTGAGCGACCCCTCCGGAGGGTGGGCAGAACAAGGCACAGTCACTGTGGTGGCCCAAAGGGGTAGGTGGCTGTGGCAGGCGGGACACATACCACCTACAGATGGGCAGGCTTGGTGGTGAGCACCGAGTCAGGCAGCATGCAGGAGGCGCCTAGGGCCTTCAGCCGCCAGGGGAGAGAGAGCTCTGGGGTGAAGGGCTTCAGAAGGAGGGGAGGTGGGCCTGGGGCCTCTGGATGGTTGCGACCGGTGGTGGTGTGTGTTTGCAGGTGGGGAATGAGGTGGGAGGCAGATGTTTCTGGTCTGGAGAGCACCGTGAACAGAGGCGGGGATGCTAGAGGGATGTGGTCATCAGCAGGCTGGGTGCGGACCAGGTGACGGGAGTAGCGTGTGTGGGTCCCAGCAGTAGGTGAGCTGAAGGCTGGGGTGTTTTAGGAAGTTGCTAGGTTTGGGGAGACTGAGGCCAGGAAGATTCCAGAGTCCTCAGAGAAGAGAGACCCTTATGGACAGACTCCTGAAAGGCCTCGTCCCTCAAGGCCTCAGGAGCACTGACCCCTTGACCCTTTTATCCCCAGGAGTTCAGCCACCCCGTGGAGAGCCTTGCTCTGACCGTGGAGGAAGTGATGGATGTGCGCCGTGTGCTGGTAAAGGCTGAGATGGAGAAGTTCCTGCAGAACAAGGAGCTCGTCAGCAGTCTCAGGAAGGGGAAGGTGAGGTGGCCCGGACCCAGCTGCTCCCTCAGCAGGCAGGAGCCCTGGGTTGAGGGCGGGCCAGGCAGCCTGGACCCTGGATTGCTCCCTCACCACGCAGGACTAACTCATCTGGTCCTTCACTTACAGATTTGTTGCTGTTGCCGAGCCAAGTTCCCGCTGTTCTCCTGGCCACCCACCTGTCTCTTTTGCAAGAGGTAAGCCTGTGTAAGCACCTTGGCTGTGAGTAACACGGGGGGAGCAGTAAGGTTTCTAAGCCAGCACTGTCCGGTAGAATTTCCTGTGATTGTGGGGATGTTTCTTCATGCAGTGTGGCTAGTGCAACTACAGAACACTAATTTCTCATTCGTAAGTTCATGTTAATAGCTAAGGGGCTTCCAGCTTCCATTTTCAGCCAAGGTAGGGTAACAGGCATCAGAACAGGCACCTTCCACCTGAAACAAGCAAAAATACCCATAAAAAGTAAAGAACCCAAAGAACAGGAAACAACGGTTTTCAAGCTATTGACTATCGGGCAACAGCAGGAAGGAGACAGGTGAGCCCAGTGATGGCCTCAGTTGCCTGGAGTTTCTAGGTCACAGCCCAGAGGCCACTCAGCTCCTTGACTGGAGGAAGTAAAGCTGAGAAGCCAGAGGGACCAAGGCAGCCGGAGGTCTTAGTGCAGATTTCCAGCCGGGAGAGAGCTGTCCCCAGGGCAAGCCTCGGGCCTGCAGCAGATTGTCCTGGAGTGTTCAGTAGGGGACCAATCAGCACATACAAGCAAAGGAAGCTCCTGAAGGCTGGGAAAGAATCATCCTGAAGCAGGTACTGGCAGACTCCGGCCCCCAGGCCAAATCTGGCCTACTCCTTGCCTTGTGAATAAAGCTTTATCGGAACAAAGCCACACCCATTTGTTTATTATTCATTTAGCCATATCCAAAATGTTTGCTCTGTGACCCTTTACAGAAAAAGCGTACTGACCCTGTGCTTAAGCTTTCAAGGAACAGTACTAGGAGTAGTGTGTGTTCCCACCAGCCATGGTGGAAATGTTGTAATTCACGAACCATTGAAGGTCTTGTTCCACTAGTGGGGAATAAGTGCCCCCAGACTGAGCATTGTTCCAAACCTAAAAGTTCATAAAAGCAAGACCTGGAAATAGTTTGGAAAGGACCAAACTATTCCTAACTATCTTATCCAGCACTCAGCAAGAGAAAATGTCTAGCATCCAATCAAAGATTATCAGGCATGTCAAGAAGCAAGAAAATACGACCCATGATAGAAAAATCAGTCAAAATCGCCCAGAACTGGGGCACCTGGGTGGCTCAGTTGGTTGAGCATCTGACTCTTGATTTCAGCTCAGGTTGTGATCTCACAGTTTATGGGATCCAGCCCTGCACTGGGCTCCGTGCTGAGTGTGGAGCTTGGTTGGGATTCTCTCTCTCCCCCTCTGCCCGTCCCTTCCTTGCTCACATGCACGTATATGCTCACTCTCTCTCACTATTTAAAAAAAAAAGAAAGAAAGAAAAGAAAAAAGAAAGACTCCCGGAACTGACACAGACATTCGAATTAGCAGTTCTGAAGTTCTAAACTATTTCATATGTTCAAAAAGTTAGAGGCATGAAAGATAAAAAGACACAAAGTTCTAGACCTGGAACTAGAATGTTTGGATGAATGTTTGGAATTACACTGGATTAGATTAACGGCAGATTGAACATCCAGAAGAATGTGCAGAAGAAAACATTAGTGAACTCAAAGACCAAGCAATAGAAACCACCTAAAATGAAAACACTGAGAGAAAATGTTATTTTTTTAGAATGTTTAAAAAGTTTTACTTATTTAAGTAATCTCTACACCCAACGTGGGGCTCAAACTCATGACCTCAAGATCAAGAGTCCCATCCTTTAACGACTGAGCCAGCCAGGCGCTCCAGAGAAAAAATAACTTAAAAAGTGAAAATGGTCTCAATGACCTGTGGGTTAATGTTAAGCCTAATATAGATGTAACTAAAGTCCCCAAAGAAAAAAGGGGGGGGGGACAGAAAAAGTATTTGAAGAAATAATAGCTTAAAAAGTTTTCCAAATTTGATGAAAAATATAAACTTACAAGAAACTTAATCCCAAGCATGAGAAACATGAATAAAATCATACCAAGGCACTTATTAATCAAATTGATCAAAACCAGTAATAAAGAGAAATTCTTAAAATCAGCCAGCAAATAAAGACTTCTCACTGAGAACAAGAGGACAGTAAACCAGCGTTTCTGATGGACTGAAAAACTGTCAATCTAAAACCCTAAACCAAGAAAGAGTATGCTTCAAAGATAAAGACAAGGGACATCTGGGTGGCTCAGGTGGTTGACTGTCTGACTCTTCATTTCAGCTCAGGTTGTGAGATGGAACCCAGCACGCTCAGCCTGGAGCCTGTTTGAGATTCTCTCTCCCTCTCCCTCTCTCTGCAGCACACAAGCGCGTGCTCGCTCGCTCTCTCTCTCTCGCGCTCTCTCTCTCTCTCTCTCTCTCTCTCTAAAATAGGGACACCTGGGTGATTCAGTAGATTGGGCATCTGATTTCAGCTCAGGTCATGATCTGGCGGTCCGGGAGTTCGAGCCCCGCGTCAGGCTCTGGGCTGACGGCTCAGAGCCTGGAGCCTGCTTCCGATTCTGTGTCTCCCTCTCTGTCTGCCCCTCCCCCAATCATGCTCTGTCTCTCTCTGTCTCAAAAATAAATAAAAAGTTAAAAAAAATTAAAAAATGAACTTGGACCATCTGTCCTAATGCAGAGAAGAGCCCCAGATGTATCTTTATAGAATAGTATGCATAACACCCCACTTCATTTATTTTTGTTTTATTTTAAGCGTGTATCTTTGTCCGTCATACTTAGATCTAGAGAAGGGGAAACCCGTCACCAGGGTCTGCCACGGAGGGTGGGCTTTACGATTTGCAGTCACGGCTCTCTCTAGTGTCTGAATTTGTACAGGAAGGTATTTGTGTTTTAAGTCAGCAGTGGGGATTCAAAAGATGTTAATCACTGCTTAAGACTGAGCTGCTGGGGCGCCTCTGGCTCAGATGGCACCTCTGTGGCAGGAGGCGTCAGGCACATGCAAGTGCAGAGGGCGTGGAAAGCTCCAGGCCGAAATGTTTCAGAGAAAAAGCCAGCTGTGAGGGGCAGAAAAGAAAAGATTTGGGGGGGGAAACAAGTAAAGCACTGAGGTAACTGGTCTCTAGCAGAAGGGCGGGCAGTTCGCCGGGTGGGAATGGTCTCTCTGTGGCTTCTTCGCTGCTGACCCCGCGTCCCTCTTCTTTCCCTCCAGGGCTGTCTGCACTTCCTGCAGCATAAAGGTGAGGATCGTCTGGGGTCTGAGCGAGGCCCCAGGTATCTGGGGTGTCCTGTGGTTGACTTGGCTTGTCCAGGAGGGCAGAGCCGGGGGACAGAGGCTCTGCTGTCTCCTGTTGGCCGGTCAGACGTGCACCAGTCACTTCGTCTGTCTCCTTCC
The DNA here is from genome assembly GCF_016509475.1 of Prionailurus bengalensis. Classification (NCBI taxonomy): domain Eukaryota; kingdom Metazoa; phylum Chordata; class Mammalia; order Carnivora; family Felidae; genus Prionailurus; species Prionailurus bengalensis. The sequence goes on from NC_057352.1 coordinate 62,034,413, forward strand.
TCCACACAAGACCCATCCCTACAGTTTCCCAGACTGTAGTTTTTAAAGACCCTTGTAGGTGTTGTTTTTTTTTTTTTAACGTTCCATGTTAGCAGGCTACTGCCAAGAAAAACCCTTCATTTTCCCTCTAAGACTCCTACCTTCTTTTATTTTTAAAAAGTTTAATGTTTATTTTTGAGAGAGACAGAGCAAGCAGGGGAGGGGCAGAGAGAGAGGGAGACACAGAATCTGAAGGAGGCTCCAGGTTCTGAGCCGTCAGCACAGAGCCTGACATGGGGCTTGAGCTCATGAACCGAGAAATCAGGACCTGAGCCGAAGTCGGATGCTTAACTGACTGAGCCACCGAGGTGCCCCTGGACTCTTACCTTCTGACGCGACATCTCCCCTGAGTGTTTCCGGAAAGGTTCTTTGTAGCAGTCTGGGCATGTCTGGTATATGCAGGTGTGCAAACGTAGAGGGTAATCACACCTAGAACTCTGTCACCCCACCACACCTCCGCCTAGGAACCATGGCCTGCTGGAAAAGGGTTTTACCACCACTGTTTTCAAACCCTTTGCGTTTTGCGGTTTCAGCACTGAGCAACCTCCAACTCATCAAGGAACTACTGCATGCAGGGCATGCTGGCGGGCCCTCTGGGTACGCCTGTCTGGATGAGCAGCGTGTGGTTGGGTGTGGGGAACGAGTGAGGAGACACATGCCTTCAGGTGGGCGGCATGGGGTGGGCATCCAGAGAGCACACACGGTCACAACGGCACCCTGCAGACACTCCCCTGCCGCCCCACAGGCCCAGAGCAGGCAGCTGCTCGTGTGTGTGTGTGTGTGTGTGCGCGTGCACGCCCGCGTGCACGCTTGTGCCCCCGGCCGTCCCTGTCGGGGTAGCCTTGTCCACATCTCCCTCTGTGTTGTAGATGAAGATGCCTTCTAAGAAGTTTGCACACATTCCTGTCTACACGCTGGGCTTTGAGAGTCCTCGGAGGGTGTCAGCTACCAAAACGACGCCGACCCAGAGAAGAGATGCCTTCCAGTGCGTTCCTTTGCCCTTTGCTGAGGTCACTGTGGTGATCAGGCATCGAGAGTAATACAGGAGCTGGGGTGGGTGGGGTGGTTTGCTGGGACACTGCCAGGACACAGAAGTCCAAGGCACTTGTCCAGAAAGGGATGTCTCAGAGAGCTCTGGGGGCTAAGTAGTGTGAGCTGGAAACTGAACCGGGTGCTCAGATCCTCTTGAGGAAGAGCTTTTGCTGGGGGCGGGGGGTGGGTGGGAAGGATGCGTGGGGGAGGGGGGGCGGTAGGCTGTGGACATGGAGAAAGGAACCAGAGGGAGACTTCCCTGATGGCTCCGTCCTGCTCCAGATCCCTGCAGGGGCCCCAGTGGCCGAGTGTGGAGGAGGCATTCCCGCACATCTACACCCACGGCTCTGTCCTCAAGGACGTCTGCAGTGACTGCACCAGCTTCGTGGCAGACGTAGTGCGCTCCAGCCGCAAGAGTGTGGACGCCCTCAACACCACGCCTCGCCGCACCCGCCAGACCCAGTCCCTGTACATCCCTAACACCTGGACTCTCAACTTCAAGTGATGGCTCTCAGCCTGCCTGCGACACCTAGCCAGAGGCTTTTCAAGGTGGCCAGACCTCTGAGGAGGAGCCAGGCTCATCCTGGACCTGGCTGAGAAACTCCCTATGCTGAGGCACAGCTGCTGGCCTGCCCTCCTAAGTGTGCATGTACATATATACATATATAGATACATTTATACGATATATACACACAGCCTATATATTTATATACATCTGTCCTGGCCCTAGAGTGTATTTGGGGTCAGGCTCACTGCGGGACCCTCCCTGGGGGAGGCTGTTTCCTGTTGCGAGACCTTGGGTGGGATGGGGAGTGGGTTTTCTCACTCGGGAAGGGCATGTTGGAGACACAACAGTGGATCCCAGATGATGGGGCTCTGGAGAGACCCCCACCCCCGTTTTTGTTCTTTCCTCCATCCCAAGGATGAGAACACGGCAGCTTCCCCTCCCTGGGTAGATGTCCAGGTTGGGACAGGACACCGTGGTTCCCGGGTAGACGGGAGCATCCTGCTGGCCTGTGCACTCTGAGCAGGAACCCAGGCAGCAGAGGCCACTGGGGAAGGCCGTGAGTGGGCTGATCTTCTCCTGGTGGGTGTCACGCCCTTCCACTTGGAAGGCCCAAGGCCAAGCTCACTCCTTGCTCCCTGCCCAGCATCCACGCCCCAGCCGGTATGCCACATGGCTGGTGTTGCCATCCTCACAGACTCAGAGGTCCAGAGATGGTGCTGGTTCCAGGGCCCTGGCGATGCCGGGGGTCCCGGTACAGGGAGGAACTCTGTAAATTTGTACACGAGGCCACTCTTGGCCTAATAAAGGTGGTCTCACAGTCTTCTGTCTGGGGTGTGGAGTGAGGACTATTGAGCCACAGTGGTGGGCACATTCTCCAAGGGCAGACGCTGGGCTCGGAGGGACAGCCCACCCTCTGGTGCGCACTGGGCACACACGGGCGTCTCAGGATGCCCAGCATGAGATGGGGGTGCTCAGGCCCCTCCTACCCGTGATGCCCAGCTTCACGATCTGGCGTCTTGGTCCTCTGGCCAGCAGGGCTGCATTCGGCTCAGCCTGAGGCCTGTAACCTGCCAGCCTGGGAGACCCTGTGGCCTCATCCCCAGATGGCTACTCCTGTTCTCTGGGCACATGATTCCTTTAGGTTTGCACCTGTGTGCTCTGCCTGCCTCATGCATCTGGTGGGGGGAGAGTGGGGGGGGGGGTGTGGGGGTTTCTGTTGTCATCCTACCTTCCAGATAAGGAAACCAAGGCTCCAGACGGAGGAAGGAATTTGCCAAAGATACACAGCTCACTTGGGATCTCAATTCAGGCCTATCCAATGCCAGGCTCTAATGTTTGCCACACTGGCCCAGAGGAGGCCCTGAGGCACAGGACTTGTGACAGATGGGCCTACAGGGGAGGGTACTTCGTCAGCTGGGGTCCAGAACATTCAATGACACTAAATTACAACAGCCAGTAAAAACAGCCAGCCCTCAACACTTGTTCCAGGTACTTCATGGGCAGGGAGTATTATTATTCCCGTTTAAACAGAAGAAAGCAGGCACAGAGGGGCACCTGGCTGGCTCAGTCAGTTGTGCGCCCGACTTTGGCTTGGGTCATGATGTTTGTGGGTTGGAGCCCTGCATCGGGTTCTGTGCTGACAGCTCAGAGCCTGGAGCCTGCTTTGGACCCTGTGTCTCCCTCTCTCTGTGCCTCCCCCACTCTCACTGTGTGTGTCTCTCTCACAAATGAATAAACATTAAAAAAAAAAAAAAAAAAGCAGGCACAGAAAGGTAAAGAATTGCCCATGGTCACACAGCCAGCAAGGGGAAAGCTGACATTTGTGCAGCACCCTCCACGGGGAGACGCTCCTGGGAGGTGAACACCATCCTTATTGCTCTAATTCCACAGCTGAGGAAACGGGCCAGGGGACAGGTGCAGGCACACGTTCCCAGTAGGGGAAACCAGAGTTCTAACCTATATTTGGAATATTTGGAAATAAAAACCCATCTTGGGACAGTGGGGCTGAATGGCAGGCTTGAAGGTGAAGTCAGAATGGAGCCAATGCAGGGCTCGCCGCCTGTGGACCCCAGGCACTGAACACGGGGCCGTCAGCCCACCGAGCCACCTAACTCAGACTGTGACAAACACAGGTCGCTTTCTCTAGAACTGTTCACAACCTAATTCCTTACTGAGGACCACGCCTTTGGTAGCACAGGCAGAAACGTACGTTCAGGGAGGGCACCACTCAAGCTGGGCCTGATGTTGCCATTTCAGTGTCACCTGGCCGCACTCCTGTGGAAGGCAAAGGAGAAAGCTCCTGCAGGTGGAGACTCCCTAAGTTTCCATCCACAGGCGGGGCAAAAAAACCTGTATAAATTGGCCACATCACTTTAGGGGTGACAAAAAATCTATTTAATAACTAGCCTGGCCCTGGACAATCCGAATGGACGAGAGAGTGGTGTCCTGGAGGGTCCACCTGTGCTGGGCATAACCCTTTAATAGTGGGGTTATGGGAGGTGATTATGGGAGGGAAGGAGGGTAAGTTCTAGGGTACTCCAGGGGGGGTGGATGGAGGAGGAGGGGCATGGGGCAGGCTTGAGAGAGCAGCCATGTGCCCTCCAGTGCTGTCTTCCTCTGTGTGTCTCTGGAGACTCAATTCCCAATCTGAGAGAGGAACATGCAGTCTTATGAGGGAGGCAGGATGCGTGCAGCTCACCCGTCAAGAGACGGGGATCCGAGAGGGCATGACCCGGCCCCTTCCGGCCTCCCTTTCTTGGTCCTTCCTCATTTGAACTCTAGACTCACCAATCTGCAGAAAATCCAGGTCCTACCTGGGCCAGTCGTTCTCTGAATCCCAGTTTCTTTACCTCTAAAAGGTGGGGATACCCACCTCCCAGGACGTAAGAATTTAGTACAGTGCCACCTCCACACTCAAGGCTGCCCTGTATTCTCTTCTAACGAACACACCAGATCGTCTTGCTCCTGCATTAGATCTCTGTGGTTCTCAATCTTGCCTGCACATTTTAATTCCCTGAAGAGCTTTTTAAAAAATATTAATGCCAGGGGCACCTGGGTAGCTCAGTTGCTTAAGGTGACTTCAGCTTAGTCATGACCTCTCAGTTCGTGAGTTAGAGCCCTACGTGGGGCTCTGTGCTGACAGCTCGGAGCCTAAAGCCTGCTTCGGATTCTGTCTCTCCCTCTTTCATGGCCCCTCCCCTGCTCGCTCTGTGTCTCAGAAATAAACATTATTATTATTTTTTTTAATCAATGCCTGACGCCATTTCGGAATTTCCAGGGGTATGTCCTCGATCTTTATTGCAAAAATCTCCCCAGGAGGTTATGAAACACAGTAAGTGTGGCGAGCCTCCACCTTAAACCAGATTCCCATACGTAGATAAACAGGAGAGTCACCCGGGACGCATTAACGACAACAAAAAGCAAACTTCCAGGACCGCCCCTAACATTCGGTTTCAGTCTATCCCGGGGAGGCGGATGCCCAGAAACCCGTCCGCAGCTTTGGGAAGCTCCTCGATTTGGATTGCTTACTTTTAATAAGGAGGAAAATGTCCCACCTGCAGCTGTGGAGGCAGACTGAGAGGAGTCACGTGCAGAGCGGACACTAGGACCCTCCAGGTCGCCCAGCTGTCACCTGTGCATCGCCCCGGTTGGAACACCACGCGCGCCCACCTGCGCGCACCCTCTCCTCACCTAGCCCTACCTGCGGGTTCCTCCCGCCCAGCCAGCCCGCACTCGGAGAGCAGAGTCTAGGTCCCCGGGTGCAGGTGGCTCGGAGCCCGTGAGGCCCCATCCCCGTCCCAGCCGGACGTCGGTCCCGGGCACGCCTCCGGAAGACCCGGGGACACCCAGCACCCGGGCAGCCAGGACTGCCGCGCGGAGGCGCCCAACTCGCGCGAGAACTCGCCCGGACGCGCCCGCACTTTCTTAGATGCCACTGTTGGCGGAGAGGAAGTTCCGGAGGACCGCAGCACGCAGACGCCAGAGCTCGGGCTCGCGCCAGCGCGCCGTAAGTGCGCAGGCGCGCCGGTCGTTCTCTTTTCGGCTCTTCCTTCTCCCGGTCTCCGGACGTCAGCGGCCGTTGGGTCCTATGTCGCGCCGGGCCCTCCGGAGGCTGAGGGGGGAACAGCGCGGCCAGGAGCCCCTCGGGCCCGGTGCCCTGCAGTTTGCCCTCCATGATGACGATGATGCGGAAGAAGAAGGTCCAAAGCGGGGAACAGGCGGCCGGCGCCCCCGGGGCGCAGGGAAGGAAGGCGTCTGCGTCAACAACCGGTTCGAGCTGGTGAGAAGCGGGGCTGCCTGGGGTGGGGGTGGTGGGAGGGGGTGCTGTGCCAGGCGGGTCGTGACGTCAGGGGGCGGGGCACACAGGTCTGGGCTGCGGTGGGGGCGGGGCCAGGGGCCAGTGGGTGGAGCAGGCGGTAGGGTGGGCGGGGCCACGGCGGGTTGGGCGGGGCTGTCGGGGGTCTGGGCTGCAGGGTGGGCGTGGTCTTGACGTAGAGGGGCGGGTCCGCATCACAGTGGGCGGGGCCTCACGTCCCCAGGTCTGGGCGCTGTATTTCAGGACCGAACATTGCCTACGTTAAGCTGTTGCAGGGCCATTGCTGACATTCTTGTTTACTTCTCACAACCCAGGACTTGGTGTTTTCCTCATCGCTGCATTAGCTGCGATGGTGTTTAGCTCATCTCTGCACCCACAGCAAGTGTCTGCCACAGAAATGACACCGTAGATGTGAAGTGAGGAGTAAACGCCCACCGGCGTTTCTTTAGCTGGCCTCAGTCTGTACTCTGGCATGTGCGCGCATCGCCTTATTCTTGCTTCTCTGACCTCTGGCGGGTAACGTGTCCGTTTTGCTCACCTTGTATCCTCTCCTCGGTGTGCCCGAGTGGTTGAACAAACAGCAGTGGGTCTGAAGATCATGGAGAAACCAGTGACTCTTTCTTGGTCTTGTGATTGCTGCTTGCTTTATGGAAAGTTGGCAAGTTAGACACCCATCACAAGATGGCGGGGCGTGTGGGGCGTGTGGGCTTGCAGTCTGGGAGATTGGTTTAGAGATTATTGACCTTCCCTCTTAAGGTGAGAGACAGCCTCACCCTGTAGTCTCTGGGGGAGTTGGGACGAAGCGCTTTCTTCATATTCTCCAGTCTCCCTCCACTTGTTCCGATTCCGAGATGAAAAGTAACTCCTTCCCCGCTACCTGTTTCTTCTCATTTCTTTCTTCCTTTTTGGCATTTTTATCATAAAAAATTTCAAACAGGTACAAAAATAAAAGCAGTATTAACCTTCACGTGCTCATCTCCCAGCTCCCACAGTTGGAAACACGGCCAGTTGTGTCTGCCCAGTATTTCCGTCACATCACGTGTCCATAAATTTGCCACTTTTCTGACTTCTCTCAAAATACTGAAGTCTTCCTTCTCATCTCACTTGTCCACGGGCTGAAATCAATTTGTACTGTAGGCAGCCGTTTCCACGGGCGTTTTATCTGCTTGTGCTTTCTCTTTCCCCATATCCCCAAGATTTATCCCTTAACACCAACAGCTGCTCTTTGGAGGACATTGAACATTGCAGGTGCTGCTGCTGCATCATATGATTCTCATAGTCTGGGAAGGAGGTCTTGTAGTCCCCCCTGTGCAAATGACATGCTAAGTGACACTTGGAGAGTAAACCCAGGCTTTCTGACCTAAAATTTGTACCCTTAACCATGTCATGGTTTTTGTCTCTGAAGCAAAGTTAATGTTCCTGCTGAAGAAGAAAGGAGGGTAGATGGACAGGGGGGCAGAGTGTTTGGGAGAAATGAAAAAAATGGCAGATGCTTACCTGTGTGAATGGAGGAAAAGAATTCTGATGTGGACCTCCCCATGACATCATGTCAGAGGGACTCAAGGTCTGTACCTGCTCAGGACTCTGCTGTTTGTGTGTTCCCTTCCACTTTCTGACACTGGTGTCACCAGCTCAGATGTCCTTCCTGGTCTTGGGATTCATACCTCCAACTCAACGTCTGTCACCTCTTAGACCTTTCACAGACATCTCACACCCAGTGTGTCCAACTGTTAACTGCTCTTTCTGCCTCCTCCAGCCTTCTCTATCTCCGTTTTTCCTTTTGTCCACGCCAGCAACCTGAAGGTATCCCTGATCTTTCTTTCTCTCAACAGTATACGAGACCATTCTGAAGCCGGTAGCACCTGGGTGGGGACTGTTGCCTCTGGCCTGGATCACCGTCACCCTTCGGCCCAGTCCCTCTCTTCTTGTGCCTTTGTCACCTGTCTGAATGCAGCAGCTACAGTCACACATACGTCTGACCTCAGCCCTCCTTTCTTCACAACCCCCAATGATCCCACGCCGGTCTCGTTTATCCCATGAGCTCTGCCACCTCATTTCCTTATAATCTTGCTCGCTCTGCTGTAGCCATAGTGACCTGTCCCCTTTGCTGTCTCCTCTGCCTTTAACACCGTGTATTCAGATGTCCCGTGTCTCACTTCTCCTTCCTCAGGATTTGCTCAGAGGACGCCTTCTCAGTCTTGCCTACCCTTCCTACCTGCTTTCAAAGTGGAGTTATCTGCACATTCCCATTCCCCTTCTTCTGTTCTTTCTCAGTATTCCCTGGCAGCTATCATAGAACATACCGTACAGATTCTCTCTTGGTCCTTTCTATTTGGTGTTACTTTCCTTCCTTGCTCTCTGATGAAGTAGAAGCTTTGTGGGAACAGAGACTTTGCTGCTCCCTGTGTCTGGCACCCAGGTATGCAGAAAATTTACCGCAGGAATTAGCATTTCCTCTAAGCGGACCAGCATGTACTGTCTCCAGCCAGAATGTATGTGCACAGGCTTTGGAGTCAGAAGGACCTAGGTTTGGATCCCAGCCCCATCTCTTCATAGCTGTGAGAACGTGGACAAGATATCTAACATAAGCTTCAGTTTCCCTGTTTCTGGGCGATGATCTCACTTCATGGGATTTTCATGAGTGATAAATGAAGTAATAACGTGTGTCGCCTTTAGCCCATACTGGGCAGACGGCGCTCTGCAAATGTAGGTATTGAATGAAATTGAAAACCACGGTAGGAATGTGACCTGAAGTGGTTTACTGAGAAGCCTTTCCGGGGCACTTAGAAGTGCTCTCCTGGAGAGAGGGAAGCAGAGCAGGAGACATTCTTCGTTGTTAGTTCATGGATTTATCCTGACAACTAGCCCTTGGGTGATTTTGTTGCTGTTGCTGTTGCTGTTGCTGTTGTTGTTGTTGTTGTTGTTGTTGTTTTGGCTTTAGATTAGAAATCATCTCTCTCTCTTTTTTAAAATTCTGCATATAAGTGGACTGGCACATTTCAAACCTGTGTTGTTACAGGGTTAACTGTATGTGTATATGTCTCTGTTTTTATGTTCAATATAATGGTCATGCCTGGAAAGTAATTGAAATAAGCATCTAAGTTGTAAAATTAAATAAAAAACCGAACTTCTTCCAAAATAAGTTTCGGTGATTAGGCTGCTGCTGTTTGGCTGGAATAAGGACTTGAAATTGTTCAGTGATCTTTGAGTTGGTGTTCAACATGTGTCATCTTTGATATCGAGTTGATTTTGATCCTTTGTGGTTTTTTTTTTTTTTTATTTTTTTTTAATGTTTATTTATTTTTGAGACAGAGACAGAGCATGAACAGGGGAGGGGCAGAGAGACAGGGAGACACAGAATCTGAAACAGGTTCCAGGCTCTGAGCTGTCAGCACAGAGCCTGACGTGGGGCTCAAACCCACGAACTGTGAGATCATGACCTGAGCCGAAGTCAGGCGCTCAACCGACTGAGCCACCCAGGCGCCCCACAGAAACAGTACTTTTAAAGTAATTTTTCTCAGAGAGAGACCATGCAAGCAGGGGAGGGACAGAGAGAGAGAGGGGAACAGAGGATCTGAAGGGGGTTCTGCGCTGACAGCAGTGAGCCCTATGCGGGGCTCGATCTCACAAACCACAAGATCATGACCTGGGCCAAAGTTGGACGCTCAACACACTGAGCCCCCCAGGCGCCCCTCAACATAAATCTTGTGTCTTCCAACCCAGTGATTCTACCTCTGCATACTTACCAAAGAGACTTCTGCAAAAACGCTCACACAGTAGCTTTCATCCAAACAGCCGCAGATGGGAAGACCCTCAAGCGACTTCCTCTGCCTGATGGGTAAGCTAACGTAGCGCGTCCACACAAAGGAGTACTGGTGACCAATAATATAGGCACCAGCAGGATAAGCGTCAACACATTACACTGTGTGAATGGAGCTAGACACAAAAGAAAGCATACTCTGGCGCTTTCTGCACCAAGTTCTAAGACAGGCACAGGCCATCTCTGGTGGAAGAAATCTTAGCAATGTTTGCCGGAGTCAGCAGGAAATGTTAGTTGGAGATGGTAGGAGGCATATATTTCTGGGGTAATGGGAGCATCTTACATCTTGGTAAGAGTGTGGGTTACATACTTATGCAGTTTCCAAAACTCATACTGTGCGTCTGTTTCAAGCCACGTAAATTATACTCCAGTTCCGTGCTCCTCCCCCCGAAAAAGACGAAATTCCCACCCGGTGTTTATTGAAGTATGGATCAAGCCTTATCCCCGTGGAATAGCAGAGAATATGTGTGTAGTGAACAAGAACCTCTTGAAATTGTTACCCATTTGAGACCGTGAAACTGATGAAAGTACTAGCTTTTGGATACCAAATGAGATTTACCTCAGGATGGTGGGTGGAGAGTCCTTGAGTGCTGGTGCCTGCTGATACAAATAGCAATGAATCATGCGCAGTTAGCAACTGTTTCCAGTAAAGAAACAAGACTGAGTATGTATATCGTTGGAGGTTTGCACATGTGCGCACAGACCCAGAATATTTCAGGTGAAGCTTAGCTTGGCATAGAGCTTACGCATTTGAATTTCTCCGAACACCTCAAGTTTCCAGAAGGGGCTCAAAAAATAATATCTTAGTGGGGCGCCTAGCTAGGTCAGTCAGTGGAGCATGTGACTTTTGATCTTGGGGTTGTGAGTTTGAGCCCCATGCTGAGTGTAGATATTACTTAAAAATAAAATAAAAAATTATTGGGGCACGTGGGTGGCGCAGTTGATTTTGACTCAGGTCGTGATCTCACAGTAGTGAGGCCTAGCCCTGAGCCGGGCTCTCTGTTGGACACGGACCTTGCTGAAGATTCTCCCTCTCCCTCTGACCCTGCCCTGCTCTTGCGTGTGCATGCACCCTCTTTGTCTCAAAAAAAATTTTTCTTACAAAATTTTTTTAAGGAAGCGGACGTGACTTGAAGTAAACCAGCACCCGGCTTCACTAGAGGCATTAGGGGTAGAATTCTGTGGAATACCGGGGGAAGTGTAGGTGCCCGTTCCCCAGTGCCTCCCCCACTTGTTCAGAGGAAATGTCCCAGGAGGCCACGTTCTAGTTTTGTTCCTTTGCTCCAACACCCAAACCAACCAGACCACACATGGGCCTCTGGCTTTACAATGCCACCACTCAAGAGAAGGTGTCTGCAGTAGGAGTCCCCACAGTATCGGCGACGTGGGGACAGAAACTGTTGTGCTAGAAGTCGAGCATGTGTGAGTCAGATATGGATTTGCAGACAGATTGGCATCACGTACTTCTGGGTTGTGTCCTTGGTAGGCTCCATTGGTAAAGAAAGCAAAACCAAAGGACACAAAAATTTGTTCCCGTGTTCTTTTCTTTGACACTTTCCCAGCTGAGACGGTAGGCCAAAAGAGAACCATCACTGAAAAACTCACCGGCTGCGGTGTGACCTCAAGTTTAACAAGAAATTGTCTCAGGGTTGTGGGGGTTAAAACATGTTATTTTGGGGTGCCTGGTGGTTCAGGTGGTTGAGTGTCCAGCTCTTGATTTTGGCTCAGGTCATGATCTCGCCATTCGTGGGATCCGGCCCCACGTCAGGCTCTTGCTGACGATACTGAACCTGCTTGGGATTCTCTCTCTCCCTTTCTCTCTGCCCCTCCCCTGCTCGTGTTTTCTCTCTCAATAAACAAACAAACAAATAAATAAGTAAATAAAAAAAATAGATGTTATTTTTATTTTTTAGCTTTATATTTTTCAGAGGTTCTAAATTGAACATACAGTTTTATTTTTGTGTATTTTGTGTATTTCACTGTACTAGATTGGGTCCGTCCCATCTCATCTGGTTTACGAAGCATAGTTAGTATTCCTGCTAACCTCTTTTATGTGTTTGTTCATTGACTGGCTAAAGGGCCAGAACTTCCCCTGTAACTTGTACCCACCCCTGCCCCTGTCTCGCCTCCAGGGTGTGAGTGTTTAGTGTGTGCGGGAGTGTGTGCATGTGTGGATCCTTCCTTTTCGCTACTATGTAAGGTTCTGTCCTGAGTTATTTTTATTATCGTGTGTTACTTTTATCAGGGAAGAGTTTCCAGGTAGGTCAGTCCTTGGGTACTGTTTCTTCCCCCAGGTTCTTTTCCTGTCTGCTACTGTAGATGAGCTACCTAGTGTCTCCAGTAGGAGGAAAGAATATTAATGCATCGACAGAACAAATGTATATACGAATCTTTGTGCTAGGGTTCTGTTCCATAAGGGAGGTAAGTTGTGACGTTTGGGGGTTCTTCATTATGTCCCCTCTGAAGACAGAGACCCCGTGGGGCCACACGGTGCCCAGCATTCTCTGGAGTTTATTGACTAAAGTAACCGTGAACCAGAGCTGTTCAGAAGGTGAGCAGTACGGCTCTGCTAGGCACACAGACTTACGTTTCTTCCTCCTGTGACCTCAGGGTGATCCTGAACGTGTCTCCCCGCCTCCCCTCCCCACCTCCGCCCTGTCCTGCTCTCTTGTCTCTAACACAGTTCAGTATCACCATGGGATCTGTGACCAGGACACCTGTAACACCCTTGTTCTCTCCCATCTGTCTTCCAGATAAACATTGAGGACCTTGAGGAGGGACCAGTGCTGAATGGGGAGAGACCCGAGTGTCTGCTCACAGGGAACAGAAGGAGATCCCAGAGTGGAGGTGCAGATGCCAAGAAAGCTGGAGAAGTGGCTGGCAAAGCAGCACCCCCAGAGCAGGTGTGGGGACTAGGAGGTGCCAGCCACATACACCCTCTGCTGTCGTTTTCTGGGTCCCAGTCGTCCCCACTTTTCCTTGGGACCCCTGATAAGATTTGCATGACACCCTCAAGACGAGTTGTGGGCATCGAGGAGGCCCCACACAGCGTCCCCGAGTCAAGTTTTCTTGGCACAAGAGTGGCCTCCACACTCTGGGAGGGTCTGCTCCTCCCTCCCCAGGGGCTGTGTTTTTTGTGACTGTGTGTCTGGAGCTCTGGTCAGGTGGTCAAGACCCTGGGTGGACGTGCCTTGAAGAAGTACGTAGGTCAGGTTAGCGTTGGGCTGTGGCTGGTGTGCACGACGGCAGTGCGGGAGAGGGTCCCTCAGGAGATCTTTTGCTTGTTTACTCAGTAAGTGCTTTTTGTCAGCCTGCCGGGTTCTGGGGACAAGTCTGCCTTCCTGGGGCCTCTGGTCGAGAGAGCGACAGACGAGGACAGACAAGTGCAGCTGGAGGGACCCTGACTCGTGGCGTAGAGAGGGGCACCTGCCTGAGCTTGGGGTGGTGTAGTGCTTCACGTGGCGGGGAAGGAGGTGGCCAGGTGAAGGGGCGAGAGCGATTCGGGCAGAGGCACCAAGGGTGTGGGGGAGTGCAGTGCGGGGTCCCAGTCTCCAGGGTGGCTGAGCGCGGCAGGGAGAGTGGTTGGCAAAGTGAAAGATGAAGGCAGAGGGCAGGTGGGTGGATGCTTCACACCCTGTGAGCGTCTTGAGGTCCTGGGAAGCCACGAGTTCTGTCAGGAAGGAGAAACTTGGAGGGAACCAGAGTTGTGGGCCAGTGGGAGGTCTGTGTTGTTGAAGCAGGTGAGCTCACAGGACGTTCAGGGTGGGAGGGAGGGGACCCAAGCCTGTGTTCCCGTGTCCCTCTGTAGCTTGCTGCTTTAGTTGTCAGCATGTAAGATTTTATTGTCTCTTTCCTTGACTAAAATGTGCTTCTTTTGTTAGTCTAATATAAGTGGCAAACTCCGAAAGAAGAAAAAGAAACAGAAAAATAAGAAAAACACTGCAGGAGAAATTCTGGTATGTGCATCTGGCTGTTTCTCAGGGCAGTTCATTTTCATTTGATATTTTGATTCCTTCCCGTTAGGAGTCTAACTCGGGGGTCAGGGAAGGTCACTTACCAAATCTCACTCGTGTTTGTTCACTTTGTTCCTTGAGGGTCAGACCTCCCTCTGTGCTTTCTGTTTTCTGGTGACATCTGAAATGGTGCTCTCTGGATGGTGCAGCCTCTGTCACTGGACTGCCCATGTGCCCCGACCTTTCTCTAGTGCTGATGGACTAATCAGATGTTGAGGTGTAAGCCTCCAGGTCCAGTCGGTTGTCAGAAAATCTGTTTTCATTATCGCCTGCGGCCCTCGTCACCCGGTTCTGTGTGTCCTGAGGAGGCTGTGGCCCTCTGTGCCTGTCACTGGCAGTTACGGCCCAAGTCCCACCTGAAGAGCTTGGCGGGCACATCCGAGAGACGAGCAGTGTAGGCCTGTGGCTCGGTCATTTCAAGAGTCCTTCTGGTTCTGTGATCTCGCCGGTTCTGAGCTTCCTCTAACGAAGCACCTCTCCTTTTTTTCCAAATATGTGTGCAGTGCGGCGTTCAGGAAGCAGACCCAAGAGAATGCTGCTTCTTTGTGAAAACCGTTTTATTGTTGATCTTACACTTAAAATAAAGTCTGTGTGGTGATGAAGATGTTCTTCTGGGGCTTTTAGGAAAACGGGCTGGAAGATATTGATCGCATCCTGGAGAGGATTGAGGATGGCGGTGGTTTAAGCCGCCCAGGCCCGCCTCCCCTGAGCTCAAAGAAGCACGTCCTGTATGTGGAGCACAGGTTAGCCCGTCCCCCTCCCGGCTGACACAGAGCCTCTTTGCAAAGGGAAGGTAATATTTCAAAAAGAAGGAAACTTACTGTCTTGATCTAAAAGTGATGTAGGTTTATCGCCAAACATTGAGGCAGCAGGGGCAAGGACAGAAGGCGAGGGAGACCCCTCTGTTTCCAGGGACCCATCACTTAGCTTTGTAGATCTCTGGGAGTGTTTTTTTCTCGGAAGGTGCTGAAGTCAGAGGTCATCCTGGGACAGGTTATTCCTGTCTTGTCCTCATAGATGCCTATGAAAAGCCTGTCCCTACTGAAGAGATTGTTGCCAGTGTTTAAAAAGCCATCTCTTTTCCTGAGTCAGTGAGCACACCTTGATCTAGTCGCCGGTCTGAGGCTGCTCTGATTTGGCCCCAGGACCGGCTGCCTCTGCTTCAGGTTAGCGTGGTTTTGAAGGAGGCCTGCCGGTTGTCTTCCTGCCAGAATAGCTGTTCTCTCTGCTGGGTTTTATGTGACCTTTCAGAATTCCCAGATTCAGTGTAGAAGAACTCAGTTTCATTTCTGTTCGTGAAATGTTCAATTCTCTAGACACTTGAATCCAGACACAGAACTGAAAAGATATTTCGGTGCTCGAGCTGTCCTGGGGGAACAAAGGTAAGATCAACACTGGCTTCGTCCCCAAGGAAGGGAGGGAGGTTCTCCGGATGGGTTAGACCCTTGGGGAGGGGGAGGGGGTCCTCGGGGAGGGGGAGGGAGTTTCTCCAGGTCAGTTAGACCCTGGGGGAGGTTAGGCAAAGGGCCTTACAGGAGGAAACCCTAAGGACTTCTGGTTCTGAGGGATCTGAAGGGGGCTGGGGAGAAGTTGGTGGTTGACCTTTTTGATGGCCATTGGGCTCCAACCCTCACACTGCCTTTATTATTAGCCTGTGAGCCAGCGTTTTGCAGGGATTCTGGAAGTCGTGAAATTTTGAGCTTCTAGCCGTGAAATCTTGGCCAACTTCATTTTTGTTTCTTAGCAAGCAAAACCAACACGAGGTTTAGGTTCTGGGATCAGTTTGGTCTTTGTTAATTTAATAGTTCTTAGTGGTAAACCCAGGGGGAAATGCTCTGTTTGCAGACCTTTCTGTAGGAGGTGTGGGTGTTCAGCTTTCCCAACGCTCCAGCACCGAGTCCGTTCTGACCAGGAGCTGTCACACCGGCAGAGGCTTTGTCTTTTCAAGTACTGTCCGTGTGTTTTCTAAATGTAGAATTAAATGCTTTTTATAAAAGAAAAAACTGAGGCAATTCAGAATTGTCTCCTCTGACAGCCCCGAAGATAACCAGTCAGGACAGCTTGCTGCCCCTCTCCGGGGCCCCTCTGCACACACTCCTTGTTCCCCGGAACCACAGGGCTCTGCTGGCGTCTCACACCGCATGGTTCTTCATGGTTGGATTCCAGGCACCATTTTCACGCCCGGTGCACGAGGGGAATGCCCTCGCCCCGGGGACAGGTGCCGGCTTGTGTGCTGGCCGCACTCTCCCTGCGTCCGTGTGGTCTTTTCTAGTGCAATTGCACAGGAATGGGTATTCCCCTGTGGTGTTAGCACCAAGTCTCTCCGCTGCCTTCCAGATACCTGTGTGCCTTAGCCTACCCACCGCCTGAGTGTTTCTGCCTCCTCTGACCTGTCGTAGAGTTAGGGGTTTTAGATTCTGTCATAATATACACGTGGAGGACTTTTCTTGTTATTTGCTGATGGTTTTTGGTTTTATCTCTGGTGTTAGGTTATTCAGGACACAGGGGTTTCTGACTTTATGTCTTCTTGTGGAATATTGATGAAAAACATTTTCGCTTAAAAATGTTCCTCTTGGGGAGCACCTGGGTGGCTCGGGTGCTTAAGCATCTGCCTCTTGATTTCAGCTCCGGTCATGACTTCACGTTTCATGAGTTTGAGCCCAGCGTCAGACTCTGCACTGATAGTGCAGAGCCTGCTTGGGATTCTCTCTCTCTCTCTCTCTCTCTCTCTCTCTCTCTCCCTCCCTCCCTCCCTCCCTCCCTCTCCCTCTCTCCGCCCCCCCCCACTTGTGCTTTCTCAAAATAAAGAAACTTAAAAAATAAATAAATGCATAAAATGTTCCTCTTGGTCTGAACGTCGTGCCTCTCCCCAGCCTAGCTCCACTTGTTTGCATGTGCTTGGCCTGTCTTTGCCGTTTTCTTCACACTTATGCCTGGTCTTGTTTCTGTGCAAATGGTACTTAATGTAATTACATTTATTGTTTTTGTAGTATTATTATACTTCTTAGGGTATTGATTTGTTTAAAAATTTAAGTCCCACCGAAGGCTTCCCTGAGAAGCCACGGTTCCCTCGTACCCCTTGTGTGCAGACACACTCAGTGTGTTTCTGATTGTCCCTGTCCGGTGGCCGTCTCAGAACGTGCAGATGGCCTGTGCACAGCTCTTTCTCGGAAAGCTTCCTATGACAGACGCATATGGCATACTCGCCCTCCTGCTGCTCTTGTCTCCCCCCCCCCCCGCCCCCTGCTGCCCCCAGCAGAGCCTCCCCCACCTACCTCCCTGCCTCCTCTCTGTTCTGTGCGGACAGCTCACTGCAGGGCCGGGCTGTCCCTGGGCTTCCATAGACCAGGCAGTTCTGCATATCCAGTTAATTCTCCTCTTTACACCCTACCAAGCTCCCGGTCAGAACTGGGCTCCGTGCTGGAGCATCTGGAAACTTGAACACCCACACCTCCTACAGAAAGTCCTGCCAACGGGCCTTCGTGCACAGAGCGTTTCTTACTGCATCTACCGCACGATGCCAACCGCTAAGAAGTGTTAAGTGGACAAAGATCAGACTTATCCCAGGTTCTAAACCTCACGTTGGTTTTGATGCCGGTTGAGAAGCAAAAATAAACCTGGCGAAAGTTTCAGGGCCAGACACTCAACATTTTAGAGGTAGTCATTTGAGTGTTCTTCAGACTATGACTGTGCTTTTTTTTTTTTTTTAATTTTTTTTTTTTAACGTTTATTTATTTTTGAGACAGAGAGAGACAGAGCATGAACAGGGGAGGGGCAGAGAGAGAGGGAGACACAGAATCTGAAACAGGCTCCAGGCTCCGAGCTGTCAGCACAGAGCCCGACGCGAGGCTCGAACTCACGGACCGTGAGATCGTGACCTGAGCCGAAGTCGGACGCTTAACCGACCGAGCCACCCAGGTGCCCCTATGACTGTGCTTTTGAGGCACCGTGTTTTTTTCTCCTGCATTTTGCCTTCTTGGTGGGATAAGAAACCTGCTTTTTTACCCTGTTTGTAATGCAGGCCAGATTCTTACTCATCTTTATTTTCTTAACGAAATGGTTCATATTATCGAGAAAATACACAGAATCACATACACATGTCCACATGCCCGTTACTCAGCTCAAGAAAGAAAGCGTCAGTGACGGAGCAGAAACGCCTCCCTGCAACCACCGCTTTGCGGGGGGCGGTCTGGTACCGCCGGAGACATCCCCGCCCAGCGAGGCAGGAGCACCGGGCTGAGGGATGAGGGCAGTCTGTGGGCCACATCTCGGGGAGCTCAACCTCCCTCCCCTGCTGCCCACTGGTGCTGCCTGGCTCGTTCTCACCCAGGAGTGTGTTGGTGTCAGTGTCCTGATGCCCACCCCCCCCTCCACCGGTTCCTTCCGTGGTTCCCCTTGTTCCCTCTTCAAATAAATCCTGTTCTTGCGTCGCTGGTGTCTTGAGAGGCGAGGAGAGGACCCGCCTCACGACAGAGCTCTGCCCTCTGCCCTCTGTGCTCAGCCAGCGGAGCATCTGTCCAGCCCGGCCCCCAGGGAATCGCGTCCACAGGCTTGCTCTCCTCCTCCTCTCTGTTTTTGGTTTTCAACTTCTGTTTCCTTTTTACCTCTCTTTCCTGCCATTTTGCTAGACCCAAAAACTTCCGGTTCTTTCTGTCTCTGGTTGTTTGGTTACGTAGATGTGGCGTTTAGTTTGGCTGGGCACTGCTGACGTTCTGTCAGTGCTGTTGCATTCCGCCCTGTCCGTGCCCTTCCCTTCCCCTCCCCGCGGTTTTGCTTCCGAGGTCCCTCAGAGGTCAGGCAGCGAAGATGAAGCCGTGACCGTGTCCGTTCTCCCCAGGCCGAGGCAGCGGCAGCGTGTGTACCCCAAGTGTACGTGGTTGACGACCCCCAAGAGCACCTGGCCACGGTACACCAAACCAGGTGAGGGCCGGCACCGGGCCGCGAGGATCTGCGCCCGTTGGGCCGGGCCGCTGCCCTGTTTCGGCAGAGCCAGCGTGCGGGCGTGTGAGCGTGCGCCCCGGCCTCGTGCTGGAGGACGGAGGGCCCCCCACCCCCCAACACAGGCCAGCTGCGTGTTTTCTCAAATACGGTTCAATGCAGCTTCTGTCTACCTTTTTCTTTTTTCCTGTGAATACTGTACCACGGGAGGCAATCAAGTTCATCTTTCAAGCGTGGTATTTTATGTTCTGTTGCCATGTAATAAGTACGCGTATCTGAAGAGAAACAGCCACAGTGCAGAAAGGCTTGCTGTGTGCTTGTGGTTGACATCACGACACCAAAAGGAGGAGCATCCTAGAGCCCTTGGGCCGGTCGGGCGGGACAGAGGGGAGGGGCCGGGGTGCCCACTCTGATGGGAGCGTGTGACAGCCACGCCCTGCTTCTGTGTCTCTGGGGTTCTGCGTGATTCCTGTGTGCTGGCAGTGAGGACACCCCCACTTAGCTGGCAGAAGCCCCCGAGCCACTTTGAACAGACAAAGCTCCTGGCTCTGTGGTGGGGCCGTCAGAAGGGACTGGGTCGAGGGTAGCCTGGAACCACTCCCCTGTTCTGTGGAGGTAAGTGGTTCCTCAGAAGAAACTGGGCCTCTACCCAACACGTGGCACAAAGAGAAAGGCCGTCCACTCGTGGGGTGTGGATCGCCGTTGCTTCAGAGGCCTGGCCGCAGCCCCTGCACGGTCTCCCATGCCCACCTGGATCTGGGCTCCAACCGCGTTTAGGCCCAGCCAGATGCCATGGGGGTGGCACCGTGTGTGTCCTCACGTTTGTTGTCCTGGGACATTGATGATCGATCCACACCCCCGGGGGCGGGGCGGGGCGGGGGGGACATCTTCCTAGGAAAGGCGTAGATGGGACGTGGTGCCGGTGTGGACCGAGCCGTGGGCGGTCAGCCCCAGGCATCCTGGGAGAGCAAACGCTGTGACAGGGACTCACATTGGGTGCACGCAGAAATTCCTGTCCAGGAACGCCACGGGGCCTGACGCCGCACTCTCCCCAGGTCTGTCGATGCGGCTGCTGGAGTCCAAGAGAGGCCTCTCCTTCTTTGCGTTTGAGCACAGTGAGGAGTACCAGCAGACACAGCACAAGTTCCTGGCCGCCGTGGAGTCCATGGAGCCCAACAACATCGTGGTGCGTGTGTCCCCACGAGAGGGTCCGCGCCCAGCCCACACCCTCCCCACAGTTACCCAGGGTGCCCCGGGCCTGGGGCCCAGCCTGTGGTCACTCCGCCCGGAAGCACCTTGCCCTCCTGGCTCCTCTCACCTCCAGTATACGCCCGGGTCATGGGGGCTGAGGGCCACGGCAGGATGCTTCCGAGGACTCGCCTCATCTTCCAAGGGCTGCTTGTGTCGGGGGGGGGTGGCAGAGGGTAAAGATGGGGGTCCCGGGGCACAGAGGTCCCGGTTCCCACCACAGGCCTGGTTATGAGCTTGGTTCGAGGTGAGGGTATCGTGGATGCCACCGCTGGTAAAATTTTCACAAGGTTTACGTGCCTGAGAGAAAGGCCTGCCTGGGGCTGGGGCCTCGCCGGTCCAGGGGCAACACCTGCTGCCCCATCAGTGTCCCCCTCCTCGCAGGTTCTGCTCCAGACCAGCCCGTACCACGTTGACTCGCTCCTGCAGCTCAGCGATGCTTGCCGCTTTCAGGAGGATCAGGAGATGGCCCGAGACCTCGTAGGTAAGGGGGCGCGTGGGCACCCCGCCCTGCTGTTCCTCCGCACCCGCACACGCCTTCGCTGGCGGAGCACAGGCGTTGAATAAAGCGATGGCGGGGACACAGGGTTTGCCAGGGTGTCTTTTAAACAGCGGCTTTCTTGAGGTACGGTTCATAGACCTTACGATGCTGCCATTGATGGTGTATGACTCGCTGGTGTTTAGGTTCTGGCAGAGTCGTGCAGCTTTGTCACCACCGATTCTAGGTCATTTACGTGACCTCTAAAAGAACGCTTGCCCGTCACCTGACGCCTCCCCACCCCCTGCCCCTGGCCACCTGGTGCGCTTCCTGTTTCTGTGCATTTGCCTGTTCCGGACATTGCCTGTGAGTGGAATCCTGTGACTCACGTCTTCAGAGCTCCCCTCTCGTACGGCCAAGTGATGCTCCATAGTGTGGACAGACCCATGTTTTGTGTGCCTGCCGGCATGTGGGGGACACTCGGCGCGTTTCCACTTCCTGGATCGCGTGAACAAGCTGCTGTGGTCGTGTGCCTGTGGGTGTTGTGAGCACGTGTGCTTGTATACAACCCTGGGGCCGACAAGTGGTCTGTGGGTGAAGCAAACGCACAGAGTGGCTTCGGTGATCCCCAGGGTCACATCTGTGGTGCGCCGCCTTTTCCCAAACCCTTGCCGTGTGACCTCCTCCCTCTGAGAGCTTTCTCTGTGAGCCGGGGCGGGGGGGGGGGGTGGTGGTGGTGGTGAGGTTGCACTTGCCACACAGTGGCCCCGACCCCCTCCCCTGGTGTTTGTGTGGCCTGCAGAGAGAGCGCTCTACAGCATGGAGTGTGCCTTTCATCCCTTGTTCAGTCTCACCAGCGGGACCTGCCGGCTGGATTACCGCAGACCCGAGAACAGGTGGGTTTCACGGTGGCAGGTGTGTCGAAGCTGTCCTGCAACGGGAGACGGCAGAGGACTGTCCCCGAGGCGTCCCACCTGCCAGCTCACACTGGGGCACCTCACTGTGTACAACCTGAATGCAGGATGGCTGGGCTCACGGACACACCGATTGGGCCAGCCCGGGGTTACTTCTGTCCTTGTTACAAGTGAGTCTGATAAGCGACTCCACTATGTTGGGGGCTGCAGTTGTGTTTTCCTTGTATGTGTGGACAGTAGGATCTGTGCCACCTGAGTTTAGAATGCTTTGGAATGCTTTGCGGGCAGCCATACCTTCCAGTTCCTAAGCCAGTTAGCTGCTTTCACTTGGCTTGATCCTGTTCCCGGTGTTAAGCGGTCAGGATTGGGTGCCAGTCTTCTCGCCAAGCCCCACTCTGGCACCAGCCCTCACTAATGGAGCCCGAACAGCCACGGTGGCTTCCCTGTTGACCTCACCCCCTGGCTTCTTGCCCTCATGGGGCTGCGGGGGGGTGGGGGGGGGAGGGTCCTCTGTTGTCCGGTGCCCTCGCTCTCACGGCCTCCAGCATCTGTGGTCATCTCCAGCACTGGACGCCCTCCACACCTTGGCAGTCAGCCTGGGCACGCTGATCCTGACTGCACAGATTGTCTGGTTTTGTTTGTGTTAGTCTTGTCTCTCCAGTTAAGTTCTTAGTTCCCAGAAACAGGTCATAAAATACTAACATCTACAGGCAGGGTGTTGGTTATTGATGCAAGTAACAGCCTACCAGGATGCTTCAAGTCCCAGAACTGGATGCATCCAGCAGCAGTGCCCCTAGCAACTGTTGAGGTTTGAGGGCAAATTAAGGTGGTAATTACAGTAGGAGATGTTGACCTGTCCTCTGAAGCGAACAGCAGGAAACAAAAAACACGATGGTCGCAACTCCCAGATAAGCTGGTTTTTCTCCACACGGACACACACGTAACCACAAACAACAAGCAGAGCGTCACCTTCTCTGCAGACACAGGAACACTTGCGAACACTCGCGGTGATTAGGCCACGCGGGAAATGGCCAGCGCAGCCAAGGAGCAGAGGGCAGCGGCGGTGCTGGACGAGGCTTCCGGGCAGTGCGGCTCTGGCGGCTGCCGCTCTGGCTCACGAGGAACTGTCTTGGATCTAGGAGCTTCTACCTGGCCCTCTACAAGCAGATGAGCTTCCTGGAGAAGCGCGGCTGTCCCCGCACGGCGCTGGAGTTCTGCAAGCTCATCCTGAGGTGGGTGCCTGCCTCTGGCGCCTGTGTGCTCGCGGCCTGGGCCCGTGGATGTCCACGCCGGCCCACTCTGCCCCTTGTCTCCCTTCGCCTCCCCCTCCCCCGCCACTCCCTGGGCCGCCTCCGGAAGCCTGGAGCCGGACGAGGACCCTCTGTGCATGCTGCTGCTCATCGACCACCTGGCCTTGCGAGCGCGCAACTACGACTACCTGATCCGCCTCTTCCAGGAGTGGGAGGTAGGCGTGCGTGTGCGCCGTGACGCGGGGCCAGATCCCCCCCCCCCCGCCCCCCGCCCTGCTTTTCTCCGTCCAGGGTCTGTGCGCCCCAGGGCGGTTCCGCGAAGCAGTGGGGAGGCTCTGGCCACACCCCGCGTGCTCCTCCCTTTTTGTCTCCACTGCCGCCCGTTTCCCCTGCAGACGGGCTCTGCCTCCAGCCTGACGTCGAGGCTGAGACTGGGCATGAGACCTTCATAGTGATCTCGTGCGGAAGTGATGCTATTTTAGGAATTTGGGTTAAATAGAACATTAGTAAACGTTAACTTCACCTGTTTTCTCTTTAATTTGGCTGCTAGAGAACGAGTGTTCCTGTTGGGCATTGCTGTCCTGGGACGTGTGAACCTGACCACCGTTAGGGGCGGGGGTGGCGGGCAGGGAATCGACAGCTTACCTCCTTGGTCTCCGAGCTGGAATCTTCTGTCACCGCGCGTTGGTGCGCGATCGAAAAATGACTGCGTAGATCATTTGAATTGTGTCGCTTGGCTGCTTGGCCGAGGAGTCCCGCCTCTGGGGATCTGGTTTACAGAGGTTCCTGGAGCACCCCCATCCCGCCACAACAGGGCTGAGGAAGAAAGTTTATATGACCGTGGAGACCATGGTCCCATTTTAGCGGAGGAAACGGCACGCCACGTGTTGTCTGTTCCCTACCCGTGTGGAGAAAGGCAAGGAGAGTGCTCGGCCATGAGAGCAGACTTGATCGGGTCCTGGCAGCAGGAGGGACGTTCTTCGTTGCCGGCCCGACTCACTCAGTTTTCCGCTGTGACAGACAGAGCACAGGCTGGCTGCTTTCAGAGCCGAGCCCGTCACGAGGGCGGGCGTCTGGCGGTGACCCCACCTGACTCCGCTTCCCCCCAGGCCCCTCCTCTCATCCATCCCAGGCAGTTTTCTACCCTCCCGGGGCCTTTTGCTTTTTTTTGCCCCGAGGAAGCCCCCAGACGTAACAAAATTCTCGTTCATGCCAAGTGACGGGATGCCAGCGCGACACTTGTGTTCATCGCGGGCGCATCCACTGACTCTGGAGCAGCTGTGGGTCTTGAGTCTTTTGTCTTTGCACAGTAGAGCTCCAGGTTTTGTGTCTCTGCCCCTTTCAGGCTCATCGAAACCTGTCTCAGCTCCCGAATTTTGCCTTCTCTGTGCCGTTGGCCTATTTTCTGCTGAGTCAGCAAGCAGACCTCCCTGAGCAGGAGCTCAGCTCTGCGAGGGAACAGGCCTCTCTCCTGATCCGACAGGCGCTCACCATGTTCCCTGGAGGTGGGTGCGGCGGGCCCCAGCGCACACACTCCACTGACAGAAGGGCGTGTCTTCAGGGCTTTTGGACAAGGCGTAGTTACAGTTCAAAAGCAGAAAATGAGTCAGAAGCGACTTTGGCGTTCAGGTGTCTTGGGGCTTCAGGATAAGTTTCTGATATTGACTGAGAAAAACTTACTTCCTGAAGGTGTGGTATTTTCTTTTTTTTAAGTTTCTTTTTAAGAGAGAAAAAGAGACAGCACGAGCGGGGGAGGGGCAGAGAGAGAGGGAGACACAGAATCCAAAGCAGGCTCCAGGCTCTGAGCTGTCGGCACAGAGCCCGATGCGGGGCTCGAGCCCACAAACCGTGAGATCATGACCTGAGCCGAAGGTGGACGCTCGACCGACTGAACCACCCAGGCGCCACCGTGTGGTATTTTCTAGAGAGAGAAGTGAGCTGCTGGTTCTTAGCAGAACGTGCAGGAGGGGCCCCGGCTTTCTGTTCTTGTCCTCAAATCCCATCTTTCACTGGGTTGAATAACTCGGAGACAGGGTTGTCCGGGATTGCTCAGACAACCTCCAGGCATCCTGGAGTAGTGGGCTGGTGTCTGTGTGGAGACAGAGCTGTGCGGTCTGTCAGGGTCCCGCTGGAGTGCGGTACTCCTACCACGTGCATTTTCACAGAGGGCCGAGTCCCGGGGACGGGCCGTGGGGACTTAGGCACGCTGTCCCCCCAGCCCCCAGCTGGAGGGGCAGCCCAGGCTCTTGAGGTGACCCCTTAACCTCAGTGAGCCTGCTGCGTCCCAGGCCGGGAGAGGAGGTGACCAGGGTCCCCGCTCCTGGGGCTCACATCCTTGGGCGGGGAGAGTGGCAGGTAGTACCAGGTGCTGGGGAACACACAGAGAACACAAGCATGGTGAGGGTCTGAGGAGGCAGCCAGGGCAGGGCTGAGGCCCATGTTACTCGGGGCGCCCACTGGACAGTGTTCTCAAGCTCTGCCTGTGTGTCCAGGCCCCGCCCCGCTCCATCCGTGCTCACACGGGGCTGCCTGGCCAGGCCGTAGGACAACCGACCCTTTCCCATCAAGGTGCGTGAAGTTACGAGGCGAGGCCCTTCGTGGGCACCGGCTGTTTGTGTGGGATCGGGGCATGAGCCGCCTGTAAAGTCACTCGGAAGACAGGGTTCTCCAGGTGACCTCCGGTGGGGAGGCCACTGCTGCTCAGGGAGAGAGACAGGCTCTGCCCCAGGCCTGAACCCTGCAGGCCGGCCTCCCCACCAGCCTGCGGAGGGAGACTGTGATGTCAGTGGTTAGAACGCCTTGTGCGTGTGCCTGGGGGGCACGGGTGTAACCCCTCAGATGCAGACCGGGCCACTGGGAGGCAGCAGGACGCACGACCCCCTCCAAGGTGGCAGAGGCTGGTGTGGGCAGACTGGCCTCACCCTGGTGTCACCGTGCCTATGGGGGCCCTGCTTTCTCTGCAGCCCTCCTCCCTTTGCTCGAGTACTGCAGCGTGCGGCCAGACGCCGCTGTCGCCACTCACAGCTTTTTCGGACCGGATGCTGAGATAAGGTAAAGACCGACGGGCCCTGGGAGGACAGTGCCCACCTGTGTGTGAGTCGTGGGGACGCTCCTGGGGGCAGACCCTGGGAGTCTGGCTGTCACTGCTCTCTCCCCGCTACTGGGAGGGGCCTGGCAGGTGCTCTCTGCTCGAGACTCCTGCGGCTGGATGTTGTCCCACTTGGGTGGCCGGGTCTCGGGTCCAGGCGGGGCATCGCCTCAAGGGTCAGGCACAGAGCCGGCCGGTGCGTGAGCAGCCTGCGGCCTAGAGCACAAGCCTTCCTGGTGAGGAGTGAGCAGGGCACGGGGCCCACTGTGCCCACAGCTGCGGGGTGGGGTTAGTATCATTACACTTGTTAGCGTGGTTCATGCGTCTGCATGGCACGTGCTATGTTTTCCAAATTTCTCATTAGAAAACGACAGAAAAACGTGCAGTAAGGGAGCCAGCCACCCTCAGACCCTGTTTGTAAACCACAGCGGTTCTTGCGGCGTCTCTGTGCGTGCACGTGCATACTCTTTTTCTATCTTATGTTGCTGTTAAAAAACTCATACTTTTTTATTTATTTATTTTTTAAAATATATTTAAAAGTAAATATTTTGAGAGAGTGAGAGACAGAATCTGAAGCAGGCTCCAGGTTCTGAGCTGTCAGCACACCGAGTGTGACGTGGGGCTCGAACCCACAAACTGTGAGATCACGACCTGAGCCGAAGTCGGACATTCAACCGACTGAGCCACTCAGGCTCCCCAAAGAACTTGTGCTTCTTAAAAAACACATACCCTGGATAAAAGCAACCGCTGTGTGTGCCCCCGCCCCACTCCGGGTGATTGCCTGCCCCGGTCGGCAGCCCCTCCGGGCGGTCTCCTGTCCCCCCCGGCTGCTGGACGGGGCCGGACGCTGCCCATAGGCGCCGGCGGGTGCACGCAGGCCTCGCCCTGGTGGAGTCTGCTCACGGGCTCCGCTCTCCCGCAGCCAGCCCCCTGCCCTGAGCCAGCTGGTGAGCCTGTACCTCGGAAGGTCACACTTCCTCTGGAAGGAGCCGGCCACCATGAGCTGGCTGGAGGAGAACGTCCGCGAGGTTCTGCGGGCGGTGGACTCCGGGGACCCTGCGGTGGAAGCATGTGAGAGCAGGTGGGCTTGGGGCCAGGGGTGACAGGGCGGCAGGCGGCCTCAGGATCCTCGTAGGACGAGGCCCACCTGCTCGGGTGCTGCCATCACACACGGGGCAGCAGGGCCGGTGCGGGCTCCGTTCCACGTGCTGCCGCTTGACTCCCGGCCCCAGGCGGAAGGTGCTGTACCAGCGTGCGCCCAGAAACATCCACCGCCACGTGGTCCTGTCTGAGGTCAAGGAAGCCGTTGCCGCCCTCCCCCCGGTAAGGCAGAGGGGTTGGGGGTGGGAGCTTTGTCACATGCCGGGCCCTTCCCCTCACAGCCAGGGATTTGAGAGGTGGAGCTGTGACCTCACAGGGCTCAGAGCAGTGACCCAGCCATTCGGGGCCCTGGAGCCTGCGTCCCGTAGCGCTAAAGTGGGGCTCCTGACACAAGTGACCGTATGATTCTGTCCCTTCCCTACGGCACACACACTTTTGCCCACGGGTGTCCTCTGTAGCCCTCTGAGCGGGCAGAGTGGGTGTCCCCGTGGAAGAAAGGCTCTCCCTGCCCGTTCACCCGGTGGCTTAGGACGGGACGCATGGCCTCGCGGCCGGGGACCGTTTCTGTCTGACCGACGGACTCCTAGCAGAGAGGCCGGTCCGGGCTGGAATTGGCTGAGAGTCTGCGGAGGGGAAGGCAGGGGCTCACGGCAGGTCTGCTTCCCTTTGAAGGATGTGACCACGCAGTCTGTGATGGGCTTTGACCCCCTGCCTCCTTTGGACACCATCTACTCCTACGTCAGGCCAGAGAGGTACCTCTCCGCCTCCCGCTTTGCTCCTTTGCTCTCGTACAGCTCTGAGGTCAGTGCTTTAGGGCTCACTGCCTCCCGCAGACACAGGCCCGCAGAGGACGGTGCGGTCTGGGGTCGCGGGTCAGCTCTGCCAGGCGTGTGCTTCCACTCCTTTGTCGACAGCAGGCGCGTTTTTGGGTCAGCTTCTAGAGCAGGCGTTGGAGGTAACGGTGGGAAGCAAGAGGAAGGCATTCCCTGTGTCCTCATGGAGCGTTCACAGGGCAGTGGGGACACACGTTCGTTACGGGATCGAGGCTTAAATGTGGAGTCAAAACTGCAGTGAGAAACTTCTGGTGCACATGACTCTCCGAGAAGGCCGCGGTCATTGCTGTGTGAAGGAATAATAGACCTTCGACCAGTAAAGGGGGAGGGAATGTCGCTGGTACATGAGAAGAGTCGGCGCGTGCAAAGGCCCTGGCAAGGAGCACGGCACAGGGCACGTTCCCAGAAGTAAAGAAGACCCACACAGCCAAGCCAGGAGGGCTGCGGTGAGAGCACAGCGGAGCCCAAGTCTGCAGTGGATTTGTGGACAGTGGTTAGCCTTGAATCGTGCACTAGCTTCTTTTTCCTCTCCTCTAGTCTTTAAAGCTGAGTGATTGACTTACCAAGAGCCTTGAGCACAGTCTGGTAGATGTGGAAGTCACAGACAGATTTGCCCATTTCGGGAAAGCGTGTGGTTTCCAGATCTCAGTAGAGCACCTTATGTAGGATGAAGGATTTTTTTTTTTTTAATGTTTAATTTTGAGAGAGGGAGAGAGAGAGAGAGAGAGAGTGCAAGCAGGGGAGGGGCAGAGAGAGAGGGAGACACAGAGTCCAAAGCAGGCTCCAGGCTCTGAGCCGTCAGCAAAGAGCCCGGCGTGGGGCTCGAACTCACGGACCGTGAGATCATGACCTGAGCCGAAGTCGGACGCTGAACCGACTGAGCCACCCAGGTGCCCCTGAAGCACTTTTTCTTGACTGAATTGTGCTATAACAGTTAGACTACGTGCTTCTAGGGAAATAGCTCCCGGTTGAATTTGTAAGTAGAGTAAGACGACAGTCAGGAATTTGTGACACTGGAAGGTTCAGAAAGAAAGCGGACCGGCTGGACACTGTCGCCCCGACCTGAGGAGTGGCCGAAGGGCTGTGCCCAGCAGAGGCTGCCGGTCCTTAAAAGTCCAGCTGGAGCTGCCTACAGCGTGGCGTCTTCTCAGGGGGGCACTCTCCAGCACACCCTGGCATCTTCCCTTGATGTGACCGACCCCTTTGCACCCCTGCACAGCTCTCCTCAAGAGTGACCCTCCTCCCTGCTCGGCTCAACCAGCCGGCTCCCGAAGGGCCCACCGCCTCTGGACGCCATTCCCCGGGAGGCCTAAGCAGCCCTCACCGGTACCTCTGGGCGCCCACTGCCCACCCAGAGCTGAGCAGGAGTCCGGGTGGTCCAACCCCGTGTCCCAGCTGGGGCTCGGGCCGCCTTCCTGTCCCTCCCCGCCCTCGGGGGCGCTTGCTGACCTTCCTTCCTCCTCTTCCAGGCTGAGTCCTGTCAGCCACGGAAACACAATCGCCCTCTTCTTCCGGTCGCTGTTGCCCAACTACACCATGGAGGTACGTGGGCACGTGTCGGCCGGGCGGGTTCAGGCAGGGCCACTGATTGTGCACGGGTAGAGAGCCTTGCTGGGGCCAGCGGCCGGCCTGCTCGGGAGGCTGGGACGTGCCCGCCTGACGATAACCACCACCTCGGCCCCTCCACCGGACGCGGCTCCCTGACCCCGTGCTGGGGCCTGGTCTTGTTAGACACGCGCGTTTGGGTCTGGGGGCTTCCTCTTCTCGACAGGGTCCTGGGCAGGCCGGGTTGGGAGCGCTGGGCCTCAGGGCCCAGGACAACCCCTGCTCAGACGAGTCTCCTTGCCGCAGGGGGAGAGGCTGGAGGCTGGAGGGGCTGGGGGTCTGAACCACAACCAAGGCTTGAACAGGCTGATGCTGGCCGTGCGAGACATGATGGCCAACTTTCACTTCCACGACGTGGAGGCGGCTCGTGAGGACAACCCCGAGGGGGACGGGGAGTGGGACTAAGCCCGCGTAGATGCCGCACCCCAACGCTGTACAATTATGTTCCCGATTGCTGTTCCGGTCGGAATTGGCCGGTTCCCTGGAGTAGAAATGCTGATGTGTTGTCCGCCTTCCTCCTTTGTGTCTCCTATAAATGTGAGTGGGTTACGCTGTGTGTGGCCTGGGCTCTTCTTTTCCGGGGCTGGGGTCAGTGCCCAGTGTGAGGCAGGTGGGTCCTGGATCCGCACAGCCCCCGAGGTTTCCCAGGAGAGAACATGACCCACGGTCACACACAGCCACGCCCAGGCTCCGTGTGAGCTCTCTCCGTTGCCACCCTGCCCCTCCACGATTTGGGGCACAGAGCAGAGACGAGGTCCCACAGGCTTCAGTGCAGCGTCCCTGCTGAGAACGCCCCAGTGTTTGACCCGACCCCCCCCCCCCCGCCCATCCCTCCCCCGGGAACGTGGAACAGGCTGGCTGGGAGCCGTAGGGGCTGACACCGGAGTCCTTGGGCTGGGCTCCACAGGTGCGGAATCTGCTCACGCTGACAGAGTGGTTTTATTAGGACACTTCAGGGCAGCCCCGAGCTGGAGGGAGGCTGAGATGCAGGCTTTGGAAAGGCTGTTCTGGCCGCTCTGGAGAACGTCATGGCGGAGACTAGGGGGCATTTGATTAGGGAGTGAGCACGGCATGGGGGAGGGCTCATCACCGGGGCGAGTCCTGGCCCTGGCCCGCCTGACAGCTTGCTACCAAATAGGGCTGCCTCTGACTCAGGAGCCTGACTGGCTGTGGAAGGGCCAAGGGCACTGAGCTGGGTGCTCTTGGCTGCTGGGTGCCCTCCCAGCCCTGATCCCCACCCTTGTAGGCAGCAGACTAGGCGGGTGGGCGGGGTACTGCTGGTGTGCTCTGGGTGGGCCAGGATCGGTGTCTTCTGAGCCCTGGTCCGGAGGCCTGCCTTCTAGGAAGTCCCTCTTCCTAGGAAGCGTTCTTCCTGGCCTCACTGTGCAGTCACCTGTTGGGGACATCCGTGAGGTTATCCTGTCAGGAGTTCCCAGCATCTGTGGGTGAACAGAAGCCTCTGCTTTGAACACCCCTGGCCAGGGCATGTGTCCCACAGATGTGTTGGTGTCTTCATTCCTTGTCCCCATAACCGGATTCGGTAGGTGGGATTGAGTGTGAGATCATCCCAGACTGTCCTGGACGCACAGGTGTCCTGTTAGGGTGTCCTGCGGTGAGCTTCAGCCTATAGGACAAGAGTCTACTGGGTTCCTCCACGAAGGGGTTTGTTCTCTGAAAATGACAGGCAAGCAAGGAGAACTTGGCACCCTGCCTCTTCCAGCCTTAAATACATCCAGATGGGGAGGTGATGTCCAGAGCTGCAGCAGCCATTTTGCAACCAGGAGTCGGTGACCTCCAAAATGAAGAGCCAGTGTCCTAGGGGTAGTGAAGCAGAGAGAGGCTGGCCGCAGCCCGTGATGAAACTGCTCACCTCTGGGCCTGCTGTCCTGAGAGACTAATAGCTCATCAGTGCTCAGCCAGGCTGGTTGGGTTTAGGTTATTACTTGCAGTTCTTTGTTTCTATTGGAGACAAGAAGACAGCCAGGTCTCACGTCTGAACATCCGCTCTAAGACTCGACCTGCCACCCCGTGTCCAGGTGAGCGTGAATCGGCTCCTCCCGGGGCTGATATGTTGTGCCCTCTCCCACCAAGCCAGACCCTACCTCAGGGTCTCTGGCGCGGACACTGCAGGGTGGGCGCAGAAGCCATTCCCCTCCCTGAGTTCAAAGAACCCACTGTGACCCAGCCCTGAGCCAGGCCTTCCCGAGATCCTTCCCCCACCCCCACCCACCCCCCCGCCGTGTCCAGAGTCAGGGGGACCGGGCCACACGCCCCACATGTCTGCTCATGCGGCCGTGTCCCCTAGCCAGCCCTCGGGGGGTAACCTCTGTGAAGGAAGCAGGGCCTGGGCCCGGTGGTCAGTGACCCCTACCTCCTGCTGTGGCCACGGCTAGGCACAGGTATCCCACCGGACTTTGCACCCCAGCCCCCACACGGAGCTCCTTGACCCATCGAATGCTCGCGTGTTGTCAGCCTGCGTGCGCCTGGCACTGCGCTCGGTGCTGGGGACACGACGACTGAGGGGTTCCTGCCCTTAACAGCCTCCTCACGTGTGGGTCAGGCACGTTGTCTCATGTTGACACGTGCTCTGAGGGGACAGTTGTGTCCACCACCTGTCCCCTGGCCGTCCCTCAGTTTCCCTTAGGGGCACTGGAGGTCGGAGTTGCTATAAGAGGCCTTGGGGATTATCTGTGATTTCCTTTAGACCCTTCCCCTCACAACCATAACTAATCACGCTGACTGTCTCCCTCCCGTGAAGTCCTCAACAGGCACATCAGAACCAGATGGGGAGTCTCGAGGCCTCACCAGGAAGAAGACTGGTTGTCCGCCAGAGGCTGTCCAGTTCTCAGGCCCTTTGAAGTCTCAGGCCGGGGGTGGGTGGGGGTGGGGAGGGCGCGTCCATCTCAAAGGCCTCATTTGTGGAGCTGGAAATACTAACAGCCCTGAAGTGTGACGGCACAGAGGCGGGGGACAAGGCTGCTCCCACGACAGACTCTTGGTCGGTGCCCCCACATGTGGAGGGTGGTCAAGAAGCTGGTCCCTGGTGATGGACAGCCACAGTGTGAGTCCTGGGACCACCCCCACTGGCCGTGGCACCACCCTGTGGTCCTGGGAGCCTTTGCTCCCTTTGGAGTTCTCCATCAGGCGGAGAGAGTGGGAGGTGGAGTCCACAGAAGGCATAAAGCTGGGCCGGGGTGGGGGGGGGGGGGAGTTGGTGTGTTCCATCATGTGCCTGGTTCCTGGGGGGTTTGGGCTTTTTGTCTTCTATGGTGGGGGGGGGGGGCAGTGCTCGTGCCAGAAACAGACCCGCGCGTTGCTAGGCGTTGCCCCGCGGGAGCCCTTCCCTGTGTCCACCAGAAGATGGGACAGGAACGCCTGGCGGGTCTGGGGAGACGTCCAGGGTGCTCTGTACGCCAAGGACCGCTGCTCGCACCCGCACAGGTGTCTGAGCGCAAAGCAGAGGAAAGCAGGAAAGCACACGCAGAATTCACTGATGGTCATGGGGTGGCTCCCAGGGCAGGGGGGATGCCCCAAGGGTTCTGGTGCAGTTCATGTTTGATGGCTTGATCTGGGTGCTGCTTTCCTGGCTGTGTGGAGGTTGGGGCACCCACTCACCTGCACTTTTTATGATTTGTGTACTTCTTACGTATGAGGTACTTCAATAAAGAGCACAAACCAAAGGGGGTAAAGGAGCTTTGTGAGTTGTGTGATGAGCAATACAAGCGGGTACTGACGTGTGGTCACATGTGTGGGCCCTGCCATCAGAGGCCACCTGGCTTCAACGGGAATGTCACAGATACGCTCCAAACACCGAGACCTCCCTCCCGGTCCCCTCCTGGCCCCACCACCACCACAGAACGAGTCACTCCGCTTTCTCGCTCCGGATTTTCTCTGCCTGTCAACCAACAGTTCGATCCCCCCGCCCACCCTCGCCCTTTAGAAGAGAGATGGCAGTCTTCGGTGAGAAAGCGCTGGGAGCACTCTGGGGCGAGGTGCCCGCAGGCTGTGCGGTGGCTTGGGCAGCGCACCACGTGGTCGTGGTCGCAGACTGAGGTCTGCCCTTGAAGTGGTTTCTTCCGCAGAGGAAATGGGGGCTTGCCCCTCCCCCAGTGGAGGATGAGGCAGAGCAAAAGGCTGTTGTGACCAGGATGCCCTGCAGCAGGTCT
Source organism: Prionailurus bengalensis (assembly GCF_016509475.1). NCBI lineage: Eukaryota > Metazoa > Chordata > Mammalia > Carnivora > Felidae > Prionailurus > Prionailurus bengalensis. Next base: position 62,067,761 of record NC_057352.1, read on the forward strand.
CAGTGAAGGGGGTGGGGTTCTTGGGGGCAGGGGCTACCCTTCGCATTTAACATGGGGGTGTTGCAGGCCGGGGGTGGTCAACAGCCAATGGCTGTTCCCAAGGCAGAGTGGTATCAGGTGGGTGTCCCGGATCAGAGATGGCTCCAGGAAGGAGGTGGTGTTTGCAGCGGGCCTGGAGGAGGGTTAGAAGTCTTGGGGTAGATTTAGAGGAGAACCCCCCCCACACACACCCATCCCCGCGCCACACCCAAACAGATGCCGGGAGCAGAGCCAGGCTGGGAGTGATGGTGGAACACAGGTGACGGGAGATCCCCAGCCGAGCCCTGAAGGGGCCCTTGAAGGTCCAGGGCCCTTGGAGTGAGGACGGCCCTGGATGCCATTTGTGTTGCCTGGCAGCAGGCCGGGGTACCATGGGTGCTCTCTGTTGGTGCGTCCAGGGTGCACGCCCATCACGTGGCCGCCCTCAGGAGGAGGGGCTCCGGGGACTTGGAAGAACCGGAGAAAGGCTTCATTCTTCCTGGGACCTCAGCCCACCCCGGGCCTGGGGAAGCAGGAGGCCTGGCCGGCCACGAGGCAGCAAGAGGCATAGAAAAACGTACGTCCGGACCCGAGCCACCGCACCTCCACGGAAGAGGTGGGGAGGTGGGCCGAGGGTCCAGAGAGACTAGAGGGTTGGTACAAGGGAGCTTGGGGTCCTGGCCGAGAAGTGACCGCTCTGGTGGGAGGCTGGGGTCTTTCCAGCTGCATTGTGCCCGAGCTGACGTTTGTCCGGACGGGGAGACGGTGACTGCGAGGGCGGCCCCCGGGGGGACCGATGAAGCCTGCCGGAAGCACCACTATTGAGCAGGACGCCGCGGAGTGAGGCCCCGTTCCTGTTCCCTGGCGGGACTATGTCCGTGCAGGGCCCCCAGAGGAGGCTGCTGGGCTCCGTCAACTCCACCTCCCCAGCCGCCCCGCGCCTCGGGCTGGCCGCCAACCAGACAGGGCCCCGGTGCCTGGAGGTGTCCGTTCCCGACGGACTCTTTCTCAGCCTGGGGCTGGTGAGCGTGGTGGAGAACGTGCTGGTGGTGGCCGCCATTGCCAAGAACCGCAACCTGCACTCGCCCATGTATTACTTCATCTGTTGCCTGGCCGTGTCCGACCTGCTGGTGAGCGTGAGCAGTGTGCTGGAGACGGCCGTCATGCTGCTGCTGGAGGCAGGCACCCTGGCCGGCCGGGCCGCCGTGGTGCAGCAGCTGGACGACATCATTGACGTGCTGGTCTGTGGCGCCATGGTGTCGAGCCTCTGCTTCCTGGGCGCCATCGCCGTGGACCGCTACATTTCCATCTTCTACGCGCTGCGGTACCACAGCATCGTCACGCTGCCCCGGGCGTGGCGGGCTATCTCAGCTATCTGGGTGGCTAGCGTCCTCTCCAGCACGCTCTTCATCGCCTACTACGATCACACGGCCGTCCTGCTCTGTCTCGTCAGCTTCTTTGTAGCCATGCTGGTGCTCATGGCCGTGCTGTACGTCCACATGCTCGCCCGGGCGTGCCAGCACGCCCGGGGCATCGCCCGGCTCCATAAGCGGCAGCGCCCCGTCCACCAGGGCTTGGGCCTCAAGGGCGCGGCCACGCTCACCATCCTGCTGGGCATTTTCTTTCTCTGCTGGGGCCCCTTCTTCCTGCACCTCTCGCTCATGGTCCTCTGCCCTCGACACCCCATCTGTGGCTGCGTCTTCAAGAACTTCAACCTCTTCCTCACCCTCATCATCTGCAACTCCATCGTCGACCCCCTCATCTACGCCTTCCGCAGCCAGGAGCTCCGGAAGACGCTCCAAGAGGTGCTGCTGTGCTCATGGTGAGGCTGCGGGCTCGGGGCCAGGGTGCCGGGCAGAGGGAGGTGGGGATATCCTATGGCCTGATTCCTGTGCGACAGGGGCAGGCACTTGCCAAAGGGGACGGATGAGCCGATCTCTGGCGGTGCGGAGGCATGGACCCTCTGGGGCCCGAGAAGGGAGAGAGCACAGACCTCCAGGAGTTGCTGTGGAGACTGGAGGCTGGGGAGATGGCGGGGCCGCAGGCACTAGAGGTGGGTCCTGGGCCCCTGGACGGGGACCCTGCCCACCCCTGGAGCGCTCCACCTCCAGCCAGGCACCAGGCGAGGACACCCACCTTTGCTGCCAAGTCTATGGATCTGTGCCCCTTGGCCTGTCGGGATGCGAAGTCTCCGTGTGGGCCGAATGACAAGCGCTGCTCCCCGGGAGGGCCTCTGGAAAAGGGACTTTGTGACCAGCAGGACCTGGCTTCGCAGCCCTGCTTCAGGAAGAAGTGAGCTGCTGTTTCAGGCAGAGGGACCGTGTCTGCACGGGCTCCGGCGGAGGGCGGGGCTGATCCAAGGCTCAGCGGTGACCAGAGAGCATGGGGGCTGGGGGTGGCTATCTGTGTGCACCCCACGTATCTGGCAGACGGCGCCGGCCAGTGCCTGCTCAGGCCAAGGCGGGGGTTGTCGGCCTGAAGCAGTGAGCCAGTGTCAGCCCAGGGTCTCAGGGCTGGGAAGTGGCCTGGTAATAAATGCTGTGCTCAATGCATCGCCTCCACCGCCCGTCTTGCCTCTTTCTGGAAATTGCTTGAAGCCAGAGGGAGGAGGAAGGGGGAGGGGCAGGGGTGGGGTTGAGGGTGATGAACAGGGTGAAGTGAGTCCCAGAAACCAGCCAGAAACCGTGGCTGGCCTGCCCAGGTGAAGAAGCCACAGCCCTGAGTGACTCAGTCAGCTAAGCATCCCACTCCTGATTTCGGCACAGGTCACGATCTCACCCTTCATGGGACGCAGCCCTGCACGGGGCTCCGCGCTGACAGCACAGCGCCTGCTTGGGATTCTTCCTCCCTCTCTCTCCACCCCTCCCCTGCTCATTCCCTCTCTCTCTCTCTCTCTCTCTCTCAAAATAAATAAATATGTTTAAAAAAAAAAGGCATAAACATAAGAGACTCTTAAATATGGAGAACAAACAGTTACGGGAGGGGTTGTGGGAGGGGGGATGGGCTAAATGGGGAAGGGGCACTAAGGAATGTACTCCTGAAATCATTGTTGCACTATATGCTAACTAACTTGGATATAAATTAAAAAAAAAATAAAAAGAAAGAAAGAAGAAAAAAGCCATAGCCCCAAAGGACCCAGAGTGCCTGAAGCCCGGCCCATGGGGAGAGTGTGGCGGGAGGGGTGGGGGGAGGCACTCACACCTGCTCTGAGCCCGTGTCCGGTTTTCTCTTCATGGCGCAAACCCCCAGCTCAGAGCAACCAGAGTAAAGAGACAGCAGGAGCAGCAGCCGCACCACCCCAGACACCTCCATGGTGACACGACTCGGCACTGTCCAGGCTGCAGCCAAAGCTGGACCCCCGTGACGCATCTGTGACCTCAGCCCGAGCACATCCCTCTCTCGGCCCAGTCATGGCACCCCTCCTCCGTGTCTGCTCTGAACAACATGGAGGGGCCCACAGTGTAGAGTGGGCTGGGGGCTGGGGTCTGCTCTCCCCCCAGCACTGCCCTTCTGGAAGGGGGGTTAGGACTCAGCCAGCTCTGGGAAGTGTTTGAGGCAAGGCCTCCCCGAATGGAGTAAGTCTGTCCAAGGCCTGTCCAAGTCCACACCCCAAGGGAGTGGACATCTGGGGTGAACCATGCTGCCTGGTGCCAGAAAGCCTTGGGTCCCCCCTCTGTTGCGATCCTGCGTTTCTCACTGAAGAGCCCACCTGGTTTGCTCCACACACACTGAGCGCACAGACGACCCCCTCCTCATACAGGTTCGGCGGAGGCCAAAGTGACGGTACCAGCCAGTTTGAAGGCAGGTCTAGTAACGCTGAGGGCTCCTGCAGCCCCCGGCCAGCCGCCCCGCAGCGCTGCCCCAGCCAGTCCCCACCCATGCTGGCAGCTTCAGCCCAGACTGCTGGCCTCAAGGCCAGGAGCTGGTTCCCGGCAGGGCCAGCCTTTGCTGGGAGACAGGATGGTGAGTCAGCTTTGAACCTGGCACCAGAGCCCTCTGGGGATGGAGGGAGAGCTGGCCTGGCCTGATGCCATCACTCAGGGAGGCAGGGCATGTGGGTAATGGGTCCTGGCCAGCAGGATGCTGCAAAGCTTCTTCCTTCGCTCAGACGGGGAGGTGCAGCCAGCTCCGGGGAAGATCCAAACGCTCACCAACGACCCCCTGAACAGGGTGTGGGGGGGGGGGGGAGGCAGGGAGGGGCCCCAGGCAGCCAGAAGCCAAGGCTCACCAACGACCCCCTGAACAGGGGGTGTGGTGGTGGAGGGGGGAGGCAGGGAGGGGCCCCAGACACCCAGAAGCCAACCACAGAAAGCCACATCGTGGACATGTAGTGGGGGAGGGGTGTCTCTGGAGAACAAAAGACCCATTTCTGGACTAGCCAAACTGGAGAGCTTCAGGAGGGAAAGAGGGGCTTGTGCACAGCCACACCCAGGCAACACACAGGCGCACCGCCGGCTGCTTATGGAACCTCCGGGCACTGTGACTGAGGCCCTGGAAGATTTTCTTACTGAAACATCAGAAGGACCTTATTATAAGGTGGTTTCAGTACGATGTCTGACCCCAGGGGAACATCGAGCCAGTGGCATATGTACGTGCAGCACAACGTCCGCACGGCTCGTCTGCTTCTTTCTCTCCCTTCTTTTCTGACCAGGGGACCCCCTCCCAGTTTTTCCCCCAAGAGCCCCACCCCCTCTGCCTTAGGCACACACCATCTCACCACATAGACCCCCCCCCCCCACCACGTTGTGCTGGCCTCACTTGGACCAAGGGTCTAGGGGTACAAGTGAAATCAGGAGGTGAAGCAGACAGAACCCACTGCCCACCACCCCCCACCCTGCCAGTCCCTGGACTGGCTTGTGTCCTTATGACCATTCCCGACACCGGTATTCACTGAGCAGCGGACACATGGCAGGCGCTGTGACATGTGCAAGGTCCGTCTGGAATGGCGTGGCAGGCCCCTGGGGGAGGAGGAGGCAGGATCGCAACCCCCACTGCAGAAGCTGCCACCCTCTCCCACCGCCCTTCTGACTCGGCGTTTCTGAGCCCTGCCCCACGCTCTCTTCTGGAGGGTTCGGTGACTGCTGCAGCCTTTCCCCGCGTCCCCCACCCCTAAGGGATCCGGCAAAGCTCAGAGTACCTTGTTTGTCCCTTCATGCCACAAGACAGGGAGCTGAGAGGCGTCCATCTCGGTCTTTTGGGGTGGGAACGTGGGGGTGGTCCCTGAACGGGTGTGGGGGAGAAAGGCTGTCCTTGCAAAGCCTCAGGGTGGGGCTGCCGCTGCGCTGGGACCGGGGAGGGCGGCCTAGGCGGCGTCCGAGAGCCGAGAGGGGCCTCTATTGTCCTCCCCGGAGCCCTCCAGCCCCTCCTTTCAGTGTGCGGCCCACCCCACCCCCCGCCCCCCGCCCCCCGCCCCCCGCGGGCCCCCAGACCCCGGCGGCGGCGGGAGGAGGCGCCGCAGCGCGCGGCCGAGTGGGGATGCGCGGTGCTGATGGTGCAGGCCGGTGCCGCATTCTGCGGCGGCGCCCTCCGATTGGCCGCGCCCGGTGACGCCAGGCCGGGCGCGGCGGGCGGGGCCCGGCCTATAAGAGCGGGCGGCGGGGACGCCCGAGCCTCCGCAGCCAGCCCCGGCCTGTACGCGCGTGTCCCGCAGCCGCCCGCCGCCCGCACCGAGCATGAGGGAGATCGTGCACATCCAGGCCGGCCAGTGCGGCAACCAGATCGGGGCCAAGGTGAGGAGGCGCGCCGCCGCACCCCCGCCCCGCTCCGGGCCCCGAGACCCGCGCGCCCCCCGCACCCCCACCCCGCGCCGGGCCCCGGAGGGAGGGAAGCAGGGAGGCGCCCGGGCCCCGCGAGCCGCACCCCGCGTCGCACTCGCCCCTGCGAAGCCGAGAGAGAACAAAGGGACGAGCCGGGCCCCGCGGCGGGCGGGCGACCGGGGCATCGGGATCCCCGCCCTGCCACCTGCACGCCGTGTGTCCTCTGTCCCTGCCCGGGCACCTCTGGCCTGCCGGAGCACGGCTCGAGTCAGCGGCTGCGGCTGCGGGGACTGTCTGGGCGTGGCCCTCTTCTCCGGGGTCCCTACGCAGCCTTGAGCCTGATGGATGGGTGGGCAGGTTTGGGTGGGGCGTCACCCTTCAAAGCCGTAACGATTCTGTCGGCCGTGCTCCCACTCCGCCCGCCCGCCCCCCCCCCAGCCCCCCAGCAACAGGATGTCCTCCCAGCGGCCAGGCCACCCCCGTGTCCCTAACCTCCCTCTTACAGCCCTGGGCTTCCTGACCCCACCCTGTTCCTTTGTTGGGGGGAAGGGTTGGGCACAAAGTCGGGGTGACCTTGGTCCGGGCCGGGACTCTCCTTCGGCTCAGCCCAGCCTGGTCAGAGCACCCGGTGGAGCTGGGTGGGCAGTACCCACCCCGGGACCGCGGAGTCTGGGGGTAGGACGCGGGAACAAAGCCGGGCTCCCGGGATGGACAGCTGCATCATCGCCCGCGCCTCCCCTCCACTGTTGTTAGCCCACCTCACAGATGTTGGGACTGAGGGGAAGAAGAGGTCCTATATTCCCCGCTGGAACCCAGGAGACAGGTGTCACATCCTGGAGATTGTCCCTTGCCCAAGGTCACACAGCAAGTGCGAGACAGAGCCACGCTCTGCAGACGGCCAGCCTAGGGCTCAGGCTGGGTGGGTGGGGCCTGCTGCCCACTGGGGCACCCCTCAGAACAAAACGGGGCCGCAGGAGTGGCTTTGTCAGGACCAAGGCCAGGGACGCGGGGTGGGAACGGTGGAGGGCGGGTTTCCCGAAGGAGGCTGTGGGAGGAGACAGGTCTTGGAGGGGAAGGGGCCTAGGAAAAGGTTCCTCTGGAGGCTGTTGCCATGGAAACCAGGCAAGAACAAAAAGCTAATTACGACAGGGCTGGGGCAGCCTCGTGGCTGACATGTAAATTGCAACTTCTCTAGGGTGGAGGCGACTTGGATGGGGTGGAGGGGTGGAACCAGGGAGACTCCCTAATCACCCAAGGAGACAGCTGTGTCTGCCCCAGGAAGGGGACTGCGGGAGGGGGAGGCCCGGGGGATGATGGCCTCAAATCAAATCAGGGCTCCTGGGGCAGTCACTGACAGCTGCCCTGGCCAGGTGGGAGGGGCGGAGGGCTCACTAATGTGGTCACAGGGGCCAGGCCTGCCCTGAACATCTGCTTCGGGGGGAGGGGGGGGGTGTCAAGGGTCACTGGGGGGAGGGAGGGCAGTCCCGAGTCCTGCCTGAGCCTGGGCGTGTAGCGAGTCCAGTTATGCACCCCTCCCTTCTGTGACCGGGACAGACATGTACCAGGCAAAGGCAAGTCCACGCCAGAGGTATTGCTGAGGTGGGGGGACGGCCAGGAGGGCAGGGGTGGGAGGAAGAAAGGCAGAGGCAGTAGCCTGAGTGCCAGACAGTGTCCTCCGGGGAGATTTTTTTTCTGCTTCTTAGAGATTGCTCATTACTTTTTATTCCTTTTGGGTTGATTTTCTTACTGTATGTTGTTTTAAACATTAATATCTGATCCTTTCTAACAGTTCAAACCAGGGAGAGATGGGGTTTGCAGGGAGGGGGATTGCTTCTCCCTTTCCCACCGCTGCCTTTCTTTGGTGACCAGTGGCAGCTGTCAAGCCCTTTCCTTCTGGCCTCCTTGTCTCGGAAAGTATTCAAAGCCCCCTGGGCTAGGCCCCATGTACGGGCTTAGTGGATGCTGCCATCTGCCCTGTGGACAGGCAGTGCACTGGCCATTTCAGTCTCCTAATCCCATACTAGTTTGGGGGTTTGGGGCTCCCTGGTGAGGGGAGAGAGCAAACTTTTCCTTTCCATCACGATCAGCAGGCTTGCAGGTCCTTGGGTGGTGCTTGACTCAGCTTGGGTCCCTGCTCCAGGGAGGGGCCTGGCTGTGGGGGATCTAGGGCAGTCAGGGAGACTGGGGCCAGGAGAGAACACATCTGTCCTGAGGGTGAGCTTGGCGCATTACTGACTCATGACAATGGTCGCTGCGTATTGAGCGCTGTGCCAGGTGCTCTAGGCGCACCACCTCGCAGGTATGTGGTGAGATGGGGTACCGCTCTCCTCCCAAGGGTCGCTCCAGGAAGTTGAGGCACCCGCCCAGGGGGGACACGGCGGGAGTTTTGAGTTTAGGTCTGCATGGATATATCGGGATGCCCCCCCCCCCCCACCGCGTCCATTCAACAGGCGGATGAATCTGGGGGCCTCGCCCTCCTCCCCTGGGGTGCAGGGCCGGCCAGGAGCCTTTGTCTGCACGCCCTTCTCTCGGCCGCTGGGCGGAGCCTGGGAGGGGCGGGCCCGGACCCTGGCCCTGACGGCCAGTGTGGGGAGGGATTTCCGGTTTCCTCGCACCCGCCTCCTCTCCCAGCGCCTCCTAAATGGGTCAGGGCAACGCTCTCTGTGCTCGAAGCGGGGAAAGACATCGAGGACCTAAAAGGGTTTAACGCCCCTGAATCGGCTAGCCCTCCCTCTGGCGGAGCTGCTGCACCCCACTTGCCTGGGGCTCCTGTGCCCGCCCAGACACTTGGCCGGCCCCTGGGCGCGGACGCGGCAACGGATCAGCACCACGGACAGCGCCGCGGGGGCGGAGGTGGGGGGTGGTGACGGTGTCTTGAGGTAGGAAATGCCGCCTGGACCCTGGGGTCCACACACCATCTGGCAGTTTTCTCAACTGCAGTGATGGTCGTAATTTTTTACTTAATTTACAAAATTATGTTTTATTTTATATTACATATTTTACTAACAAGATACTTATTTTTCTTAAGATTTTTCAGAAGTTCATTTTTTTGAGGGAGAGGGCACGCTCCAGCAGGGTAGGAGCAGCGAGAGAGGGAGAGAGAATCCCAGGCAGGCTCCACGCTGTCAGCGCAGAGCCTCAGACGGGGCTCGATCTCACTGACCATGAGATCATGAGCCGAAATCCAGAGTCCGACGCTTAACTGACTAAGCCACCCAGGAGCCCCAAGATCCTTATTTTAAATCACATTTTATTAGTTTTAACTTCAAAAGCAATTCTTAATATATTCTTGTAAAAAGTGGAGACACTGCAGATGAGGGCAAAGTGCCTACCACCTCCTTCCTGCCTCCACGTTCTGCTCTCCTTGGGGGGCAATTTTGTTTCCATTCTTCCAGCCTGTTTCCTGCGCATGTTATCTGTATATCTTTGTAGAGAGATACAGCATCTTTTGTGAGGTTTGCTTTTTTACTCCATGCATCATTATGCGATATGCCTTTCCCTCAAAGATGCGTCTTGGAATCGGCTTTTATCAGTGATGTTATTTTACTGCACCACACTATCTCAAAGTATATTGCTTTTTTTTTTTTTAACTTTTTTCAACGTTTATTTATTTTTTGGGGGGGACAGAGAGAGACAGAGCATGAATGGGGGAGGGGCAGAGAGAGAGGGAGACACAGAATCGGAAACAGGCTCCAGGCTCCGAGCCATCAGCCCAGAGCCTGACGCGGGGCTCGAACTCACGGACCGCAAGATCGTGACCTGGCTGAAGTCGGATGCTTAACCGACTGCGCCACCCAGGGGCCCCAAAGTATATTGCTTTTTTTAACTTTTATTTTTATTTATTTTTTCTACATAGGACTTTACAAATTTAAATAGCGTCTAAGGGGGGTGGCTGGCTGACACAGTCAGTTAAGTGTCTACTTGGCTCAGGTCATTATCTTGTGGTTTGTGGGTTCAAGCCCCACGTCAAGCTCTGTGCTGACAGCTCAGATCCTGGAGCCTACTTCGGATTCTGTGTCTCCCTCTCTCTCTGCCCCTCCTTTGCTCTCTCTCTCTCAAAAATAAATAAACATTAAAAATTTTTTTAAAATAGCATCTAGGGGCACCAGGGTGGCTCAGTCACTTAAGTGTCTGACTTCGGCTCAGGTCATGATCTCACAGCTTGTGGGTTCGAGCCCTGTGTCGGGCTCTGTGCTGACAGCTCAGAGCCTGAAACCTGCTTCGGATTCTGTGTCTCCCTCTCTCTCTCCTCCCCTCCCCTGCTCACGCTCTGTCTCTTTCTCTCTCTCAAAAACAAATAAATGTTAAAAATTTTTTTTTTAAATGGCATCCAAGGGGCATCAGGGTGGCTCAGTTGGTTAGGCAACCAACTCTTGATTTCAGCTCAGGGCATGATCTCAGCGTTCCTGAGTTTGAGCCTCACTCAGGCTCTGCACTGACCCTGTGGGGCCTGCTTAGGATTCTTTTTCTCCTCTTCCCTCTCTCTGCCACTCCCTCCCTCACCCCCCCCCCCCACATACACCTCTCAAAATAAAGAAATACAACTTAAAATTTTTAAAAAAATAAATAGCATCTAAGACCTTTTAACTCAATGAAGCCAACATTTGCTGAATGCATCAGGCCTTGTGCTAACCATGTGATGTGGGTACTATTATCGTGTCCACTTTACAGTTGAGAAAACTGAGGTCCCAAAAGCTGGGGTCACTGGCACACACTGACTGGTGCTGGATGGATCTGGTCCGTCTTCTCCTGGAAGACCGTGCTTCTCACAGATGCATTTTCAACAACTTTCTGTAGATATGTTGATGGCAGGGTGACTGAATCACTCTCTGCTGGCCCCACACTTGTTGTCTTGAGCTCATCACTCCTCTACAGGGGCTGCGGGTGTCCCTGACACCAGAGGTTTGGGGTGTCTTGGAGCCCTGGGGACCAAGGCCCTGGCTCAGGCTCTCACAAAGGCCTGGGACTGAGGAGGGCAGCGGTAGGAAGCTCTGATCAGGCCCCAAATACCTCAGTGACATTTCTGTGTGTTTGTTTCTAATTACAAAATTAACAGACACAGTGTAAAAAGAACAGTTAACAATGACAAAACGGGGAATAAGTCCAGCCCCTGTCCTCACTGAGGGATGACCTCCAAACACACCTTCTCTGGACGAACTACCAAGACTTTTCATGCATTTTATAATAATAACACTTTTCATAATGATCAGGGTTTTAAATTTTTTAATGTTTATTTTTGAGAGAGAGACCGAGCGACAGAGAGGGAGAGAGAGAGAACATGAGCGGGGAGGGGCAGAGAGCGAGGGAGACACAGAATCCGAAGCAGGCTCCAGGCTCCAAGCCGTCAGCACAGAGCCCGACGCGGGGCTCGAACCCACAGATCCTGAGATCGGGACCTGAGGGGAAATTGGATGCTTAACTGACTGATCCACCTAGGCGTCCCATAACTATCAGGGTTTTAAAAATGTTTTTTAAACTAATCTTTTGTTGTTGTTTAGAAATTAACACATGACAAAGAATTCCAAAAACCCCAAGGGTATACAGTGAAAAGAACCCTTCCCCAGCCCAGAACCACACTGCCAGGCACAGCTCCCTGGAGCAGACCTCTGTGTGCCTGTTAGAGACATCTACATATCGATGAGGACGAGCACGCTGGTTTCTTACTGCTTTTTTCACTGAGCCGTCTTTTGCCAGCACATGACTCACGTGTAGAGGTCTGTTACTTCTTGAGCCCTTCATCCCATTCATCTTCTGAAAGTCACTCCAACCCTGGGGAGCAAAGGGGAGGGGCACCGGGAAGTCCCACGGCATGTGACCAGTGACCCTCCCTGAGTGGGCCCACAGTATCCACAAAAGCTTGGAGATGCCCTTGGGATGAGAGCAGAGCTCCGGGCAGCCTTCCCTTCCCCCGGGGAGTGTGTCTTTGTGTGCTCACTTACAAGCCCCCACTCACACGCTCCACACAGATTAACTCGCTTTACTCCTGGGAAGCCTTGTTTCCACCATCCGGCCTACCGAACGGATGAGGGCCCCGAGGCACAGAGAATCCTCAGGACCCGGCCAGGGTCACACAGCTGGAAAGAGGTGGTGCCGTTCCTGAATGCAGGCCCCGCTCTAGGCTTTTGGGCCCTGCTACAGCTGCAGGAGCGGAGTCGGAGGAGGGCAGTGTGGACGGCAGGAGGCAGTGGAGGAAGGAAGCCCCGGGGGTTGGGGCCGGGCAGGTCTTTGAGGACTGGCTGGGGGGCCCCAGGCAAGTCAGTTCCCACTCGGGGCCCCTGTGGTTCCTGGTGGCTGAGGCTGATGGTGTCCTGGGCACTGCCGGACCCTGTCTCTGGACAGCCTTTGCCCTGACACCGAAGGGCACACATATCCTGGACCCTGTCACTTGCTGTGGGCAGTCCTTGATCTCTGTGCCTCAGTTTCTTCATCTGAAAAGAGAAATAACGAAAACCGCCCCGCGAGGGTGATTATTACTACCCCTTCACGGAGGAGTGGCTGTCCCAGGCCCCTGGTTAGCAAGTGCAGGGCTGAGTCTGGGGGCCCGGGTCTGTGTCAGCTGAGCCCGGAACCACCCTGAGGGCTGCAGGCCGCGCCCACCGTGCGGACAGTGGACGTGCATATTTGCTGGGACAATCTTGTGGCGGATGACAGAGCTTGGGGGCTCTTCTCCAAAGTCACCGAAAGGAGTGAGTGCAAGCTGTGCATCCAGGCCCCTTAATCTATACCCAGGGCTGAGTCCGTGGGAGGCGAAGGGCCTGGTGGGGGCCGCAAGCACCTGCTGACCCTTCCTTTCCCCCTGCAGTTCTGGGAGGTGATCAGCGACGAGCACGGGATAGACCCCAGTGGCAACTATGTGGGGGACTCGGACCTTCAGCTGGAGCGCATCAGCGTCTACTACAACGAGGCCTCTTGTGAGCTCCCACCTTGCCCCGTGCTCGACCTGGGAGGAGTGGGGAGAGGGCTTCTTGACTGCCGGGTCTCGGCATCTCTGCCCGCCTAGCAGCAGCTTGGCAGATGCAACCTGAGACTCACAAAACAAAGACAAGGGACCCTGGGAACTGCCACCCTAGTGAGATTCAAATACGTGTAATGGTCACACGACACATACACAGTCCAGGGGAATGGACAGGGCTGGGCAGGGTCCTGGAGGTCCCGCAGGAGGCCCCTGGGAGGGTCCAGAGCAGGGGCTATTTAGCAACTGGTGTAAAATGATGTCCACGGCGAACTGGAGAAATATCAGCCTGCCCACGTGGACGTAGGATGAGGTCCCGGCTGTCTGAGGTGTTGACCACGATCCCCGTTTCACACGTGGTTCCCACCTCTCTGGTCCCAGAGAGTCTGAGCACTCATGGTGACAGCATGACTCTGGCGGGACAGGGCGGTAGGCGTCCCTTCCCCTGTGTGACCCACATAACCCACCCCTTTCCTCCTCAGCTCATAAGTATGTGCCTCGGGCCATTCTCGTGGACCTTGAGCCTGGGACCATGGACAGTGTCCGGTCTGGGGCCTTTGGGCACCTCTTCAGGCCTGACAACTTCATCTTCGGTAAGTTTCCCCTGTCCCACACTCTGATGCAGACCCCCATCACAGGCAGATCCAGATCAGTGAAACAACAGAGCAAAGTCGCCACTTAGCAGGACAGAAATGACCTTCCCCTGTTGCAGTGGGCCCAGAGAAAAGGCTCTGTGCAGAGAATAGAAACCACTTGTGTATTTCAGGCAGAACAATGTGTAAGGCAGAGAATTAAGCTTAGGAGACTGCTACAGAGCTGGCAGGACACGAGTCAGTCTCCAGAGGATTCAAGTTCATGGGCAGGCAGCATTGCTGTGATCAAGAGACCCTCACCCCATTTCTGTCTTCCGGAGTTCAACACCCCAGCTGAGGGGCTCGAATCCACATTCAGACCCCAAGCCGTGAGGGATTCTGGGGTTCTGGAGGCCACCGCTTACACTGCCAGCATGGCCAGCCAGAGGGTGGGTGGGCTGCGGGGGGGGGGGGGGTGGGAGGGGGACAGGTAGATTCACCCAGGACCCCCGAGGGAGGCAGAGCGAGAGCTGCAAGCCCAGGTCCTCAATTCCTGTCTCGAGCCCTTAACACGGGGCACCAGGCAGTGGGGTCCCCAGCACACAGCATGGCTGGCATGGAGGGCCATGGAGGGAGCGTGCGGGTGTGGGCACCCCCACTGCACGGAGGGAGACAGGCACAGGGTGTCCCCAGTGGTGCTCTGAGTGGCCTGTTCAGGCAGCCACCGGAGGCCTGACTGGTCTTGTGCTCCCCCTGCCCCCTCTCCCCCTCACCCACAGGTCAGAGCGGGGCTGGCAACAACTGGGCCAAGGGTCACTACACGGAGGGCGCTGAGCTGGTGGACTCGGTCCTGGACGTGGTGCGGAAGGAATGTGAGAATTGCGACTGCCTGCAGGGCTTCCAACTGACCCACTCGCTGGGCGGGGGCACGGGCTCGGGCATGGGCACCCTCCTCATCAGCAAGGTGCGCGAGGAGTACCCGGACCGCATCATGAACACCTTCAGCGTGGTGCCCTCGCCCAAGGTGTCGGACACGGTGGTGGAGCCCTACAACGCCACGCTGTCCATCCACCAGCTGGTGGAGAACACGGACGAGACCTACTGCATCGACAACGAGGCCCTGTACGACATCTGCTTCCGCACCCTCAAACTGGCCACGCCCACCTACGGCGACCTCAACCACCTGGTGTCGGCCACCATGAGCGGCGTCACCACGTCCCTGCGCTTCCCGGGCCAGCTGAACGCCGACCTGCGCAAGCTGGCCGTGAACATGGTGCCCTTCCCGCGCCTGCACTTCTTCATGCCCGGCTTCGCCCCGCTCACCGCCAGGGGCAGCCAGCAGTACCGCGCGCTCACGGTGCCCGAGCTCACGCAGCAGATGTTCGACGCCAAGAACATGATGGCCGCGTGCGACCCGCGCCACGGCCGCTACCTGACGGTGGCCACCGTGTTCCGCGGCCGCATGTCCATGAAGGAGGTGGACGAGCAGATGCTGGCCATCCAGAGCAAGAACAGCAGCTACTTCGTCGAGTGGATCCCCAACAACGTCAAGGTGGCCGTGTGCGACATCCCGCCCCGGGGCCTCAAGATGTCCTCCACCTTCATCGGCAACAGCACGGCCATCCAGGAGCTGTTCAAGCGCATCTCCGAGCAGTTCACGGCCATGTTCCGGCGCAAGGCCTTCCTGCACTGGTACACGGGCGAGGGCATGGACGAGATGGAGTTCACCGAGGCCGAGAGCAACATGAACGACCTGGTGTCCGAGTACCAGCAGTACCAGGACGCCACGGCCGAGGAGGAGGGCGAGATGTACGAAGACGATGAGGAGGAGTCCGAGGCTCAGGGCCCCAAGTGAAGTGGCTGGAGGGGCGAGCCGGGCTGCGGCCAGGGCCACGAGGCCTGTCCCCTGGCGCCACGTCGCTACTGACACCACCCCCAGGCTTGCCCCCACCAGCTCTGCTCACAGCACCCTAGGGCTCCCGAGAGCTTGTCCTCCAGTATTTACGGCATCCCCACCCCACGTGAGTCCTGTCTTCCCGCCATAGGTCACCTCCATTTTTGTGTCTGCTTTATTGTCAGCTGCAGGCCTGATGTTTTATGGCTTATTTTGTTTCTTTTGTTTTTGTTTTTTTTTGGTTTTTTACTGGTTTGTGTTTATATTTTTGGGGGAGGGGATACTTAATAAATTTATTGCTGTCAGATATCCCTGCCTGGTGCTGGAGATTTCATTTTGTTCTGGAAAGTTGGGTCTGAAGGGGTGAGGAGGGGCAGACGGGGAGGTCTGTGTGGGAGCAGGGCAAAGAGGCATCGTCTCCCAGGCCGGTGGCTGAGAAGGGCTATGCTCAGAGGCTGCCGGTGCGTCAAGGCTCAGCCCCTGGGGAGCTTCTGGAAGGGGGGTCCTGGAGACGGAGGCTCATCCCGAACACCAGGTGCAGCTCACCCTAGATTGAGAACCTCTAGTCTCCCACAGGGAGACGTACTCCGGAGCTTCTGTCTGGTTTACCTGTGTGCTGGAAGTTAGGGTGCAGACAGCCAGAGACCCCAGTGGGGGTTGGAAGGGAGGACTTTGAACATACCACCACCCCCCCCCCCCGCCCCCACCGCCCGGAAAACTATGGTGTGTTGGAGGATTGTGTCTTGGGCCCTGGCAAGGGGCTGGTGGGGGTTAGGGAGCCAGGGCCACTGCACCTGGGCACACCCCTGGCAGGGAGCAATGTGCTGGCCCTAGGCGCCCCCTGGTGGCACTCCTGTGGCTGTAGGGCGACCAGTGTCCAACTACAAGGGTTTTGGACCCAAAAAGAGTTGAGACACCTGCCCAGTGTTGAGAAAAGTCCTTCTGGCTCCTGACATTCACAGATGATCTTCCTGGGCCCCAGGTCCACTGTCTTACTGGGGCTCCTCCTGAGAGCTCAACACAGACACCTCAGGGAACCTTCACGATGATGCTACGAGGAACATGTCATTATTACCACATTTCACAGGCCAATAAATGGAGGCTCCGAGAAGTGAGGGCACTTGCCAGCTGGCAAGTTGAAGAGCCACGTGTCTGGCCCAAGGCTGTGCACGTCTCCACTTGGCTTAAAGCGGCCCCAAACTGCCCTTCCCTCCCGAGCACCTGCACCCACAAGAACTTCCTCTTCCTCCACATCTCTCCGATGCGCCTGGCCTGCCTGGGTCACCCTGCCTTTGTGGGGCTGGCTCCCGGGCCAATCCCTTCCTTCCTTCTCCCAAGGCCCACAACCCGGCTTAGCGCCAGTGTGCAGGGCCAGTTTGTGAGGACTGTGGTGGTGGGGGTGTGGGGAGGTGAAGGCGTGGGAGCCCATCGCTTCCGGCCCCCTGGCACATCTCTGCTTCTCCGCAGACTTCTTCTGTGGGAGGGGCTTCGTGCTTCCTTGTTTTCCGTCCCTCTCCCCTCTCCTTCAACTGACTCTCCCCCATGAACCTCTAGCTTTAGTTTCTTATGAGGAGTAATTTAGGTCTCTGCTGTTTTCCCACGCTGCAGACATGGGGCAGAAACCAGCCAGCCCTGTGCTCTACGTGAGTTCCTGACTCACGAATTCCCGAAGCATAATGAAATGGCTGATGCTTTATGCCATTGAGTTTCCGAGGGGCTTATTACACAACAGAAAGCAAGAACACGCGTGGGGAGTGGCTAGAACAGCATGTGGCCCATAATAAAGGCCACAAATGTAAGCTCTTAAGTGTATCTGTTATTGTTAGTAAAGGGAATTTGTCTCCAGAGGGGCACCGGCATGAGGGCGCAGGAGAGGCCAGCTCAGTGGCTGCCCAGTCTTGCAGACCCTCCTACGAGAGCTCTGATTGGCCCAGCACCCTTCAGTGGGAATGACCCTATTGGCTGGCATTTGGGACGGCCACTTCATTGGCTACCTCACCCTCAGGTCCGCCTGTCCATTTCAGCCTAGGTGAAGGACCGGGGGTGTCCGGCCCTGGGCACACTGCCAGCCCTCATAGGGGAGAAGCCCCAACCCTCCCTAACCCTCTGCCTGGTCCCCTGCAGGAGGTACTCGGGCCAGGAGTTTAGTTCACACTTGGAGAGGGCGGCCAGGACAGATACAGGACACCCAGTTAGTTAAATTGGAATTTCCGACAAACAACAAGTAACCTTCCACTTGAGGGCATGATTATGCCGAGCAATTATGCCTCAGTTGCTAAATCCAGTAATCCTAGCCTAGGACTCTTCAGCAGCCCTGCAATTGGGCCAGGCAGGGTCAGGCAATCTTGAGCTCTTCACCTTCTCGTGTGCTCCTCGCGTGACCCTGTGAAGCAGACGAAGAAACTGAGGCAGGAGACAAGCAAAACTGTCCCAGGGTGTCCAGCTGCCAGTGGCAGGGCCACAGTTTGAACGGAGGAGGCTGGGGGCTGAGTCGTCACCATTCCCACCACCCCTGGGGACAGCAGCAACCTGAGGAGAGGAAGGTGAGTGCACCAAACGGAGGTGACCTCGGCTGCTGCCCCGCTCCTTATAGCCAGGCCATCTCCCCTCTTAAGAGCACTTTTCCCAGCCGCAAAGATCAGGTGCCTGCTTGGACTTTAGATTCATTGTGCTCGCACAAGTCTTTGAAAACTACTTGCTTAGATAATAACAAACACGAGTGTATGCACTGGAGGCTGCTGAGATCCAGCCTTTAGAGACTGCCAGACAGACGCAGCCGTCGCGGCCACCGCAAGTGGGGCGTGGGGCAGGGTGGGAGTTCTCCCACGTAAAGAATGAGCCAGGCTTCCGTGGGATTTGGAGGGATGGCAGGCTCAGACAACACTGAACGAACTGAAGTCGAGTCATTGTGGCCCAGTGTGAAGATATGGGCTTCTGACCAGGACTTGGAACCTGACCAGAATCCCATTTCCTGGGGAAGTACAGAGTTAAAGTAGATATGGGGTGTTGGGGAACAGCTCACACTGGGGCTCCCCTGAGTCGGTGGCCAGTGTGACTTTCATACCCCAGGCGGGAGCTGGACACCCGTTGCCACTATTATGATCACAAACAGTGTTCCTCAGTCCGTGAGTTTCAAAAGCAGGGTTTCTCAGCATCGCACCTGCTATGGAATGAATGCTTGTGCCCCCCCCCCCCAATTCGTATGTTGAGGTCCTAACCCTTATGTAATGGTACTTGGAAGTGGGGTGTTTGGGTCATAAGGGTAGATCCATCACGAATGGGATTAGTGCCCTTTTAAAGAGATCCCAGAGACTTCTGTCATCCTTTCCACCTTGTGAGGGCACCAGGAGACAGCAGCGGTCCGCAAACCAGAACAGCAACCTCACCGGCACCCAGCCGTTCTCGTGCTCCGACCTCAGACTTCCAGCCTCCAGAGCTGTGAGCGATAAATTGTTTATAAGTCACCCAGCCTGTGGTGCTCTGTTATAGCAGCTTGAACAAACTCAGAGCAACCTTAATGCTAATTCACAAAAGCCATTTTTACAGGTTTACCACGCTTGGTCTGTGACAAGTGCTCGACTGAGATGGTGTCATTTACCGCTCCTGGCAGGGTCATAATTCATACCCGGTCTTCATCTCTGAGCCCACCAGCCAGGAAGCTCATCACCAGGGGCCCTAAGGTGTGCGTAGGAGGGCATCACACAGCAGGACTCTGGTGGCAACATTCAAGGTTCTGAATTTGAAGACGCCAGCCCAGCAAAGCTGCTGCTGCTCCGTGGAGGCCAAACATGAGTGGTCAGATGTGGAGTGGGACTTCCTGGTCCTGGAGCCAATATGGAAGGCTTGCATGTGGCTCCTGTCTCCTTCTCTGAGGGTGTTTGGTGGAGGACTGGATTCGTTGCCAGCAGAAACCATTTGTGACAGTCTTGGAGTCTTAGAGTCTCTCTCCAGGATCCCTCCACTTTCCAGCACCCGTCATATGTGTAATAACCTTCAGTTTTCCAGGATGGCTGAATGTCACAGGAAAATTATAGAACAAAAATTAATAAAGAGAGAAAATGCGAGAGTCGCCCGTGGTTGCAGTGACGCTGGAAACTCGCCAGCATACCCCAGAGAGGGGAGCGGGGGAATGTCCAGACCCTCCCTGGAGCCCTGGCCTGGCCTCTGGCTGTGCTCCTGGCTAAGTCTCTGGCTGCAGGGGGTTAGGGGTGAGGCAATAGTGGATTTTCTTATATGGCCTTTATTATGTTGAGCTAAGTTGCATCTATTCCTAACTTTTGAGAGTTTTAATATGATGGGGTATTGAGTCTTAAAAAATACTTTCTCTACATCTATCGAGATGACCCTGCGATTTTTATCCTTCAACAGACGGCATTTGGAAATTGGATATCCATATGCCGAGTATTAAAATTGGACACTTACTGGGGCAGCTGGGTGGCTCAGTTGGTTAAGCGTCCAACTTTGGCTTGGGTCATGATCTCACGGCTCGAAGGCTTGTAAGTTCGAGCCCTGCATGGGGCTCTGTGCTGACAGCTGGGAGCCTAGAGCCTGCTTCAGAGTCCGTGTCTCCCTCTTTCTCTGCCCGTCCCCTGCTCTCACTCTGTCTCTGTCTCTCTCTCAAAAATAAACATTAAAAAATTTTTAAAAATTAGACACTTATCGTACACCATACACACAAAAACTCAACACAAAATGAATTAAACACTTAATATAAGACCTGAAACTATAAAACTCCTAGAGGAAAACATAGGGGAGAAGCTTCATGACATTGACCTTGACAGTGATTTCATGGATGTAACTCCCAAAGCACAGGCAATGAAAGTAAAAAGAGACAGGTTTTCATCAAACTAAAAAGCTTCTGCACAACAAAGGAAATAACGAAGTAGAAAGTCAGCCTGTGGGATTGAAGAAAATATTTGCAAACTGTATATCCGACAACTGGTTTGTTTCCAAAATGTATAAGGAATTCCAACAATTCAATAGTAAAAAAGACAACCTGATTACAAGATAGACACATGAATAGATAGACAAGATAGACATGAATAGACATTTCTCCAAAGGAGATATACAAATGGCCAAGATGTATAGAAAAAGATACTCAATGTTGGGGCGTTTGGCTGGCTCAGTTGGAGGACCATGTGGCTCTTGATTTCAAGGTCATGAGTTTGAGCCCCACGTTGGGTGTAGAGATTACTAAATAAATAAATAAACAAACTTAAAAAAAAGATGCTCAGTGTTACTAATCATCGGGGAAATGCAAATCAAAACCACAGTGAGATATCGTTTCGTACCTGTTAGGATGGCTATTATCAGAAAAATAAAAGACGACAAGTGTTGGTAAGGATGTGGAGACACTGGAACTTTTGCACACTGTTCATGGGGATGCAAAATGGTGCAACCACGAGGGAGAGCCGTGTGGAGCTTATGCCAGCAGTTACAAGGAGAGCTACCACATGACCCAGCAATCCCACTTCTGGGTATTTATCTACAAGACCTCGATTTATACTTGAATAAAGCTGTTAAGAAAAAAGAACCCTCCAGTGGCTCCTGTCTTGGCACAAATCAAAGCCGATGTGGGTACAAATGCTACAGCTTTGCTTCTCACTTCACCTTTCACCAGGCTTCCCATTTTACCAGTCTCTGGCCACACCGACCTGCTTTCTTTTCCACGGGCACCCTGGATCTTTCGGTTCCTCGAGTGTTTTGCACTGTGCTTTTCCCCAGTCCTCCAGTGGTTCTCACCGTCCTACCCTTTGGGTCTTACCCGGAGCCTACTGTCCTCCTCCCCTGGCCTTTTGCACCGTCTGGTCACCCTGTTTACTTCCTTTTTGGTGCTTATCCTATCTCCTATCAATTTGTATCTTTGCATATTGTCTGTCTGGCTCCTTGAGTGCTAGGACCTTGTCTGTCTTTTCTCTGCTGTGTCGCAGTACCTCAGCCAAGGCCTGGTTTACCAGACACTGATTCAGTTCAACAGCTGGTGCTAACACACCTTTGTGGAAGCCTCTCTCACTCAAGGCTGACCTCACTCGTGGACTTATTCCTTCCTCAGTCCATGTAAGGAAGCACCTCCTGTGTCCAGCCACTGTTCTGGGCAAGCAGCCCTGAAGAAAGTAAACAGAACACTTGTCCATAACCCTTGGTTTCTGGTGGGGGGAGGGGTGATGGTAGAGACAGACAGTAAGCAAAAAGGTATGAGGCAGGGGTGCCTGGGTGGCTCAGTTGGTTGGGTGTCTGAGTCTCAGTTTCGGCTCAGGTCATGATCTCACTGTTTGTGAGTTCAAGCCCCGCATTGGGCTCTCCATTGTCAGTGCAGAGCCTGCCTTGGATTCTCTGCTCCCTTCTCTTTCTGCCCCTCTCCTGCTCATTCTCTCCCTCTCTCTCAAACAAACAAACAAACAACCACACATTAAATACTACTACTAAGTATATGAGACCGAGGACACCAGACAGTGGTGAGGATTATAGAGAGAAATGAAGCAAGGGCACGGCAAACCTAGAAAGCAGTAATAATACCAGCTACTTCAGATCCAGGCTTCACCGACGTCCCTTAACCCATCCTCCACCGATTCTTCCCCTGGCCTCACTGTGCCTCAGTTTCCTCTTCTGTAAGACGGAACAGAACGCAGCGCTTCCCTTCCCCCTCCCTCAGCAGCGGTGAACACCGCCCAGGGTCGTGCAGGTGCCCTCCAGCAGCGGCTGTTCGCACAGTGATTCCCACTTCCCTTTTCCCCTCAACCACTGGGCTTTGTTGTTGTTGTTGTTGTTGTTTTTAAAGAAATTAAATACCACCATTTTTTCCTTAAGTGTTGTGGTTTCGATTTAAACCATGACTTTTCTGGGGAGCCCTGGTGGCCCAGTCGGTTAAGCATCTGACTTGGGCTCAGGTCACCATCTCACAGTTTGTGGATTCCAGCCCTGCGTGGGGCTCTGTGCTGACAGCTCAGAACCTGGAGCCTGATTCCGATTCTGTGTCTCCCTCTCTCTCTGCCCCTGCCCGGCTCCTGCTCTGTCTCTGTCTCTCTGTCTCTCTGTCTCTCTGTCTGTCTCTGTCTCTCTCTCAAAATGAATAAACATGACTTCTGTGATTACAGGGAACACAGAAAATGCAGCACCGCGCCGCGCCGTCTGGAACAGGGCGGGCGAGGCCTCACCCATTTCCCGGAGGCGGACGTGGAGGCTGCGGGCTCGGCCGCCTGTCATGAGCCTCCGGGCCGCAGGCGGCAGCAGCGGGCGGCGGCGGCTGCACTGTGGCGAGGGCGGCGGGCGGGTTCCAATGTGGCGAGGGCGGCGGCGGTCAGGTGAGCGGCGGAGGGGGGAGTCGGGGCGGGCCGGCTGAGGGGCGGGGGTGCCGGGGGTGCGGGGAGCAGGGGCGCTCGGCCCGCGGGGGCTCTCTCGGCCGGCCGCGGCGCCCCCTGCCCGAGGGCGCGGGGGACGAGCCACGGGCCCCGGACCCCCGCCCCCACCCGGGGCGGGATCCAGACCCGACGGGTCGGGGCGCGCACCCTCCGGGCCTCCCTCGGGCGCAGAGGGCGTCGGCGACCCGCGCTGCGGTGCTCCGCGGCTCGGACGCGTTTGTCACCCGAGAGGGGGAATGCCGCCCCCTCCCCGCCCCCCAGGTGACGGTGTCACCGCTTCCGGCCTCGACGTGGGGCCCGCGCCACCTCCCAGGACTGTGCCACTGTCCGCGAATGCTGGGCCGCGCCGAGCCTCAGTTTCCTCGCCTATGAAATGGATGCGCGCCCGCCGCGGGTTCGCGGGGGTCCCCAAAGTGTGGCCTGTTGTTGTGAGCCAAGTTGGGGAAGGTGCCTGCTCCCGAGGCGGCCAGCGGCCACTCCGCCGGCGTCAGTGGCAGACAACCCCCCTCCAGCTGTGGCGGGGGTGACGCTAGACCCTTTTTGGTGGCTGTGCCCCAGGCAGGACACCGAGGCTGGCGGAGTCACGAACCCCGAGCTTTATCCTGAAGTCCCCTCGATTGCGAACTCGCGTTGTCCTCCCCTCACTTCTGCCAGAGAAGGGTCGTCTGGGAGGAGGGCAGAGGTGGATAGTGGGCTTAGTGGCTTCCTTTCGCTTTCCTTCCTTTCGCTCAGTCTCCTCCCTCCTGCCTGTTCCGTGGGAGGCCAAGCCTGAATGTGGGGGCAGGGCTCTCTGAGGGGTGAACCCCACGGGCTGCGGTGTGTGGGTCCGAATCAGCTGCTGTGTGGCTGCGGTGGCCCAGTATGTTGGGACATCACCTGACTGTGCTCGGCAGCCCTGAGTGAGGCATGATTCTCCAACCTGGCAGGAGAGAGACTGAGGCTGAGGGGTCAGGGGACCCTCCATCCATCCATCCATCCATCCATCCATCCATCCATCCATCCGTGGCCTCTGTGCCAAGCCTGGAGCCAGCACTACCCCTAAGCAGGCAAATGAAAGATGCTTTTCCAAGGGAGCTTCCAGCCCAGAGGTGTTCCCGCCTTTGAGCTGCTCTGGCCATATTTTAAAATGCTGGGAGATTTCCTGGGGGTTGTGCTGGGCATCATGTGATGACAGTGACAGTTCGGTTAGGAGCACCTCTGGGCTGTGGGCTCTCCTGCCTTATTTAACTACACACTTGGTCCTTCTACCCACCCCAGTAGGTAGGTATTCTCCCTTATTTGTGGGCAAGAAAATGAGATGTATACCTCATCACTGGGAGGCCCAGAATGTAAATCAGGGCCGTATGATTCTTAACATTAGGAACAATGATGATGCTAAGTTGTAGCTGATATTTATTGGATGCATGCTGCGTGCTGGCCAGGATGCTCAGACCTCTGTATTTAATCTTTGTGATAATCCTATACAGCGGGTACTATTATTATCCCCATTTGAAACATGAGAAATCAAAAGCAAAGAAAGGTTGAGGCATTTGCCGGAGACCATGCACGTCAGCTGGGAGCTGGCAGAGCTGGGATTCGAATAGCACCAATTCGTTTTATTACCACAAGGCGCTCAGGGCGGCCAGACAGGGTCTGTTTTGGATGTAAGAGACAGAAATCCCTCTCCCAAACAGAAGTTTATGTCTGTCTTATTTGAATGAAGCCTGGGGGTGAAGCAGCTCAGGGTTTCTACATCACAACCCAAGGTGGCTACTCTAGCTCCACCCATTACCTCTGCATCCCAGGTGACCAGAGTTAGAGCTGAAGAGGGGCAGTGCCTCCTTTTAAGAACAATTCTCATGAGATCTTCCTGTTTAAATTCTATCGGCCTTAACATAGTCACATGAGCACATCTAGCTGTAGGGATGCTAAGCCAAAAATCTAGCTCCCCCACAGTCAAAGAAAACACAGACCTGGATAGTTGTTAAAAATAGTAAACACAGATTTTATTGAGGGCTCTTGCAGTAGGGGAAAAGAGCCGTTGGTCTTGAACCCAGTTTGACGCCGAATACGGCATGGGCAAGTGGGAGTTTATAGCCAAGGAGCAGCTTAAAATCATTGTGTGGAAACTTAATGCGGGGGAGACGTCAGGGGTGAGGGGAGGATTCTGGCTAAACCCACCCGACAGGATCTTTGCTGAGGGCAAGCCGGGTGATCAGATGTCACCTGGGGGTGATACCAGATGTGAGGCTGACCAGGCATCAGAGTGGGGGACTCTTGCTAAACTCAAACAGCAGGGTTTTGTTAAAATTGGATTTTACAGGAAGGGCACAGGTGGGCCTGTGATAGATTTTGGGAGCCTGACTCAAGTCTGGTCAAGTAAAGAATCTTTGTCACCGCTTGGGGAGGAGAGGTGAAGGAGTATGGCCCTTCCTGCACCCCAGAGTCCTGCTTCATAGGACACTGTGGCCCCTGCCATTTGGAGAGGCACCAGGCATGGGGGCCCAACCACCCTGTGTGAGCCACCCAAAGCTGTCAGGTAACAAGAGAGAGGAGGCTTAAGCCCATGGCACCTGTAATTTCCCGTGTTTTGACCCAGGGGCAGCCAGTCAGTGGGTGCCGGTTTCTGCCGGACCAGAACTCCTGACCCACATCCTCCCTCCAGAGGCCAAACAGGCAGGACAGGTCTCACAGTGTGGGCGTTTCTGACCCAGATGCAGGACAGCGACCAGCACTGGGCAGGGGTGGGGGGTGACTTACCAAGGCCATCCGTCTGGGCTCAGTTCTGTTTCTCTTGCAGGGGGTGCAGATAGGGGTCACAGGATTATCCTTGATGATCGCAAGTTATTTCAGACTAAATGACACGAAGAAAGCAACTAATACCTGTCACTTTCTACAAAGCTGTTTTACAAAACATCTGACTTGCTGTCACCCTGGAGGCAGGGAGAGGCTAAGGAATGTGGCCCCAGCTAGGAAGGAAACCCCTGACCTCACCAAAGCCCCTTTCTCCCTGTCGGAGGCCATCAGCCCTGTGTGTTGTGGACCGAGCCGAGCCCTCGGGAGGGGAAGCAGCACCAGGTGGTGAACTAAGAACTTCCTCCCCCTTCCTGGGAGCCCAGGGTGTGGGGCCATGTCCTGACTCAGGCCACATGGAGCCTCGGTGGGAATCCAGGCCAGTGAGGTGCCAGCCTTGCTGACATGATGATTAACGAGCGATGCCGGGGTCTCCTCTACGTGGCCAGCAGAGAGCTGGAGCTCCGAGGGCCCTGGGAAGGTGGGTCCTGCCCAAGGCCACGCTGCGGGTGGCCGAGCAGGCCTGGGCTCTGGGCTCCAGAGGGTGCAGCACTGTGACCTCTGGCAGTCTTCACCGGTGGCTCCGCTCTGACAGAAAGGGAGCACGTCTGGTTGGGGCCGGAAGTAAGGAACCGGGTCCTGGGAGGTGGTGTCTCACGGGGGCAGCCAGGCCTTTCTTCCAGCTGGACTGGGGAGGAACGAGGCGTCTGGGGCCGACGGGAGGCGAGGGGCCTAGGTTCCGACCGGCGGGGCGCCCTCGGGTAGGTCGTCCCCCTGTCCTAGCTCTGCTTGTGTCACCTGTGGGATCTGAGTGGGTTGCTGTTACTGAGGGGGTGCTGCCGGTGGGGCCTGGGTGAAGGGGCTGAGCTGGCTCGGGGCCGGGCAGCAGACGGCACCTGTGGTGTGGGGGTGCCCCACCTGGCCCCTCCTGGGGAGGGGAAGGAGGCCAGGCATCCCCTCTGAGACCCCAGGAACTCGGGAAGGGGACGGCAAAGCAACAAGTGTGGGAGCCGGGCGGTCGTCTCTGCCCCCCTCTTCCTCTGCAGGTGGGATGCTATGGAATATGATGAGAAGCTGGCCCGGTTCCGGCAGGCCCATCTCAACCCCTTCAACAAGCAGCTGGGGCCAAGGCAGCATGAGCAGAGGGCCAGCGAGGAGGCCCCAGACTTCGCTTCTGAAGGCGGGTGCTGGGGGAGGCCTGCGTGGGCAACCCGACCCCTCACATTGTGCCCCCCCCTTCCTAGTTCCTCTTGTGGAGCACGCTGGCTTTCCCATGGAGCTGGGCTCGTGCTGGCCACTTCCCTTTTGTCCACAGCACAAACCACTTCCCACCTGTTCTTTAGTTTACTTATCTCTGCCCCTCCATGAGAACACACAGTCCTGGGGCACCTCTGTGGCTCAGTCGGTTGAGTGTCCGACTTCAGCTCAGGTCATGATCTCTGTGAGTTCGAGGCCTGTATCAGCCCCGCTGCTGTCAGCAGAGCCCATTGTGGATCCTGTGTCCCCCTCTGTCTGCCCCTCGCCCACTTGTGCTCTCCCCAGAATAAATATTCACACACACACACACTCCCGAGGGCAGGGATTTGTGACTGTCTTGTCACTGCTGTGCCCCAGGGCCCAGCACATAGCAGATGCTCGTTAAAGGAACACTTGGAGCGTAAGCTCAGAGCTGAGGTCTCATCAGGGAGACGTTGGAACGCGCTGAACAGAGGCCCAGCCAGCAGCTTGGGAGGTCAGGAGGGTGTGAGCTCTACGAACGGCAGACTGAGTCACCTCGGGGTATCCGGGGTGTGTGTGGGCTCGCGCGTGCGCACACAGAGGTCTCCTATCATTAGGAATTCTGTTGTTCAACCATCTAGCAGCCTTCAACCCATATACACATACGCAAAGTATGCCTTAGAAGTTGGGGTGTTTTTCTGATACTGTTTTGTACACCTCTTCTTGGCACTATGTGTGTCTTTCCACCTCTTTTTATTTTTCTGTTTATTTTTTCTTTTAGAGAGAGAGAGAGTGAGTGTGTGCATGCAGGGGAGAGGGGCAGAGGGAGAGGGAGAATCCCAGGCAGGCTCCACACTTAGTGCAGAGCCTGACGTGGGATCATGACCTGAGCTGAAATCAACAGTCTGACGCTCAACCTCAACCGACTGAGCCACCCAGGGTCTCCCCACCTCATTTTCTGGAAAGGCTCTCTCTTATTTGTAAAGGATATGGGTGCCTTGGCAAATGCAAACAAGGCAGCTGCAGGGCAGGGCCTGGTTTCCCTCAGCACCTCCTGTGGGCTTCTGTCATCTCAAGGGTCTTTCCCACCCCAGCCTACTCCTGGTGGAAACACAGGTTGATTTTTCCTTCTCTCTCTGCTGTGCTCCACCCCTGCACCCACTCCAGAGGCCCTGCCTGAGTTGCCCCCTGGAGAGCCAGAATTCCACTGCACTGAGCGAGTGATGGATCTCGGCCTTTCGGAGGACCACTTCTCCCGCCCTGTGGTAAGGTTTGGGCCTGGGCGAGCCCCTGAGACAGGGGGAGCTGGCCATTTTCTTGTCTCCCCGCCCAGTCCACCTGAGCTGGGGCTCCTGGGCCTTGGATCTGAGACCACATGACAGCCGAGTCTCACCCTGAAAACCTGCTTGGGAACCAGAGATGGGCTGACCTGGGGTTTGGGGCCTGGAGCTGCTCTTCCTGTGTTGGGCCTTCCCCCTCCCCATGCTCCAGGTTCCTGTGAGGCAGATGTGGTTCCATGTGGGGTCCTAGGGAATCCTGCAGCTGTGCAGCAGGGTGAGGGAGAGGAGGGGTCCTCCTGCCCATCTCCACTCAGCTCTGCAGGGCCATTCTCCTCTGTTCGATATTTTGTTCCGTGGAAACTTTTTGTTTTGTTTTGTTTTAATTAAAGGGCTCTAATGATTTCTTTTTAAAAAGTTTGAAAATCAGAGTGTCTGTGTGGCTCAGCTGATGTAAGTGTCCGACTCTTGATTTTTGCTTGGGTCATGATCTCATGGTTCAGGAGTTTGAGCCCTGCATCGGGCTCTGTGCTGACAGTGTGGAGCCTGCTTGGGATTCTTTCCCTCTCTCTCTGCCCTCTCCCACTTTCATACTCTCTCTCTCTCTCAAAATAAGTAAATAAAAAAAATAAAGTTTGAAAATCTTTTATTTTTATGCAAGGTATCCTCAACTTAAAAAAATTGTTTTTTAATGTTTATTTATTTTGAGAGAGACAGAGTGCAAGGGGAGGGGGTAGGGACAGAGAGAGAGAGGGGGAGACACAGAATGTAAAGCAGGCTCCAGGCTCCGTCCGAGCTGTCAGCACAGAGCCCGACGCGGGGTTCAAACTTACCAGCTGTGAGATCACGACCTGAGCCGAAGTCGGATGCTTAATCGACTGAGCCACCCAGGCCCCCTGTGTATCCTTAACTTAAAAAAAAAAAAAATGTTTATGTATTTTGAGAGAGAGAGAGTGAGTGCATGCCGGAGCCAGGGAAGCGCAGAGAGAGAGAATCCCAAGCAGGCTCCACGCTGTCAGTACAGACCCTGATGCAGGCTCGGTCCCATGAATTGTGAGATCATGACCTGAGCTGAAATCAAGAGCTGGTTGGTTGCTCAACCGCTCAACTGACTGAGCCACCCAGGCGCCCCAGTATCTTCAGCTCTTATTTGAGAGAAACATAGTAACACTCAAATGTAACTTAAGTCAGGGGCGCCTGGGTGGCTCATTGGTTGAGTGTCCCTTTGAGCGTCCGACTTCGGCTCAGGTCATGATCTCACGGTCTGTGAGTTCGAGCCCCGCATCGGGCTCTGTGCTGATGGCTCAGAGCCTGGAGCCTGCTTCCGATTCTGTGTCTCCCTCTCTCTCTGCCCCTTCCCTGCTCATGCTCTGTCTCTGTCTAAAATAAATAAATAAACAAACAAACAAACAAACGTTAAGGAAAAAAAATTTTCAAATGTAACTTAAGTCAAAAAAGATTCACCCAGAAGCCCCCAGTTCTCACTGACGTTTTATTTCGAATATGGTCTTTAAGTTTTACTGGTACGGATATGTATTTCATGAAAAACATGTTGAGCCACTCCTAGGGGCCGCCCACTGAGATCCAAGAGTAGGGGTGTCACCTTCTCTTTGCCTGGTCTCCTGGCGAAGGGCGGCTCCTGAGGGCAGCTGTCTTTCCTGGTGTGGGATCTGCCTCAGCTCCCCAGCCCAGTCTGCGGCCTGGTCTCCTTCCGCGGTGGCAGCAGTGTCCTGAGACTAGGGGCTTTGCTGGGCCTTTGCCCCGGGTCCCTGTGAGGTGCTGGGGCCAGGGGTGTGTCTCTGGGCTTGGTGATTAAGCTAGAGGCCACTTCCTCTCCTTCATGACAGGCCAATTGTCCCTTCCCCAGCTTTCATCCAAGAGGAAACTCTGTAGAAGTAAGGAAAATAGCATAGTGAGAAAAGTGATTCGATTTCTCTATTTGATTCTTTTTTATTTTTAAAATTCTTTTTTTATAGCGTTTACTTATTTATTTGGGGGGGGGGGGGGAAGAGAATAAGCAAGCAGGGGAGGGGCAGAGAGAGAGGGAGACACAGAATCGGAAGCAGGCTCCAGGTTCCGAGCCGTCAGCACAGAGCCCGACGCGGGGCTCGAACTCACGGACCGCGAGATCGTGACCTGGCTGGAGTCGGACGCTTAACCGACTGCGCCACCCGGGCGCCCTGCAGTTCAATTTCTGAAAGAAGGAAGTTGTGTTTTGAAAAACATCCTGAATCAGGTTTTCAGGGGCCTGTGAGTAGACAGGTCCAGCTGAGGGTCTGGTTGCATGGGGTGGTTCTGACCTGTGCTGTTCACTTTCCTGGGCCTTGAGCAAGCCCTTGGGCCCCTCTTGCCAGGCTCCAGTTTCTCCATCTAGGCGAGTGAGGAGCAGGGAGGTCTGCTCTGGGCTTCACCTTCACATGGAGAGCGTGCACGGTGGGCATTTGATGCAACCTGATGCCTGCCCCCCCCCCCCCCCCTCACTGGGCAGGGTCTCTTCCTGGCCTCTGACATTCAGCAGCTGCGGCAGGCCATCGAGGAGTGCAAGCAGGTGATTCTGGAGCTGCCCGAGCACTCAGAGAAGCAGAAGGATGCCGTAGTTCGGCTCATCCACCTCCGGCTAAAACTCCAGGAGCTGAAGGTGTGTGCTGACCTACCTACCATGGAGGCTGAGTGGGGAATGTAGGAATCTCCCCTTCCAGACGCTGAGGGGCTGAAAGGGTGGGCCTTTGCCCCTTGTGGAGGCTAGTTCTCTATTATTAGTCTGATCTTGATTGGCCAGTCCTGGTCACATGCCACCTACTGGAGCAAGTAAGTGAGGTAAGGCCTGCCTCGAAACTCATTACCTAGAGTTGGTGGGTGTGTGTGGGGGGTGGTTCCTGAGGATTTTGCAAAGGGGACAGTGGTAAGGGTAATGGATTCTGGAGGCCAAAACCCATAGCTGTCCTTGAAGTCCTTGAGTGTGTGCACTCTTTAGCTTGGCTGCCATTGGGTCCCAGACTGGCTCATGAATCCCTGGGAACTTAGAAACTAGAATATTCACTAGGATATAGGTAAGGGTATGGTAACAAAGATGCCCCAAATCCAGTGGTTTAAAGGAGTCAGATGTATACTTTTACTTATGTAGAAACCCTATAGGTGGCCTAGAGCCCATACGGCAGCTAATGGTGTTGGGGATCCCAGGCCCTCCAGTCCTTGTGAGAATCCAAGATGGCCTCATGGCACTTTGGGTCTGTACTTAGCAGAAAAAACGTGGGAGGGGGGAGAAGGCCATGTCACTCCTGCTCACACACCCTTGGCCCTAACATGGTCCCAGGACAGCACCTAGGTGCAGGAGATGTTGGGAAAATCAGTCTGTACTCTGGGTGGTTCAGGCCTGACTCATCACTGGCGATTTCGTTCGCTAAAGGGAAAAGGGGGTGTGATGTTGGGAGAGCTCACAATATGTGCTGTAAACGGTACCTGGAAGAACTAGCCCCAGGGGCTCATGGGAAGGGAAAGGAGTTACAGCAGGCTCACCTGTCTGGTCTCTCTAGGACCCCAACGAGGACGAGCCCAACATCCGAGTCCTCCTCGAGCACCGTTTCTACAAGGAGAAGAGCAAGAGTGTCAAGCAAACCTGTGACAAGTGCAACACCATTATCTGGGGGCTCATTCAGACCTGGTACACCTGTACAGGTGGGCTGAGCCCCAGACCTGCTCCTTCTGGGTGGGTAGTCCTGGTCCCCAGGGCAGGGCAGAGACCTTCAGCCCTGCTGCCACATCTGGGCTGTGTTCCGGTGAGTTGTCTGCAGTGTGCTCAGTATTTGCTGAGCCCTGAGGAATACTGGGCATAAAACAAGGGACAAGAGACTCAAACTCCTGCCTTTATCAGGCTCACATCCACGTTCGGCTTTCTAGTATAGTAGCCACGAGCCACACGTGAACTCAGACTGATTCAAACAAGTAACGATTTAGTTCCTTACTAGTGCTGTCTACGTTACAAGTGCTTAATGGCCACATGAGGCTGGGGGCTGCCATATTGGTCAGTGCAAAGAAAACGTTTCCATTATGGCTGAACATCTCTATGGATGGTGCTGTTCTGAACGAGCATATGGTGCGTTAGACAGTTGAAGAAACGTAAGGAAAGAGAATAGCGTAGGTCAGGGATTGTGATGGGTGTGACTTTAGGGTGGAATAAAAAGGCATCACGTGACATTCAAGCAACACTGGGAAGTCAGGGAGCAAGTCAGGAGTATATGTGGGGAAGAATGCCCCTGGTGGGGGGGACTTGGCTAGATACACTGGCTGGTGTGTGTCCAGTGTCTTCCGTGTGGAGCAGAGAAAAGTGTGGCTGGGCCATTGCATCTGAGAGGAGGTTGGTAGAGGTGGGCTCAGAGGCGACCAGGTACTTTCTCTAAGCGCACCGGGGGCCGTAGGTCGGTGCTGGACATGCTTAGGTTTTAACGAGATCACTCTGGCTGCTGAGCTGAGCACCAGCGGAAGGAGGAAGTGCAGAGATGGACAGGGAGGATGATGGCACTCTGATCGGGGTGGGGCTGTTTTGGAGGAGAAGAACCCAGGTGCAGCACTGCCTGAAGGGCTGGAAATGGGCGTGAGAGTGGAGTTGAGACGATTTACAAATTTTAGTCTCAGTAGGTGGAAGGTTGGAGTCACTGAAGCGTGAGGCGGGAAAGCCATGTGTGGGAGGTGGGTTTGTCAAGGAAGAATGAGAATTGCATTTAGACTGAGCGAGTCTGATGCCCTTCAGGCATCCAGGTGGGAACGGCCGGTGGTCTGGAGTTGAGGACGAAGGCCCGCACGCACCCACAGGGCAAGGCTTGGGAGGGGGCCTGACTAGGTCTTTCAAGTTCTGGGGCCTGCGGTGGGGCCTGGAGAAGCTCTCAGGTCGATGTGGGAATCGGAGCAGAGCTGAAGGCCGGTCCAGGCTGCAGGATCCCCTCCCTCCCCCGTCTGAGAGGCACGTTGCTGGTCCTCCCCACCCCAGGCTGTTATTACCGCTGTCATAGCAAGTGCTTGAACCTCATCTCCAAGCCCTGCGTGCGCTCCAAAGTCAGCCACCAAGCGGAATACGAGCTGAACATCTGCCCCGAGACAGGGCTGGACAGCCAGGATTACCGCTGCGCGGAGTGCCGGGCGCCCATCTCTCTGCGTGAGTGCCCCCGGAGAGAGCAGGGCGCAGGGTGAGGGAGGCTGCTCCGGGCAGGGTACCCCGGCCAACAGGTGTGAGAAACTTGGATCAGTCAGACGCTAAGGACGGCTTGGCTCCTGTGGATGGTGTCCTGCTCTCTCTCCTTGAGGAGTGAGAAGGGGCTGCTACTGGTGCCTTTTCTCTTCCCGCTCAGCAGACCGGGCTCCCGCCTAGGTCACGTGGGAGTACTCACAAGGCTGCCCTGCTCCAGCCTCCCCGGCGGCCCCAGCGTCACAGGAAGCCCGCCTGGACGGGAAAAACGGCACGATAGTCGCTCGCTCGTGCGTCATGTGTTAGGCCTTCTTCCAGAGAGTTACTGATGTTAATTTATGGGGTCCTCTCAGCAGTCCCGTGGTGGGGGTTATTGTCCCGTTTTACTGATGACAAAGCTGAGGGTAGCCGGGTGCCTGATTTGCTTCAGGTCTTGGGGCTCAGAAGAGGTTGCGTCAGGTCTGGAGGGTGGCTGTTTCCCTGTATGTGGCCCCTTCCTTCCACAGGGGGCGTGCCCAGCGAGGCCCGGCAGTGTGACTATACCGGCCAGTACTACTGCAGCCATTGCCACTGGAATGACCTGGCTATCATCCCTGCACGAGTTGTGCACAACTGGGACTTTGAGCCGCGCAAGGCAGGGGCAGGAAGGGGGGGGGTGGGGCTCGTATACAGGCTGAGTGGGGAAGAACTGTAGCCCCAAGGACGGAGAGCCAGTGCTCAGGCCTGGGGGGGTGGGGGGAGCGGATGTTGGTCCTGGGGGGGGGGGGCGTGGGGGGTAGTATGTGTAATGCTGGAGGTGCCACTCCATCATGTCCCCCAGGTGTCCCGCTGCAGCATGCGCTACCTGGCACTGATGGTGTCTCGTCCGGTCCTCAGGCTCCGCGAGATCAACCCTCTGCTCTTCAACTACGTGGAGGAGCTGGTGGAGATCAGGGTGAGGCTGGAGGGGGCAGGGTGGATGTTGTTCTCCCCCCCCCCATCCTGGGAGGAGAGGTGCCACCTGCTGAGGGCTAGTGAGGCCCCTTGGCCATCTTTAGGGTTAAAGACACTAGAGCAGTGTCCGGTCACAATGACAGTAGGCCCAGAGGCAATTTGAAATTTTCTAGTAGCCGCCTCAAAAGTAAAACGCAGGTGAAATTAATTTTAACAATATATTTTATTTGATCCAATGTATCCAAAAGATTATTGCAACATAATTAACGTACTACATTATTGAGATGTATTGTATTCTTTCTCTTTTTTGTACAATGTGTCTGAGGATAAATGCATCTCAGAGTGCAGTTGGCCTGGACGCTGTGATTTGAACTTGAGCTTGGCTGCAGCTCTCAGATCTGGGACCATCCCGGGGGATGTGACCTAGGGGATGCATCCTGTCCCCTCTTGACCTGGAGTGCCAGCCCCCTCAGCCACCCAGATGTGCCAGGGTGCAGTTCCCCCCTGGCCGAGAATGCCCACCTGCCCCTCTCGTCCTTAGAAGCTGCGCCAGGACATCCTCCTCATGAAGCCATACTTCATCACTTGCAAGGAGGCCATGGAGGCACGTCTGCTCCTGCAGGTCAGGCCACTGGAGCGGGAGCTGGGGGTCCGGGGTCGGGGAGGAGGAGGGCACACGGGAAACAGAGAGCCAGGGCAATGAGGACACGCTGTGCCCAAGACTTTTTCAGACGAGTCGATAGCTTATGTGTGCTGTGCATTTGGCACAGGGTCTCCCAGACTCCCAAGGAACGTGAGGTCTTCAGTAAGCAAACAGGCATTCTGCCCACAAAAGCGTTCTCTGATTACGTCCGTGCGAGAAACACTGGGAGAAGCAGGTATTGACCTGAATCTCCACGCAGTGGACCAGGCACAGGCGTGGACCAGGCACAGGCCTGCCCAGGCAAGACTGACCACGAACACACTTTTCCAGGCTCACTTACTTGTTCAACAAATATTCGGGGGTATTCACTGTTCTAGATCCTAGGGAGCAGGGAACAAAACAGGTAGGGATCCTTGCTCTCACCTCAGGGAGCACCCTTCGGGTGGGGAAGAAAAATAAGCAGAATGTCGGGGCGGGGGTTGAGGTCTGTGGACAAGATACGGCAGGGAAAGGAGGTGCAGAATGTTGGTGGTAAACAGGGCCAGGCCGGGAGGAGGTATGGCATGCTGGGCAGAGGTGGGGTGTGCCCGCTGTGTTGGAAGCAGCAAGGTGACCGGTGTGGATGGTGCAGGGGGTGCTCCCTGGGGCCCAGACACCCTCTGCAGCCTGTTGCTTCCGTGAGCACCCCTAGGGCCCAGATGTTGGGAGTGTCGGGGTGGGCGGTGGAAGGGGCCCTCACCTGGTATTGGGGTCACGGTTGCTGGGACCCACAGCTCCAGGACCGGCAGCATTTTGTGGAGAACGATGAGATGTACTCTGTCCAGGACCTGCTGGATGCGCACACGGGCCGCCTCAGCTGCTCGCTCACGGAGACCCACACACTCTTTGCCAAGCACATCAAGCTGGACTGTGAGGTGGGCCCCCTAGCCCGGACCAGGGGGCATCGCCCTCTGCTCCCAGTCTCAAGGGCAGGGAGGATGGGAAAACAGCCTGGCCCAGTGTGCCCTTCGGAGCATGCGCTGACCTGCCCCCCACTCTCCACTGTTGCCCCCCAGCGGTGTCAGGCCAAGGGCTTCGTATGCGAGCTCTGCAGAGAGGGTGATGTGCTGTTCCCCTTCGACAGCCACACGTCCGTTTGCACCGAGTGCTCTGCTGTCTTCCACAGGTTAGTGTGGCTCCGACCCACCCTGAGGCCAGGTGAGGGGGCCACCTGCCACAGTGGGGGGCATTTAGGGTCAGGTCTTTGCTGCCTGATTTTCAAAGCCCTTGGCTTTGATCCTAGATACGGGGTTAGACCCTGATGTGAACTAAATGCAAAGTTCCCCTGGGAACAAGCACCTGTGGGGCTGGGGAGGGTGCTGCAGCCCAGACCCCAGGTGTGCACACGGTGTCTGACCTGCTCCCGTTTTCCACCAGACCTGAGACGTAGCAGAGGCCAGAGGTTCCTAGACTTCCTGGTTCCTGGCACCCTCAGTGTCCTGGTGACTTTTTTTCAAACATCCCTAGGCCGAAAGAAATACCAACATTTTTATTAAGCACTTAGATCCAAACAACTTAAGCATTTGTGACAAAAAGACTTAGTGGGTTGTTTGGAAAAAGAACACACATATGTTGGAAGAAAAATAATTTAATTCTCTAATAAGCGCAGTCACTAATACTAGGTGATGCCTGCTGGGCCCTGCGTGACTTCTCACGCTGGACTCAGATGGCCCCCCCCCGTTTCTGTCCCCCATTCCTGTGCCACGGGTTTTTGCCTGGCACTTGCTGTTTGTCCTAGCATCCAGTGACACCGTGGAACTGGGGTTGCCGTCACCGTAGCAAAAACACATGCTACAGGCGTGGATTCCCTTGAGCTAGCAGTGTGTGCGCCATGTGACAGATGTCAAGCATTGCTGTGTCACCACCAAATCTTAATAGTCCCCAGGACCCTGTGCCCCCCCAGTGCCCTGGGCGGAGGCTCGGCACAGTGGTGGTAAGCACAGGTGGGGAAGCCAAGCGGTGAGAGCGCCCAGCGGATGGTAGCCAGCGGTCAGGTGTGGACCCTGTGGGAAGGCCTGCGCTGAGAGCCGGATCGCAGGCCCGGTAGACACATCCGGGTGCCCGCCTGGCTTCTGCCCTTTGGGAGAAGGGGGATGTTAGAGCCTGACTTAGGAAGCCTGTGAAGGCTCAGCGGTAGAATTTCACATGCAGGGAGCCCGGACCTTTCCTAGGGCTGACCCCCTGTCCCCCCCCCCCCCCCGCCCCCAGGGACTGCTACTATGACAACTCTACCACGTGCCCCAAGTGTGCCCGGCTCACCTTGCGGAAGCGGTCACTCTTCCAGGAGCCTGGTCCAGATGTGGATGCCTAGAGCAGCAGGCAACCCCCCCACCCCCACCCAAGCCTTTCTGGCATCCAACCTGCTGGTCATTGCCAAAGTCAAGGTGTTTTTGTGTTCTGGAGACCCCAAGGGTGCAGCCCCTGGACGTCTCCCTTGTGCTGGGCCGGAGGGGTGTAAGCAGCACCATGAGGCCCGTCATCTGTCTCCCAGGCATCTGCTGGGATGTGGTGCAGCCTGGCTCTTTGCTGGGTGTGCTGCTGTGAAGGCTTCAGGGCTCCGTAAGCAGGGGAGTGGGCAAAGGGCGTCTCACCTCCCCGGTGGCAAAGAGCCTTGGGGCCGAGGCTGCTGGGCTTTGGCCACCCTGAAAACCCAGAGAGGACTTTGTGGGAGTAGCCAACAAACCCTGGGCATGCTGGCTACATACACCCAGACTTGGCCTGAGGAAAATCTGCAGTGGATGATTTGGATCTACCTGGAGGCTCCCATCCCCCAGCCCCTTGTCTGTTTGGAGGCTTCTAGTTGTCTCTGGCTGGGGTCGTCCACGACTGTCTCCTGAGGGCTCTGCCCCTGCCTCTTGAGGTTCTGTCTCTAGGTTCTCCTCTGACAGGACCAGCCCAGGGGTTACCTGTTCTGCACAACGTGGAGGGAAGGGGGCCGTGGTGTCTTCCTCCTACTCCCCCTGCCGCTGCTCAGCCCAGCCTACCCTGGTGCTCCAGGCTGGGTGGCTGGGGGTCCAGTTGGGAGAGGCTGTCCTGCTTCCCAGTTTGGAGCAGGGACTATGCCCCTGGGGGAATTCTAGGTTAGGCAACGGGGTTGGCAGCAGCAGGCCTGTGTGGCTCTTCTGGGAACTCTCTGCCTGAGGAGCTCCATGCTGCTGCCAGAGTGCCTGCGGAGGGCTCTGGACAGCCCAGAGACCACCAGCCAGTGGTCTTTGGCTTGGGGCCTGGAGGTGCTGGGAGTATTTGCTCAAGGGAGCTTTGGGCAGGAATCTTAGAGCCCATGCGGGAAGCCTGGAGCACAGGATGTGGAAGGTCCGGTACACCAGCTGACAAATGGGACCCTCAGGCAGAGGGTGAGAACCCACAGGTTCTTCACTGGTGGAGCCACAGTCAACCTCAGTGTTTGCAGGGACGTTTTGTGCTTTAGAGACCTTGCCATTGAGGGGGGAGTCCTGTGGGAAGGGGACATTTCAGGATGTGGCTCTCCAGCCTTTTGTGCCCTCTTGCCCAGATTGTGGTCAGCTGTTGATGCACATGGTTGACACACATATGTGGTGGGGGTGGGGTGGGCAGGGAACATAGCCACTTGGGTATCCATCACCTTTGGCTAGGAAACCCAAGAGGAGATGCTTCAGCCAGCAGAAAAGTCGGCTTAGCCTGCTGGAGGATCAGAGGGGTGGCTAAAGACCGTGTCCCCTCCTCCTGGCTCTTCTGCGCCATCAGAAAAGCCTCCGTTGGTGGCTTTAGGCAATCCTCTCGCTGAGTGTTCTGATCCGCCTTGGGGTAACAGTGAGAAGCAAACATTGGTGAGGTTGGGTCAACAGGTCCCTGCCCTGCTTCCCCTTCCTCTCGAGGGCTGAAGAGGGGCTTAAGGTCCAGATGCCCTTTTCCTGCACCCCCAGATCCACACATTTTCCACCACTGCTTTCCATTTCTGTCAGAAGGATACTGGCCATTCCCGGCTTTACCGCGTAATGGACGTCACATCATTGTAGTTACAATCGCCACGTCCATAGAAAGCGTTAATAAGTTGCCATCTGCTGGACGAGGAGTTGGCCCCCTTTTCTTTTTAACAACCCCCATTCCCTCCTCCCCCCATATCGCCATCTTCCCCTTCTGGATGACCGAGTCTTTAAACAAGATCACGTGTGGGTCTTGGAATCCGAGCACTGTAGCCAGAACCCACCAAAGAGCCAGTTTGCACGGCCAGCGCTTCACAGAAAAGCAGCAAGGGACACCTGGTTGTACTGACACCATAGCCGCTGTCTCATTAAATCTGTGTTCTCTAGACTCTGGTGTGTGTGGTGAATTGGGGACAAGACAGGATTCATTGACATGCAGACCAACTGCAGCCTTCCCCATCCAGTGGGGCCAAAGGTGATTCGGTTTGGGGAGTTTGTGGTGAGTGTCAGAGGGCTGAGTGTATGGAGTCCCCTCAGCTCCATGTCTATGAAAGATGAAAACACATAACTTGAGGTTGTTCAGGCTCTAGGAAGCATCCAGCACTGAGCCTGGCGTGCAGAGAATGTTCGGTAAGTAGAAACTGTGTCTTCTGGAGCCCTCCTGGTTGAGGGATTATCTCATAACCCAGTGGAATCAGCGGGAAACTGGCTGATCATGCAAGTCACATGTCCAGCTCCTGGCAATCTCTTTCACAAGCTAGACCCACAGAAGGGCCCTCACTGCAACTCAGGACCATTCCCATTGCCCTGGGCTTCAGGAGAACCCTAACTGCCCCTCTCCCAAATTACATTCAAGCCTCTGTATATGTACATTCTTTTCAGAGAGATGATCTACAGTTTTGACCAGGATCTCAAAGGGGCCATGACCCAGCGAATATAAGGAATCTTCTGATAAGACTGTAACCCTAACCCTAAAGAAACCAGAGAGCTCTATGGGCGCAAGCAGAAGGGAGGGAGGAATGGTGTGGGAGGGCTGTTTGTGGGCCTGGTCTTGGCATATTTGAGCACACACCTCCAACTACAAGTAACTAAAGCTATACTTGGGATACTTGATGTAAGATGAATATGTTTTCTCTCTTAGGTAATGAAATGGTATTTTCTTTTTACCATTAAATTTTTTTAATGTTTATTCAGTTTTGAGAGAGAGAGAGAGGAGAGAGAGAACGAACATTAGCAGGGGAGGGGTAGAGAGAGAGGGAGATAAAGAATCTGAAGCAGGTTCCAGGCTCTGAGTTGTCAGCACAGAGCCTGACATGGGGCTCGAACTCACAAACTGTGAGATCATGACCTCAGCCAAAGTCGGATGCCCAACTGACTGAGCCACCCAGGAGCCCCTCTTTTATCATTTATATATTGGCAAACTTAGATATACAGAACCATTGCAAAAACATTCCCATTTACCTATCTCCTGGATTCCCTAAATATTTTTTTTTTTTAGCATTTATTTATTTTTTAAGAGAGAGAGACAGAGCACCAGCAGAGGAGGGGCAGAGAGAGAGGAGACAGAATTTGAAGCAGGCTCCAGGCTCCAAGCTGTCAGCACAGAGCCAGGTGCGTGGCTTCAACCCATGAACCGCGAGATCATGACCTGAGCTGAAGTAGGACACTCAACCGACTGAGCCACCCAGGCGCCCCTGGAGTCCCTAAATATTAACATTTACCTCATTTGCTGTATTCTTTCTGTGCACGTGCACATTTCTTTTTCTGAACCATTTGGCAGGGAGTTTCAGAGATGATGCTCCTTTGCCTCTAAATACATGCGTCTTCCTGCCAAACAAGGACGTTACAAGGCCACAGTGCACTTATCACTGGGAAATTAACATGGACACATCACAGAACCTACAACAAAACTTACTTAGATTTTGCCATTCAGCTGCTATGTCTGTTTAGTCTTCTCTAATCTGGAAGGGTGCGTGATGGACCCCTTTAAGAAGCACAAGGTAACTGGGGCGCCCGGGTGGCTGAGTCGGTTAAGTGTCTGACCCTCAGTTTCCGCTCAGGTCATAATCTCACAGTTTTGTGGGTTCGAGCCCTGTGTCGAGTATGGAGCCTGCTTGGGATTCTCTCTGTCTCTCTGCGCCTCTCCCCCACTTGCGCTGTCTCAGTGTCTCTCAAAATAAATAAAAGAAAAAAAAGCACAAGTTAGTAATTTTGAAGACTATCCTTCAATGCGGGTTTTTCTGATAGGATTCAGGCTTCGCACGTGGAGTGAGAATTCCCCAGAAGTGGCGCTTTGATCTACTTGTCTCCTGCGTCCTTTTGACATGTTTCTGTCATTCTTTAGGAACCGCTTACTTTCTAGCGTAATAAGGTGTTCTTGGTTTTTCTTGCGCTTTCCCGCTCCTAGCCCTGAAACCAGCCCTTTCCTCAAGGAGCCCCAATAGCTGTTAGTGGACAGTGGTAATTCAGTAAACAAGATGTGGTCGTCGGGTGTGCTCAGTCCTACTGGGCTGTCACTGCTTCCAGGTCCTTTTACCAGACAGGAAATAGTAGCCCTTCATCGACATCTAGTCCTCCATAAACATATTAAAAACATGAGTTCACACTGATACTCCCAATTTCAAAGTAATGCCACAACATTCTTTCCCCTTTTTAATATTTGTGATTCCCTTCCTTGACAGAAACCTGGCTCTGTTATCTATAATTATTTATTTGCTCAATCCTAGAACACACAGAGAGTACCTTCAGCATTGCCAACCTATGCCTCTGTGAAAAAGAAGCCTAGAGTTTAGTATTTTTTTTGAGTTCCTTTTTGTATTTAGTTGAGGGAATACAGTCAAAACACAGCATTCAAAATTCACTTGGGTGTTTCTCCCCTTTCACTGTGCATATGTAATTCATGAGAAATATGGTTCCATTCATGTACTCCGTTTTATTTCCCTATTTTTATTTTTTTTAAATTGGCTTCACACCTAGTGCAAAGCCCAACATGGGGCTTGAACTCACGACCTTGAGATCAAGAGTCAGAAGTTTAAGCAACTGAGAGCCACCCGGGGCCTCTTATTTGCCTATTTTATTGTTGTGATATATTAACATGGTTCCTAAAGTCAGAACTTCACAAGAGGCCACGATGCCTGGCTGGTTCAACAGAGACTTGCCTGTCTCTCTCTCTCAAAAATAAACATTAAAAAAAAAATTTTTTTTAAAGGCACTTTAAAAAATAAAAACCGGGGCGCCTGGGTGGCGCAGTCGGTTGGGCATCCGACTTCAGCCAGGTCACGATCTTGCGGTCCGTGAGTTCGAGCCCCGCGTCGGGCTCTGGGCTGATGGCTCAGAGCCTGGAGCCTGTTTCCAATTCTGTGTCTCCCTCTCTCTCTGCCCCTCCCCCGTTCATGCTCTGTCTCTCTCTGTCCCAAAAATAAATAAAAAACGTTGAAAAAAAAAAAAAATAAAAATAAAAACCTTTACAAAAGGTTCGTCAAATATCTTCCTCCCCCATTCTTTGCTTCTTTCCACCCCTTCCCATCAGGTAACCAATATCTTTGGTCTCTGGCTTCTCCTTTCTGGGTTTCTTTTTGCAGAAATGAGTATGATACGTGTCTATTTTCTTATTTCGTTTACCCCTTTTTTTAAATAATTTTTTTAACATTTATTCATTTTTGAGAGATGGAGACAGAGCATGAGTGGGGGAGACACAGCAGCTGAAGCAGCTGTCAGCACGAAACCCGACTCAAGGCTTGAACCCATGAACCGCGAGATCATGACCTGAGCTGAAGTTGGACGTTTAACCAACTGAG
Source organism: Prionailurus bengalensis (assembly GCF_016509475.1). Lineage (NCBI taxonomy): Eukaryota > Metazoa > Chordata > Mammalia > Carnivora > Felidae > Prionailurus > Prionailurus bengalensis. The sequence continues at coordinate 62,110,071 of NC_057352.1, forward strand.
CCACCCAGGCGCGCCCCACCCCCGACCTTTTTTTTTTTTTTAAGTTTGTTTTTTGAGAGAGAGAGAGCGTGTGAATGGTGGAGGAGCAGAGACAGAGGGAGAGAGAAGAGAGAATCCCTAGCAGGCTCTGCACTGCAGCACAGAGCCTGATGTAGAGACTGAAGCCACGACCTGTGAGATCATGACCTGAGCCCTGCAGTGCAGGCTCTGCACTGCAGCACAGAGCCTGATGTAGAAACTGAAGCCACGACCTGGGAGATCATGACCTGAGCCCTGAAGTCAAGACCCCGATGCTCAACCCACTGAGCCACCCAGGAGCCCCTCCCCCTTCTTTCTTCCACAAAAATGATAGCATACTGTTTTTTTTGCACGTTGCTTTTCTCAAATAATAGTATACCCTGGAAACCATTCTCTATCAGTCCAGAGTTCTTCCTCCTTTATTACTGTTATCATCATTTACATCTAGATTATATCCCATTGTATGTAATAACCATTTCATATTTGACCATTCTTCTATATACGAATATTCAGGCTGTCTCCTCACTTTTGCAGTAACAAACAAGGATGCAATAAGTAATCTGTGCACATGTATTTTCTTTTGTTGGAGGTGTATCTTCAGAGTATACTCCTGAAAGTGGGATTGTTAAATCAAAAGAAATGTATTTTTTATGAGTGTCTGATGTCCCTCCATATTCGTTGTAGCAATCTGCATTCCCATCAGCAATGTAGGAGGTCCCTGTTAGCCCAGAACATCACCAACAGAGTGTGTGGCCATACTTTTTGATTATCTGTCAATCTAATTAGTGAGACACAGTATCTGTGTAGCTTTAATTTGCATTTCTCTAATCATGAATGAGGTTGAACTTTTTTTGTTTCAAGACCTAATTTATTTATTTATGAATTATATCCTTTGTCCACTTTTCTATTGGATTTCTGGTATTTTTTCCTCCTCAATCCTAAGAGTTCTCCATATAGCAGGGATTAGCCCATTGTCTGTGAGATGTTGCAAATATTTTCTTCCAATTTATCAACTGCTTTTGACTTTGTAGTGTTTCTCCCATGGAAAAGCTCTTTTGTTACATTTTTATACAGTCAAATTAAGTTTTCTTATTTCATCTGGATCTTAAGTCATGGAAAACTTCCCAGCACCCAGGTCCAAGAGGCATTCATCTATGTGCTTTTGTAGTACTCGTATGGTTTCAATTTTTATTTTTGGATCCACGATCTGTTTATTTAGTCTTGTGTATGCTGTGAGGCAGGGATCTAATTTTATCTTTTTCCAAATGATTAACCAGTTGTCCCCCACCATTAAAAACAAAAATCGGGGCTTCCAAATTTATTCCACAGGTCTGACTACTGCACTGACTTACTCGCTGACGTTTTATAGTTTGCTTTAATGTCTTAGAAGAGCTAGTCTCCTTGCAGTTTTCTCTCTCTTTTTTTAAAGTTATTCATTTTGAGAGAGAGCATGCACACAAGCAGGGGAGGGGCAGAGACAGACAGAGGGAAAGAATCCCTAGCAGGCTCTGCGCTGTCAGTGTGGATCCCAACGTGGGGCTTGATCTCACAAACTGTGAGATCGTGACCTGAGCCAAAATCCAGAGTCAGATGCTTAATAGACTGAGTCACCCAGGCACCCTGCAGTTTTCTCTTTTTGAAGCAGCATTTTCCTGGGTATTCTTGCATGTGATTATCCTAAGCACATATTTAAGTGAAATTTTAATGACAAAATTTGGTACTCTCAGGTGTCAAAATGAAAATACCAGAAACAAGAGTTTCCAAAGATGTAAAGCATCTGGAAGTAGAGAGGCGTGGCTGGATCTCATCCGCTGAGGTCATCTTGTTGCTTCTGGCTTTATTTTGATTAACGTTTGGTCGCACACACCGAAAAACGACCTAAGACAGTTGCTTTGAGCGCCGCTTTTTCTCATTGTACAATTCCCTGTAGCAGTTGATCGCATCATTGATTGCTCCCGAAACTTTCAGTTTCCAATCATCATTAGGGCCGTCACTTGTAAGGACCCGTAGGCCTGCCTCGAAATGTGAGAAGGCTGCTGAGAGTCTTCCTGTGGTTAGCTGACGCAGGGCAGGTGGGGCATCTTCACTCTCCTCTTCTGCAGGCTCCTGTTCTAGCTGCATCAGTTCCGTGTTCGAGAGATCCTCCTCGTGGGACCTCAGCAACTGGTCCACGTCGGCTTCTACAACCTCTTCGAAAGCCACATTCTTGGCAAGAGTCACAATGTTTTGTTGAAGTTGTGCAATGTTATCTGTTTGGGAAACGCTCTGGAACCGAACACACTCAGGCCAGATCTTCTTCCACACGCTGTTCATCGTTGCCGGTCTCAGCGCCTCCCAAGCTAGTGCAATGTTGTCTACAGCATCTATGATACTGTAGTTTCTCCAGAACTCCCTGATCATGGCTGTGTCCTCCCCATCTGTTGCTTCTAGGATGTGCTCAAAAGTTCTTCTCACGTAATGAGCTTTGAAGGCGGAGGCTATGCCTTGACCCATGGGCTGGATGGAGTCAGCTGTACTGTCATGAAGATATTCCACCCTTACATTGTCAGACAGATCACTCAAATTTACCGGGTGGCACGGGGCATTGTCTAGGATGAGCAACGCTTTGTGGGTGAGATTATTCTGGGCACAGTATCTTTCAACGGCTGGGCAAAAAAAGTATGTGAACCATTCCTGAAAGATGCTCCTGGTCGCCCAGGCCTTTTTGTTTGAGCGCCAAATTACAGGCAAATTGGGCTTGGAGTATCCTTTCAGAGCCTTGGGGTTTTCCAAGTGGTACACCAATAGGGGCTTCAACTTAAAGTCCCCAGCTGCATTGCCACCAAGAAGCAGCATCAAGCGATCTCTGGATGATTTAAAGCCTGGCTCAGCTTTCTCTTCCACAGAAATAAACGTTCCTTCAGGCATTCTCTTCCAATAAAGCCCCGTCTCATCTACGTTAAAAACCTGCTGGGGGGTATACTCACCTTCTTCAATGATGCTTCTTAGCGCTTCTGGATATATGTCCTTGTTTCCAGGAGCCGTGCTGTTTATCTTGAAGTGGGGCAAACAGTGGCGCTCCTTGAATCTCACGAACCAGCCTTTACTTGCAGCAAACTTTTCTGTTTGAGAGCTCGTACCTCTTTCCCGCTGTAAGTCATCAAACAAACTCTTAGCCTTCTCCTGAATAATTGTGACACTCAGGGGCACATTTCGCTGGCTCTGGTCTTCAAGCCACACATGCAGCAGGCGCTCCATGGTCTCCATGACTGCACTTCGATGCCGCGTCAACCGGGAGGCTCTCAAAGGAGTAGCGATTTGCGAATTCGCTTTAATTTTTTCCTTATTATCTCGGATTGTAGCCACGGTAGAAACCGCAAGGCCCAAGGCCTTCGCAATTTGGCTGAGCTTTTCACCAACTTCGAATCGTCTCAACACTTCCAATTTTATGTCGAGGGTAATTGCTTTCCGTTCCCTTTTGGCACTGGGGATGGCCGATGCATTTAGGGACCTTTTCCCAGGCATTTTCCCTTCCAGAATGTAGTGAAATGACAGCAGTCTCAAGAGCAAGAAGGCCCGTGGCTATCCTCTGCTCCCTTGCAAAACGTGGGAGAGAAAATGGGGCTGCCAAGAAGTGCAGGCGGATGAGAAAAAGGTCACCAAAGGCCTGCCCGGCCCCCTGTGCCAGAAACAGGCTGGTTCACTCTCGACTGGAAGGCGGGCAGCGTAGGCCTCTGGTGTCAATCAGAGTGCCCAACCCCCAGACAGCACATCTGCAGGAACGTTAAAACCGGCGTGGGTTTCTGGGATCCAGAGAACAGAAAAAAATCCGTGCAAGTTAATAACGCTGCATAGCACACACCGAGTCAGTGCCTCCGTTCTAGAGGGACATCGAAGCAGCAGGGAGCCGGGTAGCGGGCTCACGAGAGGCGCCGGTAGCAGGGGACGGACCAGGGACTGGTGGTGTCTTTTGTGAACCGCTTCCTGTGGAGGACCCGGGAAATATGTGTCCTTGGAGATGCCCGACTTAAAATAAGTCTAAAGGCGCTGGGTATCCTCATAGCATCTAGCCCGAGTCGGTCGCTGGGATTTCTGCGCTCCGCTCTGTGGACAGGACCCGACAGCGCTCACGTTCAGGTCTTTAAAAAGTCAGGTGGTAGGGTAGACAGCTGACGAGAGGTCCCAAGCCGGCGCCTAGTCCTTACCGCGCATGAGCGACGCCTCCAGCGCCCGCGGGGACGGCTCCGGGGGTGTGGCGCTTCCCTGGTTTTGTTGCTGTTCTGCGCGTGCGCGCGCCCCAGCGGCGCGAGGGCGGGGGCGGGGAGTGTCGCGCCCGCTCCGGGCGGCGGCCGAGCGGTCTGGGCCGTGCGGCGGTGGCCCAGGAGGCGGCGGGACGGTCAGGGCAGGCGTGAGAGCCCTCGGAACAGCCCGGCAGGTGAGCGGGGAGGTTCTGCCCGCAGGTGTCGGGAGGCGGGGGCGCGGGCTCCGCTCGACGCCTTGGTGACGCCGCCCGGTTGCGCCGGCTGTCGCGGGGTAGGGGTCCGGGGGAACGGACTAGAGGGGCCTGGCTGCGGCCACCACCACATCCCCAGCCGGCGGCTCTGTCCCCGCGGCTGAGGTGGCCGTCCCTTGCCCTCCGCGTCCCTGCCCTTCTCCTGGCGGCTTCTTGCCGCCTTCTGAATTTCCCGCCGCCTCCCGGGCCCTGCGCAGTGCTGGCTCCCTCCTCTGCCGCCTCAGTCCCCTCTCCAAAGAGCCCCCACGCGGAGCGATTTGCGTTCGAGTCACGAGTCCCTGCAAACCTACAGCATCTCCTCGGGCACCTCGCTTCGACTGCGAGCCCGTTTCCTCCTGGGCCTGGAGGTAATGCTTGCTGAGCCCAGAGTTGCTCTCTGAGCCGGATGTGATACTGCACGTGGAAGAGTTTTGCCGGCTGTTAGTGTTTCTCACGTGTGGAGCCCGGTTTCACTACTCTCATAGCAGCTAGTACTGCTTCCAGCCTTCCGTGCTAAGGGCTTTACACGAACCCTCTCATTTGAGTCCTAAACCCTTCCTGCACGAAAGCGCTGCCATAAGCCTCTTTATAGAAGAGAAAACGTGAAAGCAAAACTGGCCACTTGCAGTTCAGGGCCATCTCGCTCCAGTGCCTTCACCTTTAGGTATTTCTGGGTTGTGTGCCTTTCCTCTGGTTAGATACTATCAAATGGGATTCCATGTTTTTTTTTTTTTTTTAATGTTGTTTTTAAATTCAGTTTTTAGAGACAGAGTGTGAGCAGGGGAGGGGCAGAGAGAGAGACGGAGACACAGAATCCGAAGCAGGCTCCAGGCTCCGAGCTGTCAGCATACAGCCTGGCTGGGGGCTCAAACCCAGGAACTGCAAGGTCATTACCTGAGCCGAAGTCAGAAGCTTAACCGACTGAGCCACCCAGGTGCCCCCCTAGGATTCCGTATTTTAAGGTTCTGTTTCTGTATTGGTTGATACATCCCAGGGTGCAGTGATCACATTGGCTTAATTTTTTCTCCTGCACAATTGTGAGGTTTCTGATTTTTGGTCCAAGAAAGGCATCTTGGTTTCCAGACAGCAGTGAAGGAGGAAGAAGGATTCCGTGGATTTATTTCCTGTCTTGTCTTCAGGAATGAGCTTTTCCCTCCCATCCCTATTCATTTTGGGGATGGTACAAGTGAGCTCCGTTTCTGGAATTATCGATGAGAGCAGAGCCCTTTGCCTGGGACGTTTCAGCATTGCAGAGGCTGTTCTGGTTGTTAACACGTGGTGGAAGTCAGTAATTGACACAGCTGTGTCCTGGGTCACTGAACCTCCGTGGCCTCAGTGGTTTCAGTTACGAAGGAAGTTGGATGATCTTTGAGGGTTTTTTCCCCCAGACTGAGTTGTTCATCTGTTGAGAGTCAAGAAGTGAACACAGGCAAGGGCTCTGTCCCTCGGCTGCTCTCCTTGGATTTGTAGGCTGGGGGGGGGCTGCCAAAGCTGGAGAGGCGTCACAGTGTAGTCAAAAGTACCCTATCAGTTAACACTCATCAAGGGAGGCTTATGTTCTGGAGGCTTCCATGCAGTTATTTTCTCATTCGGTGATCTTGCCGCACCATCCCTGCCGTGCAAGGAGGAGAACGAGACAAGCAGAACAAGGGAAGTAGAAAAGGAAGAGAAGGGAATGGAGAGGCATAAATGCCGTATCAATGTGGCTGGGATAGTTGAGTGCTGAAGGAAGCGAGCTCCCAGCAGATTGAAGAGCCACTGCCTGGCGGGCTTGTGTCTGCGTGAGTCTGAGACACCAGGGTAACCTGGCTGATGATCTGACGGGAAAAAAAGGGCGGTGGCCCTTTGCCTGTTGAAGGGTCTTACTGTGCCCAGCCCCACGTCTTGGCATTGCGTGTGCTCATCACAGCCAAACACCAGTAACAGACTGTGTCTCTGAGAACTGCCTCTGACCTAACGTGGTTCCCTAACCCATGTCAGAAGAAGATTAAGTCATGAACTGAAATAAAGGAATTGGGACTTTTATCAAGTTTTGGAGGCCTGAAGCACAGTACTTAGCACTTCTAGGGCTGTAGGCCACCAGCCCTGCTCTGTTTGGTGTGGAGCTGCAGAAACCCTGGGAGGCTTGGTTTCCCCTCATACGCCTCCGGCTCCCAGTGGCCTTCAGGCACTCACTTACCTCTCTAAACTTTTCCACCCCTGCAGGGGGCGCGGTCACACCTACTTTTTTAGGGCAGATGGTGAGGATTGGAGGAGGTGACAGAGGAGCACCCACCCAGCAGGTGCACCACCTTCTGTGCTCCTTTGTCTAAATTTCCTGTTGCAGTAAAATGCCTTTGCGATGTCTTCATGGTCTCATGATTCCTCCACATCAGGCTCTGGTCCTTTGTGCGGGCTGAATCCCTGCAGCAGGCGGCTTCATTCACGGCGTGGAAGTTCTCATGGCCTCATCACCCTTCCTGGTGCATCTCCTTGCTGAGCTTCCCCGTTTGGGTTTCTCCCTGGTTTTAATATCTTTCTTATAGCTTACCTTACTTGTGAGTCCACTTTGCCTTTTGAAAGGGATGTTTGAATAATTTGGCTTATTAGCAAGTTAATAACCATTGACAGTGAATTTACCGTGGGGAATGGCCTGCCTCATCATGAGGGACAGCATGGTTGAAATAACACGGGTGTTGTCACCTGTATATCTATTTTCATTATAATAGAATATTGGGGGTGATCCAAATCTTTGCTTATGTTGGTTTTTTTTTTTTTAATATAATCAATATTGGGTTCTTGACTGTACTTAGATTTTGTTGTCTTAATATGGTGGCTTTTCTTGAGCTTATTTTTGTTCTAATGGCTTTTGACATATACTAGTGAAAAATCTAAGTCGTCTTTGGTCTTGTCCTTAACTGGTGTTAAATACTGTTAGCTTATGGTGAAAACTGGCATTTTCTTCTTTGAGGACTGAAGAAAATACAGGATCTGGAAGAGCACTTGCTTTCTTTGGCCTGACAAAAATACTAATCCTTGGTTGATCAAAGATAAATTATAGTATCCTTTGCTTTTAAATTTTTATGTGGCTTAATCTTAGAATCATGTTTGTTTTTGAGGCTGTAATAGTTTCAGTGGCCAAAATTGTCTCAGGCAAGAAATGGTTAGGGAATTGGTGGGGGTGGGAGTGGAGGCATTGACAGCAATAGCTGTGAAAATTCTTTATGTGTTTCTGCAGTGAATTTAGTTCCCGTTTATCCTGTTTGAATCCTATTTTAATGGGACATTTAAGCGGATAAGCAAAGGCAGCAAGCTAGCCCTTTAGCCCACATCCGGGTCCTTTCCCACCTGTAATGCCACATCACAAATGGCCCATCACATGGCAGAAGGTGTTCATCTTCTCTCACTTTTCACTGCCTCCGGGGGACCTGCTTTCAGCAGCCGCCTCTTCGGGGAAGGCTGACGTCATTTTCTGAGTGGCTGTGTTCAAAACCACCCAAAGGTACCCATCTTTCTTCTGCCATCATTAGCATAACGTTACGAGAACCAAGTGAGGCTTCCTCAGTGTCTCCCCTGTAGTGGGGGAACCAGGGGACAGGGTGTGTGTTGACTCAGGATGCCCTGTGCCTCCTCCCTTTTCTAGTTTCCATTGAGCCTTACTTCAGTCTTCCCGTTTCTGGGTCACTGCAGCCTGTCTTGATGGTTTTGATAGGACAGTGAAAGAGAAACTCTCATAAGAAAGTTTCTAGGCGAATCTTTTGGGAGGCATGAGAACAAACCTTTGTTTCTACATATCTGAGTGACTCAGGCTGAGCCTCATGTTTGGGAAGCACAACAGAGATGATGTGCAGACTGCAGTTAGCTTGGAGCATATCTGCCTCTCACAGTGGACTGTAGGACTGTGCTCAGTGTCCCCTTGGACACCCTGTATGTGAGGCTTGTAGGTGCATGTTGATCGCATCAAGCAAGGAGTCAGGGCAGAAAACTGGTTTCTCTTGTACTCTCTTTCCTCGTCTTACAGGATGGTTGCTTATGTGAGTGTGGTCTGTGCTTTTAAAGTACCAGAACCTCATCATTTTGTCCCTAAGGGTTTGAGGAATTCTTTAGAAGAAACAGAGACTTAGAAAAAGCAGCTACTCCAAGAAAAGGTACAAGAGTCAATTTGACATTTTAATGGACCGAGCCACCCAGGTGTCCATCAATTTAATGTTGTTTTTTTTTTTAATTTTTTTTTTTAACATTTATTCATTTTTTTTTTTTTTAATTTTTTTTTCAACGTTTATTTATTTTTTGGGACAGAGAGAGACAGAGCATGAACGGGGGAGGGGCAGAGAGAGAGGGAGACACAGAATCGGAAACAGGCTCCAGGCTCCGAGCCATCAGCCCAGAGCCTGACGTGGGGCTCGAACTCACGGACCGCGAGATCGTGACCTGGCTGAAGTCGGACGCCTAACCGACTGCGCCACCCAGGCGCCCCAACATTTATTCATTTTTGAGACAGAGACAGAGCATGAACGGGGGAGGGTCAGAGAGAGGGAGACACAGAATCTGAAACAGGCTCCAGGCTCCCAGCGGTCAGCACAGAGCCCGACGCGGGGCTCGAACTCACGGACTGTGAGATCGTGACCTGAGCCGGTCTGATGCTTAACCGACTGAGCCACCCAGGCGCCCCTCAATTTAATGTTTTAAAACTGTGAGAGTTTTGCATTTTTAAGGCCTTCGCTACTTCCGGGGTTAATCTCCTTGGGAGGTGACAAGCAGGTGGCCCGTGCACGTGTGGTGTTGGCCTTCTCTTTCCTTTGCTTGTCGTGTCCATTGCTTCCAAGTCACCCCCTTCCTTATTCAGATCCGAAGCCTCACAGTTTGGTGATGTGGATTGGTGAAGTGGGTATTTATCAGGTGTGGTTCTCCTGTGGAACGTCTTCTGCTCAGTTACCTGTAAGTGAGGAATAGGAGGAGGCCCATAGAAGCATGTTGGGAGGTGTGTTTACATGCTTTACAAATACAGCAGTTGGTTTTTTGCAACGTTATCGTTTATGCACATTTTTACTCTATCCTGTAATATGTTTGTCTGTTTCCGGGTCACCTAGGCCTTGGGCCTCCATGGCTTTGATTTGGGGTTATTGGAGTGGTGTGCATGTGATGGGGCAGGACTGTGGCTTTGTTTGTCCTGCGACTTTTTGGGCTTCTTGCTTAGGCCCTTCCATTTCCTGTTGCCTGGCTGTGGAGAAACATGGCCATGAATGGATCGCTGCCTTAGAAGCCTCTGTGAGACCACCTTTCCCTTACTCAGGGGAACGATTGTTTTCCTAAGTTTTGGGTTAGTTTCCCAGGTTCTTAGGAACACATGCATTCTTGTGTGGCACCTCTGGGACTTCATTTCTGGTCACAAATGTGTGGGCGGGTGGGGGGGGGTGGTTTCCCCACCATGCAGTTCTGGGACACCAGCTGGGTGTCCTACAGTTTAACCCACTTCTGACACCATGTACCTGGAATCAGCACCAGATTCCACAGGTTCAGGGCTCCGTCCTGAAAGACTGCCTCCGCCTCCCACTCCCTGCCTTCAGATGCTGTTCCACTTCCAGATTGTCACCTGTGCTTCTGACTGGCTATAAATCAGTTTTCCATGACCCCCTCTCCTTGGGTTCATTTAATTTGCTAGAGCTGCTCACAAACTCGGGAAACCAGTGTACTTACTAGATTACCAGTAGTTCATTACAGAGGATGTTAAAGGATATGAATGAACAGCTAGATGAAGAAATATGTAGGGCAGGGTCTGGTGGATTCCCTGGTGTAGGAGCTTTCTGTCCCCTTGGGGTTTAGCACGGAATGTGGGTACTTTCTTGTCTACCAATCTAAAAGCTCTCCAAACCCTGCCCTTTTGGGTTTATATGGAGGCTTTGTTGCATAGGTATGTGATTGATTGAATCATTGGCTGCTGTGAGTAATTCGACTTCCAGCTCTTCTCCCCTCCCCTCCCCCCTTCTCCCCCAGAGTCAGGGGTGGGGCTGAAACTTCTAACCTTCTAATCACTTGGTTGCTTCTCCTAGCAACCTGCCTCCATCCTTAAGGGTTTTCCAAAAGTCACATCATTGACACAAACTCAAGCGTGGTTGAAAGAGGCTGGTTATGAATAACGAAAGACACCTTTACCACCTAGGAAATTCCAAGGGTTCTTAAAGCTCCGTACCAGGAGGACCAAATGCATACTTCTTATAAATCGAGTATCATACAGGTCAAACAAAGCTAAATGCCTGGCAGACTCCGTGATAACAATTATTCGTTTTTGTTTCTCCCCCTTGTCTTTTTGTGTGTGATAAAGCACCTCTTGGAAATTTTTTTTTTAATTTTTTTTTTCAACGTTTATTTATTTTTGGGACAGAGAGAGACAGAGCATGAACGGGGGAGGGGCAGAGAGAGAGGGAGACACAGAATCGGAAACAGGCTCCAGGCTCTGAGCCATCAGCCCAGAGCCTTACGTGGAGCTCGAACCCACGGACCGCGAGATCGTGACCTGGCTGAAGTCGGACGCTTAACTGACTGCGCCACCCAGGCGCCCCAGCACCTCTTGGAAATTTTAACTGGAAATTGTACTTGATGGAGTTACATGGGGAGGGGAGAGTGTTTCTTTGGGTGTGCCTAGCTTTCTAGGACCGTTCAAGCCTTCTGATCCTCAGAGTGTACTTGGAGGAACCCTAGGTGGGCATGTCCTGAATCAGAGCCATCTCTCCTGACACATACTTTGCACCCGACAGAATGGTGGGACAGGGGTGCTTATGGGGCTGGATTTGTGTGCTCTGAACTGCTTTGTATTTTACGTGTGTGTTGCAGGAAGAGGCTTGCAAGGCTGGATTCAGTCATCTAGTTTGTGGGTCACAGTGTTCTGAGAAGGGGTATCGTGCCCCAAGTGCCAGCTGTTTAACAGTAATGCCCCCTGGATCGTGCCTGGTATGTATGTTCCATTCACTGGTGATGACCTGGAGATTTTAAGAAATTGTTTTAAATTTCCATCTTGTCTGGAAATGTCTGGGGTTGGTATGGTCTAGTAGTCTTTTCCACTCTAACCTGTGTCCTGAAGTGGGAGGGGCACAGCAGGCTTTCCTCCTACACTTCCGGACAAGATACTTAGGTTTCAGCTCTGCCCAGCCTCTTCCTGTCCTGCTCCCTGTTTACCTCCAGAAGGCACCAGTGTTAGGAAGATTGTATGTTAGAGGCATTTTTTTGTTCTCTGAAGCCTCTTTCTCTAGGAAGTTGTAATTATTGTTACCTGGTGTCAGATTCTGTTTTCTCTTAGGAACTGGTGAGCCAAAGGATGTTGGGGCTGGAACAGAGGAGGCAGAAGAGGAAAGCAGGGTGACTTTGCCTGGTGGAGCTGGCTGCAGAAGGTGTGTGTGCATCCGAGGACTAGACCCCACGTGGCCCATCACGTACCCAGGGGCTCGGTCACGGTCATAGACCCCACGCGGCCCATCACGCACCCAGGGGCTCAGTCACGCTCATAGACCCCACGCGGCCCATCACACACCCAGGGGGCTGGTCACGGTCATAGACCCCACGCGGCCCATCACGCACCCAGGGGGCCGGTCACGGTCATAGACCCCACGAGGCCCATCAGGCACCCAGGGGGCCGGTCACGGTCATAGACCCCACGCGGCCCATCACGCACCCAGGGGGCCGGTCACGGTCATAGACCCCACGAGGCCCATCACGCACCCAGGGGGCCGGTCACGCTCATAGACCCCACACGGCCCATCAGGCACCCAGGGGGCCGGTCACGCTCATAGACCCCACGCGGCCCATCACGCACCCAGGGGGCCGGTCACGCTCATAGACCCCACGCGGCCCATCACGCACCCAGGGGGCCGGTCACGCTCATAGACCCCACGCGGCCCATCACGCACCCAGGGGCTCAGTCACGCTCATAGACCCCACGCGGCCCATCACACACCCAGGGGGCTGGTCACACTCATAGACCCCACGCGGCCCATCACGCACCCAGGGGGCCGGTCACGGTCATAGACCCCACGAGGCCCATCAGGCACCCAGGGGGCCGGTCACGCTCATAGACCCCACGCGGCCCATCACGCACCCAGGGGGCCGGTCACGGTCATAGACCCCACGAGGCCCATCACGCACCCAGGGGGCCGGTCACGCTCATAGACCCCACACGGCCCATCACGCACCCAGGGGGCCGGTCACGCTCATAGACCCCACGCGGCCCATCACGCACCCAGGGGGCCGGTCACGGTCATAGACCCCACGAAGCCCATCAGGCACCCAGGGGGCCGGTCACGCTCATAGAACCCACGCGGCCCATCACGCACCCAGGGGCCCGGTCACGCTCATAGACCCCACGCGGCCCATCACGCACCCAGGGGGCCGGTCACGCTCATAGACCCCACGCGGCCCATCACGCACCCAGGGGGCCGGTCACACTCATAGACCCCACGCGGCCCATCACGCACCCAGGGGGCCGGTCACGCTCATAGACCCCACACGGCCCATCACGCACCCAGGGGGCCGGTCACGCTCATAGACCCCACGCGGCCCATCACGCACCCAGGGGGCCGGTCACGCTCATAGACCCTACGCGGCCCATCACGCACCCAGGGGGCCGGTCACGCTCATAGACCCCACGCGGCCCATCACGCACCCAGGGGGCCGGTCACTGCTGTGCTTGGGCTTTGTGCAGTCCTTCTGCTTGTTCTTGGAGCAAGCTGATTCAAAGATTCTAAGAAACAAACTTAAGATTATGACAACGTGGAGATTTCCATCTGAATTTTAAAAGACCCAGATAAGAGATAACCCCAGAAGTGTTGGCTCTTTGTGGGTCTTCTGCCTCTCCCAGGTGCTTTGCTGAGCTGCTGTGTTTGTTGTGTTTACATGTGCCAAGCGGAGGCCTTTCCTCCCAAGGACCCCGGCTTTGGCTTCACCACGCACACAGCATGGTGGAGTGTGAGGAGGGAGCATTTGATGATGTCTCTCATAATATCTGATAAAAGAAGTCTCTGTTTCATGAAGGAAACCACCCTCGTTTAACCGTAAAATGTGTTCTCTTGTCCCACGGTTGGGGGGGAGGTGGGGGGGGAGGTGGGAGGGGTGGGCATTCCCCTGGGACAAGCAGGGTTTCCGCAATCTTGCTGTTTTGGGGGCAGGTGTTGCTATGGGATTTTTCTACATCTATTTTCGAGATCCTGGGAAGGAAATCACCCGGAAGCAGTTCATGCAGTATTACTTGGTGAGGGGTCTGGTGAGGGGACTTACAGTCTGTCCACCCAGGAAGGAGCTGGTACCTATGGCGGCGTGCCCACCCTGTGGTCTGCAAGCTCTGATCCTGAGCATCCCAGCCTTGGGGTATAGACAAGACCAGTTTTACTTTTCCCAGTAGCTCCCTCACTGAACGCTGAATGTCATGCCCACATTCTTCCTGGGTGGAGGTCCCTGTAACATCATGGCCTAACTTCATCATTGACTAGCTTTTGCTCCTAAGACCCCATTCTGTTTTTCTGTAAACTCCGATCTTCTGTCTGATTGAAAGCTTTTCTCCTAGTGTAGTCCTACCCTGACCCTGAGCAGGGTGGGCCAGCACTGTCCACCCCAGGCTTTGTGCTGTGCTCACAGGGTCCTCCCTGGCTTGTCCTTCTGAGTGCTGAAGTCAGGTGGAGTGCTCCTCCAGCTTAAGTGTAAACTCAGATAGGAGCAGAGGACTTGCTCCCCCTCTGCCCATCGCCCTAAATAGCACACAGTTAAGATCCGGACTTCCATCTGTGTGACGATGTTTGTAGAAAACCATTGTTTCCCACCAGGGTCTGTAGCTGAGGCCTTTGTTGTCTGCCCGCACGTCTGTCCTCAGAGAGGCCCTTGCTCCCTGCTGGGTGGGGGAATGGCAGCTGCCTCTCCTCTCTCCCAAGGATCTGCCTCCTGCTGGGGAGGAGGGGTGAGACAGGGGTCCTCCTGTGTCTGCATTCTGGACAGATTCCAGAGTTCCCTCAAGGTCTGGCACCGCTGACAGTGACGTGTTTGTTCTGAGGCACAGCCTAGAGCACTGAACGGGGACGTGTTCCCTCCCTGGCTCACCTCACTCAGCGCTGCGCTCAGCCCCCGTGGTGCACAGGGGACCGGCAGCCTCTCCCCAGGCTCAGACCGAAAACCTGATCTTCCTCACTAAGAGGAACTTTCAGGTTGGCTGGAAAAGTCCAGCATGTGAGTGCTGCACTGTCTCCCAGCTCCTCCGCAGCAGCTGTTGTGAGATCACCTGATGACATCTTAGGGTGTCACAGAAGTAAGTAAGCTGAAGCGCAGCCCTCCCTGAGCGCCTCATGCATTTGGGAATAAAAAAAAACACAGTATCCAGAAACTTAAGTAGCAAACTTTGTTGTAAAATAGCTTTGTTACTTCTCCTAACTAAAATTAGGAGGACGTTTCCTTCCAATTTTTAAAATGAGGAGAAAGTATATTTGCAAAAAATATTTGGGAAGTAAATAAGAATATAAAGAAGGGAGTCCCTGGCCTGCTGTGAGCAAGGTTACACAGGTGGGCACTGGTCTACACCCTGCCCCTTGGGCTTCACCACGTTGAGCTGTGTACCCAGGTGATAGTGTAATTGTGACGGAGAAAGCAAGACTGGCCAGCCGGGCGGTGATCCAAAAAGTAAGAGATTGAAACATGATGGGGGCTGTAAGGATGTCCCAGGCTCTTGCCTCTTTAACGTGAGAGTGGGTGGAGTCTCTGGGGTCTCTGTGGCAGAAAACCTGGGGCGTTCGGCTGCTCTGAGGCGTTTCTTTAACGAGCATTAGGCTGCACTATGGAAGCATTGGGCTTTGTGGGGTGGTCATAAGATGCCACGGTTGGGAACACGTCCTCATCACACAACCCCGAGTCTTTATTTACTTTCCAGAAGGAGCATTGTTGTAGTGATCTGAGATGCTGTCGAGAGCAGATGGATGGCAGAAGGAACCGGGGCACACCCCTGAATCGTGTCTTTGAAGAGCTTCCCAGAGGAGCATGTCTGCGTGCAGATGGTTGGGTCCAGAGGCACCAATAGCTCGTGGGCCTTGGGGATTACGTTTTCATTCTCCCTGGCACTGTTTTCTTGTGGTACCTGCAGCTGGGTGGACAGAATGTTCCCGAATCAGCTCTGTGTCTTAGGACTGCCCTGTAGTCAGTGTAAGACTGTTGTTTGTGTGCCTTCTGGATTTCCAAGGCAGTGTGGAATCTTAGTGCCTGGATGTACCAAATTTTAACTCCTGTTGCTGAATTGGTTTCTGTTTATTAAAATGGAAATAGGTTCATACCCCAGGCTGAAAGTATTCATGTTAGTAGAAAAACAGAACGGACCTGTTCTGCAGAGTGTAGGCTGAGGTAGAGCCACGGTCTGGGTCTGTGGAGCACGTCCGAGCACAGAAGCACGTGGTTTGCTGCCGAATGCCCTGCTCTGCAGGTCTGGCGTTCTTTCCCCGCGGTGGACTGGCTGGAGGTTGTGAACAGTTTGTGCGTGGCATTCCTGCTCCTGGACGGCATCTGAGGTGAGGGGTAAGTTCAAGGCTGAGTGTTCCTCTGTAGGGGTTTGTTTTTGTTTTTTTAATTTTTTTTTAACGTTTATTTATTTTTGAGACAGAGACAGACAGAGCATGAATGGGGGAGGGTCAGAGAGAGGGAGACACAGAATCTGAAACAGACTCCAGGCTCTGAGCCGTCAGCACAGAGCCCGACGTGGGGCTTGAACTCACGGACCGCGAGATCGTGACCTGAGCCGAAGTCGGCCGCTCCACCGACTGAGCCACCCAGGTGCCCCACGTAGGGTTTTTTTTTTTAATGTAGAGTGTAGGGGCACCTGGGTGGCTCAGTCGGTTGAGCACCCAACTCTTTATTTCAGCCCAGGCTACGAACTCACGGGTTCTTGTGTTTGGGCTCCACGTTGGGCTCTGTGATAGTTTGGAGCCTGCTTGGGATTCTCGGTCTCCCTCTGTCTCTGCCCCTCCCCTGGTGCATGCTTTCTCTTTCTCTCTCCCCCCCCTTCCTCTCTCTTTCAAAAATAAATAAATAAACTTTAAAAAAGAATTGAAAAAGTAAAGTGTAGTTTCTGTGTGTGTGTGTGTGTGTGTGTGTGTGTGTTTTCAAAAACATGCCTCTCTTGGTTTCACTACCCAACAGCGGAGGTTTCAGTTAAGAGGATCTTCACAATTCTGCCCTGGCAAATGCTACTTCCCATGATTAATAACCCGTGTTAAGGGGATCGTTTACCACATTGGTGTGTAGCAATAGCAGTGTTCCAAGTAGAACAGAATCCCCGTGTAGGGCTCTTTTTTAAAATTTTTAAACAATTTTCATTTATTTTTGAGAGAGAGAGAGAGAATGTAAGTGGGGGAGGGGCAGAGAGAGAGACACACACAGAATCCGAAACAGGCTGCAGGCTCTGAGCTGTCAGCACAGAGCCCGACGTGGGCTTTGAACTCCTAAACCATGAGATCATGACCAGAGCCGAAGTCCGATGCTTAACTGACTGAGCCACCTAGGCACCCCACACCCGCTAGTGTAGGACTCTTAACTGTGACTCAGTTTTGTCAAGTAACATGTAAGAACCATGATCTGAGAGCTGGGAGGAGAGAATGGCACAGGGACACAAAGAAGGGACAGACAAACCTTCGCAGTTGTGGGAGCTTCTTATACCTTCATCCAAGACCCAAAGCCTGTGGTTTTCTGAGGCCAGACCCAGGCTTTGCTGGAGGAGCACCGGTCGGGGGGTGGTGGCTGGAGGGGGAGCCCAAAGCTGCTCTTGAATCTTGGTCTCTGAAGAAGTTTGTATGGTTTAACATCAGCAGTGTTGACACCTTTGAGCAGAACTTGGAGACTGCTCACTGGGAACTGGGCATTGAACTCCCCCAACCAGACGGCAGTGGTCTATGCCACCGAGAGCGACGGGTGAATGTCAGGCTCCAGTCTGGAGTCTGTGGTTCTGAGTCCAGAACAGTTCAGTGTTTAATCAGTTTTGGAGGGGCGCCTGGGTGGTTCAGTCAGTTAAGTGCTCGACTCTTGGTTTCGGCTCAGGTCATGGTCTGGAGGGTTGTGGGTTTGAGCCCCGCGTGGGGCCCTGTGCTGACAGTGTGGAGCCTGCTTGGGATCCTCTGTCTCTCTCCTTCTCTGCCCCTCCCCAGCTCACTCTCTCTGTCTCTCTCAAAATAAATAAATAAAAACTTAAAAAATTTTTTTTTACCAGTTTTGGAGTGTGCTTCCTTTGAGCATATTATAGGCGTCTGCTAATTTACTATATATAGCAAAATGAATACATAAATTCTGTTTTCATGGAGGAAAGAATCGATCGGTGAAATATTTAGGCAGGCAGCCCTTAAGAAATAGTATAATAGGGCTCAGCTGTGAGGGGGCTGTGCTGGGTCTGCTGGGGTCCGTCCTCCTCACCCCCAATTTCAGGTGTCTGGGCAGACAGACGTGTGTGGGGTGAGAGGCTCAGGATTGGGGAAGGCTGGATGCTGTGTCCAGGCTCTGACATGTTTTTAAAAGATACTGCTCCCTTGTGTAGCATCAGTCTGCTCTTCACAGCCTTTCTCCCGAGGGAACTGATGAGTGGTTTTCTTGGATCTTCTAGGTTTCCCTTGCGAAGCCTGGTGTCCTCCCTTCTCCTAGTGGGCATCTTCCTCTGTGCTGTGAGGAGGGGGCCCGATGGGGGCTGGGCGTGGCAGGCGAGGACCGGGGCCGCCTCTTCAGTGCTGGGGAGATACCTGCCAGGGTCTTAAAGTACAGTGTCAACGTGTGGTTTGCGGATGTAGCTGGTTGTGAAGAGGCCAGGCTGGAGATGATGGGAGTTTGTGAATTTCCTGAAGAATCCCAAGCAGTGTCAGGACTTAGGAGCCCAAATTCCAAAGGTATTGATTTCAGAAAACATGATAATGCTCTGAGCTCCAGGTCACAGTCCGAGATCACCATGGGTCACTGTGGACAGATACGGGACAATTGAGCGTTTACTAGAGATGGTGTATTTTATTAATCATGGGAAGTAGCATTTGCCAGGGCAGAATTGTGAAGATCCTCTTAACTGAAACCTCTGTGAGTTTACTTTTTTGAACTATGAGCTTGTGCAATTATAGGAACAGTCCCATACCCAACTGAAGTGTGTTTGTGTTCACTTGAAGCACAAACATTATTGGCTTTTCATTTAGAGGCCAGTCTGTCCGTCTAGTTTGGTTCCAGTGATCAGAATCTTTTGTTAAATGTCCTGCATAAACCACACGTTACCTATAGTTTCGTTCTCTAAATGAAGTGAGAACTTAGAAGCAGAGCAGTCTGAGTGTAGAACCGTGTATTTTCTTATGACATTTTTCTTAGAGTTTTCTTTCCTACTCAATTTGACATTTTTTTTAGCTGTTTGCCTTTATTGCTTTATTTTCCAAAGCTTTCAACTTAGTGTTTGAAGAAACAACCTTTTTTTATTCCTGTTTTTTTTTTTTAGTTCACACAATGTTAAATTACATAATTAAAATAGAAGTACAGCTTGCATAAACAGGTTTGGGATCAGATACAGCTGCCTTATGGTGAGCCCTTGACCCTGCTCTGGACAGAGGGGTGGGGTGGGGTTGGTGTGGGTCAGGGTTGTTGTACAGCCATTGTGATTCTGGCTGCTGTGTGTTTCTCCTGGTGCCTCTTTGTGTCATGGACCCTTTGATGGCTTGACAAACTGCGAGTCCTTTTCCCAGAATGATTTGCATCTTAAAGGAAATGGAGTCACAGACCCTTCAGTCATCCCCGGGCTATGTGGACCAGGCTAAGAGCGCCTGGTGTAGACCGCTCTTTGGACACAGACCCTTGTAGAAACCCTTGCTTTCTCCAGCTCCTCCCCGTAGTGTGGCCGCCACTAGACAGTTTGTTCTGAGCAACAGCAACAGGTGACGGACCGCTGTGAGCCTGGGGACTAGAGGGTAGGAGGTGCTGTCCTGTCTTACAGGCTGGGGAGCGTTTGCTGGAAAGCATGTGTGTGCGACAGAGGTGCAGCTCGCCCTGGTGCTCCCTGCTGGAGATTTGCCAGCACCCGGCCCAGCTGCTGGTCCCCTCGGCTTTATGGCTTTGTGGTTGGGTGCCGCAGGGGGTGCCTCTCTTTGCTTCTTAGGATGTCCAGCTGCTTGTACGTACTTGCAGAGTGTGTGATAAGCGGTGTGGCGGTCAGGTCACCAAGAAGGGCCTCTCACCTGGAGTGCGCCCCTCCAGCAGCGTGTGGGCTTGAGGGAGGCGTCTCTGTCATTCTGTGTGGTGCCGAGGACATCAGGGCCCCCATGGGTGTGGGCTCCCCCTGGGCGTAAAGACCTACAGTGGATGTGGACACATGTACCCTGGACTCTCAGTTGTGCGTGTGGTCACACGACTGGCAGAGATGGATTCATGGCGCACCGTGACCTTAACCCACATTCACGGGAACATGGGGTCCAGCACCATGTTGTGGATCTGAGTTTTGTGACTCCTTCTCCCTACCTTTTCGTGAGTACTTTGTTGTTGTTTTTAAAGACTCAAGGAAAAAACACTGTATGGTCTCCTCTGAGGTAACTAGATGCTAACCCACACCCTTGACTGGAAATGGGGCGGTAGAAATTCCCTGCTTTAAACTTCTTTTCAATTTTCAGGTGTGATGGTAATCCATAAAATGAACACCGAGGTGTGTTACCAGAGTGTGAATTGGTGTCACTGTTTTGTAGAGCAGTTTGACAGCACCTGTCAGACATTCAGACCCTTTGACCCAGCAAGCCCTGCCCTCGGGAGGTCTTGTGAAGACACGGCCTGCTTAGGTGGATGGGCTTTCGTGTGTCTGTGGTATTTGAGCTTTTTATGGTGAACGTGGTTTAATTTTCTAAGAAAATGTTAGAAGGAGAACCTCGGACTAGAAGAATGATGCATCATCTCATGGGATTCTTGTTAGTGGCGCCTGGAAGTCACCTGTTTAAATCAGAAACGGGCCTGTCTTTGGGTCCCATCTGTCCCCTTTAAGAGCCCGGCATCACCTTTCTGTTTCAGGGAGCCATGCCCACTGGTCTCCTGGCACTGGAGCTGCTTCTTGTCACAGCCACTGCGGGGAAGGCCAGTGTGCCTTTCATCACCGTGAATGGGTCAGAGTTCCTGGAAACATTTGTTGGCATTGGGCCAGCAAGGGTAGGTGGGCGCTTGTCCTTGAGTCAGACAGCCCCGGTCTTTGTGTGGACCCGGCAGTGAGCACAGAGCACGCCGCGGATTGAGATAAGGGTTGGGTTCCGGAGAAGGGAAGAAGAGACTTGGGTTAACAAACACTCATTTTTGTTTTCATACCAGGAGCAAACTAGACTCTCTGTGTGGATCCCTATTTTAGGTTCGTGACATGTTTGCAGTGGCCCAAAGAAACGCTCCTTGTGTCTTGTTCATTGATGATATCGATGCATTTGGCAGGAAACGAGGCCGAGGGCATTTCGGAAGCCAGAGTGACCGGGAGAACACACTGAACCAGATGCTTGTGGAGGGATGGATGGTGAGTGCACGCGGCTGACAGCCGCCGAGAGCAGGCCTATCCTGTCGGCACTGCCACATCTCACGTGACCCTCCTCCGGCTTTTGTTTCTGTCAACTCCCTGGGTGAGTGAGCATCCCTGATGGTTCTGTTTGTAGGAAGGCTGCTCTCAGGCAGACTTAATGGAGAAAGCTATGTTAGATCCACAGAAGCCCCCCACTGCCCCCTCCCCACCAGCAGGAGGGGCTAGTGGAGATGGGGAGAGGTGAGGCCCTCCTGGGGAGGTGGACCAGGTAGATGAGGGCTCCCCCACCTCTCCTAGTGTAGGCCTTGGTGCCTGCAGGATGGTGTGGGTGGAGCCTTGCTCCTTCCCCTCTGAACCTCTCTCCTGCTGCCCTTCCTGACGCAGAATCTCATGGGTGTGAGCCCACTCCACATACCAAAATCTCTCTCTTTCTTTCAGTTCAGACTTTTCCTCAAAGTGATTCCAGCTCAGTGTGTCTGGTAGCTTGTCAGGCGTGCTGATATTTCACTGGAAATGTCTACATGGTGAACGTTTTTGAAATTTGGAGATGCTTTCAGTGGTCCCGTGGCAAGTTTTCATCTTCATCTTGGGGCTGCCAAGAGTACCCCAGGTTTGGTGATTCACTAGGAGGACTCCTAGGACCCCATGTGTAGCTGTACCCACGGCCACGACTGGTGACAGACACAGAGCAGAATCCGCGCAGGGAGGAGTGTGGTGCAGGGGAGCTGGCTGCAGCTTCCCTCAGGATGTGCAGGAGGCACCAACTTTTCCTAGCATGGAGCTGTGACGACATGTGGGCGTGTAGTTGACCAAGGTTTTCAGTGGGGGCTGGTCCTGTGGCACTCTCTGCCCAGTATGTACCAAAATCCCAGCCTCCTGGGAGGAAGGCAGGTGCGCAGCAAAACCACACTGTACAAACAGTTTAGGCCTAGGGAGCACCTCTTATCAGGGCGCAGTGGAGACCCTCCCCAAATCTCAGAGCCAGCTGGGGGCCACCTTATAAGCAGAGCTTGAGAGGCTTACTGTGTTAGATTCTTTCTGCCCAGCCAAGACGTTCCAAAACCCTTTGTTATACCTCGTATCCAACCGTGATTCTTAACTAGGTTAGTACTCTGTTCTGATGTCTCAAGGGGCTGATGGGAGAGAGCATTCAGGGGGAAAGAGGGTGGGAACACCACCACTTTCTCTGCTGGCGGCCCGCGTTCTCTGCAGTCCCGCCTGCCCTTGACTATTCCAGTTCCCTGGGCCTTGTGAGCTCACGAGGGCTGGGTGGATGGAGACCTTGGGAAGTAGCTGGGGCACTGACACCGTGGAGAGTCTCCTTGCTCCCCAGGGGTTGGGGGGTGGCATCGGGTAGTGTCAAGCTGTCAGGAATCAGTGATGAGTCAAGATGGAGGTCCACACGTGGGCCCAGGTCCTGGGGGGGTCCCAGTTAGCCGGGGAACGTCTGACTACTCTCTGATGGAGACGCGTCTCAGCCAAAGCAGTGGGGTCTGTGAGGACCGGAGCCAGTGGTGTGCTGTTTGTGTCCTGCCCGTGAAGGGTCAGAGGGAGGGGCCCCAGAGCCAGCCCCGGGCAGGAGCGTTGGCCCCGCTGAATGGCCTCTGTAGTCCGTTTGGAGTGAGCAGAGGAAGAGCAGAGCCAGTGCAGGGCGGCCCAGGGAGGCCAGGGTCCCTAGAAGGATGAGCAGGTGTGCAGAAGAGGACAAGGCGTCAGGACCAGAGAGAGGAGGAGAGCTGTCTGGGGATACAGCACTACCCCAGTGGGTGCCAGCCGAGCCCTCTCCTCGGGCGCCCTTGCTTCTCGTGAAAACGAACGTTGTGGTGGTGGCTGGCACTAACCGCCCTGACCTCCTTGACCCGGCTCTGATGCATCCTGGCCGGT
Organism: Prionailurus bengalensis; assembly: GCF_016509475.1. Classification (NCBI taxonomy): domain Eukaryota; kingdom Metazoa; phylum Chordata; class Mammalia; order Carnivora; family Felidae; genus Prionailurus; species Prionailurus bengalensis. The sequence goes on from NC_057352.1 coordinate 62,132,924, forward strand.
GTGACTGACTGATCTACATCAGCAAGCCTGCCAGTCACATGGCTCTCAGGTTTGGGGCTTCATGCCCTTGTGCTAAAGGTTAGGTTGGTTAGATCATTACCTGTGTATTTGGAGGCGATTTCTTTTCTTTTTTTTTACTTCTTCCTTTTTAAGTAGGCTCCATGCCCAGTGCAGAGCCAAATGCAAGGGTTGAACTTTTCACCGTGAGAGATCAAGACCAGAGCTGAGGTCAAGAGTCGGGCCGTTAACCGACTGAGCTACCCAGGTGGCCCTGGAGGTGGTTCGTTTGATTAGGGCCCTGCAGTGGTTAATATTAACATTTGGAAAAAGTGGAAGCTCGTGGATGCCCTTGGGTGCTGCTAGTTGCCGTCTCCCGGCAATCCACTTTTGGGAGTGACAGGTGCGGCTGGGCCTGCAGAAACGTCACTTCAGCCCATACAGGTGGGAGTGCTGTGACACATCCATGTATTCTGGCGCGGTGTTGTGAAAGTGTAGAGGGTAGACAAGAAGAGCTCACCCTCACCTTTTGCTCTGACAACTGACATCACCTCTTCCCTGGCCCTTTCTGTTTGTGAGAGTGCGTCCGTCCCGCGTGGACTTGCCCTGCTGCCCAGGGTGGTCCTCATCTTGCTCACTGTCGGCTCATGGCCCCGGGAATGGATTTGATGTCAGAGGTAGCACAGTCATGAACGTGTTTTAATGCGTTCAAGAGCTGAGTGTACTAGGGGGCTCGAACTCGCGAACCATGAGATCGTGACCTGAGCCGAAGGCGGACACTTGACCGACTGAGCCACCCGGGTGCCCTTGCCCTGATTAATGATAGTTTTGCTGGATGTAGCATTCCTGTTCGACTTTTAAAAATTACTCTTGTCTCACTGCTTTGAATATTTTGTTCCACTGGCTTCATTTTACTACTTCTGATGAGGTGCCAGGCACCAGTCGTCGTGTTGCTGTTATCCTCTGTGTGATGAATCTTTTCTGTTGCTGCTTCAGGATTTCCTCTTTGTCTTTTGCGTTCAACACTTTAATTGCGATGGGTCTCTTGCAACTTCTGGGTTTCGAATTATAGTTAGAAAAGAATCTCTCCTTATTTTCATATTATGGACACATCTTTATCATGTTTATGACTTTTTTTTTTTTACATTTACGTCTCTGACCCATTTGTACTTTATTCTGATATGTAGCTTGAGATATTGCATAAATTTGATCTTTCTTCAAATAACTATCCTATCATTGCAACACCATTTTTAAATAGTTCATTACTGACGAAGAAACAGTGCATTATCTTGACTTTACCCACTGAATGGGAGCCTTTCCAAGGACAAAAGGAATTACAGAGAACATTTCAGATTTTCTTTAGTTGTATCACAGATAGTACTATCAACATTGTTATTTTGAAAGTATTTCATGTAGGGGCGCCTGGGTGGCCCAGTCGGTTTAGTCTCCGACTCCTGGTTTCAGCTCAGGTCACGATCTCACAGTTTGTGAGTTTGAGTTCCTTGTCGGGCTCTGTGCTTATAGCACAAAGCCTGCTTGGGATTCTCTTTCCCTCTCTGCCTCCCCGCCCCCCCCCCCCCCCCCCGCCGGCACTGTCTCTCAAAAAAAAAAAAAAAAAAAAAAAAAGGAGGTAAGTGTACCTGACCTTTGGGATACTTCATCATTGCTTCCTGACTCCAAATAACTAAGTGTGAAGCAGGGAAGGTGCCTGGAGTCCCAGGCTGTCCTTGTAGATCTTGCAAAGTGGCTACAGGTGACCCTGCTCTGACCGTCTGTGTGTCTCTGTCTTTGTTAGGCCCCGACATCAAAGGCAGATTGTCCATTTTCACAGCCCACCTACACCCACTGAAGCTGGGTGGGAGCCCCTGTAAGGACGCTCGCGGTGCTCCCTTTGGGCTGTCACGGTGCTCACTCACAGGTGAGTGTTGGCCAGGCCGGGGATGGCCTCGGGTGTTACATGCGCTTGGTAGGTGGTTTCTGGTTGTAGGGTTCAGTGCTGGCACGTGCCCACCTTTGTCTTTGGAACTTTGAATCTGTTGAGAGACATCAAAGGCCTCAGAGATGAGTAGCCCCAGAGCTGATTTGTAGCCATCCGAAGTTCTGGTTTAATTCGGTTTAGACTTGGTGAGTTGTTAGTGCAGGGGCCTCCCTAAATGCCCGAGCACAGACCCACCACAGTGAGGAGCTGTTGCTGCATTATACGGTCTTGGGCGTCAGCTCCCAACCTGGGGGCTCCCCTTGCTTTTCTCTTTTCTTTGTAGTTGAAACCAAGATCCTGTACTAGGAAACTTGTTTCCCCACCAGGGTGGTTTAAGCACTGGGAGTTTAGGGTTTTCCCAGGGGGCTTCCTGCCCAGGTCATCGTCTACTCAGCAGCCCTTTGGAAGCCTAATGATTACTGTGATTACTGTGATGAGCCCTGCCATCCCCGGAACATTCTGCAGTGCAGCCTTGTCCCCTCCCACTGTTGTGCTGCCATCTGCCATCTCCCTGGTGTTCTTCCCAGTGCGGAGTGAGGGCTGGGGTCAGGTCACACATAGGAGTGCACGTTTGTTGGCTACAGGATGATGAGTGAGGCGTTCTCATCCGACCAGGCTGGTCTGTTTCCCGCAAAGAATGTGCTCTCTGTTCTTCCTCCTTGTGACTCCCATGTCCACTTATACACCAAAGTTAAGAAACTTGAATAGGCCTCCCAGACTCTCATCCCAGATATACATTAGAGGCTGCCCAGACTCAGCAGGATGACCTAGGACCTCACCAGCCTCCTGCGGCAGCTGCCTCATCGAACTGCCCTCCTCTGTCAGGCTGGTCACGTGGATTCCGCTGTCCCTGAGAGGCAGACCCAGCCTCTGTGAATGTCGACATCGCAGGGACAGAGAATGGTCTCTCTGTCCTCACACACAGAAGGGGACACAAGAATTCTTAGAGGAAAAGAACTGTTGATACATTTTCAAGAGCCACGTAAATAAGTGCAAACTATGGCGCTCTGTGGTTCTCATATTGTTGAGCCTTCGTCTCCACGTGCGCCTCAGGCCCCTGTGTGGGAGATCCAGTTTTTTTAAAAACCTGGATGTTCCTGGGGCGCGTGGGGGGCTGTCGGTTGAGCGTCCGACTTCGGCTCAGGTCGTGATCTCACAGCTCGTCAGCTGTGCTGACGGCTCAGAGCCTGGAGCCGGCTTCACATCTGTGTCTCCCTCTCTCCTCTGCCCCTAACCCACTCACATTCCGTCTCTGTCTCTCTCAAAAGTAAATAAGCATTAACAAAATTAAAAAAATAAATAAAACCTGAATGTTCCTTGGGAACCTGACGTGTAAAGTTCTCCTTTAACATTTTTGCTCGTTCTTTGCACCATAATGTAGTAACAAAAGTGAATGAGAAAAAAGACATTTTAAAAATTAGCTAATGATTCAACAAAAGATTACAAAGTATGCAAAGAAACAGTAAGTGTGGTTCATTCACAGGAGAAAGAAATGGACAGAAACTGTCCCCAAGGTAGCACAGACATTAGGGTTACTAGAAAAATACTAATGTCACCTGTCTTAAAGTTGCGTGCCTATAGAGCCAAAGGGGACCAGAAGAACTGTATGTCTCAACAAAGAGAATATTAGTAAGAAAACAAATTACAAGAAGTAACCAGATAGAAATTCTGGAGCAGAAAAGTACATGATTGAAATGAAAAGTTCACTAGGGGGCTCAATAGCATATGTGAGCAGCAGAGGAAAAATATTGGCAAACTTGGAGATAGGCTAATATTACCCAGTCTGAGGGGCAGGAAGAAAAAGGAATGGAAAATGTACAGAACCTAGGACCAGATGGGACACTACCAACATGCATATTATGGCAGTCCCAGAAGGAGAGGACGGAGGAAAAGGGGCAGTGAGATTATCTGAAGACATAATGGGTCAGAACTTTCCAAATTGGATAAAAGACAGGAATCTACGTTCCCAAGATGTTCAGTGAATTTCAAGTAGCGATGAACTCTAAGATCCATCGGGACTCATCATCATCTGTTAAAGCCGAAGAGAGGCTTGGAACCAGCAAGAAAGAAAGGATACAGTGTACAAAGGATCATCAGTGAGACTTGATAACGGATTTCTGCTTGCACACTCGGAAGGGCAGAAGGCAGTGGGGTGACATGTTCCAGGTACTAAAAGAAAAAACCCGTAACAAAGAATTCTGCATCTGGCAAAACTGCCCTTCAGGAAGGAAGGGGAAATTAAGACGTTCCCAGATACTGAAAAGTTGAGGCAATTCATTGTGTTTAGACGTAGCCTACAGGAAATGCTAGAGAGAGTCTTCAGGCTGAAATGAAAGGGTGCTAGCCAGTAACTTGAAGCCATGTGAAGAAATAACAGTGGTACTGGTAAAGACAAGTGCATAGAACAATAATTACAATTTCTGTGATGGTATGTAATGTAGAAAGCTGTAATCTGTGACAATAACAAGGTGAAGGTGGAGGGAAGGAGATGTACAGGAGACATTTGTACGGTTATTAAAAGCCAGACATGGAAGAGCTGGTCTTAAAAGTCACGTGGAGGGGCGCCTGGGTGGCTCAGTTGGCTAAGTGTCCAACTCTTGATTTCAGCTCAGGTCTTGGCCTCTGGGTCGTGAGCTCAAGCCCTGCGTTGGGCTCCGCACTGGGTATGGAGCCCACTTAACAAAAACAAAAATGAAACCAAATCCTAAGTAAGTAAATAAGTAAATTCACACGGAGCTGCAAAGTGCCCAAGTAGCCAAAACAGTCTCGTGAAAGGAGACCGAGTTGGAGGACTCCTACGTCCCTATTTCAGAACTTGCCACAAAGCTCGGTGAACAAAACACGGCCCTGACAAGGCGGACATACTGACAGAGGAAAACTCACGAGTACAGATGCGGCCTGTACATCTGTGCTTAGTTGATTTCTCTTAAGGTTGTGAAGACCGCTTAATGGGGGAAGGACAGTCTCTTCAAAAAAATGTGCTAGGACAATGGGATATGCACATACAAAATAATGAAATTGGACCTTGGCACCAGATATAAAAGTTAACTCAAAGTGGGTAAAAGACCTGAATTTCAGAGCTAAAACTATAAAAGTCTTAGAAGAAAACATGGAAGACCAGATCTTCATGACTCTGGACTTGGCAGTGGTTCCTTAAATACGATACCAGAAGCACAAGCAACAAGTGGAAAAATAAATCGGACTTAATAAAAATTGAAATCTTTTTTGTGTCAAAGGACATTACTGAGTGAATAAAAAGGCAAGTATAGAGAACAGAGGAAAATATTTAGAACTCATGCGTCTGATGAGGGTCTAGAATCCAGAACATAAAACCCAATCTAAGAATGGGCAAAGGGTTAGAAAAGACATTTTTCCAGAGAAGATGGACAACCGAAAACCACATGACAGAATGCTGAGTGTCATGATTCATTAGGCAAATGCAAATCTAATGAGGTAGCACTTCCATGCCGCGGACGGCCGTGAAAGACAGAGTTGGCGTGGATGTAGAGGTACAGGACGTCTAATAGGGCTGCTGATGGGAGCGTAAACTGGGCTGACTGGGCTTTGGGAGTCAGTTCGGCTGTTCAGAAAGTAAAGTATGGAGCCTTCATATGACCCAGCAACTCCACGTGTAGGTATCTACCCCGGAGAGTTGAAAACCTGTCCACACAAAGACGTGTACGTGTGTTCACAGCAGTGTTGTTCACACTGGCCAAAGGGTAGAAACACCCCAAACGTCCGTCAGTGCATGAATGGATAAACAATGGTATGTATGTATAATGGGATATTATTCAGCCATAAAAAGAAATACCGGCACGTGTTACAATAGGGATGAACCTCCAAATATTATGTCAAGCGAAAGCAGCCAGGCACGAAGGGCCATGTACTGTGTGATTCCATTCACATGAGAGGTTTATAACAAGTCCGCGGAGACAGAAAATACACGTGTGGCTAGCTAGGGTGGGCCCTGGAATCCCCCACGTCAGGCATAGGGTACCTTATAGATGATGGAAGTGTCTGAAATTAGGGCAGGAGTCTTATGACTTGATAAATGTACTGGAAGTCTTTGAGGTACACCCTTAAACCAAGCTAAGCCAAGCGCCAAATTTGGGTTTAGAAAACCGCCTATGGATCCTGTGAGCCGAGGTAACGCCGGGGCCCCAGGTCAGCCCGCGGAAGGCCCCCCACCGCTCCAGGGCTGCCCAGCTCACCTCTGACGAGCCTTTCAACGGCCTGCTCAGAGTGCTTCTCCTGAACACAAGGACCCAGGTGGCAGGAGGCAATCGGGGCGGCTTCGTGGCCCTGATTAAGATGGGTGGATTTAATGTTGAATAAATTACACCTCGGTAAGTTGCTTAACCAAAAAACCGGCCTGGCCCCAAACTGGTGACTGACAAAGTTGCTGCCTCGCTCAGCTGTGGTCCCTGTCGCGGAGCTCCTCTTGTAACACCCAGTCCCGGGCACTTGACCAGTTTCTCCGTTCCCGGGTCGGGTGCTGACATTTTGGTGTCTGCCACGAAGCCGCCCCGATTGCCTCCTGCCACCTGGGTCCTTGTGTTCAGGAGAAGCACTCTGAGCAGGCCGTTGAAAGGCTCGTCAGAGGTGAGCTGGGCAGCCCTGGAGCGGTGGGGGGCCTTCCGCGGGCTGACCTGGGGCCCCGGCGTTACCTCGGCTCACAGGATCCATAGGCGGTTTTCCAAACCCAAATTTGGCGCTTGGGAATCTGCCAGCAGCCTTCATGCTCTGTCTAGAGCTATGTTTAAAATCTCAGAGAGGTGGGGCCTGCAGGGCAGTTGCTCAGGCCCTGGTTTGGGTGCTAATTGCAGACCGGAGGAGGGGGTTCCCGGAGAGCTCCCTCACGGAAGCCACAAGGACAGCCCTCTGAAGGTGGGTGCTGGAGTGTGTGCTTCAGCGCGGGCGATGGCTGCCTGGCCTCCTGGCTTCAGCTCAGCAGCTCGGGGAACTGCGGTCAGCGGGTAGGGCTCTTGGGGAGCTATGGCTGGCAGTGGGAGGGGCTCGCTACCAGGAAGGCAAGGGCACTGAGCTGCAGCTACGGCCACAGGCCGCCTCCAGGGAGGGGAAATCTTTGTGATGCGAGGGGCCGCTGAGAACAAGAATGAGTACCCGATCGGATCGATCGTTACATGGTTGGCCCCAGGTGTCAGGTGCCAGGCACTTCCCAGGCGTGTCCCAGTCTCCCCAGGGTTCCACACAAGGCACCTGAAAGCAGACAAAGCAGACCCCTGGGGGGCATCTGAAAGCCCCTGGGGGGAGGGGCGCTCTGGAAGACTCCTGCTTTCCCAGCAACCCCCAGGCCCCCACGCCTCGCCTTGATGGTGGGTGGAGCTGGGCACCTTGGACCCCACCCTCGCACACAGCTCAGTCAGGGCTGCGTGGTTACTGAAACCTGACTGAGGTTTGAAGGTAGGTAGCACAGGAGAACATCCTCTCACAAAAAAACTTAAGGCTAGAACTTAAGGGACGGAGATCAGGGAGGTGCCCAGGTAGCCAGCGGCTGCCCTTCCTGCGGCGTCAGCCCCACAGCCGTGAGGACCAGTGCTGCTTTGCTTTGTGTGTATCTTCTCACTAAAGCATGACATGTATGGAAGGGTGGGGAGTATTGGGTAGCTTCTGGAGAGTTGTCTTGGCAGCTCGGGTGAGCCGTTGGTGCCTTTGCACTGCTAACCGCCTGTAAGCTACAGTGTGGGAGGCGTTGGGAACCACTCCTTGTCTCCATGCTTCCTGTGTCACTTAGCGAGCCACCGAGCATAGCTAATCACATTGGCTGAAAATGGGCCACCGAAAGCAGTCTGCTGCGTGCAAAGTGCATGAGTGGGACACATTCTTTGGAGGTGGGGAGGCAGGGCTTCTGCAGAGCAGAAGGCAGCATCGTGTCTGGCGTGGAGGGACAGGCACCAAACTGGGCCTGAGCCGTGTGTGTGGAGGCTGTGAGTCTGTACTTGCTGAGCAGAGGCTCTGACCAGCCCCCAGCGTTCCCTGAGCGGAGGGTGGGGATTTGGCGCCCACTTCCCAGATGTCCGTTTGTCCTCTGCCTCTCACAGGCCTGGCAACTTGACATGGAGGCCTTGAGAGGAAGACACAGGTCCTGCAGCCCAGCGGGAAGGCGACCGTGCCGGACCGTGGCCCACCACGAGGCTGGGTGTGCAGTGGTAGGCTGGCTCCTGGGGTGCGCGGACCCTTTGCCGAGGGTCAGTCTCTCCGCCTGTAGCCTCCAGGCCTGGGCGTTTGGCTTACCCAGATGGCTTTGTGTGGCCTGTGGTCATGCGGGCACAGTACGTGTCACCGTGGCGGCACTTTACTTGTCGAGGAATTAATTTAGGTCTACAATTTGGTCCAAAAGGTTCCTTGGGGGGTGGGTGGCAGAGAGGAGGAGTGGAGTCTGGATGCCAGCCACCTGCACCCAAGAGGTTTGACACTAAATTTCCCTCACTTCTAAGCTTTGGACCTGGCTCTTCTGGAGCTACTTTGGGGTGGGTAGGGTGGAGGTTGTTTCCATGCTAATCTTTGGGGTGACCCTACCCAGACCTGCTAATTCTGGGTAGGGCCCAAGAGGCTGCTCTCCTCCCACACCCTTGTGACCGATGGTCACAGTAGGGCAAGTTGGTCTGGAGTGGGACCTGGATGGGGCAGGAGCTCTGTGTGCGGAGTGACCGGGGCACCTCCTGCCTGTGTCTTACAGGTGTCCATCATCCCCCCGGGGCGAGGGGCTCGGCTCTGCCCAGTACTCGCCCAGGGAGCAGTGTCTACACTCAGGAGCAGTTCTCTGACCACATGTGCACGATGCTGGGGGGCAGGGTGGCTGAGCAGCTGGGTTTTTTTTGGGGGGGGTGTCACAGGTCAGGGGCCCAGGGTGACTTGAGGAAGGCCACCCAGAGCGCCTATGCTCAGGTAAAGGGCAGAGACCCCTGCAGGGTGGGATCCAGCTAGGTTCACCCCCAGCTCCTTCCAGATTGTGCAGTTTGGGATGAGCGAAAAGCCGGACCACGTGTCCTTTGACTTTCCCCGACAAGGCGAGATGCTGGTGGAGAAGCCGGCTAGTGAGGCCGCCGCCCAGCTCACTGAGGAGGAAGTGCAGTGCCTGTCGGCTCCACCTGTGAGCAGGCCCCGGCCCCGCTGACCGGCTGCTGAGAGCAGGTGGAAGAGGTGAGTGGGGCAGGTCCTGGGCTTGGGTTTGGGGCTTGCCTTCGCAGTGCCTGCTGTCCTGGGAGCGGCTGAGTGATAGGCAGCTGTGATTTCTAGGCGGGCAAGCGGCTGCTGGAGAAGGGCAGACTTGGTGAGCTGCTGGGGCGCCGGCCCTTTGCGGAGAAGCCCGCCTACAAGGAGTTTGTGAAAGGCACCAGCAGCCTGGAGGAGGACACCTCCCTTCCTGAGGGGCTGACGGCCTGGAACCAGGGGCGGGAGGAGGGGGCTGCAAAGCGCTGCGTGCAAGAGAGCCCAGCTTAGCAACCCTGGCTTTGAACGCTGCTGCCAGAATCACTGGGAAACACCTTAAAACCTGATAAGGGCAAACGAGCATTTTGGCTACCTAGAGGATGGGGTCCCGAGTCAGAGGGGCGGGCCGTGAGCCGTAACTCCCCTGCCCCACAGGAAGCAGAAGGCACGCCTCTTCCTGGTGGAGCCTTGAGTTTAGACCTTCCTGGGCCTCCCTTGAGGGGAGGAGGGTGATGGGTGGATTTGGTGGGGATAGGTGTGAGTGCTGGTGTCCTTAATCGCCCCAAGGAGCAGAGGCTTTTGGCTCAGTTCAGAAATTTCATGGTTTAGTGAAGTGGCAGAATTAAGGGAAAAAGCAGCCAGTTACCAAGGGGAAGTGTTGGGTTTGGGTTGGTGGAAGGCCTGTCAGTGGTTCTGAAGGAAACGCCACACTTCCCACAGGTGCGTGGTTGGGGGGAGGGTCGTGGAGCCATGGGGGGTCCTGAAGCCCACCCCGCCCCCAGCACCTGGGTGCTGCTCTGAGCTCTCGGGAGGCAGTCTCTCCGCCGAGGCCAGCACCCATTCTCAGGGCAGACAGCTTTACTGACCAGGGTGTGTCTGGATTTAAGTCCCTTCTCCAGCTGGCCGTGTTCCCTGTGACCCCCTTTTGTTAGAATCACAGAGAGGGAGGGTCTGGACCGAGCTGGGGACCTGGGGGTTGTGTGCAGAGAGTCCTGCTGTCGCTGCCCCCGGTAACCCTCTTCCTGGTGTTTGGGCGGCTGCCAGACGAGAGGAAGGCCAATTCTGGCTTGTGAGCTCTAGGCCTCTGTTGCCTTAGATTGTCTGGTTGGTCTGAGAGCGCGGCAAGGGCCCAGCCCGGGGAGCTGGGGTCAGGACTGGAAGCCTGGGGTCAGTGGCAGCATCCCTGCTTGCCTCCCAGAGTCCTCGGCACCACGACAGTAAAGGGGTGTCAGCCGCTGCCTCTCAGGGGGCGGGTGGATGTCTGGGACCCCGGTGACACCTGCTTGCCTCCCAGCTGTTGCTCACGGCACCCCGGGTGTGGGGGTGGGGCGTCTCCACTTGCCACACGTGACCTCTGTTCTCTGCTTGGTCAAGACCAGACGCTGGGATTTGGTTTAAAAATTTCTGAATCATTTGTTGTGTTTGCTTCAAAAATAGAATTTCCAAGTTGGGACAAGCACTTTCCATTTTTGTTGTGTGTAAGACATGCCATCGTTGAATTTTTTTACTTTTCCAGAGCTCACCGTGTCATGAAGTCTCCACTAAACTCAGCCTTCATTAGCTGAGCTAATGGGACCCTCTGACAGAGGTGGGAGGTGCTCTCCTCAACCCTGTGAAAGCCCCATGATGTCCAGGACCTGGGCATTGGTCCATTTTGGGGCTTGGTGCAGCCTCCCTCAGGCTCACACCCCCAGCACACGTAGGTGAATCCCAACCCCTGCTGTTTTTTTTGTCTTGGATACCCTTGCACTTGCTCCCTCTGGAGTCTCCTAAGCCCTTTCCTTCACCCCTTCACCCTGTTTGGGCCACCTGGCCACACACTACACAGGCTTTGAGTCAGTTCCTGGGCCCAGGGATGTGGGAGACCTGGCCTAGAACCTTCCATCAGGGAGGCCCGGGCTTCCCTCCAGAGAGGCCAGCAGGAGGAACTGCCTGGCAAGGAGCCCTGGGCCTGTTTTCTGGGCCCCTTGTTACATGGGTAATCAAAAGAATTGGGGTTTGGGCCTCACCCTTGGCCTTCTCCTCACAGGCCCAACCTGCTGGCTGCCTGCTCGTGACCAGTCGCTGCTCTGGGAACCTGCCTGGGCTCAGAAGACTTGCCGGGGAGCTACCTCGGGCCTCTTCTGGCCTGGGCGTGTGCGTGCGTAGGAGATCTTCACTTCCTAAGGACTGGAAATCCAGGGCACTTGTCCCTGACACGTGACCCATATAAGCAGCCCAGAGTACAGCACCGAGGAACCCCCAGTGGCTTCAGCTGGAGAAGGCCCAGCGCAGTTTTGCTGCTAGGGCAGCTCCCTTACCCTCGACACGCTCTTCTGAGCTCTGGTGTCACCTAGAAAGGAAGAGACACCGGTTGGGCCTTGGGAAGAGGTGAGATTTTAATCCCAATGTTTGTAAATAAACTCTGCGGAAGCCATAGCAGGAAGGCTAGAGATGGAGGGAAAAGACGCAGGGGGCGGGGGGGCCATGCAGCTGCCCTGACGGGGTTTGTGTTTAAGCAGACTTCTGGATGGTGCCTGGCAGACATCCTTTGAGTTGGTCCTCCTCGCGTGGAGGGAGCAGGCCTGTGTTCTCAGCGGGGGACTTGCCTTTAGCTGTGCACAGCGGGCCCAGGGCACGCCCGGGGCTTCCGTAGGAGGGCAGGTTCTCCTCCCGTAGAAACGTTTCGGTGGGAAACGGGTCAGGGCGGGTTGGCCTGGGGACCAAAAGCAGACTTACGTATTTATTTTTAAACTGTTCTTGGATTTGCTGTCGGACCAGAAGCCTCTTTCATCCCTTAGCTCATAAAAAGCAGCATTGGGAGCAGCTGAGCCTGATGCCCTTAAGTTGGGGCCTGGGGGCTGTGCGAGGGCCCCTCATATTCCCAGTCCCCCTCGGGCGTCTCTACCCCAGGCCAGGACGCCAAGCAGGGGCACGGATGCCGGACTGTGTCCCGGGCAAGGGCAGACCCCGCCCACCCACACAGTCTGAGGCGGTTGTGCCTTATTTGGTGTTACGAACCACAGAGGGTGGGCTCGGCTGTGACACGGGGACCAAGACAAGCAGGGTCTTAGGGCCTGAGGAGGGGGCCCTGGTGCCAGCAATTCTCCCTGGGTGGCAAGAAGAGGATGGGACTGAAACGAAGGTGGCGTTGTTCAGGACGGACTCCCCTACCCACACACTTGGCTGGATAGCAGAGCATCCCGCGGGCTGGAGCACGGTGTGGCCATTCCCAGACCAGAACCCTGAGGCCCTCAGGGGGTTTGCAGAGAAGCTGTCTCCGACTTAGGTTCCCCTCACCCCACACCCCCTCGGGATTCTTGTGGCAGATGAGAGCACCCCTCCTGCAGACAGAAGTTTCCAAAAGGCCTAGGCCACTCCCACCTCGTCCTCAGCCATTGTTGTCCGAGACTCAGGGACTGGGACGGAGGGGGACATAAGGCCATTGGGCTGTGCTTGTGCTGGGGCACCCCGAGAACCTGACCCAGAGCCACATGGGTGGGCAGTGTCCATGGGGTCAGTATTGTCCGGATTTGTCCTGCCTGGGCCCCGGGGCCAGCTGGCCTAGTCCTCCTTGGGCCTTTCCACGGTGAGAAATGTGTCCACAATTGCTGGTTGGCGCTCCTGGTCACCAAGTGGCTGCTTTTCTCGGTTCTGCTCGGCCCTGGTTCGCGTCCAGGAGGGGGAGCGCAGACAGCCAGACCGGGGTAGTGGGTGCAGGCCTGATGGGAACATAAGGGTCAGGTCATTCCTGCAGCTACTGGGCCGGGCCCCCGTGTGCCTCTCACACGGGGTCTGGCTGCACACTGGGGTCCCCTGGGTGTTTAGAAAACACAGATGCCAGGCCACCAGCCTTGCGGACATGGGGGTCTGGAGGCGGCATGGGCAAGGGCGTTTGTGATGTCCACAAAAAAGAGGGTCTCTGTGCAGCTGAGATCCCACCCTGGCTGTGAACCTGGCCCACAGCATCTGAGCAGTCCGTCACCCTCCCAGGGTGCAGGCTGTACAGTACAGAGCTGGAGCCTGGGCCCCCCATTCCACCCCCTGCCTGCACGAGGTGCGATCAGGGAGAGAAAACAGTCCCTGGGTCCCCATACCCCCACTGGCTGCATGGCTGTTTCTGGAGCCCTATAGGTCTTGGGTCAAGGGCAACACTTCCCCAGCAACTGAAGGGGAAACAAAGGGCTGAACTGTGGTGCCGGGGTCGATGAAGGCCACCCTGCTTGGCGTAGCCTAACTTGTGAATGATTACATTCACATTTAGTAAATTTCACTTTTTGGTGGGACTATGGCTTTGGCCTTTTGTTGGCGTTTGGAAAGGAGAATTGAGGAAAACAGGAGGGAAATTCCTTAAAGCTGGGCAAATAGACATGTAAAATGCAAAAATATTGGGATGCTTGGCTGGCTCAGTTGGAGGAGCATGCAATTCTTGACCTTGGGGTCGTGAGTTCGAGCCCTATGCTGGGGATAGAGATTACTAGAAAGAATAAAATGCCAAAGTATTGAACGAAACGGTACAGTGACAAACACTGATTTTGACACACATGTGAGCAACTGTTATTTTCCGAAATAGGGGTTTGAGGAGAGCTGTGTTTGGTCGGCTTGGGCCCCAGGACCGCCCCGCGCTGCTCACTGCGCCCCAACGCCAGCCCACCTGCTGGCGACTCGCTGGCCAGGCTCTCGTCGTCCGAGTCAGCAAAGACCTCAGCCAGCTCCTGGTCGGACATGTCTGTCAGCTCAGTGAGATCCAGGAGGTCAAAGTGCACCTCCAGGGAGGAGACGCTGCTCAGGGGCTCTGCGGGGCCGGGCAGGGGGATGGCTTGTCATGGGCGCGGTCCGTCCACCCAAGGCCCCCCATGAGCCCCAGGGAGGAAGAGCTCCGGGTGAAGCCCTGTGTGGCCAGGATAAGGCGGGGCAGACCCAGACACCCCCGTACTCCACACACTCAACCCTAAACACCTTCTGGGGTCCCCCACTTTGCAGATGGTACAGCCAAAGCCCACAGAGCCGGAGCTGTGAGAGCTCAGCACCACCACCACTGCCACCCTGGATACACCTGGGGCACTGTTTGGACAGGATGGGGACCTCCTGCCCTCCAATTCCCAGGGGTTCATGGTCCCCGTGGGACACACGCTGGGCAGGTCAGCTGTACTTACGCCGCCTCTCTGTGACCTGCAGGAGCCCCGGTGCTGGTATCGGGATGCCCACCTCCTCCTCGGCCGTGGGCGAGTGGCAGCTGTCTCCTGTCCCATGGGCCAGGGTGCCCAGGGCTGCCTGTGGCACCTCAGCCTCCTTAACCATTTCTGCAACAAAGATGGTGTTACCTGGGAGGAGAGATGGGGGCGGGGAAGACCTGGGTGTTTGGTTCACTGAGCCCCCCCTTTGATGCCCCGGGCGGTGAGCAGGGTAGCCTCGGGTAGCCTTGGGCCCGGATGCCAGACGAGGGCCACTGGGTAGTGGCCTCCTGTGGATGGGGAAGGGGGTGTCCAACAGCGTCCTCTGTCTCTACTCTTAAGTCCAACCAAGGGTGCAGTGGTCTCTCTAGCATTTCCTTGCCTTTTGGGTCCCTTTGACCCAGAATGGCCCCTGCTGGCCTGCCTGCCCTCTGTGGATTGACTTTTAAAGTCCTATGCTGTTGTGTTTGAATGCTGAATAACGCATTTTCATAGTAAGAGACTGAGGAGTGTTCCTCCAGGTTTGCAGGGTTTTTTTTTTTCTTTTTTTTGAAAGATGTAATTACTCGTGTTTTGCATTTGATGATTTTCTCAGATGAGAGCAGGAGGCCCTGTGGGCAGTCTGCTTGGTAGAGGCTGAGCCGCTCAGAGATGGGGTCCCTGCCCCCAAGGAAGCACCAACTGCACCCTTCCGTTCCTCGGCCCAACACCTTGTCTTCTCAGCTCACGTCCCTCCATCCGTACCTCCTACCAGCCTCTCCAAAATGTTCCAGAACCCACCCATCTCCCCCTCCTGCTGCCTGACCTTGTCACTCCCTGAACTCAGCCAGAGGACCTGTGAGGCACGTCCCTTGAGGCAGCTGGACCCCTTGGTTCCTCCGTGTCCCTACTGTGGCCCCCAAAAGAGTGAACAAATGCCTCCTGACTCCCCTCAGCAGTGCTCTGCAATGCCCCAGCGTCCATGCCTGTCCCACGGGGTCAACATTGAGAGCTGGGTGTGCGCGAAGCTACAGGAGCATCTGCCTTGAGTGTTGCATCTAGGAGGGTCCAGTCGGGCCCCCACTGCCAACAGCTGCCTGTTAGGGGTGGGCCTGTCCCCCCCCAACAGGGTGGTCAGCAGCCTGGATGCCGCCCAGCAGGTCCTGTGGGTCTCAAGGGTTTCCAGCTGAGTGGGAAGATAATGCCATCCATTCACAGCTGTAGGGCTCTCTGGGTAACACCTTGGCCTCCTCTTGGAGGGTACCACTGTTCCTGGGAAGTATAGCTGAGGGGAGATGGGACTGAGCCCTGCCCATGCTGTGTCATCACATGGGGCTTGGAGCTGGATAGGGGCTCAGGGGATCTGGCTTCCAGCTCTCTGACACATTTGGATTGTGGCTTTGGAATATCCTTGGAGGATACAGTTACACCCACCAGTGTCCTGGCCCTCCCAGCCCAGCAAGGACACCTTCCCAGCAAGATGGCACAAGAGATGTGATTCAGACCCTGCTCTGAGCTGGGGTCAGCAGGGACACCTGTCTTGAACCTCCGACCAGCCATCTGAGAATCCCTGTCGAGAATCCTCAAGGAGCCTTTACTCCATGGGACACTGCTTTGTTTCCTTGAGGTGGGGACTACAGAACCCCAGTCCCTCTCTCTGAGGGTGTGAGTATCCATGGGCTCACATCACGCTGGTGTGTGTTGTCGTAATTCTGAGACACTTCTATACCCATGGCCCATGGTGACGGGTGAGGCAGGGGGACACAGCAGGGGATGCACATCACACAGATGTCATCAGGACCTTGGCTGCTACTCTGAGTGAGCTGGGAGAAGCCGCCGAAGGGTTTTGAGCTGAGTAGGATGACATCTACCTCCATTTATGTGAGATGCAGGCCAGGTGGGAAGGATGAAGTCCATAGGTGCTGAGATAGTATAAGGTGGGGGACGAGCATCATTACAGATGCTGGGGTCCAGGGGTCTCGGACAGCCTAGCCTGTTGTGCTGACTGTAAGAAGCACATTTTGACAAATTTCAATATCTCTGAAATAACAAAGCATCTGCGGTCGATGGTATCATGGAGCCAACAGAAAATGGTAGCCCTGAATGTTTCAAAGTCATCAGGTGTCTAGTTTTTTATTCCTTTCCATGTCTCTTGGCAGTTGGGGTGGTCTGTACTCTGTAAACCCTGGTCCTTGGCCTGTGTCAAAGCTGTGGGGGGATGAAAATGCAGAAGATGCAACTTCTGCCATAAAGGACACTCACTGATCTTTTGTCGGGAAGAATGTCATGGAGATTAAGAGTCAATGTGCCAGGGCAGAAGAGGCCAGGGACAGAGAAGGTTCTGGGCCCCTCAGAAGGAGCAGGATTGACCTTGGCATGTAGAGTGGTATAGCCATTGTGGAAAACCATCTAGTGGTTCCTCAAACGATTTTGGAGTCACCACATGACCCCGAAGTCCCCTTCCTATGCTTATAACCACGATCACTGAAAGCACACATCCACACAAACACTTGCACACGAATGTTCGCTGAAGTATGACAGTGGTCAGACGTGGCGTCAAGCCCAGATGTCCATCAACGGATGATGTGTGTCCATCCACACCATGGGATGTTACTCAGCCACAAGAACCATAAGAAGCCATAAGAAGGGAAGCACCGATATAGGCTCAACATGCATGAACCTCAGAAACATGGTAAGTGCGAGAAGCCGGTCACAAAAGGCCATGCGCTGTGGTAACGTTTATATGAAATGTCCAGAACAGGCAAATCCATAAAGGGTAGAAAAGTGGATTAGTCAGTCGGTGTAGCATCTGACTCTTGATTTTGGCACTGGTCATGGTCTCACAGTTCTTGAGTTCGAGCTCCTGACTGGGCTCTGCACTGACAGTGTGCAGCCTGCTTGGAATTCTCTTTCTCCTCTCTCTCTGCCTCTCAAAATAAATAAACATTAAAAACAAAAAGTGTTTTTTTTTTTTAACATTTATTTTTGAGACAGAGAGAGACAGAGCATGAACGGGGGAGGGTCAGAGAGAGAGGGAGACACAGAATCTGAAACAGGCTCCAGGCTCTGAGCTGTCAGCACAAAGCCCGATGCGGGGCTCGAACTCACGGACCGCGAGATCATGACCTGAGCCGAAGTCAGCTGCTTAACCGATTGAGCCACCCAGGCGCCCCAAAAACAAAAAGTTTTAAAAATAAAAAGAGTAGATTAGAAAAGACATAGAAAGTAGGTGGTGGTTTCCAGGAGCTGGGGTGTGTGTGGAATGGGGAAAGAACTAATGGGTATGGGATTGCTTTTCGAATTGATGAAAAAATTTACACACACACACACACACACACGTATGGATGTATATTTTAGCTTATTTATTTTGAGAGGAGAAGCACAAGCAGGGGAGGGGCAGAGAGAGAGGAGAGAGCGAGAATCCTAAGCAGGCTCTGCACTGCCAGGGCAGAGTTTGATGCGGGGCTCAAACTCATGAACTGTGATATCATGACACCATCATGACTGAAGCTGAAGTTGGACACTTAAGCCACTGAGCCACCTAGGCCCCACCCCCACCCCACCCAGTTGATGAAAATATTCTAAAATTAGATGGTGGTGGTGGTTGCACAACATTGTGAATACGCTAAAAGCACAGAACTGTATGCTTTAAAAGCATGAATTTTATGATATGTGAATTATACCTCAAAAGAAATCCTCAGGGGTGTCTGGCTGGCTCGGTAAGTAGAGCATAGGACTCTTGGTCTCGGGGTTGTGAGTTCGAGCCCCACTTTGGGTGCAGAGATTACTTAAAATCTTAAAAAAAAAAAAAAAAGAAAAAAGAAAATCCTCAGTGGAAACAGCTTGATTTTGGCTGGAATTGAAGGGCAAATCCAGGAGGACTCAAGACATCCACTAACCATTGCTGTGCACCTACTACGCACCAGGCATCAGGCTCAGAGCCTGAGAGTAGGTAAGAGAAGTGTGACCTCCAGCACCTAGGTTTGGTCCTGGCACACAGTAGGTCCACCATAAATGTTTGTTGAATGCACGAGCCAGCCCAACACCCAACCGCATAGTTACTAGGCGGCTGTGCTAGGAATCACCTCTCCATGGATGAGACCCACAGCTCTTCCAGGGTATGAGACAGGAGTGAAAAGCAGGCACGGGGCAGGTGTGCTTGACAGCCAGGCTCAGCAGCCCCTGGGTCACCTGGGGCCAGGGGGTGGGGTAGCAACACTGTGATTCTCAGCTCAGCACAGCCCCCATTAAGCCCCTGCAGGGCCACTGGTGCGCTGCCCTGCCCTGTGCAGACAGGGAACCAGTGCCCCATGGGGACCGCAGTTGGGTTACCACAGTCCTGCCCCCCAGCACTGGTGGCTGATGTGAGTGGATGGATATGATAGGGTTACCTTGTGCCATGTGGCTGACCTATTTTCCGGCACATTTGTGTGAGCACTTGGCCCAAATTTCAAGTTCCCTGCTGCGTGCCCTGGGCCTCGCCCTAAGCACTGAGGAGGTGCACTGCACGAACAGTTGAACAAATTAATGAAGTGAATGAATGAATATATATGACACAATTGCAGTGGGGAGGGAGAGATGGTCACAGAGGTGGGGGGCACTCACACCCCATTTCCCCAGCCCCTTGTCCTTGGACTTTGAGGATGCTGGGTGGGCCTTGCCAAGGCTCAACCTCTGCGGTGCAGGGCCACGGCCTCTCCCTGTGGCTGTTCAGACAGACTTGGAGTCCGGTGGGCCACAACCTTGGTTTTCCCCAGCTGGGGCCCTTCAAGAAGTGCACCGCCTCCCTTCTCATTTCCATGTCTGCACACTTGGGTGTGAAGACATTATTGTTGGGATGCCTGGGAGGTTTAGTCGGTTAAGCGTCTGAGCTGGTTTCTGCTCAGGTCGTGATCTCACGGTTTGTGAGTTTGAGCCCCACGTCAGGCTCTGTGTTGACAGCGTGGAGCCTGCTGGGGATTCTCCCCCCCCCGCCCCCATCCCCGCCGCTTCTCCCTCTCTCTCGGCTTCTCCCCCACTCACGCTCTCTCTCAAACATTAAAAAAAGAAATCATTGTTAACTTGTTTAGATGCAAAAGTGGGCTTTTCCTTATGCTCTGTGAAGACCTGACCTTTTAGAGATACTTTCAGATGAAATAGTGTGTCTAGATTGGCTACGAATTACTACTGAAGGGAGGATGCTGGTGGTCTGGTAGAGCAGGCTGGGAAGTGGCACACAGAGCTCTACTGCACCGTTCTACTTATTTGTGTGTCCCACATGCTCCAAAATAAAGTTTCCAAAAGTCAGTGAGCTGAGAGAATGACAGAGCCACCCATATGTGACCTCATGAGATCCCACAGAATGGAGATCACCAGGCCACTGTGTAGGCAGGAAATGGCTACCAGGTAACAAGAGTTATGAGCCCCGTCAGTGTGGCCCCGTCTGCCCCTGCCGTGTTCCCACCGCTGCTCCTGCACAGGGTGGGCACCTGATAAATACATGTTTGTGCACTCAGTAAGTGAGAGTCGGAAACTGAAATCATAAAGCCCCTCTCCCGACCAAACACCTTCCCTCCTGACCTCACTCAGGGCTCCCGCGGCCCTGCAGGGAAGTGAACCTGTCCCCACCGACAGAAGTGGGCATGAAAACTGAAGGCCAGGCTGCTTTCCCCCCATCTCCCGGTTCTGTGCTCCCCAGCCCTCACCTTTCCCTTCACATCCCCTCAAAGCTGCCACGGGGAAGTCCTGGGGTTCTGGGACTGTCAATAGCAAGAAAAAGGTGGATCCCTTCCACAAAAGACAAGACAAAGAAAACCCACACGCACCAGCTCTGGGTGTGTCTGGTGGTGCTCGCAGGGAGGGTGACAAGGTCCTCCAGACAGTTGTCTGGGACGCACCTGCCCAACTCAGACTGCAGACACAGCAGTGGGTGGGCCCATTGCTTCAGGACACCCCTCGGGGCCATCCCTTTGGGCTCCAGATGAGGTCGCTGATGTGGCTGGTGTCCCTCCACAGGTCCCTGTGCGGTCAAGAGTGGCTCCCTGGGATGGGACCTCCAGGAAGCCCATGATGCATCTGGGGCCTGGCCAGGCCGGTGGAGGCGCTGATGGCGCCCAAACACCCTTCCTGAAAGGACTCTGAAATGGGGTTCCTAGAGTTTTCCTCTCATCACCAGCTGCCACCCTGCCTGGGCCAGACTCCAAGAGGGGAGACCTTGGTAGAATCTCAAACGCCAGAGTCACCGGGAGCTGACAGAGGCTTCCAGGAGGTCTCTGTGCACACCTGCCCTCCCAGATGTGAGCGCCCTGTGCCTCACCCAGGCCGACAACCCCGGCTAGCCTGGAGGCAGGCGCCCCGAAGGCCCTGCCGGGTGCGCTGCCCCCCCCCTCCCCCCATCCACCCAGGGCCTGTCCAAGCGCGGTGCCCTGCAGGATCCCAGAGGCGGCTTCCCTGCCCCAGCGCCCGGTGAATAGCGACTTGGGCGAACAAAGCAGATGCGCGGCCCAGGAGGGCAGCGTCGACCCCACGCCTCGCCGACCCGGACCCCAAACCACGGCCCAGACACGCCCCATGCCCAGACACCCAGAACCCCGGCTCTGCTGGGATGGGGTTCGGCACGAAACTCTGGGCCAACCACCCAGGAGCGCGCCTGGCGGCTGCCGGGGCCTGAAGCTCAGAAGACAAGGGGGCGGGGACGCGGTGTGTGCGCCCCCCGCCTAGCGCGGGGGCCGTTCCCGGGAGATGCCCCCGGCGTGGCTTCCCCGGCGGCAGGCCAGGCTTCCACCCGCTCCGGCCAGGCTCGACTCGGAGCTACCGGTGGGTGTTTGCGGCCCCCGGGAGCGGCCGATGAGTGGGCCCTGGGCCGGGGGAGGTGGGGGGGGGGGGGACGGGGCTATGCTGGCTGCGGGGAAGGAGAAGCTCGGGGACTTCTAGGGACTGGGGCCACACTCACCTCCGGGGCCGGCGCCCTCCGGGGGCTCCATGCGGCCAGCGGGGTCTGGGAGGGGCGCGGGCGGCGTCGGCGTCACCCGGCCCGGGCGCCCCTGCAGCTGCGGCGGCGACGCGGCCCCAGCTCCCGGCGCAGCGCATCGGGGCAGCAGCCGGGGGGCCGCGGCGGCGGGGAGGAGCCCGCGGGGCGGGGCGCGCAGCTGCTCCGGGGCCCGGGTTCCCCCTAGCATCCTCCCCCCGAGCCCCGCAGCACAGGTGCGGCCCCGCCCGGCCCCGCGCGCGCCCCCTGCCGGTCCCGGGCCCTGCGGACCGTGTCTCCCGCTGCGGACCCTGGCGCATCCGGCGGCGGCGTCCCATCGCGGGTGCGGCTCTAGCGCCCTCTGCGCCCCCAGCGCGCACGCTCCTCCCGCAGCCGCGCCGACTTCCGTCCATTTGTTCACCCCCATATATTTATGGGGTGCCAGCTACTCGTCGGTGCTTCGCTGGCCATGGAGGGGAGGCACGAGGAGAGGCAAAGGCGGCGCCCACACCCCTGGCCTGTAAGCAAAGATTTGCAGATTGTGGCTAATACTATGGAGAACACATGTGGGTGGGGTTGGGCGGGAGTGTAACGGCGAGGCCGGAGTGGGGCGCGGGTGGGGGATGGGAGGTAGGGAGGTGGGAGCGGGCAGCCAGGGCGCCCCGGGAAGGCAGGCAGGATCCGGGCGCGTCGAGAACCGCAAACACACGCCCCTGGAATGCGTCCCTGTGTCAAGTTCTTTGTGCGCAGTATCTCATTAATTCTCCCAGAGATCCAAAGAAGACGGTGTCCTGTTTTTCCAGGCGCAGACGTTGAGCACACAGAGAGGGTAGGTAAGCTGACCAAGGCTGCACAGCCAGGCACTGGAAGCCAGAGGGTCCGAATTCAAGCCCAAAGACTGCACTTTTATAAAAACAAAACCAACCACGGAAGAGCATCAGGGAGAAAGAGTTTGTACCCAGCTGGGAGTGAAAAAGGCCCGCAGAGGAGGGAGGTGGGTATGAACTTGGTGTTTGCAGGACAGGCACCCTCTCAAAGGCAGGTGGTCCATACAGTTTCAGCCACCCGAGGAAGGCCCTCGTTGCCCAGCCCAGCTCCAGTCACAGGGAGCCCACAGCCTTTGAGACTGTCAGTCCCCGAGGCTGGCTAATGGTTCCCATTGTTCTTTAGTTTACAAAACAAGTGAGAACAAAACTGCAGTTTGCAACCTTCTAAAATGATTTCGTGACCCTGTAGAACCAGCCCTTGCTGTGAGCCACTGGCCTCCATGTGACCCCAAAAGGCAGAGATTTGGCTTTCCAGGGACAAAACTGAGTTCTAGGATGGGTGGTGGGGCCATAAGCAAGCCAGTGAGTGCCCTGGGAAGTTGGGACAGAGGATAGGTACTGGCTGTTCAGAGTGAGCTGGGGTGGCAGATTGTATTTTCTCAAAATGGTCACATTGGTATTTCTTTAAAAAAATTTTTTTTGATGTTTTTAGTTATTTTTGAGAGAGAGAGAGACAGAGCATGAGAGGGAGAGGGGCTGAGAGAGAGGGAGACACAGAATTCGAAGCAGGCTCCAGGCTCCGAGATGTCAGCACAGAGCCCGACGTGGGGCTCGAACTCACAGACCGCGAGCAAGATCATGACCTGAGCTGAAGTCGGACGCTCAACCGACTGAGCCACTCAGGCACCCCCAGATTGGTATTTCTGATTCCATTTCCAGAACCTTTCCACTCCCCTCAAGACACTCCCTCACCTATACTTTTCCTGCTTGAACCTGGGCAAGCCTTGTGACTGCTCTGGCCAATAGAGTGTGGCAGAAATGATGCCATGTGACTTCTAAAGTTGGGTCATAAGGGAGATTCACCTGTCCCTCAGAAGACCCCCTGGAACCTGGCCACCTTATGTGAGGAATTCCAGGCCACTCAAGACGCCAATGTGTGTGTTCTGGCCAGCAGTAGCCAGTAGACCGGACTTAAGTCCTCAGGCCATGGGGCAGACATGAGACCCGCCTTTGAGCCACCCCTCTGGGGGTGTTCTGTGGAGCTGAGGTGAGCTGTCCCCCACTGAGTCTTGGCTGAGTTGTAGACTCATGAGCAAAACCGATAGTGTTACTGTATCAAGCCATTACTTTTGGGGATAACCTGTTATGCAGCCACAGTAACTGTAATGGCAATCGTTTAATAATTTTCCCTATTTGAGAGATGGGTAGGTGGGTACAGAGGGGGTCTTGTCTAAGGCATCCCAGCTGGTGACCAGCAGGTGATCTGGTTCCAGAGCCAGTGTTTATTTATTTTGAACTTTTCATTAAGAACATTTTTAA
Source organism: Prionailurus bengalensis (assembly GCF_016509475.1). Classification (NCBI taxonomy): domain Eukaryota; kingdom Metazoa; phylum Chordata; class Mammalia; order Carnivora; family Felidae; genus Prionailurus; species Prionailurus bengalensis. The sequence goes on from NC_057352.1 coordinate 62,156,456, forward strand.
ACAAAAGGAGAGAGAATAGCACAATTAACCTGCTTGTACCCAACACCCAGACTCAGCAGTTACTAACTCATGGCTGATCATGTTTCCTCTCTACTATCAATTACCTCCCTTCATTGCTGGATTTTTTTGAAGCAAATTCTACACATTATATAATTTCATTTGTAAATACTTCACTATCTCTAAATGAGAGTCCAGTCTTCTCAAGTCCTCTGTTATCTTTTTTTTTTTAAAGCTTATTTATGTAATTTGAAAGAGAGAGAGAGGGAGAGAGAGGGAGGGAGAGGGAGGGAGGGAGAGGGAGGGAGGGAGACAGAGAGAGAACAAGCAGGGGAGGGGCAGAGAAAGAGGGAGAGAGAGAATTCCAAGCAGGCTCCTGTTGTCAGAACGGAGCTCGACACGGGGCTCGATCCCACAAACCATGAGATCGTGACCTGAGTTGAAATCAAGAGTCAGACACTTAACTGACTGAGCCCCCCAGGTGTCGCTGAAGTATTCTGTTACCTTAACACCCAGGCATCTGTTGAGTTGACGTAGTGGTCTGCACTGGATCTTAGCCAAAAGGCCGAGAAGCGATGATGATGTAGTGGTCTGAAGCAGTTTACCTAACTGACCAAGTCAGCAGGCATGAGGAAGAGGCAGACACTAGACAATATGGTCAGGGGGTTTGTCTATGTTAACATTTGCTCTGTGATTTTGCAGGAAACTCAGATGCCATTTATCTGGGTTTCGGAGCTGCACAGCTTGATGCTGAATAAAAGTATCTTGAGCCACACATGTGAAGAAAAGGCTCTTTTCTAAGAATCTGAACTCAAATCCAATATGAAAAGCACAGGTCACTGTGGGCCTGTCAGGAGCCCGGGGAGTTGTCAGCCAGGGCTCTCTGTGGAACGATAAACTAAGCAATGCTGCTGCTTTTGACAAATGAATTCCCTGTCTCGTTATCCTGAGCTCACCTTCTTTTTCTTGCCCTTTTTGCTGAAAGGAATTCTTGTTAATGCATTTATTTAATTCAGAACTCCCAGACTTCTAAAGCAAAAAAGCCAGTCAGCATGAGGCACCTAGCATATTGGGTCTGCCAAAGTAAGTGTTAAATAACAATAATTACCCCTCCGTGTTACCCAGCTGCACTGTCTGGCCCGCCAAATTCCCTCTGGGAGGCCCTGGCATTGGGGGAGGAGGCCCCTATCAGGCCAGTGGTGTAGGCACAGGGACGTGACCAGACCTCACAAAGGCCTCAGGGCCTGCTATAAATAAATCATGGCTCTCTGCAAGGTGGGTCCTTCCAATTGGCTGCTCCAGTCCAAGAGCAGTCATGGCTTCGGTGGGTAAACCAGGAAGCCCCTCAGGGTCCTCACTGTGGCTCTCGGATCACTGCCTGTGTGTGTGTGCCTGGGGCCTAAGCAAGCCCAGCTAAGGAGGCATCTTCTTCCTTGGGTGGGATTGGCAGATCCCTTCTTCATTACTCACACTTTGTCCCCAGTGCAACTCTCCAGGGCGAAAAAATTCTGGAATCTTCTCCATCCCCAAACAGATGGGAACATATGACCTGCTGCAAAATCACTAGTTAGGAAGATGTTAAAGGAGAGGGTGTACAAACAAAGAGGACAAACGGTGTGTAAAGATGGGCACCTGCTTATGACACATTCTTAGTCTTCTGATGGACAGGGAGTGATACACGTGGGCAGCAGGGTGGTGGCAGGGGTTGGAAATTCACCTGCAAAATCATATAATGATTTGCAGTTTTCAGAGCAAGGGGTTGGGAAAGGGACCTCCTAAGGCTTTTTCTGCAGTGCCTGTCTGGAAACCCCTGGCAGAGGTTTCTAGTTTTTCCTCACCACGAGGACCGGGGGCCACAGAGGAGGCCTCCTCTGGCAGAGCAGTTTATTTTTGAGGAGACACTTGCCGACTTCAAAACTTTGGAGCTAGCTGGAAAATACTTTTCTTTCCTATTTTTGTTTTGTTCTGATGGTTTGCGGAAACCCAGCTACCTTCCACCCTCACCGCGGCAGCTGGTGGGAGGAATTTTCAAAGGTGGGCGGGGGTGTGGCCCAGGGGCGTAACCTCGGCCCAAATTTGAATCCGATTTGCATAGCGTCTGGAGGCCTTGGGCGGCTGATCTGTCTTTCCTTGCGGTCTCCCTCCTTCGTTGAAGGCACTCTTACTGAACACCTGGTATGTACTGTTGTTCTAGGCGCTGTACGTAAGAAGTGGACGAAACAGTTCCTCCCCCTCCGAGGAGCTTAAGTTCTAGTCGGGGAGACACGCAAAAAACACCATAATCCTCCAACGAAATGCGCTTAAGGAGCTTCGGGAAGATCCAGAGTGCGGTTGACTCCAGGCCGCCGCAAGACCTACTCGACTCGGGCAACCCCGGGTTCCGCCCAGCGCGAGTTGCTAGGAGCTCGCCTCCGCGGCGGCGAAGGACTGTACCGGCTGGCCGAGTCTCGCGAGGATCTTCGAGGTTTCGCGCGGGACCGCCCATCGGTTGCCGGGAGACGCTGCGGCCTCCGTCGGGCGGGCGCCTCTGTCTGCAGGTCGCGGCGGGAATCCACCACGAGAGCTATGGTGAGGAGGCGCGGGGTACCCGGCTAGGGTCCCTGAGGGGGCCAGGGGCTCCTCGGTTAGACAGTCCTGCGCGCAGAGAGACCCCTGGATGGGGAGGCCTGGGGTCCCGGGACCTGTGCGCACTGAGACCCCAAGAGTGGGCAGGCTTGGAGCTCTGGGTTCCTGGAATTGAGGCCTTGGTGCTCTCCTGGCGTTCCCATGAGGAGAGCATGGGGCGCTACGCTTGCCGCATCCCGCATCCCGCATCCCGCATCCCGCACGCACGTTGAGCTGAGAGGTCTGGGATCTCCAGGCTCCTGTGCTCACCGCCCCCCCCCCCCCCCCCCCAACCCCCGCGCCGAGATCCAGGGTTTGATGTGCAAGCCGTCCAGAAAACAGAACCTGGGACAAAAAGATTTCCCATTTGTTATGGAAGTCTCAGTCCTCCGATCCTTGGGCCCTAGGGTCTGACATTATAGGGTCCCGTGGAGCACAGTCGGGGTCAGGGGACACCCTAGGACGCCCAGTCTCTGGGATGGAGAGTCTGAGGCATACCGCAGTGGCTGGAGTTCCCGCTACAGCAAGGAGTACTGGACAGAGCCCCAGGATACAGGAACGGCTGTTTCCTTGGAGAGCCCCGTGGGAGGCAGGCCTGTCCGAGCAAGACGGGGAGCTCACCGCCTCTCCAGTTCTTCCTCCTGCCTGTCTCCTGTATTGGGGCCCTCAGCTGCCCTGGCACCCATGGTATAGACGCGTTCAGTAGCGCATTTTCTGGGATGTAGCCCGCGGGCCATCAGCTGGCGGGGAGAATGCCTCTCCAAGCCCCTGCAGTTGGCTGTGAATTGCCAAGTAGCGGTGAACCTTTGGGACCTTCTGATGGGGTGGACTTCTCGAAGGAGGAAAGATTTTAGTGGATGGGTCTTTTAAAATCAGCTGGAAAAGATCGCTAAAATTCTTTTTTTTAATTTTTTTTTCAATGTTTTTTATTTATTTTGGGACAGAGAGAGACAGAGCATGAACGGGGGAGGGGCAGAGAGAGAGGGAGACACAGAATCGGAAGCAAGGCTCCAGGCTCCGAGCCATCAGCCCAGAGCCTGACGCGGGGCTCGAACTCATGGACCGCGAGATCGTGACCTGGCTGAAGTCGGACGCTTAACCGACTGCGCCACCCAGGCGCCCCAAGATCGCTAAAATTCTTTTTTTAATTTTTTTTTTCAATGTTTTTTATTTATTTTGGGACAGAGAGAGACAGAGCATGAACGGGGGAGGGGCAGAGAGAGAGGGAGACACAGAATCGGAAGCAGGCTCCAGGCTCCGAGCCATCAGCCCAGAGCCTGACGCGGGGCTCAAACTCACGGACCGCGAGATCGTGACCTGGCTGAAGTCGGACGCTCAACCGACTGCGCCACCCAGGCGCCCCAAGATCGCTAAAATTCTTATGTGTATCACTAGCTTGTGGGAATATGGGTGATTTTCCTATTCACTTTTTGCTTTTCTGTGTTTTCCAAGATATCCACGTAAAACTTTTTTGTAATCGTAAACATGTTACAGAGACGTGTAGACATGCATGTACACACGTGAAAACATTAATAGGGACGTTTAGACACACAAATATGTTACAGAAACATGTAGATTCATGCACATGCAAAAGCATGGGTCACAGAGTTGGGAGAAGTCTAGGCATAAAGACAGGGATTTGGAAATTCGGTACCTGCTTGAGTGGCCCTTGAGAGGTGAGTGGAGGTGGGAGGTTTCTCTCATCTTGTCAAAGTTGTTAAAAGCAAGTGACACTAAGAGCAGGTCCGTGTGGTGAACCATTTATAGCACACCCGTGGCGAGTGCTGTCTGCTTCAGCTCCTGACAAGGCTTCTTTCGAGGATTTATTTATGTATTTATTTTAATGTTTAAAATTAATTAATAATAAATAATGTTTATTTACTTGTTTGTTTATTTATTTAAATGTTTGTTTTTGAGGGAGAAAGAGAGACAGAGCACGAGTGGGGACGGGGCAGAGAGAGAGGGAGACACAGAATCCGAAGCAGGCTCCAGGCTCCGAGCAGTGAGCACAGAGCCCGACGCGGCGCTCGAACCCACGAACCGCGAGATCATGACCTGAGCTGAACTGGGCTGCTTAACCGACTGAGCCACCCACATACCCCAAAGATTTTTTTTTTAAGTTTATTTATTTTGAGGGAGAGACAGCGGGAGCCGAAGAGGGGCAGAGAGAAAGAGAGAGAGGGAGAGAGAGAATTTAGAGCCTGACGTGGGGCTTGATCCCACAGACTGAGATCATGACCTGAGCTGAAATCAAGAGACGCTTAACTGACTGAGCTACCCAGGCGCCTCTGATTCTCTGAAGGAGTTTTATATTTGGAAGAAAGGAAGACTTCTATTACCACCTGTGATCATTGCTATGGAGACATTTCCCCTTAGACTTATTGAACAGTTTCTTGCAGGTTTCTCTATGGTGGTGACCAAGCATTATAGCCAACATAGTAACGTTTGGCAGTGTGGTATCGGGGTTTGTCCTGGCAAGCACATTTTGCATCTACACCAAGGAGGTCTCTGCCACGTACCAAGGAATGGATTTGGAATGAGTTCCCCGTCCCCTCCTTTCTGAGGGAGAAAATGTTCTCTTCTAAAAAGGAAGATTTTTTTCCCTTGTTTCTCCAGAGGTGTCAACAGAGAAATGTGTGGGTGGTGAAGGGTGGGGAAACCTTAGGGCGGAGTGATGTGCTCCAGGCGGGGCATGAGACAGTGAGCAGTAGGACAGAGGTACCACGACAGGTACTCCTCTTCCGGTGAGCCCGGGAATTCATCAGAGCCAGGCCTCCCTGTCTTACCCGATCATCTCTTCTTTAATCAAAGGCGCCCAAGAAGAAAGGGAAGAAAGGGAAAACCAAAGCTACCCCAATTGTTGACGGGCTTGCTCCGGAGGACATGAGCAAGGAGCAGGTGAGCAATTAGGTCGGGATGGGACTGGCGAGTGTCGTTCGAAGTTGTCTCTGGCCGTTTGTCTTTCTGAACTTCTTTTTTTTTTTTTTTTTAATTTTTTTTTTTAACGTTTATTTATTTTTGAGACAGAGAGAGACAGAGCATGAATGGGGGAGGGGCAGAGAGAGAGGGAGACACAGAATCAGAAGCAGGCTCCAGGCTCTGAGCCATCAGCCCACAGCGGGGCTCGAACTCACGGACCGCGAGATCGTGACCTGGGCTGAAGTCGGATGTCTAACCGACTGAGCCACCCAGGCGCCCCTTTCTGAACTTTTTACAGACTGTTGCCCACTGCCTCCTCGTCCACCTCCCCTCAGTGTGTTCCTGCACTCGTGTCCAAACCAAGATAACACCTCTTCCCATTTCCATACGTTTCGTCGGCTCCAAAACTCTCAAGCACAGTACAATTTAAAAACATCAGTGCAGTGAAGACATTTTTAAATAGGGTGGTAGCAATTGGGAAGGAAATGATTTTCCAAAATAAAAACTATTTTTAATTTTCTGTATATCCTTTCAGTCTTATCCTTTTATGCACCTGATGCTTACTGAGCTGTTATATGCATATATAATATTGTTGTTTATTTTATTTGCATTAAACAGTAGGAATTATTATTTTTTTTTTTTTAATTTTTTTTTTTAACGTTTATTTATTTTTGAGACAGAGAGAGACAGAGCGTGAATGGGGGAGGGGCAGAGAGAGAGGGAGACACAGAATCGGAAACAGGCTCCAGGCTCTGAGCCATCAGCCCAGAGCCCGACGCGGGGCTCGAACTCCCGGACCGGGAGATCGTGACCTGGCTGAAGTTGGACGCTCAACCGACTGCGCCACCCAGGCGCCCCAACAGTAGGAATTATTTTAAGCCACTTACCCATTTTGGCGACATTAAGGACCAGAGAACGTAATTATCTAATTATAATTCCAGTGAAAAACTGCAGCACGTGGTGAACCATGAGAGCAGGTGTGGTGGCCCCTGCAGCCTGTGTTGGTGACTGACCCGTGAGTGAGTGTCTGCTATAGGCCTCTTGAGGGTCCCATGTCAGCTTGTGGGTTGGTGTTAATAACTCCCTTGATAGTTTTAAGACATAAATACAAAGGAGACAGGGACAGTGACATGAGCTGAAGTTGATGAGCTGGACAGAGGCCCTTGTACACTAGTGAAGGGTTGCTTTATTTTACATGCGGGGGAACCTCAAGCAGTTTAAGGAGATGGTGATGGGTTCCGGTTTGTGTTTTGGAGAGAGGGTGGGGCTGCTGTGTGTAGAACGGACGGCACATCACATTGCCATCAGTTGAGCTGTTTCTCGTCTCCCGTTTACTTCTTGTCCCTGTGGATACAGAACTGTGACACAGCAGTGGTTAGGTTGCATATGTGGGCACTGACACCTCAGAACTGTCTAGGGCCCAGGCAGGGGTGAGGGACTGGGGACAGCTGCAGTCAGTTCATTGGATGGTTACCTTGGGGGCACTGGGCTCCAGTGTGGTCTGTTTTCTGCTTTTCAAAGAGAAGCTAGAAATCTGGATATTTATAAGAAACCTAAATATTGAGGGAAATCTAAGACTGTGAGTCAATCGAACTAGGTAGGAGCCTGGTTTAGGCTATCTGTTTGAGTCTAGATACGAAAGGTCTGTGCCATGAGGACCCTGTCATCTGCTGAGCCCCTCATCAGACCCCCATGGGGAGGCAAGCCCCACCCAGGTTCCCCACCACAGAGCTCTGGTTGCCCCTCCTTGGGGGCTTGTTATCTTGGCCTTCTCTCTTCTTAAAGTTTTTAATTCATTTTATTTATTTATTTTTACTTTTATCTTCTAATGTTTTATTTCTTTTTGAGAGAGAGAAAGTATGAGCAGTGTAGGGGCAGAGGGAGACGGGGACAAAGGATCTGACAAAGGATTTGCTGAGAGCAGAGAATGCGATGTAGGGTTCAAACCCATGAACCGTGAGCTCATGACCTGAGCTGAACTCAGACGCTTAAGCAACCGAGCCACCCAGGCGCCCCTCTCTCTCTTTTTAAAAAATGTTTATTGGGGCGCCTGGGTGGCGCAGTCGGTTAAGCGTCCGACTTCAGCCAGGTCACGATCTCACGGTCTGGGAGTTCGAGCCCCGCGTCAGGCTCTGGGCTGATGGCTCGGAGCCTGGAGCCTGTTTCTGATTCTGTGTCTCCCTCTCTCGCTGCCCCTCCCCCGTTCATGCTCTGTCTCTCTCTGTCCCAAAAATAAATAAAAATGTTGAAAAAAAAATTAAAAAAAAAAAGTTTATTTATTTGTGGGGGGGAGGGGCGGAAGGAGAGAGTGGGAGAGAATTCCAAGTGGGCTCTACTTTCAGTGCAGACCGTGTGCATGACCCTGGGGTCATGGCCTGAGCCGCCATCAAGAGTCGGATGCTCAACTGACTGAGCCACTCAAGCTCCCCTTGGCCTTCTCTTGAAATGAGAAGTGTGGTTTCCCTGTGGGGAATGGGGTTATCAGGAGAGAAAAACTTCACACTGAGTGGCCTGAAGTTGTGCTCTGAAGATGACTAATTCTTGATGGAGATGAAATTCCCAAGAAAGCCAAGAGCCAGCCCCACGTAAAAAAAAAAAAAAAAAAATTAACCTATTTGGAGATTTGCAGTGGGCTTCGGACAAAACCTTTTTGACTGTTAGGGGTTCTTCTGGGTTTGTCTATTTTTTTTGCTTAACATACCTTTAAAGGTGAGCGTTTGTTTATTTATTTATTTAAAGTTTTATGTACTTATTTTGAGAGAGAGCAAGGGAGGGGCAGAGAGAGAGGGGGAGAGAGAGAATCCCAAGCAGGCTCTGTGCTGACAGTGCAGATACGGGGCTTTAACTCTCGAACTGTGAGATCGTGACCTGAGCTGAAATCAAGTCGGATGTTTAACTGAGCCACCCAGGCACCACCAGAAGGTGAATGTTTTTTAATTTAGCATTGTTTTGTTAACGTGTGTACATGCTGCTCCATCATTTTCATATTTATGTGTCTTTGGGCCATATAACCTTTTAGTAGATTTACTCTAATTTCTCAGCCATTTCCGTATTTAAAATCATCTCAGATTACTTCCTTTAAACTTTTTTTGCTGTTGTAATAATGGTGTGGCTAATGTCTTTGAGCAGATAACTCTTGTATTTTTTGGTTCTTTTTTTTTTTTTTTTTTTAATTTTTTAACGTTTATTTACTTTTGAGAGAAAGAGAGCATGAGCAGGAGAGGGGCAGAGGGAGAGGGAGACACAGAATCGGAAGCAGGCTCCAGGCTCTGAGCTGTCAGCACAGAGCCCGACGTGGGGCTCGAACCCACGTACGGTGAGATCATGACCTGAGCCGAAGTCAGACGCCCAACTGACCGAGCCACCCAGGTGCCCCAACTCTTGTGTTCTTTTGAGGAATTCCTCTAGTATAAATTCTTGGGAATGGATGAAAAGATACAGTCATATTTTGATTATTGGTTACATTCAAGGTACTTCTGCTATTTTCTGAATTATGTCCTGTCCTCGGGACCTTTCTAGCATCATATTTTAACATCTCACTTTTAGTTTTTACTTGTGTTTAGGTGAGAACGGCCTTTCTTTCTTCATCGCGGTGGGCAGGGGCGGGGGGGGGCCCTGCTGGGCCTCACGGCTGCGCTCTGCCCGGCAGGTGGAGGAGCATGTCAGCCGTGTCCGCGAGGAGCTGGACCGTGAGCGTGAGGAGCGCAACTACTTCCAGTTGGAGCGGGACAAGATCCATACCTTCTGGGAGATCACGCGGAGGCAGCTGGAGGAGAAGAAGGCCGAGCTGCGGAACAAGGACCGGGAAATGGAGGAGGCTGAGGAGAGGCACCAGGTTGAGATCAAGGTAAATGCAGCTGGCCTGCCCGTCCCTGCTGGACATACCGTATGGCACAGAAGAACGGGGCTCGAGCAGGGGGGCATTTTGTTGCTTGCTTTGGGGTCACAGCCCTTTGTATCCTTTACACTGGGAAATGAAGGTTTGTTGTTTTTTTGAGTTTATTTATTTTCAGAGAGAGAGAGAGAGAGAGAGAGAGAGAGTATGAGTGGGGGAAGGGCAGAGAGAGGGGGAGAGAGAGAATCCCAAGCAGGCTTCATGCTCATCGCAGAGCCTGACATGGGAGATCGTGACATGAACTGAAATCAAGAGTTGGACACTTAGGGGCGCCTGGGTGGCTCAGTCGTGTGAGCGACCAACTTCAGCTCAAGTCATGATCTCAGGGTTTGTGAGTTCGAGCCCCGCATCGGGCTCTGTGCCGACAGCTCGGAGCCTGGAACCTGCTTCTGATTCTGTGTCTCCCTCTCTCTCTGCCCCTCCCCGACTCATGCCCTGTCTCTCTCTGTCTCAGAAATAAATAAACATTAAAAAAAAGAAATTAAAAAAAAAAAGAGTTGGACGCTTAACTGACTGAGCCACTCATGAAATACTCATGAAAGTGTTTTTTATGAAAGGGTATGTGCACGGGGCACCTGGGTGGCTCAGTCGGTTAGGCGTCCGACTTTGGCTCAGGTCATGATCTCCTGGTTCGTGAGTTCGAGCCCCACATCAGGATCTCTGCTGTCAGCTTGGAGCCCATTTCAGATCCTCTGTCCCCCTGTCTGCTTCTCCCCAACTTGTGCTCTCTCTCTCTCTCTCTCAAAAATAAATAAAACATTAAAAAAAAAAAAGGATATGTGTCTGCAGGTGAGCATGCACGGGCAGGTGAGCAGGCGAGTGTGCGTGTGCAGGGGTGTGGGTGAGAGTGTGCAGGGAAGCAAGCGGTGCTCTCGCTGCCTGCAGGTGTACAAGCAGAAGGTGAAGCACCTGCTGTACGAGCATCAGAACAACCTGACAGAGATGAAGGCTGAGGGTGCCGTGGTCATGAAGCTGGCCCAGAGGGAGCACTGCGCACAGGAGGGTGCACTGCGCAAGGACATGCGGGCGCTGAAGGTGGAGCTCAAGGAGCAGGAGCTGGCCAACGAGGTGGTGGTGAAGAACCTGCGGCTGGTAGGTGTGAGGGCCGCCAGTGCCTGACTGGCTGCTGGGGACCGTGAACTCCTGATTAGTCAACTTACCTGGGAATTCATATTTTGCTTAGAAGCTTCCTGCATTTTGGGAATTAGTTGAACTATTTAAGAAAAAGACAAATCCCATTTGGGGGCCAAGTACAGAATTTTATTTCAGATCTGAGCAACAAATGGACTTCCCAAGGGGAAAATCCAGCCTAGGGTCCTCTTCATGTGCTGCTGACACCTGACACCTGGCTGCTTTCCCAGGAGTCTGTCAGGTGCATTTAGAAACATACAGAACCAGGGCGCCCGGGTGGCTCAGTCGGTTGAGCGTCCGACTTCGGCTCAGGTCATGATCTCGAGTTTGTGAGTTCGAGCCCTGTGCCGGGCTCTGTGCTGACAGCTCAGAGCCTGGAGCCTGCTTCGGATTCTGTGTCTCCCTCTCTCTGACCCTCCCCCGTTCATGCTCTGTCTCTCTTTCAAAAATAAACAAACATTAAAAAAAAAAAAACCATATGCAACCATTAACATGTCTGGTATGCCAGCCCCTCCGTGGCCATGGCAGTTTGTCATGCAAGCTGGGTTCATAAGCACCTGGCTAACTTTTTGGTCCTTTCTGAGTGAGGCTTGGGGGTTCCAGGTGGAGGTTGAGATTCATTTGCCTGGTGCCCATAAGGTGCCAAGCCCTGTTCTGATCTCTGGGGACATATAGGGAACAGGACTGAGAGAATGAACTGCCCACGTGTGGTTGACAGTCCAGGAAGGAGACAAAAGACAGAATGAAGTGTTGGATACGTGGAGCACGTCCTCAGGCATAAACGCTGTGGGAAGAGCAGTGCGGGGAAGAGGATGCAGTGGGTTGAGGGTAGGGTTGTATTCTTCTACAAGGAATTCTGGGAGCGTCTCATTGAGAAGGTGACATTTGGGCAAAGGCTGGAAGGCGGTGGGGCTGAGCCAGGCTTAGGGAGACCAGGTCTGGAGAAGGCATAGGGGATGGGCCGGTGTGGAGGCCCAGAGGAGCAAGGGGCAAGGTGGCTGGGCAGGTAGGTCAGAGCTTGTCGGCATCAAAAGCCACAGTCAGGACCCAGCTGTTGACCTGGGTTTAGTTGGGGGAACTTTGGAGGTTTTGGGCAGAGGGAAGATGTGTCTGACTTTGGCTTTCTGAGGTTCTTCTTGGCCGTGGGTTCGGAAGATTTGGCAATACGTTTGCCTCATGCTGGAGGCACCGCAGCCTCAACTAAGAAAAAACTTTGCAGTGAAGGCTGACGGTGAAGTCTTGGACCTATAAGAATAGTCTGGTCTTTGCTGACAGACAGATTTCCAGTGAATTTGGTGATGTGAGGCTGTCTGCTTACCTGAGGCCTGGATATGGAGTAGTTATGTGGTCAGAATTCCCCTTTGTGCAAAAGCACTATCCTATAAAAAATAATTAAATTTTCTATTCAAAACCTCTCTATATAACTGTGAAAATAACTGTGAATGCTGCTCTAAGTCACAGCTGAAGCAGGCCGTCAGGCATCTGGAGAGAACCTGCAGCTCCGTGTAGACATGGCCCGTGCTCTCCGACCTGTGGGCAAGCTGAGTGAGGGGCCAAGCACGGTCAGTGTTTAGCACGTCTGTTAACATTCGGTCATTAACCAAGGAAAGTGAATTATGAAACACGGAAGTTACCAAAACCACGTTATTCTGAGCCTGGTCCAAGAGCTCGGAGATGAGGGGAACCCAGCACCCTCCAGAAACAGCGCAGAGTTTCCGGAGTTGGATTTTCCATACCACCGAGGAGCAGGGCCAGCCCCAGGGAGAGGCTTCTGTGTGTGTCTGTCACCTAGTAACGGCCTGCTTCTCTGCCTTTGCAGAAGCACAGCGAGGAGGTCACCAAGATGCGGAATGACTTCGAGAGGCAAGTGCGAGGTCAGTTCCTCACATGCGTCCTGTCAGAAGGAAATTTACCTCTAGGGCTTGCTCACCCAGGGCACAGAAACCAGGTTAAAATGGCCTAGACACGCAGAGAGAAAATGTAGTTTCCAAGGCTGACGGATTGCCCAGAATCCCGAAACAACTTACTTCCATGCAAGTTGGGGAGGCTGTGATTACCACCTACGTCCCTACTCCTGGCACAGATCAGCAGTTTGAGGCACGTGGCAGTTATTGTCTTGTGGGCAGTATTCTTAGAATAGTCTTTTCATGGCTTCTGGCCCGAGGAGGCTCCCGTTTGAGAAGTCTGTCGGGTTCACTAATAAAGCTCTAGAGTCGGCCTGGATGACCACCGAGCCGTGGGATCAGCTGACACTTGGTTTTGGGAACCCTAACCCCGGGATTGATTATCAATGCCTGCTACAGGCAAAGGAAGGCAGACAGTGGTGTGTGTGTGCTGAATATGTCATCTGTGAGCCTCAGCAGAGAGAGGTCCACTCAAACCCGTCCTGTGCTTTGCCCGCTCTTGTGTGCACAGCCTTCATCCCGGTGGATGTTCCTGGGCCGTGTTTAGAAGTCCCATCTATTCTTTTTTTTTTTTTTTTTTAATGTTTATTTTTTGAGAGAGCATGAGCAGGGGTGCAGAGAGAGACAGAGGGAGAGAGAGGATCTCAAGCAGGCTCCATGCTATCAGTGCAGAGCCGGACGTGGGGCTCGAACCCATGAAACATGAGATCATGACCCGAGCCGAAATTGAGAGTCGGACGCTCCACCTACTGAGCTGCCCAGGTGCCCATAGGTTCCGTCTATTCTGATAGACACTGGGCCCCCTGTTCCTCTGCTAAGCTGCCCTATATGTGCTTCTGCCTTTCAGAAATTGAGGCCAAGTATGATAAAAAAATGAAGATGCTTAGGGATGAACTTGACCTGAGGAGAAAGACTGAGATCCACGAGGTGGAGGAGAGAAAGAACGGCCAGATCAACATGCTGATGCAGCGGCATGAAGAAGCCTTTACGGACATCAAGAACTACTACAACGACATCACCCTCAATAACCTGGCTCTCATCAACTCCCTCAAGGTGCTGCGCTAGGGCCGGCTGGGCCGGGGGCCCCAGACACTAGGTCTCCACCCCGTCGGGCCCATTACTCTCCTTTTAAAGATGTTTGATGGTGCCCCTCTGTCCTTGTTTGAATTCATAATGGAGCCTCTCCACACCTGTGGCTGGTGGCAGCCAGGATGTTGCCCTGACTGTAGCGTAGGTGGGGCTCGTGAAAAGGACACATTCGACAGGTGGGAGCTTCCTGCGGAACTGTAGTGGGAGCCCCAGCATGGCTGCACAGGTGGTGTCATCACCACGCAAGTGCTGGCAGGGCCAGAGGTCCCACGGTGGGGAATGCCCCTTGGGTCCCGGAAAAGTGTAATCTCAATTTGTGTGGAAGCAGCCTTCCTAGAAGATTCAGAATAAGTGAAGACTGCAAAATTACTCCGTGTTTATACACAGAACAGGTCTTCAGGACCGTCCTTGGTGGGCAGGAGGGCTCCTGGCTCTGCCCTCTGAAGACCTCGGCTCTGCCTGCCGCACCCCTGCCGCACCCCTGCCGTACTTGTGCCAACAGGAGCAGTTGGAGGACATGCGCAAGAAGGAAGGTCACCTCGAGAGGGAGATGATGGAGGTGTCCGCGCAGAACAAGCGCCTGACAGACCCTCTCCAGAAGGCTCGGGATGACGTGACTGAGATGCAGAAGAAGCTCGGGAACTATGAGAGGGACAGACAGACCCTGGTTGTGAGTTTCTGCCTGACTGTGCCTCCCTCCTGGCACTTCCTCCTGGGCTAGGAGAGGAGGGACATCAGCAAGGTGTCTCCTGGGTCCCAGAGCAGGGTCGGCCTTTAGGGCAGGACTGGGGGGCTGAACCTCAGCCTCTCTGACTGGTGTCCTCCATGGACAGGATGTTAAGCTGGTGCACGTTCTGGGCAATAGGTGTTTCCACCAGCCTGCTGCGGGGGGCGCTCAGCTGCTTGTGTCCTTGAGCCAGTCCTTCGTTCATTCATTTGTTCCTTCATTCATTCTGTCAATCTCTACACTGAGGATGGGGCTCGAACTGACAGCCCTGATCCAGAGACACCAGGTGCCCCTGAGGCAGCTCTCTTCCACAATTATTTTTGGCCTTGCCATCCCCCAGGAGCCTGCATTACGTGGACGCCTGGTCCTGAACACTTTGTCCTCCACCTTTCATTTTCTCTCCAGCGCACAAAAGCACGTTTGAAGGTTGCCGAGAAAGAGCTAAAGGACCTGCAGTGGGAACACGAGGTGCTGGAGCAGCGATTTCTCAAGGTGAGCAGATGCCAGGCCGGCATCCCAGGGACCCCCAGTCAGGGAGAGACCCTTCCTGTAACCCTGGCTCGGCCATTGGTTTCAGGAAGCCTTAAAACCGCGGCTGGGTTTCTAGGTTCGAAAGCTGGGAGTCCTGTTGTCCACTTCTCACGCTCTGCAGCCTTATGAGGCAAAACCCTGTGGTACATTCTAGAGAAGGCCCAGGGTCTCACAGAGCAGGTGCCCTGCTGGGAGACCATCACCCCCAATTCTCTTTCCCCCTGGCTCACCTCTGAAGCACGTGAAGGGTACCTGGCCCTTGCATCGAGGGTCTTTTCCATGTATGTACATGTGTTTAAGTAGTAGACTGTCGGGCACACATTGTAAAGAAGTCCTGGAGCCCTGCCGTCTGTGAGTGAAAATGAGAGGGCCCTCCTGCTATGCAGTGCTGGTTCTCACAACTGGTAGCAGCTCCTTGAGTTTTGTGCAGACTTCTTCCTGTGCACCCTTATGTACGGGTGGCTTCATGCCTTAAGAACGCTGTGCTTTTTTTTTTTTTAACCTCACCTTGATTGCGCTGTCTCCAGATTGTACACACAGAACAGTCATGTTCGGCTCTGTGCCAGAACGCTCCATTTAAAAAAAATTTTTTTTTTTTATATTTATTTATTTTTTGAGAGACATAGAGAGACAGAGCACAAGTTGGGGAGGGGCAGAGAGAGAAGGAGACACAGAATCCGAAGCAGGCTCCGGGCTCCAAGCTGTCAGCACAGAGCCTGATGCGGAGCTCGAACTCCCAAACTGTGAGATGATGACCTGAGCTGAAGTCGGACGCTTAACCCAGTGAGCCACCCAGGCGCCCCAGAAGGCTCCATTTGTTATGCAGCCACTTCCCCTGGAGAGATGTCTTTGTTTTCGTCCTTTGCTGTTACAAACCACTGCCACTGTCCTCCTTTTAAGTTTACCTTTGTGCAGGGGTGAGCATCTTTTTTTTTTTTTTTTTTTAATTTTTTTTTTTTTTTAATTTTTTTTTTCAACGTTTATTTATTTTTGGGACAGAGAGAGACAGAGCATGAACGGGGGAGGGGCAGAGAGAGGGAGACACAGAATCGGAAACAGGCTCCAGGCTCTGAGCCATCAGCCCAGAGCCCGACGCGGGGCTCGAACTCACGGACCGCGAGATCATGACCTGGCCGAAGTCGGACGCTTAACCGACTGCGCCACCCAGGCGCCCCTTAATTTTTTTTTTTTTAACGTTTATTTATTTTTGAGACAGAGAGAGACAGAGCATGAACGGGGGAGGGGCAGAGAGAGAGGGAGACACAGAATCGGAAGCAGGCTCCAGGCTCTGAGCCATCAGCCCAGAGCCCGACGCGGGGCTCGAACTCGCGGACTGCGAGATTGTGACCTGAGCCGAAGTTGGACGCTTAACCGACTGAGCCACCCAGGCGCCCCTGAGCATCTCTTTTAAAGTCAGTCCCTAGCAGTGGCTTGTTGGGCCAAAAGGTTTGTGTTCCGAATTTGGGTAGAGGCTGCACAGAGCGTTGTTCTGAGTTATGACTCTGCCCAAAGCACCCAAGGGGCCACTTCCTGCCTGAACCAGATGTCAGTAATTCAAAACTTGCTGATGTGATCGGGTGGAAGATGTCTCGTTGAATGTGCTTTTCTGAGGTACCCTGTGAGTGGCACACATGCCAGGCAGAGCAGTTCCGTCTTTATAAACTTTGGTTAATTCAGGTTTTGTTCCTTTTCTCACCTGATTGAGATTCATGCTCACAGACAGTGATTATGGAATGGTCCAGATTCCTCAGGTACATCCCATCATCCCATCAGAACTAGAGTCACCTTCTTCAGAGATGCCTCTGAGGGTCCTGCAGGCTGCTGACCGGCCAGGAGAAGGACCCTTGAGTCACCAGTGAGATGTGCCCTGCGCCCCCCCGTGCCCCCCCACCCCCGCCATTGCTGGCTAAGGGGGTGTGCATTTGGGGAGGAGGAAATGGAGGCTGACTGCAGAGGCTTGCGTTGGAGCCTGTGCACTTTGCCCCCTTCTCTTCTGTTTGAGTGTCGTTCGTGGTATGTGCCAAAGTCAGTGTTTCTTGAGAAAACCAAGCGTGTCGATGTGTCAGCAGATTTTGAAGTCCAAAGGGATGGACTGATTGAAGTGAATCGAGGGAAAACTGTACAGTAAGGAGAAGGAGAAGGTGCTGCAGGTTTGAGCATAGCCCTCTTCTCTTCCTAGCTGTAAGACATGGTTTTTTTTCTTAATTTTTTTCAACGTTTATTTATTTTTGAGACAGAGAGAGACAGAGCATGAACAGGGGAGGGGCAGAGAGAGAGGGAGACACAGAATCGGAAGCAGGCTCCAGGCTCCGAGCCATCAGCCCAGAGCCCGACGCGGGGCTCGAACTCACGGACCGCGAGATCGTGACCTGGCTGAAGTCGGACGCTTAACCGACTGCGCCACCCAGGCGCCCCAAGACATGTTTTTACACACGTAGAGAACATTCTGGAAGGAGTTACATCATGGATTCACATGGAGGCCTCTGGGAAGTTGGGTTAAGGGGCGTTCACGTTTTATACTTACACACAGTCTTGATTTTTCTTTAAGGTGCTCAGTGAAAGGAAAAAGAATCGGAAGATGAAAAAGAACACTTCTATTTATTGACAGGCTGGTCTCCAGATCTGCCTCGTGGGGCATGTTCTAGGATCCAGGGCTGGCAGAGGGAGTGGATGGATCCCCACGGGCCCCACTCCCAAGCATTGCTTGCTGGAGTGTGATGCCTTGGATGTGACGTAGGGGTGATCAGGGACATGACTTTCCTGAGCCTCCTGAACAAACCCAGGGCCCCAGCCTCTCTGTGGGGCTTCTCCAGCTCTAACGAGGGTGCCCTCCTACCTCCTGAAACAGCTTAGTAGACGAGGGTCCAGTTAGTGTTTCCTCCTGCTTTCCACAGTGTGGATGGCTGCAGCCCTTTAATCCCGTCACAGAGAGTGGGTGTGGTGGCAGTGTAAATGACACCCAGCCCCCCCATCCGTGGGTGGGCCCTGGTGAATGGAGTTCACTCGGCAGAAGTGGTATGTTCTGGCCCAGGGAAGAGGCGGGAGGGGGCTTCTGACCAGTGAGATGCTTCCGGGGGAGGTGGCCTCTTTGTCCACTGCAGCCTGTCCCTTGCAGGTACAGCAGGAGCGAGATGAGCTGTACAGGAAGTTCACCGCGGCCATCCTGGAGGTGCAGCAGAAGGTGGGCTTCAAGAACCTGGTTCTGGAGCGGAAGCTGCAGGCGCTGAGCGCTGCTGTGGAGAAGAAAGAGGTGCAGATTAATGAGGTGCTGGCGGCCTCCAACCTGGACCCTGCTGCCCTGACCCTTGTGTCCCGCAAGCTGGAGGTAGGCCCCAGGCGGGCTCCTGGGGAGGTGCTGGGCTGGAGCCTCATGTCCTTGCCCCCGAGTAGGTGTCCTGAGCTTGGGTTGGGGGTCGCTTGTTTCGTGTGTTTGTGTCCAGCCTCCGTCATTCCGGTGGGGACCCTCAGGTGGTGTTGGGAGGGTCATGGGTTTCCTGTGGCCTGAGCATAGATGGGGCTGCAGATGTCTGCTCACAGGCCCGTGTGTGCCATCAGGCTCCCCAGGTTCTCTCTTACTGGCTTTGCTCAGGTCTGAGGTCTTCTGCAGTCCCCTCCTTAACCTCTCAGCCCTTCTGGCCCTGAGCCCCACTGCCCGTCCAGTTCTCGAGATGGGTTTAGTTCAGCCTATCAGGCCCTGGGTTTCTCAAGCTGCTGTGGGCCGGCGCTCCTCGGGAATTTGGCAGCAAACCTAGAGACAGGCCTGGGGGACAGTCGGGCCCATGAGCTCTCAGCTGAGACTACTGCCACAGTCTGCCTGGGTTGCTTTGATGTCCGGATGTAGGCTGTGGGCAGTTAGGATGGGGAAATGCAGGGCCGTGGGCAGTTAGGACAGGGAAATGCAGGGCTATGGGTGCCCCTTTGTGGTGGCGGGTGCTGTGGCAGGGTTCCCAGAGGGAGTTATGTCTGAGCAAAGGCCACGAGTTCACAGTTCCTCGTGGTGCTCCTCTATGCTGGAACCATCTTGGGCACTGGGGACAGCAGTAAACAAGACAGATGGGGCCCGGGTGCCCATGGGCTGGTGGGGCCAGCTGAGGAACCCTGGCAATAGCTGCCAGCTTTGGCTCAGCAAGCGAAAGCCTGACAGCACCTGGCAGGCCGTCTTGCCTGGAGCTGGGCCTTGTGTCTCTGTTCCCTGGGCCTAGTTGGGGCATGTCACAGAAAGAACGGGTGAGGCTGGACAAGGGGTCTCTGGGCTGCCGCGGGAGTGCGGCTGTGCAGGGATCCTGGCCACCTGGGTGACCTACTGTAGCTGCCAGGCCTGAGACAACCCCAGGTGCAGTGCCCTGGGGTGCCTGGGGAGACAGACGCGGGTGTGCATGGCCCCAGAGAACGCAGCTGGTCTGCATGTCTTTATGGAGAGGCCCAGTGAGGAGAGGCCAGCTTGTCCCAGAGGTGGATCCTTCCAGGATAGACGGTGCCTGTGTGTGTCTGCCTTTCCTTCATGGAGAAACAGATCTTCGGAGTTAGGGGCTGCTGGCTGCTTCGGTTTGCGCAAGCGTGTTTCATCCTGAGAAATGGCACACATAGCATTTAAAAAAAAATGTTTTATTTATTTATTTTGAGAGAGAGAGAGAGAGAGAGAGAGCGAGAGAGAGCGAGAGCGAGCAGAGGAGGGGCAGAGAGAGAGGGAGAGACAGAGAATCCCAAGCCGGCTCTGCACTGACAGTGCCGGAGCCTGATGCTGGGCTCGAACCCACGAACCGTGAGACCATGACCTGAGCCCAAACCAAGAGTCAGACGCTTAACTGACTGAGTCACCCAGGTGTCCCTACACAGGTAGCATTTTTTAGGTGATTTGTCCCTGTGTAGTTCAGCTGAACATAAACCCCCCTTTGCTCACATGACACCCAGGCCCTGAGGATTAACTCTGTGTCAGGCCACTTCATGTTTATGTAAAGCATCCTGCACTGGCCTACTGCCCACCTGGCCTTGACCTTAAGCTTGCAGCTCCCACTTGGTTGTATCCTTGTGAGCTCCTTGCTGCTGCTTGGGTGTTGGGGGGAGTGCAGGGCTGAGGCGAAGGGAGCAGAGCCAGAGGGATGGGGGTGATTCTCACGCTGTTGGCTGTGCCCCTGGGTTTGGGGCTGGTAAGGAAACATGGAAGGTCCTGGGTGGGGCAGACTGGATCAGAGAGAACCCTCTGGGAAGGTGGGAGGTGAGCTGGCACTGAGTAGGGGTGAAGGACTTATTGCTGGTGGAGAAGTGCTGAGGAGTCCAATGTTATGTAGTGGCCATTTCTGGATGAGACCAGGTGCTGCTTTCGGGCAGCAGTGAGTCCTGGCTCAGGGGGTGGCAGGGCCAGGAGGGCCTGAGTCACTCAGGACAGGCTCTCGGGGCCTGTGGTGGTGCAGCCACATGGGAGGGGCCTAGTCTGGGCTGGCAGCACCATGGACTTGGGTCTGGGGGCCCATCTGCGTCCTTGTCCTTGTTTGTGTGTGAATCCCCACGAACGCCGGCCGGTGGGGAGCGAGGGCCCTGTTAGAAAGGTCAGGACGGCTTTCCTGCCTCTACTTTTGGGAGGGGCAGCTGGTCTTGGAGCTGGATGAGGCTGTGTTGCCGGCACTCATGATGAAATCAGTCCGGTCCTCAGTGGTTGCTGCAGCTGGGCCTGTGGGCCAGGGTCACTGTGGGCCAGGTGGCAGCTCTTGCCTTTTCTGGACACTTACTTCTCTGGCCAGGCAGGAACCCTCCAGGCAGCAGGTAGGGGTTCAAGGGGACTTCCCTGGGCCGTGGTTGGCCCGGCTTCTCTAATCTCTTGTCCTCACTTCCCACCATCTGGACAGTCGCCATCTGGAGAGGCAGATGGTATTTTCCCTTTCTCCTCTGAAGACCTTTCTGTGCTGGCTGGCTGCGCCCTGTGTGGATGCACACCGTGATGGGGTCAGGCTGCCATTCCCTGGATGTCTGAGGTCCCCTGCTGGGGCTCCCAGACCCCTGCCAACCCCTGTCTACCTCAGCTCAAAGACAAGCTCTAACTCACATCCACCTTTCTCTCCTTAGAATGTTCTAGAATCAAAGAACAACACTATCAAGGACTTGCAGTATGAGTTGGCCCGGGTCTGCAAGGTATGAGGAGCCTCCTTGACCCTCTCTCAGGGCCCCACCTGATTTACACTTTGAGGCATACACAGCCTGAGGCTGTCTGGGCCTTCTAAGGGTCACTGTGTGTGTGGACTGGGTCTCTGATGCTGCCACGGGAGTGCGGTTGTGCTGGCATCCTGGCCACCCGGGAGACCTGTAGCTGCCAGGCTTGAGACAGCCCTGTCTCAGCTCTGGCGATGGTCCTGGTGTCCCTTACAGGGGCCTGCCCAGTGGATGTCTGCTAAATGAGGGCGCTCTGTCCCTGTCTCCCTGTTTGACCCTTTACTCTTGCTGACCTGGCCTCTGGGGTGACTGGATGGGCCTCCTTTGCTTCTTCTGTGTAGGGGACAGTTACGAGTCTAAGCTTCTCTCACTCCTTTGTAAGTCTGACGAAAGCTGCACCCCGTACCCACACCAAAGCCACCAGCAGTGTGGAGGCCTCCCGCTGTTGGGGAGTGGCAGGGAGTGCCTTGACCCTTCTTTTGTCTGCCTCATGAGCCCCAGAGGCCTGGGCCCTCTACCCAGTATTCACTCCTCTGTGGGTGAGCCCCCAGCTCTGCCTTGGCTTTGCCTATGGGAAATGCAGACATAGCGCTGCCTACAGATACATTTACCTCGAGCAGCCACCCCGTGAGTGTGACTCAGATAAGCCCATAAACCTGCCGGTGGACATTGCATCCTGGTTCTACTGTGCACCCTGGGTTGTGGAACCCCAGGAGGGAGGCAGTGCCTGTCACTGGCGCTGGGCTCCAGCATCCGTGACCAGATCTCCCTGAGCCTTTCCTCAGCCCTGCCCATCGGGACACTTCCCTTATATGCTTTGGCCATCCCCTGATACTTAGATCTACAAAATTAGAACCATCTACTGGTGTGTGCAGTTCTAAGGGAATGTATCTGATTGTCAGGAGGTCCGACCCCCAGAAAAAGGTGAGAGCCAGGACCTAGCCCCCAACTTCTGTCTGGAGCCCAGCCTGAGTTCACCCTTTAAATCTCAGCTCCAAGCATCAGCACCTTTTTCTTGATAATGGTGAGGATGATGTCAGACCAGGCTCCAAGCATTTCCTGCGCATTTCAATCCCTTGTAACCAATCTGATGCAATTAACTCTTTAAAAAGTATCCATTTTCCAGAGCAGGGAACAGGAACCTTGCCTGTGTTGGCCCCACCAGCACTGTTGCCCAGACCTTAGCCTTCCTGGGATCGGGGGATGGAGGGCCACCTGCACTCTCCACCCACAAGGCAGGGAGGGTCATATACACGTGGAGGGTCATGCCTGTGAAGTCAGGGATGACCGATTTGAATGAGAAATGCCTGGCAAGGAGCCAGGAGCACGTTCAGACTATAGTTCTGCTCTGAGTCTGTATCTTCTGCTTCAGTTTCCCCATCTGTGAAACAGGAATAATGGCAGCGTCTCCCATTGTGGGTTAGCTGAGTTATGTACGTGAAGGTGCTTATGATCAGGTGTGGCGTACCGTGAGCCGTTGGTAAAGGTTAGCTTTAAATGGTTTTCCTCCACCACCCTCCTGCGCCCTCCAGAGCTGAGTAAGGCCTGGGCTAGAGTCACCCTCGGTGTGGCTCCGCCCCTCCCGATGCTGCTCTCACCCCACAGGCCCACAGTGACCTGCTGCGCACCTATGAGGCTAAGCTCCTGGCCTTCGGAATCCCTCTGGACAACGTGGGCTTCAAGCCTCTGGAGACGGCTGTGATTGGGCAGACGCTGGGCCAGGGTCCCGCGGGGCTCGTGGGCACCCCAACGTAGTGCCCGCCTGGGACTGCTCCCTGGATGACCCTCCCTTTCACCAAGGACAGGAGCGGTTTGTCTTTCTATTTGTATCGTCTGCAAATGAAGTTTTTCTACATTTGCTGTGTGTCCTGTTGCCTGGCTACGTGGAGGAGAGGCACCTCCAGGACCCGTGGTACCCTGACCACTTCCTTCCCTGCTGCCCTCCTTCCCACCTCGGGCCAGGGCAGCACCAGCCGAGCCCAGGAACCGCAGCAGCCTTGCAGATGCCAGCACTGACTTTATTGATGCCTGAGACTCAGTGGCTACTGGAAAATGGGGGGCCAGAATCTCCCGCAGGGAGTGTGAACTGGTGCCCTCTGTTGAGGTGTCCCAGTGAGCTGTGGGGATGGGATTGATGCTCACAGGCCAGCAGTTGTCCAGAGGAGGCGATGGCTCAGCCACTAGCTTCCTCGATACGTGGTGTAGGACCACGGGCTCAGCAGCAGGGGCACATGGAACCTGTGGGTCTCGTTGGTGATGGTGAAAACGACCTGAGAAGCAGAGAGGGCACCGGGACAGAGTGAGGGTCCGGTGCAGCACACAGGCAGCCCAGACTGTGGACCAGGGGCAAAAGTTAAGTGGGGCTGGAGCCCCGAGGGCCAGATGAAGCCAGTGGAGAACTGGAAAATGGTGAGGGCTGCGGATGGGGCTGAATCCTCCCCTGGAGAAAGCCCTTAGCTTGGGGAACTTGAAGGATCCGCCCTGAACAGGGTCAGGTGAGTGCCTTTGTCCACAGGGGCTGAGTCACTTTTGGCCCTGCCCCACAGCTTTACCCAGGGACAGGGCAGGGATGGGTGTGTTGTGGTAAAATCCCTGGACACCTTTCTTCTGAGAGCTCAAAGCAGGTGAACTCACTGCTTGCCACCGCCCAGGGAGAGGTGGGACCAGCCTGCCCACTGCAGGAATCTTGGTGAATCACAGGCCTCCACCCCTCTGGCCCACCCCCGGCCCTCACCTCCACATACGGGTAGAAGCTCTCCTGCCCCCTCTTCTTCCAGTAGCCCTCAGTGTCAAAGGACAGCTTGTAGGTGCCTGCCTTCATCGGGCCTGGTGGCAGGAGCCCCGGGCAGCGGCCATCCGAGTCGGTGTAGCTGGGGAGAGTGGAGTCGGAGGGAGTGAGGAGTCACCCCTGCCTGGCTCTCCAGGGTCGGTCGGCCCATGGCCTCAGACGCCTCCACAACCTGAGTCACCGGGAATGCCCTGCAGCAGGCCACGTTCTAGGGCCTGGGGTCTGGAGCAGCTCGGGGACACCACTGCAGTGTCTTTTTAGGGAACTCCAGTACAGAGAAGCAGAAAAGGAAAAAAAAAATCTATTCCATGAGCAACAATCCCTTTATACTGGCATATATTTTTTCTAGATTTTCTCAATGCATAACTATGCTTATTCATAAACTTGGAAAAATACTCTAAAATGGATTATTCTATTCATACTGTTTGATAGCTTGCCCTTTTCATTTAGTATATTCTGTGTGGCTTTCTGGATCAGTAACTGTCCCCAAACCCCCATCCTCATGGTGGCCTGTTTCCAGCTGTACCGAGTGTCTGAATGGAGGGTTCTGAGGGCCTGGCGCTTTGCTCACTGATCAGCCCCCAGTCACGTCTGGAAAGTTCTCCCATCGTTCCTGCCACCTGTGCTTTCAAGTTTCTGTGCTGTGACTGGAAGGGGGAGAAGTTGGGAATGGGTCTCTAGGACCCTGCGGGGGACCCCATATACTCCTTCAAGAACCTGGAACCCCAGCCTCTGCGAAGGGGCGGGGGGGGGGGTGAGCTCTCTGTCCTCAGGCCCTGAACCCTTGGGGCCCAGCCGTCCACTCCCACCACCAGAGGGAACCTGCCTCCTTCAGGAGACTCACGGGGCGGCCCCAGCGCTACAAGGCAGGGCCTGGGCTGGGCCCAATCCAGCGGAGCCTGGGGCAAGGGGCCAGGGCCTGCGGAGCCGAGCCGAGCCGAGCCGCCCACCTTTTGCGTGCCTCTCGCTGCCTTAGTCTCCGCGACTATAAAAGGGGTAATTATGGAGCCTGGCCACAGGCTGTAGTGAGAATAAGAACACAAGAAAAGTGTTCAGTGCACTGCCTGGCACAAGGTTACCTGTTAATCACGGGGACAGTGAGGCGTTCAGATGACACTTCAGGCCTCAGCCAACCCTGCCCTCAGGGAGAGGCAAGCCCTGGCTCCCGGCCCAGTAGGCACTGGGGCTGTGAGGCCGCACCAGTGTGTTCTTTGGCCCCAAGGCTGAGGGGACCATAGCACGGTGGTCAGCACTGCCATCCAGCCCACACTTCCTGGCTATCTGGACTCTCTGTGACCCTCAAGCCTACCTTTTTCTCAGCTCCGTCCACTGCTGGCCATGGTCCTCGAGCCTGGACAGACGGAGGCAGAGGCCCTGGGCTGGGAGCCCTGAGGCCGTGTCCAGCACATGCGTGGTCAGCGGGCTGCTGACCAGCTCCATGCCTCTGCCCTGAACCACGAGAGAGGGACAGGGATGAGCGTGTGGGGCCCAGCCCTGCGTCCGCACTGGCGTAGAGACCGCAGCCTCGGAGTAAACAGCCCCAGAGGACAGAGTCCCCAGCTGCCCCTGGACCCTGGAGGGGGCGGGGTTGGGCTGGAGTCGCTGAGTCAGCCACGTGAGGCTGTGGGGCTAACACACTGAAAAACGCTTCATAAACAATGCTGGTCTGACCCCCGTTGCCCCACACTAGACCCTACTAGGGCCCCCTCCCCTCCGCCCAGCCACTGAAGGGCATCTCCACACACGGGCTTCCTTCTCCAGCCAGTCAGTGCGGGCAGGGGTTGGTCAGACCCCATCTCCTCGTTCTCCCAGAGCCCCTGGCTCCTGCGCCACCTCGGACCTTAGCCCCCAGGCCGCGACGAGCCAGGAACCCAGCGTCCTGACCCGCCCCCTACCTCCGAGGAGCCCAGGTGTCGCTGGAGCGCCCGCAGTCGCGAAGCGGCCCCCGAACTCATGCCGGAGCCGCCCACGTCCACCACCCCTAGAACGGTGGTCCTGAGCGGTGGTCCTGGGACGCAGGTACCTGCCCGAGTCCGCCCCTGCCCTCACCCTGGCCCCTCCCAGGACCCGAGGGCCACGTGTCGGGCCAAACCCAGGTGGGGGGCGCGGCGCGGTGGCGGGGAGGGCGGCTACACCTCGGTGTCCACCAGGGGTGTCCGAGGGGGCTTCGCTGCGGAGCTCTGGCGTGGCGACGGGGGCGCACAGACCTGCGGGGGCCGCGGAGGCTCCTCCCAGGGCCGGAAGTGAAGTTGAGGGCACCGGCGGGAGGTGGGGTTTGGGGCGGGGCGGGGCGGGGGGCGCGGGGGCGGAGGGGGGAGGGGCGTCCGTTCCGGGTCTGTGGCGCTGCAGGCGGGGCGGGGGCGGGACGAGTAGGTCCAGCGGAGATCAGCGTGGGCCGCGGGCTGCCCTGACTGCCCTGACGGCCCTGAGAGACCACGTGACGGTGCCTCAGTTTCCTGTCCGGTTCTGTAAAACCCTCGGCAGTAACTCCCAAGGCTGAGATGAGGCGAAGCTGTCTACCTACCTCTCTCCCCTTACGCCCCTGTGGCCCCCCCACCTCTAGGGAGGCTCTGCACCCTGACAGCTTAGGGCCTGGGAGAGAGGAGCAAGTGACAGAACTGAGCGGACGGGTACCAGTCCATCGCCATATTGAAGTTCTTGCACATAAAGTATTTTATGTAACGTAAGTAAGGGCACTCTATATTTAACATCTGGAAAGGTCTACACCACCATGTTGGTTGACTGGTTGTGTTGCTCTACGTAGGGAACCTTTTTCTTGCTGTCAAAGGGCATTTTCCAACTGCTGGATGGTGAGCATGGACTGTGTGTAGGTTAAGAATCACACCCCTCCAAGTCAGGGAAGAAGACCCTCCTAGCAAAGGCTGGGAGTGTGCTGGTTACACCTACTTTGGAGTTAATTAAGAGATCTCTATTTGCGGGGCTCCTGGGTGGCTCAGTCGGTGGAGCCTCGGACTTTGGCTCAGGTCATGATCTCGCGGTTTGTGAGTTTGAGCCCCCAGTCGGGCTCTGTGCTGACGGCTCAGAGCCTGGAGCCGGCTTCGGATTCTGTGTCTCCCTCTCTCTCTGCTCCTCCCCTGCTCACGCTCTGTCTCTCTCTCAAGAATAAAGATTAAAAAAAAAAAAAAAAAAAAAAAAAAGAATATCTATTTGAGGGGCGCCTGGGTGGCTCAATTAGGTGTCCGACTTCCTCCCAGGTCATGATCTCACTGTTCGTGGGTTGGATCCCCGCATCTGGCTCTATGCTGACAGCTCGGAGCCTTGAGCCTGCTTCCGGTTCTGTGTCTCCCTCTCTTTCTGCTCCTCCCCTGCTCATGCTCTGTCTCTGTCTCTGTCTCTGTCTCTCTCTCAAAAAGAAATAAACTTAAAATCTTTTTAAATAAAAAAAATACCGATTTGAGATTTAAACACATATGACGTTTGGCTGGGATTATGTTTACAGGAGATAACCCCAAAGAGAGGCTCACACCTGTTTTTGCCAACACCCATGGGTATGATGGATGAGAAACAACCAGATGTCTCCACTGGGGACAATTAAATAAATGAGCTCTGTTACAGACCGGCATGCTCTGCAGCCCATTAAAGAGAATGAGGTCCATTTGCGTGTAACAGTGTCCTGGAGTAGTGACTAGCCGCAAGGCATGACACAGGGTGTAAACAGGGGGAGGCGTCTATAGCTTTCTGCTCTGAATGTGTGTATAGCTTCAGCTCCATTAAAAGCTTTGCTCACTTAATCCTCACGGCCACCTCCTGATGTTTAAGTATTATTAACCCCATTTTACAGAGGAGGCACAGAGAGGCCAAGACCTGGAATACTTTCTGGTATGCTACCAGCAGACTTACACCGGCGGCCACTCTGGGACAAGCAATTGTGGATGGGGTTACTTATTTTTGCTCTTTAACCTTTCTTTGAACTCTTAGATTTTTTATTTTTGTACTCTTAGAATCATTAAGTCGTCTCAACTGCCATAAGTAAACTGACAAGAGCAACAAGGAAACCTTTGTGGGGCTGTGCCCGGTAACTCCCTTTCTAGAGACCTGACACTCTTTGCCCCAAGAGAGAACTTAGTGGCCGGGAGAGAAGGTGGGGGGAAGGGAGTTGTCGCAATTCCTCCCAGGGCCCCTCCAGGGCCTGTTCCCCATCCTGCCTCCACCCAGACGGGAACTTCAGTGTCTAGGGCCCCTGCCCCTTTCACAAGTCACTTGAGACCCTCAGCCCCTGCCTGGCATCCTGGCAGCCAGCCCTCTCTGAGAACCACGATTATCATGGGGACATTGCATACTGGGAACTTGCCTAATGAGGAGGTGACAAGGTCCCTTGTGGCACCTCTAGGCAAATCAGAATAAGGTGCTTCATCTTCGAGGTCCTCATCTACCAGAAAATTGTCATAGTAACTGTTTAAATGGCTCATCTGTGGATTCAAAGTTATAACATTTGAAAACACTTAAAAATGATAAAAACACTTGCAGTGTGAGGTATATATGTATCAAGTCAGTGCACGGTCTGATTGGCTGTACACGGTGCTTTGCCGATCCTGGTGACAAGGCTGGATACTCACCTGGGAGCTCATCTTGACAACCCATGGGGACCCTAGGAAGACAACCGTTTGGCGAAAGGCCCTGGTGGCCCATACTTACAGCCTCAGGCTCTCGTCCCCGCCGGCAGATGGAAAGGCACTGTGAGTCTGCCATTGGACAGTCTGTGTGAGAGAAAGTGAGGAGAAGGGTCCTGGTCCCCATGGCTGGAGGTTGCCCTAAGGGGGAATGAGACAGAGGAGATCAGACCCTACAATTGTGAGCCGCTACATTTCCTCCAACTTAAACACCATCCCATGAGGTCTGCTGTCCCCCCTGGGGCCCCTCCCCATGGTCCTATCTCTCACTGGGTGACTGAGCCAGCCTGAAAAGGGCTGCTTGATCTTACCGTTTATCTCCTCTCTAATCTAACTCTAAACGCAGCTTCGGGGTGCCTGGGTGGCTCAGTCGGTTGAGCGTCCGACTTCGGCTCAGGTCATGATCTCGCAGCCTGTGAGTTCGAGCCCCGCATCGGGCTCTGTGCTGATGGCTCAGAGCCTGGAGCCTGCTTCGGATTCTGTGTCTCCCTCTCTCTCTGACACTCCCCCGCTCATGCTCTGTCTCTCTCTCTGTCAAAAATAAATAAAACGTTAAAAAAAAAAAATTTAAACGCAGCTTCTGCACAGCGCCCTGAGTACTCACTGGGCCCTTAGCACCACCATTTATGGGTACGGTTTGCCAGGTGCTGGTGGCCACAGGCAACGTGACCTGAGCAGGGACTTATGAGAGTGTGTGTGTGAGTGTGACAATTCGTGTGAATGTGTATGATGTGTGCGTGTGCACGTATGAGCTTGTGAGTCTGCATGGATGTCAGTCTGTGGGAGTGTGCATGAGTGACTGTTTTAATGTGATCTATGTGAATGTGAGTGTGCACATGTGAGTGTGCAAATGGGTATTTGTTGAAGGTGTGTGTGACATGGGCCTGTATGTGTGCACTTTGTCCCTTAGGGTGTCTGGAGGCAGATCCTGCCACTCTCTTCCCAGCGCGGGTAGTGCTGTGCCCACGGTCACCTTTGCTGTAACACAGCAGCCAGGCTGGACCCCCTGAGTGATTTTGCTCGGAAGCCTGGACAGCCTGGCTCAAGCCCGTCCTTGCCCCCTGGGATGCTGGGAGGATCGTTTTCACTCCTCAATCCTGTGTTTTCAGTAAAACAGGTAAGAGAACACAGTCCCTCCTCGTCAGCTTCTGGGAAAGATGTGTTGAGATAATGTACGCAAGCTCAGCCGCAACGTGGAGCTGGGCATCAGAGCGTCACATCAACAGAGGGATGTGGCCCAAAGATGAAACATCCAAGCCCCTGCCGTTGTCTACAGCTATGACAACAGCTGAAAATGTGTGGTTCTCCACGCTGTCCTCGTGCAGACTGGCTCGAGTGGAAATGACGCCTGTTTCTGAGTTGATGTCCAGCTGATGGCTGGGGTCGTGCCCTATCTGGTACCTGAAAGGGACAAACCCTCGGTTCTTACAGGGCTGGGGCCATGTGTCCCCCAACCACCCTCCCGGGGCATAATGAGCTACTGGGGACTGACAAATTTAAGTATTTCCTCCGGCCAGCTCTCCAGGCACGTGGCTGGGTCTCAGCCCTGGGTGCCTTGAGCAGGTCCGAACAGCAGCAAGGACAAGCCACGCCTCCAGTCCTACCTGATTTCCTGAGAGCGGAAGCTGTCTGGGTCCTGGGCCCTGTAGGATGTGATCTCCTGGCCCACACTGGTGTCCTTGGGCATTTCCACCATCTGTATCAGGGGTACAAAGACAGGGGCCTCATTCACGTCCAACACGTCCACAGTGACCGTGGCTGTAGAGGTGAAGAGGGATGCCAAGGGCACTGCATCCACCACTGTCACGTAAAGGACGTACTGCCGCGTGGTCTCAAAATCCAAGCCCCGGAGAACATAGCAGAGGGCGGTCAGGGGACTCAGGCACATAGCTTTCCAGGACTCGGCACAGGAGGCCTCCCTTTTGCTGGCCTGCAAGAGCGCTCAGGCCCTGGCTTGCTACCCTCTGCCTGTCTTGAGGGAAGGCCACAGCTTGGTATGGCGGGCTGTGTTCCAAAGATGGCCACAGAACATCACCCTTCTCACGTGCTTTCCTGAGCGCATCACCCTGAAGCGGGGCCCACGTCCCCTTCCCGGGAACCCCAGCAGGCTTCCATCGTGGTTTCTCCTACTGCAGGTCGCCAGTGTCATGCATCCTGACTTCAAGGCTTTGTCACCCAAGATGAGGCACCCCGCCCTTGCTCACTGGAGCGTGAAGTCAGAGAGCCCCGAGGTCACCATGCTATGAGGAAGCTCATTTGAGCCCCCGGCCTCCAGTCCTGGTCACCTTCTGGCCACAACTGTGGGAGAGACCCTGACTCAGAATCACTGAGTCTTTCCTGAATTCCTGACCCATGGAGGTAAAAAACTGTTCCATTTTTTAAGCGGCTGAGTTGTGTGTGGGGTGATTTGTTATGTAGCAATAGCGGCTGGTATAAGGAGCAACCAGAAAGCTCCCGTTTCTGAGCTTTGTAGGCCAGTTCTCATTTCAAAGAACTGTGGTAGAGGTTTCATATCATCATGCACCCCCGGACGAGTCCTGAGCCAGAACTCCCCGACGGCCACGTGTGCCCAGCCGTGTGAGTGCACTGGGGTAGACGGCCCAGCCCCTGCCTCAGCATGGACATCATCCCAACCACTAATCTCAGAATTCCCTCTGGCCGAGGCTGGCCTGACCCGAGACCCATTGGCAGGGCAGAAGCGGCCATGACAGGGAGTGCTCTGTGCTGAGCTGGCGCTTGGATACTTCGCACTTAACATAGCAGTGAAGAGGGGGACTGTGGTGAGGGTTTTGGCTTTGCCGCTTACTGTGCAGCCCAAGCAGGTGACCTCACTGCTCTGTACCTCATTTTCCCCATCGTCACCTGTCCATAATTGCAGCACTTCCCTGCTGGAGTGAATACTGAGTGTGTTAGTATATAAACAGCCCGTGGCCCTTCTTGGGACCCTGTGTTAGCTCTCTGTTTTATTATCCTGCACAGGGACAACATGGGTGGTGGGCCCTGAGCAGAATTATCTGAAAGAGTCCCCAGATGGTTGGGCCAGGAGTCAGCTGGGATCGGGTCCTCCTGACTTAGGCCTCGGCACCACCCGCAAGGCATGTGGTTATTCCCAAGGGGTCGATTTGCCGCCTGCTGGCACAATACTCCGGTTTCACGCAGGTCGACAAATGTTCCGGGGCATGTCCTTGGTGGAGTTCTTGATTTTTAGCCCTTCTGTCCCCCAGCCTTGTCTAGATGCTGCCTTTGGCCTTGTCCATGTTTATTCTAGGCGTCCTGGTATTCTGGCACAAGGAGCAGTAAGTGACTCCTCCCCCCCCCAGTCACTCCTCAGCCAAGCACAAGTTCCTGAGATTGTCCTTCTCCCCCATGACTCCTTACATTCCCTCTTGGTTTTTTAATTTTAATTTTATTATTATTTTTTAAATTTACAGTCAAATTAGTTAGCATATACTGCAACAATGATTTCGGGAGTAGATTCCTTAGTGCCCTTACCCATTTAGCCCATCTCCCCTCCCACACCCCCTCCAGTAGCCCTCTGTTTGTTCTCCATATTTATGAGTCTCTTCTGTTTTGTCCCCCTCCCTGCTTTATATTATTTTTGCTTCCCTTCCCTTATGTTCATCTGTTTTGTCTCTTAAAGTCCTCATATGAGTGAGGTCACATGGTATTTGTCTTTCTCTGACTAATTTCTTAGCATAATACCCTCCAGTTCCATTCATGTAGTTGCAAATGGCAAGATTTCATTCTTTTCGTTTGCCGAGTAATACTCCATTGTATATGTATACCACATCTTCTTTATCCATTCATCCATCGATGGACATTTGGGCTCTTTCCATACTTTGGCTATTGTCGATAGTGCTGCTATAAACATTGGGGTGCATATGTCCTTTCGAAACAGCACACCTGTATCCTTTGGATAAATACCTAGTAGTGCAATTGCTGGGTCGTAGGGTAGTTCTATTTTAATTTTTTGAGGAACTTCCATACTGTTTTCCAGAGTGGCTGCACCAGCTTACATTCCCACCAACAGTGCAAAAGAGTTCTTTCTCTGCATCCTTGTCAACATCTGTTGTCGCCTGAGTTGTTAATGTTAGCCATTATGACAGGTGTAAGGTGGTATCTCATTGTGGTTTTGATTTGTATTTCCCTGATGATGAGTGAAGTTGGGCATTTTTTCATGTGTTTGTTGGCCATTTGGATGTCTTCTTTGGAGAAGTGTCTGTTCATGTCTTTTGCCCATTTCTTCACTGGATTATTTTTTGGGGGGGTGTTGAGTTTGATAAGTTCTTTATAGATTTTGGATACTAACCCTTTATCTGATATGTTGAGTTTGATAAGTTCTATATAGATTTTGGATACTAACCCTTTATCTGATATGTCGTTTGCAAATATCTTTTCCTATTCTGTCGGTTGACTTTTAATTTTGCTGATTGTTTCCTTCGCTGTGCAAAAGCTTTTTATTTTGATGGGGTCCCAGTAGTTCATTTTTGCTTAGTTTCCCTTGCCTCTGGAGACGTGTTGAGTAAGAAGTTGCTGCGGCCAAGATCAAAGAGGTTTTTGCCTTCTTTCTCCTCAAGGATTTTGATGGCTTCCTGTCTTACATTTAGGTCTTTCATCCATTTTGAGTTTATTTTTGTGTCTGGTGTAAGAAAGTGGTCCAGATTCATTCTTCTGCATGTCGCTGTCCAGTTTTCCCAGCACCACTTGCTGAAGAGACAGTCTTTATTCCATTGGTTGTTCTTTCCTGCTTTGTCAAAGATCAGTTGGCTGTAGGTTTGTGGGTCCATTCCTGGGTTCTCTATTCTGTTCCATTGATCTGAGTGTTCTTGTGCCAGTACCATACTGTCTTGATGATTACAGCTTTGTAATACAGCTTGAAGTCCGGGATTGTGATGCCTCCTGCTTTGGTTTTCTTTTCCAAGGTTGCTTTGGCTATTCAGTGTCTTTTCTGGTTCCATACACATTTTAGGATTATTTGTTGTCGCCCTGTGAAGAATGCTGGTGTTATTTTGATAGGGATTGCATTGAATATGTAGATTGCTTTGGGTAATATCAATATTTTAACAATATTTGCTCTTCCTATTCAGGAGCATGGAATCTTTTTCCATTTTTTTGTGTCTTCTTCAATTTCTTTCATAAGCTTTCTATTGTTTTCAGTGTATAGATTTTGTACCTCTTTGGTTAGATTTATTCCTAGGTATTTTATGGTTTTGGTGCAATTGTACATGGGATCAATTCCTTGATTTCTCTTTCTGTTGCTTCAGTGTTGGTGAATAGGAATGCAACCACTTTCTGTGTGTTGATTTTATATCCTGCCACTTTGCTGAATTCATGAATCAGTTCTAGCAATTTTTTGGTGGAATCTTTAGGGTTTTCCATATAGAGTACCACGTCATCTGCGAAGAGTGAAAGTTTGACCTCCTCCTGGCCGATTTGGATGCCTTTTATTTCTTTGTGTTGTCTGATTGCAGAGGCTAGGACTTCCAATACTATGTTGAATAACAGTGTTGAGAGTGGACATCCCTGTCTTGTTCCTGACCTTAGGGGGAAAGCTCTCAGTTTTCCCCCATTAAGGATGATATTAGCATTGGGTCGTTCATATATAGCTTTTATAATCTCGAGGTATGATCCTTCTATCCCTACTTTCTTGAGGGTATTTATCAAGAAAGGATGCTGTATTTTGTCAAATGCTTTCTCTGCATCTATTGAGAGGATCATGTGGTTCTTGTCCTTTCTTTTATTGATGTGATCAATCACATTGATTGTTGTGTGGATATTGAACCAGCCCTGCGTCCCAGCTATAAATCCCACTTGTTCATGGTGAATAATATTTTTAATGT
Source organism: Prionailurus bengalensis (assembly GCF_016509475.1). Classification (NCBI taxonomy): domain Eukaryota; kingdom Metazoa; phylum Chordata; class Mammalia; order Carnivora; family Felidae; genus Prionailurus; species Prionailurus bengalensis. Next base: position 62,190,656 of record NC_057352.1, read on the forward strand.
ATTGTTGGGTCTGGTTGGCTAATATCTTGTGGAAGATTTTTGTGTCCAGATTCATCAGGAAAATTGGTCTATAGTTCTCCTCTTTTGTGGGGTCTCTGTCTGGTTTTGGAATCAAACTAATGCTGGCTTCATAGAAAGAGTTTGGAAGTTTTCCTTCCATTTCTATTTTTTGGAACAGCTTCAAGAGAATAGGTGTTAACTCTTCCTTAAATGTTTGTTAAAATTCCCCTGGAATTTCCCCTGGAAAGCCATCCGGTCCTGGGCTCTTGTTCTTTGGGAGATTTTTGATTACTAATTCGATTTCTTTACTGGTTATGGGTCTGTTCAAATTTCCTATTTCTTCCTGTGTCAGTTTTGGTAGTTTATATATTTCTAGGAATTTGTCCATTATTTCCAGATTGCCCATTTTATTGTCGTATAATTTCTCATAATATTCTCTTATTATTGTTTTTATTTCTGCTGTGTTGGTTGTGATCTCTCCTCTTTCATTCTTGATTTCATTTATTTGGGTCCTTTCTTTTTTCTTTTTGATCAAACTGGCTAGTGGTTTATCAATTTTGTTCATTCTTTCAAAGAACCAGCTTCTGGTTTCATTTATTTGCTGTTCTTTTCCCAGCTCTTTAGGTGTAAGGTTAGGTTGTGTATCTGAGATCTTTCTTCCTTCTTTAGGAAGGCCTGGATTGCTATGTACTTCCCTCTTATGACCGCCTTTGCTGTGTCCCAGAGGTTTTGGGTTGTAGTGTTATCATTTTCATTGGCTTCCAAATACTTTTTAATTTCCTCTTTAACTTCTTGGTTAGCCCATTCATTCTTTAGTAGGATGTTCTTTAGTCTCCAAGTATTTGTTACCTTTCCAAATTTTTTCTTGCAGTTGATTTCGAGTTTCATAGTGTTGTGGTCGGAAAATATGCATGGTATGATCTCGATCTTTTTGTACTTGATTTGTGTCCCAGTATGTGGTCTATTCTGGAGAATGTTCCATGTGCGCTGGAGAAGAACGTATATTCTTCTGCTTTAGGATGAAATGATCTGAATATCTCTGTTAAGTCCATCTGGTCCAGTGTGTCATTCAAAGCCATTGTCTCCTTCTTGATTTTTTGATTAGATAATCCGTCCATTGCTGTGAGTGGGGTGTTGAAGTCTCCTACTACTATGGTATTACTATAGATGAGTTTCTCTATATTTATGATTAACTGATTTATATATTTGGGTGTCTCACATTTGGTGCATAAATGTTTACAATTGTTAGGTCTTCTTGGTGGATAGACCCCTGGATTATGATATAATGCCCTTCTGCATCTCTTGATACAGTCTTTATTTTAAAATCTAGATTGTCTGATATAAGTGTGGCTACTCTGGCTTTCTTTTGTTGACCATTAGCATGATAGATGGTTCTCCATCCCCTTACTTTCAATCTGAAGGTGTCTTTAGGTCTAAAGTGGGTCTCTGGTAAACAGCATATAGATGGATATTGTTTTCTTATCCATTCTGTTACCCTATGTCTTTTGATTGGAGCATTGAGTCCATTGACATTTAGAGTGAGTACTGAAAGATATGAATTTATTGCCATGATGTTGCTTGTAGAGTTGGAGTTTCTGGTGGTGTTCGCTGGTCCTTTCTAATCTTTGTTGCTTTTGGTCTTTATTTATTTATTTATTTATTTATTTAATATTTTCATCTTTTCTCCTCTGAGAGAGTCCCCCTTAAATTTTCTTGCAGGGCTGGTTTAGTGGTCACAAACTCCTTTAATTTTTGTTTGGGAAACTTTTTATCTCTTCTTCTATTTTGAATGACAGCCTTGCTGGATAAAGAATTCTTGGCTGCATATTTTTCTAATTCAGCACATTGAATATATCCTGCCACTCCTCTCTGGCCTGCCAAGTTTTGTCAAAAGGTCTGCCGCAAACCTGATCTGTCTTCCCTTGTAGGTTAAGGACTTTTTTTCCCTTGCTGCTTTCATGATCCTCTCCTTGCCTGGTATTTTGTGAATTTAACTATGATACGCCTTGTTGATGGTCGGTTTTTGTTGAATCTAAAGGGAGTCCTCTGTGCTTCCTGGATTTTGATATCTGTGTCTTTCCCCAGGTTAGGAAAGTTTTCTTTTATGATTTGCTCACATAACCCCTGTACCCCCCCCCCCTCTTCTGGGACCCCTATGATTCTGATGTTGTTCCTTTTTAATGAGTCACTGGTTTCTCTAATTCTTAAATCGTGCTCTTTTGCCTTAATCTCCCTCTTTTTTTCTGCTTCATTATTCTCCATAAGTTTGTCTCTGTATCGCTGATTCTCCATCCTTGCTGCCGCTGCATCCATCTGTGATTGCAGCTCAGTTACAGCATTTTTAATTTCATCCTGACTAGTTTTTACTTCTTTTATCTCCGCAGAAAGTGATTCTAATCTATTTTCAACTCCAGCTAGTATTCTTATTATCATGATTCTAAATTCTGGTTCAGACATCTTGCTTGTATCTGTATTGGTTAAATCTCTGGCTCTCATTTCTTCGTGCTCTTTCTTTTGGAGTGAATTCCTTTGTTTCATCATTTTGAAGGGAGAAAAGGAATTAATGAGGTAGAAAAAATTAAAATTAAAAAAATAAAATTAAAAAATTACACACACACACACACACACAAAATCGAATACGTGATGCTAGATCCTAGGTGTGTTTTGATTGTTGAAAGTGGCTTGATAGGTTAGATAAAAAAGGGGGGAAAAAAAAGGAAATCGTTTGAAAACTTGAAAAAATGAATACACTGAAGTAGACTAAAATGAAATGATGGAAGTAAAATAGAATTTGAAAAAAATTTACACAAAAGTAAAGAATATAATAGAAAAAATTAAAGAAAAATATTTTTTTATTTAAAAAAAATTTTTTTTCAACGTTTATTTATTTTTGGGACAGAGAGAGACAGAGCATGAATGGGGGAGGGGCAGAGAGAGAGGGAGACACAGAATCAGAAACAGGCTCCAGGCTCTGAGCCATCAGCCCAGAGCCCGACGCGGGGCTCAAACTCACGGACCGTGAGATCGTGACCTGGCTGAAGTCAGACGCTTAACCGACTGCACCACCCAGGCGCCCCAAGAAAAATATTTTTAATAAAAATTGAAAATAAAAATGAATTTTTTCCCTTTCTGTTTTCAAGAAAAAGAAAAGAAACAAAAAGAGAAGAAAAAAGAAAATTGAATAGATGGACCTGCTAACAGATTGAAATACGACTGAAATTACTTCGTTTTCCTGTAGAAGGCAGACTATGAAGCGCTTTATAGTCCATAAACCAAGCAGGTGGTGAGCCTTGTGTTCTTGAAGAGTGAAGTTGGCCCAGTTGGGCGGGGCTCGCTGTAACAGCTCCGCTCTCCACTAGATGGCGCTGCTAGCCTACTGGGGTGGAGTGTTGCAGGTAGGTGCGAATGCGCATGTGTGGGAGTGGTGAAAATAGCGCCGCCCAGCTATCCAGCCTGTTCTCCCAGATCAGCAATCGCGCACCGGTCTTCTGTCTTCAGCTCTCATCCACTCCCTGCTTTTTCACTCTCTGTGACCAGGCCCCAGTCCGTAACTCTCTCCTGAGTTTTGTCTTAGATGCAGCTGTTTTCCCTGGCCCCTTATTTCCGAAAGAGTGCGGCTTTGACCCGTTCAGCCCCTCTGTGGGAGGGTCTCACCGGGCAATGGCCGAATGAGCAATGGCCGAATGTCAGCTGCACCCAGGAGCTCCTGCTGGACCCCACTGTTGCCGGTACCCCGAGACTGCGGCCAGGTGCCAGGCCACCCCCAAAAAAGTTCGCGAGACAGTGTAGCAGCAGTGTTTTAGGGACCATGGAAAATCACAACACACACGTGGCACCAGGCTTCACCCTTAATGACCTTGTTCCAGCACCAGCGAATGTGGCCGTTCTCTGGGGTCTTCTGCGACCAGGTGGCCTCAACAGTCTCTACCAAATGTTCTTCCAGCAGTGGAACCACTTTTTCCCGTGTGGCCCAAGAACCTCCCGGACTCCACTCTGCTCCTGGGGATTCACACTTCCGACCCGAGCACCACCAGGTATGGAGCTGTGGAGTTTCAGACTCTGCATTCCCCTTGTTTACAGTCTTAATGGAATTTAAACCCTCGCCTTTCTCCTTTTTTAGTTCAGTCCCTGCGGCTGTTTCTAATTTTCCGCTTTCTCTCCAGCTGCTTTTGGGGAAGGGTGCTTTTCCCGTATTCTCCCCCCTCCCCAGTCTCCGTCCTCTCTCTGCCCGCAGAAGCACCTCCCTTCCCGCGGTTTCTCTCTCCCCCAGTTCAGCTCTCTGCGCCGCATCCCTGCTGAATTCTGTGGTTCAGGTTGTGCAGATTGTTGTGTTAGTCCTCCAATCAGTTTTCTAGGTGTGCAGGATGGTTTAGTGTTGGTCTGGCTGTATTTCATGCATGCGAGACACACAAAAAACTTCCATGCTGTGCCGCCATCTTGGCTCCCTCCCTCCCCTTCTTGTTTTTTTTGTTTGTTTTTGTTTATTTTTTTTATGTTTGAGAGAGAGAGAGAGCGAGAGCGAGTGCAAGGGTGTGCATGTGCGCATAAGCGGGGAAAGGGCAGAAAGAGAGAGGGAGAGAGAGAATCCCAAACAGGCTCAGGACTGCCAGCAAGGAGCCCAACGTGGGGCTTGAACTCTCCAACCATGAGATCATGACCTGAGCCGAGATCAAGAGTCTGACACTTAACTGACTGAGCCGCCCAGTTGCCTGTCTTTTTGTTTCTCTCTCTCTTTTTGATAGTTTATCTTCAGTTTATCCGGGGGAATGGGGAGTAGATGGTTCCAGGCCCCTGTGCCCACTCTGAAGACCACTGTGGCTCAGGGGACCTGGCTTCCTGCCTCTAGGGGTAAAGCAACAGTTCTAAGCATAAGGGAAGGGAGACAAATGTCTCAGATGAGACGACTGCTCAGGCATTGCTCAGAATGACTCTGGAGGCCTGAGCCCTCTATTCTTGAGCCTCCTGTTCTCTCCCCACTTCCTGTCCCACTCACCCCTTCTCAGTGCTTCTGGGGCCCCTCCCACTTTTGGAGGAACCCAAATAAAGACCCCTGTCCCAGTTTAGCTCTCTGAAAACATCCCAGGTTAGTGTTTTTCTGGGAAAAAGCTGTTAATTAGGCAGCATTTCTGAGGTCCAGGGTGATGGCATGGCTGTTTTGATGCAAGGACCGGGGGGGACCCCCATCGCAGTAGAAGGTCCCCACTGGGAAACTGCCTTCCTGGTGTGAGGAGTGTGGTGTCTGCTCCTGTCTTGGTTCAGGGTGGACAGAGCCAATCAATCACGGCGGCCACCTCCTTAGAACTCACACCTACCTTGGCCGTTTTCAAAAGGCCATTGTTGGTCTCCGGGTCCGTGGTGACAGTGTAGAGGCCTGCTCTGTCATTCAGGATGGAAAACACTGCCTTCCCTGCTGGAGAGCCTGGGGCATCTTCTCTCTTCACCTTCAGTCTCAGTATCCCTGCATCCACCTTGTTTTCAAGCACCTGGCCCGTGTACTGCAAGAGGACACAGACACTCATTCCTGACATCCTGTGTGGGGACCTGGGAAGCAGCCTGTGGCAGCCTCAAGGGATCTTCAGCAGGATGGGCCATGGTAGAAGGGTCTTTTCTTGAAGCGGGTGTCTGTTGGCCTGAGCGACAGTGAGGGGCACCTGCAAAGGCCCTGCTCAGTACCCTGGACGTGTGCGTCAGCGGTGGGGCCTCCAACAGCTCAGTGTCTACGTTCACTCTGTGCCAAAGGGACGGGAAAGGTGAAACCGTGTCTCCTAGCTCCTGAAGCTTGGATCCCAAAGTGTGCATCAGCCGAGGAGGATATGTCCCCATGGCCAAATGCAGCCATTCCGGGCTCTGTTCTCAGGTTGCAGCCACCGTGAGAAGCTCCTCAGATCCCAGCTGAGGCCATTAGCCCCGCAGGCTCAGGAGCCAAGCGAGAAGTTGGACCTAGAGTGGCTCCTCCAGCCTGTCCCCCGCACCTCGCTGTCAGGTCCCTTCTGACTCAGTCTCCATGGGGAGCAAGTGTCTCTGTCTTACATCTTGCACACGAGACTGTTAGGAGGGCTCTGCTGGAACACCGTCCAGGCCCAGGTGTGACCCTGACTCCAGCCCTAGTCACCTTGGGAGGGACTCTGGGTTTATTGCCCAGGACTCTGTGGATGATATGGTAACGTCTACAACTGTCTCTGCATTTCAGTTATAGGGAATTCAGGCATGTGAGCCTCTGCTGTTCTCTGTCTCTTTGTATCCTGGCGTACCTGTCTTGGGAACAAAGGACAGAGAAGGATGGGCTTCCTAATTGTAGCATGTCCAGCAATGGGTTCAAAAGAATTAACTCAATTATTTTTCGGATACATCTTCCAGAGTAGAGACAGTGTGCTCTCTGAGGTCAGACTGGTTCCAATTCCAGCCCATGAATGAATTCCTATTAGCACCTTCCTGTACATTATTTACTGTGGTCCTCATATACCCCCAGAGGACAAAATCACTGCCCCCCCCCCCCCCCCTTTCCATAGATGATAAACACAGGGAGGTCAGACAACTTCTTCTCCATTCAACAAGGCTAACTGATCTGTATTGCTGTCAGGGTAGCACCAGTGGGAGCAGACAGACCCTAATCTGTACTGCAGTTTAGGAGACCAGGGCTACTATCACCTCTGATTTTGGGGAGGGGCACAGAAACACTAAGGTCACAGCTACAGGACTGAGAAGGGGATGCTTGGGACCTAAATCCAAGGCCCACTGCCTTGAGCACATCCCTGGACTTTATGCCAAGGGTCTGGCCTATCTCCCCTGAGAGAAAGCAGCTCAGAGCCTGGGGCTCTAGACACCCAGGTGACCACCCTGTCACCATTCCCAGTGGCCTGAGCAGGGCCAGCCCATGGAATCCAGACCCCATGTCCCTGGGCTTAAGCCAGGTGACCACCAAACAGGTAGGCCTTGGTTAAACCCTTCAAGGCCTGCAGGCTTTGCCTGGAACCTTCCTCACGACTCTCCTATGGCATTGGGCCGCTTAAGAGTGGGCAAGGGGGTCCAGCCTAATGGGGTCAGTGCCAGTTATTCTGTTATTCTCACTGTGTGATGCCCTGCTCTGTAATCCCTGCTACCTAAACAAATTCCAGCCAGGGGTGGCCGCATACCACGTTCTGGCTGGTGAGGTCAAAGTGCAAGTCTACCTGGTGGAGGTTATGGTAAAAAGACACCCGGCATGGCTCTTGATCTCTTCCCTCCCTCTTCTAACTGGATCAGTGGTCTGGTGTAGCAGCCACCATGAAGACAAAACTCACAAGCTAAGGAAGATGGAACAAAAAGAAGGAATCTGTGTCCCTGTGTTGCCGCTTGGTGTGTCCGGAAGCTGGGGCCTTCTGTGTCTGGATTGTGTTACATAGAGCAATAAACCCGTCATGGTTTTAAGCCAATCCTGTTGACTTTTCTGGGTGTGTAGATGAAAGGATGTCTGCCTCAGGAGGCTGAAATCATGCAGGTAAAATGTGTAGCCGTAAACTGCTCAGTAACTTGGAACTGACAGTTGTTTTTGGTTGGTCTGCACCCTGAGCAGGTACAGATACCTTCTGTTTCCCAGTGAGACACTACTGGTGTGACTGCTGCCTGAGTTAGCACTGAGAGCTGGGAGGTTCCTGCCCTACCCTGAGCCACTGGAGAGGCCCACATGGGACTGCCCACTGGGGCCCCACTGAGACACCGCCCTTATCACAGGAAGGATGCCTGTGTCCTGCCCCCGGCTCCACACCCTGTCTAGAGAGTCTTCTCAGGCCATTGCGATGGGGATTTGTGGTTGGAATGCAGAGACTTTGATTCCATTCCAATTGTTGCTTCAACTGAGAATACATAAAGGCACCTGGGACCTTCCTTCCTTGAGGAAATATCCAGGCGGCATCACCAGGTGCACTGACGTGACACAAAGTGGCAAGAGGAAGGGACAGTCCTAAAGACCTGAACAAGTACAACAATCAAGATGGTGAGATGAGCTGAGAATGAGCTTTGGCGGGGGGTGGCAGGCAATGGGTTTGAGTGTGGTCTTCTCCGAGGAGGAGGGAAGTGCTGAGACAGGGGCATGACTGGCATGTTGAAAGACCAGCAAGGAAGCACAAAGGCTGGAGCTCAGGGAGGGCCAGTTGAGTAGTGAGGCCAGGGGGATGGGCAGGGGCTTGAGGGCCACAGGAGGGTCATGTGTCCCCCGGGAGAATTTCATCTCCCCAAGACCCGGAGTTTTTGTCTGTGTCATCACAGATGTCCCCATGCCTGGGACAGGACCTGGCCACAAGTGGGTACGGAGTAAGTATCCACTGGTTGAAGAGATACAATGACTCCGCACATATGCACAGAGAGAGTCAGGCTGCAGAGTGAGAATTAAACAGATGTATAAAGATGAGACAGTGTGAGGGAGAGGGACAGACAGACAGACAAGGTGACTTGGATTCTGAGGGGTTTCCAGACACTGTTTTCTAGCCCTCATAAGGCTCAGCTGCCCCCAAGCCTGTCTGCCCCCCACTCTGTTTCTTTACAATAAACTGCCTCTATCCTTTTGCTCATCCAAGTGTCCTGTACCGCACGTCCTCAAAGAATCCCTGTGTCAGTTCCTGCCACCTGGGCCCGAGGGCTCTTTATTCTTAACCAGTGGGATGGGGCTCCCCATGAACGATTGTGCCCCTAGGACAATGACATCTTGTCTGTGTCATGGACTCTGTCTTTCACACTCATCTGCCCATCTGAGTCACCACCTGGCCCAGAGCAAGCAGCCCTTTCCCTGGGACAGGGAGAGTTTCACCTTGGCTCACCACTCAAAGAAGCAAACTTTGGTGAATTCAGATCATCCCCTCCCAATACTGACCCATATACTGACAGTTTCCTGGATTGGGATCTGATCAATATATTCCCACTCCCAGCACTACACCTGGGAGTCCTGGGTCTCCTTCCGTTATGTGTGCAACACTTATGGGGGCGGGGGATGCTTGTATTTTCCTATTTTCATCAGAGAATGTGGTCCAGAGCGTTCTCAAACACAGCCAGGCTGAGGCTTGAATCATGACACTGCTTGTCAACACAGTGACACATAATTCACTGTAGGACATAGGTCACGAGACATCCATTGACTTTGGCTGGACTTACCAAAGTTGGGCTGAAGCCGGGAGGGTTAGCATTGCTGTGGGTGACTGTGATCACAGCTGTCCCTATAGAACTTAAGCCTTCACCTTGGAGGTCAGCAGCTTGAATTGTCAGGGTGTATACGGAAGCGATCTGCAGACAAGCAGGTGGCAGTCAGCACCGGGGATTATAGATGCAGGTTTGGCTCATCTACCCAGTGGCACCCAGAGAGTAAATGTGGAATGCCTGAGGCAGCACACCTGGTGGACCCTCCCTTCCAGTAAATGACTGGCTCCCAGGAGCGACGGTCCTGTCAGGCACTCAAGGAGAGGCTGACATGCTGCCCCATACCTCAGCTTTCTCCTTGGCTCACCACTCAGAGAAGTCAACTTTGGTAAATTCGGACCATCCTCTCCCAAAACTGACCCAGGAGGAAAGTTTCCTGGATTGGGATTTGATCAATATATTCCCACTCCCAGCACTACACCTGGGAGTCCTGGGTCCCCTTCAGTTATGTGTGCAACACTTATGGGGGCGGGGGATGCTTGTATTTTTCTATTTTCACCAGAGAGTGTGGTCTGAATCCCTGGGAAACAGAAATCATTTCATTTCATCAGTTACAGGAATTGTCTTGTGGCTCACATTTCTAATTCACCCCAGTGATACCTTAGGGCTTGCTATAGGCCCAGGGCTCAAAGTCAGCCAGGCGGGAGGGTGGGGTGGGGGGCATCAGCGGGAACCCTGTCTGTGGCAGATAGATGCCTCTTCTGATTGGTTGGTTCATGGTCTAACAGTCAGGAGTCTGTTCTGATTGGTTGAGTGCCTATTCTGACTGGCTGGGAACCTGTTCTGATTGGCTGGTGTCTGCTCCGATTGGCTCATGTTTATTCTGATTAGTCAGTGTTTGTTCTGACTTGTGCCCGAGCCTTACCAGCTGGGACAAATGTACATTTAACTGCACCACCCGGTAGCCCCTCTTGACCCCTGACCTGTTGGTCCAACCCAGAAGTGAGCACAGCGATGATTCCTGTGTCCTGGTTGATGGTGAGCATGTTGGGGTGAGGCACCGAGGGGTCTTGGCGGAGGTCTTGGCCGAGGGGTCAATGGCCGCACTGTAGGTGTTCTCATGGTCATCTGCGTCCGTTGCTGTGATTTGCATCACGGAGGTTCCTGCAAGGACAAAGGGGAGAAGAGTTGATCTCAACAGCTAACAACTGGCAGGGCAATACAAATTAACACAGAAATCTAAAATTAAATGTGTTCTTTTTTTGGTCTATTCACTATACAGGTGGCAAAAGTACTTATCAAGTGGTATAAGTTCTAGTTCAAATAATTCACCAAATTATTATAATAATTTGCAAATGATTTGTTTACTTTTTCCAGAAATCTTTAGGGCGTCCTTTAAAATTTTTTTTAGTTATTTTTCTTTTTAAAGATGTATTTAGGGGCGCCTGGGTGGCTCAGTCGGTTAAGTGGCCGACTTCAGCTCAGGTCATGATCTCGCGGTCTGTGAGTTTGAGCCCCGTGTCGGGCTCTGTGCTGACAGCTCAGAGCCTGGAGCCTGTTTCAGATTCTGTGTCTCCCTCTCTCTGACCCCCCCTCGTTCATGCTCTGTCTCTCTCTGTCTCAAAAATAAATAAACATTAAAAAAAAAAGATGTATTTATTTATTTAAGTAATCTCTACACCCAACATAGGGCTTGAACTCAAGACCCCAACTGAGAACAAGAGTCGCTCATTCCGCTGACTGAGCCAGCCAGGTGCCCCAGGGCATCTTTTAAAAAATGTATTTTATTTTATTTTCTAAGTTTTTATTTCAATTCCAGTTAGGGGCGCCTGGGTGGCTCAGTCGGTTGAGCGTCCGACTTCGGCTCAGGTCATGATCTCGCTGTTTGTGAGTTTGAGCCCCGCGTCAGGCTCTGCGCTGACAGCTCGGAGCCTGGAGCCTGCAGCCTGCTTCGGATTCTGTGTCTCCCTCTCTCTCTGCCCCTCCCTGACTTGTGCTCTGTCTCTCTCGGTCTATCAATCAATCAATCAATCAATCAATGCAATAAAAAAATTTAACAAAAATAAATTCCAGTTAGTTAAAATACAGTGTAGTATTAGTTCCAAGTGTACAATATAGTCGTTCAGAAATTCCACACCTCCCCTGGTACTTATCTCGACAAGTGCAGTCCTTAATCCCCATCACCTATTTAACCCATCCCTCACCCCGCTCCCCTCTGGTAACCATCAGTGTGTTCTCTGTAGTTAAGTCTGTTTCTTGGTTTGCCTCCCTCTCTCTTTTGTCTTTAGGGCATCTTTTGACATGGCTGTCGATGTGGGATCTTGTCCCTCATTAACATGATACTTCAGGGTGCTGAGATGTTATTAGGTGCTCAAGGGGAGGGTCAGGTGACCATTTCATATCTCATCTTTCCAGCTGTTCTACTGATCTCAGGCCTCTTGTGTCATTCTTCCTTCCCTGCCATTGTCAGGGGAGTCCCGTCTGGCCACTGGCCACACATCTGAGCTAGAGCCAAGCACGTAAGCCAGATGGAGGGAAGTGGTGAGAGAGGGGACAAAGGCAGGTGGGGGCAGTGTGTCATGGTAGCTAGAACCAAGCCTCTAGAGTTTGGTCCGCTGAGAGAACCTGAAACAGACCTGTCCCCTACGTGGGTGATCAGGAGACAGCTAGTGCTGGCCAGTGAGCCATGGTTTGTGGTAGGGCCAAAGGCAGCACGAAGATAGAAAATACAGAGAAGAGGAGGAAGAAAGCATTAGTGGCTGTTATGGCGGGCCAGAAGGGAGAAGAAAGCATCCATCATAATGTCATTTCACATGAAACACCCTGTGATTTTTCGGCTTCATTTATCTTCAGTCCCAAAGAATGAGGACCTCAACATCCATTCCCAAAATGTCCGGTTGGAAGTTGTGAGCATGTGGTCCTGTCAGTGTTGCCTATGATGCCGTCATGGGATCCACAGGTTTAGTGTCATGTCTGGAAGTGTAACAACAGCTCCTCGATGTGTAAGTAAGAGCCTGTTGAAACCAGAGTGGCCCCCTAATCAAGAATAATCAGTCAGATTCGTGTTTGTAGGAGCATGTATTAGGAAATATGTAGGGAGAAATGGAAACTGATGCAGAAAGGGTGTGTCGAGGGAGCTATGAAGTGAGAACGGCCACAAGGGGAGGAGGGTCTGCCAGTGGCACCAGTTACAGAGATGCAGAGACCAGCAAATGCAGACAGGACATAGAGACAGAATTGAGGCAGCCAGTGAGCATCACCTGGACAGTAGCAGACCCATGATTCCTGGACTTCCTTGGCCCCAAAAGGAGCTTCTTGCTTTGTGGTCCCTGTTGGCCCCTCTTTGTGGGATCCTTTCCACCTGTAGCCCTCCCCAGTCCCGACTTTTTTGAGCAAGCCTGAGAGGGTTTCTATTGCTTGAAACCCCACCCTAAAAAAATAAAAAAATAAAAAAAAGAAGAAAGAAAGAAAGGAGAACAAGTCATTGCCGTCCTTGATCTGTCCCTTCCAATCTCCAAATGGAAACTTTCCATGCACTGGAGCCCAGGGTGTAGATTCGTAAGATCTCCTCTGGTTTTTACACTTTAGTTTCCCAGATTCTTTGTATCTCCCCTGATTTTACTGCCATGTGTCACTAAAGCCCTCCATTGTTCAAATTAACCTGGGTGGGCTCTTTCCATCACAGACGCCTCAAAGACTACCTGGGTGAATTCAGGCTTGTTGTCATTCGGGTCTACCACTGTGATCACAGTCTCCATAGGCTCTTCCACAGCATTCCCAGTCGAAGACGCAGCATGAAAGAAAAGCTGAAAAGCAATAAAGGTGCAGAAGAGGCCAGCCAGTGGGCATCTGTCCCACAGAAGGCCCGTTGCAGTGAGAAGCCACTTTCTTTGTCTCATGTTTCACTTACCTGGGAGTCTGAGAAAACAGGGCTTATTCCAACCTCGTTAATGTTAGTAAGGGTTGCATCTGTTGTCTCCTCAGGGTTTTCTGGTGTGATGCTCAGGGTCGAGTGCTAGCTGTCAGCTTGCCCACCTCTTCCCTTTTCCCTAGAAATTGGCTCAGCCACGCACATTGCCTCCCACGCAGCTGGATGTGACCGTGTGACCACGTTCTCATGGTGGGATCATGAGGACTGAGGGCTCTGATTTCTGCAGCACTTGTCTTTGTCCTTCTCAGGTGTGGAAGGTGGACCTGATGGGGAACTCACTTAGACTCTGCGAATGAGGGCAATGACCTTGGGAGGAGAGCAAATTGAGGCTCTATTTGGGTCTTGGTTTCCCTCAGAGGGGTATGGTGGAGAGTCTGCCGGACAAGACACCCCAGAGGGCTGTATTTAAGGGATGCTCAGCTGACATGCATTGAGAATTTACCCAGGACTAGTCGTTGTTCAAAGTGCTTTACATATATTAACCCAGCAGCAAAGGGGGTTACTGAGGGGGTCACTACCACAGCCAGGGCTACAAAGTAAAGAAGTGTCAGAGCTGAGGTCTCACCATGAGTTGTTTCGCTCTGGGTCCTACACTCTTAACATTTGGAGATTGTCTAGAATGTTCCAATCTAGAGTCACAATGCGCTCATTCTCTCTGCTCAGCCCTGTCTGGCCGCTTTCTCTCCCCCTGCTGCACCTTTGTCTTTGCTGCAAGAGTCCTGTCTTTTTCCCCTCTAGAATGGGACTCTTCATTATGCGTCTTTGTAGCTAACAGCAACGGCAGAAACTATAACAGTCTACATCTCCCCCCAGTATCGCTGTCTCCCCTGAGCTCAGAAGCTCGCATCTCACAGCCTCCTCACCTTAGTGAGTCTTGGAACTTGTCCACAGCTGCAGAGCTGGTTCTTAGGTTACAAATCCCAGATCTGTACCCCAGCTCTGCTCTACTCTCTTGACCCTCCTGTGTGGTACCTGGAATATAATAGATGCTCAAAACATGTTCCATAAGTAACTTCAAAAATTAAGTGGCTGTTTGAAATGTTTAGCAAATGAGATGGCTGCCAGTGCTCCGCCCCCTACAGCCATATAGGAGACACTCGCAACATAGTGGGACTCCTGCTCTCTGTCCAAGGGCATTGTCACCTTTAGCCATCCTGTTTCTCTGTCCATTATAAACACACCACAAGGAGGTTTGTCAGCCCCCATGCCAGTGATGCTGTAGAAAACCTGGATTTTCTTGCCGTTGTCAGATTTCACCTGAAGACAACGCAGAAGCAGAAAAGCAAAGAAGGACCCCAGTGAGGTATGAATCCCTCTCCATAGGGAACCCTAGAACGAAACCAGAGTCCTCCCTTTGCAATACCTGAGCCACCATTTTTGGGAATGGGCCTTTTTCATTCTCTCTGATGGAGATGGGAGGGATAACCCAGTCTCTCTTCTGCCTTCTGAGACCGTAGTGGGCATGAGGGAACATCAGCACCTCCGTCTGGTGTCCAGAGAGAGTACCCTAAAAGGACAGGAGGTGAGGGACCATAGCACAGGCTTAACCGTTCAATGAAGCCGGCTCTTGTAAACACCCCACTGACCTGCTGGAGGGTCTTGTCACTGCGTAGATCTTTCACCACCAACCTCAGCTTCTGAGGTATCTTGGGAGACCCCTCACTAAAAGGCATCCATTGGGCAAGAAGCTGCAAAGCCATTGATGAAGCAGGTTCGGAACACAGGGGACAGTCTTCGGGACAATGCCCGTGGTCCAGCCTGGGTGTCACTACTCATCGTCTTGTTTCTTCCCAGAAAACAATGGCTTCCACCTCCACCATGGTCTCCAGGCTTTCCCAACACCGTCCTGTGGAGAGGAAGGCTGAGAGGGGTGCTCTGAGACATCATGGGAGGGGTTAGGTGGAATGAACATATTCTTTCTAAACCCATGAGATCAGAGAACTTTCTTGAGGACTGAATACAGTGCATGTTTTAGTCTATACCAAAACTAGGCTAAACTCTGGTATACAAACTCTTTCTGGAAACACCTTTCATGTCCACTGACAGGGTGTGGGTTCAACCACAGCCCAATCCCGGACATGACGTAACAGTGAAAACTGCAAGGAAGGTGTTCAGGATATTTTGTGAAGGGAAAGAGGCAGGTGGGAAAGTTAGATAAAGTAAGATAAAGAAAGTAAGATAGGGGCTCTGGAGGGTTTGTAAAAGAAAAACGTGCAAATATCCAAGCGTGCGTGCAGTTATTTTTGTTCGATGAACAGAAAAGCTGTAACTTGCTGTATTAATTGATATTCCCTCTGAAAAATGAAATTATTTACTGGGTGGTTTTTATTTTCAGTATTTTCTTAACTTTTATTTATTTTATTTTATTTACTTTTTTTTTTTTTTTAAATCTTTATTTATTTTTTAGAGAGAGAAAGAGCACGCACAGGGGAGAGGCAGAGAGAGAGAGGGAGACCTAGAATCCGAAGCAGACTCCAGGCTCCGAGCTGTCAGCACAGAGTCTGATGCAGGGCTCGAACCCACAAACTGCGAGATCATGACCTGGGTGGAAGTCGGATGCTTAACCGACTGAGCCACCCAGGCGCCCCGTATTTACTTATTTTTTAATGTTTATTTGTGTGTGTGAGAGAGAGGCAGGGGAGGGCAGAGAGAAAGCAGGGACAGAGGATCCGAAGCAGGCTCTGTGCTGACAGGAGTGAGCCCGAGCTCCATGTGGGGCTCAGACTCAGGAACTGCAAGATCATGACCTGAGCTGAAGTTGGATGCTCAACCAACTGAGCTACTCCGGTGCCCCATTATTTTTAAAGATTTTATTTTATCTTTAATTTTTTTTGGTTTATTTATTTTTGAGAGACAGGGAGAGAGTGTGAGTGCGGGAAGGGCAGAGAGAGAGGGAGACACAGAATCTGAAGCAGGCTCCAGGCTCTGAGCCGTCAGCACAGAGCCCGACGTGGGGCTCAAACTTGTGAACCGCGAGATCACGACCTGGGCTGAAGTCAGATGCTTAACCAACTGCGCCACCCAGGCGCCCCTAAAGATTTTATTTTTAAGTAATCTCCACACCCAAAGTGGGGCTAAAACTCAGGACTCAAGAGTCACATTTACTACTGATTGAGCCAGCTAGGCATCCCTGTGTTTTCTTAACTTTAAAAATCATAGCCACTGCATATTATCAGAAAAAAACAACCAAGTTGTTGCTGTGAAGTATGAGAGCAGGGCACCTGGGTGGCTCAGTTGGTTAAGCGTCCGACTTTGGCTTGGGTCATGATCTCCAGGTTCCGTGAGTTCGGGCCCTGCATCAGGCTCTGTGCTGGCAGTTCTGAGCCTGGAGCCTGCTTAGGATTCCCTGTCTCCCTTTCTCTCTCTGCCCCTCCCCTGCTTGTACTCTGTCTCTCTCTCTTAAAAAATAAATAAACATTAAGTTTTTTTAAGTATGAGAGCTTGCAAAATAAGATCTTTTTTTTTTTTTTTCCCAACATTTATTTATTTTTTTGGGGACAGAGAGAGACAGAGCATGAACGGGGGAGGGGCAGAGAGAGAGGGAGACACAGAATCGGAAACAGGCTCCAGGCTCTGAGCCGTCAGCCCAGAGCCTGATGCGGGGCTCGAACTCACGGACCGCGAGATCGTGACCTGGCTGAAGTCGGACGTTTAACCAACTACACCACCCAGGCGCCCCACAAAATAAGATCTTAAAGTGCATGTATCAAAATGTTACAGGATTTTTCTCTGGGTGATGAGATTAATAGCCTCTTATAAAAAAGTATCTTAAAAACTGTCTTTAGTAAATTTTAAGCAGTTTAATAATCTTTGAGGACAGCATCTGTGGGTGACATTACTCCACAGTGATAGTTCTTGTTTCAGATACTGGCTGGGTAATAGGACTGGGGACAGATGGAGTGGAGTCTGAGACTCGAAGACAAATTTATTAAGTTTCAGATAAGCTTACTCTCCTGTGTTGCTTGGCTTCGGTTAGGCTTGTCCTCACCCCAGATGTGGAGAGCGTTCTGCGGTTCTGGGTTCTTTGTCAACTGTCCTGGTGAGTGATGCCCTCACCTGCCCAGCTATTGTTCCCAAAGAAGCCGGTAATGTCCCTACCTGGATGGCAGACAAGCAGAGCAGAAAGCAGGTGGGGCCGGCCATAGCTGTGGTACGTGCTGTGGTCACAGAGTGGTGTGGGCCAGAGGCCGTTGGCCACACCGTTCTGTTGCCTCGGCTGCTGACATCCTGTGGCCCAAGGACTATTGACCTACGCGTCCATGGCAATCACAGTGTCAGGGGGAGGTGCTGGGAAGCCAGCAGGTGCAGAGGCCCACCAGGTGTCACAGGAACAGGACAGTGGCCTCAGCTAAGGGCTTCTCAGCTGTCTACCAGGGAACAGAGACTTGGAATCCAGTGGATGTCAGTTAGCAGCCATACCTCTGAGCCTCCTCGTCAAAATGAGGATGATGGCCGCCGGCAGCTGGCGGTTGGGCAGGAGGGGGAAATTAACACTTACCTTCATTGCACGAGGTGATCTGGGACCTTGTGAAATAGTGAGAGCAAGGCTGAAGCCACTTTGGGCGTCATACGCCGTAATTTTCACAGCACAGGTCAACCCTGTTCTGTGAAGGTGGGAGTGCACAAAGGTGTGGTAATGAGAGGTAGATTTTGTGGGGCCATCTTGCAGGCTGGTGGCCACACTGGCAATGAGGTTTTGCTGAAGGGGAGGAAGAAGGAACAGACCTGTCCTCAGCTGACCTGTGATCAGCTTCCCAGAAGAGTTTCAGGTCAGTTCTGGTGGGAAATGGAGGCAGGAATCACCTGGCAGCTTGGGGCTTCTCCTCTCCCTATATTGTGAGCTCCTCTGCCAGCATTATTCCTAACTCTGCCCCTTCTGCAATGGCTCATGCTAAAGGCACAGAACATTGAGTGTTGGGCTGCTTTCTCAGCATGAGGCTTTACAGGGAAGAGAATTGTCCCCTCTTCCTATAGGGAAAGAAAGCCACAAATACTCACCTTCCCTTACAAAAGCATAAGGGACTAGAGAAAATAATAATGAATATTTATTATTGAAATCCACATAGTTTATGTAGAGAATGTTCACAAGCCAGGCACAGGGAGAGGGACAGAAGGATCACTGTTGGAAGTCTTGGGGTTTGGGTGCCCCCTGGATGGCCCATACTCCTTTTGGTATCTCCTGTAAAGTGTGGGACTTGGGATTTAGCCTCCATGAAGCCATCCTAGTAGGAACTGGACTGAGATGCATACGATTCCTCAGAAGCAGGAAGCTAACTCCTGCAGGAGGGATGTGAGAGTGGCTCTCGTTCATTGTGCTTCCTAGAACACCATTGCCTCCTCTTTGTATTGCAAGTCAGTTCTGGCTCTAAGAAAAGATGTCAACATCCCCACTTACCCAGTGGTGCATGTAACATGCTTATTTCATGTTCACTTGCAGTCTTGCTACTTCCCCCCATTGTGTCCCTGGGAATTGTGTGCTCCTGGGGCAGGTGGATCTTACATGTGAATGGGTGGCCGTTCACTTGTGCATATCTGCCCTGCTCACAGCATGCTCCACTGTCCTTTCAGACTTCACTTACCATGCAGAAGTCTAAAGATAAAATAGTTAAGAATTTCAGATGACCACAGCTGTGCATTAAACCATATGGGGCCCGGGCACAAGGTAAGTGTACTATAGAAGCTGCTGAGCCATGGGCTCTGTGAACATCGTATGCAGATGGGCCAGTGAGTGAGATCAGAGACTCACTTACTGTACGTCCAGTTCCTGCAGATGCTGACCCCACAGTCTCTTCTCAGGAAGGGCTGGGTGAGCGTCTAGTTTTACAGGTTATTGTCAGTACTGCCTGCCTGTGTTGAGGGGGGTTCAGAGCTGCTCAGGCTCAGTGGGAAGGGCAGTGGCCTGGAGGGAGATGGACCCACCCACTTTGCATCCCTGACCTCACAGCTCTTTCTCAGGGTAGCTGAGTCTGTTCAGAGAAAGCACTGGTGTCTGTCCAATTTATGAATCTGGCTCCCCGCCCCCTACCCTACCTACTCTTTTTACCTTCCTTGTGCAGCGCTAAAGCCCTTGAAGACATGGGCATTGAAAGTTGTGCAAGAGAGAGAGTAACAAAGAGGGAGGGACTTGTATTCTTGGCATCTCTGTACCAGATTCTGCCTATGCTTACTCAACTTTGAACATCAAACCAAGAGCTGGGGTCACCATTCCCATTCTCCAGCTTATAAAACAGGCACAGAGAGGTTGAGTATCTTGCTCTATGTCACACAACTGGTGAGGGCAGATCTGAGAATCAAACCCACTGTGGGCTGATATGGAATTCATGTGCTGTGCACCTGATGCCAGCAAGGAGAGAGTGAGAGAGAGGAGGTGCCCCAGACTGAGCCAGGCACATGGATGTACATACACATAGGTATGTATACATACACACGTGTGTGTCCCTCCCCCCACCCGGTATTCACCTCTGAGGCTACAAGGGAGGAGGGACACCAAGAGAGGAGCCGTGAGAAGCCAAGGGAGGAGGGTGGCAGCAAAGGACAGGCGTCTATTAGGGGAAAACACCATGCTTCCCAGGAGACTAGGGCATTCCCTTCCCTGATGAGTCTGTCTCAAATCTTAAATTTCTCTCCCTGGCCCAGAAAATTCTCTACTGGTCTAACTAGATTCACTCCTGACTTATACCTTTCCAGGGGTTAAGTTCCTGTGGAGACCTGGGCCAAGAGCATGAGTTCTCTGGCCCTCCTGGACCCTTCTGCTTTCAGTGATAAGGGGGGAAGAGGTACATGATGTGGAGTTTGGATTTGAATGCACACAAAATTTATTAGAACAGGAGGCCAAAAAACCATGGAGGGGATTGGCGTCAACATCCCCAGAAACACTCAAGGAACCTTCCCCCGTTTGTATACCTCATCTCTTGCCCTGAAAGTAGAGGATTTGTTTAACCTGTTATATCTGCTCTCATTATATTCTTGGGGAGTGTAAGGGGTCAGTAGGCTTCTTCTGAACCTCCCTCAGAGCTGGGGTATGGAGTGTGTGGTAGCTACATTTGTTCTCTGGTAGCTGAGATGCAATTTATTGGTAAAGCCTTGTCCATCCTTCCTGCAAACATAGGGCTTCTCCCCTGTGTGTGTCCTCTGGTGTCTGAAGAGACTTGACCTCTGTGTAAAGCCTCGCCCACACTCCCTGCAAACATAGGGCTTCTCCCCTGTGTGTGTCCTCTGGTGTCTGAAGAGATTTGACCTCTGTGTAAAGCCTCGCCCACACTCCCTGCAAACATAGGGCTTCTCCCCTGTGTGTGTCCTCTGGTGTGTGAAGAGACTTGACCTCTGTGTAAAGCCTCGCCCACACTCCCTGCAAACATAGGGCTTCTCCCCTGTGTGTGTCCTCTGGTGTCTGAAGAGATGTGACCTCCGTGTAAAGCCTCGCCCGCACTCCCTGCAAACATAGGGCTTCTCCCCTGTGTGTGTCCTCTGGTGTGTAATAAGAGCTGACTTATGACTGAAGTCTCTTCTAAACTCATTGCAAACGGAGGGCTTTTCCTCTTTGTGTGTTCGTTGGTGTCTGCTGAAATGTGATCTGTCATTGAACCCTTGCTCACAGCCTCTATTTTTGATTCTTACAATTCTTGACATTCCTACCCCCATGAATAATTTTCCTGTATCCTCTGAATTCAAATTCTGGCCCGTGCTGGGCCCTTCTTCCACCATTCCCTCACACACTCTAGAACTCCCCATTTGTCCTTTGCATGGGGTGGAAAATGCCCTTGAAATTCTCCTCTGCTTTATACTTTTAAGCAAAGGTCTGGACCTTTCTTTGACCTCTTGACATTTTGCTTTGTCATTCCAGCTGTGTGGATCAGAATGTTGCTGCTGCTGCTGATTCTGATCACCTGGGCAGGGATTCTCTGGTTGGAAATGTTTTCTTGCAGATATTTGTGGGAGGCTCTGAGAAGAGTGTTTGCATTCCACATGTTGGCTGAGGAATTTCTGACTGGAGAAGGCCAGTGAGCAGGAGGGACATCGATGGATGTCTGGCTGTGGTTCTGCTGAAAGAGGAAATTTTTCGTCAGGTAGATGTTGCGTTGTATGCTTTGTCTCCTGGTAAGGCCTGCCCCACTACTCATTTTTATTGTGTTGACAATGCAAGATCTGTCTCCCACCAAGTTTTCCTTTATTTTTCCATTCCATTTTCACTTACTACATTGAGTAAATCCAGAAAGCCCATTTCAAGGGTCTTTTTTATGTATTGCCCAGACTAGGTACCTTCAAGCAGCATCAGAGGAAGCTTCCCTCCTTATAGGAATGGAACTACAATGACCTTTCTCCACATACAAACACCTTCTAAGTCATGTGACTCTGTGACAGTGTCTACAGTGATTTTATTCTATTGAGAGGCAACAGCCCTTTTGATGACTTAGAATGTGGCACTAAATATGAACTTGAGTCTCCCCATTTAAAAAAACATATTTAGGGGCACCTGGGTGGCTCAGTCGGTTGAACGACCGACTTCGGCTCAGGTCATGATTTCACCGTTTGTGAGTTTGAGCCCCATGTCGGGCTCTGTGCTGACAGCTCGGAGCCTGGAGCCTGCTTTGGATTCTGCGTCTCCCCTTCTCTCTGCCCCTCCCCTGCTCACGCTCTGTGTCTCTCTGTCTCAGAAATAAATAGAAACATTAAAAAGACATATTTAATTGACAACCAATATGTGTCTGGATCTCTATCTGAAAGTGGGATTTGGATTGGACGAGACAGAGCAGTGCAGTCTCCTGGACTAAAGGACTCTGGTTCCTGCCGCTCCAACTAGGTTATAAACTGCTTCTCTTTCAGTTTTCTACAAATCATAACATGAAAATATATCCTTCATACTTTATTTCATTCGGTCTTAGCTCATCTCAAATACAATGGGAAGTCCTTTCAAAATATTTCCTCGACCAAGTATGGGTATATATATCACACTCCCAACCACCATTCATCTTCTGCCAACCCACCACCCTCTCTCACTTAGAGATGAAGTGATCTTGGAGGGGATTACCCACTGCAGTCTCTCTCCAAAATTAACCAAAACATCATCTTAAAATAGAGAACACGCCACTCTCCAGTCGAAAATTGCACAATTGTTCTGTCTCAGTCAGGAAACACCCCAGTGTCTCAGCATGGACCACAGGCTCTAGGGCGTCTACGTATCTATGAGTTCTCAGCCACATACCACACATGCCCCACCTCTCTTGTGCCTCAGGGCCTCTCTCCTAGCAGGCCCCCTCTTCCTGGAATCCTTTACCCCTGGGGGTTTGCGCATGTCCAGAGAGAGCCCTTCCCTGTCCAAGCTCTGCCCCATCCCATCCTCTCCTCACACTGGTCCCCAGGCACTTTCCCAGGACTAGTTTTATTTTCAAAGCACCACTTGCTGTGTGATGTTATGCACACACATGCATCTGTACATGTGTTTCCCTTACTCATTCACTTATCAGGTGCTCAAGAGCAGTGATTCTGACAAGCTTGTTCCACCTCCAGTTCCTGGAAGGCTGTCTGGAACAGAGTAGGAACTCACATGACAGCTAACTAAATTATGAGTGAACGCACACCAACATACACATGTCATTTAGAAATACTGAGCAAATTAAGAAGAAAGAGCTAAAAGGGCAGAAGAAACTGACTTAGTGAGGGAGCTGGTAGGTGCTTGAAAATTTAATTTTTTGGCCTCTAAGTCTTTTATCACTATGTTCTGTTACACATTTTATGCACGAGGTATTTAAAAAATCATAACAAAAATGAAAAACTTAAAAATTATTTCTAAGAGGCCAATGCATATGAAATGAATCCTTATTTCTGAAGCATCTGAATTGCAATCGTACTGACTTTAGACAGGATTTTACTCTACTCGAGAGCTGGACATGGAAACTGCCATGGAGAATTCTTTCGTTTCTTTCTGTTTTGAAGAGCATTGGTGCCCACCTTTCCCTGTTGAGAGCTCGCTCTTCCACTTGCTTCCCCACTTGATGCCCAGCTCCTGGCCGTACTCGTCCCCGTACCAGACTAGCAGTTCACAGCCTGGCCTGATGACCCGGCAGGTTCGGTAGAAGATCTGCCTGTGATACTGAAAGGCCACCAGGTTCTGCTCCTCATCGTCCCTGGCACAGTTCACATACCTGGGGTTGAGGCAGGGAAAGGGAAAAAGAACCATAGGAGATAAATTCCCATTATGTGTCAGATCTGCCCCGATGCTCAAGGCCTCTGTGCTGTGATGCTGTCCACTCCCCAACTCCTCAGGAACCTTCTGTTCATACTTAAGTCTCCCTCACAACGTCATATGGATTCCCATCTCTAAGTTATGCTTACTGGCCACAGCCTGCCTTTAATGTTTTCCCCCTTGCTCGATTAACCATTTTCTAAATCCCAATTCCAGACTTACTGCCACCTTGATTGGTCACAAAAACCCAGTGACCTTTTGTTTCTCTAAACTCTAAATTAAGTTCTGTTTTATACCACAGAACTTGATGCTTGACCATGGACTCTGCTTCTAGATCAACACACATCATTCCACACTCAGCCCAAGTGTGGCTATCTTCCTTTGAGAAGGCTTTCTTCAATCTCCCTACACTGTGTCTGAGGTACCATTCACTTGCCTCCCCTGAGTTCCCATAGAAACTTGGAGCTTCCTTTGTCTTAGTAAAATGACACAGAAAAGCAGTATTTTATTTACATACTGAATTCCCTGATAAAATGAGAGCCCCTCAAGGAAAGGGGCTGGGTCATGAAGCACAGAGGCCTGTGGCCATACTGTAGCCCATTCTTATACAGGCTTCAGAACCCATTTCTATCAGAACTGAGACGAGGAAGAGCTACTGCCCTCACATATTAAAGGTCCCTTGTTTGAAGCTATCTCTCCACTGTATACCTCTTGAAAAACAGGGAAATGATAGTTAAATATTCTTAAACTCAATTGTCTATTGTCTGTCTGCAATATGTCTTCCATAAAACATGGGTTGTATAATATGTTTAACTCATGAACTCCATTGTCTAAACTGGAACACAGTAAATGCTTATAAACATTGATCAGATAAATTGAAGTGTGAGTCCAGTGTTCCTGATGAATCTAGGCTCCCCAGGTTTTTGCCAGTGTCCAAATTTTGTCTAGCATATTTTGAGGACATATACTGTATTCTTATCTCCTTTCCCCCATTAATTTCTCTTGAAATAAAAGAGCATTACATGGAGAAAAAAGAGGAACAGAGGATTGAGGGAGACCATTGAGGGAGACATGATGAGAAGGAAAGGGATGTAGGTTTGTGAGAGGTGAATGTCCTCTCTGGAGCTCTGAACTCTATTGGCCTTACCTCATCCAGTTGGCCCAAGAGTTATCCTCTCCATCCACATACTCGTAGCAGTTTCTCCCTTTGGTGATCTGAGTTTGAGAAAGATAAATTAAAGTTTTTTGTTTTTTGTTTTTTGTTTTTTGGTGTGTGAGGGGTGGGGAGGTAATAGAGGGATTATTTTACTCTCCTGTGGTCAGTGGTCTTTCAGCCTGTATGGAATCAGTCCCCAGTGTGACCACATGATGTACTCCTTAGTCGTCGTCTACACAGCTGGTCGCTTTGTCAACTCAGAGCTCAGGTCCCGCAAGGGAGGAGCTTCCTGTTTGTGTCTGTACCACTATGCTCCCTCTTACCCCCTGATCTTTAAGTAGGAACACCAGGTTCATGCAAAGTCCACTCAGTACACAGAACTAACCATGTTATTCTCATCCATGTAGAAGGTGATGTCCTACCAATCCACGGCAGAGATGTGGGAAACCAGAGGACAGGGGAAGAGGTAGATGATTCTCACCAGCCAGGAGTATCCACTGTTGGCTGCCTCTTCGTCTTCGGTGATCTGGCCCTCATAGGGGCCAAAGTGTGTACCCAGTGGCAGATCAGATGCTTCATTCCATACTCCAAGCCCAGCCTCAGGGATGCTCGATGGTCTGATTCTCAGACCAGGGGGCAGAGTGAGGGCTGAGCGGTTGGGATGCCCCTTGCCCACTGCATTGTCCTTTACGAACGTAGGGGGTCCATGAACAGCGCAACTGTCAATGAAGAAATTCTGACACTTCTCACAATCTGGAAGTGAGAGCAACAGGGGTTAGGAAAAGGGTTAGTGCATGTTCCTGCACTTAAGTAGCTTCAGAATTAGCCCAACACACATCATTTAGCCTCTATCCTATACTCCTGGTTACTAGGGGAGGAGAATGATTTGGGGTCCCTATGACATAATGAAGTTATTGTACCAGGAGAGAACAGCTTTCTCTGAGAGTGGGCCAAGATGGTCACTTACAGAGGTAGTCATCATCCTGGGGCTCGCTGACCTCTTGGTATGCAAAGCCCTTTCTTTCTCGTAGACTATACATCTTCACTCCAATCTCCTTTCTCCTGAGCTCTGAGTTGGAAAAGAGTACATGAGTGAGGTTGGTGGGGTCTGGAGTGTTAGTCCCGTTTTGTCAGAAAATGCAAAATCTCCTCTAATAAATTATTACTTATCCTTCTATAGAAGTATATATACTCTCTCCCCACTGTCCAAACTCTTACTTCAGAGAGTAAGACTCCATACTGACTGTAGATGGCTAATTCAATGTTAGTTTCTTCCCATTATCAGGCTTACTTTACAATATTTCTTCTTAGAAAATGGTTCATTCATGCATTTCTTCATTCAGAAAATATTTGTTGAGGGCACATTACATGTTAGGCATCGAGCAAGAGCCTGGGCATTCAACACCAAGAAAGTATGGTCTTTATTATCACTGAGGGATTTATTGGACAACTTGCATGTGTCAATTCTTAAATGTTTAATGCTTTCAAACAGTATATGAGCTATGCATTCTTATCTTCAGTTTACAGATTAGCATTCAGGAGCTCAGAGAATTTATAAGATTTATCCAAGACCTCAACGGTAACTACAAGTCTCAGGTTAGTCTACCTTTAACCTAGGCCTAGCCAAAGTCCACTCCACATACCTAGGTTGTATTCATCAAACTTTCTGGAGGACTTAGAGGGACCAAAGTTCCCATATTATTCTTTCTCTTACCCAATTTTCGTCTAGAGTGATGTCCAGAGGTACTTGCTTCTCCAGGAAGGGACACTGGTTTCTGGCCCTGCTCTGAGCCACTTGTGTTCAGCAACTTTGCTGTTTCTGAGAATTCCTTCAAACTAGATTCCTTACTTAATGGCACTCTGTGGGTTCCCTTCAATGTGAGAGTCACATGTTAAAAGACAACAGGCATTTTTTTTTTTTTTTTTTAGTCCTGTAAGGCTTATGATGTGCTTTCACATGAATTGCTTTGGTTAATACTTCAACAACACTTGGAAATACCTGGGGATTCCGAATACTAGAGGGAAAAGAAAGGGAATATGTGGATATTGAATTCAAAACTATAACCCATGACTTAAGACTCTTTCTCTTTAAATTTTCTCAAATTTCTCCATAAAAGTGAGAAGGAGGCAGGGAGAACACTTGTGAAAACTGGCTGGAGAATCAAGAAGGTCTGTGAAAGAAAGTGGTGAGGACTTGTAGATAAAAAGAGGGGATCATCTATAAACTAGTGGACATTTAATGGAGGAGGAAATGTAGACAAGTGGAAGGGACTGCACACGTCTGGAAAATGAGGTGACAGAGCAGAGAGAGGGGAAAGATGATAAAGCGTTGGAGGAAATGTATCTAAACACTGGGGGGAAAAAAAAAGGATGCTAAATTTGTCGCTTGCCATCTCCAGGAAAGAATATTTGGAATTAAATTAGCTGGTTCATGTCAATTCTGTTTGAATAGGGTTGTACCGGCAGCTAGCTCTCTTCAGTTTTCCTGATCCATAAAATGGTATACGTGCTAATTTTTTAAAAAGTTTTATTTATTTAAGTAATATTTACATCGCACATGGGGCTTGAACTCATGACCCTGAGACCAAAAGTCCCATGCTCTTTCAACTGAGCCATCCAGGTGCCCTGTATACATGCTATTTCTTAATGTTATAGTAAACAGGAAATATTATAATGATCATCAAATTGTCTCATGAGCTATTTGATACAGTATGAATGTGAGATTACAGTTCTGCTGTCAATTGAAAGGGTTCTCAATTGTCTCCATATTCAAAATCTAAATCACAGATCTTATTTTCAGCATTCTTTGACCCTTTTATTTCTAATGTAATCTGTAAACGTGGAATTACTTGTTCAGAAAACATTCAGGGGCCCTGTGGGGCCTGGGACTTCTGAGAAGAAAGAGCCTGCAGGGCAGAAGCAGGCTACACAAACGATTCTGAACAACATGCGAGTTGCCTAATGAGAGCTCAGAGGAAGGAGCTGTTGCTTCTTCCTATAAGTATGAACATTTTAAATCAGTTCCAGTTAAGTAAGTTTCTTTTTTTCTTCTTAAGTTTATTCATTTTTGAGACAGAGAGGGAGGGAGAGAGAATTTCAAGCAGGCTCTGCACTGACAGTGACGAGATTTCACGAACCATGAGATTGAGAGTCTGACGCTTAACTGAGTGAGTCACCCAGGTGCTCCACAGATAGGTGAGTTTCTAAAGAATATTATGTAACGTATATGAAGTCTTTAAGTCATTTTATATGTTGTTTCTCAGTCATCAAACCTGAAGGTACTCAGGGCTTCAGATGCTTCCTCTTATTAGAATGGGAGGCTCTGGGGGCGTCTGGGTGGCTCAGTCAGTTGAGCGACCGACTCTTGATTTTGGCTCAAGGTCATGATCTTGCAGTCCTGGGATTGAGCCCTGTGGTGGGCTCTGTGCTGGGTGTGGAGCCTCCTTGAGAGTCTCTTCTCTCTCTCTCTCTGTCTCTCTCTGTCTCTCTCTGTCTCTCAAAATAAATAAATAAACATTAAAAAAGGGGGGGGGGCTGGGTGACTCAGTTGTTTAAGCATCTGAATCTTGATTTCAGCTCAGGTCATGATCTCAGGGTTGTGAGACTGAGCCCCAAGATAGGCTCCATGCTGGAAGTGGATCCTGCTTAAGATTCTCTCTCCCTCTGGGGCGCCTGGGTGGCTCGGTCGGTTGGGCGTCCGACTTTGGCTCAGGTCACGATCTCACTGTCCGTGAGTTCAAGCCCCACGTCGGGCTCTGTGTTGACAGCTCAAAGCCTGGAGCCTGTTTCGGATTCTGTGTCTCCCTCTCTCTCTGACCCTCTCCCGTTCATGCTCTGTCTCTCCCTGTCTCAAAAATAAATAAAACGTTAAAAAAATAAAAAAAAAAAAGATTCTCTCTCCCTCTGCCCCTCTCTGCTCTCTAAATAAATAAATTAACAAATAAATCGAATGGGAGGCTCTGATGGCGGGGATGCTATCTCTTTCATCTGGGACGATTGAGTGTACAAATTGCTGGTATTATTTGTCAGCTTCTCTTACTTAGGGGGTCTTAGCTCATCTCTCACTTCAGCATACTAGAAAAGAACTGGGTCGAAATGAATCAAATGAATAATGTAAATTTTATAAAACTATGAAAGTCTTAATGAGCTTTTAAGTGGTTTAGAAAAGGAGCTTGAGATTAGACTGCACTACCTCTAGCACTGTGATGTCAGGTATATAAGCAAACATGTCTTTGTCTCAATCTCACCTATAAATGGTGATATTTATAGTACCCCCCCCCTCCCCATAGGGTTGTTGTAAGGTTTAAGTGAGTTTATTTGTGTAAATGCTTAAAATAAAGTCTGAAGTACAGTGAAAATAAAACAAGTGATAGCTAATATTGTTGCTGTTCTTGTTAACTATTACAGCGATGATGATCTCGGATATTGTGCTAAAGAGATCAGTAAAGGAAGGCAGCAGTTTCTAGGATACTCTGAATTCTTCTACTCTTACCTGTGTTTAAATCCATGAGAAAGATTTTCTTGTCATCAGGATCTGGGAAATACTCACCTTGTGTTGTTTATTCTGATCCACTCTGGATGCCACCCAAGAAGGTTTGACTATAAAGTGATGAGAAATCAGTGTTTTGGTTGGCAAATGTTTCTAAGCTCCAGAGACTCTCACTAGAGACACAGAACTCTTGACTAAGGAGTGGCAAGTACAAGGACTACCAAAAGGTGATTGGAAAGTGGTTTTTGAAATATTATCAAAGTCTATGCTGCTACTGGTGACATGAACTAATTTTCTGAAAATGTTAAAAAAATAGACAAAACCTCATTTAAGCTTCATCCTATGTTCATAACTTATCTATTACATATAGTTATATATATATATATATATATAACTACTATATAACTATATATATAACTATATTTATAACTATATATAACTATATATAACTATATATATAACTATATATATAACTATATATATAACTATATATATATATATATATATATATATATATATATACTGACCTTCTATGACAAAAAAATCTCAATAAGCTGTGAATAGAAAAAAAATTACCTCACTCTAATAATGGCCATATATGAAAAGTCTATCTCCAACATCATACTCTGCAGTTTAAAACTGAAAGCTTTTTCTCTAAGATCAAGACTAAGGCAAGGATGCCCACTTCACTACTTCTCTTCAACATAGTACTCAAAGTCCTACCCAGGGCATTGGAGAAAAATAATAAGTAAGTATGTAAGTAAGTAAATAAAGTGCATCTAATTTGGAAAGCAAGAAGTAAAATCATTGTTCACACATGACATGGTCTTATATGTAGAAAGTCCTAAAGATTCCACACAATATCTGTCAGAACTAACAAATTCAGCAAAGTTGCAGGATACAAAATTAACACTAAAAAATTAGTTGCGTTTGTATGTACTAACAATGAACAATCCAAAAAGGAAATTAAGAAAACAGTCTTATTTATAATAGCACCAAAGGAATGAAATAATTAGGAGCAAACTTAAGGATGTATAACATTTGAACACTGAAAACTACAAAACATTGCTGAAAGAAATGAAAGAAGGCACAAGTAAATAGAAGCACATTCCATATTCATGGATTGGGAGTCTTTTTTTTTTTTTAAGTTTATTTATTTTGAAAGAAACAGTGTGAGTGGGGTAGGGGCAGAGAGAGAGAGAGGGGAGACAGAGGATCCCAAGCAGGCTCTGCACTGTCAGTGAAAAGCCCAATGCGGGGCTTGAACCCATGAACTGTGAAATCATGACCTGAGACGAAATCAGACGCTTAACTGACTGAACCACCCAGGTGCCCCCATTTCTGGCTTTTCTATTCTGTTTCATTGATCTATGTGTCTTTCGTACCAGTACCATACTGTTTGAATCACTACAGCTTTGACATATAACTTGAAGTCCAGAAATGTGATGCCTCCAGCTTTGTTTTTCTTTTTCAAGACATTTTCATTCTTTTGCATATGGATATTCTATTTTTCCAACACCATTTGTTGAAATATTGTCCTTTCCCCATGATGTAGTCTTGGCATTCTTTATTTGATATACATATATATACAAATACACACACACACACACACACAGGCACAATGGAATATTGGCCATAAAAAAAGACGAAATCTTAACATTTGCAATGACGTGGATGGGAGCTAGAGAGTATTATGCTAAGCAAGATAAGTCAGAGAAAGACAAATACCGTATATTTCATTCATGTGTGGAAGAAACAAAACAAATGAGCAAAGGGGGAAAAAAAAGGCAAACCAAGAAACAAATTCTTTTTTTTTATTTTTATTTTTTTTAATTTTTTTTTTCAATGTTTATTTATTTTGGGGACAGAGAGAGACAGAGCATGAACGGGGGAGGGGCAGAGAGAGAGGGAGACACAGAATCGGAAGCTGGCTCCAGGCTCTGAGCCATCAGCCCAGAGCCCGACGCGGGGCTCGAACTCACGGACCGCAAGATCGTGACCTGGCTGAAGTCGGACGCTCAACCGACTGCGCCACCCAGGCGCCCCAACAAATTCTTAACTATAGATAGCACACTGATGGTTACCTGAGGGGAGGTAAGTGGGGGAATGGGTTAAATGGGTGCTGGAGATTAAGGAGTGTACTTATGGTGAGCACAGGGTGCTGTATGAAAGTGGTAGTTTACTGTATTGTACACCTGAAACTAATAACACTATATGTTAACTAACTGGAATTAAAATAAAAACTTAAAAAAGGGAATGAAGATGGATCTTCATCTTACATCATATACAAAAACTAACTCTGAAAGGACCGGAGACCTAAATGTATGACCAGAAACTATAAAGCTCTTAGAAGAAAACAAGGGGAAAAGCCTCATGACATTGAATGGGCAACAATTTCTTGTATATGAAACCAAAAGCACAAGCAACAAAAGCAGAAATAGACAAATGGGACCATACTAAACCTAAAAAACTTCTGTGCAGCAAAGGACACAGTCAACAGAGTGAAAAGGCAATGGGAGGGGCACCTGGGTGGCTCAGTCGGTTAAGCGTCCAACTTCAGCTCAGGTTATGATCTCATGTTTCATGAATTCAAGCCCCGTGTTGGGCTCTGTGCTGAGAGCTCAGAGCCTGGATCCCACTTCAGATTCTGTCTCTCTCTCTCTCTCTCTCTCTCTCTCTCTCTGTTCCTTCCCCTCTCACACTCTGTCTCACTGTCTCTCTCTCAAAAATAAATAAAAATAAAGAATAAAAAAATTTTTTTAAAAGGCAATGGGAAAAAATAATTGTAAAATATACATTTGATAAGGGGTTAATATCCAGACTACACAAAGAACTGCTGAAACTCAATAGTAAAAAACCAAGTAACCTTATTAAAAATTGGGTGCTATGAAAAGAATTATGTCTCTCCAAAAGGTCCCTATGTGAAACCCTAACCTCCAATGTGATTGTATTTGGAGATGGGGTCTTTGGAAGGTAATTAGAGTTAGATAAGGTCATGAGAGTATGATCCTCATGATTGGATTAGTGCCCTTAAGAAGAGCAATCTCTCTCTTTCTCCAAGAGTATGCACATATAAATGAGAGGTCATGCTAGCACACAGTAAGATGGAGGTTGCCTACAAGGCAAGAATAGAACTGGACTATGATGGCATCCTGATCTCAGACTTCCAGCCTCTAGAACTGTGAGAAAACAAATTTCTGTGGTTCATGCCACCTAGTCTATGGTACTTTATTATGGCAGCCTGAGGTTTTAATACAATGACAAAAGGACTTGAAAAGACATTTTTTTCCAAAGAAGATATATACAAATGGCTAAAATGCACATGAAAAGATGTTCCAGGGGAGCCTGAGTGGCCCATTGGGTTGAGTGTCCAACTCTTGATTTCGGCTCAGGTCATGATCTCGTGGTTTGTTGGTTTGAGTCCCACTTTGGGCTCTGTGCTGAGGCTCTGAGCCTGCTTGGGATTCTCTCCCTCCCTCCCTCTCTCTCTGCCTCTCCCCGGCTTGTGCACACTCTCTCTGTCTCTCAAAATAAATAAACTTAAAAAATTAAAAAAAAAGAAAAGATGGTCCATTGTCACTAATCCTCAGGGAAATGCAAATCAGAACTGCAATGAGATATTATCTCATACCCATTAGTATAATCACTATGAAAAAAAAAAAAACACCAGACAATAACAAGTGTTGGCAAAGATGTGGAGAAATTGGAACCCTTACACACTATTTGTGGGAATGTGAAATGTTGCAGGCATTATGAAAAACAGCATGGAGGATGCTCAATAAATTAAAAAGAATTGTCATATAATTTAGAAGTCAAATTTCTGGGTATGTGTATAAAAATTGGAAACAGGATCTTGAATAAATATTTGTACATTCAAGGTCATTGCAGCATTATTCATAATAGCTAAGATGTGGAAGCAACCTAAATGTGCATCGACAAATAAATGGATAAAGGAAATTACACACACACACACACACACACACACACGGGAATATTATTTAGCCTTACAAATGAAGGATGTCTTGTCATATGTTACATCATGGATGGACTTTGAGGACATTATGCTAATTGATATAAACATATCACAAAAGACAAATACTGCATGATTCCACATAGATGCGTTATCTATTTCATGGATATGGAAAATAGAACGGTTGTTTCCAGGGCCTGTTGGGGGAAGGGGAGGGGAGGAAATGGAAAGTTGTTGTTCATGGGTATAGAGCTTCAGTCATACAAGATGAAAAAGATCTAAAAATCTGTTGTTCAATAATGTGCATGTAGCTAATAATACTGTGCTGTATACTTAAACATTGTTAAGAGGGTAAATCTATGTTATTATATTTTGTAACCACAATAAAGAAAATTGGGGTGGGAATTTTAGCTGAGGGTAGATAGATAGAGCTGTGTAGATGTATGGTAAACCATGGGGTATATGAAGACTCTTTTCATGTCAAACCTTTGTGGACAACCACACGCTGGGTTTTCAAATCTCTGAAATCCGTAGATAGAATCATAGACCTAACCCAAGTTGCTTTCTCCAGTTTAGGGAGATCAACCCTTCTTCCAAACTCTTTTGTTTGAACAGCAAAAGAGGAAGTGAGTTTCTCAGTTCTGTTTTGTAGCGATCACACTTCATGTTGTTTGCCTGATGCTGTCTCTGGCGAGTGATATGTGGGAAAGATCAGGGAGACTAGTTACCTCAAACCCTCTTGCAGAATTATGACAAAGAATCTGGTTCATTTTGGGGTAAGAAGATCATGTGTGTGATTAAATATACCTAAAAACTGTATCTTTACATAATACGTTCATCATTTTTTCTTTTTAAGACATTTAATCCAATAATTGGATAATGAGAATAACGCGATTACTTTTAGAAAGCTCTCTGGTGGACTTACAGTCTAATTAAGGTTTCTTTATCTTCCCTTTCATTAACTAGCAATGTTTAGCAAAAACAGTCTTTTAAAAAAAAAAAAAACGAATGATAAATCTTAAACATACAGAAAGGTATGGAGAATTATATTGGAAAACCTATACATCCACCACCATTCAGCCTATCTCAACATTCTGCCACAACTTTATATCTTTGAATTTTTATCTTTGTATCTTTTAATTTCTATTTTAAAATTCAAAAACAAAAATAAAAGCAAATAAAAAAGTAACCAAGACACAGCAAAGCCACCTGCCACCCATTCCTTCTTCTCTTATGATAACTATTCTGAATTTGGCATTTCTTTTTCATGTTCAGATTTTGATACATTTACCACTCTTAATGTATTTATAAATAATATAATTATTATCATCCACATTTTAAAATTTTATATGAATAGCCTCTTACTGTGTGATATGCTGTTTTGCATCTATTTATATTTATGTTTCTGAGGAAAGGGTTTCCTTTTTTAACTCCTGAGATGCAGCTGAGACCTAAACTTTGGGTTCCAGGAGAAAACCTCTAAATCTTCCTGGCCCCTCACCTTGCTGCCTTGGCGTCCATTCTTCATCGGAATCCTCAGTGACATCTACTTGGGGTTTGATGGCCTGCCTGCGGTGACACATGAAAGCTGGTCGAGGGGCTCTGAGACCTGGAAAGAAGCAAAATCCTTGTCCTAAGAGGGAAGATCTAGAAGGAGGAACAAAGCACGGTAGCAATGGAGCACATCTCCTAGTCAGTGCGACTCAGTTGTATGGGCTGGGAGAGTCTAGAACAAGGCAAGAGATGAGCTGTGCATTGCCAGTGCAAGCCCTACACTGATAGAAGAGAACAAAATTTCATTCCAGATTTGTCTTCACACAGAAGGGGACTGTGATCAGACAGAGCCACCCGAGAGGCAAACTAATATAGGGACTGAAGGCCTGATTCATGTTTCCCAGGCTCCTCAGCACCCAGCACTTCTGGTCACCTATAGTCATCAGCGCTTCATAGTTCCTTTTCACATTCCTGTATCGGATTTTCTCCCAGTCTCCCATCTCTGTCCATTCTTCCTTGGAGAAGTATATGGAAATGTCTTTGAAGGCATCTTTGGCCTAGAGAAAATAAGAGATCCCATCAGTGACTTAGTAATGCAAGTCAGAACTTAGAGCCGGGCCTTCTCCTCCACCTTGTATGTGGTGTGTACCCTGCTTCCTGGGTGCTCTCTGTTAAACGAGGGTAAAGCGTTTCTGTCCTTCTTGATGGTGTCCTGATCAAGTGAACGAGCACTAAGCATTTTACTAGCTCTCTCTTGGCAAAGGGCAACCGCTGATGCTACTATCCCGTGTAACTTCCTCCCCCACCCACGTCCTGTAAAGGAGTGAGTGCCCTTCATCCTGTGTACATTCACTGGTGTAGGCCAGGAGCCTGTGGTCCTCCAAGGAGCAGCTCCTGGTCACCAGGCCCCTCTCTTCATCCTCTGCAAGAAGCCTGGAGCCCAGCTTCTCCCACACCTCTCACCGTGGGCTTCCATCTTGCTTTCCCTGAGCTTCTCTCAGCGGACTGCTCCGGGAACCTGCGGGGGCTCGTGGTGCCGGGTCCTCCAGGCTGGCCCCGCTCTGACTCTGAGGCTGGCAATGGCTCCATGAGTCTCTTTGTCCTAAGGCCAAGGCACCTGTGGAAGGAGAAGGTGCTGACAGGGGGTGACAGCGCAGACCACTGCCCAGACCCATGTCTGTCTTCTCCATGTGGGTGGGGTATCCAGAAGGGATGTGGGCAGCCCAGGGAGGATTGGGAGATGCAGGGGAAACCTGCGGGTAGGGATGGGATGGAGAACCTCTACCGGCAACGACGGGCCATCCTAACGTGAGCTAGATTTTGTTTCTTTTCTTTTCTTCTACTGCAGCTCGGCCCATATGAGGAAAGGTCGCAAAGGGACGTGGCTGTGGGCGTGTGGTTAGAGTCCTGAGGTGCAAGGCCAGAGGAGTACCAAGGAGGCCCGGAGGCCCCTGAGTGCCGGCCCGTTCCGGGGAGAGTCCGTGAATATTTCTCCAAGAAGCGCTTCTTGGGATGTGCACCTGGGGATTCTGGAAAATTTATCTGGTATAAAGAGGCTCAGTCTCTAAGGGACAGAGATGTCTCAGGGTGAGGAGGTGTGGTCTCTCGCAGGCTGAGGGAGTTGGGGTTTCTTAAGTCAAGGGGATTTGGGGCCTCAAGCTGAGGACACTTAGGGTTCCTCAGGCTGATGATATTGGCAGTCTCTCAGGACGAGATTTGGGTCTTTCTGGCTGAAGAGGTTTCGAACGCTCAGGTTGAGAGGATTTGGGATCTTTGAGACTGAGGAAATGTTAAGTCATATTCTGAGGAGATTCGGACTCTCTCATTAACGGGCTTTAGGTTTTCTGGCATTGAGGTTATTTGGGGTCTTTGAAGCTGAAAGGATTTAAGAGTTCACAGGCAGGGGCTGTTCAGGGTCTCTGACATTGGGGAAATTTGTTCTCTCTGTGGGTGTTACATTTCAGGCTCCTCGGGCTGAGGACATTTGGGGGTCTAAGAATTGGGGGGGGGGTTAGCGTTTCTCTGGGTGACGCGTATGAGGTTTCTGCAGCTGAGCTGCTTTGGGGTCCAACGCTGAGGAGACGTGCAGTTCCACGAAGTTAGCGGATTTGGGTTCCCTGACGGCGGCGGGATTGGGTGTCCCTTGAGGCTGAGGGGATTTGGAGCCTTTCAGGGTGAGGGGATCTAGGGTCTCCCAGGCGGGCTTTGAAGGGCTCAGGATCAGGGTTTACAAGGGTTTCACACGGCACGGCAAAGTCCTCGGTGTTTTCGTCAGTCTACCCGGCCTCTCTCGTTGCCCACCCGGACCTGCCGCCCGCTCCCGAGCCGCGGAGCGCTGTGCGCCGGGTGAGAGAGTTCAAGACACAGCGGAGGGCGAGATACCCGCTTATACCGCCCTGTCAGGCAGGAGCCACCAATCAGCGCTGCAATCGAAGCGGTCCCTCCAATTGGCGGTCAGGAGGGGTCTGATGGGGCGGAGCGTAGGGCGAGCCGTGTGTGTCAGTCATTGGCCGAACGCCACCCCTGTGGATGCTCCCGCCCACCCCGCGGGGATTGGCTGCTCTGAGTCCAGCGCGTGTCTCTCAAGAAGTCTCCCCCCGCCCCCCGCCCCCCCCCGCCCCGCGGGCATTCTGGTAGTTTTCATCACTTCCCTTCCGTACCCGCCCCCCCCCCCTCCCACGTTGGTGAAGGACGCGCAGGGCCGGAGACTGCGCAGGGCGTCCTGCAGCGCAGGCTGAGTTGGGAGCGTTGAGCTGACGGCAGGGCTTTAGGGTGGACGTAGGCATCCTGTGTTCTGAAAAGGTTCTTTCTCTACCAGACTTTTATCAGGCTCTGGAAGGGTCTCCTAGGCCCATCTGTCCCCGTCCTTGTAAAATCCACTTTTAGCGAGAGCTGTATGACCCGTTAGTATATAGTGAATATCGTATTACATTCAGGGGACAACTATGTAATTAAGTATTGTCTGGTGAGACGGTGTGTAGAGACACCAAATAAAATCTCTATGGCTCAAAGATTTAAACCCAACAAATGGAATAGTAAGTATATTAGAAAACAACTCGGGGGTCGGATTCCTAATGAAAAGTAGAAGTGACATTCGTGAGTAATAGGCGTGTTTAGATAATGCAGGTCCAAAAGTCATCAGAAGTAGTGCTCGCTTGGCAGCACGTAGACTACATTTGGAACAATACAGAGAAGATTAGCACGGCCCCTGTGCAAGGCTGATACACAAAACTTTGAAGCATTCTATATTTAAAAAAGTCAAGAGAAGTAAGAAGACGTAAGTAAAATCAAAGAAAAAAATGAAAAAAAATTCCAGTATTTTGCATAAAAATAAGGCATCAAATACAGGACAATGAGTCCACGGGGGGGGGGGGGGGAGGGGCCACTGGCTTTCAGAAGATAAAAAGGGAAGAGTGTTTCTGATCCTTACCAAGTTTTGTTTTTTTATTTTTTTTTATTTTTTTAATGTTTATTTCTCTTTGACAGAGCATCAATGCGGGAGGGACAGAGAGAGAGAGGGAGACACAGAATCTGAAACAGGCTCCGGGCTCTGAGCTGTCAGCACAGAGCCCGGTGCAGGGTTCGAACTCACGGACTGAGAGATGGTGACCTGAGCCAAAGTTGGACGTTTAACCTACTGAGCCACCCAGGCGCCCGAGACTTTTTTTTTTTTTAACATTTATTTTGAGAGAAGTGAGAATGAGGGGGGAGGGGCAGAAAGAGAGAGAGAGAGAGAGAGAGAGAGAGAGAGAATCCTAAGCATGCTCAGGGCTGGCAGCCCGGAGCCTGATGGGAGTGGGGGTGGGGTTCCAACCCAGGGAACTATGAGATCATGACCCGAGCTGAAATCAAGAGTCGGGCACTTAACCAACTGAGCCACCCAGGCGCCCCCAAACAAGAGACTTTAAAAAGGCAAAAGCTTGATCTTCAGGTGCTCAACGTTTACCTTAAATGTAAAACTGCCAGTTATTTTACCAGCAAAAATGGCTTTATTCTGGAATAGCAGGGAATTGCATTCCAGGACTAGCAAGCCCAGGAAAAACCACAGGCTAGTCTTCAGAACAAATAAGTGGATGACTCTTGCATACAGAAGGGGGATTTGGGAAGGGTATTGATAAACAAAAAGTTCATTAGAGTCAAGGGAGTTGTAGTGGCTTCTCATTGGCTGACCTACGACTGTCTCTCTTGTCTGGGCTGTTGTGAAGAAACCATCCTTCCTCCTGCTGAGGTAGCATCCACTTGCAAGATGGTCTCTTCCTGTTGGATAAGATACTATGGAGTAAAAGGATCCATTTAAATAGCAAAACTGAAACAGAAATAAGGCACTGTCAAAAAAAAACCCAAAAAACAAAAAACAAAAAAACAAAAACCCTCCCAAACTAAGATAGACTTGGCAACAAATAAGAAAAATACAAAAGAATGACAGAGAGAAAAGAAGTCGATGGAAAGACATAATGTGTTGGTTTTTTTTTTTTTTTTTTACCTTTTTTTTGAGAGAGAGAGAGACACACACAACATGAGCGGGGGGAGGGGCAGAGGGAGAGGGAGACACAGAATCCCAAGCAGGTTCCAGGTTTTGAGCTGTTAGCACAGAGCCTGACTCAGGGATCGAATCCACGAAAGGTGATATCATGACCTGGGTCGAAGCTGTACGCTTAACTGACTGAGCCACCCAGGCGCCCCATGTTCTTGAACAGAAATACGGAGAGTTATAAATATATCAGGTCTCCATATGTTAATGTAAATTTTAATGTTATTCCAATAAAATAACAATGTAATTTATGGAATTTTCCAAGCTCATGAAATAGTTATGTGTAAAAATAAACTCGAATAGCAAGGAAACTTGAAAATAATTAAACATAGTGGGTGGGCTAGCCTGTCAGATATTAATATTTTTTTTCCTTTAGAATTATTTTATTAAATCATAGGTATACAACAGCTTCTTTACACACTCAAATTTTTTTAAAGGAAAAATATGTCTTACTACACCATGATCCTGGGTAATAGCTTTTCAAAACTTGGAGAAAAATCTTAAAAAAGGTTTCACGTGTCATCTGAGACTTACAAATTTAACATTATCAAAGATTCGGGGCACCTGGGTAGTTCAGTCGGTAGAGCCTCCGACTTTGTCTGGGTTCATGATCTCATAGTTTGTGGAATTGAGCCCCACGTCAGCATGGAGCCTGCTTCGGATCCTCTGTCCCCCTCTTTCTGCCCCTCCACTTGTGCTTTTCTGTCTCTCAAAAATAACTAAGCATTAAAAAACAAAACAAAACAAATAAAAGAATCAACAATTAAAAAGCTAAGAAAGACTTTTTTTTTTTTTTTTTTTAACAATTCTTCCTCCATAGTAACGTACTGTTATTAAACAATCCATTCACAAAATGGCTGTCTGCATCGGTCCTGGTGTCTTCTGCCATATCGGGGGTAGGTATTAACATTTCTTATAAATATTCATATTAAAACTGTCCGGTTTGGCAAGTGAGGATACAGTCATATTAATATGATTTAAATAAAATCTAGAAGTAGGTCTGGGGTGGTTAATTTTATGTATTGTATAGGGGGAGCAGAGCGGAAGGTGCAGACCGTGTGGCCCCAGGCCCAGGTCCTGGGGGAATTTGGAGCTCCCTGAGTTCTGCCACCTGGCGACTGCAGGGTTCGGTGTCAGTGTGATGAGGGAGAAGAAGGCAATTTGGCACCCCACAACCCCGCCCATGGGATCTGTGTGACATTCCTCAGGCACTTCTGGCTGCCCAAGAACCAAGGAAAGGGGCAAACAAATGGTCGACTGATA
The DNA here is from genome assembly GCF_016509475.1 of Prionailurus bengalensis. Classification (NCBI taxonomy): domain Eukaryota; kingdom Metazoa; phylum Chordata; class Mammalia; order Carnivora; family Felidae; genus Prionailurus; species Prionailurus bengalensis. Next base: position 62,230,778 of record NC_057352.1, read on the forward strand.
GAGATCAGAGTCAGGTAGGACCTGAGCCTCCATCAGTTTAGATGTTTTAGTAAATTACAAGAAAAAGGCAATCTTATCAGTAGCTTAATCTTCAGAAACCTGTAGACTCAGTCTCTTGGAGCTCCAACTTCATCCTCTCCTCCATAGTGATGTGGGGGACAAAGGCAAGAAGGAAATTGAAGTTAAAACTAAATTTCTTTATAACCTTCAGGTCATTGACAAATACTTGAGGCTGATACAGAGTATAACATTTCTCCAGGCACTCCCTACTTAGGTCTTAGCTTAGAGGGAAAACAACCTTAGCTTGACAATAGCAAGGCCTCAGCTATCTTTTGAGTCCTCTTTAGCATATGAAAGTCTTCTGGAGGCCTCCCTTGGGTCTTTACCTTCCCCGACTCCATAGTATGTAACAGTCACTCTTCACAATCCTAGTGAAGCTCTCTCTGCCCACGGTCCTGTCCCGGTGCTTTAATAAAATCACCTTTTTGCATCAAAGACGTCTCAAGAATTCTTTCTTGGCCATCAGCTCTGAACCCCCATCATTCCCAAACCCCATCATTCCTGCTGGAGGTCCTTGCCATAGGGCTGGGCGTGGCCCCATATGAGACTGCCTGGGTGACCCTGGCCGCCTACCTGGCCTCCCAAGAGCTGAGCTAGCTGTCCCTGGGGCCTCCACTGTGAATCAGGGCCCAGCACGGGGCGCGTAGGTGAGCAAAACCCTTTTTCTTGGCCGTCGCAATGTGAGATTAAATTCCAGACGCTCTCACAGCCAATAACAGTAATAATAATGTGTCTTATATACATATATCTGTAGTAGTGGTTCTATTTTTCTGGAGAATCGTGATGAATTTGGGCCCACAAGTATTCAGTGAAATGATCATTAAGGGAAGTAAAATTTTTTTTTTTTAAATGTTTATTTTTGAGTGAGAGACACAGACAGAGTGCAAACGGGGAGGAGCAGAGAGAGAGGGAGACACAGACTCCGAAGCAGGCTCCAGGCTCCCAGCTGTCAGCACAGAGCTTAACGTGGGACTTGAACTCACCAACAGTGAGATCATTACCTGAGCCGATCAACTGACTGAGCCACCCAGCTGCCCCTAAGTTTCAAAATATTTTGGAAAAGATAACACTATTGGCGGTTTGGGGAAGCAAGCTGGGAGAAGGCATGTATTGGTATAATCTCTATGAAGATCATTTTGACAATAGCCATCAAGATGTAATATCTACATAATTTTTGATCCAGAAACTCTACTTTTCAAGATTTACACCATAGTTGTGCTTCCCTTTTATGAAATGAAGTATGTTAAAAAAATTTTTTACCCACACTTTTTACAATAGCAAGCGATTTTATTGAGGAAAAAAAGTGTTCAGCAGAAGACAATTTGTTAAATTACAGTTAACTATTCCGTAGTGGAATATTATAAAACTTCAAAAATGCATGAGGGTGTATTATATTTCAATTAAAAAATGGAAGCCTAATGAGATGGTTCAAGTGAATTTTTAACACGGACTAATTTCTAAATTTTTTCTTTAAAGTTTATTGATTTATTTTGCAAGAGAGAGACTGCAAGAGGGATAGGGGCAGGGAGAGAGGGGAGAGAGCATCCCAAGTAGGCTCTGCACTGTCTGCATTGCCTTGTTTTTCTTTTGTGTCGTTTGGAATGTTGTGTTTTCTTTTTTATTTTTTTTTTACTTAAAAAATATACAAACATTTACTGTAAATAACTTACTAAAAGAATAAATGAAAAGTATTGGGCTATATATATGGCATACTTGCTTTCCTTATGTAAATGAAACATGTTGATCAGCCAGAATATAAGGTCAAAGTGTCCAATTGTCTCCCAAAGCTTCAGCCTAGCAGGTAAATTCTCATAGGTCAAAATGTTATACTGTGTCACTGGGTTACTGTTCTTCTCCAGAGATACCTGGTCCCAGCACTGTTGTTAAATTTTAGATTCCCCAGAAATGTTGTAGCTAAAGGAGAGACTTTGTTCATAATGGAAATACACCTAAGAGAAAATGAAAGCCTCTGTCACCATTTTCAAGAATATTAGATACAAGTCCTTGAAAAGTCACTCAGTTTTTCTAAACTTCACCTGACAAATAGTACAAAATCTCTAGTAAACCTGATTATAAGAAACTAGTGTCAGAAATGTTTAATTTTGCACAGCCTTATGCACTGGGGTACATTAGTTACATTTTGGATAACACATCCATTCATTGTGATAACAATGTTGTCACATGCCCAGAAAGCAGCAGTTTTGAAGTTTTTTTTGTTTTGTTTTGCTTTTTACATATGTGCCTTTAAATACTGTATTAATTCTACTACATTGTGGTCAAGCATTCATTCAATGAAACACCTCTCCTGTCAAATTACATGCAAGCAGCATGCACAAAAACATTTTCAAATGTGCATTTAGCATGGTTTTATTTTCGTTACATGGTGAATTTATTAAAATAACAGCTCTGAAGTTTGTACGCGAATAGCACTCGTAGAAACAACTATTGTATATTTAAATTCTGTTTTAAATGTATCGCATGGTGGTCACAGCATGGTAATGCGTGTAGAAGCTTCAACATGTTTACTAAGGTGAGATGAAGGTAAAGATAAACAGAGAGGGTTAGGGTCAGGGTTTGGAGTTTAGGGGTCAAGGTTGGGGTCTGGGTCTAGTGGCTAAGGGTTAGGGTCAGGGTTAAACATAACTTGTCCCCTTCCTGTTCCTCATCATCTCTCCAGGATGCACAGGACTTGCCCAGGGTCACCCGTGAGGCAGAGATCAAGCTGGACCATGGGTTTTCTACTCTCCCCACCCCCATCCTGGGCTCTAATAGAAGAATGAAATGTCTGCTAGTTACGGTCTGTTTCAAATCCAGCCCAAACTCAGTCAAGAGCATGGAGGGCCTCAGAACTCATGCAGGTTCCTTCTGCCCTCCTTCCCTGGGAAGGGTGCTGCTGGCCCCAATCTGCGTGGGCAGTTCCAGGTTCCAGCATAGGTCTGACCCACGAGGATACGTGGGAGACAGGTGTGGATTTATATAACACTGGGTGCAGTGGTCTACCAACCCCTACGTGCAGCCTTCTTTCAGGCTGGTGGGGCCCTCCTAGCACTGGCTGGGTCCTTTGTCCTATCCAAGCGATCAGCAGTAGATTGTCAGGTCTCAGAAAGAGCAACCCTTGGCCTCTGACCACCCAGGCAGGCATCTGTAGTCTTCAAGCTCAGACCAGCCTGGGTGTTGACAACCCCGGACTGTGTTCCTGGCAATTGAACAGTCCATGGGCAGTGTAGACAGTCCCACTAGATGTTTTCATTTCCAGCATTTGTGTGGTTGAAACAAGTGCCTCCTCCCTCACTTCTAGTCTCCCAAGAAAGATAATAGCCCTCCAAATGTGAATGTGGCCTTGGCCACTACAGCCACACAGCAGACTGGCCCTGCAGTCCTTTGGCCTCCCAGTTGTAATGTAAACCTTTGACATGCATACTCATTAGGAGTCAAGGATATAGGACCAACTGTGTCTCTCACTGACGCTGCATGGTCTCAGAGAGCCACATGCACGACCCAGGGACTGTGGCCTCCAGAAAGCCTGCAAAGTGTGGATTCCATGTTGTGGAATAATTCTTGAGCCTCTCATTGTTTCACTGAGCAATAATTTCCTTACCATTTTCACATTTGGTCTCTGCTCTTTGTAAAGGAGAGAGAAGAGACTGGAAAATGAGCTAGTTTGTTCTTTGGGGTTGGGTAATTAATGTGGCCGGGAGGCAGGTGTGACTCCTGGTCTCCCTCCTCCCAGGGACATGAGTGAGGTCTGTGTGCCCTCCAGTCTCTGAGCACAAGGATCCAATGCCCAATACAGGAGCCTTGGGTTTCCCACCAACAGCAAAGTTGCTTTTTCAGCAGGTGAAAGAGGACAGCAAGAGCACTGGATGGGCAGCTGCAGCCCCAGCCCTAAGTGAACCCCTTCCTTCCCTGGGCACGGCGGGTTCCACAGCTGCGCATTCGGCCTTCAGTGATGCGGAATCTGCTGCTTTCTGAACCCTTCATCTGTTCTCATGCCCAGGTTCAGCACCTCAGCTTTCCTTTGGGAACTGCATTTCACTCACTTCCCATCCAAACCGCTCCAGAGGGCAGATCCCACATCCCACGTACCTCAAAGACGGGCATATAACCAATCCAGCCAACCCTGTGCTCTACCCTCTGATGGCTCCAAGGATGAGAATGTGACCCAAGCCAGGCCAAAGGCACTTAAAGCCATGACTTTTCATGGAACCCAAGAGAAAGAGAAACTTTTCCCAGGAGAATGGACAGTGAGTGGGTGTCAGCCTGGAGTTGCTGGAGGCCCCAGATACAGTGAGAGAGACTGTGCCTGTGGGTGGGGCTGCCCCAAAGGCACTTAGCAGGATGGAGTATTGGAGAGGGTCCAGGTCATACTGGGAGAGTACGAGCCCCTGGACCAGTCAGGTTCAAACCCACTCTTAACTTGCTTCTTGCAAGTATTCATTTATTTCTACCATTGAAAAATATTAACTTGTTTTACTTTAGTAAGTGTGTCCGGTCCCTTGCCATCTAAAAAGTGCTGGCTGACTCATCAGAACCAATAATTCCGGAGACTCCCTGTGCATGGTATCCTCACTGGGCGGGCCATGGTTGGGGGAGACAAAGACAGTGGGTGGGGTCAGGTCTCAGGGGAGCTCCAGAACAGCTCTTTATCCCTGTTTGTTCTCTGTCCTGGGAAAGGAAAACCCCCAGAACAATGAGAGGAGGACCATCAGGAGGAGGAGGCTCTGGATGAGCAGTCGGTCTGTTTGTATTTTCCTTATTTTAGGGTACATTTTGTTAATGTGTGTTTTTACTAGGAAGCCACTCATCTCTAGGTTTCCAGTCTGATGCAGTAGGTTTCTCTTATTTGATCTTTAGTTTCGACTTTTTCTATTTTTCTACAGAATTGTCACAATTAGTGAGCAAATATTAATATGTTATAAGGTTTATTTTTGAGAGAAAGAGAGAGAGAGATCATGGGGGAGGGGAGAGGGAGAGAGAGAGTCCCAAGGAGGCTCTCAGCTGCCAGTGCATAGCCCGACAACGGGGCTCAAACCCACTAACCATGAGATCATGACCAAGAGTCAGATGCTTAACCAACTGAGCCACCCAGGTGCTTTGATAGGTTGTTATTTACTAAAACTCATACTTTATTCAGGTTCCCTCTGTTCTACTTTTTCCTCCTCCAGTGTTGCCTGCTGCGCACCACATGACATGTATCCACCACATCCCTTGAGGCTCTTCATGGCTCACACGGCTGCGACAGTCCCTCAGACTTGTCTTGTTTCAATGACCTTGGCAGTGTCGAGGAGGACTGGTCAGGTAATCCTCAGTGGGATTTACTGGGTGTTTGCCTCACGATTAGATCGGGGTTATGGGTTTTGAGGAAGCAGATCACAGAGGTAAAGTGCTCTGTCATCACTGCATATTAAAGGAACATGCTCTGGAGGCTACTTATCACTTTCTGTGTTCACTTTGGTCGCCTGGCTGAGGTACTGCTTGTCATGCTTCCCCACGGTGAATTACTCTTTCCCATGTGCATATGATGTGTCTTCTCGAGCAGGAATATACTACGCGGAGCCCACAGTGTAGGAGAGGGGAGTTAGCTCCACCTCCTTGTTGGATGGCTGAGTGTCTACATCTATTATGTGGAATTTGATAGGAGAGGTCTATTCAACCCATTTTTTAAAAAATATGAAATGTATTGTCAAATTGGTTTCCATACAACACCCACTGTTCATCCCAACAGGTGCCCTCCTCAATACCCATCACCCACCGGCCCGTCCCACCCCCCCCCCCCCCCCCCCCGTCAACCCTCAGTTTATTCTCAGTTTTTAAGAGTCTCTTATTCAACCCATTTTTTTAAAAAAAACTATGTAATCTGTTAAAAATGTAACCAAGTAATTTAAAAGATCCCATTGGAACAATTAATGAAGCAGGCAGCGTCCCGTCTAGTAAACAGAAAGGAGCTCTTTGAGCTGTAAGCAAGGAAAGGTTTTTAAAGGCAGAGAGGGAATTGAAAAAAAGGAAATTACTAGCAGAAGATGCATTGTTTTAGGCAAGGTCACCCTTCCAAGGGGACCAAAAGGGGCCATTCAGTACATTTTCCAGGTTGACTGGTTAAAGGGTATCTGGGGCGTGTGTGTGTGAAACTGCAGTTAGGTTAGGTAGTAGGATACGTGGGAGACAGGTGTGGATTTATATAGCACCTGCTTGAACACAAGTGACTCCACTTTTGGGACTGCAGTTTCATTTTTAAGTATCTATCTATCTATCTATCATCTATTTATTTTTTACAGTGAGGACAGCTGGGTAGTCATTTTAGGCTGTTGGTTATACTCCAGCACTACAGTGTTCGGTGGCTGGTTCATTTCTCCTTGGCCATTGAGAGTACTTTCCATTGGCTTCTGTTTTCCTTTGACATATTTCATGTGGGGTTTTTCTTGGTACTTTCTTACTTTCTGATACTGGCTCCTATATTTAATGTCTTAGTCCTGGCGTCAGCAATTTCTTCAAGGAGCCCTGGTTCCTTTCATTAGAGAATGTATTAAAAAACTTAAATATGGGATCTAAATGTGCTCAGTGGACAATGCAAGGAAATATGTGCATATATTCCAACCTATGTATATATACCTAATTATAAACGTTTCTATGTGGAACTGTCTGTATCTATATTAAGCTAAAGATCAGTTTTCACTGATGTCTCTAACCTGGTGATGTCTGGTGACGTCTCTAACCATATCTCATCACATGCACATTGTGATCTTCTCCCTTTGCTGGTCTGTAACTTCCCACTCCAGTAGTGAGAAACCTGGCTCCCATCATCTGCCATTTATGTAATTCATCGCTCCATTCCAGATCGCAGATGTGGTGTTTTCAGAACTGTTAGCTGCCACCCTGAGGGAAAGAACTTTATGAGATAGAGTCCACTACTTATGTACAGTACATTTTCCCTTTTGTTCACAGATTCCATTCACTTCCAAAGTTACTTAGGTCAGCACGTTTTGCTACGTAACCATGAGCAAAACTACAGTTTTTTTTTTTCATACGTTCCTAATACAGTTAGATTAATTGTCACATTCTGTACTCCGTTGAAGGGGAGGAAGAAATTTTCCTCCTGCAAGATTCTTCCAGCTGGACTAAGAATTATATTGACATGAGACAGATTGAAAGGGGAAAAAAATCAAGGTGCACATGGGGGTCCCATAATGAAATCGAGACCCAAAGAAATAACAAAGGCAGGCAGTTTTTATACTTTGTGGACAAAGAGAAAGTAAACCTGTGATGAATTCACAGGACAAAGAAAACTTAACCTTGAGAGAGAGTAAGGAACTCTAAACAGAAATTGGGCTGTGGTAGTAACTTAGTAAAAAGTAACAAGGGTTGTTTATACAGCTTTCTGGGCTCTAAATTTCCCATCTCTGGTGATGTGGGACTCTCTTTACCACCTGGTACAGGGAGATCTTCACATGGAGATTGATGTCATGCTTCCAGGGGGACAGATGGGGTCTGAGTGTTCCTCTTACGTTGGCTATCTCTTAAGTAACTTTCATTTAAATGATCTATGTGCCAAAGTGGCACATTTGGGGCAGCCTGCCCTTGGGCCCTAACATCCTGTGACAATACTACATTCTAAATAACTTAAGTTTAGTGGATTATGGTTTACCCTTTGTGATGTAAAAATGTTTGGGTTTTGACAAATGCATTTTGGCAGTAAAAATCACTCGAATATCATCAAATACTTCAACCACCCAACCCTGATCCTTTTATCATCTCTAGTTAGGTTTAGGGTTAGGTTTAGGATTAGGGTTAGGGGTTAGGGTTAAGGTCAGGTCAGGGTCAGGTTCGGGGTTGGGGTCAGGGTTGGGGTTAGCGTTAGGGTTAGACATAGAGTTACAGTTAGGGTTAAAGTTAGGGTTTTGGATCTCAGAAGGCTTTTGGGTTTAGGGTTATGGCTAGGTGTAAAGCCGTAAAGTTAGGATTAGTGTTCATGGTAGGGCTATGTGTATGGTTAGGGTTAATATTTAGGTTTGAGGGTTAGGGTTCCTGTAAAGTTTATGAGAAAGTCTATGCCAGAGGGACTCTTACTGTAAGTGCACTTAGTGGTGTCACCGAAGACGTATTCGGACCTGGGATAGTAGCTGAATGATGCTCCCTAGCCAGTCACGTCCTGACCTTCCAATTCCATTCCCAACATGAAGACCCTGAAACCTCATGTGGACGCCTCCTATTTATGAAATATCCACCGGAGATACAGATAGGACACCAACTTTTGTGCTGGAAGGAAGGGCGTGGGGAAAAGCCTATATGGTCACCAGCTTATTATTATTATTATTATTATTATCATATTTTGCGTTGCAGGGTCCCATTAACCCCCTTCAATAATTGATGACATAGGAAATGGTCATTATTGCTGTAACTAGTTTAGACCAAGGGATGTGGGACCCTTCTCTCCTCAGAGCTCATGGGCTCTCTGCCTACTACCTAAATGCAGAATTGTGTTCTTTTGTCAGGTAACGAAGTGAGGAGACACTGAGTAGGAAGAGGGCGGTGTCTTCCATGAGTGTCGAGTTGGGTGGGGAGGGTCCCAGATATGCCTTCTTATTTCAGGCAAGGAATGTTATGTTCAGAACTCCTAAATAAGGTTAAATCTCAATTCTTTTTGGATTAGAGAGGAAGAACATGAAAATGTGAGCAACAAAGCCAACGGTAGTCCATTATTTGAATCATGCGTCCCACACTTTGTCTTGGAAACAAAAGCGATTCAAGGAGTTCGTGCCCAGTCTCCACCCAACAAAATCCTGCTGAGGCATCAGTGGTCTTGTAGACCCTCTGCAGCAGATAAGATGAGGCCAGGTGGATGCAGGCAGGGCCAGCTGCAAGGACAGGTTCTCCGGGAGCTCCCCCAAATGGGGATCAGCCCGCACTTGGGACTTCCAGCTAATCTGGATCAGAACACTGTGCCGATGTGTCTGAGACTCAGCTGCACCTGTCAACAGGGTCTCCCAGGCTGGTATGTTTCTCCCACCAGAATTGTGAAATCTTCTGTTACCATATACATTTGGGAAATGCCAGGAGCATCTCCTCGGGCTTCAGCCCCAGCACACTGGCGAGGACCCAGCAGCAGAAGCCTAGTGCAGATATGAGTGTAAGTGGTGGGGCTACCCGTCAAGCATCTGGCAGCTTCCCCTGGAGGGAAGTGCTAACCTGCCCTATTAGCCAGGACACATGAAAATAGGGGTCCCCCACCCCTTGCCAAAGTCACCTGCCCCTGTTTGGACAATCACCTGTCCGGACAAGGAGGCCAGAACACCCTGCCTGCATGTTGGTAGTGGGGAAACCCGAGCCCTGGGGTGTCAGGGGCACAGCACTGGCTGCCAGCCACCTCTGCCCACCAGGAATGCTCCAAGCAGGGTAGGGTCTCTAACCAGACTTGATAAACAGAACATACAGACTGCGTGCTTTTGTGTGGGACTCCTGACACTCAGAACCCTGTCTCAGAGATTCATCTGTTTCCTGGCGTGGACCCTTCCTTTTCCGCTGCTGAGTGGTGTTCTACCACGAACGCACCGGGATTCCTTTGCCTTTCTACCTTTGTCCACTTGGATGGTTCTTAATTTGAGGTTATAATAAAGCTGCTAGGAGCATTCCTGTACATGCCTTTGGTTGAACATGTGCCCTGATTTTGAGGGATCTACACCCAGAAGAGGGACTGGCAGGTTAGAGAGCGTGTGCCTGACTGCCTTGAGTGGTGCTGCTGAACCGATTTCCAAAGCGGCTGTACCGTTTCATGCCCCCACCAGCTGCTCCACATCCTCCCCAGCACGCGGTATTGTCAACTCTAGAATTCTGGCGGGTGAGTAGTTTTCCACGTACGTTTATTACAGCGCCAATTACACTAGAGTGTTGGGCGGAGTTCCTAACTTGGCACTCCTATCTATTTCCCCTTCCTTAATGTAGTACACTTGTAGCTGGGCCTGTGGTCACTCAGCTGGCGACTGCACGTCCCAGCTTCCCTTGCAGCTGCAAGCGCCCCGTGACTAAGTTCTGGTCAATGATATGTGACAGAGCTGATGTGTGCCACTTCCAGTCCCACTGAATCTGTGAGCATGCCCTTCCTCCCCGCAGATGCCATGCTGCCCAGGGTCGGCCTGTCCACCTCTGGCAATGTTATGTTAGAAGTAAATAGGTGTCCACCTTCGTTAAGCCACTGCATTTCAGGTCTCTTTATTACGGCAGCAAGCCATGCCCCCAAAGGATGCACTGTGATTGCACGTTCACCTGTGGCTCTAACACAGCGACACCTGTGCTGATTCTGTCTGTTCAGCCCCATCCTTTCGCCAGGGTGTCGTTCCCACCCAGCCCCGAGGTTCTGTGAGATGATGGGCCCACCCTGCCTGGGCGTAGGCAGGTGGCCCCGGTCTAACTGGTCATGGGTCCCCATCCTGTTTGGGGTTATAGTTTCATGGGTTGGGCATGAGACCCAACTGTAGTCCTCCCATTAGACTCTCAGTATGGTGAGAGAGTCTTTGTTATTACTGTGGATTGTGGCGGGAGAGGGAAACCAACACTCCAGCAGAACCAGAGACAATCAGACAGAGGACAGGAGGAAGCCCAACAATGGTGTCTCAGCTCCTGGATGAGCAGCACCTTTAGATGTAAGTGATCCAAGACTGTGAGCTGAGCTGCTGTCACTTGCAACTAAAAGTCCCATCTCCTTCACTAATAATAAAATAAACGTGTTTGGGAGCGATTTTATATAAGTATTGTGTTAAGTGGTAAAGTCTGGAGACACCCTTTAAAATGATAATTGTTTCTTGTTAATGTTTATTTACTTATTTTGAGAGAGGGCATAAGTAGGGGAGAGGGGCAGAGGGAGGGAAAGAATCCCAAGCATGCTCTATGCTCAGTGCATAGCCCGATTCAGGGCTCAATCCCATGACCCCGGGATCGCCACCTGAGCCAAGATCAAGAGCCAGACGCTTAACCAACTGAGCCACCCAGGCACCCATAAAATAGTAATTCTTAATCTGGAGAGACTTTGGAGGGTCTATCCAGGTAAAATGGATGGATGGTCCACTTATATGTGGATTCGAAAATTTTCCGTGTGTGATTTTTTGAAAAATCATACCGTACAGTCCCGTAAATATACTTTCTCTTCCTATGATTTCCTCAACGACATTTTCTTTTCTCTGGGTTACTTTTTTGTAAGATTTCAGCATATGATACAAACAACATGCACAATATGTACTAATGCACTGTATCAGTAAGGCTTCTGCTCAGCAGAAGCGGTTAGTGGGTAGGTTTGGGAAAGTCAGAGTTATTCATGGATTTTTTACTTCATGGGGGGTTGTTGCCCTAACCCTCACGTTGTTTAAGAACACATCAACATTGGTACATGTTACAGACCATCATTTTTGGAAGGAATAAAATTAGATGAGGGTATTTAGTAGAAAAGACCCCAAACCTGCCAAACCAGTGAGTGAATAGGCATTAGCATGAGATGCCCTGCTGACACGTAATCCTGCCCGATGTTGACATGAGGCAGACAGTTACTGTTCTTGTGTCTTTTGTGTAAGTTTTGGCACATGTACACACCTGTGAGACCATCTCCACGATCCAGGACATTTCCTTCACCCCCAGAGTCCCCTCACGTCCATTCAAAGTAAACCCCACCCCCTGCCTGCCATTTGCCAGACAAATATGCATCTGCCTTCCCTCCCTGTCCACCTGCTTTCCCTGTTCTCTGACCTTGGGGTCATGAGACGGGACAGTCTCTCGCTACAGAACATCTGAACCTCACTGTGACGTGGGGGATGTGCACCAGCAATATGCTCGTGTCCATGTGGCCTCTCGTATGCACGGTCCTACCTCTTGTGTCTTCATTCACTAGTGGATGGACACTGGGTGGTTTCCATGTTTGTGATGGTGGTAAATCAATGCCTTTAACAGTGGATAGCTTGAGTTTAGAAAAAACGGATGTTTATTGTTATAAGAAAGTCAATTATGCTCATGCCACACATAGATATTTGAATAAAGGACAAAGAAGCAATATTTCTTCAGAGTCCCACTACTCAGTTGTAACCACCAGGCTATTTTGCTGTGTTTCTTCCCAAACTGTGCCATGTGTGTGTATGTACATAAAATCGTGATAATTGGGAAAGTAATGCAAATGTAATTTTGTTCTTGCCTTTTATTTTGTTTTATTTTATTTTATTTTATTTTTTTTCAACGTTTTTTATTTATTTTGGGGACAGCGAGAGACAGAGCATGAACGGGGTAGGGGCAGAGAGAGGGAGACACAGAATCGGAAACAGGCTCCAGGCTCCAAGCCATCAGCCCAGAGCCCGACGCGGGGCTCGAACTCACGGACTGCGAGATCGTGACCTGGCCGAAGTCGGACGCTTAACCGACTGCACCACCCAGGCGCCCCTGTTCTTGTCTTTTATAATGAACATGAGTGTCTTAGTGTGGGTTTTCCGGGGAAGCATAACGTATAACATTTATTAAAAGGAATTGGCTCATACAGTTATGGAGGCTGGGAGCCCCCTGACCTGCAGCCAGCCCACTGCAGACCCGGGAGCTGGTGATGTGTGTGGTGTGCATGTGTGTATGTGTGTGTGTGTGCGTGGTGTATCTGTGTGTGTGTACCTGTGTGTGTACTATAAGGAATTGGCTCACACACTTATGGAGGTTGGGAGCCCCCTGACCTGCAGCCAGCCTGCTGCAGACCCGGGAGCTGGTGGGGGGCGGGGGGGTCAGAGCCTGAGCCAGGAAGCCCAGGAGCACAAGCACAGCAGGTGCACATTCTGGTCCGGGGGCAGAGAAGCCCGGGTGCTGCTCAGCAGCCAGGCGGAGAGGGGTTTACTCCCCTTTCTGCTGTATTCAGGCCTCAGTGCACTGGACGAGGCCCACCCTCACTAGGGAGGGCAGATTCAGGTGTGAACCTCACCCAGAAGCACCTCACAGTTGCACCTAGAATGCTGTTTGGCGCACAGAGAGATTGATTTTAGGACACATCATTTACACAGATAGCCGTGTGGAAGGTATTCCGTTGCTAGTCCGCCTTCTCAAAGACAGGGATTTTGTCTGTAAACTTCAGACCCAGAAAATTGACTGTTCTGTCAACGTGAGATAATTATCTGTCCTCCCTGAAGCAGAGTGCTGTTTCTCTGGAGCCGTGCCTCTCTGTGTGCCTGCGCTGGACGCCGTGTGCACAGTGAAGCTAGAGGCCCCCAGAGGAGGCCGCCAGGAGCCTCATGCAGACGCACAGGAACAGAGGCGGGGCAGTGTGGCACTGTGTCCAGAAGGGACCGGTGGGGCCCTGACTAGAGAAGCCTCCAGGCCTCCCTCCCCTCTGCTGTGGCACAGGGGGCAGGGCTCACAGGCTCGCTGGGCAGTGCTCTTGCAGAGCATGGGACGGGGTCTTGCAGCATGAGAGAAGGAAGCTAGTTCTGAAAGCCTCAGTCTCCTCCCTGTGCCTTCACAGTGGGAGACAGAGCATTCACGCAGCATTGTGCCCACTGGGAAGAAACATCACAAGAAAGACCCGCTTCCACTTCTGCACAGGGCACACACACTGTCTCTTGTTTCGCTGCTTCTCAAGGGCATCCGGGCCTCTGGAGAATCTCTCAGGACTGCATTGTGGGATCACCTTGCGAAGCTCAGAGTCCTCACGCAGTGGCACCTGCCCTTCCACGCATGCCGTGCTGCCTGTGATGCTTGAGCCCTGCATGCTGCCCACATCCAGGAAGTTTGAGGATTTTGCCCAGACCAGGTTGGGGAGGGGAGCAGCACCACGATGCCATTTGGCCTGGACCCTGGAGACACCCCCCACACCCCCGCCTCACCATCTGCATGTTCTGTGGGATGTTGGTATAGGGGGCACCCTGGCTCTGGGTGACACACCCCAGGACAGTAGAGAGCAGGGTCTGGCTTAGGCTGGGGCCTGACCCCGAGTCCAGGCAGTGCAGAGCCTTGCCCAAGGGGCTGCATGAACCCCTCAGTCTTCTCCTCATGGGGACAGGGGGCATTTATTTCTGCACCTCCTCTACCCTCAGTGAGTAGTGAGCCCAAGTTCAAGATGCCCACAGATCAGGTGTCTGTGAGAGCATGTTTCCTGCCTCCCAGACAGCACCTCTTTGCCGTGTCCTCACTTGGTGGAGAGGTGAGCAAGCTTTGTGGGGTCTCTTGTAAGGGCCCCACTCCCATCCATGGAGGATCCATCCTCCTCAAGTAAGCACCTCCCGCAGGCCCCTCTCCTAACACCATCATCTTGGGTGCTGGGATTCTAACACGAGCTTGGGGGGCACATGACCATTCAGACCATAGAGGTATGGCATCTCCAGCCTCACTCCCAGCTGTCTCATGAAGGGGTCTCCACCTTCCACAGACACTGCCTTCGGAAGTCCCAGATGAACCTGTCCTCTGTTCCCTGCAGTCATGTCTTCAAAGCCACAACCTTCCTCATAGCCTCTCTGTTGGGGGTCAAGCTGCTGCATTGGCATATATTTCGGGTACAATGTAGGCCAGGTGTTCATCTGAGCACTCAGGGCTGTACAGGTATGCTGTGACCAGGAACCCTTGTCCCCATGCCTGAGTGATGGAGCCAGTGTGTGCCATTTGCCCCGGGCCTTTCCGGCTGTGGGACTTCTGCTCAGACTTGAGCTCTGGTCCCCATAAGCAGGAAAGGCTAATGTGACAGAGTGAGACTGGGCATGTTAATGTTTGCACCCCTGGATTCAGGTAATGTGCTCCTCTGTCTCATACCCTCTGCTTCTCACTGTGCCATTCGAATTTACTTAAAGAGCCGTGTGATTCCAGCATGCTAGTTTGGTCGATGAGCCTTTGTGGTCCATGACCTCTGGGGTAGCTTGTCCGGCAATGCACCTGGTGGAGACAAAGCGGTGTCTTCACCACCTCCTCCAGCTGCAGCTCCTCCCGGTGCTCCAGAGGTGGAAGGAGACTTCCTGCCTGCCTTCGAAGGACCGTGCAATTATGGAGGCAACAGGCCCCAGAAAACAAACCCTGCGTTCTCCTTCTGTGAGTCGGACACAAGGTCTGGGCTGGCCCAGAAACAACTGTTCCTCAGGGTCATCAACCTCAGGAGATTAAATGTCACCTGGCGTGTAGGGCTGTAGCCTCTGTAAGATCAAACATTTTGGGTAACAAGAGTTTGGCACAGCCAGTTGGTCACATATGTGCATGTGACCACGTGACATGTTTGTGGATAACCCAGACATCCTGAGGCCCTAAGTAGCCACACGACGTCCAGACAGTCACCGTGATGTCATGACTTTGCATGCAGGTGCAGTCCTCAGGCACCGCCTCCTGACTGCTTGCTCTCTTCTCTTCTGTGTTCTAAAAAGTGAAGCTGCAGGATGGCTGGAACATAGACCATGGAAGGTAGGAGGTGGTTGCTCTTGAGGAGAGGCATGCTGGCCGCAGTGACAGGAGCAAGAGATGGGGAAACTGTGAGCAGCAGATCCAAGAAATAAAAAAGCCAGTAGATGGGGCAGGGGTGTCAGGGCTGCTTCCTTGGGAATCTCATTGCTTTACTGTTCAATGAGCCATGGCCTGGCCTTGCAGACATGTGTGCCAAAGCCCCAGTGGGACCTGGCCTTGCAGACATGTGTGCCAAAGCCCCAGTGGGACCTGGGATCGCCCAGGCATCTCTACCGTGTGCTCGTCAGCCATAACTCAAGCTTGTGTCCTTCTCACCTTCAGAGGATCAAGGGTATCGGTGGTCCTTGCACAGTACATCCTATGTCTTCACAAGTTTGCAAACATCACAGTTTGCCAGGGAGTGACACTGGGGACCTGGATTCCTGATGCAGTACTTTCTGACTTCAAGATGTCTATTCATTGGCAACCTGGTGAATTTTGTAAATAGGGCCCATGTTTGTTAATTCAGCTGCATCGAAGTTAATAGGATCGAATAAGGTCCTTTCATAATACGTTAGTTGACATCAAATCCAATGAGATACTTCTGAAAATCTGAGTTGACCGAGAAGGCTTTTCCAGAAAACGAGCCCTGACTCATGAAGCAGCAACTCAAAGATTTGTCTTGTAGTTGAGACCCTTCCTATAAGCTCTCCTCCCATGGCTTGTGTTAGGTTTCCTGCTGCTGCCAAGCGGGGATCAGCCCCAGGGCTGGCCTCCTGTCCATGACATTGTACTCGGCCTCAGCACAAGCAGAGGGACTGCTGGCATGGAGTCTGGAACCGGGAACTAACAGAATCTGATCCCAGATGTAATTCCTAAGGGGATCCAGGGTGCAGAGCAGAGCCACAAGTTACACAGGGCTGGTGTAGAGAGATGTCCATGGTTTTGGAACAACCCCTGGACACCCTGATTCCACCTCCTCCTGCCACCAGCAGATACTGAGAAATTCCATTCCAGGTCAGTGAGGGACATCTGCTCAGGGACGTGGAGGGCAGCAAGTTGTCCCCAGCTCTGACTGCTCCCCACTGTGGGCCCATCCATGGCAGCATCAAGGCATCTTTGGCCTCAACCACTGTTTCAGGAAAACGCTTGAAAAAGTCAATCTCAGCATTTATTTCCAGGGTTCCAAACCACATCTGAGGAAGGAAAGATCGGCAACGATGCAAAGAGAGCCTGTCAGCCCAGCCCTGCTCACCAGCCCTGAGGTCCAGGGGTCCAAGGGTCCAGAGGGAAGGACTCATGGGGTTGAGTAAGACAGTCTCCTCAGCATTGACTCCACAGGGGTGTCACTTTCTTGGCTTATCTCCCTCTAGCCCGCAGATATCCAACAGAATATGTGGGCTTTCTGGAAACTTGAGGGCTGTAGTGGGTGGTGGGGGCATTCTAGGCCCGTGTTTTTGAGGAAAGATGCCGCATGGTTAAGACCCCAGGCCTGGGTGCTCTGGGGATGGGCAGGCTGTAGGTGTGTTCAGAGGTCATGGCAATGCTCAGGGCTGTGTGGTCAGTGGTGGGCCTGGGTTCAATGGGCCCCCTGCAATGCCCTTCCTGAACAGAGTGGGGCTTTTCTGTCTCTGTAACCCCAGTGACTGGCTGGGGCCTGTGCCAAGGTAGGCACTTAGGAGGTGTTAAAAATAGAATATTAGAACTAGTCCAGCCCAGTACGTTGCTCCCGCCTACCCAAGCCGCTCTGGTATCTCCCTTGATGCCTGCTTGGCATGATGTATCTGGAGGACCAGTGCCTGGGCAGAAGCTGTGCCCATTGGGGGTCAACAAGAATTCCTTGAATGCCTGATGTGTTAAGGAACTTGTCTGATCCCAATGTGAAGGGTGAGGAGACAGTTGTTGGGGTGGGGGGTGGGTCAGAGTGAGTAGGGGAAGGGATTGGATTCAATGGCTGGAATCCCCCAAGACTCATACTTGGAGGGGCCCAGAGATGGTGTTCATGGGTAAGGCGTGCACCTTCCCTCTCAGCCCATTTTATCCCTCTCTGACCCACCTCTCAGAAGTCTTCATGGGAGGGCTCCCTTGTAGGCAACCTCTGATGTGTCTGATGACCAAAGTGTCACCCGGATCACATACTTGAGCAAGGGGTGTCCTATGAGGATTCTGACCCTAAACCATGAAATGCATGTGCAAACTTGGAACACCCCTCTCCAGGATAACATCCTCAGTCAGGACTGAGAGAAGGAGCCCCCTGGCACGGAAGTGGGTGCTTGGTCCTCATGCCCTCTAAACAGGGCCTTTCCCATGTGCGAGGGAGGCACTTGGTATGTTGTCCATCACTTCCCCGCTCTCTGGTCCTTGCCTCTCCCCACAGGGGCCCTTGCAGGAAAAGCTTCTTAGGGTTCATCCCTTTCAATTTCCCTCTTCCTTCCCTCATTGAGGAAAGTTCTGAAGCACATTCTCTTGTTCCTTTGTAAAATCATTGTTTCAGAGTTGAAACATCACCAGGAGACAGCTGAATCCAGTGTTGTCTTTGCTGATACTTAATCAGGGGAGCTCAAGAGGCAATCAGAACCACTGCAGGTCCCGCCAATGTCCTCACTGGAATGAATACCACCATCAGGACATCAGGACTCATTGACTTCAGGACAGCCCTGCCCTCTGTACTGGTGCTCCTCCTTCCTCTTAACTGTTGTGGGTTTTTAGTTAGTTGTTGTGTGGTGTGAAAGATAGGGGTCTGGTGTTATGCTTGGCGCTGTCCAGTTTTCCCAGCACCATTCATTGAAGAGACTGTCTTTTCACCATTGTGTATTATTGGTTCTTTTTGGGGGAATTAATTGACCACATATGTGTGGATTTGCTTCTGGGCTCTGCATTCTGTTCCATTGGTTGTCTCTTAGCCCATAACATACTGTTGGTTACTGTAGCTTTGTAATATAGCTTCAGATCAGGGAATGTGGTGCCTCCCGGTTGGTTCTTCTTTATACAGATACTTTGGCTATTTATGGTCCTCTGTGGTTTCATACACGTTTTAGGATTTTTCTAGTTCTGTGCAAAATGGTACTAGAATGTTGATCAGGAGGGATTACATTGCATCTGTACATCACTTTGGATAAAATGACAATTCTATAATATTCATTTTTATAATCCAGGAACACACAATATCTTTCCATTTCTTCATCTATGTCTTACCATTTTCATGGTATACGTTTTTCATGTCTGTGGTAGAGTTTTTTCCTAACTGTTTTCTTAACTTCTTTTGATGGTTCATTATGAGTTTGTCCAATGTAATGATTTTTGTATCTTGATTTTGTATACTACAATTTCACTGAGTTTGTTTATTTTAACTTTTTTTTTTTTTTTTTTTTTTTTTTTGGTGGAGTGATGTGGTGGAAGATGGGAACTCAAAATGGCATGTTTCTACCATATCCTAGGTCATTCACAACATCCACAGCATAGTGGCCACTAATATCATTCTACCACGGTGTCCTTTAGTAATATGTTACATCTTGTGAACTGTGTCCAGGTAGGGTTTGGCCTCCATCATGAAATTTGATGTGTTCTACACTTTTCTGGTATGTTACTAATATACCAGATTAATACACCAGTTGTTTTGAGAAGTAGTGTAGTTTCCATGAATTTCCAACATATAGAAAGTCTGTCATAGCAGTAGAAATACTCTTTATCTCTACACTCAGCTTCACCAGCTGTCTTTTTACACAGTTGCCACTTCTTATGACATACTTCTTTGTTTTTTACTCAAAACATGACACCTTCCCCGGGAACTGTCATAGAACTCCCAAACAGGGAAATCATTATGGTTTCTTCATTGTAATCTAATCCAGAGTCAACTTCAACTGTCATCACCTGCCCGAACTCTGTGACAATGACTCTTCCTGTTGTGATCCACTTTACTGTTCTTGAGACTTTCACTCACTTCACAACCATGATGGATTTAAAGATCACAGAGGGCTCCAATCTGGGCAGGCTTTTCTGTGTGGCTTCTGTAATTTAGTATGTTTTCCATCTTCTTTCACGTCATGATATGTTTTAGTACTTCATTCATGACTTTAATTGTGGTTCAATTTACAAATCATAATAGTAACCATTTAAAAGATTTTTTGTAAAGTTTTTTAAATGTTTATTTATTTTTGAGACAGAGAGAGAGAGAGAGAGAGAGAGAGAGAGAGAGAGAGAGAGAGAATGAGTAGTGGAAGGGCAGAGAGAGAGAGAATCTGGAGCAGGCTCCAGGTTGGCTTTGTGAAACATGGAGCCATAAAGCCCCTTGGAAATGTTGGCCTGATACTTTGCTTACAGAGTTCCCAGCAGGCTCACCAGGTGAATAAAGAAGGTCACTTCCTGGCAGGGGCAGGAACCTCAGGATATCTTGGGGACCTCATGAAGAGGAATTTGCTCAATTCTACAGGTATTGCAGTCCTGTCTGATAGCAAGTATTTGGCTTGGCTTCTGGCTTGGAGAGGCTACTAAAAGTTCAACCTGGAGATTCCTTATAAAAGGTCCCAACAAAGCAAACTTTATTTTTATTTTTAAAAAAATTTTTAATTTATTTTTGGGACAGAGAGAGACAGAGCATGAACGGGGGAGGGGCAGAGAGAGAGGGAGACACAGAATCGGAAACAGGCTCCAGGCTCTGAGCCATCAGCCCAGAGCCTGACGCGGGGCTTGAACTCCCGGACCGCGAGATCGTGACCTGGCTGAAGTCGGACGCTTAACTGACTGCGCCACCCAGGCTCCCCTCAAAGCAAACTTTAAAAGATCCTCATGAAAAAAAAATAAAAATAAATAAATAATAAAAAAAAAATAAAAGATCCTCATGATCAGTCGCTATTCTTGCTGAGCTTATGTAAACAATTAGGCCAGGTTTGTTAAGACTGGACTTGTTCTACAAATGCATTGGTCTCAATTTGGCTATCTTTGGAAGGGGGGGGTTGTTTAGAAGGAAAACTATGTTTCAACAACGCACAGTTATGGATGTTAAATTGTAGTTCTGTTTGCCTTTAAATGTTTGTTGTTTGCCTAAACTAGACAACTTGAGGTAAACTTCAGAAAAATTGTCACAGTATTTCACATATAGACAATCTTCTGTGCTTGTTATTGTGTGGGGATAATAATAAGAGCCCATGGGCATATGATTATTTAAACAACTGGAAAACAGGATGGATCTCTAAATATGCAAACCATATCTTCCCTAAACCTGATCTGACAGTTCCCAGAAACCCGCCCCTTTTGAAGACTTGGAGGTGGACTTTACAGACATACAACCAAATAGAGGATTCAGTTTCAGGTATCACCCCATGGGTCCATCACTCCAGAGTTAAGAAGGCCAACTCAGAGGAACCCTCAACCTGGTGAAGTGATCCAGATCCAGTCAACCCGCTTAAACTGACCCTCAAAAAGACACTGGCCCCTGACATCTCCAGCCCTGCTCCAGCCACACCCCAGAAGCTGGCTGGCCTGCACACGGCAGAAGCTTGAGGAATCAATCTTGTGACCATTGGCCCCTATAAACTAAATACCCTGGTACATTTTATTGAAAACACTGTTGCTCGCCAAACTGTAGCACGTATCTTAGCTTTCGGAGGGTACCAACCCCTAGAGCAAAAAGTGATGCCTAATAAAAGATTTTTAAGAAGACATTAAAGGGCAGAATGTTGGGAAAATGAATAAAGTTTTACACCATAAGATGGCCAATGAGACTAAAACAAGCTCTGGTCTCTAGCTCGGAGACCCCTCTTCCGGGTTCTTCTTGCCCTGTTTGCTGGGGGCGTGAAAACCTGTCACAGATATGGAAGCTGACAACTATAAATTACCCTTCCCCCCTTCATTCGGGGCTCAGATCTCTGGAGAAATGGTCTCCTCTGAGCCTGCCAGTGTTAAATAAATCTCCAATCCACCAAGATCTCCTAGTGCCGCTTGGTTTTTCTGCCAGCGTTCCAGCCTGGTTCTGTAACAGCACCAGCCAGGAAGACACAGGAAAAGACAACAAAATAAGGTTCATGTTATAGGAAAGAGAAGCTGAACATAAAACAAAAACAAAAACAAAAAACTTCGGTAATTTTCCTTCAGTCCATTACTGTCATTTGAAGAGAGATTTGAGGTCTTCCACTGGTTCACAGGAATTAGAATGCGTGTCAGCTTGCATACTAGATTCCTGTGAGGAAGGTCCAGGTTTAATTCTTGATATGTGAGTCCATGAAGAATGGCCTTCTAATTTTACTGTAGTGGAAGTACATAATATAACCCAGTAAGGGCACCTTCCATTTTGGAGTTAAAACCCCTGCTGTATTGGACTTCCAATCCTTTAAATATATCATGTCTCCTGCGTTTATATGGGGTGGGTTTCTGGTAACTGTCAGATCAGGATCAGGAAGGCTATGACTTGCATATTCATTTAGATATGTATCAATTAACCTGGCCTCAATGAATAATTAAATAAAGCACTATATTTATAGTTTATATTTATATTTATAGTGTAGACTATTTATAGGTCTACAGTGAGAAAAGACTTTCCATATGCAACTATTGGAGGAGTCCATCCCATTTTTAGTTGTTTAAGCAATCATATGCCCATGAGGTCCTGTTACTATCTGCACAGAATAATAAGCAAGAAGACTGTCCATACCTGTGCTATTGTGACATTTTTTTTTTCAAGTTTATCTCAAGTTGTCCAGCTTAGGCAAACAATATTTGTAGACCATCAGAACTAGAATTTTACATCCATGAAGGTGCATTATTGAAACATAGTTTTTCTCTTTCAAAACTCTCATTTCCAGAAGAAGCCAAATCAAGACTAATTCATTTGTAAAACAAGTCCAGTTTTCACAAACTTGGCCTAATTATTTACATAAGCTCAGGAAGACTAGTGATTGATCATATAGATCTTTGAAAATTTGCTTTGCTGGAACCTCTTTCAGAAGGAACCTTTAGATTGAAATTCTAGTAGCCTCTCTAGGCCAGAAGCCAAGTCAAGTACTTGCCGTCAGACCTGCCTGCAAAACCTCAGCTTTGGGTAGATTCCTCTTCATGAGGTCCCCACAGTATCCTGAGGTTCCTGCACCTGCCAGGAAGTGACTTCTTTACTCACCTGATAAGGCTGCTGGGAACTCTGTAAGCAAGGTATCAGGCCAACATTTCCAAGGGGCCTTATCGGCATCATGCTTCATAGTCAATCTTAGTTTCTTAACGATGTTACCATTCTGGCCAGGGTACTAACTTCCAGCCATAGGGCAGGCTTTCTCCTCCCCGTAGAGTAGCCACGGTTGAGGGGATAGCAGCCTGAGTGATCAACATGAACGTGTTGCAATAACACCATACTTCTCAAAAGGCCCTGAAATGAGGGTAAAGGAAGGAAAGAGTATGCATCAAGTTTGCACCAGCCCAGAATCCAGATGAAAAGACTCATTGCCCCACATCATGGGCGCCATATAAATGATGAAGTTTCTGGGGTGATAGTGGGGTTTGCAGGGTCTGGAACCCATGCCAAGAAAGAATTCTTGAAGACGTCTTTGGTGCAAAAAGGTGATTTTATTAAAGCACAGGGACAGGATCCGTGGGCAGGAAGAGCTGCCCCTTGTGTTTGCATTTTAAATTTATCTACAGTTTCCAGTGGATTTTGGTGTAGGTTGTAAAGTTTGTGTGTACATTTCACTTCATATGGTTTCCAATTAATTCTTCCTTAACTATTTTTGGCGGAGTCGGGGGATAGTGGGCTCCATTTAATTTTCAATTTCCAAGACGTCATGGATTCAGCGGGCGGCCAGGAGGAGGCGCTGCCTTCACGGACCTGCGAGCCCAGCGTGTCCTGCACTACCGCCACCGCCTACAGGGGGCGCCTGAGCCCCGCTCCCCGACGCCGGCGCCCGCACGCGCATTCAGCCCGCCTCCTGCGTGACAGGAGCTCCGCTTCCTCAGGACCCGCGCTGGGGGTGGTATTCGGGGGGATGTGGGGCCACGGCCGCAGGGACAGGAACCGGGTCTCCTGAGGACCCGCTGTGGGGGCTTCGGGAAGATGTGGGGCCGCGTCTACACTGTCAGAAGCCCCGCCTCCTCAGGACCCTCTGTGGGGGATTCCAGAGGATGTGGGGCCGCGTCCAAGAACACGGTCTCCTCAGGACCCGATGTGGGGGGATTGAGGAGGACGTGGGGCGGCGTCCACGCCGACAAGAACCCGTCTCCTCAGGACCCGCTGCAGGAGGAGCAGGAGGAGAAAGCGAGGCCGGGGGAGGAGGAGCTTCCGGAGCGGGGACGCTGAGGGGGGTTGGTGTTCAGGGGACCCGGAGGGGGAGGGGCCCGGCGCGGCATCGTGCGCGGTGACACTGTGTCCCCGAGGCGCTGTGCGCGCGGCCGTCGGGTCTTCCCGCTTCGGGCTCCGGGGCCGCGGGGCCGCGCGTCAGTGTTCCTGCTCTGCGCCGACTCGGTTCCCGCAGCGTCCTCGCGCGGTCCGCGGTCCGGGAGCAGGTGCCCGGGCGGTGCTCGCGCTCCCGCCGCTCTGGTCGCGCGCGGGTCGGGGTGTCCGTCCCGGGTCTGCGACGGCGTCGTGGGGAATTGGGTGCGACGGCCCCGCATCTGCAGGTCGCCCCGGGCAGGACGGACGTGGTCACTGGGGTCGGTTCCTCCGCGTCCAGGGGCACAGAGTGGTGGCTTTGCATCCCTGAGCGACCTCCTCCGTTTCTGTCCCCAGTGTCCTGTCCTCAGAGAGCAGGCCTGTCGCCTCCTGGCTTAGATTTCCTCCCGGGCACGTCGTTGCGGTTGTACGTGGGACCGTCTCTTTCCGGCGGGTGGTCGGGAGTGTGTAGATGTGCACGCGGTGTTCGAGTGTTGATCTCGTAGCCTGCGGGTGCGCTTACTTATTAGTTCTGTTCACCTTAAATAGAGCGCCGCCGGCTCTCACCAGCAAAACCGGGTGTGTTTGGCGGGAAGAGAGTACTCGTCCCCCTGTGACTGGCCTATTTCCCTGGGCACGACGACTGCAAGCCTCAGCCCGCGTCGTGGCAGGTGTCGGAAGTCCCGCCCTTGGGGAGGCCGAGCCCATTCCGTCGCGCACAGAGCGCATCTTGGTTATTTCCTCGTCTGGCCGCGGTCGCTCGGGTTGCTTCCATGCAGAGGCTGCTCTGAACCCGGGAACCGGAAACGTGGGCTCGAGGCCTCGCTTTCAGTTTCCGGGCGTGTGTGCAGAGGTGGAGTCTGTGTCAGCTTCCTGAGGAGCCACGGACTGTTCTCTGCGGCCGCGCCGTGTTCCTTCATTCCTTTAGGGGACGGAATACGATTGCCGTTCACGGGTCTTCCCCAGTTTGTTTCTCCATTCATCCCCCCCCCCCCCCCCCCCCGGGAGCATTTGCACAGTTTCTACCTTTCTGCTATCATGAGGAGTGCTGCTGTGTATGTTTGTGCGCGTGCTCTTTTTTTCAACTACTGTTTTCAATTCATCCGGATACCCATCTCGGAGTAGAGTTGCTGAGCCCTATGGTAATTCTGTGTTGTTATCTTTTTCAGGAAATGCCAAACTATTTTACACCTAGGCGCCGCCATTTTACATTTCCACAAAAGCACGTTTAAGGGTTCCACTTTGTCAACATCTTTGCCAGCATTTGTTATTTTGTAGTTTTCTTGATGATAGCAATTTTAGTGTGTGTAAAAGGGTATCTAACTGTGGTTTACATCTTCATTTCCATAAGGACTAATGACGTTTCACATTTTTACATGTCTATTCACCATTGGTATGATCTCCCCGGGCAAAGGTATATCTGAGTCCTTCTCCATTTTAAAACTTGTTTGTTGTTGTTGCTGATGATGAGTTGTACAAGCTCTTTATATATTCTGTATAACAGAATAATGTATAACAAGACAAATAATGTGCAGATATTTTCTTCCATTCTAGGCATTGCCTGTTCTCTTTTGGGATAGCCCCATTTGATCTACAAAGGTTTTTAATGTTGAGGAATCTAAATTTATCTATTTTTTTCCCTTGCTTGCACTTTGGTATCAGCTCTAAGAGCATTGTTAAACTCAATGCTCATGAGGATTTATCTCCATTTATTTCTTCTAGAGTTCATAAGTTTGCCTCTTACATTCAAGCTTTTGATCCACTTTGAGTTAATGTTTGTATGTGGTGTGAGGGTAAGGGTCCAGTTTCGTTCCTCTGTGTGTGTGATAGCCAGTGGTCAAGCACCATTTGTTGAAAAGACCATTGTTTCCACAATCGTATGTTGTCCACCCTTGTCAAAATTCAGTTGGCCATAGATGAAAGGGTGTATTTCTGGGTTTTCAATTAAATCCCGCTGATCTGTATGTATATCTTTATGAGAGTATCACAATGTTTATTTACTGTTGCTTTGTTTGAAGATTTGAAATTGGGAAGTGTGAGCTTCTACCTTTGATTTTCTCGATTGTTTTGCTTATTTTGTAGTCCCTTGATTTTCCACATGACTGTTAGGATTAGCTTGTGCATTTCTTCTCAGAGGCCTTTGTAAATTTTCCTCGGAATCACATTGAATCTACACGTTGCATTGTGTACTATCGCCATTTAGCAATAGTACATTTCAGATTGTCTTTAATTTCTTTCAGTAGTGTTTTTTACATCTATTCCCAAGTATTTTATTGATGTTGATGTTACCTAAAATGGAATTGTTTTCTTAAATTCTTCTTCATAAGATTCATTGTTAGTGTATACAAATAAGTGAGATATTTGTGCGTCAAAATTTTTGCCGTGTAACTTTCCTGAATTAGGTGACTAACTCCAATAATTTTTGTTGATTTTTGGGGAAGTTCTTGATATAAGATGATGTCCTCTCTGGTTTCTGAATAGATGTAGTTCTACCTTTTCCTTTCACATGTGGATGCCTTTTTTCTTTCCTCATCGCTCTGGGTAGAACTTTCAGCACAGTACTGAGTAATGAGTGAACAGCCTGCATCTTGGCCTTGTTCCTGGTATCAGAGGAAACCTTACAGTCTTCAAAATTGAGAATGATGTTTGCTATATGTTTTTAAACAAATTACTCTTTATTCTGACTTTTTTGTGTCTATGTCATGAACTAGCATTGGATTTTGTTTAGAGCTTTTTCTGTATCAATTAACAATTGATTAACAACCAATTAACAATTCATAACAATGCTTGGTTTCAGTGTGTTGAATAACCCTTAAATGTCTGGGGTAGACTTGCTTATGGTGCGTGATTCTTTTATGTGCTTTGGTTTTTTATATCACTGTATTCTCTGGAGGATTGTTATATCTGTATTTAAAAGGATACAAATATGTGTTTTTTTCTGGTTTTGTGTTGTATTGATATTATATGACTGGGAAAGGTATTAGGGTTTAAAGAACTATGGCTGTGTCCAGAATAAGTTATGGGGATGGGATGAGGATGGGTAAAGCTTACAGTGACTTTCAGGGTTATGGTCAAAGTAAAAGATAAAGGTAGGGGTTAAGGGTCAGAATCAGGCTTAAGAAGAGGTGAGTAAATTGAGAATCAAGGTGAAAGTCAGGGTATAAAGTCAGGGTAAAGGGTCAGGATCAGGGTGAGTGGTTAAGGGTTAGGGTTTAGGGTTAGGGTTAGGGAAGGTTAGGTTTAAGGATGGGGGGTTGGGGTTAGGGTTCAGGGTTTGGGGTTCAGGTTAGGGGTTAGGGCTAGGGGTTAGGGTTGGGGCTAGGGGTTGGGGTTAGGTTAGGGTTAGTGGTTAGTGGTCAGGGTCAGGGTTAGGTTTAGGGTTAGGGGGTTAGGGTTAGCATTAGAGGGTTAGGGCATTAGGGGTAGGGGGTTAGGGTTAGGATTAGGGGGTTGGGGTTAGGTTTTAATGTTAGGGGTTAGGGTTAGGCGGTTAGGGGTTAGAAGTGAGGTGTTAAGGGTTAGGGTTAGTGGTTAAGGGTCTAATTTAGGAGTTTGGTGTAGTGTTTATAGTTAGGGATCATAGTGAAGGTTTAGGGTGATCATTACCATCAGGGGAAGGGTAAGACTTGGGTTATTCTTCCTCCCCCCTTGGCACGGAATGTTTCCACGCATTGGTGCTCCGTCCACCCGCCTCCCACTGCACAGGAGTGGGTTCAGCGTGTGCCCCCCCCTCCCCCGCCAAGGTAGGGGGTCATGATTGCCCCATTGCCTTGGGAGGGAACGATGTCATTCACGTGCTCTGTCACACGTCACGTAGGAGGGGATCACTCAGGTCCTCCTCCTGTGTGCCTTCATTGGTGATGTGGCAGTGATGTTCCTTTTAGGTCAGACTTTTTTTGTGGTGTCTCAGTCACTCATTGGGTTAAGCATCCTACTTCGGCTCAGGTCATGGTCTCACAGATTGTGGGTTTGATCTCTGGATCAGCCTCTGTGCTGACGGCTCTGACCTCTTAGCCTTCTTCAGATACTGTGTCTCCTTTTCTCTCTTCCCCCTCCCCACTTTTGTTCTGTTTCTGTCTCTCTCTCTCTCTCTCTTTGAAAAAAAAAAAATGAAGCTGAAAACATTTTAAATCAGGTCCGTAGTCTTCTTGTTTCTTGTCCTATTCCTGCCTCTTCACGGGAAGGTCCATTTCACCGATTTGAACAGACTGTAAAACCCTCCTGTGGCCATTCATATGAGTCACTGTTTAGGGAAGAAGTGATTATGCTGCCTTTGCACGGTTAGGATACCACGGCCATTTCACGAATGTCCCTGGGCAGGCAGGGCCTCTAAAACTAGAAATGCTAGAGGTGATTTTACTGGTAAACAGGCGGCGTTTGTGTTTGCTGAGTTCCTTTTACTTCTTTTCATCTTTCCTTGATTGCCTATCTATGTTGGGCCAACAATTGGTTTGATATTGACTTACAGTTAGGTTATTTTTATTTCATTGTTAACTATCCGTGGTTATTCACTCTGATATAAGCTGATGCAAGGACAAATATTTCTTGTTGCACATACTAGCATTATTGCTTCTATTGTGAAATTTACCCAGTCTTAACTTAGGAGTTGGTTGTTTATTTTTGGTATTCAGATCTTAAGATCATATACCAATGCCTGAGTCCTACTATGAATGCTCATTGCCACATCCCTAACAGCTGCCTACAGTACACAAATCATATTTTCTGCCCTTCTAGGACAGCCTCGATACACGTACATGTACATCAGCAAGGGAGGGGTGTCATGCTTGCCCCCCCCCCCCCCCCGCTATCGGTGAGGGAGTAATGATGCCACTATTAAATATGATGTTTCCTGAATGGCTCTTTTCACTTTCATAGCTAAAGGAGCAGGCAACTGTTAAGGTAAGTGTTTGGCACCCCCCGTTTGGTGAAAGAGGGGATCTCGCCTGTGCCTTGCTCCCCTACCCGAGGAGCGGTGGGGCGGGGGGGGGGAGAGGGTCATGGGGGGGGTCACTGTTGTGTGGTCACCATGGCAAAGAAGCGTGTCACTCATGTGCTCTGCCCCACCTCATGGCAGGAGGGGGTCACGCATGTGCCCCTTCTGCGTCTCTTCATTGGCTATGTAGCAATGATGTTCCTTTTAGGTCAGACGTTTTTTGCGGTGCCTCGGTCACTCAGTGGGGGTTAAGTGTCCCACTTCGGCTCAGGTCATGGTCTCACGGTTTGTGGGTATGAACCCTGGGTCAGCCTTTGTGCTGAAGGCTCTGAACGTGGAACCTCCTTCAGATACTGTGTCTCTCTCTCTCTGCACCCTTCCCACTGTGTTCCCTCTCTCTCTCTCTCTCTCAAAAAATGAAGCTAAAAACATTTATTCTTAATGCTCCTTACCCATTTAGCCTATCCCCCCTCCCACAACCCCTCTAGTAACCCTCTGTTTGTTCTCCATATTTATGAGTTTATGTTTCCCCCCCCTCTGTTTTTATATTATTTTTGTTTCTCTTCCATTATGTTCATCTGTTTTGTCTCTTAAAGTCCTCATATGAGTGAGGTCATGTGGTATTTGTCTTTCTCTGAGTGACTAATTTCACTTAGCATAATACCCTCCAGATCCATCCATGTAGTTGCAAATGGCAAGATTTCATTCTTTTTGATTGCTGAGTAATACTCCATTGTATATATATATACCACATCTTCTTTATCCATTTATCCATCGATGGACATTTGGGCTCTTTCCATACTTTGTCTATTGTTGATAGTGCTGCTATAAACATTGGGGTGCATATGTCCCTTCGAAATGGCAACCTATATCCCTTGGATAAATACCTAGTAGTGTAATTGCTGGGTTGTAGGGTAGTTCTATTTTAATTTTTTGAGGAATCTCCATACTATTTTCCAGAGTGGCTGCACCAGCTTGCATTCCCACCAACAGTGCAAAAGAGATCCTCTTTCTCCACATCCTTGCCAACATCTATTATTGCCTGAGTTGTTAATGTTAGCCATTCTGACTGGTGTAAGGTGGTATCTCATTGTGGTTTTGATTTGTATTTACCTGATGATGAGTGATGAACATTTTTTCATGTGTCAGTTGGCCATCTGGTTGTCTTCCTTGAAGAAGTGCCTATTCATGTCTTTTGCCCATTTCTTCACTGGATTATTTGTTTTTTTGGGTATTAAGTATGATAAGTTCTTTATAGATTTTGGATACTAACCCTTTACCTGATATGTCGTTTGCAAATATCTTCTCCCATTCCACCGGTTGCCTATTAGTTTTGCTGTTTGTTTCCTTCGCTGTGCAGAAACTTTTTATTTTGATGAGGTCCCAGTAGTTCACTTTTGCTTTTGCTTCCCTTGCCTCTGGAGACATGTAGAGTAAGAAGTTGCTGTGGCCAAGATCAAAGAGTTTTTTGCCTGCTTTCTCCTCAAGGATTTTGATGGTTTCCTGTCTTACTTTGAGGTCTTTCATCCATTTTGAGTTTATTTTTGTGTATGGTGTGAGAAAGTGGTCCAGGTTCATTTTTCTGCATGTTGCTGTCCAGTTTTCACAGCACCACTTGCTGAGGAGACTGTCTTTATTCCATTGGATATTCTTTTCTGCTTTGTCAAAGTATAGTTGTGTTCTGTTCAAAGTCTGTTCTTGTGCCATTACCATACTGTCTTGATGATTACAGCTTTGAAATACAGCTTGAAGTCCAGGATTGTGATGCCTCCTGCTTTGGTTTCTTTTTCAAGATTTCTTTGGCTATTCAGGGTCTTTTCTGCTTCTATACACATTGTAGGATTATTTGTTGTAGCTCTGTGAAGAATGCTGGTGTTATTTTGATAGGGATTGCATTGAAGATGTAGATTGCTTTGGGTACTATTGACATTTTAACAATATTTGTTCTTCCTATCAAGGAACATGGAATATTTTTCTTTTTGTGTGTGTCATCTTCAATTTCTTTTATAAGCTTTCTATGGTTTTCAGTGTATATATTTTTCACCTCTTTGGTTAGATTTATTCCTAGGTATTTTATGGTTTTGGTGCAATTGTACATGGGATCAATTCCTTGATTTCTCTTTCTGTTGCTTCATTGTTGATGAATAGGAAAGCAACCGATTTCTCTGTGTTGATTTTATTTAAAAAAAAATTTTTTTTTTCAACGTTTATTTATTTTTGGGACAGAGAGAGACAGAGCATGAACAGGGGAGGGGCAGAGAGAGAGGGAGACACAGAATCGGAAACAGTCTCCAGGCTCTGAGCCATCAGCCCAGAGCCCGACGCGGGGCTCGAACTCACGGACCGCGAGATCGTGACCTGGCTGAAGTCGGACGCTTAACCGACTGCGCCACCCAGGCGCCCCTCTGTGTTGATTTTATATCCTGTCACTTTGCTGAATTCATGGATCACTTCTAGCAGTTTTTTGGTGGAATCTTTAGGGTTTTCCATATAGAGTACCATGTCATCTGCGAAGAGTGAAAGTTTGACCTCTGCCTGGCCAATTTGGATGCCTTTTATTTCTTTGTGTTGTCTGATTGCAGAGGCTAGGACTTCCAATACTATGTTGAATAACAGTGGCGAGAGTGGACATTCCTGTCTTATTCCTGACTTTAGGGGGAAAGCTCTCAGTTTTTCCCCATTGAGGATGATATTAGCATTGGGTCGTTCATATATAGCTTTTATGATCTCGAGGTATGATCCTTCTATCCCTACTTTCTTGAGGGTTTTTTATCAAGAAAGGATGCTGTATTTTGTCAAATGCTTTCTCTGCATCTATTGAGAGGATCATGTGGTTCTTGTCCTTTCTTTTATTGATGTGATCAATCAAATTGATTGTTGTGCGGATATTGAACCAGCCCTGCGTCCCAGGTATAAATCCCACTTGTTCATGGTGAATAATATTTTTAATGTATTGTTGGATCTGGTTGGCTAATATCTTGTGGAAGATTTTTGTGTCCAGATTCATCAGGGAAATTGGTCTATAGTTCTCCTCTTTTGTGGGGTCTCTGTCTGGTTTTGGAATCAAGGTAATGCTGGCTTTATAGAAAGAGTTTGGAAGTTTTCCTTCCATTTCTATTCTTTGGAACAGCTTCAAGAGAATAGGTGTTAACTCTTCCTTAAATGTTTGTTAGAATTCCCCTGGAATTTCCTCTGGAAAGCCATCCAGCCCTGGGCTCTTGTTCTTTGGGAGATTTTTGATTACTAATTCGATTTCTTTACTGGTTATGGGTCTGTTCAAATTTCCTATTTCTTCCTGTGTCAGTTTTAGTAGCTTATATATTTCTAGGAAATTGTCCATTTCTTCCAGATTGCCCATTTTATTGGCATATAGTTGCTCATAATATTCCATTCTTATTGTTTTTATTTCTGCTGTGTTGGTTGTGATCTCTCCTCTTTCGTTCTTTGTTTTATTTATTTGGGTCCTTTCCTTTTTCTTTTTGATCAAACTGGCTAGTGGTTTATCAATTTTGTTCATTCTTTCAAAGAACCAGTTTTTGGTTTCATTGATTTATTCTACTGTTTTTTTGTTTTTTTGTTTTTTTGTTTTTGTTTTGATAGCATTGATTTTTGCTCTAATATTTATCATTTCTTGTCTTCTGCTGGTTTTGGGTTTTATTTGCTCTTCTTTTCCCAGATCTTTAAGGTGTAAGGTTAGGTTGTGTATCTAAGACCTTTCTTCTTTAGGAAGGCCGGAATGCTATATACTTCCCTCTTATGACTACCTTTGCTGCGTAGCAGAGGTTTTGGGCTGTGGTGTTATCATTTTCATTGGCTTCCATGTACTTTTTAATTTCCTCTTTAACTTCTTGGTTAGCCCATTCATTCTTTAGTAGGATGTTCTTTAGAGTCCAAGTATTTATTATCTTTCCAGTTTTTTCTTGTGGTTGATTTTGAGTTTCATAGTGTTGTGGTCTGAAAATATGCATGGTATGATCTCGATCTTTTTATGCTTGTTGAGGGCTGATTTGTGTCCTAGTATATGATCTATTCTGTAGAACATCCCATGTACATGGGAGAAGAATGTATAGTCTGTTGCTTAGGGTGAAATGTTATGAATATATCTGTTAAGTCCATATGGTCCAGTGTGTCATTTAAAGCCATTGTTTCCTTGTTGATTTTCTGTTTAGTTGATCTTTCCATTGTTATAAGTGAGGTGTTGGAGTCCCCTACTATTATGATATTACTATAAATGAGTTTCTTTATGTTTGTGATTAATTGATTTATATATTTGAGTGTACCACATTTGGCACATAAATGTTTACAATTGTTAGGTCTTCTTGGTGGATAGACCCCCTTAATTATGATATAACATTCTTCTTCATCTCTTGTTACAGTCTTTATTTTAAAATCTAGAATGTCTGATATGAGTATGGGTACTCCGGCTTTCTTTTGGCGATCGTTAGTATGATAGATGGTTCTCCGTCCTCTAACTCTTAATCTGAAGGTGTGTTTAGGTCTAATGTGGGTCTCTGGTAAACAGCATATAGATGGATCTTGTTTTCTTTTCCATTTTATTACCCTATGTCTTTTGATTAGAACATTTAGTCCATTGACATTTAGAGTGAGTACTGAAAGATAGGAGTTTGTTGCCAAACAAACAAAAGATAGGATGTTTCTTGTAGAGTTGGAGTTTCTGGTGGTGTTTTCTGGTGCTTTCTAGTCTTTGTTGCTTTTGATCTTTTGTTTTTTTCTTTTTTTCATATTTTATCCCCTCAGAGAGTCCCCCTGAAAATTTCTTGAGGGCTCATTTAGTGGTCATGAACTCCTTTAAGTTTTGTTTGGGAAACTTTTAATCTTTTCTTCTATTTTCAATGACAGCCTTGCTGGATAAGGAATTCTTGGCTGCATATTTTTTGATTCAGCACATTGAATATATCTTGCCACTCCTTTCTGGCCTGTCAAATTTCTGTGGATAGGTCTGCTGCAAACCTGATATGTCTTCCCTTGTAGGTTAAGGACTTTTTCTTCCCTTGCTGCTTTCATGATTCTTTCCTTGCCTAAGTATTTTGTGAATTTGACTATGATATGCCTTGTTGACGGTCAGTTTTTGTTGAATCTTATGGGAGTCCTCTGTGCTTCCTGGATTTTGATGTCTGTGTCTTTCCCCAGGTTAGGAAAGTTATCCACTATGATTTGTTCATACAACCCTTCTACCCCTTTCTCTCTCTCTTCATCTTCTGCGAACCCCCATGATTCTGATGTTCCTTTTTAATGAGTCACTGATTCTCTAATCTGACCTCTCACTTCTGAGGGACTGTGGCTTTGACCTGCTCAGATCCTCTGGAGGAGGATCTTGCTGAGCAATGGCCAGGTGCCAGCCGCACCGAGGATCATGTTGCTTCTGATGCCCAGAGACTGTGGCCGGGTGCCAGCCCGCCCCAGAAAAAGTTCATGCAATCCTGTAGCAGCAGCATTTCAGGGATTATGGCAAATCACAACACACATCTGGCACCATATTTCACCCTCAATGACCCTGTTCCAGTACCAGAAGATGTGGTTGTTTGCTGGGGTCAGCTGCGACGAGGTGGCCACACAGCCTCTACCAAATGTCCTTCCAGCAGTGGAACTGTTTCTCCCTGGGTGGTATGAGGACCTCTCAGACCCCACTCTGCTCTGGGATTCTCCTTTCCCACCAGAGCACCGCCAGGTATTGAGATGTGGAGTTTTAGACTCTGCACTCCCCCTGTTTATAGAGTGTTAATGGAATTTAAACCCTCTCCTTTCTCCTTTCTCCCTTTTTAGTTCAGTCCCTGTAGCTGTTTCCACTTTTCCATCTTCTCTCCAGCTGCTGTTGAGGGGGTGTTTTTCCCGTATTCTCTCTGCCCCTGTCTCCATCCTCTCTCTGCAAGCCAAAACAGCTCCCAGCCCTCTGTGGCTTGTCTCTCCCCCATTCACCTCTCCACACTGTGTACCTGCTGAGTTCTGTGGTTCAGGTTGTGCAGATTGTTGTGTTAATCTTCAAATAAATTTTCTAGGTGTGCAGGATGGTTCATTGTTGATCTGGCTGTATTTCATGGATGCAAGACGCAAAAAAAACTTCCATGCTGTTTCGCCATCTTGGCTCGTCCCCTACTGTGTTAGTTTTTATACTGTTCATGAAACCTCCAACTCTTCAGTCTCACCTCTTCCGTCCCTGCTTTTTCCAGGTGCTTGGTTTCATTGAAATTCCTAAGTGCTAATATTAATTGGGTGGTGGTGCCACCCTGCCATCCTACTGCATTTCCCTGGTCCACTCACCTACATGACTGTTCCATAGCTTTCCTTCACTCCTCCAATCTCTAATACATCATTGATCATCATTAAAAATTTTTAATGTTATTCATTATTTTTGAGGGAGAGAGAGAGAGAGAGAGAGCACAAGAAGGAGAGGGGCAGAGAGAGAGGAAGACACAGAATTTGAAGCAGGCTCCAGGCTCTGAGCTGTCAGCACAGAACCTGACACAGGGCTCGAACCCACAGACCGTGAGATCATGACCTGAGACGAAGTTGGATGCTTAACCGACTGAGCCACCCAGGCACCCCTTTAATACACCAGTCTTGATCGTTCATCTCAGCTGATTTCTTTGTTCTCTATTCCACTGAAAAAGCAGAATTAGTTAGGAGATATATCTTGCTGCTCCTAGAGAGGAATTGTCCATGCTCCTGCCCGAGGCCAGCCCCTCTAGCCTTACATTAGATCCCATTAGATTCACTACATTCAATTTGTTCCTCTTCCTTAGGAGGTTGGCAATCTCACCTCCTTGGCATGTCAATTTCCCCCTCTTGACTGCATCATCCCCCAAAGTATATAAACATGTTATTGCTTTTCCCCTAAGAAAAATATTCCTCTCCTGATCCCATTGGTCATTTTTAGATACCATTCCATGTTTCTGTTCCCCTTGGTCGAAACTGGAGATACATTCATTTTTTCCAGTTTCTCTCATCCATGACCTCTAGAAGCTACTCAAATCAGGCTTCTTTTTTTCAAGGTCACCAAAGACCTCCATATTGCTAAGTCCCTTGGGCAATACTAGACTTCTTTCTTTATTCTTAGTCTTCATCTTACTTGACCTATCAATAATATTAGATCCATGCAAATGTTCACTATTAGGGACTGAATGTTTATGTCCTACCCTAAATTTATATGTTAAACTCTACTCCCCAATATGATGGTATTTGGAGGTGGGACATTTGGGAAGTAATTAGGATTAGATGGGGTCATGAGGATGATGTCCTTAGGGATGGGATTAGTGCCCTTGTAATGAGTCATGAGAGAGCCTGCCTCCTTTCTCTGCTTCTGCCACATGAGGATAAAAGAAAAATCTACACCCCAGAAGAGAGGTCTCACCAGAACCTGACAATGATGCTCCTTGATCTTGGACTTCTAGACTCCAGAACTTTGAGAAATAAATTTGTACTGTTTTTAAGCCCCCCATGTGTGGTATTCTATTATATTAATCATAACTGACTAAGACACTCTCCTTGATACAGCTTCATCACTTAGCTTGCAGTATACCATATCGATCAAGTCTCTTCTTCCTCAGTGTTCTCTTTGCTGGTTCCTGTTGTCACCCCAAACCCTAAATATTGGAGGCTGCATGTCTCAATCCTTACGTCCCCTTTTTTCACTGTTTTCACTCTCCTAACTACCTTTCCCCCTGATGATCCTCAAATTTAAATCACCAGCTCAGACCTCCCCGTGAACTCCTGTCTCCTATTTCTCTACTTGATGTCCTTGCTTGTATGTCTGACAAACATCTCAGACACATTACATTCAAAACCAAAATCGTGATCCTCTTACAACCTTCTCATTCCACAGTTCTCTTCCCATAGTAAATATAAATTCTATTTTTCCAGGTGTTGGGTTTTAATATCTTGGAGTTTTTTTTGAGTCCCCACTTTGTTTTATACTCTACCTTCATATCCATTCTGTCATCAGGTACTGTTGGCCTTACCTTTAAAATATATCTAAATCAGACTCCTTTTCATCCTCTCTGAAATTACCACCCTGGTCCAAGCTACCATCATTCTTCATCTAGAACATTATAGCCACCTTCTCATTGGTATCCTGCTTTCTCCCTCTTTGGTACATAATTTTATTATTATTATTATTATTATTATTATTAATATTATTTTAACACAGAAGCCAAAATGGTCCTTTAAAAACTGAAGTATGACTGTGTGACTCTTCCACTCACAATTCTGCATTGTCTTTCAGCTCTCTTGGAGTAAAACCCAAAGTCATTACCCTGTGGCTTATGAGATCTTATATTATCTGCCCCCATGCTTGCTAGTCTTTGACCTTATCTTCTACCAGTCTCTCCTTCCCTTACTCTGCTCCACCTATATTGACCTCTTTGCTGTTTTTCAAACAGCACCAAATTTTTATCTCAGAAACTTTGCAAGAAACTTGGGAAGTATTTCCTCAACTATACACATGGATTGCAGCCTTCCCTCTTTCTGGCCCTGGAGCAAATGCTTTCTTGTCAATAAAGCTTTCCTAACCACCCTAACTAAATCACACCTTCTTTCCCAACTTTGAATTCTCATGCCCATTTATTTTCTTCTACAATACTCATCCTGAGCTCATACATTATATCATTTTGCTTATGTTTTTGGTAAATTATCTGTTCCCCAATTCCCCCATTGAGTATTAGCTCCAAGAGAACAGAGACTGTGGTCTGTTTTGTGAATGCCTGTATCCCTATTGCATTGAACAGGGCTTCAATAAATATATGTTTGAAGATTGAATACCTTCATATCTTTATATTAACTCTTTCCTCTGAGCTGTCCTGAACGCTGTTTCTTTTGCAATTTTTAAATCTTTTTGTAATACAGCATCCTGTCAGAGATCCTCTCTTATGAAAACAGCTCCTAGTTGCTTTTACTAAAATAATAATAATCACTAGCAGTTATATTATGCTGACTCTGATCTAAATGCTTTATCTATTTTATAGGTACCATAACAACCCCATGAAGTAAGAGCTATTGTAACATCTATTTTACAGATGAGTTGACACAGGACATTTAAATTCACACAGGTAGTAAGTGGTGGAGCTAGGATATTTTAAACTCAAGGAATATGGCTGTAAAGGCTGTGCTTTCAACCACTGTGTTATGCTGCTTAGAGATAGAGGTTGTGTTAAGGAGGTCTGCAGAAAAGGTGAATAGAGACTTCCATTTGACTTATGGAAGCCAGTTGCTCTTAGTGATGGCGTCCAAGTATTCTCGAAAAGGATGGATAAATTTGCATAAAGGAGTCTGTGGATATTTCAGGAAGAAAGGTTGAGTTATGATTTCATTTCTGGTGCATAGCAGTGTCGGGGAAGTTGAAAACTCTTAACTTCATGGTGAGACACGGGATCACAAATAGTTCTGAGTTGTGGCAAGAAGCAAAGAGAGTGCTCTGTTTCTATGGTGCGGCAAACCCTGGAACTAGTCCTAACCCAGCCAGCTAGCTCTCCTGTAAGCAAGTGGGCTGGTGAACTGAAAAACGGACTCAGGGAAGCCTTGAAAAGTGGGCCCATTAGGGCAAGACATCATCTCAACCGAACCCTATAGCTGTTCCCATAGGGCCTTTGGGAAAAGTTTTCTCTGTAGGAACACAGCCACCTACGTCTTCTGTTCAGTTCTTGCAATTATTCCTAAAAAGTTTCCTCTCACATCCTGAACTCCATAATCACTAACCCTTGAGGTGACAGGCAGTCTCTAAAAACCTGACTTGACCTCACCACTCTGGGGCTGCCTTATGCCTTACGAATATGCATAGGCGAGGGAATGACAGACCATTGATCCTCAGAGTCCTGGCCACTTCTGTGACCATAATGCTGGGGAGTGCGTTCTTCCATCCTCAGAATCTTTACGGCTGTGAATAGATGTTGCCTTACTCCTTGAAATCACTTCTGAACCCTCCAGTACCATGTTTCCAACACAGCCTGCTGATGCCAGGTTTTAAATCTCCAGTTATCAAACTGGGTTAGGGCAAAACTGAAACCACTGCTGTTTTGATGTATGAAAGAGAAGAGAATCTGAGAGATTCCGAATGAGTGAACTTTCTGTTACAGTACCTGATAGTTGGTAACTCCAAGCATAGCAGAGATAGTGTCCCATTAATTGCGCTTAAACCTTAAAGAAAGATGACCAAGTGTACTTCCAAATCCATCACAAATGTTATCTTATTGACTTTCTTCAGGCAAATGTTAAACCACTGTTTCAACATTTCCTTGTCTTGATCATAATTTGTATGCTGTTAGTCATTAGTTGATATCTCTGTCTGTCCCCACTAGTCAGTAAATCCCTCAAGGGTAGTAACCATCTCTGGTTGATCTACTTACCCTTAGACTTAGTTGTGCCTGACATGGTAAGACTCTTACTACACGCTTGATAATTGACTGGACAAATGAATGAGTCATGGGTGGACAAAGAATTTCTCTTTTCAGATTATGTTATTGCTACTGGGTATACATTTTGTTTTAACAAACACTTTATCAAGAGATGGTGTCATATTGAAGGAAGGATTTGTGGCAGATATTTTGGGACTGTTGTTCTTTATAAACATTATGCTTCAAAAGATGTTTCCTTTATACAAATCTGGTATCTAATATACACATGTTAAACCAAGGCAACTGAATTTATGGAAGAGTAGAAAGAGCCGATCTGGTTATAGTCCCATTTTTGCCACTGACCTTGAACAAGGAGGTTGACCTCTAAAGTCCCTTCTGGCTCTTTTGTTCTATAGCTTTGTGAATATATATGTGGAAGTAATCTATGCATTTGTTTCCTAGTAAAATTAGTGAAAAGGTAGATAAAAACACCCAGCCCCCCTCAAAGCAGAGATTACTTCTCTGATAAGAAAAGAATGTAAGGAATTCTCTCTGTTAGGCTCCATTGGGTATGGATTATTTTGCAGTTGTGGCACTCATCTCAGAAAAAGCTATTGTTTTAACATTTGACTCATGATAGATATAAATAGAAACCCATATACTTCCTGTTGTTCAAATGGATGTAATTCTAACACCTTCAGAAAACCTTATAGATTGTTGGAAAAGTTCCATGAGACCAGCAATGAAATTGTAACATAATCTATTGTCTGATTTGGAGGGCTTTATAGCTCCATTGCTAAGAGAATAAAATAATATCTTGGTGAACTGACATCTATGAGGATCACTGTTTGTTAATTAACCTCTGCATTGTTATAAGTTTGCTGAAAATACCATAATAGTATTGCTTTGATTGATAAGAAAAATTCTACCACTTAGGTCCAATAGGTACTGCATATAATTTGCTACCACAAAATCTTATATTGATTCACTTACTGATATTAATGACCACATAATGACATATATGTATATTTTCTGCAGCTCTGCTGTTAGGTTTGAACAGATTCTAGCCCATAGACCTGTGCCCTGAAGCAAATTGGATGCTGCTAGTGCAGAGGGAAGAGGACAGGTGTGATGTAATCAGAAGGGCTTAGAGTCTTAATCGGATAAACCAGGGAATGTTTGGGTTATCTCTCACTTGGAAGTAATTTTCAAAGCAAAAATGTGCTTTGCAATAATAAGATTTGGGGATAGAAAGTCGTGTATAATTGGGCCATTAGGTTTGCATCAGACAAGAAAATATCCAGTTCTAAGAACTGTCAGGAAAGAGGGGAAAACAACCCCAGCCCCCAGGAGTAGAACTGGGACTCTGACAATAAACCGGAGGTAGAGTAAGCCATGCTCAAACGTCGGGAAACATCTGGGAACCTTGCAACAGTTGCACCTGCTCAGAGACTCAGATCCAATAGAGCTCATTTGGCATGGGCTTTCGGAATCTGCGTTTTTAACAAGCACCCTACCAAATAGAAAATTCCTGACAAGTGAGGAGTTATTCCCATGTAAAAGATATCAGTCATTTGTGTAAAAAGTTATTTTTCCCGAGAGAATAAACAGATTTTATTTTTTTATTGTGTTCATTGCCTCAGACTTTAAGAGCATTACGTATGTAGGCATAGTGACCTCAGGATATGTTACAACCTCTTGTCTCCCTCTTGGTTTTTAAAAAAGTTATACCTTGTTGTCAGCTCAAATAGAATTTTTAATTGTTTTTTAATGTTTATTTATTTTTGAGAGACAGAGCACAAGCAGGGAAGGGGAAGAGAGAGAGAGCGAGGGAGACACAGAATCTGAAGCAGGCTCCAGGCTCCGAGCTGTCAGCACAGAGCCTGACCCAGGGCTTGGTCCACGAACCGCTAGATCACGACTTGAGCCGAAGTCTGATGCCTAACTGACTGAGCCACCCAGGCGCCCCTCAAATAGAATTTTTAAGGCATGCTTGAGAAGTTTGAGCCAAATTTCCCACATCAGTTTTTTTTCCAGTTTGAATTTTTATTGGAGAAGCAAAGTTTATTTATTCATTTCCCATTTGTAACCTATTTTTTCCCCTTTTATAATCTAATTATGTCAAGCTGTGTTTTAGTCACAAAAGGTGTAAAGATGAATAAAATAGTCCTCAAAGAGCTTATAATCTCTTAGTGGGTGATAGGCATATAGGTAAATAAGTGTAATAAAATGTGATTAGTGTTCTTATTAGAACATATTCCATAGTATGGTTGGAATAGAAGAACTGAGTCAACTCTCACTGAATGGGATAAGTGTCCCAGAAAGGCTGTATAAGCAAGTAGATGCTTGACTTGATTTTTTTCTTGCTTTATTGAGCTATAATTGAAAAATAACATTATGTAAGTTCAAGATGTACAATGTGATGATTTGGTACACATATATATTGTGAAATAATTACCATAGTAAGTTTGGTCAACACATCCAACACCTCACATTGTTACCTGTTTGTGTACGTGGGGTGTGGGGTGGTAAAAATACTTAACTCTATTGGCAACTTTTAAGTACACAGTATCGTTAACCATTGTCACCATGCTGCACTGTGGGGGATAAGCTCAGGAATTCCCCGGGCTTACGCCAGTGGGTTAACAAGGCACAAAGAAATACAAAGTCAATAAAATGCTCACACCCGAGTTTTGGTAAACCAGGTTGGCACTCCAAGAATAGGGGTTTGTGCAAGGACACCCCGAGAATAGGGAGGCACAATGGTGCCGGGAATAAGGAGGTGCAAAGGCACCCCACAATAGGGAAGGGGTGCTGATGCCCCAAAAATATATATAGAGAGGCAAAGGCCTGAAATAGAAATGGCGCAAAGGTGCCCAATACACAGGATAACAAGATTAGATATTCAGAGTGAAACACCCCAAATTTAGTATATAGCAGAAAGCTGCTTTCATAGGAGAATAGGGCCAGGTTAGGTAAATTGGTGAACTGGACTTTGGACCACTGCGCTGCAGGCAAAGCAGCCAGAGCAGAGACGGTTAACAAAAGAAAAGGTGGCTTATTAACCCCGAGGTTATTCCCCCTATCTGTCTCATCCCCTAGGCTGGCAAAGATAAACAGGCATGGCGCCCCCTGTCTGCTGTTAACAACCATCTGCCGAGCACCTGGATTTTGTTTTATATTGACCCAAACCCCAAACACTGTATATCTTCAAAGTCCCCCTTTCCCCCTCACATCCACAAGTTAATGTTCCTTGTTTCTTTGTCTCTTTGTACACTCCCATCACGTTTGCAAGCCTTCTGATCTGAATAAATACGGGTCAAGGACCCTTATTCCGCTCTTTTGCTGGCCAAAAGAGAACTTTAGACTTAGAGTCTATGACGCACCCCTATGTTTACTGCAGCGCTATTTACAATAGCCAAATTGTGGCAGCAGCCCAAGTGTCCATCCATAGATAAATGGATGAAGAAGAGGTGGTATATACATTCACACACACACACACACACACACACACACGCACACCCTAGAATATTAGCCATAAAAAGGAATGAACTCTTGCCATGTGCAACAACATGGATTGATATAGAGGCTATAATGCTAAGTGAAAGATAAATACCATATGATTTCACTCGTGTGGAATTTAAGAAACAGAACAAATAAGCAAAGGGGGAAAAAAGAGATGAACCAAGAAACAGATTCCTGACTTTAGAGAACAAAGTGATGGTTACCAGAGGGGAAGTGGGTGGGGAGATGGGAGAAATCGGTTATGGGGATTAAAGAGTCCACTTACCATGATGAGCCCTGAGTAATGTACAGCATTGTTGAATCCCGATATGTGCACCCGAATTGAACATAACACTGTATGTTAACTATACTAGAATTGCAACACTTAAAAAATAATTTATTTTGCTGAACCACACCTTTATTATAATACATTGGATTATGATTTTGACTTTTTTTCACGAACTATACTTTTATAAAAAAATGTTTCTACATCAATTTAATTTTCTTTATCCCTCTTCTAGGTAGAGTCGAGTATATGAAGGTAAGATTTCAGGCTTCTATTTTCCTTGTAATCTATTGTTTTTTAAATCTCTTTTTAAAAGATTCGAAAGACTGATGCAGGGCTCGATCTGAGAAACCATGAGATCATGACCTGAGCCACAATCAAGAGTTGGATGTTCAACCGACTGAGCCACCCGGGTGCCCTTTAATATTTTCTTAATACAGCTGTTCACTGTGGCTTCTCATTCAGCTAGAAGTAAAGACATTGACTTATCAGGTCTAGTTAGCCCCTTAACTCTTTACAGTGACTTTTCCTTGTTTGCATCCTAT
Organism: Prionailurus bengalensis; assembly: GCF_016509475.1. Classification (NCBI taxonomy): domain Eukaryota; kingdom Metazoa; phylum Chordata; class Mammalia; order Carnivora; family Felidae; genus Prionailurus; species Prionailurus bengalensis. The sequence goes on from NC_057352.1 coordinate 62,274,156, forward strand.
GTGATAACACAGATTGAGTTGCCACCAACTGAGGTGATGAAGTAGAGGAAAAAATTAGACAATTAGAGAGAAGTGGATGCGTTTAACTCTGGTCAGAAATATTTAAGAATCCAGTGGCAGGAGTATTTTGGTGTGACCTGACTACTGGGGGGAAATGTACAGATTAAGGCACTGTCTGAGCCTGTCAAGAAGCTCAAGCCTTAGAGAAGAGGTCAGATACTGCCAGGCCAAGAGTGTGTCACTAGAGAGGTTTAAAACATGTGTTAGGAGTCCTGGGTGGAGAGAGCCTCTAATGCCAGTGGAGACTGAGTTGAAGTGAACAAGATGCAAAATGGGGCTAATGGATTGTGTATGGGCTTCACGGACTGTGCTGATTAAGTGACTTGGCACATAGTGGGTCCTCAAATGCTGGTGTTGCTATGGGGGAATACAGCACTGCTGGTATAGAGAAAGGTGACCTCAGGGCAGCAGAGCTCTCACACTGTACAAATAGAAGGTAAGCTTGCAGCTCGGGACCGAACAATAGAATTCAATGCCTGTCAGAAGATTCTGGAGTACTGGGCCCTGTTCTAGGTGCTGTCCATGTGCTAGCCACGTGTAAGTTGAGTGTTTCCTGCATGGTGTTTACCAGTGATGCAGGTGGTAACATTTGTATCTTGGGCTTTTGCCATCTTGTGATTTGGGGAGTTATCCAGGGTTCTAGTTACTAAGGGGTAAAGCTGAGATTTTACCCAAGTGTGTTTGATTCCAAGGCCATATCCACCTGAGTGAGCATCCCACCCTGGTTCTCAGGGACGGGACCTTGTGGAGCAGCAGAAAGACATTGGAGGCCTCTGAGTGCCAAACAAGTGACATTTAGAATAATTTCTCTCTCAGTAGTTGTTTCAATGTTTATTTACTTATTTTGAGAGAGAGAATGTGTGTATGAGTGGTGGAGGGGCAGAGAGAGAGGGAGAGAGAGAATCCCAAGCAGCCTCCACGCTTTCAGTACCGAGCCTCACATGGGGCTCAATCTCACCAACCGTGAGATCATGACCTGAGCCAAAATCAACTGGTGAGGCGCCTAGGCGCCCGCCTCTGATTGTTATTGTTATTTATTTATTTATCTATTTAAAGGATTTGTTTACTCTTGAGAGAGAGTGAGAGTGCAAGTGAGGAGGGGGCAGAGGGAGAGGGGGACAGAAGATCTGAAACAGGCTCTGTGTTGACAGCAGTGAGCCCGATACGGGGCTTGAACTCGTGAGCGGTAAGATGATGACCTGTGCTGAAGTTGGATCTCAACTGACGGAGCCACCCAGGAGTCCCTTTCTTTATTTTTAAAGTGTGAGTGAAAGTGGGGGAAAACCTGGATGAAATTAGGTAGGTTATTTTTTCTTTTTGACTTTTGTTTTTAAAGTAATTGTACTGATTTGTTTATAAGTATGTAGGATACTTGATTTTTCTCCATTTCTCCTCTGGTGATGTAAGAGCAATTTGAACTGTTCATATATTCTAAGAAGAATGTTGCTTAATGATGGGATATTAGGGGATCCCTGGGTGGTTCAGTCGGTTGTGTATCTGACTTTTGATTTTGGCTCAGGAAATGATAGCAGGGTCATGGGATCGAGTCCTGCCTCGGACTCTGCACTGAGCCTGGAATATGCTTAAGATTCTCTCTCTCTCCCTACCCTTCACCCACTCTGTTTTCTCTCTCTCTAAAAAAAAAAAAAAAAAAAAGAAAGAGGAGAGAGAGAGAGAGAGAGGAAGAAGGAGAGACTGAGACAAAGAAAAATAAAATGCCACTAACTGAAACTTGCTTTCTTCAGGGACCACAGTAATGCCAAAATGTTATATGTGACCACAGTGCCAGATCATGCGCCTTTGCTGTTGACACAATGGGTAATTTGATTTTACTGGTTTTGGTACTAATCTTAAGAGATTGCTGTTTCACCTTTTTGGTTAATTTAGATCAAATTTCTGAGAAGATTAAGTACTACATGAAAGGAAATGCAAAACATGCAGAAAAAAAATACCCTTTTGTGAACAGCAGGTATAACCATCCCCCCACCCTTTTTTTCATTTTCATGATTTCACCTGGAATTGTGTTCACTCCTGGTTCCCTGATTTTGCCATCTCCTCTTTCATCCTGATGTCCCATTTCATTCCATTTTATACCAGGCTAAATTCAAAGCAATTATCACATATGCAAAATACCACATTCTTTATTTCTGTAATGACTTACCCACCAGAGATAGGTTTTTATGTCAGCGTAATTAATATTTTTGAATTCTGAATCCTTTATTACGTATTTGTGTAGATCAGTGGAGCAAAGAAATGTGCTCAAGAAACTGTGTGGCAAAATAAGCTTCCCTCTTACGAAGCACAAAGATGTAAGATAAAAATCCCTTCTTTGTCCTGGGCTCCTGGTTGGCTCAGTCGCTTAAACATCCAACTCTTGGTTTCAGCTCAGGTCATGGTCTCATGGTTCGTGAGTTTGAGCTCTGCGTCAGGCTTCGTGCTGACGGTGGGGAGCCTGTTTGGGATTCTCTCCCTCCGTCTTTCTCTGCCCTTCCTCTGCTCACTCGCTCTGTCTCTCTCTCAAAAAATACATTTTTAAAAAAGTGTTAAAATTCCTTCTTTGTCCTTTAAAAATGGAAGTAAAAGTAAGGAGTAAGTGTTCCTGATGACTATGTGTTTTGTTGAAGAATAACGGTGAGACACTTGAGCGCACTAATGAATTTTTTAATGACATCATTCTAAGTGTACACGCTTCGTTGCAATCTGAGAGAAATCAGAATGTCAAGAATCGGGGCTTCCTGAGTGAGCATAATTTGATGTTTGTGCCCTTTTGGTCATTGGGTGAATTGAGCCGCTCAACCTTCCATGCTGTTCACTGCTGTTTCCAGCAATAACACCACAGTACCTCTTTTATTTGGTAAGAGTTAGGCAGAATTTGTTTTCATAACCCTGGCTTAAGTTTTATATCATTCAGTGCTGCCAGGAGAGAACACTAGAGGTTTCTTGCCATGTTGAACAGTTCTGTTCCTCTTAATGCAGAGAATTTTGAAAGAGAATCTGGTGACAATATTTCTCTTCCATAGAGAAAAGTCGTTCATTGGAGCTGTTTGGCTTGAAAGATTTTACACTTTCTTCGCTTTTTCATTGTCATCCAGTCACAGTTCCATTGTCTGGAAACCAAGATAGTTGCTCTGAAACATTTACACCTTCCACTGTTCTCTTCATCCTTCATTTCTTTATGTGTCTGGCTTTTCTCTTTGGCCTAAACTGGATTGACTGTTTTTAATGATACAGGGACTGGCTCTGGGGTATGTTGTGTTGACAATGCTTCTTTGTGACACATTGTCCAGTGTTTGTTTGGAAAGCATAGTACACGTTCTGTTTCTATCCTACTTGCAAATCGAGGAAAGGAAAAATCTACAAAGAACTTGAAAGGTGCTATTTTAGTAAACACTTCAGAAGTTTCAGAAGTAAATTCCCTCTATTTCCTGCAGGATTTCCATTGTACACTTTAGCTTTGAAGAAAAACAAATCTTTCATGTCTTAGAATATTCGATGTATATGTTATCTACTGAGTGATCTTCTTCTTGGGAAGAAGTCACTAAAGAGAATGTTTTGCTCAGGTTCACCTCTCCCTTGACAAAGTTCATACCAGCAAAGTGAAATCAAAGTCTGAAGAAACAGCCTGTGCAGAAAGAAAATGCTCAGCTTAAGATCCATAAGAATCAGATAAAAAAAAATTGACTGTCAAATGTTATATAAATCAGAAATGAACATCATTACTTTCTTTTTGAGTTTCTCTTCTTTAACTCTGGTAAAATACATGCATTAGGAAGTTTCCCGGCATAAACATTTAAGTGTGCATTTTAGTGGTGCTAAGTACATTCACGGTCTTCTATAGTCATTCCACCTTTCTCAAATCTGTCTTAAAGTCAGGAGGTACGAGTACACGCATCAAGGATTCGATGCAGGGAATCTTGACATCTCGTAAATGTAACCTGGAAGAGGTGATGCTTTGAAAAAAACCTCACTTGGTAGAATGAGTTTGGTCTGGGAAAGTAAAAAGTGGCTTCCTGCCTTGGGAAACCTGTCCTTTCTCCTCTCCCTGCTCCTGGGCTGACTTGTGGGAACAGGTGCGCACATTCAAGTAAACTGTTTTATGCTTGACAGCAAAAAGGAACTGGGGGACAACTGTGATGCACTTAGGTGTGAGAAAGGGTCAAAGGACGCCAGATGGGACACGCTGAAGAAGAATGTAGACGTTTGTGATGGAATGTGTGGACAAAGAAGCTCACAGAAGCTCACAGAAGAGTAAGACTTTCAGGAGTTAATTGTTACAAACGCTGTTGTAAGAACGAATGCGTCAGACAGCGGGGATAATTTTCTTTCTTTGAGCACATTTAACACCAACCATACTTTTACCATAGTAATCAGTAGAGAATTGTGTTTCTCCCTGCTGCTTTGCTATCTGTGATCTGCACCTTCCTTCACTTTGTGGAAACCTCAGCGTTCATTTTCATTGTCCTTTACATTTCAGTCCCATCATAGCGACATGACTGCCATGTGTATGTATATTTTTGGTTAAACTCTAGACATTGGGTAGGAAATATTTGGAGGAGAATTCAGGTGTACTGAGATGGTATCTTGGTGCAGATGAGATGGGAGTTTGTGTCTGGCAGGAGATCAGGGGTGCCGGCATTACTGAATCCTGTGAACTCAGTTTTCCTTCCTTTCCCTCTTTCCCTTCCCTTCCCTTCCCCGCATTCCTTTCCCAGGAGACAATATTCTGAAGGTGGGCAATTCACATCATTTTCTTTTCATCAGTGTATTTTGCATTCTTCTCCACTGGTGTTTTGACGCAGGTGGCAGGAGTTCCCTCGTGAAGTGTAGAAATGTCCAGTAGGTCATTGTACAGTGTTAATAACACCATGTCCAAGAAAGATGTCTCTATGGCAATGTCATGGCCCGAGCCTTGATTCAGAGTTCAGGACTCTTGGGGGGAAATCAGACAAGTCAGGAACCCTGCATCATCCTTATGTGTTTAGTTGTGATGAGTTGGTCAGGCTTGGCTTTGTACACTGAAAAGAAATACGCTTATGCAGTCCCAATCACAAGAGCCTGAGTGCATCTCGTGTGGGCTTTTTATATTTATGTGCTGTATTAATGAGTAGGAATAGAGAGCTATGAAGAGAAGCTCAGAGTTGGCAAAGACTTGCCAGTGCGCTGGAGTTTGACTTTGTTTAGTCCCTTCATGGGGGACATCAGTGCTTTCCTCTGGGTGTGTTTGTGGATCTGTGCATTTATGGGGAATGGGAGAGGGCACATTTGAGACCTGCTTTCAGATTTCAGGGAGGGAAGAAAGGCAGAATTTCACATGGGCTACCAGGGAATCTATGTTTCTTTCTCCTGTAGGAAGCTGGGACTGAAAGAATGGGAGCAGGTGGAAGGGGAGAAGCAGCTGTCAGTTACAGAGGAGAAAGTGAAATTAGCTGCAGAAGAGCTACGGAACTACAAGTGAGTTTAGCTTCTACCAACAGCTCACACGACACCCATTGTATTACTTTGAAACTTTGTACAGTGTTTAGAGCCAAGTAGCACACAAATATACACAAACATTCAAGAGACATTTGTTCCTATAGAGACTTCAAGAGAAATGTGACATTTTCCAGACATTAAGTTAAAAATATGAAGCTAAACAAGTTAAGTCAATAAAGATTTCCTGATCCCCGATGCTGGCCAGACTATGTGGAAATGTGGTTCCTGAACATGTTTCTGGAAGTGCTGGAAATGATTACAAACCTCAGGAAGCAGTTCGGTGGAGGACCAATCACATCAACAAATATGACCATCCCATTTGAGAGACCCACTTGTTGTAACCATGAGGAAATGATAAGGATACAAGGAAAAGATTTGAACTTTATGATGAAAGATACTTATTGCAGGATTAGGGAGCTGTCACCACAGGTAAGGAGACCGTGTCAACATGGAGCCCGCAGGCATTAAATAATAAATCCAAGATGCTGTAGTGATGGCTTTGAGCTTTCTGTACTCTCCTCATGTGAAATGTGTCTTATATGATTGGGTTGTGTGTATGAGAATTCAGTTCTTATAATGGGAACCTGGGCCAATTAACATTACCCTCAACATGGTGCTTCATCTGATGAAAGCCGTTGCATGCCCAGGAGAAGAGTAGAAGAAACACAAGAGAAGCTGCAGCAGTCAGAGCTCACCTTCGGAGACCAGGTAGCCTGCACTCTGCCTAATAGTTCCTGAGTGCTTCAGCACCTAACACAGATGATGATAATGGGCCACTGAATCTCTCCACATGGGTTTTTCTTGATGCGCTCTTTCAGATGGCTCTTTGTGAGAAGGCGGCTCAGGACACTTGGGGAAGAATGTTTTTCTGTCCTCTTGTGCACACCCTGCCACAGCTGAACGTGGATGCGTTTCTCTCTTCCAGCTCCTCCCAGCTCGGGGCTCATGTTCTGGAGAGGGCGGTAGTGGAACAGAGCAGGGAGGTCACCTACTTGAAATGCAGGTACAGGATTTTGACATTTTTTTTTTTTAAGGGTGCTGTGAGGTTTTTAAAAAGGCTAAACTGTTCGGTGTCCACTGGAGACCTGGGTGTGGTAACTCTTAGTGAAACTGATTCATCTCGATCTTCAAGACTGGAAGTCATCCAAAGACAGAGGCTTCCAGAGGAATTCAGGAGGCACAAACTAATGGCAAGAGGACATGAGAGGGAGATCTCCATGGAGAGGTATGGAGCACATGGTGAAATGCGGTAGTTTAACTTCTGCAGCAACATCCGCACAATCGGCTTCTTGTTCCAGTGGGTGTAATTGTTTGATTTCCTGCAAACAGTCCCAGGTGGTTACTAGAGGGCACAGGTTGTCTCACAGTGGTGACAGGACACTGTTTCCTTCAGATGCCCCCAGCCAGCAGGGCTCTTTGGGTCTGTACCTTGTGAGTGGTGGAGCTTACGCCCCTCCACTGACTGTGGGTCCCCCTTCAACCTCCTGGTTACCCTTAATTGGAGAGAGGGTGCTAGAACAGATGTGGGTCAGCGCCCCTTCCACCTTGAGACAATGTTGAAGGCTGTTTCTTTTGTTTCACATGAATAACGTGAACAACAGCATGAATTGGAGGCTGTATGTCTCGATGAGCTTTCTTGGCTTGGCTTTTGGATAAATGCTCCATAGAAAATATGCTTTCTGTAAAGAAAGCAGACATTTCTTTCCTCTGTTTGGAGGTGCCTTTATTCTTTAAAAGTTTTTTTTTTTTTGTATTGTGAACTATAGTACTCCATTAGTAAAGTAAATTCTTGTGAAATTTCACTCCTCTAGTAAAGTAAATCCTTGTGAAATTTCACTCCTCTAATGTTATTTTATTAGTGTAACTATAAAACTTTGCAGGTAATTCCACATAGAATTAACCTTTCCCTACCTCATTACTATAGTATTAGTCTCTTCAAGGCCATTTCTGTTCATGAATACTTACATAATCCCTTGTCAGATACATAAGGCAGATGATATATACAGTAAAGCCTTGAAAAATCCCACCCATGACTTGTAGGAAAGGACAGTGTGCTGTTCATGCTGACATTTACTGACATTATCCTAACTAAGCCATTCATATTTTAATTTTTAATCTGTGATAAATTGCCATTTCCCATGATGTGTATTAGGAAACCCTTCTTTTAGTGTTGATTTCCAATGAATTGAGCCCTGACCTCTCCACAGTTGGTTGGTTATCACATAGCCGAAGGCCTCATGGTGCCTTCTTCAAGGCTCCCCAGAGTCCCAATGGGTCATCACCTGTGCCATGTGGAAAACCCTGTTTCTGGTAAGGGACCTGATTGTAGCAAGCAGTGTAAGATGGTGGAGGAAGGCATGGAGGTATTTGTTTTTTCCACCCAGTGTATGCAAATCAGAATAAACCTCCATCCCTTCTTTGCTCTCTATCAAATGCAGAACCTGGTGCAGCTTCTGTGAGGAACAAGAATTCAGTCCCTACTATGTGGCCACAGAGAAGGTCAAGGGGAATGATGTGACAATTTTCAGTTGTAACTCTCTCTCTGGAATCTTTTGTCTCTTTATACAGCACTGTCTCCTGGGGTTGTCTCTAGGTTGTGTGTTCTGACATATATCTATGGTGTCATTTACTTTACAAAGAGTAAAACTCTTTCCCCAAGAGCCTACAGGCCTCTCTGTTCTTAGCTTGTTTGTCATCTTTGGTGGTGCCTCCAGAAGCCATAAGTGTTCAGAGGCTGAGGACCACAGGGCAGCCACTGTGTGTTTGTGGAAATAACATGAGGAGGATGACATCTCACATGACACTTAGGTCTCCTGGCCTGCCTCACTTCTTCCAGACCTCCTTTCATGGGAATATTCCTGAAAACTGAAACAGTTTAATTGTTGTTATTTTACTCCTTTTCTGTACAGAGCTAGTCATTAACCTGGTTAGAACATTGGTTGTGAAACTCACTAACTGAAAAACACGAAAAGTCCTACTTTCTGCGACGTGCTTAGCAATTTTGAATGCTCTTAGTCAAAGGTTAATTTTTTCCAAATTTCATAATTCATCAGTTTTCCCATCTCTTGGAAATGTGCTTTTGCAGAGTCACTTCAGCTGTTCATGTAGTAAAAATATTATGAATTCCCAGGGAAGACATATTTGCAGTAGAACACTGCAATGCTTGCAGTGAGGAAACCCTGTATTCATCCAGATGTTGTGGTCTTTTCCCAACTACCAGCTACCTCGCAGTAGCACCAATCCAGGTGGGAGCTGAGGTAGATTTATGGTAGTAGTTTTTGGGGTGAGATTTATGATGTCTCGTATTCCTCCCAGTGTTTTCTTTATTTTTTTCTTTTCTTTCTTTCTTTTTTGTGCAATGGTTGTTTATTTATTGAGCAGGAGAGAAAGAGAGACAGAACACAAGCGAGAGAGGGGCAGAGAGAGAGAGGGAGACACAGAATCCAAAGCAGTCTCCAGGCTCTGAGCTGTCAGCCCAGAACCTGATGAGAGGCTCAAACTCATAACCCATGAGATCACGACCTGAGCCGAAGTCAGACACTTACCCGACTGTGCCACCCAGGTGCCCCTCATCCCACTGTTTTCTTAGTGACGGATGGGCAGGGCAGAGGTCGAAGACATGAAACCCCTTTCCTCCCTCACCACCAAGGCGGGGTTTGTTGTAAGCATCGGGCTCTGTTCTGGACTTAAAGCCCATGCATTCTGCCCTTGAGCCACTGATGTCTGCAGGGCCCTCCTTCCTCCCAGGTTGTGGACACAACCAGCCCTCCAGAAACTTTGGGTTCATGGCTGGGCCACCAAGGGGTCAAGGTCTGGCTGTCCACATGCTTCCCAGGAGTGGTTGGAACAGCAATGCTGCAGTACAGGTCATCATGAGAAGCTTCTGTAAACAGGAGTCGCATACACTGTGATCAGGGCATGGGCTAAAAGATGACAGGAGAGAGGAGGACACAGGACATGTGGCGCCATGCTTCATGGACAGGGCTGCATAGAGCAGAAGGATGAGGGCCTGGGGAGAGGCAGAGAAAGAGACAGGCAGGGAGAGAGACAATGAGTCAGTGATGGGGGAACTGGGCATGTCTGAAGGAGTGAGAGGAAGAAACAGAGGGAGACAGTAGAGAGAAGCAGTGACAAAGAGGAGGCAAGGAAGAAAGGATGGAGCTGGTCACAGTGTGTGGAGAGGGCGATGGGCCATCCAGGAGGGGCTCTGTGATGATGCTCTTAGTGTTGGAGGCAGAATGTGTAGGAACCCTGGGCATGACAGTTCCCTGAGTGCAAAGCTCCAACCTCACTGCGGCAACCTCTGTACAGGCCATTGCCCTTGAGAAGATGGGTGCCCCTCATTGTGCCTGGCGTGTTGGGGTCCTGTCTCTGTATCAGTCATGGAGATAAATGGCTTGAGGCAGCATGTGCAGCTTGTTAGCAGGTAAAGACCAGAGTGTGCCCCATGGCACCCTCGAATTATAGCTGTTAACCTGGGAAATGAGGGAGAATCCCTCACATCTATTAAGCAGAGGAACAGGGAGAGAGAGTCAGTGTCTCCTTTTAGTTGGGTTCTATCTCGGCTAGACCAATAAGGTCCTCTTCTGGAGGTTCCTCCTGATATCTGCTGGGTTTTGGGGACTTTCCCTTGTTGGGACACTTATTCTTTCTAATGTCCTTTCCCCTTGCAGTAGGATCATTGACCCCTTGCTAAGGAGGTTCTCGGCCTCCTCCCTTGCTGCTGGGCATATTTATGGTCTTATAAGCCCCCTGTTGTGATCTCCCTGAGACCCTCTGATATCAACCTATGTGGACCTGCATCTGGAGAGCACCTGTGCCTGGCCGAGGGCGCAATCTAGCCATGGGGCCTTGTGGGGGAGGGTTGTCTGGCACGGAGGGGAGGAAAATGGGTGGCTGCAGTGGCAGTGCCTTGGCTGGGGAGGCTGCAGCAGTGGCAGCAGTGGCAGCAGCCAGCCCGCTGGGGGAGGAGTTTCAAGCTCAGGGGAGGGGAGGGAAGCCTAAATTGTCATGAAGAGGGGAACATTAGGGGAGCAGTCTGTCGCTTCTTTGGCTCCCTGGGTGAGTCTCCGGGTAAAGCAGCCAAAACCTTTGCCTGGCTCTCCTTGCCCCATCCCGACTCCACAATTCTCCCGTGAGGCGGAGTCACAAAGACAGAGGGACAGGGGCGCCCCCTCCAATGAGGAGACCAGCCAGATGCTTGCCTGGCCATTTTCTGAAGGAACCCAGGTGACGCTCAGCCCCAGAGGTCCCAGCCTTGTAACACATGATCAGAAGCCATTCTTATATCACCACAGACCCAGTGCCATTCATTATGGAATCTCAGACAGGCCCACTCAGTCTCCATGGGCCCCTAGGGACCCCAAGGGTACCTGTCTGTGGAGCCACAGAAGCTTACTCAGCAGGCAAGCTAGACCGAATCGCACATTCACATTCACATACACACCAGATGTTATTATATTCCCTACCAGAGAATCCCTACCTGTGAGGCTTCTGAAGTCTTGGGGAGTAAACAGGTCCCCCTTCCACTCTTGTGAGCGGCCCTGACTAGATTGGCCCCAGCCTTACCGGTTCTGACCCTCGGGCCCAGTACCTCACCAGCCAAGTCTCCTCGTGTCCGGTGGGAATGCCGGTGAGGTGCTGGCCTGAATGGGACAGAGAAGGAGACTGCCGATATTTAGGCAGGTTGCTCACTCTACCTTATGATCCCTCATTCCGGTACCGCCTCGCTGTTCTCCCAAACTGGTGGCAACAATGAGCCAGCATGGTTGGGTTTCCTGCTCAGGGAACCAAATTTGTTATGGAACCAGGTTGGAACACTGGCGGAAAAACCAAGTGGCACTCAGAGATCTTGGGGGATTGGAGATTTATTTAACACAAGCGGGCTCAGAGGAGACTGTATGTCTCCAAAGATCTCAACCCCGATTGAGAGCAGGAAGGGTAATTTTTAGTTATCAGCCTCCGTATTTGTGTGTGCGTCGGGGGGGGGGGTGGTTAAATGTGCAGCAAACAAGGGAAGAAGAACCCGGAGGAGGGGGTCTCTAAGCTAGAGACCAGAGTTTGTTTTAGTTCAATCAGCCACCTTTAGTGTACCTTCTCCACTTCTCCAACAGAACTAGTTATGTGCAACATGATAGTGCATTGCTATTCTTACATCTACTGCTGATCTCTGGATTGCGGATTGTAAGTGAGAAGTTTAAAACACCACCCCTTTCTCTTACATGAAAAGAGAAATCTCTGTCTTCACCTAGCCTTCCTGTGATTGTGAAGACATGGCAATTATTATTTCAAGGCACAATTATCTACCTATGAGTCTGATGGAACTTATTTCACACATCTTCATCCCTAAAGCACTTTTCATAGAAAATATTACCCATATAGAGGCAGGAAATTCATCACAGATGTGTAGCTCCCTCTAGGTATGCATTCTGACCTTGTCACATTTGTGTCATCAAACACATTGACACCGTGAAAAATAAGCTCTCAACATCAAGATGGTGACATTAGAGGATATGGTGTAAAAGGAATTTCATGTGTTCTCAATTAGAAATAAATTTTAATGGTGAAGGAGAAAGTTAAAGTATTGTCAAATTTTATTGACATATAGTAGACACACCATGTTGTATTAGTTTCAGGCGTATATCACCGTGATTCCGTGTGTATACAATATGCTCTCCATATACCTAGACAAGCGTAGCTATGATGTGAAAGCATGCAATATTTTCTTACAGGGTTGACTATATTCCATAACCTGTACATTGTATCCCAATGACATATTCATTTCATAGCTGGAAGCCTGTATCTCTTTCTCAAGGGTGTCAATTTTTTATTCAACCCATGTATTTTCATGGTAAATACCACTGCCTGTCGTTCATTCAGCATGTGTCAATTTGCAGTCTGTCTTTCTGAGAATGCTGCTTAAAGCATTACAAATTACATCATTGTATCAATAAATTCGGTTTCATTCCTTATTCAGTAAAAAGGAGAAGGAAAACATTTCTTTGTGTCCCAGGCCCTGTCACTAAGACCCTTCCCAATCTGGAGGACAGGCTTAACTGGACCAGCTACACCCTCAGTATCTCCAGCTGAGCGGCCATGGCTTTGAACATTGCAGGAATTCCCACGGCGGCCAGCAGAGGGCGCGCACACAGCACGCCCATGGAGGGGCCGGTCCTCTGCAGGCTCAGCGATAGCCAGAGAAGGCGCCCATTAGGCTTTTCTGATCCAGGGTGCCTCAGAGCTGGAAAGGCTTCCTTGCTCCTGAGGACCCAGTGCCTCAGAGTGTGGGCAAAGAGCCAGAGCTGGGTATCCAGCAGGCTCCGCCCCCAGGCCTGGAGGCTTCCCAGCCACTTGGTGTCTCCTCAGTGGTGGGGCTGAGTACTGGGGAGGGGTGCTGGGCAGCTTCCAGGAAGCGCTGGATGGTCAGTGAGCAGCACAGTCCCTTGCATTCTCAGGGCTGTCCGTGGTTTTTTCCTCATTTCCCCTGCCGGTATGTGAACAAGATGTATTTCAGTCAAGGATGTGTGGATTCAGGGGGTCCCACGATGCCACGTCAGAGAGGCTGGGTTTGTTTTTTTTTGTTTTTTTTTTTTTTGTTGTTCCAGATTCAAAATTGTTTTGGGGGAGAAATCCTGTCACAAATACGGAGGAACAGGAGTCGCTTTCACTTTGGAAGTAAAGACACCAAATGTTGACTCTCAGGACCTTCTAGAAGAATCAGCTGGGACCCACTCTCCAAGTCCTGCTGGAAGCAGAGCCAGAGGTAAAAACACAATGTGCCCTCCACATCATACATGCTTTTATAATTTTCAGTGGGTATTTTTCCCCCAACAATGTTGTAGTCGCTGAAAACAACTGAAAACCTGACAGGTACTTTGTGTCAGGAACCTCCCGTTATTTGAATATTCAATATTATTCCTGCGTCAGAATTTGTTACAGTTATCCTTTCTTGTCTTCGTTGGAAGGAATCTCATCAATAATATCTTAAAAACATACTAGTTACCTTATGTCTTTTTCAGTTGAGATTTGGCATGTTTTTTAATTTCTCATGAACTCGTGAAAAACTGAAATACTTTTAAATTGATTGCAGTTTTTACTAAAAGCTGATTCACGCCATCCCTCTGAGACTGCTGCTGGTCAAAGAACTTACCAATGCCACTTCTCAGTGTGGGAAAGATTGTACTAAGCAAGCATTGTGAGCCAAGTTTAGAAGAAAAAGCCTGAGCATAGTGTGTCTCTATGAAAATTGATGCTTAGATCCCCTGTCTGATACATTTCCACTTTTTTTTATGTTTCTTTTTTGGCCCATTTTCTCATTCAGAGATTCGTAGACCTGCCTCAGTTTTACATTCACCACCCATTTTATTCTGGTGGACTTTTTTTTGAGTACGTTGTTAGATTCTGTTTGCCAAATCTTGGTTGAGGACATTTGCATCTGTGTGCTTGAACGATACGGACCCGTAGTTTTGTTTTTTCGTGGTGTCTTTATCTGGTTTTGGTATCAGGGTAATGCTGAATTAATTTGGATATTTTCTTTCCTGTTCTATTTTCTGGAATAGTTTGACAAGTATAGACATCAACTTTTCTTCAGATGTTTGATAGAATGTGCTTGTGAAGTCGTCCGGTCCTGGACTGTTGTCTCTTAGGTGACATTTGATTACTGACTCTGTCTTCTTGCTAGTAAACCATCTGTTCAAATTTTCGATTTCATTCTGCTTCAGTTTTGGTAAGTTCCATGTTTCTAGGAATTGATCCATATAATCTGGTTTGTCCAGCTTGTTGGCATATAGTTTCTCATAATATTCTCTTACAATTGTTTGTATTTCTGTGGTGTTGGTTGTTCTCTGTCATTGTTATTTATAGGTGTCATTTCTGTTTTCTGATTAGTCTGGCTAGGGCTTATCAATTTCAATGTTCTTTTCATTGAAGCAGCTCCTAATTTCACTTACCTTGTTCTACTGTAGTTTTACCTTCTATATCACTTATTTCTCCTCTGCTTTTAATTATTTTCTTCATTCTGCTGTTTGGGGGTTTTGTTTGTTGTCCTTTGTCTGGCTTTTATAGTTATAAGGTTATGGAGTTTACTTCAGGGTATTTTGTTTTTTGTTTTTTCCTGAGGCAGACCTGTATTGCTATAAGCTTCCCTGTTAGAACTAGTTTTCTTGCTTTACAGAAGTTTGGATGGTTGTGTTTTCATTTTCATTTGTTTCCATGTTATTTCGATTTCATCTTTGATTTCTTGGTTGACCCATTGATTGTTTAGGAGCATGCTGTTTAACTTCCATGTTTTTGTGCCTTTTGCAGATTTTTTTTTTCTTGTTGGAGACTTCTACTTTCATAGCATTGTGGTCTGAAAAGACACATGGTATGACGTCGATTGGTTTGATTTTGTTTTGGCTTGTTTTATGACCTAATATTTTATTGAGTGTGGGGAATTTTCCATGTGCATGTGAAAAGAATGAGTATGGTGCTGTTTTAGGATGGAATGTCCTAAATATATCGGTTAAGTCCATCTGGTCTACTCTATCATTCAAAGTCACTACTTCCTTGTTGATTTTCTGATGGAATGATCTCTCCATGGGTGTCATTGGAGTGTTAAAGTGCCCTACTATGATTGTATGACTATCAATACTTTACTTTAGGTTTTGACTGTTTGTGTACTTGGATGCTCTCAGGTTGAGCGCGTATATGTTTACAATTGTTCTATCTTTTTTTGGATTGTACCTTTTATTATTATAGTGTCCTTCATTGTCTCTTGTTACAGTTTTCTTTTTAAATCTATTTTTTCTGATATAGGTATGGCTACTGCAGTTTTCTTTTGATACTTTAGTTCTATAGTTAGCCTCTTGTAGGTAGAAGATAGATGGGTCCTATATTTTATTCATTCTATCACCCAGTGCCTTTTATTATGAAGAGAGAGTGCACAGGCATGGGATGGCAGGGTGGGGGAATGGGGGAAGATAGAAGGAGAGCGAGAGAGAATGAGAGTGAGGATGTATCTTAAGCAAATCCCAAGCTCAGTGCAGAGCTCAGTTGGGACTCAATCCCAGGATCCTGGGATCATAGCCTGAGCCCAAATCAAGAGTCGAAATCTCAAGCGATGGAGCCATCCAGGTGCCCCTATCTGTCACCCAGTGCCTTTGATTTGAGCATGTATTCTGTTTCCGTTCAAAGTAATTGATAGACATACAGTTGTCCTTTTATTACTTGATGTTGGTTGTTTCTGAATCTGTCTGATCCTTTCTTCTCTTTCTCTTTTCTATGGTTTGCTGGGTTTATTTAGTAGTGCAGTTGAAATTGCTTGTCTTTATACTCTGCATATGTATTAGTGGTGTTTGATTTGTGGTTATTATTAGGTTTGTACCTAACCACTTCTGCATATAGAAGTCTATATTAAGTTGATAGTTGTTGAAGCTTGAACCAGTTCTTTACTCCTCTCCTCCCCGTGTTGTAGATATGTAGTGTCCTATTTCAAAACCTTTCATATCGTGGATACCTTGGCTGATGTTTTACAGATATATTCATTTTTATTGCTTTTGCGTTTCGCACTTTAATACTGTCACTTTAGGTGTTTCTTTTCCACTTAAAGAGTCTCCTTTAACATTTCTTGCAGGGGTGGTTTGTTGGTTGTGAACTCGCTGAGTATTTGTTTGGGAACCTCTTGATCTCTCCTTCCATCTGAATGATAGTGTTGTGGATAGACTCTCTTTGGCTGCAGATGTTTTCCATTCAGCAACTTTACCATACCTGCTGCTCACTTACGGTTTCAAACTTTCTTCTGAAAAACATCCAGTGATAAACTTATGGGTTTTTTTCTTGTAGGTAACTGTCATCTTTTCTTTTCCTGCTGTTAAAATTTTTCTTGATCATGACATTTTGGGTTTTAATTACTACATGACTTGGTGTAGATGTGCTTCTGCTGAATATTTTGGGGGTTCTTTGTGCCTCCTGCTTCTGAATCTGTTTCCTTCCCCGATTGAAGGAAGTTTTCATCTATTGTGTCTTCAAATAAATTTTCTGGTTCCATTTCTCAGAATTCTCAGAATGAGAAATAGGACAGGAAAGACCTATGGAAGCTTCTCTGATGAGTCACTGGATTTGCATGCGTGGAGGATACATTTGGGACTCAAATGAACAACCTACCTTTAATTTCAAAGAACTAGAAAAAGACAACAATCTACGTCCAATGTTCTCAAAACGGAGAAAGGAATACATATGAGAGTGGAAACCAATGACACTGAGACCATGAAATCAATAGAAAATAGGAAGAAGACCAACAGTGGGTTTTCGAAAGAGTGAAACAAAATTGTCAAGACTATACATAGACTATGCTAAGACAGAGAGACGACCCAATTCAAAATAACTATAAATAAAAGAGAAGACATTACACCTGATACCAAAGAAATATAAAGGAGACAAAGAGGCGACTATGTGCAAATTAGATGCCAGCAAACCACTTACCTAGAAGAAATGGATAGGTTCTTAGAAACACACAACCTACCAAGACTGTATTAGGAAGATATAGAAGGTTTGCACAGACCCATTAAAGGAAGACTGCATCAATACAAGAAGATAACCAATGCAAGTAAATTGAGTTAGTAATGGAAATTCTCTCAGGGAAGAAAAGCCCAGGAACAGGTGCATTCACTGGTGAATTTGAACAACCGTTGTAGAAGAAACTAACAGCAGTCCTCTCACTGATTAAAAAGGGATAAACACCTCCAAACTCATTTCATGAGACTGGAATACCCTGGTAGGAAGCCAGAAAAGGATACTCCTTGAACAGAAAACTATAGGCCAGTATCCCCGTGATGAATATAGATGAATAATTCCCAATAATATACAAGCAAACCAAATTCAGCATCACCTTAAAAGGATCATTGACCGTGATGAAGGGCTTTTTTCCCTGTAAAGGAAGGATGTTTCAGAAATGCAAATCAATAAATGTGACTCCTCACATACTTGAATGAAAAAAAATCAACCAGAAACCAGAATCTTAAGTATAAATAGCAAAGGCAGGGTTACTAGAAGGGAGGTGGGCAGGGGGATGGGTTTAATGGGTGATGGGCTAAGGAGGGCGCTAGTAGTGAGGAACACTTGGTGTTGTATGTAAGTGATGGATGACTACATTCTATACCTGAAACTAACACTACACTGTATGTTAACCAACTGGAATTTAATTAAAAACTTGAACAAATAAATTCTAAAGAAATACATAAATAAATTTAACCTAAAATAAATAAATACATTTTAAAAATTAAAAAGAAAACTCATGTGACGATGTCAATAGACACAGAAAAAAAAGTTCTGAGAAAATTTGGTATCCATTTGTGCTAAAAATCTCTTTAGAATTCTGTGTAGAAGGAACATATCTCAACATAAGAAAGGCCATGTATGTGAAGCCCACAGCTAACATCATACTCAATAGTGAGATTGTGAAAGATTTTCCTCTAAGATCAGGCACAAGACAAGGATGCCCTAGATATGTGAAGGGGATTGGTGGATGCAGGCTTCTGTTTATGGAATGAATAAATCACAGGTAGAAGACATAGCATAGGGAAAATAGAGAATGGTACTGGAGTGGTGATGCATGGTGAGAGATGATAGCTACACCTGTGTTAGCGTAGCAGCATGTATACACTTGTCCCATCACTATGTTGTTCATCTGAAACTAATGTAACACAGTGTGTCAGCTATTCCCAAATAACATGATTTTTTAAAAATAAGGTAAAGGAATGAAATAAAAAGTTTAATGTAAAATAACCTGTTAATATCTAATCAAGAAATGCAGTAAAGTTCCAAAATAGAAAGTCACCATATCAAATTCTGTAGCATTCCTATACAATAACCAAATTATCTAAGAAGGAAAGAAAATAATCACATTTACAATAGCATCAAAACCAATAAAATTTATAGGAATAAATTTAGTCAAGGAAGTGAAAGATCTCTCTACAGAAAACTGTAAAACCTGTGTGCAGAAATGGAAGAAATTCAATTTGGATGAAAGAAACAGGAGAACACACAAGTCAGTGAAAAGCCATCTGTCAGAGGAATTAATATAGATACAATGCCCATACTACCCAAAGCCCTCTAGAGATTCAGTGCAATCTCTATCAAGACTCCGATGTAAGTTTTATGCAATTAGAAACACATATCTTCAAATGTATTTGGAACCACAAAAAGACCCCAAATAGCCAACGCAAGAAAGAACAAAACAGGAGGCATCACACTTCTTGATTTCAAGCTGCATTCTAACACAAAGAAATCAGTTATGTCATTGGCATAAGCACACACACAAGACAATGGAATGGAAATTGAGAGCCCAAACTAAAGCCATGCATGCACAGTCAACTAGTATTTGACAAGGGAGTCAAGAATACTCAGTGGAGAAGAGTAGTCTCTTGAATAACTGGAGCTGGGAAAATTGGATAGTCACATGTATAAGATTAAAGCTTAGCACCTTATGTTACATCACTCCAAGAATTAACTTGAAATGGATTAAAGATGTAAACGAATGATATGAAAACAAAATTCTTCCTCACCATTTCAGCTCTTATTATGCCAAGACGTAGCTGTTGAAGTGGTGAAGGGCTGGGTGGAGAGTAGTCCTGGAAATAGAAGCCTGTGTGTGTGAAACAGACTTTCTTTAGTAGTCTGTAATTATCCCCCTGATCCTTTAAGAGTAGCCACTTCCTTCCCTACATTTTCAGGCACAGCTAGTACCATGCTTGCTGCCAGCAATGCACTGCTTTGTCTCCTCAAACCCCTAGAAGCTCTAGGTTGGACCCAGTGGGAAGGGTGGAGTTTTGTGGCAGTGATGCTGCCCTGTTGAAACCAGGTGGAGGGGAAGGAGAGAGGTGCCATTCCGGCTTCACTGGGGTTCAGGTATGTTAGTGTTGGTGTTGGATTTTTCACCTTTTACTCTAACACATCTCAAAAGTTTAATTTCTGTCCGGCATGTCAAAATGGCTTCCAGAACAGTTCCTCCTTTCTCAGAAGTGCCCTCCGTGTCATACCCCGTTGGGCTGCTCTTTATCACCATCCATGGGCTTTGGGCCACCACCAACTTCTCCAACCTGGTGGCCTCTGGGACCTCACCCTCCACCTCCACCATCTGGAAAGATGATTGAAACAGTATGAGTTGACTTATAAAACACGTTTTGTCTTTTTACTTGTTGAGTGTTTGGAGAGGATGCAGTGATGGCACCACAGGGCTTTCAGGTTAGCCTGAGTGAGGACAGTGTCATGTGCTTCCAATTTCTCAGGAAATGAATGAAATGGGCAGTCGTTTCCACCCAGTGAGCTGGGCAACACATGTCTCTGAGAAGGAAAGAGGCCTTATACATGCTGACAGACATAGCACTCCCTAGGATGTAGCTTGTACAGAGACCATGTGCTGGGCTCTCTGAGGGATGAAACACACCCCTAACTTTATTTCTAGCTAGTTGAGACCTGAACTGTTCACAGATGCTTGATTAGTTATAAAAACTCCTGAACCAGGGCCATGTAGACCTTCCTCAAAGGACAGGATCAGATCTCCCTCTTGTCCTCAAGGGTCACCTGAGGCACCTGAAAAACCCTCTGCCCCTAGTATGGGACATGAGAATGTGAAAGAGTTGAATATAATGAAACCTGTTGCGGATGGTTTGTTTTTCTTGCACACAGTCTATGCAAGTCAGAATCAACTTCCATCCCCCTCCATCTTTTATGAGACCTAGGACATGGTGCAACTCCCATGGGGAATATCAGTTGTGTCTCTACCATGGATGCAGAGAAAGACAAGGTAAATTCTGTTGCCTATTTCAGTTGCAATGCTTTCTGGAAACTTTTATCTGACCTTGTCTGGTTTTCTATGCCCTCTGGTATTTTTACTGTTTGATTTACATCCTCACAAGCCTCCAGACTTCTCCAGTTTAAGATCATCATGTTAGCTAGTGCCTCTGGACGCCACAAGTGTGTGGAGGCGGAGGACCACGTGGCTATCACTTTGTGTTTGTGGAAATAACTTGAGGAGGATGACACTCCACTGCACCCTCAAGTCTTCTGGAGCATCTGACTCCTTCCTCGCCTTCTTTGCATGGGATTATCCTGATTATTTTCATTTTTTTTCCTATTTCAGAGTAGGCCATGAATTTGTTCAGAATGTCTGCTATGAGCCTCGTGACTGGAAAAGATAACAACACTTTCCAACATTATATTGTGTGCTTTGTGCAGTGCTGAGTGTTCTTAGATTAAATTTCAGAATTCATTACTGGTCCTTCTGTGTTGGTCAATGTGCGATAGAGAATTTCTCCAGTTGTCCCCTAGGTGGAAATACTCTGAATTTTCAGTAGCGGCATGTGTAATCGAAAATGTACGTGGAACTTCAGTCGTGAAGGGAGAGAATCAGTGATTACCTGCAGGGCCAGTAACTCACAGAGTTCTTCAGTTGTATTTATATGAGCAGGTTCTCTTGTGTCCCGGGAGCAGTTGCAACTGGTACTTTGTCTCATGATGCCTTATGGGAGTTTTACACCTGAAATTGAGACATGTTTCTGTTCATTCTTTTACGTAGAATTTCTACCTCCCTTTTACAATGGGACAAAATAGCTCTGCAATTCATATTGTATTTAAAAGCTGAATTACCTGTGAATTAAGATAAACATACTTGAGGCCAGTGAATGTGCACAGGTAATATGTTTCTCTCAGAAAACACATTTCTAGGCCCCCTGCAGGACTCCAGGAATCCCCATCTCCTCAGAGGTCTCTGTGCCCTTGCACAGAAGATGTCTTTGTCAGTGAGGGAAGCAGAGTAAGGACAGGAATGGGATGGCAGGTTGAGCTTTGACCCTGGGGTGGCCCTGAATCTCTGTGTGGTGCTGGGCTTTTCTTTCATTCCTTCATGTGCTGTCTGTTCTCAATGTGCAAAGAAAAAGTCTGCAGATTTGGTGGAAGAGGACACCAGAGGGATCCTGGACACAGATGCCTGCCTCTCTGGAATACGTTCCTTTATTAGACTGGCATTACTGCCATCAATCTTCAAGAATAGGATTCCTTGGCTTTCTGCATTTGTAACCATGTGCAGTGATGTGTGGAGACAGTAGTTTCTCCTTGTGCATCTGGTACCTTCAGGCTGTAGGTGGGACCTCATAGGAGGTCCTCGTGAGACCTTCAGGTTGTAAGTGGGATCTCGTGGGAGGGTAGAGTTTTCTGGCACTGATGCTGCATTCTACTAGAACCCGTGAATGAACAAGGGGCCAGGTGCTGACACCTGCTTCATTGTGTTTCAGCTCCTGTGGGCGTTCTACTTCTGTCTGTCATACCAACATACCTGTCGCTTCTGTTCTGTAGGTCCTTATGGTTGCAAGAGGACCTCCTCTTTTACCAGGTCCACCCTGCATGCCCTCCCCCACAGATCCCCTTTATCACTGTTCATGGACTCTATAAGTCACCACCAGCTCATTGGTGCCCTCAGTGACCTCCACCTCGACTATTTGTAAGATGATCTGAACAGTATGAGTTGACATGTTCAGCATATTCATCTACTGTCTTGTTGAGTCTTTGAGAAGATGTAGAGATGGCCTCACAGGCTTTTCAATGCAAGGGTGCTGCTGACTGAAACACTGTTAAGATTCCTCAAGTTTCTTAGGACATACATATGTTGGGCTGTGCCTAAGTGTGTGTATCTCTGTGAGACTAAATGCGACGAAAGGTTGTAGATTAGCTGTGTGGCTTCCTTGGCTTCAGCCTGAGTCACACTCTTAGCGGGGAATTCAGGGTTGACCAGGAAATGCCCCTGCTGGACTCCTGTCACCGCAACCCTGAACCTGCTTTCACCACCCTGCCTGAAGGTTTGCATCTCCGACACTTCCCTCACAATTTCCTGAGGCTTTGCGTGTGTTCCTCTTGTCTCAGACCTAATGCCAGCTCTCAGTGGGGAGAGCCTCAACTCAGAGCATCAGCTTTGTGATCTGAGAAGCAGGGATAATGTTGATCTCTGAGGTCAGTGCGATGAAGAGGTGGTTAAGCACATGAGGAATTTGTAAAATATATGGGATGAGTGAGCACTCACCCTTTTCAGCGTGGAAACGAATGTATCTGCACAGAGAAGATCATCAACAGATGTTCATTCAATTTCATGAAACTAAGGGTATAATGCCTGAGGCTGAGAGATTGGCAATTCTAGTTTCAAAGGATACAACAAAGATTCCTGTGTGTTTTCTATTAAAATTCAGGTCCTACTTTACAAGGAAGGAAAAGATAAGTATGAGAATATGGATGTTCAGGGATCTGAAGATAATCCTCTTCCATTACAGGTAGACACACAAATGCACCCTGACAAATATGTGCTCATCCAAGGCCACAGATGTATTGAAGAAGAAAAAACGCATATAGAAGAACAGAAGATCCCTTTGCAATAACTCAATCACTTTGACATAGAGGGCAATCAGTTTGAAATTTGAAGAGCACACTGAACCATTACAAACCAGCTGTGGTTATTATATATTTAGAGATGGTGTCTAATCTACCCCTTGGTCTGAATGCTTTCCCTGTCCACCCCGTCCCCTCCACATTGTCCTTCCTAATATCCCCTAATACACTTGTCATAGTTGTGTTTCTATGTCAGCGTCTGCCTCCAGGAAAATCGACACTCATTCCCCATCAAGTGTACACTTTGGCGTTCTTGTATGCAGTTAACAAACAGGTAGAATGTATAGTATTGGTGTACGAAGACAGATCATTCTTTGGGGTTGTATTGCCTGGAAGGGACCAATAGTTCCATCTGAGGGGTTGGATACATCCTTTAGGGAGCTCTGGTGGTGGTTGTTCATCTGTAGATTGATGCTCATGAGCACATGGCACATGTGCTAGTTGATGTGGTTTGTGCTGATGAGCAGGGCAGGTATCTGTCTCCAGGAAAGGGTCTCTTCTGATGGTGAGGAATGGATTCAGGAGACCAGTAAGGAGGCCCTGCATTAATTCAGCTTTTGCGCCCTTGTGCACCTTACCAGCTGCCCCCAACAGCACCAGTCGAGGTGGCCTCCAAGGGGGCAAATGGCACAATTTTTGTGGCGAGTCACATGGTGTCCCATAAAGCTCCCCCTGAAGCCATATTGAGGCATGGGGAGGGCAGAGGTCCATGGTCTGAGATAGGTTCCTTCGACACCACCCAGGAGAGTTGGGTGTAAGCATAGAGCTCCTTCTACATCAACTAATCCAATCTACATCAGGGACCCTGAACCCTGTGAGCCCCTTTTTTTTCCTTCCAGCTTAGGGAAGCAGCCAGCCCTCCAGCAGCTTTTGGGTCATGGCTGGGCCACCAACGGTAAATGTCTGGCTGTCCACATTCTGCCAGCATTGCTTTAGCAAATGTCAATATGAGCAGCTGCTGTATGGGGGATTCTCCTCCATTTTGATCAGGGCCTGGGACAAAACATGATGAGAGAGAGAGAGACAGGAGTCCCCTGTGCTCCTGGACAGGGCTGCATGCACAGAGCAGATAGCCTGAAGCCTGGGGAGAGGTGGACAAAGAGACAGGTAAGGAGAGAGAAACTGGATGAGTGATAGGGGAATTGGGCAAGACCTAGAGAGTGAAAGAAAGAAACACAGAGAGGTGTGGTTAGAGAGAAACAGAGACAAAGAGGAAGTACAAGGAGAAAAGTGGAGCCCTGGTCCAGGTACGTGGACGGGGTGAGATGGGCCAGGGGGGAGGGGATGTGTGAAGTGGCTCTGAGTGCTGGGGCCGAAAGGGCTGGTATCATGGGCATCATAGTTTCATAACTCTAAGACTCCAACATCCCTGGGGTCAAGCTCTGCAGAGGCCATTGCAATCGAAAAGATGGGCATCCGTCATTTCTACTGGAATTGTGGGGCTCAGCGTTATGTTCTGTCATGGAGACGGATGTCTTCAGGGAGAATGTGCTGCTCTTTGGCAGCTAAACTCCAGAGCCCGCCCTGTGAGGAGGTGTCCCGGGGTCATCTCCCTCACTGCCCCAGGCCCTGTTGGATTTCCCCCCTTCACCCCCCCCCCCCAACCAGCTGGCGTTCCTCATGTTCTGAACCCAGGCATGAGACATTGTGTTGCCCCCAGGTTCTGCAGTCTGGACCTGGCAGAGGTGGACTGTTGATATTGATTAAAAAAAATATTTGACAATAAGGTCCATATTCTCCCTCTGGAACGAGCGGTGTGCATCCAAATCGTGGGTTGCTATCCTCCTGTCCACAACCAATCTGAGGATTCCAGAAGGTAGGTGAACCTTTTAAAACACCATAGTCTTCTCTTACCTCATTCAAAGACAATTTCTTTCCCAGGTTTCTTTTAATTTTGAAGAGATGGCAATTCCTAATTGAAAGCATAATGGTCCTGTAGGAAATTGACCTACATGAGTGATGGACATTATTTCATCCATCCGTATCCCTAAAGCACATTTCATTGGAAATATAAGCCACGGATACATGTCGTAAATTCATAACAGATGTGTAGCTCCTGTAAGTTGCATTCTGACCTTGTCACATATGTGTCATCAGATATTATTAGTGACTTTTCAGATAAGCTCTAAACATCAAGATGGTCATGTTAGAGAATCTGGTATATATGGAATTTCACAGATTCTAAATTAGGAATGATTTTTCATTTTTAATGTTTCTTTTTTCCCTTTTTGGAGAGAGCCCGAGCTGGGGATGGGGGAGAGAGTGGGAGATACTGAATGTGAGGCAGATTCCAGTCTCTGAGGTGTCAGGACAGAGCCTGACGCAGGGCTCAAACTGAAGGACTGCAAGATCATGACCTGAGTGGAAGTCGGACACTTAACCAAGTAAGCCACCAAAGTGCCCCAGGAATGATAGTTTATTGGCAAAGAAAGAGAAATTAAAGATAGCATAAAGGATGTCAACTCTTCATTCAAATATTCTTCACACATTTGTTGTATTAGTTTTAGACATACATTGTAGTCCTTCCATATGTCTATAAATTATGTTGTACTTAAGCACAAGTGTAGCTATCCTGTGAAAGCATGCAACAGTATTATTACAGGATTGACTCTCTTCCATTGGCTGTCCCTTGTATCCCTAGGACTCATTCATTCCATAGCTGGAAGCCGGTATCTCTCTCTCAAAGGTGTCCATTCTTTATCTAACCTAAACACTTAGGTGGTAAACACAATAACCTCTTGTTCAGCATGTGTAATTTGGTGGTCTATTTTTCTGGGAACATTGCTTAAAGCATTACAAATGATGCCATTACGTTAATAAATTTGGTTTCATTCTTCACTCACAAGAAAGGAGAAGGAAAAGATTTCTTTGTGCCCTAGGCCCTGTCACTAAGACCCTTCCCAGTGTAGAGAACAGGCTTAGTTGCCCAGAGCACCTTCGGTCCCTCAGCTGAGCCACCAGGGTCTTCAACATTGCAGGAATTCCCATGGTGGCCAGCAGAGAGAGCTCCAGCACCACAGACCCGGACGGGCGGGTTCCTCTGCCTGGGCAGTGATGGCCAGTAGAGGGCGCACCATCGGCTTTTCTGACCCAGGGCACCTCAGAGCAGGAAGGGCTTAGACTGCTCTCAGAGGACTCAGGCCTCTGCTGGTGCCTCAGTACAGAGAGCAGAGCTGCATTTCCAGCGCGTTCTGCCGCCCGCCCCATGGGAGACCTTGGGAGCTTTGCAGCAACTTGGCATCTCCTGAGTCGCCAGAGAGAAGCTGCCTTGTTGTACTGAGTGCTGAGGAGGGGGCGCCGGGTGGCTTCCCTGGTCAAGCTGGTTGCTGAGCTGCACAGGCCTTTGCATTTTCTGGGCTGTTCCCGTGTTTCATTCCATCCCTTCCCAGACAGTTTTTGAACAAGACGTATTTTACTAAAGGACTTGTGGATTGCGGGGTCCCACGACATCACCTCATAGATGCAGTCGATGGTGTGTTCCAGATCCAGGCTTGTTTCCGGGAAGAAACCCTAACAGAAATTCAGAAGCACGGGAGCTGCATTCAATTAGGACGTGGATCCATGAAATGCTCGTCTCACGACCTTCTAGAAGAAGGAGCTGGGACCCATGTTCCGAGTCCTGCTGGACCCAGAGGCCAAGGTAAGGGCACAAACTGTCCCACATATCATACATGCTTTTTTAAAAATTTCATGGTTATTTTTCCAACCTAGTGAAGTGATTGAACACTACCGAAAACCCGGTAGGTAAGTCTCAGTAACCTTATGTTATCTTTAAATTCCACTGAGTGAAGACACAGTGTAATAGTAGTTTCAGGTGTCCAATATAGAGCAACACTTCCACACGTCACCCGGTGCTCATCCCAGGTGCACTTCTTAATCCCCATCAGCTGTTTCACCCATTCCCTCACCTCGCTGTGGAAGCCCTCAGTTTGTTTCCTAGTTAAGAGTCCGTTGGTCTCCTCCCCCCGCCCCTTTCTTTTGTTTTCTTGCCATGTGTTAGCGAAATCATTGGGTATTTGTCTTTCTCTGACAGGCTTATTTCACCCAGCATAACATTCTCTCTCTCCATCCACCTTGTGGCAAATGACAAGATTTCATGTTTTTACGGCTAAATCATATTACATTCCATAGACCACATCTCAATTTATTCATCAGTTGATGGATGCTTGGATAGTTTCTGTAATTTGGCTGTTGTAGAAAATGCTGCTGTAAACATCACGGTGCATGTATCCCTTTGAAGATTTTGTATTCTTTGTGGAAATACCTTGTAGTGAAATTGCTGGATTGTAAGGTACGTCTATTTCCAGTTTTTTTTTTTTTTTTGACATCTCCATGTGGTTTTCCAGAGTGGCTGCACCAGTTTGCATTCCTACCCACAGTGCAAGAGGGTTATTCTTTCCCCACATCCTTGGCAACACCTGATGTGTCATCCTTCATTGATTTTAGTCATTCTGAAAGATGTGATGTGTTATCTCATTGTACTTTTGAGTTGTATTTTCCTGAAGATCAGTATTGTTGAGCATCTTTTCATATGTCTCTTGGCCATGTGTATGTCTTCCTTGGGAAAATGTCCATTCGTGTCTTCTGCCCATTTTAATCGGATTTCTCCTTTTTTGGGTGCTGTATGACTTTATATATTTTGGACACTAACCCTTAATCAGATGTCGTGTGCAAATAGTATTCTGTAGGTGTTTTAGTTTTGTTGATTATTTCCTTGGTGACAGAAGCTTTTTATTTTTACGAAGTCCCATTATTTTTGCTTGTGTTTCCCTTAACTCAGGAGATATATCTACAAAGATGTTTGTACAGCCAATGTCAAATAAGATACTGCCTGTGTTAATTATCCTCTGGGATTTTTATGGTTTCAGGTTTCACACATAGGTCTTTATCCATGTTGGATTTATTTTTGTGTATGTTGTAAGAAGGTGGCGTTGTTGGTCTTGTTTTGTTTTGCAGGTTGCTGTCTAGTTTTTTCCAAAACCATATGTTGAAGAGATTTTTTTTTAAGTTTATGTATCTATTTTTGAGAGACAGAGAGAATGCAGAAGAGGGGCAGAGAGAAATGGGGAGAGAGAATCCCACACATGCTCTGCACTGCCCTGAGATCATGACCTGAGCTGAATCCACAGTCACACTCTTTGCAGCCACCCATGTGTCCCAAGACTATCTTTTTTTTTCCATTGGATATACTTTCCTGCTTTGTTGAGAATTAATTGACCATATAGGTTTGAGTTCATTTCTGGGTTTCCGTTCTATTGATCTCTGCGTCTGTGTGTTGTTGTTGTTGATGTTGATGTTGTTTTTTGCCAGGACCATACTGTTCTGTTCAGTACAGCTTTTTAATATAACCTGAAGTCTGGAATTGTGATGCCTCCAGCTTTAGTTTTCTTCTTCAATTTTGTTTTTGCTGTTTGGAGTCTTTGTCGTTCCATACAAATTTGTGATTATTTGTTGTAGTGCAATGACAAATGTTTTTGTTAGTGTGATAGGGATTTCATTACATGTGTAGATTGTTTTGAGGAGTGTAGACATTTTAACAGTATTTTATGCTTCCCATCCATGAGGGTGAAATATATTTCCTTTTCTTTGTGTCTTCTTCCATTTCTTAGCCTTTAGAGTACAGGTCTTTCACCTCTTTGGTTAGGTTCATTCTAGGTATCTTGGGGTATTTGGTGCACCTGTCAATGGGATTGATCCCTTACTTTCTCTTTCTGTTAATTCATTACTCGTCTATAGAAATGCAATAGATTGATGTACATTGATTTCTGTATATTGTGAATTGTCGAATTCATATATCAATCCTAGCAATTTTCATTGGAGTCTTTCATGTTTTTTTATAGAGAGCATCATGTCAGTTCCAAACGGCAAAAGTTCTTCTTCCTTGCCAATTTGGGTGCCTCTTATCTCTTTTTTTTTTTTTTTTGATTGCTGTGGCTAGGACTTCCTGTACTATGTGGAATAATAGTGGTGAGAGGGGTCATCCTTGTCTTGTCCCTGACCTTGGAGGAAAAACTTTCAATTTTTCCCCATTGAGGATGAGATGAGCTGTGGATTTTTCCTAGATGACCTTTAAAAAAAATTTTTTTTTCAACGTTTATTTATTTTTGGGACAGAGAGAGACAGAGCATGAACGGGGGAGGGGCAGAGAGAGAGGGAGACACAGAATCGGAAACAGGCTCCAGGCTCTGAGCCATCAGCCCAGAGCCTGATGCGGGGCTCAAACTCATGGACCGCGAGATCGTGACCTGGCTGAAGTCGGACGCTTAACCGACTGCGCCACCCAGACGCCCCTCCTAGATGACCTTTATATGTGTAGGTAGGTTGGGTCCAAATCTACTTTGCTGAGGTTTTTTTTTTTTTTATCATGAATGGATGTGACATTTTGTCAAATGGTTTTCCTGCATCTGCGGAAAGCATCATATTGTTCTTATCCTTTATTCTATTACTGTGGTGCATCATGTTGATTGATCTGTGAATGTGGAACCACCCTTGCAGGCCAGGAATATATCCCACTTGATTATGGTAAATGATTCTATTAATGTATTGTTGACTTTAATTTGAAGGTATTTTAATGAGAAGTTCTGCATACATACTCATCAGGCTATTGGTCTGCAGTTTTATTTAAAAATTTTTAAACATTTTTTTAGATGTTTATTTCTTTCTTTAGATAGAGTACATAAAAGTAAGGGAGGGGCAGAGAGACAGGGAGAGAAAGAATCCTGATCATGCTCCACACTGTCAACGCAGGGTCCAATGTGGGACTCGAACCCACGCACCACAAGATAATGTCCTAATCCAAAATTAAGAGTTGGACAGTAAACCGACCGAGCCACACAGGCGCCCCGGCAGTTTTCGGTTTTAGTGGAGGCTTTATCTGGTTTTGGTATCAGGGTAATGATGGCCTCATAAGATGAATTTGTAAGTTTTCCTTCTTTTTTATCTTTTGTAATCATTCGAGGAGAATACATATTACCTCTTCCTTAAATGGATGGTAGAATTCATCAGTGAATTCTGGCCCCGAACTCTTGCTTTGGGGGGAGATTATTTTTTTCTTACTGATTTGATTTCTTTCTGTTTTCAGATTTTATGTATCTTCCTGTTTCAGTTTTGGTAGTTTGTGTGTTTCTAGGAATTTGTCGATTTTTCTCAGAGTGTCCAATTTGTTGCATATAGTTGTTCATAATATTATCTTCTAACTGTATTTTTGTGGTGTTGACTGTTGTTTCTCCTTTCTTATTTGTGATTTTATTTATTTGAGTCCTTTCTCTCTTCTTTGTGAAAACTCTGCCTAGGAGGTTTTCATGTTGATTACTGTTATCACAGAACCAGCCTGTGGTTTCACTGGTTTGGTCTAGTGTCTTTTTGGTTTGTATATCCCTTATTTCTGCCTTAATCTCTATTTCCTTCCTTCTGCTGTTCTTCTCATTCCTTTAGTTGTAAGTTAGGAGTGTTTGAGATTTTTCTTGCTCTTTAAGGTAGGCTTGTATTGCTATATACTTCCATCTTAGATTGCTTTTGCCGCATTCCAAAGGTTTTTACCAGTGTATTTTCATTTTTATTTGTTTCAGTGTATTTTCTCATTGATTTCCTGTTTGACCCATTCATTTCGTAGCATGTTATTTAACCTCCCTTTATTTGTGGCCTTCCCCCCCGCCCTTTTTTTGTGGTTGACTTCAAGTTTCCTAGCTTTGTGGTCAGAAAAGATGCTTGGTCTGATCTCTGTCTTTGGGTACCTGTTAAGGCCTGATTTGTGACCTAGAATGTGATCATTTCTGGAGAATGCCCCATGTGCGCTTGAAAAGAATGTGTACTCTGCCATTTTAGTATGGAGTGTTCTGAATATATCTGTTAAATGCATCTGGTTCAGTGTGTCATTCAAAGCCATTGTTTCCTTGTTGATTTTCTGTTTACAGGTTCTGTCCATTGATGTGACTGATGTTTAAAGTCCTCTATTATCGTTATATTTTTATAAATTCCTTTATGGTTTTGTTAAATGTTTTATATATTGGTGATTACATATTGGGTGCATCAAAATTTACAATCTTTGGATCTTTTTGTTTGGTTGTCCCTTAAAAAATTTTTTTTTCAACGTTTATTTATTTTTGGGACAGAGAGAGACAGAGCATGAACGGGGGAGGGGCAGAGAGAGAGGGAGACACAGAATCGGAAACAGGCTCCAGGCTCTGAGCCATCAGCCCAGAGCCCGACACGGGGCTCGAACTCACGGACCGCGAGATCGTGACCTGGCTGAAGTCGGACGCTTAACCGACTGCGCCACCCAGGCGCCCCTGGTTGTCCCTTTTAGTATGAGATAGTGTCTATCTTCATCTCTCGTTACAGCTTTATTTATTTTTTTTAATTTAAGTCTTAGTTGACATAGAGTGTATTCTCTGTTTCGGGAGTAGAATCCAGTGATTCATCCCTTACATACAACACCCAGTACTCATGACAACAATTGCTCTCCTTAATACTCGTCCGCCATCTAGCCCAGCGCTGACACATCTCCCTCTATCAAACCTCACTTTTTTTCTCTATGGTTAAGAGACTCATGTGGTTTGTTACCACTCTTCTCTTTTCCTGCCCCCTTCCCATGTTTTCATCTGTTTTGTTTCTTAAATTCCACATGAGTGAAATCATATATGTGTCTTTCACTGATTGACATATTTCACTTAGCATAATACATTCTAGGTCCATCCACATCGTTGCAAGTGGCAGGATTTCATTCTTTTTGAAGCTGAGTTACATTTCATTGTATATACGTATGTATATATGTATGTACATATGAGCATACACGTGAGCACATATGCGTATACATGCACACACACACCCACACACATACACCACACAAGTTCTTTATACCTTCATCAGTTGATGGATACTTGGGCTTTCTCCATAGTATGTCTACCATTGATAATGTTGCTAAATATTGGGTGTATGCAATTTTACTACTAGGTATTGACCCAAAGGGTACCAAACTACACTCTCGGTTTTAAAGTTTATTTTGCCTAATATAAGTATTGCTACTGGCTTTCTTTTGACATTATTGTCATGATAAATGCTTTTTATTCCCTCCTTTTATTTATTTTTTTATTTTTTTTTCAACGTTTATTTATTTTTGGGACAGAGAGAGACAGAGCATGAACGGGGGAGGGGCAGAGAGAGAGGGAGACACAGAATCGGAAACAGGCTCCAGGCTCTGAGCCATCAGCCCAGAGCCCGACGCGGGGCTCAAACTCACGGACCGCGAGATCGTGACCTGGCTGAAGTCGGACGCTTAACCGACTGCGCCACCCAGGCGCCCCCATTCCCTCCTTTTAAATCTTCAGGTGACATATGTGAAAATAAGGCTTTGTAGGCAGCATCTAGATAGGTCTTTTTTTTTTTTTTGTCCATTCTGACACCCTATCCTTGTCTTTTGATTGGAGCATTTAGTCGATTTACATTCAGAGTAATTATTGATAGGTATATATTTAGTGACATTGTACTAGTTGTTTTGCCATTGTTTCTTCCTGTTTTCTCTGATCCTTTCTTGTCTGTAACACTTTTGGTCTTTCATTTCCACTCCAAGAGTCTGATTTAAATATTCTTTTCTTTTGACTGGTAGTACATTTTTTTACTTATTTTTAATATTTCTTTTTTGTTAAAATTTAAGCCCAAGTTAGTTACCTTATAGTGGAATACAGTTTCAGGATTAGAATTTAGTGATCCATCAATTACAAAATATATCCAGTACTCATCCCAAGTGCCCCCCGCCCCGAGTGCCCATCACCTATTTAGCCCATACCCTATTCAGAAACCCTCCTGGAGTCCTGAGCTTCTTCCCTCTATTTAACAGTCCCTTATCGTTTGACTCCCTCTCTGTTTGTATCTTATTTTTGCTTTCCTTTCATTATGTACATCAGTGTATTAAATTCCACAGATAAGATAAATCATATGATGTGTGTCTTTCCCTGACATATTATGGTTAGCATAATAAAGTCTGGTTCCATCCACCTTGTTGCAAATAGCAAGATTTCACTCTTTTTGATTGCCGAGTAATATTCCACTGTATGAATATACCACATATTCTTTATCCATTCATCTCTCAATGGTCATTTGGGCTCTTTGCATAATTTAGCTATTGTTGATAATGCTGCTATAAACATTGGAGTGCATGTGCCTCTTCGAGTCAGCGTTAGTGTATCCTATGGATAAATGTCTATTCGTGCATTTGCTGGGTCATAGTGTAATTCTCTTATTGTTTTTTTTGTAATGAATCTCCATACTATTTTCCAGAATGGCTACACCACTTTGCATTCCCACCAGCATTGCAAAAGCGTTCCCTTTCTCTGCATCCTTGCCAAAATCTGTCGTTTCCTGAGATGTTAATTTTAGCCATTCTGATAGGTGTGAGGGGATATCTCATTGTGGTTTTGATTTGTATTTCAGTGATGACGAGTGAGATTGAGCATCTTTTCATGTGTGACCAATCTGGATGTCATCTTTGTTAAAGTGTCTCTTCATGTCTTTTTCCCATTTCTTCATTGGGTTATTTGGTTTTTGGGTGTTGAGTGTGATAAGTTCTTTATAGATTTTGGATACTAACCCTTTATCTGTCACCTGCAAATATCTTCTCCCATTACATTCAGTTTCCTTTAGTTTTGTTGATTGTGTCCTCTGCTGTGCAGAAGCTTTTTATATTGAGGTCCCAATAGTTCATTTTGGTTTTTATTGCCCTTGTTTCTGGAGACTTGACAAACAACATGTTGCTGCAGTCAGGATCAAAGAGGTAGGTTGCCTCCTTTCTCCTCGAGGATTTTGATGGTCTCCTGTCTTACATTTAGATCTTTCATCCATTTTGAGGTGTGTGTGTGAGAGAGAGAGAGTCACAGAGAGAGAGAGAGACAGAGAGAGTCCCAGAGGTTTAAGAACATAATCCAGTTTGATTCTTCTCACTGTCCATTTTTCCCAGTACCATGTGCTGAAGAGACTCTTTTTTTTTTCCTTTGCTTATTCTTTCCTGTTTTGTCAAAGATTACTCGGCCATAATTTTGAGGGTCCATTTCTGGGTTCCATATTCTGTTCCTTTGATCTATGTGTCTGTTTTTGTGCCCGTCCCATACTGTCTTGATGATTGTGGCTTTCTGATGCACCATAAAGTCCAGAATTGTAATGTCTCCAGGTTTGTTTTTTTCTTTTTCAACATTACTTTGGCTCTTTGGGGTCTTTTCTTGTTCCATACAAATTTTAGGGTTGTTTGTTCTAGCTCTGTGAAGAATGCTGGTGTTATTTTGATAGGAATTACATTGAATTTGTCCATTGCTTTGGGTAGTATTGACATTTTAACAATATTTGTTCTTCTAATTCATGAGCATGGGATGTTTTTCCATTTTTTTGTGTCTTCTTCAACTACTTTCGTAGATTATGTATCGTTTGTTCTTTTAATTTTTTAATGTTTATTTATTTTTAAGAGAGTGAGCGAGTGAGCAAGAGCCCGTGAGCAGGGGAGAGGCAGGGAGAGGGAGACACAGAATCTGAAGCAGACTCCAGGCTCCAAGCTGTCAGCACAGAGCCCGTCACAAGACTCAAACCCACAAACGTGGGATCATGTCTTGAACCGAAGTCAGCACTTAACCGACTGAGCCACCCAGGCGCCCCTCTATTGTTTTAATGTACTGATCTTTTACCTCTTTGGTTAGATTTATCCCTGGGTATTTTATGCTCTTCAGTGCAGTTGTAAATGGGATCAGTTCCTTAATTTTCTTTCTGTTGATTCATTATTGGTGTATAGAAATGCAATCAACTTCTGTATATTGATTTTATGTTCTGAGATTTTCCTGAATTCCTGTATCAGTCCTAGAGTTTTTTGGTGGAGTCATTTGGATTTTCCACGGAGAGTATCATATCTGTGAGGAGGCAGAGTTTGACCCCTCCTTGCCAACTTGGACACCTTGTATTTCTTTTTGTTGTCTGATTGTTGAGGCTAGGACTTCCAACAGAATGGTGAATAACAGTTCTGAGAATGGACATCCCTGTCGTGTTCCTGACCTTAGGGGGAAAGCTCTCAGTTTTTCCCCATTGAAGATGTTATTAGCTCTGGGACTTTGGTATCTGGACATTCTCATATTGAGGCCCGATCCTTCTATCCCTCCTTTCATGAGGTTGTTGGTTTTTTTTTTTTTTTTTCATCAAGAAAGGATGCTGCTGCATTTTGTCAAATTTTTATTCTGCATCTATTGAGAGGATCATGTGGTTTTTATCTTTTCTTTTGTCAATGTGATATATCACATCAGTTGATTTGCAGATATTGAATCGGTTGTGCATCCCAGGAATAAAATCCACCTCATAGTGCTGAATAATTCTTTTTATTTATTGTTGGATCCAGTTTGCCACTTTTTGTTGAGATTTTTTGCATCCATGGTCATCAGGGAAATTGTTCTGTAGTTTTCCTTTTTAGTGGGGTCTTTGTCCAGTTTGGACTCAAGGCCATGCTGGCCTCATAGAATGAGTTTGGAAGTGTTCCCTCCATTTTTCTGCCCATGACCTTATCTTGTTCTTTCATTTGGGATGCCTTCCTCTTGTCTTGGAATTTTGGTTGAGTATTTGCCATCTTTATGTTACCAAAGCTCATTTTGTTACCTGCCTGTGAGTTGAATGGTTTTATGAAGAGGAGGTCATCCAATGTCCAGGGCCTGGCACATCAGGGAGTGTCTGTGGTGTGTGTTGCATGCACTGTTTTGTGTTCTGGCTGCACTATCCTTCAGGTCAGTTGTATGGGAAAGGTATGTTCCTTGGCCAGAATGTGGTGAGTCTGATCTAGGTCTGCTCTGATCTGCTTGTTAAATGAGACTTGAAATGACTGCTACTAGAAGTGAAGCCCTGCACAACTCTTTGGTCAAGAGAGGTGGTGTGGTCATGGGCTTCACCTGGTCTTCTGGTGAAGGGGCCAGCTCCATTGGGACTGAGGCAACCTTGAATGACCTAGAAGGCCAGTCTTGGCAGAGCACAGGAAGGTGGGATTGGTGTAAACAGCTTGGGCAGCCAGTGTGGGAATCGCCTTGTTTCCAGCATTTAGCTCTGTGTTTATCCTGGGGGGGGGCGGGGAGAGGGGGTGAGGGCAGAGCAGGGAAATGGTGCCAGGCAGCTCCTCTGTCCTAGCTCTTTGTCCCCTCATTGTGAACACTGCTTCTCAAGTATGCTCTCCACGATGAGTGTATAATCTCCCCACTATGTGCACCAGGCTTTCTACAGGTCACTGTTTCCATGCCATCTGCCTGCAAGTTGTTTGCTGCCTTCTCTTCAGGAGTAGGCCAGTGCCCTCAGGGCTGTATCCCAGCCAAGGCTTCTAACCTTTGAAACTCCACATTCTCGGGGTGCCTGGATGGCTTGGTTAAGTGTCTGACTCTTGATCCTGGATCAGATCATGACCTCTTGGTCGTGGGATTCTCTCTTTCCTTCTTGTCCTGCCCCTCCCTTGCATGTGCTCTCTTTCTCTCTCTCTCAAAATTAATAAACTTAACAAAAAATTAGTGGCATGGAATACCTTATTTAGGCAAGACTGCCTCTCTGAGAGGAATGGCAAGGATCTGTGAGCTTTATTTCCACCACTGGCTAGGAAATTCTTTGCTGACTGGTTAGAGGTTACATTCCTACAGGAATGAAATTAGGTTTAGCTACATGGGTGCTTAAAGTAAGTAACTCCATGATGGGCCTGTGATTTTTCTTAACGTTCTAAAGCCAAATTGTATGTATACATTTTTAATTAAATGTATAGCCCTAAATAATATTTTAGCCATCTACTGCCGGCCCAATGATCATATCCTGTGAAACTGTAACTATCTCCTGATCACAGAGGAAGATCAACTCTGTGGCTCTAAGATCTTTGTGGCTCTAAGTTACTTTGATCTATGTTACTAAGATCTTTGTGAGTCTAGGTCCCTGCTGACCTTTGGAAGTCTTTCACCCAGGGACCCCCAGCGAGGTTGCTGAGCGATCATTTAGGCATAGAAGCACATTTTCCAAGTCACCTCTCAATAAAGCATTGTCTTTCCCTCTGGTACTTCCGGAACTTACCCTTTGGCAAGTCACATATCCTCATGCAAACCTGTCAAAGTGGACCAGAAAAAGCTGCTTGCCTGTGACTGCCACTTCATTGTCACATCTTATCCTTCTGAAACCCCTTGAAATCCCTATTGTTCTTCCAGTCTTTGAATATCTCTTTGATTTGGAACCATTTGATTCTCTTGTATTTCTGATAAAAAATATGTGTGAAAATATTAAAGCAAGGATTCTTTACAATAAGTGAGCCAGTCACAATGATTCATCTGGCTGTGTGTACATTTTTAGTTTTGACAATGTTCAGGCATGAAGTGAAGTATATCCTGTAAAATCTGAGTATCATTCATTATCTAGGATAACCACCTTTATGGAAAGCCTTTCAATGACATGCTCGTTCAAGATCAGAAAAACACTTAATTTACATACCACATAATACAGTGGTATACACATGCGTTATTATCTTCAAATATGTAAAGTAGATGTTTCTATGAAGTGTTTATCATGCATTCAGTTTTCTCTACCATGAATGCTATTATTTAAATTAATAGTAAGAACAACAAGAATAGGTACATGTCCATCACTAGTAACTAATATTAGAACTAGTCATATAATATAATGTGTTGCAAACATAAAACCATGATTACTAATAATCTTTTCATTCATGCTGGATTTCTAGTTACCAGAAAAATTGGGAAGATATTATTGAGTCTCTACATACAACAGACTGTTTTCTGACTATTGATATCATATGAGTTGATACACAATCACAATCAATATCTTGTGAGATATGGTAGTATTAACTAAAGTTTATATTTGTATTCAGATTTCTTCGGTTTTAACTTCTGTCCCAGACTCATCCTAGCTGGCACATTACCCTCATCCTGTCTCCTTAGGCTCCACTTGGCCATGACAATTTTTAGATTTTTCCATATTTTACATAATCTGCAAAGTTTTGAGGGTACGTTTGTAGAATGTATTTTGTAGAATGATCCTTGGTTGGGATATGTCTAACATTTGTTCAAATGCTTAGGCCAGAGTTACCGTGTTTTGGAGCAGAAGGTCCAGAGGCATAACGCCATCCATAATTACCACTTCACATAAAGGTTGTTCACTTTGAAGACTGGGGTCTTTTGTGGTTCCATACAAATTTTAGGACTGTTCTAGTACTGTGAAAAATGTTGTTGGTATTTTGATGGAAATTGCATTAATTGTGTCAATTGCTTTGGGAAGTATAGACATTTTCACTATATATGTACTTTCGACCCATGAGTATGGAATGTCCTTCCATTTCTTTGTGTCATCTTGAATTTCATCACTGTTTTATACTATTCAGAGTATAGGTCGCTCACCACTTTGGTTAGGTTTATTCATAGTTATCTTATTATTTGGTGTACAAGTGTCAATAGGACTGTTTTCTTAATTTCTATTTCTACTGCTTCAGTATGGTTTTCTAGAAATGCAACAGATTTCTGTACAGTGATTTGTATCCTGTGACATTGCTGAATTCATTTATCAGTTCTAGCAGTTATTGGGTGGACTCCAGGGTTTTCTATATAAAGTGTCATGTAATCTGCAAAGTGTGAAAGCTTCACTTCCTCCAGATTTGGATTTCTTTTTATTTTATTTTATTTTAGTTTAGTTTAGTTTATTTTAGTTTAGTTTAGTTTAGTTTCATTTCGTTTGTCTGCTGGCTGTGGCTAGGACTTCCAGTAATTTATTAAAAGTGGTAAGAATAGGGGCGCCTGGGTGGCGCAGTCGGTTAAGCGTCCGACTTCAGCCAGGTCACGACCTCACGGTCCGTGAGTTCGAGCCCTGCATCGGGCTCTGGGCTGATGGCTCAGAGCCTGGAGCCTGTTTCCAATTCTGTGTCTCCCTCTCTCTCTGCCCCTCCCCCGTTCATGCTCTGTCTCTCTCTGTCCCAAAAATAAATAAAAAACGTTGAAAAAAAAAATTAAAAAAAAAAAGTGGTAAGAATAAACATCCTGTCTTCTTCCTGACCTTACAGGAAAAGCTCTCAGATTTTCCCCATTAAGCTTGATTATAACTGCAGGGTTTTGATAGATATCCTTTATTAAGTTGATGTATGTTTCCTGTAAACCTACTTTAGGGGGTTATAATCCTGAATGGATGTTGTACTTTGTCAAATGCTCCTTTCTGCATGTATTGAAATGACCGTATGGTTCTTTTCTTTTAAAGTTTATTAATCTTGAGAGAGACAGAGTGTACGCAGGGGAGGGGCAGAGAGAGAGGGAGACACAGAATTCGAAGGAGGCTCTTGGCTCTGAGCTTTCAACACAGAGTCTGACACGGGACTTGAACTCACGAATTATGAAGTCATGACCTGAGCTGATGTCAGACTGTTAAAGGATTGAGCCACCAAGGTGCCCCGATCATATGGTCCTTATCCTTTCTCCTGTTGATGTATTGTGTCACATTGGTTGATATGCAAATATTGAACCACCTTTGCAGTTTGGGAATAAATCCCACTGAATTGTTGGATATATTTACACTTGTTATATCTTCTTTTTGGATTGTACCCTTTACTGTTATATAACGTCCTCCTCTGTCTCTTGTTATGTACTTTTTTTAAGTGTATTTTTTTCTGATACAAGTATTGCTACTCCAGGTTTCACTTGACATTAATGTGTGCAATGTTTCTCTATCCTCTCACTATCATTCTTGAGGTGTAAAGTGGGTCACTTATAGGCATATAAATCTGTTTTGTTTTTTCATCCATTCTTACACCCTACATCTCTATATTGGAGCATTCACTCCATTTACCTTCAAAGTAGTGATTGATATGTATGTACGTATTGCCATTTTATTGCCTGTTTTGCTGTGGTTTCTTTTTTTTTAATTTTTTTTCAACGTTTATTCATTTTTTTGGGGACAGAGAGAGACAGAGCATGAACGGGGGAGGGGCAGAGAGAGAGGGAGACACAGAATCGGAAACAGGCTCCAGGCTCTGAGCCATCAGCCCAGAGCCCGACGCGGGGCTCGAACTCACGGACCGTGAGGTCGTGACCTGGCTGAAGTCGGACGCTTAACCGACTGCGCCACCCAGGCGCCCCTTTGCTGTGGTTTCTAATGATTTTCTCTGATCCTTTCTTGCCTTTCTTTCATGTTTTGCTTATTTTCTTTAGTGATATATTTCGATTTCCTTATCTCTATTCTTAGCATACTTATGATTGGTTTTAGTATATGGTTACTGTTAAGTGTTTATATAACTTCTGCATTTAGCAGTTTGTATTAAGTTCATGGTCATTTACCTTCGCACCCATTATTTTCTCCTCCCTAGGTTTTTGGTAGAGATTATTACAATTCAAATCCATTTCTCTGGGTTCGTTAACTGATTTTTTTTTTTTTTTGCAGAAATATTCATTTTTTGCTTGATTTGTGTCTTCTACCTCTAAACTGTCACTGTTGGTCTCTCTTTTCCACTCAAAGAATCCCTCTTAATATTTCTTGCAGGACTGGTTTAGTGGTACAAACTCCTTTAGTTTTTGTTTGGGAAAGTCTGTGTCTCCTTCCATTCTGAAGGATAGCCTTGCTGGATAGAATATTGTTGGCTGCTGATTTTTCCATTCAGCACTTTGAATATGTGATGTCACTCGCTTCAGGCTTGCCAAGTTTCTGTTCAGAAATATGTAGCTAGCCTCATGGGTCTTCCCTTCTAAGTTAAGGTCTTTTGTCTTGCTGCTTATAAGAGTTTTTCTTAATTGTCATTGTAATTTGCAAGTTTGGTTACAGTATGTTTGTGTGTTGGCCTGATTTTGTTGATGTTGATGGGAGTTCTCTAGTCTCCCGGATGTGGATGTTTGTTTCCCTCCCCCAGTTAGGGACATTTTCAGCTATCATTTCCTCGAATAAATTTTCGGCCCCAAGTTCTCTTCCTTCTGGGAGTCCTACAATATGAATATTATTAGCTTTCCTGTAGTCACTGAGTTCCCTTAGTCTCATCTCACGGTGCAGAATTCTGTGCTCTCTCTTTGGTTCAGTGTGATTAATTTCCATCACTCAGTCTTCGAGGGCACTAGTTTGTTCGGCTGCTTCTTCCATCCCTCTGTTCATTCCAGCTAGCGTGTTTCCCCTTTATTGTGTCCTCAGTGTCTGCTGTGTTATTTCTTATCTCCATGTCAGGGGTCTCACTCTTCTACTCATTTCACAACTCCAGTGAGTATCCTTATGATCATTGCTTTCAAATCTGTATCAGGTATGTTACTAATATCTCTTTGGCTTAGATCTCTGGCTGTGACTTTGACTAGGTCTTTCATTGTGGATAAACATCTCTGTGTGTCGATTTTGTCTGTCTCTCTGGGTCTATTTATCTGTGTTGAGAAAGTCAGCTGTGCCTTCTCATCTTG
Organism: Prionailurus bengalensis; assembly: GCF_016509475.1. Taxonomy (NCBI): domain Eukaryota; kingdom Metazoa; phylum Chordata; class Mammalia; order Carnivora; family Felidae; genus Prionailurus; species Prionailurus bengalensis. The sequence continues at coordinate 62,315,498 of NC_057352.1, forward strand.
AAATTAACGGTGGTATGAAAAAGAGGTCCTGGAGTCCTCAGTAGTGCACGTATCCATTTATAGGACCTGGACCTTCAGGAGAATATCGTATGGGTATTGCTCACTCCCTGCTGCTGTGTCTGTATTACTTTTCCTTTCAGTGTAGATGTCTACACTGATTGCATGCCTGTTGTGGGCTGTGCTTACACTCGGTTGTGCCAGTGGGACCCAGGCAGGCCAGCTGTGAGGTGGTATGCCTGTTGAGTAACTTGGGAGCAGTGCAGGACTGCTAACAAAATTGCACAGGGCTACTAGTCCTGTGCCAGATTTCCTGATGTCCTTTGGTGGCTGGGGACTGTGGACCAGCGGTGGAAGCTAGGGGCGTGAGGATATGCACAGAGCATGTCTGTGCCTGAGGACATGTGGCTGGGTGAGACAGATGAGGATGCCTAGATATGCACAGCTGGGTGAGGTGCAGATGTGCACAGCGTGCTGTGGCAGCTATGCATGCAGCTTGTCAGACAGGGTGCGCTTGTGGTTTGAAAAATGTTTGCCCTGAGACCAGCAGGCTTGGTTTGGTGAGCCCCTAGTGAACCCTTGGGACTGGCGCACTGCTAACGGGTTAGGTAGCAAGTGTCTGTGCAGCCTCACCCTCTGGTGGGTGCTTCTATGCTTATTCTGGGACGCTGGGGGAGAAGAATGGTGCCTGTGAGCTCCCTCATTGTTGGAGAAGTCCTCCAAGACACTCAGGAATCAGCATGAATACACCTGTCTCCTGTTGCCTCTGCATTGTGTACAATGCCATGTTTACATTGCCTCTCTACACAGGCAGGGATCTGGCTATCACTCATCTTCCTGGATCACCCAGTGCTGGGTCAGCTGACCTCCAAAGCTCCAGGATCTAAACTCAAGGAAATTCAGCCCCTTTGGGTTTTAATGCCAAATGTTATGGAGATTAGTCTTCACTGTGTGAGCTCCCTGGTGTGAGGGCTCACTATCTCTGCCCATTCTGCAGGCAGCCAGCCTTCACCTTTCTGACCTTGGTAACCCTTCTGATGCAGCTTCTCTCTATTAAGATGTGGAGTTTCTTCTGCCAGTCTTTGGATTGCTCTCTGGTTCATGGACTTGGATGTGGATATTATGTAGTTGAACACATGGGACAGGGTGAGCTCAGGATCTACTAACTCTGCTATTATTAATTTTATAAATGTCTTATTATTTTGGATTTTTGAGACATGGACAGACAGACTCATATCACCAATGCACTTCAGGATTTTAAAGGAACTTTGCAACATTTGCTTCTAGTATTTTATGTTTTGAAACTCTCTTTAATGAGGTATAATTTACATATAACAAAGCCTCAAGTTAAAGGGTATAATTTGATGAGACATGAGGGTACAGGACCATGGGTACAGCACCATGAATCATGTGTTTTCTCCCTGCTTTTTGAGGTAAGGACTACTTTTTTTTTTTTTACACGTTTTCAGATATTGCCCAGGTGTCTGAAAGCCTGCATTGGGCTGAGCCTTAAGAGAGAAGTTTTGAATTCAGTTTTGAGAGTAGACAGCCAGTCCAAGAAAGCCTTCTAATTGGCTCTTATATTTAAGTTGTGAGAGATTGTGGATGCCTTGAGTCTGCCTGGATATAGATGTGGGCCTTGTTCTGAGAACAGGTGAACTAAATACCTAACCTGAGTTAGAGCAAACTTTAGTTTTTTTTGGAGATTTTATGGGCATTTTAAAACGAAAAGTTTTCTCAGGGGGGTGTTGTCTTTGTGTGAAGAGGCATGAGCAGGGGAGCAGAGAAGCAAATCATCTACACATTGTAACAAAGTAGACCCTGCAGAACACTTTCCATCATCCAAATCAGCCTTTAAAGTTTGTGGGAAACATGAATCACTCTGTGAAACTCAGGGAGGTTGCAGTCCAGATGTATTGTCATCCCCTGCGTGTGAAGGTAAAAAGATACTGGCTATCCTTATCAACTAGAATGCTAAAAACTACACCACATGGGTCGTGTAGAGTGAAAACTTTGCTTTCAGGAAGAGTGGATGTTGGTAGAGTGTGAGGTTTGGGAAGAAGGGGATGTCGAGGGATTACAGTGCTATTGATTTCTTGGAAGTCCTGGACAAAATACTATCTTCAGCAGTTGGGTATAATAGAGGTATAATAGAGGTGTTATATGGACTACTGCACAGGATCATGAGAGCATGAGCCTTGTAACATTCTATTATGATGTTGATGCCTTGAAGGCCTTCTTAATTGAAAAGATATTAATTCTAGGGAGAAGTTTTGCAAGATCAACTTGAATCTTGACGGGAGGTACACTGTGGATTCTGCCAATATCAGTTGAAGATTTTGCCCATAACGAGGATGGGAGCTGATCCAATAGGAATAAATGATCAGTACCTCCAGACTCAGCTGTAGGACCAGCACAGACACGGCACAGAAAAGGTGCCAAAGGATCATTTGTTTCCCCTTTTTGCTATTTTGGTTACTGTTGTCAAATTATAGGTCGTGGATCTCAAGTTCAGAGTATCTGCACATTATTTTAGAAAATCCTTCAAAGGATCCTCTTGTAGAATAGAGATTCCGGGTCTACTGAGGGAGGCATTCAATCAGTACTATCTTAAAGTTAGATCTATATTGTAAGAGAGAGGGTAAATGGTCAAAATTTCCTTATGTAAGACTTGTAAATTAGGTGCCAACCTTCTGGCCCTTAAAGGCACCGACAAAAGCAAGTTCTTGCAGACTTGCCCTCTGAGGGCTCTTCTCAGGAAAAGCCACCTGTTAGACCCTCATGCCCTCCTTATCCAGGATTGTCAGAGATGAAATACCTTCCCCTCGAAAGGAAGGCACATTCAATGTATCTATTGACTAAAATGCTTCTTGGTGAATTTGGTCCCATGAAGGATCCATATTCGTTGCAATATTCTAAGCAAATAAAAGGACAGGAGCAAAGTTGCAGACAACCCTGAGCAATATATACAAGTGTTCCAAAACCTAACCCAGGGTGCTGGGGAAACAAAAAGACACAGGCCATCCCTAACAAAGGGGAATCTAACACCCCTTTACTGTTTTTCCTAATACATTCCGGTTACTGTAACTGTATGTGGGGCTTACTCCCTCATTCATTTCCTGGGTCAATGATTATGGTGATTAGAGCCAACTGTCTTTTGTTGGTCTCCCTCAGAATGGAGGCTTTCAGGAATATTCCCAAGCCACTGCCAAAACTCCTTTTAATCAGTGGAAGTTCCCTGTCTTCTCTGGCCTGACATGGACTGTCTAATTCCACTTGTTGGTGGAAAAAAACCTGGTGTCTGCTCAACTGTTCAAGTTGAAAGACTTTAGGACCAGGAGACCTCTCTCTCTGCCCTCTAGGCTTTTATCTGCCTTTGGGTTTTAGGCAGAATCTTGCCTCTTCTGCCTTCCCCCACTTCCTGTTTCTGCACCACCTTGGGTGAGGCCTGCATTACTGACTCCTATACCATCCTCAATGCCTCAGGCACCATTGGTTTCCCCTCCCACCCTCTAATGTCAGGGAGTGAAGAGCATTCCCTTGGGCCACCCACTTCAGATCTCCCCACCAGTGTCCCAGGTAAAAACTGACAATAGGGAACACATTGAGTGTCTTTTTAATGGATGCAAGAGAAATTTATTAGGTATGTAAACGAATTTAAGTTTGTTGGCTTAATTAAAAGTAGAGTTGTCAGCATTAAATAGAAAACTTTATTCTATCTAGATTTACTAAAGTTCAAATAAGCTCATGTTATCTATGTTGCAATTCGTTAGCAAAATGATGGTAACATAAAATGATGGTTAATTCTCAAAGTTTTCATGGGTAATTGTGAAGATAGCTTTGAAAGTCTTTGGTAACCTGAAACATATAAGTTTTGCGAGGATGATAAATTGAAATTGAATTCATTGGACATCTAGGTCTTTTCCAAACAAGACATGGTGCTAAAGCTTTGATTGCTAAACATAGGTTTGTGCTTTTGACTTCTTATCGCACAGAAACAAAGGATAGTTGGGTCTTTCGGAAAACATGTTTTTGCTTAATTGATAAATTTGCCATTTGCAGAATTCTGCTGTAACAGTTTGTACTTGGTTACTACTTAGTTTTCACTGGAGACTAAGGTTTCTACAAGTTAATATTCTGCTTAATGTAATGAAGATGGATAAAGACAAGAAAGTTATTATGAAGAGAAGTAGGAGATATGTAAGAAATATATAAGGAATGGGAATACATGTTTATTGATGGTAAAAGAAAGTAATTTTGTCACAAATGAGACAGGTTGTTTGGAGAAAAGGGGCTTAAGTCACAATCTGAAAGCAAAAGAAAGTTGTAGAAGGCTTGTGAAGGTAAATGTTTGGAAATAAATTTTGTATGTTCCCAGGATGGACTAACGTTCAAATAAATGCATTTTAAAAGTACAGTGGTATAAGATTAAAATTCTGCCCTAGTCTCTGTTACAAAAGCAAAGGTTTCTTGGATTGTCGTTATTTCTTTGAGAAAAAAAAAGAAAAAAGGTAAGCAAAGTTTTCCCCCACTTTTATCTGCACAAAAAGATGGGAAAAAAAGTGACTTTAACCAAAAGGGCAGGACAGCATGCCCTTTTGATCACCATATATATAAAGGGCTTGTTCTAGAATACATAGGAGCCATTTTGCTACACTAGCCCAGTGTCTGCCAGTTTGTAGGACCTAGATACTCTAAATGGCTGGAACATATATCTATGGGCACTGTTGAAAAAGGCAAGGAAATAGACCTGTACTTTGGCCCTTTTAGCCCTCTTGGCAGCCGATTTTATCCTAAAAAAATATGGTTTTCACAAGCCTTTTAAAATACATTTGTAAAGTCGATTACTCTTGGGCCAAAATAAAATTAGTGCATCCTTCTACAACCAGGGTATTCTTTCTTGGTCGTAGTGGATACCCCCAAAGTCCTGCTGGTGGAAAACGGAGGGATAAGAGAAATCAGGGAAGACAAGGTCAATTCTGGGAGGTAAGGGTCAAGCCTGGATAAGAGTGACTGCTCCCAGCATCTCATGAGACTGACAAAGCTTTTGGCTGCCAGTTGAATAGCCAGACAAAATGCAGGGCCAGGAGATAAGGCTTCTTATCCTGTCCAACTATAAGGGTCAGGACATGTGGCTTCTCCTGGCCAGCTATGGAAAATTAAGTTAAGGGATGCCTTTTCCTCCTTTCCCTATAGATGAGCATTTCCCCAACCAAGGCTAATACTCCTGTGGGATGCATTCTGAAAAGTTGGGATGATCCATAAAGTTTGAAAGAAAAAGATAAAGACAACCATTAATTATCATGGGTTTGAAGACCCTATAGGGAACTTTCAGTTTCCTTGGGACCCAGGTAATTACATCCCAAGATCCTACCTGGGACTGTGACCATACCATTGAGAAATGGTATTGCCACCACTTCCAAGCTTGTGCTTTAGACACATTAAGGAGGTCTAAGGTTAAGCCCTTAAATTATGTTAAATTAGCCACTATTTTACAAACACAAAATAGAGCCTGATGGCCTCCCTAGAGAGGTTGAGTGGGCTCTCTTTAAATATATGGCTATTTCCCCTGACACCCTTGAAGCTGAGATGATTTTAAATGACAAATTTGTCATTCATTTGCCCCCAGATATTCAGAGGAAGCTGAAAAACTTGGTTATTGACCTGGAAGAGATGCTGGAGGTGGTCTTTGAGCTGCCAATTGGGTACATTACAACAGAGATAAAAACAAATCAAAACAGGGGCACCTGGGTGGCTCAGTCAGTTGAGCGTCTGACTTTGGCTCAAGTCATGATCTCGCGGTCCATGAGTTCAAGCCCCATGTCGAGCTCTGTGGTGACAGCTCAGAGCCTGAAGCCTGTTTCAGATTCTGTGTCTACCTCTCTCTCTGACCCTCCCCATTCATGCTCTGTCTTTCTCTCTCTCAAAAATAAATAAACTTTAAAAAAATTAAAAAAAAAAGGAATCAAAACAAAACAACAGGAAAGGATCCTTAAGAAAAACCTGAGGCCTTAGTCATGGCCTTACACACTCTGTCACACAGAGGAAGATGGACACAAGAGGCAGGGCCTGAGCTGTGGCCTGAACACAAGGTTGTTGCCTCCTGTCTGTAGACAGAAAAGGTGGGGGAAGGGAAGAAGAGGACTCAGAAGCCTCATTTTGTCTTTTTAATCTATGCTTGCATCATTTAGGTTGTAAATTGTATTTGGAGAGATGTAATTTTTGATTCTTGATAGCATTTGGAAGCTTCAAAACACCTATTGAAATAGACATCTCACTCAGTTTTGTCAATTTTAGAACCATAGTTGTTCAATTAACTTTGAAAAAATTAAGTTTGATATGACCGAGAGTTCCCCATCATGGCCATTGAAGTTCTAAATTATTTCTGGTTAAGTCAGTCTATTTATTTATAAATGTGCATCCAGAGAGGGACCATAGTTTTTAAACATAAAACCAAACAGAGTCCCAGTAGGCAGGATGCCCTCAAAGCATTTTGATGTCTGGGATCCCATTCCTTAGAAAATTTTCAGGGATTGCCTGTTTCCAGAAGGAATCAGACCCAAGGCCAGCACAGTTCCAGAGAGAACAGTCGACCCCAAACAGGCCATAGACTGAAAGCTAAAACAGTTCCAAGCAGCAGAGTTCCAGTGGGAACAATCCAGTTGCAAAGGGGAATAGGAGCAAAGGCCTTCACAATTCCGACTGGCACTGTTCAAACTGGAAAGGTCTGATTGTGAAAAGGACTCAGACTGAAGGCTAGCCCAGTTCCATTAGGAGCAGTCTCATTCAAAACAGAAATTAGACCAAAAGCTAGCACAGTGCCTTTAGATAAACTGAAGGCCAGATGAGTACCTTTCGAGATGATTTTTTTCAAAATCATAAATAGATCCTAAATAAATCCTGGAGAACTGAGACATGAGGTGTGGAACTTGTATTCCAGGATAAAACTTGTCCTTAAAACCCCAGGGTAGGTATGAAAGCAGCTCAAAAATGTCCATGGGTACTGCACCCGTTTGCTAGCCAGCTCTGGAGCAGTTGGGGTCTTCTCTGGAGCCCACTTCTGATCACCAAGAATTGTCAGCCTTAAAAATACAAACCGCCAGTTATTTTACCAGAAGAAGATGTTTTTATTGAGGAATGAAAGAGAATTGTAATCTGGGACATACCAGCTGTGGCAAAACCATAAGCAAGTACAGGAAACAAAGGAGGGGAATGCTCTTTTTAGGGAGAAAAGAGGTAAGGAGGAAAGGCTGATGAAAAGTCCATTGGAGTAAAATGGGAGTTTGCAATGTGGTGGCTTCTCATTGTCTGAGCTGTTGCAGAGATGGTGGTGGTGAGGAAAGAGTTTCTTCGCTGTGGCTGGAGTAGTAGATGAGTATCCACATGCAAGGTCCAGTCTTTGTAATGTCAAGGCCTTCTCTTCATGTTGTGTCTACAATTAATTTGCCATAGTAGGGTGGGAGATCTGCCCCTACCAAAACATCCTGTGTCCATTTTGTCAGGTTTCCCGTTACTAATTTTCACAATTTCATACATGTTTTTGATGAAATGTGAAAAATTTTTTGAAGGTTTGGGTTTGAGCGAGTGAACGGCTAAGAAAGAATTCTTGAGATATCTTTGTTGCAAAAATGTGATTATTTTATAGCACAGGGACAGGATCCATGGGCAGACAGAGCTTCATTGGGATTTTTTTTGTTTTATTCTAAAAAGAGTGAGCACAAGTTGTGGGAAGTGAGCAGAGGCAGAGGGAGAGGGGAGAGAGGGGGATAGAGAGAACCCTAAGGAGACTCCATGCTCAGCCTGGAGCCTGATTGAGCTCTTCCTAATCTGGAAGAGCAAACATTAGAGAACAAATAATGTTTCAAACATAAGTCATAAAAATCATATTTGTTTTCAGTTCATTTAGTGTCATGGTGCTAATCTTTTGTTCAGTTTGAATGTAGCCTTTTAGTTCTAGACATTCTTGCCCATTTCACTTTTATGATTTTAAGATAACAAAAAGCTGCATCTGTTTTTTTTTAAAGTTCTTTTTATGAATCTCCTTGAAGATGAAACTTATTTTGCAAATGACAAATGACTGTAATGCCCTTGACAAGAAAATTCAGTTATTTCTGTGACACAGAACAATTCAATAGTCAGAATATCAAGTGATGACCTTATTATCAACGCATATTAAAACTTCTGGAATTTCATATATATATTTGAACACTTACAGCAATTACCCAAGCAACACAATCCAAGGTTTATCATTATTTGTTTGAGAGTTCTTTCCAAGTAATTTAACATACTAAATAAAAAAGCCTAATTAGTCAAAAGGACTTGATTTACAATTCACATCTTGAGGAAGTTTGTTAAAACCCTCATAGAGTTTTACATTTATTTATTTTTGAGAGAGAGAGAACACAAGTGGGGGAGGGGAAGGGAGTGAAGGAGACAGAATCCAAAGCAGGCTCCAGGCTCTGAGCTTTCAGCACAGAGCCTGATGCGGGCCTCAAACTCACAAACCGTGAGATCATGAACTGAGGTGAAGGTGGATGCTTAACCAGCTGAACAACTCAGGCACCCTGACCCTCAGAAAGTTTTAAAGTACATGTCTAAATAGGATTACGGTTCAATATAAAACTTAAAACTTAATTATTTATTTAACCAAGGTGGCAATAAGATTTTAAAGGCAGGGGCGCCTGGGTGGCGCAGTCGGTTAAGCGTCCGACTTCAGCCAGGTCACGATCTCGCGGTCCGTGAGTTCGAGCCCCGCGTCGGGCTCTGGGCTGATGGCTCAGAGCCTGGAGCCTGTTTCCGATTCTGTGTCTCCCTCTCTCTCTGCCCCTCCCCCGTTCATGCGCTGTCTCTCTCTGTCCCAAAAATAAATAAACGTTGAAAAAAAATTAAAAAAAAAGATTTTAAAGGCAGATATGTAGGGTTATATAGCTGTGAGTAAAACTTAGCTTCTTACATATTGAGAAGTTCTAATCTTTTTTAAGTAACCAAAGACCTGATAAACACAAAACATGGAAACTTTGGTTATCTAGGGAGACAAAAGAGAAGAAAAGAACAACAACTTTGTTTACATTTTTTTTTCATTAAGAGCTGACCAACAATCCAAGAAACCTTTGTCTTTTTTAACAGAGAGAAAAGCAGAATTTCAATCTTATACCAGTGTACTTGTTCCAATCCATTTATTTCCACCTTTTCCCAACAGCACATAAAATTCCTTTCCAAAGATTTCCCTTCATAAAACTTTTACAACCCTTTTTTTTAAAAAAAATATCAGAGTTGCTTTCCTTATTTCCATCAAACTTAATTACATTTAGCAGAAGAGTATTAACTCTTTGAAAACTTAGTCTCCAGTGAAAACTAAGTAGAGACCATTTGTGAACTGTTACATCATAATTTTTCTAGATCTGAAATTTTAAAACAGAGGTTTTTCCATGGTAGAATCTTTCAATAAAGCACAAAGCATATTTACCAACAAACCCAAGTATCCTCAGGTTCTGTGCAATAAGAAGCTGGAAGCACAAAAGTACCTTCAGTAAACATTGCTTTCGTATTTTATCTCATTTGGAAGATACTTAGATACCAATGAATTCAACCCAATTTATCATTTAACTTAGCAAAACTACAAAGTTTCAGGTTACCAAAGCTCTTGATAGCTATCTTAACAATTACTCATGAAAACTTTGAGACAGACGACATTAACCATCATTTCAAGTCATCCTTTGTTAACAAATGGCCACAGAGATAACAGGAGCTTATTTGACGTTTAGCAAATGTTGGTAAAGTTTCCCATTTCATGCTGACAACTCCAAAGACATGTCTATCTTAATTAAACCAACAAACTTAAATTAGTTTAAATATTGAGTATATTCCACCCATGTCCACTTAAAAGTCAACCATTTTGTTCCCCATTGTCAATTTGTACCTGGAACATTGGTGGGGGAATCTAAAGTGAGCATTTAAAGTCCAAGGGGGTGCTGTTTGCTATTTAACAGTGAAGGGAACAAGAGGAGCCAATGGTGCCAGAGGCACCCAGGATGGTATAGGAACCAGTTAGGCAGGCAGTACCCAAGGTGGTGCAGTAACAGGAAGAGGGGGAGGGGAAGGCTGGGATGGGAGACCATCCTCCTGCTGCCAGGAAGGCTGGAGGCAAGTCAAAACCCAGAAGGCAGAGAAAGAGCTTTTCTGGTCCTAAAGCCTGTTAGCTCAGACAGATGACCGGATGTAGATGTTTTTCCCCGCCAACAAGGGGAAATGGGCAGTCAATATCTGGCCAGAGAAGACAGGGAATTTCCCTGAAACAAAAGGGGTTTTGGCAGCTGCTTGAGAATATTCCTTAAACCCCCTGTCCCAAGGTAGACTCACCAGAGACAATTGGCTCCAATTATCATAGCCATTAACCTGGGAAATGAATGAAGGAGACACTCCCACTTACAGCTAGAGGAACCTGGGTCTGTAAGGAGGAACAAAGAATGTCAGCATCCCCTTTGTTAGGGATGGCCTATGTTTCCTCCAGCAAGCTGGGTTTATTCAGAGGAGGCTGGTTGAGACAATCATCCAATATATCAGAAGGTAATTTATCAGCCTGGTTAGTGGCCATACACATTCTGCAAGAGGCCCTTAGATCGGGGTCCTGATTTAGGGCCACTCAGGCTTGGACATAGGGTACCTCAGTCCATGTGCCCTGTTTCCTGCAGAAGAGATCTAACAGAAAGGTTATACTGAAGCTTAATATCCCATTAACTGGCCATTTTCCCTCATGTCCTAAGGAATAATGAGGTCTAGCAGTGTTACAGAATATCAGTCCTTTTGTAAACCTTGCAATCCTAATTGGTTCCAGTGGGTTGAAAGGTAGACCAAAGGAGAGTCCTTGGGAACCAACGAAGCAGCTAGAGAAGGTCCATTACCAAAAATCCACACCATCCGCGCCCCCGCTCCCACCCAACTACCCCAACTCCTGGGTGGAATTCCACACAGGGTATGTCTTTGACACTAGGAAACTATGTATGACATACCATAGTCTTCATTTGGGTTCACTCTTGGATTGTACATTCTGTTGGATTGGACAAGTTTTGATGACATGTATCCGCCATTATACTATCATACCCACTAGTTTCACTGCCCTAAATGTCCTCTGTGCTGCACCTATTCATCCCTCCACCTCCCTCTGCCCTAAGCCTTGAGTGTCACTGATCTTTTTACTATCTCCATCATCATTCCTTTTCTAGAATGTCATATAGTTGGAATCATAGTGTATGAAGCCTTTTCAGATTGGCTTCTTCCACCTAATAACATCTGTTTAGGTTTTCCTACATGATTTTTCACAACTTGATACCTTATTTCTTTATAGCCCTGAATAATATTCCATTGTCTGGATGTACCTTGGTTTTCTTTCTTTTTTTCTTATTTTTTTTTAATGTTTATTTTTCAGAGAGAAAGAGAGAGATAGACAAAGAGATAGAGTGTGAGAGGGAGAGGGTCAGAGAGACAGGGAGACACAGAATCTGAAGCAGGCTCCAGTCTCTGAACTGTCAGCACAGAACCCGACTTGGGGCTCGAACCCACAGACCACAAAATCATGACCTGAGCTGAAGTCAGACACCTCACCGACTGAGCCACCCAGGTGCCCCATGGATGTACCATGGTTTTCTTATCCATTTGCCTACTGACAGACACCTTGGTTACTTCCCTTGCTGGATATTATTAAAACCGCTCTTATCATGCATGTTCAGGGTTTTGTGTGGGTAAAAGTTTTCAACTTTTTGGATAAGTAACTGAGGAGCACAATTACTGTATCGTAGGGTAAGTGTTTTGTAGGAACCACCCAACTCTCACCAAAGTGGCAATACCACCATTTTGCATTCCCTCCTGGAATGTATGAGTTTCTGTGGCTCCACATCCACAACAGCTTTTGGTGTCATCAGTGCCCTAGATTCTGGCCATTCTAACAGGTGTAGTGGTATCTCACGGTTGTTTTAATTTGCATCTACCTTGTGACATATGAGGTAGAGCACATTTTCATATTCTTATTTTATGTGTATATCTTTCTGTTGAAGCATCTGTTAAAGTCATAGTCCCATTTTTCTTTCAGGTTGTTTGTTTTCTTACTGTTGAGTTTGAAGAGTACTTGGCATATTTTAGAAAACAGTCCTTTACAGGTGTGTGCTTTACAAGTATTTTCTACCAGTCTGTGGATTCTCTTTTTGTTCTTTGATAAGATTCACTTCTTATTTGGTTTTTCTCCTTAATTCCTTATTTGAAGCACTGGATTCTAAAACTTAATACTAGGGTTGAGAAAAGAAAGCAAAACTGTTTGAGAATTTGCCCTGAAAACATCTTGTGTGTTTTAGCTTACTTTGTGTAATAACGTTGAAGCTATAGGTGCAACTATGTGCTCATTCCTGGCATAAAGACATACTGAGTCAAGTGTTGATGCAGGAGAGTTTGGATGCAAATTTTCTGACAAAAATTATGTGTCATCCGTACTTTAGTGTTTTGAAATCCATTCCTAATTGTACAATACTGTAATGAAAATGGTTCTTTTTAAAATTTTTCTTTGGAAAGACAGCGTGCATGAACAGGGGGAGGAGCAAAGAGGGAGAGAGAGAATCCCAAGCAAGTTCCATGCTCAGTGTGGAGCCCAACGCAGGTCTCCACCCCATGACCCTGGGATCATGACGTGAGCCAAAATGAAGTCAGATGCTCAACCAACTGAGCCATTCAAGTACCCCAAAATGGTTCTTGTTTAATGAACAATATTTGGAGGCTTCAGAAATGTTCTCAGGTTATGGAATCTGCTCCTTTTCTTTTTTCTTTTTTTTCCAATATATGAAATTTATTGTCAAATTGGTTTCCATACAACACCCAGTGCTGATCCCAAAAGGTGCCCTCCTCAATACCCATCACCCACCCTCCCCTCCCTCCCACCCCCCATCAACCCTCAGTTTGTTCTCAGTTTTTAAGAGTCTCTTATGCTTTGGCTCTCTCCCACTCTAACCTCTTTTTTTTTTCCTTACCCTCCCCCATGGGTTTCTGTTAAGTTTGTCAGGATTCACATAAGTGTGAAAACATATGGTATCTGTCTTTCTCTGTATGGCTTATTTCACTTAGCATCACACTCTCCAGTTCCATCCACGTTGCTACAAAGGGCCATAGTTCATTCTTTCTCATTGCCACATAGTACTCCATTGTGTATATAGACCACAATTTCTTTATCCATTCATCAGTTGATGGACATTTAGGCTCTTTCCATAATTTGCCTATTGTTGAGAGTGCTGCTATAAACATTGGGGTACAAGAGCCCCTATGCATCAGTACTCCTGTATCCCTTGGGTAAATTCCTAGCAGTGCTATTGCTGGGTCATAGGGTAGGTCTATTTTTAATTTTTTGAGGAACCTCCACACTGTTTTCCAGAGTGGCTGTACCAGTTTGCATTCCTACCAACAGTGCAAGAGGGTTCCCGTTTCTCCACATCCTCGCCAGCATCTATAGTCTCCTGATTTGTTCATTTTGGCCACTCTGACTGGCGTGAGGGGATATCTGAGTGTGGTTTTGATTTGTATTTTCCTGATGAGGAGCGACGTTGAGCATCTTTTCATGTACAAAAATACGGAACGCTTCACGAATTTGCATGTCATCCTTGCACAGGGGCCATGCTAATCTTCTCTGTATCGTTCCAATTTTAGTATATGTGCTGCCGAAGCGAGCACTCGTTTTCTTTTTTCTTAAAGGACTCGTCACATCATTTCTCCTGTTCATTTTCTCTCCTTCAGATGTTTCTGATCCAACTCTATGACACCCCCTTTGTCACTTTATGAATGATTTCAATACTTTCCAGCATCAGTCCTCTTAGCATCCTGAAATCTTACACCTCATAGATCATTGCCAGCTGAGGCCAGCATCAAGAATGGTGCAAAGAGGGTGAGGAATGGCCACTTGAATGAATTAGAGAGGAATACATGAGAACATTACCCAAGGACAAAACTTTCTAGGGAAAGAATTTAGTGTGTTTTCAATTGTACAAGGTTTAGTTGGATCCTGGGAGAAGCATTACTTGGTCATTGCATTTGTGTGGAGGTTACATGTGGGTTTAGGAAATGTGTGTGGTGCTGTGCTGATGCATGACAAAGCCATCACAGTGATCAGTGGTATATGCAACAGGTTCCATAGGATATATCATTGTGTAGTGGCCAGTGCTGGTTCCCCCAGCATCATCCTACCCATGGATCCTAATGAGGATCCGGATGATCCCTTCCCCATGGTTCAGTCTGAAGCAACTGACTGTTTAAGGGCTAAGGTGAAATTTTCTAATGCCCACACCACCAGGGCCATGATAGTTCCTGCTTTCATCCCTTCTGAGATGGACAAGGCCTCTCAGGACTTTTCTACTCACTTCTCAGGAGGAAGCCTGTTTGAGGGAGCAAGGGAAGATCTCATCAGCCCTTCTTTGCTGCATCACAGGTGGGATCAACACCTGACCCTTCTAAGTCCCTGCCTTCTTGTTCTCTACTATAAGGGGCTTTAAGAATGGTTAGTGGTCATTCTGGGAGGACATACCAAGTGGGAGACGGCCCGGGGAGCCAACTAGGTGGCTGGAGGTGTCCTAAGCATCTTGATGTGGTAGGTGGTTCCATAGATGAATGCACATGTAAAAATTTCGTTGAGCTGTGTCACAATATGTGTGCAAATTAAATTGTGTATTTTATAAACTCAAATAGTATTTTGAAAACAATTTTGATAAGAATGAAGAGTACTTAAAAGCAAGTGCATCTAGCAGTGATGGTTATAGAACCTTATGCATATACTAAAATCCACCATGATAAATTTCATGGTGAGGAAATACCTTTTTCTCTCGTTTTCTAAAAAGAACTAACTGAAGTACAAAATATCTACATAAAAGTGCTCAATGAATTATCCCATGGTATGTCAATATGTCAATTAAAATATCCAACCTGGAGTGATTCTGTGATCATTACAAGTTGTTCAGCTTCTCTGGAGCTTCAGATTATTCATCCTCCACTCAGAGTGTTGTCTTACTGTGACAGAGAAGGGGTAGTGGATGTTGGTTGACAGTTATCATCTTGGCTCTAAATGGCCTGGAAGGTCTAGACCAAGCCCACCTCTCAGTGACCCCTGACATCCAACCCCTGACACTCAGTAGTGTGTGCATGACCCTTCTGAGAGTTCCTCTGGTGTGAGCTGCCCCCCTTCCAGGCACCCCATCTCACCTTGTAAAGTCCCATTTATCCTTCAGATGTCAGGGCAAGAAGGGCTTTTTTATGGAAGGTATCATTTTTCTCCTAAAATTGGTAATTTCCTTCTAAATGTATCTTTATGGCCTTATCTGGTCCTTCCCTTAATAGCACTTATTTTCGTTTGTGGCTATTTTCTTACTACATGGTTATTAGGCTAATTTTTTTCCTCTGCTGTATCTGATTCCCATGAGGCTGAGCCACGTGTTCTGGTTCACCACGATGTACTTTGCTTAGAAGAGAATAGGATTTCTGTTAGTATTCATGGAATTAATGAATGAATGACTGAATGAATCAGAAGCTTGGATACAGACAAGGATGAGGGGAACCTTTGCGTGTTCCGTCAGTTGTTCCTTAGCACACGGGAAAACTAGGTCTTGGATCTCAAGTTCAGAGTATCTCCACGTTATTTTACAAAATCCTTCAAAGTAAAAGAAATGTTGACTTTGTTCATACCTGTGTGTTACCTGCCTACACGTTGGAGTGAGGCATATTTTTTTTTAAGTTTATTGGTTTATTTTGAGAGTGCATGGAGAGGGAGGGGCACAGAGAGAGGAAGAGAGAGAGAATCCCTAGCAGGCTCCACACTCCGCATAGTGCTTTATGTGGGGCTTGATCCTATGAACGTTAAGATCATGACCTGAGCCGAAATCAAGTGTCGGACGTTTAATGGACTGAGCCACCAGGTGCCCCTAGAGTCAGGCATTTTCATTAACCTGAAAACTCATAAGCTGAGGTAGTAATACAATAGCAATAGAACATGTACGAGGCAGTCTTCACCTTCAGATCAGAAAATCTTATTGACTTTGTTACAATTACAGTCCATGTGCCCAAAAACATGCAGCCTAAACATAAGAAGGAAACAGGTGATAACTCCACTCTGAGCCCAAACACTATCTGGCGACATGGGACACATTATTTCACCATTTGAGTCTGTGTTACCTTAGAGAAACTGGGAAATTAACTGTGTACTTTCTAATCCTTTATGAAGTGTAAGAGTCATGATTTGTGGAAATGAATCTACACCATGCTTGCATACTGTAACAGCTTAATCTGTGGTAACCTTCTTATCAATTTGAGAGTGTAACTTACTGACACCAGGGACCCTGTCTGTTTGTTCTCTATGGTATCCCCAAGACCATGAATCATGTCTGACACATAGCAGGTACTTAACATTTGTTGAATGGATATTCGGCAGTCTTGGAGAGAAGGCAGAAGGAGGAATGGGACATGTTTGTAAAATAAAGTGATTTTTCTAGGAAAAAGTTTACATTATCCTACAGCACCCCACTTCCATGTATACTTAGATAATAGAGAGTCTTTTCTTCTTTTTCCTAAAACATGCTCATATAATGAGGAATAGGATGCAGAACTTCCCTGAAGGTTTCAGACAAAGCCCCAGAGCTCAGGAGGACTAAACATGTGTCCTCTTCCCTGACCAGAGGCAGTGAGGTAAGAAACTTTGGGGAGCATGTGACTATCATATATCTTTTTTTATAATGCTTATTTATTTTTGAGAGGGAACAGATAGAGTGTGAGAGGAGAAGAGGCAGAAAGACAGGGAGACACAGAATTTAAAGCAGGCTCCAGGCTCTGAGCCATCAACACAGAACGCAATGCGGGGCTCAAACTCACAACCTGCTAGATCATGACCAGATCTGAAGTCGGATGCTTCACCCACTCAGCCACCCAGGTGCCCTGTGACTGTCATATTTATTACATGGAGTGTCCATTCTTCATATATGGGTCCCAAGACAGAGGCAGGTCGCAGGTATCTGGGCTCCCTGACATAGTTATCCTACATACCAAAGTAAGATGTGACACTCCAAAATATGACACTAGATGGCCTCGGTCACCCAGCCCTGCCAGCTGCTCAGAAACCGAGAAGGAGTCATTGATCCTTCAGGTGCTGAATCGGGCCAGTGAGGTGGAGAATGCCCTGATGGAATATCTGGCAGTAGCTGAATCAGCTGTGGTGAGCAGCTGAACCCGATTCAAAGGGAGGTAGAGATGAGGACACAGAGGGCATCATGGCTATGTCTGGGCTCCTGGAAGGCAGGTGCAGGAAAAACATTTTCCAGGCCATATCTCCCCTGCCTCCCACCTAGGGTGGAGGGAGGGCAAAGTGCATGTGCATGTGCATTTACACTGTGTGGTCACCAGAGGGTATTGTGGCCCTAACTCTGTGTGACAGAAAATGATGCTTGTGAATGCTGCTGCTGCCAATCTCCTACTGAATGAGCCCTTACTATGTGCAAGCTCATTTCCCCCTCACAACACCCTAATTCATTAAGGATTCTGGTACCTTTTTTTTTAATAGCAAAGAAACATAAAGAGATTAAATAACTTGCCCAATCACAAAGCCCTTAAGAGGTGGAGGTGGAATGGTTATCTGAGAGGTCTGGCTTCAGAGCATGCATTCATTGATTCAACATGTGTATGCTGAGTACTCACTATGTACAAGGCCCTGTGTCCTGTAGGTTTATGGTTGTAGGGTTATGGTTAGAGTTGGTATGAAGTTTAATTTGAGGGGCATGTTTAGTTAGGGTCACGGTTAGTGTTAGGGGTAGGACCCAGGAGGTTCCAGGCCGTGAACCCCTAGCAGTGAAGTTCTCTCCACTGAGGGCTGAGTGGAGGCTGCATGGGAGTCTTCAGTTCAGACTTAGTCTTTTCATGCCAGGACCAGCCTCCCGTGTGTGCCACTCTTCAGTTGGGCCTCAACAACCTTCTTGTGCAACTCCATGCTGGCAATGGAATTGACATGATGATGTTCTGATTCAAATCTGAACAATACTGTAGGGATCGGGCCCTATGTGCGTGGTGTTCTCAGAGTTAGGAACCGGATCCCCATTGGGAGGGAGCCATAGATAGGGTGAGGGTTTGGTCCAGAGATATAAGAAGGGCCGAAATGACACCAGTCCTGTTGTCTCCATGGAGGGCTGAATGAGGGCCCATGAATTGGTGCGGGTCAGGTGTAGGGTTAGCATTAGAGCCGGAGTGAGGTTGAAGTTGATGTGTATGTTTCTGGTCACTATTAGGGTTGGGATTACTTCCCAGATGGCTCCAGTTGCTGATGCACAGAAGTACAGTGGTCTCCCTGGAGGGCTCAGCGGAGGGCACACGGGAGGGTGTCAGTCATGCTTAGTCTTTGTGTGCCAGGGTGAGCCTCCTTTGTGGGCCACTCTTTGGTTGAGCCTCAGAAACCCCCTTCTGCAACTGCATCTGGGTTTTGGATATTACATGGGTGGTATTCCACGTTCCATGCTGAGTAATCTTGCTCATCTTCTGGAACCCATATGTGTGGTATCGTTAGACTTAAGAAATGGGTCTTCATTGGGAGAGAGCCTTAGTTAGACTAAGGGTTCATTCTAGGGCCAAAAGCAGGGCTGAAGCTACACCAGTCCCTTTATTTCCATGATGGGCTGAATGAGGGCCCATGTGCGTGTGAGGGTTAGGTGTAGAGTTAGCATTAGATTTGGGGTGAGGTTTAGGTTGAGGACTATGATGCGGGTCACAGATAGGGTTAGGGGTAGGTCCAAGGAGCCCCCAGATGCTGAACCCCTAACAGTGCAGTGGTCTCCATGGAGCTCTGAGTGGAGGCTGCATGGGAGCCTTCAGTTCAGACTTTTTATGCCAGGAACAAACTCCCTTGTATGCAACTCTTTAGTTGGCCTTAGCAACCTCCTTGTGCACCTCCATCCCAGCAGTGGAAATGACATCATTATGTCCCAATTCCAACATGAAGAGTACTGGAGGTGTTTGTGCCCTATGTGCGTGGTACTCGCACAGGTAGGAAGTGGATCCCCATTGGAAAGAGACATAGCTAGGGTGGGGGTTCGATCCAGGGATATACGCATGACCGAAGGGACACCAGTTCCGTTATCTCCATGTAGGGCTGAATGAGGACCCATGCACGGTGCAGGCCAGGTGTAGGGTAAACGTTAGAGGTGGTTTGAGGTTGAGGTTGATGTGTATGTTTCTGGTCACTATTAGGGTTGAGCTTATATCCCAGGTGGCTCCAGGCATTGAAGCACCAGTAGTGCATGGTCTCCCCCAAGGGCTCAGGAGGGCACATATGAGGGTATCTCTCATGCTTTGTCTTTGAGTGCCAGGGCGAGCCTCCTTTGTGGGCCACTCTTTGCTTTGCTGCCAGCAAACCCCTTCTGCAACTCCATTTGGACATTTCATATTACATGGTGATATTCCACATTCCATGCCCAGTAGTTCATCTCCTCTTCTGGACCCCATGTGTATGGTATCTTCAGAGTTAAGAAATGGGTCATCATTGCGAGAGAGCCTTAGTTAGACTTAGGGTTCTTTCCAGGGCCAAAAGCAGGGCGGAATCTCACCAGTCACGTTACTTTCATGGAAGGATAAATGATGGCCCGTGAGTGGGTGAGGGTCAGGTGTAGGTTTAGTATTAGAGTTGAGGTAAGGTTTACGTTGAGGAGTACAGTGAGGGTCACGATTAGGGGTAGGAGTAGGTCTAAGAAGGCCCCAGATTTTGAACCCCAGGCAGTGCAGTGGTGTCCCTGGAGGACTGAGTTGAGGACGCATGTTAGTGTGCCAGTAAGTCTTAGTCTTGGGACCTAGGGCCTGCCTCAGCTGTGGGCCACTCTTTGGTTGGGCCTCAGCAACCCCCTTGTGCAGCTCCTTCTGGGCTTTGGAAATTATCTGGTCATTTTCCACGTTCCATGCCGAGGAATCCGGCTCCTCTTCTGAACCCCACGTGTATGGTCTCTCAGATTTCGGAATTGGATCACTATCAGCAGTGAGCCATAACTAGGTTGAAGGTTCATGCCAGGAACATTGATAGGGCTGAGGTGACACCAGTCCCGTGTTTGCCCTTCAGGGCTGAAATGGGGGCCCATGTGTGAATGCTAGTCAGGTGTAGGGTTATTTTTAGAATTGGAGTGAGGTTAGGTTGAGGAGTAGGTTAGGTGAGGGTCACGGTTAAGGTTAGGGGTAGGGCCAAGGAGGCCCCAGATTCTGAAACGTAAGCAGAGCAGTGCTCTGTACGGACAGCTGTGTGGAAGCTGCATGGTAGTCTTCAGTTCACACTTATGCTTTGTGTGCCAGGGCCAGCCTCCCATGTGTACCACTCTACAGTTGGGCTTCAGCAACCTCCTTTTGCAGCTCCATCCCAGCAGTAGAAATGACATAATGTTCCAATACCATCCTGAATAATACTGCAGGGGTTTGGGGCCTATGTGCATGGTTTTCTCAGAGTTAGGAACTGGATCCACATTGGGAGAGAGCCTTACTTAGAGTTAGGGTTTGGTCCAGGGCCATAAGCATGGCTGAAGCTACACCAGTCCCGTTGTGTCCATGGGGGGCTGAATGAGGGCCCATGAGCGGGTGCGGTTCAGGTGTAGGGTTAGCATTAGTGTTGGGGTGAGGTTGAGGTTGAGGAGGACAACGAGGATCCTGGTTATGTTTAGGGTTGGGTTCCAGGAATTCCCAGATGCTGAACCCCTAGCTGTGCAGTGGTCTCCCTGAAGGGCAGAGCGGAGGGTGCATGGGAGGGTGTCGTTCAACTTAGTCTTTGGTTGCCAGGGCCAGCCTCAGGTGTGGGCCACTCTTCAGTTGGGCCTCAGCAACCCCCTGTGCACCTCTCTCTGGACTTTGGAAATTACCTGGTGATGTTCCATTTTCCATGGAAAGTAACACTGCACCGCTTCTGTGCCCACATGTGTGTGGTCATATCAGACTTAGGAATTTGGTCCTTATCAGGAGAGACTCTTAGCTAGTGTTAGGGTTTGGCCCAGGGACATAGATAGGACTGAAGGGATAGGAGTCCTGTGATCGCCCAGGAAGGCTGAAGTGAGGGCCCATGCACTGGTGTGTGTAAGGTTTAGGATTATGGTTAGAGTTGGTGTGAAATTTAGGTTGAGGGGTATGATGAGGGTCACCATTACTGTTAGGGTTAGGTCCCAGGAGGTTCCAGGCGGTGAACTCCTAGCAGTGCAGTGGTCTCCACAGAGGGCTGAGTGGAAGCTGCATGGGAGCCTACAGTTCAGACTAAGTCTTTGCGTGCCAGGGCAGCATCCTATGTGTGACACTCTTCAGTTGGGCCTCAGCAACCTTCTTGTGCAGCTCCATCCCAGCAGTGCAAATGAAATGATGATGTTCCAATTCCATCCTGAAGAATACTGCAGGGGTTTGGGCACTATGTGCATGGTGTTCTCAGAGTTAGGAACTGGATCCCCATTGGGGGAGAGCCATAGCTAGGGCCAGGATTTGGTCCAGCGACATAAGCAGGGTTGAAGCGACACCAGTCCCATTATCTACATGGAGGGCTGAATGAGCGCCCATGCAGGGGTGCAGGTCAGGTGTAGGGTTACCTTTAGAGTTGGGGTGAGGTTGAGGATGATGTGTATGGCTCCGGTAAATATAATGGTTAGGTTTTGTCCCAGGTGGCTCCAGGCGCTGAAGCACCAGCACTGCAGTGGTCTTCCCGGAGGGCTCATTGATGAGCAGGTGGGAGGGTGTGGGTCATGCTTAGTCTTTGAGACCCAGGGCAAGCCTCCTTTGTGGACCACACTTTGGTTGAGCCTCAGGAACCGTTTCTGAAACAACATCCAGGCTTTGGATATTACATGGTGATATTCCATATTCCATGCCGAGTATTCCACCTCTTCTTCTGGACCCCATGTGTGAGGTATGCTTAGACTTAAGAATCGGGTCACCATCTGGAGAGAGCTTTAGATAGAGTTGGGTTTCAGACCAGGGCCATAAGCGGGGCTGAAGCTACCCTATTCCACTTACCTCCATGCGGTGAAGAATGATGGCCAGTGTGCAGGTGAGGGTCAGTTGTAGGGTTAGCGTTAGTGTTGGAATGAGTTTGAGGTTCAGGGTATGGTGAGGGTCATGGTTAGTTTTAGGGTTAGGGCCCAAGAAATTCCAGGCGGTGAACCCCTAGCATCACAGTGGTCTCCATGGAAGGCTGAGTGGTGGCTGCATGAGAGCCTTCAGTTCAGACTTATTCTTTGTGTTTCTAGGCCAGCCTCCCATGTGTGCCACGCTTCATTTGGGTCTCAGCAGTCTCCTGGGGCAGCTCCATCCTGGCAGTGGAAACGAAATGATGATGTTCCACTTCCATACCGAATAATACTGCAGGGGTTTTGACCTATATGCGTGGTGTTTCAGAATTAGGACCTGGATACCCATTGGGAGAGAACCATGGATAGGGTGAGGTTCTGTCCAGGGACATAAGCAGGGCTGAAGAGACACAAGTCCTGTTATCTCCATGGGGGCCTGTATGAGGGCCAATGAGCGGGTGAGGGTCAAGTGTAGGGTTAGCATTAGAGTTGGGGTGAGGTATAGGTTGAGGAGTACGGGGAGGGTCACAGTTGGGATTAAGGCTAGGTTCCAGAAGGCCCAAGGTGCTGAATCCAAGGCAGTGCAGTTGTTTCCCTGGGGGACTCAAAGGAGGGCGCATGGGAGGGTGCCAGTCATGCTTAGTCTTTGGGTGCCAAGGCCAGCCTCTTGTTAGTGTTAGACTTGGGGTGAGGTTCCAATTGAGGAGTATGGTTTGGGTCATGATTAGAGTGAGGGTTAGCTCCAAGGAGTCCCCAGGTGATGAACTCCATGCAGTGCAGTGGTCTCCCGGGAGGGCTCAGTGGAGAGCGCATGGGAGGGTGCTGGTCAGGCTTAGTCTTTGGTTACCAGTGCCAGCCTTGCATGTGGGCCACTTTTCGTTTGGGCCTCAGCAAGCACTTTTGCACCTCCCTCTGGTATTTGGACATAACATGGTGGTGGTCCACGTTCCATGTGGAGTATTCCTGCACCGCTTCTGGTCCCCATGTGCGTGATATTCTCTGCCTTAGGAATTGGATCCCCATCGGGATAGAGAAATAGCTAGGGTTACAGTTTGATCCAGGGACATAAGCAAGGCTGAAGCAACACCATTCCATTTATCTCCATTGAGTCTGAGTGAGGGCCATGCGTGGTAGCAGGTCGGGTGTAGGGTTAGTGTTAGAGTTGTGGTGAGGTTTAGGTTGAGGAATACAGCGAAGGTCATGGTGAGGGTTAGGGGTAGGTTCCATGAGGTGCATAAGTGCATAAACCTAAGTATTGCAGAGGTCTCCTAGAGGGTTGAGTGGAGGGCGCAAGGGATGGTGCCATTCCTTCTTATTCTTAGGGTGTCAAGGTCATCCTTGGGTGTAGAACACTCCTTAGTTGGGCCTCAGCAGCGCCTTTGTGCATCTCCCTCTGGGCTTTGGAAATGACATGGTGATGTTCCAGGTTCCACGCCGAGTGATCCTGCACCACTTCTCTATACCATGTGCGTGCTGTTTTCCGTGATTGGAATTGGGTCCCCATGAGGAAGGAGACACTGCTAGGGTTAGGATTCAGTGCCGGGACATCACCAGGGCAGAGGGACTCCAGTCTCGTGAATTTCGTGGAGGGCTGAAGTGAGAACCCTTGTGAGGGTACGGGTCTGGTATACAGTTAGTGTGAAAGATAGGGTTAGGTTTAGGTTGAGGGTTATAGTTAGGGTTACGATTAGGTTTAGAGTTAGGTCCCAGGAGTCTCCAGGCGCTGAACCCACAGCAGTGCACTTGTCTCCCCGAAGGGCTGAGCAGAGTGCACAATGGTGGCTGCAAGTCAGGATTAGTCTTTGGTTTCCAAGGCCAGACAAATGTTTTGGGCACTCTTTGGGTAAGCCTGTTGAATCCTCATGTGCAGTGGCAGTCAGACTTTGAAATGACACGATGATGTTCCACATTCCACACCGAGTATTCCTGCACTGCTTCAACACCATGTGCGTGCTGATGTCAGACTTTGAATTGGGTCCCCATGGGGATGGAGCCTTAGCCAGGGTTAGGGTTCAGTGCAGGGAAGTCACCAGTGCCGAAGCAACTCCAGTCTCGTGATTTTCCTTGAGGGCTGACCTGAGATCCCATGCAAGGGTGCGGCTCAAGTGTAGGGTTAGGGTTAGAAACAGGGTTACGATTAGATTGAGGGTTATGTATAGGGGTATGGTTAGGGTTCACATCGGTCCCTAGGCTCCAAGTGCTGAATCCACAACAGTGCAGTTGCCTCCCGGAATGACTGAGTGGAGTGCACAATGGAGGCTGTGGGTCAGGATGAGTCTTTGGGTCCCAAGGACAGAAAACTGTATCCGGTCTGGTGTAGATATGTGTGTCTAGTGTGAGAGATAGGGTTAGGTTTAGGTTGAGGGTTAGCGTATAGTTCTGGTTAGCATTCAGGTTAGGTCCCAGGAGGCTCCAAGCACTGAACCCACAGCAGAGCAGTTGTATCCCCAAAGGGCTGAGTGAAGTATACAAGAGAGGGTGCTGGTCAGGATTATTCTTTGGGTTCCTTGGCCAGACACCTGTATGGGCCACCCATCATTTAGGCCTCGGGAATCCTCTTGTGCAGCTGCAGCTGCACTTGGAAATACATGGTGATGTCTACGTTCCATGCCGAGTGTTCATGAACTGTTTCTGGTCCCCATGTGCATGCTGTTGTCAGTCTTGATATGGATTCCCATGGGGAGAGGGCCTTAGGTTTATAGTTTTACTGTTAGCGGGTAGAGTTAGAGAATTAAGGTTAGGGTTTTAGGGTTAGAGTTAGAGGGTTAGTGTTAGAGGTTTAAGTTTAAGGTTAGGGTAAGTTCAGGTTATGTTTATGTTAACCCTTAGAGTTAGGGATAGCGTTAGGGGAAGGGTAGGGGCAGGATTTAGCATTAGAGTTATGGTTATGGTTACGTGTTAGGTTTAGTTGGTGGCATTTCATTTAGTGATAGGGTTAGGAGTTGAGCAAGGAGTAGGTCATGCTTGCACCCCCACTTTGAGCTGGAAGGTGTTCATGCGTGGACACCACCTCCATCTTCAAGGGATTGTGTTCATGCTATCACCCCAGTCTCTCTGCACTGCAGGTTGTTCTCGCCTCGCCCCATTCCAGCTTTGCTCTGGAGTGTTTCACACCATTACCCCGCCCTCTCTCGGTATGGTAGGATTTCACGTGTCGCCCATTCCTTTTTTGGTGCATGGGTTGTGTTCATACTTGTGACACTCCACACCCTCTGCGTGCGATGGTATCACCCATGAGCCTCACCACTCCTTAGATTGGAATTACTGATGCCAGTATTAAACCTGATACTGATGCTAGTATTAAATCTTGAATATCTCTTTTCACTTTCACAGCTGAAAAAGCAGGCGGTTCATAAGGTAAGGTTTATGGTTAGGATTAATATTAGGTGTCAGTGTAAGGTTTAGGTCATGGTCGCAATCCCCCTTGGTGTGGGAGGGCTTCACGAATGTGTCCCATCTGCTCCCCTTTATCCGCAATGTAGCAGTGATATTCCTTTTAATTCAGATGTTTTCTTTGGCACCTGGGTGTCTCATTGGGTTAAGCGTCCCACTTCGTCTTGGGTAATGGTCTCTCGGTTTCTGGTTTTGAGCCCTGGGTGGCTTCTGTGCTGATGGTTCTGAATCTGGAGCCTGCTTCAGATACCGTCTGTCTCTCTCCCTCTCTGCCTATGCCCCACTTGTGTTCTTTGTCTCTTTCAAAAGTTAATGTACCTAAAATCATTTTCAATCCGATATTTCCTGGATGGCTCTTTTCACTTTCATTCCTGAAGTAGCAGGGTGTCTGTCTTGTCCATTGTTCTTTTGTTATCTTTGGCATAGCTGACGACATATACAACATTTCCCCAACCAGCATTGGGGATGCGCAACATTTCTTCTACGAGCTGGACACCTCTCATCCACTGTAACA
Source organism: Prionailurus bengalensis (assembly GCF_016509475.1). Lineage (NCBI taxonomy): Eukaryota > Metazoa > Chordata > Mammalia > Carnivora > Felidae > Prionailurus > Prionailurus bengalensis. The sequence goes on from NC_057352.1 coordinate 62,341,469, forward strand.
CTGCATTCCTCTAGCGTGTCCCACATGCTCCCGGATACTGGCCTGTAACTGTGGATGGTAGCACTGTCCCATAGTCTTCGGATGGTATTTCAGGAGGTTCTTCATTCACATCTTTGGTTACCATCGTGTCTTCTGGCATCTTCTCTCATGTTTCCACTAGGTCACGCTACGACGCCCAACAGGGAACCTGAAGTAGGGATTCAGGAGCAGACCAGTTACTGCTTGGCTCTCACAAATGGTTGCCTTGGAACTCTTTATGGATGAAGAGAAAACACCCACCACCACCTTTTCATAACCCTGTACCAAATGTGGAGACAATAACCACCTACCCCCAAAAGGAAACTCCAGCAGGGTATATGTATCAAACCTAAGGTGTTGGTCATGTATTTTGGATCAATAAGTGAGGTTGTACTTTTGACTGGTAAGTATACATCTAAATCCCTCAGAGGGGATATTATTCCCTGAGGTGACCCCAACCTAAATTGTTGGCCCACGGAGAGATGTGTTGTCACTATTGGTTGTGTTGATGTTGTCTCTGTAGGCTAGTGAATTAAAGCTCCATAGGGTCTTGTCCTATTCCAGCCTCTTCACTGGAAGGTCCATTTCACTGATTGGAAGAGACAGTAAAACCCTCATGTGGCCATTCATATGAGTCACTATTTAGGGAACAAATGATTATGTTACCTTTGCACGGTCAGAATACCACGGCCATTTCACGAATGTCCCTGGGCAGGCAGGGCCTCTAAAACTACAAATGCTAGAGGTGATTTTATTGGTAAACAGGCAGGGTTTGTTTCACTGAGTTCCTTTTATTTCTTTTCATCTTTCCTTGATTGCCTATCTGTGTTGCATCAACAATTGGTTTGATACTGACTTTACAGTTAGGTTATTTTTATCTTATGGTTAACTATCCATGGTTATCTACTCTGATAGACGCTTATGCAAGGAAAAATATTTCTTGTTGCACATACTAGCATTATTGCTTTTATTGTGAAATTAACCCAGTCATCACTTAGGGGTTGGTTGTCTTTTTTTGGTATTCAGATCTTAAGATCATATACCAGTGCCTGAGCCCTACTATGAACGTTCATCGTCACAGCCCTAACAACCGCCTACAGTACACGAATCATATCTTTTGCACTTCTAGGACACCCTGATACACGTACTTGGCGATGCAGGGGTGTAATGCTCAATCCCCTCATTGGCGATGGACGGGTGTCATGCTAGCACTCCCCCATCAGCAAGGGAGTAGTGATGCCACCACTAAATCTGACATTTCCTGAATAGCTTTCATCACTGTCAGAGCTGAAGAAGCAGTCTTATGTTACAGTTAGGGTTAGGGTTAGGATTAGAGTTAGAGTTAGGGGTTAGGGTAAAGTTTAGGTCACACTTACACCCCCCCCCTTAGGTGCAGGAGGGAGGCACTCATGCACCTTGCCACCCCTCAGCATGGGAGGGTTTCATCCATGTGACGGCCCCCCTTGGCGAGGGAGTAGTGATGCCACTATTAAATCTGATGTTTCATGAATGGGTCTTTTCACTTTCATGGCTGAAGAAGCAGCGTCTCTTATCATGAGGGTTAGGGTGAGGGTTAGGTCATGCTTGCACCCCCTGTTTGGCAAGGGAGGAAGATCACACCTGACCCCTGCCACTCTCATTGCCGACGGGTGTTCAGGCATGCACCCTGCCTCCCCCCCACAAAGTAGTGATGCCACTATTTAATGTGTTGTTTTATGAATGGCTCTTTTCACTTTCACAGCTGAAGAAGCAGGCATTTCATGGGGCGCCTGGGTGGCACAGTCGGTTAAGCGTCCGACTTCAGCCAGGTCACGATCTCACGGTCCTTGAGTTCGAGCCCCGCGTCAGGCTCTGGGCTGATGGCTCAGAGCCTGGAGCCTGTTTCCGATTCTGTGTCTCCCTCTCTCTCTGCCCCACCCCCGTTCATGCTCTGTCTCTCTCTGTCCCAAAAATAAATAAACGTTGAAGAAGCAGGCATTTCTTAAGGTGAGGGTTATGGTTAGGATTGCCGTTAATGGTTCGGGTAAGGGATAGGCCATGCCTGCACCCTCCCTTGGAGTGGGAGGGCATTCACACATGCTCCATGCCCCCTCTCATCTTGGGAGGGTGTTCACCAATAGGACCCAGCCCCCTCCAACAGGGGAGCGTGTTGATGTATGCACCTGCACCCCTCTCGTGTGCGAGGGTGTTCACACATGGGCACCACAACCCTAGGCGATGGAGGGCATTTGCCCCTGCGCCCTGCCCTCTTTGGCTCAGGAGGGTGTTCATGCATGCGCACAGTCCCCCCTTGGCTTGGGAGGGTGTTCAGGTATGTGCACGCACACGCCTCCAGGTGTGGGAGGGAGTTCACGCATGTGCCCTGCCCCCCTGAGGCGCTGGAGAGAGTCACTTGTGCACAGTGCCACTACTCAGTAAGGGAGTAGTGATACCACTATTAAATCTCACGTTTCATGGATGGCTGTTTTCACTTTCACAGCTGAAGAAGCATACATCTCTTAAGGTCAGGGGTAGGGTTAGCATTACAGCTAGGGGTTAAGGTAAGGGTTAGGTCATGCTTGCTCTCCCCCCTCAGCATGGGAAGGTTTCACGCATTACCCTGCTATCCTGAGCAATGGAGAGTATTCACCCTTTCACCCCACCCCCTGAGAGTGGTAAAATATTGAAGCATGTGCTCCACTCCACTTCCACTGGGGAGGGCTTTCATACATGCGTAGGTCTCTTCGGGACAGATTGTTCATACATGTGCACCACCACCTCTCAGTGTGGGAGGGTGTTCACTCATGGGCATACCCACCTATACATAGGAGATGATTCATGTATGTATCTTGCCCACCTCAGCATGGGAGGGTTTTTACACATGTGCACAGCCCCACCTTGGTGTGGGAGGAGCTCACCCATGCAGAGCGCCACCCATCAATGAGGGAATAGTGATGCTACTATTAAATGTGATGTTTCATAAATGGTTCTTTTCACTCCCACCGCTGAACTAGCAGACAACTCTTAAGGTAAGGGTTAGGGTTAGCATTACCATTAAGGGTTAGGGTAAGGGTTAGGTCATGCTTCCACACCCCCTCGTCACCAGAGTGTATTCACGCAATAGCACCGCCCCTCAGTGCGGGAGAATATTCATGCATGTGTCCTGCCCCTTTCAGTGTGGTAGGGTGTTCCCACATGCGCCCCATCCCCTTCCATTTGGTAGTGCGTTCACACATTCGCACATTTGCACAACCCCCACCGAGGTGAGGGAGGGTGTTAACACATGTGCCCTGTCTCCCTCCACATGGGAGGTGGTTCACACATGCTCCTCACCCCTCAGCGAGGGAGGGTGTCACCCATGAACAGTGCCACCCCTCGGAGTGGGAGTAGTGTTGTCACTATTAAATGTGACATTTCATCAATGATTCTTTTCACTTTCACAGCTGAAGAAGCACGCATCACTTAAGGTAAGGGTTAGGGTTAGCATTACATTTAGGGTTTAGTGTAAGGGTTAGGTCATGCTTGCTCCTCCTTTCTGCACGAGAGGTGTTTCACTCATGTTCCCTGCCCCACTCGGCACGTAAGGGTGTTCACGGATACGCACAGCCCTCCCTCGGGGTAGAAGGGCGTTCTCATGCACAACCCCCCTTTGCAACGGAGGGTGTTTGTACATGTACCCTGCCCCACTAGCACGGGAGTTTGTTCTCATGTGTGTAAGGCCCCCCCTCCTGGCATAAGGGCATTCACCCATGTGCACCATCCCCCTTTGGCATGAGAAGGTGTTGACCTATGTGACTTGATACGTCACCATGGGAGAATATTCACGCATCTGCCCTGCCCTCCTCTGCCTGGGAGGGTGTGTTCATGCATGGGCACAGCCCACAGTCAGTGAGGGACGGTATTCATGCATGCGCACAACAACCCCTCCATGAGGGAGGGTGTTCACGCATGCGCCATGCATCCCTCAGCAAGGGAATGGTTCAAGCATGCACTCCATACCCACTTTGGCACGGGAGGGTGTTGACCTATGCCCCTCGCCCCCTCAGCGCTGGAGGGCGGTTCATAGATGTGCCCAGCCCCTGTCGTGGCGGAAGTGTGTTCACGTTTGTAAACAACCCCGGCTAGGGGAGGGATGCCATTCTCACGTGGGTCCCACCCCATACCATGGGGGGGGGGGCTGTTCACACATGTGCACAGCTCTCCCTACTGGCAGAAGAGTGTTCACACATGCACAAAACTCCCGCTGGAAGATGTAGGGCGTTTCCACGTGAGCACAACCCCCATTAGCAAGGGAGGGCATTCATGCATGCTCCTTACCCGCTACTGCAGTAGGCTATACAGGCATGCGCACAGCTCCACCCCCCCCCCCAACTGGCTGGTGTTCACGCATGCGCACAGCCCCCCTTAATGAGGGAGGCATTTGCACATGCGCCCCCCTCCCTTGAGCAAGGAAGGGTGTTCAGACATGCGCAGAACCACCACCTCATCCAGGGAGGTCATTGGCGCATGCACCCTGCCCCACTTAGCACAGGAGGTGGTTCAGGCTTCCGCCTGGCCCCCCGTCAGCATGTGAGTCGGTCACCCATGCACAGCGCCACCCATCAGGGAGGAAGTACTGATGTCACTATTGAATGTAATATTTTATGAATGGTTCTTTTCACACAGCTGAAGAAACACGTATCTCTTAAGGTTATGTTTAGGGTTAACATTACCATCAGTGATAGGTAAGGGTTTCATCAAGCTTCCTCCCCCTGCGCATGGATTTCCAGGCATTAGCCTGTCCCCCTTTGGCATGGGAGCGTGTTCACCCATGTGCCCAACCCCACTTTGGCACAGCAGGGTGTTGGCATATGCGCCTCACCCCCATATTGCAGGAGGCTATCCACGCACGGGCACTGCCACACCTAGGGACAGAAGGGTGTTCACACATGTGCACTAACCCTGTCATTGTGGAATGGTGTTCGCGCATGCGCCCAGCGCTCTCCACGGGGAGAAGGTTCTCATATGCACCACGCCCCCTTGACATGGCAGGGTGTTCACGCATAGGAACCAGCCCCTCTCTATGAGGGAGGGGTGCTTTCGTGCATGTGCCATGCAACTCTGCCGCCAGGGAGGCTGTTGACATATGCTCCCCGCTCCCCTCGCCAGAATGGTGTTCACGCATATGCAAAGCCCCCCCTTCCTGTCCAAAGGGGGTTTAGGCATGCCCACAACCCCCGCTCTGTGAGGTAGACCATTTGTGCAGGCACACAACCCTCCCTCAGCAAGGGAGAGCGTTCACGCTTGGCCCAACTCATGTCGGCGTGAAGGGTGTTCGCACATGCACAGAACCCTCCTCAGCGATGGAGGGCGTTCAAACATGCGCCCCACCCCACTTGACGCCAGATGTGGTTCAGGATTCTGCCTTGCCCCTGGTTGGTGTATGAGATGGTCACACATGCACAGTGCCATCCTTCAGGGAGAGACTAGTGATGTCACTATTAAATGTGATGATTCGCGAATGGTTCTTTCACTTTCACAGTTGAAGAAACATGCATCTCTTATGGTAAGGGTTAGGGTTGGCACTGACATAAGGGGAGGGTATGTCTTAGGTCATACTTCCTCCACTCTGGGTATGGAAGGTTTTCAAGCATTAGTGCCCCCCCCCCCCCCCCCGCTTTGGACAGGAGGGAGTTGAAACATGCACCGTCCCACATCAAGGGTGGGCGGTCACCATTGCACCATTGTCTCTGGAATGGAGATGTGTCACTCATGTGCTCTCCCCCACCTCAGCACGGGAGGGGATCATGCATGTGTCCCTTCTGCATCCCTTCAGAAGGGATGATTTCTTAGGCTCCACGTCTATCATCTGTGTTTACTTCCTGGAAAATAGCGGGATTCTATTGTACTCCAAACGGAGATGTGGGATCAGGTCCACGTATGATCAGGTGTCCATGCAGGGGAGTTGCAGGATATTACCACTTCGCACTGGTAGTAGATGGGGGATGAGTATGGGAGTGGGTTCAAAGAGTGTTACACCAAAGAGGGTGATGTAAGATAGGCCAGACATGGATACATGGTTCTTCCTGCAGGAAATGTAATTTAATGTATTGCCTGGAGAACTGGGAATGGTCATAATAATGACTCAATGGCTGCCTGCAGTCAACTAGGTTGAAATGCCAGAACTTCCCTGACTTTCTCAGGGAAGGAAGACTCCAAAGTCCAAGGGAGATGGGAATGGGGGCCTGTTGTGCACATACCTGATCTTTACCACAAACTTAATGGCTTATGAGAACAAAATTATGTTCTCTAAGAGTTCTGGAGGCCAGGAACCCGAAATCCCTTTACTCAGACTCAGGTGTCAGCAGGGCTGTACTCCTGGTGGAGACTCCAGGGCTCCAGGGGACAGTGTACCCCTTCTGTCTAGTAGCTCCCGGTGGCCACCAACCTTCTTTGGCTTGTGACCACATCACCCCAGTCTGTCTCCATGGACACAGTGCCTCCTCTTTTGTCAGGTCTCCCTTTGCCTCTCTAAGGATGTTCGTCATTCCATCTAGGGCTCACTCAGGCAACCCAGGCCTCAAGATCCTTAACTAGATCCCATCGATGGGAGTTAGATTCCAGCTATTAGGACTTGCTTTCTTTGAGGGCCATTGCCCAGCCTAGTACAATGTGTCCTTCCATAGGCAGACAGCCAAACTATGCTATCCCCGTGTGGTGGGCACTCACCTGTGAGCAGTGCCAGGGCACGCACTGCTGACAGACACTGCAGCAGGACTGAATCTCTGGAGAATTATGCCCAGAGTGGAAAAGTAAATCCTAAAAAGATCACATGCTTTTCGATTCGATTAGTATAATATTCTCGGTGTGACAAAATCATAAAAATGGTTAGCAGATCAGGGATTGCCAGGCATCACAGAGGTGATGGGTGCAGGAATGAGATGGGAATGTCTGCTGTAAGAGGACAACTTGGGAGTCCCTATGGAGGGCTCGATGCTCTGTTTCTCGTGTGCATCGGTATTGAAATGTTGGCCATGATCCCATTCTACAGGCAGAGAGAACGTAGGGCATCTTTATCATGTTCCCAATCACACGCATTCCCAACAACCTCACAGCTGCCCACATTGCTACATCTATCCCCATGGCCCTGGCTGGTGTCCCGTTGACACAGTTGGGTCGTATTCCTAAGGGAGAAATCCATCTCTTGCTAACACACTTCCCATTCCGCTTCCCTCTCTCCTGCACACTGCGGGTTTTCTCAGGACCTGGCCATCGTGTGCACCTGCAGCTATTTCTCCCAGCCCACGGGGAGCAATCACTTCCCATCCAGTATCACCTGTTTGGTCTTCCTATGCCTAGCATTGCACGTGCCAGTGCCTGCAGACCTTCCCTTGTCTCTGTCAGCTGAGTCTGAATGGGCTTCCTCTCCCACTCATCCCTAGTTCTCATCTCTTTAATGAATGACATATATTGCTAAAGCTCACAGTGAAGTCTCAACCCCCTGTATGTGGACGACGTGGTACCATTTTACAGACTCACTTGATTACTCCCTTTCTTTAAAAATTCCTTCCTTCCTCCTCCCACCATCTGGGCCGCTGCTCACCAGTGTCTGTGTTGGTTGGTCCTCATCTTCTTCCCACACACCCCCCATCTGCTTTCAGTCCACCCTTACTCTGGTGTGATGGCAGCCAGCCTCAGGCTTCTATCTACCAGCAGCTGGGGCCTCCAAGTCCTTATGCCCTGACCCCTGCTCTTCAAGTCTCCAGACTACTGACTCCAATGTATACCACACAGGTGCTACCCTCCCCAGACTCTGCTTCCTCCTTGAAGGCCTCTCCTATTCCCCTCCCCTTGTTTACTAGGCTGCAGCCACACCTGCTCTCTCCCTGCTCCCTGAGCATGTCAGGCACATATTCCTGCTTTAGGTCTTTGCACTCACTTTTCCTCTCTCTGTCCGGAATGTTCTCCCACAGACCAACAAGACATACTCCATCATTTCCGTCATAACTTTGCTCTGACATCCCCTGCTCAGTGGAGTCTCTGCTAGCTCTCTATCTAAAACCAAAAACTGCTCCTTCTCCAACCTGAACACTTGATATCCCTTCCCACAATTCTTTTTCTTCCCAGCCCTTGGCATCATCTGTTTTTCTTTCTTGCTTGCTGAATGTCGCCTACTGCAGTCCCTGCCAGAATGTCGGCTCCATGGGGTTCAAAGACCAAACTAGCTTGTTTAGGGCTGTTTCCTTAGGGCCCTAGAACAGTGTCTAATTCCTTCAAAGGCTCAAACACCATTTTCTGAGCAAGTAAATATTGGGATTTCATATTAATTTGCTGGGTCCACCATCACAAAGTACCACAGACTGGGTGGCTTAAGGAATAGAAATTGATTTATTTATTTTCTCACACTTTATTTTTTTAAGGTTTATTTATTTTTGAGACAGAGCATTAATGGGGGAAGGTCAGAGAGAGAGAGGAAGGCACAGAATCTGAAACAGGCTCTAGGCTCTGAGCTGTCATCACAGAGCCCAACGTGGGGCTTGAACTCATGAACTGCGATATCATGACCTGGGCCAAAGTCGGCACTTAACCGACTGAGAGACCCAGGCGCCCCAACTTTCTCACACTTTAGATCAAGGTGTGGCCAGGGTGGGTGTCCTGTCTCCATGACTGGTGGACAACATCCTTCCCACATCTTCATGTGGTCTGACTTCTGTGTGTGTATGTGCCTACTCTCTTCCTTTACGACACCAGTTATCAGATTAGGGTCCCTCCCTGCAATTGAGCTCATTCGACCTCCACTTTACCTTTCAAGATCTGGCATCCAAGTACAGTCCCATGGGTAGTTAGGACTTTAATGTATGGACTTAGGGGGCAAATGCATTCCATAACAGGTTTCTGTCTGTTGTACCTAGTCACTACCTACATGTTTTTTTTTCTCTATGCCCTTTTCCCCATTATTTGCTCACACAGTACTAATCCCAGTTTGCCCTTAGCCCAAGTTATAACTCTGTTTATTTATCTGTATAGGCTTGCATCTTTCCTCTACCTCTATACTCCAAGTTCCTGGCTGGCACTGGAGTTACATCCTTAGCATGGGCATCATAACCTCCAGGTGAGGTAAGTATGATTATTCTCATTTTGAAAATCCACAATCTGAAGCTCAAGAGAGAGTAAGTCATGTTTCTGAGATCACAGTACTAGTAAGTGCTGTCCTTTGGATAACTTTGTTCTCATGGGCTCCAAAGCCCACTTTCTTTCATCTACCACACTGTCCCCAAGATGAATGGGGAAAAGTGATACTTCAGCCTGGTATATTATAAGCAATGGTACATGTAAAGCTGCTCTCACATTCCAGGAAATGGGATTAAGTTTAGTATCTGAGTAATTATACCCACAGGTTGAATTTCAATATCACATCCTTTTATTTTTTTACTGCTGCAATTTCTGTTATCCTTAATGATTATATAAATGTATTCGTCCCTTTGCAAAATTTAGCTAGCAAGAATACTGAGAGAGTTTGTTTCCTTTGTAACAGGTCTGAATTATACAATGAATTCATAATGTCAAGATAATAGCTGTTATTTTTTCCTACAATATAGAAGAAAAGGTCATTGCCTTTGTTGTAAGAGTTTACCATGTGTTCTTGGTAACAAGACTGAGCTGTATTGCTCAAAACCATCGTAGACTTTGAAAGTCAGTTATTTATACTTAAGAGAGTATCGTTCTTTCTTTGGGTGCAGCTGGTTGTTGGAAATAGAACTTAGGATTTTTCTGCATAGATTGTCTATTTCAGAATGAGCTTTGTTTTAAAAAGTAGATTTGCATTCATGCGAGTTGTACAATTTTTCTTTTGGGTTGCTAATACTCCATTGTGTATGTATATATACATACATATATATACCACATCTTTTTATCCATTCATCCATCAATGGACATTTGGGCTTCTTCCATACTTTAGCTGTTGTTGATAGTGCTGCTATAAATTTTGGGGTTCACTTGTCCCTTCGAAATAGCATATCTGTATCTCTTGGATAAATACCTAGTTGTGCAACTGCTGGGTTAGGGTAGACCTCTTTTTCATTTTGTGAGAAACGTACCTACTGTTTTCCAGAGTGGCTTCACCATTTTGAATTCCTGCCAGCAGCGCAAGAGTTCCTCTTTCACTGCTTTCCCGCCAACATCTGTTGTTGCCTGAGTTGTTAATGTTAGCCATTCTCACAGGGGTGAGGTGTTATCTCATTGTGGTTTTGATTTGTATTTCCCTGATGATGATTGATGTTGAGCATTTTTTCATGTCTCATTTGGCCATCTGGATGTCATCCTTGGAGAAGTGTTTTCTCATGTCTTTGCTCATTTCTTCACTGGATTACTTGTTTTTTGGGTGTTGAGTTCGATATGTTCTTTATAGATTTTGAATACTAATCCTTTATCTCATATGTCGTTTGCAAATATTTTCTCCCTTTCCGTTGGTTGCCTTTTAGTTATGCTGATTGTTTCCTTCTCTGTTCAGAATCGTTTTCTTTTAATGAGGTCCTAATAGTTCATTTTTGCTTTTGTTTCCCTTGCCTCCAGAGACTTGTTGACTAAGAAGTTGTGGAAGCAAACATCAAAGAGGTTTCTGCCAGCTTTCTCCTCGAGGGTTTTGATGGCTTCCTATGTTACATTTAGGTGTTTCATCCATTTTGAGTGTCTTTCATCCATTTTGAGTGTGAGAAAGTGGTCCAGACTCATTCTTCTGCATGTCGCTGTCCAGTTTTCTCAGCACTCTTGCTGAGGAGACTGTCTTTATTCCATTGGATATTCTTTCCTTCCTTGTCAGAGATTAGTTGGCCATACGTCTCTGGGTACATTTCTGTGTTTGTATTCTCTTCCAGTGATCTGAGTGTCTGTTCTTGTGCCAGTACCATACTGTCTTGGTGATTACAGCTTTGTAATACAGCTTGAAGTCCAGGATTCTGATGCCTCCTACTTTGGTTTTCAAGATTGCTTTGGCTATTCAGGGTCTTTTCTGGTTCCATACAAATTGTAGAATTCTTTGTTGTAGGTCTGTGAAGAATGCTGGTGTTATTTTGATAGGTATTGTGTTGAATATATACATTGCTCTGGATACTATTGACATTTTAACAATATTTGTTCTTCCTATCCAGGAGCATGCAATATTTTTCTTTTCTGTGTGTTTGTCATCTGCAATTTCTTTCATAAGCTTTCTATAGTTTTCAGTGTATAGCTTTTTCACCTCTTTGGTTAGACTTTATTCCTAGGTATTTTATGGTTTTTGGTGCAATTGTAAATGGGATCGATTCCCTGATTTCTCTTTCTGTTGCTTCATTGTTGGTGCATGGGAATGCAACTTATTTCTGTGCGTTGATTTTATATCCTGCCACTTTGCTGGATTCATGTTATTTCTAGCAGTTTTTGGTGCACTATTTTAAGATTTCCACATAGAATTTCATGCCATCTACCAAGAGTGAAAGATTGAGCTCCTCCTGGAGGATTTGGATGCCTTTTATTTTTTTGTGTTGTCTGATTGCTGAGGCTAAGACTTCCCATATTATGTTGAATACCAGTGGTGAGAGTGGACATCCTTGTCTTGTTCCTGACCTTAGGAGAAAAGCTCTCAGTTTTGCTCCATTGAGGATGATCTTAGTGTCGGGTCTTTCACATTTGCCTTTTATGATCTCGAGGTATGATCCTTCTATCCCTACTTTCTTGAGGGTATTTATCAAGAAAGGATGCTGTATTTTTTCAAATGCTTTCTCTGCATCTATTGAGAGGATCATGTGGTTCTTGTCCTTTCTTTTATCAATGTGATAAGTCACATTGATTGTTTTGTGGATATTGAACCAGCTTTGCATTCCAGGTATAAATCCCACTTGGTCATGGTGAGTAACGTTTAAATGTATTGTTGGATCTGGTTGGTTCATATCTTGTGGAAGATGTTTGCGTCCATGCTCATCATGAAAATTTGTGTATACTTCTCCTTTCTAGTGGGTCTTTTTCTGGTTTTGGAATCAAGGTAATGCTGGGTTCAGAGAAAATGTTTGGAAGTTTTCCTTCCATTTCTTTTTTTTTTTTAATTTTTTTTTTCAACGTTTATTTATTTTTGGGACAGAGAGAGACAGCGCATGAACGGGGGAGGGGCAGAGAGAGAGGGAGACACAGCATCGGAAACAGGCTCCAGGCTCTGAGCCATCAGCCCAGAGCCTGACGCGGGGCTCGAACTCACGGACCGCGAGATTGTGACCTGGCTGAAGTCGGACGCTTAACCGACTGCGCCACCCAGGCGCCCCACCATTTCTTTTTTTGGGACAGCTTCAAGAGCATAGGTATTAACTCTTCCTTAAATGTTTGGTAGAATTTTCCTGGAAAGCCATCTGGACCTGGGATCTTGTTTTTTGGGATATGTTTTATTAGTAATTCAATGTCTTTGCTGGTTATGGGTCTGTTCAGTTTTCTATTTCTTCCTGTTTCAGTTTTGGTAGTTAATATATTTCTAGAAATTTGTCCGTTTCTTCCAGATTGCTGATTTTATTGGCATATATTTCCTGATAATATTCTCTTATAATTGTTTGTATTTCTGCTGTGTTGGTTGTGACCTCTCCTCTTTCATTCTTGATTTTATTTATTTGGGTCCTTTCCTTTTTCTTTTGATCCAAATGGCTAGTGGTTTATCACTGTTAGTAATTATTTCAAAGAAACAGCTTCTGATTTCATTGATCTGTTCTACCGTTTGTTTGTTTTTTGTGGGGTTATATGTTGTTGTTGTTGTTTTTCCTGTGTGTGTTTTTGTTTTAGTTTTCAGTTTCAATAGCATTGATTTTTGCTGTAATCTTTATCATTTCTTGTCTTCTGCTGGTTTTGGTTTTATTTGTTGTTCTTTTTCCAGCTCTTCAAGGTATAAGGTTAGGTTGTGTATCTGAGACCTTCTTACCTCTTTTGGAAGGCCTGGATTGCTATAAACTTCCTCTTATGACTACCTTTGCTGAATCCCAGAGGTTTTGGTGTGTAGTGTTATCCATTTCGTTGGCTTCCATGTACTTTTTAATTTTCTCTTTAACTTTTTGGTTCACCCATTCATTCCCTGTTCTTTGAATTTTATCTTTTATTTTTTAACGTTTACATCCAAATTAGTTAGCATATAGTGCAACAATGATTTCATGAGTAGATTCCTTAATTCCCCTTACCCATTGAGCCCAACCCCCTCCCACATCCCATCCAGTAACACGCTGTCTGTTCTACATAGTTATGAGTCAATTCTGTTTTGACCCCTCACTGTTTTTATTTTATTTTTGTTTCCCTTCCCTTATGTTCATATGTTTTGTCTCTTAAAGTCCTCATGTGAGTGAAGTCATATGATTTTTGTCTTTCTCTGACTAATTTCACTTAACATAATATACTACAATTCAATCCACATAGTTGCAAATGGCAAGATTTCAGTCTTTGTGATTGCCAGGTAACACACCTTTGTATATATGTACACTTCTTCTTTATCCATTTATCCATTGATGGACATTTAGGCTTTTTCCATACTTTGGCTATTATTGATAGTGCTGCTATGATCATGGGGGTGGTGCATGTGTCCCTTCGAATCAGCACACCTGTATCCCTTGGATAAATGCCTAGCAGTGCAATTGTTGGGTCGTAGAGTAGTTCTGTTTTTACTTTTTTGAGGAACCTCCATACTGTTTTACAGAGTGGCTGCCCCAGCTTGCATTCCACCATTCATTCTTTAGTAGTATGTTCTTTAGTCTCCAAGTATTTGTCTTCTTTCCAAATTTTTTCTTATGGTTGATTTTGAGTTTCATAGCATTGTGGTCTGATAATATAGAGATCATGGAATGATCTCAAACTTTTTGTACTTCTTGAGGGATGATTTGTTTTCCAGTATGATATCTATTCTGCAGACGTTCCATGTGCCCTGGAGAAGAATGTATATTCTGCTGCTTTAGGATGAAATGTTCTGAATATATCTGTTAAGTCCATCTGGTCCATTGTCTCACTCAAATCCATTGTTTGTTGATTTTCTGTTTAAATGATCTTTCTGTTGTCATAATGGGGTGTTGAAGTCCCATACTATTATGGTTTTATTATCAATGATCTTCTTTATATTTGTGATTAATTGATTTATATTTTTGGGTGCTCTCACATTGGGAGCATAAATGTTTACAATTGTTAAGCTTGTTGGTGGATAGGCACCCTCAATTATGATGCAACATCCTTCTTCATCTCTTGTTACAGTCTTTTTTTAAAAGTCTACATTGTCTCATATGAGTACGGTTACTCTGGCTTTCTTTGGCGACCATTAGCATGATAGATGGTTCTCCGTCCCCTTACTTTCAATCTGAAGGTGTCTTTAGGTCTCATGTGGGTATCTTGTAAACAGCATATAGATGGATCTTCTTTTTTTCCCCACTCTGTTACCCTATGTCTTTTGATTGGAGCATTTATTCCATTGACGTTTAGAGTGAGTACTCAAAGATATGAGATTATTGTCATTATGTGTCTTGTAGAGTTAGATTTTGTGGTGGTGTTTTTTGTGCTATCCACTCTTTGGTACTTTTGGTGTTTTTGTGTGTGTGTGTGTGTGTGTGTGTGTGTTTACCTTTTTACATCTTTTCTTCCTCAGAGAGTCCCCCTGAAAATTCCTTGAGGTCTTGTTTAGTGGTCACGAACTCCTTTAAGTTTTGTTTGTCTGGGAAACTTTTAATCTGTCCTATTTTGAATGACAGACTTGCTGGATAAGGAATTCTTAGCTGAATAGTTTTCTGATTCAGCATATTGAGTATACCTTGCCACTCTTTTCTGCCCTGCCAAATCTCTGTGGATAGGTGTGCTGCAAACCTGATCTGTCTTCCATTGTTTGTTAAGGACTTTTTTCCCTTGCTGCTTTCATGATTCTTTCCTTGCCTGAGTATTTTCTGACTTTGAATATAATATTCCTTTTACTGGTGGGTTTTTGTTGAATCTAATGAGAGTCTTCTGTGCTTCCTGGATTTTAATGTCTGTGCCTTTTCCCAGGTAAGAAAAATCATCTGCTATGATTTGCTAAATTAACACTTCTACCCCTTTTCTCTCTCTTTATCATCTCGGACGCTATGATTCTGATGTTCTTTTTAATAAGATAGGGTTAGGGGTAGGTTGATGGTTATGGTTAGGGTAAAGGCTAGGATTGGGGTTAGGTCCCAGGAGGCTGCAGGCACTGAAACCCCAACAGTGCACTTGCTTCCATGAAGGGCTGAGTGGAGTACACAATGGAGGGTCCAGTCAGGATTAGTCTCTGGGTACCAAGACCAGCCAACTCTAAGGGACGCCTTTTGAGTAGGCCTCAGAAATACTCTCTTGTAGATGCAGTCGTGCTTTGGAAATGGCATGGTGATGTTTCAGATTCCATGCCGAGTATTTCTGCACGAATTTATGAACCTGTGTGCGTTCTGTTGTCAGACTTTGAAATTGGGTCCCCATTGGGAGACAGCCATAGCTAGGGTTAGATTTCATCCAGCGACATCACCAGGGCTGAAGTGACACCAGTGTCCTGAAATACATGGAGGGCTGAAGTGAGGGCACATGTGCGGATGCGGGTCTGCTATAGAGTTACTGTGACAGATAGGGTTAGGTGTAGGTTGAGGGTTATGGTAAGGGTTAAGGTTAGGGTTAGGGTTATGTCCGAGGAGGCTCCAGGCACTGACCCCCCAGGAGAGCAATTGTCTGCCCAAAGGGCTGAGTGGAGTACACAGGGAGTGTGCCAGTTAGGATTAGGCTTGGGTTCCAAGACCAGACAAAATATGGTCAGCCCTTCAGGGATACCTCAGGTATCCTCTCATGCAGCTGCAGGTGCACTTTGGAAACGACATGGTGATGTTCCACATTCCATGCCTAATATTTTTGTACTGATACTCGAACCCATGTATGTGCTGTTGTCAGACATTGGAATTGGGTCCCGATTGGGAGAGAGCCTTAACATTGGTTAGGGTTCGATCCAGGCACTTCGCCAAGGCTGAAGCAACTCGAGTCTCCTGACCTTCGTTTATATGGTGGGGTTCGGTTGAGGAATAAGCTTAGAGTTAGGGTTAGGTTTGTTTCCCAGGAGGCTCAAGGGGCTAATACCACAGCAGTGCAATTGCCTCCCCAAAGTCCTGAGTTGAAGGCAAAATGAAGGGTGCTGGTCAATAGTAGTCTTTGGTTTCCAAGAACAGTCAACTGTATGGGCCACTAGTCGGGTAGGCATCAGGAAACCTCTCGGGTAGCTGCAGCCCGGCCTTGGAAATGACATGCTAATGTACCAGGATCCAGTCCATGTGATCCTTCATCTCTTCTGAGCCCAGGTGTTGTCAGATTCTGGTATTGGATCCCCATGGGGAAAGAGTCTTAGCTATGTTTGAAGTTCAGTCCACAGATGTCGCCAGAGGGAAAGCGAATCCAGACTCGTGATACCAGTCAAGATTTGAAGTGAGGGCCCAAGCGACGGTGTGGGTCAAGTGTAGGATTATGTTTGAGAAAGGGTTAGGCTTCCATTGACCTTTGTGGTTAGATTTATGGTTAGGTTAAGGCCCCAGGAGCCTCCAAGCACTGAAGCCAAAGCAGTACAGTTGTATCACGGAAGGGATGAGTGGAGGGCACAAAGGAGGGTGCCGGTCAGTATAAGAATTTGGATTCAAAGGCCACACAATTCTATGGGCCACAGGTTGGGTAGGCTTTAGGAATGCTGCAACCAGGCCTGGCAAATGACATGGTGAACTTCCAGGTTCCATGCCGAGTGACCCTGTACCAATTATGGACCACAGGCGCTTGGTACTGTCAGACTTTGGTATTGGGTACCCATGGGGAGAGAGCCTTAGCCAGGATTAGGTGTCGGTGCAGGGATGTCGCCAGGGCCAAAGCGACTCCAGTCTTGATATATCCCTTAAAGTCTGAAGTGAGGGTCCATGCGATGGTGCAGCTCAAGTGTAGGGTTAGGCGTTGAGATAGGGTTAGCTTTTGTTGGAGGGTTCTTGTTTGGGGGAAGGTTAGTGTTATGGTTAGGTCCCAGGAGGCAACAGGCGCTGAAACCATAGCAGTGCAGTTGACTGACCGAGGGGCTAGGTTGAGGGCACAAGGGATGGTGCCGGTCAGGATAAGTCTATAGTTTCCAAGGCGAAACAACACTAACAGCCCTCGTTTGGGTATACCTCAGGAATCCTCTTGGACAGCTGTAGCTGGGCCAGGGTAATGACAAGGTATGATTCCAGGCTCCAGGCCGAGTGAGACTGCACTGCTTCTGGACCCCAGGTGCGTGGTGTTGTCAGAATTTGATATTGGGTCCTGATGGGGAGGGAGCCTTAGCTAGGGTTAGGGTTCAGTCCAGGGATGTCGCCAGGGCTGAAGCCACTCCAGTCTCGAGATCCCCCACGAGGGCTGAAGTGAGGGCCCATGCGACGGTGCAGCACAAGTGTTGGGTTAGGGTTTGAGGCCAGCTTAGGTTTCAGGGGAGGGTTCTGGTTAGGGTTGGGTTTGGGATAGGTTTGGTCCCAGGAGGTTCCAGACGCTGAACCCACTGCCGTGCAGTGCTCTCCCCCACATGCTGAGTTGAGAGCAGAAGGGAGGGTGCGGGTCAGGATCAGTCTTTGGCTGCCAAGGCCACACAAGTCGATGGGTCCCTGGTCGGTGAGGCCTCAGGTATATTCTCGGGCAGCTGCAGCCTGTCCTGGAAAACGACATGGTGAGCTTCCAGGTTCCATGCCGAGTGACACAGCACTGCATCTAGACCCCAGGCGCGTGATGTTGTTAGTCTTTGGTATTGGGACCCCATGGGAACAGCCTTAGCTAGGGTTAGGGTTCGGTCCAGGGACGTCGCCAGAGCCAAAGCAACTCCAGTCTCTTGATCTCCCTCGAGGGCTGAAATTAGGGCCCATGTGATATTCCGTCTGAAGTGGAGGGTTAGGGTTCGAGGCCGGCTTGGGTTTTGGTGGAGGGGATCTGGTTATGGGTATGAAGTGAGGTTTAGGGTTAGGGTTGGGTCCCAGGACGCTCCAGACATTAAACCCAAAGCAGTGCAGTGGTCTCCCCAAAGGTATGAGTTGAAGGCACATGTGAGGGTACCAACAGGATCAGTCTTTGGCTTCCAAGGCCACACACGTCAATTGGCCCCAGGTCGGGGAGGCCTCAGGAAATCTCTAGGTCAGCTGCAGTAGGGCCTGGGTAATGACACGGTGAGCTTCCATGTTCCATGCCGAGTGACCCTGCACTGATTCTGTACCCCAGGCGCGTGGTGTTGTCAGACTTTGGTTTTGGGGCCCATGGGGAGAGAGACTTAGCTTGGGTTAGGGTGCGATCCAGGGTCATCCCCAGGGCTGAAGCGACTCCAGTCTCGTGATCTCCCTCAAGGGCTGAACTTAGGGTCCATGTGATAGTCCGGCTCAGGTGTAGGGTTAGGTTTTGATGCCGGCTTAGGTTTCAGTGCAGGGTTCCGGTTAGAGGTAGAATTAGTTTTGGGTCCCAGAAGGCTCCAGGCGCTAAACACACAGCAGTGCAGTGGTCGCCCCGAAAGGCTGAATTGAGGGCACAAGAGAGGGTGACGGTCAGGATCAGTCTTTGACTTCCAAGGCCACACAACTCTTGGGCCCCTGGTCTGGAAGGCCTCAGGAATCCTCTCAGGAAGCTGCAGCTGGACCTGGGAATCAACATGGTGAGCTTCCAGGTTACATAGCAAGTGACCCTGCACCTATTCTGTACCCCAGGCACATGGTGTTGTCAGAATTGGATATTGGGTCCCGATGGGGAGGGAGCCTTAGCTAGGGTTAGGGTTCGGTCCAGGGATGTCGTCAGGGCCGAAGCGACTCCAGTCTCGAGATCCCCCATGAGGGCTGAAGTGAGGGCCCATGCGACAGTGCAGCATAAGTGTTGGGCTAGGGTTCGAGGCCAGCTTAGGTTTCGGGGAGGTTTCTGGTTAGGGTTGGGTTTGGGATAGGTTTGGTCCCAGGAGGTTCCAGACGCTGAACCCACTGCCGTGCAGTGCTCTCCCCCAAATGCTGAGTTGAGAGCAGAAGGGAGGGTGCGGGTCAGGATCAGTCTTTGGCTGCCAAGGCCACACAAGTCGATGGGCCCCTGGTCGGTGAGGCCTCAGGTATCCTCTCGGGCAGCTGCAGCCGGTCCTGGGACACGACATGGTGAGCTTCCAGGTTCCATGCCGAGTGACACAGCATTGCATCTGGACCCCAGGCGCGTAATGGTGTCAGACTTTGGTATTGGGACCCCATGGGAACAGCCTTAGCTAGGGTTAGGATTCAGTCCAGGGATGTCACCAGGGCCGAAGCGACTCCAGTCTTTTGATCTCCCTCGAGGGCTGAAATTAGGGCCCATGTGATGTTCTGTCTGAAGTGGAGGGTTAGGGTTAGAGGCAGGCTTAGGTTTTGGTGGAGGGTCCTGGTTCGGGGTAGGGGTAGGGTTAGGGTTAGGTCCCAGGAGGCTCCAGGCGCCGAACCCACAGCAGGGCAGTGGTCTCCCCGAAAGGGCTGAGTTGAGGGCACAAGGGAGGATGCCGCTCAGGGTGAGTCTTTGGCTTCCAAGGCGACACAACTCTATGGGCCCTTGGTCGGGGATGCCTTAGGAATCCTCTTGGGCAACTTCAGCCGGGGCTGTGAAACGTCATGTTGAGCTCCAGGTTCCATGCTGAGTGAGCCTGCACCTCTTCTGGACCCCAGGCGCTTGGTGTTGACAGAGTTTGGGATTGGTTCCCCATGGTGAGAGAGCCTTAGCTAGCGTTAGTGTTCAATCCAGGGATGTCTCCACGGCCAATGCGAGTCCAGTCTTATGATCTCCCTCGAGGGCTGAATTGAGGGCCCATGGGGTGGTGCGGCTCAATTGTAGGGTTATGGTTCGAGGCCGGCTTAGGTTTTGGTGGAGGGTTCCGTTTCGGGGTAGGGTTAGGGTTAGGGTTAGGTCCCAGGAGGCTCCAGGCGCTGAATCTACAGCAGTGCAGTGGTCTCCCCGAAGGCTGAGTTGTGGGCACAATTTAGGAATCCGGTCAGGGTCTGTCTTTGGCTTCCAAGGCCACATTACTCTATGGTCCCCTGGTTGGTGTGGCCTATAGAATTTTCTCGGGCAACTACAGCCTGGCCTGGAAATGATATGGTGAGTTTCCAGGTTCCATTCCGAGTGACACTGCACCACTTCTGGACCGCAGGCATGTGGTGTTGTCAGTCTTTGGTTTGGGTCCCCATGGGGAGAGAGCCTTACCTAAGGTTAGGGTTCATTCCAGGGACGTCGCCAGGGCTAAAGCAAGTCCAGTCTCATGATCTCCCTTGAGGACTGAAGTGAGGGCCCATGCGAAGTTGCAGCTAAAGTGTAGGGTTAGGGTTTGAGGCCAGCTTAGGTTTTAGTGGAGTGTTCCGGTTAGGGGTATGGTTAGGGTTAGGTCCCAGGAGTCTCCAGGTGCCTGTCCCACAGCAGTGCAGTTGTGTGCCTGAATGACTGAGTTGAGGGCACAAGGGAGGGTGCCAGTCAGGATCATTCTCTGGCTTTCATGGACACACAACTCTATGGGTCCCTGGTTGGCGAGTCCTCAGGAATTCTCTCTGGCAGCTGCAGCCGGGCCTGGTAAAGGACATGTTGAGTTTGCAGGTTCCATGCCGAGTTATTCTGCACTGCTTGTGGACCCCAGGTGTGTGGTGTTGTCAGACTTTGGTATTGGGTCCCCATGGGCAGAGAGCCTTAGCTGGGGTTAGGATTCGGTCCAAGGATGTTTCCAGGGCCGAAGCGACTCCAGTCTTGTGATCTCCCTTGAGGGCTGATTTCTGGGCCCATGTCACAGGGTGGGGGGGGGGTAGCAAATGTAGGGTTAGTGTTCGATATAGGGTTATGTTTTGTTTAGGGTTCTGGTTAGGGTTCTGTAGGGTTAGTGTTTGGGTTAATTCCTATGCGGCTCCAGATGCTGAATCCACAGTATGGTAGTTGTCTCCCCGAATGGTGATTTGATTGCAGACGGGAGGGTCTTAGTCAGGACTAGTCTTTGCCTTTCAAGGCCACACAACTCTATGGGCCCCTGGTCGGATAGGCCTCAGGAATCCTCTTGGCACATATTGCTGGTTGTGTCAAAGGATATGCTGAGGTTCCTGGTTATATGCCGAGTCATCCTGCACTGCTTCTGGACCCCAGGCGCGTAGTGTTGTCAGACTTTGGTGTTAGGTCCCTATGTGGAGAGAGCCTCAGTTAGGGTTTGTGTTCAGTCCAGGTACATCACCAGGGCCAAAGTGACACCATTCACATGAGTTCCATGGAGGGCTAAAATGTGGGCACTTGGGCGGTTGTCTGTCTGGTGTAGAGTTAGTGTGAGGGTTCGTATTAGGTTTAGGTTTAGGGTTAAGTTTACATTTCTGTTTAGGGGTAAGATTAATTCCCAAGCATTTCCAAGCCCTTAATGTACAGTAGTGCAGTTGTCTCCCCGAAGGGCTGACTGGTGTGCGGAAGGGTCCTGATCAGCATTAGTCTTTGTGTTCCAACGCCAGACACATATATCTGCACTCAGGATGTAGGCCTCAAGATTCCTCCTGTGCATCAGATGCCATGCTTTGGAAATGACATGGTGATGTTCCACGTTTCACACAGAATTATCTTGCACCGCTTCTCAACGCAGTGTGTGTGCTCTTGTCATACTGTGGTATTCGGTCCCCATGTGGAGATAGCCTTAGCTCCGTTTGGGTTTTGTGCCAGGGAAATCTCCAGGGCTGAAGTGACACCAGTCCTGTGATCTCCCTCTATCGATGATGTGTGGGCACATGCATGCTGCGAGTCACATTTAGGGTGAGTGTTAAAGATGAGGTGAGGTTTAGGTTCATGTATATACTGTGGGTGACTGTTAAGATTAGGGCTTGGGCACAGGAGGGTCGTGGCACTATACCCCCAGTAGGGCAGTTGTCCCCCCGCAGGGCTGAATAGAGGGGTCTAAGGAGGGTCCCAGTCAGGCTGAGTTTTGGGTCCACGGTCACTCCTTGGTTAGACCTCAAGAAGTCCCCTGTGGAGCTCCTTCTGGTCTTTGGAAATGACATTGTGATATTCCAGGTTCCATGCTGAGTAATCCTTCTCCACTTCAGGGGCCCATGTCCGTCATGTCCTCAGACTTAGGAATTGGGTCCCCATTAAGAGAAAGCTTTAGCCAAGGTTAAGTTTTGGTCCAGGGACGTTGCCAGGGCCGAAGCAACACCATTGCCATGATCACCCTGGAAGGCTGAATGAGGACCCATGCGCGGGTGCGGGTCATGTGTAGGGTTAGGTTTGAGTTGGGGTGAGGTTTAGTTTGAATGGTATGTGAGTGTCACAGTTAAGGTTAGGGTTAGGTCCCAGGGAGCTCCAAGCGCTGAAACTCTTGCAGGGTAGTGGTCTTCCCAAAGGATTGAGTGTAGGCCTCATTGGAGTGGGCTGTTCAGGCTTAGTCTTTGTGTGCCAGGGCCAGCTGTGTGTACCATCTTCAGTTGGGCCTCATCAACCCCCTTGTGCAGCATCATGCGGGCATTGGAAATGTCATGATGATGTTTGATGTTCCATGCCAAGTAAGTCTGCACCGCTTTGGGCCATTTGTTTGTGGTGTTCTCAGAGATAGGAATTGGGTCCCTATCCAGAGAGATCCTTAACTAGGGTTAATGTTCTGTCCAGGGACTTCACCAGTGCCAAGGTGACACCATTCCTGTGTGTCGTGTGTGTTGGCTTAGGGTTTGGGATTGGGTTTGGTGTTAGGGGTCAGGGTTATGGTTAGGGTTGGTGGTAAGTGTTAGTGTTAGGGGCTAGAATTAGGTTTATGTATTAGGGTTGGGTTTAGGGTTAAGGTTAGTGTTTAGGATTATGGTTGGTGGTTAGGGTTTTGAGTTAGAGTTAGGTTTAGGTGTTAGCTTTGGACTTGGATTAGGCTTAGGTTTAGGGTTATGGTTTGGGGTGAGAGTTAGGGTTATGGTTAGATGGTAGGGTTAAGGTTAGGTGTTAGCGTTAGTGTTAGGGTTTGCGTTAGGTTTAGGGATAAGGTGTGATCTAGGTCTAGGACTTGGTTCAGGTTATGGGTTAGGGGATTGGATTAGGGGTTAGCGTTTGGGTTAGTGTTAAAATTTTATGTTTAGGGTTAGTGTTAGTGTCTGGGGTTATAAGTTTAGTGTTAGCAGGTAGAGTTAGAGCATTAGGATTAGGGTTTTAGGATTAGAGTTTTAGGATTAGGGTATGAGGGTTAGGGTTAGTACGGGATATGTTTACTTTTACGGTTCGGTTTGGTTAGGGTTGGGTTTACACGTAAGGATAGGGCCTGGGTTTAGTATTCGGACTATGGTTAGGGTTAGTTGTTAGGTTTAGGTGTTGGGATTTGGGTTAGGGTTAGGGTTAGGGCTACAGCAAGAAGTAGGTCATGTTTGCACTGCCACTTGGAGTGGGTGGATGTTCATGCGTGGACACTGCCCTCCATCCTGGAGGGATTGCATTCATTTTATCACCCCTGTATTCCTGCACTGCAGGTTGTTTTCACCTCGCCCCTTTCCAGCTTGGTTGTGGAGTGTTTCATGCCATCACCCTGCCCTCTTTCGGTGTGGTAGGATTTCAATTACTGCCTCATCCATTTTTGGTCCTTGGGGTGCATAGTTTTAATCTTTATGTCATTTATTTTTCCTCTGACTTTAATTATTTTCAACATTTTGCTCTTTGGGGGTTTTGTTTGTTGTCCTCTATCTGGCTTTTATAGTTATAAGGTCATGGAGTTTACTTCAGGGTTTTCTTTTTCTTGAGGCAGACCTGTATTGCTATAAACTTCCCTCTTAGAACCAGTTTTCCTGCTTTACAGAAGTTTGGATTGCTGTGTTTTCATTTTCTTTTGTTTCCATGTCATTTTGGATTTTGCCTTTGATTGCTAGGTTGAGCCATTGATTGTTTAGTAGCATGTTATTTAACTTCCATGTTTTGTGCCTTTTCCAGATTTTTTTTTTCTTGTTGTAGTCTTCTACTTTCATAGCATTATGGTCTGAAAAGACACATGGTATGACGTCGATCAGTTTGATTTTGTTTTGGCTTGTTTTATGACCTAATATTTTATCGAGTGTGGGAATGTTCCATGTGCACTTGAAAAGAATGTGTATTATGCTGTTTTAGGATGGAATGTCTAAAATATATTGGTTAAGTCCATCTGGTCTACTCTATCATTCAAAGTCACTACTCCCTTGTTGATTTTCTGATGGAATGATCTCTCCATTGATGTCATTGGGGTGTTAAAGTGCCCTACTATGATGGTATGACTATCAATTATTTAGTTTTGGACTGTTTTGTGTATTTGGATGCTCTCAGGTTGAACGCTTATATGTTACAATTGTTCCATCTTTTTGCTGGATGGTACCTTTTATTAGTATAGTGTCTTCTTTGTCTCTTGTTACCGTTTTATTTTTAAATCTATTTTGTTTGATATAGGTATGGCTACTTCAGTTTTCTTTTGATACTTTTGTTCTTTAACTAGTCTTTTGTAGGTAGGAAATAGATGGGTCCTATATTGTATTCATTTTATCACCCAGTGCTTTTTATTATGAAGAGAGAGAGCACAGGCATGGTAGGGTGGGGTGGGGGGAATGGGAGAAGAGAGAGACAAAGAGAGAAAGAGGGAGAGAGAGCATAAGAATGAGAATGAATCCTCACCAAGTTCCATGCTCAGTGCTGAGCTCAATTGGGGCTCAATCCCATAATCCTGGGATCATAGCCTGAACTGAAATCAAGAGTCAAAATTTCAAGCGATTGAGCCATCCAGTTAGCCCTATCTGGCACACAGTGCCTTTGATTTGAGCATTTATTTTGTTACCATTCAAAGTAATTGATAGACATGTACTTGTCCTATTACTACTTGATGTTGGTTGTTTCTGAATTTTTCTGATCCTTTCTTCTCTTTCTCTTTTTTGGTTTGCTGGGCTTCATCACAATTTCACAGTTGAAATTGCTTGTCTTTATACTCTGCATATGTATTAGTGGTGTTTGTTCTGTGGTTATTATGAGGTTTGTACCTAACCACTTCTGCATATAGAGGTCTATATTAAGTTGATAGTTGCTTAAGTTTGAACCGGTTCTTTACTCCTCTCTTCCCAGCGTTGTAGCTATGTAGTGTTCCTATTTCAAAACCTTTCATATCATGAATACCTTGACTGATGTTTTACAGATATACACATTTTTATTGCTTCTGCATTTCACACTTTAATATGGTCACTTTAGGTGTTTCTTTTCCACTTAAAGAGTCCCCTTTAACATTTCTTGCAGGGGTGGTTTGTTGGTTTTGAGCTCACTGAGTATTTATTTGGGAACCTCTTGATCTCTCCTCCCATTTAAATGATAGTTTGCTGGATAGACTCTCTTTGGTTGCAGATGTTTTCCATTCAGCACCTTTACCATACCATGCTGGTCACTTACAGTTTCAAAGTTTCTTTTGAAAAACATCCAGTGATAACCTTGTGGGGCTTCCCTTGTAGGTAAATGCTGTGTTTTGTTTTCCTGCTGTGAAAATTTTTCTTTATCAGAATATTTTGGGTTTTAATTACTATATTACTTGGTGTGGATCTGCTTCCGTTGAATATATTGGGGGTTATTTGTGCCTCCTGCTTCTGGACTGTCTCCTTCCCCGCATTAGGGAAGTTTTCATCTATTGTGTCTTCAAATACATTTTCTGATCCTAATTTCTCAGAGTTCTGAAAATGAGAAATAGGACAGAAAAGACCTATTGAAGGTTCTCTGATGATCCACTGGATTTGCATGCGTGGAGGATAGATTTGGGACTCAAATGAACAACCTACCTTTAACTTCAAAGAACTAGAAAAAAACAACAATCTATGTCCAATGTTCTCAAAAGGGAGAAAGTAATCCATACGAGAATGCAAACCAATGAAACTGAGACCATGAAGTCAATAGAAATATGAAGAAGACCAACAGGGGTTTTCAGAAGAGTGAAACAAAATTGTCAAGACTATACATAGACTACGCTAAGACACAGAGAGTACGCAGTTCAAAATAATTATAAATAAAGAGAAGAAATTATGCCTTCTACCAAAGAACATAAAGGAGACAAAGAGGGGACTATGGCCAAATTAGATGCCAGCAAACCGCCTGCCTAGAAGAAATGGATAGGTTCTTAGAAACACACAACCTACCAAGACTGTACCAGGAAGAAATAGAAGGTTTGCACAGACCAATTAAAGGAAGACCGTATCAATACAAGAAGATAACCAATGCAAGTAAATTGAATCAGTAATCGAAGTTCTCCCAGGGAAGAAAAGCCCAGGACCAGGTGGATTCACTGGTGAATTTGACCAAATGTTTGTAGAAGAACTAACAGCAGTCATCTCTCTGATTCAAAAGGAATGAGCACCACCAAACTCATTTCATGACACTGGAATTAACCTGGTAGGAAGCCAGAGAAGGATATTACCTGAACAGAAATCTATAGGCCAGTATCCCTGTGATGAATATAGATGAATAATTCCCAATAATGTACAGGCAAACCAAATTCAGCAGCACATTAAAAGGGTCATTGACCGTGATGAAGGATTTTTTTCCCTGTAAAGGCAGGATGTTTCAGAAATGCAAATCAATCAATATGACCCCTCACATAATTGAATGAAAGAAAATCAACCAGAAAGAAGATTCTTAATTATAAATAACAAACGGAGCGTTACTATAAGGGAGGTGGGTAGGGGGATGGGTTAAATGGGTGATGGGCTAAGGAGGGCACTAGTAGTGAGGATCACTAGGTGTTGTATGTAGGTGATGGATGACTACATTCTATACCTGAAGCTAACATTACACTGCATGTTAACCAACTGGAATTTAAATAAAAACTTGAAAAAATAAATACTAAAGAAATACATAAATACATTTAAACTAAACTAAATAAATACATGTTAAAAAAGAAAAAGAAAACTCATGTGATGATGTCAACAGACACAGAAAAACGTTCTGAGAAAATTTGGTATCCATTTGTGCTAAAAATCTCTTTAAAATTCTGTGTAGAAAGAACATATCTCAACATAAGAAAGGCCGTGTTTGTGAAGCCCACAGCTAATATCATACTCAGTAGTGAAATTGTGAAAGATTTTCCTCTAAGATCAGGCACAAGACAAGGATGCCCTAGATATGTGAAGGGGATTGGGTGATGCAGGCTTCTGGTTATGCAATGAATGAATCACAGCTAGAAGATATAGCATAGGGCACATAGAGAATGGTACTGGAGTAGTGATGCATAGTGACAGATGATAGCTACACCTGTGTTAGCGTAGCAGAAAGTATACATTTGTCCAATCACTATGTTGTTCATCTGAAACTAATGTAACATAGTGTGTCAGCTATTCCCAAATAACATGTTTGTTTTTAAACAAGGTAAAGGACTGAAATAAAAAGTTTAATGTAAAATAACCTGTTAATATCTAATCAAGAAATGCAGTGAAGTTCCAAACTAGAAAGTCACTGTATCAAATTCTGTATCATTCCTATACACTAACCCAATTATCTAACAAGAATAAAGAAAACAATCCCATTTACAATAGCATCAAAAACAATAAAAATTATAGGAATACATTTAGCCAAGGAAATGAAAGATCTCTCTACAGAAAACTGTAAAACCTGTGTGCAGGAATGGAAGAAATTCAATTTGGGTGAAAGAAAGGGGAGAACACACAAGTCAGTGAAAATCCATCCCTTGTCCAACTTTCGGAGGAATTAATACAGATACAATGTCCATATTACCCAAAGCCATCTAGAGATTCAGTGCAATCTCTATCAAGACTCCAATGCAATTTTTATGCAATTAGAAAATCATATCCTAAAATTTATTTGGAACCACAAAATGACCCCAAGTAGCCAACGCAAGAAAGAACAAAACAGGAGGCATCACACTTCTTGATTTCAAGCGTCATTCTAACACAAAGAAATCAATTATGTCACTGGCATAAGCACACACACAAGACAATGGAACAGAAATTGAGAGCCCAAACTAAACCCATGCATCACAGTCACCTAGTATTCGACAAGGGAGTCAATAATACACCGTGGAGAAGAGTAGTCTTTTGAATAACTGGTGCTGGGAAAATTGGATATTCACATGTATAAGAACAAAGTTTGGCACCGTATAATACACCACTCCCTAGAGAGTGAAAGGAAGAAATAGAGAGAGATGTGGTTAGAGAGAAACAGAGACAAAGAGGAAGTACAAGAAGGAAAGTAGAGACCTGGTCCGGGTATGTGGACACGGTTAGATGGGCCAGGGGGGAGGGGATGTAGGAAGTGGCTCTGAGTGCTGGGGCAGAAAGGGCTTCTGTCATGGGCATCAGAGTTCCATGGCCCCAAGACTCCAACATCCCTGGGTCCAAGTTCTGCAGAGGCCATTGGAATTGAAAAGATGGGTAGCCCTCATTTCTTCTGGAATTGTGAGGTTCAGCCTCACGTTCTGTCATGGAGAGGGATGTCTTGAGGGAGAGTGTGCCGCTCTTTGGCAGGTAAACTCCATAGCCTGCCCTGTGGGGAGGTGTCCCAGGGCCATCTCCCTCACTGCCCCAGGCTCTGTTGGATTTCCCCCCTCCCCCACCAGCTGGCCTTCCTCAAGTTCTGAACCCAGGCATCAGGCATTGCGTTGCCCCCAGGTCCTGCAGTCTGGACCTGGCAGAGGTGGACTAGTAATATTGGTAAAATATATATCTATATCTATATCTATATCTATATCTATATCTATATCTATATCTATATCTATATCTATCTATATCTATCTATATATATATCTATATTTGACAATAAGGTACACATCCTCCCTCTGGGACTAGCGGTATGCATCCAAATCATAGGTTGCTATCCTCCTCTCCACAACCAATCTGAGGAATCCAGAAGGTAGGTGGACCCTTTCAAACACCCTAGTCTTCTCTTACATGAAATTCAAAGGCATTTTCTTGACCCAGCTTTCTTTTATTTCTGAAGAGATGGCAATTAGTAATTGAAGGCATAATAGTCCTATAGGAAATTGACCTATATGATGGATGGACATTATTTCATCCATCCGTATCCCTAAAGCACATTTCATTGGAAATATTAGCCAAGGATACACACTGTAAATTCACAACAGATGTGTAGCTCCCTGTAAGTTGTATTCTGACCTTGTCACATATGTGTCATCAAAGATATTATTAGTGACTTCTCAGGTAAGCTTTCAGATAACCTTCAAGAAGGTGATGTTAGAGAATCTGGTATAAATGCAAATTCGCAGATTCTAAATGAGGAATGATTTTTCATTTTTAATGTTTCTTTTTTTGAGAGAACCCAAACTGGGGAAGGGGATAGAGTGGGAGACACCGAATATGAGGCAGGCTCGAGGCTCTGAGCTCTCAGGTTAGAGCCTGATGCGGGCCTCAAACTCATGGACTGCAAAATCATGACTTGAGTCAAAGTTGGACGCTTAACCGACTAAGCCACCCAACAACCCCAGGAATGATAGTTTATTGGCAAAGAAGAAGAAATTAAAGATAGTGTAAAGGATGTCTATTTTTAATTGAAATATTGTTCACACATTTGTTGTGTTAGTTTTAGGCATACATTGTAGTCCTTCCATATGTCTATACATTATGTTGTACTCAACCACAAGTGTAGCTATCCTGTGAAAGCATGCAACAATATTGTTACAGGATTGACTCCATTCCATTGGCTGTCCCTTGTATCCCTAGGACTCATTCACTCCATCGCTGGACGCCGGTATCTCTCTCTCTCAAAGGTGTCCATTCTTTATCTAACCTAAGTATTTTGGTGGTAAATAAAATTACCTCTTGTTCAGCATGTGTAAATAGGTGGTCTATTTTTCTGTGAATATTGCTGAAAACATTACCAATGATGTCGTTACGTTAATAAATTCGGTTTCATTCTTCACTCACAAGAAAGAGAAGGAAAAGATTTTGTGTCCCAGGCCCTGTCACTAAAACCTTCCCAACGAGGAGAACAGGCTTAGTTGCCCAGAGCACCTTCGGTCTCTCAGCTGAGCAACCAGGGCCTTCCACATTGAAGGAATTCCCATGGTGGCCAGCAGAGAGAGCTCAAGCACCACAGACCCCCGAGGGGCGGGTTCCTCTGCTGGGCAGTGATAGCCAGCAGAGGGCGCACCATCTGCTTTTCTGACCCAGGGCACCTCAGAGCAGGAAGGGCTTCGATTGCTCTCAGAGGACTCAGGCCTCTGCTGGTGCCTGAGTACAGAGAGCAGAGCTGCACTTCCAGCAGGTTCTGCCACCCGCCCCAGGGGAGACCTTGGGAGCTTAGCAGCAACTTGGCATCTCCTGAGTCGCCAGAGAGAAGCTGCCTTGTTGTACTGAGTGCTGAGGAGGGGGCGCCGGGTGGCTTCCCTGGTCAAGCTGGTCGCTGAGCTGCACAGGCCTTTGCATTTTCTGGGCTGTTCCCGTGTTTCATTCCACCCCTTCCCGGACAGTGTTTGAACAAGACGTATTTTACTAAAGGACTTGTGGATTGCGGGGTCCCACGACATCACCTCGTAGATGCAGTCGATGGTGTGTTCCAGATTCAGGCTTGTTTCCAGGAAGGAACCCTAACAGAAATTCAGAAGCATGGGAGCTGCATTCAATTACGATGTGGATCCATGAAATGCTCGTCTCACGACCTTCTAGAAGAATGAGCTGGGACCCATGTTCCAAGTCCTGCTGGAACCAGAGACCAAGGTAAGGGCACAAACTGTCCCACACATCATACATGCTTTTTTAAAAATTTCATGGTTATTTTTCCAACCTAGTGAAGTGATTGACCACTACAGAAAACCTGGTAGGTAAGTGTCATTAACCTTATGTTATCTTTTAATTTAAATTCCAGTGAGTGAAGACACAGTGTAATATTAGTTTCAGGTGTCCAATATAGAGCAACACTTCCACACATCACCCGGTGCTCATCCCAGGTGCACTTCTTAATCCCCATCAGCTGTTTCACCCATTCCCTCACCTCGCTGTGGAACTCCTCAGTTTGTTTCCTAGTTAAGAGTCCGTTTGTCTCCCCCCCACTTTGTTTTGTTTTCTTGCCATGTGTTAGTGAAATCATTGGGTATTTGTCTTTCTCTGACAGGCTTATTTCACCCAGCATAACATTCTCTCTCTCCATCCACCTCATGGCAAATGGCAAGATTTCATGTTTTTACGGCTAAATCATATTACATTCCATAGACCACATCTCAATTTATTCATCAGTTGGTGGGTGCTTGGATAGTTTCTGTCATTTGGCTTTTGTAGAAAACGCTGCTGTAAACATCACGGTGCATGTATCCCTTTGAAGATTTTGTATTCTTTGTGGAAATACCTTGTAGTGAAGTTGCTGGATTGTAAGGTACTTCTATTTCTATTTCTAGTTTTGTTTTGTTTTTTGACATCTCCATGTGGTTTTCCAGAGTGGCTGCACCAGTTTGCATTCCTACCCACAGTGCAAGAGGGTTATTCTTTCCCCACATCCTTGGCAACACCTGATGTGTCATCCTTCATTGATTTTAGTCATTGTGACAGATGTGATGTGTTCTCTCATTGTACTTTCGAATTGTATCTCCCTGAAGATCAGTATTGTTGAGCATTTTTTCATGTGTCTCTTGGCCATGTATATGTCTTCCTTCAGGAAATGTCCACTCGTGTCTTCTGCCCATTTTTAATCAGACTTCTTATTTTTTGGGTGCTGTATAACTGTATATATTTTGGACACTAACCCTTTATCCGATGTTGTTTGCAAATATCATTCTGTTGATATTTTAGTTTTCTTGATTATTTTCTTGGTGATGGAAGGTTTTAATTTTTATAAAGTCTCATTATTTTTGCTTGCGTTTCCCTTACCTCTAGAGATATATCTACAAAGACGTTTTTACAGGCAATGTCAAATAAGATACTACCCGTGTTATCCTCTGGGATTTTTATGGTTTCAGGTTTCACATATAGGTCTTTGTCCATGTTGGATTTATTTTGTGTATGTTGTAAGAAAGTGGTCCGTTGTTTTTGTTTTGTTTTGCAGATTGCTGTCCAGTTTTTCCAAAACCATATGCTGAGGAGTCTTTTTTTAAATTTATGTATTTATTTTTGAGAGAGAGAGAGAGCATGCAGAAGAGGGGCAGAGAGACATGGAGAGAGAGAATCCCACGCATGCTCTGCACTGCCCTGAGATCATGACCTGAGATGAATCCACCATCACACGCTTTCATGACTGGGCCACCCATGTGTCCCAAGACTATCTTTTTTTCCATTGGATGTTCTTTCCTGCTTTGTTGATAATTAATTGACCATAGAGGTGTGAGTTTATTTCTGGGTTTCCATGCTATTGAGCTATGCGTATGAGTTTGTTGTTGTTGTTATTTTTTGTTGTGTTTTGTCAGTACCATACTGTTCTGATCAGTATAGCTTTGTAATATAACCTAAAGCCTGGAATTGTGATGTCTCCAGCTTTGCTTTTCTTCTTCAAGTTTGTTTTGGCTGTTTGGGGACTTTTGTCATTCCATACAAATTTTGAGATTATGTGTTCTTGTTCTGTCACAAATGTTTTTGTTAGTGTGATAGGGATTTCATTACATGTGTAGATTGTTTTGAGGAGTGTAGATATTTTAACAGTATTTTGTGCTTCCCATCCATGAACATGAAATGTATTCCATTTCTTTGTGTCCTCTTCCATTTCTTTCATCAGTGTTTCATAGCCTTTAGAGTACAGGTCTTTCACCTCTTTGGTTAGGTATATTCCTGTTATCTTGTGGTATTTGTGAACCTGTCAATGGGATTGATCCCTTACTTTCTCTCTGTGTTAATTCATGATTTGTGTTAGAAATTCAATACATCTATGTTCCTTGATTTCTGTATATTGTGACTTGTCGAATTCATATAACAATTCTAGCAATTTTTAAGGGAGCCTTTCATGTTTTTTTATAGAACATATCATGTCAGTTCAAAATAGCGAAAGCACTACTTCTTCCTTGCCAATTTGGATGCCTCTTATTTCTTTTTGTTGTCTGAGTGCTGTGGTTAGGGTTTCCCGTACTATGTGGGATAACAGTGGTGAGAGGGGTCATTCCTATCTTGTCCCTGACCTTGGAAGAAAAACTTTCAATTTTTCCCCATTGAAGATGAGATGAGCTGTGGGTTTTTCATAGATGACCTTTATTATGTGCAGGTAGGTTGAGTCTCAATGTACTTTGCTGAGGGTTTTTATCATGAATGGATGTGACATTTTATCAAATAGTTTTCCTGCCTCTGTTGAAAGCATCCTATTGTTCTTACCCTTTCTTCTATTACTGTGGTGCATCATGTTGATTGATCTGTGAATGTGAAACCACCCTTGCAGCCCAGGAATATATCCCACTTGATTATGGTAAATGATTCTATCAATGTATTGTTGACTTTAATTAGAAGGTATTTTAATGAGAATTTCGGCATACATAGTCATCAGGCAATTGCTCTGCAGTTTTATTTAAAAATTTTTGAACATTTTTTTAAATGTTTCTTTCCTTAGAGTACATAAAAGTGAGGGAGGGGCAGAGAGACAGGGAGAGAGAGAATCCTGGCCATGCTCCACCCTGTCATGGCAGGGCCCAATGTGGGACTCTAAACCATGCACCACAAGATAATGTCCTAATCCAAAATTAAGAGTTGGACAGTAAACAGACCGACCCACACAGGCGCCACTGCAGTTTTTGGTTTTAGTGGAGGCTTCATCTCGTTTTGGTATCAGGGTAATGATGGCCTCATACGATGAATTTGTAACTTTTCCTTCTTTTTTTATTTTTTGTAATAATTCGAGGAGAATACATATTACCTCTTCCTTGAATGGATGGTAGAATTCATCAATGAAGCCATCTGGCCATGAACTCTTGTGTTGGGGAGAGATTTTTAAAATTACTGATGTGGTATCTTTCTGTTTTCAGATTTTAGATATCTTCCTGTTTCAGTTTTGGTAGTTTGTGTGTTTCTAGGAATTTGTCCATTTTTCTCAGAGTGTCCAATTTGTTGCGTATAGTTCATAATATTATCTTCCAATTGTATTTTTGCGGTGTTGACTGTTATTTCTCCTTTCTTATTTGCGATTTTATTTATTTGAGTCCTTTCTGTCTTCTTTGTGAAGAGTCTGCCTAGGAGGTTTTCAAGTTGATTACTGCTTTCAAAGAACCAGCCCCTGGTTTCGTTGATTTGGTCTAGTGTCTTTTTGGTTTCTATATTCCTTATTTCTGCCCTAAACTCTATTATTTCCTTTCTTCAGCTGCTCTTTTTCTCATTCCTTTAGGTTTAAGTTAGGATTGTTTGAGATTTTTCTTGTTCTTTAAGGTAGGCTTGTATTGCTATATACTTCCATCATAGACTGCTTTTGCCACATTTCAAAGGGTTTTCCAGTGTATTTTCATTTTTATTTGTTTCAGTATATTTTCTCATTGATTTCCTGTTTGACCCATTCATTTCGTAGCATGTTATTTAACCTCCCTTTATTTGTGGCCTTCCCCCCCGCCCTTTTTTTGTGGTTGACTTCAAGTTTCCTAGCTTTGTGGTCAGAAAAGATGCTTGGTCTGATCTCTGTCGTTGGGTACCTCTTGAGGCCTGATTTGTGACCTAGAATGTGATCACTTCTGGAGAACACCCCATGTATGCCTGAAAAGAATGTGTACTCTGCCATTTTAGTATGGAATGTTCTGAATATATCTGTTAAACCCTTCTGGTCCAGTGTGTCATTCAAAGCCATTGTTTCCTTGTTGACTTTCTGTTTATAGGTTCTGTCCATTGATGTGAGTGATGTGTTAAAGTCCTCTACTATCATCATCATATTATAAATGAGTTCCTTTATGGTTGTTCCTAAATGTTTTATATACTTGGTGATCGCATGTTGGGTGCATCAAAATTTACAATCATTGGATCTTCTTGTTTGTCCCCTTTAGTATGAGATCGTGTCTGTCTTCATCTCTTGTTATAGCTTTATTTATTTATTTATTTATTTATTTATTTATTTATTTATTTATTTAAATTTAATGGGGCGCCTGGGTGGCTCAGTCGGTTGGGCGGCCGACTTCAGCTCAGGTCATGATCTCGCGGTCCATGAGTTGAGCCCCGCGTCGGGCTCTGTGCTCACAGCTCGGAGCCTGGAGCCTGTTTCAGATCTGTGTCTCCCTCTCTCTGACCCTCCCCCGTTCATGCTCTGTCTCTCTCTGTCTCAAAAATAAATAAACGTTAAATTTAAGTCTTAGTTGACATACAGTACATTCTCGGATTTAGGAGTAGAATTCGGTGATTCATCCTTTACATACAACACCCAGTGCTCATCACAACAAATGCTCTCCTTAATACTCGTCCTCCATCTAGCCCAGCGCTGACCCTTCTCCCTCCATCAACTTTCACTTTTTTTTCCTCTAACATTAAGAGACTCATGTGGTTTGTTACCACGCTTCTCTTTTCCTGCCTCCTTCCCTAGTTTTCATGTGTTTTGTTTCTTAACTTCCACAAGAGTGAAATCATATATGTGTCTTTCTCTGATTGACATATTTCATGTACCATAATACATTCGAGCTCCATCCACATCGTTGCAAATGGCAAGATTTCATTCTTCTTGAAGCTGAGTTATATTTCATTGTATATACATACGTATGTATATATGAACATACATATATGTCCATATGCATATACATACGTATACATACACACACACACCACAACTTCTTTACACCTTCATCAGTTGATGGATACTTGGGCTTTCTCCATAGTTGGGCTACTGTTGATAATTCTGCTATAAATATTGGGTGCATGCAATGTCACTGTTAGGTATTTACCCAAAGGGTACCAAAATAGAGTCTCGGTTTTAAAGTTTATTTTGCCTGATATAAGTATTGTTACTGGCTTTCTTTTGACATTATTGGCATGATAAATATTTCTTCATTCCCTCATTTCAAATCTGCAGGAGACTTAAGTCCAAATAAGGCTTTGTAGGCAGCATCTAGATAGACATTTTTTTTTTGTTTGTTTGTTTGTTTGTTTGTTTTGTCCATTCTGACGCCCTATCCAATGTCTTTGGATTGGAGCATTTAGTCCATTTATAGTCAGAGTGATTATTGGTAGGTATATATTTAGTCCCATGCTACTAGTTGTTTTGTCATTGTTTCCTGATGTTTTCTCTGATCCTTTCTTGTCTGTAACACTTTTAGTCTTTCCTTTCCACTCAAGAGCCCGATTTAAATATTCTTTTCTTTTGACTGGTGGTACATTTCTTTACTTATTTTTAATATTTCTTCTTTTTAAAATTTAAGCCCAAGTTAGTTACCTTATAGAGGAATACAGTTTCAGCAGTAGAATTTAGTGATCCATCAAGTACAAAATATACCCAATACTCATCCCAAGGTCCACCCCTAATGCCCATCACCCATTTAGCCCATACCCCTATTCACTAACCCTCCTGGAACCCTGAGATTCTTCCCTCTATTTAACAGTCTCTTATCATTTGACTCCCTCTCTGTGTGTATCTTCTTTTTGCTTTCTTTGCACTATGTTCATCAGTTTTATTAAATTCGACAGATGAGAGAAATCATAGGATGTGTGTCTTTCTCTGATGTATTTCGCTTAGCTTGTTAAAGTCTGGTTCCATCCCCATTGTTGCAAATAGCGAGATTTCATTCTTTTTGATCTCCGAGTAATAGTCCATTGTATGAATATACCATATCTTCTTTATCCATTCATCTGTCAGTGGTCATTTGGGCTCTTTGCATAACTTAGCTATTGTTGATAATGCTGCTATAAATATTGGAGTACATGTGTTACTTCGAGTCAGCGTTAGTGTATCTTTTGGGTAAAAGTACCTAGTAGTGCAATTGCTGCGTCCTAGTGTAGTTCTATTTTTTGTTTTGGTGACGAATCTCCATACTATTGTCCAGAATGGCTACACCACTTTGCATTCCCACCAGCATTGCAAAAGGGTTCCCTTTCCCTGCATCCTTGCCAACATGTCGTTTCTGGAGATGTTAATTTTAGCCATTCTGATAGGTGTGAGGGGATATCTCATTGTGGTTTTGATTTGTATTTCAGTGATGATGAGTGAGATTGAGCATCTTTTCATGTGTGACCAATCTGGATGTCATCTTTCTAAAGTGTCTCTTCATGTCTTTTGCCCATTTCTTCACTGGATTATTTGGTTTCTGGGTGTTGAGTGTGATCAGTTTTTTTTTTTAATTTTTTTTCCAACGTTTATTTATTTTTGGGACAGAGAGAGACAGAGCATGAACGGGGGAGGGGCAGAGAGAGAGGGAGACACAGAATCGGAAATAGGCTCCAGACTCTGAGCCATCAGCCCAGAGCCTGACGCGGGGCTCGAACTCACGGACCGCGAGAGCGTGACCTGGCTGAAGTCGGACGCTTAACCGACTGCGCCACCCAGGCGCCCCGAGTGTGATCAGTTTTTTATAGATTTTGGATACTAAACCTTTATCTGATATGTCAACCTGCAAATATCTTCTCCCATTTCATTCAGTTGCCTTTTAGTTTGGCTGATTGTGTCCCCTGCTGTGCAGAAGCTTTTTATCTTCAGGACCCAATAGTTCATTGTGGTTTTTATTGCCCTTGCTTCTGGAGACATGACAAGTGAGAAGTTGCTGCAGCCAGGATCAAGGAGGTGCATTGCCTGTTATCTCCTCTAGGATTTTGATGGTTCCTGACTTACATTTAGATCATTCATCCATTTTGAGGTGTGTGTGTGTGTGTGTGTGTGTGTGTGTGTGTGTGTGTGTCGTTTAAGAACAGTGTCCAGGTTCATCATTCTCACTGTCCAGTATTCCTAGTACCATTTGCTGAAGAGACTCTGATTCCATTGGTTAGGGGTAGGGTTTGGGTTAGGACCCAGGAGGCTCCAGGTACTGAACCCACAGCAGGGCAGTGGTCACCCGAATGGGCTAAGTTGAGGGCACAGGGGAGAGGGCCAGTAAGGTTCAGTCTTTGTCTTCCAAGGCCACGCAACTCTATGGGACCCTGGTCGGGTAGGCCTCAGGAATTCTCTCAGAAAACTGCAGCTGGGCCTGCAAAACGACATTGTGAGGTTCCAGGCACCATGCCCTGCTTCTGGAACCCCAGGCGCGTGGTGTTGCCAGACCTTGGGATTGGGTCCCCAAGGGGAAAGAGCCTTAGCTAGGGTTAGTGTTTGGACCAGGGATGTAGCCAGGATCGAAGCGACTCCAGTCTCGAGATCTCTCTCGAGAGGTGAAGTGAGGGCCCATGCGAAGGTGAGGTTAAAATGAAGGGTTAGGGTTGAAGGCAAGCTTAGGATTCGGTGGATGGTCCAGTTAAGGGTAGGGTTGGGGTTAGGTCCCAGGAGGACCCAGGTGCTGAAACCAGAGCAGTGCAGTGGTCTCCTCGAAGGACTGAGTTCAGGGCACAAGGGAGGGTGCCGGGCAGGATCAGACTGTGTTCTTCCAAGGCCACACAACTCTAAGACTGCGTGGTTGGGGAAGCCTCAGGAATCTTCTATGGCAGCTGCAACCGGCATGGGAAACGATATGGTGAGTTTCCAGATTGCATACCGAGTGACCCTTCAACCCTTCTGGACCACAGGCGCGTGGTGTTGTCAGACGTGGGATTGGAACCCCATGGGGAGAGAGCCTTAGCTAGGGTTAGGGTTCGGATCAGGGATGTCACCAGGGCCTACGCAACACTGATCACATGATCTCTCTCAAGGCCTTAAATGAGGGCCCATGCGATGGGGCGGCTCAAGTGGAGGGTTAGGTTTTGAGGACGGCTGCGGTTTCAGTGGAGGGCTACAAAACAGGGTACGGTTAGGGTTAGGTTTATGTCCCAGGAGGCTCCAGGCGCCGAACCCACAGCAAGGCAGTGGTCTCCCCGAAGGGCTAAGTTGAGGGCACAATGGAGGTTGCTGGTCAGGGTCAGTCTTTGGCTGCCAAGGCCACACACGTCGATGGGCCCCTGGTCGGGGAGGCCTCAGGAGTCCTCTCAGGCAGCTGCAGCCGGGCCTGGTAAACGACATGTTGAGCTTCCAGGTTCCATGCCTTGTGAGCCTGCACCACTTCTGGACTCTAGGCGCGTGGTGTTGTCAGACTTTGGTATTGCATCCCCATGGGGAAAGAGTCTTAGCTAGGGTTACGGATTGCTCTAGGGATGTCATCAGGACCGAAGTGACTCTGGTCTTGTGATCTCCCTTGAGCGCTGAAGTGAGGGCCCATGCCACAAGGCGGCTCAAGTGCAGGGTTAGGGTTCGAGGCAGGCTTAGGTTTCGGTGGAGGGTCCCGGTTCTGGGTAGGGTGAGGGTTAGGGTTAGGTCCCAGGAGGCACCAGGCGCCGAACCCACAGCAGGGCAGTGGTCTCCCCGAAGGGCTGAGTTGAGGGCACAAGGGACGGTGCCAGTCAGGATCAGTCTTTGGCTGCCAAGGCCACACGTGTTGATGGGCCCCTGGTCGGGCAGGCCTCAGGAATCCTCTTGGGCAACTGCAGCGGGGTCTGGGAAATGACATGGTGAGCTTCCAGTTTCCATGCCAAGTGAGCCGGCACCGCTGTGAACCCCAGGCTCATGGTGTTGTCAGAATTTGGTATTGGGTCTCCATGGGGAGAGAGCCTTAGCTAGGGTAAGGGTTTGGTCCAGGGACATCGCCAGGGCTGAAGCGAATCCGGTCTCGTGATTTCCCTCGAGGGCTGAAGTGAGGGCCCATGCGACAGGGAGGCTCAAGTGGAGGGTTAGGTTTCGAGGCCCCCTTAGGTTTCAGTGGAGGGTCCCGTTTTGGTGTAGGGTTAGGGGTAGAGTTAGTTCCCACGAGGCTCCAGGCTACAAACTCTCAGCAGGGCAATGGTCTCTCCAAAGGGCTGATTTGAGGGCAAAAGGGAGGGTGCCAGTCAGGATCAGTCTTTGTCTGCCAAGGCCACACACATCGATGGGCCCCTGGTCGAGGAGGCCTCAGGAATTCTCTCAGGCAGCAGCAGCCGGCCTGGGAAACAACATGGTGAGCTTCCAGTTTCCATGCTGTGTGAGCCTGTACCGCTTGTGGACCCGAGGCACGTGGTGTTGTCAGACTTTTGTATTGGCTCCCCATGGGGAGAGTGCCTTAGCTAAGGTTATGGTTCGGTCCAGGGACTTCGCCAGGACAGAAGCGACTCCGGTCTCGTGATCTCCCTCGAGGGCTGAAGTGAGGGCCCATGCAATGTGGCAGCTCAAGTGTAGGCTTAGGGTTTGAGGCCGGCTTAGGTTTTGGTGGAGGGTCCTGGTTCGGGGTAGGGTTAGAGTTAGGGTTAGGTCCCAGGAGGCTCCAGGCACAGAACCCACAGCAGATCAGTGGTCTCCCCAAAGGCCTGAGTTGAGGGTACAAGGGAGGGTGCCAGTCAGGATCAGTGTTTGACTGCCAGGGCCTCACACGTCTATGGGCCCCTGGTCGGGGAGGCCTCAGGAATCGCCTGGGCAGCTGCAGCTGGGCCTGGCAAACGACATGGTGAGCTTTCAGGTTCCATGCCAAGTGAGCCTGCACCGCTTGTGGACCCCAGGCCCGTGGTGTTGTCAGACTTTGGTATCGGATCCCCATAGGGAGAATGCCTTGGCTTGGGTTTGGTTTTTGTCCAGGGATGTCGCCAGAGTCGAAGCAACTCTGGTCTCATAATCTCCCTCGAGGGGTGAAGTAAGGGTAGGGGTGACATGGCGGCTCAAGTGTAGGGTTAGGTTTCGAGGCCGGCTTAGGTTTCAGTGGAGGGTCCCGGTTTGTCATATGGTTAGGGTTAGGGGTAAGTCCAAGGAGGCTCCAGGCGCCGAACCCACAGCAGGGCAGTGGTCTCCCCAAAGGGCTAAGTTTAGGGTGAAAGGGAGGGTGCCGGTCAGGATCAGTCTTTGGCTGCCAAGGCCACACACGTCGATGGGCCCCTGGTCCGGGAGGTCAGGAATCTTTTCGGGCAGCTGTAGCTGGGCCTGGGAAAGGACATGGTGAGCTTCCAGGTTCCATGCTGAGTGAGCCTGCACCGCTTGTGGACCCCAGTCGTGTGGTGTTGTCAGATTTTGGTATAGGTTCCTCATGGGGAGTGAGCCTTAGCTAGGTTTAGGGTTTGGTCCAGGGACATCGTCAGGGCCAAAGCGACTCTGGTCTCATGATCTCCCTCGAGGGCGGAAGTGAGGGCTCACGTGATGGGGCAGCTCAAGTGTAGGGTTAGGATTCGAGGCCAGCTTAGGTTTTGGTGGAGGGTCCCGGTTTGGGGTAGGGTTAAGGTTATGGTTTGGTCCCAGGAGGCTCCAGGTGCTGAACCCATGGCAGGGCAGTGGTCTCCCCAAAGGGCTGAGTTGAGGGCACAAGGGAGGTGCCAGTCAGGATCAGTCTTTGGCTGCCAAGGCCACACACGTCGATGGGTCCCTGGGTGGGAGGCCTCAGGAATCCTCTCGGACAGCTGCAGCTGGGCTTTGGAAATGACATGGTGAGCTTCCACGTTC
Organism: Prionailurus bengalensis; assembly: GCF_016509475.1. Taxonomy (NCBI): domain Eukaryota; kingdom Metazoa; phylum Chordata; class Mammalia; order Carnivora; family Felidae; genus Prionailurus; species Prionailurus bengalensis. The sequence goes on from NC_057352.1 coordinate 62,382,827, forward strand.
CATGCCGAGTAAGTCTGCACCACTTGTGGACCCTAGGCGTGTGATGTTGTCAGAATTTGGTATAGGGTCCCCATGGTGAGAGTGCCTTAGTTAGGGTTAGGGTTCGGACCAGGGACGTCACCAGGGTCGAAGCGACTCCGTTCTTGTGATCTTCCTCAAGTGGTGAAGTGAGGGCTCATGGGACGGGGCGGCTCAAGTATATGTTTAGGGTTCGAGGCCGGCTTAGGTTTTGGTGGAGGATCCCTGTTTGACGTAGGGTTAGGGTTAGGGTTAGGTCCCAGGAGGCTACATGCGACGAACCCATAGTGGGCCATGGTCTCCCCGAAGTGATGAATTGAGGGCTCAAGGGAGGATGCTGGTCAGGATCAGTCTTTGGCTCTCAAGGCCACACACGTCGATGGGCCCCTGGTCGGGGACACCTCAGGAATCCTCTCGGACAACTGCAGCCGTGCCTGGGAAACGACATGGTGAGCTTCCAGTTCCATGTGAATGAGCCTGAACCACTTGTGGATCCCAGGCATGTGGTGTTGTCAGATTTTGGTATTGGGACCCTCGGGTAGAGTGTTTTAGCTAGGGTTTGGGTTCGGTCAGGGATGTCGCCAGGGATGAAGCGACTCCGGTCTCGTGATCTCCCTCGAGGGCGGAAGTGAGGGCTCATGCAACAGGTCGGCTCAACTGTAGGGTAGGGTTCGAGGCCGGCTTAGGTTTCGGTGGAGGGTCCCGGTTCGGGTTAAGTTTAGGGTTCCGGTTGAGTCTCAGGAGGCTCCAGGCGCCGCACCCACAGCTGGGCAGTTGTCTCCCTGAAGGGCTGAGTTTAGGGCACAAGGGAGGGTGCCGATCAGGATCCGTCTTTGGCTGCCAAGGCCACACATGACGATGGGCCCCTGGTTGGGCAGGCCTCAGGAATCCTCTCTGGCAGCTGCAGCCAGGCCTTGGAAAAGACATGGTGAGCTTCCAGGTTCCATGCTGAGTGAGCCTGCAAGGCTTGTGGTCCCCAGGCACGTGGTGTTGTCAGACTTTTTTATTGGGACCCCATGGGGATACAGCCTTAGATAGGGTTAGGGTTCGGGCCAGCGACGTTGCCAGGGCCGAAGCAACTCCGGTCTCGTGATCTCCCTCTACAGGTGAAGTGAGGGCCCAGCTGACGGTGCTGCTCAAGTGTACGTTTAGGGTTCGACGCAGGTTTAGGTTTCGGTGGAGGGTCCTGATCGGTGTAGGGTTAGGGTTAGATTTGGTCCCAGGAGGCTCCAGGCGACGAACCCATAGAGGGCAGTGGGCTCTCTGAAGTGCTGAGTTGAGGGCACAAGGGAGGGTGCCGATCAGGATCAGTCTTTGGCTTCCAAGGCCACACACTTCGATGGGCCCTTGGTCGGGGAAGCCTCAGGAATCCTCTCGGGCAGCTGCAGCCAGGCCTGGTAAACGACATGGGGACCTTCCAGGTTCCATGCTGAGTGAGCCTGCACTGCCTTTTGGCCCCAGGAGTGTGGTGTTGTCAGATTTTGGTATAGGGTCCCCATGGGAAGAGTGCCTTAGGTAGGGTTAGGGTTTGGTCCAGGGACATCGCCAGGGACACCACGACTCCGGTCTCGTGATCTCCCTAAAGGGGTGAAGTGAGGGCTCATGCACCGGGGCGGCTCAAGTGTATGTTTAGGGTTCGATGCTGGCTTAGGTTTCGGTGGAGGTTCCTGGTTTGACGTAGGGTTAGGTTAGTGTTAGATTCCAGGAGGCTTCAGGCGCTGAACCCACAGCAGGGCAGTGATCTCCCTGAAGGACTGATTTGAGGGCACAAGGGAGGGTATGGGTCAGGATCCGTCTTTGGCTGTCAAGGACACACACGTTGATAGGTCCCTGGTTGGGGTGGCCTGAGGAATCCTCTCGGGCAGCTGTAGCCACGCCTGGGAAACGTAATGGTGAGCTTCCAGATTCCATGCCGAGTGAGCATGCACTGCTTGTAGACCCCACGCGCATTGTGTTGTCAGATTTTGGTATTGGGTCCCCATGGGGAGAGTGCCTTAGCTAGGGTTAGGGTTCAGTCCAGAGACGTCGCCAGGGCCGAAGCGACTTCGGTATCGTGATCTCCCTCCAAGGCGGAAGTGAGGGCTCATGCGACGGGACAGCTCAAGTGTAGGGTTAGGTTTCAAAGTTGGCTTAGTTTTCGGTGGAGGGTCCTGGTTGGGGGTAGGGTTAGGGTTAGGTCTCAGAGGCTCCAGGCTATGACCCCACAGCAGCAGACCCTCCAAAAGGCTGAGTTGAGGGCACAAGGGAGGGTGCCGGTCAGGATCAGTCTTTGGCTGCCAAGGCCACAAATGTCTATGGGTCCCTGGTCGGGGAAGCTCAGGAATCCTCTCAGGCAGCTGCAGCCGGGCCTGGGAAAGGACTTGGTGAGCTTCCAGGTTCCAAGCCGAGTGAGCCTACATCTCTTGTGTACCCCAGGCCCGTGGTGTTTTAAGACTTTGGTATTGGGTCCCCATGGGGAGAGAGCCTTAGCTAGGGTTAGGGTTCGGTGCAGGAATGTCGCCAGGGCCGAATGGACTCCAGTCTCGTGATCTTCCTCGAAGCCTGAAGTGAGGGCCCATGCGACCGGGTGTCTCAAGTGTAGGGTTAGGTTTCGAGGTCGGTTAGGTTTCGGTGGATGGTCCTGGTTCAGTGTAGGGTTAGGGTTAGGGTTAGGTCCCAGGAGGCTCCAGGCACCGAACCCACAGCAGGGCAGTGGTCTCCCCGAAGGGCTGAGTTGAGGGCACAATGGAGGCTGCCGGTCAGGATTAGTCTTTGGCTGCCAAAGCCACACCCGCTGATCGACCCCTGGTCGGGGTGCCCTCAGGAATCCTCTCCGGCAGCTGCACCCGGACCGGGGAAACGACATGGTGAGTTTCCCCGTTCCATGCTGAAGGAGCCTGCACTGCTTGTGGACCCCAGGTGCGTGGTGTTGTCAGACTTTGGCCTGGGTCCCCATGGGGAGAGCCTTAGCTAGGGTTAGGGTTCTGTACATGGATGTCGCCAGGGCCGACGTGACTCCAGTCTCGTGATCTCTTTCGAGGGCTGATGGGAGGGCTCATGCGACGGTGCGGCTCAAGTGTACGTTTAGCGTTTGAGGCCGGCTTAGGTTTTGGTGGAGGATCATGTTTCGGGGCAGGTTTAAGGTTAGGGTTAGGTCCCAGGAGGCTCCAGGTGATGAACCCACAGCAGGGCAGTGGTCTCCCCGAAGGGCTGAGTTGAGGGCAAAAGGGAGAGTGCTGGTGAGGATCAGTCTTTGGCTGCCAAGGCCACACACGTCAATGTGCCCCTGGTCGGGGAGGCCTCAGGAATCCTCTCGGGCAGCTGCATCCGGGCCTCGAGAACGACATGGTGAGCTTCCAAGGTCTATGCCGAGTGAGCCTGCACTGCTTGTGGACCCCAGGCGCCTGGTGTTGTCAGACTTTAGTATTGGATCCCCATGGGGAGAGAGCCTTAGCTAGGGTTAGGGTTTGGTCCAGGGATGTCGCCAGGGCCGAAGCAACTCTGGTCTCGTAATGTTCCTGGTGGGCTGAAGTGAGGGCCCATGCAATGGGGTGGCTCAAGTGGAGGGTTAGCATTCCAGGCCGGCTTAGGTTTCGGTCGAGGGTTCTGGTTCGGGGTAGGGTTAGGGTTAGGGTTAGGTCCTAGGAGGCTCCAGGCGCTGAATCTACAGCAGTGCAGTGGTCTCCCGGAAGGGCTGAGTTGAGGGTACAAGGGAGGGTGCCGGTCAGGATCAGTCTTTGGCTGGCAAGGCCACACAATTGATGGGACCCTTGTCGGGGAAGCCTCAGAAATCCTCCCGGCAGCTGCAGCTGGCCTTGCCAAAGGACATGGTAAGCTTTCAGTTTCCATGCAGAGTGAGTCTGTACCGCTCATTGACCTCAGGCGCATGGTGTGTCACCCTTTGGAATTGGGTCCCCATGGGGAGAGAGCCTTAGCTAGGGTTATGGTTCAGTGCAAGCACGTCGCCAGGGCCGAAGCCACTCCAGGTCCGCGATCTCCCTCAAGGGGTGAGTTGAGGGCCCTTGCGATTTTGCAGCTCAAGTGTAGGGTTAGGGTTCGAGCCCTTCTTAGGTTCAGTTGAGGGTTCTGGGTAGGTGTAGGGTTAGGGTTAGGGTTAGGTCCCAGAAGGCTCCTGTCGCTGGACCCACAGCAGTGCAGTGGTCTCCCCGAAGGGCTGAGTTGAGGGCACAAGGGACGGTGCCGGTCAGCATCATTCTGTGTCTTCCAAGGCCACTCAATTCTATGGGCCCGTGGTAGTGGAGGCCTCAGGAATCCTCTCGGACAGATGTAACCGGGCCTGGGAAATGACAGGGTGAGCTTCCAGGTTCCATGCTGAGTCCCCCTTTTTCGCTTCTGGACCCCAGGTGCGTGGTGTTTTCAGACTTCAGTATTGGGTCCCCATGGGGAGAGAGCCCAAGCTAGGGTTAGGGTTTGGTCCAGAGACGTCGCCAGTGCCGAATGGTCTCCAGTCTTGTGATCTCCCTCGAGGGGTGAAGTGTGGGCCCTTGTGACGGCTTGGTCAACTATAGGGGTAGGTTTCGAGTCCAGCTTAGATTTCGGGGGAGGGTTCCAGTTAGCGGTAGGGTTAGAGTTAAGGTTAGGTCCCAGGAGGCTCTAGGTGCTGAACCAACAGCAGTGCAGTGGTGTCCCCGATGGGTTGAGTTGAGGGCACAAGGGAGTTTGCCAGTCTGGATCAGTCTTTGACTTCAAAGTCCACACAACCACAAGGGCTCCTGATCTGCGAGGCCTCAGGAATCCACTTGGGCAGCTGCAGCTGGGCCTGGGAAATGACATGGTGGGCTTCCATGTTCCATGTCGAGTGACCCTGGACCACTTCTGGTCCATAGTACCGTAGTATTGTCACTTTGGTTTTGGGTCCCCTTGGTGAGAGAGCCATAGCTAGGATTAGGGGTGGGTCCAGGGACGTTGCCTGGGCTGATGCGACTGCAGTCTCGTGATCTCTCTCAAGAGCTGAAGTGAGAGTCTATTGGAAGTTTCGGCTCAAATGTTAAGGTTAGGTTTGGAGGCCGATTAGGTTTCAGTGGAAGGTTCCTTTTAGGGGTAGGGTTAGTCTTAGGGATATTTCCCCGGAGGCTGCAGGCACTGAACCCACAGCAGTGCATTGGTCTCCCCGAAGGGCTGAATTGAGGGCACAAGGGAGGGTGCCAGTTAGCAATATCTGGCTTCCAAGGCCACACAACTCTATGGGCCCCTGGTCGTGAAGTCCTCAGGAATCCTCTCGGGCAGCTGCAGCCCGGCCTGGGAAATAACATGTTGAGGTTCCAAGTGCATGCCAAGTGAGCCTGCACTGCTTCTGGACCCCAGGGGTGTGGTGTTTTCAGACTTTGTTATTGGGTCCCCATGGGGTGAGAGCCTTAACTAGCATTAGGGTTCATTTCACGGACGTCGCCAGGGCTGAAACGACTCCAGTCTTGTGATCTTCCTCAAGGGTTGAAAGGAGGGCACATGCAATGGTGCGGCTCAAGTGTAGGGTTTTGTTTCGTGGTCGGCTTAGGTTTCGGTGGAGGGTTCCATTTAGGGGTAGGGATAGTGTTAGGGTTTGTTCCTAGGAGGCTGTGGTGGTGACCCCTCAGCAGTGCAGTGGACTCCCCGGAGGGCTGAGTTTAGGGCACAAGGGAGGGTGCCGCTCAGGATCACTCTTTGGCTTCCAAGGCCACAACCTCTCTGGGCCCAGGTTCTGGGAGGCCTCAGGTATCCTCTCGGGCAGCTGTAGCCAGGTTGGGAAATGACATGTTGAGGTTCCAGGTTCCATGGTGAGTTAGCCTGCACCGCTTCTGGACCCCAGGCACATGGTGTTGTCAGACTGTGGTATTGGGTCCCCATGGTGAGAGAGCATTAGGTAGGTTTAGGGCTCGGTCCAGGGACGTCACCAGGACCGATGCGACCCGAGACTCATGATCTCCCTCGAGGTCTGAAGTGATGGCCTATGTGACGGTGGGGCTCAAGTATAGGGTTAGGGATCGAGGTCAGCTTAGACTTCGGTGGAGGGTTCCAGTTAGGGGTTGAGTTAGGTTTAGGGTTAGGTCCCAGGATTCTCCAGGCGTTGAACCCACAGGTGTGCAGTGGTCTCCCCGAAGGTCTGAGTGGAGGGTACAGGAGGGTGCTGATCAAGTCAGTCTTTGGCTTCCAATTTCACACAAATCTTTGGCCCCCTGTAGGGTAAGCCTCAGGAATCCTCTTGGGCAGCTGCAGCTGAGCCTGGGAAATGACATGCTGAGGTTCCATGTTCCATTCCGAGTGACCCTTTACCGCTTCTGGACCCCAGCCACATGGTGTTATCAGAGGTTTATGGTTCAGTCCAGGGAAGTCGCCAGGGTCCAAGCGACATCAGTGTTTTGAATTCCATGGAAGGCTGAAATGAGGGCACATGCTCCGAGATGGATCTGTTGTAAAGTTAGTGTGATATATAGAATTAGGTGTAGGGTGAGTGTTCTGGTTAGGGTTACCATTAGGTTTAGGGTTAGGTCCCTGGAGGCTCCGGGTTGTTACCTTAGAGCAGAGCAGGTGTATCCCCAAAGGGCTGAGTGGAGTCACAAGGGTGTGTGCCGGTCAAGATTATTCTATGGGTTCCAATGCTAGACATATGTATGTGCCACCCTTACTGTAGGCTTCAGGAATCCTCCTGTGCAGCTGCCGTCTCCCTTTGGAAATGACATGGTGATATTCTACGTACCATGTCGAGTATTTCTTCATCAATTTTGGAACCCATGTGCATGCTGTTATTAGAAAATATAGAAATGTATATTTTCTGATGGAATGATATCTCCTTTGATGTCTTGCGGTGTTAAATTGCCCTTCTATGTATGTATGAGTATCAATTCTTTACTTTAGGTTTTCAGTGTTTTGTGTATTGGATGCTCTCAGGTTAAGCACATATATGTTTACAATTGTTGTATCTTTCATTGGATTATACCTTTTATCATTATAATTTCCTTTTTTCTCTCTTCTTAGAGTTTATTTTTAAATCTATTTGTCTGATATAGGTATGGCTACTGCTGTTTTTTTTTTGATAATTTACTTCTGTAATTACTCTCTTGTAGGTAGAGGATAGATAGGTCCTATATTTCATTCATTCTCTCACCCAGTGCCTTTTATTATGAGTAGAGAGAGCTCGGAGATGGGAGGGCAGGTTGGGGGAAATGGGGGAAGATAGAGAGTAAGAGAGAGAATGAGACTATGTATCTTAAGCAAGTTCCATGCTCAGTGCAGAGCCCAATTAGGACTCAATCCAATGACCCTGGCATCATAGCCTGATCCAAAATCAAGAGTCGAAATCTCAAGTGATTGAGCCATCCAGGCTTCCCTATCTGTCACCCTGTGCCTTTGATTTGAGCATTTATTCTGTTTCCTTTCAAAGTAATTGATAGACATATACTTGTCCTTTTATCACTTGATGATTGTTGTTTCTGAATCTTTCTGATCCTTTCTTCTCTTTCTCTTTTTTATGGTTTGCTGGGTTTCTTTAGTACCACAGTTGAAATTGCTTGTCTTTATAGTCTGCATATGTATTGGTGGTGTTTGATTTGTGGTTATTATAAGGTTTGTACCTAACCACTTGTGCATATAGAAGTCTATATTTAGTTGATAGTTGTTTAAGTTTGAACCAGTTCTTTACTCCTCTCCTCCCCGTGTTGTAGATATGTAGTGTCATATTTCAAAACCTTTCATATCGCGAATACTTTGGCTGATGTTTTATAGATGTACTCATTTTTATTGCTTTTGCATTTCGCACATTAATACTGTCAGTTTAGGTACTTCTTTTCCACTTAAAGTGTCCGCTTTAACATTTCTTGCAGGGGTGGTTTGTTGGTTTTGAACTCGCTGAGTATTTGTTTGGGAACCTCTTCATCTCTCCTTCCATCTGAATGATAGTGTTGTGGATACACTCTCTGGCTGCAGATGTTATCCATTCAGCACATTTACCATACCGTGCTGCTCACTTACAGTTTCAAAGTTTCTTCTGAAAAACATCCAGTGATAACCCTATAGGGTTTCTCTTGTAGGTAATTGTCATCTTTTGTTTTTCTGCTGTTAAATTTTTTCTTTATCATGACATTTTGCATTTTAATTACTATATGAATTGATGTGGATCTGCTTCTGTTGAATATTTTGGGGGTTCTTTGTGCCTCCTACTTCTGGATCTGTTTCATTCCCCACATTAAGGAAGTTTTCATCTACTGTGTCTTCAAATAAATTTTCTGGTTCCATTTCTCAGAGTTTGGAGAATGAGAAATAGGGCAGAAGAGACCTATTGAAGGTTCTCTGATGAGTCACAGGTTTTGCATGCGTGGAGGATAGATTTGGGACTCAAATGAACAACCTACCTTTAATTTAAGAGAACTAGAAAAAAACAACAATCTACCAATGTCCAATGTTCTCAAAAGGGAGGAAGTAATGCATATGAGAGTGGAAACCAATGAAACTGAGACCATGAAATCAATAGAAAATATGAAGAAGGCCAACAGTGGGTTTTCTGAAGAGTGAAACAAAAATTTCAAGATTATACGTAGACTATGCTAAGACAGAGAGAGGACCCAACCCAAAATAATTATAAATAAAAGTGTAGACATTACACCTGATACCAAAGAAACATAAAGGAGACAAAGAGGCGACCATGGCCAAATTAGATGTCAGAAAACTGCCTACATAGAAGAAATGGATAGGTTCTTAGAAACACACAACCTACCAAGACTGTATCAGGAAGAAATAGAAGGTTTGCACAGACCCATTAAAGGAAGACTGCATCAATACAAGAAGATAACCAATGGAAGTAAATTGAATCAGTAATCGAAATTCTCTCAGGGAAGAAAAGCCCAGGACCAGGTAGGTTCACTGGTGAATGTGACCAAATGTTTGTAGAAGAAATAATAGCAGTCCTCTCACTGATTCAAAAGGAATGAACACCACACATTCATTTCATGAGACTGGAATTACCCTGGTAGGAAGCCAGAAAAGGATACTACCTGAACAGAAAACTATAGGCCAGTATTCCCATGATGACTATAGATGAATAGTTCCCAGTGATATACAGGCAAACCAAATTAACCATCACATAAAAAGGATCATTGACTGCGATGTAGGGTTTTTCCCTGTAAAGGAAGGATGTTTCAGAAATGCAAATCAATCAATATGACCCCTCACATAATTGAATGAAAGAAAAACCATCCAGAAACCAGACTCAACTATAAATAGCAAACGGAGGATTACTAGAAGGGAGGTGGGCAGGGGGATGGGTTAAATGGGTGATCGGCTAAGGAGGGCGCTAGTAGTGAGGAACACTGTATGTTGTGTGTAAGTGATGGATGACTACATTGTATACCTGAAACTAACATTACACTGTATGTTAACCAACTGGAATTTAAATAAAAACTTGCAAAAATATATACTAAAATACATAAATAAATTTAAAGTAAAGAAAATAAATACATTTTAAAAATTGTTCTTAATGTTTATTTATTTTTGACAGAGAGAGAGAGAGAGAGAGACAGACAGACAGACAGGGCATGATCAGGGGAGGGGTAGAGAGAGTGTGAGACACAGAATCCGAAGCAGGCTCCAGGCTCTGAGCTGTCAGCACAGAGCCTGATGCAGGGCTCGAACCCATAGATCGTGAGATCATGACGTGAATCAAAGTCGGACGCTCAACCAACTGAGCCACCCAGGTGCCCCATACATTTTAAAAATTAAAAAGAAAACTGCTGTGACTATGTCAATAGATACACAAAAAAGTTCTGAGAAAATTTGGTATCCATTTGTGCTAAAAAATTCTTTAAAAATTCCCCGTAGAGGGAACATATCTCAACATAAGAAAGGCCATGTATGTGAAGCCCATATCTAACATCATACTCTATAGTGAAATTGTGAAAGATTGTCCTCTAAGATCAGGAAAAAGACAAGGATGCCCTAGATATGTGAAGGGGATTGGGTGATGCAGGCTTCTGGTTATGGAATAATAAATTACAGATAGAGGATATAGCATAGGGAACATTGAGAATGGTACTGGAATAGTGATGCATGGTGACAGATTGTAGCTACACCTGTGTTAGCGTATCAGAATGTATACACTTGTCCAATCACTATGTTGTTCATCTGAAACTAATGTAACATACTGTATCAGCTATTCCCAAATAACATGATTTTTTTAATAAGGTAAAAGAATGAAATAAATTTCAGTATAAAAGAACTTATTAATATCTAATCAAGAAATGCATTAAAGTTCCAAACTAGAAAGTCACTATATCAAATTCTGTAGCTTTCCTATACACTAACCAAATTATCAAAGAAGAAAAGAAAACAATCCATTTACAATAGCATCAAAAACAATAAAGTGTATAGGAATAAATTTAGCCAAGGAAGTGAAAGATCTCTCTACAGAAAACTATAACACCTGTGTACTGAAATGGAAGAAATTCAATTTGGACGAAAGAAACAGGAGAACACACAAGTCAGTGAAAAGCCATCCCACGTCTATCTTTCAGAGGAATTAATACAGATACAATGTCCATATTACCCAAAGCCATCTAGAGATTCAGTGCAATCTTTATCAAGACTCCAATGCAATTTTTATGCAATTAGAAAAACATATCCTAAAATGTATTTGGAACCACAAAAAGACCCCAAGTAGCCAATGCAAGAAAGAAGAAAATAGAAGGCATCACACTTCTCAATTTCAAGCTGCATTCTAACACAAATCAGATATGTCACTGGCATAAGCACACACACAAGACAATGGAACGGAAATTGAGAGCCCAAACTAAACCCTTGCATGAACTAGTCAACTAGTCAACTAGTATTTGACAAGGGAGTCAAGAATACACAGTGGAGAAGGGTAGTCTCTTGAATAACTGGGGCTGGGAAAATTGGATATACACGTGTATAAGAATAAAGCTTAGCACCTTATGTTATACCACTCCAAGAATTAACTTGAAATGGATTAAAGATGTAAATGAATAGTATGGAAACAAAATTCTTCCTCATCGTTTCAGATCTTACTATGCCAAGACGGAGCTGTTGAGGTGGTGAAGGGCTGGGTGGAGAGTAGTCCTGGACATAGAACACTGTGTGTGTGGAACAGACTTTCTTTAGTAGTCTGGAATTATCCCTCTGATCCTTTAAGACTAGCCACTTCCTTCCCCACATTTGCAGACACAGCTAGTACCATGCTGCCAGCAATGCACTGCTTTGCCTCCTCCAACTCTTAGAAATTCTAGGTGGGACCCAGTGGGAAGGGTGGAGTTTAGAAGCACTGATGCTTCTCTGTTGAAACCAGGTGGAGAGGAAGGAGACAGGCGCCATTCGGCTTCATTGGGGTTCAGGTATGTTAGTGTTGGTGTTGGTGTCGGATATTTCACCTTTTACCCTAACACATCTCAAAAGTTTAATTTCTGTCCTGCAGGTCCACGTGGTTTCCAGGATATTTCCTCCTTTCCCAGAAGTGCCCTCCATGTCATACCCCGTGGGCTGACATTTATCACCACCCATGGGCTTTGGACCAACCCCACCTTCTCCAAACTGGGGTCCTCTGGGACCTCACCCTCCTCCACCATGTGGAAAGATGATATGACCAGTATGAGTTGACTTATAAAACACGTTTTGTCTTTTACTTGTTATGTGTTTGGAGGAGATGCAGTGATAGCACCACAGGGCTTTCAGGTCAGCCTGAGTGAGGACGTTGTAATGTTCTTCAAGTTTCTCAGGACATGCATGAAATGGGCAGTCATTTCCACATAGTGAGCTGGGCAACACGTGTCTCTGATAGAGAAGGAAAGAGGCCTTATACGTGCTGACAGACATAGCATTCCCTAGGATGTAGCTTGTACAGAGACCATGTGCTGGGCTCTCTGGGGGATGAAACACACCCCTAACATACTTTCTAGCGAGTTAAGACCTGAGCTGTTCACAGCTGCTTGATTAGTTATAAAAACACCTGAACCAGGGCCCTGTAAACCTTCCTCAAGGGACAGGATCAGATCTCCCTCTTGTCCTCAAGGGTCACCCGGGGCACGTGGAAAACGCTCTGTCCCTGGTAAGGGACCCGAGAGTGTGAACGAGTTGAATATAATGAAACATGTGGTGGATGGTTTGTTTTTCTTCCACACAGTCTATGCAAGTCAGAATCAACCTCCATCTGTCTCCATCCTTTATGAGACCTAAGACGTGATACAGCTCCAATGGGAAATATCAGTTGTGTCTCTACCAAGGATGCAGAAAAAGACAAGGTAAATTCTGTTGCCAGTTTCAGTTGCAATACTTTCTGGAAACTTTTATCTGGCCTTGTCTGTTTTTTGTTTTTGTTGTTTTTTGTTGTTGTTTTTTGTCCTCTGGTGTCTTTACTGTTTGATTTACATCCTCACAAGCCTCCAGGCTTCTCCAATGTAACATCATCATGTTAGCTAGTGCCTCTGGACGCCACAAGTGCATAGAGGCTGAGGACCACGTGGCTCTCACTTAGTGTTTGTGGAAATAACTTGAGGAGGATGACACTTCACTGTACCCTCAAGTCTTCTGGAGTGTCTGACTCCTTCCACACCTTCTTTACACGGGATTATCCTGATTATTTTCATTTTTTCCTATTTCAGTGTAGGCCATGAATGTGTTCAGAATGTCTGCTATGAGCCTCATGACTGGAATAGATAAAAACTCTTTCCAACATTATATTGTGTGCTTTGTGCAGTGCTGAGGGTTCTTAGAAAAATTTCAGAATTCATTACTGTTCCTTCTGTGTTGGTAAATGTATGATAGAGAATTTCTCCAGTTGTCCCCTAGGTGGAAATACTCTGAATTTTCGGAAGTGGCACGTGTAATAAAAAATGTACGTGGAACTGCAGAGAATCAGTGATTACCTGCAGGGCCAATACCTCACAGAGTTCTTCAGTTGTGTTTATAGGAGTAGGTTCTCTTGTGTCCCGGGAGCAGTTGTAATTGGTACTTTGTCTCATGATACCTTATGGGAGTTTTTCACCTGAAATTGAGACATGTTTGTGTTCATTCTTTTACGTAGAATTTCTACCTCCCTTTTACAATGGCACAAAATAGCTCTGCAACTCATATTGTATTTAAAAGCCGAATTACCTGTGAATTAAGATAAACATACTTGAGACCAATGAATATGCACAGGTAATGTGTTTCCCTCAGAAAAATCATATCCAGGCCCCAATGCTGGACTCCAGGAATCCCCATCTCCTCAGAGGTCTCTGTGGCCTTGCACAGAAGATGTGTTTGTAAGGGAGGGAAGCAGAGTGAGGACAGGCATGGGATCGCAGGTAGAGCTTTGACCTTGGGGTGGCCCTGGATCTCTGTGTGGTTCAGGTCATTTCTTTCATTCCTTCATGTTCTGTCTGTTATCAATGTGCAAAGAAAAAGTCTGTAGATTTGGTGGAAGAGGACACCAGAGGGATCCTGGACACAGATGCCTGCCTCTCTGGAATACGTTCCTTTATTAGACTGGCATTACTGCCATCAATCTTCTAGAACAGGACTCCTTGGCTTTCTGCATTTTTAAACATGGGCAGTGACGTGGGGCGACAGTCGTTTTTCCTTGTGGCATCTGGTACCTTCAGGATATAGGTGGGACCTCATGGAAGGGTAGAGTTTTCTGACACTGATGCTCTGTTCTACTAGAACCCATGAATGAACAAGGGGCCAGGTGCTGACACCTGCTTCATTGTGTTTCAGCTCCTGTGGGCGTTCTGCTTCTGTCTGTCATACCAACACACCTGCCACTTCTGTTCTGTAGGTCCCTATGGATGCAAAAGGACCTCCTTCTTTCCCAGGTCCACCCTGCACAGATACAATTTATCACTGTTCATGGGCTCTATGGGCTACCTACAGTTCCTTGATGGTCGGACAGGACCCACCACCTCCACCTCGACTATTTGTGAGATGAACTGAGCTGTATGAGTTGACATGTTCAGCATGTTCAGCTTCTATGTTGTTGAGTCTTTGAGAAGACATAGAGATGGCCTCACACACTTTGTAATGCAAGGGTGCTGCTGGATGAGGACACTGTTAAGATTCCTCAAGTTTCTCAGGACATACATATGTTGGGCTGTGTCATTTCCATTACTGAGATGGGCTGCATATATCCTTTGTGGAGAAGGAAAGAGTCTTTTAATAGAAAAGCAGGCATATCAGTTCTGCAGATGTGCACAGCACACAGTCCATGTCCCTGGATCTGTGAGAAATGAGGCAAACCCTTACCATCAGGGGCTTCAACTGTCCTAATGGGGAGAGAATCACATGCGTTAAGTTACATGGAGCTTCTGGTCTACAATAATGGCAGCTCCAGTAATGGGTCCTCAAGTACAAGAGACGGAGACATGAAACTCATGGAAATGAATTGGAGACTGTGCATGAGAAGGGGGAGCTGAGATGGTACAGAGAGGAGGGTGTTGGACTCAGTGAGATGGAGTTGGAGGCCATTTGTGGCAGGGCCCACAACCTGGGCAGGTACAGTGAGCACAGAGTGGCATCCACACAGAGCTGCTGTATGGGTTCAAGGATAGTTCATGCAGGTATCATCTCTGAAATGTCATTGTTGCCAAAGTGCACCTACTTCATTATCTAAATAAAGACTGTTGTTTCTCTTGGAGATTCTCCTGAAGGTTCTGGATCCTTGTGAAAGAATGCCCTGAAGATTTGTAGTTTTCCTTGGTTCTTATGGGATGCTTGTCTGCCTAAGTTTGTGTGCCTCTGTGAGACTAAATGTGATGAAAGGTTGTAGATTATCTGTGTGGCTTCCTTGGCCTTCAGCCTGAATCAGATTCTTAGCAGGGAAATCAGTGTTGACCAGGAAATGCCCCTGCTGGAATCTTGTCACTGCACCCCCGAACCTCCTGTCATGACCCTTCATGAAGGTGTACATCTCTGAAACTTCCCTCACAATTTCCAGAGGCACTGCCTGTGATCCTGCTGTCTCAGCCCTAATGCCAGCTCTCAGTGGGGCCATCTCAGAGCCTCAGCATTGTAATCTGAGAAGCAGGAACAATGTTGGTCTCTGAGGTCAGTGCGATGAAGAGGTGGTTAAGCACATAAGGAATTTGTAAAATGTATGGGATGAGTGGGCATTCACCCTTCTCAGGGTGGAAATGAATGTATCTGCACACAGAAGATCATCAACAGATGTTCATTCAGTTTCATGAAACTAAGGGTATAATGCCTGAGGTTGGGAGATTGGCAATTCCTGTTTCCAAAGATACAACAACGACCCCTGTGTTTTTTCTATTAAAATTCAGGTCCTACTTTACAAAGAAGGAAAAGATAAGTATGAGAATGTGTATATTCAGGCATCTATATCTAAAATCTGAGGTAGACATACAAATGCAGCCACACAAATATGTGCTCATCCAAGGCCACAGATGTATTGTAGAAGACAAAATGCATAGAGGAGAACAGAAGATCCCTTTGCAATAAGTCAAAATCACTTTGACGTAGAGGACAATCCATTTGAAATTTGGAGAGGACACTGAACCATTACAAACCAGCTATGGTTATTATATATTTAGAGATGGTGTCTAATCTGCCCCTTGGTCTGAATGCTTTCCCTGCCCACCCTGTCCACTCCACTTTGTCCTTCCTAATGTCCCCTAATACACTTGTCACAGTTGTGTTTCCGTGTCAGCATCTGCTTCCAGGAAAATCAACACTCATTCCCCATTAAGCGTACACTTTGGGGTTCCTGTATATGCAGTTAGCCAACACATAGTATGTACAGGATTGGTGGAAGAAGACAGATCATTCTTTGGGGTTGTAATGCCTGGAAGGGATCTATAGTTCCATCTGAGAGGTTGGATACATCCTTTAGGGAGATCTGGTGGTGGTTGTTATATCTGTAGATAGATACTCATGAGCACATGGCGTGTGTGCTAGTTGATGGGGTTCATGCTGATGAGGAGGGCAGGTATCTGTCTCCAGGAAAGGGTCTCTTCCGATGGTGAGGAATGGATTCAGGAGACCGGTAAGGAGGCCCTACATTAACTCAGCTCTTGTGCCCTTGTGCACCTTACCAGCTTCCCCCAATAGCACTAATCTAGGTGGCCTCAAGGGGGCAAATGGCGCAGCTTTTGTGGTGAGTCCCACATGATGTCCCCCATGATGTCCCACAAAGCTTCGGCTGTTGCCTTATTGAGGGATCGGGAGGGCAGAGCTCCATGGTCTGAGATAGGTTCCTTGGACACCACCCAGGAGAGTTGTGGGTAAGCATATGGCTCCTTCTACATCGGCCAAGCCAACCCACTTTGCCCCAGGCAACCCGAAACCTCTGAGCCCCTTTTTACTCCCAGCTTAGGGAAGCAGCCAGCCCTCCAGAAGCTTTTGGGTCATGGATTAGCCACCAAGGGTAAATGTCTGGCTGTCCACATGCTGCCAGCATTGCTCTAGCAAATGTCAACATGAGCAGCTGCTGTACAGGGGATTCTCCTCCATTGTGATCAGGGCCTGGGACAAAACAAGACATGAGAGAGGGAGAGACAGGAGTGCCCTGTGCTTCTGGACAGGGATGCATGCACAGAGAAGATAGCCTGAAGCCTGGGGAGAGGTGGAGAAAGAGACAGGCAGGGAGACATTGAATTGTGATAGGGGAATTGGGCAAGTCCTAGAGAGTGAAAGGAAGAAATAGAGATGTGGTTAGAGAGAAAGAGAGACAAAGAGGAAGTACAAGGAGAAAGTAGAGACCTGGTCCAGGAATGTGGATGGGGTGAGATGGGCCAGGGGAGAGGGGATGTATGAAGTGTCTCTGAGTGCTGGGGCAGAAATGGCAGGTATCATGGGCACCAGTGTTGTGTGACTCCAAGACTCCAACATCCCTGGGGCCAAGCTTTGCAGAGGGTATTGCATTTGAAAAGATGGGTATCCCTCATTTCTCCTGGAATCGTGGGGGCACAGCCTCATGTTCTGTCATGGAGAGGGATGTCTTGAGGGAGAGTGTGCTGCTCTTTGGCAGGTAAACACTAGAGCCGCCCTGTGGGGAGGGGACCCGGACCCATCTCCCTCACTGTCCCAGGCCCTGTTGGATTTCCCCGCCACTCCCTACTAGCTGGTCTTCCTCATGTTCTGAACCCAGGCATCAGGCATTGTGTTGTCCCCAGGTCCAGCAGTCTGTACCTGGCAGAGGTGGACTGCTGATATTGATAAAAAGTATTTGACAAGAAGGTCCATATTCTCCCTCTGGCGCTAGCGGTGTGCATTGAGATCGTGGGTTTTTATCCTTCTGTCCACTGCCAAACTGAGGATGCCAGATGGTAGGTGAACCTTTTAAAACACCATAGTTTTCTCTTACATCAAGTTCAAAGACATTTTCTTGTCCCAGCTTTCATTTAATTTTGAAGAGATGGCAATTAGTAATTGAAGGCATAATGAATGGTCCTATAGGAATTTGACCTATATGACTGATGGACATTGTTTCATACATCTGTATCCCTAAAGCACATTTCATTGGAAATATTAGCCAAGGATACATACAGTAAATTCATAACAGATGTGTAGCTCCCTGTAAGTTGCATTCTGACCCTGTCACATATGTGTCATCAAAGATATTATTAGTGACTATTCAGATAAGCTCTCAACATCAAGATGGTGATGTTAGAGAATCTAGTATAAATGGAATTTCACAGATTCTAAATTAGGAATGATTTTTTTTAAATTTATAATGTTTCTGTTTTTCTTTTTTGGAGAGAGCCTGAGGGAGGGAGAGGGGAGAGAGAAGGAGACACCGAATCTGGGGCAAGCTCCAGGCTCTGAGCTGTCAGGACAGAACCTGACGCAGGGCTCAATCTCATGGACTGCAAGATCATGACTTGAGGGGAAGTCGGACGCTTAACTGACTAAGCCACCCAAGCGCCCCAGGAATGATAGTTTATTGGCAAAAAAAGATAAAGATAGTGTAAAGGATGTCAACTTTTCATTAAAATATTCTTCACACATTTGTTGTATTAGTTTTAGGCATACATTGTAGTCATTCCATATGTCTATAAATTATGTTGTACTTGAGCACAAATATAGCTATCCTGTGAAAGCATGCAACAATATTATTACAGGATTGACTCTATTCCATTGGCTGTCTCTTGTATCCCTAGGACTCATTCGTTCCATAGCTGGAAGCAGTTATCTCTCTCTCAAAGGTGTCAATTCTTTATCTAACCTAAATACTCTGGTGGTAAGCACAATTACTTGCTCAGCATGTGTAAATTGGCCGTCTATTTTTCTGTGGACATTGCTTAAAACATTACAAATGATGTCATTATGTTAATAAATTCGGTTTCATTCTTCACTCAAAAAAAAAAGGAGAAGGAAAAGATTTCTTTGTGTCCCAGGCCCTGTCACTAAGACCCTTCCCATTGTGGAGAACAGGCGGAGTTGCCCAGAGCACCTTCAGTCCCTCAGCTGAGCGACCAGGGCCTTCAACATTGCAGGAATTCCCATGGTAGCCAGCAGAGAGAGCTCAAGCACCACAGACCCGGAGGGGCGGGCTCCTCTGCCTAGGCAGTGATGGCCAGCAGAGGGCGCACCATCGGCTTTTCTGACCCAGGGCACTTCAGAGCCGGAAGGACTGCTGTTGCTCCCAGAGGACACAGGGCCTCTACCGCTGTCTCAGGACAGAGAGCAGAGCTGTGTTTCCAGCGGGTTCTGCCACCCGCCCCAGGGGAGACCTTGGGAGCTTTGCAGCAACTTGGCATCTCCTGAGTCGCCAGAGAGAAGCTGCCTTGTTGTACTGAGTGCTGAGGAGGGGCCGCTGGGTGGCTTCCGTGGGCATGATGTTGCTAAACAGCACAGGCCCTTGCATTTTCTGGGTTGTTCCCGTGTTTCATTCCTCAACTTCCTGGACAGTATTTGAACGATACGTATTTTACTAAAGGACTCGTGGATTGCGGGGTTCCACGACGTCACCTCATAGATGCAGTCAATGGTTTGTTCCAGATTCAGGCTTGTTTCCAGGAAGAAACCCTGACAGAAATTCAGAAGAATGGGAGCTGCATTCCATTAGGACTGGAATACACGAAATGTTCGTCTCAGGACCTTCTAGAAGAATGAGCTGGGACTCACTTTCCGAGTCCTGCTGGAACCAGAGACTGAGGTAAGGGCACAAACTGTCCCCCACATCATACATACTTTTTAAAAAAATTTATGGTTATTTTTCCAACCTAATGAAGTGATTGAAAACTACAGAAAACCTGGTAGGTAGGTGTCTTAACCTTATGTTATCTATTACTTTATTTTTTAATTATTTTTTTATTTTTATTTTTTATTTTTTTAATGAAATTTATTGACAAATTGGTTTCCATACAACACCCAGTGCTCATCCCAAAAGGTGCCCTCCTCAATACCCATCACCCACCCTCTCCTCCCTCCCACCCCCCATCAACCCTCAGTTTGTTCTCAATTTTAACAGTCTCTTATGCTTTGGCTCTCTCCCATTCTAACCTCTTTTTTTTTTTCCTTCCCCTCCCCCATGGGTTCCTGTTAAGTTTCTCAGGATCCACATAAGAGTGAAACCATATGGTATCTGTCTTTCTCTGTATGGCTTATTTCACTTAGCATCACACTCTCCAGTTCCATCCACGTTGCTACAAAAGGCCATATTTCATTTTTTCTCATTGCCACGTAATATTCCATTGTGTATATAAACCACAATTTCTTTATCCATTCATCAGTTGTTGGACATTTAGGCTCTTTCCATAATTTGGCTATTGTTGAGAGTGCTGCTATGAACATTGGGGTACAAGTGGCCCTATGCATCAGTACTCCTGTATCCCTTGGGTAAATTCCTAGCAGTGCTATTGCTGGGTCATAGGGTAGGTCTATTTTTAATTTTCTGAGGAACGTCCACACTGCTTTCCAGAGCGGCTGCACCAATTTGCATTCCCACCAACAGTGCAAGAGGGTTCCCATTTCTCCACATCCTCTCCAGCATCTATAGTCTCCTGATTTGTTCATTTTGGCCACTCTGACTGGCGTGAGGTGATACCTGAGTGTGGTTTTGATTTGTATTTCCCTGATAAGGAGCGACGCTGAACATCTTTTCATGTGCCTGTTGGCCATCCGGATGTCTTCTTTAGAGAAGTGTCTATTCATGTTTTCTGCCCATTTCTTCACTGGGTTATTTGTTTTTCAGGTGTGGAGTTTGGTGAGCTCTTTATAGATTTTGGATACTAGCCCTTTGTCTGATATGTCATTTGCGAATATCTTTTCCCATTCCGTTGGTTGCCTTTTAGTTTTGTTGGTTGTTTCCTTTGCTGTGCAGAAGCTTTTTATCTTCATAAGGTCCCAGTAATTCACTTTTGCTTTTAATTCCCTTGCCTTTGGGGATGTGTCGAGTAAGAGATTGCTACGGCTGAGGTCAGAGAGGTCTTTTCCTGCTTTCTCCTCTAAGGTTTTGATGGTTTCCTGTCTCACATTCAGGTCCTTTATCCATTTTGAGTTTATTTTTGTGAATGGTGTGAGAAAGTGGTCTAGTTTCAACCTTCTGCATGTTGCTGTCCAGTTCTCCCAGCACCATTTGTTAAAGAGACTGTCTTTTTTCCA
Organism: Prionailurus bengalensis; assembly: GCF_016509475.1. NCBI lineage: Eukaryota > Metazoa > Chordata > Mammalia > Carnivora > Felidae > Prionailurus > Prionailurus bengalensis. The sequence continues at coordinate 62,403,362 of NC_057352.1, forward strand.
TTGGATGTTCTTTCCTGCTTTGTCAAAGATGAGTTGGCCATACGTTTGTGGGTCTAGTTCTGGGGTTTCTATTCTATTTCATTGGTCTATGTGTCTGTCTTTGTGCCAATACCATGCTGTCTTGATGATGACAGCTTTGTAGTAGAGGCTAAAGTCTGGGATTGTGATGCCTCCTGCTTTGGTCTTCTTCTTCAAAATTCCTTTGGCTATTCGGGGCCTTTTGTGGTTCCATATGAATTTGAGGATTGCGTGTTCTAGCTTCGAGAAGAATGCTGGTGCAATTTTGATTGGGATTGCATTGAATGTGTAGATAGCTTTGGGTAGTATTGACATTTTGACAATATTTATTTTTCCAATCCATGAGCAGGGAATGTCTTTCCATTTCTTTAAACCTTCCTCAATTTCCTTCATAAGCTTTCTATAGTTTTCAGCATACAGATCCCTTACATCTTTGGTTAGATTTATTCCTAGGTATTTTATGCTTCTTGGTGCAATTGTGAATGGGATCAGTTTCCCTACTTGTCTTTCTGTTGCTTCATTGTTAGTGTATAAGAATGCAACTGATTTCTGTACATTGATTTTGTATCCTGCAACTTTGCTGAATTCCTGTATCAGTTCTAGCAGACTTTTGGTGGAGTCTATCGGATTTTCCATGTATAATATCATGTCATCTGCAAAAAGCGAAAGCTTGACTTCATCTTTGCCAATTTTGATGCCTTTGATTTCCTTTTGTTGTCTGATTGCTGATGCTAGAACTTCCAGCACTATGTTAAACAGCAGCGGTGAGAGTGGGCATCGCTGTCGTGTTCCTGATCTCAGGGAAAAAGCTCTCAGTTTTTCCCCGTTGAGGATGATGTTAGCTGTGGGCTTTTCATAAATGGCTTTTATGATCTTTAAGTATGTTCCTTCTATCCCGACTTTCTCAAGGGTTTTTATTAAGAAAGGGTGCTGGATTTTGTCGAAGGCCTTTTCTGCATCGATTGACAGGATCATATGGTTCTTCTCTCTTTTTTTGTTAATGTGATGTATCACGTTGATTGATTTGCGAATGTTGAACCAGCCCTGCATCCCAGGAATGAATCCCACTTGATCATGGTGAATAATTCTTTTTATATGCCGTTGAATTCGATTTGCTAGTATCTTATTGAGAATATTTGCATCCATATTCATCAGGGATATTGGCCTGTAGTTCTCTTTTTTTACTGGGTCTCTGTCTGGTTTAGGAATCAAAGTAATACTGGCTTCATAGAATGAGTCTGGAAGTTTTCCTTCCCTTTCTATTTCTTGGAATAGCTTGAGAAGGATAGGTATTATCTCTGCTTTAAACGTCTGGTAGAACTCCCCTGGGAAGCCATCTGGTCCTGGACTCTTATTTGTTGGGAGATTTTTGATAACCGATTCAATTTCTTCGCTGGTTATGGGTCTGTTCAAGCTTTCTATTTCCTCCTGATTGAGTTTTGGAAGAGTGTGGGTGTTCAGGAATTTGTCCATTTCTTCCAGGTTGTCCAATTTGTTGGCATATAATTTTTCATAGTATTCCCTGATAATTGTTTGTATCTCTGAGGGATTGGTTGTAATCATTCCATTTTCATTCATGATTTTATCTATTTGGGTCATCTCCCTTTTCTTTTTGAGAAGCCTGGCTAGAGGTTTGTCAATTTTGTTTATTTTTTCAAAAAACCAACTCTTGGTTTCGTTGATCTGCTCTACAGTTTTTTTAGATTCTATATTGTTTATTTCTGCTCTGATCTTTATTATTTCTCTTCTTCTGCTGGGTTTAGGCTGCCTTTGCTGTTCTGCTTCTATTTCCTTTAGGTGTGCTGTTAGATTTTGTATTTGGGATTTTTCTTGTTTCTTGAGATAGGCCTGGATTGCAATGTATTTTCCTCTCAGGACTGCCTTTGCTGCGTCCCAAAGCGTTTGGATTGTTGTATTTTCATTTTCATTTGTTTCCATATATTTTTTAATTTCTTCTCTAATTGCCTGGTTGACCCACTCATTCGTTAGTAGGGTGTTCTTTAACCTCCATGCTTTTGGAGGTTTTCCAGACTTTTTTCTGTGGTTGATTTCAAGCTTCATAGCATTGTGGTCTGAAAGTATGCATGGTATAATTTCAATTCTTGTAAACTTATGAAGGGCTGTTTTGTGACCCAGTATATGATCTATCTTGGAGAATGTTCCATGTGCACTCGAGAAGAAAGTATATTCTGTTGCTTTGGGATGCAGAGTTCTAAATATATCTGTCAAGTCCATCTGATCCAATGTCTCATTCAGGGCCCTTGTTTCTTTATTGACGGTGTGTCTAGATGATCTATCCATTTCTGTAAGTGGGGTGTTAAAGTCCCATGCAATTACCACATTCTTATCAATAAGGTTGCTTATGTTTATGAGTAATTGTTTTATATATTTGGGGGCTCCGGTATTCGGTGCATAGACATTTATAATTGTTAGCTCTTCCTGATGGATAGACCCTGTAACTATTATATAATGTCCTTCTTCATCTCTTGTTACAGCCTTTAATTTAAAGTCTAGTTTGTCTGATATAAGTATGGCTATTCCAGCTTTCTTTTGGCTTCCAGTCGCATGATAAATAGTTCTCCATCCCCTCACTCTCAATCTAAAGGTGTCCTCAGGTCTAAAATGAGTCTCTTGTAGACAGCAAATAGATGGGTCTTGTTTTTTTATCCATTCTGATACCCTATGTCTTTTGGTTGGTGCATTTAATCCATTTACATTCAGTGTTATTATAGAAAGATACAGGTTTAGAGTCATTGTGATGTCTGTATGTTTTATGCTTGTAGTGATGTCTCTGGGACTTTGTCTCACAGGGTCCCCCTTAGGATCTCTTGTAGGGCTGGTTTAGTGGTGACAAATTCCTTCAGTTTTTGTTTGTTTGGGAAGACCTTTATCTCTCCTTCTATTCTAAATGACAGACTTGCTGGATAAAGGATTCTCGGCTGCATATTTTTTCTGTCTAGCACCCTGAAAATCTCGTGCCAATTCTTTCTGGCCTGCCAAGTTTCAAAAGAGAGATCAGTCACGAGTCTTATAGGTCTCCCTTTATATGTGAGGGCACGTTTACCCCTTGCTGCTTTCAGAATTTTCTCTTTATCCTTGTATTTTGCCAGTTTCACTATGATATGTCGTGCAGAAGATCGATTCAAGTTACGTCTGAAGGGAGTTCTCTGTGCCTCTTGGATTTCAATGCCTTTTTCCTTCCCCAGTTCAGGGAAGTTCTCAGCTATTATTTCTTCAAGGACCCCTTCAGCACCTTTCCCTCTCTCTTCCTCCTCTGGGATACCAATTATGCGTATATTATTTCTTTTTAGTGTATCACTTAGTTCTCTAATTTTCCCCTCATACTCCTGGATTTTTTTATCTCTCTTTTTCTCAGCTTCCTCTTTTTCCATAACTTTATCTTCTAGTTCACCTATTCTCTCCTCTGCCTCTTCAAGCCGAGCTGTGGTGGTTTCCATTTTGTTATGCATTTCGTTTAAAGCGTTTTTCAGCTCCTCGTGACTGTTCCTTAGTCCCTTGATCTCTGTAGCAAGAGATTCTCTGCTGTCCTGTATACTGTTTTCAAGCCCAGCAATTAATTTTATGACTATTATTCTAAATTCACTTTCTGTTATGTTATTTAAGTCCTTTTTGATCAGCTCATTAGCTGTTGTTATTTCCTGGAGATTCTTCTGAGGGGAATTCTTCCGCTTGGTCATTTTGGATAGTCCCTGGCGTGGTGAGGACCTGCAGGGCACTTTCCCTGTGCTGTGGTGTATAACTGGAGTTGGTGGGCGGGGCAGCAGTCAGACCTGATGTCTGCCCCCAGCCCACCGCTGGAACCACAGTCAGACTGGTGTGTGCCTTGTCTTCCCTTCTCCTAGGGGCGGGATTCACTGTGGGGTGGTGTGGCTCGTCTGGGCTACTTGTACCCTGCCAGGCTTGTGATGCTGGGGATCTGGCGTATTAGCTGGGGTGGGTAGGCAAAGTGCACGGGGGCAGGAGGGGCAGGCTTAGATCGCTTCTCCTTAGGTGATCCACTTCAGGAGGGGCCCTGTGGCAGCGGGAGGGAGTCATATCCACTGCCGGAGGTTTTGCTCCGCAGAAGCGCAGTGTTTGCGTGGAGCGAGCAAGTTCCCTGGCAGGAACTGGTTCTCTTTGGGATTTTGGCTGGGGGATGGGCAGGGGAGATGGTGCTGGCGAGCGCCTTTGTTCCCCACCAAACTGAGCTCTGTTGTCAGGGGGCTCAGCAGCTCTCCCTCCCTTTGTCCTCCAGCCTTCCCGCTCTCCGAGCAGAGCTGTTAACTTATGACCTCCCAGACGCTAAGTCGCGCTTGTTGTGGGAACACAGTCCGTCAGGCCCCTCCGCTTTTGCAAGCCAGACTCAGGGGCTCTGCTTGGCCGGCGAGCCGCCCCTCCGCCCCGGCTCCCTCCTGCCAGTCCGTGGAGCACGCACCGCCTCGCCGCCCTTCCTACCCTCTTCCGTGGGCCTCTCGTCTGCGTTTGGCTCCGGCCACTCCGTTCTGCTAATCCTCTGGCGGTTTTCTGGGTTATTTTAGGCAGGTGTAGATGGAATCTAAGTGATCAGCAGGACGTGCGGTGAGCCCAGCATCCTCCTAAGCCGCCATCTTGCCGATTCTCCTGTTATCTATTACTTTAAATTGCACTTAGTAAACATACAGTGTAATATTAGTTTCAGGTGTACAATATAGAGCAACACTTCCACCCGTCACCTGGTGCTCATCCCGGGTGCACTTCTTAATCCCCAGCAGCTGTTTCATCCATTCCCCCACCTCACTGTGTAACCCCTCAGTTTGTTTTCTAATTAAGAGTGTTTGTCACTGTCTCCTCCCCCCCCCTTTGTTTTGTTTCATTTCCATATGTTAGTGAAATCATCTGGTATTTGTGTTTCTCTGACAGGCTTATTTCACCCAGCATAACATTCTCTCACTCCATCCACCTCGTGGAAAATGACAAGATTTCATGTTTTTATGGCTAAATAATATTACATTCCATATACTACATCTCAGTTTATTCATCAGTTGATGGATGCTTGGTCAGTTTCCGTAATTTGGCTTTTGTAGAAAATGCTGCTGTAAACTCATGGTGCATGTATCCCTTTGAAGAATTATTGTATATACATATGTATGTATGTATGTATGAATACACACACACACATATGCGTATACACGAATACACAGACACACATACACAGACCCCACAACTTCTTTGTACCTTCATCACTTGATGGATACTTGGGCTCTCCATAATTTAGCTACTGTTGATAAAGCTGCTATAAATATTGGGTGCATGCAATTTTACTACTAGGTATTGACCTAAAGGGTACCAAACTACAGTCTCGATTTTAAAGTTTTTTTGCCCAATATAAGTATTGGTACTGGGTTTCTTTTGATATTATTGGCATGATAAATGTTTTTTCATTCCCTCCATTTAAATCTGCAGGTGACTTAAGTCCAAATAAGGCTTTGTAGGCAGCACCTAGATAGGCCTTGTTTTTTTTCTTTTTTTTTTTTGTCCATTCTGTCCCCCTATCCAATGTCTTTTGATTGGAGCATTTAGTCGATTTACATTAGAGTAATTATTGATAGGTATATAGTTAGTGCCTACTAGTTGTTTTACCATTGTATCTTGATGTTTTCTCTGATCCTTTCTTGTCTGTAACAATTTTGGTCTTTCATTTCCACTAAAAGAGCCCGATTTATATATTCTTTTCTTTTGACTGGTAGTATATTTCTTTACTTATTTTTAATATTTCTTCTTTTTTAAAATTTAACTCCAAGTTAGTTACCTTATAGTGGGATACAGTTTCAGGATTAGAATTTAGTGATCCGTCAATTACAAAATATATCCAGTACTCATCCCAAGTGCTGTCTCTAATGCCCATCACCCATTTAGCCCATACCCCTATTCAGTAACCCTCCAGGAACTCTGAGCTTCTTCCCTATATTTAACGGTGTCATATAGTTTGACTCCATCTCTGTTTGTATCTTATTTTTGCTTTCCTTTCACTACGTTCTTCAGTGTTATGAATTCTCTCATCTGTGGAATTTAATATGTGTGTCTTTCTCTGACATATTTTACTTATCATAATAAAGTCCAGTTCACTCCACGTTGTTGAAAATAGCAAGATTTCACTCCTTTTGATCGCTGTGTAATATTCTATTGTATGAATATACATCTTCTTTATCCATTCATCTGTCAATGGTCATTTGGCCTCTTTGCATAATGTAGCTATTGTTGATAATGCTGCTATAACATTGGAGTGCATGTGCCACTTGGAGTCAGCATTAATGTATCCTTTGTGTAAATACCTAGTAGTGCAATTGCCGGGTCCTAGTGCAGTTCTATTTTTGGTTTTTGTAGCGAATCTCCATACTATTTTCCAGAGTGGCTACACCATTTTGCATTCCCACCAGCATTGCAAAAGCTTTCCCTTTGCATCCTTGCCAACATTTGTCGTTTCCTGAGATGTTAATATTAGCCATTCTGATAGGTGTGAGGGGTTATCTCATTGTGGTTTTAATGTGTATTTCACTTATGAGGAATGAGGTTGAGCATCTTTTCACGTGTGACTAATCTGGATGTCCTGTTTGTTAAAGTGTCTCTTCATGTCTTTTGCCCATTTCTTCTCTGGATTATTTGGTTTTTGGGTGTTGAGTGTGGTAAGTTCTTGATAGATTTTGGATACTAACCCTTTATCTGATATGTCACCTGCAAATATCTTCTCCCATTCCATTAAGTTTCCTTTTAGTTTTCCTGATTGTGTCCTCTGCCGTGCAGAAGTTTTTTATCTTGAGGTCCCAATAGTTTATTTTGGTTTTATTGCCCTTGCTTCTGGAGAAATGACAAGCAAGAAGTTGTTGTGGTCAGGATCAAAGAGGTAGGTTGCCTGTTTTCTCTTCTAGGATTTTGATGGTTTCATGTCTTAAATTTAGATCTTTCATCCATTTTGAGGTGTGTGTGTGTGTGTGTGTGTGAGAGAGAGAGAGAGAGAGAGAGAGAGAGAGAAGTTTAAGAACATAGTCCAGGTTCATACTTCTCACTGTCCAGTTTTCCCAGTACCATTTGGTGAAGAGACTCTTCTTTTTCCTTTGGATATTCTTTCCTAATTTGTGAAAGATTTTTCAGGCATATGTTTGAGGCTCCATTTCTGGGTTCCCTATTGTGGTCCTTTGATCTATGTGTCCGTTCTTGTGCCTTTACCATACTGTCTTAATGATTGCAGCTTTCTAATGCACCATAAAGTCCAGAGTTGGAATGTCTCCATCTTTGTTTTTCTTTTTCAACATTACTTTGGCTCCTTGGGGTCTTTTCTGGTTCCATACAATTTTAGGATTGTTGACTCTAGCTCTGTGAAAAATGCTGGTGTTGATAGGAATTACATTGAATTTGTCGATTGCTTTGGGTAGTATTGACATTTTAACAATATTTGTTCTTCTAATCCATGTGCATGGGATGTTTTTTTCATTTCTTTGTGTCTTCTTCAACTTCTTTTATAGACGTTGTATGGTTTGTTCTTTTAATTTTTTTAATGTTTGTTTATATTTGAGAGAGTGAGTGAGCAAGTGAGAGCGCATGAGTGGGGGGGGAGGGGCAGAGAGAGAGAGGGAGACACAGACTCTGAGGCAGGCTCCAGACTCTGAGCTGTCAGCACAGGGCCCGTCGAGGGACTCAATCCCACAAATGCAGGATCATGTCCAGAACTGAATCGGCACTTAACTGACTGAGACACCCAGGAGACCCTCTATTGTTTTAACTGTACTGATCTTTTCCCTCTTTGGTTGGGTTTATCCCTGGGTATTTTATGGTTTTCAGTGCAGTTGTAAATGACATCAATTCCTTGATTTCTCTGTTGATTCATTACTGGTGTATAGAAATGCAATCAACTTCTGCATATTGATTGTATATTCTTATACTTTCCTGAATTCCTGTATCAATCATAGAAGTTTTTTGGTTGAGTCATTCGGATTTTCCACGGAGAGTATCGTGTCTGTGAGCAGGGAAAGATTGATTCCTCCTTGCCAACTTGGACACCTTGTATTCTTTTTGATGTCTGATTGCTGAGGCTAAGACTTCCAGCAGTATGGTGAATAACAGTGCTGAGAGTGGACATCCCTGTCGTGTTCCTGACCTTAGGGGGAAAGCTCAGTTTTTCACCATTGAAGATGATATTAGTTGTAGGACTTTCATATCTGGATATTCTCATGTTGAGGCATGATACTTCTATCCCTCCTTTCATGAGGTTTTTTTTTTTTTTTCACCAAGAAAGGATGCTGCTGCATTTTGTCAAACGTTTATTTTGCATCTATGAAGAGGATCATGTGGTTGTCATCCTTTATCAATGTGATGTATCACATCAGTTGATTTGCAGATATTGAATCTATTGTGCATTCCAGGAATAAAATCCACCTCATTGTCCTGAATCCTTTTTATGTATTGTTGGATCCGGTTTGCTACTTTTTGTTGAGAATTTTGCATCCAGGTTCATCAGGGAAATTGGTCTGTAGTTTTCCTTTCTGGTGGGGTCTTTGTCCAGTTTGGACTCAAGGCCATGCTGACCTCATAGAATGAGTTTGGAAGTGTTCCTTCCGTTTCTCTGGCCATGACCTTATCTTGTTCTTTCATTTGGGATGCATTCCTCTTGTCTTGGCATTTTGGTTGAGTATTTGCCTTCTCTCTTACCAAAGCTCATTATGTTACCTGCCTCTGAGATGAATGGCTTTATGAAGAGGAGATCATCTAGTGTCCAGGGCCTGGCACATCACGGAGTGTCTGTGGTGTGTGTTGCATGCACTGTTTTGTGTTCTGGCTGCACTATCCTTCAAGCCAGTTGTATGAGCAATGTATGGTCCTTGGCCAGAATGTGGTGAGACTTATCTAGGTCTGCTCTGATCTGCTTGTTAAGTGAGACTTGAAATGATTGCCACTAGAAGTGAAGCCCTGCATAACTGTCCGGTCAAGAGAGGTGGTATGGTCATGGGCTTCCCCTGGTCTTCTGGGAAATGGGCCAGCTCCATTGGGACTGAAGCAAGATTGAATGACCTTGAAGGCCAGTCTCGCCAGAACACAGGAAGTTGGGGTTGTCGTAAGCAGCTTAGGCACCCAGTGTGGAGATTGCCTTGGTTCCAGCAGATGGCTCTGTGTTTTGTTTTTTTTTTTTTGCTGGGGGGATGTGCAGAGCAGGGTAATGGCGCCACGCAGCTCCTCTGTCCTAGCTCTTTGTCCCCTCATTGGGAACACTGCTTCTCAGGGATGCTCTCCACGATGAGTGTATAATCTCCCCAGTGTGTGCACCAGGAGTTGTACAGATCACTGATTCAATGCCATCTGCCTGCAAGTTGTTGGCTGCCTTCTCTTCAGGAGTAGGCCAGTGCCCTCATGGCTGTATCCCAGCCAAGCATGATAACCTTTGAAACTACACATTCTCGGCGTACCTAGATGGCTTGGTTAAGTTTCTGACATTTGATACTGGCTCAGATCATGACCTCTTGGTTGTGGGATTCTCTCTTTCCCTGTTGTCTTGCCCCTCCTTTGCATGTGCTGTCTCTACCTTGAATAAACTTAAAAAAAATAGTGGCATGGAATACCTTATTTACGCAAGACTGCCTCTCTGAGGGGAATGGCAGATATCTATCAGTTAAATTTCCAGCACTGACTAGTAAATTATTTGCTGACTGGTTAAAGGTTACATTCCTGCAGGAATGAAATTAGGTTTAGTGACATGTGGCCTTAACGTAAGTAACTCCATGATGGGCCTGTGATTTTTCTTAACATTACAAACCCAAATTTTTACACATACATTTTTTTCATTAAATGTATAGCTCTAAATAATATTTTAGGCATCTACTGCTGGCCCAAAGATCATATCCTGTGGAACTGTGACCATCTCCTAATCATAGGTGAAGATCGACTCTGTGGCTCTAAGATCTTTGTGGCTCTAAGTTACTTTGATCTATGTTACTAAGATCTTTGTGAGTGTAGGTTACTGCTGGCCTTTTGAAGTCTTTGATGCAGGGACCCCCAGCCAGGTTGCTGACCCATCACTTAGGCACAGAAGCACCCTTTCCAAGTCACCCCGCCCTAAAGCATTGTCTTTCCCTCTGGTACTTCTGGGACTTACCCTTTGGCAAGTCACATATCCTCATGCAAACATGTCAGTGTGGACCAGAGAAAGCTGCTTGCCTGTGACTCCCCCTTCATGGTCACATCTTATCCTTCTGAAACCCTGTGAACTCCCTATCATTCTTCCAGTCTTTGAATATCTCTTTGATTTGGAAATATTTGATACTCTTGTATTCCTGCTAAAAATATATGTGAAAATATTAAAGCAAGGGTTCATTACAATAAGTGAGCCACTCACAATGCTTCATCTGGCCACGTGTATGTTTTTATTTTTGACAATGTTCAGGCATGATGTGACGTACATCCTGTAAAATCTGAGTATCATTCATTATCTAGCATAACCATCTTTATGGAAAGCCATTCAATGACATGCTCGTTCAAGATCAGAAAAATACTTAATTTACATACCACATAATAGAGTGGTATATACATAGTTATTATCTTAAAATATGTAAAGTAGATGTTTCTATGAAGTGTTTATCATGCATTCAGTTTTCTGTACCATGAATGCTATTATTTAAATTAAACAATATAAGAACAACAAGAATAGGTACATGGCCATCACTAGTAACTAATAATGGAACTAGTTATATAATCTTATGTGTTGAAAAACCATCACTACTAATAATCTTTTCTTTCATGATGGGTTTCTAGTTACCAAAAAAAATTGGGAAGCTAATACTCAGTATCCACCTACATCAGACTGTTTTCTATTGATGTCATAATGGTTGGTACATGATCACAATCAATGTATCAAAGAGATATGGTAGTATGAAGTAAAGTTTATATTTGTATTCAGATTGCTTTGGTTTTAACCTCTCCTAGCCCAGACTCATCCCACCTGGCACATTACAGTCATCCTGTCTCCTTAGGCTCCACTTGGCCATGACAATTTTTAGATTTTTCCATATTTTTCATAAGGTGCAAAGTTTTGAGGGTACGTTTGTAGAATGTATTTTGTAGAATGATCCTTGGTTGGGATATGTCTAACGTTTGTTCAAATGCTTAAGACAGAGTTATTGTGTTTTGGAGCAGAAGATCCAGAGGCATAGTGCCATCCATAATTATCACTTCACATAAAGATTGTTTACTCTGAAGATTGGGGTCTTTTTTGGTTCCATACAAATTTTAGGACTGTTGTCGTTCTGTGAAAACTGCTGTCGGTAATTTGATGGAAATTCCATTAATTCTGTCAATTGCTTTGGGAAGTATAGACATTTTCACTATATTTGTACTTCTGATACGTGAGTATGGAATGTCATTCCATTTCTTTGTGTCATCTTGAATTTCTTTCATCACTGTTTTATACTTTTCTGAGTATAGGTCGCTCACCACTTTGGTTAGATTTATTCATAGATATCTTATTTTTGTGCATATGACTGTAAATGGGACTGTTTTCTTAATGTCTCTTTCTACTGCTTCTGTATTATCTACAAATGCAACAGATTTCTGTACAATGATTTTGTATCCTGTGACACTGCTGAATTCATTTATCAGTTCTAGCAGTTATTGGGTGGACTCTTTAGGGTTTTCTATATATAGTGTCATGTAATCTGCAAATAGTTTGGTTTCGTTTGTCTACTGGCTGTGGCTAGGACTTCCAGTAATTTGTTTACTAAAAGTGGTATGAGTAAACATCCTTGTCTTCTTCCTGACCTTACAGGAAAAGCTCTCAGATTTTCCCCATTAAGGTTGATTATAACTGCAGGGTTTTCATAGATAACTTTATTATGTTAATGTATGTTTCCTGTAAACCTACTTGAGGGGGTTACATGCATGAATGGAAGTTGTACTTTGTCAAATGTTCTTTTCTGCATGTATTGAAATGACTGTATGCTTCTTTTTTTTTAATTTTTTTTTTCAACGTTTATTTATTTTTGGGACAGAGAGAGACAGAGCATGAATGGGGGAGGGCAGAGAGAGAGGGAGACACAGAATCAGAAACAGGCTCCAGGCTCTGAACCATCAGCCCTGAGCCTGACGTGGGGCTCGAACTCATGGACCGCGAGATCGTGACCTGGCTGAAGTCGGACGCTTAACCGACTGCGCCACCCAGGCGCCCCTATGCTTCTTTTATTTTAACGTTTATTAATTTTGAGAGAGGCAGAGTGTGAGCAGGGGAGGGGCAGAGAGAGAGGGAGACATAGAATACGAAGGAGGCTCTTGGATCTGAGCTTTCAGCACAGAGTCTGAAGCGGAACTTGAACTCAGGAATCGTGAAGTCATGACCTGAGCTGATTTCAGACTGTTACAGGATGAGCCACCCAGATTCCCCGATCATCTGGTTCTTATCCTTTCTCCTGTTGATGTATTGTATTACATTGATTGATTTGCGAATATTGAACCACCTTTGTAGCTTGGGAATAAATCCCAATTAATTGTGGCATAGATTTACAGTTGTTATATCTTCTTTTTGGATTGTACCATTTACTGTTATATACTGTCCTCCTCTGTCTCTTGTTATGTACTTTTTTGAGTGTATTTTTTTCTGATACAAATATTGCTACCCCAGCTTTCTTTTGACATTCATTTGTGTGATGTTTCTCTATCCTATCATTCTTGAGGTGTAAAGTGGGTCACTTGTAGGCATCTGAATCTGTTTTGTTTTGTCATCCATTCTTAGACCCTACCTCTCTAGATTGGAGCATTCACTCCATTTCCTTTCAAAATTGATTGATAGGTATATATGTATTGCCATTTTATTGCCTGTTTTGTTGTGGTTTCTAATGAGTTTCTCTGATCCTTTCTTGCCTTTCTTTCATGTATTGCTTATTTTCTTTAGTGATATATTTTGATTTCTTTATCTCTATTCTTAGCATACGTATGACTGGTTTTAGGATATGGCTACTGTTATGTGTTTATATAACCTCTTCTGCATTTAGCAGTTTGTATTAAGTTGATGGTCATTTACCTTTGAACCCATTACTTTCTCCTCCCTAGGTTTTTGGTAGATGTTATTATATTTCAAATCCATTTCTCTGAGTACTGTAACTGATTTTTTTCCAGAAATGTTCATTTTTTACTTGAATTGTGTCTTCTACCTCTATACTGTCACTGTTGGTCTCTCCTTTCCACTCAAAGAATCCCTCTTAATATTTCTTGCAGGACTGGTTTTGTGGTACAAACTCCTTTAGTTTTTGTTTGGGAAAGTCTGTGCCTCCTTCATCCTGAAAGATAGCCTTGCTGAATAGAGTATTCTTGGCCGCTGATTTTTCCATTCAGCACTTTGAATATGTGATGTCACTCATATCTGGCTTGCCAAGTTTCTGTTCAGAAATATGTAGCTAGCCTTATGGGTCTTCTCTTCTAAGTTAAGGACTGTTTTGCTGCTTTTACGAGTTTTTCTTTATTCTCACCCTAATTTGTAACTTTGCTTACAAAAGTTTGTGTGTTGGCCTGATTTTGATGGGAGTTCTCTAGTCTCCTGGATGTGGATGTTTGTGTCCCTCCCCCAATTAGGGAAGTTTTCAGCTATTGTTTCCTCAAATAAATTTTCTTCCCCATTTTCTCTTCCTTCTGGACTCCTACAATACGAATACTATTATCTTTGCTGTAGTCACTGAGTTCACTTAGTCTCATCTCATGTTGCAGAATTCTGTTCGCTCTCTTTGGTTCAATGTGATTAATTTCCATCACTCAGTCTTCGAGGTCACTAGTTTGTTCGCCTGCTTCTTCCATCCCTCTGTTCATTCCAGCAAGCGTGTTTCTCCTTTATTGTGTCCTCAGTGTCTACTGTGTTATTTCTTATCTCCATGTCAGGGGTCTCACTCTTCTACTCATTTCACAACTCCAGTGAGTATCCTTATGATCATTGCTTCAAATTCTGTATCAGGTATGTTCCTTATATCTCTTTGGCTTAGATCTCTGGCTGTGGCTTTGACTAGGTCTTTCATTGTGGATACACATCTCTGTGTGTGCATTTTGTCTGGCTCTCTGGCTCTATTTCTCTGTGTTAAGAAAGTCAGCTGTGCCTTCTCATCTTGAAATTAATGCCGTTATGAAAAAGAGGTCCTGGAGTCCTCAGCAGTGCACGTCTCCTTTTATAGGCCCTGGACCTTCAGGAGGATATCATATGGGTGTTGCTCACTCCCTGCTGTTGTGTCTGGGTTACTTTTCCTTTCAGTGCAGGGGTCTGCACTGATTGCGTGCCTGTTGTGGGCTGTGCTTGCTCTCAGTGGTGTCAGTGGGACCCAGGCAGGCCAGCTGAGTCAAGAATCAGCATGAATACATGTGTCTCCTGTGGCCTAAGCATTGTGTGAAATGCCATGTTTACGTTGCGTCTCTACACAGGCAGGGACCTGGCTATCACTCATCCTCCTGGATCACCCAGTGCTGGGTCAGCTGACCTCCAAAGCACCAGGATCTAAACTCAAGGGAATTCAGCCCCCTTGGGTTTTAATGCCAAATGTTATGGAGATTAGTCTTCCCTGTGTCAGCTCCTTGGTGCGAGGGCTCACTTTCTCTGCTCCTTCTGCAGGCAGCCAGCCTCCAACTTTCTGACCTTCCTAACCTTCCTGATGCAGCTTCTATTTAGGTGTGGAGTTTGTTGTGCCAGTCTTGGATCCCTCTCTGGTTCATGGACTTGGATGTGGAAGTTATGCAGTTGAAAACATGGGAGAGGGTGGGCTCAGGGTCTGCTTAGTCTGCTATTATTAATTTTTTAAATGTCTTATTATTTTGGATTTTTGAGACATGGGCAGACAGACTCATCTCACCCATGCACTTCAGGATTTGAAAGGAACGTTCCCACATTTGCTTCTAGTATTTCTCTTTAATGAGGTATAGTTTACATATAACAAAGAGCCTCAAATTAAAGGGTATAATTTGATGAGACTTGTTCTCATGGATACAGCACCATGAAGTCATATGGTTGCTCTCTAAACCTTAATCATGATCCCTTTGTGTCTAGCGCTAATGTTGCTTTTGGAGTAAGGACTTTTTTTTTTTTTTTTACGTTTTCAGATATCGGCCAGGTGTCTGAAGGCCTGCACTAGGGTACCTACCTCCTTTTCGGATAGACTGTATTCCCGTAAGTATTGCTGTCGATCTACCTTTGGACTTTATCCTGCGTTGTATCTTTCAGTCTGTTCACTTAATTTTGTTGGAGTACTTTAATGCTGAGGGATGCATAATTGGATTGATTTTCACTAAATGCTACGAGCTGCAGTTCCAATCATGACAGAAAGCACGTGCTTCCTGTGTTAGGTACTCAAGAGCAAGGCAGATACCCTGGGCACTTGAGCTGAGTATGTCACTGTTTTTGCCAGCCCTCTTCCCTTCCCTGGGAGACAAGGGTCTCGTTTTGGTCACACAGAAATGTAGGTGAAGTCAGCAGAGAAGGGTCCCTTCTCTTCTCTTCCGTTTGTCTCTCAGACTCCCTGTCACTACCTTCTGCCTGTCCCTTTCCCTGACTCAATCCCCCAGGCCCACTGCTCCACTCCAGCCATGATCAGGGTGTCCTCCAGCTGCTGTCCTTCTGCTCTGGCCATCGCTCAGTGAGGAAACTGCAGGATGATTATGTAGTCCATGGGTCTGATCAAGAAATCTCTGCTCCTCAGAGTCCTCCTACACTTGGTGCTGTCTGTGGGGACCTGGCATCCTGGGCATGGGTCTGACCCTCACTCCTCTACCACAGTCACTGCTGGTCCCTCATCCTTCTCCACCATTAGATCTCAGCCATTTCCTAAGGACAGATACCTGTATGATCCCAAGGCACCATGGAGTCAGGGAATATTTCCAACATAATTGAGCATAAGCACCCCATCAATCTAGATATAGGAATTTCCCATCACCCCGGAAAACTCCCTCAGGTTCCCCTGCACAAAGGGTGATCTTGCTTCTATCCTCCATCACCACCATTTCTGGCACTTTGTTACCTGTGTGTACAGGAACCCCACTGTGTGCACTCAATGGGGACTGAGAGTAGATGGAGCTAGAAGCAGACGCTGACACAGAGACAAAACGATGAAAGGTAGATTAGGGGACAGTAGGAAGGACAAAGTGCAGGGGACAGGATGGGCAGGGAAAGCATTCAGGTAGATCTGACACCTTCTTAAAATGTATATATAATCACCATAGTCTGTCACCGTGCATAGTCCTGTTCAAATTTCAAAAGAGTTGTCCTACAAGGCAAAGAGATTTTGGTTTATTTCCCTCTGATCTTATGTTTTCCTACATGCATTCTGTCTTCTGTAGTTTATCTGTGGCCTCAGATGAACATTTTAGTGTGTGGCTGCATCTGTGAGATGATGTGTAATAGAAAATGATTGTCTTCAGATCTAGGTCTCTGAATGTACACATTCTCATAATTATCTTTTCTTTCATGGTGTGGCAGGGCCCGAATTCTAATAGAAAAACGAGGGACATTGTCTTATTTTTTAAAACAGTGATTCCCACTGCCTGGGCTGAGTTGTTAACAGTCTTAGTTTAATGAACTCCCGTGACCATCTTTTTTGGAGGATCATTGTGTGGAGATATCTTCATTGAAACTGTGAGAAGCGTGAGGGGACCCTTCCCAGAGATTTTGCAGACGCTTTATGCACTGAATGTCTTCTTTTTCTCTTGTTCTTAGAAACAAATATTACCCCTGTTTTCCCAGATAACACAGCTGAGGCTCTGTGTAGGTCCCACTGAGAACTGGTATTAGGGCTGAGACAGCAGGAACACAGGCAAAGCGTCATCATATTGTGAGACAAGTTTGAGGAGATGCAAAGCTGTAGTCAGGGTGATGACAGGGGTCCAGCAGTGGTGTCATCTGGCCAGCCCTGAATTGTAGGATGACTCAGCTGATCTAGACCCTGTCTCCACTTTTAGTCTCTTGAGGGATATGAACTTGGGCATACAGCATTTTCATAAGACCAAGTTAAATACCCCATATATCCAGGGCTCTTTTCCCCCCACAAATATCCAGAACCTTCAGGAAAATCCAGGGAGACGAGAATCTTTTTAGGTGATTACCTGCATGCACTTTGGCAACACACTGACATTTTGGAGATGAACGCTGCATTGTGCACTGAGAGCGATCCCACATAGCAGCTCCATATGGACCTCACACTCCCTGCTCAGGCTGTGGCCGGAATGACCTCCAGCTGGATGTCACTGACCCCAACACCCTCCCCTCTGCACCACCTCAAACTCTGCTTACTGTGCTCAACTTCCCTTCTATTCCTGTATGATTCAAGGCTCCCCCGGTTTTGCCCTGGATCCTCACTGGTGTTTCCATGTTGGTGATCACAAGGTCTGCATCGTTTAATGAATGTCCCTCTGTCACACAGGACACCTGGTGCTCTAAAAGTTAGGGTGCACCTCATTCATTACAGAACCCAACACATTGTGTCTCCAACATACGCCCCAGTACTGCTGATACATCTGCTTTTGTGTAAAAACTCCTCTTTCATTTGACAAGAGAAACGTATAGCTCACTGTATTACAGGGACATGCCACTGCCCATTGTATGTATGGCCTGAGAAACTTGAGATATGCTACAGTGTCCTCAGGCAGTTTGTAGTTGGATTGCCAAGACTCACAACCGTCTCTACATCATTCCCACAAAGTCAATCATGAAGAAGATGAATATACTTTACCAGCCACTCAGCCAGTTCAGGTCATCTTAACAAATAGAGTAGGTGGAGGAGCTGGTAGAGGAGGGGGAGTTGGCCCATAGCCCATGACTGGTGGTGAAGGGTGGTCCACGGGGTTCAGCCTGCAAGGCGATCCTGGGAAAGGACCAGGACTCTTGCATACAAAATAGCCTGGGGAAAAGAAATGAGAGGTATGTTCATAGGACAGAACAGAGCACCAACACCAGCAAAAAGCGGAAACCCAAAGCAGCAGTGCTCATATCCTACTAGCTTCCCCACCACCAGGTTCCAAGAGTATGGGTATGGGTAGAGACCCATATTTGGGTTCCACTTACAGCTTTGGGGTGGGGAATACTAGTGTCCCCACGTGTCTGGAAACGTAGAAACAGCACGGGCCATTTTCCTAGAAGATTTATAGGCGGAATACTAAATTAACAAAGTAGCATATTCCAGATAGGAAGGCAACTATGTCCAGGATCACACTCCACCCTTCATCCTCTCCACCCCAGAGGCTGTTTATTGTGTCTGTGAAGAACTACAGAATGAGAAGGAATGACAATACCAGTGTCCACACATGGAATCATAGTCCTCGTGGCTCAAAGCTCTGCCTCTAAGCCCCTGCCTGTGCCCAAACTACTGTCCCGACAATGGGGTCTTCTCCTCTCTGGAAGTGCTATCCATGGGCACAGAGGCATATGGAGAGATGGGGATCCTGAGGGCCTGTAGAGGACCTGGGAAAGCATGCTCTTAGAGAAACAGGTAACCTATACATGTTAGTTGGGTTCAACTAATTTATTTTACTTCAGAGGTACTTCTCAGCTTAAGTGCAGTACACTTTGCAGGGGAATTGTGTTCTCTGGAAAAATGAGCTGAAATTCTAAAAGACAAAATTAACACAAATGCACTTTGATGTCTGGTGTAAGTTTCCATGTTTTAGCTGTACCTGTGACACAGGACACGAGAGAACGTGCTCATGTGAACACAAGTGAAGGACACCGTGGGCACTTGCCACACAGGTACTTTTGGATTTTTTCTCTTCACAACTTAAGTTTCAGTGCATGTTTTCCATGACAAATATGCCACCTCTTATAGTTCAGATATTTGTGCCCAGGGCACACCTGAAGGGACTCTGGACAGCATGTTTACCAAAATGCTGATGGGTATGAAATTTACTTTGTCTAAGACCATTGTAAAGGACACATACAAAAATATGAGTTGGAGTGAAGGCAGTTCGCATTTTCAAATTGTAACGATACCCACAGATTTTTCTGAGCACGTTAAAATCCTCAATAGAAGGAAACAGGAGAGGAAGACACAGCAAGAGCAATGATTCCACATTGAGGAGATCCACAAAGAATGAGGCAAGGTAGGAGACTTCCAAGTGGAGTGTGGTGTCATCCTCCTTGATTTATTCCAGGAACACATTAGAAAAGCTCTATGGTCCCCACCTTTAGGCATGCTTAGCTGCTCAAGTTACCACAAACAGATGCCAGCTGGGAAACAGGGAAGCCCGTAGACTCGGCAGTAAAGGTTTTGCATTTGGGAAAAAAAAAAAACAGCAGACAGACCATACGACACACAAACCAGAGACAATGGCAGGAGAGTGTCCTGTACAGAAAGATGTGGCAGTCCGTAAAGACTTAGAACTGAAAATGGCCACAGCATTTACTTTGTGCTTCTCGGCAGTTTTGGCAGAGCCAGTGTCGATGTCACTCTTGGTTGTGATACCTACTTCTGGATCTTCAAAAAGCCCCAGAAGGGATGCAGGTTTATTCTGATTTGAGTAGACTGTTGGGAGGTCAAAAACAAAACAAAAAACCCTCCCCTCATACTTCCGACAACTTAAAGTCTTTGTCCCAGTGAGATCCCAAATTACATGCACAGGGTGTCCCACATGCCTCTGGTGATACCCAAAAAGAACTTGAAGAACCATCCCTTATAACTTGATGAAGACTCCTAAAAGCCCTGACTCAGATGTATTCATCACTCATCGAACAACTATGGATGGCTGGGGGCACAACTAAATGGACATACATTCCGTTGTGCCTCATGCCTCACAGATCCCAGCACGTGGACTGTGTACAGGGCATTTCTGCTGAAGCGCTATGTCTGATTTTCTGCATACGGCCCCATTCCTTCTCCACAAGAGACGCCTGTACCAACCCATGGTGGGGGAAAAGACGAAGATGAGATCCTGAGCAACTTGAGGATTATGGTAATGGCAGCAGACACATTCCCCTTGCATCACAATGGTCTGTGGTACCGCCTCTGCACCTTGGCCCAGGACCTAACAGCAACAAAATAAGGTGAGTGTGTTTTACAAGTCAACTCCTAGTGCTCAGATCATCTTACCAAGTGTTGCAGGTGGAGGGGTTCCGGGTGGCCTCAGGGCCACTAAGGTTCAGGAGGTGGACGTGCCTAATAGTCCATGGGGGTGGGGCATGAAAAATCGTCCAGTTAACGGAGGAGGTCCCCAGGATCCAGACTGCCCTGCAGAACAGAAGTGACAGCTACATCCATATGCCAGACAAGAGAACCAATACCAAAAGCAGCTGTAACCCAGAGAAGAGTGTGTCAGCACCTGCCACCTTCTCTGCCACCAGGATCCAAGAGAGTAGCATCAGTACCTGAAAACTCTGTCCCTGCCACTGGATGCCACCACACATCACTGCCCATGTCTGCAGAAGTAAACTGGCAAGGGTCCTGTCCTAGAGGGTTAACAGAAGTAATTACAGATTAATGAAGTAGCATTCTCCAGACAGGCAGCCATCGATGTCCAGGTTCACCCTGCATCCCTCCTCTACGCCAACTCCAGATGCTCTGCTTTTGCTATATTAAGAACACAAAAAAATGAGTGGGAATAAATGGCTCATATTCTGCTCATGGAATCACAGCTACTCCTGGCAACATATTCTGCAGCCGGACCCTCACTGTGCCTCCTCTGCTCCTCTCCCTGAGAAAGGAGTCTGCCCTCTTGAAGTGTTGTCAAAGGCCTCGGAGACCTCTGGGCAGTGGAGGATGCCTGGAATCTTGCAGGGGAAGGAGAGTCTTCTGTGAAGAACGAGTTACTTGTGGTGAATGTCTACAAAGCTCAAATGTGTTCATCTTAATTCATAGGGAATTCTGACTTTAAGCATACTACAAGACACAGAGTCATTATGTGCAATGGAAAAAGGGAGAAATTCACATAACAGATTTCATGCAAGTGTTTTGGTATAAAACTGGTATGTGTCATGAGACTATATCAGCTCTAACAGTGACTGGGGACACAACCAGAAACTGCTCCCAGAAACACAATTGAAGGACACAGTGTTCAACTTGTTTTTACCTAAGGTATAGCTGGAGGATTCCAGACAAGTCATTTACCGACAAAGACGGTAAGGTGATGAGTGATGATACTGGCTTTCTCTATGACCACTCTAAATGGCACAGGGCACATAATAGAAAGTTGGAGTCATGATGTCGTTTCTAACAGGTTCATCTCCTAGTCAGAATCAAGAAAGGAAGACACAGCAGCCACACTGTTCCCACAGAGGTGAGGTCTGGAAGGGATCACCCAGGCCGGGAGACATCTGTTTGGAGTGTGCAGTCATCCTCCTCTCATTATTTCCTGAAACTCACGGAAAAACCTTAAGGTACTCAGTCTCTAAGCGCTTTTGGCTTCTAAACTTACCACAGAAAGCTGGCAGACTAAAAATTGAGAAGCCTATGGGCTCCTGGATTATGAGTGTGCATTTGGAAAAGAAAGAACAGACATAGCACACAACATGCAAAACGAGACAAGGCCGGGAGAGCATACTGTACATAAAGATGAGGGTTTCCCAAAAGAGTTACAACTGAGAATGGCCCCGGCATTTACCTTACCCTTGTCTGCATTCTTGGTACAGTCAGAGCCGCTGTAACCCACAGAGGTTTCAGCAGTTTCTCGATTTACTAAAGACCCTAGAAGGGACAGAGGTTTATTCTGCTTTTAGAGGACTGTGCGGAATGAAAACAATCCCTCAACTCATTCCTCAAATATCTTAAACTTTTCCCTACAGTCAGGTCCCTCAGCAGAGGCAGAGGGTATCCCAAATGCCTCAGGTGACCCCCAAGGTTAAGGGGGAGAACCGTCCCCTCACCTTGATAAAGACCTCACGGTGCCCTAGTTCATGTTGTTTCATCATTAATCACATAACTGTGGACAGGTCAGGCGCAACTAGAAATTTAGAATTCACCAGTAAAACAGTTTTCTCAGTATACATCATGGGAAATCACGATTTCATTGCAGATCAGGAATTAGTCTGAGGATGCTTGAATTCAGCATCCGACTCTTAATTTTGGCTCAGGTCACGATCTCACAACTTGTGAATTCAAGATCAGCGTTGGGTTCCTCACTGACCGTGTGATGCCTGCTTGGCATTCTGTCTATGCGTCTCTCAAAATAAATAAACTTAACAAAAAAGAATAACATTGAGAACACTGGTTTGGTGTATAGCCTCAATGAGTCCTCAAGAAGGGTGCATTTCTTCAGGCAAATTGTTCAATCTCCCAGCTTATCTACAAGCTGCCTTCCACATGAGAGCAGTTAGTATATAAGGAAAGACTAATTTGACACTATTGAGAAAAGGAAAACTGTCAGAAGTTAGCAGTGAAGCTGCAGAGTTGCACTGATACCATCAGAGGACTAAGCTAAGCTTTATGGAACTTGAGTGGACGGATGTAGGGCTACAGTTCCCAAAACAAACCAAAAGAAAGACTTTTCAAACTAGTGAATAAATGACCTTCTCCTCAAATAAACTAAAGTCTTCACATTGTATCCGGGTGGGAAGAAAGTTTCCAGGCTCTTCAGACAGGGGGATGCTAGAGGAGGTGGGAGGGTCACCGTCAGAGGAGGGGCATGAGCTCCACCAGTCACAGGGACAAGTGCCTCACTGTCTGTGGCACCAGAGGACAACACCCTTCTGTCACCCCTTCAGACCACCTGCCGTCCTTAGTGCGTGTGATTCTTTCCAGACCACACGATGGTCACACACAGGAACAGGTTGCACAGCAGAAATTAGACTGTGGCACATCACAACGTGCTCCTTACCTCTCCTTGAAGGGTTCTTGCAGTGATTGGTTTCTGCCTCGTGTATCCCTCAGGCAGCCTCTTTGGTTCCATCCCGTCCAGTCTTGGATACAGAAAAATAATGGACTTCTATAAGAGTTGCAACACCACGTCGTCTACTAGACAAGTAAGAGTGCAGGCGTCATCCCTGGAAACACCCATAAAAACGCAAGTCAAATGACCACACCTGTATTTCAAGTAAGCGACCTCCCTGCCCTGCTCCGCCATCTCCCTGTCCCAGATCTGAGTCTTGATCTGGGGGAGAAAAAACACATCCACCTTCAGTCGGAAGGTGGTGCCAGACTGTGCACCAAAGAAAGAGGAGGAAACAAGAAAACACTTACCAGGTTGTCCTGAGCATTCTTCTCATGAACTGCAAGCGGAAAAAGCCAACAATGAAAAGCCTGTGGTGAGGGATTCCAAGGGCCACTACACTCACCTGCGTGAGGTGCTAAGGGTTCAGTATGTCAGGCAGAACTCAGGTTACCTGGTATCTAAAGGTGAGCTCTGCCTGCTGCAGCTGTTCCCGTGTTTGTTCAATTTGTGGCCTGTGAGTTACAATTGCTCTTGTCAGATAAGGCCCAATATTGGGTATGATTTTAAATAAGCTGCCCAGGGGCGCCTGGGTGGCTCAGTCGGTTAAGCGTCTGACTTCACCTCAGGTCACGATCTCACGGTCCGTGAGTTTGAGCCCCGCGTCAGGCTCTGGGCTGATGGCTCAGAGCCTGGAGCCTGCTTCCGATTCTGTGTCTCCCTCTCTCTCTGCCCCTCCCCCATTCATGCTCTGTCTCTCTCTGTCTCAAAAATAAACGTTAAAAAATTTTTTAAAAAAATAAGCTGCCCACATTCCCAACAACCTCATATCTGTCCCCTGATACAATTTATTCTTACACATGAAACACTTTGCACATGATTATCAATGTACAGTAGGATCAAAGCTATTGTTACATCCTTTCCTTACTCATTATTCCATGCCTGTAGGGTTCAGAGTTCATAGAATTCCTTCCCATTTTCAATCTTTCTCTAACTCATCATGTGACAAGTGTCTTTTATCATAAAGATCTATTCTTCTATAATTTATATCCTCACCATGTTTCCCAGGGTTGCAAAGACAAGGGCCATGAAATGGCACTACCACGTTGATGGGTATGATTCATTGTACGACACACTGCTTTCCTACAGATTATGACAATTGACACCACCCCCGAGGAATGTTAGCATGGACAAAGTTTCCACACAGTCTGCTCACTACTTGAGATCTTCAAATGTTTAGAACCTTAATTGTTTTATTCCTTCTAAAACGTACCTTTTTTATCTGTTAATACTCTATGCATATGTTGACTTCAAACTTTTCAAAAAGATTAAAAACCAAAAAATAACAGCCGTTTCATGAGCTCCTGGTAATTACTAGCTGAACTCACTTGTACTTGTTTATTTCTTCTGTAGCTATTTTCTTTTTTTCCTAATGTTTGTTTATTTATTTATTTATTTATTTAATTTTTTTTTCAACATTTATTTATTTTTGGGACAGAGAGAGACAGAGCATGAACGGGGGAGGGGCAGAGAGAGGGAGACACAGAATCAGAAACAGGCTCCAGGCTCTGAGCCATCAGCCCAGAGCCCGACGCGGGGCTTGAACTCACGGACCGCAAGATCGTGACCTGGCTGAAGTCGGACGCTTAACTGACTGCGCCACCCAGGCACCCCATATTTATTTTTGAGACAGAGAGAGAGTGAGCACATGCATGAGCGGGGGAGGGACAGAGAGAGATGTAACAGAATCTGAAACAGGCTCCAGGCTCTGACCTGTCAGCACAGAGCCTGACACGGGGCTCGAACTCCCGGACTGTGAAATTATGACCTGAGCTGAAGTTGGATGCTTAAACGACTGAGCCACCCAGGCGCCCCTTCTGTAGCTATTTTCAAATTTTACCTGCAGCTGCTAGCTGATTCTTCTTTGCCGCCAGTTCACAGTGTCATTTTCAGCTTCCTAAGATGGGAAAGATACATACACAGTCAGGAACAAGGTCCAGAAGTTCTCCCTTTTTACCTCCCAGCACTCTTGAAGGCCTATGCAAATATCCCTTCCCCCACTTCTCCCATAAATGCACAGACTGACAACCCAATCAGAGAAATGAAGTGAACACCCCATTTAAGTTCAAGAAAATTCAACTTCTGTCTGCTGCCACGTCTCTACTATTGGAACTGTCTTTCTAGTTCTCGTTTCCTCTCCTTTATCATAAAGTCATCAAATAACATTGTACTTTGTGCCTTCCCAGAGTTGGTCTTTTGTTTGATATGGCGAAGACTCATTTCATCAGTGAGTGAAAAACCGTATCTGACCAACTGTACCCATTAGGATGAATCAAGGGATCATCACTAGTCTTACACCTCCATGGGGAGCCCTGATTCTCAGTCCAAAAGTTGTACCATGACACAGGCAATCACCTGAAAGACGACCTTCCAGAATATGGTTTCACTAACATTGCAGCTCACTCCCAGACATCGCTAGCGTTCAGGACTGCAACCCCTGCCTCCACCTTCAAAAGGCCATTCTTAGAACAACATCATCTCCTGACGTACAACCTGATATGAACTGTCACACAGTCTGGGTTTACTTCCAGGAAAGAGATTTCAGGTGGAAAACTCTCAACTTCATGGAGCCAAATCTACTTTAACAAGACTCATTCCATTGATAGTGAAGGCAGCAGAAGGCAATGCTTGGCAAGGCTGGGTTGCTGTGTTGCCCTCAGACTATTTTCTTTGTGGTGTTGACTGAGATGGTTTCAACTTGACACTTGATGTCCTCAAGAATCATACGCAAAATTGAAAATCTCTTAGCAAATGACACAAAAGCACTAGACAGAGAAAGGCACATGCATTTCCTTCTGGCCTCAGGCAGTACTTGGGCAAATGCTTGCTGGAGTGGTTGTAATGTAGTGGCTCTGTTGTAAGGGGTTGAAGATAGAGAGGTGGTCAGGGTGCTGTACCCACTCACAGAAAGAGCTTACGAGTTAACAAAAACAAGATGCCAGTGAGACAGAGCAAGCCCTAACCCCAGCTGTGGGAAGGACGAACATAAAGGTGAGTCTCCAGGGAAGAGAAGACTTCACTTTCCAACACGAGTGAGGGACTCTAAAGTCCCCCATCTCCTCCTGAGAACAAAAGGAAATACTGTACAAAGGAGGAAACATGGGACTGAATGCACCAAGTATCTGACAACCCCACAAAGACACACAAGACCAAGATGGAGAAGGAAGCCCAGGACAAAGCCAGCCTGGCAGTTGGACCCAAACTCCCTAGGACTCATCATTGATGTGGGGGGCATATATTTGAACGGCAAAGAAGCTGAACAACTTTATGGGCACAGACTTAGAAGTAAACAAGTGTAGTTCAGGGGCGGCCAGCAAAGATGAGCCCTAGTGAAGCTGCGGGCTTTGGCCAAGACTCAGAAGGGTTACACTTGAAAAATCAGGGGACAGGAAACAACTTGACTTTCTTAGGGATTGGGCCTGCAGTGAGCAATCTCACTGGCAGAATGGATGCAGGGATCCAGTACTGCTGGTACCCCTACCCACTTTCCAGAAAGCAACTTCCATTGTTTCTGCAGCAAGATAATTCATTTTTTTTCCCACACATTTTTGACCCATGTCTGGTCCTGAACAAAAATGACCTAATTGCTGGGTGACAAAACAGTGTGATGCGATTGAAATCTATAGGACAGTGTAGGTGGATCCAGGTATTAAAGTTATTAATGATGGTACCTTCCCTCTGCCGCCCCCAAAACATGACACAATGTGTGGCAAGCACTTAGGAGAAAGGAAAATGCAGGTTACGTTACAGAAAGCAAGGTAGGAAGGGAAGGTCCAATTCTACTGAATGCATTGGGCAAAAATACTCTGGACCCAGTTCCAAAAGAAATACAATTATCTCTACTGGCTGCCATGTTCTCCCATACAATACGGTCCTTGTGACAGTTCTCACATGAACATCTTACTTTTCTAATTTTTTTTAACGTTTATTCATTTTTTGATAGAGACAGAGTGCGAGTTGGGTAGGGCCAGAGGAAGATATAGAATCCAAAGCAAGCTCCAGGCTCTGAACTGTCAACACAGAGCCCGACATGGGGCTTGAACTCATGGACTGTGAGATCATGACCTGAGCCGAATTTGGACGTTCAACCGACTGAGCCACCCAAGCGCCCCCATCTTACTTTTTTGTAGGCACTTTTCTTTGTTCATAGAATTCTTCCAGGTTATGTGCTTTCTCCTTTCAGCTGTTTGACTTTTGCTTCCTTTGTGGCTTTCACAGACCTCAATGCATTACACTTGTCTTCCAGGGCGTTTTTATTTTCTGGAAAAAAAAAGGTGTTTTCTTGATAAACATGCACATGACCTGAGTCTTGATTTTGGTGAGGCAGAAAAAGCACAAGAACCATGAAGGCATGAAAGTATTCTTTCCCTTACCAATGCAAAGTCATTGCCATCATATGGGGATTTCTCCCCAACAGAAAATATAACTTCTAGTTGACAGTTATTGGACCTCAAGGCTCTTAGCTCTACATCCTCGAATTCAACATTGGCACCTTGTGGTTAAGACAGATATGAGGAAAGACTTTCACGGAAAACTGATCACACAACAATTTGTACCTCACACAGCAAGATCGTGCATTGCAATCAACAAACACTAGAGGCATGAATATAACTAGAAGACAAAGATGATGGAAAATAGTTCATGTCTAACAACTCATGGCTTTCTTAGTGGTGTATGTATGTATGTATGTATGTATGTATGCCTGTTTATCCCCCATTCACGTTGAAAATTTACTATTCAGCATTCAGAGAGAAAGAGACTATTGAGCACCTGGGTGGCTCAGTCAGTTGAGCATCAGATTCTTGATTTTGTGTCAGGTCATGATTGTAGGATCATGTGATCCAGACCTGTGTTGGGCTCCACACTGAGTGTGAATCCTGCTTAAGATTCTCTCTCTTTCCCTCTGCCCCTCTCCCCCACTTGCATGCCCCCTCACTAAAATTAAAAAAAAATCATAAAGCATAATTTAAACATATTTTTTAAAGGGAAAGGATTATACACTTTGGCTATCACCCTTTCTCTCTCAACTATATTTGGGTATTTTCTACATATCTTGGAGGGCAGAGTTGAATGATGTGATAATTACCTAGTTGTGAAAATAAAAGATAACTCCTAGTCCTTGAAATAGCAAATCTCATCTTGGCGGTCCTAGTAAAATTCCAGCTCATTGGTCAGAAAGAGTTTTGGCTCCCAGAGGCCCGCTGTCTACTGTGGTAAATGGCAGGCAAATATGCTGTGCTCACTTCACCCAATGAACAAAAACCCTCCAAAGCCAAATTACGGTAAAACTCAGCAGCCAACTCTTAACCACTTCCTGATTCTTCACATTTCTTTCTCTCTCTCTGAGTTTGCAAGGTAGCAAGTGCACTTTGAACGGTGTCATTTAAAATGTCACTAAAGTGGGTGCCTGCGAGGCTCATTCAGTTAAGCATCTGACTTCAGCTCAGGTCGTCATCTCATGGTTTGTGAGTTTGAGCCCTGTGTCGGACTCTGTGCTGACAGCTCAGAGCCTGAGGCCTGCTTCGGATTCTGTGTCTCCCTCTCTCTCTGCCCCTGTCTCTCTCTCTCTAAAATAAATAAACATAAATAATTTTATGTTTACTTGTACTCAACAAGTACAAAAAGATAGAGATCATACCGTGCACAGTTTCAGACCCCAATGCTATGAAACTCTAAATCAACCACAAGAAAAAATTTGGAAAGATAACAAATACTTGTAGACTGAAGAACATCCTATGGAACAATGAATAGTGGAATGCAAGCTGCTGCAGCCACTCTGGAAAACAGTACGGAGGCTCCTCAAAAAGCTAAAAAGAGAACTATCCTACGACACAGCAATTGCAATACAAGGCATTTATCTAAGGGATACAGGTGTGCTGTTTTGAAGGGACACATGCACCCCCATGATTATAGCACCACGATCAACAATAGCCAAAGTATGGAAAAAGCCCAAATGTCCATTGATGGATGAATGGATAAAGAAGATGTGGTGTGTGTGTGTGTGTGTGTGTGTGTGTGTGTGTGTGTGTGTGATGGAGTATTACTCAGCAATCAAAAAGAATGAAATCTTGCCATTTGCAACTACATGGGTGGAACTAGAGGGTATTATGCTAAGTGAAATTAGTAGTCAGAGAAAGACAAATATCATATGACTTCACTCATAGGAGGTCTTTGAGACACAAAACAGATGAACATATAATGGAAGGGAAACAAAAATAATATAAAAACAGGGAGGTGTACAAAAGAAGCGGACACATAAATATGGAGAACAAACAGTGGGTTACTGGAGGGGTTTGTGGGGGGGGGATGGACTAAATGGGTAAGGGGCACTAAGGAATCTACTCATGAAATAACTGTTGCACTATACGGTAACTAATTTGGATGTAAATTGTAAATAATAAAAACTAAAATTAAAAAAAAAAGAATGAATGGGTGAACCAAGAAGTTAAAGGGAAAATTAAAAAGTACATGGAAGCCAACGAAACGGATAACACCACAGTCCAAAACCTCTGGGATGCAGCAAAGGTAGTCATAAGAGGAAGTTTAGCAATCCAGGCCTTCCTAAAGAGGGATGAAAAGTCCCAGTACACAACCTAAGCTTATACCTTAAAGTAATGGAAAAAAAGATCATCAAATAAAAACCAAATCCAGCAGAAGACAAGAAATGATAAAGATTACAGCAAAAATCAATGCTTTCAAAACTGAAAACAAAAACAAAAACAAACAACAACCCCCCCCCCCAAACAGAAGAGATCAATGTAACCAGAAGCTAGTTCTTTGAAATAATTAATAAAATTGATAAACCACCAGCCAGTTGGATCAAAAAGAATAAGGAAAGGACCCAAATAAATAAAATCAAGAATGAAAGAGGAGAGATCACAACCAACACAGCAGAAATACAAAAAAGAATAAGAGAATATTATCAGCAATTATATACCAATAAAATGGACAATCTGGAAGAAATGGACAAATTCCTAGAAATATACAAACTATGAAAACTGAAAGAGGAAGAAATAGAAAATTTGAACAGACCCATAACCAGTAAAGAATTGAATTAGTAATCAAAAATCTCCCAAAAAAACAAGAGCCCAGGGCCAGATGGCTCTCCAGGGGAATTCTACCAAACATTTAAGGAAGAGTTAACACCTATTCTCTTGAAGCTGTCCCAAAAATAGAAATGGAAGGAAACATCCAAACTCTTCCTATGAGTCGGCATTACCTGGATTCCAAAACTAGACAAAGATCCCACTAAAAAGTAGAAGTATAGACCAATTTTCATGATGAACATGGATGCAAAAATCTTCCACAAGATATTAGCCAACCAGATCCAATGATACATTTAAACTTTATTCACCACGACCAAGTGGGATTTAACCTGGAATGCAAGGCTGGATCGATATCCACAAAATAATCAATATGATTCATCACATCAATAAAAGAAGGGACAAGAACCACATGATGCACTCAATAGATGCAGAGAAAGCATTTGACAAAATACAGCATCCTTTCTTGATAAAAGGATTCCACCAAAAAACTGTTAAATGATCCATGAATTCAGCAAAGTGGCAGGGTATAAAATTAATGCACAGAAATTAGTTGCATTCTTGTACACAAACAAGGAAGCAACAGAAAGAGAAATCACAGAATCGATCCCGTTTACAATTGCACCAAAACCCATAAAATACCTAGGAATAAATCTAACCAAAGAGGTGAAAAATCTATACACTGAAATCTATAGAAAGATTATGAAAGAAATTGAAGATGACAAACACACAAAAACGAAAAACATTCCATGCTCCTGGATAGGAAGAACAACTATTGTTAAAATGTCAATAGTACCCAAAGCAATCTACATATTCAACGCAATGCCTATCGAAATAACACCAGCATTCTCCACAGAGTTACAACAAACAATCCTTCAATTTGTATGGAACCAGAAAAGACCCCGAATAGCCAAAGCAATCTTGAAAAAGAAAACCTAAGTAGGAGGTATCACAATCCTGGACTTCCAGCTGTATTACAAAGCTGTAATCATCAAGACAGTACGGTACTGGCACAAGAACAGACACTCAGATCAATGGAACAGAATAGGAACACAGAATTGGACCCACAGATGTATGGCCAACTAATCTTTGACCAAAAGAAAGAAGATCCAATGGAATAAAGACAGTCTCCTCAGCAAGTGTGCTGGGAAAACTGGACAGTGATATGCAGAAGAATGAGCCTGAACCACTTTCTCACACAAAAAGACACTCACAACGGATGAAAGACCTAAATGTAAGATAGGCAGCCATCAAAATCCTCAAGGGGAAAGCAGGCAAAAACCTCTTAATGTTGGCGTCCACATCTTACTCAACACGTCTCCAGAGGCAAGGGAAACAAAAGCAAAACTGAAGTATTAGGACCTCATCAAAATAAAAAGCTTCTGCACAGAGAAGGAAACAATCAGCAAAACTAAAAGGCAACCAACAGAATGGGAGAAGATATTTGCAAACGACATATGAGATAAAGGATTAGTATTCAAAATCTATAAGAACATACCAAACTCAACACCCAAAAAACAAGTAATCCAGTGAAGAAATGGGCAAAGACACGAGCAAACACTCCTCCAAGGAAGACATCCAGATGGCCAACTGACACGTGAAAAAATGCTCAAAATCACTCATCAAATACAAATTAAATTAAATACAAATTAAAACCACAATGAAACACCCCCTCACCCCTGTGAGAATGGCTAACATTAACAACGCAGGCAACAACAGATGTTGGCAAGGAAATGGAGAAAGAGGAACTCTTGCACTGCTGGTGCACTGGCTTGCACTGCTGGTGAAGCCACTCTGGAAAACAGTATGTAGGTTCCTCAAAAAATGAAAAAGAAGACTGTTCTACAACCCAGCAGGTGCACTAGTAGGTATTTATGCAAGGGATACAGATATGCTACTACGAAGGGACAAGTGAATCCCAAAGTTTATAGCAGTACTATCAACAATAGCTAAAGTATGGAAAAAGCCCAAATGTCCATCGATGGATGAATGGATAAAGACGTGGTATATATACACACATACATACACATACACACACACACACACACGCACACACACACACACACACACATATATATATATATATATATATATATAATATATATATATATAAAATGTATATGTGTGTGCGTGTGTGTTTGTATACACATACATACATACACACACCATGGAATATTACTTAGCCATCAAAAAGAATAAAATCTTGCCATTTGAAACTACATGGATGGAGAGCCTCCTGGGACCTAACACTAACTGTAAACATAACCCTAACCATAACCCTCACCCTCTAGCACATGAAAAGTAAACCAGATCCACAGCTGCACATGTGCCCTCACTTCAGCCCTCCATGAAATTAACAACATTGGTGTCGCTTCGGCCTTAGCAATTCCCTGTACAGAACTCTTACCCTAGCTAAGTGTCTATCCCCATGGGGACCCAATTCAAAAGTCTGACAACAGCACGCACACGGGTTCGAGAATCAGTGCAACAATACTCGGCATGGAACATGGAACATCACCATGTCTTTTGCAAAGTGTGATTGCAGCTGCACGACAGGATTCCTGAGGCCTATTCCAAGGGTGGCCCAAACATCTCTCTGGCCTTGGATCCTATGAACTGATACTGACCAGCATGCTCCCTTATGTACTCTACTCAGCCCTTTGGGGAGACAACTGCACTGTTGTGGGTTCAGTGCCTGGAGCCTCCTGGGACCTAAAACTAACCCTAACCATAACCCTAAACATAACCTTCAACTTACACCTAACCCTATCTCTAATTGAACCCTATACTTGACCCCCACCTTTTCTAGGGCCCTCAACACAGCCCTTGAGGGAGATCATGAGACTGGAGTCGCTTCAGCCCTGTCGACTTCCTTGGACTGAACCCTAACCTAGCTAAGGCTTTCTCCCCATGGGGACCCAATTCTAAAATATGACAACAGCCCCCACAAGGGTTCGAGAATCGGTGCAAAAATAACTCAGCATGGAACGTGGAACATAACCATGTCATTTCAAAAGCATGACTGCAGTTGCACAAGAGGATTCCTGAGGCCTACCTGAAGGGTGGCCCATACATTTGCCTGGCCTTGGAACCCAAAGACTAATCCTGACAGGCACCCTCCCTTGTGTCCTACACTCAGCCCTTCGGGGAGACAATTGTTCTGCTGTGCGTTCAGTGCCTGGAGCTTGCTGGGTTAGGACCTAACCCTAACCCTAATCATAACCCTAATCGTAAACTTCAATCTACACCTAACCCTATCTCTAACCCAAACACTACACTTGACCCGCACACTCGCATGGGCACTCAATTCAGCCCTCCAGCAAGATCACGAGACTGGAGTCTCTTCGGCCGTGGCCACACTGCTGGAACGAACTCTAACCCTAGCTATGGCTCTGTATGCATTGGGACCCAATTCCAATGTCTGACAACAGCTCTCACACTGGTTCAAGAATTGGTCCAGAAATAGTTGGCATGGAACTTGGAACATCACCATGTCACTTCCAAAGCACGAGTGCAGCTGCACGGGAGGAATCCTGAGGCCTACCCAAAGGGTGGCCCATACATTTGTTTGGTCTTGGAACCCAAATACGAAGACTGACAGGCACCCTCCCTTGTGTACTACACTCAGCTCTTCAGGTTGACACCTGCTCTGTTTGGGGTCAGTGTCTGGAGTCTCATGGGACCTAACCCTAACCCTAACATAACCCTAACCATAAATATCACCCTACACTGAACCCTATCTATCTCATTAAGTCTACACCAGACCCACAGCTGCGCATGTGCCCTGACTTCAGAGCTCCATGGAATTCACAACCCTGGAGTTGCTTCGGCCCTGGTGACATTCCTGGACCAAACCCTAAACCTATCTAAGTGTCTCTCCCATGGGGAAACAAGTCCAAAAGCTGACAATAGCACACACAAGCATTCGAAAACAGGTGTAGAAATACTTGGCATGGAATATATATCATCACCATGTTATTTCCAAACTGTAACCCTAAACGTATCCCTAACAATTACCCTCACCCTACACCTACCCCTATATCTAACCCTACCCTACATTGAACCACACCCTTGCATGTGCCCTCAATTCAGCCCTCGAGGGAGATCACAAAACTGGAGTTGCTTCGGGCCTGGCGACTTCCCTGGACCAAATCCCAATGCTAGCTAAGGCTCGGGGACCCAATTCCAAAGTCTGACAACAGGACGCACACAGGCTCGAGAATCAGTGCAGAAATACTTGGCACGGAACGTGGAACATCACCATGTCATTTCCAAAGTGCGACTGCAGCTGCACGAGAAGCTTCCTGAGTCCTACACGAAGGGTGACACATACATTTCTCTGGCCTTGTTAGTCAAAGGCTAATCCTGACAGGCACCCTCCCTTGTGTACTCCACTCAGCCCCTCGGGTTAACACCAGCTCTGCTGTGGGATCAGTGTCTGGAGTCTTCTGGGACCTAAACCTAACCCTAATTCTAAACATAATCCTTACCCTACACCTAACCCTATCAACCTCAATAATCTACACTACACGCATAGCCATGCATGTACCCTCACTTCAGCCCCCTATGGAATTCACAACACTGCTATGGCTTCTGCCATGGTGACGCCCCTGCACCGAACCTAACCCTAACTGAGGCTCTGTCCCCATGGGGACCCAATTCCAAAGTCTGACAAGAGCATGCACATGGGTTCGAGTATCGGTGCAGAAATACTCGACATGGAATGTAGAACATCACTATGTCATTTTCAAAGCGGAACTGCAGCTAAACGAGAGGATTCCTGAGGCCTATATGAAGCTTGCCCAATATTTGTTTGGCATTGGAACACAAAGACTAATCCTAACTGGCACCTTCCTTTGTGTACTCCACTCAGCCCATCAGGGAGACAACTGCTCTGTGGTGGGGTCAGTGTCTAGAGACTCCTGGGACCTAACCCTACCCCTAACCAGAACCCTCAACCGAAACCTAACCCTATGTCGAAACCTAATGCTACACTTGACCCGCACCGTCACATGGGCCCTCACTTCAGCCCTCAAGGGAGATCATGAGACTTAAGTCTCTTTGCATCTGGGGACATCCCTGGACCGAACCCTAACCCTAGCTAGGGTTCACTCCCCATGGGGACCCACCAACGTCTCGCAACACCACGTGCTTGGGGTCCAGAAGCAATGTAGTATCATTCGGCATAGAAACTGGAACATCACCAAGTCATTTCCAAAGCCTGAGTACAGGTGCTCAAGAGAATTCCTGAGTCCTAACTGATGAGTGGTCCATAGAATTGTATGGCCTGGGACCCAAAGACTAATCCTGACCGGCACCCTCCCTTGTGCCCTCAACTCAGCCTTTCAGGGAGACAACTGCACC
The DNA here is from genome assembly GCF_016509475.1 of Prionailurus bengalensis. NCBI lineage: Eukaryota > Metazoa > Chordata > Mammalia > Carnivora > Felidae > Prionailurus > Prionailurus bengalensis. Next base: position 62,438,671 of record NC_057352.1, read on the forward strand.
GGTGTGGGTTCAGAGCAGGGAGAATCCTGGGACCTAACCGTAACCCTAACCCTAACCAGAACCCTCAACAGAAACCTAACGGTATCTCGAACCCAAACCCATGACTCACACCGTTGCATGGACCCTCAAGCCATCGAGGGAGATCATGTGAGTGGAGTCGCTTCGGCCCTGGTGTCATCTCTGGACCGAACCTTAACCCTAGTTAAGGCTATCTCCCCATAAGGACCCAATACCAAACTGACAACACCACGCACCTATGGTCCAGAAGCGGTGCAGGATCACTCAGCATAGAATCTGGAACATCACCATGTCATTTCCAAGGTCCGGTGGCAGCTGTCTGAGAGTATTCCTGAGGTCTACCCAAACACTGGCCCACAGCGTTGACTGGCCTTGGAATCCAAAGACTCATCCTGAGGGCACCCTCCCTTGTGCCCTCAATTCAGCTCTTTGGGGAGTCAACTGCACTGCTGTGGCTTCAGCGCCTGGAGCCTGTTGGGACCTAACGCTAACCAGAACTCTCAACCAAAACCTAACCCTATCTCGAAAACTAACCCTACAGTTGAGCCACACCGTCGCATGGGCCCTCACTTCAGCCCTCGAGGGAGATCACAAGACTGGAGTTGCTTTGGCTCTGGTGACGTCCCTGGACTGAAACCTATCACAAGCTAAGATTCTTTCCCAATGGGGACCCCATACCAAAGTCTGACAACAGCAAGCGCCTGGGGTGCAGAAATGGTGCAGGATCACTCAACAAATAATCTGGATCATCACCATGTCGTTTCCAAAACCCAGCTGCAGCTATCTGAGAGGGATCCTGATGCCTACCCAACCAGTGGCCCAGAGAGATATCTGGCTAGGAACCCAAAGACTAATCCTGACCAGCACCCTCACTTGAGCCCTCAACTCAGCCCTTTGGGTAGACAACCACACTGCTGTAGGTTCAGTGCCTGGAGCCTCTTGGGACCTAACCGTAACCCTAACCCCAACCAGAACCGCCAACAAAAACCTAACCCAGTCTCGAAACCTAATGGTACACTTGACCCGTACCATCACACAGGCCCTCACTTCAGCCCTCGAGGAAGATCACGAGATGGGAGTTGCTTCAGCTCTGGTGACGTCCCTGGACCAAACCCTAACCCTAGCTAAGGCTCTCTTCCCATGGGGACCGAATACCAAAATATGACAACACCACGCACCTGGGGTCCAGAAGTGGTGCAGGATCACTCCACATAGAACCTGGAACATCACCATGTCATTTCCAAGGCTGGGATTCAGGTGCTCAAAAGTATTCCTGAGGCCTAACCAACCAGTGGCCCATAGAGTTGTCTGGCCTTGGAACCCAAAGACAAACCCTGACCGGCACCCTCCCTTGTGCCCTCAACTCAGCCCTTCAGGGAGACAAGTGCACTGTTATGTGTTTAGCGCCTTGAACCTCCTGGGAACAAGCCCGAACCCTACTTCTAACCCTAATCAGAAACCTCAACTGAAACCGAACCTAACTCGAACCCAAACCCTACAATTGCTCCACATCGTCATATTGGCCCTCACTTCAGACCTCGAGGGACATGACGAGAAGGTTTTGCTTGGAGCTGGAAATGTCACTGGACAGAACCCTAACCCTAGATAAGGCTCTCTCGATATTAGACCCAATAACAACGTATGACAACACCACATGCCTGGGGGAACACAAGCGGTGCAGCATGACTCCACATAGAACATGTAATATACTATGTCCTTTTGAAGGACAGTTGAAGCTCCAGAGAGATTTCCAGAGGCCTACCCGACTAGTGGCCCATACAGTTGTCTAGCCTTGGAACTCAAAGACTAATCCTAATCGACACCCTCCATTTTTCCTTCAAATTAGACTTTCGGGTACACAACTGCACTGCTCTGGTTTCAGCGCCTAGTGTCTCCTGGAAAATAACCCTAAACCTATGCCTAAACCTAAACAGAACCCTCAACCGAATCCTAACACTATCTCAACCCTAAACCTACAGTTGAAAAGCACCGTCGCATGGGTCCTCAATTCAGCCCTAGAGGGAGATCACAAAACAAGAGTCGCTTACGCCCAGGCGATGTCCCGGTAACAAACCATAACCCTAGTTAAGGCTCTCTACCCATGCGGACCCAATAAAAAAGTCTGACAACACCACACCCTGGGGTCCAGAAGTGGTACAGGATCACTCGGCTTAGAACCTGGAACATCACCATGTCATTTCCAAAACCTGGCTGCAGCTGCCCGAGAAAATTCCTGAGGCCTACCAGACCACTCTCCCATACAGTTGTCTGGATTGGAACCAAAAGACTAATCGTGACAGGCAACCGACATTGGAACCTCTCCTCAGCCCTTCGGGGAGACAACTGCAATGCTGTGGGTCCAGCCCCTGCAGTGTTCTAGGACCTAATCCTCACTACTAACCCTAACCCTAAACCAAACCCAAACCCTACCTTAATTCTAGCCCTAAATCCTATACCTAACCGAAACCATGGCACTAACCTACCCTAAACCCAAAAGCAACAATACTAACCCTAAACCCCAAATCCTAAAGCAAACCCTAACTGTAACCATAAACTTAAACCCTAGACCTAAACACTAAACTCTAACCATAATCCCTAAAGCATAAACACTAAACACTAACCCTAACCAAACATTGACCCTGACCGTAACCCTAAAACCTAACCACTAACACGTAACCACCAAAACCTAACCCCTACCCCAAAACCTAAAACCTAAACTCTAAACAATAAAACCTAAATCCTAATCCCTATCCCCTGACCCTGACACTACCCTGACCGTGGCCCTAACCCTGAAGCTAATGCTGATACTAACACTAACACCTAAGCCCTACCCTAACCCTAACCATCACCCCAACCCTAGCCCCTAAACCCTAAACCTAACCTTCACCGTAATCCTAACCCTTTAAATCTAACCATCTAATCTAACCCTAACCCTGAACCCCAAACCGCTAACCCTAACCCCTAACCCTAACCCCATGGACAGTCCTTCATCACCAGTCATGGGCTATGAACCACCCCCCCATCCTCCACCTCCTCTATTTGGGTAGATAAACTGAAGTGGTTAGGGATTTCTAAAGCATATTCATCTACTTCGTGAAACACTTTGTGGGAAAAATGTAGAGATGGTTGTTAGGGCTTGGCAATTCAACTGCAAAACTGCCTGAGGACTTTGTAACATATCTCAAGTTTCTCAGGACATATGTTCAATGGACTGTATCATTTCCCCGTAATGAGGTCAGCTTTAGGTTTCTCCTGTCAACAAGAAAGAGGATTTTTACACAAAGACAGATGTATCGGGCGTACTGGTGCATATTTTACAGACACAATGTTTTGAGTTCTGTGAAGGATGAGATGCACCCCTAAGTGTAGGTGACTTAGGTGTCCTGTGTGAAATGGGGCACATGCATTATATGACATAGACCTTGTGGTCACCATAATGGAAGCACCAGTGAAGGAGTGGGGGAAACTTGAATCACACAGGAATAGAAATTTGAGAAATTAGAGGACAGTAAGCAGAGTTTGAGGAAGTGCAGAGGGGAGGGTACTGGGTTCAGTGAGATGCAGTTGCAGGCCATTCCTGACCACAGCCTGAGCAGGGAGCATGAGTTCCACACGGAGCTACTATGTGGGATCACTCTCAGTGCACAATGCAAGGTTCCTCTCCAAAATGTCATATTTGTCAAAGTGCACCCAGGTGATCATCTAAAAAGGTTGTTGTCTCCCTGCGTTGTCTGAAGGTTCTGGATATTTATGGGTGAAAAAATGCCCTGGATATATAGAAAATTTAACTTGGTCTTAAGGAAATGCTTGTCTGCCTAAGTTCATATCCTTCAGTGAGACTAAAAGTGAAGACAGGATCTAGATCAGCTGAGTGCCTGCATTGGCCTTTAGCCTGGGTAAACCTACAATTCAGGGATGCCCAGATGCCACCCCTGCTGGACCCCTGCATCTATCTCCTTAAACTTCTCTCACAATATCCCGAGGGTTTCCCTGTGTTCCTGCTATCTCAGCCAGAATACCAATTCTCAGTGGGACCTACACAGAGCCTGAGATGGGTTATCTGTGAAAGAGGGGTAATATTTGTTTCTAAGGACATAATGAAAAGAAGACATTGAATACAGAATGCATCTGCAAAATGTCTGGGAAATATCCACTCACCCTTCTCACAGTTTCAATTAAGATATCTCCACACAAATGATCATCAAAAAAAGATGGTCACAGAAGTTCATTAAACTAAGACGGTTAACGCCTCAGCCCAGGGATTGGGGATTGCCACTTTAAAGAAGACAACGGCACACTTATTGTATTAAGATTCAGGCCCTGCCAGACAAAGAAAGAAAAAGATAATTACGAGAATGTGTATATCAGAGTTCTACATCTGAGATCTGAAGACAATCATATTCCATTACATATAGACTCGCAGATGCATCCACACACTAAAGTGTTCATCTGAGGCCACAGATTAAGTACCAAAGAGGGAATGCATGTAGGAAAACATAAGACCATAGGGAAATAACCCCAAATCTCATAAATCTCACTGCCTTATACGACAACTATTTTGAAATTTGAAGAGGACTGTGTGAGGTGACAGAGTATGGTGATTATATATCTTAAAAATGTGTCAGATCTGCCTGCATGCTTTCTCTGCTAACCCTGTGCTCTCCACTTTGTTTTTCTTAGTATCCCTTAATAGTACTTTCACTGTTCTGTCTCTGTTTCAGTGTTTGCTTCTAGGAGGACCTACTCTCACCCCCCATCGAATGCACACAGTGCGGTTCCTATACACACAGGTAACAAACTAGCAGAAATTGCAGTGATGTAGGATAGTAGCAAGATCTCCCTTTTTGCAGAGGAGCCCAAGAGAGTTTTCTGGGGTGATGGTAACTTCCTATATCTAGATGCATGGGGTGCTTGTGCTCATTTATTTTAGAAATATTCACTGACTCCTGGTGCTTGGGGTCAGATAGACAGGTACCTGACCCTAGCATATGGCTGATTTCTAATGGTGGGTAAGGATCAGGGACCAGCAGTGACTGTGGGAGATGAGTGAGGAGGCCACACATGGAGTCAGATCCTCCCTCAGGATGCCATGTCTCACGGACAGCAACCTTGTGCAGGAGGTCTCTGAGGATCACATATTTCTTGATCAGTCCTGAGAATGCATAATCCTACTCCAGATTTCTCACTGAGGGATGGACAGGGCAGAGGCCAGCAGCTGGAGGACACCCTGATCATGGCTGGAGTGGAACTGTGGGCCTGGGAGATTGAGTCAGAGAAAGGGAAAGGCAGAAGATAGTGGCAAGGATTTTGAGAGATAAAGGGAAGAGGAGAGAAGGCAATGTTTTCTACTGACTTCACCCACATTTCTGTGTGAACAAAAGGAGATTCTTGTCTCGCAGGGAAGGGAAGAGGGCCGGAAAAAAGACAGGGTGACATTCTCAGCTCAAGTGCTCAGGATATCTGCCTTGCTCTTGAATACATATCATAGGAAGCCTGTGCATTCTGTCATAAGTGGAACTGCAGCTCATACCATTTAGTGAAAATTAAAGCGATGATGAAGACCTCATCATTAAAGTATTGCAACGAGAGTATGTGAACATACAGAGAGATACAATAGAAGCAAAAGTCCAAGGGTAAACCAACTGCAAAACTTATGGGAATATAGACTATCGGAAAAGGAGATACCCCAATGCCAGCTTTCAGACACCTGGACAATATGTGAAAACGTGGAAAAAAAAGTAGTCCTTACTTCAAAAGCAACATTAGCATTAGACACAAAGGGATCATGATGGAAGGTTTAGGGAGAAACCATATGATTTCATGGTGCTGTACCCATGGTCCTGTACCCTCAATCTCATCAAAGTATACCCTTTAACTTGAGGTTTGTTATATGTAATTATACCTCATTAAAGAGAGTTTCAAAACATAAAATAATAGAAGCAAATGTGGGAAAGTTCCTTTCCAATCCTGAAGTGCATGTGTGATATGAGTCTGTCTTCCCATGTCTCAAAAATCCAAAATAAGAAGACATTTAAAAAATTAATAATAGCAAGTAAGAGGACCCTGAGCTCACCCTGTCCCATGTTTTCAACTGCATAACATCCACATCCAAGTCCATGAACCAAAGAGCGATCCAAAGACTGGCAGAACAAACTCCACACCGAAGTAGAGAGAAGCTGCATCAGAAAGGTTAGGAATGTCAGAAAGGTGGAGGCTGTCTGCCTGCAGAAGGGGCAGAAAAAGTGAGCCCCACACCAGGGAGGTCATACAGGGAAGACTAATCTCCATAACATTGGGCATTAGAACTTAGAGGGGCTGAATGCCTTTGTGTTCAGATACAGGAGCTTTGGAGGTCAGCTGACCCAGCACTGGGAGATCCAGGAGGATTAGTGATAGCCAGATCCCTGCGTGTGTAGAGAGGCAATGTAAATATGCCATTTTACACAATGCCAAGGGAACAGGAGACAGATGTATTCATGCTGATTCCTGAGTGTGTTGGAGGACTTCTCCAACAACGAGGGAGCTCACAGGCACCATTATTCTCCCCCAGCCTCCCAGAATAAGCATAGAAGCACCCACAAGAGGGTGAGGCTGCACAGACACTTTCTAACTAACCCATTAGCAGTGCTCCAGTCCCAAGGGTTCACTAGGGGACTCACCAAACCAAACCTGCTGGTCTCAGGCCAAACATTTTTCAAACCACAAGGGCACCCTGTCTGACAAGCTGCATGCATAGCTGCCACAACATGCTGTGCACATCTGCACCTCACCCAGCTGTACATATCCAGGCACCCTCATCTGTCTCACTAAGCCACATGTCCCCAGGCACAGACATGCTCTGTGCATATCCTCAAGCCCCTAGCTTCCACCGCTGGTCCACAGCCCCCAGCCACCAAAGAACATCGGGAAATCTGGCATAGGACTTGTAGCCCTGTGAAATTTTGCTAACACTCCTGCCCTGTGCCCAAGTTATCCAGCGGGCATACCACCCCACAGCTGGCCTGCCTGGGTCCCACTAACACCACTGAGACAAAGCACAGCCCACAACAGCATGCAATCAGTGCAGACACCTGCACTAAAAGGAAAAGTAACCCAGACACAGCAGCAGGCTGTGAACAGTACCCATACGATAGCCTCCTGAAGGTCCAGGTCCTCTAAACGGAGACATGCACTGCTGAGTTCTCCAGGACCTCTTCTTCATAACGTTATTAGTTTCAAGAGCAGAAGGTACAGCTGACTTTCTTAACACAGAGAAACAGAGACAGAGAGACAGACAAAATGGACACACAGAGATGTTTATCCACAATGAAAGACCTAGTGAAAGTCACAGCCAGAGATCTAAGCCAAAGAGATGTAGGTAACATACCTGATACAGATTTGAAAGCAATGATCATAAGGATACTCATTAGAGTTGTAAAATGAGTAGAAGAGTGAGACCCCTGACTAGAGATAAGAAATAGTACAGTAGACATTGAGGACACAATAAAGGAGAGACACACTTGCTGGAACTAACAAAGGGACGGAAGAAGCAGAGGAGCAAACCAGTGACCTCGAAGACTGAGTGATGGAAATGAATCACATTGAACCAAAGAGAGAGAACAGAATTCTGCAACGTGAGATGAGACTAAGGGAACTCAGTGACTGCAGCAAAGATAACAATATTGATATTGTAGGAGTCGCAGAAGAAAGAGAACAGGGGGCAGAAAATTTATTTGTGGAAACAATAGCTGAAAAATGCCCTAATTGGGGGAGGAAACAAACGTCCACATCCGGGAGGCTAGAGAATTCACATCGAAATGAACAAAATCAGGCCAACATCCAGACATATTGTAAGCAAACTTGCAAATTACAGTGACAATAAAGAAAAACTCTTAAATGCAGCAACACAAAGAGACCTTCACTTAGAAGGGAAGACCCATAAGGCTAGCTACCAGATTTCTGAACAGATACTTGGCAAGCGAGAAGCAAGTGACATCACATATTCAAAGTGCTGAATGGAAAAATCAGCAGCCAAGAATACTCTATCCAACAAGTCTATCATTCAGAATGGAAGGAGACACAGACTTTCCCAAACAAAAACTAAAGGTGTTTGTACCACTAAACCAGTCCTGCAAGAAATATGAAGAGGGACTCTTTGAGTGGAAAGGAGAGACCAAAAGTGACACTATAGATGTAAAAGACACAAATCAAGTAAAACATGAATATTTTTGTAAAAAATAGTTAAGGAACTCACAGATATGGATTTGAAATATAATAACATCTACCAAAAACCTAGGGAGGAGAAAATAATGGGTTCCAAGGTAAATGACCATCAGCTTAATACAAATTGCTAAACACAGAGGAGGTTATATAAATAACCCAGCAGTAACCATATATCAGAAACCAGTCACAAATATGCTAAGAATAAAGATAAATAAATTAAAATACTTCACTAAAGAAAATAAGCAAAACATGAAAGACAGACAAGAAAGGATCGGAGAAAATCATTAGAAACCACAAGAAAACAGGTAATATAATGGCAATACATACATACATAGCAATCATTTCTTTGAAGGTAAATGGAATGAACGCTCCAATCTAGAGACATAGGGTGTAAGAACGGATGAAAAAAAAAAAACTAGAGTAGAAATACTTGTATCAGAAAGAATACACTTAAAACAAAGTACATAACAAGAGACAGAGGAGGACGTTATATAACAGTAAAGGGTACAGTCCAAAAGGAGATATAACAACTGTAAATATATCCCACAATTAAGTGGGATTTATTCCCAAGCTGCAAGGGTGGTTCAGTATTTGCAAATCAATCAATGTGATACAATATATCAACAGGAGAAAGGATAAGAACCATATGATCGGGGCACCTGGGTGGCTCAATCCTTTAGCAGTCCGACATCAGCTCAGGACATGACCCCATGCTTCGTGATTTCAAGCCCCACATCAGGACTCTGTGCTGAAAGCTCAGAGCCAAGAGCCTCCATCGAACTCTGTGTCTCCCACTCTCTTTCTGCCCCTTCCCTGCTCACACTCTGTCTCTCTCAAAATTAATAAACGTTAAAAGAAAAGAACCATACGGTCATTTCAATACATGAAGAAAAAGCATTTGACATACTACAACACCCATTCATGATTATAACCCTCTAAAGTAGGTTTACAGGGAACATACATCAATGCAATAAATGTTTTCTATGAAAACCCTGCAGCTATAATCAACCTTAATGGAGAAAATCTGAGAGCTTTTCCTATAAGGTCAGGGAAAACACAAGGATGTTTACTCTTACCACTTTTAATAAACATAGCACTGGAAGTCCAAGCTACAGCCAGCAGAAAAATCAAACAAAATGAAACAAAACAAAACGAAACGAAACAAAACAATGTAAAGTAAATTAAAGTAAAGTAAAGTAAAAGAAAAGAAAAGAAAAGAAAAGAAAAGAAAAGAAAAGAAAAGAAAAGAAAAGAAAAAACTAATCCAAATCTGGAAGAAGTGAATCTTTCACACTTTGCAGATTACATGACACTATATATAGAAAACCCTAAAGAGTCCACCCAATAACTGCTAGAAGTGATAAATGAATACAGCAATGTCACCGGATACAAAATCATTGTACAGAAATCTGTTGCATTTCTAGACAATAACGAAGCAGTAGAGAGAGAAATTAAGAAAACAGTCCCATTTACAGTTGTACACCAAATAATAAGGTATCTATGAATAAATCTATCCAAGCTGGTGAGCGACCTATACTCTGAAAAGTATAAAACAGTGATGAAAGAAATACAAGATGACACAAAAAATGGAAGGATATTCCATACTCATGGATCGGAAGTACAAATTTCATGGAAATGTCTATACTTCCCAAAGCAACTGACACAATTAATGCAATCGCCATCAAAATAGCAACAACATTTTTCATAGAACTAGAACAGTCCTAAAATTTGTACAGAACCACAAAAGACCCAAATCTTCAGAGTAAACAACCTTTATGTGAAGTGATAATTATGGATGGAACTATGCCTCTGGATCTTCTGCTCCAAAACAAACACAGTAGTCAGCCTAAGCATTTGAACAAACGTTAGACATATCCCAACCAAGGATCATTCTACAAAATACATTCTACAAATGTACCCTGAAAACTTTGCAGATTATGAAAAATATGGAAAAATCTAAAAATCGCCATGGCCAAGTGAAGCCGAAGGAGACAGGATGACTGTCATGTGCCAGCTGGGATGAGTCTGGGACAGAAGAGGTTAAAACTGAAGCAATCTGAATACAAATATAAAGTTAGTTAATACTACCATATCTCTTTGGGATATTGATTGTGATCATGTATCAACTTAGAGGACATCAATAGTCAGAAAACACTCTGATGTATGTGGAGACTCAATAATATCTTCCCAATTTTTCTGGTAACTAGAAACCCACCACGATTGAAAAGATTATTAGTAATCATGGTTTTATGTTTTCAACACCTAATATTATATGACTAGTTCTAGTATTAGTTACTAGTGATGGCCATGTACCTATTCTTGTTGTTCTTACTATTGTGTAATTTAAATAATAGCATTCATGGTACAGAAAACTCAATGCACGATATACACTTCATAGAAACATCCACTTTACATATTTTAAGATAATAACGTATGTATACACTACTGTATTATGTGGTATGTAAATTAAGTGTTTTTCGGACCTTAAATGAACATGTCATTAAATGGCTTTCCATAAAGGCGGTTATCCTAGATAATGAATGATACTCAGATTTTACAGGATGTACTTCACATCATGCCTGAACAGTGTCCAAAAAAGAAAACATATGTACACATGGCCAGATGGATCATTGTGACTGGCTCACTTATTGTAAAGAATCCTTGCTTTAATATTTTCATGCATATTTTTAGCAGGAATACAAGAGAATGAAATATTTCCAAATCAAAGATATGTTCAAAGGCTGGGAGAATGATAGGGTGTTCAAGGGGTTTCAGAAGGAAAAGATGTGACCATGAAGTGGCAGTCACAGGCAAGCAGGTTTCTCTCGTCCACTTTGACAGGTTTTCATGAGGGGATGTCCATCACAGCATGTGATCTGCAAAAGGGTAAGACCCAGAAGTACCAGAGGGAAAGACACGCTTTAGGAAGAGGTGACTTGGAAAGGGTGCTTCTGTGCCTAAGTGATGGCTCAGAAACCTGGCTGGGTGTCCCTGGGTCAAAGATTTCAGGAGGCCAGCAGTAACCTAGACTCACAAAGATCGTAGTAACATACATCAATGTAATTTAGAGTCACAAAAATCTTAGAGCCACAGAGTTGATCTTCATCTATGATTAGGAGATGGTCAGTTTTACAGGATATGATCATTGGGCCGGCAGTAGATGGCTAAAATATTATTTAGGGTTATGTTTTTAATAAAAAAATTGATGTGCAAAAATATGGGTTTGGAATGTAAAGAAAACTCACAGGACCATCATGGAGTTACTTACGTTAAGGCCTCATGTCACTAACCCTAAATTCATTCCTATAGGAATGTAACCTTTAACCAGTCAGCAATGAAATTCCCAGTCAGTGCTGGAAATTTAACTGATGGACCCTTGCCATTCCCTCAGGGAGGAAATCTCGCCTAAATAAGGTATTCCATGCCACTAAATTTGTTTTAAGTTTATTTATTTTGAGAAAGAGAGAGAGAAAGAGAGCACATGCAAGGGAGGGGCAGGAATAGAGGGAGAGAGAGAAGCCCATGACCACGAGGTCATGATCTGAGCCAGGATCAAGACTCAGACACTTAACCAAGTGATCCAGACCCCAAGAATGTGGAGTTTCAAAGGTTAGTAGGCTTGGCTGGGATACAGCCCTGAGGGCACTGGCCTAATCCTTGAGAGAAGGCAGCAAACTACTTACAGGCAGATGGTATGGAAACAGTGACCTGTACATCACCTGGTGCACACAGTGGGGCAATTATACACTCATCATGGGGAGCATTCCTGAGAGGCAGTGTTCACAACAAGGCGACAAAGGAGCTAGGACAGAGGAGGTGTGTGGGACCATTTTCCTCCTCTTCCCCACAGCATAGACACAGAGCCATCTGCTGGAAACAATGTCATCCCCACACTGGCTGCCTAAGATGCTAACACCAACCCCACATTCCTGTGCTCTGGTGAGACTGGCCTTCTAGGTCAATCAGGCTTGCCTCAGTCCCAATGGAGGTGTCCCCTTCCCCAGGAGACCAGCGGAAGCCCATGACCACACCACCTCTCTTGACCAGACAGTTCTGCAGAGCTTCACTTCGAGTGGCAATCATTTCAAGTCTCATTTAAGAAGCAGATCAGAGCTGACCTAGATAAAACTCAGAACATTCTGGCCAAGGACCATACATTGTCCATGCAACTGGCCTGAAGGAGAGTGCAGCCAGAACACAAAACAGTGTATACAACACACACTACAGACACTCCCTGATGTGTCAGCCCCTGGACATTAGATGACCTCCTCTTCATAAAGCCATTCATCTCACAGGCAGGTAACATAATGAGCTTTTGTAACACAGAGAAGGCAAATACTCAGCCAAAATTCCAAGACAAGAGGAATGCATCCCAAATGAAAGAACAAGATAAGGTCATGGACAGAGAAATGGAAGGAACACTTTCAAACTCATTCTATGAGGCCAGCTTGGCCTTGAGTCCAAACTGGACAAAGACTCCACCAGAAAGGAAAACTACAGACCAATTTCCCGGATGAACCTGGATGCAAAAATTCTCAACAAAAAGTAGCAAAGCGGATCCAACAATACATACAAATAATTTTTCACCACAATGAATTGGATTATTCCTGGGATGCAATTCAATATCTGCAAATCAACTGATGTGATACATCACATTGATAAAAGGATAACAACCATATGATCCTCTCAATAGATGCAGAAAGAGCATTTGACACAATGCAGCATCCTTTCTTGATGAAAAAAAGCACTCATGAAAGGAAGGATAGAAAGATCTTGTCTGAATACCAGTATGTCCAGATACGAAAGTCCCACAGCTAATATCATCTTCAATGAGGAAAAACTGAGAGCTTTCCCCCTAAGGTCAGGAACACGACTGGAATGTCCACTCTCACCACTGTTATTCCACAAACTGTTGGAAGTCCTAACCTCAGCAAGCAGACAACAAAAAGAAATACGAGGCGTCCAAACTGGCAAGGAGGGTCAAACTTTCCCTCTTCGCAGACATGATACTTTCCAAGGAAATCCCAAAGACTCCATGGAAAAACTGTTAGGACTGATACTGGAATTCAGGAAAGTCTCAGGATATAAAATCAATATACAGAAGTTGACTGCATTTCTATATACCAATAATGAGTCAGCAGAGAGAAATCAAGGATTGATGTACTTTACAATTGCACTGAAAACCATCAAACACCCAGGGGTAAACATAACCAAAGAGGTAAAAGATCAGTACACTTAAAACAAAAGAGAGGCGCCTGGGTGGCTCAGTCGGTTAAGTGCCAACTTCGGTTCAGGACATGATCCCGCATTTGTGGGTCTGAGTCCCGTGATGGGCACTGTGCTGACAGCTCGGAGCCTGGAACCTGCTTCAGAGTCTGTGTCTCCCTCTCTCTCTCTTTCTGCCCCTCCCCTGCTCATGTGCTCTCTCTTTCTCTCTCTCTCTCTCTCAAATATAAACAAAGATTAAAAAAATAAAGGAACAAACCAAACAACATCTATGAAAGAAATGGAAGAAACACAAAGAAATAGAAAAACATTCCATGCTCATGGAAGAGAAGAACAAATATTATTAAAATGTCAATACTACTCAAAGCAATTGACACATTTAATGCAATCCCTATCAAAATAACAACAGCAGGCCAGCTGCGGGAAGCGGAGGACGACTGAGGTGCCGACCTGAGGTGATGGAGCCGCCGAAGGTGGAAAAGTTCAGCTCCGCCAACAGGGGAAATGGGCTGCGCGCCTTGGTGCAGCTGCGCCCCGGAGAGCTGCTCTTCCGCTCGGATCCCTTGGCGTACACGGTGTGCAAGGGGAGTCGTGGCGTCGTCTGCGACCGCTGCCTCCTCGGGAAGGAAAAACTGATGCGATGCTCTCAATGCCGAGTTGCCAAATACTGCAGTGCCAAGTGCCAGAAAAAAGCTTGGCAAGACCACAAGCGGGAATGCAAATGTCTTAAAAGCTGCAAACCCAGGTATCCCCCGGATTCTGTTCGACTTCTTGGCAGAGTTGTTTTCAAACTTATGGAAGAAACACCCTCTGAATCGGAGAAACTTTATTCATTTTATGATCTGGAGTCAAATATTAACAAACTGACCGAAGATAAGAAAGAGGGCCTCAGGCAACTTGTAATGACATTTCAACATTTCATGAGAGAAGAAATACAGGATGCTTCTCAGCTGCCACCTTCCTTTGACATTTTTGAAGCTTTTGCAAAAGTGATCTGCAACTCCTTCACCGTCTGTAATGCGGAGATGCAGGAAGTTGGCGTTGGCCTATATCCGAGTATGTCTTTGCTCAATCACAGCTGTGACCCCAACTGCTCCATCGTGTTCAACGGGCCCCACCTCTTGCTGCGAGCGGTCCGCGACATCGAGGCGGGAGAGGAGCTCACCATCTGCTACCTGGACATGCTGATGACCAGCGAGGAGCGCCGGAAGCAGCTGAGGGACCAGTACTGTTTTGAATGTGACTGTATTCGATGCCAAACCCAAGACAAGGATGCTGACATGCTTACTGGTGATGAGCAAGTATGGAAGGAAGTTCAAGAATCGCTGAAAAAAATTGAGGAACTGAAGGCACATTGGAAGTGGGAGCAGGTTCTGGCCATGTGCCAGGCGATCATCAGCAGCAACTCGGAACGGCTTCCCGATATCAACATCTACCAGCTGAAGGTGCTCGACTGCGCCATGGACGCCTGCATCAACCTGGGTCTGCTGGAGGAGGCCTTGTTCTACGGAATTCGGACCATGGAGCCGTACAGGATCTTCTTCCCAGGAAGCCACCCAGTCAGAGGCGTGCAGGTCATGAAGGTCGGCAAGCTGCAGCTGCACCAGGGCATGTTCCCGCAGGCCATGAAGAACCTGAGGCTGGCTTTTGACATTATGAGAGTGACACATGGCAGAGAGCACAGCCTGATTGAAGACTTGATCCTCCTCTTAGAAGAATGTGACGCCCACATAAGAGCATCCTAAGGGGCGCAGGCAAAGATGGCTCATATCCATATCGAATGCCTGGTGGAGGTCACATGTGCTGCACTGTTTGTGGGCCTCCCCTCTGGGAATGCTAGGCTGTGTTTATGTAGGTAAATAAGCAGGCATACCATGTGCAAACCACAAGAATCATTAGTTGTAGAGAAGCACAACAATAAATACAAAAAAAATTGGTTGAAAAAAAAAAAAATAAAAAAAAAAAAATAACAACAGCATTCCTCACAGAACTAGAACAAACAAACCTAAAATTTGTAGGGAGCCAGAAAAGACCCCAAATTGCCAAAGTCATGTTGAAAAAGAAAACAAAGCTGGAGACATTAAAATCAGGACTTTATGGTGTATTAGAAAACCGCAATCATCAAGACAGTATGGTACGGGCACAAAAACGGACACAGACATCCATGGAACGGAATAGGGAACCCATAAATGGACCCTCAAACATATGGCCGAGTAATCTTTGATAACACTGGAAAGAATATCCAATGGAAACACAAAAGTCTCTTCAGCAAATGGTACTGGGAAAACTGGACAGTGAGAAGATTGGACCTGGACTATGCTCTTAAACCACACACACAGACACACACACACACACACACACACACACACAAACACACACACACCTCAAAATGGATGAAAGATATAAATGTAAGAAAGGGACCATCAAAATCCTAGAGGAGAAAACACGCAATCTACCTCCTTGATCCTGGCCACAACAACTTCTTGCTTGTCATGTCTCCAAAGCAAGGGCAATAAAAACCAAAATGAACTATTAGGACCTCAAGATAAAAAGCTTCTGAACAGCAGAGGACACAATCAGCAAAACTGAAAGGCCACTGAATGAAATGGGAGAAGATTTTTGCAGGTGACATATCAGATAAAGGGTTAGTATCCAAAATCTATAAACAATTATCACACTCAACACCCAAAAACCAAAAAATCCGGTGAAGAAATGGGCAAAAGACGTGAACAGACACTTTAAGAAAGATGACATCCAGATTGGTCACACATGAAAAGATGCTCAATCTCACTTGTCATCACTGAAATACAAATCAAAACCACAATGAGATATCCCCACACACCTATCAGAATGGCTAAAATTAACATCTCCGAAAAAGACAGATGTTAGCAAGGATGCAGAGAAAGGGAACGCTTTTGAAATGCTGGTGGGCATGCAAAGTGGTGTAGCCACTCTGGAAATAGTATGGAGATTTGTCAGAAAAACTAAAAATAGAACTACACTAGACCCCAGCAATTGCACTACTACGTATTTATCCAAAGGATACACTAACGCTGAGTTGAAGTGGCACATGCACTGCAATGTTTATAGCAACATTATCAACAATAGCTAAATTATGCAAATAGCCCAAATGACCATTGAGAGATGAATGGATAAAGAAGATGTGGTATATTCATACAATGGAATATTACTCAGCGGTCAAAAAGAATGAAATCTTGCTATTTGAAACAACATGGATGGAAACGGACTTGATTATGCTAAGCAAAATATGTCAGAGAAAGACACACATCATATGATTTCTCTCATCTGTGGAATTTAATACAACTGATGAACGTAGTGAAAGGAAAGCAAAAATAAGATACAAACAGAGAGGGAGTCAAACGATAAGAGACTCTTAAATACAGAGAAGAAACTCAGGGTTCCAGGAGGGTTACTGAATAGGGTTATGGGCTAAATGGGTGATGGGCATTACAGGCACACTTGGGATGAGTATTGGGTATATTTTGTACTTGATGGATCACTAAATTCTACTGCTGAAACTGTATTCCACTATAAAGTAACTAACTTGGGCTTAAATAAAAAAAAAGAAATATTAAAAAGAAGTAAAGAAATGTACTACCAGTCAAAAGAAAAGAATATTTAAATCAGGCTCTTAGAGTGGAAATCTAGGACTAAAAGTGTTACAGACAAGAAAGGATCAGAGAAAACATCAAGAAACAATGGCAAAACAACTAGTAGAATGGCACTAAATATATACCTATTAATAATCACTCTAACGTTTTTTTTTTTAAATTTATTTTTTGGGGGATAGAGAGAGACAGAGCATGAATGGGGGAGGGGCAGAGAGAGAGGGAGACACAGAATCGGAAACAAGCTCCAGGCTCTGAGCCATCAGCCCAGAGCCTGACGCGGGGCTTGAACTCACGGACCGCGAGATCGTGACCTGGCTGAAGTCGGACACTTAACCGACTGCGCCACCCGGGCGCCCCAATAATCACTCTAAATGTACATGGACTAAATGCTCCAATCATAAGACATTGGATAGAGGATCAGAATGGACAAAACAAGCAAACAAACAAACAAAAACAACACCTATCTAGATGCTGCCTACAAAGTTTTATTTGGACTTAAGTCACCTTCAGATTTAAAGTGAGGGAACGAAGAAACATTTATTATGCCAATAATGTCAAAAGAAAGATATAAGTAACAATACTTATATCAGGCAAAATAACCTTTAAAACCGAGACTCTATTTTGGTACCCTTTGGGTAAATACCTAATAGTGACATTTCATGAACCCAGTATTTATAGCAGCATTATCAACAGTAACCAAACTATAGAGAAAGCCCAAGTATCCATCAACTGATGAAGGTATAAAGAAGTTGTGGTGTGTGTGTGTGTGTGTATGTATGTATACGCATATATACATATGTACATATGTGTACGTTCATATATACAAACATATGTATATACAAAGAAATATAACTCAACTTCAAGAAGAATGAAATCTTGCCATTTGCAATGATGTGGATGGAGCTAGAATGTATTATGCTAAGTGAAATATGTCAATCAGAGAAAGACAAATATATGATTTCACTCACGTGGAATTGAAGAAACAAAACAGATGAAAACATGGGAAGGGGGCAGGAAACGAGAAGAGTGGTAACAAACCACATGAGTCTCTTAATGTTAGAGAAAAAAACTGAAGGTTAATGGAGGGAAATGGGTCAGCGCTGGGCTAGATGTGGGATGAGTATTAAGGAGAGCACTTGTGATGAGCACTGGGTATTGTATGTAAGGGATGAATCACCAAATTTTACTCCCGAATCCGAGAATGCACTGTATGTCAACTATGACTTAAATTAAAATAAATAAATAAATGAATAAGTAAATAAAAAAATAAAGCTATAACAAGAGATGAAGATGGACGCTATCTCATACTAAAGGGGACAATGAAACAAGAAGATCCAATGATTGTAAATTTTGATGCACCCAACATGCGATCACCAAGTATATAAAATATTTAACAACAACCATAAAGGAACTCATTTTTTATAATATAACGATAGTAGAGGACTTTAACACATCGCTCACATCAATGGACAGAAGCTGTAAACAGAAAATCAACAAGGAAACAATGGCTTTGAATGACACACTGGACCAGATGGGTTTAACAGATATATTTAGAACACTCCATACTAAAATGGCAGAGTACATATTCTTTTCTTTTTTTTTTCTAAATTTTTTTTTCAACATTTATTTATTTTTGGGACAGAGAGAGACAGAGCATGAACGGGGGAGGGGCAGAGAGAGAGGGAGACACAGAATCAGAAACAGGCTCCAGGCTCTGAGCCATCAGCCCAGAGCCTGACGCGGGGCTCGAACTCCCGGACCGCGAGATCGTGACCTGGCTGAAGTTGGACGCTCAACCGACTGCGCCACCCAGGCGCCCCAAAGGCAGACTTTTTAGTAAGAAGAGAGAAAGGACTCCAATAAATAAAATCACAAATAAGAAAGGAGAAATAACAGTCCACACCACAAAAATACAGTTAGAAGTTAATATTATGAACAACTATATGCAACAAATTGGACACTCTGAGAAAAATGGACAAATTCCTAGAAACACACAAACTACCAAAACTGAAACAGGAAGATACATAAAATCTGAAAACAGAAAGAAATCAAATCAGTAATAAAAAAAATCTCCCCCAACACAAGAGTTCTGGGCCAGATGGTTTAACTGATGAATTCTCTCATCCATTTAAGAAAGAGGTAATATGTATTCTCCTCGAATTATTACAAAAAATAAAAAAGAAGGAAAACTTACAGATTCATCTTATGAGGCCATCATTACCCTGATACCAAAACCAGATAAAGCCTCCACTAAAACCAAAAACTGGCGGGGCGCCTGTGTGGCTCGGGCTGTTTACTGTCTAACTCTTAATTTCGGATTAGGACATTATCTTGTGGTGCGTGGGTTCGAGTCCCATGTTGGACCCTGCCATGACAGTGTGGGGCATGGCCAGGATTCTCTCTCTCCCTATCTCTGAGCCCCTCCCTCACTTTTATGTACTCAAAGGAAAGAAATAGACATTTAAAAAATGTTAAAAAATTTTTTAAATAAAACTGCAGCCCAATAGCCTGATGACTATGTATGCAGAAATTCTTATTAAAATACCTTCAAATTAAAGTCAACAATACATTAATAGAATCATTTACCATAATCAAGAGGGATATATCCCTGGGCTGCAAGGGTGGTTCCACATTCACAGATCAATCAACATGATGCACCACAGTAATAGAAGAAAGGATAAGAACAATAGGATGCTTTCAACAGATGCAGGAAAACTATTTGACAAAATGTCACATCCATTCATGATAAAACCCCTCAGCAAAGTACATTGAGAGTCAAACTACCTGCACATAATAAAGGTCATCTAGGAAAAACCCACAGCTCATCTCATCCTCAATGGGGAAAAATTGAAAATTTTTCCTCCAAGGTCAGGGACAAAACAGGGATGACCCTTCTCACCACTGTTATTCCACATAGTACGGGAAACTCTAACCACAGCACTCAGACAACAAAAAGAAATAAGAGGCATCCAAATCGGCAAGGAAGAAGTAGCACTTTCGCTATTTGGAACTGACATGATGTGTTCTATAAAAAACATGAAAGATTCCCTTAAAAATTGCTAGAATTGATATATGAATTTCACAAGTCACAATATACAGAAATCAAGGAACATAGATGTATTGAATTTCTAACACAAATCATAAATTAACACAGAGAGAAAGTAAGGGATCAATCCCATTGACAGGCTCACAAATACCACAAGAAACCAGGATAAACCTAACCAAAGAGGTGAAAGATCTGTACTCTAAAGTCTATGAAACACTGATGAAAGAAATGGAAGAGGACACAAAGAAATGGAATACATTTCATGTTCATGGATGAACAAAATACTGTTAAAAAAGCTACACTCCTCAAAACAATCTACACATGTAATGAAATCCCTATCACACTAACAAAAACATTTGTGACAGAACAAGAACAAATAATCTCAAAATTTGTATGGAATAACAAAAGTCCCCAAACAGCCAAAACAAACTTGAAGAAGAAAAGCAAAGTTGGAGACATCACAATTCCAGACTTTAGGTTATATTACAAAGCTGTACTGATCAGAACAGTATGGTACTGGCAAAACAACAACAACAACAACAACAACAACAACAACAACAACAACAAAACACAGAGGCATAGATCAATAGAATAGAAATGCAGAAATGAACTCACACCTATATGGTCAATTAATTCTCAACAAAGCAGGAAAGAACATCCAATGGAAAAAAAAACATAGTCTTGGGACACAGGGGTGGCTCAGTCAACAAAGCCTGTGATTGTGAATTCAGCTCAGGTTATGATCTCAGGGCAGTGCAGAGCATGCATGGGATTCTCTGTCTCCATTTCTCTCTGCCCCTCTTCTGCATGCTCTCTCTCTCTCTCTCAAAAATAAGTAAATAAACTTAAAAAAAAAGGCTCCTCAACATATGGTTTTGGAAAAACTGGACAGCATCCTGCAAAACAAAACAAAAACAACAATGGACCACTTTCTTACAACATACACAAAAATAAATCCAACATGGACAAAGACCTATATGTGAAACCTGAAACCATAAAAATCCCAGAGGATAACACGGGTAGTATCTTATTTGACATTGCCTGTACAAACGTCTTTGTAGATATATCTCTAGAGGTAAGGGAAACACAAGCAAAAATAATGAGACTTCATAAAAATTAAAACCTTCCGTCACCAAGGAAATAATCAACAAAACTAAAACACCTACAGAATATTTGCAAACGACATCGGATAAAGGGTTAGTGCCCAAAATATATACAGTTATACAGCACCCAAAAAATGAAAAATCTGATTAAAAATGGGCAGAAGACAAAAATGGACATTTCCCGAAGGAAGACATATACCTGGCCAAGAGACAAATGAAAAAATACTCAACAATACTGATCTTCAGGGAAATACAATTCAAAAGTACAATGAGATAACACATCACATCTGTCACAATGATGAAAATCAATGAAGGATGAAACAGCAGGTGTTGCCAAGGATGTGGGGAAAGAATAACCCTCTTGCACTGTGGGTAAGAATGCAAACTGGTGCAGCCAGTCTGGAAAACATTATGGAGATTTCTAAAAAAAAAAAAAAAAAAAAAAAAAAACTGGAAATGGAAGTACCTTACAATCCAGCAATTTCACTACTAGGTATTTCCACAAAGAATACAAAATCTTCAAAGGGATACACGCAACGTGATGTTTACAGCAGCATTTTTTACAAAAGCCAAATTACAGAAACTATCCAAGCATCCATCAACTGATGAACAAATTGAGATGTGGTCTATGGAATGTAATATTATTAGGCCGTAAAAACATGAAATCTTGTCATTTGCCATGAGCTGGATGGAGAAAATGTTACCCTGGATGAAATAAGCCTTTCAGACAAAGACAAATACCAGATGATTTCACTAACACATGGAAATAAAACAAAGCGGGGGGCGGGGGGGGGGGGGAAGACAGTGACAAACAGACTCTTAACTAGGAAACAAACTGAGGGCTTCCAGAGCAAGGTGGGGAATGGGTGAAACAGCTGCTGGGGATTAAGAAGTGCACCTGGGATGAGCACCGGATGACTTGTGGAAGGGTTGCTCTATATTTTACACCTGAAACTAATACTACACTGTATCTTTACTCACTGCAATTTAAATTCAAGATAACGTACCTTAATGACAGGTACCTACCAGGTTTTCTGTAGTTTGCAATCACTTAATTAGGTTGGAAAAATAAACATGAAACTTTTTAAAAGGCATGTATAATGTGGGGGACAGTTTGTGCCCTTACCTCGGTCACTGGTTCTAGCAGGACTCGGAAAGTGGGTCCCAGCTCATTCTTTAAGGAGTTCCCAAGACGAGCATTTCATGTATTCATGTCCTAACGGAATGCAGCTCCCGTTCTTCTGAATTTCTGTCAGGGTTTCTTCCTGGAAACAAGCCTGAATCTGGAACAAACCATCGACTGCATCGATGAGGTGATGTCGTGGGACTCCGCAATCCACGAGACCTTTAGTAAAATATGTCTTGTTCAAATACTGTCCGGGAAGGGGAGGAATGAAACACGGGAACAGCCCAGAAAACGCAAGGGCCTGTGCAGCTCAGCAACCAGCTTGCCCAGGGAAGCCACCCAGAGCCCACTCCTCAGCACTCAGTACAATAAGACAAATTCTCTCTGGCGACTCAGGAGATGCCAAGTTGCTACAAAGCTCCCAAGATCTCCCCTGGGGCGGGCGGCACACCCTGCTGGAAATGCAGCTCTGCTCTCTCTACTGAGGCAGCGGCAGAGGCCCTGAGTACTCTGGGAGCAATCAAAGCCCTTCCTGCTCTCAGGTGCCCTGGGTCAGAAAAGCGGATGGTGCGCCCTCTGCTGGCCATCACTGCCTGGGCAGAGGAACCTGCCTCTCTGGGTCTGTGGTGCTCGAGCTCTCTCTGTTGGCCATCATGGGCATTCTTGCAATGGGGAAGGCCCTGGTTGCTCAGCTGAGACACTGAAGGTGCCTGGGCAACTAAACCTGTTCTCCACAGTGGGAAAGGTTTTAATGACAGGGCCTGGGACACAAAGAAATCTTTTCCTTCTCCTTTCTTGTGAGTGAAGAATGAAACCGAATTTATTAACGTAATGACATCATTTGTAATATTTAAACAATGTTCACAGAAAAATAGACCGCCAAGTTACACTTACTGAGCAAGTGGTAATTGTGTTTACCACCAAAATACTTAGGTTAGATAAAGATGGACAACTTTGAGAGAGATTCCGGCGTCAGCTATGGAATGAATGAGTCCTAGGGATACAAGGGACAGCCAATGTAATGGAGTCAATCCTGTAATAATACTGTTGCATGCTTTCACAGGATAGCTACACTTGTGCTTAAGTACAATATAATTTATAGACATATGGAATGACTACAATGTATGACTAAAACTCATACAACAAATGTGTGAACAATATTTCAATTAAAAATAGACATCCTTTACACTATTTTTAATTTCTCCTTCTTTGCCAATAAACTATCATTCCTGGGGCGCTTGGGTGGCTTAGTCGGTTAAGCGTCCGACTTTGATGCAAGTCGTGATCTTGCAGCCCATGAGTTTGAGCCCCGCGTCAGGCTCTGTCCTGAGAGCTCAGAGCCTCGAGCCTGCCTCAGATTCGGTATCTCCCACTCTCTCCCCCCTCCCCAGCTCGGGCTCTCTCAAAAAAAGAAAAAAGAAACATTAAAAATGAAAAATAATTCCTAATTTGGAACCTGTGAAATTCCATTTATACCAGATTCTCTAACATCACCATCTTGATGTGGAGGGCTTATCTGAAAAGTCACTAATAATATCTTTGATGACACATATGTGACAAGGTCAGAATGAAACTTAGAGGGAGCTATGAATCAGTTGTGAATTTACAGTATGTATCCTTGGCTAATATTTCCAATGAAATGTGCTTTAGGGACACGGATGGATGAAATAATGTCCACCAGTCATATAGGTAAATATCCTGTAGGACCATTATGCCTTCAATTACTAATTGCCATCTCTTCAGCATTAAAAGAAAGCTGGGACAAGTAAATGTCTTTGAATTTGATGTAAGAGAAGACTAGAGTGTTTTAAAGTGTTCACCTACCTTCTGGAATCCTCAGATTAGTTGTGGACAGGAGGATAGCAACCCCCGATTGGGATGCACACCGCTAGTCCCAGAGGAAGGATATGGACCTTATTGTCAATTTTTTTAATCAATATCAGCAGTCCACCTCTGCCAGGTACAGACTTCAGGACCTGGGGACAACATGATGCCTGATGCCTGGGTTCAGAACTTGAGGAAGGCCAGCTGGTGGGGGAGAGGGGAAATCCAACAGGGCCTGGGGCAGTGAGAGAGATGGCCCCAGGACACCTCCCCACAGGGCAGACTTGGAGTATACCTGCCAAAGAGCAGCACAATCTCCCTCAAGACATCCCTCTCCATGACAGAACATGAGGCTGAGCCTCACAATTCCAGAAGAAATGAGGGATACCCATCTGTTCAATTCCAATGGCTTCTGAAGAGCTTGGACCCAGGGATGTTGGAGTCTTGGGGTCATGGAACTCTGATGCCCATGATACAAGCCCTTTCTGCCCCAGCACTCAGAGCCACCTCATACATCCCCTCTCCCCTGACGCATCTAACGCCATCCACATACCTTGAGCAGGTGTCTACCTTCCTCTTTGTACTTCCTCTTTGTCACTGTTTCTCTCTAACCACATCTCTCTCTGTTTCTTCCTTTCACTCTTTAGGGAGTGGTGTAACATACAGTGCTAACCTTTATTCTTATACATGTGAATATCCAATTTTCCCAGCACCTGTTATTCAAGAGACTATTCTTCTCCACTGTGTATTTTTGACTCCCTTGTCAAATACTAGTTGACTGTGCATGCATGGGTTTAGATTGGGCTCTCAATTTCTGTTCCATTGTCTTGTGTGTGTGCTTATGCAAGTGACATAACTGACTTCTTTGTGTTAGAATGAAGCTTGAAATCAAGAAGTGTGATGCCTCCTATTTTGTCCTTTCTTGCATTGGCTACTTAAGGTCTTTTTGTGGTTCCAAACACATTTGAGGATATGTGTTTCTAATTGCATAAAAATTGCATCAGAGTCTTGATAGAGATAGAACTGAATCTCTAGAGGGCTTTGAGTAGTATGGACATTGTATCTGTATTAATTCCTCCTACAGATGGACATGGGGTGGCTTTTCACTGACTTGTGTGTTCTGTTTCTTCCATGCAAATTGAATTTCTTCCATTTCTTCACACAGGTTTTGTAGTTTTCTATAGAGATCTTTCACCTCCTTGGCTAAATTTATTCCAATAAATTTTATTGTTTTTGATGCTATTTTAAACGTATGGCCAACTAATATTTGACAAAGCAGGAAAGAACATCCAATGGAAAAAAGACAGTCTCTTTAACAAATGGTGCTGGGAGAACTGGACAGCAACATGCAGAAGATTAAAACTCGACCACTTTCTCACACCATTCACAAAATTAAAATCAAAATGGATAAAGGATCTGAATGTGAGACAGGAAACCATCCAAACTCTAGAGGAGAAAGCAGGAAAAGACTTCTCTGACCTCAGCTGTAGCAATTTCTTACTTGACACATCCCCAAAGGCAAGGGAAATAAAAGCAAAATGAACTACTGGGACCTTATGAAGATAAAAAGCTTCTGCACAGCAAAGGAAACAACCAACAAAACTAAAAGGCAACCAACAGAATGGGAAAAGATATTTTCAAATGACATATCGGACAAAGGGCTAGTATCCAAAATCTATAAAGAGCTCACCAAACTCCACACCCAAAAACAAATAACCCAGTGAAGAAATGGGCAGAAAACATGAATAGACACTTCTCTAAAGAAGACATCCGGATGGCCAACAGGCACATGAAAAGATACTCAACTTCGCTCCTTATCAGGGAAATACAAATCAAAACCACACTCAGATATCACCTCACGCCAGTCAGAGTGGCCAAAATGAACAAATCAGGAGACTATAGATGCTGGCGAGGATGTGGAGAAATGGGAACCCTCTTGCACTGTTGGTGGGAATGCAAATTGGTGCAGCCACTCTGGAAAACAGGAAAAAATTTCCTCAGAAAATTAAAAGTAGACCTACCCTATGACCCAGCAATAGCACTGCTAGGAATTTACCCAAGGGATACAGGAGTACTGATGCATAGGGGCACTTGTACCCCAATGTTTATAGCAGCACTCTCAACAATAGCCAAATTATGGAAAGAACCTAAATGTCCATCAACTGATGAATGGATAAAGAAATTGTGGTTTATATACACAATGGAGTACTACGTGGCAATGAGAAAGAATGAAATATGGCCCTTTTTAGCAACATGGGTGGAACTGGAGAGTGTTATGCTAAGTGAAATAAGCCATACAGAGAAAGACGGATACCATATGGTTTCACACTTATGCAGATCCTGAGAAACTTAACAGAAACCCATGGGGGAGGGGAAAGAAAATAAAAGTGGTTAGAGTGGAAGAGAGCCAAAGCATAAGAGACTCTTAAAAACTGAGAACAAACTGAGGGTTGATGGGGGGTGGGAGGGAGGGGAGGGTGGGTGATGGGTATTGAGGAGGGCACATTTTGGGATGAGCACTGGGTGTTTTATGGAAACCAATTTGACAATAAACTTCATATATTGAAAAAAAATAAAATAAAATGTATTTATTTAGTTTAGTTTAGATTTATGTATGCATTTCTTTTATTTTTTCAAGTTTTTATTTAAATTCCAATTGGTTAACATACAGTGTATGTTAATTTCAGGTATAGAATGTAGTCATCCATCACTTACATACAACACCCAGTGATCCTCACTGCTAGCGCCCTCCATAGCCCATCACCCATTTAACCCATGCCCCTGCCCACCTCACTTATAGTAACCCTCCATTTGCTATTTATAGTTAAGAGTCTGGTTTCTGGTTGATTTTTATTTCATTCAATTATGTGAGGGGTCACATTTATTGATTTGCATTTCTGAAACATCCTGCCTTTACAGGGAAAAAACCCTTCATCACGGTCAATGATCCTTTTCATGTGATCCTGAATTTGGTTTGCCTGTATGTTACTGGGAATTATTCATCTATATTCATCACGGGGATACTGGCCTATAGATTTCTGTTCAGGTAGTATCCTTTCTGGCTTCCTACCAGGGTAATTCCAGTCTCATGAAATGAGTTTGGTGGTGTTCATTCCTTTTGAATCAGTGAGAGGACTGCTGTTAGTTCTTCTACAAACGTTTGGTTAAATTCACCAATGAATCCACCTGGTCCTGGGGTTTTCTTCCTTGGCAGAACATCGATTACTGATTCAATTTACTTACATTGGTTATCTTCTTGTATTGATACAGTCTTCCTTTAATGGGTCTGTGCAAACCTTCTATATCTTCCTGATACAATCTTGGTAGGTTGTGTGTTTCTAAGAACCTATCCATTTCTTCTAGGTAGGTAGTTTTCTGTCATCTAATTTGGCCATAGTCGCCACTTTGTCTGCTTTATGTTTCTTTGGTATAAGGCATAATATCTTCTCTTTTATGTATAATTCTTCTGAATTTGGTCCTCTTTATGTCTTAGCATAGTCTATGTATAGTCCTGACAATTTTGTTTCACTCTTCTGAAAACACACTGTTGGTCTTCTTCATATTTTCTACTGATTTAATGGTCTGTTTCATTGGTTTCCATTCTCATATGGATTAATTTCTCCCTTTTGAGAACATTGGGCATAGATTGTTTTTTTCTTCTAGTTCTTAGAAGTTTGGGGCGCCTGGGTGGCGCAGTCGGTTAAGCGTCCGACTTCAGCCAGGTCACGATCTCGCGGTCCGGGAGTTTGAGCCCCGCGTCGGGCTCTGGGCTGATGGCTCAGAGCCTGGAGCCTGTTTCCGATTCTGTGTCTCCCTCTCTCTCTGCCCCTCACCCGTTTATGCTCTGTCTCTCTCTGTCCCAAAAATAAATAAACGTTGAAAAAAAATTAAAAAAAAAAGAAGTTAAAGGTAGGTTGTTCATTTGAGTCTCAAAATCTATCCTCCACACATGCAAATACAGTGGCTCATCAGAGAACATTCAATAGGTCTTTTCTGTCCTATTTCTCATTCTCAGAACTCTGAGAAATAGAATCCGAAAATTTATTTGAAGACACAATAAATGAAAACTTCCCTAATGCGGGGAAGGAAACAGATCCAGAGCAGGAGGCACAAAGAACCCCCATTATATTCAACAGAAGCAGATCCACACCAAGTCGTATAGTAATTAAAACCTAAAATGTCGTGATAAAGAAAAATTTTCACAGCAAGAAAACAAAAGTTGACAGTTACCTACAAGGGAAACCCCATAAAGTTATCACTGGATGTATTTCAGAAGAAACTTTAAAACCGTAAGTGAGCAGCACGGTTTGGTAAAGGTGCCGAATGGAAAACATCTGCAGCCAAAGAGAGTCTATCCAGCAAACTATCATTCAGATGGAAGGAGAGATCAAGAGGTTCCCAAATAAATACTAAGCGAGTTCACAATCAACAAACCACCCCTGCAAGAAATGTTAAAGTGGACTCTTTAAGTGGAAAAGAAACACCTAAAGTGACAATATTAAAGTGTGAAACGCAAAAGCAATAAAAATGAGTATATCTGTAAAACATCAGTCAAGGTATTCACAATATGAAAGGTTTTGAAATAGGAACACTACATAGCTACAACACGGGAAGGAGAGGAGTAAACAACTGGTTCAAACTTAAACAACTATCAACTTAATATAGACTCCTATATGCAGAAGTGGTTAGGTACAAACCTAATAATACCCACAAATCAAACACTACTAATACATATGCAGAGTATAAAGACAAACAATTTAAACTGTGAAATTGTGAAGAAACCCAGCAAATGAAAAAAAGAGAAAGAGAATAAAGGATCAGAAAAAATCAGAAATAACCAATATCAAGTAATAATAGGACAAGTACATGTCTATCAATTACTTTGATAGAAACAGAATAAATGCTCAAATCAAAGGCACTGGGTGACAGATAGGGGCAACTGGATGGCTCAATCGCTTGAGATTTCGACTCTTGATTTCGGTTCAGGCTATGATCACAGGATCATGGGATTGAGCCCCAACTGGGCTCTGCACTGAGCATGGAACTTGGTGAGGATTCATTCTCATTCTCATTCTCTCTCTCCCTCTCTCTCTGTCTCTCTCTTCCCTCATTCCCCCCACCCGCCCTCCCATGCCTGTGCTCTCTCTCTTCATAATAAAAGGCACTGGGTGATAGAATGAGTAAATATATAGGACCCATCTATCTTCTACCTACAAGAGACTAATTATAGAACTAAGGTTTCAAAAGAAATCTGCAGTAGCAGTACCTTTATCAGACAAAATAGATTTAAAAATAAAACTGTAACAAGAGACAAAGAAGGACACTATAATAATAAAAGATACAATCCAACAAAAAGATAGAACAATTGTAAACATATATGCGCTCAACCTGAGAGCACCCAAATACACAAAGCAGTCCAAAACTAAATAATTGATAGTCATCCAATAATAGTAGGGCACTTTAACACCCCAATGACATCAATGGAGAGATATTTCCATCAGAAAATCAACAAGGAAGTAGAGACTTTGAATGATAGAGTAGACCAGATGGACTTAAACAATATATTTTAGACATTCCATCCTAAAACAGCACAATACACATTCTTTTCACGTGCACATAGAACATTCCCCACACTCGATAAAATATTAGGTCATAAAACAAGCCAAAACAAAATCAAACCAATCAACACCGTACCATGTGTCTTTTCAGACCACAATGCTATGAAACTAGATGTCTACAACAGGAAAAAAAAATCTGGAAAATGTACAAAATCATGGAAGTTAAATAACATGCTACTAAACAATCAATGGCTCAACCAACAAATCAAAGAGAAAATCCAAAAAAACATGGAAACAAATGAAAATGAAAACACAACAATCCAAACTTCTGTAAAGCAGGAAAACTGGTTCTAACAGGGAAGTTTATAACAATACAAGTCTGCCTCAGGAATAAAAGAAACAAAAAAACAAACACTGAAGTAAACTCCATAACTTTATAAAATAAAAACCAGAAAAAGGACAACAAACAAAACTCACAAAGGACAGAATGAAGAAAATAATTAAAATCAAAGAAGAAATAAATGATATAGAGATTAAAACTATGCACCCAATGTATCAAAAACGGATGAGGCAGTGTGTGAAATCCTATCATACTGAGAGAGGCAGGGTGGCGGTGTGAAACAGTCCAGAGCCAAGCAAGAATGGGGCAAGGCAAAAACAACCTCCAGTGCAGAGAGACAGGGGTGAAAAAAAAATGAACACACTCCCTCCCAGATGCAGGGCGGTGTCCACGCATAAACATCTCCCCGCTCCAAGTGGGAGTGCAAACATAACTTACTTCTTGTCCTAGACCTAACCCTAACACTAACCCAAATCCCAACACCTAAACATAACAGCTAACCCTAACCATAACCCTAATACTAATCCCTGTCCCTTACCCTACTCCTAAACCCAAACCTAACCCTACCGAACTGAGAAAGTAAACAAACCCTGAATTAACCCTAACCTTGTGCCTAAACCTCTAACCCTAACCCTATAACTCTAACCCTAAAACCCTAACCCTAATGCTCTAACTTTACCCGCTAACCCTAAAATTATAAAACCTAAAACTAACCCTAACCCTAACCATAAAACTCTAACACTAACAAAAGCTAACCGCTAATCGAATCTCCACACCCATAACCGAACCCAAGTCCTAGACCTAGACCTCACCTTATCCCTAAACCTAATGCAAACCCTAACACTAATGCTATCAACTTACCCTAACCCCACCATCTAACCATTACCCTAACTCTCAAACCCAAACCATAACCCTAAACCTAAGCCTAACCCAAGCCCAAACCTAATGCCTAAACCTAACTCTAACTCCAAACCCTAACCCTTAACCATAACACTAAACACTAACCATAACCCTAAACATAACCCTAATGCATAAACCTAACTCTAACCCCTAACACTAACCCCTAACACCAACCCTAACCGTAACCCTAACCCCTAACACCAAACCCAATCCCAAACCCTAACCCAATGCACACGACACACAGGAATGGTGTCACATCCACACTGGTGAAGTCCCTGGTCAGAACATTAACCCTAGTTAAGGATCTTTCTAGATGGGGACCCAATTCCTATCTCTGAGAACACCACAAACAAATGGCCCAAAGCGGTACAGAATTACTCGACATCATGACATTTCCAATGCCCGCATGGAGCAGCACAAGGGGGCTGATGAGGCCCAACTGAAGATGGCACACAAACGAGGCTGGTCCTGGAACACAAAGACTAAGCCTGAACAGCCCGTTCTGATGAGGCCCACACACAATCCTCTGGGGAGACCACTACACTGCAGAGGTTCAGCGCTTGGAGCTTCCTGGGACCTAACCCTAACCTTAACTGTGACACTCACATACCGCTCAAACTAAACCTCACCCCAACTCTAAACCTAACCCTACACATGACCCGCACCCACGCATGGACCCTCATTCAGCCCTCAGGGTGATCATGGCACTGGTGTCGCTTTGGCCCTGGCAACATCCATGGAACGAACCTTAACCTTGGCAAAAGCTTTCTCCTAATGGGGACCCAATTCCTAAGTCTGAGGACATGACGGACATGGGGCCCAGAAGCGGAGGAGGATTACATGGCATGGAACCTGGAACATCACCATGTCATTTCCAAAGACCAGAAGGAGCTCCACAGGGGACTTCTTGAGGTCTAACCGAGGAGTGGCACTGGTACCCAAAACTCAGCCTGACTGGGACCCTCCTTAGACCCCTCTATTCATCCTTGTGGGGTGACAATGGCCCTACTGGGGGTATAGTGCCAGGAGCCTCCTGTGACCAAGCCCTAATCTTAACAGTGACCCACAGTATACACGTGAACCTAAACCTCACCTCATCTTTAACACTCACCCTACACCTGACTCGCACCATGCATGTGCCCTCATATCATCGATTCAGGGAGATCACAGGACTGGTGTCACTTCAGCCCTGGAGATTTCCCTGGCCAAAACCCTAACTGTAGCTAAGGCTTTCTGCATATGGAGACCGAATTTCCACAGTCTGACAAGAGCAGGCACAATTGGTTGAGAAGTGGTGCAGGATAATTTTGCGTGAAGCGTGGAACATCACCATGTCATTTCCAAAGCAGGGCTTCAGATGCACAGGAGGATTCCTGAGGCCTACCGAAGAGTGCGGATATAGGTATGGGGCCGTGGAAGGCAAAGACTAATGCTGACCGGTACCCTTCCTTCTGCACTCCAGTCAGCCCTTCGTGGAGACAACTGCACTGCTGTAGGTTCAGGGTCTAGAACCTCCTGGGAACTAATCTCAACCATAAACAGAAACGTAACCCTAACGCTACACCTAAACCTAACACGAACTCTCACACTAACTCTAAACCAGACCCACACCCGCCCATGTGCCCACATTTCAGCCCTCCATGGAATTCACGAGAATGGTATCGCTTCGGCCCTGGCGATGTCCCTGTACCGAACCCTAACCCTAGCTAAGGCTCTCTCCCCATGGAGACCCAATTCCAAAGTCTGATAACAGCACGTACATGGGTTCCAGAATCGGTGCAGAAATACTCAACATAACATGGAACATCACCATGTCATATCCAAAGCACGACTGCAGCTACAACAGAGGATTTATGAGTACTACACGAAGAGCTTTCCATACAATTGTCTGGACTTTGTACCCAAAGACAAATCCTTACTGGAAACCTCCCTTGTGTACTCCACTCAGCCCTTCGGGGTGACAACTTTGGGGAGACAGCTGTATGAGGGGATTCCTGAGCCCCACCAGAGTGGGGGCCCATACATTTGACTGGCCAGGGAACCCAACGACTAATCCTGACCAGCACCCTCCCTTGTGTACTCCACTGAAACCTTCGGGGAGACAACTCCTCTGCTGTGGGTTCAGTACCTGGAGCCTCCTGGGACATAACCCTGACCCTAACCTTAACCCTAACCCTAACCCTAACCCTCACCCTACACCTGATCCTATCTATCACACTAACTCTAAAACAGACCCAGAACCAAGAATGTGCCCTCACGTCACCCTCCATGGATTCACAACACTGGTGTCACTTTGGCCCTGGCAATGTCCCTGGACCGAACCCTAACCCTAGGTAAGGCTTTCTTCCCATGGGGACCCAATTCCAAAGTCTGACAACAGCACGCATACGGGTTCAAGATACAGTGCAGATATACTCGCCATGGAACGTGTAACATCACAATGTCATTTCCAAAGAGCTAAGGCAGCTGCACTAGAGGAATTCTTAGGCCTAACCGAAGGGTGGCCCATATATTTCTCTGGCCTTGGAACCCAAAAACTAATCCTGACTGGCACCTTCCCTTGTATACTCCACTCAGACCTTTGGGGAGACATTGCTCTGCTGTGGGGTGTCTAGAGACTCCTGGGACCTAACCCTAACCCTAAACATAAACTTAAACATAACCCTCACCCTACACCTAACCCTATCTGTAACCCTAACCCTATACTTGACCCGCACCATCGCATGGGCCCTCACTTCAGCCCTCGAGGGAGATCACGAGACTGGAGTCGCTTCAGCCCTGGCGATGTCCCTGGACCGAACCCTAACCCTAGCTAACCCTAGCTAAGGCTCTCTCCCCATGGGGACCCAAAACCAAGTGTGACAACACCACGCACCTGGGGTCCAGAAGCGGTGCAGGATCACTCAGCATAGAACCTGGAACAACACCATGTCCTTTCAAAGATCCGGCTGCGGCATCCCGAGAGGATTCCAGAGGCCTCACTGACCAGTGGCCCAAAGAGTTGTGTGGTCCTGGAAGCCCAAGACTAATCCTGACCAGCACCCTACCATGTGCCCTCACCTTATTCCTTTGGGAAGACAACTGCACTGCTGTGGGTTCAGCGCCTGGAGCATTCTGGGTCCTAACACTACCCTAAACCTAAGCCTAACCAGAACCCTCAACTGAAACCTAATCCTATCTCAAAAACTAACCCTCCACTTGACCATCACTGTCGCATGGGCTCTCACTTCATCCCTGGAGGGACATCACGAGACTGGAGTCACTTCAGACCTGTCAACATCCAGGGATAGAACCTTAACCCTAGCTAAGGCTCTCTCCCCATGTGGACCCAATACCAAAGTCTGACAACACCACATGCCTGGGCTCCAGAAGTGGTGCAGGATCACTCGGGATAGAACCTGGAAGGTCCCCATGTGCTTTCTAAGGCCTGGCTGCAGCTGCCTGATAGGATTCCTGAGGCCTACTACACCAGTGACCCATAGAGTTGTCAGGCCTTGGAACCAAAAGACTAATCCTGACTAGCACCCTCCCTTGTACACTCAGCCCAGCGGGGAGACAACTGCACTGCTGTGCTTTCAGCGCCTGGAGCCTCCTGGGACCTAATTCTAACCCTAACCCTAAACATAATCCTAACCAGAACCCTCAACCGAAACCTAATCCTATCTTGAACTCTAACCCTACACTTGACCCGCATCATCGCTGGGCCCTCAATTCAGCCCGCGAGGGAGATCATGAACCTGGAGTCGCTTCGGCCCTGCCGACTTCCCTGGACCTAACCCTAACCCTGGTTAAGGCGCTAACCCCGTGGGGAACCAATTCCAAAGACTGACAACAGCAAACACACGGTTTCGAGATCAGTGTAGAAATACTCTACACGGAATGTAGAACATCACCACGTCATTTCCAAAGCACGACTACAGCTGCACGAGAGGATTCCTGAGGCATATCCGAAGTGTCTCCCATACATTTGTCTGGAATTGGAACCCAAAGACTTATCCTGACTGACACCCTCCCTGGGGACACCACTCAGCCCCTCAGGGAGACAATGGCACTGTTGTGGAATCAGTGCTTGGAGCCTCCTGGGACCTAACACTAACCGAAACCGTAACCCAAACCATATCCCTCAATCTACACTTAACCCTATCTCTAACCCTAACCCTGTACTTCACCTAAAACTTCGCATGGCCCTCAATCAGCCCTCTAGGAAGATCATGAAACTGGAGTCGCTTCAGCCCTGGTGACTTCCCAGGACTGAACCCTAACCCTAGCTAAGGCTCTCTCCCCATGTGGAATAAATTTCAAGTCTGACAACAGCACACACATGAGATCGACAATCAGTGCAGAAATACTCAGCATGGAACATGGAAATTCACCATGTCATTTGCAAAGCGCGACTGCAGCTGCATGAGGATTCCTGAGGCCTACGTGTAGGGTGGCCAAAACATTTTTCTGGCCTTGGAACCCAAAGCCTAATGCTGACCGGCACCCTCCTTTGTGTAGTGCACTCAACCCTTCAGGGAGACAACTGGTCTACTGTGGGTTCAGTGCCTGGAGTCTCCTGGGACCTAACACAAACCCTATCCATGACCCAAACCATAACCCTCACCCTACACCTAACCCTATCTAGCACACTAACTCTACAGTGGACTCACAGCCACACATTTTCCCTCACTTCACCTTCCATGGAGTTAACAACACTGGTGTCACTTCAGCCCTGGCAACTTCCCTGGACCGAATCCTAAACCTAGCTAAGCCTCTCTTCCCATGGGGTCCCAATTCCAAAGTCTGACAATACCACGCAGACGGGTTCAAGAATCGGTGCAGAAATACTCGGTATGGAGCGTGTAACATCACCACGTCGTTTCCAAAGCGTGACTGCATCTGCACAAGAGGATTCCTGAGGCCTACCCAAAGGATGGCCCATACATTCATCTGGCCTTGAAACCCAAAGACTAATCCTGACCAGCACCCTCCCTTGTGTCCCCCACTCAGCCCTTTGGGGAGACAAAGGCTCTGCTGTGGTGTCAGTGCCTGGAGCCTCCTGGGACCTAACACTAACCCTAAACATAACACTCACCCTACACTTAACCCATTCTCTAACACTAACCATACACTTGACCCGCACCCTCCCATGTGCCCTCATTTCAGCCCTTGAGGGAGATCACAAAACTGGAGTCGCTTGAGCCGGGTCTATTTCACTGGACCGAATCCTAACCCTAGCTAAGAATCTTTCACCATGGGGACCCAATTCAAAAGTCTGACAACAGCCCGTTCAGGGTTCAAGAATTGGTGGAAATACTCGGCATGGAACGTGGAACATCAGTATGTCATTTTCTAAGGGTGACTGCAGCTGCAAGAGAGGTTTACCGAGGCCTACCCGAAGGGTGGCCCAGATATTTGTGTGGCCTAGAATCCAAAGGCTAATCATGACCGGCACCCTCCCTTGTGTCTTCCACTCATCCCTTCGGGGAAACATCTGCACTGCCTTGGGTTCAGTGTCTGGAGGCTCCTGAGACCTAAACCTAACAGAAACTCTAACCAGAACCCTCAGGCGAACCCAAACCCTATCTCGAACTCTAACCCTACACTTGAAGTGCACCATCACATGGGCCCTCACTTCAGCCCTCCAGGAAGGTCACGAGACTGGTCTCGTCAACACTGGCGAAGTCCCTGGATCGAACCCTAACCCTAGCTAAGGCTCTCTCCCCATGGGTACCCAATACCAAAGTCTGACAACCCCACGCGCCTGGGGCCCTGAAGCAGTGCAGGATCACCTGGCATAGAACCTGGAACATCACTATGTTGTTTCCAAGCCCCACTGTAGCTGCCCCTGAGAATTCCTGAGGCCTACCCGACCAGTGGCCCATACAGTTGTCTGGCCTTTGAAACCAAAAATTAATCCTGATGAGCACGATCCACTGTGCCCTCACTCAGCCCTTCAGGGAGACAACTGCACTGCTGTGGGGTCAGCGCTTGGATCCCCCTGGGAACTAACCCTAACCCTAACACTAGCCACGATTTCAACAGATCCCTAACCCTATCTCAATTCAAAGCCTACTCATGACCTGCACCTTCGCATGGGCCCTCACTTCAACCCTCTATGGAGATCACAAGACTGGATTCGCTTGGCACTGGTGATGTCACTCAATCGAACCCTAAATTTAGCTAAGGTCTCTCCCCATGGGGACCCAATACCAAAGTCTGAAAACACCACATGTCTGGGTGCATGAAGCGGTACAGAATCACTCGGCAAAAAACCTGGAACATCACCATGTCCTTTCAAAGGCCTGGCTGCAGCTGCCCAAGAGGATTCCTGAGGCCTCCCTGAAGGGTGACCGATACATTTGTCTGGCCTTGGAACTCAAAGACTAATCCTGACCGGCATCCTCCCTTGTGTACTCCACTCAGCCCTTCGGGGAGACAGTTGCTCTGATGTGGGGTCAGTGCCTGGAGTCTCCTGGGACATACCCTAACCCTAACTGTAATCCTAACCCTAGCCTTCAACCTGCTCCTAACCCTATCTATCACACTAACTCTACAGCAGGCCCACAGCTGTGCATGTGCCGTCACCTCAGTCCTCCATGGAATTCATGATACTGGTGTCGCCTCAGCCCTGTCGATGTCCCTGGTCCGAACCCTAACCGTAGCTATGGCTCTCTCCCCATGGGACCCAACTCCAAAGTCTGACTACAACATGCACACGGGTTCGAAAATAGGTGCAGAAACACTTGGCATGGAACCTGAAACATCACCATGTGATTTCCAAAGCGCGAGTGTGTCTACAAGAGAGTATTTCTGAGGCCTAACTGAAGAACGTCCCATAGAGTTGTCTGGTCTTGGAACCCAAAGACTAATCCTGACTGGTACCCTCCCTTGTGTACTCCACTCAGCCCTTTGTGGAGACAAGTGCACTGTTGGGGTTTCAGTGCCTGGAGCATCCTGGGTCCTAAATCTAACCCTAACCTTAACCCTAACCCTAACCCTCAACCTACACCTAACCCTGTCTCATTAAAAAGGACAACATCAGAATCAGAGGGCTCCCAGAAGATGAAGAGAGAGACAAAGGGGTAGAAGTGTTAAGTCAGCAAATCATAGCGGATATTTTTTTTTTTTACCTAGGAAAAGGCACAGACATTAAAGTCCAGGAAGCACAGAGGACTCTCATAAGATTCCACAAAAATCCACCAGTAAAAGGAATATCATATTCAAATTCACAAAATACTCAGGCAAGGAAAGAATCATGAATGCAGCAAGGGAAAAAAGTCCTTAACCAACAAGGGAAGACAACAAAGATCAGGTTTGCAGCAGACCTACCCACAGAGGCTTGGCAGGCCAGAAAGGAGTGGCAAGATATACTCAATGTGCTGAATCAGAAAACTATGCAGCCAAGAATTCCTTATCCAGCAAATCTGTCATTCAAAATAGAAGGACAGATTAAAAGTTTCCCAGACAAATAAAACTTAAAGGAGTTCGTGACCACTAAGCAATTCCTCAAGGAATTTTCAGGGGGGCTCCCTGAGGGGAGAAAAGATAAAAAAAAAAAGAATAAAAAAACACCAAAAGTACCAAAGACTGGATAGCACAAAAAAAAACCACCACAAAATCCAACACTACAAGACACATAATGGCAATAATCTCATATCTGTGAGTACTCACTCTAAACATCAATGGCATAGATGCTCCAATCAAAAGACACAAGGTAACAGGGTGGGGAAAAAAACAAGATCAATCTATATGCTGTTTACAAGAGACCCATATTAGACCTAAACACACCTTCAGATTGAAAGTAAGGGGCTGCAGAACCATCTATCATGCTAATGATAGCCAAAGAAAGACGGAGTAGCCTTACTCATATCAGACAATCTAGACTTCAAAATAAAGACTGTAACAAGAGATGAATAAGTGTGTTGTATCATAATTGAGGGGGTCTATCCACCAAGAAGACTTAACAATTGTAAACATTTATGCTCCCAATGTGAAAGCACCCAAAGATATAAATCAATTAATCACAAATATAAAGAAGCTCATTGATAATAAAACCATAATAGTATGGGACTTCAACACCCCATTATGACAACAGAAAGATCATTTAAACAGAAAATCAACAAACAAACAATGGATTTGAGTGAGACACTGGACCAGATGGACTTAACAGTTATATTCAGAACATTTCATCCTAAAGCAGCAGAATGTACATTCTTCTCCAGGACACATGGAACGTCTGCAGAATAGATATCATACTGGAAAACAAATCAGCCCTCAACAAGTACAAAAAGTTCGAGATCATACCGTGCATATTATCAGACCACAATGCTATAAAACTCAAAATCAACCACAAGAAAAAATTTGGAAAGATAACAAACACTTGGAGACTAAAGAACATACTACTAAAGAATGAATGGTGGAATACAAGCTGGTGCAGCCACTCTGTAAACAGTATGGAGGTTCCTTAAAAAACTAAAAACAGAACTACCCTACTACCCAACAATTGCACTGCTAGGCATTTATCGAAGGGATACAGGTGTGCTGTTTTGAAGGGACACATGCACCACCCCCATGATTATAGCAGCACTATCAACAATAGCCAAAGTATGGAAAGAGCCCAAATGTCCACCAATGGAAGAATGGATAAAGAAGTGATATATATATATATATATATATATATATATATATATATATATATACACACACATACACATACATACATATACACACACACACACACACATAGTGATATAGTGATATATATAAGTGGTATATATATTATATTTATATAAGTGATATATGTATGTGTGTGTGTGTGTGTGTATATGTGTGTGTATATATATATATATATATATATATATATATCTCAAAAAGACTGAAATCTTGCCATTTGCAACTACGTGGTTAGAACTGTAGGGTATTATGTTAAGTGAAATTAGAGAAAGACAAAAATCATATGACTTCACTCACATGAGGACTTTAAGAGACAAAACATATGAACATAAGGGAAGGGAAACAAAAATAAAATAAAAACAGTGAGGGGGACAAAACAGAATGGACTCATAACTATGTAGGACACACAGAGTGTTACTGGGCGGGATGTGGGAGGGGGTTGGGCTAAATGGGTAAGGGGCATTAAGGAATATACTCATGAAATCATTGTTGCACTATATGCTAACTAATTTGGATGTAAATTTTAAAACTTAAAAAATAAAATTAATAAAAAAGAATGAATGGGTGAACCAAGAAGTTAAAGAGAAAATTAAAAAGTACATGGAAGCCAACGAAACGGATAACACCACACCCCTAAACCTCTGGGATTCAGCAAAGGTAGTCATAAGAGGAAGTTCATAGCAATCCAGGCCTTCCAAAAGAGGTAAGAAGGTCTCAGATACACAGCCCAACTTTATACCTTAAAGAGCTGGAAAGAGAACAACAAATAAAACCAAAACCAGCAGAAGACAAGAAATGATAAAGATTACAGCAAAAATCAATGCTATCGAAACTGAAGACAAAAACAAAAACACACACAGAAAAAAAGCAACAACAACAAATAACCCCCTCCACCCACACACAAAAGAGTAGAACAGATCAATGAAACCAGAAGCTTGTTCTTTGAAATAATTAATAACATTGATAAACCACTCGCCAGTTGGATCAAAAAGAAAAAGGAAAGGACCCAAAGAAATAAAATCACGAATGAAAGAGGAGAGGTCACAACCAACACAGCAGAAATACAAATAATAAGAGAATATTATCAGCAAATATATGCCAATAAAATGGACAATCTGGAAGAAAGAGACAAATTCCTAGAAATATATAAACTAACAAAACTGAAACAGGAAGAAATAGAAAATTTGAACAGACCCATAACCAGTAAAGACATTGAATTAGTAATCAAAAATTTCCCAAGAAAAAGAGCCTAGGGCCAGATGGCTTTCCAGGGGAATTCTACCAAACATTTAAGGAAGAGTTAACACCTATGCTCTTGAAGCTGTCCCAAAAAAAGAAATGGAAGGAAAACTTCCAAACATTTTCTCTGAACCCAGAATTACCTTGATTCCAAAACCAGAAAAAGACCCACTAAAAAGGAGAAGTATACACAAATTTTCATGATGAACATGGATACAAAAATCTTCCACAAGATATGAACCAACCAGATCCAACAATACATTTAAACGTTACTCACCACGACCAAGTGGGATTAATACCTGGAATGCAAATCGGGTTCACTATCCACAAAACAATCAATGTGACTTATCACATCGATAAAAGAAAGGACAAGAACCACATGATCCTCTCAATAGATGCAGAGAAAGCATTTGACAAAATACAGCATCCTTTCTTGATAAAATCCCTCAAGAACGTAGGGATAGAAGGATCATACCTCGAGATCATAAAAGGCATATATGAAAGACCCGAAGCTAATATCATCCTCAAAGGGGCAAAACTGAGAGCTTTCCTCCTAGGTCAGGCACAAGACAAGGATGTCCACTCTCGCCACTGGTATTCAACATAATATTGGAAGTCTTAGCCTCAGCAATCAAACAACACAAAGACATAAAAGGCATCCAAATCGTCCAGGAGGAGCTCAACCTTTCACTCTTCATACATGGCATGAAACTCTATGTGGAAAACCCACAATAGTCAACAAAAAACTGCTAGAAATAATACAGGAATTTAGCAAACTGGCAGGATATAAAATAAATGCACAGAAATCAGTTACATTCCTACGCACCAACAATGAAGCAAGAGAAATAGGGATCAGGGAATCGATCCCATTTAAAATTGCACCAAAACCCATAAAATACCTAGGAATAAATCTAACCAAATAGTTGAAAAATCTATACACTGAAAACTATAGAAAGCTTATGAAAGCAATTTAACTAGTGTTAAAATGTCAATAGTACCCAGAACAATCTACATAGTCCACACAATACCTATCAAAATAACACCATCATTCTTCACAGAGCTACAACAAAGAATCCTACAATATGTATGGAACCAGAAAAGACCCTGAATAGCCAAAGCTATCTTGAAAAAGAAAACCAAAGTAGGAGGCATCACAATCCTGGACTTCAAGCTGTATTACAAAGCAGTAATCACCAAGACAGTATGCTCTTGGCACAAGAACAGACACTCAGATGAGTGGAAGAGAATACGAACACAGAAATGGACCCAGAAACGTACGGCCAACTAATCTTTGACAAAAAGGATAGAATATCCAATGGAATAAATACAGTCTCCTCAGCAAGAGTGCTGGGAAAACTGGACAGCGACATACAGAAGAATGAGTCTGGACCACTTTCTCACACTCAAAATGGACGAAAGACACTCAAAATGGATGAAAGACCTAAATGTAACATAGGAAGCCATCAAAACCCTCGAGGAGAAAGCTGGCAGAAACCTCTTTGATGTTTGCTTCCACAACTTCTTAGTCAACAAGTCTCCAGAGGCAAGGGAAACAAAAGCAAAAATGAACGATTAGGACCTCATCAAAATAAAAAGCTTCTGCACAGTGAAGGAAACAATCAGCAAAACTAAAAGGCAACCAACAGAATGGGAGAAGATATTTGCAAAAGACATATGAGATAAAGGATTAGTATGCAAAATCTATAAAGAACATATCGAACTCAATACCCAAAAAACAAGTAATCCAGTGTAGAAATGAGCCAAGACATGAGCAAACACTTTCCAAGGATGACATCCAGATGGCCAAATGAAACATGAAAAAATGCTCAACATCACTCATCATCATGGAAGTACAAATCAAAAACACAATGAGATAACACCTCACCCCTGTGAGAATGGCTAACACTAACAACTCAGGCAACAACAGATGTTGGTGAGGAAGCGGAGAAAGAGGAACTCTTGCACTGCTGGCGGGAATGCAAACTGGCACAGTCACTCTGGAAACCAGTAGGTAGGTTTCTCACAAAATGAAAAAGAGGACTACCCTACAACCCAGCAGTTGCACTACTAGGTATTTATCCAAATGATACAGATGTGCTATTTTGAAGGGAAAGGTGAACCCCAAAGTAATAGAAGCACCATCAACAACAGCTAAAGTATAGAAAAAACGCAAATGTCCATCGATGGATGAATGGATAAAGAAGATGTGGTGTACACACACACACACACACACACACACACACACACACACACACACACACACACACACTAGAGTATTGCTTAGCAATCCAAAAGAATAAAATGTTGCCATTTAACCTGCATGGATGGAACTAGAGGGTATTATGCTAAGCGAATTTAGTCAGAGAAAGACAAATATTATAGGACCTCACACATATGAGGACTTTAAGATACAAAACAGATGAATATAAGGGATGGGAAGCAAAATAATATAAAAACATGGAGGGGGTCAAAAACATTAAAGAAAACCTCTTAAATGTGGAGAATAAACAGGGTTACTGGAAGGACTGTGGGAGGGCTGATGTGCTAAATGGGTAAGGGACTTTAAGTAATCTACTACTGAGATCATTGTTCCACATTATGCTAACTTGGATGTAAATTTAAAAAATAAATTAACTAAAAATTAAAAAAAATTAACCCAGTTAATAAAAGACATCCCAACAGAATATTGTTGAAAAGGTATCAGTCATGAGTCCTCACTAAGGTTTGTACCTAAGTGGCTTTCTTAATTTCTCTAGTTTCTCATAAATACGGACAGTGCGCTCTGACACAAATCTGCTCTTGCCCTGCCTCAAGGTGAGCAGAAAGAATATATTCACCTTTGACTTGGCTTGTTAAAAAGAAAAGAGAAAAGCAAATTCATTTAACATAAAGCAAGTTTTACTCATGATGCAAAATCTGCTTGACTACTTTGGACATAATGTATTGCATTTGTTTATGGCTGACTTTGCCTAAATTAGTGAATCTATTTAAATGACCAAATATTGCACATTTCACTTAGTTGCAAACACACACACACACACACACACACACACACACACACACACACACAAATAGCATGAAACAAAAGTGAATAGGATATAACATAAATGCAGTAAGGACATAAAAGATTAGTTTTCCTATAAAACATAAAATAACTGCTTTGGCAACAGTTTTCCATTTGATAACTTCACAAGCAAATTTATATTGACTTCCAATTTATTAGCCATTTTTCGAAATACTATGTTTAATGATAACTCTAAATACAAATGGGATTATTTTTCAGAAAGAGGGAAACATTTTTTTCTCCTTAGTATATTAATTAAGCTGAAAACTGAAAGGATATCAGTTTTGTAAAAGACAATCCCAACAGACAACATTGTTGGTATCTGAACCATCATGTCAGTAAAAGTAGTCAGTGAGGCTGTATCCTTGACTGAAAATCATGCACCATTTGTGGAGGGAACACCAGAAACTCTCCTCCAACGTGATGGTTGTCATTCAGGAGCTGTATTTTTTTTTATTTGATGAAATGGCATGTTCAAACTATCTTTATCATGACTCCAGTCTCTGGTTTTTTAAGTCCAGGTCAGTTCTAAAATGGTCTTAATTCATTTGCCTTGGGTAACTTCTCTTAATCCTGAATACCCAAATAAAAGAGACCTCAAATCAATTTTTTCATCATTAAAGAAAATAGGTCTACCAAAACGACATATTCCAAACCTTACTAGCTATGATAGTATGCTTATCTCTTCCAAGTTACTAAAAGATTACTGATTGTATTCAGCTTAATGGTCAACCTGGCATTTAATGGGAGCCTAGGGAAACAACAGTAATGTATTTTTGGAATTTCAGGCTATTTCTTTGTTTCAATCAGCAGTCACTATAAATATGTTATGGTCTACAGATTTATTCTAGACCTATTTTCTATGTTTAAGTTTATATTTGAGAGAGAGAGAAAGAGCATGAGCCAGGGAAGGGCAGAGAGAGGGAACACAGAATCGCAATCAGGCTCCAGGCTCCCAGCTGCCAGCACAGAGCCCAACATGGACCTCAAAGTCACCAACAGTGAGATCATGACCTGTGCCAAAGTCAGAGGATTAACCAA
Source organism: Prionailurus bengalensis (assembly GCF_016509475.1). Lineage (NCBI taxonomy): Eukaryota > Metazoa > Chordata > Mammalia > Carnivora > Felidae > Prionailurus > Prionailurus bengalensis. Next base: position 62,483,648 of record NC_057352.1, read on the forward strand.
CGGAGCCACACAGATACCCGAAGACCTATTTTAAATTTGCAAATATCAGACTCCAAAAGTACTGACTATTATCTAAGCCTTTAGCTCATTCACAAGTTGCAATGACTTTGAACAAAAGTAATTTTGATAAGATGCGCTAGTCTTCTATTTTTAGGAGCTACACAGACATAGAAGCAGGAAACCAACAGCTTCCTCATACACAACTTAAGAATCATCTCTACACCCCTGATGCCAATTTAAAACAACCATTATATGGCCACTTGATCAACATTCATAAGGTCATGGCAATGGTTTGGAAATGCCAAATGAAACCAGAGCTCAACACATGTAAGGAGTCACACCATGACCCTTAGGATTTCCATCTACATGTCCAAATGACAACTATTAACAGCTGCTTTCCTGTCAATTTAATGATGGTACAACTTGCATGAATGCAAATATAACATACTTTTTAAAACAAAGATCATTCTGAAATAGACAATCTATGCAGAAAAATCCTAAGTTCTATTTCAAACAATCAGCTGCACCCAAAGAAAGAGCGATACTCTCTTAACTATAAATAACTGACTTTCAAAATCTACAACGTGTTTTCACCAATACAGCTCAGTCATGTTACCAAGAACACATGGTAAACTCTTACAACAAAGGCAATGACCTTTTCCTCCATATTGTAGGAAAAAAATAACCGCTATTATCTTGACGTTATGAATTCATTGTATAACTCAGACCTGTTACAAAGGAAACAAACTCACTCAGTATTCTTACTGGCTAAATTTTGCAAAGGGAAGAATACGTTTATATAATCATTAAGGATAACAGAAATTATAGCAGTAAAAAATCAAAGGATGTGAGAATGAAATTCAACCTGTGGGTATAATTACTCAGATACTAAACTTAATCCCATTTCCTGAATTGTTACACCAGCTTTACACGTACCATTGCTTATATCATACCAGGCTGAAGTATGGCTTTTCCCCGTTCATCTTGGGGACATATGGTAGATGAAAGAAAGTGGGCTTTGGAGCCCATAAGAACAAAGTTATCCAAAGGACAGCACTTACTAGTACTGTGATCTCAGAAACATGACCTACTCTCTTTTGAGCTTCAGATTGTTGATTTTCAAAATGAAAATAATCATACTTACCTCACCTGGAGGTTATGATGTCCGTGCTAAAGATGTAATTCCAGTGCCAGCCAGGAACTTGGAGTATAGAGGTAGAGGGAAGATGCAAGTCTATACAAATAAATAGAGTTATAACTTGGGCTAAGGGCAAACTGGGATTAGCACTGTGTGAGCAAATAACGGGCACAAGGGCATAGAGAAAAAAAAAAAACCCATGTAGGTAGTGACTAGGTACAACAGACAGAAACCTGTGATGGAATGGATTTGCCCCCAAAATCCATACATTGAAGTCTTAACTACCCATGGGACTGTACTTGGATACCAGATCTTGAAAGGTAAAGTGGAGGTCGAATGAGCTCATTTGTGGGGAGGGACTCTAGTCTGATAACCGGTGTCCTATAGGAAGAGAGTGGGCAACTACACACACAGAAGGAAGACCACGTGAAGACAGTGGGAAGGAGGCCATCCACCAGTCATGGAGAGAGGACACCCACCCTGGCCACACCTTGATCTGAAGTGTGAGAAAATAAATAAATCAATTTCTGTTGCTTAAGCCACCCAGTCTGTGGTACATTGTGATGGCGGGCCCAGCAGAATAATATGAAATCCTAATATTTACTTGCTCAGCAAAATGGTGTGTGAGCCTTTGAAGGAGTTGGGCACTGTTCGAGGGCCCTAAGGAACCAGCCCTAAACAAAGAGAGTTTGGTCTTTGGATCCCATGGAGCCAACAATCTGGCAGGGACTACAGTAGGCGACATCCAGCAAGCAAGAAAGAAAAACAGATGGTGCCAAGGGCCAGGAAGAAAAAGAATGCAGGAAAGGGATATGGGGTGTTCAGGTCGGAGAAGGAACAGTTTTCAGTTTTACATAGAGAGCTAGCAGAGACTCCACTGAGCAGGTGATGTCAGAGCAAGGTTATGACAGAAATGAGGGAGTATGTCTTGTTGGCACGTGGAAGTATATCCCCGACAGAGAGAGGCAAAGTGAGTGCAAAGACCTGAAGCAGGAGTATGTGCCTGACAAGCTCAGGGAACAGGGAGGGGCCAGTGTGGCAGCAGCCCAGTAAAAAAGGGGAGGGGAATAGGAGAAGCCTACAGGGAGGTAGCAGAGTCTGGGGAGGGTAGCACCTGTGTGGTGCAGAGCTGGAGTCAGGTGTCTGGAGACATGAACAGCTGTGGGCAGCACATAAAGACTTAGAGGCCCCAGATGCTGGCATATAGAAGCCTGAGGCTAGCTGAGATCACCCCAGAGTAAGGGCGGATGGAAAGCAGATGGGGGACAGGAAGAAGATGAGGACCTACCAACACAGACACTGGTGAGCAGCGGCCCAGACGGTGGGAGGAGGAAGGAAGTAATTTTTAAAGAAAGGGGGTAATCAAGTGAGACCGTAAAATGGTGCCACGTAATCCACATACTGAAGTTTGAGACTTCACTGTGACCTTCAGCTATGTGTGTCATCCATTAAAGAGATGAGAAGTAGGGACGAGTGGGAGAGGAAGCCCATTCAGACTCAGCTGACAGAGAAACAAGGGAAGTTCTGCAGGCACCGGCACGTGCACTGCTAGGCATAGGAAGACAAAGCAGGTGGTGCTGGATGGGAAGTGATTGCTCCCCGTGGGCCGGGAGAAACAGCTGCAGGTGCACAGGAAACACTAATGCTAGTATGTGCCACGCGAAATATTTGTACTTGCTTAAGCTCTATCAGAGCAGATAACCATGGACAGTTAACCATGAGATAAAAATAACCTAACTGTAAAGTCAATATCAAACCAATTGTTGACCCAACACAGATAGGCAATCAAGGAAAGATGAAACGAAGTAAAAGGAACTCAGCGAACACAAACCCCACCTGTTTACCAGTAAAATCACCTCTAGCATTTCTAGTTTTAGAGGCCCCGCCTGCCTAGGGACATTCATGAAATGGCCATGGTATCCTGACCGTGGAAAAGTAGCATAATCACTTGTTTCCTAAATAGTGACTCATTTGAATGGCCACACGAGGGTTTTAGTCTCTTCCAATCGGTGAAATGGACCTTCCCGTGAAGAGGCGGATATAGGGCAAGAAGACAAGTAGACTGATGGAGCTGCTTTAAAATGTTTTTAGCTTCACTGTTTTTTTGAGAGAGAGACAGAGAGACAGACAGACAGAACACACGTGGGGAAGGGGCAGACAGAAAGTGAGACACAGTATTTGAAGCACGCTCCGTGTTCAGAGTCATCAGCACAGAGGTGAAGCAAGGGTTCAAAACCACAAACCGTGAGACTATGACCTGAAGTGGGACACTTAATCCACTGAGCGGCCAAGGCAGTGCAAAATACGTCTGGCCTAAAAGGAACATCAAGGCTACATCGCCTATGAAGGGGTGCAGAAGGGGCACATGCATGATCCCCTCCCATGCCAAGGTGTGGGAAAGAACATGAGTGACACCCCTCCATCACAGAGACAGTGGTGCAATGGTGACCCCCTCCCTTGATGTGGGAGGGCGCAAGTGTTAACCCCCTCCTGTCCAAAGGGGGGGAAAGATAATGCTTGAAAACCTTTCATACCCAGGGTGGAGGAAGTACTACCTAAGCCTTACCCTACCCCTTATGTCAGTGCCAACCCTAACACTTACCTTAAGAGATGTGTGTTTCTTCAGCTGTGAAAGTGAAAGAACCATTCGTGAAATATCACATTTAATAGTGACACCACTACTCTCTCCCTAAAAGGTGGCACTGTGCATGGGTGACCATCTCACACACCAACCAGGGGCAAGGCAGAATCCTGAACCACCTCTGGCGTCAAGTGGGGTGGGGCACATGTTTGAACGCCCTCCAATGTTGAGGGGGGTTATGTGCATGTGTGAACACCCTTCCCACCGAGGTAAGTGGGGCCAAGCATGAACACTGTCCCTTGCTGAGGGAGGGTTGTGTGCCTATACAAATGGTCTGCCTCACAGAGCGGGGGTTGTGGGCATGCCTGAACCCCCTTTGGCAGGGAAGGGGGACTTTGCACCTGCGTGAACAGCATCCTGGCGAGGGGAGCGGGGAGCATACGTCAACGCCCTCCCTGGCCGCATTTCTTCAGCTGTGTTTCTTCAGCTGTGAAAGTGAAAAGAACCATTCATGAAACATCACATTCAATAGTGACATCAGTACTTCCTCCCTGAGGGGTGGCGCTGTGCATGGGTGACCGACTCACATGCTGACAGGGGGCCAGGCGGAAGCCTGAACCACCTCCTGTGCTAAGTGGGGCAGGGCGCATGCACCAACGACCTCCCTGGCTGAGGTAGTGGTTCTGTGCATGCCTGAACACCCTTCCTTGCCCAGCGGAAGGGGGCACATGTGCAAATGCCTTCCCTCATTGAGGGTAGCTCACCAGTAGGGAGGGCTGTGCGCATGCCTGTACAGCCTCCTGTGGTAGTGGGCAAGGAGCATGCATGCATGCCCTCCCTCACTGATGGGGATTGTGCTCATGTGGAAACGCCCTACCTCTTGGAGCAGGAGTTTTGTGCATGTGTGAACACTCTTCCGCCAGTAGGGAGAGCTGTGCACATGTGTGAACAGCACCCAGGGGTATGGGGCGGGGCCTACGTGCGAATGGCATCCCTCCCCTAGCCAGGGTTGTTCAGAAGTGTGAACACACTTCCGCCACAACGGAGGCTGTGCACATCTATGAACACCCTCCAGCGCTGAGGGGGTAAGGTGCATAGGTCAACACCCTCCTGTGCCAAAATGGGTATGCGGCACACGCTTGAACCATTCCCTTGTGGAGGGATGCATGACGCGTATGTGACTGCCCTCCTTCATGGAGGGGTTGTTGTGTGCATGCATGAATACCGTCCCTCACTGACTGGTGGCTGTGCTCATGCATGAACACCCTCCTAGGCAGAGGGGGGCGGGGCAGATGCGTGAATATTCCCCCATGCTGACGTGTCACGTCACATAGGTCAACACCTTCCCATGCCAAAGTGGGGGGATGGTGCACATGGGTGAACGCCCTTCCGCCAGGAGGGGGCCTTACACACACGAGAACAAACTCCCGCACTAATGGGGCAGGGTGCGTGCACAAACGCCCTCCGTCAACAAGGAGGGTTGTGCGTGAGAACACCCTTCTACACGGACGGAGGGCTGTATCCATCTGTGCCAGGGGGGGCAGGGAGTATTAGTGAAACACGTCTCGTGCAGAGAGGGGGAGCAAGCATGACCTAACCCTTACCCTAAAGCCTAAATGTAATGCTAACCCTAACCCTTACCTTAAGTGATGCATGCTTCTTCAGCTGTGAAAGTGAAAAGAATCATTGATGAAAGGTCACATTTGATAGTGGCAACAGTACTCCCTCTCCGAGGGGTGGCACTGTTCATGGGTGACACACCCTCCATCACCGAGGGGATGAGGAGCATGTGTGAACCACCTCCCATGCCGAGGGAGACAGGGCACAGGTGTCAACACCCTCCCTCACCTTGGGATGGGTGGTGCAAATGTGAGAATGCGTGAACGCACTTACAAGCTGAAGAGGATGGGGCACGTGTGTGAACACCCTCCCACCCTGAAGGGGGCAGGACACACGCATGAATATTCTCCCACATTGAGGGGCGGTGCTATTGCGTGAATACACTCTAGAGACGAGGGGGTGGGTGTGGAAGCATGACCTAACCCTTACCCTAACTGTTAATGGTAATGCTAACTCAGACCCTTACCTTAAGAGTTGTCTGCTACTTCAGCTGTGAAATTGAAAAGAACCATTCATGAAACGTCACATTTAATAATGGCATCACTATTCCCTGATTGAAGGGTGGCACTCTGCATGGGTGACCTCCTCCCACACCAAGGTGGGGCTGTGCACATGCGTAAAAACCCTCCCTGCTGAGGTGAGCAAGACACATGCATGAACCATCTCCCATGCAGAGGTGGGGTGTGCCCATGAGTGAACACCCTCCCGACCCGACAGGTGGTCATGCACATATGTGAACAATCTGTCCCGAAAGGGGGATCTACGCATGTGTGAAAGCCCTCCCCAGCGGAAGTGGAGTGGAGCACGTGCTTCAATATTTTACCACTCTCAGGGATTGGGGTGAAAGGGTGAACACTCTCCCTTGCTCAGGTTAGTGGGGTGATGCGTGAAGTCTTCCCGTGCTGAGGGGGGAGAGCAAGCATGACCTAGCCCTTATCTTAACCCCTAACTGTAATGCTAACCCTACCCCTGACCTTAAGAGAAGCATGCTTCTTCAGCTGTGAAAGTGAAAGCAGCCGTCCATGAAATGTCAGATTTAATAGTGGCATCACTACTCCCTTGCTGACTAGTGGTGCTATGCACAGGTGACCCCCTCCAGCGCCTGAGGGGGGAGGGCACATGCGTGAACCCCCTCCCACGCTGGGGGGCAGGTTCATGCACATACCTGAACACCTTCTCAAGCCAAGGGGTCACTGTGCTCATGCGTGAACACCTCCTGAGCCAAGGAGGGCATGGTGCATGGACAAATGCCCTCCCTCGCCAAGGGTTGTGGTGTCCATGCATGAACACCCTCGCACACGAGATGGGTGCAGGCGCATACATCAACATCCCCGCTGAAGGGGACTGGTTCCTATTGGTGAACACCCTCCCGAGATGAGGGGGGCGTGGCTCATGTGTGAACGCCCTCCCACTCCAAGGGAGGGTGCAGGCATGGCCTATCCCTTACCCTAACCATGAACGGCAATCCTAACCGTAACACCTACCTTAAGAAATGCCTGCTTCCTCAGCTGTGAAAGGGAAAAGAGCCATTCATGAAACAACACATTAAGTAGTGGCATCACTACTCCCTTGTGGAGGGGAGGCAGGCTGCATGCCTGAACACCCTTCCGCAAGGAGGGTGGTGGGGATCAGGTGTGACCTTCCTCCCTTGCCAAAACGGGGGGTGCAAGCATGACTTAACCCTTACCCTAATCCTCAGGGTAACCCAAACCCTAACCCTCATTATAAGAGATGCTGCTTCTTCAGCCATGAAAGTGAAAAGACTCATTCATGAAACGTCAGATTTAATAGTGGCAACACCACTCCCTTGCTGTCTCTTTCAATCGGTGAAATGGACATTCCCGTGAAGAGGCAAGAACAGGACAAGACCCTATGGAGCTTTAATTCACTGGCCTACAGAGACAACATCAATACAGTCAATAGGGACAACACATCTCCCCATGGGCCAACAATTTAGGTTGGGGTGACCTCAGAGAATATCCCCTCTGAGGGATTTAGATGTACACTTACCAGTCAAAAGTACAACCTCACTTATTGACCCAAAATACATAACCAACACCTTAGGTTTGATACATGTACCCTGCTAGAGTTTCCTTTTGGGGGTAGGTGATTGTTGTCTCCACATTCGGTGCAGGGTTATGAAACGGTGGTGGTGGGTGTTTTCTCCTCTTCCATAAAGAGTTCCAAGGTGACCATTTGTGGGAGCCAAGCGGTAGTTGGTCTGCTCCTGAATCCCTGTGTGCTTCAGGTTCCCTGTTGAGCATCATAGCAGCGGCGTAGTGGAAATATGAGAGATGTCAGAAGACACTCAGGTAACCAAAGATACGAATGAAGAACCTCCTGAAATACCATCAGAAGACTATGGGACACTGCTACCATCCACAGTTACAGTCCAGTTTCCGAGAGCATGTGGGATGCTCTAGAGGAATGCAGTGTTACAGTGGATGAGAGGTGTCCGGCTGGTAGAAGAAATGCTGTGCATCCCCGATGCTGGCTGGGGAAATGTCGTATATGTTTTCAGCTATGCCAAAGATAACAAAAGAACAATGAACGAGACAGACGCCTGCTACTTCAGCAATGAAAGTGAAAAGAGCCATCCAGGAAATATCGGATTGAAAATGATTTTAGGTACATTAATTTTTGAAAGACACAAAGAACACAAGTGGGGCATGGGCAGAGAGAGAGAGAGAGAGAGAGAGAGAGAGAGAGAGAGAGAGAGAGAGACAGACAGATAGTATCTGAAGCAGGCTCCAGATTGAGAGCCATCAGCACAGAAGCTACCCAGGGCTCAAGACCAGAAACCGAGAGATCATGAACCAAGATGAAGTGGGACGCTTAACTCAGAGACATCCAGGTGCCAAGGAAAACATCTGAATTAAAAGGACTATCACTGCAAATCGTGGATAAAGGGAAGCAGATGGGACACATTCGTGAAGCCATCCCACATCAAGGGGGATTGCACCATGTGCTAAACCTTAACTGACACCTAACATTAATCCTAACCATAAACCTTACCTTAAGAAACGCCTACTTTTTCAGTTGTGAAAGTGAAAATAGATTTTCATGATTTAATACTGGCATCAGTATCAGATTTAATACTGGCATCAGTAATACCAATCTAAGGAATGGTGAGGCTCATGGGTGACACCATCGCACACAGAGGGTGTGGAGGGTCGCATGTGTGAACACACGCCATGCACCAAAAAAGGATTGGGTGGTACGTGAAATCCTACCATACCGAGAGAGTGTGGGGTGATGGTGCGAAAAACTCCAGAGCAAAGCTGGAATGGGCAAAGCAAGAATAACCGGCAGTGCAGAGAGACTGGGGCGATAGCAAGAACACAATCCCTCAAACATGGAGGGTGGTGTCCATGCATGGACACCTTCCCGCTCAAAGTGGGGGTGTAAGCATGACCTACTCCTTGCCCAACTCCTAATCCTATCACTAAACAAAATCCCAACACCTAAACCTAACACCTAACCCTAACCATAACCCTAATGCTAAATCCTGCCCCCACCCTTCCCCTAACCCTAGCCCTACCTCTAACTAACCATAAACGTAAACATAACCCGAACTAACCCTAACCTCACCCTAACAATCTAACCCTAAGCCTCTAACGCTAACCCTAAAACCCTCATCCTAACGCTCTAGCTCTACCCACTAAATCTAAAACTATAAACCCGATTGGAGGGAAGATGGCGGCGTAGGAGGATGCTGGGCCCACCGCTCATCCTGCTGATCACTTAGATTCCACCTACAACTGCCTAAATAACCCAGAAAACCGCCAGAGGATTAGCAGAATGGAGTCGCCGGAGCCAAGTGCAGACGAGAGGCCCACGGAAGAGGGTAGGAAGGGCGGCGAGGCGGTGCGCACTCCACGGACTGGTGGGAGGGAGCCGGGGTGGAGGGGCAGCCTGCCGGCCAAGCAGAGCCCCCGAGTCTGGCTGTCAAAAGCGGAGGGGCCTGACAGAGTGTGTTCCGACAGCAAGCGCAACTTAGCCTCTGGGAGGTCATAAGTCAACAGCTCTGCTCGGAAAGCCGGAAGGCTGGAGGACAAAGGCAGGGAGAGTTGCTGAGCCCCCAGACGACAGAGCTCCGCTTGGCGGGGAACAAAGGCGCTCGCCAGCGCCATCTCCCTCGCCCATCCCCCAGCCAAAATCCCAAAGGGAACCAGTGCCTGCCAGGGAACTTGTTCGCTCCATGCAAACACCCAACTCTGTGCTTCTGTGGAGTCAAACCTCCGGCAGTGGATCTGACTCCCTCCCGCTGCCACAGGGCCCCTCCTGAAGTGGATCACCTAAGGAGAAGCAAGCTAAGCCTGCCCCTCCTGCCCCCATGCAGCTTGCCTACCCACCCCAGCTAATACGCCAGACCCCCAGCACCACAAGCCTGCCAGTGTGCAAGTAGCCCAGACAGCCACACCACCCCACAGTGAATCCCGCCCCTAGGAGAGGGGAAGAGAAGGCACACACCAGTCTGACTGTGGCCCCAGCAGTGGGCTGGGGGCAGACATCAGGTCTGACTGTGGCCCCGCCCACCAACTCCAGTTATACACCACAGCACAGGGGAAGTGCCCTGCAGGTCCTCACCACTCCAGGGACTATCCAAAATGACCAAACAGAAGAATTCCCCTCAGAAGAATCTCCAGGAAATAACAACAGCTAATGAACTGATCAAAAAGGATTTAAATAATATAACAGAAAGTGAATTTAGAATAATAGTCATAAAATTAATCGCTGGGCTTGAAAACAGTATAGAGGACAGCAGAGAATCTCTTGCTACAGAGATCAAGGGACTCAGGAACAGTCACGAGGAGCTGAAAAACGCTTTAAACGAAATGCAAAACAAAATGGAAACCACGACGGCTCGGATTGAAGAGGCAGAGGAGAGAATAGGTGAACTAGAAGATAAAATTATAGAAAAAGAGGAAGCTGAGAAACAAAGAGATAAAAAAATCCAGGAGTATGAGGGGAAAATTAGAGAACTAAGTGATACACTAAAAAGAAATAATATACGCATAATTGGTATCCCAGAGGAGGAAGAGAGAGGGAAAGGTGCTGAAGGGGTACTTGAAGAAATAATAGCTGAGAACTTCGCTGAACTGGGGAAGGAAAAAGGCATTGAAATCCAAGAGGCACAGAGAACTCCCTTCAGACGTAACTTGAATCAATCTTCTGCACGACATATCATAGTGAAACTGGCAAAATACAAGGATAAAGAGAAAATTTTGAAAGCAGCGAGGGATAAACGTACCCTCACATATAAAGGGAGACCTATAAGACTTGTGACTGATCTCTCTTTTGAAACTTGGCAGGCCAGAAAGAATTGGCACGAGATCTTCAGTGTGCTAGACAGAAAAAATATGCAGCCGAGAATCCTTTATCCAGCAAGTCTGTCATTTAGAATAGAAGGAGAGATAAAGGTCTTCCCAAACAAACAAAAACTGAAGGAATTTGTTACCACTAAACCAGCCTTACAAGAGATCCTAAGGGGGATCCTGCGAGACAAAGTACCAGAGACATCACTACAAGCATAAAACATACAGACATCACAATGACTCTAAACCCGTATCTTTCTATAATAACACTGAATGTTAATGGATTAAATGTGCCAACCAAAAGACATAGGGTATCAGAATGGATAAAAACACAAGACCCATCTATTTGCTGTCTACAAGAGACTCATTTTATTTTTTTTTTAAAATTTTTTCAACGTTTATTTATTTTTGGGACAGAGAGAGACAGAGCATGAACGGGGGAGGGGCAGAGAGAGAGGGAGACACAGAATCGGAAACAGGCTCCAGGCTCTGAGCCCTCAGCCCAGAGCCTGACGCGGGGCTCGAACTCACGGGCCGCGAGATCGTGACCTGGCTGAAGTCGGACGCTTAACCGACTGCGCCACCCAGGCGCCCCAAGAGACTCATTTTAGACCTGAGGACACCTTTAGATTGAGAGTGAGGGGATGGAGAACTATTTATCATGCTACTGGAAGCCAAAAGAAAGCTGGAGTAGCCATACTTATATCAGACAAACTAGACTTTAAATTAAAGGCTGTGACAAGAAATGAAGAAGGGCATTATATAATAATTACAGGGTCTATCCATCAGGAAGAACTAACAATTATAAATGTCTATGTGCCGAATACCGGAGCCCCCAAATATATAAAACAATTACTCACAAACATAAGCAACCTTATTGATAAGAATGTGGTAATTGCAGGGGAGTTTAACACTCCACTAACAGAAATGGATAGATCATCTAGACACACGGTCAATAAAGAAACAAGGGCCCTGAATGATACATTGGATCAGATGGACTTGACAGATATATTTAGAACTCTGCATCCCAAAGCAACAGAATATACTTTCTTCTCGAGTGCACATGGAACTCAAGATAGATCATATACTGGGTCACAAAACAGCCCTTCATAAGTTCACGAGAATTGAAATTATACCATGCATACTTTCAGACCACAATGCTATGAAGCTTGAAATCAACCACAGGAAAAAGTCTGGAAAACCTCCAAAAGCATGGAGGTTAAAGAACACCTTACTAAAGAATGAGTGGGTCAACCTGGCAATTAGAGAAGAAAATAAAAAATATATGGAAACAAACGGAAATGAAAATACAACAATCCAAACGCTTTGGGATGCAGTGAAGGCAGTCCTGAGAGGAAAATACATTGCAATCCAGGCCTATCTCAAGAAACAAGAAAAATCCCAAATACAAAATCTAACAGCACACCTAAAGGAAATAGAAGCAGAACAGCAAAGGCAGCCTAAACCCAGCAGAAGAAGAGAAATAATAAAGATCAGAGCAGAAATAAACAATATAGAATCTAAAAAAACTGTAGAGCAGATCAACGAAACCAAGAGTTGGTTTTTTGAAAAAATAAGTAAAATTGACAAACCTCTAGCCAGGCTTCTCAAAAAGAAAGAAAAGGGAGATGACCCAAATAGATAAAATCATGAATGAAAATGGAATTATTACAACCAATCCCTCAGAGATACAAACAATTATCAGGGAATACTATGAAAAATTATATGCCAACAAATTGGACAACCTGGAAGAAATGGACAAATTCCTAAACACCCACACTCTTCCAAAACTCAATCAGGAGGAAATAGAAAGCTTGAACAGACCCATAACCAGCGAAGAAATTGAATCGGTTTTCAAAAATCTCCCAACAAATAAGAGTCCAGGACCAGATGGCTTCCCAGGGGAGTTCTACCAGACGTTTAAAGCAGAGATAATACCTATCATTCTCAAGCTATTCCAAGAAATAGAAAGGGAAGGAAAACTTCCAGACTCATTCTATGAAGCCAGTATTACTTTGATTCCTAAACCAGACAGAGACCCAGTAAAAAAAGAGAACTACAGGCCAATATCCCTGATGAATATGGATGCAAAAATTCTCAATAAGATACTAGCAAATTGAATTCAATAGCATATAAAAATAATTATTCACCATGATCAAGTGGGATTCATTCCTGGGCTGCAGGGCTGGTTCAACATTCGCAAATCAATCAACGTGATACATCACATTAATAAAAGAAAAGATAAGAACCATATGATCCTGTCAATCGATGCAGAAAAGGCCTTTGACAAAATTCAGCACCCTTTCTTAAGAAAAGCCCTCGAGAAAGTCAGGATAGAAGGAACATACTTAAACATCATCAAAGCCATTTATGAAAAGCCCACAGCTAACATCATCCTCAACGGGGAAAAACTGAGAGCTTTTTCCCTGAGATCAGGAACACGACAGGGATGCCCACTCTCACCGCTGTTGTTTAATATAGTGTTGGAAGTTCTAGCATCAGCAATCAGACAACAAAAGGAAATCAAAGGCATCAAAATTGGCAAAGATGAAGTCAAGCTTTTGCTTTTTGCAGATGACATGATACTATACATGGAAAATCCGATAGACTCCACCAAAAGTCTGCTAGAACTGATACATGAATTCAGCAAAGTTGCAGGATACAAAATCAATGTACAGAAATCAGTTGCATTCTTATACACTAACAATGAAGCAACAGAAAGACAAATAAAGAAACTGATCCCATTCACAATTGCACCAAGAAGCATAAAATACCTAGGAATAAATCTAACCAAAGATGTAAAAGATCTGTATGCTGAAAACTATAGAAAGCTTATGAAGGTAATTGAAGAAAATATAAAGAAATGGAAAGACATTCCCTGCTCATGGATTGGAAGAATAAATATTGTCAAAATGTCAATACTACCCAAAGCTATCTACACATTCAATGCAATCCCAATCAAAATTGCACCAGCATTCTTCTCGAAACTAGAACAAGCAATCCTAAAATTCATATGGAACCACAAAAGGCCCCGAATAGCCAAAGTAATTTTGAAGAAGAAGACCAAAGCAGGAGGCATCACAATCCCAGACTTTAGCCTCTACTACAAAGCTGTAATCATCAAGACAGCATGGTATTGGCACAAAAACAGACACATAGACCAATGGAATAGAATAGAAACCCCAGAACTAGACCCACCAACGTGTGGCCAACTCATCTTTGACAAAGCAGGAAAGAACATCCAATGGAAAAAAGACAGTCTCTTTAACAAATGGTGCTGGGAGAACTGGACAGCAACATGCAGAAGGTTGAAACTAGACCACTTTCTCACACCATTCACAAAAATAAACTCAAAATGGATAAAGGACCTGAATGTGAGACAGGAAACCATCAAAACCCTAGAGGAGAAAGCAGGAAAAGACCTCTCTGACCTCAGCCGTAGCAATCTCTTACTCGACACATCCCCAAAGGCAAGGGAATTAAAAGCAAAAATGAATTACTGGGACCTTATGAAGATAAAAAGCTTCTGCACAGCAAAGGAAACAACAAAACTAAAAGGCAACCAACGGAATGGGAAAAGATATTTGCAAATGACATATCAGACAAAGGGCTAGTATCCAAAATCTATAAAGAGCTCACCAAACTCCACACCCGAAAAACAAATAACCCAGTGAAGAAATGGGCAGAAAACATGAATAGACACTTCTCTAAAGAAGACATCCGGATGGCCAACAGGCACATGAAAAGATGTTCAACGTCGCTCCTTATCAGGGAAATACAAATCAAAACCACACTCAGATATCACCTCACGCCAGTCAGAGTGGCCAAAATGAACAAATCAGGAGACTATAGATGCTGGCGAGGATGTGGAGAAACGGGAACCCTCTTGCACTGTTGGTGGGAATGCAAAGTGGTGCAACCGCTCTGGAAAGCAGTGTGGAGGTTCCTCAGAAAATTAAAAATAGACCTACCCTATGACCCAGCAATAGCACTGCTAGGAATTTACCCAAGGGATACAGGAGTACTGATGCATAGGGGCACCTGTACCCCAATGTTTATAGCAGCACTCTCAACAATAGCCCAATGATGGAAAGAGCCTAAATGTCCATCAACTGATGAATGGATAAAGAAATTGTGGTTTATATACACAATGGAATACTACGTGGCAATGAGAAAGAATGAAATATGGCCTTTTGTAGCAATGTGGATGGAACTGGAGAGTGTGATGCTAAGTGAAATAAGCCATACAGAGAAAGACAGATACCATATGGCTTCACTCTTATGTGGATCCTGAGAAACTTAACAGAAACCCATGGGGGAGGGGAAGAAAAAAAAAAGAGGTTAGAGTGGGAGAGAGCCAAAGTATAGGAGACTGTTAAAAACTGAGAACAAACTGAGGTTTGATGGGGGGTGGGAGGGAGGGGAGGGTGGGTGATGGGTATTGAGGAGGGCACCTTTTGGGGTGAGCACTGGGTGTTGTATGGAAGCCAATTTGACAATAAATTTCATATATTGAGAAAAAAAACTATAAACCTAAGGCCCTCTCCCCAAGGGGATCCATATCGAAAGACTGATAACAGCACACACACCGGGACCAGAAATGGTTCATGAATACTCAGCATGGACTGTGGACATCACCATATATTTCCAAAGCGCGGCTGCAGCCGCGTAAGAGGATTCCTGAGGCCTAAGCGATGGGTGGCCCAAACAGTTGTCTGGCCTTGGAATCAAAAGACTAATCCTGACCAGCACTCTCCTTTGTGCACTCCCTTCTGCCCTTCGGGGAGACAAATGCTCTGCTGTGGTTTCAGTGCCTGGAACCTACTGGGACCTAACCCTAATGCTAACCAGGACCGTATGCTAACCCTCAACCTAAACCTGACCCTATCACTCACACTAGACACACCTATCTACACCACACCAGATACAGTTGTCTGTCCTTAGAACCCAAAGATTAATCCTGACCCGCAGCCTTGGTTGTGCACACCACTCAGTCATTCGTGGAGGCAACTGCACTGCTGTGGGTTCAGCGCATGGAGCCTTGGGAATGAAGAAAACCCTAACCGTACCCCTAAACATAACCCTCAACCTAATCATAACCCTATTTCTAACCCTAACCCTACACTTGAGCCGTAGCCTTGCATGGGATCTCAGGTCAGCCCTTGAGGGATACCACTAGACTGGAGTTGCTTCGGCCCTGGTGACTTCCCTGCACCAAACCCTAACCCTGGCTAAGGCTCCTTCCCCATGGGGACCCCATTCACAGTCTGACATCAGCACGCACATGGAATCGAGAAGCAGTGCAGGAATACTTGGAGTGGAATGTGGAACATCATCATGTCATTTCAAAAGCCCGGCTGCCACTGCACTTGAGGATTCAACAGGCCGACCTGAAGAGTGCCTGATACAGTTGTCTGGCCTTGGAAACTGAAGACTATTCCTGACTGGCATCCTCCGTTGTGCACTCCGCTCAACCCTTCCAGGAGACGACTGCACTGCTGTGGTTCAGTGCCTGGAGACTCCTGGGACCTAACTCTAAACCTAACCATAACCCTAACCATAACCCTCAACCTAAATCTAACAGTTTCTATCACACTAGACACACCTATCTACACCAGACCTTATAGAGTTGTCCATCCTTGAACCCCAAAGACTAATTCTGATGAGCAGCCTCCATTGTGCACTGACTCAGCCCTTCGGGGAGACAACTGCACTGCTGTGGGTACAGCGCCTGGATCCTTCTTTGACCTACCCTAACCCTAACCATAACCCTGATGATAACCCTCAATCTCACCTGACCATATATCTCACAATACCTCTACACCAGACCCACACCAGCGCATGTGCCCTCACTTCAGCCCTCGAGGGAGATCACGAGACTGGAGTCCTTTGGCTCTGGCCACATCCCTGCACTGAACCCTAACCCTAGCTAAAACTCACTCCCCATGGGTACCCAATTACAATGTCTGACAACAGAATGCACATGGGGTCGAGAAGCAGTGCAGGATCACTCGGCGTGGAATGTGGAACATCACCATGTCATTTCCAAAGCCCAGCTGCTGCTGCATAAGAGGATTCCTGAGGTCTCCCCCAAAGAGTGTCCAATACACTTGTATAGCCTTGGAACCCAAATACTAATCCTGTCCAGCAGCCTCCGTTGTGCCCGAGAGCATTCCTGAGGCTTACCCGAAGAGTGCCAGAAACAGTTGTCTGGCCTGGCAACCGAAAGACTAACCCTGACCCGCAGCATCCATTGTGTACTCCAGTCAGCACTTCAGGGAGACCACTGCACTGCTGTGGGTTCAGCATCTGGAGCCTCCTGGGACCTAACCCCAACCCTAACCAGAACCCTAGCACTCAACCTAAACCTAAACCTATCTCTCACACTAACTCTATACCAGACCGTACCCTCGCAAGGTTTCTCACTTAAGCCCTCCATGAAATTCACGAGACGGGAGTCACTCTGCCCTGGTGATTGCCTGCACTGAACCCTAACCCTAGCTAAGTCTCCTCCTCGTGGGAACCCAATTCCAATGACTGACAACAGCACGCTCATGGTGTAAATCACTCGGCTTGGAACCTGGAACATCACCATGTCATTTCCAAAGCTCAGAGGGAGCTGAACAAGGGCTCTGCTGAGGCCCAACTAAGGAGTGTCCTACACCAAAGGGTGGCCTTGACACCCTAAGACTAAGAAGGAATGGCACCATCCTTTGCGCCCTCCACTCAACCCTCTAGGAGACCACTGCACTACTTAGGTTTCTGCACTTAAGCGCCTCCTGGAACCTACCCCTAACCCTAACCATGACCCTCGCTGTATTCCTCAACCTAAACCTCACCCCAATTCTAACACTAACCCTACACCTGACCTGCTACTGCGCATGGCCCTCATTCATACTCAATGGAGATAAATGGACTGTTGTTGCTTCGGCCTTGCTTATGTCCCTGGATCTAACTGTAATCCTACCTACTTCTCTATCCCGATGGGGATCCAATTCCTAATGCAGAGAATATCACGCACCTGTGGCCCAGAAGCAGTGAAGGATTACCCCACATGGAGCGTAGACCACCACCATGTCATGTCCAAATACCAGAGGGAGGTGCCAAAGTGCTTGCTGAGGCCCAAAAGTGGCCCACATGCAAGGCTGGCACTGGTAACCAAAGACTAAACCTGACCAGAACCCTCCCATGTGCCCTCCACTGAGCCATCCCAGGAGACCACTGCACTGCATGGGGTTCATCACCTGGGGACTCCTTGGAGCTATCCCTCACCCTAATCATGACCCACTCCATACTCCTCAATCGGAACCTCACCCTAAGTCTAACGCTAACCCTACACGTGACCCGCATCCGTGCATGAGCCCTCATTCAGCCCTCATGGAGGTAAAGAATTGTTGTTTCTTCAGTCTTGCTTACGTCCCATCCCTGGATCAAACCCTTGCCCTAGCTATGGCTCATTCCCGATGGGGACCCAATTCCTAACTCGGAGAAAACCACGTACATGGGGCCCAGATGTGGCTTACTTGGCATGGAACGGGGAACAACACCATGCCATTTCCAAAGCCCAGAGGGACCTGCACAAGGGGGTTGCTGAGAACCAACTGAAGAGTGGCCCACACAAGAGGCTGGCCTTGGCACCCAAAGAATAAGCATGACCGGCACCCTCCCATGCACCCTCCTCTGGGTCCCCAAGGGAAACAACTGCACTGCCATGGATTCGGCAACTTGGGCCTCCTGGAACCTAGCCCTAACCCCAACCGTGACCCTCCCCATACTACTCAACCTATACCTCAGCCCAACGCTAATGCTAACCCTACACCTGACCCTCACCCGTGCATTGGCCCTCATACAGGCCCTTATGGAGATAGCGGGACCGGTGTCTCTTCAGCCCTGCTTATGTCCCTGGACAGAACCTCACCCTATCCGTGGTTCTCTCCCAATGGATATCCAGGTCCTAATTCTGAAACACCACGCATATAGGTCAAAACCCCTACAGTATTATTCGGTATGGAAGTGGAACATCATCATTTCGTTTCCACTGCTGGGATGGAGCTGCCCCAGGAGGCTACTGAGACCCAATGAATAGTGGCACACATGGGAGGCTGGCCTAGAAACAGAAAAAATAAGTCTGAACTGAAGGCTCCCATGCAGCCACCACTCAGCCTTCTGTGGAGACCACTGCGATGCTAGGGGTTCACCGCCTGGAATTACTTGGGCCCTAACCCTAACACTAACCGTGACCCTCACCATACTCTGAACCTCAAACTCATTCCTACACTAACGCTAACCCTACAACTGACCCTCACCTGCACACTGGCTATCATTCATCACCCCATGGAGGTAAGTGGAATGGGGTAGCTGTGGCCCCCCTTATGGCCCTGGTCTGAAATCGAACTCTATCTAAAGCTCTCTCCAGATGGTGACCCGATTCTTAAGTCTGAGGATACCTCCCTTCCAGAAGAAGAGGCGGATTCCTCGGCATGGAACATGGAATATCACCATGTAATATCCAAAGCCCAGATGTTGCTTCAGAAGCAGTTCCTGAGGCTCAACCAAAGTGTGGCCCACAAAGGAGGCTCACACTGGCTTTCAAAGACTAAGCATGACCTACACCCTCCCATGTGCTCACCACTGAACCCTCCAGGAAGACCAGCACTGCTGGTGCTTCAGCGTCTGGGGGACCTGGGACAAAACCTAACCATTATATTGACCAGAACCATACACATCATCCTCAACCTCACCCCAACTCTAAAGGTAACGCTACACCTGACCTGCTCCCCTGCATGGGCTCTCATACAGCCCTCCATGTAGATAATGGGACTGGTGTCACCTCGCCCTGCTTATGTCCCTGGACCGAATCCTGACCCTAGCTATGGCTCCCCCCAATGGGGATACAGTTCCTAACTCTGAGAACACCATGCACATAGGGTCCAAACCCCTGCAGTATACTTCAGGATGGAATTGGAACATCATCATTTCATTTGCACTGCTGGGATGGAGCTGAACAAAGAGGTTGCTGAGACCCAACTGAAGAGTGTCACACATAGGATGCTGCCCTGGCATGCAAAGAATTAGTCTGAACTGTAGACTTGCATGCAGCTTCCACTCAGCCCTCTGTGGAGACCACTGCACTGCTAGGTATTCATTGCCTGGAACCTCCTGGGACCTAACCCTAACACTAAACTTGACCCTCACCATACACCTCAACCTAAACTTCACACCAACTCTAACGCTAACCCTACACATGACCCGCACCCAAGCATGGGCCCTATGGAGTCCTCCAGAACGATCACAGACTCATGTGGATTTGGCCCTATCGACATCCCTGGGCCGATACCTAACCCTAGTAATGACTCTCTCTCATTGAGGAACAAATTCCTAAGTCTCAGTCACCACGCATATGGGGCCCAGAAGCACTGCAGCGTTACTCGCATGGAACGTGGAACATCGACAGGTAATTTCCAAAGCCCAGAGGAAGCTGCACAAAGGGTTTGCTGAGGCCCATCCGAAGATTGCCCCACAACTGATGCTGGCTTCGGCACCCAAAGACTAAGCCTGAGGGCAACCTACCATTTGCCCTCCACTGATTCCTCCAGTGAGACCACTGGACTCCTTGGGGTACAGCACCTCGTACCTCCTGGAATCTAACCCAAACCGTAAACGTGACCATCAACATACTCCTCAACCTCAACCTCACCCCAGCTCTAAGGCTTCACCTGACACCCTACACCAGACCCTCACCCGCGCATGGGCCCTCATTCAACCCTCCATGAAGGTAACGGGATTGCTGTTGCTTCGGCCTTGCTTACCTCCCTGGACCGAACCCTAACCCTAGTTGTGGCTGAATCCCGATGGGGATCCAATGCCTAACTCTGAGAGACCACACACATGGGGCCCAAAGCTTTGCAGGATTCCTCGGCATGCATCTTGGAGCATAATCGTGTCATTTCCATTACCCACAAGTAGCTGCACAAGGGGGTTCCTGAGGCCCAACTGAAGAGTGACTCACACAGGAGGCTTGATCGGGCACTCAAAGACAAAGCCTGATCAGCACAATCCCATGTGGGATCCACTCAGCCCCTCTTGGAGACCATATCCTTCCTGGGGTTGTTGCACCTAGAGCCTCATGAGACCTAACAATAACCATGACCTTCAAAGTACACCTCAACCTAAACATCACCCCTAAACATAACCTACAACTGACCCGCACCCTCGCAGGGACCCTCACTTCAGCCCTCCAGGGAGATCACGGGACTGCTGTCGCTTCAGCCCTGCTTACGTCCCTGGACCGAACCCGAACTCCATTTTAGGCTGTCTCCCGATGGTGACCCAATACTTACTTCTGTGCAAACCACACATGTGGGGTTCAGAAAAGGAGCCGGATTCCTCGGCATGGAACGTGGAACATGACCAGGTAATTGCCAAAGCCCAGAGGGAGCTGCACAAGGGGGTGGCTGAGGCCCAACCAAAGTGTGGTCCATATCCAAGGCTGGCCCTAGCCCCTAAAGACTAAGCCTGGCCGGCACCCTCCAATGCGACCTCCCTCAGCCCTCCAGGGAGATCACTGCACTGCTTGGGTTTCAGCACCTAGGGCCTCCTGGACCCTAACCCTGACCGTGACCCTCACAGTACTCCTCAACCTAAACCTCACTCCAACTCTAACGCTAATCCTACACCAGCCCTCACATGCGCATGGTCCCTCAGCCAACACCCCATGTAGATAACATGAGTAGTGTTGCTTCAGCATGCTTATGGCCTTGAAGCAAACCCTAACTCAAACTAAGGCTCTCTCCTGATGGTGACCCAATTCTTTAGTCTGAGGATACCACACACATGGAGTCCAGAGGAGGAGGAGTATTACTCGGCGTGGAATGTGGAATATCACCATGTAATATCCAAAGCCCAGATGTTGCTGCAGAAGTGGTTTTACTGAGGCTCAAAGAATGGCCCACGATGGAGGCTTGCCCTGGAAAACAAAGACTAAGCATGACGGACAACCTGCAATATGCCCTCCACTGAGCCCTCCGGGAAGCTCACTGCATTGCTGTTGGCTTATCGCTAGGAGCCACCTAGGACTTAACCCCAAACCCAATAATGAACATAACTATACACACCAACCTCACCATGAACAAAACTATGAACAGAACTATAACAATGAACATAACTATACACACCCACCTCACCAACTCTAACCGTAACCCTACATCTGACCTGCAACTGTGCATGTGCCCTATTCAGCCCCCTATGTAGCTCAACGGACTGGTGTCGCTTCAGCCGTGCTTATGTCGCTGGAACATACCCTAACCTTAGCGATGGCTCTCTCCCAATGGGGATAGAGTTCCTAATTCTGAGAACACCACGCCCATAGGGCCCAGACCCCTGAAGTATTATTCGGTATGGAATTGGAACATCATCATGTCAATTCCACTGCCGGCATGGAGTTGCACAGGGAGGGTGCTGAGGCCCAACTGAAGAGTGGCACACACGGGAGGCTGGCTCTGGCATGGAAAGACGAAGCCTGAACTAGAGGCTTTCATGCAGTCTCCATTCAACCCTATGTGGAGACCACTGCACTGCTAGGGGTTCAATGCCTAGAACCTCCTGGGACCTAAACCTAACAGTAACCTTGACCCGCACCATACCCCTCAACCTAAAGTTCACACCAACTCTTACCATAATCCTAAACCTTACACGCATTAGTGCATGGGCCCTCACTTCAGCCTTCCAGGGTGATCACGGGTCTCCTGTCCATTCAGCCCTATCTAAGTCCCTGGCCCAAACCCAAACACTAGCTAAGACTCTCTCTCTCTCTCTCTCTCTCTCTCTCTCTCTCTCTCTCTCTCTCAATGAGGACAAAATTCCTAAATCTGATATGACCACACACATGTGGGGACAGAAGTGGTGCAGTATTACTTTCCATGGAAAGTGTCCTGAAGGGCACAGATGCTCCCAGTACCTGAAGGCAAGCCCCTTGCCTGAAGCCGCTCCCTGTGCCTGAAGGCATGCCCCATGCCTAAAGACAAGCCTCTTACCTGAAGGCAAGCCCCTTGCCTAAAGCCATGCCCGAGCATGAAGCCATGTCCCATGCCTGAAGGCAGGTCCAATGCCTGCAGGCTCACCCTTGCCTTCAGGCTCGCCCCTTGCCTGAAGGGTTAGCCATGCCCAGTGCCTGAGGGCATACCCAGTGCCTGAAGTCAGTCACTCCCAATGTCTGAAGTCATGCCCAGTGAACGAAGTCACTCCCAAAGTCAATCCCAGGGAATGAAGTCAAGGTCACTCCCAGTGACTGAAGACAAAGTCACTCCCAGTGAAGGAAGTCATCCCAAAGTCACTCCCAGTGATGAAAGTCACTCAATAAGTGACTGCCAGTGACGGAAGTCACTCCAGATATCACTCCCAGTGACAAATGTCATGCCCGAAGTCACTCCCAGTGAGGGAAGTCCCTCTCGAAGTCATTCCCAGTGACTGAAGTCACTCCCGAAGTCACTCCCAGTGACTGAAGTTGCTCCTGAAGTCATTCCAAGTGACTGAAGTCAAAGTCATTCCCAGTGACTGATGTCATAGTCACTCCCAGAGACTGAAGTCAAAGTCACTCTAAGTGTCTGCAGTTACTCCCAGTGACTGGAGTCTCCACTCACAGGGACTGCAGTCATCACTCCCAGTGCCTGAAATTGGCACTCCCAGTGCCTGAAGACACTCCAGGGGAAGGACAGAGTGAGAGGGAGACACAGAACCCCAAGCAGGTGCCAGGCTCTGTGCTCTCACCACAGAGCCTCCTGGGGAAGGACAGAGAGGGAGACATAGAATCCCAAGAAGCCCCTCCATGCTCTGTACTCCCAGCACAGAAACCCCAGGCTCTGTGCTCACAGGACAGAGCCTCCAATGCCTGAAGGCACTCCCCTTGTCTGAAGGCACTCCCCTTGCCTGAAAGGCACCAGCACTCTCTAAAGGCATACCCCATGCCTGAAGGCATGCCCTGAGTCTGACTGAGCTCCCCTGCGCAGGATGGGGCATTCCGTGCCTGAGTGTCACAGATGCTCCCCTTGCCTGAATGGCACAGGACCTCCTCTTGCCTGAAGCCGCGCCCCATGCCTGAAGCCATGCACCATGCCTGAAGCCACTCCCTATGCCTAATGGTTCGCCCCATGCCTGACTGCGTGCCCCATGCCTGAAGAGCAGAGATGCTCCCCTTGCCTGAAGGCGCGCCCCTTGCATGAAGCTGCTCCCTGTGCCTGAAGGGGCTCCAAGTGCCTGAAGACAAGACCCATGCATGAAGCCCCGCCTAGTGCCTGAAGGCACACCCCTTGTCTGAAGGCACGCACCATGCCTGAAGGCTTGCTCTATGCCTGAATGGCAAGGCATGCCCAGTGCCTGAGGGCATGCCCAGTGACTGAAGTCTGTCACCCCCAATGACTGAGTCATGCCCAGTGCATGAAGTCACTCCCAAAGTCACTCCCAGTAACTGAAGTCAAAGTCACTCCCAGTAAAGGAAGTTACTCCCAAAGTCATTCCAAGTGATGGAAGCCTCTCCCGAAGTCATGCCCAGTGACGGAAATCACTCACTATGTCACTCCCAGTGAGGGAAGTCTCTCCTGAAGTTACTCCCTGTGACAGAAGTCACTCCCGATGTCACTCCCAGTGACAGAAGTCATTCGCGAATTCACTCCCAGTGACGGAAGTCCCTCTGGAAGTCCCTCTCTCAGTGACAGAAGTCACTCCCGAAGTCATTCCCAGGGACTGAAGTCACTCCCAAGGACTGAAGTCAAAGCCACTCACAGTGGCTGATGTCATAGTCACTCACAGTGACTGAAATCAAAGTCACACACAGTGTCTGAAGTTACTCCTAGTGACTGCAGTGGTTACTACCAGTGCCTGAAGTCTTCACTGCCAGTGCCTGAAGTTGGCACTCCCAGTGCCTGAAGAAATCACAGGGGAAGGACAGAGAGAGCGAGACACAGAATTCCAAGCAGCCTCCAGGCTCTGTGGTCTCAGCACGGAAACTCCCGGGGAAGGACAGAGACAGAGGGAGACACAGAATCCCTTCCAGCCCCTCCAGGCTCTGTGCTCCCAGCACCGAGGCTCCAGGCCCCGGTGCTCCCAGCACAGAGCCTCCAGTTCCTGAAGCCACTCACCATGCCTGAAGGCATTCCCCATTCCTGAAGGCACTCCCTTTGCCTGAAAGGCACAAGCACTCTCTGAGGGCGCACCCCATGGGTGACCGCGCACCCCTTGCCTGAGTGAACCCTGTGCCTGAGGGTGAGCCCAGTGGCTAAGGGCGCGACCTGTGCCTGAAGAGCACAGAGGCTCCCCATGCCTGAAGTCTCACCCTGTGCATGAAGCCACTCACTGTACCTGAAGATGCTCCCAGTGCTTGAAGACAAACTCCATGGTTGAAGATGCGCCACGTGCTTGAAAACGCTCCATGTGCCTGAAGCCACCCCTGTTCATGAAGGCATGCCTCTTGCCTGAAACAGCTCCAGGTGCCTGTACTCAAGCCCCTTGCCTGCAGGCAAGGCCCATGCCTGAAGCCTTGCCCCATGCATGAAGCCCCGCCCAGTGCCTGAAGGCACGCCCAGTGCCTGAAGGCAGGCCCCATGCCTGAGGGCTTGCCCCATGCCTGAATTCTCACCCTGTGCCTGAAGGCTAGCCCCCTGCCTGAAGGGCACAGGCATGCACAGTGCCTGAGTGCAAGCCCAGTGACTGAAGTCAGTCACCCCCAATGACTGAAGTCTCTCCCAGTGACGGTAGTCCCTCACGAATTCCCACCCAGTGACGGAAGCCCCTCGTGAAGTCACACACAGTGAAGGAAGTCCCTGTAGAAGTCACTCCCACTGACGGAAGTCACTCCAGAAGTCACTCCCAGTGACTGAAGTCACTCCTGACGTCACTCCCAGGGACTGAAGTCAAAGTCATTCCCAGTGACTGAAGTCAAAGTCACACTCAGTGTCTGCAGTTACTCCTAGTGACTGCAGTCGTCACTCCCAGTGACTGAAGTTGTCAATCCCAGTGCCTGAAGTCATCATTGCCAGTCCCTGAAGGCAGCACTCCCAGTGCCTGAAGGAACTGCAGGGAAAGGACAGAGAGAGAGGGAGACACAGAATTCCAAGCAGCCTTCAGGCTCCATACTCGAAGCACAGAGCCTCCAGGTTCCAGTGATCGTGGCACTGGAGGCATTAGCCTCCAGTACTCGCAGCACAGAGCCTCCAGGCCCCAGTGCTCACAGCACGGAGCCTCCAGGTCCCAGTGCTCACAGCACCAAGCCTCCAGGCCCCAGTGCTCACAGCACCGAGCCTCCAGACCCCAGTGCTCCCAGCACAGATCCTCCAGTTGCTGAAACCACTCACCATGCCTGAAGGCACTCCCCGCTCCTGAAAGCACTCCCTTTGCCTGAAAGGCACAGGCACTCTCTGAGGGAGCACCCCATGGGTGACAACGCACTGCTTGCCTGAGTGCACCCTTTGCCTGATGGTGAGCACAGTGCCTAATGGCGTGCCTTGTGCCTGAAGAGCACAGAGTCTCCCCGTTTCTGAAGTTGCACCCTGTGCATGAAGCCGCTCACTGTACCTGAAGGTGCTCCCAGGGCCTGAAGACAAGCTCCATGGTTGAAGGTGCGCCCCGTGCCTGAAGCCTCTCCCTGTGCCTGAAGCCGCTCCCTGTGCCTGAAGGCATGCCTCTTGCCTGAAACAGCTCCAGGTGCCTGTACTCAAGCCCCTTGCCTGCAGGCAAGGCCCATGCCTGAAGCCTTGCCCCATGCATGAAGCCCCGCCCAGTGCCTGAAGGAACGCCCCTTGCCTGAAGGCACCCCCCATGCCTGAGGGCTTGCCCCATGCCTGAATTCTCACCCTGTGCCTGAAGGCTAGAAGACTGCCTGAAGGGCACAGGCATGCCCAAGGCCTGAGGGCATGCCCAGTGACTGAAGTCAGTCACCCCCAATGACTGAAGTCACTCCCAGTGACGGAAGTCCCTCGTGAAGTCACACACAGTGATGGAAGACCCTCTCCAAGTCATCCCACTGACGGAAGACTCCTGAAGTCACTCCCAGTAACTGAAGTCACTCCTGACGTCACTCCCAGTGACTGATGTCATAGTCACTCCCAGTGACTGAAGTCAAAGACACACTCAATGTCTGCAGTTACTTCTAGTGACTGCAGTCGTCACTCCCAGTGACTGAAGTCCTATTTCCCAGTGCGTGAAGGAACTGGAGAAGGACAGAGAGAGGAGACACAGAATTCCAAGCACCCTCCAGGCTCTTTGGTCTCAGCGCAGAAACTCCTGGGAAGGACAGAGGAAGAGGGAGACACAGAATCCCATGCAGCCTCCAGGTCTGTGCTCAAACCAGAGAGCCTCCCGGGGAAAGACAGTGAGAGATGGAGACACAAAATCCCAAGCAGCAACCCCCAGGCTCCAGTGCCCGAGTGTTCGGGCACTCAGGAACCATGGCACTGGAATGACCAGTGCTCAAATGCCCACTGCACTCCAGCTCCAGTGAACTGCCAGCGGCACTGCAGCCTCCAGTGAACTCAGTGCCCGAGGCACAGGAGCTTCCAGTGAACACAGTGCCCGCAGCACTGCAGCCTCCAGTGAACCCAGTACCCGCGGCACTGCAGCCTCCCATGAACACATGCCCAAAGCACTGGAGTCTCTGGTGAACCCAGTGCCCGCAGAACAGCATCCTCCGGTGAACCCAGTGCCCGTGGCACTGCAGCCTCAGTGAACCCAGTGATCCCGGCACTGCAGCCTGCAGTGAACCCAGTGATCCCGGCACTGCATGCCCACATGCACAGGAGCCCACAGCACAGGAGCCTACTGTGAACCCAGTGACCCAGGCACTGCAGCATCCAGTGAACATAGTACCTGCGACACTGGAGCCCCCAGTGAACTCAGTGACTGCGGCACTGCACCCTCCAGTGAAACCAGTGCCCTCAGCATTGCAGCTGCCAGGGAGCCCAGTGCCCACGGCACTGCAGCCTCCAGTGAGGCCACTGCCCACGGCACTGCATCCTCCAATGAGCGCAGTGCATATGGCACTGGAGCCTCCAGTGAACCCAGTGCCCGCGCCACTGCAGCCTCCAGTCGGCCCAGTGCTCACATCACTGTAGCCGCCAGTGAGCCCAGTGTCCGCAGCACTGCAGACTCATGAGAGCCCAGTGACCGCGGCACTGCAGCCTCCAGGGAACCCAGTGCCCGCGCCACTGCAGCCTCCAGTCGGCCCAGTGCTCACATCACTGTAGCCGCCAGTGAGCCCAGTGTCCGCAGCACTGCAGACTCATGAGAGCCCAGTGACCGCGTCACTGCAGCCTTCAGGGAACCCAGTGCCCACGGCACTGCAGACTCCAGTGAGCCCATTGCCCGCGGCACTGCACCCTCCAGTGAGCCAAGTGCAAGCGACTGGAGCAACCAGTTTGCCCAGTGCCTGCAGTAATGCAGCCTCCATTGAGGCCAGTTTCCTTGGCACTGCAGCCTCAAGTGACCACAGTGCCCGCATTACTGCAGCTTCCTGTGGCGCTTGTGCCTACGAAACTGGAGCCTCCAGTGAGCCCAGTGTTGTGGCACTGGAGCCTCCAGTATGCCCAGAGCCCTCGGCACTGCAACATCCAGTGATCCCAGTTCATGCAGAACAGCCGCCATCAGTGAGCCCAATGCCCGCCCCACTGCAGCCTCCTGTGAGCCCAGTGCCCTCGGACCTGCACCCTCCAGTGAAAAAAGTGTCCGCGGGACTGCATCCTGCAGTGAACCCAGTGCCCGGGGGACTGCAGCCTGCAGTGAACCGAGTTCAACTGCACTGCAGCCTCCAGTGAACTCACTGCCACAGCACTGCACCCTCCAGTGAAGGCAGTGCCTGCCACACTGCACCCACAAGTGAACCGAGGGCCCGCGGCACTGTAGCCTGTAGTGAACTCAGTGATGGCGGCCTGCAGCCTCCAGTGAAACCAGTGCCCGTGGAACTGCAGCCTGCAGTGAACCCAGTGCCCGCGGCACTGTACCCTGCAGAGAAGCCAGTGCTCATGGCACTGCAACTTCCAGTGAACCTAGTGTCCATGGCACTGCATCCTGCAGTGAACCCAGTGCCCACGGCACTGCAGCCTCTAGTGAAGCCAGTCCCTGCAGCACTGCAGCCTGCAGTGAACAGAGTGTCCGCAGCACTGCACCCTCCAGTGAACCCAGAACCCACGGCACTGGAGCCCCCAGTGAACCAACTTCCCAAAGCACTGCACCCGCCAGTGAATGCACTGCACGCCCCACTGTAGCCTCCTGTGTACCCAGTGCCCACGGCACTGCATCATGCAGTGAAACCAGTTCCAGCTTGTATGCAGCCTCCAGTAAACACATTGCCCGTAGCACTGCAGCCTCCTGTCAACCCAGACCCGGCGGCACTGCCCCCTCCAGGGAACCCAATGCCTACGGCACTGCAGCCTCCAGTGACCCACTGCCTGCGACACTGCCCCCTCCAGTGAACACAGTGTCTATGACACTGCACCCTCCAGGGAACCCAGTGCCCAGGGCACTACAGCATCCAGTGAACAAAGTGCCTGCTGCACCGCAGCCTGCTATGAACCCAGTGCCCGGGGCTATGCAGCCTCCATTGAAGCCAGTGCCCGCCTTACTGGACTCTCTACTGAAAGTGGCACCCTCCAGTGAAGCCAGGGTCCGCGGCTCTGCAGCCTCGAGTGAAGCCAGTGCCTTCCGAATTGCATGATCCATTGAACCTTGGTTCCGCGGCACTGCAGCCGCCAGTAAAGCCAGTGCCCACGGCATTGCGGCCTCAAGTGAAACCCGTGCCCACGGCACTGCAGCCTCCAGTTATCCCAGTGATCCGTACACTCCAGTCTGCAGTGAACCCAGTGCTCACAACACTGCAAACTGCATTGAACCCAGTTCCGAGTGCACTACAGGTTCCAGGGATCCCGGTCCGCATGGCACTGTAGCCTCTGGTGAACAAAGTGCCCGCGGCAATGCACCCTCCAGTGAACCCAGTGCCCGCGGCACTGCAGCTTGCAGTGTACCCAGGGCCTGCGGACTCTACCCTCCAGTGAAGCCAGTGTCCCTGCCACTGCACCCTCCAGTGAACACAGTGCCCACGGCACTACACCATCCAGTGAACAAAGTGCCCGTAGCACTGCACCATGCAGTGGACCCAATTCCCGCTTCTATGCAGCATGCAGTGAACACAGTGCCCGCAGCACTGCAGCCTCCAGTGAACCCAGATCCCACGGCACTGGAGCCTCCAGTGAACCCACTTCCCACAGGACTGCACCCACCAGTGAATGCAGTGCATGCCGCACTGTAGCCTCCTGTGTACAGAGTGCCCACGGCACTGCCCATGCAGTGAAACCAGTTCCAGCTTGTATGCACCCTCCAGTGAACCCAGTGCTGACGGCACTACACCATCCTGGGAACAAAGTGCCTGCGACACTGCAGCCTGCTATGAACCCAGTGCCTGTGGCTCTGCAGCCGTCATTGAAGCCAGTGCCCACCGTACTCCACTCTCGAGTGAACCTAGGGTCGGCGGCACTGCAGCCCCCAGTAAAGCCAGTGCCCGCGTCATTCCAGCGTCCAGTGAAACCCGTGCACACTGCACTGGAGCCTCCAGTGATCCCAGTGATCCGTGCACTACAGTCTGCAGTGAACCCAGTGCCCACAACACTGCACCCTGCAGTGAACCCAGTTCTGAGTGCATTACAGGTTCCAGGGATCCCAGTGCGCATGGCACTGCAGCCTCTGGGGAACAAAGTGTCCGCAGCAATGCACCCTGCAAGGAACCCATTGACCGCAGCACTGCAGCCTGCAGTGAACCCAGGGCCTGCGGGTCTTTACCCTCCAGTGAGGTCAGTGAGCCTGGCACTGCAACCTCCAGTGAAGCCAGTGCCGGCGACACTGCACCATCCAGTGCAGCCATAGCCCACGGCACTACACCATCCCGGGAACAAAGTGCCTGTGACACTGCAGCCTGCGATAAACCCAGTGCCTGCAGCTCTGCAGCCTCCATTGATTCCAGGGCCCACCGTACTGCACTCTGTAGTGAACCTTGGGTCCGCAGCACTGCAGCCACCAGTAAAGCCAGTGCCCGTGGCATTGCAGCCTCCAGTGAAACACGTGCCCACTGCATTGGAACCTCCTGTTAGAACAGTGACCTGTGTACTGCCGTATGCATTGAACACAGTGCCCACAACACTGCACCTTGCAGTGAATCCAGTTCTGAGTGCACTACAGGTTCCAGGGATCCCAGTGTGCATGACACTGCAGCCTCCGGTGAACAAAGTGCCCGCGGCAATGAACTCCAGGGAACACACTGACCGCGGCACTGCAGCCTGCAGTGAACCCAGGGCCTGTAGGTCTCTACACTCCAGTAAAGTCAGTGTCCCTGGCACTGCACCCTCCAGTGAACCCAGTGCCCACGGCACTACACCAGCCCAGTGAACAAAGTGCCTGCGGCAATGCACCCTCCAGTGAACCTAGT
This sequence comes from Prionailurus bengalensis, assembly GCF_016509475.1. Classification (NCBI taxonomy): domain Eukaryota; kingdom Metazoa; phylum Chordata; class Mammalia; order Carnivora; family Felidae; genus Prionailurus; species Prionailurus bengalensis. The sequence goes on from NC_057352.1 coordinate 62,514,763, forward strand.
GCCCGCTGCACTGCAGCCTGCAGTGAACCCAGGACCTGCGGGATTCTACCCTCCAGTGAAGCCAGTGAGCCTGGCACTGCACCCTCCAGTGAACACAGTGCCCACGGCACTACACCATCCAGTGAACAAACTGCCCGCAGCACTGCACCATGCAGTGAACCTAATTCCCGCTTCTATGCAGCCTGCAGTGAACACAGTGTCCACAGCAGTGCAGCCTCCAGTGAACCCAGATCCCACGGCACTGGAGCCTCCAGTGAACCCACTTCCAGCAGCACTGCACCCGCCAGTGAATGCAGTGCATGGTGCACTGTAGCCTCCTGTATACCCTCTGACCACGGCGCTGAACCATGCAGTGAAACCAGTTCCAGCTTGTATGCAGCCTCCAGTGAACACATGCCCGTAGCACTGCAACCTCCAGTGAACCCATATCCAGCGGCACTGCCCCCTCCAATGAACCCAATGCCTGCGACACAGCCCCTCCAGTGAACACAGTGTCCATGGCACTGTACCCTCCAGTGAAGCCAGTGTCTGTGACACTGCACCCTCCCGGGAACCCAGTGCCCAGGGCACTACAGCATCCAGTGAAATAAGTGCCTGCGGCACTGCAGCCTGCTATGAACCCAGTGCCCAAGGCTCTACAGCCTCCAGTGAAGCCAGGGCCTGCCGTACAGGAATCTCCACTGAACCATGGGTCGGCGGCACTGCAGCTCCCAGTAAAGCCAGTGCCCACGGAATTGAGGCCTCAAGGGAAACCCGTGCCCACAGCACAGCAGCCTCCAGTTATCCCAGTGATCTGTGCACTTCAGTCTGCAGTGAACCCAGTGTCCACAGCACTGCACCCTGCAGTGAACCCAGTTCCCACTGCACTGCAGGTTCCAAGGATCCCAGTGCCCATGGCACTTCAGCCTCCAGTGAACAAAGTGCCTGGGGCAATGCACCCTCCAGTGAACCCAATGCCCAAGGCACTGCAGCCTGCAGTGAACCCAGGGCCTGCGGGTCTCTACCCTCCAGTAAAGCCATTGTCCCTGGCATGGCACCCTCCAGTTAACCCAGTGCCCAGGGCACTATACCATCCAGTGAACAAAGGGCCAGCGGCTCTGCAGCCTCCATTGAAGCCAGTGCCCGCCGTAATGCACTCTCCATTGAACCTTGGGTCCGTGGCACTGCAGCCGCCAGTAAAACCAATGCCCGCAGCATTGCAGCCTCCAGTGAAACACGTGCCAACTGCACTGCAGCCTCCAGTTATCCCAGTGATCCTTGCACTGCAGTCTGGAGTGAACCCAGTGCCCACAGCCCTGCACCCTGCAGTGAACCCAGTTCTGACTGCACTGCAGGTTCCAGGGATCCCAATGCATATGGCACTGCAGCCTCCAGTGAACAAAGTGCCCGCGGTAATGCACCCTCCAGGGAACCCAGTTCCCGCGGCAGTGAAGCCTGCAGTGAACCCAGGGCCTGCGTGTCTCTACCCTCCAGTGAAGCCAATATCCCTGGCACTCCACCATCCAGTGAAGCCAGTGCACGCGATCGTGCACCTTCCAGTGAACCCAGTTCCCGTGGCACTGCACCCTGCAGTGAATCCAGTGGCACAGCACTGCACCCTGCAGTGAACCCAGTTCCTGCGGGTCTCTACCCTGCAGGGAAGCCAGTATCCCAGGCAGTGCATGCTCCAGTGAAGCCAGTGAACCCAGTGCCCGTGGCACTGCAGCATGCAGTGAACCCAGGGCCTGCGGGTCTCTACCCTCCAGTGAACCCAGTGCCCACGGCACTACACCATCCAGTGAACAGGGTGCCCGCAGCACTGCACCATGCAGTGAACCCAATTCCCGCTTCTATGCAGCCTCAAGTAAACCAATTGCCTGCCGCACTGCAGCCTCCAGTGAACCCACTGACCGCGACACTGCAACCTCCATTGAAGGCAGTGCCTGCCGCACAGCACCCTCCAGTAAACCCAGTGCCCTCGTAACTGTACCATGCAGTGAACATAGTTCCCGCTTCTATGCAGCATGCAGTGAACACAGTGCCTGGAGCACTGCAGCCTCCAGTGAAGCCAGATCCCGCAGCACTGGAGACTCCAGTGAACCCACGTCCCGCAGCACTGCACCCGCCAGTGAAGGCAGTGTCTACTGCACTGTAGCCTCCTGTGAACCCAGTGCCCGGGCACTGCAGCATGCAGTGAAACCAGTTCCAGTTTTTATGCAGCCTCCAGTGAACACACTCCCCGCAGCACTGCAGCCTCCAGTGAACCCAGATCTGGCGGCACTGCCCCATCCAGTGAACCCACTGCCTGTGGCATTGCAACCTCCAGTGACCAACTGCCTGAGACACTGCCCTTCCACTGAACCCAGTTCCACGGCACTGCACCATCCAGTGAACCCAGGACCCATTGTACTGGAGCCTACTGTGAACCCACTGCCTGCGGCACATCAGCCTCCAGTGAACCCAGTGCCCGTGGCACTGCACCCTCCATTGAACCCAGTGTGCATGTCACTACATCCTGCATTGAACACACTGCCCAGGGTACTGCAGCCTGCAGTAAACCCATTGCTCGCGTCACTGCACCCTGCATGGAACCTAGTGCCCAGGGTACTGCAGCCTGCGGTGAACCCAGTTCCCGCAGCACTGCACCATGCCGTGAACCCAGCACCCATGGTACTGGAGCCTGCTGTGAACCCACTGCCCGCGGCACTGCAGCCTCCAGTGAACCCAGTGCGGGAGGCACGGAACCCTCCATTGAACCCAGTGCACGCGTCACTGCATCCTGCCTTGAACCCACTCCCCAGGGTACTGCAGCCTCTGGTGAACCCAGTTCCCATGGCACTGCACCATCCAGTGAACTCAGTACCCGTGGCAGTGGGGCCTGCTGTGAACCCACTGCCCCTGTCACTGCAACCTCCAGTGACCCACTGCCCGCGACACTGCCCCCTCCAGTGAACAGAGTGTCGGTGGCCCGGCACCCTACAGTGTACCCGGTGCCCATGGCAATGCACCCTCCAGTGAACCCAGTGCCCGTGGCACTGCGGCCTGCAGTGAACCCAGTGCCCGGGGCTCTGCAGCCTCCATTGAAGCCAGTGATCGCCGTACTGCACTCTCCATTGAACCTAGGTTCCGCGGCACTGCAGCCGCCAGTAAAGCCAGAGCCCGCGGCATTGCAGCCTCCAGTGAAACACGTGCCCCTGCAGTGAACCCAGTGCCCACATCACGGCACCCTGCAGTGAACCCTTCCAGTGAACCCAGTGCCCGTGGCTCTGTAGCATGCTAGGAACCCAGTGTCCGCGGCTCTGCAGCCTCCATGGAAGCCAGTGCCCGCCGTACTGCACTCTCCAGTGAACCTAGGGTCCGCAGCACTGCAGCCGCCAGTAAAGCCAGAGCCCGGGACATTGCAGCCTCCAGTGAAACATGTGCCCACTGCACTGCAGCCTCCAGTTATCCCAGTGATCCATTCACTGCAGTCTGCAGTGAACCCAGTGCCCACAGCACTGCACCCTGCAGTGAACCCAGTTCCGACTGCACTGTAGGTACCAGCGATCCCTGTTCCCATGTCACTGCAGCCTCCAGTGAACAAAGTGCCCGGGGGAATGCACCCTCCAGTGAACCCAGTGAACGCGGCACTGCAGCCTGCAGTGAAACCAGGGCCTGTGGGTCTCAACCCTCCAGTGAAGCCAGTGTACCTGGCACTGCACCCTCCAGTGAAGTCAGTGCCGGTGGCACTGCACCCTCCAGTGAACCCACCCACGGCACTACACCATCGCGTGAACAAAGTGCCTGCCACACTGCAGCCTGCTATGAACCCAGTGCCCGCTGCTCTGCAGCCTCCATTGAAGCCAGTGCCCGCCGTACTGCACTCTCCTTTGAACCTTGGGTCCCTGGCACTGCAGCTGCCAGTAAAGCCAGTACCTGCGGCATTGCTGGCTCAAGTGAAACCCGTGCCCACAGCAATGTATCATTCAGTTATCCCAGTGATCCGTGCACTGCAGTCTGCAGTGAACCCAGTGCCCACAGCACTGCACCCTGCAGTGAACCCAGTTCCTACTGCACTGCAGGTTCCAAGGATCCCAGTGCCCATGGCACTTCAGCCTTCTGTGAACAAAGTGCCTGCGGCAATGCACCCTCCAGTGAACCCAGCGCCCGTGGCACTGCAGCCTGCAGTGAACCCAGGGCCTGCGGGTCTCTACCCTCCCTTGAACCCAGTGACCATGGCACTGCAGCCTGCAGTGAACCCAGGGCCTGTGGGTCTCTATATTCCAGTGAAGTCAGTGTCAGTGGGAGTGCATACTCCAGTGAACCCAGTGCCCACGGCACTACATCAGGCCAGTGAACAAAGTGCCTGCCGCACTGCAGCCAGTAATGAACCCAGTGCCTGCGGCTCTGCAGCCTCCATTGAAGACAGAGCCCGCCGTACTGCACTCTCCATTGAACCTAGGGTCTGCGGCACTGCATCGCCAGTAAAGCCAGTGCCCGCGGCATTGCACCTGAAGTGAAACACGTTCCCACAGCACTGCATCGTCCAGTTATCCCAGTGATCCGTGCACTGCAGTCTGCAGTGAACCCAGTGCCCACAGCACTGCACCCTGCAGTGAACCCAGTTCTGACTGCACTGCAGGTTCCAAGGATCCCAGTGCCCATGGCACTTCAGCCTCCAGTGAACAAGTGCCTGCGGCAATGCACCCTCCAGTGAACCCAGTTCCCATGCCACTGCAGCCTGCAGTGAACCCATGGCCTGCGTGTCTCTACCCTCCAGTGAAGCCAGTGTCCCTGGCACTGCCCCGTCCAATGAAGCCAGTGCCGCGGCACTGCACCCTCCAGTGAACACAGTGCCCGTGGCACTGCACCCTGCAGTGAACCCAGTGGCACAGCACTGCAGCCTGCAGTGAACCCAGTGCCTACGGCTCCAGTGAAGCCAATGTCCCTGGCACTGCACGCTCCAGTGAAGCCAATGCCCGCGGAACTGCACCTTCCAGTGAACCAAGTGTCCGCGGCAGCACTGCACCCTCCTGTGAACCAAGTGTCCGTGCCACTGCAACTTCCAGTGAACCCAGTGCCCACGGCACTACACCATCCAGTGAACAAAGTGCCCGCAGCACTGCACCATGCAGTGAACCCAGTTCCAGCTTCTCTGCAGCCTCAAGTAAACCAATTGCCCGCGGCACTGCAGCCTCCAGTGAACCCACAGACCACGGCACTGAACCCTACATTGAAACAGTGCCTCCTTGGGGCGCCTGGGTGGCGCAGTCGGTTAAGCGTCCGACTTCAACCAGGTCACGATCTCGCGGTCCGTGAGTTCGAGCCCTGCATCAGGCTCTGGGCTGATGGCTCAGAGCCTGGAGCCTGTTTCTGATTCTGTGTCTCCCTCTCTCTCTGCCCCTCCCCCTGTTCATGCTCTGTCTCTCTCTGTCCCAAAAATAAATAAACGTTGCGAAAAAATTAAAAAAAAAAAACAGTGGCTCCGCCCTGCACACTCCAGTGAAACCATTGCCCGTGGAACTGCACCATGCAGTGAACCCAGTTCCCGGTTCTATGCAGCCTGCAGTGAACACAGTGCCTGTCGCACTGCACCCTCCAGTGAACCCAGTGCCCACGGCACTGCACCCTCCAGTGAACAGTGCCCGCGGAACTGCTCCCTCCAGTGAACCCAGTGCCCGCGGCACTGCACCATCCAGTGAACAATGTGCCACGGCACTGCAGCCTCCAGTGAACCCAGTGCCCATGGCACTGCAGTTTTCAGTGAACCCAGGGCATGCGGGAACCCAATGTCCACCCCACCAGTGAAGCCAGTGTCCCTGGCACTGCACCCTCTAGTGAACCCAGTTACGTGGCACTACACCATCCAGTGAACAAAGTGCCCGCAGCACTGCAGCCTGCAATGAACCCAGTGCCCACGGCTCTGCAGCCTCCAGTGAAGCCAGTGCCCACAATACTGCACTCTCCAGGGAACCTAGGGTCCGCAGCACTGCAGCCGCCAGTAAAGCCAGTGCCCGGGACATTGCAGCCTCCAGTGAAACCCGTGCCCACTGCACTGTAGCCTCCAGTTTCCCAGTGATCCGTTCACTGCAGTCTGCATTGAACCCCGTACCCGCAGGACTGCATCATGCATTGAACCCAGTTCCCGCTTCTATGCAGCTTCCAGTGAACCCAGGGCCCGCAGCACTGAACCATGCAGTGAACCCAGGTCCCGCTTCTATGCAGCCTCCAGTGAACCCAGTTCCCACTGTACTGCAGGTTCCAGGGATCCCAGAGCCCATGGCACAGCAGCCTCCAGTGAACAAAGTGCCCGCGGGAATGCGCCCTCCAGTGAACCCAGTCCCCAGGGCACTACAGCATCGAGTGAACAAAGTGCCTGCGGCACTGCAGCCTGCAGTGAACACAGGGCCTGTGGGTCTCAACCCTCCAGTGAAGCCAGTGTCCCTGGCACTGCACCCTCCAGTGAACCCAGTGCCCACAGCACTACACCATCCAGTGAACAAAGTGCCTGCGGCACTGCAGCCTGCTATGAACACAGTGCCCGCGGCTCTGCAGCCTCCATTGAAGACAGTGCCCGCCATACTGAACTCTCCATTGAACCTTGGGTCCCTGGCACTGCAGCCGCCACTAAAGCCAGTGCCCGTGGCATTGCAGCCTCCGGTGAAACACGTGCCCACAGCCCTGCAGCCTCCACTTTCCCCAGTGATCCATGCACTGCAGTCTGCAGTGAACCCAGTGCCCACAGCACTGCACCCTGCAGTGAACCCAGTTCCGACTGCACTGCAGGTTCCAAGGATCCCAGTGCCCATGGCACTTCAACCTCCAGTGAACAAAGTGCCTGCGGCAATGCACCCTCCAGTGAACCCAGTGCCCACGGCACTGCAGCCTGCAGTGAACCCAGGGCCTGCGGGTCTCTACCCTCCAGTGAAGCCAGTGTCCCTGGCACTGCACCCTCCAGTGAACCCAGTGCCCACGGCACTACACCATCCAGTGAACAAAGTGCCCGCAGCACTGCACCATGCAGTGAACCCAGTTCCCGATTCTATGCAGCCTCAAGTAAACCAATTGCCCACAGCACTGCAGCCTCCAGTGAACCCACTGACCACGGCACTGCACCCTCCATTGAAGGCAGTGCCTGCCGCACTGCACCCTCCAGTGAACCCATTGCCCTCGGAACTGCACCATGCAGTGAACCCAGTTCCCGCTTCTATGCAGCATGCAGTGAACACAGTGCCTGCAGCACTGCAGCCTCCAGTGAACCCAGATCCCGCAGCACTGGAGCCTCCAGTGAACCCACGTCCCACAGCACTGCACCCGCCAATGACAGCAGTGCCTACCACACTGTAGCCTCCTGTGAACCCAGTGCCCGCGGCACTGCACCATGCAGTGAAACCAGTACCCGTGGCACTGCAGCCTCCAGTGAACCCAGTGCCCACACACTGCATCCTCCAGTGACCCACTGCCTGCGGCACTGCACCCTCCAGTGAACCCACTGTGTACATGGCACTGCACACTCCAGTGACCACCGTGCCCACAGCAGGGCACCCTCCAGTGAACCCAGTGCCCACGGCACTGCACCATCTAGTGAACCCAGTGCCCGCGGCACTACAGCCTGCTGTGAACCCAGTGCCCGCGGCTCTGCAGCCTCCAGTGAAGCCAGTGCCAGCAGCACTGCAGCCGCCATTGAACCCAGTGCCCGCACCATTGCAGCCTCCAGTGAGACAAGTGCCCACTGCACTGCAGCCTCCAGTAATCCCAGTGATCCGTGCACTGCATCCTTCAGTGAACCTAGTGCCCAGGGCACTGCAGCCTGCGGTGAACCCAGTTCCCGCAGCACTGCAGGTCCAGGGATTCCAGTGCCCATGGCATTTCAGCCTCCAGTGACCAAAATGCCTGTGGCAATGCACCCTGCTGTGAACCCACTGCCCGCGGCACTGCAGCCTCCAGTGAACCCAGTGCGGGAGGCACGGAACCCTCCATTGAACCCAGTGCACGCGTCACTGCATCCTGCATTGAACCCACTGCGCAGGGTACTGCAGCCTCCGGTGAACCCAGTTCCCGTGGCACTGCACCATCCAGTGAACTCAATACCTGTGGCACTGGAGCATGCTGTGAACCCACTGCCCACACACTGCATCCTCCAGTGACCCACTGCCTGCGACACTGCCCCCTCCAGTGAACACACTGTCCGTGACACTGCACCCTCCAGTCAACCCAGTGCCCGCGGCCATGCACCCTCCAGTGAACCCAGTGCCCAAGGCACTACACCATCCAGGGAACAATGTGCCCCGGCACTGCAGCCTCCTATGAACCCAGTGTCCGCGGCTCTGCAGCCTCCATTGAAGCCAGTGTCCACCGTACTGCACTCTCCATTGAACCTTGAGTCCGCGGCACTGCAGTTGCCAGTAAAGCCAGTGCCCAGGGCATTGCAGACTCCAGTGAAACGCGTGCCCACTGCACTGCAGCCTCCAGTTATTCCAGTGTTCCATGCACTGCAGTCTGCAGTGAACCCAGTGACCATAGCAATGCACCCTGCAGTGAACCCATTTCCGACTCCACTGCAGGTTCCTGGGATCCCAGTGCCCATGGCACTGCATCCCTCAGTGAACAAATTGCCCGCGGCAATGCACCCTCCAGTGAACCCAGTGACCACGGCACTGCAGCATGCAGTGAACCCAGGGCCTGCGGGTCTCTACCTCCAGTGAGGCCGTGTCCCTGGCACTTCACCCTCCAGTGAAGCCAGTGCCCGTGGCACTACACCCTCCAGTGAACCAAGTGTCCACGCCACTGCAGCCTCAAGTGAAGCCAGTGCCCATGGCACTGCACACTCTAGTAAAGCCAGTGTCCGCGGCACTGCAGCTTCCAGTGAAGCCAGTTCCTGCAGCACTGGAGCCTCCAGTGAATCCAGTAACCGCTGCACTGCAGCCTCCAGTGAACCCAGTGCCCACGGCACTGCAGGCACCAGTGAAACCAGTTCTTGTGGCACTGCAGCCTGCAGTGAACTCAGTACACAAGACACTGCAGCCTCCTGTGAACCCAGTGCCCGCTCTACTGCATTGTCCAGTGAACCCAGTGCCTGGGGCAATGCAGCCTCCAGTGAACGCACTGCCCAACACAGTGAAGCCTCCAGTGAACCCGCTGCCAGTGTCACTGCAGCCTCCAGTAAATTTTCCACCCGAAGCACTGCTGACACCTGTGAACACACTGTCCGAAGCACTGCTGCCTACAGTGAACCCACTGTCCGAGGCAATGCAGCCTCCATGAACCCAGTGCCTGCCATCATGGAGTTACTTACGTTAAGGCCTCATGTCACTAACCCTAAATTTACTCCTGTAGGAATGTAACCTTTAACAGGTCAACAATGAAATTCCTATTCATTGCCGGAAATTTGACTGATAGACGGCTGCCATTCCCTCAGGGAGGAAATCTCGCCTAAATAAGGTATTCCATGCCACTAAATTTGTTTTAAGTTTATTTTGAGAGAGAGACAGAGAAAGAGAGCACAAGCAAGGCAGGGGCAGGAATAGAGGGAGAGAGAGAAGCCCATGACCACGAGGTCATGATCTGAGCCAGGATCAAGACTCGGACACTTAACCAAGCGATCCAGACCCTGAGAATGTGGAGTTTCAAAGGTCAGAAGGCTTGGCTGGGATACATCCCTGAGGGCACTGGCCTAATCCTTCAGAGAAGGCAGCAAACTACATACAGGCAGACGGTATGGAAACAGTGACCTGTACATCGCCTGGTGTACACAGTGGGGCGATTATACACTCTCATGGAGAGCACCCCTGAGAGGCAGTGTTCACAAGGGGACAAAGGAGCCAGGACAGAGGAGGTGTGTGGGACCATTTTCCTCCTCTTCCCCACAGCATAGACACAGAGCCATCTGCTGGAAACAATGTCATCCCCACACTGGCTGCCTAAGATGCTAACACCAACCCCACATTCCTGTGCTCTGGCGAGACTGGCCTTCTAGGTCAATCAGGCTTGCCTCAGTCCCAATGGAGGTGTCCCCTTCCCCAGGAGACCAGCGGAAGCCCATGACCACACCACCTCTCTTGACCAGACAGTTCTGCAGAACTTCGCTTCGAGTGGCAGTCATTTCAAGTCTCATTTAAGAAGCAGATAGGAGGGGTGCCTGGGTGGCACAGTCGGTTAAGCGTCCAACTTCAGCCAGGTCATGATCTCGCAGTCTGTGAGTTCGAGCCCCGCGTCGGGCTCTGGGCTCTTGGCTTGGAGCCTGGAGCCTGCTTCCGATTCTGTGTCTCCCTCTCTCTCTGCCCCTCCCCCGTTCATGCTCTGTCTCTCTCTGTCCCAAAATAAATAAAACCATTGAAAAAAAAAAAAGAAGCAGATCGGAGCTGACCTAGACAAAACTCAGCACATTCTGGCCAAAGACCATACATTGTCCATACAACTGGCCTGAAGGACAGTGCAGCCAGAACACAAAACAATGTACGCAACACACACCACAGACACTCCCTGATGTGTCAGGCCCTGGACACTAGATGACCTCCATTTCATAAAGCCATTCATCTCACAGGCAGCTAACATAATGAACTTTTGTAACACAGAGAAGGCAAATACTCAGCCAAAATGCCAAGACAAGAGGAATGCATCCCAAATGAAAGAACAAGATAAGGTCATGGCCAGAGACATGGAAGGAACACTTCCAAACTCATTCTATGAGGCCAGCTTGGCCTTGAGTCCAAACTGGACAAAGACCCCACCAGAAAGGAAAACTACAGACCAATTTCCCTGATGAACCTGGATGCAAAAATTCTCAACAAAAGTAGCAATCCAGATCCAACAATACATACAAATAATTATTCACCACAATGAATTGGATTTATTCCTGGGATGCACCACCAATTCAATATCTGCAAATCAACTGATGTGATACATCACATTGAGAAAAGAAAGGATAACAACCATATGATCCTCTCAATAGATGCAGAAAGAGCATTTGACACAATGCAGCATCCTTTCTTGATGGAAAAAAAGCACTCATGAAAGGAAGGATAGAAAGATCTTGTCTGAATATCAGTATGTCCAGATATGAAAGTCCCACAACTAATATCATCTTCAATGAGGAAAAACTGAGAGCTTTCCCCCTAAGGTCAGGAACACGACTGGGATGTCCACTCTCACCACTGTTATTCCACAAACTGTTGGAAGTCCTAACCTCAGCAAGCAGACAACAAAAAGAAATACAAGGCGTCCAAATTGGCAAGGAGGGTCAAACTTTCCCTCTTCGCAGACATGATACTTTTCAAGGAAATCCCAAAGACTCCATGGAAAAACTGTTAGGACTGATACTGGAATTCAGGAAAGTCTCAGGATATAAAATCAATATACAGAAGTTGATTGCATTTCTATACACCAATAATGAGTCAGCAGAGAGAAATCAAGGATTGATGTACTTTCCAACTGCACTGAAAACCATCAAACACCCAGGGGTAAACATAACCAAAGAGGTAAAAGATCAGTACACTTAAAACAATAGAGGGGCGCCTGGGTGGCTCCGTCGGTTAAGTGCCGACTTCAATTCAGGACATGATCCCGCATTTGTGGGTCTGAGTCCCGTGATGGGCACTGTGCTGACAGCTCGGAGCCTGGAGCCTGCTTCAGAGTCTGTGTCTCCCTCTCTCTCTCTTTCTGCCCCTCCCCTGCTCATGTGCTCTCTCTTTCTCTCTCTCTCTCTCTCTCAAAAATAAACAAAGATTAAAAACATAAAGGAACAAACCATACAACATCTATGAAAGAAATGGAAGAAACACAAAGAAACGGAAAAACATTCCATGCTCATGGATGAGAAGAACAAATATTATTAAAATGTCAATACTACCCAAAGCAATCGACACATTCAATGCAATCCCTATCAAAATAACACCAGCATTCCTCACAGAACTAGAACAACCCTAAAATTTGTAGGGAGCCAGAAAAGACCCCAAATCGCCAAAGTCATGTTGAAAAAGAAAACAAAGCTGGAGACATTAAAATCTGGAATTTATGGTGTATTAGAAAACCGCAATCATCAAGACAGTATGGTACGGGCACATAAACGGACACAGACATCAATGGAACGGAATAGGGAACCCATAAATGGACGCTCAAACATATGGCCGAGTAATCTTTGATAACACTGGAAAGAATATCCAATGGAAAAACAAAAGTCTCTTCAGCAAATGGTACTGGGAAAACTGAACAATGAGAAGATTGGACCTGGACTATGTTCTTAAACCTCACACACACACACACACACACACACACACACACACACACCTCAAAATGGATGAAAGATATAAATGTAAGAAAGGGACCATCAAAATCCTAGAGGAGAAAACAGGCAATCTACCTCCTTGATCCTGGCCACAACAACTTCTTGCTTGTCATGTCTCCAAAGCAAGGGCAATGAAAACCAAAGTGAACAATTGGGACATGGAGATAAAAAGCATCTGCACAGAAGAGGACATAATCAGCGAAACTGAAAGGGCACTGAATGAAGTGGGAGAAGATATTTGCAGGTGACATATCAGATAAAGGGTTAGTATCCAAAATCTATAAACAATTATCACACTCAACACCCAAAAACCAAATAATCCGGTGAAGAAATGGGCAAAAGACGTGAACAGACACTTTAAGAAAGATGACATCCAGATTGGTCACACATGAAAAGATGCTCAATCTCACTTGTCATCACTGAAATACAAATCAAAACCACAATGAGATATCCCCACACACCTATCAGAATGGCTAAAATTAACATCTCAAAAAAAGACAGATGTTGGCAAGGATGCAGAGAAAGGGAACGCTTTTGAAATGCTGGTGGGCATGCAAAGTGGTGTAGCCACTCTGGAAATAGTATGGAGATTTGTCAGAAAAACTAAAAATAGAACTACACTAGACCCCAGCAATTGCACTACTACGTATTTATCCAAAGGATACACTAACGCTGAGTCCAAGTGGCACATGCACTGCAATGTTTATAGCAACATTATCAACAATAACTAAATTATGCAAAGAGCGCAAATGACCATTGACAGATGAATGGATAAAGAAGATGTGGTATATTCATACAATGGAATATTACTCGGCGGTCAAAAAGAATGAAATCTTGCTATTTGAAACAACATGGATGGAACCGGACTTGATTATGCTAAGCAAAATATGTCAGAGAAAGACAAACATCATATGATATCTCTCATCTGTGGAATTTAATACAACTGATGAACGTAGTGAAAGGAAAGCAAAAATAAGATACAAACAGAGAGGGAGTCAAACGATAAGAGACTCTGAAATACAGAGAAGAAACTCAGGGTTCCAGGAGGGTTACTGAATAGGGGTATGGGCTAAATGGGTATGGGCATTACGGGCGCACTTGGGATGAGTATTGGATATATTTTGTACTTGATGGATCACTAAATTCTACTGCTGAAACTGTATTCCACTATAAAGTAACTAACTTGGGCTTAAATTAAAAAAAAGAAATATTAAAAAGAAGTAAAGAAATGTACTACCAGTCAAAAGAAAAGAATATTTAAATCGGGCTCTTTGAGTGGAAATCTAGGACTAAAAGTGTTACAGACAAGAAAGGATCAGAGAAAACATCAAGAAACAATGGCATAACAACTAGTAGAATGGCACTAAATATATACCTATCAATAATCACCCGGAATATAAATGGACTAAATGCTCCAATCAAAAGACATTGGATAGGGCGTCAGAATGGACAAAACAAACAAACAAACAAGCAAACAAACAAACAAAAAACAATGTCTATCTAGAAGCTGCCTACAAAGCCTTATTTGGACTTAAGTCTCCTGCAGATTTGAAGTGAGGGAATGAAGAAATATTTATTATGCCAATAATGTTAAAAGAAAGCCAGTAGCAATACTTATATCAGGCAAAATAACCTTTAAAACCGAGACTCTTTTTTGGTACACTTTGGGTAAATACCTAATAGTGACATTTCATGAACCCAGTATTTATAGCAGCATTATCAAGAGTAGCGAAACTAGGGGCGCCTGGGTGGCGCAGTCGGTTAAGTGTCCGACTTCAGCCAGGTCACGATTTCGTGGTCCGTGAGTTCGAGCCCCCCATCAGGCTCTGGGCTGATGGCTCAGAGCCTGGAGCCTGTTTCCGATTCTGTGTCTCCCTCTCTCTCTGCCCCTCCCCTGTTCATGCTCTGTCTCTCTCTGTCCCAAAAATAAATAAACGTGGAAAAAAAAAATTAAAAAAAAAAAAGAGTAGCGAAACTATAGAGAAAGCCCAAGTATCCATCAACTGATGAAGGTATAAAGAAGTTGTGGTGTGTATGTATGTATACGCACATATACATATGTACATATGTGTACGTTCATATATACAAACATATGTATACACAAAGAAATATAACTCAACTTCAAGAAGAATGAAATCTTGCCATTTCCAATGATGTGGATGGAGCTATAATGTATTATGCTAAGTGAGATATGTCAATCAGAGAAAGACAAATATATGATTTCACTCATGTGGAATTGAAGAAACAAAACAGATGAAAACATGGGAAGGGGGCAGGAAACGAGAAGAGTGGTAACAAACCACATGAGTCTCTTAATGTTAGAGAAAAAAACCGAAGGTTGATGGAGGGAAATGGGTCAGGGCTGGGCTAGATGTGGGATGAGTATTAAGGAGAGCACTTGTTGGGATGAGCACTGGGTATTGTATGTAAGGGATGAATCACCAAATTCTACTCCCGAATCCGAGAGTGCACTATATGTCAACTATGACTTAAATTAATATAAATAAATAAGTAAGTAAGTAAATAAATAAATAAAGGTATAACAAGAGATGAAGACGGACGCTATCTCATACTAAAGGGGACAATGAAACAAGAAGATCCAATGATTATAAATTTTGATGCACGCAACATGCGATCACCAAGTATATAAAATATTTAACAACAACCATAAAGGAACTCATTTTTTATAATATAACGATAGTAGAGGACTTTAACACATCGCTCACATCAATGGACAGAAGCTGTAAACAGAAAATCAACAAGGAAACAATGGCTTTGAATGACACAGTGGGCCAGATGGGTTTAACAGATATATTTAGAACACTCCATACTAAAATGGCAGAGTACATATTCTTTTCAAGCGCACATGGGACATTCTCCAGAGTTGATCATATTCTAGGTCACATATCAGAAGAACAAGAGCAGAAGGAAGGAAGTAATAGAGATTCAGACAGAAATAAGGGATACTCAAACCAAAAAGACACTAGACCAAATCAATGAAACCAGGGGCTGGTTCTTTGAAAACAGAAATCAACATGAAAACTTCTAGGCAGACTTTTCAGTAAGAAGAGAGAAAGGACTCCAATAAATAAAATCACAAATAAGAAAGGAGAAATAACAGTCCACACCACAAAAATACAGTTAGAAGTTAATATTATGAACAACTATATGCAACAAATTGGACACTCTGAGAAAAATGGACAAATTCCTAGAAACACACAAACTACCAAAACTGAAACAGGAAGATACATATATTCTGAAAAGAGAAAGAAATCAAATCAGTAATAACAAAAATCTCCCCCCAACACAAAAGTTCTGGGCCAGATGGTTTAACTGATGAATTCTACCATCCATTTAAGAAAGAGCTAATATGTATTCTCCTTGAATTATTATGAAAAATAAAAAAGAAGGAAAACTTACAAATTCATCTTATGAGGCCATCATTACCCTGATACCAAGACCAGATAAAGCCTCCACTAAAACCGAAAACTGGCGGGGCGCCTGTGTGGCTCGGGCTGTTTACTGTCCAACTCTTAATTTTGGACTAGGACATTATCTTGCAGTGCGTGGGTTCGAGTCCCATGTTGGACCCTGCCATGACAGTGTGGAGCATGGCCAGGATTCTCTCTCTCCCTATCTCTGAGCCCCTCCCTCACTTTTATGTACTCAAAGGAAAGAAATAGACATTTAAAAAATGTTTAAAAAATTTTTAAATAAAACTGCAGCCCAATAGCCTGATGACTATGTATGCAGAAATTCTTATTAAAATACCTTCAAATTAAAGTCAACAATACATTAATAGAATCATTTACCATAATCAAGTGGGATATATTCTTGGGCTGCAAGGGTGGTTCCACATTCACAGATCAATCAACATGATGCACCACAGTAATAGAAGAAAGGATAAGAACAATACGATGCTTTCAACAGATGCAGGAAAACTATTTGACAAAATGTCACATCCATTCATGATAAAACCCCTCAGCAAAGTACATTGAGAGTCAACCTACCTGCACATAATAAAGGTCATCTAGGAAAAACCCACAGCTCATCTCATCCTCAATGGGGAAAAATTGAAAAATTTTTCCTCCAAGGTCAGGGACAAAACAGGGATGACCCCTCTCACCACTGTTATTGCACATAGTACAGGAAACCCTAACCACAGCACTCAGACAACAAAAAGAAATAAGAGGCATCCAAATCGGCAAGGAAGAAGTAGCACTTTCGCTATTTGGAACTGACATGATGTGTTCTCTAAAAAGCATGAAATATTCCCTTAAAAACGGCTAGAATTGATATATGAATTCCACAAGTCACAATATACAGAAATCAAGGAACATAGATGTATTGAATTTCTAACACAAATCATGAATTAACACAGAGAGAAAGTAAGGGATCAATCCCATTGACAGGCTCACAAATACCACAAGAAATCAGGAATAAACCTAACCAAAGAGGTGAAAGACCTGTACTCTAAAGGCTATGAAACACTGATGAAATAAATGGAAGAGGACACAAAGAAATGGAATACATTTCATGTTCATGGATGGGAAGCACAAAATACTGTTAAAATGTCTACACTCCTCAAAACAATCTACACATATAATGAAATCCCTATCACACTAACAAAAACATTTGTGACAGAACAAGAACAAATAATCTCAAAATTTGTATGGAATAACAAAAGTCCCCAAACAGCCAAAACAAACTTGAAGAAGAAAAGCAAAGTTGGAGACATCACAATTCCAGACTTTAGGTTATATTACAAAGCTATACTGATCAAAACAGTGGAACTGGCAAAAGAACAACAACCACCACCACCACCACCACAACAACACACAGAGGCATAGATCAATAGAATAGAAATGCAGAAATGAACTCACACCTATATGGTCAATTAATTCTCAACAAAGCAGGAAAGAACATCCAATGGGAAAAAAGATAGTCTTGGGACACAGGGGTGGCTCAGTCAACAAAGCGTGTGATTGTGAATTCAGCTCAGGTTATGATCTCAGGGCAGTGCAGAGCATGCGTGGGATTCTCTGTCTCCATTTCTCTCTGCCCCTCTTCTGCATGCTCTCTCTCTCTCTCTCGAAAATAAGTAAATAAACTTAAAAAAAAGGCTCCTCAACAAATGGTTTTGGAAAAAATGGACAGCATCCTGCAAAACAAAACAAAAACAACAATGGACCACTTTCTTACAACATACACAAAAATAAATCCAACACGGATAAAGACCTATATGTGAAACCTGAAACCATAAAAATCCCAGAGGATAACACGGGTAGTATCTTATTTAACATTGCCTGTACAAACGTCTTTGCAGATATATCTCTACAGGTAAGGGAAACACAAGCAAAAATAATGAGACTTCATAAAAATTAAAACCTTCAATCACCAAGGAAATAATCAACAAAACTAAAACACCTACAGAATGATATTTGCAAACGACATCAGATAAAGGGTTAGTGCCCAAAATATATACAGTTATACAGCACCCAAAAAATGAAAAATCTGATTAAAAATGGGCAGAAGACAAAAATGGACATTTCCTGAAGGAAGACATATACCTGGCCAAGAGACACATGAAAAAATACTCAACAATACTGATCTTCAGGCAAATACAATTCAAAAGTACAATGAGATAACACATCACATCTGTCACAATGACTAAAATCAATGAAGGATGACACAGCAGGTGTTGCCAAGGATGTGGGGAAAGAATAACCCTCTTGCACTGTGGGTAAGAAGGCAAACTGGTGCAGCCAGTCTGGAAAACATTATGGAGATTTCTCAAAAAAAAAAAACAACAACTGGAAATGGAAGTAACTTACGATCCAGCAATTTCACTACAAGGTATTTCCACAAAGAATACAAAATCTTCAAAGGGATACATGCACCATGATGTTTCCAGCAGCATTTTCTACAACAGCCAAATTACAGAAACTATCCAAGCATCCATCAACTGATGAATAAATTGAGATGTGGTCTATGGAATGTAATATTATTAGGCCGTAAAAACATGAAATCTTGTCATTTGCCATGAGCTGGATGGAGCGAGAGAATGTTATCCTGGGTGAAATAAGCCTTTCAGACAAAGACAAATACCAGATGATTTCACTAACACATGGAAATAAAACAAAACAAAGCGGGGGGGGGGCAGTGACAAAGAGACTCTAACTGGGAAACAAACTGAGGGCTTCCAGAGCAAGGTGGGGAATGGGTGAAACAGCTGCTGGGGATTAAGAAGTGCACCTGGGATGAGCACCGGATGACGTGTGGAAGGGTTGCTCTATATTTTACACCTGAAACTAATACTACACTGTATCTTTACTCACTGCAATTTAAATTCAAGATAACGTACGTTAATGACAGGTACCTACCAGGTTTTCTGTAGTTTGCAATCACTTAATTAGGTTGGAAAAATAACCATGAAACTTTTTTTTTTAATTTTTTTTTCAACGTTTATTTATTTTTGGGACAGAGAGAGACAGAGCATGAACAGGGGAGGGGCAGAGAGAGAGAGGGAGACACAGAATCGGAAACAGGCTCCAGGCTCTGAGCCATCAGCCCAGAGCCTGACGCGGGGCTCGAACTCACGGACCGCGAGATCGTGACCTGGCTGAAGTCGGACGCTTAACCGACTGCGCCACCCAGGTGCCCCCCATGAAACTTTTTAAAAGGCATGTATGATGTGGGGGACAGTTTGTGCCCTTACCTCGGTCACTGGTTCCAGCAGGACTTGGAAAGTGGGTCCCAGCTCATTCTTCTAGGAGTTCCCAAGACGAGCATTTCATGTATTCATGTCCTAACGGAATGCAGCTCCCGTTCTTCTGAATTTCTGTCAGGGTTTCTTCCCGGAAACAAGCCTGAATCTGGAACAACAAACCATCGACTGCATCGATGAGGTGATGTCGTGGGACTCCGCAATCCACGAGACCTTTAGTAAAATATGTCTTGTTCAAATACTGTCCGGGAAGGGGAGGAATGAAACACGGGAACAGCCCAGAAAGCGCAAGGGCCTGTGCAGCTCAGCAACCAGCTTGCCCAGGGAAGCCACCCAGAGCCCACTCCTCAGCACTCAGTACAATAAGACAAATTCTCTCTGGCGACTCAGGAGATGCCAAGTTGCTACAAAGCTCCCAAGATCTCCCCTGGGGCGGGCGGCACAACCTGCTGGAAATGCAGCTCTGCTCTCTGTACTCAGGCAGCTGAAGAGGCCCTGAGTACTCTGGGAGCAATCAAAGCCCTTCCTGCTCTCAGGTGCCCTGGGTCAGAAAAGCCGATGGTGCGCCCTCTGGTGGCCATCACTGCCTGGGCAGAGGACCCCGCCTCTCCGGGTCTGTGGTGCTTGAGCTCTCTCTGTTGGCCATCATGGGTATTTTTGCAATGTGGAAGGCCCTGGTTGCTCAGCTGAGACACTGAAGGTGCCTGGGCAACTAAACCTGTTCTCCACAGTGGGAAAGGTTTTAATGACAGGGCCTGGGACACAGAGAAATCTTTTCCTTCTCCTTTCTTGTGAGTGAAGAATGAAACCGACTTTATTAACGTAATGACATCATTTGTAATGTTTTAAGCAATGTTCACAGAAAAATAGACCACCAATTTACACTTGCTGAGCAAGTGGTAATTGTGTTTACCACCAAAATACTTAGGTTAGATAAAGAATGAACACCTTTGAGAGAGATACTGGCGTCAGCTATGGAATGAATGAGTCCTAGGGATACAAGGGACAGCCAATGTAATGGAGTCAATTCTGTAATACTGTTGCATGCTTTCACAGGATAGCTACACTTGTGCTTAAGTACAATATAATTCATAGACATATGGAATGACTACAATGTATGCCTAAAACTCATACAACAAATGTGTGAACAATATTTCAATTAAAAATAGACATCCTTTACACTATTTTTAATTTCTCCTTCTTTGCCAATAAACTATCATTCCTGGGGCGCTTGGGTGGCTTAGTCGGTAAAGCGTCCGACTTTGACGCAAGTCGTGATCTTGCAGTCCATGAGTTTGAGCCCCGCGCCAGGCTCTGTCCTGAGAGCTCAGAGCCTTGAGCCTGCCTCAGATTCGGTATCTCCCACTCTCTCCCCCCTCCCCAGCTCGGGCTCTCTCAAAAAAAGAAAAAAGAAACATTAAAAATGAAAAATAATTCCTAATTTGGAATCTGTGAAATTCCATTTATACCAGATTCTCTAACATCACCATCTTGATGTGGGGAGCTTATCTGAAAAGTCACTAATAATATCTTTGATGACACATATGTGACAAGGTCAGAATGAAACTTACAGGGAGCTGTGAATCAGTTGTGAATTTACAGTATGTATCCTTGGCTAATATTTCCAATGAAACGTGCTTTAGGGACACGGATGGATGAAATAATGTCCACCAGTCATATAGGTAAATATCCTGTAGGACCATTATGCCTTCAATTACTAATTGCCATCTCTTCAGCATTAAAAGAAAGCTGGGACAAGAAAATGTCTTTGAATTTGATGTAAGAGAAGACTAGAGTGTTTTACAGTGTTCACCTACCTTCTGGAATCCTCAGATTACTTGTGGACAGGAGGATAGCAACCCCCGATTGGGATGCACACCGCTAGTCCCAGAGGGAGGATATGGACTTATTGTCAATTTTTTTAATCAATATCAGCAGTCCACCTCTGCCAGGTACAGACTTCAGGACCTGGGGACAACATGATGCCTGATGCCTGGGTTCAGAACTTGAGGAAGGCCAGCTGGTGGGGGAGAGGGGAAATCCAACAGGGCCTGGGGCAGTGAGAGAGATGGCCCAGGACACCTCCCCACAGGGCAGACTTGGAGTATACCTGCCAAAGAGCAGCACAATCTCCCTCAAGACATCCCTCTCCATGACACAACATGAGGCTGAGCCTCACAATTCCAGAAGAAATGAGGGATACCCATCTGTTCAATTCCAACGGCTTCTGCAGAGCTTGGACCCAGGGATGTTGGAGTCTTGGGGTCATGGAACTCTGGTGCCCATGATACAAGCCCTTTCTTCCCCAGCACTCAGAGCCACCTCATACATCCCCTCTCCCCTGACGCATCTAACGCCATCCACATACCTCGAGCAGGTGTCTACCTTCCTCTTTGTACTTCCTCTTTGTCACTGTTTCTCTCTAACCACATCTCTCTATGTTTCTTCCTTTCACTCTCTAGGGAGTGGTGTAACATATGGTGCTAACCTTTATTCTTATACATGTGAATATCCAATTTTCCCAGCACCAGTTATTCAAGAGACTATTCTTCTCCACTGTGTATTTTTGACTCCCTTGTCAAATACTAGTTGACCGTGCATGCATGGGTTTAGATTGGGCTCTCAATTTCCGTTCCATTGTCTTATGTGTGTGCTTATGCCAGTGACATAACTGACTTATTTGTGTTAGAATGAAGCTTGAAATCAATAAGTGTGATGCCTCCTATTTTGTCCTTTCTTGCATTGGCTACTTAGGGTCTTTTTGTGGTTCCAAATACATTTGATGAAATGTGTTTCTAATTGCATAAAAATTGCATCGGAGTTTTGATAGAGATAGCACTGAATCTCTAGAAGGCTTTGAGTAGTATGGACATTGTATCTGTATTCCAATAAATTTTATTGTTTTTGATGCTATTGTAAACGTATGGCCAACTAATCTTTGACAAAGCAGGAAAGATTATCCAATGGAAAAAAGACAGTCTCTTTAACAAATGGTGCTGGGAGAACTGGACAGCAACATGCAGAAGATTGAAACTAGACCACTTTCTCACACCATTCACAAAAATAAACTCAAAATGGATAAAGGATCTGAATGTGAGACAGGAAACCATCCAAACCCTAGAGGAGAAAGCAGGAAAAGACCTCTCTGACCTCAGCCGTAGCAATTTCTTACTTGACACATCCCCAAAGGCAAGGGAATTAAAAGCAAAAACGAACTACTGGGACCTTATGAAGATAAAAATTTTCTGCACAGCAAAGGAAACAACCAACAAAACTAAAAGGCAACCAACGGAACGGGAAAAGATATTTGCAAATGACATATCGAACAAAGGGCTAGTATCCAAAATCTATAAAGAGCTCACCAAACTCCACACCCAAAAAACAAGTAATCCAGTGAAGAAATGGGCAGAAAACATGAATAGACACTTCTCTAAAGAAGCCATCCGGGTGGCCAACAGGCACATGAAAAGATGCTCAACGTCGCTCCTCACCAGGGAAATACAAATCAAAACCACACTCAGATATCACCTCACGCCAGTCAGAGTGGCCAAAATGAACAAATCAGGAGACTATAGATGCTGGCGAGGATGTGGAGAAACGGGAACCCTCTTGCACTCTTGGTGGGAGTACAAATTGGTGCAGCCACTCTGGAAAACAGTGTGGAGGTCCTCAAAAAATTAAAAATAGACCTACCCTATGACCCAGCAATAGCACTGTTAGGAATTGACCCAAGGGATACAGGAGTACTGATGCATAGGGGCACTGGTACCCCAATGTTTATAGCAGCACTCTCAACAATAGCCAAATTTTTGAAAGAACCTAAATGTCCATCAACTGACGAATGGATAAAGAAATTGTGGTTTATATACACAATGGAGTACTACGTGGCAATGAGAAAAAATGAAATATGGCCCTTTGTAGCAACATGGATGGAACTGGAGAGTGTGATGCTAAGTGAAATAAGCCACACAGAGAAAGACGGATACCATATGGTTTCACACTTATGTAGATCCTGAGAAACTTAACAGAAACCCATGGGGGAGGGGAAGGAAAAAAAAAAGAGGTTAGAGTGGGAGAGAGCCAAAGCATAAGAGACTCTTAAAAACTGAGAACTGAGGGTTGATGGGGGGTGGGTGTTAGGGGAGGGTGAGTGATGGGTATTGAGGAGGGCACATTATGGGATGAGCATTGGGTGTTGTACGGAAACCAATTTGACAATAATCTTCATATATTAAAAATAAAATAAAATAAAATGTATTTATTTAGTTTAGTTTAGATTTATGTATGCATTTCTTATTTATTCTTTCAAGTTTTTATTTAAATTCTAATTGGTTAACATACAGTGTATGTTAATTTCAGGTATAGAATGTAATCATCCATCACTTACATACAACAGCCAGTGATCCTCACTGCTAGCGCCCTCCATAGCCCATCACCCATTTAACCCATGCCCCTGCCCACCTCACTTATAGTAACCCTCCATTTGTTATTTATAGTTAAGAGTCTGGTTTCTGGTTGATTTTTATTTCATTCAATCATGTGAGGGATCACATTTATTGATTTGCATTTCTGAAACATCCTGCCTTTACAGGGAAAAAACCCTTCATCACGGTCAATGATCCTTTTCATGTGATCCTGAATTTGGTTTGTCGGTACATTATTGGGAATTATTCATCTATATTCATCACGGGGATACTGGCTTATAGATTTCTGTTCAGGTAGTATCCTTTCTGGCTTCCTACCAGGGTAATTCCAGTCTCATGAAATGAGTTTGGTGGTGTTCATTCCTTTTGAATCAGTGAGAGGACTGCTGTTAGTTCTTCTACAAAGGTTTGGTTAAATTCACCAATGAATCCACCTGGTCCTGGGGTTTTCTTCCTTGGAAGAACATCGATTACTGATTCAATTTACATAGATTGTTGTTTGCTTCTATTTCTTAGAAGTTAAAGGTAGGTTGGTCATTTGAGTCTCAAATCTGTCCTCCACGCATGCAAATCCAGTGACTCATCAGAGAACCTTCAATAGGTCTTTTCTGTCCTATTTCTCATTCTCAGAACTCTGAGAAATAGAATCCGAAAATTTATTTAAAGACACAATAAATGAAAACTTCTCTAATGCGGGGAAGGAAACAGATCCAGAGCAGGAGGCACAAAGAACCCCCAGTATATTCAAAAGAAGCAGATCCACACCAAGTCGTATAGTAATTAAAACCAAAAATGTCGTGATAAAGAAAAATTTTCACAGCAAGAAAACAAAAGTTAACAGTTACCTACAAGGGAAAACCCATAAGGTTCGCACTGCATCCTCCAGTAACCCCAGTGTCTGCAGCACTGCAGCTTCCACTTATCTCATTGACCGGTGCTCTACAGCCTGCAGTGATCCCAGTGCCCGTGGCACTGCAGCCTCCAGTGAACCCACTGCCCACGGCCCTGCAGCTTCCAGTGAAGGCAACGCCCGCTGCACTGCACCCTCCAGTGAACGCAGTGCCTGCGGCACTTCACCCTCCAGTGAACCCAGTGCCCACAACACTGCAGCCTCCAGTGAACAATGTGCCCGCAGCAATGCATCCTGCAGTGAACGCTGCGCCCGCAGCACTGCAGCCCCTAATCAACCCCGTGCCTATGGCACTTCAGCCACCAGTGAAGCCAGTGTCCACAGCACTGCACCCTCCAGTGAACCCAGTGCCTGTGGCACTGCTTCGTCCAGTGAACACAGTGCCCATTGCACTGCAGCATCCAGTGAACACAGTGCGTGAGGCACTGCAGCCCCAGTGAACCCAGTGCCCGCGGTCTGCAGCCTCCTGTGAACCCAGTGCCTGCAGCAATGGATCCTCCAGTGAATCCAATGGCAGCGGCACTGAAGCCTCCAGTGCCCCATGACCTCGGCAGTGCAGCCTCCAGTACCCCAGTGCTCACGGCACAGAGCCTCTAGGCTCTGTGCTCGCGGCACAGACCCTCCAGTTCCTGACGCCACTCACCATGTCTGAAGGCACTCCCTTTGCCTGAATGGCATAGGCACTCTCTGAGGGTGCACCCCTGCCAGAGGGCATTCTCTGTGTCTCCTTGAGTGCCCTGTGCATGATGGGGTGTCCCTTGTTGAAAGGCACATGTGCTCCCCTGGCCCGAATGGCACAGGAGCTCGCCGTGCCTTAAGCCGTGCCCCATGCCTGAAGAAGCTCCCATTGCCTGAAGGTAAGTGCCATGCCTGAAGGCGCTCCCCTTGACTCAAGGGCACAGGCACTCTGTGAAGGCTTGCCCATGCCTGACGGCGTACCCCTTGCCTGAGCGCACCCTGTGCCTGATGGCTAGCCCAGTGCCTGTCAGCTCACGCTGTGCCTGAAGTGCATAGAGGCTCCCCATGCCTGATGTCGCGCCCTGTGCATGAAGCCGCTCACTGTACCTGAAGGTGCTCCCAGTGCCTGAAGACAAGCCCCATGGTTGAAGGTGCGCACCGTGCCTGAAAATGCTCCCTGTGCCTGAAGCCACTCCCTGTTCCTGAAGGCATGCCTCTTGCCTGAAACAGCTCCACTTGCCTGTACTCAAGCCCCTTGCCTGAAGGCAAGGTCCGTGCCTGAAGGAAATCCCCATCCCTGAAGCCTCCCCACATGCATGAAACCCCGCCCAGTGCCTGAAGGCCCAGCCCTTGCCTGAAGGCACGTCCCAGGCCTGAAGTCTTGCGCCATGCCTGAATGGCACAGGCATGCCCAGTGACTGAAGTCAGTCACCCCCAATGACTGAAGTCATGCCCAGTGAATGAAGTCACTCCCGATGTCACTCCCAGTGACTGAAGTCAAAGTCACTCCCAGGGAAGGAAGTTACTCCCAAAGTCACTCAAATTGACGGAGGCCTGTCCCAAAGTCACTCCCAGTGACGGAAGCCACTCCCGATGTCACTCCCAGTGAATGAAGTCACTCCTGACATCACTCCCAGGGACTGAAGTCAAAGCCACTCCCAGTGACTGATGTCATAGTCGGTCCCAGTGACTAAAGTCAAAGTCACACTTAGTGTCTGCAGTTACTCCCAGTGACTGCAGTCGTCACACCCAGTGCCTGAAGTCTTCACTGCCAGTGCCTGCAGTCGGCACTCCCGGTGCCTGAAGGTATTGCAGGGGAAGGACAGAGAGAGCCAGACACAGAATTCCAAGCAGCCTCCAGGCACTGTGGTCTCAGCACAGAAACTCCCGGGGAAGAACAGAGACAGAGGGAGACACAGAATCCCATGAAGCTTCCAGGCTCTGTGCTCTCACCACAGAGCCTCCTGTGGAAGGACAGAGAGGGAGGCACAGAATCCCAAGCAGCCCCTCCAGTCTCTGTGCTCGCAGCACCGAGCCTCCAGGCCCTGATGCTTGCAGCACCGAGACTCCAGGCCCCATTGCTCACAGCAGCGAGCCTCCAGGACCCAGTGCTCGCAGCACAGAGCCTCCAGTTCCTGAAGCCACTTACTGAATGCACACCCCGTTCCTGAAGGCACTCCCTTTGCCTGAAAGGCACAGGCACTCGCTGAGGGCGCACACCAAGGGTAACAGCACACCCCTTGCCTGAGTTCACCCTGTGCCTGATGGCGAGCCCAGTGCCTTTTGGTGCACCCTGTGCCTGAAGAGCACAGAGGCGCCCCGTGCCTGAAGTAGCGCCCTGTGCACGAAGCCGCTCACTGTACCTGAAGGTGCTCCCAGTGCCTGAAGAAAAGCCCCATGGTTGAAGTTGCGCCCCGTGCCTGAAAATGCTCCCTGTGCTTGAAGCCGCTCCCTGTTCCTGAAGGCATGCCTCTTGCCTGAAACAGCTCCAGGTGCCTGTACTCAAGCCCCGTGCCTGAAGGCAAGGCCTGTGGCTGAAGGCAAGCCCCGTGCCTGAAGCCTTGCCCCATGCATGAAGCCCCGCCTAGTGCTGGAAGGCACGCCCCTTGCCTGAAGGCACGCCCCTTGCCTGAATTCTCACCCTGTGCCTGAAGGCTAGCCCTCTGCCTGAAGGGCACAGGCATGCCCAGTGCCTGAGGTCATGCCCAGTGACTGAAGTCACTCAACCCCAATGACTGAAGTCACTCCCACTGACGGAAGTCACTCTCGGAGTAACTCCCAGTGACTGAAGTCAATCCTGACGTCACTCCCACTGACTGAAGTCAAGTTACTCCCAGTGACTGATGTCATAGTCACTCCCAGTGAATGAAGTCAAAGTCACACTCAGTGTCTGCGGTTACTCCGAGTGACTGAATTCGTCAATCTCAGTGCCTGATGTCTGCATTCCAGTGAAAACAAGGCCCGTGGCACTGCATCCTCCAGTGAACCTAGTGCCAGCGGCACTGGCGCCTCCAGTAAACCCAGGGCCCGTGGCACTGCAGCCGCAAGTGAAACCAGTGCCCGCAGCGGTGCATCCTCCACTGAACACAGTGCCTGTGGCACTGCATCATCCAGTGAACCCAGTGCCAGTGGCACTGGAGCCTCCAGTGAACCGAGTGAACACGACATGGCAGCTTCCAGTGAACCCAGTGACCATGACACAGATTTCTCCAGTGAACGTAGTGCCCGTGGCACTGGAGCCTCCAGTGAAAACAGTGCCCATGGCACTGCATCCTCCAGTGAACCCAGTGCCCACGGCACTGGAGCCTCCAGTGAAACAGTGCACGTGGCACTGCATCCTCACATGAACCCAGGGTCCGCATCACTGTATCCTCCAGTGAACCCAGTGACCGATGCACTGGAGCCTCCAGTGAACCCAGTGCACATGGCACTGCATCCTCCAGTGAAACCAGTGCCCACGGAACTAGAGCCTCCAGTGACCCCAGTGCCCATTGCACTGCAGCCTCCAGTGAACCCAGTGCCCACCGTACTGGAGCCTCTATTGAACACAGTGCCCCTGGCACTTGAGCCTTCAGTGAACACAGTGCCCGCGTCACTGCAGCCTCCAGTGAACCCAGTGCCTGTGGCACTGCATCGTCCAGTGAACCCAAGGCCCGTGGTACTGCATTCTCCAGTGAACCCAGTGCCCACGGCACTGAAGCCTCAAGTGAGTGAAGAAGTGCCTGCGGCCCTGCACCCTCCAGGAAACCCAGTGCAACCGGCACTGCAGCTTCCATTGAACCCAGTGCCTGCGGCAGTGGAGCCTAAAGTGAACACAGTGCTCGCGGCACTGCAACCTCCCTTGAAACCAGTGCCAGCGGCACTGGAGACTCCAGTGAACAGATGCCCGTGGCAATTCATCCTCCAGTGAACCCAGTGCCCATGGAAGTGCAGCCTTCTGTGAACACAGTGCCCACTGCACTGCATCCTCCAGTGAACCCAGTGCCCGCGGCACTGCACCCTCCAGGGAACCCAGTTCCCACTGCACTGCAGCCTCCAGTGAACACACTGACCACGGCACTGCAACGTCCAGTGAAGGCAGCACCCGCTGCAATGCATCCTCCAGTGAACCCAGTTCCCCTGGCACTGCAGCGTGCAGTGGACGCAGTGCCCAGAGCACTTCAAGCCCCAGTGAACAAAGTGACCATGGCAATGCATCCTGCAGTGAACACAAAGCCTGCGGCAACTGCACACTCCAGTGAACCCAGTTCCCGCGGCACTGCACACTCCATTGAACCCAGTACCCGTGGCACTGCAGCTTCCAGTGACCCACTGCCTGCGACACTGGCCCCTCCAGTGGACCCAGTGCCCATGGCACTGCACCCTCCAGTCACCCAAGTGCCCTCAGCAATGCAGTCTGCAGTGAACCCATTCCCCCAGGCACTGCAGCCTGCCGTGAACCCAGTGCCCACGGCACTGCAGCCTCAAGTGAACCCAAGGACCGTGGCAGTGGAGCCTCAAGTGAATCGCATGCCCACAGGACTGCATACTCCAGTGAACCCACTGACCGAGGCACTGCTGCCTCCAGTGAACCCACTGACCGAGGCACATCAGCCTCCAGTGAACAAGTGCCCGTGGCACTGCATCCTCCAGTGAACACAGTGCCCGCAGCACTGCATCCTCCAGTGAACAGAGTCCCAAGGTACTGAAGCCTCCAGTGAACACAGTGCCCGCGGCCCTGCAGCCTCAAGTGAACCCAGTGCCTGCGACACTACAGCAATCAGTGAACCCAGTGCCCGTGGCACTGCATCCTCTTGTGAAACCAGTACCCGTAGCACTGCATCCTCCAGTGAATAAGTGCCCTCGGCACTGGAGCCTCCAGTGAACCCACTGCCCGAGCACTGTAGCCTCCAGGGAACCCACACACCGAAGCACTACAGCCTCCAGTGAACCCACTTGCGGAGTCACTCAGCCTCCAGTGAACTTTTTGCTGGAAGCACTGCAGCTTCCATTGAACCCACTGCATGCGGAACTGCAGCTTCCTGTGAAGGCAGTGTCAGCTGCACTGCACCCTCCAGTGAATGCAGGGCCTGTGGCACTTCACTCCCAGTGTACCAAGTGCCCTAAACACTGCAGCCTCCAGTGAACCCAGTTCCCCTGGCACTGCAGCATGCAGTGAACCCATGCTCACAGCACTGCAGCCTCCAGTGAACAAAGTGCCCACGGCAATGCAACCTGCAGTGAATCCAGGGCCCGCAGCACTGCACACTCCAGTGAACCAAGTGCCCGCGGCACTGCACCTGCCAATGAACCCAATACCCGTGGCACTGCATCCTGCTGTGAAACCACTGCTGGCGGAACTGCAGCCTCCAGTGAACCCACTGCCTGTGACATTGCACCCTTCAGTGAACAAAGTGCCCATGGCACTGCACCCTCCAGTGACCCCATTGCCCGTGGCATTGCCATCTGCAGTGAACACAGTGCCCGAGGCACTGCAGCCTGCAGAGAAACTAGTGACCACGCACTGCATCTTTAAGTGACCCCAGTGTGCTCGCCCCGGGCCTCCAGGCCCGGGGCTGTTCGCCCCGGGCCTCCACGCCCGGGGCTGCTCGCCCCGGGCCTCCACGCCCGGGGCTGCTCGCCCCGGGCCTCCACACCCAGGGCTGCTCGCCCCGGGCCTCCACGCCCGGGGCTGCTCGCTATGGCTCACTATGGCTGAAGTCGTTCCTGTACCTGAGAGAATGGGTCACACAAACCCAAATACCCTCCAGGCCCTGGGTTCCCTGCGCAGAAACTCCCGGGGAAGTTCCGAGGGATAGGATTCACCCATTGGGTAGTGCTCCTGGTCGACCCGGGCCTCCACGCCCGGGGCTGTATCTTACCTGGCTCATCAGGGCTGAAGCCTCTCCCTGTAAGTGACAGAAACGGGCCAGTGTTTCCCACACAGACTCCAGACCTCGGGGTCTCAGCTAAGAAACTTACGGGGAAGAATGGAGAAGTGGGAGACAAAGAATTCCAAGCAGCCCTTCCAGGGGCTATGCAGCCAGCCTAAAATCCCAAGGAAACATATGCCTGAATCCTGAAAAGCCAACAACCCTTCCTCTCAACTCCGAAACTCCCGGGTCAGGACCGAGGGATGCGAGACCCAGAATCCCAAACACCTGCTACGAGCCCCGGCCTCCAGGCCCTGAGTCATTACGATGGCTCACCATGGCTGGAGCCTGAGAGAAGGCAGTCACTCTGTACCTGAGAGAAAGGGGTCAAAGAACCCGAAACAGCCTCCAGACACTGGGGTCTCAGCTCAGAAACTCCCCGGAAAGTTCCGAGGGATTGGAGACACAGAATGGGAAGTGCCCCGCTCGCCCCGGGCCTCCAGGCCCGGGGCTGCTCGCCCCGGGCCTCCAGGCCCGGGGCTGCTCGCCCCGGGCCTCCAGGCCCGGGGCTGCTCGCCCCGGGCCTCCAGGCCCGGGGCTGCTCGCCCCGGGCCTCCACGCCCGGGGCTGCTCGCCCCGGGCCTCCAGGCCCGGGGCTGCTCGCCCCGGGCCTCCACGCCCGGGGCTGCTCGCCCCGGGCCTCCACGCCCGGGGCTGCTCGCCCCGGGCCTCCACGCCCGGGGCTGCTCGCCCCGGGCCTCCAGGCCCGGGGCTGCTCGCCCCGGGCCTCCAGGCCCGGGGCTGCTCGCCCCGGGCCTCCACGCCCGGGGCTGCTCGCCCCGGGCCTCCACGCCCGGGGCTGCTCGCCCCGGGCCTCCACGCCCGGGGCTGCTCGCCCCGGGCCTCCACGCCCGGGGCTGCTCGCCCCGGGCCTCCACGCCCGGGGCTGCTCGCCCCGGGCCTCCACGCCCGGGGCTGCTCGCCCCGGGCCTCCACGCCCGGGGCTGCTCGCTATGGCTCACTATGGCTGAAGTCGTTCCTGTACCTGAGAGAATGGGTCACACAAACCCAAATACCCTCCAGGCCCTGGGTTCCCTGCGCAGAAACTCCCCGGGGAAGTTCCGAGGGATAGGATTCACCCATTGGGTAGTGCTCCTGGTCGACCCGGGCCTCCACGCCCGGGGCTGTATCTTACCTGGCTCATCAGGGCTGAAGCCTCTCCCTGTAAGTGACAGAAACGGGCCAGTGTTTCCCACACAGACTCCAGACCTCGGGGTCTCAGCTAAGAAACTTACGGGGAAGAATGGAGAAGTGGGAGACAAAGAATTCCAAGCAGCCCTTCCAGGGGCTATGCAGCCAGCCTAAAATCCCAAGGAAACATATGCCTGAATCCTGAAAAGCCAACAACCCTTCCTCTCAACTCCGAAACTCCCGGGTCAGGACCGAGGGATGCGAGACCCAGAATCCCAAACACCTGCTACGAGCCCCGGCCTCCAGGCCCTGAGTCATTACGATGGCTCACCATGGCTGGAGCCTGAGAGAAGGCAGTCACTCTGTACCTGAGAGAAAGGGGTCAAAGAACCCGAAACAGCCTCCAGACACTGGGGTCTCAGCTCAGAAACTCCCCGGAAAGTTCCGAGGGATTGGAGACACAGAATGGGAAGTGCCCCGCTCGCCCCGGGCCTCCAGGCCCGGGGCTGCTCGCCCCGGGCCTCCAGGCCCGGGGCTGCTCGCCCCGGGCCTCCAGGCCCGGGGCTGCTCGCCCCGGGCCTCCAGGCCCGGGGCTGCTCGCCCCGGGCCTCCACGCCCGGGGCTGCTCGCCCCGGGCCTCCACGCCCGGGGCTGCTCGCCCCGGGCCTCCACGCCCGGGGCTGAAGTCGTTCCTGTACCTGAGAGAATGGGTCACACAAACCCAAATACCCTCCAGGCCCTGGGTTCCCTGCGCAGAAACTCCCGGGGAAGTTCCGAGGGATAGGATTCACCCATTGGGTAGTGCTCCTGGTCGACCCGGGCCTCCACGCCCGGGGCTGTATCTTACCTGGCTCATCAGGGCTGAAGCCTCTCCCTGTAAGTGACAGAAACGGGCCAGTGTTTCCCACACAGACTCCAGACCTCGGGGTCTCAGCTAAGAAACTTACGGGGAAGAATGGAGAAGTGGGAGACAAAGAATTCCAAGCAGCCCTTCCAGGGGCTATGCAGCCAGCCTAAAATCCCAAGGAAACATATGCCTGAATCCTGAAAAGCCAACAACCCTTCCTCTCAACTCCGAAACTCCCGGGTCAGGACCGAGGGATGCGAGACCCAGAATCCCAAACACCTGCTACGAGCCCCGGCCTCCAGGCCCTGAGTCATTACGATGGCTCACCATGGCTGGAGCCTGAGAGAAGGCAGTCACTCTGTACCTGAGAGAAAGGGGTCAAAGAACCCGAAACAGCCTCCAGACACTGGGGTCTCAGCTCAGAAACTCCCCGGAAAGTTCCGAGGGATTGGAGACACAGAATGGGAAGTGCCCTGCTCGCCCCGGGCCTCCAGGCCCGGGGCTGCTCGCCCCGGGCCTCCAGGCCCGGGGCTGCTCGCCCCGGGCCTCCAGGCCCGGGGCTGCTCGCCCCGGGCCTCCAGGCCCGGGGCTGCTCGCCCCGGGCCTCCAGGCCCGGGGCTGCTCGCCCCGGGCCTCCAGGCCCGGGGCTGCTCGCCCCGGGCCTCCAGGCCCGGGGCTGCTCGCCCCGGGCCTCCAGGCCCGGGGCTGCTCGCCCCGGGCCTCCAGGCCCGGGGCTGCTCGCCCCGGGCCTCCAGGCCCGGGGCTGCTCGCCCCGGGCCTCCAGGCCCGGGGCTGCTCGCCCCGGGCCTCCAGGCCCGGGGCTGCTCGCCCCGGGCCTCCAGGCCCGGGGCTGCTCGCCCCGGGCCTCCAGGCCCGGGGCTGCTCGCCCCGGGCCTCCAGGCCCGGGGCTGCTCGCCCCGGGCCTCCAGGCCCGGGGCTGCTCGCCCCGGGCCTCCAGGCCCGGGGCTGCTCGCCCCGGGCCTCCAGGCCCGGGGCTGCTCGCCCCGGGCCTCCACGCCCGGGGCTGCTCGCCCCGGGCCTCCACGCCCGGGGCTGCTCGCCCCGGGCCTCCACGCCCGGGGCTGCTCGCCCCGGGCCTCCACGCCCGGGGCTGCTCGCCCCGGGCCTCCACGCCCGGGGCTGCTCGCCCCGGGCCTCCACGCCCGGGGCTGCTCGCTATGGCTCACTATGGCTGAAGTCGTTCCTGTACCTGAGAGAATGGGTCACACAAACCCAAATACCCTCCAGGCCCTGGGTTCCCTGCGCAGAAACTCCCGGGGAAGTTCCGAGGGATAGGATTCACCCATTGGGTAGTGCTCCTGGTCGACCCGGGCCTCCACGCCCGGGGCTGTATCTTACCATGGCTCATCAGGGCTGAAGCCTCTCCCTGTAAGTGACAGAAACGGGCCAGTGTTTCCCACACAGACTCCAGACCTCGGGGTCTCAGCTAAGAAACTTACGGGGAAGAATGGAGAAGTGGGAGACAAAGAATTCCAAGCAGCCCTTCCAGGGGCTATGCAGCCAGCCTAAAATCCCAAGGAAACATATGCCTGAATCCTGAAAAGCCAACAACCCTTCCTCTCAACTCCGAAACTCCCGGGTCAGGACCGAGGGATGCGAGACCCAGAATCCCAAACACCTGCTACGAGCCCCGGCCTCCAGGCCCTGAGTCATTACGATGGCTCACCATGGCTGGAGCCTGAGAGAAGGCAGTCACTCTGTACCTGAGAGAAAGGGGTCAAAGAACCCGAAACAGCCTCCAGACACTGGGGTCTCAGCTCAGAAACTCCCCGGAAAGTTCCGAGGGATTGGAGACACAGAATGGGAAGTGCCCCGCTCGCCCCGGGCCTCCAGGCCCGGGGCTGCTCGCCCCGGGCCTCCACGCCCGGGGCTGCTCGCCCCGGGCCTCCACGCCCGGGGCTGCTCGCCCCGGGCCTCCACGCCCGGGGCTGCTCGCCCCGGGCCTCCACGCCCGGGGCTGCTCGCCCCGGGCCTCCACGCCCGGGGCTGCTCGCCCCGGGCCTCCACGCCCGGGGCTGCTCGCCCCGGGCCTCCACGCCCGGGGCTGCTCGCCCCGGGCCTCCACGCCCGGGGCTGCTCGCCCCGGGCCTCCACGCCCGGGGCTGCTCGCCCCGGGCCTCCACGCCCGGGGCTGCTCGCCCCGGGCCTCCACGCCCGGGGCTGCTCGCCCCGGGCCTCCACGCCCGGGGCTGCTCGCCCCGGGCCTCCACGCCCGGGGCTGCTCGCCCCGGGCCTCCACGCCCGGGGCTGCTCGCCCCGGGCCTCCACGCCCGGGGCTGCTCGCCCCGGGCCTCCACGCCCGGGGCTGCTCGCTATGGCTCACTACAGCTGAAGTCGTTCCTGTACCTAAGGGACGGGGTCACACAGACACAAACACCCTCCAGGCCCTGGGTTCCCTGCTCGGAAACTCCCGGGGCAGTTCCAATGGGTAGGATACACCAAATGGGTAGTGCTCCTGGTCGACCCGGGCCTTCACGCCCGGTGCTCTATTTACCATGGCTCATCAGGGCTGAAGCCTCTCCCTGTCAGTGACAGAAACGGGCCAGTGTTTCCCACACAGACTCCAGACCTTGGGGTCTCAGCTATGAAACTTACTGGGAAGGATGGAGAAGAGAGATTCACAGAATTCCAAGCAGCCCTTCCAGGGACTATGCAGTAAGCCTAATATCCCAAGGAGACATATGCCTGAATGCTGAAAAGCCAACAACCCTTCCTCTCCACACCGAAACTCCCGGGTCAGGACCCAGGGATGCGAGACCCAGAATCCCAAACACCTGCTACGAGCCCCGGCCTCCAGACCCTGAGGCATTACGATGGCTCACCGTGGCTGGAGCCTGAGAGAAGGCGGTCACCCTGTACCTGAGAGAAAGGGGTCACAGAACGCGAAGCAGCCTCCAGACACTGGGGGCTCAGCTCAGAAACTCCCCGGAATGTTCCGAGGGATTGGAGACACAGAATGGGAAGTGCCCCGCTCGCCCCGGGCCTCCAGGCCCGGGGCTGCTCGCCCCGGGCCTCCAGGCCCGGGGCTGCTCGCCCCGGGCCTCCAGGCCCGGGGCTGCTCGCCCCGGGCCTCCACGCCCGGGGCTGCTCGCCCCGGGCCTCCACGCCCGGGGCTGCTCGCCCCGGGCCTCCACGCCCGGGGCTGCTCGCCCCGGGCCTCCACGCCCGGGGCTGCTCGCCCCGGGCCTCCACGCCCGGGGCTGCTCGCCCCGGGCCTCCACGCCCGGGGCTGCTCGCCCCGGGCCTCCACGCCCGGGGCTGCTCGCTATGGCTCACTACAGCTGAAGTCGTTCCTGTACCTAAGGGACGGGGTCACACAGACACAAACACCCTCCAGGCCCTGGGTTCCCTGCTCGGAAACTCCCGGGGCAGTTCCAATGGGTAGGATACACCAAATGGGTAGTGCTCCTGGTCGACCCGGGCCTTCACGCCCGGTGCTCTATTTACCATGGCTCATCAGGGCTGAAGCCTCTCCCTGTCAGTGACAGAAACGGGCCAGTGTTTCCCACACAGACTCCAGACCTTGGGGTCTCAGCTATGAAACTTACTGGGAAGGATGGAGAAGAGAGATTCACAGAATTCCAAGCAGCCCTTCCAGGGACTATGCAGTAAGCCTAATATCCCAAGGAGACATATGCCTGAATGCTGAAAAGCCAACAACCCTTCCTCTCCACACCGAAACTCCCGGGTCAGGACCCAGGGATGCGAGACCCAGAATCCCAAACACCTGCTACGAGCCCCGGCCTCCAGACCCTGAGGCATTACGATGGCTCACCGTGGCTGGAGCCTGAGAGAAGGCGGTCACCCTGTACCTGAGAGAAAGGGGTCACAGAACGCGAAGCAGCCTCCAGACACTGGGGGCTCAGCTCAGAAACTCCCCGGAATGTTCCGAGGGATTGGAGACACAGAATGGGAAGTGCCCCGCGCCTCCAGGCCCGGGGCTGCTCGCCCCGGGCCTCCAGGCCCGGGGCTGCTCGCCCCGGGCCTCCAGGCCCGGGGCTGCTCGCCCCGGGCCTCCAGGCCCGGGGCTGCTCGCCCCGGGCCTCCAGGCCCGGGGCTGCTCGCCCCGGGCCTCCAGGCCCGGGGCTGCTCGCCCCGGGCCTCCAGGCCCGGGGCTGCTCGCCCCGGGCCTCCAGGCCCGGGGCTGCTCGCCCCGGGCCTCCAGGCCCGGGGCTGCTCGCCCCGGGCCTCCAGGCCCGGGGCTGCTCGCCCCGGGCCTCCACGCCCGGGGCTGCTCGCCCCGGGCCTCCAGGCCCGGGGCTGCTCGCCCCGGGCCTCCACGCCCGGGGCTGCTCGCCCCGGGCCTCCAGGCCCGGGGCTGCTCGCCCCGGGCCTCCACGCCCGGGGCTGCTCGCCCCGGGCCTCCACGCCCGGGGCTGCTCGCCCCGGGCCTCCACGCCCGGGGCTGCTCGCTATGGCTCACTACAGCTGAAGTCGTTCCTGTACCTAAGGGACGGGGTCACACAGACACAAACACCCTCCAGGCCCTGGGTTCCCTGCTCGGAAACTCCCGGGGCAGTTCCAATGGGTAGGATACACCAAATGGGTAGTGCTCCTGGTCGACCCGGGCCTCCACGCCCGGGGCTCTATTTACCATGGCTCATCAGGGCTGAAGCCTCTCCCTGTCAGTGACAGAAACGGGCCAGTGTTTCCCACACAGACTCCAGACCTTGGGGTCTCAGCTATGAAACTTACTGGGAAGGATGGAGAAGAGAGATTCACAGAATTCCAAGCAGCCCTTCCAGGGACTATGCAGTAAGCCTAATATCCCAAGGAGACATATGCCTGAATGCTGAAAAGCCAACAACCCTTCCTCTCCACACCGAAACTCCCGGGTCAGGACCCAGGGATGCGAGACCCAGAATCCCAAACACCTGCTACGAGCCCCGGCCTCCAGGCCCTGAGGCATTACGATGGCTCACCGTGGCTGGAGCCTGAGAGAAGGCGGTCACCCTGTACCTGAGAGAAAGGGGTCACAGAACGCGAAGCAGCCTCCAGACACTGGGGGCTCAGCTCAGAAACTCCCCGGAATGTTCCGAGGGATTGGAGACACAGAATGGGAAGTGCCCTGCTCGCCCCGGGCCTCCAGGCCCGGGGCTGCTCGCCCCGGGCCTCCAGGCCCGGGGCTGCTCGCCCCGGGCCTCCAGGCCCGGGGCTGCTCGCCCCGGGCCTCCAGGCCCGGGGCTGCTCGCCCCGGGCCTCCAGGCCCGGGGCTGCTCGCCCCGGGCCTCCAGGCCCGGGGCTGCTCGCCCCGGGCCTCCAGGCCCGGGGCTGCTCGCCCCGGGCCTCCACGCCCGGGGCTGCTCGCCCCGGGCCTCCAGGCCCGGGGCTGCTCGCCCCGGGCCTCCAGGCCCGGGGCTGCTCGCCCCGGGCCTCCAGGCCCGGGGCTGCTCGCCCCGGGCCTCCACGCCCGGGGCTGCTCGCCCCGGGCCTCCAGGCCCGGGGCTGCTCGCCCCGGGCCTCCACGCCCGGGGCTGCTCGCCCCGGGCCTCCAGGCCCGGGGCTGCTCGCCCCGGGCCTCCAGGCCCGGGGCTGCTCGCCCCGGGCCTCCAGGCCCGGGGCTGCTCGCCCCGGGCCTCCAGGCCCGGGGCTGCTCGCCCCGGGCCTCCAGGCCCGGGGCTGCTCGCCCCGGGCCTCCAGGCCCGGGGCTGCTCGCCCCGGGCCTCCAGGCCCGGGGCTGCTCGCCCCGGGCCTCCAGGCCCGGGGCTGCTCGCCCCGGGCCTCCAGGCCCGGGGCTGCTCGCCCCGGGCCTCCAGGCCCGGGGCTGCTCGCCCCGGGCCTCCAGGCCCGGGGCTGCTCGCCCCGGGCCTCCAGGCCCGGGGCTGCTCGCCCCGGGCCTCCAGGCCCGGGGCTGCTCGCCCCGGGCCTCCACGCCCGGGGCTGCTCGCCCCGGGCCTCCACGCCCGGGGCTGCTCGCCCCGGGCCTCCACGCCCGGGGCTGCTCGCCCCGGGCCTCCACGCCCGGGGCTGCTCGCTATGGCTCACTACAGCTGAAGTCGTTCCTGTACCTAAGGGACGGGGTCACACAGACACAAACACCCTCCAGGCCCTGGGTTCCCTGCTCGGAAACTCCCGGGGCAGTTCCAATGGGTAGGATACACCAAATGGGTAGTGCTCCTGGTCGACCCGGGCCTTCACGCCCGGTGCTCTATTTACCATGGCTCATCAGGGCTGAAGCCTCTCCCTGTCAGTGACAGAAACGGGCCAGTGTTTCCCACACAGACTCCAGACCTTGGGGTCTCAGCTATGAAACTTACTGGGAAGGATGGAGAAGAGAGATTCACAGAATTCCAAGCAGCCCTTCCAGGGACTATGCAGTAAGCCTAATATCCCAAGGAGACATATGCCTGAATGCTGAAAAGCCAACAACCCTTCCTCTCCACACCGAAACTCCCGGGTCAGGACCCAGGGATGCGAGACCCAGAATCCCAAACACCTGCTACGAGCCCCGGCCTCCAGACCCTGAGGCATTACGATGGCTCACCGTGGCTGGAGCCTGAGAGAAGGCGGTCACCCTGTACCTGAGAGAAAGGGGTCACAGAACGCGAAGCAGCCTCCAGACACTGGGGGCTCAGCTCAGAAACTCCCCGGAATGTTCCGAGGGATTGGAGACACAGAATGGGAAGTGCCCCGCTCGCCCCGGGCCTCCACGCCCGGGGCTGCTCGCCCCGGGCCTCCACGCCCGGGGCTGCTCGCTATGGCTCACTATGGCTGAAGTCGTTCCTGTACCTAAGGGACGGGGTCACACAGACCCAAACACCCTCCAGGCCCTGGGTTCCCTGCTCGGAAACTCCCGGGGCAGTTCCGAGGGGTAGGATACACCAGGGTAGTGCTCCTGGTCGACCCGGGCCTCCACGCCCGGGGCTCTATTTACCATGGCTCATCAGGGCTGAAGCCTCTCCCTGTCAGTGACAGAAACGGGCCAGTGTTTCCCACACAGACTCCAGACCTTGGGGTCTCAGCTATGAAACTTACTGGGAAGGATGGAGAAGAGAGATTCACAGAATTCCAAGCAGCCCTTCCAGGGACTATGCAGTAAGCCTAAAATCCCAAGGAGACATATGCCTGAATGCTGAAAAGCCAACAACCCTTCCTCTCCACACCGAAACTCCCGGGTCAGGACCCAGGGATGCGAGACCCAGAATCCCAAACACCTGCTACGAGCCCCGGCCTCCAGGCCCTGAGGCATTACGATGGCTCACCGTGGCTGGAGCCTGAGAGAAGGCGGTCGCCCTGTACCTGAGAGAAAGGGGCTGCTCACAGAACCCGAAGCAGCCTCCAGACACTGGGGGCTCAGCTCAGAAACTCCCCGGAATGTTCCGAGGGATTGGAGACACAGAATGGGAAGTGCCCCGCTCGCCCCGGGCCTCCAGGCCCGGGGCTGCTCGCCCCGGGCCTCCAGGCCCGGGGCTGCTCGCCCCGGGCCTCCAGGCCCGGGGCTGCTCGCCCCGGGCCTCCAGGCCCGGGGCTGCTCGCCCCGGGCCTCCAGGCCCGGGGCTGCTCGCCCCGGGCCTCCAGGCCCGGGGCTGCTCGCCCCGGGCCTCCAGGCCCGGGGCTGCTCGCCCCGGGCCTCCAGGCCCGGGGCTGCTCGCCCCGGGCCTCCAGGCCCGGGGCTGCTCGCCCCGGGCCTCCAGGCCCGGGGCTGCTCGCCCCGGGCCTCCAGGCCCGGGGCTGCTCGCCCCGGGCCTCCAGGCCCGGGGCTGCTCGCCCCGGGCCTCCAGGCCCGGGGCTGCTCGCCCCGGGCCTCCAGGCCCGGGGCTGCTCGCCCCGGGCCTCCAGGCCCGGGGCTGCTCGCCCCGGGCCTCCAGGCCCGGGGCTGCTCGCCCCGGGCCTCCAGGCCCGGGGCTGCTCGCCCCGGGCCTCCAGGCCCGGGGTTCCCTGCCCCGGGCCTCCCGGGGAAGTTCCGAGGGATAGGATTCGCCCCGGGCCTCCAGTGCCCGGGGCTGCTCGCCCCGGGCCTCCAGGCCCGGGGCTGCTCGCCCCGGGCCTCATCAGGCCCGGGGCTGCTCGCCCCGGGCCTCCAGGCCCGGGCCAGTGCTCGCCCCGGGCCTCCAGGCCCGGGGTCTCAGCTAAGAAACTTACGGGGAAGAATGGAGAAGTGGGAGACAAAGAATTCCAAGCAGCCCTTCCCGGGCTATGCAGCCAGCCTAAAATCCCAAGGAAACATATGCCTGAATGCTGAAAAGCCCCCTTCCTCCAGGCCCGAAACTCCCGGGCCTCCAGGCCCGGGGCTGCTCGCCCCGGGCCTCCAGGCCCGGGGCTGCTCGCCCCGGGCCTCCAGGCCCTGAGTCATTACGCTCGCTCACCGGCTGGAGCCTGAGAGAAGGCAGTCACTCTGTACCAGGCCCGGGGGTCAAAGAACCCGAAACAGCCTCCAGGCCCGGGGCTGCTCGCCCCGGAAAGTTCCGAGGGATTGGAGACACAGAATGGGAAGTGCTCGCCCCGGGCCTCCAGGCCCGGGGCTGCTCGCCCCGGGCCTCCAGGCCCGGGGCTGCTCGCCCCGGGCCTCCAGGCCCGGGGCTGCTCGCCCCGGGCCTCCAGGCCCGGGGCTGCTCGCCCCGGGCCTCCAGGCCCGGGGCTGCTCGCCCCGGGCCTCCAGGCCCGGGGCTGCTCGCCCCGGGCCTCCAGGCCCGGGGCTGCTCGCCCCGGGCCTCCAGGCCCGGGGCTGCTCGCCCCGGGCCTCCAGGCCCGGGGCTGCTCGCCCCGGGCCTCCAGGCCCGGGGCTGCTCGCCCCGGGCCTCCAGGCCCGGGGCTGCTCGCCCCGGGCCTCCAGGCCCGGGGCTGCTCGCCCCGGGCCTCCAGGCCCGGGGCTGCTCGCCCCGGGCCTCCAGGCCCGGGGCTGCTCGCCCCGGGCCTCCAGGCCCGGGGCTGCTCGCCCCGGGCCTCCAGGCCCGGGGCTGCTCGCCCCGGGCCTCCAGGCCCGGGGCTGCTCGCCCCGGGCCTCCAGGCCCGGGGCTGCTCGCCCCGGGCCTCCAGGCCCGGGGCTGCTCGCCCCGGGCCTCCAGGCCCGGGGCTGCTCGCCCCGGGCCTCCAGGCCCGGGGCTGCTCGCCCCGGGCCTCCAGGCCCGGGGCTGCTCGCCCCGGGCCTCCAGGCCCGGGGCTGCTCGCCCCGGGCCTCCAGGCCCGGGGCTGCTCGCCCCGGGCCTCCAGGCCCGGGGCTGCTCGCCCCGGGCCTCCAGGCCCGGGGCTGCTCGCCCCGGGCCTCCAGGCCCGGGGCTGCTCGCCCCGGGCCTCCAGGCCCGGGGCTGCTCGCCCCGGGCCTCCAGGCCCGGGGCTGCTCGCCCCGGGCCTCCAGGCCCGGGGCTGCTCGCCCCGGGCCTCCAGGCCCGGGGCTGCTCGCCCCGGGCCTCCAGGCCCGGGGCTGCTCGCCCCGGGCCTCCAGGCCCGGGGCTGCTCGCCCCGGGCCTCCAGGCCCGGGGCTGCTCGCCCCGGGCCTCCAGGCCCGGGGCTGCTCGCCCCGGGCCTCCAGGCCCGGGGCTGCTCGCCCCGGGCCTCCAGGCCCGGGGCTGCTCGCCCCGGGCCTCCAGGCCCGGGGCTGCTCGCCCCGGGCCTCCAGGCCCGGGGCTGCTCGCCCCGGGCCTCCAGGCCCGGGGCTGCTCGCCCCGGGCCTCCAGGCCCGGGGCTGCTCGCCCCGGGCCTCCAGGCCCGGGGCTGCTCGCCCCGGGCCTCCAGGCCCGGGGCTGCTCGCCCCGGGCCTCCAGGCCCGGGGCTGCTCGCCCCGGGCCTCCAGGCCCGGGGCTGCTCGCCCCGGGCCTCCAGGCCCGGGGCTGCTCGCCCCGGGCCTCCAGGCCCGGGGCTGCTCGCCCCGGGCCTCCAGGCCCGGGGCTGCTCGCCCCGGGCCTCCAGGCCCGGGGCTGCTCGCCCCGGGCCTCCAGGCCCGGGGCTGCTCGCCCCGGGCCTCCAGGCCCGGGGCTGCTCGCCCCGGGCCTCCAGGCCCGGGGCTGCTCGCCCCGGGCCTCCAGGCCCGGGGCTGCTCGCCCCGGGCCTCCAGGCCCGGGGCTGCTCGCCCCGGGCCTCCAGGCCCGGGGCTGCTCGCCCCGGGCCTCCAGGCCCGGGGCTGCTCGCCCCGGGCCTCCAGGCCCGGGGCTGCTCGCCCCGGGCCTCCAGGCCCGGGGCTGCTCGCCCCGGGCCTCCAGGCCCGGGGCTGCTCGCCCCGGGCCTCCAGGCCCGGGGCTGCTCGCCCCGGGCCTCCAGGCCCGGGGCTGCTCGCCCCGGGCCTCCAGGCCCGGGGCTGCTCGCCCCGGGCCTCCAGGCCCGGGGCTGCTCGCCCCGGGCCTCCAGGCCCGGGGCTGCTCGCCCCGGGCCTCCAGGCCCGGGGCTGCTCGCCCCGGGCCTCCAGGCCCGGGGCTGCTCGCCCCGGGCCTCCAGGCCCGGGGCTGCTCGCCCCGGGCCTCCAGGCCCGGGGCTGCTCGCCCCGGGCCTCCAGGCCCGGGGCTGCTCGCCCCGGGCCTCCAGGCCCGGGGCTGCTCGCCCCGGGCCTCCAGGCCCGGGGCTGCTCGCCCCGGGCCTCCAGGCCCGGGGCTGC
The DNA here is from genome assembly GCF_016509475.1 of Prionailurus bengalensis. Lineage (NCBI taxonomy): Eukaryota > Metazoa > Chordata > Mammalia > Carnivora > Felidae > Prionailurus > Prionailurus bengalensis. The sequence goes on from NC_057352.1 coordinate 62,557,459, forward strand.
TCGCCCCGGGCCTCCAGGCCCGGGGCTGCTCGCCCCGGGCCTCCAGGCCCGGGGCTGCTCGCCCCGGGCCTCCAGGCCCGGGGCTGCTCGCCCCGGGCCTCCAGGCCCGGGGCTGCTCGCCCCGGGCCTCCAGGCCCGGGGCTGCTCGCCCCGGGCCTCCAGGCCCGGGGCTGCTCGCCCCGGGCCTCCAGGCCCGGGGCTGCTCGCCCCGGGCCTCCAGGCCCGGGGCTGCTCGCCCCGGGCCTCCAGGCCCGGGGCTGCTCGCCCCGGGCCTCCAGGCCCGGGGCTGCTCGCCCCGGGCCTCCAGGCCCGGGGCTGCTCGCCCCGGGCCTCCACGCCCGGGGCTGCTCGCCCCGGGCCTCCACGCCCGGGGCTGCTCGCCCCGGGCCTCCACGCCCGGGGCTGCTCGCCCCGGGCCTCCACGCCCGGGGCTGCTCGCCCCGGGCCTCCACGCCCGGGGCTGCTCGCTATGGCTCACTACAGCTGAAGTCGTTCCTGTACCTAAGGGACGGGGTCACACAGACACAAACACCCTCCAGGCCCTGGGTTCCCTGCTCGGAAACTCCCGGGGCAGTTCCAATGGGTAGGATACACCAAATGGGTAGTGCTCCTGGTCGACCCGGGCCTTCACGCCCGGTGCTCTATTTACCATGGCTCATCAGGGCTGAAGCCTCTCCCTGTCAGTGACAGAAACGGGCCAGTGTTTCCCACACAGACTCCAGACCTTGGGGTCTCAGCTATGAAACTTACTGGGAAGGATGGAGAAGAGAGATTCACAGAATTCCAAGCAGCCCTTCCAGGGACTATGCAGTAAGCCTAATATCCCAAGGAGACATATGCCTGAATGCTGAAAAGCCAACAACCCTTCCTCTCCACACCGAAACTCCCGGGTCAGGACCCAGGGATGCGAGACCCAGAATCCCAAACACCTGCTACGAGCCCCGGCCTCCAGACCCTGAGGCATTACGATGGCTCACCGTGGCTGGAGCCTGAGAGAAGGCGGTCACCCTGTACCTGAGAGAAAGGGGTCACAGAACGCGAAGCAGCCTCCAGACACTGGGGGCTCAGCTCAGAAACTCCCCGGAATGTTCCGAGGGATTGGAGACACAGAATGGGAAGTGCCCCGCTCGCCCCGGGCCTCCAGGCCCGGGGCTGCTCGCCCCGGGCCTCCAGGCCCGGGGCTGCTCGCCCCGGGCCTCCAGGCCCGGGGCTGCTCGCCCCGGGCCTCCAGGCCCGGGGCTGCTCGCCCCGGGCCTCCAGGCCCGGGGCTGCTCGCCCCGGGCCTCCAGGCCCGGGGCTGCTCGCCCCGGGCCTCCAGGCCCGGGGCTGCTCGCCCCGGGCCTCCAGGCCCGGGGCTGCTCGCCCCGGGCCTCCAGGCCCGGGGCTGCTCGCCCCGGGCCTCCAGGCCCGGGGCTGCTCGCCCCGGGCCTCCAGGCCCGGGGCTGCTCGCCCCGGGCCTCCAGGCCCGGGGCTGCTCGCCCCGGGCCTCCAGGCCCGGGGCTGCTCGCCCCGGGCCTCCAGGCCCGGGGCTGCTCGCCCCGGGCCTCCAGGCCCGGGGCTGCTCGCCCCGGGCCTCCAGGCCCGGGGCTGCTCGCCCCGGGCCTCCAGGCCCGGGGCTGCTCGCCCCGGGCCTCCAGGCCCGGGGCTGCTCGCCCCGGGCCTCCAGGCCCGGGGCTGCTCGCCCCGGGCCTCCAGGCCCGGGGCTGCTCGCCCCGGGCCTCCAGGCCCGGGGCTGCTCGCCCCGGGCCTCCAGGCCCGGGGCTGCTCGCCCCGGGCCTCCAGGCCCGGGGCTGCTCGCCCCGGGCCTCCAGGCCCGGGGCTGCTCGCCCCGGGCCTCCAGGCCCGGGGCTGCTCGCCCCGGGCCTCCAGGCCCGGGGCTGCTCGCCCCGGGCCTCCAGGCCCGGGGCTGCTCGCCCCGGGCCTCCAGGCCCGGGGCTGCTCGCCCCGGGCCTCCAGGCCCGGGGCTGCTCGCCCCGGGCCTCCAGGCCCGGGGCTGCTCGCCCCGGGCCTCCAGGCCCGGGGCTGCTCGCCCCGGGCCTCCAGGCCCGGGGCTGCTCGCCCCGGGCCTCCAGGCCCGGGGCTGCTCGCCCCGGGCCTCCAGGCCCGGGGCTGCTCGCCCCGGGCCTCCAGGCCCGGGGCTGCTCGCCCCGGGCCTCCAGGCCCGGGGCTGCTCGCCCCGGGCCTCCAGGCCCGGGGCTGCTCGCCCCGGGCCTCCAGGCCCGGGGCTGCTCGCCCCGGGCCTCCAGGCCCGGGGCTGCTCGCCCCGGGCCTCCAGGCCCGGGGCTGCTCGCCCCGGGCCTCCAGGCCCGGGGCTGCTCGCCCCGGGCCTCCAGGCCCGGGGCTGCTCGCCCCGGGCCTCCAGGCCCGGGGCTGCTCGCCCCGGGCCTCCAGGCCCGGGGCTGCTCGCCCCGGGCCTCCAGGCCCGGGGCTGCTCGCCCCGGGCCTCCAGGCCCGGGGCTGCTCGCCCCGGGCCTCCAGGCCCGGGGCTGCTCGCCCCGGGCCTCCAGGCCCGGGGCTGCTCGCCCCGGGCCTCCAGGCCCGGGGCTGCTCGCCCCGGGCCTCCAGGCCCGGGGCTGCTCGCCCCGGGCCTCCAGGCCCGGGGCTGCTCGCCCCGGGCCTCCAGGCCCGGGGCTGCTCGCCCCGGGCCTCCAGGCCCGGGGCTGCTCGCCCCGGGCCTCCAGGCCCGGGGCTGCTCGCCCCGGGCCTCCAGGCCCGGGGCTGCTCGCCCCGGGCCTCCAGGCCCGGGGCTGCTCGCCCCGGGCCTCCAGGCCCGGGGCTGCTCGCCCCGGGCCTCCAGGCCCGGGGCTGCTCGCCCCGGGCCTCCAGGCCCGGGGCTGCTCGCCCCGGGCCTCCAGGCCCGGGGCTGCTCGCCCCGGGCCTCCAGGCCCGGGGCTGCTCGCCCCGGGCCTCCAGGCCCGGGGCTGCTCGCCCCGGGCCTCCAGGCCCGGGGCTGCTCGCCCCGGGCCTCCAGGCCCGGGGCTGCTCGCCCCGGGCCTCCAGGCCCGGGGCTGCTCGCCCCGGGCCTCCAGGCCCGGGGCTGCTCGCCCCGGGCCTCCAGGCCCGGGGCTGCTCGCCCCGGGCCTCCAGGCCCGGGGCTGCTCGCCCCGGGCCTCCAGGCCCGGGGCTGCTCGCCCCGGGCCTCCAGGCCCGGGGCTGCTCGCCCCGGGCCTCCAGGCCCGGGGCTGCTCGCCCCGGGCCTCCAGGCCCGGGGCTGCTCGCCCCGGGCCTCCAGGCCCGGGGCTGCTCGCCCCGGGCCTCCAGGCCCGGGGCTGCTCGCCCCGGGCCTCCAGGCCCGGGGCTGCTCGCCCCGGGCCTCCAGGCCCGGGGCTGCTCGCCCCGGGCCTCCAGGCCCGGGGCTGCTCGCCCCGGGCCTCCAGGCCCGGGGCTGCTCGCCCCGGGCCTCCAGGCCCGGGGCTGCTCGCCCCGGGCCTCCAGGCCCGGGGCTGCTCGCCCCGGGCCTCCAGGCCCGGGGCTGCTCGCCCCGGGCCTCCAGGCCCGGGGCTGCTCGCCCCGGGCCTCCAGGCCCGGGGCTGCTCGCCCCGGGCCTCCAGGCCCGGGGCTGCTCGCCCCGGGCCTCCAGGCCCGGGGCTGCTCGCCCCGGGCCTCCAGGCCCGGGGCTGCTCGCCCCGGGCCTCCAGGCCCGGGGCTGCTCGCCCCGGGCCTCCAGGCCCGGGGCTGCTCGCCCCGGGCCTCCAGGCCCGGGGCTGCTCGCCCCGGGCCTCCAGGCCCGGGGCTGCTCGCCCCGGGCCTCCAGGCCCGGGGCTGCTCGCCCCGGGCCTCCAGGCCCGGGGCTGCTCGCCCCGGGCCTCCAGGCCCGGGGCTGCTCGCCCCGGGCCTCCAGGCCCGGGGCTGCTCGCCCCGGGCCTCCAGGCCCGGGGCTGCTCGCCCCGGGCCTCCAGGCCCGGGGCTGCTCGCCCCGGGCCTCCAGGCCCGGGGCTGCTCGCCCCGGGCCTCCAGGCCCGGGGCTGCTCGCCCCGGGCCTCCAGGCCCGGGGCTGCTCGCCCCGGGCCTCCAGGCCCGGGGCTGCTCGCCCCGGGCCTCCAGGCCCGGGGCTGCTCGCCCCGGGCCTCCAGGCCCGGGGCTGCTCGCCCCGGGCCTCCAGGCCCGGGGCTGCTCGCCCCGGGCCTCCAGGCCCGGGGCTGCTCGCCCCGGGCCTCCAGGCCCGGGGCTGCTCGCCCCGGGCCTCCAGGCCCGGGGCTGCTCGCCCCGGGCCTCCAGGCCCGGGGCTGCTCGCCCCGGGCCTCCAGGCCCGGGGCTGCTCGCCCCGGGCCTCCAGGCCCGGGGCTGCTCGCCCCGGGCCTCCAGGCCCGGGGCTGCTCGCCCCGGGCCTCCAGGCCCGGGGCTGCTCGCCCCGGGCCTCCAGGCCCGGGGCTGCTCGCCCCGGGCCTCCAGGCCCGGGGCTGCTCGCCCCGGGCCTCCAGGCCCGGGGCTGCTCGCCCCGGGCCTCCAGGCCCGGGGCTGCTCGCCCCGGGCCTCCAGGCCCGGGGCTGCTCGCCCCGGGCCTCCAGGCCCGGGGCTGCTCGCCCCGGGCCTCCAGGCCCGGGGCTGCTCGCCCCGGGCCTCCAGGCCCGGGGCTGCTCGCCCCGGGCCTCCAGGCCCGGGGCTGCTCGCCCCGGGCCTCCAGGCCCGGGGCTGCTCGCCCCGGGCCTCCAGGCCCGGGGCTGCTCGCCCCGGGCCTCCAGGCCCGGGGCTGCTCGCCCCGGGCCTCCAGGCCCGGGGCTGCTCGCCCCGGGCCTCCAGGCCCGGGGCTGCTCGCCCCGGGCCTCCAGGCCCGGGGCTGCTCGCCCCGGGCCTCCAGGCCCGGGGCTGCTCGCCCCGGGCCTCCAGGCCCGGGGCTGCTCGCCCCGGGCCTCCAGGCCCGGGGCTGCTCGCCCCGGGCCTCCAGGCCCGGGGCTGCTCGCCCCGGGCCTCCAGGCCCGGGGCTGCTCGCCCCGGGCCTCCAGGCCCGGGGCTGCTCGCCCCGGGCCTCCAGGCCCGGGGCTGCTCGCCCCGGGCCTCCAGGCCCGGGGCTGCTCGCTATGGCTCACTATGGCTGAAGTCGTTCCTGTACCTGAGAGAATGGGTCACACAAACCCAAATACCCTCCAGTCCCTGGGTTCCCTGCGCAGAAACTCCCGGGGAAGTTCCGAGGGATAGGATTCACCCATTGGGTAGTGCTCCTGGTCGACCCGGGCCTCCACGCCCGGGGCTGTATCTTACCTGGCCTCATCAGGGCTGAAGCTGCTCTCCCTGTAAGTGACAGAAACGGGCCAGTGTTTCCCACACAGACTCCAGACCTCGGGGTGCTCAGCTCCAAGCAGCCCTTCCAGGGGCTATGCAGCCAGCCTAAAATCCCAAGGCCTGAAAAGCCAACAACCCTTCCTCTCAACTCCGCCCGGGCCTCCAGGCCCGAGGGCTGCTCGCCCCGGGCCTCCAGGCCCGGGGCTGCTCGCCCCGGGCCTCCAGGCCCGGGGCTGCTCGCCCCGGGCCTCCAGGCCCGAGAGAAGGCTGCTCGCCCCGGGCCTCCAGGCCCGGGGCTGCTCGCCCCGGGCCTCCAGGCCCGGGGCTCAGCTCAGAAACTCCCCGGAAAGTTCCGAGGGATTGGAGACACAGAATGGGAAGTGCTGCTCGCCCCGGGCCTCCAGGCCCGGGGCTGCTCGCCCCGGGCCTCCAGGCCCGGGGCTGCTCGCCCCGGGCCTCCAGGCCCGGGGCTGCTCGCCCCGGGCCTCCAGGCCCGGGGCTGCTCGCCCCGGGCCTCCAGGCCCGGGGCTGCTCGCCCCGGGCCTCCAGGCCCGGGGCTGCTCGCCCCGGGCCTCCAGGCCCGGGGCTGCTCGCCCCGGGCCTCCAGGCCCGGGGCTGCTCGCCCCGGGCCTCCAGGCCCGGGGCTGCTCGCCCCGGGCCTCCAGGCCCGGGGCTGCTCGCCCCGGGCCTCCAGGCCCGGGGCTGCTCGCCCCGGGCCTCCAGGCCCGGGGCTGCTCGCCCCGGGCCTCCAGGCCCGGGGCTGCTCGCCCCGGGCCTCCAGGCCCGGGGCTGCTCGCCCCGGGCCTCCAGGCCCGGGGCTGCTCGCCCCGGGCCTCCAGGCCCGGGGCTGCTCGCCCCGGGCCTCCAGGCCCGGGGCTGCTCGCCCCGGGCCTCCAGGCCCGGGGCTGCTCGCCCCGGGCCTCCAGGCCCGGGGCTGCTCGCCCCGGGCCTCCAGGCCCGGGGCTGCTCGCCCCGGGCCTCCAGGCCCGGGGCTGCTCGCCCCGGGCCTCCAGGCCCGGGGCTGCTCGCCCCGGGCCTCCAGGCCCGGGGCTGCTCGCCCCGGGCCTCCAGGCCCGGGGCTGCTCGCCCCGGGCCTCCAGGCCCGGGGCTGCTCGCCCCGGGCCTCCAGGCCCGGGGCTGCTCGCCCCGGGCCTCCAGGCCCGGGGCTGCTCGCCCCGGGCCTCCAGGCCCGGGGCTGCTCGCCCCGGGCCTCCAGGCCCGGGGCTGCTCGCCCCGGGCCTCCAGGCCCGGGGCTGCTCGCCCCGGGCCTCCAGGCCCGGGGCTGCTCGCCCCGGGCCTCCAGGCCCGGGGCTGCTCGCCCCGGGCCTCCAGGCCCGGGGCTGCTCGCCCCGGGCCTCCAGGCCCGGGGCTGCTCGCCCCGGGCCTCCAGGCCCGGGGCTGCTCGCCCCGGGCCTCCAGGCCCGGGGCTGCTCGCCCCGGGCCTCCAGGCCCGGGGCTGGGTCACACAAACCCGGGCCTCCAGGCCCGGGTTCCCTGCTCAGAAACCCCGGGCCTCCGAGGGATAGGATTCACCCATTGGGGCTGCTCCTGGTCGACCCGGGCCTCCAGGCCCGGGGCTTTATCTTACCTGGCTCATCAGGGCTGAAGCCTCTCCCTGTAAGTGACAGAAACGGGCCAGTGCTCGCCCCGGGCCTCCAGGCCCGGGGCTCAGCTAAGAAACCTTACGGGGAAGAATGGAGAAGTGGGAGACAAAGAATTCCAAGCAGCCCTTCCAGGGGCTATGCTCGCCCCGGGCCTCCAGGCCCGGGGCTGCTCGCCCCGGGCCTCCAGGCCCGGGGCTGCTCGCCCCGGGCCTCCAGGCCCGGGGCTGCTCGCCCCGGGCCTCCAGGCCCGGGGCTGCTCGCCCCGGGCCTCCAGGCCCGGGGCTGCTCGCCCCGGGCCTCCAGGCCCGGGGCTGCTCGCCCCGGGCCTCCAGGCCCGGGGCTGCTCGCCCCGGGCCTCCAGGCCCGGGGCTGCTCGCCCCGGGCCTCCAGGCCCGGGGCTGCTCGCCCCGGGCCTCCAGGCCCGGGGCTGCTCGCCCCGGGCCTCCAGGCCCGGGGCTGCTCGCCCCGGGCCTCCAGGCCCGGGGCTGCTCGCCCCGGGCCTCCAGGCCCGGGGCTGCTCGCCCCGGGCCTCCAGGCCCGGGGCTGCTCGCCCCGGGCCTCCAGGCCCGGGGCTGCTCGCCCCGGGCCTCCAGGCCCGGGGCTGCTCGCCCCGGGCCTCCAGGCCCGGGGCTGCTCGCCCCGGGCCTCCAGGCCCGGGGCTGCTCGCCCCGGGCCTCCAGGCCCGGGGCTGCTCGCCCCGGGCCTCCAGGCCCGGGGCTGCTCGCCCCGGGCCTCCAGGCCCGGGGCTGCTCGCCCCGGGCCTCCAGGCCCGGGGCTGCTCGCCCCGGGCCTCCAGGCCCGGGGCTGCTCGCCCCGGGCCTCCAGGCCCGGGGCTGCTCGCCCCGGGCCTCCAGGCCCGGGGCTGCTCGCCCCGGGCCTCCAGGCCCGGGGCTGCTCGCCCCGGGCCTCCAGGCCCGGGGCTGCTCGCCCCGGGCCTCCAGGCCCGGGGCTGCTCGCCCCGGGCCTCCAGGCCCGGGGCTGCTCGCCCCGGGCCTCCAGGCCCGGGGCTGCTCGCCCCGGGCCTCCAGGCCCGGGGCTGCTCGCCCCGGGCCTCCAGGCCCGGGGCTGCTCGCCCCGGGCCTCCAGGCCCGGGGCTGCTCGCCCCGGGCCTCCAGGCCCGGGGCTGCTCGCCCCGGGCCTCCAGGCCCGGGGCTGCTCGCCCCGGGCCTCCAGGCCCGGGGCTGCTCGCCCCGGGCCTCCAGGCCCGGGGCTGCTCGCCCCGGGCCTCCAGGCCCGGGGCTGCTCGCCCCGGGCCTCCAGGCCCGGGGCTGCTCGCCCCGGGCCTCCAGGCCCGGGGCTGCTCGCCCCGGGCCTCCAGGCCCGGGGCTGCTCGCCCCGGGCCTCCAGGCCCGGGGCTGCTCGCCCCGGGCCTCCAGGCCCGGGGCTGCTCGCCCCGGGCCTCCAGGCCCGGGGCTGCTCGCCCCGGGCCTCCAGGCCCGGGGCTGCTCGCCCCGGGCCTCCAGGCCCGGGGCTGCTCGCCCCGGGCCTCCAGGCCCGGGGCTGCTCGCCCCGGGCCTCCAGGCCCGGGGCTGCTCGCCCCGGGCCTCCAGGCCCGGGGCTGCTCGCCCCGGGCCTCCAGGCCCGGGGCTGCTCGCCCCGGGCCTCCAGGCCCGGGGCTGCTCGCCCCGGGCCTCCAGGCCCGGGGCTGCTCGCCCCGGGCCTCCAGGCCCGGGGCTGCTCGCCCCGGGCCTCCAGGCCCGGGGCTGCTCGCCCCGGGCCTCCAGGCCCGGGGCTGCTCGCCCCGGGCCTCCAGGCCCGGGGCTGCTCGCCCCGGGCCTCCAGGCCCGGGGCTGCTCGCCCCGGGCCTCCAGGCCCGGGGCTGCTCGCCCCGGGCCTCCAGGCCCGGGGCTGCTCGCCCCGGGCCTCCAGGCCCGGGGCTGCTCGCCCCGGGCCTCCAGGCCCGGGGCTGCTCGCCCCGGGCCTCCAGGCCCGGGGCTGCTCGCCCCGGGCCTCCAGGCCCGGGGCTGCTCGCCCCGGGCCTCCAGGCCCGGGGCTGCTCGCCCCGGGCCTCCAGGCCCGGGGCTGCTCGCCCCGGGCCTCCAGGCCCGGGGCTGCTCGCCCCGGGCCTCCAGGCCCGGGGCTGCTCGCCCCGGGCCTCCAGGCCCGGGGCTGCTCGCCCCGGGCCTCCAGGCCCGGGGCTGCTCGCCCCGGGCCTCCAGGCCCGGGGCTGCTCGCCCCGGGCCTCCAGGCCCGGGGCTGCTCGCCCCGGGCCTCCAGGCCCGGGGCTGCTCGCCCCGGGCCTCCAGGCCCGGGGCTGCTCGCCCCGGGCCTCCAGGCCCGGGGCTGCTCGCCCCGGGCCTCCAGGCCCGGGGCTGCTCGCCCCGGGCCTCCAGGCCCGGGGCTGCTCGCCCCGGGCCTCCAGGCCCGGGGCTGCTCGCCCCGGGCCTCCAGGCCCGGGGCTGCTCGCCCCGGGCCTCCAGGCCCGGGGCTGCTCGCCCCGGGCCTCCAGGCCCGGGGCTGCTCGCCCCGGGCCTCCAGGCCCGGGGCTGCTCGCCCCGGGCCTCCAGGCCCGGGGCTGCTCGCCCCGGGCCTCCAGGCCCGGGGCTGCTCGCCCCGGGCCTCCAGGCCCGGGGCTGCTCGCCCCGGGCCTCCAGGCCCGGGGCTGCTCGCCCCGGGCCTCCAGGCCCGGGGCTGCTCGCCCCGGGCCTCCAGGCCCGGGGCTGCTCGCCCCGGGCCTCCAGGCCCGGGGCTGCTCGCCCCGGGCCTCCAGGCCCGGGGCTGCTCGCCCCGGGCCTCCAGGCCCGGGGCTGCTCGCCCCGGGCCTCCAGGCCCGGGGCTGCTCGCCCCGGGCCTCCAGGCCCGGGGCTGCTCGCCCCGGGCCTCCAGGCCCGGGGCTGCTCGCCCCGGGCCTCCAGGCCCGGGGCTGCTCGCCCCGGGCCTCCAGGCCCGGGGCTGCTCGCCCCGGGCCTCCAGGCCCGGGGCTGCTCGCCCCGGGCCTCCAGGCCCGGGGCTGCTCGCCCCGGGCCTCCAGGCCCGGGGCTGCTCGCCCCGGGCCTCCAGGCCCGGGGCTGCTCGCCCCGGGCCTCCAGGCCCGGGGCTGCTCGCCCCGGGCCTCCAGGCCCGGGGCTGCTCGCCCCGGGCCTCCAGGCCCGGGGCTGCTCGCCCCGGGCCTCCAGGCCCGGGGCTGCTCGCCCCGGGCCTCCAGGCCCGGGGCTGCTCGCCCCGGGCCTCCAGGCCCGGGGCTGCTCGCCCCGGGCCTCCAGGCCCGGGGCTGCTCGCCCCGGGCCTCCAGGCCCGGGGCTGCTCGCCCCGGGCCTCCAGGCCCGGGGCTGCTCGCCCCGGGCCTCCAGGCCCGGGGCTGCTCGCCCCGGGCCTCCAGGCCCGGGGCTGCTCGCCCCGGGCCTCCAGGCCCGGGGCTGCTCGCCCCGGGCCTCCAGGCCCGGGGCTGCTCGCCCCGGGCCTCCAGGCCCGGGGCTGCTCGCCCCGGGCCTCCAGGCCCGGGGCTGCTCGCCCCGGGCCTCCAGGCCCGGGGCTGCTCGCCCCGGGCCTCCAGGCCCGGGGCTGCTCGCCCCGGGCCTCCAGGCCCGGGGCTGCTCGCCCCGGGCCTCCAGGCCCGGGGCTGCTCGCCCCGGGCCTCCAGGCCCGGGGCTGCTCGCCCCGGGCCTCCAGGCCCGGGGCTGCTCGCCCCGGGCCTCCAGGCCCGGGGCTGCTCGCCCCGGGCCTCCAGGCCCGGGGCTGCTCGCCCCGGGCCTCCAGGCCCGGGGCTGCTCGCCCCGGGCCTCCAGGCCCGGGGCTGCTCGCCCCGGGCCTCCAGGCCCGGGGCTGCTCGCCCCGGGCCTCCAGGCCCGGGGCTGCTCGCCCCGGGCCTCCAGGCCCGGGGCTGCTCGCCCCGGGCCTCCAGGCCCGGGGCTGCTCGCCCCGGGCCTCCAGGCCCGGGGCTGCTCGCCCCGGGCCTCCAGGCCCGGGGCTGCTCGCCCCGGGCCTCCAGGCCCGGGGCTGCTCGCCCCGGGCCTCCAGGCCCGGGGCTGCTCGCCCCGGGCCTCCAGGCCCGGGGCTGCTCGCCCCGGGCCTCCAGGCCCGGGGCTGCTCGCCCCGGGCCTCCAGGCCCGGGGCTGCTCGCCCCGGGCCTCCAGGCCCGGGGCTGCTCGCCCCGGGCCTCCAGGCCCGGGGCTGCTCGCCCCGGGCCTCCAGGCCCGGGGCTGCTCGCCCCGGGCCTCCAGGCCCGGGGCTGCTCGCCCCGGGCCTCCAGGCCCGGGGCTGCTCGCCCCGGGCCTCCAGGCCCGGGGCTGCTCGCCCCGGGCCTCCAGGCCCGGGGCTGCTCGCCCCGGGCCTCCAGGCCCGGGGCTGCTCGCCCCGGGCCTCCAGGCCCGGGGCTGCTCGCCCCGGGCCTCCAGGCCCGGGGCTGCTCGCCCCGGGCCTCCAGGCCCGGGGCTGCTCGCCCCGGGCCTCCAGGCCCGGGGCTGCTCGCCCCGGGCCTCCAGGCCCGGGGCTGCTCGCCCCGGGCCTCCAGGCCCGGGGCTGCTCGCCCCGGGCCTCCAGGCCCGGGGCTGCTCGCCCCGGGCCTCCACGCCCGGGGCTGCTCGCCCCGGGCCTCCACGCCCGGGGCTGCTCGCCCCGGGCCTCCACGCCCGGGGCTGCTCGCCCCGGGCCTCCACGCCCGGGGCTGCTCGCCCCGGGCCTCCACGCCCGGGGCTGCTCGCCCCGGGCCTCCACGCCCGGGGCTGCTCGCCCCGGGCCTCCACGCCCGGGGCTGCTCGCTATGGCTCACTACAGCTGAAGTCGTTCCTGTACCTAAGGGACGGGGTCACACAGACACAAACACCCTCCAGGCCCTGGGTTCCCTGCTCGGAAACTCCCGGGGCAGTTCCAATGGGTAGGATACACCAAATGGGTAGTGCTCCTGGTCGACCCGGGCCTTCACGCCCGGTGCTCTATTTACCATGGCTCATCAGGGCTGAAGCCTCTCCCTGTCAGTGACAGAAACGGGCCAGTGTTTCCCACACAGACTCCAGACCTTGGGGTCTCAGCTATGAAACTTACTGGGAAGGATGGAGAAGAGAGATTCACAGAATTCCAAGCAGCCCTTCCAGGGACTATGCAGTAAGCCTAATATCCCAAGGAGACATATGCCTGAATGCTGAAAAGCCAACAACCCTTCCTCTCCACACCGAAACTCCCGGGTCAGGACCCAGGGATGCGAGACCCAGAATCCCAAACACCTGCTACGAGCCCCGGCCTCCAGACCCTGAGGCATTACGATGGCTCACCGTGGCTGGAGCCTGAGAGAAGGCGGTCACCCTGTACCTGAGAGAAAGGGGTCACAGAACGCGAAGCAGCCTAGAGACACTGGGGGCTCAGCTCAGAAACTCCCCGGAATGTTCCGAGGGATTGGAGACACAGAATGGGAAGTGCCCCGCTCGCCCCGGGCCTCCAGGCCCGGGGCTGCTCGCCCCGGGCCTCCAGGCCCGGGGCTGCTCGCCCCGGGCCTCCAGGCCCGGGGCTGCTCGCCCCGGGCCTCCAGGCCCGGGGCTGCTCGCCCCGGGCCTCCAGGCCCGGGGCTGCTCGCCCCGGGCCTCCAGGCCCGGGGCTGCTCGCCCCGGGCCTCCAGGCCCGGGGCTGCTCGCCCCGGGCCTCCAGGCCCGGGGCTGCTCGCCCCGGGCCTCCACGCCCGGGGCTGCTCGCCCCGGGCCTCCAGGCCCGGGGCTGCTCGCCCCGGGCCTCCACGCCCGGGGCTGCTCGCCCCGGGCCTCCACGCCCGGGGCTGCTCGCTATGGCTCACTACAGCTGAAGTCGTTCCTGTACCTAAGGGACGGGGTCACACAGACACAAACACCCTCCAGGCCCTGGGTTCCCTGCTCGGAAACTCCCGGGGCAGTTCCAATGGGTAGGATACACCAAATGGGTAGTGCTCCTGGTCGACCCGGGCCTTCACGCCCGGTGCTCTATTTACCATGGTTCATCAGGGCTGAAGCCTCTCCCTGTCAGTGACAGAAACGGGCCAGTGTTTCCCACACAGACTCCAGACCTTGGGGTCTCAGCTATGAAACTTACTGGGAAGGATGGAGAAGAGAGATTCACAGAATTCCAAGCAGCCCTTCCAGGGACTATGCAGTAAGCCTAATATCCCAAGGAGACATATGCCTGAATGCTGAAAAGCCAACAACCCTTCCTCTCCACACCGAAACTCCCGGGTCAGGACCCAGGGATGCGAGACCCAGAATCCCAAACACCTGCTACGAGCCCCGGCCTCCAGACCCTGAGGCATTACGATGGCTCACCGTGGCTGGAGCCTGAGAGAAGGCGGTCACCCTGTACCTGAGAGAAAGGGGTCACAGAACGCGAAGCAGCCTAGAGACACTGGGGGCTCAGCTCAGAAACTCCCCGGAATGTTCCGAGGGATTGGAGACACAGAATGGGAAGTGCCCCGCTCGCCCCGGGCCTCCAGGCCCGGGGCTGCTCGCCCCGGGCCTCCACGCCCGGGGCTGCTCGCCCCGGGCCTCCACGCCCGGGGCTGCTCGCCCCGGGCCTCCACGCCCGGGGCTGCTCGCCCCGGGCCTCCACGCCCGGGGCTGCTCGCTATGGCTCACTACAGCTGAAGTCGTTCCTGTACCTAAGGGACGGGGTCACACAGACACAAACACCCTCCAGGCCCTGGGTTCCCTGCTCGGAAACTCCCGGGGCAGTTCCAATGGGTAGGATACACCAAATGGGTAGTGCTCCTGGTCGACCCGGGCCTTCACGCCCGGTGCTCTATTTACCATGGCTCATCAGGGCTGAAGCCTCTCCCTGTCAGTGACAGAAACGGGCCAGTGTTTCCCACACAGACTCCAGACCTTGGGGTCTCAGCTATGAAACTTACTGGGAAGGATGGAGAAGAGAGATTCACAGAATTCCAAGCAGCCCTTCCAGGGACTATGCAGTAAGCCTAATATCCCAAGGAGACATATGCCTGAATGCTGAAAAGCCAACAACCCTTCCTCTCCACACCGAAACTCCCGGGTCAGGACCCAGGGATGCGAGACCCAGAATCCCAAACACCTGCTACGAGCCCCGGCCTCCAGACCCTGAGGCATTACGATGGCTCACCGTGGCTGGAGCCTGAGAGAAGGCGGTCACCCTGTACCTGAGAGAAAGGGGTCACAGAACGCGAAGCAGCCTAGAGACACTGGGGGCTCAGCTCAGAAACTCCCCGGAATGTTCCGAGGGATTGGAGACACAGAATGGGAAGTGCCCCGCTCGCCCCGGGCCTCCAGGCCCGGGGCTGCTCGCCCCGGGCCTCCAGGCCCGGGGCTGCTCGCCCCGGGCCTCCAGGCCCGGGGCTGCTCGCCCCGGGCCTCCAGGCCCGGGGCTGCTCGCCCCGGGCCTCCAGGCCCGGGGCTGCTCGCCCCGGGCCTCCAGGCCCGGGGCTGCTCGCCCCGGGCCTCCAGGCCCGGGGCTGCTCGCCCCGGGCCTCCAGGCCCGGGGCTGCTCGCCCCGGGCCTCCAGGCCCGGGGCTGCTCGCCCCGGGCCTCCAGGCCCGGGGCTGCTCGCCCCGGGCCTCCAGGCCCGGGGCTGCTCGCCCCGGGCCTCCAGGCCCGGGGCTGCTCGCCCCGGGCCTCCAGGCCCGGGGCTGCTCGCCCCGGGCCTCCAGGCCCGGGGCTGCTCGCCCCGGGCCTCCAGGCCCGGGGCTGCTCGCCCCGGGCCTCCAGGCCCGGGGCTGCTCGCCCCGGGCCTCCAGGCCCGGGGCTGCTCGCCCCGGGCCTCCAGGCCCGGGGCTGCTCGCCCCGGGCCTCCAGGCCCGGGGCTGCTCGCCCCGGGCCTCCAGGCCCGGGGCTGCTCGCCCCGGGCCTCCAGGCCCGGGGCTGCTCGCCCCGGGCCTCCAGGCCCGGGGCTGCTCGCCCCGGGCCTCCAGGCCCGGGGCTGCTCGCCCCGGGCCTCCAGGCCCGGGGCTGCTCGCCCCGGGCCTCCAGGCCCGGGGCTGCTCGCCCCGGGCCTCCAGGCCCGGGGCTGCTCGCCCCGGGCCTCCAGGCCCGGGGCTGCTCGCCCCGGGCCTCCAGGCCCGGGGCTGCTCGCCCCGGGCCTCCAGGCCCGGGGCTGCTCGCCCCGGGCCTCCAGGCCCGGGGCTGCTCGCCCCGGGCCTCCAGGCCCGGGGCTGCTCGCCCCGGGCCTCCAGGCCCGGGGCTGCTCGCCCCGGGCCTCCAGGCCCGGGGCTGCTCGCCCCGGGCCTCCAGGCCCGGGGCTGCTCGCCCCGGGCCTCCAGGCCCGGGGCTGCTCGCCCCGGGCCTCCAGGCCCGGGGCTGCTCGCCCCGGGCCTCCAGGCCCGGGGCTGCTCGCCCCGGGCCTCCAGGCCCGGGGCTGCTCGCCCCGGGCCTCCAGGCCCGGGGCTGCTCGCCCCGGGCCTCCAGGCCCGGGGCTGCTCGCCCCGGGCCTCCAGGCCCGGGGCTGCTCGCCCCGGGCCTCCAGGCCCGGGGCTGCTCGCCCCGGGCCTCCAGGCCCGGGGCTGCTCGCCCCGGGCCTCCAGGCCCGGGGCTGCTCGCCCCGGGCCTCCAGGCCCGGGGCTGCTCGCCCCGGGCCTCCAGGCCCGGGGCTGCTCGCCCCGGGCCTCCAGGCCCGGGGCTGCTCGCCCCGGGCCTCCAGGCCCGGGGCTGCTCGCCCCGGGCCTCCAGGCCCGGGGCTGCTCGCCCCGGGCCTCCAGGCCCGGGGCTGCTCGCCCCGGGCCTCCAGGCCCGGGGCTGCTCGCCCCGGGCCTCCAGGCCCGGGGCTGCTCGCCCCGGGCCTCCAGGCCCGGGGCTGCTCGCCCCGGGCCTCCAGGCCCGGGGCTGCTCGCCCCGGGCCTCCAGGCCCGGGGCTGCTCGCCCCGGGCCTCCAGGCCCGGGGCTGCTCGCCCCGGGCCTCCAGGCCCGGGGCTGCTCGCCCCGGGCCTCCAGGCCCGGGGCTGCTCGCCCCGGGCCTCCAGGCCCGGGGCTGCTCGCCCCGGGCCTCCAGGCCCGGGGCTGCTCGCCCCGGGCCTCCAGGCCCGGGGCTGCTCGCCCCGGGCCTCCAGGCCCGGGGCTGCTCGCCCCGGGCCTCCAGGCCCGGGGCTGCTCGCCCCGGGCCTCCAGGCCCGGGGCTGCTCGCCCCGGGCCTCCAGGCCCGGGGCTGCTCGCCCCGGGCCTCCAGGCCCGGGGCTGCTCGCCCCGGGCCTCCAGGCCCGGGGCTGCTCGCCCCGGGCCTCCAGGCCCGGGGCTGCTCGCCCCGGGCCTCCAGGCCCGGGGCTGCTCGCCCCGGGCCTCCAGGCCCGGGGCTGCTCGCCCCGGGCCTCCAGGCCCGGGGCTGCTCGCCCCGGGCCTCCAGGCCCGGGGCTGCTCGCCCCGGGCCTCCAGGCCCGGGGCTGCTCGCCCCGGGCCTCCAGGCCCGGGGCTGCTCGCCCCGGGCCTCCAGGCCCGGGGCTGCTCGCCCCGGGCCTCCAGGCCCGGGGCTGCTCGCCCCGGGCCTCCAGGCCCGGGGCTGCTCGCCCCGGGCCTCCAGGCCCGGGGCTGCTCGCCCCGGGCCTCCAGGCCCGGGGCTGCTCGCCCCGGGCCTCCAGGCCCGGGGCTGCTCGCCCCGGGCCTCCAGGCCCGGGGCTGCTCGCCCCGGGCCTCCAGGCCCGGGGCTGCTCGCCCCGGGCCTCCAGGCCCGGGGCTGCTCGCCCCGGGCCTCCAGGCCCGGGGCTGCTCGCCCCGGGCCTCCAGGCCCGGGGCTGCTCGCCCCGGGCCTCCAGGCCCGGGGCTGCTCGCCCCGGGCCTCCAGGCCCGGGGCTGCTCGCCCCGGGCCTCCAGGCCCGGGGCTGCTCGCCCCGGGCCTCCAGGCCCGGGGCTGCTCGCCCCGGGCCTCCAGGCCCGGGGCTGCTCGCCCCGGGCCTCCAGGCCCGGGGCTGCTCGCCCCGGGCCTCCAGGCCCGGGGCTGCTCGCCCCGGGCCTCCAGGCCCGGGGCTGCTCGCCCCGGGCCTCCAGGCCCGGGGCTGCTCGCCCCGGGCCTCCAGGCCCGGGGCTGCTCGCCCCGGGCCTCCAGGCCCGGGGCTGCTCGCCCCGGGCCTCCAGGCCCGGGGCTGCTCGCCCCGGGCCTCCAGGCCCGGGGCTGCTCGCCCCGGGCCTCCAGGCCCGGGGCTGCTCGCCCCGGGCCTCCAGGCCCGGGGCTGCTCGCCCCGGGCCTCCAGGCCCGGGGCTGCTCGCCCCGGGCCTCCAGGCCCGGGGCTGCTCGCCCCGGGCCTCCAGGCCCGGGGCTGCTCGCCCCGGGCCTCCAGGCCCGGGGCTGCTCGCCCCGGGCCTCCAGGCCCGGGGCTGCTCGCCCCGGGCCTCCAGGCCCGGGGCTGCTCGCCCCGGGCCTCCAGGCCCGGGGCTGCTCGCCCCGGGCCTCCAGGCCCGGGGCTGCTCGCCCCGGGCCTCCAGGCCCGGGGCTGCTCGCCCCGGGCCTCCAGGCCCGGGGCTGCTCGCCCCGGGCCTCCAGGCCCGGGGCTGCTCGCCCCGGGCCTCCAGGCCCGGGGCTGCTCGCCCCGGGCCTCCAGGCCCGGGGCTGCTCGCCCCGGGCCTCCAGGCCCGGGGCTGCTCGCCCCGGGCCTCCAGGCCCGGGGCTGCTCGCCCCGGGCCTCCAGGCCCGGGGCTGCTCGCCCCGGGCCTCCAGGCCCGGGGCTGCTCGCCCCGGGCCTCCAGGCCCGGGGCTGCTCGCCCCGGGCCTCCAGGCCCGGGGCTGCTCGCCCCGGGCCTCCAGGCCCGGGGCTGCTCGCCCCGGGCCTCCAGGCCCGGGGCTGCTCGCCCCGGGCCTCCAGGCCCGGGGCTGCTCGCCCCGGGCCTCCAGGCCCGGGGCTGCTCGCCCCGGGCCTCCAGGCCCGGGGCTGCTCGCCCCGGGCCTCCAGGCCCGGGGCTGCTCGCCCCGGGCCTCCAGGCCCGGGGCTGCTCGCCCCGGGCCTCCAGGCCCGGGGCTGCTCGCCCCGGGCCTCCAGGCCCGGGGCTGCTCGCCCCGGGCCTCCAGGCCCGGGGCTGCTCGCCCCGGGCCTCCAGGCCCGGGGCTGCTCGCCCCGGGCCTCCAGGCCCGGGGCTGCTCGCCCCGGGCCTCCAGGCCCGGGGCTGCTCGCCCCGGGCCTCCAGGCCCGGGGCTGCTCGCCCCGGGCCTCCAGGCCCGGGGCTGCTCGCCCCGGGCCTCCAGGCCCGGGGCTGCTCGCCCCGGGCCTCCAGGCCCGGGGCTGCTCGCCCCGGGCCTCCAGGCCCGGGGCTGCTCGCCCCGGGCCTCCAGGCCCGGGGCTGCTCGCCCCGGGCCTCCAGGCCCGGGGCTGCTCGCCCCGGGCCTCCAGGCCCGGGGCTGCTCGCCCCGGGCCTCCAGGCCCGGGGCTGCTCGCCCCGGGCCTCCAGGCCCGGGGCTGCTCGCCCCGGGCCTCCAGGCCCGGGGCTGCTCGCCCCGGGCCTCCAGGCCCGGGGCTGCTCGCCCCGGGCCTCCAGGCCCGGGGCTGCTCGCCCCGGGCCTCCAGGCCCGGGGCTGCTCGCCCCGGGCCTCCAGGCCCGGGGCTGCTCGCCCCGGGCCTCCAGGCCCGGGGCTGCTCGCCCCGGGCCTCCAGGCCCGGGGCTGCTCGCCCCGGGCCTCCAGGCCCGGGGCTGCTCGCCCCGGGCCTCCAGGCCCGGGGCTGCTCGCCCCGGGCCTCCAGGCCCGGGGCTGCTCGCCCCGGGCCTCCAGGCCCGGGGCTGCTCGCCCCGGGCCTCCAGGCCCGGGGCTGCTCGCCCCGGGCCTCCAGGCCCGGGGCTGCTCGCCCCGGGCCTCCAGGCCCGGGGCTGCTCGCCCCGGGCCTCCAGGCCCGGGGCTGCTCGCCCCGGGCCTCCAGGCCCGGGGCTGCTCGCCCCGGGCCTCCAGGCCCGGGGCTGCTCGCCCCGGGCCTCCAGGCCCGGGGCTGCTCGCCCCGGGCCTCCAGGCCCGGGGCTGCTCGCCCCGGGCCTCCAGGCCCGGGGCTGCTCGCCCCGGGCCTCCAGGCCCGGGGCTGCTCGCCCCGGGCCTCCAGGCCCGGGGCTGCTCGCCCCGGGCCTCCAGGCCCGGGGCTGCTCGCCCCGGGCCTCCAGGCCCGGGGCTGCTCGCCCCGGGCCTCCAGGCCCGGGGCTGCTCGCCCCGGGCCTCCAGGCCCGGGGCTGCTCGCCCCGGGCCTCCAGGCCCGGGGCTGCTCGCCCCGGGCCTCCAGGCCCGGGGCTGCTCGCCCCGGGCCTCCAGGCCCGGGGCTGCTCGCCCCGGGCCTCCAGGCCCGGGGCTGCTCGCCCCGGGCCT
The DNA here is from genome assembly GCF_016509475.1 of Prionailurus bengalensis. Lineage (NCBI taxonomy): Eukaryota > Metazoa > Chordata > Mammalia > Carnivora > Felidae > Prionailurus > Prionailurus bengalensis. The sequence continues at coordinate 62,576,460 of NC_057352.1, forward strand.
CCAGGCCCGGGGCTGCTCGCCCCGGGCCTCCAGGCCCGGGGCTGCTCGCCCCGGGCCTCCAGGCCCGGGGCTGCTCGCCCCGGGCCTCCAGGCCCGGGGCTGCTCGCCCCGGGCCTCCAGGCCCGGGGCTGCTCGCCCCGGGCCTCCAGGCCCGGGGCTGCTCGCCCCGGGCCTCCAGGCCCGGGGCTGCTCGCCCCGGGCCTCCAGGCCCGGGGCTGCTCGCCCCGGGCCTCCAGGCCCGGGGCTGCTCGCCCCGGGCCTCCAGGCCCGGGGCTGCTCGCCCCGGGCCTCCAGGCCCGGGGCTGCTCGCCCCGGGCCTCCAGGCCCGGGGCTGCTCGCCCCGGGCCTCCAGGCCCGGGGCTGCTCGCCCCGGGCCTCCAGGCCCGGGGCTGCTCGCCCCGGGCCTCCAGGCCCGGGGCTGCTCGCCCCGGGCCTCCAGGCCCGGGGCTGCTCGCCCCGGGCCTCCAGGCCCGGGGCTGCTCGCCCCGGGCCTCCAGGCCCGGGGCTGCTCGCCCCGGGCCTCCAGGCCCGGGGCTGCTCGCCCCGGGCCTCCAGGCCCGGGGCTGCTCGCCCCGGGCCTCCAGGCCCGGGGCTGCTCGCCCCGGGCCTCCAGGCCCGGGGCTGCTCGCCCCGGGCCTCCAGGCCCGGGGCTGCTCGCCCCGGGCCTCCAGGCCCGGGGCTGCTCGCCCCGGGCCTCCAGGCCCGGGGCTGCTCGCCCCGGGCCTCCAGGCCCGGGGCTGCTCGCCCCGGGCCTCCACGCCCGGGGCTGCTCGCCCCGGGCCTCCACGCCCGGGGCTGCTCGCCCCGGGCCTCCACGCCCGGGGCTGCTCGCCCCGGGCCTCCACGCCCGGGGCTGCTCGCCCCGGGCCTCCACGCCCGGGGCTGCTCGCTATGGCTCACTACAGCTGAAGTCGTTCCTGTACCTAAGGGACGGGGTCACACAGACACAAACACCCTCCAGGCCCTGGGTTCCCTGCTCGGAAACTCCCGGGGCAGTTCCAATGGGTAGGATACACCAAATGGGTAGTGCTCCTGGTCGACCCGGGCCTTCACGCCCGGTGCTCTATTTACCATGGCTCATCAGGGCTGAAGCCTCTCCCTGTCAGTGACAGAAACGGGCCAGTGTTTCCCACACAGACTCCAGACCTTGGGGTCTCAGCTATGAAACTTACTGGGAAGGATGGAGAAGAGAGATTCACAGAATTCCAAGCAGCCCTTCCAGGGACTATGCAGTAAGCCTAATATCCCAAGGAGACATATGCCTGAATGCTGAAAAGCCAACAACCCTTCCTCTCCACACCGAAACTCCCGGGTCAGGACCCAGGGATGCGAGACCCAGAATCCCAAACACCTGCTACGAGCCCCGGCCTCCAGACCCTGAGGCATTACGATGGCTCACCGTGGCTGGAGCCTGAGAGAAGGCGGTCACCCTGTACCTGAGAGAAAGGGGTCACAGAACGCGAAGCAGCCTCCAGACACTGGGGGCTCAGCTCAGAAACTCCCCGGAATGTTCCGAGGGATTGGAGACACAGAATGGGAAGTGCCCCGCTCGCCCCGGGCCTCCAGGCCCGGGGCTGCTCGCCCCGGGCCTCCAGGCCCGGGGCTGCTCGCCCCGGGCCTCCAGGCCCGGGGCTGCTCGCCCCGGGCCTCCAGGCCCGGGGCTGCTCGCCCCGGGCCTCCAGGCCCGGGGCTGCTCGCCCCGGGCCTCCAGGCCCGGGGCTGCTCGCCCCGGGCCTCCAGGCCCGGGGCTGCTCGCCCCGGGCCTCCAGGCCCGGGGCTGCTCGCCCCGGGCCTCCAGGCCCGGGGCTGCTCGCCCCGGGCCTCCAGGCCCGGGGCTGCTCGCCCCGGGCCTCCAGGCCCGGGGCTGCTCGCCCCGGGCCTCCAGGCCCGGGGCTGCTCGCCCCGGGCCTCCAGGCCCGGGGCTGCTCGCCCCGGGCCTCCAGGCCCGGGGCCTGCTCGCCCCGGGCCTCCAGGCCCGGGGCTGCTCGCCCCGGGCCTCCAGGCCCGGGGCTGCTCGCCCCGGGCCTCCAGGCCCGGGGCTGCTCGCCCCGGGCCTCCAGGCCCGGGGCTGCTCGCCCCGGGCCTCCAGGCCCGGGGCTGCTCGCCCCGGGCCTCCAGGCCCGGGGCTGCTCGCCCCGGGCCTCCAGGCCCGGGGCTGCTCGCCCCGGGCCTCCAGGCCCGGGGCTGCTCGCCCCGGGCCTCCAGGCCCGGGGCTGCTCGCCCCGGGCCTCCAGGCCCGGGGCTGCTCGCCCCGGGCCTCCAGGCCCGGGGCTGCTCGCCCCGGGCCTCCAGGCCCGGGGCTGCTCGCCCCGGGCCTCCAGGCCCGGGGCTGCTCGCCCCGGGCCTCCAGGCCCGGGGCTGCTCGCCCCGGGCCTCCAGGCCCGGGGCTGCTCGCCCCGGGCCTCCAGGCCCGGGGCTGCTCGCCCCGGGCCTCCAGGCCCGGGGCTGCTCGCCCCGGGCCTCCAGGCCCGGGGCTGCTCGCCCCGGGCCTCCAGGCCCGGGGCTGCTCGCCCCGGGCCTCCAGGCCCGGGGCTGCTCGCCCCGGGCCTCCAGGCCCGGGGCTGCTCGCCCCGGGCCTCCAGGCCCGGGGCTGCTCGCCCCGGGCCTCCAGGCCCGGGGCTGCTCGCCCCGGGCCTCCAGGCCCGGGGCTGCTCGCCCCGGGCCTCCAGGCCCGGGGCTGCTCGCCCCGGGCCTCCAGGCCCGGGGCTGCTCGCCCCGGGCCTCCAGGCCCGGGGCTGCTCGCCCCGGGCCTCCAGGCCCGGGGCTGCTCGCCCCGGGCCTCCAGGCCCGGGGCTGCTCGCCCCGGGCCTCCAGGCCCGGGGCTGCTCGCCCCGGGCCTCCAGGCCCGGGGCTGCTCGCCCCGGGCCTCCAGGCCCGGGGCTGCTCGCCCCGGGCCTCCAGGCCCGGGGCTGCTCGCCCCGGGCCTCCAGGCCCGGGGCTGCTCGCCCCGGGCCTCCAGGCCCGGGGCTGCTCGCCCCGGGCCTCCAGGCCCGGGGCTGCTCGCCCCGGGCCTCCAGGCCCGGGGCTGCTCGCCCCGGGCCTCCAGGCCCGGGGCTGCTCGCCCCGGGCCTCCAGGCCCGGGGCTGCTCGCCCCGGGCCTCCAGGCCCGGGGCTGCTCGCCCCGGGCCTCCAGGCCCGGGGCTGCTCGCCCCGGGCCTCCAGGCCCGGGGCTGCTCGCCCCGGGCCTCCAGGCCCGGGGCTGCTCGCCCCGGGCCTCCAGGCCCGGGGCTGCTCGCCCCGGGCCTCCAGGCCCGGGGCTGCTCGCCCCGGGCCTCCAGGCCCGGGGCTGCTCGCCCCGGGCCTCCAGGCCCGGGGCTGCTCGCCCCGGGCCTCCAGGCCCGGGGCTGCTCGCCCCGGGCCTCCAGGCCCGGGGCTGCTCGCCCCGGGCCTCCAGGCCCGGGGCTGCTCGCCCCGGGCCTCCAGGCCCGGGGCTGCTCGCCCCGGGCCTCCAGGCCCGGGGCTGCTCGCCCCGGGCCTCCAGGCCCGGGGCTGCTCGCCCCGGGCCTCCAGGCCCGGGGCTGCTCGCCCCGGGCCTCCAGGCCCGGGGCTGCTCGCCCCGGGCCTCCAGGCCCGGGGCTGCTCGCCCCGGGCCTCCAGGCCCGGGGCTGCTCGCCCCGGGCCTCCAGGCCCGGGGCTGCTCGCCCCGGGCCTCCAGGCCCGGGGCTGCTCGCCCCGGGCCTCCAGGCCCGGGGCTGCTCGCCCCGGGCCTCCAGGCCCGGGGCTGCTCGCCCCGGGCCTCCAGGCCCGGGGCTGCTCGCCCCGGGCCTCCAGGCCCGGGGCTGCTCGCCCCGGGCCTCCAGGCCCGGGGCTGCTCGCCCCGGGCCTCCAGGCCCGGGGCTGCTCGCCCCGGGCCTCCAGGCCCGGGGCTGCTCGCCCCGGGCCTCCAGGCCCGGGGCTGCTCGCCCCGGGCCTCCAGGCCCGGGGCTGCTCGCCCCGGGCCTCCAGGCCCGGGGCTGCTCGCCCCGGGCCTCCAGGCCCGGGGCTGCTCGCCCCGGGCCTCCAGGCCCGGGGCTGCTCGCCCCGGGCCTCCAGGCCCGGGGCTGCTCGCCCCGGGCCTCCAGGCCCGGGGCTGCTCGCCCCGGGCCTCCAGGCCCGGGGCTGCTCGCCCCGGGCCTCCAGGCCCGGGGCTGCTCGCCCCGGGCCTCCAGGCCCGGGGCTGCTCGCCCCGGGCCTCCAGGCCCGGGGCTGCTCGCCCCGGGCCTCCAGGCCCGGGGCTGCTCGCCCCGGGCCTCCAGGCCCGGGGCTGCTCGCCCCGGGCCTCCAGGCCCGGGGCTGCTCGCCCCGGGCCTCCAGGCCCGGGGCTGCTCGCCCCGGGCCTCCAGGCCCGGGGCTGCTCGCCCCGGGCCTCCAGGCCCGGGGCTGCTCGCCCCGGGCCTCCAGGCCCGGGGCTGCTCGCCCCGGGCCTCCAGGCCCGGGGCTGCTCGCCCCGGGCCTCCAGGCCCGGGGCTGCTCGCCCCGGGCCTCCAGGCCCGGGGCTGCTCGCCCCGGGCCTCCAGGCCCGGGGCTGCTCGCCCCGGGCCTCCAGGCCCGGGGCTGCTCGCCCCGGGCCTCCAGGCCCGGGGCTGCTCGCCCCGGGCCTCCAGGCCCGGGGCTGCTCGCCCCGGGCCTCCAGGCCCGGGGCTGCTCGCCCCGGGCCTCCAGGCCCGGGGCTGCTCGCCCCGGGCCTCCAGGCCCGGGGCTGCTCGCCCCGGGCCTCCAGGCCCGGGGCTGCTCGCCCCGGGCCTCCAGGCCCGGGGCTGCTCGCCCCGGGCCTCCAGGCCCGGGGCTGCTCGCCCCGGGCCTCCAGGCCCGGGGCTGCTCGCCCCGGGCCTCCAGGCCCGGGGCTGCTCGCCCCGGGCCTCCAGGCCCGGGGCTGCTCGCCCCGGGCCTCCAGGCCCGGGGCTGCTCGCCCCGGGCCTCCAGGCCCGGGGCTGCTCGCCCCGGGCCTCCAGGCCCGGGGCTGCTCGCCCCGGGCCTCCAGGCCCGGGGCTGCTCGCCCCGGGCCTCCAGGCCCGGGGCTGCTCGCCCCGGGCCTCCAGGCCCGGGGCTGCTCGCCCCGGGCCTCCAGGCCCGGGGCTGCTCGCCCCGGGCCTCCAGGCCCGGGGCTGCTCGCCCCGGGCCTCCAGGCCCGGGGCTGCTCGCCCCGGGCCTCCAGGCCCGGGGCTGCTCGCCCCGGGCCTCCAGGCCCGGGGCTGCTCGCCCCGGGCCTCCAGGCCCGGGGCTGCTCGCCCCGGGCCTCCAGGCCCGGGGCTGCTCGCCCCGGGCCTCCAGGCCCGGGGCTGCTCGCCCCGGGCCTCCAGGCCCGGGGCTGCTCGCCCCGGGCCTCCAGGCCCGGGGCTGCTCGCCCCGGGCCTCCAGGCCCGGGGCTGCTCGCCCCGGGCCTCCAGGCCCGGGGCTGCTCGCCCCGGGCCTCCAGGCCCGGGGCTGCTCGCCCCGGGCCTCCAGGCCCGGGGCTGCTCGCCCCGGGCCTCCAGGCCCGGGGCTGCTCGCCCCGGGCCTCCAGGCCCGGGGCTGCTCGCCCCGGGCCTCCAGGCCCGGGGCTGCTCGCCCCGGGCCTCCAGGCCCGGGGCTGCTCGCCCCGGGCCTCCAGGCCCGGGGCTGCTCGCCCCGGGCCTCCAGGCCCGGGGCTGCTCGCCCCGGGCCTCCAGGCCCGGGGCTGCTCGCCCCGGGCCTCCAGGCCCGGGGCTGCTCGCCCCGGGCCTCCAGGCCCGGGGCTGCTCGCCCCGGGCCTCCAGGCCCGGGGCTGCTCGCCCCGGGCCTCCACGCCCGGGGCTGCTCGCCCCGGGCCTCCACGCCCGGGGCTGCTCGCCCCGGGCCTCCACGCCCGGGGCTGCTCGCTATGGCTCACTACAGCTGAAGTCGTTCCTGTACCTAAGGGACGGGGTCACACAGACACAAACACCCTCCAGGCCCTGGGTTCCCTGCTCGGAAACTCCCGGGGCAGTTCCAATGGGTAGGATACACCAAATGGGTAGTGCTCCTGGTCGACCCGGGCCTCCACGCCCGGTGCTCTATTTACCATGGCTCATCAGGGCTGAAGCCTCTCCCTGTCAGTGACAGAAACGGGCCAGTGTTTCCCACACAGACTCCAGACCTTGGGGTCTCAGCTATGAAACTTACTGGGAAGGATGGAGAAGAGAGATTCACAGAATTCCAAGCAGCCCTTCCAGGGACTATGCAGTAAGCCTAATATCCCAAGGAGACATATGCCTGAATGCTGAAAAGCCAACAACCCTTCCTCTCCACACCGAAACTCCCGGGTCAGGACCCAGGGATGCGAGACCCAGAATCCCAAACACCTGCTACGAGCCCCGGCCTCCAGACCCTGAGGCATTACGATGGCTCACCGTGGCTGGAGCCTGAGAGAAGGCGGTCACCCTGTACCTGAGAGAAAGGGGTCACAGAACGCGAAGCAGCCTCCAGACACTGGGGGCTCAGCTCAGAAACTCCCCGGAATGTTCCGAGGGATTGGAGACACAGAATGGGAAGTGCCCCGCTCGCCCCGGGCCTCCAGGCCCGGGGCTGCTCGCCCCGGGCCTCCAGGCCCGGGGCTGCTCGCCCCGGGCCTCCAGGCCCGGGGCTGCTCGCCCCGGGCCTCCAGGCCCGGGGCTGCTCGCCCCGGGCCTCCAGGCCCGGGGCTGCTCGCCCCGGGCCTCCAGGCCCGGGGCTGCTCGCCCCGGGCCTCCAGGCCCGGGGCTGCTCGCCCCGGGCCTCCAGGCCCGGGGCTGCTCGCCCCGGGCCTCCAGGCCCGGGGCTGCTCGCCCCGGGCCTCCAGGCCCGGGGCTGCTCGCCCCGGGCCTCCAGGCCCGGGGCTGCTCGCCCCGGGCCTCCAGGCCCGGGGCTGCTCGCCCCGGGCCTCCAGGCCCGGGGCTGCTCGCCCCGGGCCTCCAGGCCCGGGGCTGCTCGCCCCGGGCCTCCAGGCCCGGGGCTGCTCGCCCCGGGCCTCCAGGCCCGGGGCTGCTCGCCCCGGGCCTCCAGGCCCGGGGCTGCTCGCCCCGGGCCTCCAGGCCCGGGGCTGCTCGCCCCGGGCCTCCAGGCCCGGGGCTGCTCGCCCCGGGCCTCCAGGCCCGGGGCTGCTCGCCCCGGGCCTCCAGGCCCGGGGCTGCTCGCCCCGGGCCTCCAGGCCCGGGGCTGCTCGCCCCGGGCCTCCAGGCCCGGGGCTGCTCGCCCCGGGCCTCCAGGCCCGGGGCTGCTCGCCCCGGGCCTCCAGGCCCGGGGCTGCTCGCCCCGGGCCTCCAGGCCCGGGGCTGCTCGCCCCGGGCCTCCAGGCCCGGGGCTGCTCGCCCCGGGCCTCCAGGCCCGGGGCTGCTCGCCCCGGGCCTCCAGGCCCGGGGCTGCTCGCCCCGGGCCTCCAGGCCCGGGGCTGCTCGCCCCGGGCCTCCAGGCCCGGGGCTGCTCGCCCCGGGCCTCCAGGCCCGGGGCTGCTCGCCCCGGGCCTCCAGGCCCGGGGCTGCTCGCCCCGGGCCTCCAGGCCCGGGGCTGCTCGCCCCGGGCCTCCAGGCCCGGGGCTGCTCGCCCCGGGCCTCCAGGCCCGGGGCTGCTCGCCCCGGGCCTCCAGGCCCGGGGCTGCTCGCCCCGGGCCTCCAGGCCCGGGGCTGCTCGCCCCGGGCCTCCAGGCCCGGGGCTGCTCGCCCCGGGCCTCCAGGCCCGGGGCTGCTCGCCCCGGGCCTCCAGGCCCGGGGCTGCTCGCCCCGGGCCTCCAGGCCCGGGGCTGCTCGCCCCGGGCCTCCAGGCCCGGGGCTGCTCGCCCCGGGCCTCCAGGCCCGGGGCTGCTCGCCCCGGGCCTCCAGGCCCGGGGCTGCTCGCCCCGGGCCTCCAGGCCCGGGGCTGCTCGCCCCGGGCCTCCAGGCCCGGGGCTGCTCGCCCCGGGCCTCCAGGCCCGGGGCTGCTCGCCCCGGGCCTCCAGGCCCGGGGCTGCTCGCCCCGGGCCTCCAGGCCCGGGGCTGCTCGCCCCGGGCCTCCAGGCCCGGGGCTGCTCGCCCGGGGCTGCTCGCCCCGGGCCTCCAGGCCCGGGGCTGCTCGCCCCGGGCCTCCAGGCCCGGGGCTGCTCGCCCCGGGCCTCCAGGCCCGGGGCTGCTCGCCCCGGGCCTCCAGGCCCGGGGCTGCTCGCCCCGGGCCTCCAGGCCCGGGGCTGCTCGCCCCGGGCCTCCAGGCCCGGGGCTGCTCGCCCCGGGCCTCCAGGCCCGGGGCTGCTCGCCCCGGGCCTCCAGGCCCGGGGCTGCTCGCCCCGGGCCTCCAGGCCCGGGGCTGCTCGCCCCGGGCCTCCAGGCCCGGGGCTGCTCGCCCCGGGCCTCCAGGCCCGGGGCTGCTCGCCCCGGGCCTCCAGGCCCGGGGCTGCTCGCCCCGGGCCTCCAGGCCCGGGGCTGCTCGCCCCGGGCCTCCAGGCCCGGGGCTGCTCGCCCCGGGCCTCCAGGCCCGGGGCTGCTCGCCCCGGGCCTCCAGGCCCGGGGCTGCTCGCCCCGGGCCTCCAGGCCCGGGGCTGCTCGCCCCGGGCCTCCAGGCCCGGGGCTGCTCGCCCCGGGCCTCCAGGCCCGGGGCTGCTCGCCCCGGGCCTCCAGGCCCGGGGCTGCTCGCCCCGGGCCTCCAGGCCCGGGGCTGCTCGCCCCGGGCCTCCAGGCCCGGGGCTGCTCGCCCCGGGCCTCCAGGCCCGGGGCTGCTCGCCCCGGGCCTCCAGGCCCGGGGCTGCTCGCCCCGGGCCTCCAGGCCCGGGGCTGCTCGCCCCGGGCCTCCAGGCCCGGGGCTGCTCGCCCCGGGCCTCCAGGCCCGGGGCTGCTCGCCCCGGGCCTCCAGGCCCGGGGCTGCTCGCCCCGGGCCTCCAGGCCCGGGGCTGCTCGCCCCGGGCCTCCAGGCCCGGGGCTGCTCGCCCCGGGCCTCCAGGCCCGGGTAGGCTCCTGCTCGCCCCGGGCCTCCAGGCCCGGGGCTGCTCGCCCCGGGCCTCCAGGCCCGGGGCTGCTCGCCCCGGGCCTCCAGGCCCGGGGCTGCTCGCCCCGGGCCTCCAGGCCCGGGGCTGCTCGCCCCGGGCCTCCAGGCCCGGGGCTGCCAAGCAGCCCTTCCAGGGACTATGCAGGCTGCTCGCCCCCTTCCTCTCCACACCGAAACTCCCGGGCCTCCAGGCCCGGGGCTGCTCGCCCCGGGCCTCCAGGCCCGGGGCTGCTCGCCCCGGGCCTCCAGGCCCGGGGCTGCTCGCCCCGGGCCTCCAGGCCCGGGGCTGCTCGCCCCGGGCCTCCAGGCCCGGGGCTGCTCGCCCCGGGCCTCCAGGCCCGGGGCTGCTCGCCCCGGGCCTCCAGGCCCGGGGCTGCTCGCCCCGGGCCTCCAGGCCCGGGGCTGCTCGCCCCGGGCCTCCAGGCCCGGGGCTGCTCGCCCCGGGCCTCCAGGCCCGGGGCTGCTCGCCCCGGGCCTCCAGGCCCGGGGCTGCTCGCCCCGGGCCTCCAGGCCCGGGGCTGCTCGCCCCGGGCCTCCAGGCCCGGGGCTGCTCGCCCCGGGCCTCCAGGCCCGGGGCTGCTCGCCCCGGGCCTCCAGGCCCGGGGCTGCTCGCCCCGGGCCTCCAGGCCCGGGGCTGCTCGCCCCGGGCCTCCAGGCCCGGGGCTGCTCGCCCCGGGCCTCCAGGCCCGGGGCTGCTCGCCCCGGGCCTCCAGGCCCGGGGCTGCTCGCCCCGGGCCTCCAGGCCCGGGGCTGCTCGCCCCGGGCCTCCAGGCCCGGGGCTGCTCGCCCCGGGCCTCCAGGCCCGGGGCTGCTCGCCCCGGGCCTCCAGGCCCGGGGCTGCTCGCCCCGGGCCTCCAGGCCCGGGGCTGCTCGCCCCGGGCCTCCAGGCCCGGGGCTGCTCGCCCCGGGCCTCCAGGCCCGGGGCTGCTCGCCCCGGGCCTCCAGGCCCGGGGCTGCTCGCCCCGGGCCTCCAGGCCCGGGGCTGCTCGCCCCGGGCCTCCAGGCCCGGGGCTGCTCGCCCCGGGCCTCCACGCCCGGGGCTGCTCGCCCCGGGCCTCCACGCCCGGGGCTGCTCGCTATGGCTCACTACAGCTGAAGTCGTTCCTGTACCTAAGGGACGGGGTCACACAGACACAAACACCCTCCAGGCCCTGGGTTCCCTGCTCGGAAACTCCCGGGGCAGTTCCAATGGGTAGGATACACCAAATGGGTAGTGCTCCTGGTCGACCCGGGCCTTCACGCCCGGTGCTCTATTTACCATGGCTCATCAGGGCTGAAGCCTCTCCCTGTCAGTGACAGAAACGGGCCAGTGTTTCCCACACAGACTCCAGACCTTGGGGTCTCAGCTATGAAACTTACTGGGAAGGATGGAGAAGAGAGATTCACAGAATTCCAAGCAGCCCTTCCAGGGACTATGCAGTAAGCCTAATATCCCAAGGAGACATATGCCTGAATGCTGAAAAGCCAACAACCCTTCCTCTCCACACCGAAACTCCCGGGTCAGGACCCAGGGATGCGAGACCCAGAATCCCAAACACCTGCTACGAGCCCCGGCCTCCAGACCCTGAGGCATTACGATGGCTCACCGTGGCTGGAGCCTGAGAGAAGGCGGTCACCCTGTACCTGAGAGAAAGGGGTCACAGAACGCGAAGCAGCCTCCAGACACTGGGGGCTCAGCTCAGAAACTCCCCGGAATGTTCCGAGGGATTGGAGACACAGAATGGGAAGTGCCCCGCTCGCCCCGGGCCTCCAGGCCCGGGGCTGCTCGCCCCGGGCCTCCAGGCCCGGGGCTGCTCGCCCCGGGCCTCCAGGCCCGGGGCTGCTCGCCCCGGGCCTCCAGGCCCGGGGCTGCTCGCCCCGGGCCTCCAGGCCCGGGGCTGCTCGCCCCGGGCCTCCAGGCCCGGGGCTGCTCGCCCCGGGCCTCCAGGCCCGGGGCTGCTCGCCCCGGGCCTCCAGGCCCGGGGCTGCTCGCCCCGGGCCTCCAGGCCCGGGGCTGCTCGCCCCGGGCCTCCAGGCCCGGGGCTGCTCGCCCCGGGCCTCCAGGCCCGGGGCTGCTCGCCCCGGGCCTCCAGGCCCGGGGCTGCTCGCCCCGGGCCTCCAGGCCCGGGGCTGCTCGCCCCGGGCCTCCAGGCCCGGGGCTGCTCGCCCCGGGCCTCCAGGCCCGGGGCTGCTCGCCCCGGGCCTCCAGGCCCGGGGCTGCTCGCCCCGGGCCTCCAGGCCCGGGGCTGCTCGCCCCGGGCCTCCAGGCCCGGGGCTGCTCGCCCCGGGCCTCCAGGCCCGGGGCTGCTCGCCCCGGGCCTCCAGGCCCGGGGCTGCTCGCCCCGGGCCTCCAGGCCCGGGGCTGCTCGCCCCGGGCCTCCAGGCCCGGGGCTGCTCGCCCCGGGCCTCCAGGCCCGGGGCTGCTCGCCCCGGGCCTCCAGGCCCGGGGCTGCTCGCCCCGGGCCTCCAGGCCCGGGGCTGCTCGCCCCGGGCCTCCAGGCCCGGGGCTGCTCGCCCCGGGCCTCCAGGCCCGGGGCTGCTCGCCCCGGGCCTCCAGGCCCGGGGCTGCTCGCCCCGGGCCTCCAGGCCCGGGGCTGCTCGCCCCGGGCCTCCAGGCCCGGGGCTGCTCGCCCCGGGCCTCCAGGCCCGGGGCTGCTCGCCCCGGGCCTCCAGGCCCGGGGCTGCTCGCCCCGGGCCTCCAGGCCCGGGGCTGCTCGCCCCGGGCCTCCAGGCCCGGGGCTGCTCGCCCCGGGCCTCCAGGCCCGGGGCTGCTCGCCCCGGGCCTCCAGGCCCGGGGCTGCTCGCCCCGGGCCTCCAGGCCCGGGGCTGCTCGCCCCGGGCCTCCAGGCCCGGGGCTGCTCGCCCCGGGCCTCCAGGCCCGGGGCTGCTCGCCCCGGGCCTCCAGGCCCGGGGCTGCTCGCCCCGGGCCTCCAGGCCCGGGGCTGCTCGCCCCGGGCCTCCAGGCCCGGGGCTGCTCGCCCCGGGCCTCCAGGCCCGGGGCTGCTCGCCCCGGGCCTCCAGGCCCGGGGCTGCTCGCCCCGGGCCTCCAGGCCCGGGGCTGCTCGCCCCGGGCCTCCAGGCCCGGGGCTGCTCGCCCCGGGCCTCCAGGCCCGGGGCTGCTCGCCCCGGGCCTCCAGGCCCGGGGCTGCTCGCCCCGGGCCTCCAGGCCCGGGGCTGCTCGCCCCGGGCCTCCAGGCCCGGGGCTGCTCGCCCCGGGCCTCCAGGCCCGGGGCTGCTCGCCCCGGGCCTCCAGGCCCGGGGCTGCTCGCCCCGGGCCTCCAGGCCCGGGGCTGCTCGCCCCGGGCCTCCAGGCCCGGGGCTGCTCGCCCCGGGCCTCCAGGCCCGGGGCTGCTCGCCCCGGGCCTCCAGGCCCGGGGCTGCTCGCCCCGGGCCTCCAGGCCCGGGGCTGCTCGCCCCGGGCCTCCAGGCCCGGGGCTGCTCGCCCCGGGCCTCCAGGCCCGGGGCTGCTCGCCCCGGGCCTCCAGGCCCGGGGCTGCTCGCCCCGGGCCTCCAGGCCCGGGGCTGCTCGCCCCGGGCCTCCAGGCCCGGGGCTGCTCGCCCCGGGCCTCCAGGCCCGGGGCTGCTCGCCCCGGGCCTCCAGGCCCGGGGCTGCTCGCCCCGGGCCTCCAGGCCCGGGGCTGCTCGCCCCGGGCCTCCAGGCCCGGGGCTGCTCGCCCCGGGCCTCCAGGCCCGGGGCTGCTCGCCCCGGGCCTCCAGGCCCGGGGCTGCTCGCCCCGGGCCTCCAGGCCCGGGGCTGCTCGCCCCGGGCCTCCAGGCCCGGGGCTGCTCGCCCCGGGCCTCCAGGCCCGGGGCTGCTCGCCCCGGGCCTCCAGGCCCGGGGCTGCTCGCCCCGGGCCTCCAGGCCCGGGGCTGCTCGCCCCGGGCCTCCAGGCCCGGGGCTGCTCGCCCCGGGCCTCCAGGCCCGGGGCTGCTCGCCCCGGGCCTCCAGGCCCGGGGCTGCTCGCCCCGGGCCTCCAGGCCCGGGGCTGCTCGCCCCGGGCCTCCAGGCCCGGGGCTGCTCGCCCCGGGCCTCCAGGCCCGGGGCTGCTCGCCCCGGGCCTCCAGGCCCGGGGCTGCTCGCCCCGGGCCTCCAGGCCCGGGGCTGCTCGCCCCGGGCCTCCAGGCCCGGGGCTGCTCGCCCCGGGCCTCCAGGCCCGGGGCTGCTCGCCCCGGGCCTCCAGGCCCGGGGCTGCTCGCCCCGGGCCTCCAGGCCCGGGGCTGCTCGCCCCGGGCCTCCAGGCCCGGGGCTGCTCGCCCCGGGCCTCCAGGCCCGGGGCTGCTCGCCCCGGGCCTCCAGGCCCGGGGCTGCTCGCCCCGGGCCTCCAGGCCCGGGGCTGCTCGCCCCGGGCCTCCAGGCCCGGGGCTGCTCGCCCCGGGCCTCCAGGCCCGGGGCTGCTCGCCCCGGGCCTCCAGGCCCGGGGCTGCTCGCCCCGGGCCTCCAGGCCCGGGGCTGCTCGCCCCGGGCCTCCAGGCCCGGGGCTGCTCGCCCCGGGCCTCCAGGCCCGGGGCTGCTCGCCCCGGGCCTCCAGGCCCGGGGCTGCTCGCCCCGGGCCTCCAGGCCCGGGGCTGCTCGCCCCGGGCCTCCAGGCCCGGGGCTGCTCGCCCCGGGCCTCCAGGCCCGGGGCTGCTCGCCCCGGGCCTCCAGGCCCGGGGCTGCTCGCCCCGGGCCTCCAGGCCCGGGGCTGCTCGCCCCGGGCCTCCAGGCCCGGGGCTGCTCGCCCCGGGCCTCCAGGCCCGGGGCTGCTCGCCCCGGGCCTCCAGGCCCGGGGCTGCTCGCCCCGGGCCTCCAGGCCCGGGGCTGCTCGCCCCGGGCCTCCAGGCCCGGGGCTGCTCGCCCCGGGCCTCCAGGCCCGGGGCTGCTCGCCCCGGGCCTCCAGGCCCGGGGCTGCTCGCCCCGGGCCTCCAGGCCCGGGGCTGCTCGCCCCGGGCCTCCAGGCCCGGGGCTGCTCGCCCCGGGCCTCCAGGCCCGGGGCTGCTCGCCCCGGGCCTCCAGGCCCGGGGCTGCTCGCCCCGGGCCTCCAGGCCCGGGGCTGCTCGCCCCGGGCCTCCAGGCCCGGGGCTGCTCGCCCCGGGCCTCCAGGCCCGGGGCTGCTCGCCCCGGGCCTCCAGGCCCGGGGCTGCTCGCCCCGGGCCTCCAGGCCCGGGGCTGCTCGCCCCGGGCCTCCAGGCCCGGGGCTGCTCGCCCCGGGCCTCCAGGCCCGGGGCTGCTCGCCCCGGGCCTCCAGGCCCGGGGCTGCTCGCCCCGGGCCTCCAGGCCCGGGGCTGCTCGCCCCGGGCCTCCAGGCCCGGGGCTGCTCGCCCCGGGCCTCCAGGCCCGGGGCTGCTCGCCCCGGGCCTCCAGGCCCGGGGCTGCTCGCCCCGGGCCTCCAGGCCCGGGGCTGCTCGCCCCGGGCCTCCAGGCCCGGGGCTGCTCGCCCCGGGCCTCCAGGCCCGGGGCTGCTCGCCCCGGGCCTCCAGGCCCGGGGCTGCTCGCCCCGGGCCTCCAGGCCCGGGGCTGCTCGCCCCGGGCCTCCAGGCCCGGGGCTGCTCGCCCCGGGCCTCCAGGCCCGGGGCTGCTCGCCCCGGGCCTCCAGGCCCGGGGCTGCTCGCCCCGGGCCTCCAGGCCCGGGGCTGCTCGCCCCGGGCCTCCAGGCCCGGGGCTGCTCGCCCCGGGCCTCCAGGCCCGGGGCTGCTCGCCCCGGGCCTCCAGGCCCGGGGCTGCTCGCCCCGGGCCTCCAGGCCCGGGGCTGCTCGCCCCGGGCCTCCAGGCCCGGGGCTGCTCGCCCCGGGCCTCCAGGCCCGGGGCTGCTCGCCCCGGGCCTCCAGGCCCGGGGCTGCTCGCCCCGGGCCTCCAGGCCCGGGGCTGCTCGCCCCGGGCCTCCAGGCCCGGGGCTGCTCGCCCCGGGCCTCCAGGCCCGGGGCTGCTCGCCCCGGGCCTCCAGGCCCGGGGCTGCTCGCCCCGGGCCTCCAGGCCCGGGGCTGCTCGCCCCGGGCCTCCAGGCCCGGGGCTGCTCGCCCCGGGCCTCCAGGCCCGGGGCTGCTCGCCCCGGGCCTCCAGGCCCGGGGCTGCTCGCCCCGGGCCTCCAGGCCCGGGGCTGCTCGCCCCGGGCCTCCAGGCCCGGGGCTGCTCGCCCCGGGCCTCCAGGCCCGGGGCTGCTCGCCCCGGGCCTCCAGGCCCGGGGCTGCTCGCCCCGGGCCTCCAGGCCCGGGGCTGCTCGCCCCGGGCCTCCAGGCCCGGGGCTGCTCGCCCCGGGCCTCCAGGCCCGGGGCTGCTCGCCCCGGGCCTCCAGGCCCGGGGCTGCTCGCCCCGGGCCTCCAGGCCCGGGGCTGCTCGCCCCGGGCCTCCAGGCCCGGGGCTGCTCGCCCCGGGCCTCCAGGCCCGGGGCTGCTCGCCCCGGGCCTCCAGGACCGGG